>NW_023416286.1:80415812-83104145 GCF_014176215.1 Rousettus aegyptiacus
AATTAACTCAAAAGATGATATTTTCATGATTAAATCCCTTGCAGTTTAGGCAATGTTATTTTATGCTTTCTGGAATGAAGATGTCATAGAGTTGTAAATAAGGAAACCAACTATTTAAGGCAAATAAAAATCATTTTTTAGTGTATGTGTTTTTGCACTCATAAAGAAACATGTCTGTCTCACAAAAGGGAAAAGACTCAATAATTATGCTGACATAAAACATCGTATTTATTTTTGAAATTTAAAATCAGATATCATCACTTTCTACCTTCAAATGCCTTCACATTTTATTAATGAGGAAAAAATGGAGTCTGTCTTTCACTTATCTTTCTTCTTGGACAGGGATCACGGCTGCCGACCTCTGTCAGCTGCAGCCATACTGCCATATGACGCTCTCTCTTCCCCTCCTGGCAAAACAGCCACTGTCCCACAGCAGGATTCCTACAATTGGTGAAGGAAGTTAGAACAGCACCAAGGTCTCGAATAGTTAGAAAAGGAGGCATAGCTCCAATTCCCCATGTAGACTCAGATGTTAAGCTGTAGGTCTGGTTGATTTATTAAATTTAGTAATTTTTTTTCTTAATTATGAGAGCCAACAATCAGATTTTGGTTTAGAAAAAGAAAAACTTTCAGTATTGATTTACAATGATTTCTTTTTTTTTTTCACTTTTCTCTTTTGTTGTCTAGTAAAAAGAGTTTTCCAGCCAATTAAAAAATGCAAAACGGTCAACTACGAGTTGACCGTTTATCCTTTCACCACATCTAACCCTAAACTGCTGCCATCCTGAGGAAGGAAAATCAGCCCTGTTAAATTACTGCCTGGCTAAGAGCTCCGTGAAGGGCCGTTATTTTAAATGCACGCAAAAGTCATCTAAACATAGCTTATTTTTTCTCATTTTCTACAGTCTGTTTAACAGTCACTACGACTGACATTCATGCTCTCTTCTGCCTCTGCCGGGGGTTGGTCTGACTTCAGCAAAGCAGAGCAGGCCCACTGCAGGGCAGCCAGAGGAGAGACCTGTCTGACTGGGGATTAACTAGTTTAGCCACATCCTGAAGATTGATTCGTTGAGAGAGAGAGAGACAGGAAGGGGGTGAGGAGGGAGGGAGGGAGAAAAAGAGGGAGGGAGGAAGAAAGGAAGGAAGGAGGGAAGGAAGGAAGGAAGGAAGGAAGGAAGGAAGGAAGGAAGGAAGGAAGGAAGGAAGGAAGAAGAAAGAGAAAAGCAATAATCTTTGACAGACAGAACAGTCTAAGAATGTTAAGGAATGTATTTAAATGAGCTTCTGAAGAGAAGTCCAGCAAACTCTGAAATATATATTCATATATTCTAGAAGCTCTGTAAAATGTTTATATATTAGGATTCCTGGCATTTTTCTATCTGGAATGAATTTTAGTTTAGGGAAAGTCTCTGACTACACATAGATCTGAGAGTGTCTGAAGGTTAGGCAAGAAAGGGTTTTCCTTTTTAGGGAGGAGTAAACAAGGCTACAAAGGACTGGGTGTGGGGAGGTGGTATGAGAGAGTGACATTATAGGCAGTAGATCGGACCACATTCCCTTAAGACCAGCAGATTCTCGTATCTCCAGCTGTCTATAGGCACTGACTAAAGGTGACTCTAAGTTCCTCCTAGGGAAGGAGAGACTTAACAGAAGTTTAAGTAACAAGCATTTTGTGCTGATTAATTAGTGGGGACAGTAGATCAGCTAGCTAATGAGGCAAAGAATGGGAATTTGGAGAGTTCCGTGTCTGGCTTTGTCATAGGTAAACGAAGGAGACATCCAAGTTTTAAAAGGTTTTAAATATCACCAAAAACTTTTAAGAGTTCTAAGACTTTAACATAAAGGAGAAATAAAAGTCATTTATAATAAAATAATGTATATTTTCAAAATATAAATACATATTTATGAATTTACTAGATATAAAAATGAAGTACATGAGAGTCATCGCATCTACATATCTAGTCATCCAGAATAAGATATCAACAAAAAGCAGATTTAAACAAGTGTTTCTTTGGTGATTTAAAATCTGTCATCGGCATGGCTGTTAGTGACATGAATTTCTATAATGAACAAATCTTGATAATGTTCCTAAACAATCTTACCTAAATTTAAAAATTAGCTGCTTTCCTGAAGGATGTGTTTCTATTGAAACCATGTGAAAATATTTGTGTCCATATATAAAATAAAGTGGGTTGCCATGCTTATATAATTATAAACAGTTGTTTCGCTTACAGAAAAGCAGAAGATAATGTGGGACCTAATGGAGATGGCCCTAACTTTCCCCTCGGTTTAACCAAACTTCAGACAGTCTTCTTCCTGGCTCTAGACCCCTAACTTTCCTTTTCTGAAAGCATTTATTTTAGACATCTCGCTATTGTAAATTCTTACTCTGCCTCTTTGAGATGTAAATCTTCTTCCAGCCTCTTGCCAACTTTAAAATCCAGAAATATGTTTCTCAGGAAAATGAGAGTCATCCCTTTGAAATCTCCAAGGACAATAGAACCTCTATTTTCCATTCTCGGTGGAAGGGTAGGAGCCTAACTTCCGTGAACAGCAATTAACACTTCATGGACCAACCATGCCTAGCATCCTCCAGTACTTTTATACTAGTTCATCCCAGTGCTTAAAAACGCTCTTACTTTCTGTTTCAGAGGAGCTAAATTCAATCTCTCTACCTCATTGCAAAAGTCTTGAACAAAGTCTCCCTTGCCTGATTAACTGGTCCGGTACAATTTTTCTTGAAACACTCTCCTGCACATTGTAATAGATCTACATGCCAGGCCCTTGCCCAATAAATGTCAGAGGTATTGCCCAGTTAAAGAGTAACCAAAAACCTCTCGTGGCATTTTTCAGAATTCCTTCTGCATATGGTTTGGCTCCCTGGAGATTCACTGATATAAAGTTTAAGTATCTGAGTCTTAAAGGCCAGTGTTTATGACCTGTTTCCATACCACGTATTTATATGTAAACCTGAGGAAGTTACTTAAACTTTTTAGATTAGTTTTCTGCTTCTTATATATACATGGTAATGGTGCCCACCCTTTTATGACTAATCCAAACATACCTGAAACTAGAACTACTTTATAAGAAGTTTCACAAAATGATCACAGCATACTAGTTTTTCATTTGTTTGTTTTTAAGTTATCTTAATTCAACTACATTTGTGATAGGAAGAGAGAAAAAGGCTGAGAAGATCCAGGGTGACTGGCTGGAAGCAGGTGGTTATAGGTTTCCCAGACCTCCTGTAGAAAGCTATTGAAGAACTAATTAAGAACCAAAGAAAACATTGCCTAACAGAGTTAGATGTAGCTGAGAGACAATGGCAAAACAACAAACAGAAAAAAGAGTGAAAGCTTAGTAATTTTACTGAAGAATTCTAAGCACTGAATGCCTTGAGCAAATTACTTTCCAAATATGATCTTTCCAGGGAACTGTATATAAAATATATTTATAAATACTTTATGTATCAATCATACTTAGGTCTATTTAGAACTGTATGGACAAAAACAAGTTCACCGTACTCTATGGATGAGTTAAGAGATTTCCAAGAGTAATTTTGAAAATCATTCATGAAAATTTTGCAAGTTTTGCTTCATTCACTGGCCTTAGACTCTAACCCCTGCAGGCAACACTCAACTCCTCTGTATAACTGCTGTCTGTATAACAGACTGTTTGACAGCCAAGAGTTGTTAGGCATTTAGTGTGTGCCCCACACTGCGCTAAGCCTATGCCATTCATGAATTCATTTAAATTCCAAAATCTGATCTAAGTGTTAGTCCACAGGCACTTGATACTTTCTCTTTCCTTCAAAAATTTTCAAAGCATATTTACTGATTACTTGATATAAAATGCACAGAATACAAGGAATAAACATAAACAGATTTGCTCTGTAGAAAAAAGAGACAGTAGAAAGTCGACATCCCCAGAAATGCAGTAAAGATAAAGTCTTATATAGCACTTTAGAAATCACAGAAAAGAAAAATGGCTGCTAGTTAGGGAGGTCACAGATGTGGCCTTGGAGTACATCATATATTACATTTGGTAACAAGGGATAGACGGAAGTGGTGTGCCAACTACACAAGTTTTAAAATCTGAAGACTCAGCTTTCAGTACCAAGTCACTTAACCTCCCTTGAACTTTATTTATTTATTTTTCTTCTGTAAATGGGAATGAAATAAAGGCTGGATCGGGATTCAGGGCTTCTGTACAGCCAGCATGTACTAGTTCATTGGACTGATTGCTTGTGACAGCATTTGTTCTCGTATTGTGGGTCAGTGCCCACACTGTACTGATTCTTAGCTTTTCTGAATATTTATGTATACATGATAGGAATTTTATAAATATGCAATCATTTTGTGTTAAAGTAATTTATAAAATATTATATCAATGGTAGTAGTTATGTTTTCTCTGTAAGTACTTTGTCAATTCACATTTTAAAATAGTTTGCAGATATAGTTCATGAAATCAAAAATCCTGTCTTATTCATCTTTGATTCCCAGTGCCCAGCTGTCTAAATGAAGATGTTCCATACTTTATGACCCCATCTACCGTGGCCCCACTAGATTACAGAAAGGTGGATACATAGACAAAACCATGAGACTCACAGCATGGCCTGGGAAATGATTGGCATAAATTAGATTCTTGTTCTTGGCATTTGAACTCAGAAAATATGAATGAATTTGATGACTGATAAAGACACAAAAGAGAAAAACAAAACAAGTAAAAAATGTATATCATCTTAGAGACACACATTACTAAGGTCCCCAGAGCTCCCGTGAATCTAGAAAACTTAGAAAATTTGGTCTTGAGCAAGCCTCAGCTTTGTCAACATTTAGGCCTTAAACTGTATGGACTACTCCCTGCTGCCTCTCCAATATTCTTTCTTAGCTTGATATATTCTTGATTAATCCTTTATTCTTATGATGAAATCATATTAATTAAAATAAATGCCCATTTTTGTATCCCGGTGTCTAGCAAAGTGTCATGCACAAAATTGACCATCAATAAACATCTAAAAAATATATATATACTTAAAAAAAATCTGTGAGTTTTTGTTTGAATTGTCAATTCTGCCATTATATATATATATATATGAAATACATATATAAATAAAAATATATGAAAAATAATAATATAAAATAGGAAATAATCTTTAAAAATATTAAAATGAAAACTTTCTTTCTTCAAAATGTCTTTAAGTGACATAATTTTCCCTTAAGACATATAAATTGACCTAAAAACTCTTCTTACTCTTTTAAAATACACACAATAAATTGCCCTCAGACAGCATTTGTATTCCTGTTTGAGTTGATAAAAACCTTTGTAGTTCACTGCCATCTTCATTATGCATGAAATGTGACTATATGGAATATACGGTGACTCTAGGAGCAATAATGTATTACCTTGAGGCTCACGTAGATCAAAATCTGATGGCTAGATTGAGAGAAAGGATGAAATGCAGGTCGAGCAAACTTATTTTCAGCTGAGGTTTTTTTACTTGACAGAATAAAGGTTTTATGACTGTTTGGGCTATTTTATAGTGAGTATCGTGCATCTATCGAGAAGGCTGATGACCAGCCTCTCCCACTCCTGGCTCTAACAACGTGTGTTCATCTCTTTCCATTTCTCTTGATGACTTTTTGTCATTTTAAAATTCTACCTTTATTTCAGTGCACCTAAGCAAATTTTATCACCAGAATACTTCTCACAATATCTTGTTCCTAACTGACATTTAATATATATATTATTAAATAAGCAACATTCTAGTCCTGGTAATAGCCCAGGAATAGATATAGATATCTTGGATGAAATAATTTAAAGAGAAAGTTACAAAGCTAATTTTGCCCTAACAATCAGAACTGTGCTTATATTTATTTACTATTTATACCTGACTGGGACTAGTTTTCTACCAAAGTCGGTTCTCTCTTTCTATGTTTAATAGAATTCCTGAGTTTTATGAAGGCATATGATTACCAAGCAAATTAAATTTTTTAGCCTCATTTAAAGGTCGCTGTGACTGGAGGTGATGTGAGCCCCTTCTTTGCTGCCCCTTAAAAAGGGGTTTGGCCTTTCTTCCCACACCCTGAGATACTGACGTACTAGCAAGAGCTGGAGCAGCTTCCTCAGATCCACGAGGTAGAAGCTCTGTATTGAGAATGGCAGTGCCACCAGAGTAGCATATTCTTCTAAAGCGTACTCAAAAAGAGAGAGATACAGGATGTTAAAGCTTCTGTAATTTTTGGTCTCTCTGTTATAGTAGTCAGAGTATACCCTAACTGTATAATAACATGTTAAAATCGAACTTTCATTTTATATCTCTATTCATTTCCTTATGTTTTCTTTTTTTCTTCTTGAAGAGGTAATTCCCCATTATCCAGCCTTAATTATTCTTCTATTCCTATGTCATCATTGTCTCTGTCACCTCCTCTGTGTTCTCTTCTATGTCTCTTAAGCATTACGGTTATCTCACTTTCTGCAGTGATTTATAGGCATTAAATTCAGCCCATAACCCTTACTAATTCACATATATTCTAGAAGCCAGGACTGTAGCTCTTATCTATATCTTCATCTTCAGCCCTTAGCCCATTGCTTGGCACACACTACGATGCAAGAAATGTGATTTGGATGAATGAACTCAGAAAACCTCCAAAATAAAGGGGATCAAAACCAGAGAAGAGCGGCATGGGGGTGGCCCTTGGGGGTGGGGAGGGAGGAGCTGCCCCATTCACTGTGACCGATGCCTGAAGAAGGAAGAGCACCAGGACGCAAGGCTTGATTGTTATGCATGTGTGCCTGAAGTTGTTTTTTATTCTTAATTTTAATTTTTTAACACCAGCTGGCAGAGCCCACTCTTCCCCTGCCAGCTGCCTGCCTGAGATACTGGCCAGCTTCCAGCAGCTGTGCTTGTGGAAAGAGGGCTCCCCCAGATACTCAAGGCAGGCCACTGAATATCTGTCTTAAACTTTCTTGATAAGTCATATTTTTAGCATCTAATCGTTAAGCTAGTTATTCCTTGAACAGTCACCTTTCTTCAGGAATCAAAGTGGTTGTGATTCCCTAAGGAAATGAACTAATTTACGCATTCTAGTCACATTTTAGATTTTTGTTTGTAATTCTCAAGTGTACAAAGGTGTGCCAAAACCTAAATATCATAACAAAATGGGTACTTCGCTTGAGTTATGAATGCTTATTGCTCTTATTTTTCATTGCTTTTCTTGGTGAGTGAGATAGTTCGGGAAGTTCTTTCCTTTTATTTTATTTTTTTGAAGTCTCAGGTTTGTATTCATGATCCTATTTGTAGTAGTGACCAGAAATTTTCACCTACTAGAATCAGTTCAGTGACCTGTACAAACTAAATTAGTAATCTCTATCCAGTTTGTACTGGATATGTGTCTAGCTCACAGTTGGCTGTCTTGTTAGCTGCCTCAGTTAAAAAGTTCACTGAGAGAATGAACCAACCTAGCCTTTCACCCTCAGTGGACGTCGTCTAGCATCTTGGAGGCTCATTAACAGAACTTTTGTGCTGAGATTGACCAAAGTATACTTGTTCTAACAGGTTTTCTTACTTAGAGACATGGTAATTGTCTATTGCAAATCCAATTGACATTTAATTTTTAAATCATCTTCTGTATTTGTTTGTAATTTACTCAGGAAGTATGCATAGCTTCCATCTGTTGAAATATTGATTCTGATTTATGATTTAGTAAATTAACGAATGGTTGGTTTGCATATTAAACTTCACAAGTGATTCACAATATATTACATTTATATTGCCCTTTAGAGTTCTACAGAGTCCTTCCATGAATGCTATCTGTGAGCATACTGGGGAAAAGAATCATGTTTAATTCATCATTATATCCTTAGCATCTAATTCAATGCTAGCACATAGAAGTTACATAATATAGAGTTTTTAATGAACTCATCTGAGTCTTTCAGCAAATCAAAGATGATGAATGTGATAGATTTAAAACATGTCTACAAATTATTTGATATACCTTATATTAATTTTCTATTGTTGCTATAAAACAAATTACCAAAAATATACTGCATAAATGTATTATTTTATACTTTTAGTGTAAGGAATCCAAAATGGTCAGAAAATCAGGTCAAGGCTTGTTTTCTGAAGTTTCCAAGTAAGAATCTCTTTCCTAGGCTTTTTTACCATCAGGCTGTATTGCCTTGGCTTGTCGTGGTCCTACCTCACCACTTTTGTCATCATAAGTCCTTTTCTCCTGCTTCTTCTTATAAGGAAATTTGTGATTACACTGAGTCCACACGGATAATCCAGGAGAATCTTCCATTTTCAGAATGCATAATCACAACTGCAAAGTGCCCTTTTCCATGTAAAATAGCATATATACAGGATAAGGATTACAAAATGGACATATGGTGGGGAGGCAACATTTAGCCTATCATACTCCTCAATAAAAGAAGTTTAATTCTACTTCCCCTGAGTATAAACCGACCTTAGTAACTTGTCTATAGAATAAAATGCAATGCAAGTGGCACTGCATGGTTTTCCAGGTGAGGCCATGTGAATCAATACAGCTACATAGCTTCTCCCTGGCTTTCTCTCTTTCATCTTTCCTCTCTTAAAAGATGGGTTATGGAACTCTAAGATGTTATATATATAAATAGAGACATAAAAATAAAAGGTCTGGTTACATCGAGCTTTTTATGTTAGAGAGATGACCTTGCATTTTGCAAGATGTATAAGTTCTAGAGATCTGCTTTACACCAGTGTAGCCTATTATTAATAATATTGCACTGTGCACTTAAATTTGTTAAGAGGGTGGATTTCATGTTAAATAGTATTACACACACACACACACAGAATTATTTGGAGCTAAAATCTGGAAGAAAACATAAATGTAAAGTTAACCTTTTTGAAAGCCTCAGAAAGTTTAGAAAAGGTTTTTGACTTATAATTACATGAAATAGGGCCTCTTGCCTTTTTCTCTGAATAGTAAAGAGATGTTAATTCAAAAAATCTGGAATAATTTGATTGTAATCAAATTATTATCCCAGTCTAGATGTTGGTCCAAAACAACATCTTAAAATTAAAAAAAGAAAAGAAAAAGTGCAAAAACTGAATTCAATGTTTTCTCCCATAATTACTCATTTCCTCCAATATTCCCTATATTAATAGCATCTGCACGCATCTGGAAGTCATCTCTCACTTTACCTTCTCATTTCTTACATGTAACTGGTTATCAGATTTTAAATGTTCTATGTCTTAATGGCTTTTAAATCACTCTTTCACTCATTGTCCTTCCCCACCTTTCTAGTCAAACCTTTAATTCTTACTTGGGTTACATCTGCAGCTCCTAAAAGTTCTTGTCACCTTTTGTTTTGTCCCTTCCTGAATCATTCTCCATCTTCCTTTTAGGATTTTCTTTTATAGAGCAAGTTGGATTATACAGTCTTTAGTACAGATTCAATTTTTCTGAGTGCTTTTTGCATGCCAGCCCCAGTGGTTTGCCTTTTACCTGCTTAGACTGCCATAACAAAGTACCATAGACTTGGCTTAAACAATAGAAATGTATTTTCTCACATCTCTTGAGCTTAGATGTCCAATATCAACATTTCAGTTGACTCAGTTTCTGGTGAGGGTTCTCTTCTTGGCTTGCTGACAGCTGCCTTCTCTCTGTGTCTTTATCTGGTCTTTCCTTGGTATGTGCATGTGGAGGGAAAAAGACAGCCCTCTGGTGTCTCTTCTGACAAGAACACTAATCCTAACAGACCACAGTCCCACTCTTATGACCTCATGTAACATTGATTAGTTTCTTAAAAGCCCATCTCCAAATTCAGCCACAGTGGGGATTAGGGTTTCAAAAATGAATTTCGTGGAAATATGAACAGTCAGTCCATCACAGCTATACAAATTAATTTAATATTTCATCACCACTAAGCTATAAGATTAAGCTATAAGGTAGATATTACCATTACCATTTTATCAGAGCACATACTGAAACAAAAATAAGTAACTTTCCCAGTTAGTATTATAATGCAGAATTTCCCGATTGTAAGGTTCATGATTGTAACCCTGAGCACTAATACCTAACCATTAAGCACATTGCCTTTTGCTGGGTTCCAAAGCTCATTATAGATGTCACCTCCTGCAAGAAACCAACACTTATCCACTCTCAAATGCATACCTTGTTGGGAGTAATTATTATCCTATGACCTTCCATAGCAGCATTACCCATCTCTTACCACACTGGTTTGTCATTGTTTTCTCTGCTACCTCCCCAATCATTTATGAACTCTTCAATTTTAATAACTGGGTCTTGGCATTCCCTAACAGAGAACATAGTACTTGACACAGTTAAATTTCCATAAATGTTTGTTAAATGTAGGGACCCTTTCTTCCTAGCAGTAGAAATGGTACGTTTTGTTATTCGATCTGTTCCTAGTTACCCTTATGACTGGGAAGTTCACTGTTCCAAAAAATTTTCTTACTTGAAATGTGTAATATCTATGTATATAGATTTAGAAATACTTTTTGCATCTTAAGTAACAGCGCCCATTCTTTTGGAACAAACTTTACCTAGGCATCAAGACTTGAGGATGTGGAACTTACAGAAAATTTCATTCTTCTATTAAACTTTGGAATGTAATTTTTAAAGTGCAAACAGACTCCAGGAGTTATATTTAGTTTCTAAATTGGCATTTAGTTGGAGCATAGTATTGAAAATTGCCTTTCAATTTTCTGTTAGCTTGTCAGCTGGTATATTGTTCAATGGCTTCAAGATATAATACCTGCTACCTTAGTAACCTAAGTACCTTAAAAATGATCTGTGACTAGTGGAATTACATTTTGTATAGAATAGGTGTCTTCCTATATAATAATGATTACAAAATACTATTCTTTTATATCAAGAATTTAATAAGAAAAATTTATAATTTTTTTCATTTGCAAAGAAATAGAGTTTAACGAAAGGATTTAGGCGTACAGCGTATTAATAAATAACAACATGTTCATTTTGTTTATCTGAATAATAATTACATATTTTATGAGTTCAACCATCAACCTAGGAAAATTCATTCAGTAGCAATATCTGGAATCATGTATTTTTTAAAATTTGCATTATTTAAATAATTCCAGTCATAATACAGATTTCCAAGATAAAGATTTTTTTCAGCTGTTAAATTTCATACTTATATATAAGACAAAAAGTACTTCAGAGTGTCTTAACCTAGTGCTTATCATTTTAATTGTAAAGACCAAATGTCAAGTTGTCTTTAGAATAATATTTAACAAAACAGTTTTTAAAACTTGTGCACCTCATACTGTCTATTTGTGTTTCAATATTCTGGCATAGGTTTTAAGAAGAAAGCCTTTTCTTCCCACATTGTTATGTTTTATTGCTAAAGTAAACACTTTAGAGATATATTAAATAAGATTACCTTTTTTATCCTTTTCTAATTTTAGTGTAATACACCCGGATTAATGTTTCTTTGAGACACAGGACAGAAAAGATTCGTGTCAAGATAAAAAAAAAAAAAGACAGAAAGAAAGAGACAACATGAACATTAATAAGGACAGACTTAAGTTTATGCATCATTTATAAAACTGCTCCTGAGAAATATTTATAGCATCAGCAGTTATTTTTTTCTTTCATTTTTCAAAGGGTGAGAAATGTAAGGTTTTTTTTTTCCCCTATTTTAACATTGTTGTCATCACACTCTTGTAGTGCCGAGGGAGCAGTATATTAATTTGCTAGAGTTGCCATAACAAAGTACCAGGGATAGGGTGGCTTAAACAACAGAAATTTATTTTTTCACAGTTCTGCGGACTAAGATCAGCTTGCTGAAAGGTTTGGTTTCTCCGGAGGCTTCTCTCCTTGGCAGATGGTCACCTTGCTGCCTGTCCCCATGTGGCCTGTACTCTATGTCTGTGCGTCACTGGTCCCTCACTGTATGACCTAATCACCTCTTCTTATAGGGACACTACTCAGGTTGGATTAAGGCCCACCCTGGTGACCTAATTTTAACTTAATTACCTCTTTACAGGTTCTACCTCCAAATATAGTCACTTTCTGTGGTACTAGGTGTTAGGGCTGCAGTATATGAGTTTTGAAAGGACACATTTTAGTAAGTAAAAGGTATTGTCAGTAGGTTAGCATAAGCTCTTTGATCTCTTTCCCTTTTATGTTTTGCAACGTAAATTATTTTAATTTCTTATTATAAAGAAGAAGCTTTGGGAGGTCTATAGATATCTATATTGAAAGATTTATTGTAGTTTTCTTATCCAAAGGACACATCAGTTTGACTTATATTGGATAATAGATTTTATTTAAATAATAATTATATTGTCACATTGCTTAACTTTATAAAATGTAACTGTATATTATAATTTCTATGTAATTGTTTATGTATTATAAGTTGAATTTATTAAGACTCACATGAGATTAACCTTTCACTCTGTTCTATCATAATAGAAGGAAAAAGTAGAAAAAGTCAATGCAATTATTACATTTAATGATACCATTAAGGAGAATATACATCTCAAAAAGCATAACAGTAGACCTATAAATGAAAAACTTTCCTCAAGTGAGATCTCTAAATATAAATCTGAATGCTATCAGATCTTTTAATACTAATTTCCCAGAAAAGTGAGAAAAAAAAACTATTAAAAAATAAGATTTATTTGTAATAAAATAGAAAATATAATAGGCTACTAGATTTTTTAAAACCCTATATGTTCACTATGTAACATATTTAAAATTGGGTTATTATAAAGCATATAGTTAACAATTACAACATGGCTGTCTATCTACAGCCATGACAGCCTGAACAAGCCCGATCCCATCTGATCTCAGAAGCTAAGCAGAGTTGAAACTGCTTAGTATTTGGATGGGAGACCACCTAGGAAGACCAGGTGCCATAGACATAAAAAAATAAAAACTAAAAAATAAGGGATTGTAAACTAACAAGGTCCTTGCAATCTGTGAGGTCAACCAAGGACTGCTTCACTTCAAAAAAAAAATAAATAAATAAAATAAGTCTGCTTGTTTCTTTAAGACCAGGAGGAGAATCTGTCTCTCTTATATATCATAATATAGTTATGGTAGTAACATCCCTTCATTTTTTCTATATTCTATTTCTTAGAAAAAAAAATATAGACTCCTCCCACACTCAAAAAAAGCACATCAGAACCTTGGAGGGGGCATCCCCCCGCTCCCAAAAAAGTGCATAATCCAAGAGTTTGCAGTAATGAAAATAACAAACAAATTTGGATTAAATCAGAATTATTCCTATGGTCCACAATAACAGCAACATTTCCTGTGAATTTGTCATAAATTCACATTCTCAGGTCTCACTCCAGACCTACTGAAACTCTAGGAGTGGGGTCTAGCATTCTACATGTTAACAACTTCTCCAAGTGATATTGATGCCTGCTAAAATTTGAGAATCACTGATCTACATGATAGACCTTCTCGCTACCTTAGAAGATGTGTTATCTGATGATACCAGGAAATGAGCTGGGAATGTTTTCAAATCAGATTATCCCCTCCAGGATTAACAAGAATTGTAGTCACGAAAGAGAGCAAAGAAAAGAAACTGAAAAACAAGTCAGGGTATGAAGCCAGGCTAAAGCCATTAAATCAAGTATGGCAGTATATGATTTAAAAATGGGAATTTGAGGAAGTGGGTGGTGGGAGTAATTCCTGAACTAAAGCATAGAAAAATCCAGTGAGCTTTTTCTGTTGTCTATATGTAGGGGCCTGGCTTGAATATTACTATTACAAAAGGGGCATAGACAACAGATGTTGATGTTTTTATCTAGAGAGAGTCTACTGAATGAAATAACAAACACCAGAAATATATCCACATTTGGGGAACATATAGATAAAGAAATTAATAAATGTAGTGCTAAGATGTGCAGGAGCGAAAACTGGAGAGATGTATCTTGGAAATTTCGGAAAAAGAGAGTTAAAAAATAGAGGGAGTATTCAAGAGTGCCATGTACCATGAAACCATGAGCACGTTTTCGGTTATGAATAACACAATCCTGATTGTAAACCATTTAAGTAATAAATATCTGGATAAATTTATTTATTTTTTTCAGGTTTATGGAAAGCCCATGGTGATGACTGTCTGGATCAGTTGTGGATAGATTAAGGGTTTTTCTTGTTTGTTTGTTTTTTTGTTTTTTGTTTTTTTGTTATTGTTGTTGTTGTTGTTTTTATCCAGAGGAGAGCTCGAACGCAGTGCCTCACTATCACAAATTGTGCAATTGAGTTTCCCATATTTGGGGAAATCACAGGGGTCAGCACATATGAAGTGCGATAGATAAGCCTCACCCTGGAAAAACCACCTTTGTGATCATAATATCTCCCATGCCAGGTAAGTATGGATCAAGGGTTTTAAGACATATTGAGAGTTACTTTCTCTGTCTCTGTCTCTCTGTCTCTCTCTCTTTCTGTCTGTCTCTGTCTTTCTTTGTCTTTGTCTCTCTCTTTCTCAATCTCTTTCTCCGCCAACAGTTCCAAGCTTATCTTTTATGTCAGTGTGTTGGTGGGGGGTGGGTACATGACTTCTCTCCCCCAGCATCCACAAAAATCCTGAAAAAAAAGATTCTGATTGTCTATGCTTGAGTCATATGACTATTACAAGAGAATAAAATTTGTCAACTGGCCAGTCTGCATCATATGTCCACTCTTGCAAAAAAGTAAAAAGGACTAATTCATTGGTAGGCCACAAAAAACACTGTCATTGACAGTGAGGTATGTTCTGAGAAATATCCATTGGTTTTGATAGTTGGGCTGCTACAAAAGCAAGATTGCAGTGTTCTAAGAAGCAGAAAGGAAAATAGGTAGTGGCGAATGGTTTGAGTCCTATCGATGGTGCCATGGCCCCTGAAATGACTTCTCATGCACAAATTCATCAGTAATCCCTTGGCCAGAGTTGTCAAGCTTTCAGTTCCATTTTTACCATGTTAAATGAGGATTTCAAGTTATCCTTATTTTCTCACTTGGAATAATTACCATTATACTGAAACAAGACATTCTCTGTCCTGATCCTGTGTCCTCCAGCTGCACAGTTATCTAAAGGGCATGAAGTCAACACTGATCAAGGGCCACACTCCAGTTTCTAGTCCGTGTGCCGGATTCCAAGTTCCCTACCCCAGCGGCCCCAAATTCACTTACGAGGCTTGCAAACTTCTCCATGTTGAACTTCCAGAGGAAAGACCATACCATAGTTGGACACAAACCTAGGCCCAGCAGGTGACTTTTTTTGCTGTCTGGAGACAAATAAAAAAGATAGAAATGTGAGTGTAATAAACAAAAGTACAGGTGTGAAGCATCTTGCAGTGCTACAGGTAGGACAAGAAGCAAAGAAGGATATGCTGTGGACCAGCTCTCCTTGGCCTCCAGCAAGAAACACCAAGAAGTCCTAGGAATTTGAACTTGGCCTTTCAGTCATTATGAATGTATATTTGTCCAAGTAGGAGACTAGTCTATAGGTTTTTTAATACCTGTTAGCTTGGTTTATAACTTTTAAATACTTAGATGTATGTTATAAAAACTTGCATTTATATTCTGGCCTCATGTTACACAACTGTTAAGGGCATAGCATGTAGCTACTGGAGACACGAGATAATATATATTATCTATTTATCTACCTATCTATCTATCTTTCTATCTTTCTATCATCATCATCATCTATAGTATATACATACACATACTATAGATAGTAATGATTATGATAGTATATATATATGTATATACACATATACATATATATGTGTATGTATATATATATATAGAGAGAGAGAGAGAAAGAAAGAGAGAAAGAGAGGAGAGAGAATAGATAGTATATGGTGATTCTGGCCAATCAGTTAGTTATAAATTATTTATAATTAACATATGATACTCTATGCTATAAAGTTCTGGCTCCTTACTCTGTGAATTGTTTTCAATAAATGTTCATGATTATGTGTTTACTTGCATCCATGCTCTCGGATAATTCTTTCCCATGCTGATTCTTACCTTAGCTATGTGAATTGGTTTGGCCAGTGGGACAACATCATATAATATAAACAGAGGCTTAAAAAGTGCTTTTTCTTTCTTTCTTTCTTTTTTTTTTTTTTTTTTTTTTTTTTGCTTTGGCACTTGTCTTGTTATTCTGAGTTTTCTATCATGTGAAAAAGCTTGAGTTAATTTGTTGGATGATAAGAGATATGGGGCCATCTATCATATCTATCACACTTATGACAAAGGCTATCTTAGGCCATCCAAGCCCAGGTGAACTGCTAGCTGACCACATGGAACAGTTGTATTAGGCCAAATCAGAACAGTCAAACAAAACCTGAGAAATCTTGAGCATCTGTTGCTGCAAAGTCACTAAGTATTGGGGAGGTTTGTTACACAGCAAAATTTACCGGAACAAACACCTCGGATTTTCACTCTTCCTCATTTTCTTTTAGTATATTCTATATTCAGCATGATATGAAAGAGCCTCTAAGATCTAATCTACATTTGCTTGTTTAGATTTATCTCTTAAACCTCTCCCCACCTCTAACCTTTCCATCCCATTTTAATGCTATTTATAACTGCTTGCAAGCTTCCAAACATCCCAAGCTCTTTCACAAATCATTAATTTTGTTTTTACCTCTTGTACTGTCTGAATTACTATTTTGCAACATGTGTTGACCCTCATCAAGAAATAAATATCTGCTCATTTTTTTCAAGGTCTGTTTTCTATTTTAGAATTCTTTCTAATCTACTGGTATTATCACCTTTCCTCCATTTCACTATAACATTCAGTTGTGCCCACTTATTTATATTTATTATTGTCTTTTTATTATGTTATAGGTTAGCCAGCTCCTTGACAGCATGAACTATTACCTAGTTGTTTCTGCATCTTCAGATTTATTGGATGACTGATGAAAGAAGAGGGGAGGAAAAGATGGAGAAAAAATTGTGGAGACAATATGTACATATTTCTTATTTTGTTACCAAGACTGAGATGGAAGAAAGGTACTGACACAAATCAGGGAAAAAAATTTGTTTAGTTTTCTTTTCGTAATTGAAGATTGTTGTTTGTAGTTTTACTATATATAAATATATATATATATATATATATATAGTCTTTTTAAAAAGTTGTCTTGAAAGGTTTCCTAGAACATGTGATTATCAGTAAAAAAAATTAAAACAGAATCTGGGAGATTAGTTTTTGAATTGTCTTAAAGATGATACAATTGGATGTATTAGACTTCCTGGCAGTCTATATGGAAGATGCTTGTTTTTTTCTGATATAGGCTGTGAGGGTATTGGTGTGTCTGTGTACGTATGTTTGCAAGCAAGCAAGGAAGTAGTGATGTAAAAAACTGAGCAAGTTCTCTATCACATGGCCTCTGTTTACTCATAAAGTTTTAGGCAAGCAGGGAAGATCTGCTGGAAATGAAAGGAAAGGAGAGAAATAGAGAAATAAGTGGAAGAATCTAGTAAAGGTCTGGAACAGCCACATGGTTGACCTTAAATATCAATGATATTTAAGGAATACCTAGGCAACTTGAATTTTCCCGTTATCTTTCTTTGTTGGTAAACCTATTTACTGTGCTCTTTGTTTTTTGTTTGTTTGTTTTATTTTAATCAGTTATCTTTGCCAATCATACTTTCCCATTGTGTTTCGGAACATTTTTTTAAAATTTTGTTTAGAGGATAGAAAATATCTGAGTTATACATAATTCTTATTTCGTTAAAAATGGTTTTACAGCTTCAAACTTTTTGACTTTAATATGCTACCCAAACTTCCCATAATCATTTTGCTTTTATTATTTTTATCTGTTTTGTGAGAATCAACAGTGAAGATTTATTCAGTTTGAGTTATTTAGCGTATGTAAGGATTAAATTGACAGAGTCGTCGTAATAGAATTAATACCTCCTTTATTCCTTGGCATAGAAAGACATGAATAATTGAAGTGAGGCCCTTACCCTTACCTTCTACACAAGTGTCTTGTGGCTTCTCAAGAAAAGGTCTACTTGTTTCAGACCAGCTTATAAATCTCTCATTAGAGTTTGACTGTGTCAGTGCTTTAGTAATAATGTGTTGGGAAGAATCACAGTAAAATGAAAAACAACCAGATGTTGGAATTAGAAAACAAGCCTGGGTTTTAGTCTTGACTTTGCTTCTTTTCAGTTCTGTGACTGAGAACATGTCTCACACTCTCTCTTAAGAACAGTTTCTGGATTTAATGTAATAGGATTACTATTAATATTAACTAAAATAATGCTTCTAAAGTGGTAAGCAGATGTATAGTGTGTAATAGGTTCTTGGTAAATGATTTGCTCCCCCTTTCTTTACTGCTTCCAACAGCAGCAAAGTAGAAATTTACAAATATATGGTTATTTTTTGTGTGTATGAATAGGCTTTTGTTGTTGTTGTTGTTTTGTTTTGTTGTTTATGAAGACACAGAGGTTTGCATGAGCTGTGCCATGTGCTGGGAATGTTTAATTTTATATATCACATTTAAAGAGTATATAATTTGCATTAAAAATATTAAATGTCTTTGCAACTTCCTTAGAGGTATTTGCTTTTGCAGCACCTCATTTACTTTTTTGTTCTATGTCTTAGTAAATTCATAACAGGTTTTGGAATCTAGTCAAGGAGGCAAAATATCCAAAAGCTATTCAAGTATGTGAACATTCTTCAAATATATTGTGTTCAAGAATGAATGAGTAGTCAAAAATGTATGCAGAATATTTTTATGGTAAAATTACTATGCATCATATATGTGTTTCAACCTGAAAGGCATTTGGGAATGAAGTCCCTGGGTATGTTCAGAATACCAAAAATGTTTGAGAGAGGGAGAGGGGAGAAGCAAGAGGTAGCTAGACCTAATCACCAAACTAAAGTGGTATTCCTGAGGTCATCCTATCAACCACCTACTACCTTTCAGCCTTAGACAGCACACTGCCTTTTAGATCTTTTTCCTGAAGACATAGACAAAGAAAGTATTATATCAGCATCAACAGAGACCTCTTTAAGAACAGAAAATTTGGCCATACCTGGCAAGGACGTTTGGACTGCGTCAGCATGAAAGAAAGTCTAGGGCCTTTGCCTCAGATCGCTCTTCCCTAGCCCTCCTCTTTGGTCTCACTAAAGCAGCGATTTTACTAAATTCTGCATTCACTTTTCAGACTTTGATTCTGGATCCCTGAGCCACTGCCAAGAGTTACCTGGACTCAGATTCTAGAACGAGAAATTGCTTTTTAGTGCCTATCACGGGCTGGTGACAATAGGGCGTGAGGCAGAAGAGGTCTTAAACTCAGGAATTTAGAACTTAGTTAGTGAGACAGACTAAAAATTGAATAAGAATACTAGCAAGTAAAAAAGTAAGAGTAATACAAAAAATAGGATGTTAAAATATAAAAAAACGATACATTCCTAATCACTTGTCTAAATCTGTCCATGATACTGATTGAACATAGTTGACAACTTTAATCCTGTTTCTTAGATGCTTAACCTTGTGAGTACATATAATTTATTTCCCTGATGAACCTAATTTTGATGGCCGGGGGGAGGAAAGAGATTCAGAGGTTTGGTTAAAGATCAATAATGAGGATGAAGACTTCTTTCTTTATAATAATAACTTCCTCTCTGTGTATTTGGGTGAATATAGAAAGCTGCAGTTCCCGTGACTTTACAGCAATAAATTCAGCTAGGAAGAGTGGGGAAACTTGAATAGTGTAGAACCAAATATTTCAAGAATCTCAAAGCCTAAGTTTGAATTTCAGCTCTGTTCCTCACAGACTGATGATTTTTGACAAGTCGTTAAACTTTGCTAATATTTGGTGTCATCATCTGTTAAAATGGATATTAGTACTTACTCTATAGGATTAAAATTTTAAAAGAGTAATCCAAATAAAGCACCTAGCACATAAAATTTTGTCCACAGATTTTAGCTATTTTTACTAATGTGAAATATTATATTTTGATCACTATATTTGTAAGATAATTTTTAAAAATTTATTCTACCTATAAATATCTCTATATGTATATACATGAATACTCATAGTTTGTAACTATATAGAGCATGATGAAATGTTGGGAATATAAGTAAATTTGTTTTTAATAATAGATTCACTGCTAATGTATATCAAAAATAGAAGTCAATTTTTTATTGGTTGTTGTTGCCTTTTTTCTTTGATGTCTTTATTTCAATTACTTTTACCTTCACTCTTATTTTTCTTTGACTGTTGGTTGCATATAATGCTGTCACTGGAACATAGGAAGTACTAAGAAACTCCTTGTTGAATGAATATGTATATGAATAAAAAAATCAATGAAGTATGAGATAAAGGTCATCATTACAATAAAAATACAGAAAAAAGGGTAGATTCACAAATTCTGTAGTATAAAATAATAACTGGCATAACTGTGGATATCTGTAAAACTACATTTTGTCATAATTTTTCTCACACTTATGTTAGCATCATGGAGCACATAGTTATTATGGGACCATATGTTAAGTGTTGCATACAATACAGCTTAAGGATCTCTGTAGTCCATTAATGGATGAGTGGATAAAGAAAATGTGGTATATACACACACTGGAATATTATTCAGCCATAAAAAATAATAAAATCTTGCCACTTGTGACAAGACGGATGATCTTGAGGATGTTATGCTAAGTTAAATAAGTAAGACAAAGACAAATACTATATATACATTTTCATTTATATATGGAATCTAAAAAACAAAAACTGAACAAAACTGTAACCCTGTAGATAGAGAAAATAGATTGGTGGTTGCCAGAGGTGAAGATTAAGAGGTGAGAAAAATGAGTGAAGAGAGTCAGAAGACACAAAGTTTCAGTTATAAATAAATGTCACAGGGACATGTGTAGCATGGTGACTATAAAACTGCATATTTGAATGTAGCTAAGATAGTAGATCTTAAAAGTTCTTCACAAGAAAAAAACAACATGTTAATATGTAAGATGATGAAATCAACTAGACTCCTGGTGATCATTTCACAATGTATACACATATTAAATCATTATGTTGTACACCTGGAACTAATATAATGTTACATGTCAATTATACTTCATCTAAAAAATAAAGAGATGTAAAAAAAATCTCCTCAAAATATCAATACACGTACCATAAAATTGAGTGTGTAATACATGCTGAGGTAGATGAATCTCAAATGGCACCAATTTGTCAATCCTTCCTATATCCACACATTTTGCAATGTGACTTTACTGTTTCTCTCAACAAAAAGAAAATTTCTGTCCACATTTGGGGTAGTGTTCATATTTGCTTTTGCCAAAAAAATGTGTGGAGAGTGATGTTGGTCCAGTTCCAAGCCTGGGCCTTGAGTGGCTTTGCATGTTTCCTCTTTTTTTCGGAACCCTGGAGTGATCATGTGAACAGATCCAATCTAACCTCCGGCATTCCAGGTGCAAGTGACCAGGGTCAAATACCAGATTGGTGTGCCTCCAAGGGAACTACCCCCTGATGCAGATACATAAGCAAAGCCTGAAAAAAATCAGCCCAGCCTGGATTAGATCAGCAAAGTTGCCTGACTGATCTAGAAACCTGTGAGTAATAATACATTTTTATAATTTTAAGACACTGGCTTTTGGTGTGGTTTGTTATACAGCAAAGTATAACTGTTTCATTTAGATACTCATACGGAATCAGTTATACATGTGTACTCATTCAAACAGTTTACATAAAATAGGTTTACAATCTTTACATAGGTATATACATTTATATGCACTTATATAAATATGTTTATATAAAAGGATGTGGTGGGGAAGAGAGAGAGAGAGCAAGAGGGAGAAAGAAACTCATTTTTTATCTCTTCTTTTACAATGCCATTGGCAACAGAGAAATTATAACTCTGCTTTAAGTGAGAGATGGGCTGCTTTCTCCATAAATAGTCTTAGCTCATAAATTTCCTGTAAGTAGTAGCTGCCACTCAGTGATCATGCCAACTATAGCAAATAGGATAAGAACAGGAGAGATGTTTGAAGCTCCCTGAAGGCTATCAGTGAAGAATCAGCCTTAGAGCCCTCATGCGTAACCTAACCTTGATTCCAAAAATGTAATTTCTCACAGATGCAGAATGGCCAGGGTTCATGGCACATCATAATTTTAGACCTTTTTCATATCTTGTGAGAAAAATGGCTGTGCCAACCTTGCCAAGGAATTAGTTTAGTTACAAACATATGAAAACCTTTCATTTGTTTCATAGTATTCTTATATTCCAGTTCAACTCAGTTTGTTATTTTTAATATTTTTCTAAAGTTTTAATCCAAAATATCCCTGCATAATTACAAGATTGTTTCATGATGGGTTTGTGAGTCATATATAGAAGTTTAATTCCCAATCCTCTTCTTTTATTTCAGTTTACATATATAAAAGATAATATTCTGAAGACTTTTAATTTTGAGAAATGCACTTATTGGGAACAAAACCTTCGATTAAAACATGTTAAATAGAATGCATTAAATGCATAAAATAGATGAAAATAGTAAAGGATAACAAGATAAATTATTAAAGGATTTCTTGATAACTGAGAGGAAGCCAGAAAATATGAAGACCTGAGGGCTCTTGGCAATCAAAACCCAATTAAGTTGCAAACTATACTTTAGTTTCGAGGCCTTGAAAAATAATATTCAAACTGTAGAGTATCTGGTGCACCAGATACGCATTAAAATGAAACCAGAATAAGAGTAAAGCATAGGTAAACCAGCCTCTTTTCTTTCATGCAGGAGACTACAAAGGAGCGTTGTCTTAGAACTGGCCTGAGAGAGAGAAGGAGAGAGTGAGAAAGTGAGAGAGAGAAAGAGAGAGAGAGAGAGAGAGAGAGAGAGAGAGAGAGAGAGAGAGAGAGAGAGAGAGAGAGAGAAAGGAGATAAAGAAAAATCTTGGCCAGCCCTATCAACAATGTGCAGCAAAAATTCTCATCACTAAAGTAGTCTAGAGAACTTTTTCACAGTAAATTGTGTTTAAAGTAATTCTGTCCTGGTCACCTGGCAACCGACAGAGCAAACACTAATCCATAATGAAAAAGCCATATCTACTGTACACCGTTAGAAACACCTGCAAAAATAACATTTCTAAAGCAATAAATAGTGCAATGGTTGAGATCTTTTAAACTTGTCATTTGAAAGGGGTAAAGAGAAGCCTGAGGAAAGAGAGAAATTCTAGGTTTTTGTTAGAATAAGTTGAAGAGAAGAGATTGTAAATATAGATAATTTTATAAAGAACAACATTAAATTCCACAGGATGCAAAAGGATGCAGGTGATGTTGGAGTAGGAGATGGAGTCAAGAAAGAGGTTAGAGTAAATAATTTGTGATGATGACCTGGTATCATGGGATTATTGTAGAAAGTGACATAACCCCAGGATATAAGATATTCTGTGACCGATAAATCTTGATGATCTAAAGGTAGAAAGTTCAGCATCTATAAATGTGGAGATTTTTCTAGTAGCAAGTGAGTTCCCAGGGTTGGGGCAGTTGCTTGATTCCTGCAGAGCCAAGGTTATAGCAATCTTAAAACTGAAATTTTGGGACTACCTCTTAACTTCTAATGATAATGACTGGAATGAGGGTGGCAGAGAATGCAGGGTGGGATGTCTTTTCTATGTTCAGGGCTTCTTCTCCACTCCCAAAGATGGAGATATGGCAAGTCACCCTAAAGTTCTCTAACTTAGAGGTTTTTTCCCCCTAAACAGAACTCCAAAATATATTCTAAATGCCTTTTATTGCTCTTATAAAAATAGTTTTAAATTATGTTTTCTAATATTTTTGCTTGTGTATAATAGCTCTATTGATTTCTGAATAGTAAAGTTACTTTTATAATCTTTTGTCGATATCTTTGATCATAAAATATATATACACACATATGCATATATATACATACATACACACGCACACACACACACATACACCTTTTGAGAATAATGTCACTTTCATCTTGCCTAAATATAAATTATTTTTTCTTGCCATATTGTTTGGGCTAGCACCACTAGTAAAATTTTGAACATTTGTGGTGATAATAGACCTCTTTGTTATGGTCCTCTTAAAAAAAAAAAAAAAAAGTGCCTATCATTTTATCACCAAATGTGATCTTTTGGTGATCTTGTAGGTATTTTGATTGATATCTCTTAGCCAGTTAAGGATGTTCCTAGCTGTTCAGTCTTAGTAAGACATTTTATCATAAACATCATTAAATGTTTTAATATTCTCACAAATTTAGAAAAATACATATTGTTCTATAGACAACACAATTGGATTTAAACTGTTTATTCTACCAAAATGGACATACTTTTCCAGGTCAACCAATCAGTATCAACTGTTAACTTCTGAAAGTCAGGCAATCAGGGGAAGATTTATTCAAATGAACTTGCTTCTGAGAATCAACCAATCAACCACACTTTCATCTCAGTAATCAAGCTTTACCAGGTGATGACACTCACCATACCTGCTTCTAAAAGTCTATTGACTCCTAAATTCTCTGTATCTTCAACACTCTCTATAAGATTAGCATTTTCTGGTTCTGAAGCCTATGACTAAACAACATAGGTCGTCCTTGCCATAGTAACCAATGACTTCAGAGTTTTCTTTTTATTTCAGATACTAAAACATCATCACTTGAAAACTACCTCTATTATATGCTCATGCTTTTAAAAAAAATCTTTCACTTGTTACTACAATGAACTACATAGGTTGTTGTTTTTAATGTTGAACTATCTAAGTATTTCTGGTATAAATCAAACCTAGTAATGTCAATGTTTGGTTTTGTAGATATAAATTGATGAATTCAAATTGTTAACATTGTAATTAGAATTTTTTGTCTATATAGTGAGATTGAATGTAATTTTTTTCTTATACTCTGTCAATATTCGTTATCAGATGTTTCAAACTTTATAATTTGAGGTGTTCCCCCCCCCCCCTGCATTTTGGAATAAATGACATGAAATTTGGAAATATCTGGCACAAGTTATATGGGCTTGTTTTGGTTGGTAGATTTATAATTACTTACTTTGGTTATGTCTTATACACCACTTCACAATTCTCTCAACCTTATCACTACTAGAGTGACCATTTCTATGCAGATGTTGATTTGCTTTATGCAAGGATAACTGGGCATCCTATCACCTGGAACCACTCCATGAACCTCTTATTTTCTACCATGAGACCGGCTTCAGAAATACTCTTTACACAGTGATGCACAACCCAGAAAAGCAAAGAAAGTATGACCTTGGGCTACATTTGACCAAAGAAGAATGGAAGCAGATGTATGTATCCTCCTCTCTCCACTTTTATCTGCTGATGAAGAGTTCTGAGACATATCTTCTTAGATTCAGCATTATTTACCTAGAGCTGAGGACAATTTAATCAAGTCTTAGGCTGGCAGTCCCTTTTCTCCAGTTTTTTTTTTTCCTCCTGTCCTGTATTTATTCTCCCTGGCATCACATTTCTACACAGGTACTGCCTGCAGGCTTTGTGTCTGTTTCTAAGGAAACTCAGGCTAAAACATTTTCGAATATGCCTATCTCATTTTTTTTATCTTTTGTGTTAATTGTGTTGTTATATTTTTATAAATAAGTCCATTTTGTCTGTTTTCAAAAATTTTGACCTAAAATTGTTCAGTGTTTTCTTATAATGATATTTTATTTAAGCATTTATAAGATGCACCACAAATATATATTTTTTAACAAAAAAAAATCGACAATTAAATTATGACATATTATTGATTGTAATGTATCTGATTTCAATTTTTTTTAAAATAAGCTTTTGGTTTAATTGGTCCACAATTTTTATATTTTTATTTCTTATTGTGGTTTTATTTTTATTAATTCTTTACCTTTACATTCTTGATATCATTCTTCAATTCCTTTTCTAGCTTTTCATGTGGTAGTCTAACCTCATTAATTTTCAGTCATCTTTCCCCTAATGTGAGCTTTTGGAACTAAAATTTCTCTTCTAAATACTACTTTAGCTGGATCCGACAAATAAATTTTGGTATGTAATTTTGATTAAAAATTGGTACTACATTTTTATCTGTTATGACTTAGTCTTTGACTTATGAGATATTTATATATTCATTCAAAAACTTCCAAACTTAAAAGTATGGAACTTTTAAAAGTTAGGTATTAAAATAGAATTATAACTTATTTATATTATGATGAGGAAACATGTTCCAAATGATAATCTTTCTTTGCTATTTTTTGGGAGTCATCTTTGTGACATTTAGTGTACTGTTATTTTAAAAAATTATAAATGTTCCATGTAGACTTGAAAATACACTTATTCTCAAGTTTATAGACTCAGGGTTACACTATCCTATTTTTTTTCTTAGGACCTCTCCTATTTGAACTTCTATTTGACATATGTTGAACATTATTATTCTGCCTTTCTTAATTCCTCTTTCATATTTTCTATCTCTTTGCGTCTCTAGGTTTTTATTTTCTGTAATTTCCCAGCCATATCTTCACAAATTCCCTATTAATCGAATTTTCTGTTTGGTAAAGCCATAGAGATTATATTTTTAGTGTACATTTTATTGACAAAAGTTCAATTTTGTTCATTTTAGCCGTGCTTATTCATTATCAAAATGTTTTTATATCTTTAAGCATTGTATTCATCATTTAAACATCTAATAATTTTATTATATAAGAATCTGGCTTGTGCCTGCAAATTCCTGCTCTCAGTTTGGGTTGTGATTTCACATTCAGGGAGACGTTATCTGTGGGAATCCTCTCGAAACTAAATCAAACTTTGTCTTTCTAGAACACTTTTGTCTCATGTCTCTCACTTCCGGTCTCCCTTGAGACTACTTTTTATATTAATTTGTTGGCTTGGGTGTTCCTGGATCACACAAGAGGTGACATATTCAAACTCATATGAGGTCACACTTGTATTTATTAATTCTCGGGAAAGATTATTTTTATTTCCACATTAATCACAAACAATGCAAAATGAGTTCATTTTATTTTTAGCTGTCCAAGATTGTTTTTCTAACCTACTCGTTTAGTGAGAGGGAGTCCTCTGAATGTTCAAAGAACTGATAATACAATCCTTTAAATTTTCTGAGTTTCAGTTACTCACCATATGAGGGTTTAAGACTTACCAATTATAAGGCTATTAAAACCAAAACTTTTGTTACTGAGACTGTAACATCTGATCCTCACCCTTCGCCACTTCATATAGCTACAGTCCTTTTTTTTTCTTACTATTTTCATTTTCAGCTCTTCTTTTATTTTTGACCCATCAAGATTTTCATTCCCATCTACTCAGTTATAGTTCTAAAAAATAACCTCTGTTTAGCATGCATGTGGAAGGGTATTCAGAACATTTAGTTTACCTAATTTAAATTCAATCTTCTCTTAAATTCATTTCAAAGTTTAATGAAATAAAATCTTCAGATGCTTCACTTTTTACCTGATTTGGGAGAAAATATCATAATTATATCCCTCTACAGAGCAGAACTACACAATGGATTAGACACATAGATCCCGAAAAATCAAGCTACTACATCGTTGTACAACATGGAAATCTTCAATAGCTTTGCTGGTAGAAGAGAACATAATTGTAGGCCTTTCTATCCAACCAAAATTAGCAGTTGCTATTTTTCTACTCCAGAAAAATGCATCTAATAGCAGTTTACTGAAACTCCATCATTGCAAAATGTCACTAGTATAGGGGGAAAAAATCCCAACTCATATAATCAGAGAAACACTATGTTTAGCTTATTTCTATAGCTTATCAACCTCTAAATTTGAGTTTTTAAGTATAACTACAGCAATGAATTATGAAGTTATGAAGAAATGATTCATATATAGGTCTTTGCTCACTGTCACTGGTGTATAGCTACCATTTGAATGTGTCACTTTAAAATAAATTTTTAGACAAATATTATAAATGTGTAATTTTATAATGTGTAAAAATCCATGAATATAAAATGAATGCTCACTTGATTCAAAATTAAAAATACAAATATAGAATTGGGGATTTAAGCAGCTTTAAAAATAGTTGCTTGTATAATTTTTGTTCAAGTGAGGTACCGAATCACATTTTTAAACAATATCTGCAGTAAATATCTATCATGACAGTTAGATTTATTGTCTTTGGCTCCAAATATACCCTTTCTTGCCTTGTCTATGTAATTGGAGCTGTATAACCCCAGGTATTTTTTTCTTTGATACCTAGTACAATATTTATTATCCAATGGCATCTAAAGGAATCTGAAAGGAAAAGTAGAAGGAGCTTTTCCTCGTGTTTTTGGTGTGTTTTATCCTTTCTGTCTCTGGTGGCCAATGGTTTGAGGGACACTTGTTGGAACCACACCTTCAGCAGGACTCACCATTATCCAGAAGGCAGCTTCCTGGCTTGTGGTGTGTGGGAGACCCAGTGATAATGCCTGTAGAGATTTCACATTGCTGTTGAATAGGACTGCAGTATTTAGCAGATAAAGATACAAGACATCCAGTTAAGTTTGAATTTTGGATTAACATGTTTTTTTTTTTTTTTTTTGCCATATTTGCGATATACTTATACTAACCCTTTATTCGCTATTTATCACACATTCAAATTGTGCCCAGCATTCTCTATTCTATCTTGCAACCCTATGTCCAGTGGGATTTTTCTGCTTGCCAGCCCCAGACTGCAGACATCCTGGTTGGCAGCTCCCTGCTCAGCAGCTGTGGCCGGCAGTACCTCTGCAAATTTTGTTATTCATTGGGCCACAGCCACACCTTCTGTGACAAAATCTGAGGTGCACTCTGAGTTGGGGTGTGTGTGGGGTAGTACTTCTAAGTTTCTTTCCTTGTTGAATACCCTTTCTTGGCCTTAGATATAGTGGCTACTCCCTACCTTTGTTAATCATTCTTTATGTTAAATTTTTTCTGTGATAATTACTGTAATGTATCTATTTCCTCACAGGATCCTGACTGAAGTAGAATTAGTACTGGAAGTGGCCCTAGGAGAGAAACCTTTAAAGACGAGATTTAGGGATTGGTTTGGTCATGCCCATGGGCTTGAGCACAGTGCTGATATCCCAACCACTGGGACAAAAGATGCTAATAATTCAAGGCATGCAGTGGCATCACAATTAATCAAACTACCACCTGTGGTCGATTCTGATAAAGTGCCAACTGCAGCACGTGCCTTGGGAGTCTAAGTGACTGCAGCACTTGACTATTAAGTAATTATGATACATACAAGCATTATGGTATGAGAAGAATCTACTGAGTATACGGGAACATTTACAAAAAATAAATGACAAGCTCAAGTCTTTTAACCCTCAGTTCAAATCATGATCTGAAAATCAGAGAGGTTTCATGACAACCCTCATCGAATCTCTTATTTTTTTTTTTTTTTTTTTTTTTAGCTATAAGGCTAATATTGCTCAAACAATCCAACAATAATTGTGAAGGTTTCTAAATGATATCAATGTCGCTCAGGTTCAGAAAGAATGGAACCAATCTTGGAATTAAAAAAAAACATTTGTTTGGACTAAGATGAAATGAAAATGTCAAACTCACAAGTCAGCTTGAGGATCCTTTGCAAGTGGAAGAAGCTTTTCCTCTCGTGTCAGAGGAGACTAGACACCTTTTGTTTTAAAACACTGTGATAATCTCACCATTTGCAGATACTTTGAAAGAGAATTTTTATTCTCCAAAACCCATCACGACTGCTAGACTCATAAGTGAAGGCAAATATCAGAATGCTGCCGGTGCTACGAAAGAGACCCAGTGGCTCTCATCCTGCGCATATTCCCCGGATCTGATGAGCAGTTTTCTTGCCAGCACAACGTGAAAGACACGGTGGTAATCACCCTCCAGGAGTTTTGCTGTCATTTTACCGAGTATTTGGCTGGCGCCTCAGCCAGTGGCTTCCATGGGCGATGTGTGCTGGGAATTCCCAGGCTTTCACCCTCCAGGGAGTCTCCCCAGCACCCCAGCATGTGGCTTCCTTCATCTTCTTGTTTAGGAAAGCCAGAGTTTCACACCTCCCAGTTTGCATCATTAGAGGTACAGTAGGCATACTCTTACTTCCAGCTAAGAGGAACTGCTCCAAATAGGTTTTTACTAATGTGGCGGCAGGTGCAGGGGAAAGAGAAACTTCTGTAGTCCCGCGACTAGGTCTCAGTCTTTCAGTGAGACTCTGCTTCTAGACTGCACCAGAGTTCCTCAGGTTTTTTGTTTGTTCATTTGTTTGTTTTCCCATTTAGGTGGATCAGGATGACTAGAGTGGGCTGGAGTTGGGTATTTCCCTTCTCCATGTGAAATGCGAAAGGTTTGAGCCAGTGGGAGCTGGGTACAGGCGTACTTTGCCTAACTGTGCTTTGCTTTATTACACTTTGCAGATACTGTGTTTTTTACAAATTGAAGACTTCTGACAAGCCCGCGTTGAACAAGTGTATCAGTGGCATTTTTCCAACAGCATTTGCCCACTTGGTGTCTCTGTGTCACATTTTGAAAATTCTTGCACTATTTCGAACTTCTGCAGTATTATATTTGTTATGATGATCTGTGATCAGTGATCTTTGAGAAATTGTTTGTGAAAAGAAGAGCCAATCGATGAGGCAAACTGTGTCTCATTTTAAGAAATTGCCACCTCCACCTCAACCTTCAGCAGCCGCCACCCTCACCAGTCAGCAGCCATCAGCAGTGAGACAGGACCTTCCACCAGCAAAAAGATTGCGACTTACTGAAGGCTCAGGTGACCCTTAGCATTTTTAGCAATAAAGTGTGATTTAATTAAGGTATGCACATAATGCTATTGCTTACTTAACAGACTACAGTATAGTGTAACAGTGCTTATATGTACTGGGAAACCAAAAACATTGTGTTACTCGCTTTATTGTGATATTCACTTTATTGGAGTGAACTGAAACTGAACCGAAATACCGACATAGGCCTGTGCTTCCCTTCCCGGGGTGAGTTAGGGCTCGGCTAGTACCCTGTCAGGTTAGGCACTGGTTAACTGGTTTCTCCTGAGGGCAGGCCTCCTTAAGAACAGGCTGCTCTGCATACTTTAAAATGTTTCCTTTTCTCTTACCTCTGCCAGAAGCGAGAGGAGGTTTTTCTTTGATATTTACTGTGGAAACGCGTTGAGTTCCTGGAGGTAAACCTTACCATATTGTGGGCCCCTGTGATTAGGTCTCCCTGGAGGCTTTAACCCCCAGGCTTGTCCACATGGAGCCGCGGGCACTCCATCATCTGCAGTTGCGGCGTTCCTGCGGGCGCCGATTCCGGAGGCTTCCCGTCCTGAGTGTGGGCTCTGGGAGCCGTGACTTCCTGTGCTCTCTGGTCTCTCTCTCTGGTCTCGGGGCAGCGGTTTTCCCTGTGTCCTCCACATGGCGTCTCTTACAGATCCAAGGAGAGTTGTTGATTTTTCATCTGTTTAGTTTTTTAGTTGTTGCTGGTACAAGTGGCGACTTCCAAGCTGTTTACACATGGACCTGGAGACCTCAAGTATAGGTATTTACTACATATAGTACTGTTCATATCTGTCTTCTTTCGAGTTCTCTTTAATTATTTTTAGTAATCCCTTTCCACTATTAAATTCTTCTTCAGATAATTGGTGTGCTTTTTTTTTCTCTTGACCGGACCCTAATGTATTTATACAGTAGTCCCCCCGCCCCTTGCCACACACACACTTCCACAAGGTTTTGCTTTCCATGGTTTGAATTACCCATGGTCAACCACAGTCCGGAAATATTACATGGAAAATTCCAGAAATAATTCACAAGTTTTAAATTGCACATCGTTCTGAGTAGTGTGTCGAAATCTCCTCAATCCTGTTTCATCCTGCTTGGGTCGTGACTCCTTGCTTTGTCCAACCTCTCTGTGCTGTGCATGCCCTAGGTCCCTTAGTCCCTAGCCATCTGGGTTATGAAATCAACAGCTGTGGTACCACAGGCTTATTTCGAGTAACACTTATGCAGCCTAATACTACGTCACAATGCCTAGGCCATCCACCTTGCTTCATCTCATCACATAGCATCATTTAATCTCACAGTATCACAAGAGTAAGGGTGAGCAGGTACTATAAGATATTTTGAGAGCGAGGGAGAACATGATCACATAACTTTTAACACAGTATATTGTTAAAATTGTTCTGTTTTTATCATTAGTTATTATCGTTAATCTTTTATTGTGCTTAATTTATAAATTCTACTTTATCATAGGTATGTATGTATAGGAAAAATCATACCATATATAGGCTTTGGTACTATCTGTGGTTTCAAGCAACCACTGGGGGGAGTCTTATCCTCTTGGGTAAGGTGAAAATACTGTAATTATATTTTGCCCAGATTTAAACACCCTTTATATCTAGAAAGCAATTTGTTGACTCTGAATTTCACCACAAATTTACAATATGTCATTTCAGATAGGGAGCGTATGTGATGACTGCATCGTTTAAGGCTCCGTAACTACCATAGTAAAAACCTGGATTCATAACTGCTGTTGCATTAAACCTAGGGAACATTGAGGTAAGTTTCTAGACTTCAGAGACCGTTTCTAAGGTAGTTTGTGTTCCAGCATGGTTTTGCAGCCACTCACTAGGCCTAGGAACTTTTTGGCATCAATTTAATTAATTTTTCTTTTATATTAACTAAAGTTGGCTTTTATTGTTTGCAGCCAATCCCCTGACTGGTACAGCACCAAATATCAAGGTAAATTACCTGAGAAACGTTAATAATCGAGAAACTTCCACTAGACCAATAATTTAAATCCATCATTGATTTGGCATACAATAAAAATCTTGACTCATGTGACCAAATGATTTTCATTATTGCTAGAAACAGCTAGATCGAAAAACAAAAACAAAACAAAACAAACAAACAAATAAAAACCCCTAACATTTGACTATAGAAGTTTTCTTAATGTATGGATAGCCCTACATGGGGAGCTTGGTTTTAAAGAGTGAGCCATCTGATGTATCTTATAATTGATAGGAGCCAGAAAGAGAGATAGAGAAGCTGATCTGTTTAGGAGATTATTATAAATTTAATAGATGGATGTCTGGATATGTATGTGTGGAGGGTGGTTAGATATTACATGTGATTACTAAGAAGGATGAGATGGTGGAGAAAAACTAGCAGAAGACAAGAAGGAAGAGACTGAGCAACACAGAGGCAGGGTCTATAGTATAAATGTGGACCAGTGAAAACTTTCTGATGGCAGAGAAGCTTGAAAGATTTTTAAGAACACGGATGTTGAATATCAATTTGTAAGGTTCTTTTTTTCTTCAAATAGAAGATCTTATAACTACTAGTAGTTATTTAAAAGTTGTTTTTAATACATTTTATAGCTTTACTTATAATATTTAAATTAAACATCCCAACATATCTTTTTAAAAGCTTGCTGTAGTAGTATTCCAAGACATTATGATACATGGTATTATTAAAATAATCTATTTTTCTTTCCTCAATCCAGAACTTAAATTTGCTCTTCCCACTCCATTTTCTCTAACAGAGGCCATTTTGATTTTTCCACATGGACATATTTAATAGATAATCATCTACTTTCCCAATGTTTTCTTCACTGTGCTTCTCAGAAATTTGTCTTACCATTTGCAGAGTAATGAAAATCAACATTTAGATATGGAAAATAGTTTTAATAAATATAAACATTCATTAACAATGTATTTACATTCCAAACTTGGGCAAATTAACATGTTTATAGATTTGGCATTGAGAAGTTTTGCAGTTGCCAAGAAAATGACACCATAAATCCAGAATAAAATTAACCTATCTCCATTGCACAGTCTGATTTTGTTTCACAAACAACTCTTCAGTGGTCAGTGCAGGGAATTTAATGGGAGTTTTGCCCAGGAAACAATACAGAATACAGAAGTTGTTTGTATAATAAAGATGGATTCTCAAAATAAAAAAAAAAAATCTTTGAGTATAAAAACATCAAAATGTTTTACTATCAATTATAAAAGATGAGACTTTTAATTCAGAAGATATGAAAATATGTTTTAATTATATCTGAACATGTGGCATGTATTCTGAAATAAAAATATGCTTTTCCAATAACACTGAAGTTTTTTAATTTGATTAATGACCAGTTATATGCATAACTTTAGGAAATGATTTATATATACATATATATATATCATACATACAAATGAGAATTTGTAACACAAATTTATTCCTATATATAAACTAGTTTAACAACTGTGAATTGTGTTTGTCTGATTATGGATTGGCGATATATATAAAAAATATATATCATTAAAAAAAAACTTAACAATGTTAGCTTTATTAAAAGGTGGACAACAGTGAACAGGGGCAATTCTATTTGGATAAGGTTCTCACTATAAATATGGCCAAAAAAATAATAATATGAATTTTCTCAAAGAACTCTTCCACTCCAGTCTTTCCCATTTTAGTAAATGTTACTATTTTGCTCAGGTGCTTAGGCCAAAAACCTAGTTGTCAGTGTTGATTTTTTCTCTTTGCCTGAAACACACATCCAATCCATCAGAAATTTTCACCTGTTTCTCCTTCAAAATACACCTGGAATCCAGTAATTCGCTTGCCATCCTAGCCTAAGACACCTTTATATTTCTCTGAATTGCTGCAATAGCACCCGACTTGTCCTCCTGTTTCTACCCTTCCACCTTCCTTAGAGTCGATCCTTTAGGAAGTTGCCAGGGTGACTTATAAATTGCAATTAATTCATGTCACTCTACTGTCTTAAACCTTATAAATGGCCTTCAAAAGTAATTAGAATAAAGCCAAACTCATCATCATGGCCTACTGGTCTACATGACCTTACCTAGTCTACTCTGTGGAGGTCTTTAACTTGACAACTCTGCACTTTCTTCCTTTCACATTGGAACTTTGACTTAGGGTCCTCTCTGTCTGGAAAAGTATTCCTCCAGATATCCGTGGGGCTCACTCCTGCTTGTCGTTTATGTCTCTATTCAAATGTGCTTCTTCAGAGAGGCTTTCGACCACCCTAAATAAAAGAGTCTTTCCTGAAGTCACTATCTATCCCTTTATTTTGCTCATTTGACTTTATTACTCTTTTCATTACCTGAAATTACATATTTTCTTGATTACTTATTGAAAATAGGTTTCTCTTATGAGCATATAAAGCATAAATAAGACTTTTTAAAATATCAAATTCAGTTTAATTTTTAAATTTCTTTTGATTTTTAAATTATTGCTGTAAATTCAGAGTATGGTACACATATATTAAGCAAACAATAAATATATATTTTAAGCGAATGAATTGGAAATCGAAAATATTATATAGTGCCTCTTTTTCCAAAATATTAGTCAACATTTTCATAGTGCTTGAATTGTCTAAAACTTATGAGGCCCTTTTGTCTGTTTCACATTAATTTTCTTATTAAAAATTCCTTATTGGCAATGGGATGTCAGATGTTCAAAGCACTATTCTCTAACATTCATTCTCTCTTATCAAATCTCGCCAACACTTACCCATTCAAACTTATGTCATACCTGAATTTCTAGACTTTTCCACTTCAACTGATGACATAAATTTTTAAAAGACTCGATTTTTCTTTTTACATATATTAATTAAGTGGCTTTTATATTTTTACAACTAAATAAAAATCCAACACCATGTGTCCCCTCAACACAGGCCATATCAAGTTTAGCTGACATTCAAACTCTCTAATTCCTGCCTTTCACATCTTACTTTTGAATATTCTCATATAGATATTCTAGATATCCAGATCAGAAATAGTCTCATATAGGTATTTCAAGATAGCCTGTCAGAAATGTATATATGCATCTAGGTGGTAGAGAAAATGCTAGATACAGGATAAGAGATCGATGAGAGAAAATTAAAATAAATAAATAAATAAATGAACGTGTTTTGATAATCCATTAGATTGTGATCAAAATTGTGGGGATGTATATGAAAAGATTGGTCATAAAATAATAATTTCTAAAGTTGAGTGATTATATATGTAAATGTTTAATAGTCTATTTTCTAATTTTATATATGTATGTGCAATTAACTAGTACTCAGATCTCTTGCTGCAACCAATTATACATTCTAAACATCAAAATATAATGTGCTTTAAAATTACTCAAGTTTTACTTATATCTATACAAATGATTGAGTGTTTATCTTTGCATCTGTGTGTTTTAAGTTGGGTAGTCCTTGGAACTCATTATTTGTCAGGAGGCATACACTTTTGTGTGCCAGATGGTTTGTTGAGGAAATGTAAGACATCAGAATTACTTTGTAAATATCTTTAGGTGTTCGCCTGAAGCATTTCAATTCACTTAAAAGGAGAGCTAAATTACATTTTCTCAGAATGTTTTAACTTACTTTTTATTAGGCAGCAGTTACTGTTAAGTCACTGAAGGGGTTTCAAAAATGATTAAAACATTTAAAGGTAAAATAAAATTGTTACCTTTATATAGCTCATGATGAGAGGAAGGCAAAGTTTATACTACTTTATTGAAATAGGAGGATTGGTAGAGGAGAAAGAGGAAAGTAAAAATCCTTGAATACCTAAAACAAACCAAGGAATCAATTTAGTAGCTATATTAGTTGCTTAAGGCTTTCTTAACAAAGTAGCACACGTTGGGTGGCTTAAAATAACAGAATTTTGCTTTCTCACCTTTCCAGAGGCTGACAGTCTCAAATCAAGGTGTCAGCAGGGTTGTGCTCCCTTTGAAACATGTAGGAGCATATATACTTCTTTGCCTCTTCTGACGGTTTGCTGGCAGTCTTTTATGTTCTTTTTTTGCAGTTACATAACTCCCATCTCTGCCATTGTCATCACTTGAAGTTCTCTCCGTGTGTCTCCCTTTATAAGGACACCTGTCATTTTGGGATAGCTACCATACTTCAGTACAAATTCATCTTAATTATATTTGTACATGTTAACTATTTCCAAATAAGGTCACATTCTGAGGTACTGGGAGTAAGAACTTCAAAATATCTTTTTTTTGGAGAATACTATTCAACAATCATGGTGATTTATGAGAAATAGTAAGAAAAGTATTAATTGGATAGAAACATCACATGGCAGTAGACAATAAAAGGTTTCCGAAAAATAAGTAAAAGAATTTAGATGTATCTTGAAATAAATGAGACGATAGAGAAAGTGGAAAGTGATTGTGGGAAATTGTGAATGCACAGTTAGACTAAAGAGTAAGTTGTTTGTGAATATCAAAAAAAAGAATGAAAAATTGGGTTTGGTATAATTTAGGAAGAGGCTTGATTACCATAGCAATGAGTTTGTATTCAATTCTCTAAACATGTATAATCAGCACATGCCACAGCAGAAGTTGATGTGACTGGATCTGTATGTTATAGATCGATGTGGTAGAATTTTGTCGATTAGATTGGAGTTGATCAATTGCAGCTACTTGGAGTAAAAGTCCAGACTAAACAAATGGCACCATAGACTAGGGTAGTAGAAATGAGAATGACAAAGATGTGCTAGATTTTTCTTTATCCATGTTTGAATTTCTTTGTAATAGAATACACATAAAATATATGATTTATTTTTGTTCCAGGCACATTATCCTTTTTTGTTTAATGGCAAATGATAGAACTCAAAAATCACCTCTTAGTATTTATTGTTTATATTACTTCAGGAAAGTTTTGCACCAAATTGTGTCAAAGCAGGTAATTTAAAATTATTGCAGATTTACTTTAAATAGAGAAAACATTATTAAAATGAACCAATTTCCATCTTTGTTTATATTGTTATAATTCATTTATAAAATTTATAGTTTAAAAATATCTATTCTATTTGTATAAGAGGTAAATTGTATTTCTACTTCCTTTCTTGCACCTAAAAGGTTTTCTTCTCAGGAACAAGTATTCCAAAATATACTTCAGGAAACATTTTATCAAGTCAAGAAAAAAAATCTATTTAGTCACAGCTAAGAATAAACTTCTGCAAATGAAAACCGCATGCCAGACAAACAAAACCTTATAAATGTATTCATTCATTCAGAAAAGTTTTATTGATTACCTATAATAATTAAACCACTACCTCAAGCAAAATGTGGAACAAAAAAGCTTTTCAATGTGGTCTCTCCTGTAAAGTTACTTGTATTCTGCAAATGTATGTAAAGCTCTTACAAAAAATAAGTATCATTCAAGGAGAAGAGTGATGATTTGTAATCAATGTGGGATAAATAATTAAAGTGTATGTGTCAGACACTGTAGTGCTAATCCAATAGCGCCACCATTATCCTTTTTGTCTTTGCTGTTAGAACTTCTATGTTTAGGTAGCAGAAAGCCACATGCTAGTTGATCCTGATTAACCTGGAGCTAAGTAATCTCTATAATTCTATTCTGTCTTTTGAGAGTTAGGTGTGTAAATAGCATGTGACCTAATTCTATCCAATAAGGCATAACTGATCTAGACACATCTGAGAAAATTGTCTTCACTCTTTAAAAGGAACATTAGAAAGAGGTGTGATTTTTTTTCCTCCTTCTGGTTTTTCAAAGGTGTCATCTTCCTTTGACATCTGAACAATGGCATGAGGTTCACTAACACTGAAAGAACGGCAGGCTGAAAAGATGAAGCCAGAGAAATCGAACTTTTGATGATTTGGGCTAATAAATTTAGCAACCACGAAAACATCTTATCTTGAGATTCTTATTTGTGCAATAATATATATTTTTTAATTTAAAAACTAATTTTATTTTGTGGGAGAGGAGCGATGTGAAGCTGAAGGTATCCTAACTAAAAGAAAATTCAAAGTAGATGGCATTAGGGCTAGTTCTTGAAGGATTATTATGGTTTTGATCGTGGTTTTAAAGGAGTATTACACTTAAGTAGCAGGGGATATAGCATGGCAGAAGAGCCGAGATATATCTGTCTGGGGCTTACATTAGAAAACATTTAAATGTCAAAAGATTTATTATGACTAATACATTTATTTTATTGTTATGGTTAATATCAATTAATAGGAGAAAGCTACTATCTTTCATTTTATTTATATATTTATTTTGTTAATCTAAAACTTTCGAATTCATTTAGATTTAAAGCCGAGCATGATCTTATTAAATGTTCTTTTCATGGTGAATGATAGATATAAACTCACAAAAAAAAATGTCTAAAAAAATGTCTTTACCTTGTTCCTTCTGATTTCTTTAACTATAGTTTGAATTCTATCATTTAGCGCATTACAGAATGTAACTAAAATTGCACAAGAAGACATCACACATAAAGATATGAAGCATAAATTTTATTACAGAAGACGATTAGATAAGCAAGAACCAAACAAATCTAAACTGTTTCTGAGGTTAATTTTTATTGTCTCTAAAATAGTAATTACTTTCAGGACAATTGCTTTATTCTGCGCTTTAAAAAATCTTTAGCCATTTATTTGGAACACTAATATTTTATATATGTGAATCTCTTAGATGACTAAATCCAATTAAATTCCAGAATTGAAATGGAGTATTAATCTAAGCTATTTAAGAAACATGAAGAGCAAGCTACACTTTTCTGACAATAATTTCCAAAAAAAAAAAGTTTACCTCTGTAAATAGTATACATGCCCTTGCAATAAAAACTATTACGGGTTTAGGAAGACCAAGGTGGGGCACATAGGAAGGGCTGACATTCTGGTGACATCGGATCAAAGCTGCTGATTATTTTTGTGGGTCTTTCAAAGTCTCTCTTGTTTTGAGTAAAGCCATGTGTGCCTGCAAACGATGTATAATATGTGTTATTTCTGGATGAATGCACTTAATTATGTCTAAAAATCATTTCACCAACAGATGTCTCCTCCTCTTTTCCTTGTACTAATCATTCTCTGCAGTTGCAAACTTTTTTTTTTTTTTTTCCCTGAGTCCTTGTGTTCCCTCTCTTCTTCTTTCTGAAGGATTTTCCTCCAGGGCAATTCTCCTTCTCAAAACCAAAATGTGTAGCAGCATAAAAGACACGATAAAAGCTTTGAAAATGTTCCCTAGTGCATATTTTAATATAACTACCAGATTTGTCCAGACAAAGAAAATGAATTTTCATCATTTTAGTAATTTTTTGGCAATGGCGCCATAATCCAAATTTATCAATTTATTATCTCTTATTTATTTATCCATGTAAGTGCAGTCATACTTTGTTGTTTTGACAGTGATTAGAAAATGAAAATAACTGTACAAAATTTTTATTGTTGTTTATTTCCATTTCTATATCTCATTTTGCGAATCATCCCAATGAAGTTATTTAGATATTAGTGTCACAAAGGGTTTATTGGGAGAGATCCACCCCAGCCCAAATTCCAAGTCTCTAGAAAAATAAACATAATCTGGGTTTAGAAATGCAAAGAACAATTGTGATTGCACATATATTAAAGGTTTTTTAGGCCTTAAGCCAATATTGCTATCACAGTTTAGATTTCATAAGATCTTGGCTAATTTAAAGTGATTGTAATAGACATACTTGCCTTCTAATGTCTTATTTAACTCCGGATTTGATATGACACATTCAAATCAAAGCCACTTCATGTTTAAAAAAACAATTGAAAGAATATAGAGGGATCTTTCTGTAGGAAGACTATGCACCTAGGGCAGCCATTGTTTATAGTTGTTTTAATTAAGGATGACGATTTAAATTGCACTAATTTAAATTTTATCTATTTAGTCATTACCTCAGTCTTTGCATTCAATTGGTTCTTAAGTGAAAATGTACACACATAGCTCTGAGAAACTTCTTTGCTTTTCTTTTCTTTTCCCTTCTACATACCAAGAGCCTACAACAAGTGATTCTCACCTTAAAATTAACCCTGGAATTTTGAGTTTGAAAATCTTCTGGGATGATGGTTATGATACATTGATAAAGAACCAATGCATTTCATAATTTTAATAGAGTACAGCCTGGCATGGGAATTTATGGCTAAGGTAGATTTGTATTTCCTCTATGGAATGCTTTAATAAACTCCATTGGATTTTGAAAGAGATGTAATATTTTCAAATTTCAGTTCATTCAAAAAAGCACTCCTAAATTATGAGCCAATTTGAGGAATAAAGATAAATTGATACTCGAAAGGAATTAAAATGTATTATGCTAAGTTTGATGTGGCATACATAGAGTGGCATGTGACCTTGAGAACATAATTTAAAATTTATAAGTCATATTTTACCTCTTTGTACAATTACAGTGTTTATCTAATTGTTCTTTAAGTTCTAGTTAATACTCTCTCCAAAAGACTGAATAATTATTTTATAGTACTTTACTTTTTTTTCAAAAAGCATATGAAAAGACATACAATAAAAGAACATTTTAAGTTAAAAGTAGGACTTAAGAAAATAAGGATTAAGACAAAGGAACAACATCAAGTCAATAAAATTTCTTTATTGAGCATCGGTTTTGCTGCCTCTGGACCTCTCATCGGCCATTACATATAGAAATAAAAGATAACATCTAGAATAATGATCATAGTAGGATGCTGTAAAAATTTTAACATTTTTAATTACATTTTTAACTCATCCATATTTTAATGTCCATTTTTCTATATGCATTATGATATACATTTACTATAGTGTTAAAAATATATATGTCTAGGCATGACTAGTCATAAAAAATTAATAATACTATAAACATTTGGAAGACACTGATGTTGGGGTGGGTGGGGAGGTGCCGAAACAGTTCCTTAGCAAAGACTGAGTTTTAGTAATCTCAAGTACTGAGAGAAATTTAATGTGAGAAGGAACATTTTGAAACATAATAGACAAGGGCAAGGAAACACAAAGGCTTTCAGGAGTCAGCCAAGTAATACGACGAAGGGTTAAAGTAGCTCCTTTAAGCATTTACATTGCTTTGAGATAGCCAGCTGTCATGGTCCTGTGCAAATACAAACACTATGTTGCTTAAAAGAATGCAATTGTTATAATATATATTTTTAAAAATTATTTTTTGTCATTTAAATAGCCGTTTATATTTTTCTTTCAAAATCTGGATTTTGTTTTTTAGTCAAAAAAATTCTTTAAGTTATAATATAGTATTAGTTCATTTGTCTGGTTGATGAATTTTATGTTGCTGCCCTAGTGGACACTCATATATAAACTTCTGGTTACTCATCTTTTCACATTCAGTAATGTGTTTCTTCTTTCTTCTTGATCATCCAATTGCCAATAATAGCAAAATGCTCTTTTCAATTAAGCTGAGATTTATTGTTTAAGTTAATGCATATAGTCTCAAAATGAATGAATAAAAATATACATAGTGATACGAATTTATTGAATATTTTTTCCAAAGTCTGACATAATATTTTGTGATATAATTCTAAAAATTTTAGTCCTCAGAGGCAACCCTTAATAAAGTACTTCATTCTTTAATTATTTAACTTGCATACAAACTAAAAAAAGTCAAGTATGAGTAGAAAAGTTAAAGGATGTATATATGATGTTGGATCTCAAAAAAAGGCCTTCTAGGAATGTTTTTAACCCAAGGAAATTGAAGTTAGAAGGTTTGATCAAAGACATATCACTCTTTATTGGAAAAATTAAGATTCATTGCATTGTCACCAGAGAGAAGCCTGGATGTAGTCACCCAGAGCTAATTGTGTGTGCCATGTTTAATAAGGTTGCTGCCTAATGGACTTCAACACAGGGAAGTCTTTATTGCCCAAGAGACCTTGACATAAGGGACGTTCTCGGAAGGGTTTCAGTCTACATGTGTATCCAGCTATTTAGCTACCCAGAGTTAACATAAGATTTTTTCTAAAGGTTGATTGGTTCAGCTATCAGTTTGATTTCCTGTCTCCTGTCACTTTTTGCAGTAATCACATAAGTAGTTTTTGTTGTTGTTATTTTTAAGCAAACTGGATTAAGGAAATAGTTTTTCACTTGTACTAAGAGGTGTTTTTCATTAAACAACATGATCAGCATTGCTATTTTCAATTTATATGCTAATAAAGTATACTTTAGAACTTATAAACATGGGTTTCCCAGTGGGATTTTATTCCTGGATCCAACATAATCTGCAGCCTCAGAGGATCTCTTCAGGTTATAAGAGCTAGAGAAAAGTGGTTGTCAACTGAAAAGTATAAGGTCATATTCACAGTGAGGTAGAGGATTGGAGCCGTAAATGATATATTAAGTTAGAAAGAAATGTAGATATAACAGACATCATCTACATTTTTTGACATTAACAATTTGATATTCTACAAATATTATATGGCATATGAATAGTATAAATGTATGTTTATCTGTTGAAAATCCCTTACAATCCTTATTTTTACACATGTGTAATTTACTGTAATACCAAACAAATATTACGTTGTTTATATTAAGTCTTCCGAGTCCAGCTATGACCGCAATTTTCCTTTAAGATAATTCATTATTATTCCTGCTATTGGCAGTGAACAAAAATAATTCTTTAAGTATAGAGGATCATGTTTGTTTTACATGACTGTTTTTCCCAGAAAATTTGATTGGCCCAGAGTGAGAAAATGATCCAAAGGAAACCAATATAGACAGTCCCCAACTTATGATGGTTTGACTTATGATTTTTTTGACTTTACAATGGTGTGAAAGTGATACACATATTAATTATATGAGATATTCAACGCTCTATTGTAAAATAGGCTTTGTATTAGAGGATTTTGCCCAATAGTAGGCTAATGCAAGTGTTCTAAGCACACTTATAGTAGGTTAGGCTAAGTATGATGTTTGGTAGTTTAGGTATGTATATTAAATACATTTCTGACTTACAATATTTTTAACTTATGATGGATTTATCAGAATGTAACCAGGAAGCTGAAGAGCATCTGTATATAAGTCAATAAATTTTGTATGAAGAGACTTAAAATTAAGGTTCTCTCCAAATAGGCATAATGTAGTTAGCTGGCTAAATCAAATCTTTTCTAAAAAGTTTAACTGTACAACACAGAAAAATATTAATATTTGTTTATGATAATACCACCTGAGAAGACACGCAAAGACCTTGAGATAATAAAGGTAGTGAGTTAGCAGAAGCCATGAGTAAACTAAAGTTATGTCAGAAGAATTCATAAGTAAATCAGAAATTGATAAAAAATCAGAAACCAAAGATATACTAAAAATTTAGGTTACTGGAGTTTGTTCACCACTTCAAAGGCTGTAGAAATATAGAAAGTGAGTTGAGCATACAAAATAAATTTATCTAAACACCTGTTACTAATAGAATAGATCTGAGGTAGTTCTGACTTTGGGGGCAAATGAGAGAAAGGTGTAGTCTATCACAGAACTCTGTGTTTGGAAGCAACTCTTGAAACTACTCTACATATGGATGCCTTACATAGTTCTTTTTAATTTGATGTCTTAGGGGTTTTAGAAATGAAAATGAGAAGCCTGTGCTTTTAGGTGTGAGTGAAAGACCCATCACTTGGGGTGGATAGTGTACATTCTTTTTGTTCTGGGCTCCCTTTTATAGATAACTTTTATTAGAATTTAAGATTTTCTCTGTACGTTATTAAATAATCTCATCAAAAACGGCTGAATTATGTTGCTTTCCAATTTATTCTTAAGTAGTTTAGTTAACAAAGGTCCTACATTGCCATCTTCTTGAGTAGTTTACCAAATTTGGGTATGAAGTGAGTGGATATGTGTATATGTATGACCATATGTTTAGATGTGGCGTGTTGAGTGTTCTAAACACCAATATTAATGATTTTCTAATTTAGATTGCTTATATTTTCAAACCTTTCCTACAGTAGATATTCCTACTATTTAATGATATCTGATTTTCTTTCTCAGAAAACAGATAAAATGCACTTACCCATATTTTTGAGGAGAAATGAAGCCATGTGATTTCCTGTAGCCAATGATTCTGACCTGAAATTACATATATCAGATCTAGGTGAAAATATTTAATTATCAAATATCAACAATTTATTTTTAATTCTGCTGCATGGGCATACAGTCACATGTTGACATATAGGTAAAATATCCAGCATATGAAAAACCACTACACTGGATATTTGCAAAGGACAGTACCGGGTTGCATGAATAAGAAAGAAAACTTTTCTGTTTTTGGACATTGAGATTTTTAGGGTTTTTTTTTTTTTTTTTATCATAACACAATTTAGTCTTTCTTGACACAGCCATGAAGAAAAAAAGCATATACAAATTGTGTAGATATTAAAAATAGAGAACTTTAACAAGTAAGAGTTATTCTCCAAATGTTTTCTCACTTCAGGAAAATACTTCAAAAGTTACAGACTCATGTTCTCTTAACCACATAAAAATCGTTAATGACACATAATCGTATGAGTAATGATTATCGCTTCAGAGCAATATGTTAAAAAAATCTCATTTTTAATCAAGAGAAATCTTTTTCTAGCTAATATTTATGATTTTATAAATAGGTTGTATACAATTCTTAAGGAATATGGAAGTATTAATTTGCAAATTCAAATCAGATATGTAAAAACTTTCCATGCAATATTCTTTCACTTCACCTTTTATTTCACACAAATTTCTAATATTTATAGCTGGAAATGTCCAATATCTAATTTCTGCTTAGCTAAATTATTAAATTAAGTTATTATTTATGTCAGTTAAATTGTTTTTTTGTCTACTTTGGATAGTGGTAAGATTTTTTTCCTTTTTTGTCCTTTTGTATCTACTTCTATAATTAATTTGACCAAAATAAAAGAAAAAATATAACTGCCTTACCTCTTTCTGAAGTTGGCTTGATTCTAATCAAATCTGATTTTTTAAAAAAAATATGGAGTCTCCAAATATTGTTCTATTTACTAGGAACTGGCTTATAGGAAAAAAAAAATGTAATAACATAAGCAGCCATGTGACTTGCTCTCACTTTGTTGGCCAAAGCAAGTCATATGGGAACTTGCACTGATTATATTCAGACTAATAATAAATAACAGTGACAAAAGTACATGTCATTTCTTTGTTCTTGAATTTATGAGAATAGTACATAGATTTCCCTGTTTGGTATGACGTTGGCTGTTAGCATGAAAAGATACTAGTTTAATTATGATTTTCCTTAATTTACCAGGAATTTTTATTGGGAATGGATATTGATATTACCAAAAGCTTTTTGGAGTCTATTAGGAAAATAGAATAGGTTTCCCCACACCCCATTTTTATTGTGATTAACCATATAAATAAACAAAACAAACAAATAAATCTTTTTATTTACTCATCTTAGTCTTCCTTCAATATACTCTATATCTGATAATAGTATTTTTTTTTCATCTTCTTAATTTCTCTTTCTCTTCTAGTCGTTTTCCTCCTCCATTTTTTTTTTCTTGTTTTTTTATATCCTATTCTACAAGGTCAGATTGCTAACATTTCATGTAGGGTTGTCGTATCCGTGTTTATATAAGTGAAATCAAGCACATTTTGGCATGGACGATAGAAACCATGTCAGATATTTTTAAAAGATAATTTTATGTAGAAAATTGATAATGCAGGAGAGAGGGGGGGAGAGAGAGGGAGAGAGAGAGAGAGAGAGAGAGAGAGAGAGAGAGAGAGAGAGAGTCAGTCCAAGATGAGATAATATAGAGAGAGCAGCTAAGGAAGTGGCTGTAACCCTTAGGACAGGAGGAACAAATTGAAAATACAGGTGTTATCAGAACCTAGAATACAGCAAGAGGGGCCCTACAGAGCTGGGACTTAGACCTTTGAGGAGAGATTGCTTGGAGGAGGTCCCCTAAAAATAAGAAGTCTGAAGAGGGAACATTAGCCATCTGGTCTTCATACTTCTGAAGGGACACAAATTGAAACTGGTTTCATGATACTGGGAAAAATTAAATAGAAACATGAAATCTGAGGTATTTGTTTCTGCCAAAGTGAAAAGCTGTTACTGAGATGATGCTGACAGGGACAGTGAGCAAAACAGAGAAGCAAGCTCATCCTCTCGCCCGCCTGCCAGGTCCCCTTTGCACCACTGATGGCTGAAAACTGATGAGCAGCCAGTTGACAAAAAAGAAACGTAGTTTTCACAGGTCCAGCTCTGATAACAGGATAGTTATAAAATGGTGGCTTTGTTGCTGAGAGATAATAGCTTAATAAATAACCCAAGGGAACTGGCTTCTAATTTCTATTTTAAGTATTGTTAATATTATAGTTACACTAGGTTTGTAAAATGAAAAAGTAAACATTTTATATTTTCTTTGCTCTGGAATAGTTTACGGAACATGAAGATTTTATGCTCATTGAAAGTATAAATGCAATTTGAATCAACTCTCTGGGATCACTGACATTTTGGAGGGAATTAAGCACACTTCATTTAATTTCAGCCATGATTACTAACATGTATATGTTTTCTACCTTTGCTTAATTCTTGGCCACTTTCTGACACATTCTTGAGAAGCTTACTGTGGTTGCTCTCACTTGTGTTCTTTCTGCTTTGGCAAAACTTTGTCACATAATATATAGTGTGATATTGATCTCTGAAATTACGAAATAAAGCCATGAGTTAGAACACCGACATGATTTATAACAAAGTAACACATACATATAGAGACTTAAACACATACCAATACACATAAAGTTACACAAATAATCACGTTTTGACAAACAAAAGCTTAATGTAACACTTTTTTAAAAATATATACAGAATTTATAATGTACTTGATTGATCACTAAATTATAGACAATGGTTTAAATACGATTGTCCTATGTGAGTCTCTTCTAACAGGTGCTTAAAAGGCTTACTTAAGTTGGGTGGGTCAAGATTTGAGGATCAATAATAACCTAACTTTGAGGTAAACAAAATCTGGTTATACTTTGTTTAGTCAGTACTATTTATCACTGGACTGGAATAGAGACTATCATTGAGATAAAAGGAACATAAGTAAAGTTCTGTAAGTAATTATTTCCTTTCTTTATTTCATAGATCATTATGCTCTGTGTCCCCTCTAGGTACTTTCCTTCACTGATCACTTGGGCCGTCTTGTCTAGAGACTTCAGGCATCTGTACCTTAAAACAAATCACTCTTTTCTTTTTTAGTTTACAGCTCCTTTTTTCAAGTTTCTGGATCTTTATTGAACAATCGTATTAATTTTACAATCTTCAATATGAAGTCAATGATAATGGAGTTTTCTAATGCTTTGAGGCAAAGACATTTGATTCCTCTTAGTTTCAGGTGCATTTTTAGAGCATATCAGAAAGGAAACATTTGTTTATTTCTTTGCAGAAGAGAGTGTGAAATTTTTTCATGTACTATCATCCTTTCCCAATCCCTTCCTGGTTTATAACAGAAAAGCATTGCTTAAAAATTCTTTTATCACGATAAATAATAACCTACAGTCAAATATCAAGTTTATTTAGGCATATAAAAATATGTTCCTTAGGGAGATAATATGGAAATATGAAAGGAAGAAATCTTTGTACATTTTATTTTATTAATCTTTACAAAAGCATAAAAACATTCACTTTTAAGCAGCTAAATGCCAAAAGAGGAAACGTGGTTTTATGAAGTGTCCTGAGAAAAAAATTTTGCCTTCGACCCTGTCTTGTACAGTCATTTTCTGGATCTGAGAGCATTTTCCATGCCCTACCAATAGAATTATTCTTTTCTTCTATCTTTACTACTAGTGTTCCAAAAACATGACTAACTACAAAGCAAATCTCCCAATGCATGTGTCAAAACAATGTGATACATGCCTGACTGCAATACCAGAAACAAAGCTCTCATGATGTTTCTAAAGTAACACTTAATTAAGTTGTTGTTCATGCAGTAAATACAACATCAGACTCTTGGGTCCAGCATTCTGAACCGAGGGACAACACAGCTTCACAGTCTCTGATAACAGGACACGCTTCGAACAGAGCAAAAATACTCATCCAAAATGGAAAGCGGACGTTTTAGTAGATTGTCTGATTAGAAATTAGCATTTTCCTGCTTATGCCATTTGTAAGTTCAAGTCAGATAATAACAAAGGCATATTTTGTGTAAGAGGTTCCCTGTGCTTCTCAAAACACATACACACTAAGACAAAGCCAGAGATAGTATAAGTATCACCATGAGGAGCACACAAGCTTGGAAAATAAGTCCCTTCCTTCTATATAATATAAAAATTAAATTATAATTTAATATAATTGTTAATAATTCAAAAGCATTCTTATTTTTCATAATAACTACTTTTATACTTTTACGAAGGATGAAATATTAAACATTCCATTCATCAACATTTTGAGGTTCCTGCTTGCTAATTCCCTAAGGAAATGCTGACATGCTTACTAGTTATTGGGCACTGCTCTTGAACACTCAATCCCTGTGCATCTCACTCCCATTCAGTGGGAACCACTTTTTCATCTTAAAGCCAAACACTCAGGATACATTTTTGCAGAGGTAAACCACTCTTCCTACTGAGCCTATCTGGGTTGCATCTTCTTGGTTCTCCTCATTTCTAGTTTCATTCAAAGAGTATTAGCCTATGTGCCTAAGGTTCTATTTACCTGTCCAACCTCGGCCAGTTCCATTTCCTTTGGAAAGCACCTTTTCTCATATTACTGAATCCACTAACTGGAAGTTCCAACATTTGTCTAGGCTAATCAGAATGTACTGCTTCCATCAGCCTTTGCTATTCCTTCTCCTCATGAATTTTCCAATGCCACACTCTGAATAGATACACTGAAAACCATCCTTGCTCACTACTATTAGGAAATCACTATTTACATAGCTAATTAGGAATGATTACTCAGCCATACTCCCTGCTCCATATCCTATTATGAAATCCTCAGCCTCTTCTCCAGAAAGGCCTGTCTCCTCTGTCTCTCCCAGCCTCACCCACAACTCCATCTTTTGTTCTACTAGGCGGATAAATATTTTGCCCTAAAACAATAATAAAACTTGATATCAAAATGTAAATAAGCAAGCTATGTAATATTTATAATATCCAAAACTCTTTCACCATTATGTTATTTCATACTTTATTTCTTTTAGATGAGAAGCTTACCTCTATAAGGTAAACTTCATAGGAATAGATGCTCTAGTTTTGCAATTACTATATTCCCAGATCTTTCATGCAGGTAGCAGACATTGAATAGTTTTTATATAAATAAATAAATAAGAACTAATGAATTTGACTTAAGTCAAAGACAATTTTTATTGACAGTATATATCGAATATAATTTACTCTTTATTTATCCTTAAATGTTGCTGGTTATACTCATATATTCAGCTTTTCCACAGGAAATGTAAAATTTTTATTTAATGCTAAAAAATGTACTGAACATTCAACTAATTACTACCATTGAGCACTTCGAATATTCTTAGTTCAAACAAAAGTAATATGAAAAAAAAGTGAATTATCTATGTGAAAAAAAAATCTAGTCAAAAATCAAGGAAATAAAAATATATCTAATAAAATGAGGTAATAAACTTATTGTGACATATCTATTATCTGTGGATTAGCTTTTTTCTCCTCCCAAGCCCATCATGTTTCTTATTAGCTAATCTTAAAGCTCAGCTAGTAAAACATTTCACATGTACACAGGAAATGTAAACTAATTTGCGTTTTTGCTTAAGTAACACACAATTAATAATGTGGTTCTGTTACCAAAAAATACATTCCCAAATTAGATACAAATGGCTTCTGGATTACTTATAGTTTTGGATAATCTATGCTACAACTCTCTGATAGTTGAGAATTATTTGTAAAAACATTTCAAAAATGTGCTCATTACTTAAAATAAAAATAGAGTTTTCTATATTTGTAAGCATCATTTAATATTATACTTTGGATATTTATAATATAACATCTGTCTAAAATTCCATGTACTATTTAAATTAACTATGATAAATTGAATAAATTAGTAGAAAGATTTTTATTAAGCTAGAACAACAAAAATGAGAATGTTTAAAAAACAAGCAGCATCTCTATATTTGCTATTATACCTTAGAAAATGACATTACATAAATACAGATACATTTACTACTTTTTCTCAAACCCAGTACACTGAGAAATCTTTTGACCTTTGTGAATAGTTTAACTTAATATTTTATCATTTCTTGCCAAAAAAAGCAGCATTTATCTAATATTTGCTCACCTCATTGGAACAAATAGTCACTGGTATCTGATATATATACAAGTAATTAAGAAAAAAATATCGGACTCAACATTTTTTAGAGTTACTATCTTCTTCAAATAGCTGACTTTGTTCCATGAAATGCACAGTGGGATGATAAAAAGTTTTCCGGAAAAATATTAAGTATTTTTATAGATAAAATAAATCCATTTCAGTGTGATTTATCATCATATGAAAAATAAATGTGTAAATCATATCAATCACTGTTAGGCTTTCTCACAGGCTGATTGACTTGTTATCTTATTCACTCGCTGTCTCCAGAAGAATTCATCAAGTCTATTGCATACCCTGGATTATGCTGGAAACTACCTACTTATAAACAGATGAATTTGGTACTTTACAGTAAGTTCTAAAATAGAGTTGAGCCGGAAACTACCCACTTATAAACAGATGAGCTTGGTACTTTACAGTAAGTTCTAAAATAGGGTTGAGCTCAGGGTGCTATGGGAGCAAGTGTAAGGAGCTTTCTACTGGGAAACATGTGAGTGGAATTCTGCATGATTAGTAAGATAACCTCTTCCTCTTGATTCTCTTGGTCCTCTAATGCATTCTTAGATCTGCCAAAATTATTTTTCCTGAACATGAAATTCATGTTATTTTTAAAGTGAAAAGTCTTTTTACTGGTTTCCTGGAAAAATTTGAACTTTTTATGGCTCACAAAACTCTTTATGATTATCCTCTGCCCACAACTACAGATTTATACCTAGATACGTCTGTAATATTTCATACTGTAAAACCAAACAACATGAGTTATATATTTTCAAATCTATCGTTTGAATATTCTTCTGGTTGTAATGTTTTTATCCAACTTATTTAATCTTACTTATATCTTTAGATTCATGTCAGGTTTCACCAAATGAGGAAAACTTTCCCAGATTCATCAGACTGCTTAGATGTTCCTATGTGGTGCTCTTGTATTCTCTAGCACTTCTCTTTGAATATTTTTATCTTATTGCATTATAAAAGCCTCACTGCCAAACTGGCTTGGAAATATTTGAAGACAAACACAGTTTTATTTATTTCTACATTTCCAGGTCAGCACACTGTCTGGCACGAAGTAGGCAGTCACTGAAAATCTAAATGAATTAAATAATAATTGATTGTGGAACAACACTGAATTACTTTTCTTTCCTCTTCCATTACACCAATTTATTCCAGGGGAACAAAAATGGAAATTTATGTCTCAGAGATTAGTATGGTAATGCCTCTCCACTTTCTAAGTGATATCTCTACCTCTGGTCTTTTATCCTTTAAATTCATCCTTAGACTATGCTAAGAGATCCTCTTTTAGGCACTTGAATTAACATGACCTTATATTGGTTGGACCTGAACTATCACGCCATGATATATTCACACATATATGTTTATTATGCTCACAGTTTCCATGTTGTTTTTCTGCCTATCCAATATCTATTGAAGTGCCTGTGACATAATATTTTCTCAGTAATATTTTTCATTCATCTATTTATTTATTTAGCAAGGATGTTTTTAGGAGCTTCTGAGTGGGGGAGATAAACAATCATCAACACAGTGTTGCAATATTACAAACTGAGATAAGTCATAGACATCCATATAATATGGGAACTTGATCACAAAGCTAGGGCACCAGGCAAGGTTTCCCTGAATATTTTAGTGGGAGAAGGATATTAACGTTGAGTTGAAGTTAACTAGGTGAAGTTGGGCAGAGGGAAAGACACTCAAACAGAAGAACAGGGGTATGCCAAAAAAAAAAAAAAAAAAATGGTGGCAAGTGTGGCATTATCAAGGAATTAAAAGAATGACAGTATGCTTGAATCTTAAAGATCAAGCTGATATGTGGTGTGAGATGAGAGGGAAAGAGGTAGAGAGGTAGGGGTCAGACTATTGAGGCTCTTGGTCACAGTAAGTATTTGAATGTTTTCTAGGAGCAATTAATAGGTCTTAAACAGGAGACGGCATTATAATATTTCATTTAAAAAATAACCGAAGTGTGAGGAACAGAATATAATGAGGCCAGAATAATATGGGGAGACTAGGAGTCCAAAGAAAAGATGAGCTAGTCAGACCTGGATGGAAACAATGCATATGAAGACAAATAAATATTAGGAAGTAAAAATAAAATCAATAATATTTAATGAGAGATAGAATCTTTCAGGTGAAGGAGAAAACTATGTCAAGTCAACAGGATGGATATAGGCCCATTTACTAGTAATACTGAAAAATAATAAAGAAATGAATAAATGAATCATATTATAAAATTCAAAAGAGATAACATGATGAGTGAGAATAACGTTGAAATATTTTGAATAGAAATTTGAAGTTGAAAAATGAAGTTAAGTATAATTTGAAAAGAGGTGATAAAAGGGAGTTCATAGTAAGGGTTGAAAAAAAATGAAGTAAAATTTTATAGGTTACCATAAAAAGGAAAGTCCTGTTTTTGAGGTTTGAACTGTGCTATGGAAGGACCAAGACAAATGTAAAAATTCTAAAAGGAAAGTGGAGTGATATAAAGTTAAATGTCAGTGGATTAGAAGGGACAAAATTGAGAATAATGGCAAATGACTCTGGATCCCAGTATACAGTTTGACATTGGAGAAACTTATTCAGAGATATAGTGTGAGAATAAAATGACATAATACATAAAATTTGTTCTTATGATATCTAGTTCATGGTCAAAGTCTAACAAATGTTAAATATTATTTTATTATACCTCTGCTTTGAGATTTGGTCTTTTTTCCTTTCCATAGCTTTAAAATGAGAAATATGCTATTTTATTATTTTATTTTATTTATTTTATTTTTAAGAATGGTATATGTTTTTGTGTAAATGGCCTGGTGGTTTTAAGGAGGACATGTCTCACTTTAATGTTTAATAGTTCTAGCAAAACTTTGGGTTATTTTCTATAGCTTCAAAACAATGATGAAAGTAAAGCTGCCTAGCATCTGATGGTAGACTGGAACCTTCAGGTCATTACCCAGTCTTCAGACCCAGAAAAGAAAGATAGGAAAAAGAGAAACTGACATGTTTCAGACTAAAAAAGCAGAAAGAAGAGTTAGAAAATAGAAGAAAACAGTAAATTTAAGGGCAGCTTTTGGATTCCATCTTTAGTTTTGTTCTCATAACCAGAACCTCAATTTTTGTGGAAATTCAAATGGCTCTGGCTATCTGTTCTCCTTTTTTGCCTTTCTCCCATTTAAATCTAACAGTAGGGCTAATTAAGTGCTTCTGGGACATTGAAATAACTACTTAAATCCAATTTAAATTGTTTAATCAATAAAGCAAATATGCCTTCTGCAAACTATATTAGTTTTTCTTTTCTCCTCCATCTAAGAAAAGTCTATACATGTACTTTACTAGAGCTTAAAAAGAGAGCATAGGTAAAAATACCCATTGACATTTGTTAGTACTTTCTTGTATGATAGACCTAAAAACAAATAGAAGGTTCGTTATTCTTCAGAGAATGAATTAAAAGAATATATGGTACAAAGTCAAACTACCTTCAAATTATTGCAGTCCCATGCCATGAGAATCAATTTAGAAAAATGTGAACAAATCACATTATGTAGATAGGTGTAAAAGTGGTGGGGGGTGGGGGGGAATTTATTTTCCCCTTCCCTTGTATTTCTTTGTTGGGGGAAAGTAATTAGTATAACACAAATTTGGTCCTCTTATCTTCTTCTCTTAACCCTCACCAGGGCAAGATGAGTAAATTACCTGGTTGATAAATTCTGACGCTGGAACTGGGTAAATGTAGTCAGTATCGCCACTCTCCCTTCTCCTAGAGATCCATCTCCTTCCAGAGAAAATGCTTTCTACTTTATGCTGGCCCCTTGCATAAGCTTAGCTCAGGGTTTGTCAACCATAATGCCACTGACATTTTGGACCAGATATTTTTTTCTTGTGTGGACTGTCTTGTACATCGTAAGATGCTTATCAGCATTCTTGGCTTATACACACTAGATGTCCACAGTGTTCCCTGACTGTGACAAACAAAACGTTCTCCAGATATCCCCAAATGTCCTCTGCTAGGGGAACCACCTCCAGTGAAGAACCACTGCTTTGAGACTTGTCATCACAGAAAGTGTTGCCTGAGATTGAACAAGTAAATTAGCCTATTTCTAATTAACATGAGCCACATTTCACAGTAACTCTATCAGTAACAAAACCAGTACTTTAATTTCCATCTATCTAACTCTTTTGTTTCTCTTAAACTATCTAAACTCGGGGAGAAATGTTAGTTATAGACCTTCTACAATTTTAATTATGGAGAACAAAATTAGATTTTGTGGTTTGTGTGAAGAATATTAACTATAAATGAAGTATAAACCCACTCAAGGAAGAGAGGAGGCAAAAATTTTAAAATGCTAAAATACAATCTTGACTCTTCCGTCACTATTAATAATTACCTCTAGAAGAGGCTACTATCAGTACCTCCTCGGTATATTTTTAATTTTTGAGAATCACATTAGGTAATGTATGTCAAGTATTTATCACAGCATCTGGCATATAGTAAGCACTAAAACAATTTACAACATTATTCTAATTCACACTCAAAATGATGACAGCAGGACAAGTATCTATTCATGATGTGCTCAGGGCAGAAAGCAAAGGCATCACTGAAACTCTGGGATCAGCAGAGATAAGAGAGACTATTTAGGACATCAAACCACAGAGTGTAATCTGGTTGCTCAGCAAGCTCAGAAGGATAACACAATAAAAGGGACCATGAGGTTGCATCTTCAGTGCATAGTGCGGCGCAGTGAAATCATGCCAACTGAAAGAGTGGCAGAGGGACATTTTCCAATCAGTTTAAAAAATCACATAAAACGTTTACATCATTAGTTACCTCATTTGGGAAGAAAAATTCTCAGTTGTTAAAAGTACATTTCGGATTTGAGTGAGTGCCAAAGATATCAAAGCCCTGCAGGCAGCCCACTTCTGAAAGTCTTTTTGTTTTATCAGAAGATAACTGAAGAGGACGACAGAATAGGATGACACAAAACAAACTGTCAGTACTGAAATATTTTCTCTAGTGGCAAAAGATTTAGAGCGCTTTTGATTTGAAATGATTGTTACATAAAAATAATCATTATCATGTATATTTACATTATCATTGTATAGAATATATAGTTTAATTTCTAGTAACTGGGTGGTTCTCAACTAGTTTTTAAAAGGACCCTGTTCAAGTGCTGTTAAAATGGAAACAGATGAACACAAGTGGACACAACCAACCATGTGAACACAAGTGTGTGAGCAGAAAACAACTTCTCTCAATTGTGTCTGATAGCTGTACTGAGTCTGGTTGCACAATTAGGCCTGAGCAGGGTTATTACCAGATAATCCATTCTTGCAGTAGCAGCTTAGAGAGACATTTTCACATTATGCTCAGTGGGACCGATGACCCATGGGGTACAAACCTTTCCCCTACCTGGTCAGCTAATAACATATTGAAACAAAAGTAGATAAACAAGCAAGGACTCGATGGGTGATGTGAAATAGAGTGCTGGTGTTCTGCTTTCTTGTTCTTGCTTGCAAATAATTTTATTTGGTCACACTAACTCATTGTGAAAGTCCTGTTATGAAGAGAGTTGGAGAGTTGTCATGGAGAAAATGAAAAAGAAAAGGAAATCACAAAATAAGAAGTTTCCTACATATTTTACCCTTCAGAGAGTTTTTTAAGAAGAAAGAAAGGGACATATTTTATTGTGTAAATTTCAATTTTTGCAAATTCTCTCTTGATTTACCTTTGGTTACCATGCAATTCAACACTACGCTATTATAACCTCCTTACGAACAGAAGAAGTTCTGCACTCTGTAGAAACAGAAAAGGCAATGAGATCACCCTTCTCGTTTATAACGATTCCTCTCACAATGTGAGGACTTCATGGTACCATAGTTCATGTTTAATAAAGTCATCCCTCTACCTTCATTTCACATGGGAAAAATGCTAAATAGAAACCTAGCAAGAAGCTAACTTTAGTCTTCGAAAGTATTTTTTTACAATTCTTAGAAATGTAATACAATATATCAGTAAGATAGAGATCTTGTTTCATGCGTATATTAATTTCTTCATTGTTTATGTAAATTCATAGTTTTGAGGAGAATCATCATGTAAAATAGATGTTTCACTATTAGAATATCCCTGTTATGATATATGACTATTTGGGTATAAATTTTAATTAAAATACTGTTCGTGGGAAGTAATAAACTATATTTTTCAAAATTCTAAATAATTTTTGTCAAACTGCTTTGACTTTTGATAGTAGAATTTCTCAAAAAGCTTTGAAAAAGTAAAAGTGGTATGTCATTATTGTAATAGTATTTACTCACACAGTAGAAAAATGAAGAAATTAAGCCAAAACTCAAACTCAAATCATGGTTTAACTTTTTAACCTTTGGAGAGTTGATACCTTGAGCTGATTTTTTTTTTAATTCAATATTTTTTAAACTTATTTTTATACAAAGCATACTATATCTTAAGGCATAGTTGAGCATTACCCTTTTGGTTAAAGAAGGATAGGGAGTCAGGGAAGGTCAACACCTGGAAATTTTTCTAAATGTAACATGCTCTATCTAGTCTCTATGGCCCTGCATAGGCAATTTCCTTTAGCTAGAATATTCACTACTCAATTCAATACTATTTTTTCTTCAACACTCAATTCAAATATCACTCCTCTTTTTGTAAAACCTTTCTCTGAATTCCAAAGCCAGATTATAAGTGTTTCTATAGCACTTTGTGAACATATAGCGTGCCAATCTCCCTGGTTTAAAATACTATCTATCTGACTAAATTGTCAGCTAGGTCTTATGCATCTTTGTGCCTGTTTGGCATCTTCTCCTATTATTCAACCAATAAATAATTGCTAAATAAATGGTGAATGAAACATCTATCCATCTTATAGAGTAAAGTTGACAATTCTGTGAGAAAGACTTGTGTGTTCATCTGAAAGATCATGATACAAAAAAAAAAAAAATCTTGATTCACAATACTAACATTTGTTAAGTTATCCATTCCAAAATCTTGAAATCATCTTATAAAAGCTTCTCTTAATTTATCTCTTGTGTTCATCTGGTTATGATTCTGATAATTCTACTCTGACTCTAATTCCTTAGCATACCAAATACTATGGTACTAGTTTAGGACCTAACTTGCAGTTTCACCAAAAAATTTGAGTTTGATTTTACATATAGATTTCCAATATACAAAATATAGATAGATGATGATAGATAGATGATAGGTGATAGATAGATGATAGATAGACAGATGATAGATATAGATATAGATATAGATATAGATATAGATATAGATAGATAGATATACCCATTGCATGTTTGTTTTAAATTATAACATTTATCTTAATCTTATCTGCTTATAATTCCATCTTATCTTTTTCTTAATTAAAAAGTTCTTAAAGTCTCACTTTGTTTCCTATACTATGCTGAAGAATATAGGGGTTATCAAAATGAGTTTATAATGCCAAATACCTACCTTTGCGGTTCTTATCACTAAGTAGAAGATAAAAAGCGAATATAAGTCAAGGACAACAGGAAGACGGTGGAGACTTTATAAATATTTGTAGGGTAATTGAGTAAAATTTAGCTTTGTAAGATTAAGATAATAAACAGAATGATAATGTAGAAATAAAGAAAATCAATGAATCATGAGATGCCAGTAAGAAGGCGGCTAGACGTCAACGAGTTTAGATAATTTAGGGAAGTAGATGGTGGAAAATAGTCTAGATGACAGAAACTGTAGTCCATTAAAAAAGAGCCATAAACACAGGGGCAGAGTCTGGAATGTTCACAGAAACTATCCAGAAATGACCCTTCTGTATAAAAACATTTTAGTATCTTCCCAGTTCATATATTTTCCTTTCTTTATCACGCCCCTGGATTTGTCTGTAGATCTTGGCTTCTGCATGCTCTCTAGGACTGAGTGCTTCTTACCCTGATTTCTCTGCACCTGATCCTATCATATTTCTCACTCGTCATTGTTTAAATGGATTAGATTTTTGCATACATGATATGCCATCAATTGCTATACAATAGCTGCACTGTGAGTAAATTTTCTAATTTTGATAAAGATTATAACTGGGCTACAAACTGGTGGCTGCGTTTGAAAAGCACAGCCCTTGTACAATCCAACAAGAAATATTTCCAACTCGAAACAAAGCAACAGACCTTTTACTTGCTAGGTCAGAAAATGGCATCTGTTAAGCTCACCTGGCAGAATTGTTGCTATTGCCCCACAGGGGAGCTGATGAAAAGGAAAGTGGAAAACACACACAGAGAACATGGGCCTATGTAGAGAGATGTCAGTAATTAGGGGAATTTGCCTGTGTGCTACAGATGGCAGCCGCCAAACCACATAACGTGGATGAATCTGTACTGTGTACTTGGTTTCTTAGGACAAAAATTATCGCTGTTTTCATTTTCTGAGCGTGGCTGTGGCTCCAAGCTTATTCATTGGAAATGGTCTACATTAGGTTACGAGCAAGAGTAGATGCCTGCGTTCCTCAGGAGGGAAGGCTTCTCTCATAGAGTAGAAATGAACTGCCTTTGGCAACACATTTCTAGATGTTCATTTACAGCAAGTGGGGACAGACACATGATTACTTTGCTGATACATTTACTTAACACTTGTGGGCAAACATGAGTGGGAAAATTGCCCAATTTTAGTTGTCTGTTAAAAACTGAATATGCTGGATATGCTCATTTACAGCAGCTAGATTAAGTCCTCTGAAATAGTTAAGAGTGAACAGAAGGGTGAAGAGACACCAGTGAAAAGTGACTAAACCTCCTAAACAGTAAAAGAAAGTGGGGAAAATGTCACCCATATCATTCCATCATACCATTTCCTTGTCTATTTTTTTTTTCAAGCTGAAGCTTTATTCTCTACTCTAGATTTATAATCTATCTTCTGTCTTTATTCTCCTTATCACTTCCGTTTTATTTTAAAGCTATTGGTTGAATACTGGCTATAGAAGAACACTAGCCAATAGCTTTATTCTAAAATTAAACCAATATTTGCTTTCTTGCTCTACTTCATTATATGTTATTTGTATAAATGGAGAATAGATAAAAAATGTCTTGGGATATTGTTGGAGATATTCAACTATAGAAATTCGAGGTAATCATCAGATTTGTTATATCTAAATTATGCATCCTAATGAGAAAATAGAGGAAATAAAATACAGTAGAGAGAAAAATAATACATACTTAATATTTTCAGAATATATATTATGGAAGAGTTAAAAACCATTCAGAGCCAACAGCTGCATGCAGAATTTAGCAGACTGTTCAAATGGAGAAAGATGGATTTGTACATCTGTATCTACTCTGGCCGCAGTCTGACTCCAGCTCTTATGACTGATATTTCTTAGCCTCTAGGGCAACATTCAAATGCATGGGCAGAAACAAAACAGAAATGGTTGAGCTCAGAAGAGAGCATTTATGAGAGCATTGCAAACAGCTCATTTAAAAGCTTTTCAAAATATGGTTGTAATATTGTTCAGTGACTTCATTCTGAAGACTTTTAAAGGCACTTGCCTTAAAAAATTTAAGCTCGTAAACACTGTTCTTTCTATTTCTTTCTCTTTCAGTTCCACATTGTTAGTTTCAACAGTAAAAAAAATTGAAGTGAGCAAGATCAGCTTTTGTGATTAGCATAGAGCTCAAATTTTCCTTTGGTATCCAGGAACCAAAAATGCTAATATGTACATCTTAAAGAAAAATAGTCGTTAATATACATTTTTTAAAAATGTCAAAATTTGTGTTGATTCTATGGAGATCACTACATTTGTCGCTGGGATCTGCCAGTAAACTTCTCTAATTGCTAACATTCTTTGGGTTCTTTGTATGTGTTTTTCTTTTTCTTTTCTTCAGCACCCTTGTGGATCAACACAAAGAACTTGGAAGTGTAAAATACTTTTAACTGTAAGAGTGTTTAATAGATGTTATCTTTTTAATACTTACCTTATCTAGCTCTTCAATTAGAAATTTCTATTTGATACATCATCACTAATAATTACTGAAAAAAAATAGGGATGGGTCTCAGTTAAATACTTTTGATAATGCTTAGATTTTGCAACTATTTGTAATACTATATATGACATATTTTATTATTAATTAAATTTTAGATAGCTAATCATTCATATGGCTCAAATATATAAATTAAAGTAAGTTAAAATTTACTCAATTGCATTCCCCATAGAAAACTACTGATATTATTTCCATGGATGACCCTCTAAATAAAGATACTTTGTGATTTAATATAAATAAAAATAAATAGATACATATTTTTAAAAGTCAATTGTTTTTATATAAATGATGTCATTACATAAAACTTGTTCTGAATTTTGATATTATATTCATATTGTAGCTGCTAATATATTGGTATATTTTGAAAAATGCTACAAAGTCATAACTGAAGTATGTCGTGTCAACTTTGTCATTGTGATGGATAGACTTTAAGGTGGCTACTGTGTTTCCTATCTCCTAATATTAGTACCTATGTATAATCTCTTCCTTTTGAGTGTGAGGGGAAAACTATGATTTGCTTCTAATCAATAGCATATGAAAATGTGATAGAATGTCATTGCCTGTATAAGAACTTACTTTGTTTGCTGGCTTGATGGGGAAAGTAGCTATTTTAGGACAGGTCACATGGAAGAAATGCCAGCAGCCTCTCAAAGTTGAAGATAGCGCCATCCAACTGATAGCAAGAAGCCATGCCCTCAGCCTCACAGCCTTAGGAGAATAAATTCTACAAATAATCTGAGGAAAATTTGGAACAATCTGGAAGTGAAATCTTCCCCAGTCAGACCGCCAGATGAGAACATGGCCTGGCGAACACCTAGATTCCAGCCCTGTGAGACCCTAATTGGGGGGATCCATCTTAGCCATGTCTGGATTTCTGATCCATACAACTATAAGAAAGTAAATATATGTTATTTTAAGCTTCTAAGTTTGTGGTAATTTGTTTTATACTATTAGACAACTATACATGTATAAATTCATAGTTAAAGATTTGTCTATGTAAAAACAAGAATGAGACGAGATGAAAATGGAAAATGAAAATGAGTATAAATTAACATTAGAGAAAAATGTTAATGAGAGACATTAGTTTGTATTACTATAACAAAATGTCATGTTGTACAATTTATACCTTCTAAATACAAATTAGTATAATATGGTTATTCTTGCATAACTGTAAAGATATGAGGACAATGAAGTTATAAATAGGAGCAAACATATCTATAGCTATTCTATTTAGAATTTATTTTTTGTTTTAGTTAACAGAAAATGTGGTGGTGTAATTTTAGTAACTCCTCTCTCTAACCAAAGGAAAGAAGTTATGATATAGATGAAGGCCACCAATGGTTCTTTGGTGCTTGGAGGTGGATGAGGGGAAATGTGGAGAAAGAAATAAAGAGATGACAGAGAATGACTTGGGCAAGTATTTCTTTGGTCTTGACTTCTACTTTCTGAATTTCATGCCCCTGAGCCCCTCACACTGGCACAGCTTTCCTGCTCTTGGTAAGTCCATAAGGTTGAGAGTTGGATGCAAAGCTTAGGAGCAAGGCTTCTTTTTCTTTGTTTTTCTTTCCTTTGTTGTGAATTTTCTCTACCAAAATGTAAGAGCTCAATGATGTAAGAGCTCAATGGTATGCACATAGGAAAAATGGCTCGGGGTGATCTTTGAGACTGCTTTTAGGTTAGGCCTTAGTTTAGTAGGTCAATAGTAGAAAACACATAAGCTAAGCCAGCTCAAGAGTCCTAAATATAGTTTTTTTCCCCAAATAACTTTTTTAATTTAAAATATTTTTTGATTTATAGAAACATATAAATGTAGAACAGAGTTCCCATATAACTCACACTTAGTATCCTATATTATCTTAAATTAGCATTTTGCCACAATTCATTAACCAATATTGATACATTATTATTAAATAAAGCCCACACTTTTGTTTTTAGACTTCCTTAGTTTTTATCTAAATTTTTTTATTACAGAATCCTATCCAGAATACCACATTGCAATTAGTCATTATGTCTCATTAGGATACTTTTGGCCATAGATTCTCTGAGGCTTCCTTTGTTTTTGATGACCTTGACAATTCTGAGAAGTACTGCTCAGGTATTTTGCAGAATTTCCCTCAACTGGGATTTGTCTGATGTGTTTCTAATGATCGGCCTGAGGTTATGGGGTTTGTGTTGGAAGACTACAAAGATAAATTCTCTTCTCATCACATTATATCAAGGGGACATAAATCAACATGACTTATCATTGTTGATGTTAATCATAATCACCTGGCTGAGGCAGTATTTTCCAGGTTGCTCTGATGTGAAGCTTTTACTTTTTTAACCTTTTCTATTTCCAAAATGTATGGAAACAAACCATTATGCATCCCACATTTAAGGTGCGAGGCGTTCTATACAGAGTTTTAACGCTGGTAGATATCAGGGTATAATCCTCATTTTGGGTACAGTAAAGTGATATAATAATTATATAGACATATTAGCATAGACATATATGAATTCTCGACCATGTATCTAATTTATCCATGTATTTTATCTATCATCTACCTATCATCTATCTATCTATCTATCTATCATATATCTTCTATCACCTATTTATCATCAATCTGTATAAAGAGAATTCTATTATTTTCTAAGTTGCATACACTTCAGTGATAGGGATAAACTTAGAGACCCCATGAGAAATGGAAAGATTTTGTGAATAGAAAGAGGTTGTGAATTTTTAAACTATCACATGACATTTTGTTAAGTCATTAATATTGCAGAAATAGTAGGATAGACTGAAAAGGAAGAACACCATGAAAAGAAAAAAAATTGATGAAGAAGATCAGGATCAGAAAAGATTCTCTAGATTGGAGAGGTCTATATCAAAAGAGCTGCAAAACTATCTTAGGAGATATATTTCTTAATAAAACAGGCAAACAAACAAATGAACCTGGAGGGTTATTTAGAACCAACCATCAATAAAAAAAAATCTAAGAAAAATGTGCTATGAATGTTTTACAACCAAAACATATATGGTACTTAAAATATATACGTATGCATGCACAAACACAAATATAATATATACATTATATTTACATATATATATGTAAGGATGTATGCTAGATACTTAGTACATAATCATAAATTCATACCATAGTAGAACAGATGTCCAATTAATATGACAAGAGATAATTGTAAAATTTTACTTTCTAATTAGGATATAAATACAATATATCCAATATGAAATCCATCTTGAATGACAGAGGAGATATATTGGCTTATGTATCTGAGTAGTTTAGAAGTAAGCAAGGATTGAGGCCTAGTTTGATCAGGGATTAATCTGTTTATTTGGGATTTCTTCATTTTCACTCTCTTCCTTTGTTCTAAGGCTAATTTCTTAATGGTTAAAGTTCATTAGAAATAACAGCTTCTTCACTTTCCTCTTGGTGGAGAAAAAAAAGGAACACTTCTAACTGAGCTATTCGAAGGATAATCTTATTATTTCACAATTGAACTGATCATTTGGCTAGAAAAATGGAATGTGTTGGTAGAGTTAATAGGCCTTTCTACCAAACTGCTCTTACTCTCAACATCTGTCTCCCAACTTCATATGTTAGTGAGTTTATTCTTGAAGCACAAGGGCTAAAGGCTAGACCTATGAATACCCATTTAAGAACATGGAGACTGTTAAGAAGAAACAAATATAGTGATCAAATATGGCAAATGTTCTATGTCCTGATATAACAAGGAGCATATATTTCTGCCTATACTAATATCCTGTTAGTTGTTAAAGAGTTACCATATATATATATTGCTTATTATCCAGAGAATAAGAATATGATCCACGTACTTAAGTGTAATTTAATGATCAATAGATCATATAGTTTCAAAATCAGATCTTGTCATACATTATATATGTCATTATTTTAGAAATTTTAAGAGGACTCAGAATACTGAAAACAAAATAGTTTGAATCAGATATTATCAATAATATAGATACTACAAATGCGTGGTTGCATGAGTAGATTGTGAAATCAAGTGAGTAATTTTTTCTACTGGAAATGTTTTATCTTTTATTTATTTATTTAAATTAAATGTATTGGGGTAATACTGTATAAGTTTCAGATGTACCATTTTATAACACATCATCTTTTTATTCCATGTCTGCTCACCACCTAAAATTTAGTCTCCTTCCATCATCATGTACTGGACCCTCTTTACCCTTTTCATCTCCCTCGTACCCCACTTCCCCTCTCGTAACCACCATATTGTTGCCTGTGTCTATATGAGTCTGTTTGTTTGTTTTCTTTATTCATTTGCTTTCGATTTTATATCCCACCTGAGTGAAATTGTCCTTTTCCATCTGACTTATTTCACTTAGCATGATGCTCTCAAGATCCATCCATGTTATCACAAATGGCAATATTTTATCTTTCTTTGGCTGAGTAGAATTCCCTTGTATATATGTACCACATCTTCTTTATCCAATCATTGGTCTACACACACTTAGGTGGTTTCCATGACTTGGCTATTGTGAGTAACTCCGCAATAAACATAGGGATATATGTAGCTTTACGTATGTTTTCAAATTTTGGGGGTAGCTACCTGGAAGAGAGATTTCTGGGTCATATGGTAACACTATGCTAATTTTTTGGAGGAACCTATTAACTGTTTTCAGAGAGGCTGAACCAATTTATATCACTACTGGCTTTGAATGCAAAAATAACACTTTAGTGTTTAGTTTCCTCATAGTTCAATTTGTGAAATGTTTCTTATTGTATGATTTCCAGGATAGAACTAGAATAAATAATTAATTTAAAATTGTCTTTAGATTAATAAAGTATAAATATAAATTATTATAACTTTAGACTAACAATTGTTTTAGCAGTGAGAAAATTATGTTTTTTAAAAATTTGTTTATCATTTGTAAGGGTCCATTGATATACTACCAATCTGACATTATTATCATTATTACTTAGCATTAATAGAACACATTGAATTTTCAGAATACTATAATCATTAATTCGTCTTATTTCGTAACACTCTTGTAAGGTAATGTGATTATAGTAAATTAAGTTCCAAATAATTCAGATTTCTGCTTGGAAGGATTATCACTTACAAATGAATATATTCCATATTAGACGTTAGTAATCTTTGGAATTTTTGAACTCATTGCATAGATATATGCAAGCATAGATAAAAAGTCAAAAAGTATGTTGATTATAGCTATGCCATTTGTGCCATGTTATTTAATATTATGGTATTTCGATACTCTTTATCCTGAGAAATTTGCATATAAATTTGCTTAGGCTTTTTCCATTTTTCTTGAAGTCACAAATTAAAAGTCGTGACAAAAAACTTCTGTAAATCATCTATTTATTCATCCTCTGGGCCTCACTTTCGTTAAATAATTTATATATGCTCTTATTTATGTCAGATCCCTTTAGAAATCTCCAACAAATTATCTTTTGTCAACATCTTCTAGTAACTCTATTCCATTTCTAATGAAATTCATGTCCTTCCAAAAATCATGTTTTTTATGGTCCGTGAAATAAATGTCACAGTTATTTGCCAGAAAATTCTCTTTGAGCTTAAAAAACTCCCCAAACCCTTACCTGTCAGAAGGTGAGTCAGAAAGGGAACAAGGTGGAGTTTTCAAGTAGATTTAAGAAGCCTAAAAAAAGAAGAAATTTTTATATTTATTTTAATAATTAAGTATCTTTTTTATGGCTGTCCTCTATCTTCATTTCTTACAGCAATTAAGGGACTCTCTAAGACAGCAATACCATAATTTGCTATCTCAATGGTGATAGGAAACCTGAAAATACTAACATAATTTCTTAATCATTTCTTCTACTGAATTCAGACTTTTCCCCTGGGAATGGAAGAGTGTTAAAGAAGCTATCTTATATCAGCAATGTAGATTAATATTTTCAAATGCACCTTCTTGAAAAACAAATTCAGATGCGAGTATTGTAACAGGAGAAGAAACTTTCTAAAGAAGGAGCTAATTTCTTAAGAAGGAAGAAGGATTTTGGAAGAAACAAAAAAGTATCATATAGAAGAGAAGAAATTTCTTGCAGGTGGCATTAAACTCAATTCATACAACTTGGTCTTTCACAGTTGACTAATACTCAAATAAATAAATAATGTTTTTTCATTTGTTTTCTTAACTTCCATGACTTAGATAGTAAGTATTGTTCTATGAGATATATACAAATACACACATGTGTATATATATGTGCATGTGTGTGTTTATATGTGTATAAATAAGAATATATAGCTACATAGATATATAACTATGAACATAGATATATTCATACATATATATCTCTAAATGTTATCTAGACAGGTCTATCATCATTTATATCTATCTATCTACTCATCTTTATATATATATATATATATTTGACAATATAAAATATCTGATATTGGCTATTTTTTGACTTACTGAAAAGAGACTTTCATTGCTCAATCAAATAGTAGTTACTAGAGAAATTTGGTTAGAAGTATAGCGACAACACTTGGTGTCATGGAATTCACACTGTCCTTGGCAATTTGAAAGCCCTGGCCCCCTGGTGTTTCTGACTGATTACCTATTAATAAATCAGGAGTTCACATAATTTCATCTTAGGTTTGATAATTCACTAGGGAGACTCATAGAACTCAGTAAAGCATTTTACTTACTATTAGTAGTTTGCTATAAAGTATACACTTCAGAATCAGCCAAATGAAAGAGATTCATAAGGCTAGGTTTGAGGGGAGAAGTATGGAGCTTCCCGACCCTCTCCTGGTATGCCGCCTTACCACTCCACGTATTCACTGACCCACAAGCTCTCTTAAACCATCACTTAAGGTTTTTATGGAGGTTTCATTACATAGAAATGTTTGATTAAATCTTTGCCCACTGGTCATTATCTAAATTTCCAGTTCCCCTTCACTCCCTGGAGACTGGGAGGTAGAGCTGCAAGTTTCAAGCTTCTAATCAATGTTTGGTGTTTCTGGCAACTATCTCCTATCCTAAAGACATCTAAGAGCCCCAAAGAGTTTCCTCATTAGAACAAAATCAAGTTCTTATCATCATTATCTCTTAGTAAGTTCCAAGAGTTTTAGGAGCTCTGTGCCAGGAAGTGCAACCAAATATCTTTCTATGATACCAAATATCTTTCTATGATACCACAACCATAAGAAGAAGACTTCTTAAGCCTGCCTAATTGATGTAGTTATAGTTTTACTAAAAGTTAAAATAATTTTGGAATAACTGAGATTCATATTTTTCACCATTAAATCCAGGTATAGATGAAGTGTAGCTCTAATAATTATCCAAATTGGAAAAAAAAAACAGGGAATTAACATGCTAGTTAATAATCATTTTATAACAACAACAAAAAAAGTAATATGAATATATTTAGGTTTCCATGATTCTTCTAAAATTATATACTAGTCATTATACATTGATAACTGCAAAAATAGCTCTCCTACCATTCTGATATTATTCTCAGAAATAGAGAAGGAGATCTTTTCTCTATTTACATTATCATGTCAACTTATTTTATCTGAAAGAATATGGAACAACTCAAAGTAAGAAGGACTAGTAGTTTTTAATCTAATTAACAAACCTAGATTCTAAAAATGTTTTTTATATAATTATCAATCTATCTCTACTCTTTTATAAAATACTATACATTTAAAATATGTTATTTATAAATTCTACATTTAAACTAAAAAAAAAAAAAGTTTAAACTCACTGCTCCAGAGAAATTGGTATAATTTTATAAGTGTAATACTTAATGCATGATATATTTCTTGATATGTTAAGTGTGTAAATGCACCCTGTTGTGATATTTATAAACAGGTTTGTGAGCCTTATTTTTGCCAAGCTTTTTCTCAATACCAATTGCTGGTTTATCGCCTCCATTAATCAGCCTCAATTCCTGGCTCTCTTAGGGAGGATGAAACTCTATAAGAAGATGGCCCAGTGTTGTGCTAAAATGTTTGCAGAGAGTCAGCCTAAAAAAAAGAAACACTGCACAAAAAGAGAAAGGTTCGTGGGAGAAGAAGCAGAAGCCTCAGGCTAAGTGGAAAGAGGAGAAAGAGGTGGCTGCCTCAACTCCTGAGAAGGAGATAGGTGAATGTGTGCTGGCACTAGCTGCCGAGTTGAAGGCCAAGGACCCTCTTTGCTCACCTTTCCAAAAGGACCTTTGTGTTAGCTGACTTTAAGAACAAATGATCTCAGCAAGTACACTCTCTCTGTGGTGCTGCCCCATTTTGGGGATCACTTTGAAAAGAATGGTTGGTCCTTGTGATACTATGAGAACTACTTCCCTAAAGGGCTCACTCTTGCTTTCATGAGTTGCAACCTCATCAGTGGAATGTTCTAGCAATTGGACGAGCCGAGAAAAATGTTCTTGCCAGTGTCATCCACTTTGGAACCAATAACAGCAGCTCTATTTCGTGAGTCCTGGTCTTCTATGGCCAGGTGTTTACCATTCTCCTGCGTGCGGATGGACAGCTGAACTAGGAGTCACATACATGGCACACACATGGCGGAAGCTGAATCTTGGCAGCAAAGAGACCCAGACACTGGTTCAGAATACTTTTCCTGGGAGGGGGCCTTCCAGCAAGAAGAGAAAGCTTACAATCAGGACAAAATGTTCAAGTACACATCTTCTGCCATCTCTAGGCTGCCTGCACTAGCTCTTCATAAAGACAGGGGTCATTAAAGAAAGTGAAGTTTGGGGGGGTGGGGTGGGAATCATTGGGCCTCAGTGATAGGCTATTGATTTAAAAACTAATGATAAAATGTTAATGATATAAATATTATTGTTAGATTATCATATTTAAATCATTATTACTTTTTATTTTAGATATGGGATTTTTATTAAGAACGACTGCTGAAACTTTATAAATGATGTCTAAAGCATGAGGAACATTTTACACAAGAGGAGATGATTGAAGGCTGAGAGACCATGTATAAGATTGCTAAATTAGGGGTATGAGGTTGTGAGGAAAAGTATTCAACATCAAGGACTCCAAAAAACTATGATTTTCTCTTCTTCCGAAAAGCTGGAATTCACTCCCCCAGTTATTGAGCAATGGAAGTTACCTTCACAAAGGGCTATAGAATTCATCATAAATTTATTGTAGCCTCATAAATACATAAAGGGTATTGTTACATACAGACATTTAATTTGTTTATTCATTTATAAAATACTTATTGACAAATTATTCCCTCTTCCTTGTCATATAAATTCTAGTGAGGAAAAAAATTAAGAAGTAAAAGATATATTGTTTTTCAGATACTGATAACTATGATCAAGAAAATTAAGACAGAAATACCACCAGGAGTACAGCCGTCTCTTCCTCAGCAACTCTTGTCCCCTTGCCAATGACAACATACAGGTCTAGAAAGAAGGCAGTTACTTCTTCATTCTTGGAAGGAAAAAGGATCTAGGACTTCGATCGGATTTCATCCCTCTTGTTCTTACATACTATATTGTCAGCCTAGTTTAGTCACTTTCAAAGTCTGTTGCATATGTGTGGAATAGAAAGTTTATTAAAAATACAATTGCTTTTACCTCAACAATTTCTACACTAATGTGACAGAGATACAGTTCAGTTCAGTTATACGCATATGTAACAACATCCCAGGTCATTCATATTCAAGAAGTCTGTAGAGTAGCTTCACAAATGCCAGTATAGTTATTCTCATTTCCAAAACAATAAATTAGAGTGAAGTCAAGTGATTTCCCTGAAGTGAGCAGGTATCAGAAACAGATGTCAGTGTCTGTCTCATATATAACCTTTGAATTTAGCTTGCAGGTGGAATAAAATGTCCTGAGAGCTGACCCAGGCATGGGAAGACATCCTTCTCAAAAATTTGCCATCCCAGGAACCTATTTTTCACATAACACACTGAAAGACACCTTGGTGGGCATGGCTACTTAGGAATCATAACTCTGGGGTTAACCAAGCTGCATAATAAAGAGGATTTCTTTGGTTTATTTAATTTAGGCTTAGAAAATGATTTTCCACTTAGAGGGCCAGAAACACTCTTCAGGGAATAGACTTGTTCTTATCTTTAAACACAAGTCCAAATTGAATTTTAGAAGATTTTATTTTCTGTTTTGAAATTTAAAACTGAAGGCCAAAGCATAATTCTTTCAAATTCAACAACTCACAGTGCCAACTTAGTTTTGGTCTTTTACATGTTTCCTTTAAATATGTGAATTTGTATTCAAGTTATGAAGCAATCTGTTCACTCTGAAGTAGTAACAAATGCAATTGTCTCAGCCCCATTCTTCCTGTCTTTAAGTTGATTAAGCTACATGTGTAAAATATTTATATTTTGGACATTAGGAATTTGTTTCTTCCTTATGGCAAGTATTTTAGTCTCAATAGGAGAAAGGAGTTGCAATTTTTATATTTTAATTATATTTTGATAATGAAAAGCCTTATGTGTATGGTATAACTTAGTAATTTATTATGAATGAAAAGGCAGCTGGCTAGCTTCAGCAATAATTTCCATTCTGAGCTTATTTTTTATGCCCTCAAGCTTTTATTTCAAATATGTGTTTGGGGATGTACATGGTATTGTTGGAGATCAAAGAATTTTACTATGTTAGAAATGTTTAGAGACTTCTTTTCCTCCTAATTAAGCTCAGAAAGTTCACTGATTCTATATCTCCTTTGACTTTTCCATTTGCAGGAACATGGAAGCACTGATAATAAGCTTATATTAATTAGAGTAATAGGCTAAGACTGTGTTGCTGTAACAGCTGGAGGGATGTGGACTTTGCTTCTGGAAGTGCAATGCATATAAACACTAACATAAAGGGCCATATGTATTTAGCATATATCAGATTCACTTTATTTGTAATGCTTCCTAGCCTTCTGGCCAGTGTTCTAAAGGAGATTTTTATCCAAAGCTAAGATGCATAGGTATCAAAAAACTTTTATTTTATTATTTTTTAAAAAAGGGGAATTTAAGGTAAAGACAATAATTTGGGGTAGTCTTTTCAACTAATTATTAAATGATTATAAGTTTACATGAATTTGAAAATAAATTTTTGGCTTGACTGATTTAATTAATCGATCTAATTTAGCCCATATTGATGTAAATAGTATAGAATTAGATAACTTAAAAAAATAGACAAAAGATACTCAACAAAGTTAGACATAAAATGGAGCTAGAAATTAGATTATTATACAAAACTGATACCTTAAATCCTATGTATTTGTCAAGAGTGGATCAGAATTTTGACATTACTCAATGAACATGACAAGAGAAACTTAGTTATTTATAAAATCTACAAATTCTTAAAATGAATACAGAGTAGTTAAGAAACACAAAGATATCTCTTTTTTTTTATTGTGTAATAACATCTTTATTGGAGTAAATATTTTCTCTTTTTATTTCTTTCAATTTTTACTCTTTTGGAGTCCCATATACTGTGGTTTTAATTCTGTCCTCTTAACTATTCTGCTAGTTCCAAGTCAGAGGTTTATGATGCAGAAAGAGGTATACATTGAGAAGGGAGGATAAAGACCAAAGTCTCAAACCTGTAAGGCCCCGAAGCATCTGTGATTTAAACCCTAGCAATGTGGGTTAAGAATATTACACTGTGTGAATGCTCTGTGTGATTTTGTGATGTGATGGTGGTTGGGGGAGTTGCTCAGCCCGGACAGGGGTTTGTGTACAGGTGGCTGGCAGGAATGCAGCTCCACAGCACGAGATATTTCTGTTCTTAAAAATATCATAGCAAGTGATAAAGTTAATGTTCTTAACATTGTGAGTATTCTGCACATAAAATCCACAAATGTAGTTAAAACTAATATAAAAAATGCAGTACAAAAAAGCAACAAAATGTTAATTCCAGATTTAACAGTAATGTTTATTATACCATTCTTCAAAGGCCTAACTTGATATATATTACCCGTATTCTTTTTTTAGTCTAAGAATTTAAGCTCCCACATTTACAATGACAACCAAAAGACCTAAGTATGATTCTTTTATAACAGGCAAAATGAATCAATAGTGTTTAAATCAGAGCCATGTTGCTTAGGCAAAGCTTTGGAAGAAGACTGCCTGAGAAAAAGCATAAGAAAACTTTTTAGGTGATAGAAATATAGTGTTTTGGATAGTGGTTACCTGGTTGTATATGTTTGTCAAAACTCATAAAACTACATATTTGAAATGTATGCATTTTGAATATATATAAGTTAAAAATAAAATAATCTAAAAACACAATTCCATATAAATTGATTTAATTTGTACTTGAATCTACTGTGACACTTATTTTTCCATAGCAAATGTATTATTTGAAATTATTTTATCCTGTTCTCTTCATGTTTACAAGACAGAGGATATATTTAACTTGTTTGCCATCATATTTCTAGTGACTGACCCGTAATTCATACACAAAAACAATTTTTAAATGAAAATAATTCTAATAATTCAGAATTTGATTTTCATTGATAAGCTTGAAATATTTGACCTATCAAATTTTCTTTATTAGAAATTAGGACACTATAAATACCCTGCAACATAACTTCAAAGGCCTCTGAGTCCTAGAGGAGTGAAACATTTACAGTATTGTAACTACACTGCAGTACGTGTATCTATCTATATTGCATGAATGCGCGTTAGTGTATATTATTAGCCTAATGAAACAAGTAGGCATTGTGACACTAATTTTACTTACATATAAGCAAACTAGACTATATTGACACTAACATCAAAATTACAAATAAGTGTAATGTTAGTTTTAAAATATATTTATCCCTAATTTGTGTATTGTTATTGTAACATTTCTGTCACCTTTTTACACGGTAATGAAATGAGAATAATTTATAGCTGAACTCAATGGCACCTTAAATATTTACATGCCCTCCGCTTTTCTACCACATAAGAAACTGTGTGATACATTTCAAAGGCAACCTTTCTAGGCTCTCCAGTTACTACCTTAGATCACAGAGCTGTTTGTTTTATTACATGAGTAACTTCAAAACGCAGGCTACACCTAAAAGAGACAGAGTGGAATGTTGCAGACCTAGAGGGAATTGTTGAGTATTTTAACCTGTATGAGCTTCAGTTTTCTTGTTTTTAAATAAGGAAATCAAGCTAAATATTCTTGAAGGTTTTATTCAAATCTAATCTACATAATTCTATCATCATCAGTTCTTTATTATTTTTAAAGAGCTCGACCTGAAATTAGAATATGAGAAGAAATATGTAAAATGAGATTATCTGTAAAACATTTAGGATGACATGGTGATGACTTTTAAACTAACACTTATTTAATTCATTTTATGTCAAAAATTTTGTATGTCCACTGAACACACAAATAATGCCTTAAGAAACTGGCCTATTGAAATATTTTTCTCTCAATGTAACATACACTAAGTAATATGAAAAAGTGTGACTTTTTTTGATCTTAGATATTACCTATTTCACATTATTCTTAAAATTCAGCAAAATATCAATAATTTAATACTTCCTCAAAAGCTATTTATTATTTTCATAGAGGACATAATCAAGAAAAAATCATCATCATTTATGCTATTAGATCACAATTATTTCTTTTATAACCAGCTTATAAGCATTTTAACATTAAAAACAAGAAATAAAAGAATTGTACATTTTAATAGATGTTATTACTTCAACTCCAAAGGCTCTCCTTCACATTTCAAAATTAACAACTTGTACACACACACACACACACACACAAATTCTTAGGAGATGGATATCCTATGCAGCATTAATGTATTAATTATTCAAGAACTTGTAGGTCTAGTTACAGGATCAAAAATGTCATTAATCATTAATACTACTTGCTTAAATGCATTAGAATGAGCATTTACTTCTCACAACAGAAACACCAAATGTATAGATTATTCCTGTTTAAAAATTGCTTTCTCATTTCATCCACTTAAAAGTCAGTTCATGTTTAGTCCTCAAAGCTGTATTTTATCAGAGGAGTATTGCCTTTATTCTGTCCTTTAAACAAATCAATTTACATGAATATTTAAATTATTTTTAACTTTTTATATATATTTTTAACTGAAAATTTTGTCCAAAGGTGATGTCTTTAAACTATATTTTTGAATATGGAGTAAATGTGGTAAACTTCTTAGCATTCCGTATATTTGTAAACACTTTCAAATAAAAAAAAAGAAAGAAAAAAGTCAGGAATCTGAAGATTGTATTATGGCAGCTAAAGTGAAGTGAGAATTGAAGTAAACATAGAGTATTAGAAGAAAGAAGCATTGGCATAATTCAAGCCAAGTCCCTCATTTTACAGATGAGGAAACTAAGACCAAGTGAAAATGTAACTCGTTTGAGTTCCCACATGGAATTAGAGCTGAGGCGAGAAATAAAATTTCAGACGCCTCAGCAGTGTTCTGCTAAAGCATCACACTATTTATTATACAATTTGTATAATGGAACTTCAAACCCATTCTACTTGAATTATGTAATTATCTAAAATTACTTTGCTTATAAAAACATAATCTTTAGGCTGAATTGTTTTGCCCTTTTCTAGAGGTATAATCTGTGCCTCTTAAATGTCAATCTGACACAATGAAAGCACAGGACTCCTTGTGGCCACGAAGAAGAAATTTTGTGCAGTTAGTATAAAAGTTCAGTTTAGTAATTTTATTTTTATTTGAATGGCAATAGCAAAATATAACAAAATAATTTTGAAAATACCTCCTCAAATATTATTTTAAAAGTATTTTCGCATTATAGCAATGGTAGAAATGACAAGGTCTATATGATTTATGAGCCTTCGATCAGTTTAATTTACTGGAAAATCATGAGACTGAATGATTCTGAGAAAAACTAATTAATAAGATGATCATTTTCTCCCGTATCTTTTCTCCACGTATTCATACTATTCATACTGTTAGTGAGTTTCTCAACAGTATTTTTCTCATTACTAACCACATCCATATCTTCTTTAATCCTCATCATATATTAAAGACCCTAAGGCTCATCCCTGGGTATTTACTGATCCTCTGTAGGTCAAGTCAATAAAGAAGTGTCAAGTAGTAAAGAAAAGTCTTTAGAAGCTCCCATATTAGTATAAGAATATGCTAACATGAAAATAAATACCAATGAACAAAATATACACATAGATAGAAGGTAATAGATTAGATAGTTGATACATAGATAGATAAATGGATAGATAGAAGATAGATGATAGATAGATGATAGATAGATGATAGATAGATAGATAGATAGATAGATAGATAGATAGATATATGGATACATAGATACATAGATACATAAATACATAGATAGATTTTAATCTGAGTTTAATCATATGACTCAAAAGCTGTAAGAAAAAAGAAAAAGTAAATTTGACAGAATATTAGTGTCTCATGGACAGGGTTTAGAAAAATTTGCCTGAAATGCTTTTGCAAAAAAAGAAAAATATGATTTGTAAAAAGAGCTAAGGAAAAATGCAAGGAGGGCCTAAGGTATTAGATAATGTATTTTCTGGAAGCATATTGTATATATATAGGTTATCTCAGGATATGGCTTATTTAGGCTGGAGAAAAATGCTTTAAAATGGGAAATAAAGAACTAATGTTAAATTCTGTTTGAAAGGGACCAATTAGAAAAACAACATATTAACATGTTCAAAAATCTTCCAGAATTAATCAAACATATGGAACCTCATCAGATTTAAAAGTAACAAATTTTTTAGCAAAACGTTCACATAATAACACAAAAGCAGTTTCTTATGTTGCATAGAATCATTTCTATACCTATCATGATATAGTTATGTTTTAGTATGGAAATTAAAAAAGCATTCTCTTAATAAATTATTATTACTTATTGTCTGTGTATTATGATCAGATGAATCATTGTGTCAGAGTAAAAGTACCATCTCATTTATTTTTAGAATTCCCACAGGACACCAGAAAAGATACCGAAAACAAGTTTTTTGACTAATTAAAAATCACATGGATCTTTCAAGATTTTACCAAATCACATAAACCTAATTAGTTATTGCTTAGTTACTAGTAAGTAAGTAGCTTAGACTCATATATCTGTCCTTCCTGCTATCAGAATCATTCCATTGCCATTTGTATGTGGTTGAGTCCTCATGTAGGCTGTTAAATATAAATCAGCAGTTAACAAGTTCAATACTTTTGAATTAGTTTAGTTTTGCTTGAGTATCAGAAGTTATGTTTCCGATATACTAGTGTTTCTTATTTCAAAAAAAGGAACTTGTCCTTTTTTGAATTGTTCAATGACATTTGACATTGTTCAAAGTTTATGTTTAGCAAATGACAAGGTTGCTGAATTCTATTACTATGCTTGGAATTTGGGGATAACCAACTGCAGTGACAATGAATAACTAAAGATAGTGTCCACTGGATAAGGAGATCCTCAGAGTTTTTGCTAAGTACACTCAGTATGCAAGGCTTCTACTTGCTGAGGTTTGTTTTGCCAGCTTCACTGGACTCTGGGAATGGGTAACTGGCATTGCTGGTTACTTTAATAAGCATTTCCTGTTAATCCCTAGGTCTCAGGGAAACAGGCAATGGTGTTCATTGTACACATTTGTTATCCAACTAGAAAGTAAAATCTAGGAGTGTAGAGATTAAACACACTCACATTCAGAGGAAATTAAATGGCATGGCTTTTCTTTGTTTATTTTTAATTGGAGAGACAGAAAAGATTTGCTTACATAGCAAACCCTTCTAAAAATTTTCCTTTTATGTGCTCCAGAGAGTTAACAGTACACTTATATTCAGCGAACAAGTAATGTTACTCAAACTTTTAAAACACCTCTATCTGAGCTTCTTCTAAGAAGCTAATGGAACAAGGCTTTATTTTACAATCGATATTCTTGTTAAAAGACATTATGGCTTCATGGAACTCAGTTAAAAAAAAAAAAACCCCTCAGAAAAGTTAAGTGAACAAGAGCTGATACCTGACTTTTTCTCTTAATTTAAGACAGAAACATCAAAGTTGCAGGCCCTCAAGCAGTAGCAAAAGTCAAGTGCTGCCATTAGACTACAAAGCAGTCTTTGTAAATTATTAACTTTCCAACTGCAGCATCAGTCTTACTCCTATGTAAAGTCATAAATATTAATCAGTCAAAGAATTATCTTAAAAATATAAAAATATTTAAAATATTATTTAAGGGACTGGAAAGCAGGCCTTTTAAGCACTTCTGATTTAGAATCATTAACCATTAGAAACATTCACTACAGGTACCTGTGGCATCTGTTAGGATCACTGGAGTAATTTTCAGCTTTATTTATTTCTTGAATTGGCAAAGTCAAGGAAGCATTCATACCCAGGAGAGGTAAAGATTTTATCCTCAGAGATTTTTAACTACAAGATCATAAGCGCACGTCACTTGGGCGGTAACATGCGGCATGTGAGTGTGGTGATGTGAATTGTTTTCCATACTTAAAGAGGAAAGGGATCTGTAGTAGTCTTCGGCTCCTGTGAATCCTTAAATACTCCTTAAGGATTTGGAGTCCTTAAGGATTTTAGTTATCTTGTCAACCCGTTTCCTGGCATTAGACTTAATCCAATATCAGCCTTTCTTTTATACTTCATGAAATAGCCCAACTGGGAAGAATATAGAGTTCCTCATTAAATGAGGCATTAGATTCTCCTCCTTCCAGGCTTACTCCTCTTTACTTGATTAGCATGGATTTAGATGGTAACAGAGAATTACTTTATCTTCAGGGACATTATACATTCCTAAGAGCCACTCTCCTTATAATTCTCTAAAGTATGATCCCAGGAGTAAGCATCATTGAATATCAGCCCTTTGCATAAGATTCCCTGTATCTTTTTCATTTTTTACTGATAATTTGAGAAATTCAAAAAACCTATAAAAGATCATCTTATGTATTATTTTCTTGCTGTATTTCTTGCTCTATTCTACATGTGAAAATGAATATTGACTTCATAAGGTCAACACTACTTGAATTTGGTTGATATACTCAAGTCTTTGGGAGTGAAGTTTATATATGAGAATTTAATATCTTTTCTCTAAGCTTCAACATTTTTTGTACTGTATAACTAGATCTTCTTAAGACTGAAGTTGTCAATGTTGTTTCATTTCATGTAGTAAAATTTAGATATTTACTTTATGAAATTAAATATTTATATTTTAAGAAATGCTTTTTAAAATTTTAATTTGTAATAAAATTTGAAAGCATTATCAATCTGACTTTCTTTTACAAATAATATGATTTTAAAGGAGTTAAAACAGGGTTTGGATAATATAAACAAATTTTAGAAAGAATGGCTTCTATTTCTAATAACATTTATTTCCAAATTGTGTGACCTTGGAGCAATCATTTAACCTCGATGGCTTACAACTTTTATCTATAATATTAGACATAAATCTTTGCATTACCTCACAGAACCAATGAGTGGACAAAAAAGGATACTGTCTTAGTAATACAACAAAGTAAACACTTTAAAAACTGTAGGAAAGTGCAAATAAAAATGTTATGCTAGGTAATATGAGATCTGATCTATGTTATTTTATAAAATGCATTTACAGTTACAAATTATTTTTCAGTTTGAAATAAAAACAGTTACCAGTTTCGGCATGGTCTGCAGTGTATGATAGGATTAGCATAAATGGTTTCTATGTAATTCAACATAAGTGATACTTTGTGATTTAGACTGAATATGAGAACATAAGAATACACATTGTTTATCTCTCTTCAGCTAAATCACCCTAAGAAACCACTATTGGAGAATATATTGGTTGAGTACATATTAGGTCACCTAAGGAATAAGAATGTATGTATTGGTATTATTAAAGATAAATGCATCAAATCGCAGGCAAAACAAAATAAACCATTATTTTTGCTGAGTTCATACAGCATGATAAATAGTTCCATTAGCTTTCAAAATATCATGTGAAAGATACTAAATTATTACATACACCGAGATACTGTGAAGTGTGGGTTCTTGGGGCTTAATCGATTTTACCACCTTAAATATGAAAATGAATATATAAACTCAAGCTTTGTTCACCATACACATGACAATAAAGGCAATCTGTTTTCGTTTTTCAGAATCTTATTATTTTTTTCATCAGGAACAATTAAAGCCTGGGAGAATTTTGAATCATGTAAATATCCCCTTCAAAAGCAAGACATAAAAGAATCAGTCCAAGGTGCATGATGTTTGATAGCATAGTTGCCACTATCGCTATTTCTAATTATTCTTGACATTTTTTCCATTATATCATGAGGCTTCTCAGAGGATAGAAGTAATCAGCTGAGAGTAAGGACTAGCTAATCATCTATATTATATATATATTTAAAAAGTTGTGGTATTCTAGATAAAATACCAATTATGGAAATTGGTAATAAATCCCAACTGTAGAGATATATCTTGAACATAATACTTAGCCACAAGTTTAGAAATCTTATCATCATCTCTTTTTCTCCGCTACAAACCAGGAAAATCTCATTTGCAACAAGAAATATGTACAAGTAGTCAAAATGAATTGCATCATAGGGAACTGCTTTATAAAATATAATCACCTTTTAAGCCTGAAAATATATTGGTTTTAAAACTAATTTATGCAGGATAATTGTGCATATATATGGTTCCTGTCTACATTGAAAAGCAACTATAATTGTTATTTAGATTTTCTTCATTCATTAAGGAGAAAATGTTCATTCTTTTTATAAACCTAGTTGTAAAGGCTGCATGTTATTTACCTAGAATTTGGACCATATTATGTTTTTGGATCTGATTGTGGGCTTCAACAAAGTCGCTTGCATTGGAACTTTACCAAGTCACCCCTTAGGCAAAGAAAGGTAAACTTATGAAAAGAATTAACTGACCTGTAAAACTGGAAATGAAGTTGGTGTTTCTATATAATCCCATTACAACGGATTGGAAAATGAAGAGTATCCTAGTTTTACTGGGAATTTTATCTCTATTCTGCAATTTATAACATCAACATTTTACATTCCTTGCTTAAAATCCCTTCTTCAACTCTTTCAATTTATAGATTATGTTAGTGAATACAGCAATGTGCCAAATTTTTGAGGAATGCTGGGCCTGAAGGAGAATGTAAATCTTAGCAATTGGAAAAATCCCATCAACTGACTCTACCTACAGCTGGAAAAATAGCAACTAGCCAAGTATGGTCAGACTACCAGGACCTGCCACTTCTCAATGCTTCTGGATGAGCGACAGCGTCTCAGCCGGAGGAGTGCCGCTAACCTAGGGAGCACAAACACACTGAGGTATTTTTGGTTGTTTCAGTGACTAGGAGGGACGACAACTGGGATTTAGTGGGGGATTTAGTAGGGTACTAATTTACAGGACTGTCTGTAAAAGGATAATTCACCCCATCCCAAATAACAGCATGCCAGTGCCTAGTGAGTGTTCAAGGTAAGATTTGGTATACATTATACTCCCCTCGCACACTTTTCTGCAGTTTCACTTCCCATGGTTTTAGTTACAGTCAACCAGGGTTTAAAAATATTAAGTGGAAAATTCCAGAAATAAACAATTCATATGTTTTAAATTGTGCACCATCCTATGCGGTGTGATGAAATCTTGTCCCCTCCCACGTCTCCTGGTCTGCACTGCCTGGGACGTGAATCATCCCTTGGTCCAGCGTTTCCACACCGTATATGCCGCCTGCCCTTGGACTCTTAGTAGGATATCAGAAAGACTGTCCTTATATCTCAGTGCTGTGTTCAAAACACCTTATTTTATGTAACAATGACCCCAAAGCACAAGAGTTGTGACACTGGCAATGTGCATATGTGAAAGAGAAGCTATAAGGCGTGAAAAGGTGGACGTTCTCAAGAAGGAAAGAAAAAATAATCATATGCTGAGGTTATTAAGACCTATGGCAAGAACAAATCTTCTATTTGTGAAATCGTAAAGGAAAAAAATTATACTACCTTTTCTGTCGCACGTCAAACTGCAAAAATTACAGCCCAAGTGCACGACAAGTGCTAAGTTAACATGGAAAAGGCATTAAACTTGTGGGTGGAGGACATAGACAGAAAACGTGTTCCGGTTTTGGTAACGTGTTGCTCCAGAAAGCACGGAGGCTTTAAAAAAATTCCGCAAGGGATCTTCTGAAAGGAGTGACACCAAGCCATTTAGAGCAAATAAGGAATAGGTTTGAACAGAAAAATATAACAAATACTGGGGAGGCTGCATCTACCAGTGACGAAAATGCTGCCACAGAGCAGCAGGTTTAAAGTTAGGGAGAAAGGTGTGTGCGCATGTATAGCAAATATGTATAATGTGCAGGTATGTATAGGAAAAAACATAATGTCATATAGGGTTTGGTACTGTCTGTGACATGTCGAGCATCCACTGAAGGTCTTGGAACATAACTCCTTGGATAAGAGGGTCTACTGTACAGAGGAAATTCTGGAATTTCAATTTCCATTTACTTGTATCTAAAAATTAAAAAAAAGACTTTACAATATTGGTATATGCATTAATATAATTATGTATAAATGACTCATAAAGTAAATAAATATGCATATATTCCCATGTACCCTTAAATTTACTTAAGAGATTTGTAATAAAATAAAACAATGCAAGTAATTAATGTGTGAAGATCCCTGCTTTGGAGAAGCAAGTATCTGTTAAGTTATACATGATAATGTGCACACTGTAAGGGTTATCAGTAAAGTGTGGAGACGAGCTTATCAGGACATTTCTTCCATTGGCTTCAAGATGAAGGGACAATAAAAGTTTTTTGTTTTGTTTTGGGGTTTTTTTGTTGTTCTTTCAGCATTTTTTTTGTTGTTGTTGTTGCTTTTTCTAGAGTCAAAAGCCCTTTTGCTTGGCTTGCTTAGGATAGTATGGATGTGAGGATAGTAAAAGTTCAGTCAGAAAAACAGATTTGTATGTATGTATGTATGTATGTATGTATGTATGTATGTATAAGCACAAATCCACAAACATAAACAGAACTTATTAAGATATTTCACCTTAAGCAATTGTGTGATCTGCTTACAAAATCTCTATAAGGTTATTATCTTCACATCTGATGTTGGAATTTAAAGTCTATAGAGCAGATGGACACATTATAAAGCCACTTTGCTAGTCATTGAGAAGATGAACTGTGTCTCGTCCTCTGAGGTTTCAATGATATATACAATCTATTCTCATCAAGCAGAGATATATTCTGAATAAAAGTGGGTTGCATGATTTGTAATAGGCCGACGACAGGCCTGTAAATATGGTCTGAGTTGTAAATGGTTATATAACTCTAAGGCAAATACATTTTCCATGTTCAGATATACAATTAATATCTATAGAATTGATTCCTTAGAGAGTAAATTAATTTAAAGCAGTATGTTATTTAAACTCATTTAAAATTTAGTGACTAAAGTAATAAGAAGAATCCTTAAGCAATAGAACATGACAAGCAATGCAGTAGTTCTGATTAATGCGCTTCTTTGGTGTTTCCCATCGGCATCAGAAAGGCATTAATCAACTTTACTTCATGGCTTGCTATGCCCTGTCGCAATTATAAAATTGTTCATTATTATTAATATTTTAGGAATATTAATAGTAGTATTTGTCTTCTCATTGAGAAAAACATATATAACACCTAAAATGTGCAATGAAACACATTATTAAATATCTGCATATATTTATCTATAGTAGAGAGCTCTACTATCAGTTATGCAATTCAAGAATTTTAGATAGTAGTGTGTGTTCTATGCGGTCAAGGCTAAAACCCAAACTTGTTTATAACAGAAGCGATAGGATTTTAAGCTGAAATACAATACACAAGACACACACACATACAATCATACTTATGTGTACTCTCTCTCTCTCTCTCTCTCTCTCTCTCTCTCTCTATATATATATATATATATATAGCATGTGTATATATATATAATTTTTGTGATTATATATGATTTAGTTGCAACTATAAAGGACACACTTGAACTTCTCTTATAGAACTTGCTAAATTGCTACATAATTGTTCACTTATTTATATCTGCTCCACCAAACTGCAGAATATAATAATTGAGGGCCATTTGTACGAATATGCATGTTTGCCCTACAAAAACTTTGATGTTATGTAGCACAATATTTAAAAAAATACCAACTTTTAATACCTCCCCTACAACTTCTCTTTAACACTTATCTAATTTTTAAAATAAGGAACCTAAATGAGATCTAACAATTACTTTCTAAAATTTGTGAACTGTGATTCTACTTAGCTCTAATTTTCTTCTCTTTTTTATTAACTAAAAATTGAAGAGACACAGATAATAAATATCGTATTTTTAAAGAGGAGCAGAAGAAAGAAGCATGGACAATGTGATAGCTTTGCCAAGTGTAAGAAGGGATCATTCTGTAGATATATGGTTATCCTATTATAGGCACCTGAATTCTACTAATCTTCTCTAGCAGGCTATCGTTTCTCAAATGATTGTCACTTTTCTCCAATACTGCCATTTTAGGAAAAAGTTGCTAAGTAATTCACTTTTGCATCATTTAAGTAAAATCTGTAAGGGAAAAGAAAAACTAACTTTACTTGCATGCTTAAGTAAATATTAAATTATGTTGTTTTTGCAGAGAATGGTGTTTCCTCGTCAAGACATTCAATTGTAGACTATATTTGATTTTCCCAGATACGATTGAAGACCATTGATACTCTCTTAGAGTTCTCTGGATAGGACTTATCTTAGCACTTTCCTATAAACAAACTCTGAGGCGATAAGCAAGCAGGAGGAATTTTAGGATATGATATGAAGATTAACACTGGAAGAATTAAAGGGAGGAAAGCAGGATTGGACAGAGGCTGGAGCTGAGCAGTGATGTAGTCTCAGTGACAACCTTAGATGGTCCACAGAGAGCTCTGAAGTTGGGAAATACATTTAGAGTTGTTCTGAATAGGAGCAAAGGGGCAGGTGGGTGCAGCTGAATAAGAATCAGTCATTGGCATTGGCTTCGATCTGTCTGGAAAGTCACCCATGAATTTGAGGAGGATGATTTGGGCAAGGCAGTTTTGAAGAGGACTGTCAGCTGAGGGCTGTCTTTTGGCAGCATTCTCACCATCTGGGAGAACATGTTCTTAATTCCTAAAGAGGCTAGACGTTAGAGGATCTACCGCAGAATGTTGTCACCTCTGCCTCATGCATTTCCACAACTCCTTTAGAATACCTGTTTTCATTCTCTTTATTTTGAATATGAACAAAATGAGTAAATAAAGACTACTGAATTTTAAATTCTTTTTTTTCAAATTAATAAACAATGTTTGATCCATAAAAATATCAAATTAAGAAAATGACTTTTAATGGCAGTAAAGAAAATAAACAGTCCAAAATCAAATCAAATCAAAACAACTAGAAATAACATAGCAATATTAGAATAAATCATGAGAATATTTTCTGATATTTAAGATAAGTGATTTAAAGAGATAGTTTTTTTTCCTCCTTATTGGTTTTCACTGGAAATTTTAGAAAAACATGATTTAATAGAGCCACATGCAAGAACGTATTTTGACCACTATGCTGATGCTTGCTTAGCATACCCTGTATGTAATAGGATTCCTGCCAGAATGGACAGATTCCATTTCACAGTCTAAAAACACTTGAAAATAATTGGGCATAGTATTAAAATGAGGCCAGGCTTGTCACATTCTGAATACAAGTTAAAATTCCATTTTATCTCAATATAATTTTAAATAAAGATATTCCTCACATGAGATGAGAAATAATTGATTATTGCAAAAATAAATAAATAAAAGTTAAAACTGAAATCTTTCTATAAAACATTTTTTAAATATTTGGAAAATAGCCTGTGAAAAAGTCAATAAAGGTTAAACTTAGCAGAAATACAATTTTGGTGGCTTTTTTTCCACAGTAAATGTTGCATTAAAATTAGTCTATATGCATTAAAACCATACAGGCACTTAGCCCCATTACAGAATTTATTGAATCATAGCAAAATTAGTTGCTTGTAGATAACTCTTCACAAAGCTTTATATTCACTAATGAAAGAAATAATGTCTCTGTAAATATGAGACAAAATTAATCTTGTAGAAATAGTTTGCTATTGTTCAAAATGCTAATGTTTAAATAATTCCTGGTAAGGAAAATGGCCTCAGCATTGTTTGTTTGTTTGTTTGTTTGTTTGTTTTTAATGTATCTTTCCTATAAGAAGTTGTTCTAGGATTAAGTTTTCTCCCACTAGATCTTAAACTCCTTGAGGGCAAGGTCCATTGGGGATGTGTCTGGGTAGCTGCTGCACCTAGCAGAGGGTGTGGTGCACCATGGGTACCTAGCCAATGTCCATGAAACTATTGATGAATTAATAAATGCATTCTGTAATGCCTAGATAGAGAAGCAAGATTTCTCGCACTAGTGAAGAGGAGGGCATGGGTGTTTTTCATCTCCTTTCCAACCCAAAACACCTCAGAACACATTGCCTTATAAGAATGTACTCTTAACTCTCCCAAGAGCATAATGACAAGACAATGATGATATTATGGATAGTCATATAAATATCATAACAGCCTTGAGTCTTAACCAAAGTAGTATGTAGATATATTTATATATAGTTAATATAATCATTTTATTATACTAGATTAAATATATTAAATTTAGTTATTAATATAAAATATATATTTATTAAAATAAATATATTAAATAGATCATTATATTAAATATATATTTTATATATTATCTATGTAAGTTTGATAGATGAAAATAATTTAAAAACCCTAAGAAATAGACTAGGGCTTGACCATGGGGAGGCCCCAGTTTGCACCCTCTTCAATAAGGGTATAAAATTTGTCTTTAGCATTCTTTCAAAATAATTAGCTAAGATAAATTTCATTTTGACTTTAATATTATAAACCACTTTAGACAAGGTAATATAGAGTTGGTAAAGACAATGTTAAAACCGTAATGTAAAAGGAAAGCCAATTTCAGGGAGAATGAAAAATAAAACACAATATAATAACAAGGATAATTAGGTTGAAAGATATATTTTTGGATGACCAAGAAACCAAATATGCAAAATGTTCTTCATTTTAAATATGTCTTCATTCTTTATTCAAGTCAATCTCTATGTCATATAGGTGAACACTGTCATGATTTCTATGACAGTGTTCTGAATTTTAATTCAATTTACCTCTTAATTCAGAAACACTGCAAACATAATGTTGTTATAAGCTAATTTCATATTCATTAATATAAACAAAAGGGAATTGTAAGATATAATAGATTTTTTTCTGTGTAGGGATATATGTGTGCAAGAAAGTCAATAGTATTTTTGTCAACTTTAAGTAAAAGATTAGGACATTAAAGCACTATCTAAAATTATTTTATTAAAATTAAAAGTATTTCAATCATTTTATATTCTGTGGTTTTATAGAATAAATGTAAAGTTCTTAGAAGGGAAATAGAATACATTAATTGAACAAAATATTTAAGGATAGGATGGTTGATAAATTAAGACTATATAGTTGTGAAATAGGTATATATAAATAGAATAATACCAGAGTAAATAATGGAACCCTTTTATATCACAACCACATGCATTAATAAATGAAGTGCAGGGTGGGAAAGAGGAAAGCAGTGAAAACTTTCTTATAAGGAGTCAGTTATTTTTGCATTTAATAGGGGATTATTTTCAGATGTTTTTCCATTTATGCCAATGGCTAAAGCATTCTACTAGCTCTCATACCAATCATGTAAATATTGTTTTATCATTTTTTTTTTAATGGCAAGTGATGGCATCAGGAGACTTGAGTTTTTATCTTGACATTACCATTTACTAAATGTGTAATCCCTTTTTTTAGTTTCTTTATCTTAAAAAGAGGATAATAATTGTACCCACCTCGGAGGATTGTTTTGAGCATTAAATGAGATAAATAATGAATGTAAAGCTGTTAGCACGGTGCCTAGGACTAGACAAATTCTCAATAAGTGTCTGTTGATTTTGTTGCTGTTGTCATTGCTACAAAGCATGCAATAAAAAAATAAAAGGAAGTTTATATGGAGAGATTTATCTTAATGCCTAATCAATAGAAAATTCATTCCTTCATTCAAAAATCATTGTTGGGAGCACACTGTATGGAGCCCGTTGCTAATGGAGTGACAGAAAGGATGCTCTGTTGTCTGTATTCTAAAGTGCCCGGTCTCATGGGAGAAGCTGGGATGTGAAGTATTATTACAATATAAAATAAATGCTATAATAATAAAATATATCAAGGTATATATATTACAGCATAGTAGATGTTGGCTTTGACTTGCGAGAAAAGCTACAGAGAGAATTTTAATTGATTTATGTTTTAAAAAATAATCTAGAGATTTTCAAACTAAATGATGGGAAGAAAGAAGCCAGAAAGAGGATATTCTTAGCACAGGATTTAGCATAGACAAAAACAGGGAGGCATGAAAGGGTCTAGTCCTTCTAAAAATATAGCAAGTGCCAGGTGAGGAAGCAGGCAGGGAATGAAAGGGAGCTGGAGAAATAGTTTTGAATCCTATCATGGAAGATTTTGAGACTGAAATTCATCTTGTTGCCTCCTTTATCGTCGTCAACTCAGTCATCTTTTTACATACTGACTTTAGAGGAAAATGTTGTATAATTAATGCATACTTGTTTAATTTATGAAAATCTACTTCTTTTACTCAAAGGGAAGAATGGACATTGAATACAAAGAGATGAGAAATTCATTCAATATGTGACGAGCTTTGATTGTGTTTCTCAAATAGATTAATTTTGGCACAATTATATCTGACAATTTTAATCATCAATTGAGGAAAATAAATCACATATTGCAAGCATCTGAGACTTTACCAATCTTTCAAAATTTATTTTACCTGTATAATTAAGCCGTTACTGCATTTTGAAAAGCACTCGCCTATGGCAAAAAATGATTCATTCAATGCAGTTGTTTAATGTTTTTTAAAAGTTCCCAGTAGAGTTTATTGTCTCAAATAGAAGTAGCTCTTCTGCTCAACATCAGAACAAAGGTACACCATTCTCTATATCATTTATGATGTTACATTTATAGTGTAGTCATTTGTTGTATTTAAGAGGGGAGCATGAAAATCTGAGTACAGATTACTACCACATATACAGAACATCTTAGGTCCGAAGCAGCCAGAGATATTTCCTTCGAACACTTTGTCTCATTTGATCCTGAAATACTACTCATAGTTGTGTTGACCAGGGAACATTGATTTAACTCTAACGATTAAGCAGATTTGAGTAAGAGCCTTGATGCTACTTTTTTTTTTTTTTTAACTCCTACAACACCTGGTATTCCTAAGTAGTCTCCCATCCAAGTACTAACCAGGCCCAATCCTGCTTAGCTTCCGAGATCAGACTGGATTGGGCATATTCAGGGTGGCATGGCTGTAGACTAGATGCTACATTTTTAACAGGCTCTGGTGGGATGTACCACACTGGTCCTGGAAACATATTTATGAATATTTGAAGGGGGAAAGATTCAGCTAGTTCTAACACCTTTATTTTAAAATACAAGAATGGGAAGGGAAATGTGGAAGGTATTCAGTCATACAGCAATCCATGTCCTCCTTCGTTGAAAGTAACATTAATAAATGAAGACTATCATAGACAAGAGTGTGTAAATATAATTCTTCTAAACAATATGAAGGGAGAAAAAGTTTGAGAGTCCCTAGCATGGAGTGTAAATTTAAGTACTTGTGTTGGTTCCACAATCCACTAGAAGAATAAGACACCGAGGAGCCCAAACAAATAAAAACAACTCCATGATTACTTATGTTAGAAAAATCATATGTGATAATTTTTTTTAATAAAGTTTTATTTTTCTAAGAGTATTTAGTATTTTGCAGGACTTGTCTTCTGTTTTTCATCAGGTTTTCTTCTGTAACATCAGTTTGATTAACTACTTAAACCTCTTAAAAGTTGGATGTTTGAAGACCAAAATGGCTGCCTATCTATAGCATTATTTCTAAAAAGAGAATTCAAATTGTAAAGGGACAGACACATATTTAAGAACATGCAGCAATTGTTCACATATTTTTTCTCAAAATTTTAATTTTCCCAATTTATCAATTCAATTTCAAATGTTACAAAATTACATTTTTGTTTTACAGGTAACAGGATGATAGCAAGAAATGTATAAAAATAGATAAGGAATGCAGCAATGACATCATGTAAAACCAATTTTAATACAGACCCAAACAGATATTCTGGATTTGTTAGTAATAAGATGTTCTATGTTGGACCAAATGGTTGGTAAAAGTGTTATACAACCCAGACCTTAAAAGTATCATCCTCATATCCCATACATGTCTATACTTTGGAAAATTCAGTTTATTAAGTAGTCATAAAATCAAGATTGTTTTTAAAAGGTTGGCATACTGGTTTCTCAATCACTAGTAAATTGATTTCAACCTTTTTTTTTCTCTATGTGAACAGCAAGCCTGAAATGTATATAGCTTATGAGGTATATCTTAATAATAAATGGACCCTCTTTCTTCAAATGGCAGAAGGATGAGGCTCACTGAATCTCTTCTTCATACCCAAAGAGAAGGAAAAAACAAAACAAAACAAAACAAAACAGTTTTAATGTGCTGTACTGTCTTAGCAGATACTGACATTGGAAAGAGCGCCAGAACTAGTTTATTAACTATAGAAACATATCGGTTCATCGTTTAAGTAATTCTATTACTTTAGTTCTTTATAAACTTAAAAGTAAAATCAGCTAGTTTAGGAGTCAGAAAAGCTTAATAGGTGAATTAGCAATATGTGTGCATTAAAGTCATAAAAAGTTCAAGCTGGTCTTGAGATGGCATTTACAATTCTGACAAGGTTTAATCAATCTTTTCTTACATACTCCATATGGTCTAATTAGTTTAATTTTAAGTTTTATATTGACTTCTAGCAATGGTTTTATACCGCTGTAGGTGTTTTTGACTAAGATCCTTCTTTAATTTAAATATTCAACATACTAATTAAAGCGACCACATATATATCCACTGATAGCTATGATATATAGTATTTTCAGCATTAAAATTAATAGTTAATTATATGCCTGCATTTTTAATTGCATTTTTTATTATGTGCTTCCTATACAGTTACCTCTCACTGAAAATAATTTTCGTTGAAAAAAAAGCCTTCTAATACAATTTAGCAATTCTGTCAGTTTTGCAGGTAAAATAGGTACATAGATGTTAAATGCACATTCAAAATTGGTACTTAACTGAACCCGACAATGGGATCTATTTTAAGTATGAGTGTTATAATTATTTAAAGCTCTGTACATTTGGCATTTACTGTGTGAACACATGCCCTTCGCAGTGCGAATGTTTCCTCTGAGTGGTGTATGAGTACTTGTTGATAAAGCTTTGGTGGCACTTAAGCACCTAATAGAGGTTTGGGGTACAGAGACGATGAAGTGTTTTAATGAATCATGAGATTTTTAAAAGTAGCATTGATGCTAGGCTTTATATTTGTAAAGTGATTTGCATTCTCATTTTCAGATAAGAGAACTTGAACCTTAGAGTGGTCAAATAAATCATGAATGACTACTTCAGAGAGTGAATGCAGAATAAAGTGTATTTCCCAGCACACCATTTACATAGAGATGTTTCTAAAGTGAGGGAATTTAATGGGGTAATAAACGCCAAAATGTTCCTGTATTCAGTGAAGTTTTATCAAAAGTAGCTTAAGTAATTCTGGATCAAAATAAATGTTTTCTTGGTGGTAGGTACCCTTATGAGGCATTTGTTCTAGGCTAGCCAGATCCATCTCTTCTCTACTGAGTTAGCTAACAGGTACAGAACATTTTTCTTTCGATAATTTCGGTAATAATGTGTCATGTTTTACGCTTGCCCTTAAGTTAGAACTCTATTCTCTGAATTTTGAAGGTTCAGAAATTTGAGATCCAGATTTCCCAGGGAAGTCTCTAGTCTGGAATTCTTGTTTCAAACAGTACACATGTACAAATGATTAAGTTATATTAGACAATTAATTTATAATGATGGAATATACCTTTTTAGAGTCTAAGCATTTTTATTAAGAGGATTTTGATGTTTACTAAGGGTCAAAAAATGTACTTAGGTGTGGGCACCAGAACAATCCTGGCCTCTCTTAAAGAGAATCCTTTATTTCTGGAGCAATATTTCCTTTTTAAGAACCTGTAAAATAATATGATTTTTTTTTGGTGCATTTGAAACCTGAGATTCATAGAATTTGTGGGTAATTGGAACATTTGAATTATCTATTCCTTGATGGATACTTTTAAACCTATTTTACAATAAATCTTTATATAAGTAGATATTCAAAACTATCAGATATGTCTTTTGCTTAGACCATGTAGAATAAACAAGAATGAAGATTCTCAAGATTTACTGATGAACTAATTAAATTATTGGTGTGATCTGTTTAATGTTATATAAGATCATCCAACCAATTTTAGTTTTACCATCTAAAAAAGGGGACTTCTAAAATGTGCTTGTTTCTGAGATATATTGGTTTTTCTACTTTTATTTATATATGCATACATATACACTTCAAATTTTGATAAAAGTTAAGAACCTTAAAATTTTTATTATCATGGCCTCATTTAAGTGACTATTAACTGTTTATGTTAAGAATATCATTAGCTATGCCGCAAAGATTAATATTCATTCTAGAGTTAAATAGCAAAAAAAAAGAATGTTTAAAAATTTATAAATAAATTATAAATATTAATAAAATAGAATATTAAATATAGAAAATATTTGCGATGATGTTAATTGAGAAAATCTGGAAACACAGACACACAGACACACATATACAAATAAATGCACCTATGTCCATGCACAGGGACATGTATGTCTCAAGTCTGCATTGTGTGACTATAAAAAGGTTGAAAAAAATATGCCAATATATAAAGCAGCTGTCATCCATAGATGGTGAGATTATTGGGCTATCATTCTGTATATGGCATGTAACTGCTGCTGCCAAGATCCTAAATATTTAGTGAATTCACATTCAGGAAGAAGAATTATCTTTATATTGTCTCGCTGTCCCCATCTGCTCCACTTTTTCTAAAGAGAAAAGCAAAAAGACAGATGTATGAGCAGGAACCCACTCTAGAAACATTAAATATTTAACAAAACTTGGATGCCAAGTAATTTATATAGAAATTTGCAGTTTACATGGCTTATTTCTCAGTTACATTTTTTTTTCTTTTCCTTGTGTGGATAGGCTTTTAATTATATTCATATGAATGCATTTACTTTATATTAAACTTTATTCTTAAATGACACTTTAAAGTAATTTTAATTACCATGGATACCACCATTTCCTAATCATGTATATGTTACTACAAGGTATATTTTCAAGATCATAAGGTTTTTTTTATTAAATAGATATACTAATATTTTAAAATTCTATGAAAATATAAAATTACAATTGAACTTTAATTTTAAATTTACATGTCACAATTTCCTTTGTCCAGATTTCTTCTTCTTTAGATATTCACTTAGGTATGTATTTTACATAGATGACAATCTATTTGACGCATATGTTACATGGATAACTATTTTATACTACTAAAAATAAAAATTTTAAGAAACAGAAATCAGACAAAGATTTAAAAAGAACACAAATGTGCAGATTTTTGCAATCATTTTTCTCAAGTAAAATCAGATTTAATATTGAGATTATTGATAACCAAATGAACACCAATGCATGTTCCTGCTACATAACTATGTTTTCCAGAATCAAAGTCTATCTAAAAAATATGTTTCATGAAACTATTGACCTTAAACAAGTAGCTAGAATGGTTTATTCTTGAACAATGAAGAACTGCAACTGGCAAACCACACCGAAGTCCAGAAAAACAAAGGAAAGAAACACTCTTGTGTGGACTTGCGAATGAAGAGTCTATTGGAGAAAACTGGAAGTTCTTCCAACGTATAGTGACTTTTCTTTGGCTCGACTACAGCAGTCTCCCAGTGTTTGAGCTGATCCTGGACAAGAAGGTATCTTTCCTTTCTTCTGCTGAGGTGGTAAAGTAGTATCACTTCCTGTTGGGGATGCAACGTACCACCACTCCTGTTGTGGTCAGCAGAGTATGTCAAGTGACACGTATGTGAAAGTTCTCTCTTCTAGCCTCCTGAATTCACTTTAAGTGATGTTTTTGGCTTTGTTTTCCACACAGCAAATTTTAATAATTGAAATTTATATATACTGAGGATACCAATAATATATTGAGTATTAACATTTTTATGTTAACAGTAAACTCAAAACACAGATTTCATGAAGCAATCTTTATAACTATTTCCATTGAAAACTGATATCACCGTCACTTAACATTTTCAGGTATAGGAAAAGCAGGATCGACGTTGAAGGCCATGGGTTCTAGTTCCCTTTACCCAGTAAAAATAACACTATACCTGAAAAGCAAATCTGCAACCAATAAAGAGGCTATAAAATGCTTCTATTATTGATTCTTTACTTTCTATTAATTCAGAGAATGTAGTATACTATTTAAAAACATGGGGTTTGAAATCGAACGAATTGGATTTACGTTTGTGTTATACCATTTATATTTTACCTTGAATACTTTAAACTTCTGAAAACATTAATTTCTGTCTCTTTAAATTTTTTGTTAATATATGTCTATAACTATATATAGTAGCTCATAGTTCATACCTTTAAGATTGGTAATTTAGAAATTACCAACTTATATGTCATTTTTTATGTTTGGTTCCAGAACTGAGTTTTTTTTATTTATTTGTTTTTACTTCTATCCTCTTGTCAAATAAAAATATTCACATAAAACGAACATATCGTAATATCTCAAATAGTATTTTTCACACTGTTGTGCAAATTTTTAATAAAAACTTTATAGATTAAAGACATTTTTAATAACTTAAAAGTATTGGTTTTAAATTGTTATCCTTAGTTATTTTTGGCTTTTATTATCCATATTTCCTTAAAAATATGATACTATTCTTTTGTTTTGAAAGTATAAACATTACTCAAGTCATACATTATCTATAGGAGGCAAGCAACTCCTTGGTCACTGGATTTACTTAACCCATTTCTTAAGATGGTACAAAATTCTATTTTGTCTATTAAATTAATATTCTTTATTATAATATCACAAGTCAACCCTAATCAACCCTAATAAATATATTATATATATTTAAGCTTAGGGTTGATGTATATATATGTGTATATATATGTATATATATATGCAGAAATTGAGAGCCAAGGCTTAAATATACATATATATATGTATATGTGTATACATACATATACACACATATATAAATAGACATATATGTATATGTGTATACATATATACACATATATAAATAGACATATATATGTGTATATATATACATACATATACATATGTATATATATATGCAGAAATTGAGAGCCAAGGAGGATAAACACATACTGTTTGGGTGATTTGGATATTGAGGATGGAAAGGGAAAATTAGGCTGCTAATCATCAAAGAAATTAAAAAGAAGGAATGACAGCATGAATATTCTGAACTTGTTTACAAGTAAAAGTCATAGTTGTTCAAGAATTAAAAAATATAATAGGCTGCTGGGAAGAGTATTGAGTTAATTTGCTGGCTTTCCTGATCTTTAAACAAATAGATAGATACTTGTTGGGGATGGTATATGGGGAATTTAAGCTTGATTAAATGGCAGATCTAGATGATCTTAAAAGCTTCTACATTCTTGTATGTAACCCTGCACATGACTGCATGTAACTCTACCCTCCAGCCTTCATAACGAATTATCTCAAAAGCAGGAAAACATATCTTTCAGCAAAAATCCTGTCCTTGTCCTTGCGTAGGTCCATTTTTCATGTTGCTCTCCATGTTGCTGCCAGACTAATCTTTCCAAAACATTAATCTGATTATGTCACCATCCTTCTATCCTCCAAATGTTCGCATTCTACAGTTTTCCTGCTTATAGTACAAATGCGTACTTTAAAGCATACTTGACAAAGATTCACCATTAAGGATTCAACTTAAGATTCACCATTTTTTTTTTTTTTACCATGCCATATGCCCTTATTCCATCCATGCTGTACTCCACACCATTTGCCAAACTTGTCACATTTTCCAAACCTCAGTGCCTTTGCTAGAATGATTTCTTCTTGCATATTAGGCGAATTCAAAAGGATTCCCCAGTTCATTTACAGAATATCACCTCTCTGGGAAACTTCCATGACCACAGGCAAAGTTAAGTCCTTCTTTTGTGAGCTCATTAATACTCAGTAAGTGTCCTCTTTATAGCACTCATTGCACTGTAATTGTTGTGCGTTTATTACCTTACTGAAATATGAACTTTTGGAGAGTAGAAAATTAAAAAAAAAAAATCTTTGATTTATTTCTTCAGAAGAAAGATTTACATATATAGTAAGCGCTCATCTAAATTCTTACTAATCTTCCTGTGTTTTGCTGTTTTGTTGTTTTACATAAAATTAGAATTTTATGTAGGCAATGGCTATATATGAAATGACTGTGACAGTGTAATATATAGGTCAAATTTGAATTTGTGGGTATCATATAGGCAATCAAAGTAGTTGTGTAAGTTAAAGTGGAATTCCTTTTAGCTTTAGGTCAAATGTATCCTTGGGGACAAATCGAGTGACTATTCAAGCAATAGAAGGCTGAATACACAAGATACTTGTGAATGTTTGCTAGAAGTAGTATATATACTTGAGATAGGGCACAGGAAACGTTGATAAACAACAAAGCAAGTTAGTTTCTTCTAGAAAAGAAATATAACAAATTAGGAGATAAATGAGATCATTGTTGAATGAGATCATTTTCATAGGCTAATCTGAAAAGATTGTATTTTATTTTGATTATCTATCAAAATAAATCATCTAACTGTCTATTATCTATCAATCTATCTAATCATCCATCCATCCACTCATTCATCATCTATTTATCCATCTTTATCAAATTATAATTTTTAATTATGATTTTTATAGTTCTTGGTGTTCTGGATAAGCTGCTATTATAAAGTTCAAAGAGCAGAAGCTAATATATGTTAAAATTTAATTTCTAGCTCATTCCTGAAATGGTTTGATTATATTAACAGTGGTTTGATTATATCAGTTATCCAAGATCCTCGTATCTTATTAATTTGAGGCCCTCAACACATTGCTTCCATTTCATAGTCAAAGAGAAACCAAAATTTCATTTATCAAATCTATATTTCAACCATAAGAAAGGATAGAAGAACCGTTGAAAGGGATACTCCTGCCCTTTAATGATTCAGCTTAGAAGTTGAACTCAGCACTCCCTGTTCAGTTCCATTAGCCTGGATTTAGTCATATGGCTCAATAATGCTGATGTTAAGGCTAAGAAATGCAGTTGTGTGGCCATGTATGCAGCCACAATTTAGTGTCTTTATTAGTTAAAAAAAAAAGAAGGACATTGTGGGAAAATCAGTTTCTGATTTACCAAATAAAACTAAATATTATAGATGGATCATTAGGTAAGTTTATCTGTTTCTGAGGAGCTATAGGGATATTTAAAAATTATATGAATGTAAATGCTTACCTAGTACATGGAAGACATATATAACACATTTTGAACTAATAAATGAGTGAATAGCTTAACCATCAAGGACTGGGATAAAATTGACAAAAACAGAGTACATCAGACACAGACTTAATTCAGTAAACATTTATCGAAGGACTATAGATCAAGATTTCTGTTAGGCGCTGGTTTAACAAACATAAGTAAGACATAGAACCAAGGAAGAAATGTCAAACTAATTTTGTTAAAAATGTAGAAATTATAAATATTACTGAAGTCTTAAATATCGACATCGCAACTCCTCTGCAGGATTTAAACACTGTCAGCTTATCTTCATGAAGAATCACAGTAAGTGTGCTGGGATGCCTGCACCACTTTCTAGCTTTTTGTAGATCCAAAAAAATATCGTTAACCAAATTCATGAATCTGATGTGCAAGCACAAGGTCAGCGGATTTCTTTGCAATAGAACATTCTTGGAACACAGACCTCAAGACTCAGTAGTGACATGAGAAATTTCTTTTCTCTCTAGGAAACTTTTGCAGGAAGGCAAATCACAATAAAATGTTTATTTGATGAACATGGAATCTTAAAACTGCATGAGTTAAATTAAGTTTTTAATATATCTATAATAGTCAAATATATCTACTTTACCAAAGAAGTTTCATCACCTATGGACAGGACTATTTGTAAAAGCTTCTCCTACAAATGATTCAGAAAAAGGTTCAATCCTCATTGAACCCTTATACTATTAGTTTTAAATCAAAACAGCACTGACCAACACTGTGCCACTCCAAACTCAGCTCTGGGTTTCTGATGGATATAGATTTTGCTTATATCTTCCGTTTTTTCTAGCAGGTAACTACGGAATCATCTTATTTTTTTCACATAATTTTGAATATTTTAAAATCTTACTGTGTTAATTTTATCATTAAAATTTATTAACATTTATTAAGTGGTATAGTAGTATATCGCTCATGTATTTAAAGTAAAAAGCAAACTGGGCAGAATACTATAATGTACAATAAAATACTACGGTAACACAAAGAGAGAAATATATTTGATTAAGGGCATCAAGTAAAGCTCTCTATATAAGCAATTATATTTAAACTGGGCTTTGAAGGATGAATAAGATTTCAAAAGTAGTGAAAGGGTAAAGAGCAATTTAGATCAAGAAGTCTGTGCAAATAAAGAAGTAATAAAAATTACAAGGCATTTTTACAGAATCATAAGTAATCCGATATGCCTAGAGGGTAGCAGCGTTTTAATATAAAATGACATTAGAAGAAAATTATAATCATGTGTGATAATTATATCATTTATAATTATTATCATATTTATAATAAAATATCTTTATAATAATAAAATACTTTTTGCTATTATGATTTTAATAATGATTCAGGACATGGATTTGTACTAATAATAGATCTAGATCAAGGAGGAAAGACTACAGAATCGAGGAATTAAACGTTCTCAATGTGTGAGACAGAAAAAGCAGAACATTAACACAGAATAGTCCAACCAGCCAAAGAGCCATTTTACCTATCTTCAGACATTACTCAGTAAAGGATCTGGAGTTTCGCCTTCTCTTTTTCCCCTCTCTTCATTTAGGTAGGCTTCCTGAACAGTGGCATGTTAATAGAAAACATTTTTTTCTGGATCTATCGTATATAATGGTCTTTCTAACAGTATAAAATGTGTTGAAGCTAAAAATAATCATCCTAAAAAGCAGACTTTAAGTCTCTCCAATAAAGGCAGTGCTGTTTCAGCACACGAACTCCTAGATCTGATATTAAACACTTAGTAAATGAAACTCCTCTGGAGTATCTTATCAAAACAGCAGCAGAAGTCGCCTGTGTTGAGATGTTCTGGCCCATTCTTTATGCAAAGAAAATACTGTGTATGTGGATAAGAGAAAGAGGCAAATAGGAATATAGACTGAAATGGCCAGTGGCTCTGTTTTGACTTATCTGATCAACTGACTGTAAGATGACCCACTCTCGGATACCTCAACAAAGTTTGTCTGGCTGGAGATTAATGCTGTAAGATTTTTATCCATAAAAAAAGGCATGAATCACTTGTAGTTCTGAAAGCTTGAATATAGCGTTGTCTCGGGCTGATTTACTACAGCTTCAGGAATACCACCCTCAAGTATTGAACTTCCCTAGGAATCTCATTTTAGCAAAATACAAAGGAAAACTTGCTTCGAGTATATATATATTTTTTTAAAGGAGCAATTCTACTAAATAATAGATATTGGTTTTTAAAGGTTCAGGTTCATTTGTATCCACTTAAATATTGAGGATAGAGGAAACCAGAGTCCTTGTCAAGGAGAAGAGACACTTCATAGACCTTTTCCAATTTTATATGGCCTACACCCTGTTTCAGAACCGACAAAACAGAACAGAAGGAACAGAAGACGTAGAGAAAAAGTTAAAAGCTAAACAATTTTTTTAAGTGGTCTTTAATAAAAAGGACCACATAAATTGATCTTTAGACTCCCAGACAAATCATCTGAGGTTATTCTGTTTCTTGATATTTCACCCACATATGCAAAATCTGCATAATATGAAGGAGAGATTGAAGGAGTTAGACAAGGGTGTTAACTGTAGATGATGAGTCTGGAAATCAAATAAGCAAACATGACAGAGGTTCTTTAGAGAGCTGGAGTTTTCAGCACTAGCTCTGGATAATAAATGCTGTATCACTTCATCAAATCATTCAATAATGATTTCTTGATCATTTCCTCTTTCAATAGAATGACCTTAATTTTGCTACATTTATTTCTTTGTTTACTACATAACAGCTTTAATCACCGAGTTTTGGGTCATACTCTTAAATCCATTCCATTTTTAACAGGTTTACTCGTATGGCTATGGCTGTAAGGAGTATGTTTACACAACACTTAACTGTTTCCTTAGGAATCAACACCTTTGGTCACACCAGCAATGCAGTAAATAAAAATCAGAAGAGGAAATTGCTTCTTTATTTATAGGTTTATGATGGAAGGAGTGGTACTAACTCATTAGGATACTTTAACTAATAATGATAAGCCAACATTACTGAGTACTCAGGCTTGCTAGGAATAATTCTAAGTGTTTTGTTTTTAAAGTCACAAAAGTCCAGTTAAGTATTATTACTGTCAAAATTTACCGATCAGAAATATGGTCACTGGGATTTTAAATAACAAGCTCCCAGTCAACAGAGCCAAGAGATGGAGCTGAAAAATTAAAACCCAGAGGTTCTGAATTATAAACATAACTCATAATGAAATCTTCCGACACCTAACACTTAATTCTGAAGGCAATTTTATAAATAGAAAGGCCTTAAGATTTTTCACATATAATTAATGTTTTCATTTGAAATACCAGTTTAGTCTCAATAAAAAGTAGTCTTAATCAATTTCAAGGCAGTAAGTGCCACTGAATTTTAAATTTGTTTATGTCTATCATCTTTTACTATTCAAACAATAACTATAATGCAAGTTTTGAGAAAAAAAGTATCATTTCTGTATGTGGCTACTTCAACTACCCAAGAATTTAATGCAACTCATCTCCTTACCACTAAGTTTCTTGTTTTTGGATGGCCTTTTTTTCAATTGATTTTATTTACTTTCAAAGTGACATTTCAACAGAGGTATCCACTCTCCTTTCTACTCTCCTTTTGACATTTTTGTGACTTAGAGTGCAAAGAGCCGCTTGCCAAAGACTTGCTAGATTGATGTTGAGAGGAAAGAAAAAAAAAATCTGCAGATAGCAGATGTTTCTTTTCTTCTTGTTGTGCCTATTACTTTGAAAAAGTGACACTGCTTAAAAACAGATTTTAGATATTCTGTCTTTTTGGCAACAAGAGTGAATGTGTTGCCCAACGAGCAGAAGTGTGAGTATTGTTTAAGCAAGCAATAGAAGATGGAGGATGGAAAAATGAGTAAACTCAGTAATGCTTTTTTTCTCCCTCAATGAAAAATTTAATACAGAAAATCTCTAAGTTGACTGGTTGAATACCTTAGATATACATTTCACTTTGACTTTGTCTAGGTATGGCTAATACTCTAAATAATACTTGAACTGATCTATTTTTATTATTTTCTTTCTTATTCAATAAGTGGCAAATAGAAATATTTCAAATGTCAAACACAACTGTTTATATATACATACATATATTTTTTAGGGGGAAGGGAAGGAGGCAAATTTTCAAAGTAATAGATAAATAATTTAGCCAAAGAAAATTATGAGATTGTTACTATCATCACAGAGACATCAATTAGGTTTCTGTTAATACCTAGGGGTCTTATGCAAATTCTTACCTGTGTCTGAGCAGGGCACAAAATTCACAACTGAATTCCATACCCCTGAATTCTATAACCTAAAGCATTTATCCAGAATTTTTTCAAAATTTCCTGATTTAATATTCTCATGCAAATTTCCCATCTTTATGTTCTGTCCACTTCAAGATCCAGAAAGTGGACTATGGATGGCAAAATCATTACCAATTCAAGACTAACTTTCAGAGGGACATTTCAACAGAAGTGTCCACTTTCATTTTACTCTCTGACATTTTTGTGACTTCAAAATTTCTTAAAGAAAATGCAAGAATGCCAGAGTAAGAGTCATGATGCACCTAGTATACATCTTTCTTCAGATTCTTCCATCTTCCCAAACTTATCACATGAGAGGCATTTTGTCTAATAGATTGAGTTGGGTTACAGACACCATTAAAGCCAAAATGTCATCTGTGTTTAAGAGAGGTTTGCATATAGTATAGTCTCTTTTTCCATTTGCCACCTAATTAATGAAAATATAGTTGTTGGTTAATTAGGACTGTTGTTATTTGTCTTCTTCTTCTTCCTCTTCCTTATTATTTTTGTTGTTGTTATTATTAATTAATCTTTTTAGGTTATATAGCAGCATTAGAATGGCTCTTTTCTTTAGGTATAATCCTGGCAAGTAAAAGTGCAATAACTTTTGAAACACTGATTATCTTCACAAAAGTTGCTACCCTTTTTGAATGCAAAGATGCTTTTGGGAAATAGTGGATATTTTTTTCATATAGAGCCCATGATATTATGGGAAATAGGAAGTGAATTGCCAAATATTCTCATATTAAAAACCCAAGAAAAAACATGGGATTTTGGCAACATTATGCAAAATCTTGTGCCAGAAAGGAATAGAAATGTAATGAAATACAATTTTATTGAAGACAGGAAAAATGTCGGTTTGCAAATTAGTTTTTAAAATATTTCAAGTAATTTTGGTGCAGTATTGTTTAAAGGAAAATCTTTGACTAATCCTACAACTTGAACAAAGCACCTGCCATCTTCATGATTTCTGATCTCTAGTGAAAAATGATTGTGCCTATAAGAAATAAGAGAATTCTAATTTTGCAGACTAAGAATGGTTTCCAATGTTCTCAAGAAAATGAGCTAGCAACACCATACCTATAGTAGACAAAGCGACAATCATTATACGATGCTCAATAGCAATACAATGGAACAGGGAAATAAAAGCAGAAGTTAATTAATGAGACAACAAATGTTTCTCTTTTTGGTGCATTAAGGTAGATTAGACCTTCATTTTAGAATCAATAATTCTATCAAGGTTTTGTTTGTTTGTATTTTAAACAATTGGGTAGTGACAGCCCTGCTGAGGGTAATACCATACATTTGGAAATAAGACAGGTAACGGCAAAAGTGATTATTTAGAAAAACAAGAAATGAGAATATATTTTATTCTAGATTAATGAAGCGAGTCATATCAGATGTGTAAAACATCTATCATTATTCATATAAATCGCTGTGCTCTTTTATTTATCCTGCTACTCTGAGGATCACAAGTAATTATGTCTATTCTATACTACTAATATATACTGTGGGATTATAAAATAGAAAATGTAGAAAAATGATATTTCTATTTTTGATAAGATAACTTCTTATAATAAGATACCACTCTGTGGAATTTGGCTTAATTCTTCTTATTACTTTATTTATTGCCATGTATTCCGTCCCATCCCTTACGTCTCTATCATACAAATACATACATACATACATACATACATACATACATGCATACATACATCAACAAATGAAAGATTTAATAGATTCTAATTATCAGTGCATTTTTTTCCCTGCAGTTTCCATTACAAATTAACTTAAAATGAAATACTAAGATATGTATAGTACTCTTCTTGAATTTGTGGTACTAATTAGTAGAGTGTGTTATTCAGGTAAAAGACCAAGTCATTTATTTAAGCCTAACAAAGTTGAAGCACTGGATGTATTTCGAGAAAATGTTATATTAACATTATATTTGTGTGTGTGCATTTATGTTTGTACGAATGTTGTATATTTACTGAACTTTATTGCTTTGATGTGTTGAATGACAATTGCAAAATGTCTGAACTATCAGTTTAACTGTGTTTAGCTTTAAACTCAAATGATTCTGTTGTACTATGCATATTTTATTAACACTTATAACAGTTTACAAGATGGTAATATATGTTTAATGCTATAATATAAAACAGTCTAGCTTGGAAATATTTCAATAAAAGTCTAAAATACACGCTTTGTAAAAATAAATTTAGATTTTTGTAAAGCAGATTCCATTTTTTTGTGAGTTAAAATATTAACCAACTTTGACCTAAACTTACATTGTTATCTGAAGCTAATTCTCACAACTGACAGTTATAAAAATTAATTTTTCCACATGTAAACTGGAAAATATAATCCACTTAAATAATAGTACTACATGTATTGCTTAGGACAAAACAAGCCATGCATATTTTGCTGAAAATAAATATAGATGGTATAAAAAATAAAATTTATAGATAAATTAAAATTTTTTTAGTCAAATAGAAACTGCAAAAATCCAAACAAATCTCAAAAATAGGGCACTAAGTAAAAATACTACGAGTATAGATACCCAAAAAAGGGTAAACTAGAAGTCTGTATATTTGAAAATATAGTAACTAGTAGAAAAAAATGCATTGCATATCACTTATAACCAGTCTGTAACTTAGCAACTGGCACATGGTTGATGTATGGTAAATGTTTGATGAGTGAGTGAGCAAAGCTATTGATTTGAAAAAATAATTGAAGCATTCATATCTGGTTGAAATCAGAGATGACCATGGCTTGAACTATAAAATAGAAAATTATATGTTTTGTGGGAGGCTATAGAAATAGTCAAAAGTATAAATTAAAAAAAAAAGGGATCTTTGGGAAATTACAAATAAAGAAGTTAGATTTAAGAACTAATGGCAGTAAGTGATTAAACTTTATTTTTTTGTAATACTAGGAAATTTTAGGTATTTTTAAGGGGCCAAGGAAAAGTATCTGTGGAGGACTTGATATCCTAGGAGAGGATTAAAAAGTAAAAAAAAAAAAATTGAGCTTAAGTATCTCCTTAAATTAATTTTTCACAAGTAGCACAGAGAAGCTTTTTTTTTTTTTTTTTTTTTTTTTTACATCTGTGGATACTGAAAATAACTGTTTGCTGACTTCCTGATATCTGTAAAATTATTGAGCTGGGTTTGGACTTTTAGAAGCATGAAATTTGAGAAAAACATGAAATAATTCTGAGAGAGGAGGAGAAAGAAAGAAAAATGAACTCCTGAAGTACATGGAACAAAAAGAAACAAATTGATTAGTAAGAAACCAGGAAACATTTTCAAATATATCATGGGTACCCATGCACAAACATTATAAAAATTAAATTAAATTTACTCTTATATACACTCTAATTTTAAAATTACACAAAGAAAACTTTGTTGTTATCTCTCTCTCTCTCTCTCTCTCGCTCTCGCTCTCGCTCTCGCTCTCGCTCTTTTTTTAATTTACCATTGTTTCCCTTGTTTAGAGAGACAGGAGTGGGTAAGATGCTAGGTTTGCAGCAGCCATTGGACATCTGTGAATAAGGACTTCACCCATACGTTCATAATATCCAGTGGAAGAAAGGTGTTATATTGGGAAATTTGTGATTCTTCTCAGTCATAGAATCAACAGCTTTGTTACCAACTTTGGAAATTAAGTAAACAATGTGCATTCTTATGATTTAAGCCAATTTTAACATAGTCCCTTTTGTGTAGTCAAATGTTCCAGATAATATACATAATAATTATATCTTTATGTTACTTAAAAATTCAGGATTTTTTGGCTCTTACAGAAAAATAGTTTGAAAAAGAACTTGTTTAAAATACAGTGCTCTGAGGAAGACAACATAATTAATTTAAAATGAACAATTTGGAATCCAGTCCTAGAATAATTAAAAGTCATTGACAAATTTTACATTTAACCATACATAGTCATCTATTCATAAAGTATCCACTTTGAACCAGGCACAGAGTACAGAACAAGGAAAGAGAAAAAACCTAAGTTAAAAAAAAAAAACATAAATAGATAGTGATATGCACTACATAGAAAATGTATTTAAATAAGACATACACTAACACATTAAAAGAACAAAATTCAGCAGCAAAATTAAGATCCTTAGAAAATCAAAAGATAAAAGATAATCTTTTAAATATCTAAGAATTGTATGGTTTTAAGAATTTTAAATATTACAGTTACTAATACAATGAATGTTATTTTATTATTCATCTTCCATCAAAAGTCTGATAGAGGATTAACGACATTTCAGATTTTGTATCATGTTATTCAATGTTTGAACATACATAATGTCAACATAATACGTATCTATGAATGTTCACTACAACAAAATACTTATGCTATGAATAATGATAGCATTTAATTATGTTTTTTAAAATCATATATTCAAATCACAAAATATATGCTCAAAAACATACCCATAAGCACTTCATTAATATATTAAAATTCCTAAAAATAATAAACATAGCAATGAAAATTGACATAAAAAACATTAAGCTTAATAGCAAAAGAATGAATTAAAGCATAGCCATTAATCCTCTCATTGGTTATTAAATATGAGAATATTAGTTTATTATTAGTAGTAGTCACTTTAGTAATTAATATCAATTTGCTAATGTCATTAACTGCAGTGCTAAAATAGATTGAATTTAACTCTTCAGAAATCATTACTCACAGTACAAATATCCATAAAAATGAGAATAACAAAAAGTGATGCAAAAGAATGCACGTTTTATTCTGGATTTGAACTGATTTTTATGAATAATCATGAGAAAGTCCAGTTAGCGTATTAACTGTTCTGTAAGAGCAACAGATTTAATTTGTCTTTTGGAATGAGAGTAAAATTACCCAGCCTGAAACAAAAGTATGGTACATTTTCCTCATTAATTCTCTCAGCTAAGTTTTGATCTTTGCCCGGACTCTTTTTGTTGTAGGAGAAAAAAGCAACCACCAGTAGGACAAAAAAGCAGCCACTGTCAGAGCATTAAAATAGAGCCTCAGACCAGCTCATGCCTTAGGTGAAAGTATGACGAAATAATTATGGCACATAGATGACTCTAACCACACCAAAATTCTTGAAGGTATTCCTATGCCTGCTTCTCTAAATGATGCTTCCTTTACTAATAATGTTTCTCCCTTCCTTATCTGATAATCTCCTATTTGTCTTTCTATACTCAGATCATAAATCATTTTCAGGAGACTTTCACTAATTTTTAGATGAATTAACTGTGTCCCTTACTAAGTCCCCACAGGCCTTTGCTCAATCTCTTTTCATTACTATATTCATTACATTAATCTGCTAAATTTACTCTTCCATTCTCTGCGACATAAACTATTCTTTATCCAATTTAAACCTATGAATCTTCTTGTTCCCCCAAACAAGTGGGTATCCTTCAACTTGCTTCACAAAGAGGACTTGACACATATTTCACAGGGAACTTAGATGTTATCTGGTAAGAGTGCTCTAAATTTACTGCTACCACATAAAACATCCTATACAAACACACCCATTATTTTTTCCCTGCTTTTTGTTAAAATGAGAACTTGTTCTTTGACCTTTATGAGGTTAACCTATACCTGCAGCTCAGATCCATATGCTCTCAAGAACCCTATACTACAGCTTAATTATTTTACTCCTTTGGGAATTCAACTTTGCCTCTTACCTTAATCATTCTTATCATCATTTAAATATGCTCTTTTAGAGACCATTTTTGTCAGTCACCGTGCTCATATACATATATTTTCTCCTCATATAGTATGACCTCTGAAGAGTATTCATTATTTTTTGACATTCTTTTATCTTGAAAGATCCCCTTTCCATAAGCTTCTACAACTATGATATCTCACTCTTTTTATTTTTTTTTTAATGTCTATTTTTGGCAACAAGTTCTTGATCTCTTTTGCAGGTAGATACTTCTGTATGCAGCCATTACATATCGGAAGTACCCAAAGTCTCTCATAGACTTTCTTCTCAATCTGTACTCTCCTATGGTAATTTCTACTATGCCCTCTAGGATTTTATCAAATTGTCCCGGGCAGAATCCTTCAGATAACCAACTTCCTTCTCGACATTGCCGCTTGTATGACTCAAAATTGCCATGAAACAAACAAGTCCAAAACGTAACTAATCATCTCCCTGTTTCCTTGTCACTCCCCCTAAACATGGCTTTCCTCCAATTATTTCTATCTTAATGAATAGAATTACTATTCAGTTGATTCCACAAGCCAGAAACTTAAAAGTTAATTCTCCTTTTTGTGTTTACCAACTTTATAATAAAGGATAAAACTGAACATCCAGAGGAAGCGGTACATAGGGTGAGACTAGGAAAGGCCTTAAGGGGTCATGAGTGAAAGGAGCTTCCATCCCTGAGGGAGCAGGGTGTGCTACCTTCCCAGGACGTGGGTGTGCATAAGTTCACCAATCCAAAAGCTCATCAAATTTTATTGATTTCGCTCTCTGTCTTTCAGGCACTCCCTGTTTAAATCTGCCACCTAGTTCTATGGATTTTACATGACAAATATCTCTAAATTCCATTCTCTTTCCTCCCTCTCATTCTCAATCTGTAATTTAATCCACTAGTTTTTTCTTAGACTAACTCTATAGCCTCTTTATTGTATTTTTTATCATATCTTTATACTTCAAACACAATATTTTTAAAAACCTGCTATTCTAATCACGTCAGTCCATTATTAAACTCTTCTTACTCTCTATAACCTTAAAGAAGGTTTAATATTTGTAAATTGGAACTGATGCATTCTACCTCATTGAGTTGTCTTTTTTTCTGGCTTTATTGAAGTACTTTTAATATAGAAAAAACAACTGTATGTATATAATGTATACATTTTGGGGAATTTGGACATATACATACACCCATGACACCATCACCATAATAAGGTAATAAACATACTCGTCACCTCCAAAAGATTTCTTGTGTCCCCTTTTTTAAATTATTTATGTTTATTTTTTCCTCTGTGTATGCTAAAAAAAGCTTAACAGATCAACCCTCTTAACAAGTTTTCAAGTGCATAACACCATATTGTCTAAAGTCTTATTCCGTTTCCTCCAGCCTCATCTTGGACCACTCTCCTCCAATTTCTCAGGGTTCCAGTCACACTGAAACTTTCTCTGTTCATTAAATGTGCCATGTCTCCTCCTACCATATCCTATTTCTTTTATCCAGGACATATTTCCTTCACCTTTCACTCAGTAAATCCCCATTCATTCCACACATATCAATTCAATTGTTTTATCTTCATGAAAATATTTCCTAACCCAGGTTACTAAATCTCCTTAGCCATATGTCTGTGTTCACAGCTCTTATCATCTTTGACATTTTATATATTTTTCTGTTATTTAATTTATGTCCGTTTCCTTCCATATACCCTAAACTCCAACAAGGCATAGACTATATCTAGTTTTCTTCTCTACCAAGTGTAAGTGTCAAGCCTAATGCTTGAAATATAGGAGGTAATCAATGATATCTGCTGAATGAATATCATTTTTAAATTTTAAATTAATACTTTTTTCTTCCTCCCTTAAGTTCAGAGATGACAAAAGTATTCATCTCTGAATTCTCAATGCCTTAGACAGGTCTTCAAATTACTTAAGAAAAAATTTATTTTTTCATAAAGGAGGGTAGGTTGGAAATGTAAGGCAAAGAATATATTAAGAAAGACAAGATAGAGTTATCATAGGTCCTTGAGAAAATGTTATTATAACTGCAATGGCATCTAATAGAACAATCTTGAATTTGAAAGTTTTTACAAGTGCCTTGTACTTTGATTTATTTTCTATTACAATGTTTTAATTTCTGAAGAAATTTAAATAATTTACATTGGGTTGGTAGTATGAATAAAAGAAAGAATTGCCATGCAGAAAGCTTGTCAGTTTCTGATATCTGACTCTTAAATAAGCCATTTTCAAATTGGCAAATAGGAGAAAGCTGTATGGCCTTGTGCGCTCTTAAGCTTACTTATTAATGCCCAATCCTTAATAAAACCATTCTAAAGAACTTGAGGTATCAGATTGTCTAATTTTCACATTTTAATTTCTCTTCAACTTAAAAATAAATAATAATACTTTTGTATGTTTAATAATACAAATTAAGAAACAATTGTGACTCTTTTGTAATCCTTTACTTAATCCCTGATCTATAAAACAAACTCATGTAAATATTGCTTCATTATAAAATGGAACTTATAATATGCCAGATATGTACATATTAATATCATGAAAATTGCTATTCTACTTAAGCTTAAATTATTTAATGTTTGAATTGAAATACTGAATGTCAAAATTTTCACAGATATTTTTAAATAATGTTGAGAAAATATTTTGACAGTCTAGACTAAAATATGGTAATCAAAAATCAAATATTATTCTAGGATATAAAATATTATTTTTATTTTCTGTTCCCATTATTCATTTTCCCAAATATTGTCCTTATTAGAAGTGGAGAATGAAACAACTGTATCCCTGTAGTTTGTCTCAAAAAGATTAAAAAAAAAAAAGTTTTCCAATTTGGTGTTCCCTAAGTGTGTATTAGTCAGGCAGAGTTAATGGGGCTATCTATCATTTCCAGCTCTCCTCTGTGAGCAGGGAGCAATAGATGACCCAGCTGACTCAGCTCAGCTAGTTTGTTATTCATAGGCTGCCTGCAATGCCATTATGGTGGACTCATCACGAAGATATAAGACTCAGCTGGGCAAAGATATCTGAAGTACCATGTCAACTCTAGCAGTGATTCTTGCATATTAGGTCTTAATTCAAACGGTGTAGTCGAAAAAAAAAATCATTAATTTCATTTGTGGATAGAAGTGAAAATCTTTGAGCTGATATGTTACAAGATCGAATTCCAAAATGGATTTAGTTGTTGCTATTGTAAATTACGGGAAAATGGGGAAAATTAATAGTTCCAATCAATTTCTGCTATAATCGAACAAGGCAGATAGACATCTAGAGCTTAATCAGCAGTTGCTGAAGACATCTTGAACCAAATTACAAATACAGAATTATATAAAAGGATGATTAATTCAAAACCTTAGACACAAGATAATATTTCCTAGTGTACTGTACCATTGGTTATTTACTAATTATCAAAAACTTCGCATCAAAAGGTATCACTAACTACAGAAGTTAAATGCCAAAAGTTTGCCTCACCCATTTTTTCCCATAATTTCTCAAATCTGAGAAGTTGAATGAATATGAGAAAATGTTAAAAAAAAAGATTGAATAGATATAATAATGTATATGCCTATGTTTCATGCCCAATCCGAGCCCATATAAATTATACTGGTTTTTTGCTTTTGAAGTATTTAATTCTTGGGTGTAGGACTCTATGTCACTTCTGTTCCTTTTCCTGGATTCCAACATTTTTGAATAATGTAGAGATCCAGGCATGCTCCATCTTTGACATGTCAGAATGATTATTTCTAGAGAACTGTCAAGTTAGATCAACTTTCATTTCTATGTTTAAGCTTGAACTGAAGTATTTAATTCAAGGACTGCCTTTTTGAATTTGACAGTATGACACTAAGAATCTAGTGATAGATGTGAGATATACACCTGGAATTTGAATGATTTCCGAATGTTTGAAATCTGAATATAAATGTTACTAAATGCATTATTTCTAATAATAAATTGATATAAACATTTTTGGTGTTCAAGAGTGATTTTTTAAAACTTTTCAAACTGACATTTTTTATCAGACTACTTTGTATATATGTGAGAATTTTTTAGTCTATATTAAAAGCAACATACAAATTTATATTCTATATTTTATTGTATTTATTGTTAATTATTTCAAAATATATTTTAAACTAAGCAGGCTGGTTTTAAACTATTTTAAATATTCTTTTAAGCTTTATATAATTTTTAAAAATTTCTATGCTCATTGTTTTCAGGATTTCCCCAACCCCCAGGTTATACTATATGACAGAACTAAATACTAACTTTAAAGAACACTCAAACCCTGATTGGCTTTAGAGCAGTAGTTCCTGACCTTTTTGGGACCAGGGGCAGATGCTCCTATGAGTGTCTAATGTCTGATGATCTAAGATGGAGCTAACACTGTGATGTTAGCGCTAGGGAGCGGCTGCTATATAAATGAATATAAATGAAGCTTCCCTTGCTTGCCAGCCACTCATCTCCTGCTGTAAGGCCCTGTTCCTGACTGGCTGTGGTCTGTGACTCTGGGGATTGTGGACCCCTGCTTTAAGACCCCCAAATATACTTTTAATTTTTTTTATAGCCTCAGATCTTTTTTGGTATACAATATGCATATCTTTTACCTGACCAATGTTAAAGAGAAATTACCATGACAGTTGATAGGAAATTTTACATGAAATAATTGTAATAGAAATCAACTATATTGCAATATGGAAGAGAGACCGAACTTAACTCTGAATACAAAAGGCCATGTGGAGATTTATAGCAAGTAGTAGAGTGAAGGAATCAGTTGATGAAAAAAGGGGAGGAGGATTTTTACTAACCTGATCTAACAGGATTTTTGGTAAGGGCAAGCTAGAAACTTTGACATCAGGGTGGAGGATAAGGAGCATCATCAGATATAATGTGTGGTTAGATGTCAACGATGGAAGAGTTCTCATTAGACCGATTTAGTAGAATTCTTGCTAAAGGCAGATCAAGTTCAAGACCTAGTCCGTTAGAGGGCTAGAAAGAGCCTCACTAAAGTTTGGTCAATGACAGAGTTTTTCTCACCAGATAATGCCAAACTTTTCCAATATGAATGTACCAATTAACACTTCTCTACAACAGTGTGTGAGAATTAATTTTGTTAATATACTTGTCAACAGTTAGACTTTTCAATATTAAGTCATATCTGTGGGCATTTAATTATATATTATTATTATTATTATTTGATTTTTATTTTTTGATTACTAATAAGGAGTGTCATAATACCATTCGTTTATAGGTCATTTTGATTTTGGTTTTTATAAAGTGTATATTTAAGTTGTGCTTACTTATCCGTGTTTATGTCTGTTATTTATTGATTTGGGTGTTATGTATACAGTTTGGACATGAACTCCTTGTCATTTGTTGGAAATGTCATATCAGCCTTCCTGTGGCTAAGTTTACATTCTCTCAATAGCTCTTTTTCAGGAGCAGAAGTCCTTGGTTTAATACATTCAAATATCAATCGTTTGCCTTACAATTTCTGCTTTCTCTCTCTTTTTTTTTTTGTCAGTTTAGGACATTTTTCACTACACAAATTCCATAAAGTTATTCCCCTTTATTAATTTATTCATTTTCCTTTGCACTGTAAAGACGTTTATTGCAAGTCGAGTGCCTATATATCCTTAAACCTCTTTCTAGTTCTCTTGGTTCTATCTTATTGGTTTATTATTGTATCTAATAAAATTTATTTATTATTTATTCTTTATATGCCCATATCACAGAGTCTTGACTAAACAGTTTTATAATATGTATCTTAATATGTAATTGAATAAGTCTTTTCATCTCTTGTTTCTTCTATAACAGGTCTTGATTTTTCTTAATAATTTGAACTTTCATATAAGTCTTACAACAGTTTGTTTAACTCCACAAATAACCTGCTCAGATTTTGTTTGGAATATTCTTCAGTTTTGATCTGAGTTTGAGAACTGACATCGTATTGGTGGATGGGTCTCACCCTTGACTAAATAGACTTTTATTAAATAATGTTCTTATTCCTAAATCTCCTCATTTTGCTCTGCCTGCTTGACTATATCTGCAAAAAAATAAATAAATTTTTTAAAAGAATATCTTCTAGGTCTCAGAAACTTTGGATGAAGTAGAGAATAAGGTTTGTAATCCAGAACCTCTCTACTTCCATCTGCTTCAGGAACTTAAATGCTGGATTAAAAAGAAAAAATTTTTAAACAATTAGAAAATTAACTTGGTTTGTTTTAAATTATCATTCCTTTTACACTAGGAAATTGTAGTTTTTTATAGTCTTTGGTACATTATTATTATTATTACTATTATTATTATTATTATTATTACTCTCATCAGCAACAGACCACATTGCTCTCCTGTGTGATTCAGGTAAACATCCATCATCAACCTTCCCTCGAGTGTCAAATAATTGAAATGTTTCATACTCTATCTTAGAATTTTCTCTCCAGTAATACTGTGACAGACTCTATTGATATTATTAGGTGAAGATGTTTGAAAAGAGGTCAGTGAGGTCAAGTAACAGAGGAGAGAAAAAGAGCAATATCATTTATAGTACAAAGCAAGAAGTAACAAAACAATTTGCGACTTGTGAAAAACTTAATTGTTAGGGATTACATGCTCTACAATTTTCAAATTAGTAAAAATAAGTAATCCTGCTGTAAATAATTCAAATCTTGAAGCATATGCTTACCCTGAGATTTATTTTGTAAATGATTTTGCTATTGAGATTTTAAAATGTCTGTATAATTATCATTTTCTCTCTAATACATATTTAAATTAATCTTTAATTTTATCATTTAAATTTTCCAGTGGCATTTTTACTTTTGATAAAATAGGTCTCTGTTTTAATGATGGGAATTGGTCTAAAGCAGGATTTGATTAATAGAAATCCATCCTTCATTAAACAATCATGAAATGTTTCTAATCTGTTAATAGAGATTGAGGTAAGCCACTTAGAATAGAACTATGTTTAGTATTTGTTATAAATTTCTACTTCCTGACTTTCCAACCCATTATAAAATAACCATAGTCAATTTACTATAAAAATGTGAAAATGATTATTTGGTTTCAAAGAGAATTATTATTGCTCTTATGAACTATTATAAATTTAAATGACTCAATAAATGAACATGCCCTACAGTAACAGCCTTATTCTCATCTACTTTCTAAGAATATTTTATTTAGCCATAATGAGGAAGATGGTCATCTTAAGTATTATTTGCAAGAAATAGCAACATAATATTCTCAACTGAATGAAAAATGTTCACTGTCCTATAGTGGGGGGTTTCACATTAATTTAACTGACAAATTATCAATTAACTAAAAAATAAATTCATTATACATCTTAAATTGCAGAATTATTTTTAAAGTAATTGCATCTCTTCAGGGTGCCTTTAACCATTGTTAATTACTATTGTAATGTGGAGTTACAATTTTACTGCATTTTTAATAAGGGTTCAAAACTACCTTTGGAATTTGCCCCCTTGTGTGTCTTCAACAGATATTTAAATCATTTTCTAATGACATGCATTATAAAAGGTTTAGCAACTAAGGCAAAAATCATTAAACTTTCCATTTTCATTTACAGGGCTTCTCATTTCTAATCAGTGCTTTTCTTCCCATAGTATTTAAACCATTTGTTTTCTTTATTTTGACTCTCACACATCCTGAGATAAACCTTGAGAGAACAGTATGGTTAACATTTTAGTCACTATTTTATAAAGATTACATTGTCTTTTGCTTAAGGCTTTATTTTAATAAAGAAATTAAAACAGGAGGAAACTATGCTTCATCTTTAATAATCACCTATTAAAATATGTTCTCTGTGATCATTTGGGCTGTTAAATAAAATGAAGCAATGGAACAACCTGATGATAGATTCAGTTCGTAAGTTGCCTCAAGTTTATACAATTTTTAGACACCTCTTTAAAATAACATATAAACAAAGTTTCATATGAGTATTATATGGAATACTTATGATATTCTTTACAATTTTTGTAGTAATTTAAAATAAGACTTAATTCTTCCTGTTGGTAAGAAAAGAAATACCATCCCTCTCCGTTTTTTTTTTTTTTTAGAACATTTATTTTAGAAAACTTGCTAGACTTTCTTCTCTGTTTGAAATATCTAAATATCCTTTTGAAAACTAAATAGGCTTTTTTGTCATCTTTATGACCCAGGAATGTTCTTCTCAAGGATCTGAGAGCCATCTCTTCAGAAATGTAAACATTAAGGAAGATAGCACCTCTATCTCCCAGATTCGGTGGAAGATTAGGAGGCTAACTTTCTGAGTGCCTTGCTCCAAATTACAAAACTACCTTCTGTCATAAAGATATGAGAAGTTTATTTCTTCTATGAATAAAGTCAACTAATTTAGATGGTGGCTCCAATTGCCAGGTAAATTTAGGATGAACTGTGTAAGACAAATAGAGCTGTCAAGTCTTCTTACTTGAGGATGAGTTATCATTTACCTTGAAAACATGTGTGCAACAGGTAGTGTATGTTTGGCTACAAAAAGGAGTGAGATTTTATTGACTAAGAAAATGACAGATAATCTTAGCTACCTGCAGTAATTTTCAAATTTTTAAAAAAATGTGTAAATTTCATGGAAAAAGATACTGAATTTTAAGAATATCATGTAATTATAATAAAAGTAATTGATAAAGCAATTAAAAATCATGTAGTCTAATGATATGTTTATTTAAAAAGTGAGATGAATGAGGGCTATTTGGGGGAGGTAGATTAAAAGTTAAATATGTTTTTCTTTTAGAGCACAAATAGCAAAATGCGCCTAGCCTTGGAGTAAATGGTAATTAAGAAAAACAATGTTAAAACATTCTAATTGCCATTCTTGGATAAAGTTAGGTAATATTAAGTCAATTAAATTTTAAAAGAGATATGAAAAGGAAAACTATCCAATATGACAAATATAATGGATAAAATTTTAAATTCCAAATAAAGATTGAAAGATAAAGTCAACATATCAAGGGAAGCTCAGCGAAAAGAAGAGAAAATGTAAAAGGAAATCAAAAGTGGCAAAAATGCTAATAGCATATTCGACTTCTCCTTAAAAAAAAAAAAATCAAACAAAATGGATCAGAAGAAATATTTAAAACATAAAATTTTGCAGAACCAAAAAACGACCCAAGTAGAGAGATCAGAAAGCCATGCCAAATATTGAGCAAGATAAATAATTTAAAAACTCTAAAAAAAATCCTTGAAAACTTTTATAATACCATGATTGAAGAGGAAATCATAAAATCTTGGCCAGTGATGGCCACCATTAAAGGGAACCAATCAGACTGGCATTAGGCCTTTCATTATTAACACAAAATATTAAAAAAAATATGTTGTGAAGCCTTCCAGCTTATGAAAAAAACAATGATTTGAGTTTCAATTTCCATATTAAGTAAAATTAGCAATTAATTATAAGAGCAACATTAAGATCACTTTGACACGCAAGTACTCAAATAACATATTGCATATGCTATTTCTGAAGTTAATTGAGGATGTACAGAAAGAAAACATATGGGAGAATCAGGAAAAACTAATGCTAAACACATGGAAATTCAGGAAATACTGAATCTAACTCAAAAATATGAAATCTGAGCAACAACCCTGCACAATAATGAGTCCATAAGATATTTTAAAGTCACCTGAGGAAAAAGGAGGATTTTCTCTTTTACATATTATGACTGTGAGGTGGCTAGATTCAGGATATGTTGAAGGCATGCTATTCTTTTATCGACAATAAAAAATAACTAGATACTTCTATAAAAATAAACTACTGAAGAAAAATTCAGTAGTTTATTTTTATAGAAGTATCTAGTTATTTTTTATTCAGTATTGAGTGAAATGAAATATGGCAAATTTTAGAACAATTGGAGAATAGGAAAAGAGATTGCATTTGACCTTGGATGGTAGAAATATAATTCAAGTACACAGTATTCATGACATTGAAATTGGAGGTGTTAAATGGCGTAATAGAATGTAAACCCCCTAAGGACAGGCTCATCTAAGTTTCTTTGTTTACCTGTTTTGTTCTCTCCTGAACTCTCTTTGACTAAAACAGTACCTGGCATATGGTAGATGCTCAAATAATTTTATTGACTAAGAAAATGACAAGTAATCTTAGCTACCTGTAGTGATTTTCAAATTTTTAAAAATGTGAAAATTTCATGGAAAAAGAAACTGAATTTTAAGAATATCATGTAATTATAATAAAAGTAATTGATAAAGCAATTAAAAATCACATAGTCTAATGATATGTTTGTAAAAAAGTGAGATGAATGAGGGCTGTTTGGGGGAGGTGGATTAGAAGCTAAATATGTTTTTCTTTTAAAGCACCAATAGTAAAATCTAGAATCATTTCTATAACGATGTTTTTAGAGTTATGACTTAATCTACCTCTAAATAAAAAAAATATATATATTATATATATATTATATATGTATGTACAATGCTTACAGAAGGATGCTAGACAGGGAACAGGACACCATATGAAATAAAAAGTTGTTTTTCATTACAAACTTTTATCACTTAATCGTTTCACCAAATGTATCTAATATTTTTATGCAAAATAGAAAAAACAGGTAAATAGAAGCAATGAAAAAAATTATTGTCGAAATTCTTTATTGAACTATTTTCATTGTATGGTTGCATGTATTTAAGCATTATTTGGTCTTTGCCATAATGGTTGTCTTTATGGTTTGAATTTTTTTTTAACTCAAAATAGAAGTTTTTAAAACCTTTTTAATTTTCATAATTAAACTCAGAATTTTAAGAATTTAGGGTATTACTCCCTCTGAAATATGACTATTGCTTGTCTCCTATGATTTCTTCCTCTTCTTTTTCAGTGATGCCAAAGCACTATCTGTGTGAAAGAAACAATATGGAAATGTTTTTTATTTGTTAATAACTATATGTATCCAGTAACATTTATTGAACTTCAAGTTTCTCTGGCTTTTGATGTCGAATATGAGCTTGGGCCTGGAAACCTAGGTGGGATGTTTATTTTTTCCTTCACATTCTACCCTGCTGTCTCAAAAGCAGGCTTCAGTTTATCTAAGCGAGAAGATAGACTGGTGAGGAACTGGAATTGACAGATCAGGCCAAAAGGACCAGGCACAGTTCAGGAAGACAAAAGCCTCTGTCTCTTAGACCAGAAAATAAAAAGTTGTATATGGTCTATGTCTAGTGAAAGTAGAACATTTCACATTCTTTGCCACAAACAAAATTAGAAATAAGCCCATTCACAAAATAGTATCATTCATAAATGCAGAATTTCTTTTTACTAAACATAAGACCCAACAGTTGATATGCTGGGACTTAGCAGAACTGCTCTTCTCTATGATAGCATTAAAATGGAGGTGAAGAGAGGTAAAAGCTTGAATGGATGCATCTCATTTCTGCTATTTGTGTTGGAAATAAGAATATAGGGTTAGAAATATTCATTCCCTTCTTAAAACTCAGGACATATTATGTGCCTAGCTCTGAGTTCATTGAGGATCCCTGGACCTCAGTAAGATAATAGTAATTGCTCCGAAAGAAAGAAAGAAAGAAAGAAAGAAAGAAAGAAAGAAAGAAAGAAAGGAAGGAAGGAAGGAAGGAAGGAAGGAAGGAAGGAAGGAAGGAAGGAAGGAAGGAAGGAAGGAAGGAAAAGAGAAAGCATCTTCTTGGTGAAATAAATATAGTACTTAAGAAACAATGGAAGATCATGGTGGGCAAGATCAAAAATGCATGGTGGAGGTGATACCTCAAATAGCTCTTAAAAAAATAGCCAAGATATGGAAACAACATAAGAGTTCCTCAATGAATAAATGGATAGAAAATATGTGATCAATATATGCAATGGAATACTATTCAGCCATGAGAGAGAGGTAAATCCTGACTTTTGCAACATGGACGGAACTTGAGGGCATTATGCTATGTGAATTATGTCAGAGAGAGAAAGAAAAATACTGCATAGTATAACTTATGTGTATAATCTAAAATGAACCACCAAAAAAGTTAAAACTCATATAAACTGAGAGTAGAAAAGTGGTTGCCGGGGGTTGGGGGATGGAAGAATTAAGGAGAAGTTGGTAAAAGCATACAAACTTTCAGCTATAAGATGAATAAGTTCTAAGGGTATAATGTAAAACATGGTGACCATTCTTGTATTATATAATTAAAATTTTCTGAGAGTAAAACTTAAATGTTCTTACAAAAAAAAAAACAAACAAAGAAACAAATAAAAAGATAAATATGTGAGGCTATGGATGTGTTAACTCAATGGAAGGAGTCTTTTCACACTGTGTATTATATCAAATCACCACAGTGTATACTTTAAATACCTAAAACTTTTCATTGTTAACTATATCTCAATAAATCTGAAATTGAAAAAAAAAAACATAGGTACAATATGAAAAGGTAATGGAAAGAAAAAATGTAATTCCATATATTTGGGAGAAATAGAACATGATATATTCAGAAAGCGCAAGAGGCTCTATCTCAACTCACGCTGCGAAGCAGTGAGATCTAATATTGTACATGGAGAACAGAGAAGAGATTTTTGAAGAGACAAGTGAGTCGTGGCAGTGAATACCCTATGGGTTCTTGTCTTCTCTGAGAATCACTCATCTGTTATGATAAAATGTTCTGTATGTGTGTTTTCATATAACCTTGCTTGTTATGTTTTGTAGACTGATTTTAGGTTTAAAAACCAGCTCTTTGTGGAAGTTAGAGCATTATGAACCCGAGTATTAAACTGCCTGTGCTCTTCAGTTAAATTAAAATGTTAATCCACACTCTGAATTTTATAACTCTTAGTATACCCTAAAGTGAGTGATTTAGAAAGGAAATTTGAGAATAATTTAGAACATACTAAGAGTGTCATAAGTTATTTTTGTAGTAGCTGCATAGTCCACATTTAGAGAAAGAGTTGTTTAAACAAGTGTGGAAAGGTTTGCTTAGAAATCAGTAGTTGTTAAAGAGAAGAAAGGATGTGATTATAAGTTCTGCAGCCTACCTATCTTACAGGATGTAAGGCTATGATTCCCAGCCATCTTCTCAAGGCAATCAAAAGGCCTTCTTGTCAGAGAAGGAAGTGGTCAGCTCTCAGACAGTGGTGGTCTGGATGAGAGGTCAAAAGACCAATTATAATTAAAAGGACTTATCATGACACCGAAGAGAATCTTTATAACTTGAGTTAAAGCAGGGAAGCCATAAATAGATTGCTGGAGTTAAACAATAATTAAAAATTGCTTTAGTAGGAAGCATATTAGTCTCAGAGCTATCTTAGGATTTTAGATTTTTCTTTTTTTCAGGAAGTAACATATCCAGCCAAAAGAACTCTAAAAATTTTTGCCAGTTTTTCATTGCAAGGTACCACTGAGATGGTAGGATTTAGCTCAATTATAGTCATGACAATTATAGTTGCTTTGAAAATAGGTGATGAAACCATTTAATTATATTTAATTTAATAAATATTTTATCACTTAAATAATAAATTATTTTAAATTTCAAAGAAATTAGAATGTATTTTTACAAATACATTAGATACATTTACTATTCTGAAATAGGAATCTTTGCTAAGAATTTCATATGTAACTTAAACTCTTTAGTTATTTGAGAACATAAGAGTTTATATTAAGATGAAATTTATATTAACAGAATATATAACAATATTTAATTATTCATTTCTAAAAAATTATGAAATAGAACTCATTATATTATGCATCAGTAACAAGACAGATATGCCATAACCATACAATGCCATAATTATAAATTAATGAGTTGCAAATAAATCACTTAATTAAGCAAAATCCTAAGGCATTTTAGCCTCCAAAGAATAGGTAAAAATCTAATCTTCAAAAAAGCTCAACAGAATTAAATATATCTTTTATTAAAATAAAAATATGTGGATGGATTTTTAATAACCTCTAAGTGACTTCATGTGGCAGTAGTAAAACACATACTTTTACCTTCTTCTTCTTTTTCTTCTTCTTCTTCTTCTTCTTCTTCTTCTTCTTCTTCTTCTTCTTCTTCTTCTTCTTCTTCTTTTTATTATTATTATTATTATTATTGAAACAAGACTTCTTATAGAATCTTAGACACAAGAGAAATAACTAGACAGTAACAATACTTATTTATTTGCACATCTGATTCTATGCACTCACTTATTTCATCCTTACAATCTTAAGAATAATATATGATTATTTTAACATTTAACCCATTCTCTAAAATAGAGAAATAGCCCAATAAATATATGTTAAGTGAATACCTATTTTACTATCAATAAAGCCAAGGCTCAGAGGGGTTATGCCACAAAACTAGTCCATCGTGGAGTTGGAATAAGAATTCAGTTCTACCAGACTCCAAATTCCATGCACTTTCCATTACAAAATATTTCCTCTTTTCTCTTTATCTACTTTGAAGCATTATTCAATTATTTTCTACTAAAGCAGTTTTCTTGACTGTCACTTCTGTAAGATAGGTTATAATAACTCCCTTGGTTCTCCATTTTATTTGGAGTACTTCTCACACTGAGAAACAATCTAAATTCTTTTTGGATGATTTCAAGATTCAGTGTCCTAAACTTTCAGGGTTTTTTCCACCTTTAGGTGACTTTAATCTTCACTCACTGTTCTACACTGGATCTTATCATCACCTGGAAACTCTCAACCAATTAAAATTTAAGTTGAAATGTTCATCTTCCAATCACAAAGCAGCTTATTCACCTCAGTTAATATCAAGATACATTTTCTTCAACATTGTACAGTCCTGTTTTTTGAATCGTCTGTTTTCTCTCTTTATTCCCCCTCATTCTCTTTTACTTCCCCATCTAAGATTCCTGGTCCATCATTTGAAACATTCTCTAACTCTTCTTTATACCAGTTCCTTTTGTCTATTGTTCTTTAATCAAACTCCATGAAAAAAATTTGCCATCTTTTCTATAGACACACCTGGCTATTAAGCATTACTGGAAAAGCTCACAAAATGATGTAGATTTGTGACACTACAAATTTATGATACCCCGCTTCAACTGGAACCTTAATCAGGACTTGCAATCTTTTCACAATTTTTTCTTCAGTTCCTGCTCCCATTCTTTAAAAGTTTTTTTTTTTTTTAATTGTGCCTAAGTTTCTATAAATTGCCCTAAAGTCTCTTCAAATTCACCTCCTCCCTTTTTCTCCCACATTCAATAATATCTATAATGGTATGACTACATATTTATTGAATTAATAAATCTTTATATTAAAACAGAAATCATTTAATAAATCAACCTCTGCTTCTGCCAGCAGATCAACATACTAATGTGCATTTAGGCTGTTCTTTAACCCTTCTTTGCTAATGGAGGCAATTCTATTTCACAGTTTTATGCTATTTTTTCTCTATTCTTTATATTTTCATGCTTGCCTCTCTTCTGACAATTTTTTTTATTAATGTGTAAACATTAAGTTGCCAAGTTATATAACTTTAACATAAACAATGAAGAAAAATTATTTAAAGATTTTGTTTACCTTTGTTTAGTCATCAATTCAAATAGAGATGCAGCCAGAAATCCAGAAAAGGATGAGACTCAGAAGGGCAAAAATGTGCCATTAAAGACTAAGGCTATGATCACCTATACCTTCGTATTCCTAACTACTATGTACAGATCTGAAAGTCAGACACTGAAGAAGGCTGATGGAAAAAAAAAAAAAGATTCATTTGAAACTTGGCATTGGAGTAGAGCTCCATGGATACCTTCGACCACCAGAAAGATGAACAAGCGGGTCCCAGAGAAAATTAAGCTTAAAACACTGCTATAGGCAAAAATGACAAAACTTAAGCTATCTTACTTTGGGCACATTATGAGAAGGCAGAGTTCTTCGGAAAAGACAATAATGCTGAGAAAAATAGAAAGCAGCAGGAAAAAAGAAAGAGCAAATCTGACATGGATTGACTCCATGAGTGAAGCCATAGACATGAGTCTACAGGAGCTGAGCAGGGCTGTTGAGGACAGGATACTGTGGATGTCACTCATTCATAGGGTCGCCAGGAGTGGGAGCCAATTCAAGGGTGTATAACATGCACAGGCACACACATGCATGCACCAAATTAACCCATTAAACCCCCTCAAGCTATTGGCTCTCTAACCTCCACCATAGCTTTTTTCTTTTGAAAGCATTTCGAGAGTCATTACCCTGTGGGTTCTTATTTTTTCATATGTCTCACTCAGATCACAGCAACTTAATAATTGTCTTATCACTGAAGTAAAATTTCTTCAATGAAATTTCCCTACACTATCTTATTACCATTAAAAATAAATATTCTTTTTACTTAACCTACTGGCAGTATTTGAAATTGCTGGACTCTTTTTATACAATGAATTATTTGTGTCCCTTCTATTTCTCTTTCTAATTATTTCCCAATTTCCTCTGTGGGCTGTGCATTCTATGAATTCTAAATGATTCTAAGAATAGTTTTTTTTTGAAATTTTCTTTGATATTTTTTATTTTTGACATTGAATATTTTCTGCTTCATTCATATCAAACAGCACAGTGCCTGGTGTATGAGAACCACATGGAAAATATTCGTTGCATAAATGAATGAGTCTTTTTGTCTGTTAGTATTTTCGTGTGCAATGTCAATCTGGTTCAGACAATTTCTAATGTTGAAAATGATATTTTAGAGATGAGTTTCTTTCTTTGAAGTATATAAAGAACTGTTTTTCAGACTATTTTAATAATGTCCCACTTTATCTTCTCCTTTTGTCTTGTAGAAATAAAAGAATATAAGCAGTAATATAGATATGCTTGTAAAAGGAATGTATCAGAAAAATTTATTTTTAATACACAAAAATTATACAAAATGTTAAATAAAGGTTATAACTTGGCTTTGTTAATATAAAATAAATACATAGAATTTTATATTTTGACCTAATCACATTCATTCATACTCACTTGAGTCTATTTTCTTTAATATCTTTATAGACATCTATTAATAATCATTTGTAAGAACTAAAACCTTAAAAACCAATGTAGAATTTATTGTCCATCTTTTAATAAGATTAAAGATTGGAGTTTATTTAATTTTACCACAACATTAGAAGTAAAGGTAAATTGATCCCTGAGGTATAGACTTTCTGAAATGCTGATATGATGTTACATAATAAATATTATCAATATGTTTCTCAAATCTCTTATGAATTAAATTAACATGAGATGCAAAACAAAACAAGAACAAAAGAAATGACTCCAGCATATAAATGCTTTCTTCAAATGAGCTTTTGTTCTTCTACAAGGCCATAGATTAATTATCATTCTTATTCTAAGAATCTGGTTCACTGCTTTGATTTAATGAAAGGTTAGTTTGACCCCACATTCAAACTGTCTTTATAAAGCTGTGGAAGAAACAATTATTACCTAGAGATTATTTATCAGAAGCAAAATTTTCAAGGATGAAGTGATTACTACATATCAAATAACTGACCTTGAAAAGCTAGATAAAGTTGACCTGAACTTTAACTATTGCAGATATGTTAAAGATAAGGATTTTTTTCTCTTCCAAATGAATGCTTAATTACCCAATAAAAACATACATTATTTCTTTAAAGTGCTTGCATATTAACATAATAAAGCAAACACTTGAAGTTTCTGAATATAATTTCTTATTTAACCCAGATTAGTATTTATATAGGAAATGCCATGTTATTGCCTCCTTTGTATCATTTTAATGACTTAAGCATTTCTTTAAAAAGGAAATTTGTAGGTTTGAATATGCCTGAAGAGAAAACTAAGAGAACTTTACTGTTAACTGTGTTAACTGTTCAAGATTTGTCTGTATGTCTATATATCTATGTCTATCCATCTATCTACCTCTCTCTCTCTCTCTCATCATCTAGCAGCATGTGTGTGTGTGTGTGTGCGCGCGCGTGCGTGTGCGTGTGTGTGTTAGAAATAAGTTTGAAATGATTAGTAGAAGAGAATCACATTAAAGGGAAAAATAATCAAATTAACATTGATTGAATTATCTGCTCTAATGAAGAAATGTGCTTTCTGGCCATGCCCCTTGCTCTCTCTAAAAAAATAAAGGAGAGGAGAAAAAAAAAAAAAAACTTTTTAAAAGCTCTCACAGAAGCCCTTCCCATACCATTGATGCTATAATTAGATTGTTATTAGTAAGGAAATGCCATAAAGTGAATCAGGCTTACACAAGCTATAGAATAAGATCTTGCATCTTTTGTTATCAACCTCCTATTACTTTTGCTTTGCGTTGAAGGAGAAGGATTGAGGGATCAAGGCTTGGCAGGGAGAAGCCACGAACGAGGTACTGTCCCTTGTATCATGCCAGTGTAAGCAGAAGGTATTCTCAGATAAGAGTGTTAGCTAAGGTGTTAGGATAATCAGCTAATTAACAATTTTGTGTATAGTGGAAGGAGGCAGAGTCTTACTAAGCTCTCGAGTGGAGAAATATTGAAGCCTCCAAGTCCTGAAACACCAGAGGTTATCTATCAACAAAACTGCCAGCAGCTAAAGGGACTGTTTACAACTCTAAGTCCCAGAGTAAATATTGCAGTTATGAAATAGTAGGAGCTGGTGTTCTTATTCTAAATGACAGAAGAATGGCTAAATATATAAACAGAGTGAAAATGCCCCAGAGGTTGAAAAATCTATTTATTTGCTCATGTTTTAGGTAAATGTTTCAAAATCTGTTTCCGAATATGTTGCTCTAAAGGGAAAGCTCTATTTCTAGTAACAATTAAGACCCAGTTTACTAACTTGTACTTTTTTTTTTTTTTTACTTTGCCACTAGCAGTATGATTTCCAAAGGCAGTGGCAGTCCTACATTCTCCAGACATCACTCACAAGCTAACCAGGCTGTGAAGCTACCAAATTCTCTCTATATATCAAAACCTGCATGGTTAGGCTAGGTACCAATAGAGTCCACAGAGTCTACTGTGGGCAGGTACCATTCCGATAATCGACGAATGTTAGCTGAGGACCTACTAAGTGCTGGATACTGCTGCCACTCACAGAGAAGCCTCCTAAGTTGCCACCTATGCAAGATTTTATTATTCTGGTTTGACTACTTCTCCAGCGTGGCTGATCACCTTGGCACTGTGCGCTATGAAGCACACTGGATGGAGGTGGAGAGGAGCCATCAGAACAGCATCCCCTTACAGCCCCACTTCTCTAGAGACTGATTCGTATTAACAACCCAAGGCCACTAGAACCTCTAATGACTAGATTCCCTTGGTTAGTTTTAAACACATTGTAGGAAACGACAAGTGTGAGCAAATTGGTATACAGTAGCTCCCCTTATCTCTGGTTTTAATTATTACAGTCAAACACGATTGGAAATACTAAGGGAAAATTTTCAGAAAAAAATACAATTTATAAATCTTAAATTGTGCGCCATTCTGAGCAGCATGATGGGATCATGCTGGGACGTGAACTGCCCCCTGGTCCAGCAATCCACACAGTGCATGGCCCCCACCTGCCACTTAGTAGCCTCCTCAGTTATCAGACTGTTGCTATCACAGTGCTTGTGTTCAAATAACCCATTTTACTTAATAATGGTTCCAAAGTGTAAGAGTAGTGATATGGCCAATTCAGATACGCTAAAGAGAAACCATAAAGAGCTTTCTTTAAGAGAAAAGGTGAAAATTCTCAACTTGTTTTATGTGTTATTGTTAATACCATACTTAATTTACTAATTAAACCTTATCATAGGCATGTATGTATAGGAAAATAGTACATATGGAGTTTGGTACTATTGGCGGTTTCAGGTATCCACTGGGTGTCTTGGAATGTACCCCTTGTGGATAAGGAAAACTACTGCAAAAGAAAGGCAAGTTCTAGTCTAAAGAACCTAAGAGTTGTGATGATTAAGCCTTTCCTGGAATTTGTTTTCAATCTAGTTTAAAGAGGAGCAAAACAAATGCTTAGGATCAAGCTTTTAAAAACTTTCATAAGATCTTAAGAAAGGATCAAATGAAAGATTTTAAACACATCTATGTTGATCTAAGGCTTCTTTAGGTTTTCTTATTTTGAAATACTGGAAAACATATTATATTAGTAATCACTTTAGCTTAAAGAATAAAAAAAGAGACAAAGCATTCATAAATTGATTGGTAAAGTTATTCTCAAAGTATAAATACGATGATTTAAGCAGTAAATATAAAATATGAACATCTATAAAACATTTTATTATCTGTACAAATGTGTACTGTTTCAGAAATTTAATTTAATACCCATGTTTACATCCTTAATGGAATATCAAGACTATAAAATGCAAACATTAAAGCTTTTCATGTTGAATAATACTTATGTAGACTTTTAAGCAAAATTAACTGTAAACCTTTATTTTATAGCTCTAAATCTGTGTATATGATATGTGTTTTGTGCCCTATAGGGCAATAGTCTTGTTTTTCCTGAAAAATTTTCAAGAAACTTTTATGATTATTAAATTTCTTCTTCATGACTCCAGCTTTTAGCATAAGTCTTATCTTTAGTAACTTTTTGCTTCTTGAATAAATTAATGAACTATATCTCTTCCATATCAAACTTGTATCTTGGTGAAATTTAGCTTAAAAGAGGGTTAGAATTTTACCAACAGTTTTTTTTTCTTTTTCGATGTATACCATGTGCCACACATTGATATAAATTAAAAGTGTTTTCTCATCAAACCCAAAAACAGAGTAAACTAATTCAGTATTATTTATTCTCTTATTTTTTTAATTTTTAAATTATAGAGCAACAAAGATATGTTAGCATTAGGTTACTCAATTTTAATTAATGAGACATGCTGCATAATAATTCACCAGGTATCCTTTTCTGTAATCCATACTTATAATTTGAAAGTAAATGCAAGTAATTAAATGATATTTGACAGTTCAAATCACAGTGGTTCTCAACTAGGAGGCATTTTGCCTTCCAGGAGGCATTTGGCAATATCTTTTGTCTGAAGACATTTTTGGTTGTCACAAATAGCAAAATGTTATAAGCATCTATTGAGTTGAGGCAAGGAATGCTGCTAAACATCCTAAAACACGCAAGACAATCTCCAACAACAAAGAATTAGCTGACCCAATATGTCAATAAACTGAGCTTTAGAAACCCTAAATTAGAAGAGGCATTCAAAACATTTGGGACCTCAAGATAATACAAGATTTGTTAAGAATGTCAGTGACTAAATAAGAATATTTACATATATGTATATCTGTTTTAAAAATTCCACAAGGGCTCATACAAGTTACAAGTGCAAATGCTGGTATATCATGAAAGGCTTTCAGTTTGTATCCAATAAGCACTCATTGACCTTCCTCTATTCAGATACCACATTATCTTTAAAAAATTGATATATTCCATCTTTATTGAATGATCTTTGCCTTTGTTGTGGTTATGTTAGCTGTTTTAACAAATAAACCCCCAAATCTCAATGGCTTAATCCAATAGATTACTTCCTGTTCAGCCAAGAGTCCAGTGTGGTTATTCTACATGGGAGGAGCTTTATTTCACATGGTGACACAGGGGCCGAGATCTGCTACATTTTATGGTTGTGCTATTTTTAGAATCTCAAAATATCTACTTCAAACTTGCAGAAGGAAAGAGCGCAATATACTTGCTTTTCAAAAGCCCTGGTACAGGGACTTACACATCATCTCTGCTCACATTTCATTGATGAGAAGGGGTCACCTAACCACACCGGCATTCAAAAAACACTGAACAGCCAGGCTTCACTTTATACATCATTAGTTTCACTTTATAAAAGTGAGAGAATTTTTGTGTACAGCTGACTTTTGCCACCAGAATTCAATTAATTTATTCCATCATCAAAATGTAAATGCCTATTAATTGCTGAGCACTCTACTAGATCCTAGAGACATGTGAAAATGATTTGTTCTTGTCTTTGAGGGGTGTACGATCTAGTAGGGGGCTTTGATCACTTCAGAGGTAATTTTTCTGATACTCTGAACAGGTGCAACTCAACTCACAATGGGGTTACGTTCCAATAAACCTACTGTAAGTTAAAAATATCATATGTTAAAAATGCATTTAATACACATAACCTACCAAACACTGTAGCTTAGCCTAGCCTACCTTAAACAAGCTCAAAAACAACATTAAAAAAAAAAAACACATACACACATTGGCAATATAGTACACTGTAGAGTGTCAGGTGCTCTTGTGATTGTGTGGCTGCCTGGGAGCTGAGGCTCACTGCCACTGCCCAGCTTCACAGGGAGTATCATACTGCATATTGCTAGCCTGGGAAAACATCAAAATTCAAAGTACAGTTTTTACTGAATGTGTACTGTTAAAAATATTGTTGTAAATTTGAAAAATCTGAAGTCAAGCCATCACAATTCAGGCACCATCTATACTTGAAGAAACCCAGAAGAGTACCCTGAAACACTTCTACAGTTTGGTCAGTGTAAAAGCTCTCTCAGTGCTTGTTATAAACTGAATGGTTGGAACCCTCCCCCAGATGGTATAGTATCAGGTGTGGGAGTTGGCTTCCTCTAATTAGGATTAGAGAAAGTCATTCCAGTATCCTTATAAGAGGCACGATGGAGCTTGCTTCCTCTCTGCTCTTTGCCATGTGAAGATATCATGAAAAGTCAGTAATCTGCAACCTAGAAGAGGTTTCTCACTAGAACCCAACCACATTACATCTTGATCTTGGAATTCCAGCCGCCAAAACTGAGAAAGAAATTTCTGATGTTTATAAACCAACCAGTCTATAGCATTTTAGTTATAGCAGCATGAGCTGACTGCAACAGTAACATTTATAGTTATCTCTAAATTCATGTAACTTCAAGGAAAGCCTATATGGCAAAATTGCCCTAATCAGTATACCTAGTGAAATGCCTATGGAAAAGTAACTAAAGTAGATATTATTGTGTTTACTCCCTATTACTTAAAGCTTATCAAGAAAGGGTTCATAATTTCTATCATCTGCATATGTTTCTAATTTACCATTTTTAAGGTGTTCGTCTGTGATGATAGTCACTGTGTTACACTGAAAAAAAAGTATTAATTAAGCTCTTAAAAGTATTTATGAATTTCGTGAGTTAAAATATATTAGGTAATTTTCTTGTCACTCAGAGGCTTTTAACATAATCTGTTATTGATTATACAGATAAATTTTAATTTGTTAATTTTAAGGAAATATATCTTTACAAATAAGTATATGAAATTACTAAAAGAAATTTAATATTATTTCAGAATATTAGATAATAGATGTTTTGAAACAGCATGTATGCTAATGAAAAGTAAGTCACAAACACTAAGAAAGTTGGTTTGGTGATATTTTTATCTATGACTGTAAATAAAGAAGAATCTCCTACCATATAATTAGTTACTAAGCTATGATCATAACTGACTTTAGCTTGCATAATGTCACTGACTTTCTAGGTTTTGCCTCAGCCCTTGAGACTATCTTTGCTCTCAATATTCTTGGCTTTTGGCTTTAGATGTACTATAAATCTACGACTTTGTGTGACGGCATGACATTCTGATGTATATGTAAGCGGTGTTTGATGGGGAGAGGTGTTCCTCTCTGAAGCAGAAAAAATTCTTGACACTAACAAAAAGGAATATGGAGTGACAGCGAAAGTAATCAGTTATCAGTGATCAAGTTTAAGAAGTCCACAGTAGAGATCCATACCAGTTCTATGTTGGAAATTTAGAATCAAAAGCAATGCGATGTTTGGGGAATACATCAAGGGAAATGAAGATTGGAGAGAGGTGGGCTATAGACACAAAGCTGAATTATGTCAGAAACATCATACAAAATCTTGATCAGTGAGAACAGAAACAAGATCACATGCTTAAAACAGAACCTGCAAGAATTAAATACGGAGCAGGTCTCAGGCCACAGGGAAAGGAAGCAAATATGGTTCTTCCTTGGGTAACAGTATTCTGGGGAGGTAGGAAAACTGTGATAGTCAAGAGGCCCAAACTAAATCATTCCAGTTAGACCGTGTGGCTCTTGGCACACGGGTATTTGAGTTGGGAAGGGGAGAGAAAAAGAGGAAGAAGGGGAAGATTTGGAGAAGGGGGGGAAGTACATGTATACTACTAAGCACTTAGTTTAGCAAAACTCATTTTTTATACTTACAACCTTCACAGAATTTATGATCTAACAAAGAAGACAGATCCTTATATAATGAACAATAATATAATGATATGCATTTTATGTTAACGTTATGAGATATAGCCTCATAAAAAGCAACGACAACAGAATCAGATTCAAACCAACCTGGAATTTGGAATTTAAAGCTATGACTTCTTTCATGCAGTTTCCTTACTGGTAAAATAGATTTCTGTTATGGTTAAAGGTAATAATCAATCTAAGAAGCTTTAACACAGCCTATTATTTTATTATTGTTATTATTTTTGCCAGGTATTGATCTAAGTCCTTTACATATACTAATTCATTAAATCTTTATAACATTCCCTTGAGGCGGGTATACTTATTATCTGATTTGATAAAAGGGCACTGAATGACAGAGAGGTTTAAATGCTTCACCAAAGTCACCTACCTAAAATGTAGTTGCATCATATTCAAATGCAAGTTTTAGGCATCTTAGGTAATTAATACATGGTAGCTTAATAAAATCCTGTGGTAACATGGATTTATTTCTTAAACTTCTTTTGTTTATGAGTATGAAAAATCTAAGATATTACAGACCAGAAGTTTGTAATAAGCACCACTAACTCCAGGAAGGTCAGTGATAGACATAGCCTTAGGGATAATTGGAAACAAATATCATCAAATTTCTGTCTCTTGCTCTTACCTTCGCTTCCTTCTAAGTGTTCATTTCTCCATGATACTTTCTCAGCCAGTGTCAGCCCAGTGTATATATCCTTACTCCTCATGGCCAGACAGGAAAAAAAACACTTTTTTTTCCCTCAAGTTCTGTTTGAACAATACCAGGAAAAGGCTCTGGCTGGCTAAGTTCAGGTTAATATGCAATGGAAATTATGCCTAGAAAAGAATAGGTAGGAGAAGAAACCCAAACAAGGTTACTAGGTTTATGGGTGTGAAGTACATGGTTAGCACAATTTTTGTCTCTTATAAAAGAAGAACCAAGCAAATTTGTGGCAGGAGAGGTGGTGGGTGTGGGGGAGAGAAAGAGTAATTTCTAGAATGGCTTTCATTTTCCGAAGATTTTGCAAGCTTCGCTTTATCCTGTCATGCAGCTTTAGATGAATTCATTTTATCAGTAATTATAATTTTATTTGATACATTTTAGAAGGCTTCACGGTATTGTATGGCATCTGATGGAAAGAATTTAACTAAAATGAAGATTTCTACTTAGAAGGTAGATAGGCACAAGAATGTAAAATACCTTGTAAGGAAGTTTTAATTCTTCACAGAAGGTTATCTGAATGATTTTCCTGATTATTTCTATCTTTTAAAAAAGGTTCATATTATAGAGTAATTGTTCCTTTAACTACTGACACAATTAATGCCTAATGCATGAGAAATATAATTTATGGTTTTATTTGGCATGTACTTAAGCACCTGCATAGCAATTACTGGTGTGACATTTTTGTCTGTGCTATAAAGCATCACACATCCTCCCTTTCATCAGTTTAAAATTGAAGCAAAGAGGCTCGCTCCTTGGGGAGTACCTGCTCTGATCTCATGCAGTAGAATGAAAATATGATTGCCTTACTGACACTATAAATTATGTTTCCCAACTCTAGGACCCTAATGCCATAGAAATCTATACCATTAGTGTGATTCTTTCACTCTATAGGAAGTTGTTTGACTTTTACAATACTTAAATAGAAAATCTTTCTTCTCTCTCTTTTTCTTAAATTTCAAATTGCATGGCAATTGAAAATCACAAAGGAGTATTTTTTATGAAACACACAATGCAATGTTTCTCCCTGTTGTGATGACAAACATGAGGATCTGATTCAAATGATGAGTGAATATCAAAATTCTAAAGTTGAGTGAAACTATATAAATTTCTTCCTTTGAAATAAGTATTTAAATGGCTCTCTTGGGTGAACTTTAACTTTTTCCATTTACAATGAATTGGAAACACAAACAGCCAATAACTGTCACTGCCTTGAAAGTTAAAATGAAATCCTTGTTTGCATTGTCTCTGTAGACGTTTTCATGCCAAAGGTTATGATTTCTCCGTGGTTCCTGTTATATCGAATAACCTCAAATGCTTTTGGATGAAACTGCTCTGGTTTCTGGTTCTTCTCTTCACCTGATAACATTCAACTTCTTTTTAGTCTATATTTTTTCCTTTTTCCTGCCTTTCGTTACTGTCACTTGCTTTTCTTCCTAGTCATTAACATTTTTGGAAGTAAAAGGGAAAAAAAGACATTTTTAAATTCACCTCAAAATACTTTCCCATTAAACTACTCTTGACAAGCCTGTTTTTCATGACACAATTGCAGAATAAACCTATGGTTAATACCTTATTTACACAAACTGAAGGCTATTATATCTGTGTTTGGCGACCTTGAAACTGTATTGTGCTCAGTGCCCTTTTTATAACCTTAATTACTGAGGAATACAAATCTTTAAAGAAAGACTAACATTTCACTTTACCATCCACAATAATCTATTATAAAACCAGCTAAGCCAGTCCCCATATACAGAGAAATGTTATTACATGCTCAGCTAGCTGTCAAGGGGCCATGAGTCAGTGGCTTACAGTTATCAAAAGTAACAAGGTTGTTCAGAATTTCCTCCAACAAAGCCAGCCAGCTTATAGAAGGATTAAGCGCTCTTTGATTAGAACAACTGGAACATGTCCTACCCTTTTAATTAGCATTCCCTTTTGCTTGGTGGAGGCTGGTAATTTGACACTCACATTAGGAATCTCAAGAAATGATTTGGTATTTTGGCCCACTCTTGAGCATTAGAGCCATGGAATATACTTCTGCATCCACTAAAATTTGAGCTGCCGAAGGATTTATGTTCAAAACCCTGTAAAATCCCAAAGGCACCATGCCTCTAATAGACAAAATGTAATAACCCTCCAATATAATGTGTGGCAGGAGACTCGGTTAGCCTTTAGGCATAGTATATTACCCTAAGGCCATGCTCTTTTTGCTTTCTATCTTTGGGAACAAAAAGTTTTATGTCAGCTTTATTGATATTTTACAGGTTTACATTTTAATTCATTCCTTAAGGCAATTCAGTGAGAGAAGACCTCTACTCATGCAACTGGATTACTTAGTTGGTGAGTAAATATAATTTTTCTGTGACAACACTAAACAGAGCAGAGCCTTGGCTCTGTGGAATGAAAGGAGGTAGCATGCTATCATTTCTCAAGGAGCACATGATCTGTTTGAAAACAAACTTAAGCATAAATACCTCCTTTGCCCCAATTTACTGTATGTCTCTACTTATACCATTTCAGTATTTCCAGATACTCCTGTTGTCTCTACTTTATTTTTATTTTTTTCCCCTCTTTACTTATTTTTTTTCCCTTCCTTCTCCCATCCCCCTGTCCTCCCTTTGAATGGATAGGTATTGAATAAGAGACTTCCCATTGTGAAAAGTGCCTATGTTTCTCCTGTTTAAAATATATTAAGAAAATATGGTAAAAATATAGGAAAAATATATAAAGAAAATATGTACAAGTGACGATTCTGTTGCCTCATGCAGCTCTCAATATGACTTGGGGGAAAAAAGTAAGAAAAAAACCAGCTCAATTGGGGAAAAAAGACAACCTAATTTATATATGTATATTTTTTTAGTATGTTCTTTTCTATAATTAAGTAGCTAATTCACGTAATTTATGTCTAAGGGAATGACTTGTTTGGAAACACTAGCATTTAAAGCTTTTTCAATTTAAAAAGATTCTCAGCAAGTATACACTTTACAGTTAACGCATTGTTCATCCTTTTTCATAGTTTTTTGCACTTCAGATTTACCTATTTGTATTGCTTGTTTCTGTAGGCATCTGGTGGAATTGGTAAAGTTACTCTAAGACTATATCCTCATTATATCGTAAGAGAATAGTAGAATTACAGTGATATTCTTAGCAATAGTAATAAATGAGAATTAAAAAATCTGCTTTGTTTTAATTGAATAACAATAGTAGTCACATTTAAATGAATACCGATGTCTTAAAATAACATTTATGCCTCATTAAAACCATATAAGAAAGATGTTCTTATCTCTATTTTGCAGATGAGGAAACTGAAATTCATTGAAGTCAGAACATCTTTCTGTTGACATGCAGGTTATAAGGGTCAAAACCTGGATTAAAACACTTTGGAGTCTGTCTAGTTCTAGTGCTTATGGCATTAATCACACAGCTCTATCACACAACCTATGTTTTTCACAAGAAAATTTCTGTGGTCTAATGAAAACCAAAACAAGTTCTAGGAATTATTTTTTGTTAACTTCTCATAAATCTTAAGGAGGAAATCAAGTCCTGATATTCTACATAGGCTTAAAATGTTATCTCATTCAATTGCCACAAAAAACATGGAGCTTGAAAAGATAATAGAATTAGAAAAAGGTATAGTACTACTAAGTAGTAGAATTTGGATGTCAATGCATTCAAGTTGCAAAGTATGTACCCCAATAGCTCCAATGAGCCAGGATTTAAAAATACTTGCTAAAGCCTATTGCATTAAGAATTCCATTGGAAGGTCATCTTAAAAAAATTATATTCTGGCCTTGCGCCATCTATGGAACACGTATTAAGACTACAGATCAAGTATCAAATACAACAGGATGAATCAAGAGGTGCTAGACAAACATGTAAAATCTAATTTAAAAGTGGCCTATTGGAAGAAAAATGCTAATCTCATAGTCATTGCATATATAGATAGTAGAAGTTTTTTACCCATGCGTGTCTCAAAATACTACCAAGTCAAAATGTTTATTCTATTATTTTTCATCTAGATGTAAAATCTGATAAAATTGTTTTGTGTATTAAGCACCTTCAATTCAACTGTTCTGATATTGGCATGAACGTTGTTTTTTTAGAAAATTTATTTTATACTATTATTTTAGCTATTTTGTTAGTCTAACTAAGCCTTACCAAATCAGCATCATAAGGATGACTAAGCTTAGTCTATTTCCTAACTGAGGGAAGGTTCCTGACATTTTGGAAGATTTCATTATATAGAGACACTATAATTTTGTTTTATACATCTGTCTCTTAGGTACTATTGAAAATAATTCTGTTTGTTTGCTTATGAAGATGTTGACAAGAAAATCGAATCAGTTTCTTTATTTTTATCCTTCATAACAATTTTATTTTGCAAAACATACTCTGCTCAGATTTGCTCTTACATTTGCATTTACTGGTGTCTTGACCTAAAAAATATAATTCCATGCCTTCATGATTCAAACAAGTCAGTCTTTTTCTGTCGAGTTCCTGAAAATTGACATCATTAGTATTTGAGAGATACCTTTTATGAAATTTTAGATTGACTATAAAACCATGGTTATTGCTTTCTGATAGAACTCAACTGGAATTGCAGTTTAGTCACTTTCTAGATGTGTGATCTTAAGCAGTTAACATTTCTTGGTCGTTGGATTCATATCTACAAAAATGGTCATTGGAATATGGTGAGAATTAAATGAGATCATGTGTGTTAAGTAAGTAGCATAATTCTCAGACTATAAACAATACAAAATAATATTATTTTTTTTCTATTGGCAGGCTATGTCTTCTTCACAAGGGGAAATCAGAGGTCAAGTGAGAATATAAGTTTCCTCAGAAAAATGTAAATTAGGTAGGGAAAGTGTTGCTGACTGAATTAATTTCATTTTTTTTTTAAAGGAGAAACTAATAACCACTGAGCATTAGCTACATGTACTAATTTTGAATCTTTACATACATTTTCTAATCTAATTACAAGAAGTTTGTAGGGTAGAAATATCACCCACAGTTTACAGAGGATAAAGCTGAACTTCTGTCTCACCCACGATCACACATGAAATTGGTAATTGTAGGGTGTAAGATTCTAAGTCTGTGTACCTTCAGCAAAATTCATAAACATGGAATATGAAGTACAGCATGGGAAATATGGTCAATAATATTATAATAACTATGTGTGATGTCATATGAGTACTAGATCACTTTGGGGGATCATTTCATAAGTTATATAAATATATAATCACTGTGTTGTACACCTGAAACTAATATAATATTTTGCCAACTATAACTGAAAAATAAAAATAAATCATAAAATCTTCTCAACAAAAGAAACATTTTCATAGGAGAAAAAAAGCATCTCTATATTTTATTACTCTCAATAGAAGGATAAAATATATCTTGTTTATTCTTTTCAAAAAAACTGGAGTGTTCTCTCTGTTTATTATGTAAATATGTCACAAATCTAGATATAATTTTTCATTAATAGGTATTAATGGAATAACTTCCCTTAACAGAAATTTTAAAAGAAACTTCAACTCTGCTTTAAATAGCAGAAAAGATTTCTAAAAATTTAAGTGTTTCTACAAGAAACAAGGTAAAGTTAATTGTCTCTTATAACCATCACCTCTTAGATGTATCATGAAGAACTAAAAAGAATCAACAGTACATGTTTAGCCTCAATACTGCATAAAAGCAATCTTCTGGTTTCAGCCATAGCTCATAAAGAGTTGGGAGGTTGTTATTCCCATCCTTAAAAACACAAAAAAACAATGTTTCTTCCTTGACTGATAAGAAAATTGAGGTTGCAGAGCAAACAGAAACCTTGAAATTTGGAGAGACGGGCAAATCTTTAGAGTCACAGACAAGTTCTGGCCACCTGGAGAAGAAGCTGTTGAAGCCATGAATTGGTAGAAACAATGTTAATTTTCACAAATGCAAGAGGTTGAGTATAGATTAGTTTTGAGAGTAAGAAACTCCTAGAACTACAGGAGGTGGTACATTATTGTGAGCTTTACCTTCAAGAAGTTCTCATGTGCATAACTTTGCCAACAGGAGAGTAAGAGCAACATACCATGAGATGTCTCTATAACAAAAACCTATTCTCCAAAGGAAAGAATTTTGCCTAAATAGACGTGAAGATTAAATGAAATATATCCTTGATGAGAATTCTAGAAATAAAAAAAAGAGGTTAGGTTAAACTAATATGAATCAAGTATAGACTTTAGTTAGTATAAAGTATCAAGACCAATTCATTGTGAAAAATATAGTTGTGAAAATTTATACTAATATAAATGTTAATAATGAAGAAACTGAGTGTGGGGTATATGAGAGCTCTTGGTACAATCTTTGCAATTTTTCTGTAAGTCAACAAGTATTCTAAAAAAAAAAAAAAAGTTATTCAAAACCATTAAAGAAACATCAGAAACAGGAGTCAGGTCTAGGTAGCCCAGAGACCATGATAATACTGTTTTTCTGAAACTGCTTGATTTCTACATATATGCAAGCCCTTAACTCTTATATGGTGGATAGCTCATTTGCTTCTTTATCTAAGAAAACTCTAGCAGTAAGGGAGTGAAGAGAATAAAGACTATTTTCCTTTTTCCTTCCTTTGTTTCTTCCTTCCTTCTTTCCTTTTTCCCACTCTCTTTCTCCCTCCCTCACTCGGTTATTTTCCCTTCCCTTCCCTTCCCTTCCCTTCCCTTCCCTTCCCTTCCCTTCCCTTCCCTTCTTTTCTTCCTTCCTTCCTTCCTTCCTTCCTTCCTTCCTTCCTTCCTTCCTTCCTTCCTTCCTTCTTTCCTTCCTTCTCTCTCTCTCTTTTTCTTTCTTTCTTCCTTTCTTCCTTCTCTCTTTCTTTCTTTCTTTCTTTCTTTCTTTCTTTCTTTCTTTCTTTCTTTCTTTCTTTCTTTTCCTTTCCTTCTTTATTTTTTTGAGGGGGAAAAATTGCTTCCTTTTGAGAGACAGAAAGAATCCAGTGACCATGTCTTTCTTTCAGTGTTGTACTTTTAAGGCCTAGAAGAATATCTTCTATGTGATAGTTACCCAAGCCTCCATAAAATATTTGTTGCATGGAAATTTAAGTAATTAATAAAAAATATTAAGGGTGACCACCTCTATAGTAAATGCACCAAATCTATAAAATGAATACTTATTTCAAATAATCGTACATTAAGTCTCACTAAACATCATCGATAGGTTCTTGGAAACTGCAACTTTAAGTGAAATTACATATAATGAAACCAAATTTATCATAAGCTCATTGCTATAAACAAGAGTTAAGGTCCTACAGTATATTTCAGGTCACAAAAAGCATCACCAGAATTAATTATGTTTCTACTTGCTTATTCTAGTTTAGGGTCACAAATGGTAGGAGCCCATCCAGGTAGCTCAGGGTGCAAGACAGAATCCCACTCTGGACAAATCATCCTTCCATCACAGGCTGCACTCACACTCACCCATACTCATTCAACCTGAGATCACTTAGACACACCAGTTGACCTAATGTGCATATATTTGGGGTGTGGGAAGAAACCAAAGTCCCCAGAGAAAACACAGATATGGAGAAAACATAAAACTCCACACAGACAATGGGAATCATTTTTTTTTCATTAATGATATAATGAAACAACATTGAATGAAACAAAGTTATTCAAAAACCATTTGTATTTTTCTTTAGGTATTTTTTTTCTCTATTCTTACTCAATAGTCCTACTCTTTCTAAAAAATAATAATAATCAAGACATATGTTTTACATTTATAGTTTTAAACAAATGACTGAAAATAAGCCAAAAAAGGTTAATGGATTTCCTCAAAGTTTCATAACTACTTAATGAAAGAATCTAAACTGGAATCAAGGTATATCAACATTTAGAGATTTCTTCCTATTACATAACAGTGTTTCTCCTTTAGAATCAGATATATAAGAAAGTGGTGATATCTAATGAAATATTTTGATATAAATTATTATTAGATACAACAGTTCAGGTACGACTCTTGGAAATAACCTCAATTAACACCAGAGAAAGATATAAGAAACCATGTGCTAAAATTAAAACATAATGAGCATCTAAATTTGTTAAAAGAAGGATGTTTTTTAGTCCAATTTTAAAACATGGTTTATATAAAATTATTTATATGAGAATATTGTCTCTAATTTTTCTTGTAAGTTTAAGCAAATAAATATGTTTTTGATAGAAAATTATTGAAGCTTTTATTATAATTTCAGTAGTTCAAAAAAGTGATAATATATATTTTAAAAATCTTCATTAGGATTGATTATTTCAGTTCTTTATCATGCAATATGATATGTTCTGACAAAGAGTTATTTAATGGTTTTGGAAAAGTATAAAATCATATGTCAAAAAAAGCAGATTGTTATCAATAAATATAAATAGTTTATGTCAGTGAATGCTTAATCCAAAATATTAATTGAATTATTCAAACTTTAGTTCTGATCATTTGTGTGACCCAAGAGCTTTCATTATTATTAAAAATTACTAATAAGGTATAAATCGGGTACCATTATTTTGATATTTTTGTTTGTGATGTTCTACCTCTCAGAGTTTATACTGGCTATCATCTCATTTGGCCTTTCAACAGAGATTAATTATGTCCCTATTATGTACTAGGTACTGGAAACAAACAAATAAAAATAACTGGCAGATACCCCTGACCTCATGGACTTTAAAATTTATGAGAAAGAAAAGCAATAAATGAGATAAAAAGTAAACTATATAGACTATTAGATACTGTTATATGCTAAGGAAGAAAAATAATGCACGGAGGAGAATTAAAATTTAGTCAGGGTAAACAGAGAACTCCTATATGGAAAGTACCTTTTGTAAGTAAGTGATCTGGAGATCTGGAGGTGAACTACTCAGGAAGAGAAATTTAAAACACACACACGCAAAAAAAAAAAAAAAAAAGAAAAAAAAAAGAAAAAAGAAAAAAAAGAAAAAGAAAGAGAAAAAAAGGAAGACCGAGTGATTGTAATGTGCTTACCTTGTTTGATAAACTGCAAGATAGTCATTATAGTTAAGGGGAGTCATCAAGGGACACAGAAGTAGGAGATATGATCCAAAACTAATGGGAAGGAGACAAATCATGTAGATACTTCAAGGTCATTGTAAAAAATTGTTTTTTCTTTTGAGTAGTGTGGGAAGACATCAAATGATTTCGCCTACAAAACTGCAAAAAATAAGGTTGATGTTGGCTTAGATGTGGAATATAAGAGAAAGAATAAGACAGGATTATTAGGGCTCATTTTTTGATACATTAAATTTGGGATAATTATTACACATTTAAGTAGATCATTGAATATCTGGATTTGAAGTGCAGAGTGCTTAATAAAGTTTTAAAAATTAGGGATATATCAGTATATAGATATGTTTTAAAATCACAAGATTGGATAAAATTACCCAAGGAGTAAATATTTCAGATGAAATTGAAACAGAAGGTCTTAAGAAATCCACATTAGAGATTTTGGAGAGAAGGAAAGTAAGCAGCAAGAATAAGGTTGATGGAAACTGGTGAATGAGATGCCCTGGAAGCTAAGTGGAGAAATTATTTAAGGGGGAAGAGAGTGATCCCTTGTGTCAAAGGCTGCTTATAGGTCAAGTAAGATAAGGGCTGAGAAATAAAAACTGGATTTAGAATCGATTCGTTGAGGTCTTTGGAAACTTTAGTAAGAGCAGTTTCTTCAGTAGTGATGTGGGAAAAAGAATAACCTCAATGGAATGGGTTTGTGAAAGGAGAAGAAAGAAATTGGAAGCAGCATGTAGAGACAATTCTTTCAAGGGCAGTCATAGTAAAAGGAATGAGAAAATGGGATGGAAACAGGAGAAGAAAATAAGTAAAAGTAAAATGCACTGTTTTCATCTTTTTTTTTTCTTAAGATGGGCGAGATAATATCATGTTTGAATGCTTTACTCATTTTCTATGCCTACTGCAGCAAATTACCACATCTGGGTGTCCTAAAACAACAGAAATCTATTCTCTGCAGTTCTGGCCACCAGAAGTCTGAAATCAAAGTGTCAGCAGGACTGCATTACCTCTTAAGGTTCTGGAAAGAATCCTTCCTTGCCTCTTCCCGCTTCTGGCAGTTAAAAGTATTGCTTAGCTTTTTTGTCTGTATCACTCCAATTGCTGTTCCTTTGGTCACATTGCTTCCTACTATTCTGTGTTTCCGTCCGCTCTTCATTCTCAATTAAGGGAATGCCATTGAATTAGGGTACGCCTTGATAATCCATGATGATGGCATCTCAAGATCCGTTACTTAATTTACACAGACTCTTTTTCCAAATAAAGTAACGTTCACAGGCTCTAGGCTCTAGGAGGTGAACGCATTTTATTTATTTATTTATTGGCAGGGGGTACGGGGGGCACTGTTTAACCAGCTACAGATACTGATAGAAATGATATCTCAGAGAGAGAATAACCGATGATGCACGATGGAAGCACATATTTGTTAAATCAATACTCCTGAGAAGCTAAGAGGAGATGGGAATTAGTATATGTGCTGAATACATGATAGTTTTCCCCTTGTAACAGAAAACGTCCAAGGAGATTTGTGTAGAAAGATGGATAGATGGAGCGATAGCTTATAGAACTCATGATTTCTTCAGTTTTCTCAGTCAAGAAGCAAAACTATTGTTTTAGAGTTTTTTGTTTTCGTTTCTGTTTTTTATGGTTTTGTTTTGTTTTCAGAGAAGACTTTGAGCTGAGGATTTCTGAACACATAATTTTTTTAAAAAGTACATTCAAAAGGGTCCACAAAGAGACAGGGAGAAAGAAGACAGGGAAGGAGAGGAAGTCAAGAAATAAGGCAAGATCAGCCGAACTCCCACAAATCTTCAGCCTGTTTTTGTAGGGGGTTCTAGAGTGTAAATTGTGCCCATGAGTTGTCCTGACCAATGGTAAGCGAGCTGGAGTTTCACACAACACACACCAGTCATTTTTTAAATGTTTCCCAGGGACAGAAAAATTGCAGTACTTCTGTCACAGAACAGGTTCTATTAATTAGCCTGAGATAGTCCTCTGAAAAAAAGCCTCAGGTGCTGGCTGTTTGAAGTGAAAACTCTCTAAATCAAAGGGCTAAACAAACAAACAAACAGGAAGGAATCAGGAAGTTTCTCAGAGTAATATGACACTATTCAGTGCAAATTATTTATTTTGAAAATTGTATTTATTTTTAGAAATTTGCTATTGGGTAGGCAGGTTTAACATGTCCTTGTTCGGCCTTTGACTAGAACTTGAGATTGTCTTTTGAGAAAATGGTAAGGACTTTTGTGATGCTAAGGAAAGGAAAGGTTTTATATAGAGGAAGAAATCCTGTAACTAAGTGCACAATTTTAGCTATCCTTCATACAGATTTAGGGAAATTTCTATCCTAACTAGCTATAAGCAGAGTTTTATAAACTTGTATATCGGCCACTATCAATGTCTACCAATGTTCTTTATAGTATTATAAATTTAGCAATATTTCACTTTTTCACAAACACTTATTAAATAAATGTAAGATAGATAAGAAATAAGGCATTTATCATTATTTCCAGTATTATTATATAAATTGCTGGGATCACATTGAATTAAAATAAATAATTGAGGTCTTTATTTGAAGCAGCTATTTTTAAAATATAACTAATAAGAGGAAAAAGATATGAAATTATAAATTCAATCCTTTATTTCTAGACCAGTATAGAGGAGTGATAAAAAGCAATTAGGCTGCTTACCTGTCTGAAGCACTGTGTATCATATTAATCTAAGGAAATAATTTCATTACATAAAAAGCCACATTGGGAGTATATTTCTAGAGCCTGTTATGATTCTAGGAACAACAAGATAAGTCAGAGAAGCAAATGTACTTAAGGAGCAGTCATATAGAATAGATGTTTTTTTAAATAGTTTCCTTTCCCTAAAATAGAGCAGATTTGGAAAATGTGTATTTCTGATGTTTACCCACTTACATTCAGTCTTCTTAGAACTTCAGATCCCTTATATCTGGACCTCATATGCCAGAGAAGGTAATAAATACTAGGTTGAAGAAGTCAACCCAAGAAGTGTGCATTGGAGAGATCAGAACCAAGAGAATAGGTTTGAAGCAAGAAGAGGAAGAAAGGAAGAAAAAACAAGAGAAACAAAAATCTATTGAGCGCATGTTTTGTGACCGTGGCACAAAATTATATAATTGCATATATTATATAATTCACACAGCATCTCTGAATAGCAGACACAACTGTGATGAGTTTGTCTTTCTAGCAATATAGGTCACCTTTCATGCTGATGACAAGTTTTACTATATGAAGAGAGGGTATAGGGATCTTGAAAGATCCTATGACAGCAAGAAAATTTATTTAAAAGTTATCTACATCTTGAGCTGGTTAGCTCAGAAAAACAAAAATAATCTTATTAGCAAGTATAACTCTTGAGTCTAAAAATATGAATGGGTCTATTTATTTAATGAAGACATGGTTATTAGAATATGGTATAGATGGAAAAAAAATTAAGCAAAAACAATATAAGAAGCCATTCAGAAGTTGACATGGGTATGGAACAAGCAAGTTGCTATATACACAGAAGGACTACAAATAATTTTTCTCTCACAAATATTAAAAAACAACACATTTCTATTTAAATAGTTTATGTGCAATTCCTAGCTTTATAAGTTAAAATTCTTTAATGGCAACCAATAGAAACTAATTAAGAAGATCTTTAACAAAAGTGGATTTATTGGAATGATGATTAGGAAGCTCATAGAATTGAAGGAAGTAATGAAAAATCCCAAATAGAAAGAATCTTTCTACTACACTTGATATTTTTCTTAGCTGAGACTTTTGCACGTTTGAAAATGTTATTTGCCTTAACATTATGAAATACCCGAGGTGTCAGGTGCCTCTGGGTCCTCAGGCTGTGAAGGGTAAGAGGACCCTATTACTGCTCCTCATCTGACCACCACTGACACCATGGGAAAGAGGCGGCCTGGTTATTGCTGGCGGATGCCGAAGGTCCCAGCTGCAATTATTGTCCTCTGACAACGCACCTGTGAGCATGGGAAAAGTTGCCTCGTTGCTAGTAGATAGGGATGGAAGTCCAACCTCCTTCTGTGGTCTCTATTCACACTCTGGGAGGTGGGGAGGAGGCTCGTTACCATCTGGGGGGATGAAAGTTTCCAACTCTCCTCTCAGCCCTCTTTGACACTGCTCTGGCTGATGTGCTGGGTTAACCATTACAGTCCCTCCAGGGTGGAATTCACACCTCCCACTAGGGTTTTCCTGGTGTGGATGAGAGTGAGGCCACATTCTTCTCCCTGGGTGGTTTTAGCTGCAGCAGAGTAGTTATGGCTGAAAGTTTTCCATCTTCTCTGGTTGTTCCTTACCTGCCCTTTGGTTAAAGAGAATATTTGTTGTTTTCCTACTTTCATTGGTATTTCCGGGTTACCGGCTTCTCTGGGATCCAGTCTGGAATATTTGAGGCAAAAAGAAAACCCTGGAAACTCATCATTTTAATAATTCTCAGATACCAAAATTCCTAGCTGGTCTGCTTTCTTCTCTACCTTCTAGAATCTTCTCGTCTTTGTTTTATATATAATATCTAGGGGTTTTTTTTAGTTGTATTTAGCATGAGGAATAGGGAAAAATGTGTTTTCTCCATCTTTCCAGAAACTAAAATAAGTTACATTTTTATCTTTCTACCATTTAAAATGAAAGTCTGGTTTCAAAGAGATAAGTTAGAAATTTTGTTCTATTTATTTTTGTTGTTAATATTTACCGAATCCTTATCTAAAGGAATACTAGTTTACAGTTATTGTTCACTAGCTGTCTCAGACTTCCCAGGTGAAGAAACTGAGCCACAGAGAACTTAACTCGCCCCAGGTCACACAGCTAATCAGTGTCAGAAGCGGGATGTGAAACTGGAATATTTGGCTCCGGAGTCCTTTTAATCACCTCTCTGTACATTCTCTCCCATCATGAGATGGATTACTATTGATCTAGCGAAGGCCAGGTGCCTGCCTTGGACTGATAACTGTTGCTTGAAAAGTAGCATTCTGTTAAAGCAAAAATTGAGGAAAGAGTTGCTAGGAAACCAAATACAAGAAACGCCAAGATTTTATATCTAACTGGTGCCGTGAATGGATCACAAACTTCCGTATTCTTAATCTGATTCAGCTGTACACTTATGTCTCCTGCATTCCTCAGGGCACATTTTTCTCTCATAGTTTACTGTCTTTTATTTAATTTCCTCTTTAATTTATCCATGCACTAACTTCTAACACAAAATTTCTAAATCTTTTCTATGTATATCTGATATTACTAAACTGTTTTATATTGGAAGTGGCTATAATCCACTCTATTTTCTTTAAAGATTTTAAAAACTCAAGAGAGAACATTGGACATTTGAAAGGCCACTTCGAGTTTCACCAGTGATGCCATTTTTCTGTTATAGCTATATGTTTGTAGAACCAGATGTCACTATGGTAGTCTCCCAGGATCCATAGGGATATGTTGCAAGCTGTAAATGCCTGAAACCATGGATAGTACTGAAACCTAACTATACTATGCTTTTTTATATATACATGCCTATGATAAGCTTAATTTAAAGATTAATAACAACTAACAATAAAATAGAAGAATTAAATCGAGAACTTTCACCTTTCACTTAAAGAAAGCACCTTATGGCTTCTCTTTGGCATATCTGAATTCCCAGCCTCACTCTTCTTGTGCTTTGGGGCCATTATTAAGTAAAATAAGGGTTACTTGAACAGAAACACTCTGATATCGTCACAGTCAATCTGATAACCAAGATGGATACTAAGTGACTAATAGGTGGGTACCATATACAGTGTAGATACAGTGGACAAAGGGATGATTCATGTTGCATGAGGGATGGAGTGAGAGGCCCCAGATTTCATCGCACTACTCAAAATGACAATCGGTTTAAAACTTATGAATTGTTTGTTTCTGCAATTTACCATTTAATACTTTTGAACTGAAACCATGAAAAGCAAAAATGCACATAAGGTGGGCTTTTTTCTTCCACTATTATGTCTTAGGTATTACAGTATTTTTTGTAGCAAAAGCTAACTTTGTAATATCTTTTACAGATCATTAACATAACTTTTCTTCATAGTTTATTTTCAGAATTTAATTATATAGGTTTATTTTTGTTCCAAATTCTTTGTTACCTATTTTAAATAATTACATTTAAATTGAGCTTCACATTTTCATAAAGATCCAACAATACTACTCACTTATGCCCTTAAACTGAGTATCTGCTATATCAAATACTGTGCTGTGTTCCAGAATAAAGGGAAAGAGGCATATTTTCTTTGCATAAGCAAATGCTACTTTGATTATTTATTTTATTAATACACTACAGCAACACACACATGCATGTATAAAATAAAATAAATAATTGGTACAGTGTTAACTTGACATAAGGAGATATACATATGCGTGTGTGTGTGTGTATATATATATACGCACATACCTATATTGAGTCACATGCATATTTACATATGTATATAATGTATATATATTTAGATATACATATGTATATTTATCTATATACACATATGTATTCTTTTGGATATATATATCTCCAAGAATAAATGTGTGTGTGTGTATGTGTGTGTGTGTGTGTATACATACACACACACACACACATATATGAGGTTTTTTAGATATATATATACATATATACATAATGTATAAGATATATATATACACACAATGTATAAAATTTATATTACTTGATATAGATACATGTATGGATATAGATATAGTCATAAATGTGAAATAAAATAAACGATTAAAAATGTGTCAGCTTGTGTGTGTGTGTGTAGCGAAGTTATGTCTTCATTCATTGGGAAGATTTTATGTATATAAAATTATATTTGTATATAATTAAACAAATATATATATTTTGTATGTAACTGACAAAAGTAATAAGAATAGTTTTAACATGCCATGACGACACATATAATACATATATATAAAACCAAAGAACTAAACAACTTTTTATTTTCTTTGAAACTTGGTTTAGAAAGAACAAGCAGGATGCTTCTAAAATCTTTATGTATGGTAATGATTTATAAGACATGTTTTGAAAAACATCTTTGCATTTTTCCTCACACCTTGCTGCTTGCTTTTATTTTTTTAGATCAAAACATTGTTAGCTGTACCTGTGGTTCCCTTGATGGAGAAATTTTGTGTGAGGAGTGATGATAGGCCTTTGAATCAGTTTGGTGTGTTTGAGTGAAAACAAAGGAAATCTAATGGTGTCTTAGATAATGAGGGCACGTGTTGCTTACACCACAAAATATCTAAAGTAAAGTACTTCCAGTTTTCATTCAGTTGCTCAAAAATGTTAAGAACACAGCAGTTTATTTTTTTCCAAACTGTTACAGCTCACTTTCCAGAGCGTTGGCTTTTCAACATCAGAGAAGCTCCACGGCTTCACAGCTCCCAGTCATATCTTTATTCCAGCATCCCAAGCTGGAAGGAAGTGAGCAGAGGACATGAGGTCTAATTGTATCAGTTAATGAAACCTTCCCTGCATGTCCTCAACCATTTTCCTCCTACACCCAAGATGTACCTTTGCTTTTGAGGATATTTAATCTATTAGATAAATATGTCTGTGGTTTCCAAAACATAGGTAAAACTATTTAAGGCATTCTCATTATGGATAAGTAACCAGTAACCAAAGAGTTTGCAAGGCTTAGGTAGAATTCAAAAGATATGATACTTATAAGTAGTTAATTAGTAGAGCAGTTGTATATTAAACATAAATAGAAAGGGATAGAAGGACCAAGAGATACTTCATCTTCATGAGATGCCTGTTTACTAAATGTTTATGATATACTAAATATGCCTATGTCTCAATGTAAAATCATCTCAAAATATTCAGAAACTAAATATTGTGAATTATGACACACTGATAATTCCCATTCTAGTCCTATGAATTCCCTGTTAAAGAAATACAAATATATTTCATGGCTGTTTATGAGGATATTTGTCAAGCTATCACTTTAGCCAGGTGACCATTTTCCTGTATCACTTCAATGAAGTAAGTATCCTTGGCCCAGGACACTTTTGGTCTTTTGGCCCAGCTCCTAGGGTTTCAACTCCAATTCTCATAGCTGTACCATTAACAAGGAAGATTGATGTGGTAGAGAAAGAGACAAGACCTATGACATTGCAAATCCAGGATTCAGGTCCTTCCATCATGCTTGCATTCTATCCTAAAGGTGTTAACGAATCCCACCTCTTCCCTTTGTTTTTCATTATATTTTGCCTTAATTCTGATAATTCCTGTGATTAAAGCATTTTAATTTGGTTTATAAATCTTTTTTCCCCCCATAGCTTCTGAGATAGTGTGCCTGTAGTATATGTGGAGGCTATCAAGATTATTTCTCACATGATGACACATCTGGCCAGAGGTGAGTCCCAGAGACATTTCAAGTGACAAGGGATATTGGGAAAGTATAAATGTGTTGAAGGAAACCCACTTGCTAAAACTGATATATTCAGTCGAAGCTTATCCTTTGCAATTGGTCACAATGCTACAGAACAAAATTGGGGATTTATTAGCAAAAAATTAAAGTATGAAATGGCTGCTGGTAGTCAATATTAGTATCTGACATAGAATTATCCTCTTCATTTATAAGTTGTGCCTCATTTTCTAGTTAATATTTTTTTTCCTTATGGAGTGAAAGAAAAATTAAGTAATTGTCAAAGAGGAAATATGAGCATGGAGATACATAAATAACTGGTCACAAAACAGTTATTACCAAATTGAAAATCTGTATTGTTAGTACTGTTATTTTACATTTTATTTTATCTAATTTTATAGAAAGCAGTTTCCTGAAATTTTAACATTTATGATTAAGAATTTCCTGAAATGTGATGTTTATTATCCTTGAAAGAGACAGACATTGTGCAGAGCAAGTAGAATAGCTATAGACCAGTTTTTGCCTCCATGGAGTTTGTTATTTACCTAAGTTAGGACTTTTGAAAGAAAGTAATACAAGTATATTCATCCTGGAGATGGCTGATTTGTGCATAAGGTCTGCAGTTTAAAATAGGTGTAAAAATAGCTTACGGCCTTATGTTAAGAACTGACTATGAGATAATGTACAAAAAATGCCTAGCACAGCACCTGCCTCACATGGGGAACTAAATAAATGGGTAGTTACTGTTATCATTATTAATACTGTTGTTATTAATGAATTTCAATGTCATGAGGAGAATGCAGTTTAGAAAGAAATACAAGTTTACTCTAGAATAAGAAATCTTAAAACTTACTAATGTCATTTAGGGCACATTTATTAGCCACTTAGAAAAACTCACTTTAGCATTCCTTTCAAGTAAGCTACCCTGGTGCATTTAATATACTATTAATTTGCAAAGCTGATGAGCAAGAGCAAGTGATTTGGGTAGTAAAATTGTAAAAGAAGTGTGTGGACATTTTGTAATTGTGCTGAGGGATTAAGGCAATTATAGAAAAAATTCAGGCTGAAAGTGCCATTGAAGAGCATTTTTTAAACATTTATTATTCAGATGACTCATCTAAAATGGATAACTGCTCTGACTGATTATTGCTTAAGACCGTTTAATTTCTTTAAATGACTTAATCACTGGAAACTTCATGTAGAAGTTTGGATTTCAGGTAATTATCGAAGGAGAAAGAAAAGTTGCTTGGCAGTAGATCTCAGTTTGAAATTAAGAATAAAATGAGAACAATAAAACATGCACCATGAAATTTCTCTCAAGGTTAATGATAATTCAGTTTTAGAAACACTATATTCAGACGTGGCTCTTCACAAGACTAAAGTAAGCTAAGTTTATCTTCGGTGCATCCATTCATTGCTTATTGCCCTTTGTTTTACTTTGTGGTAACCCTCAGACGGTCTCTCTCATCCCTCTCCGTTTTATATTACAGACATCAGCCTTGCACTATAACCGGCTCTGGGAACACATACACTAATCGATATGTTATCCAAGAGTATTTGCATTTTAAGTCTAAACTGCAATAGTGGGATCAAAGTCTGTATTTTCATCAAATGTATTATAAGAGAAGGAAGAACACTTTGTTTTGTTTTGTTTTTCAGAAGGAGGAAGAAGGAAGAGGGAGGTAGAAGGACTTTCCAGGGCTTTGAAACTAAAAGCTCCTGAGCAGGGTTACCATAGGTCCTAGTTTTCCCAGAGGAGTCCTCGTTCACCTCCATTGCTCTGGCATAATTATTAATTATGTCCCATTTCACATTTTTTAAAAAATGTCATGGTTTGGAGGATCAGTTATATGGCCAACCAATTACAGAAACATATCTACTTATTTTGACTAATTAATGGATCATTCAGACAATAAATAAACACATTTTGCTTAAATATTTAAAATATTATCTAAGTAAGTAGTAGATACACTTATAAAAGTAATGTCCAATTAATAAAGAATGCTTATTTTTCTAGGCCTGACTGTAGAACTTCCTTCTCCCTGACATCTTGTTCTCAGATAGCAAGACTTCTATAAGAAAAACTCTTCTGCTTACTTTGCCAAGAAAAGTAATCACCCAATTTGTAGGCTTTTGCATTGGTCTAATATATTTTATATGTATAACCTTAATTTTATTTAAATTATGACACTGTGTAAGAGGTGTATAGATATATCAGATAAGATCGAAGTTATGGTATAATGACAAAATTAAATCACCAAATTTCAGGATTTTAACTCAATAGAGGTTTGTTTTCCATTCAAGAAAATTCTCAAGTATTTGGGAAACTCTCTAGACAGCTCTTTGTGTCAATTCAAGCATCTTGTCTGTTTCTATCGTGTAGCTCTACAATCTTAACAGGAGTGGTCCAGGGTTGTCTCAGAAGAGGAAGAGAAAAGGTGGAATCTTATAAAGGTCTTTTTGTTGTTTACCAGGAATGACACTTGTTACTTCCGCCCATGATCCAATGGCCAGAAGGAGTCACAATTCTGATCATCAAAAATCCCTCTTCTACCTTATTACTATGAAATAAAACATCATTTCCTTCTCACGGAGACAAATTTACTTTTTATCTCACCACTGAATTCAGTTCAAAAGTTCGGAATCTCTGTTGATACACAGTGGTCTCTATATTGAGTCAAATGTGGTTCCATCATTATCTGCCTCTGTACATCAGAGGGAGGCGGTGCGCAGGGAGGGGGAGATGGGTAATTGCAATGAATATTCAGAAAGGAGGAAACAGAAAACCGCTCCACCATTATTGATCCATAGCAATGTTTGAATCCCACTGAGAAGCACCACACATGCCTCTGATTTGGGATTGTAGTAGGTGCTTTGATTAATTCCTGATTCTGCTCCCTGGGAGTTACCTCTGGCACACTGTTTTGTGTGACCTCTAGCCCCAGGTTCATGGGACTTCTTTTTCTTCTGTTAACTCTCTTGATAATAACTGAGATGTGTTTTTGGCATTACATCTTTTTTCTGTGGCTATACAGCATTCTAGATCTGCTTCATGTTCTTCTAGATTTCTTGATTTAATGGAGTTAACTTATTAAAAGATAATTAGCAGATGGAGCAGAATAATAAAAAAAGAGTGTTTTGTGTAGAATACGTTTTTGTTATCGAATCATTATCAAGCCATCTGAGCAACAAATCTAAAGCCACACTTCCAAATCACTTATCAGTTAAAAGCTGACATCTTCATTCTCTATTTGTGGGTCTCTTCATGCTTTATTTTTTACTTAGTTCTAAACTGAGAATGAAAAAATACATATATTAATTATTAGTTCCTTAAACTTCTCACAAACATTATTTATATTATATTCTAAAGAGCTAAACTTTCCTTATGTATCCAATAAATATGGTTTTATGAATCATGTCTAATCAAGGCTGGTTAAACTACTCTGAAGCATGTCCATCTTGACTGAAATCTTTTGACAGCCATTTTTGAATGTTACAGTAGAATAGGCTCATTACTTTCATTATTCTCAGGAGGTATTCACAGGTAAAAATAAAGATTTTTTATGCATGTTAAAGTAATTATTTTGTGTGTTTCTGATGTTACTGCTATTGAATATAATTCAGACTAAAATGTTATATGTTTATAGATATTAAATAAATTTTGAAGAAAATAATATTTAAAACAAAATTTAAAGAAAATAACATAGAAGCACAGAGTAGTATTTTTGTTATTATGAGTTTTACTGATCTTGAGGTAGTTGATCTAGTATTTCAGTTAATTTTAATAAACACTTTGAGTCCTTTTAGAAGCTATATAGGATTAATATTTTGCCTAGCTAATGGTATCACTTTTCCTTTTAAAGTCTTCACTGATGATTCAAACTAGCTTTTGGAGACAACTTTCTGCCAATTTTACTCTGCTTTGTTGAGTTTTTATTTTTTACTTTTTCTAATAAAAGCCTAATCTCAGAGTCTTAAATTTGTTTAGATAACTGGCTCACATAATTAATTCTTCTTTTAAACATAGTTTTTCATAAACATTTTAATGACATCAAAAATATGATCTACATAAAAGAATCATATATTTACAAATTCTCAATCTTGGTTCAAGTTTATTATCTATATCAATTTTTAAGACTGTTTTAAGAGACACTTCTTTGGGTTTTTCCTTTTAAATATTTTAAGAATCTCTCCAGTAGAAAAAAAGTAACATATATGTCTTCACAGTTGATAGTAAGAGATTTTTGATTGTACAATAACAGTAATGACTTGCGTTTTTTTTTTTTTTTAATAAGTGCTTTTTCTAGAATGATTATTGGGCTACCAGTCTAAGACTGTAAAATTGATTATTTTAATCATAATAACCACTAAGCATAGACAATATACCTCCTCCATTTTATAATAAAGTGTCTGACTCTAAAGATTATACAATTTGACAAAAGGAAGGTAGCCAAAAGGCAAGGACAGGATTTTATTGTAATGTTTTCTAACTTCAAAGCTATTCTTCTTAAACCTTGCTTATAAAAAATTTATAATTTGTAGACCTATTGGACCAAGCACAGTGTTCAGTGCATGCTGAGTGATTAACAAATGGAGTTTGGTTTACCAGAACTGAGAAAGTCATATACGCCAATAAGTACCGTTTTCAACCTAGATCTTAGCAATATATTAACTAATTTGCCTTCTGAATTATATTAAAAATCAATATCCAGTTTGCAAAAGTCTCTGGAATGAAAAGAATTGTATAAATGGGAGTGAACATTCTTCCATGTTCTCTAAGGTCCTTCCCTTAACAGTCAAGGGAATAATTGCTTTTACAGAGCTACTGTTCTAAGGTTTTCCTCTGCCTATAGTATAGACAGGCATCAACAGACGATTGTCTGTAGGTATTTGCCTAGGGGAAGCTATTGAATGTCAAGGCAAATCAGGGCAGTTTCCTCAACTGTAGAAAGTTACTGGCAGGAACCTTGCAGGCATAGGTATATTTTAAGACAGTAGAAGTGCACATCGTGTCAATAAGTTTATATCGCCAAATAACTATTTTTTGACCCTGATATCAGTTGTTTTATAATTGCTTTATAATACAATTTATTTTAAAGCATATTTCTAGGAAACTAAAACTGTCAATAATCATGGATATGGTTTAAAATATACTTATATATATATTTTAAAACAATTTTCAAATTTCTTGCATTATATTTTTTGGCATATAGAAAATTTGGCATATTACTCATAATGATAATTACAGTTTAACATTGTGTTAAGTGTTAGAATGCTAAAATTAAATAAGCTTTTTTGTTAAAATTACATTTTATAAGTGAATTTTGATAAAAAGAAAATCCCAGAAACGGAATCCTAAACTGGCATTATAATTTACATATTTTGTCTGTTACTTTTTGGTCTTCAAAAGGAATGGTATAAATTTCTAATGACTTGAGACCCAGCCACCTGCCATTCTAAGAATGTTTCTCTCTTCGCAAGTAAAGTGATGTGCTAATTAACTGTTAAAATTTGGGGTAGGGGGTTGAGAAAAAAATGATAATGTGTAATGGTAAAAATATAAACATTTTCCTATGTAAATGCATTCATTTTACTATTCTTAGTGGGGAAAAAAATTGATGAAATTATTATGCAAAGAAGAAACAATGTCACCTTTTAAATTACAATTTGGATAAGGATCTATGAAACACAAGCATTCATACTAAAATAGACTTTACTGTTCTTGAAGAAAATCAATGTTGGTGCCAAATGGACAGAATCAGAAATTGTATATATATACATATATATATATATATATATATATATATGCCATCAACTACAATAGACATTAGGATTTAAACCTAGAACTTCAGTTTAAAATAGTATCTTATTAGCTCTTAGTCTCTACATGCTAAATAGTTATCAAGCATAGAAAGAATAAAACTCATAACATTGAAAACTAACACCAGTCTGTCACAACGCATTGCCAGAACATGCAAACTAATTTGGCTAATAGTATCGTACATAGTTGACAGTGGTCATGAGATATAGGCCAAGAGAAAGATTAGACATCTATCAATTTATTTCCCTGGAGTCATAGAAAGATGCACACAGTGTGATCAATGTCTCAGGCACTAATACATTATGAGGAAAGCATAGATTGTCCAGTATGACTGAGCACAATGTACTGAATCCAAGATGCATAGATTTCATAAGAAATGATGCTTTGAGGAAAGCGGAGACTTTTACAGAATAAAGTTATTTTCCAGGAAATGCAAGGGTTTTGTTATTATTATTTTTCAAATAATTACTGAACCACCCTGTTATTAAAGTAGAGAAAACTCACACTACTTTAATTTTGCTAAATGCCGAGGGTTATGTCTAGAGGTGTATGCACCAATCAACTTTCCAGATACAGATGTTAGGTAACAAGTCAGATATGAGCATCAGGGGGAACAAAGGAATAGGGACCCAGCCCAGAGGTTGCTATTGATGGTTAGAGAATTCCCCAGAGACAAAGGACAGGAGGGGCCATAATCTATAGCTTATCTAATCCAGCTACAGGTTCTGCGCAAAAAGTACTAACCTAATTTGCCTACAATTTAAGCTTCATTTATAACACCATGTTTATGCCTGGAAGTTCATAACTCTAACAGACTGAATTCTGGGTAAGCACATGCACATTAAGCAAAGAGTTATATAGCAGCCAGGTGGCAATCAAAATGTCATCACTTGCCAATCACCTAGGAATGCCTTTGGAATCACCCCACCACAGTCCCATATATAATACAGGCCACTCCCTCTTCCAGGGCTATAGCTTTCCATCTTCCCTGGCTGTAATCCATACCCTCCCCCGACAGGGTGCATATCCTCATTTCCACGTGGCTAGCTGTTGTTAGACTTGACCTGTCTCCTACCTCAAAATGTGCTTTTACTAAACAAATATTTCTCACATTCGCTGAGTTGAAATTCATTTCTCCAACAGTGAAAAGGACCTAGAGGTGTGTGTGTTACCGGAACTCAGATTGCTCCAAAGGTAACACAGGTAAGAAAGGGGAATCAATGAGCAGCTCTATGGGCAATAAGTACCACATACAAATAAATTTCCAAATCTCAATGAGGTAAGTATCCTGGAAGAGGCGAGGGCGATACTGATTCAACAAGCAAGCTATAACTCTATGAGGCAAACAGTCTTTGAATAATTGGGGGGAAAAAATCAAAGAATAACATAAAATATTTCAGAGGCAGACAAGTTTCAAACATTTCAGAAAAAAGTAATGAGTGAGTAAAGTGTTCCATAGCATAGAAAAAGATGAAAAACTACCACATTCATTTCTGTGAAGCATAATTATCATATCATAACTTGACAAACATTGCAACCACAAAGAAAATCATAGATAGCTCAAACTTTCTCTTGTCTTCAATGATTGTTGTCATCTGGTATTTATGTCCTTTTGTCCCTCCTCTTGAAGGTGGGTTATATTACTCACTTCTAAAGGAAAGAATATAGAAGAAGTAATAGGATGTCACTTCTGAGCTTAGGTTACAAAAACACTATAACTTCTGTGTTGGAGTCTTTCTCTCTGTTGCTCTCATCCTTCTCACTCTGGGATAGCATGCAAATCTGTAGAGGGGCCCAAGTTGTAAGAAACTGTTACCATCAGCCAACAGCATTCTATCTATGTATATAGCTGTCTATTTAATTGTAACACATTGTACATAAAGTGTGGAAATTAGTTTCTATTTCAATTTCTCTCTTCCTCTCCTTTTCTTTCCCTTTCTTCTCTCTCTCTCTCTCTCTCTCTCTCTCTCTCTCTCTCTCTCTCTCTCTCTCTCTCTCTCTCTCTCTCCCCCCCTCCCCCCTCACCACCCCATCTCCCTCTTTTTTTTTTTTTAAGCGAGTACATCTGGTTATTGGATTGCAGATGATTTTTAATTCTTTTATACACTTTTTTTTTACATTTTATGTCTTGCACAATAAAGATAAAACATTTTATTATTCAGTAAAGAGTTGGATAGAAGTACCCATAAACTTTTCCTGCAGCCTACTGAAATACCATCACCAACTCTCACAATTTAAATCATGGTATTTTCATGACTGTCTCAAATAAGGGAGTCAGAAAATAGAATGTAGCAACTAAGGGTTGGATGTCGCTAGTTCCCTTTGCTGAAAAGCTCTTCCTTCGTAGCTATTCACTGTTTATAAATGACAGCACAAAAGAATAATTGGGAAGAGTTGCCTGATACAGAGAAAAAGGTAAAAGTCTCTGAAAGTCTTCTGCTGGAGAGTTATTTTTAGAGATCTTAGCAGGCAGAATGGCCTTTCAACCAGGCTCAGGCTACCAAATGCACTTGTGTCTCTATTCATTTTTCAGAGAGGCAACATACAATAACAACAAACGAACCGAAGCACACATAATATACATTTTATACTTTTACCGTGCAACAATTTTAGTTTTAAAATGCTATAATTTGTCATTGTCCTGAAAGGATGGAAAATTGTAAGCAGCATTTTGGGGGAAAATGTTTCTCACAACTCAGAGGTGCCAGATTTAGGCAAAGATTGTCTTGGGAACAGTGTCAAGCCTTAATGTACTTTTTTTGTTTTCTTTCTGAATAACTTCTCTACTCTCTTGTGATATGATATGCTTATGGTAGCTACTACTGTAAGGTTTCCCTAGATAGAATTGAAACAAACCTATGCAGAGTAAGAAAACTATTTATAGAGCATTAACTCTATGCTGGCATGCATTTTTACATCTTTAATAGAAAAATTTATTTTATTCTATTAAACAAATTAGGCTACACTGTCAATATACCTTTTGTTCTCAGATGAAAACACTAAGGCATAGAGTTAGTAACTATCTTGTCCACATTATACAGCTAATAAATGATGAGCTAAGATATAGGCCAAGGTATCTCATTCTTAGTCACTATAATAAATCTCTTGACATATTTGCAATGATCTATTGAGCCCTTGTGTGTAAAACTACCCCTACTGGGTGAGGTGGGTTTTTTCTTTAAAATAAATGTAAACTCTTACTGTCAAACAATCTGGGGGATGCTTTGCCCTGAGGCAAAAAAAAAAAAAAAATTAGTGAGAAAATTGAAAGGGAGGCTCTCTCTTCCCTCTCCAAATTCTTATTCTGAAAGGTGGAGGGGTTTAGAGTAGATTTGGTCATGAGGGTGGCTTTAGTTCACACAGTGTCAGCAGAAGAACCAGTGGGTTGGTCAAATACTTTTCCCCCCTTTTTTTGGCGATGGTGTTTCTAATTGTGGCAATGGCAGTGATTTTAATCAGTTGTCTGAAAAAGCAGTAATTCTTGAGAAAGTAACATCCGACTCCACGTTCAAACATGCAGCTGAGTTCTGGACCCGCTGGCAAAAAGTGAGATAAATTCTTTCTGACATTTTGAATGTAAGGAGGTGATCATTCCTTAACTGAGGTCTGGGAGGATGTTAGGTTCTGGGCATGTTGTTCAAATTTTCCCATTATTCCCAATTATTGCCCCTGACTCTGTTCATAGTTGATCTGTCTTTGGAAAAAGAGTTCTGTGTCAATTCTAAGAGTTATTTTCAACGACTTGGTCTCTTTACTGTCTTGAACATTTTGCTCTAGTTTTTCGGACTGGACTCAACACTGAAGGTTATCTACTTTTTGGTGAGGTAACAGTCATCTAGGGGGGATAAATCAAAAAGAAACCTGCATTATGGTTTGTGAAAGCTGCATACTAGCAGACAGTTGGAGTCATTGCCAGGTGTAGTTTTGTTTGTTTTTCATTTTGTTTGTTTTTTAATTCAGGTTCAACAGCAAAGCTGGGCACATTATTGAGGGCACCATGGCTCCTGGGGATGTCACCTAGACAGTGAACTTTCCAGAGGCCAGCATTTACAAAATTGGGCATAAGTGATTGCCTCTGAGTATCTGCTTCCATGGCACAGCAAGGCTAACTGTTTAATGGGCCAATGTAAACATCTCAGGAGTGCTTCAGAATATGTGAGGAGAAAGATCTAGCAATAAACTGGATTTATTGATCATAAGTTATCATGATTTAAATATCTTCATGTTGTGTGATCTTATCATAAGACCACATGCTAGGGGCATCTCCGAGTTGACAATGACAGCCATGCTAGACTTGTTGACAGTGGGTGTCCTTATTGCAAAGCTATTATCTATATCTTTATATAAACCTCCTAATGCCCTCAGGGGCTGACTTCCCAATTTTTCCAACTGTGACTGTGATCTCTCTCTCTAAGAGCCACTGATTGATGAGTTTACTTACTAATTTCCAGTGTTGAAATTACTTTCCTAATTTCTACTGGCAGGAACCATTTCTAAGGTGGGAACTGAAGATGAAAATGCCAACAAATAGGATTTTAACAGAAAGGGTGCAAGAGGGAAGAGTCTCTGTAGTCTGGGAGTACCCTTGACCCACTCAGATCTGCCCAAGAGTAAGACAAATCTTAAATGAAGACAAATTGGCTTGAGATCCACAGGTACTGTGTTAGGAACTATGTAAAATTACATGTTCTGCCTATCTGCATTCTTCCTTGCTAATCTTTACACAATGGAATTCCACAAAAAACACTTAATAGTGGATGGCAAGTAAAGTTATGGCCTCAGCACTGTGCTAATTTACTTTTACTTAAAAGTTATTTTTTGGAATCATACTCTTGCAAGGGTTATAAGCAAAGATATCCAAGAGAAAGGAATTATTCCTCCTCCTCCTCTTCTTACTTTGAAGAAACAAATATTTCTGGAGTACTGCCTTCTTATTTGTACATAATAGGCAAGGGACTTTCACATGTATATTACCCATTGACAAAAATTGTAAAGCAAGAATTAAAATTAATATTCCAGCAGGAGTAGCACTTGGCCAAAAATTATGCAGCTGGTGTCTTTATAAGAAAGAAAAATAAAACTTGAACCCTGAAATCTGACCCTAAACCTAGACAGTTTTGTGTGTTTTGTTTTCTCTGTTTGAATATAAAAATATTATTAAATATAAATAGTTATAAAAAATTCAAAAAATATTAAAGTATTTAATGTAAAATAAGTGGTTTTTTTTTACATCTTCCAAAACTCACGGCACATGGGCAACTATATATAATAGTAAAATGTCTATATTTCCACAAAATTTTGATGTGTTTATAAATTGTATAAGAATACTAACATGCATAAGAATACATCTTCATGTAGATTTGTCTTTAAAATTTGCTATGTACTAAATATATTGGTTTGTAATTTGCTTTTCTCAGTATCTGAAGACTTTCCAGCTGTAGGTATACACTATCTGACTTTTTGATAATTGCATGGTATTCATTTAACTAATACATATATGTATACACACACTTATAATACACGTGTTTGCATATTTATGTATATTTTAAATGCAAGAATAATAAAAGGCTTCTTATGAAATGATGTGAAGTACAGCATTGCTAACTCAGACTCACAAATCAAATATTGCTAATAGTTAAGAAGGACACAGGTAATGGTGGGACACAGATAAAGTAGGAGAAGTCTAAGAAGGCCGAGGCATTTCTCCAAGTTCTTCTTTATTATATTAGAACACATTGTAGCCCTGATTCAACAAACACACACTCCAGTAATGTATCACTTCAACCTCCCTTCCTATGTACAAATTTATTCTTCAGCTGAATCCTTCTGCTTTTTATTCTTCTAACAAACATGTTCTTTGATCCAATCGTTATATTTTTCAGCTTAGTATCCTGCTTGTTTTGTTTTGTTTTTGTTTTTTCTATTTTCTTTGTATAGTTTTATATCACTGGTATTGTTCTCATCTTTTTTACATGTCTATTAGGCTTATTTTTAAATTTCTGGTCCCTCTGGTGAAATACTTAGACTTCTGATGCAATGAAGCATACACTTTATTGTCTCTCATTTGAAATAGTTGTTCTCCTCAAATGCCTGGTTATTTTGACTTCTGAGGGTTTTTTTCTCCCCCTCTTGTCATGTGCTTATCAACTACACAGTCATGCAATGTGCAATGCCTGGCAAGACCAGGACTTAAACTTTGCCAGTTCCAATTAGCTCAAAGTGTAGTATGGTGGTTTACATTCTTCCAATTTGATAAAGTTGAACCTATATTTTTCGGAACCCCTTCTCTCTCCAATTCTGGGTTAGAGTTGGTGAAAAGAAGAATTTATACAAAATGCAGAAGGTGGGACTAAAGCAGCAATTATTACTCCCTGGACGTCCTTATGAATAGATATGATGAAAGACAGATGCGACCAGCTTGCCTTTGCTCTCTCCAGTTCTGTGCTTAGATCTCTTTTTTCAACATGCTGGTTTAGCTGAGCATCAGTAGTTCTAGGCCCATTACTGGACACTTGGCTGAGGGCCCTTAGAGACAGCAGTTCCAATATGTTACTGTACGAACTTCCCCCTTTGTAGGCCCACTTCAGGGTTCAGCTACTCACAGTGACCAGATCCAGAAGTGATTCTCCAGTTCCTCCTCTCAGATCTTAACTTCCCCAGCTCCTCCCACCATAGTTGAAGGTATCAAATTACAATTCCCTGCTGTCATGAGCTCTATCCTTTCCTACTTAAACCCTGCCTGGGACAAGTTTAGGCTGAATAAGCTGAAGCATGGGAAGCACCAACACTAGAAATCGACTTTATTATTTCTTAACAATTTCTCAGATCAGAAGACCATCCCCAGCCAAGCAAAGAGAAGCCGAAGAAGCAGGAGGAACGCCTTCTTCCTCTTGTTCTCCAGCCTTGAAGGTGTATGGGAGAGAGGTGGCGTTGCATCTGCCCCAAACACGTTAGACCCCACATACCTGCTTTTCTCAGCTCCTCATGCACTCATGGTGTTTGTGTGGCTGTGATTTTACCCCAGAGAAAATCTTCATCTGAGATCTGAGTCACCGTTGGTGTGGATTCTGGCACTGTTGGTCCCACGCAGAGTGGGAGGAAGCAGAAGCAAAATCCCAACAGCATTTTTCCTATTTTTATTTTCTCACAATTGAGCAGAGCTGCTTTCTGTCCTAGTCAAATACCTCCTCCTCTATGCACGTTCTTGCTCAAAACAGCCTCTTCAAGTTTTTTCAGTTCTCTCAGTGTGAGGGTATTTTCTTTTGTTGCTCCCGGGGCTATAACTTTTGAGATACAACCAGCACTTGTGCTTTTCTGCAACCAGTTTTGATATATTTCCCTCACCCCCTTGTAACTATATCCATTTTATAAAGGTATTTGAGGTAAATAAGTGTATTTAATCTGATATGTTTAATTTTAAATCTTTTTGGCTTTGTTTACACTTTGCTTTAGTCAACTCTAGATGCCATGATGAAATACCATGGTGAAATAACAGGTGGTTCAAACATCAGAAATTTATTTCCACACAGTTGTGGAGGCTGGAAGCCCTAGATTTTGATGTCGGCATGGTTGGTTTCTGCTGAGAGCCTTCTTCCAGGTTTACAGATGACTGTCTTCTTGCCGTGTCCTTACATGGCAGAGAAATAGTCTCCGGTATCTTTTGTTATAAGGACATTAATCCTATTGAATCAAAGCCCTATTCTGTTGACCCCGTTTACCCTTAATTACTTTCATAAAGGGCCTAATCTCCAAATACGGCCATATTGTGGGTTAGGGCTTCAACATATGAATTTTGAATGGACACAATTATTCCATAGCACAATTATTTCTTGTTTCTCCTTTCATTCTCTATCTTCAATCCAGGAAATGAGCATCTTTCTTTTGTATCAAGGCTACATATTTTGCTCTCAATCACCTTTGCTTTAAAACTACCTCCCCCTATCCCCTGACATAACACTTCCTGGAAATTTTCCAAGTGCGGATCCCTCCCTCTTCCTTCATGAAAAAATTAGCTACACTTTTTCCCAGTATTCTTGGCTAAGGAAGGTATATTAGTGCCAACTCTTACTCTTTTAGGCAATGATGACTAAATGTAATTTAAACACATATGCATGTTAAAAACTTTAGGAGAATTTTACCAACAAATATATGTTTACTAGGTGCTATATGACGAGGACTGTGCAAGAATTGGGAATATAAAAATAAAAAACTAAGATTCCACCTCATAATAAATTTATACTAATAAAGGAAATTTGAAGCTCTTCAGTAGTAAGACCTGAGATTAATCACTCATTAAATCACATCACATACTCAGATGTTCCTTAGTTTTTGGCAAGCAGGCCATGTATTTTCCAATTACAATAATGACTCTGAGCTTAAACTGTGTCATTGAGTGTGGATTTGATCCCAATATCTGGAGCAGATAATAAGGATATCAAATACTTTCACTCATAAGCAGTCTGTCTAGTAAATATGCTAACATCATTGGTAGCAGACAAGCATAATTGAGGAACTAGCTTATATTCATAAGAGAAATGACCCATAAAGGAAAAAATCTTAATTTTTTCCACACAATTGTTTTATATTTCCAGTGGATATTCATGCAAAATGACCTGATAAGTTTTGTAAAAATTTGATATGGTTGAAAATATTTCTGACCATTTATTCTTCATCTCACATTTTTTCATTGAGTTCAGTATGGAAGATGAAAGACAGAATAGCTGGCATTTTCATTAATTTTCATCTAATTTAGATGCTAAATATCTTCTTTTTGAAAAATGTATGGCTTAAATCTTTTCATTAAATTATTCTCTAATGTTACTGCTAGGAATAAGAATTATTTAAAAAGTGTGAATGACGAAAGTTAATTTCAAGTTAAAAAAATAATTAACTCTTTATCGCTCTCTTTCTATTAACAGGAGTACCCACGTCTACACATCTACCACCATATCTCCTGATTTCATTCAGTACTAGCACAGAGTTGATATTTACGAATTATTTGATTAGTGAATAAATGTGTTAGTGACAGGCATGGAACATAAGCATCCCCCCAAAAAAACTAGTGATATTTATAAGATTTATCTCAAACATGGCTTATAAAAGTTATTTCTCTCATCAGGATGTTTCACCAATAATTTTTTTCAATTACATTAAAATATAAATTTATTTATTACTGTGAATATTTTTATGTAGATATAAAATAATACAGTATATCTTAATTGGTAATAGTAAAAAAGCTCTTTTTTACTATTTATATGTTTTCTATTTCTTTTCTGGTCATTTTATATTCTTCCACAATCTTATTTTCTACTGGCTTTACATTATTCTGCTGTACGAATGTTAAATAATTGACTCAACAGTTACTTATAATGATGAACAATTCCATGAGGATTTTTTTCCTTTTAAATCACTAGAAAATATTTTTTTTATTAAGTTGACTTAGGAGATGAAGGGAACACAGTACTTTTAAACTTAGTTGAATTTTAAGAAAAAAACATATACTATGAAGAAGATAAGAAAATTTCAATTACCTGTATATGAGAGTCTCAAAATTTTTATCTGAAATGTTGGTTCTTGAGAAAGCAAGATGACCAAAGGTATGCCTAATGTGTGATGGAGTAAGTGTTGGAAGATTATTTGGAGACTAATTGTAGGCTGTCTTGGATTCCAAGAACCTACTTTGACTTAGAGGAAAGTTTTCTTTAATATGAAGTCATCGAAAGTTTTTGAACAATATTAATTGTGTACTAACATAGTCTATATGTTCACATATAATTAATTATTTAAAATAAATTGAATTTAATATTTAAATGATATATTATTAATATATGTGTGATTCCTTATGACTCAGATAGTCTTATGACTATCTGAATAAGAAATGACTGTGTTCTATGATGAGGAAAAAGGTTCTGAGATGGACTGGGAATGTTTATGAAACTGTTAGTTCTATAGAGCAATACTCATATATAGCATGTAATATATTTAGTATTAATGAAGAATGTATGCAAAAAATAGGCATATACTACAGATAATTTAAAAATAAGTGAAAAATACTGTTTTCATTCTTGTTTGCCTCTAATATAAGTCATGGGTAATATTTTTGTGTTCCATTGGTCTAATTTTCTGTCACAATACTATGAGGAAACAAGGTAGAATAATATCTAAGACTTGTCTAACACAATGTTTTTCTTTAAATTTAATACTACTATCTTGTTAGACTCATGCTAAACTATAGAGAATCCAAGAGATCTAATATAAGAGATATTCTTTCTTTTTTTCCATAGGAAAAAAAAACATTTTCTTTACATTAAATTATTTTTGGTATGGTGGAGGTAAAATCAATATAAGCTAATTTATTACTTAAAACATTTACTGCAGATTGGTAGATAATACTCTATATTCTTGGTTTGCATGATTTATTTTTTAACAGACAAAATAACGAATGTTTAACTTCCATAAAGTAGTGAATCAATTCATTTTCTACTGTTTTCACCTCTTCCCCTCCACCCTGCAAAATATGGTGATGACTTATTTAGTTATTTTGAGCTATTCTATTAACACTTTGTCGGGATTTTGCTTATGCAAATATTTATTAAATTACAAATTGGTTAAGTTCCTTGTTGTAATAGTTGAGCCTGGAGGCTTTTTATTGCAATAACTAATTGCAATATTTAATTGGGTCCTATGTTGATTTCTCATCTGTTTATATACACTTGAGAAAGAGTGTTTTTCAAAAGTCAGGATTTCATTTTCTTTTGAATATGTTATATAGTTTTAAAACAAATACAAAATAATAATTAAAATAGTAAAAGTATTTACCTAATGAAAAATTTGTTGCTATAACTTCATGTCCTTGTTAAAGAGTCAGCAAGATTTCTAGGACTGAGAACAAAGCTAACTGCTCTTGCCATGTTTAGGGTTTAAAATAAAGGGAAAAAAAGAGAATAGGAGAAAAGGAAATACTGAAAGAACAAGAAAAAATTAAAGAAAAGAGATTTAAAAAATAAAAGTTATATGAGTAGGAAAGTGAAGTAATTTACAACGTATTTCTATAGCAGCAAATTAGTACATTCACGCCGCAAACTGTCTGCCCTTCCTTTCTTCCAATTCAAACCACTTTGCTAAGGAAATTTTAGAACTGAAATTGTTTGTTTATATCTCTATTTTAGTAATTCATGTCACTTTCAAATTTTATATAATTTTATATTTACTTATTGGTCCTATCTAATTTGTAAACTTTTTAAAAAGGGAAAATAATTTTAATGCCTAGTACATTGCATTTATACTAGGTGCTATTAAATAATAATTTACTGAATGATTTACAATGCCGACTGCAACACATAAGACAAGTAATATGATTAAAATGTAATCATTTTGGGTGTTTTATCTTTTGACATGGATACTGACAAGAGATAATATCATTCAATAACCATAATAGTGACATAATCCATATAGTGACATTAGTAGACAATTTTAGTAGCATGTAAAAAGGTACAGTGGGGTAAAATGTCATGGCCACAGTCTCATAACTAGGTGAAATACAAAAGCTAGAAATTCATAATCTCTTTGGAAAAAAATAAGCAATGAGAAGTGTTTTAATAGAAATGTTCTGCCATAATATTATTCATTAATTAAATAAGCATAACACCTATTTAAGGGAATTATATATTATTGGAGAATTAATAATAATTCCAAGGTATCTATTGTTAGTTTGTGTACGAATCATGGTTAGGGTTCTTTATTTAAAATACAAAGTATATGTAAAATTTAAGAATCACTAATTTGTATGAAGTGATTAATTACATAAAACATATACTGTTACATGGTAGATAATTCTCTAATCTTTAGGTCTGCATAGAAACTAATAGTATTATCTAGTAAGTTGTAGTTTGAAGTTTCGTTTTGTAAAAGGGATGATAGTTTTATCTTCAGTAGCAATACCATATCATTGGTTCTCTATTTATATATTTTCCTCAAATAATCACATCTATCTTACACACTCATAATTTATTTTTGCTGTTATTCATTTAAGATTTTTATTGGTGAACACTTCAAGCATTTATTTGAAATCCAGAAAGGTCATATTTATGCCCTATAACTAAGGACAGAACCAAAATAATTCCTCTAATCAAATTTTAATACTATTTAAATAACTCTCAATCAATAACTGACTGCCAGAGAAAATTCTATACTCTTTAAAGAAAGATAACACAAATCAACCCAGTATAACATACTTTTAGAAAAAATGTCCAGCAAATTAAAAAAAAAAAAATTAAAGTGCCTCATAATCAAGAAAAAAAAAATCATTAGAGACACCACAGATAATCCATATAGTGACATTAGTAGTATAGAACATTAAACTAGCTACATATAGTCAATATTTTTTAGGAAAAAAATATACAAAATGAATGAAAAGATGGACAATTTTGGCAAGAAAATAGAAAAATCGAAGAGGAGCCAACTGAAAATTTTGTAGCTGAAAAATGAATTATCTCCAATGAAGAGTTCACTGAAAGTTTAACAGCAGGCAGGACAAAAAAATTATCCAAGTTACACATTATAATAATTAAGGCACATAAAGAAATAAAGAATGAAAATTAATAGCCTAAGACCAGTGGGGCAATATCAGATAGTGCCATATACATCATTAGTACCAGAAGGAAATGGGAGAATGATGCAGAAATTAGATGAAGATATAATTTTTTTCCCACAAAACTGATGAAAATTATCAACCATATGTTCAAGAGGCTAAGCACACACAAGATACTCACACATAAGCACATCAAAGTCAAATTGCTAAAACTAAAGATAATGAAAACAATCATAAAACTATGAGAGAAGAAAATAAATGCAGAGAAGAAAATAAATAAATATTACATATAGTATAACAAAAAATAAAGATGACACCACTTATCAGAACAATAGAATACCAAATACTAATGACTTACATTTTAAAACTGTTTTGAGGCGGGGAAAAGGCCCTATCAGTCTATAATTCTATATCCAGTAAAAATACACCCTTATAAATAAAGACAAATTGGGAACATTTCAACAAACAAAAGTTGAGATGATGCCAATAGGAGATGTTCACTTTAAGAAATACTAAAGAGAATTTCTTCTGACTGAAGATAAATAATCACAGATAAAAGCCAACATCTGCAAAAAGGAATAAGGATCACTCAAAATGTTTAATATGTGAGTTAATATAAAAGAACCATGTCAAGTATTATTAAAAGACTATTAATTATAAAGAAAGTATAATATGTATGGTGAGATTTATAACATATGCAGTAAGAAAATATAGTAGAAAGTATGGGGTAAATTGAATCATACTGCCATAAAGCTGTTTTATTGTATGTGAATTGATATATTATTTTGAGGTAGACTCTGATAAATTAAAGACACGTATTTTAATCTTTATAGAACACAGTCAAAATAACAATAATACAAAGAGGTGGAGCTAAGGCAATTGTGGAGAAAAATTCAAAAATAAATATACACCTAAAGAATATAGTGAATTAAGAACAAATAAGCAAATAACAAATGGAAAACAAATAGTAAAATTGTATACTTATATATCACACATTACATTAAATATAAACTGACCCAACAATCTAATTTAAAAAGTTTATCTAAATGGAAAAACAAAACAAAACCAAAAAAAAAAAAAAGAAAACATTTGCAAGAGACCAAATTTTAATGTAAAGAACACAGAAAGTTTAGAAAGAAAATGTTGGAAAAATATACTAGGCAAATGTTAATCATAAGAAAGCAAATGTTTATATTATTATCAGAAAAAATAGAATTCAAAACAAGATATTGATAGAGACAAAGAGATCATAAGATGAATAATTCATCAAAAAGATATAACAATTTAAAAGATGAATTTATCCAATAATATCAATTCAAAATATATGTAGCAGGTAGTGACAAAACCAAAATAGGAATAGTCACATCATGAATTTTCTTCAGCCTCTTCTTATAAGATATAAATGCTTATCTATTCCATTTTGCTAAAATATTGAGTCTTTGGAGAAAAAAATTAACATCTTTACTATTAATTTCCATTGTTATTTTAATGGCAAATAATGATTTTAGCTACTCCATGTCCACTTTAAGAGAATAAGTATTTTTCTAACAAGACAATATGAATGCATCTATAAAATAGACCTTAAAGTTTTAAAAGTTAAAACTTATTTTAGGGGAAAAAAGTTCAGTATTATTTAAGTACCTTAGATGGAATGGAGAAATATCCATATGCTGCATAAAGACAGGGAACATTTTGCGTTTCTTAGCGTTCCTATTTCTGGTGGAGTACTTAGCACATGATAAAAAAATTAATAAGTAATTTTTGAATAAATAATCAATTCACTGATTTAATAACCTTGATAACCTCAACAATGTGATTTTAGTGTGTAAGTATAGCTGTAAATGCATAATATGCAAATGCAACAAATCACGAGAACATAAATTATGTTCTAAAGGGATGGACAAAGTGTATTTGTAGCCTGAATTTATGCTTTAAAAAAAGCTTAATAACATGAAATACAAAAAAATAAAATAGTTATTGGTAATACATGTAAAATTGACACATAATTGAATTATATCCTATAGGGAGTTATAGACCTAAAATGTAGCTCTTGAAAATATAAAGTACTTGCTATGTAATATTTAAGCTGCTATAATACTACAATATTTAAATTTGTGGCAGCACTAAGATGATATATGAATGTATTCATATATATTCTTATGTGCATGTCTATACATATATATAAAATATAAGATAGCTAATCATATGTGACTTTATATAAGTCTTTACCATAAAATTATTTCAAACTTTCCAAAGCCATTGGTGTCAAGAATTTATCTCTAGTAACAGAGAACAGAAGCTTTTCAAAATTTGGACTAAAAATAAGCTTAAGATAAAATATAATAAACCAAAAAAAAAAAAAAAAAGTGACATTTTTCTAATTCATTGGCATAAGAGAGGTTTTCCTATGTCCTATTCTTTACTTTCCACTCATAGCTAATTCAGATGTTTTTTTTTGGGGGGGGGTGGGAAGTAAAATAAAAACATCTTGCTCTTCTTTGTCTTACATACTTACAGCTCCCAGAATAGGATAACAAAATATTATTAGGACTCCATCAGAATATCTCTTTTAGGATTTCCAGTGAGGCTTAAGAAATGGGATGCGTAAACAAAATGAAGACTAAAAAAGTTTAGGGGAAGGTGAAAAACTTTAATAGCTCAGAAAATAGACAATAATACTCACTGAACAGGATGTTATTACAGCTGGATATTGAGACCTTTTTATGGAGTTATTTCAGGCGATAATTAAGTTTCAGATGGGGGAAAAATGGACTCTGAAACCAGATTGCTGTGTTTCAAATCCTGACTCCTTTATTAATTAGCTCTATGACCTTGGGCAACTCACGCAATGTATCTGTAACTCAGTAATGTTACTTACTTCATGAGTTCGTTTTGAGAGTTCAATAAGTGAGTCCACATCCAAAATCACTTACCTGAAACCCTCAGGACCAGAGGTGTTTTAGAATTTTTTTTTTTCAGTTTTAGAAAGGTAAAATGGTTTTTACACTGAAATATGATTTATAAGGCACCTTGACATTATTTTTAGTGAAAGTTGCCTACATTTACATCAAGCAAGATTAACAAAGACTATGAATTACCTCTCAAATCGGCTTTCACAGCAAACAAGTTCATACCAAACATGAAAAGACTTTCTGTTTTCAGGGCTTTATGGAATTCAGAACTGCAGAAAATGAATCTGTATATCAAAAGCACATAGAACCGTGCCTAGAAAATGAATTCATGTATTCTTAAAAAGAAATATGTTAACCTACTATACTACGTACAGATGGGGTCACATTAGGAGTATTGTGTCTAGTTCTAGATTTTTCATTTTCTGTGTAGCGTGACATACTTGAAATGCCACATATGATATTTTTATGAGATCTCAGCTAAACAAGAGCAGCACAGGTGTATTAATTCATTGTGTGCTCATGAGGTAGAACCAGCAATAGAGGTGACATAACACTAATGAACTACGTAGATTTAAATTAATATAAGAAAGAAAGTAACAACATTAATACCATAGACTGTTTCACCAATCGACGTGCCTCTTTCAGTGGCTGAATGGTCATCAAAGATTTTGATTATTGACAAGGTGCTCAGTTATGAGAAGCGAGTTTAGCTCTCAGATTCCCCACACTGCGAATAGTCTACAGTTCAGTAATAAACTACTACATAATTTAATTTAGTTTTTGCTTACCAATCTCGGAAACATTTCATTGAAACACTGTAAATATGTGTAAAGTGTGTACATATTTCATATATGCATAAAAATAGAAAATTTAAAGCTAAATCAATTTATAAAAATTAAACCAAAGCTAACTTCTACATTTTTTTTTTTTTTTGAGTAGGGGGAGTAAAAGAGAAGAATGTAGATTAAATAGTTGTTCTTAAATATAAGATGACTTTTTTTTTGGCATAACTTCTCTATGTGTTCAGCTATTTCTGGCCAGTATTGATTTATTAGGGCAATAAATATCTAAAACAATTATTTCGACCTCACTGTGAATATTAAGATTCCTGAAAAATGTAAACACTAAACCTCAGGTGAGATCTCTGTGGGAGAAATAAAGTGAATTTTCTTTAACGAAGTAAGGCACTGCTGGAACTTATTTTCTGTCAACTTGACTAAATGTGTTAAGTAAAATTTAGTGAATAAGGTACAGAAAATAGCAGGTGGTTGAAAATTGATTCGAATAAAGAATTTTAACACTTAAAACATGTTGAGGTAATTAAAGTAAGTTTTGTTAATATTTGTAACCATTCAAACATAAAATTCTTGCCAAATATAGTTTGCCTTTCCTGCTGTTGAAACAATTCAAAAAATAAAGTAGAAAATTCTTAAAAAGGAGACCATTCATGCACCACAATTTACAATAGCCAAGATATGGAAGCAACCTTACTGATCAACAGACAATTGGTTTAAAAAATCATGGTTTATATATACAATGAAATATTACTTAGCCATTAAAAAAAATGAAAGCCTGCCATTTGCAATGATGTGGATGGATCTAGAGGTTGTTATGCTGAGTGAAATAAGTCAGACAGAAAAAGATAAATACCATGATTTCACTTATATGCAGAATCTAAAGGACAAAAAGATTTCATTTATAAGTGGAATTTTAGAAACAAAAAAGTCTAAGAACTAATTAAAACCAGACTCACAAATATAGTGGACAATTTAATTTGGTGATGAATAGAGGGGAGGGGAGTTCGGAGGCTGGGAGAATATGGTGAAGGGTTAAAGAAGTACAAATTAGTAGTTGATAGTTGGTCACAGGGATGGGGAGCACGGCATAGGGAATGCAGTTAGCATTAATATGATGGTTAGGTGGAGGACCAGGGAAGGGAGGGAACAATTGGGGGATCGTTTTATGAACTATATAGATATCTAACCAAGTACTGTATATTTGAAACTAATTTAAATAAATAAATTTTTTAAAACAGGAGACTAGATTAATTTTTTTATAACATCTGATTCTTAAAGAGATTCTATAAAATTAATACTCATTATGTCTATCATGAAATTTGTGCCTAATTATTTGAAACCTGTTTTGTGAGAGGAGGTTAAATGTTTTTTGTTGTTTATGTTGTTATTATTTCTCAAAAGAATAATACTGAATGTCTTTGCTTTATTCAGCAGATAACATGACACCAGTCATTAGAAAAGTAACTATGCCTCATCTCCTAAATTCTTTATGAAGAACAGTTAAAGATTGCCAAGCTCACTAAAAGATTAAAATATTTAGTGAAATTTCTTCTAAATGTACATTTTAATTCAACCATTCAATTCATATTTTCCTTTTTCCTCATGAGATAGGAGAATGAAAAGTGAACTTCCATGAATCTGACTATAAAACATGCGTTATTTTTGTGGACATCATGCTGTAAAGCCTGTGTTAAAGAGTGTGAACTGCTCTAGGACCTCATTTATAATAGCCATCAAATAAAACTCATATAAAATACAATGGAGTGACATATTAAAGTAAAATTGTATAACATTTACTTGTTTTAATCTTATCTCTCCCTATGTAAAAAAATTAATCATACTGTTGTTAAATGATTTGGTTATCCAAACAGGTAAGAAATTATTTCATACTTGTTTTGGGACCAAAGTGAAGCCAGTCTCTTTTACAGTTTAGACCCCTGGGGGAATGTCAAAATAGAGAAAGCAGAAGAGAAAGCAGATGGTTTAGAATGAAATAATTTATCCACAAATCAAATGGAAAAAATAAGAAAATAATTCATTCCACAGCAAAGAGGGAGAATCTTACTTTTGTTGGACAGCATCTTTATTATTTCTTAGAAAAAAAATGGAATGATGAAAACTATATAATGACATCACTTTGTAAATGGTGATATTTCAAAAAGAAAAACAGAAATGTCAGTTAGCATAAGATGATGGTCAACCTAAGGCGCTTCATGTACTTTTTTTGAAGAGTAATACAATTATAAGAAATTAAGCTATATATACCTATATTTAATTTTTGTTAATTATGAAAATGACATAGCACTGTATTTTCAAAATTAAAAATCAAAAGTCTAATAAACTACATATTATAGAGTTTGTTTAAAATTAATTGCATGTCTATTAACAAAATCAACATTCATAATGGCAATATCCATCATTTTCTCATTTGTATAACAAATGAACATATTGTCAATTCTATAAGTTCAGGAATAATTTCCTATTTCAATTTCTTCACCCAAGCCTAGTACAATATGGAATAACTGCTTCTAACTTAGGCTACTTTACCTTTGTGACTATTTTTCTTGTGTTTTGATGTAAAGGCAATTTAAGAATATCTTTGTTAAATTTTTATAACAAAGTGGTAATTTCTCTGTTTGCTGCATACATTATGTTCAAGGAGGGCAATTGGTGGTCTTCACCCCTCTATGCTTGTAATGTTACGTTGTCAGTTTTCTGCAAATCTTGGTAAGCTTCATTTTATATATCTAATAAGTAGTAAAGGGATAGCTTTAAAAATCATTTCTTTTTAGCTTAGGCTGACAACTTTTTGTTAGCAAATAATTGTGGTACTTAAAATTTTATCGCCAAGAGATTTGACCTTGTTATTATGATTCGCTTCTGGGAATAACAATGCTTGTGTTTATTATGAGAATAGCACTGTTTTATTTAAACTTACCCTTTAAATAAACAAGTCAATAAAACATGGGAATTTACAATTTACCAAGATGTCGAGCTAGGTTAACTCTTAATTAGAATTAAAGGAGAATAACTTTTAGTGAAGTCCTTTTATTATTTCTATTCTCTTTCTTGCATACTGTTTCTCTTATTTTTTCTCTGAAATTATTACTTCAGTCAAACTTCAGTCAAAACAGGATTTGGAAATAGACAGGTAGATAGACAATAGACAGACAGACAGGCAAACAGGCAGATAAGCAAGTAAGCAGAGACTTGGGGAAAGATTATGCTTCTTTTCAACTTTCAGTTACCAGATTACCAGAGGAGAGTAGCTGCACTCACCTGGTTTTACAATTTTGCTATTTCGATTTCCCTTAAACTTTTTGTTACGCATTTCATGGCTTTGTTTATGTGGTATCAGTCATATTTTTATTTCTTTTTTTTTCTTTTTATAAAATTTCTATTCATTTTTTATAGCTGGGCTCAGACATAGCTCTTCCAGAAAGTCTGAAAGCAGTGGAGATGAGTGACTTGCATGTACATCGACCCTGCCATGATCTTTCCAAATGACATTATTTCTTTGGAAGTGTCTTATAGAAAAGGAGTGTATCTTCTTTATCTTTAAGATGCATGTCCCCAGGAGCACTTGAAATAGCAGGTACTTAATATTGACACCGAATTCACTGGTTTTATCCCATTGTCTTGCAATTTACAAATATTTATTAAAAACTTATTGATAGATTAGGAAATATCTTGTGTTCTTTTGTTATAGGTGATTTTGTGTTCGATTACAAAATTTCAATTAAATATGTGTAACAGTTTTGATGCTCTATCTTATTTAAAAATTTTTTTTGCATGATGATGCTCTATTGTAATGCTAATGAATTTATAAATCATTAAAAATGATTCAAAAGGAATGATAAAGTATGAAAGTACTAATAAATACAGCAAGTGGAAAATTGGCAGCAAGAGCAAATATTAATATAAATGGCAGTTGGATGACTAAAACACTTTTGGAAAAAAATATAAATCAAGTACTAATTCATTCTCTCCACAGAAACAAATTCCAAATAAATATTTTTTTCTAAGAATTGGTCTACCATATGATCCAGCAATTCCTCTACTGGGTATCTACCCCAAAGACTTGAAAACCCATATCCGAAAAGATATTTGCATATCCATGTTCATAGCAGCTCTATTCACAGTGGCCAGGACATGAAAGCAACCAAAGTGTCCTACAATAGATGACTGGCTAAAGAAGCTGTGGTATATATATACAATGGAATATTACTCAGCCAGAAGAAGAGATGAAATATTGCCATTTGCGATGACCTGGATGGAACTTGAGATAATTATGCTAAGCGACATAAGCCAGAACGAAAAAGTTGAAAATCACGTGATAGCACTTATATGTGAGATATAAACCTAAAAGCAACAAATGAACAGGACAAACAGAGACTCAGGGACATGGACAATAGACTAGTGGTTACTAGAACGTAGGGGCTGGAGGACAGAAAAGGTAGACAGGGTAAAAGGTGTCAAATATAAGGGGTTGGGGGAGGGTGAAGTGGGTAAAGGGGATCAAATATATGGTAGCTGAAGGAAACTGGACTCTGGGTGATAATCACACAATAGAAAAAAATAGATGTCAAATTATAGTGTACACCCAAAATTTATATAATTGTATTAACCAATGTTACCTCAATAAACTTAAAAAAAGTTTTTTTTTTTAGTTAGATAACAAATGTATTAAAAACAGAAAAGTACATGGGTGACTATTATCTATTTTTTCTACAAGAATATTTCCAAATATAAAATTAATATAAAGTTATATGGACAAAACAGATAAAAGTATTTATCAGTATAAGCTATTGCATGTCCCAAATCACCATAGATAATATTAAAAATTGAATTACCTGGAATAAAATATTTGCATCATACATAATTACTACCCTTATTTTATTAATTTTTTATAAACAGATCAAAAGAATATAAACATTATATAAAAATAATATATAATAGGACAGGTCACCAAAGATAGACATTCTATTAACAATAAAAAGGGACTGGGTAGATCATATGTTACAGCTAATTGATGAAAGTCTACAAAAACATTAAAAGACATGTGACTTATCTTTTGAAATGTTATAGTAAGCAGATGGTAAAACAATATAGGGTAATTCTAATTTGTGCCTGTGTGTATTTAAGCATTTACATACTTAAACTGATAATAGTTATTAATGAGGATGGTATTAGAGATTTTAATTTTCAATTTTTTGACTTTATTTTTAAACTTTCCACAATAAACATTTATAAGAGGAAAATATAGAATTAAGAGCACATTTTAAATATAAAAGTTCTTATTCTTTATAAAACCTCATTTCATCTAAATATCATTAGACACTTGGTTGATCCATTAAAGTTTACTTTCTGACAATAACCGTTACTTTTTTATGCTGTTTAAACAATTGAAACACTCTGGTAAAAATACTAATGTCATCTTGTGTCTACCTAGCTCATTATTTTCATTATTTTAATATAACCTTGTTAATGAAGTACACAAAAGCTTTTAGAAACTTCTCAAAGCCAAGAAGATATTTCCAGAACAAAAAAGATCATATCCAGAATTTGTCATTTCACTTAAGGACTGAAAGTCGTAGAGTCAAAGATAAAATGCCTAACACAAGGATGCGAAATGCAGTTTTGGTAAACAAGACATCCTTCAGGTTATTTTAAAATTCAGCATTAGTTACATTACTTTCTTGCTTGTGTGACATTTTAATGTCCCCTTTCACTAGCCAGTTTTTGAAAAACTTGCTTCAACAATGTTCAGCTAGATAATAGGTCCCTTAGCAAGTAAAAATGAAGTGGTACAAATATTAAAAGCATTCTGTGCCCTTTGAAAATATTATGAAAGTTACTGCACAGATGGGCTGAAAGTTTAATTACCTCAAACGAAGAGTGTCAGAGTCATCATTGCTCCTGCAACAACTGGAGATTTAGCAACCAAAACATCCATCAGGAAATTACTCTGAGAGTATATATCAAACACACCGAAGAAACAGCTGCCTTTCCACGCACGTCACCCAGATATGAGAATTGCGGGGCTTGAAATAACATGGAGATGCCACGTTGGCTTTTTTTTTTTCATTTGACATTTTCTAGGCATTTTTCAAATGTGCCAGACTGCGAAAAATATATGAAATAGAGTAAGATGCACTAAGTAAAATAACACAAGTTCAATTTCATGTATTTTTGGTATGCATTTTACGTGTGAAGTTTACAGTTCTATTACAAAATATGAAATTTTATTTTGGTGCATTTTTATTACAGAGATAAGACAATGAATCTTATTTATATAGAATTACTAAGCTTTCTTTAACTAAAAATGTTATGCTATTTAGGTTGTTATAAATAATTTTTAATAATGTTGTAAACTCTAATATATCATTGTATAAATGGTGATATGAAATTCTATTTCAGCAATAAGATGTCAGAAAAATCAACTAAACAAAGATAAATTTTTCAGAGTAAATATTCATTTCTCTACATCAAGGGAGAGTAAATACATAAGAAAATGGTAAGAACACTTAAAAATTGCTCTTTAAACAATCCATAGGTCATATGTCCTACTGTGGCATCTTGCCATTTTCGGCATTTTCTATTTCTGACAAGGTTTTGGCTGAAATTTTTTAAGACTGACTTATTATTACCGCTGATGTTAAACCTATGCATTTAAAGAAGCACAATATAGTCCAAAGCTGTAAAAACATAATGTGTTCATTCATATTTCAGAGCAAGTTTTAAAAGAAAGAAAACCACATATTCTGGACAATATTAGGAAGCTCATGACATTAAAGAAATCTATATCATTAATATCATCAATTTCTGAGAAGGATTACAATTGTGGTTACTCGAATCCAAATATGCTGAATCCCAACTGAATGACCGATAACTCATTTTTTACCTCCCAAACGTGCACTTAATACATGCCAAGTCTTACTTGAGGTTTTAGGATGTGCCAGTACAATTGGGAACATAGTTACATATAGAGAGAGTAATAACTAATAAATAACTAGTATCTTCTGTAATTTAGACATGTATATGACTCCCTATGACCACAAAATTTCTGAAACTTTGTATACAAAAGAACATGCAGAACATCATGAAGTATTTTTCAAGGCAATTAAAGATCTTGAAAGTATTATAATGACAAACTTCTTGAAATGATTATTGAATCTTAAAATTTTATTATGACCTAATCGAATCTCATCTCAATGAGTCAAAAAAAATTACATTTTAGAAAATGTTTCTTTCACCCAATAAACTTGGATTAGAGATTTATAGGCATGACATTATGTTAGATATATGGATCTAAGAATGGCAATGGAATAGATTTAGAATGCTAAAAAGACACTGAATTGTATAAACTTTAAGCAAATGAAGAATGCAGATATATAATCAATGGGCATCTTGCAGAGTATAGCACCCTGTTATTTGTCTGACCTTATGATCTATCACCTGACTCAACTCTAGGCACACTGGACAGCTGTTCTTCCAACACACAATAGGCGATCCTGCCTCAGAGCCTTTGCACATACTTACCCCTGCCTGGGATCCTCTTCTCCAGTTAGATATTTCCACGTTTTTTCAGTTCTTGGCTCTACATCATCTTCTCAAGTGGCCTTCCCTAGCCAATGTATATAAATTTCACCTCCCCTTCTTAATCCCTGCAAACTTACTCTCTACTTTTCTTGTTTTATTTTGTGTCTTTTTTAACACTGTGTATCTAGCATTCTATAGTATGTATAGATGTTACCTTACGAATTTTTTGTCTATTTTCTCCACTGAAATATAAATTTAGGTGTGGAGCTTCTCATTTGTCTTGTTTGTTATATTTCAGGCCCCTGATAATATTTGTTGCATGAATAAATGAAAGAACTGACTGAAATACAATGCAAAGTGAATGAAGTAATGAAAGAAATTGATCCAAAAAAAATTTATTCTAATTTTTTTCAAAATGATAAAATGAAATCAGCTAATGTTTCTTTTCAGACTTAGAATTCTATGATCTCGTAAGGCTCATATTTTAAAAAGGAAGGAAGGAAAGAAGGAAGGAAGGAAGGAAGGAAAGAAGGAAGGAAGGAAGGAAGGAAGGAAGGAAGGAAGGAAGGAAGGAAGGAAGGAAGGAAACATTTTATACACACAGACACTAATTTTATATCATTTCACTATAAAGGAATTAACATTCTCAACAATATAAAGTGTGTGGGTTGGGGGAGAAGCAAACATATATAGCTGGAAAGGAAAGGATTAAAAAAGCTGGCCTTTGATCTATTTCTCTCCCAGTCACTGGTGCAATACTCCAGGAAAAGAAAGAAAACAAGTCGTCTTGTCTAATAACTGCGTAAGCATGATGGTATTTAGATCTTTGGTAAATAGACTAATTCTTCTTGCTAGAAGGAGAGTCCTTACATATGAAATGCACTTAGCATTATATGTCCCTGGCTTAGCATTATTTATGATAACCTAATATAGAATCTATGGATTTATGAGTTGTGGTTCCCCAGACAATGCCTCATAAGTTATACAGCCATCTGTGTTATAAAATAGAAATATCAGTAATGCAAACACCTGCTGTATGAGGCGACCACAACCCTCATTTAGAGAAAACGTCTATCACTTAGACCAGAGAAGGAATGTTGGATGCAGGAAGGAGGAACATGGAGCGCCATGAAGAACGTTCCCGATTCTCACTGTTTCCTTTGGACCATTTGTCTGCTAGTTTCTCTGATAGTATTAAGTATTAAGTATGCTGATAACTCAGCATCAAAAAGCTATAATGACTTCCAGAGGTTGATGCTGGAGCATAGTTCAAAAGGACTTTTTAAGTATAAAAAGCTTGAAATTAGGAGACCTGGAATTCCAGTTTATTTCTAACCTGAATATCTTGAGGAATTTATTTAACATCTCTCAGCCAAGGATTTTTTATTTGTAAAATAAAGATAAACTTCAAAGGTTTGAGATAAGACATAAAAAATGCAATGCATTTCAAGTATCAATTGCCAAGTAAATAGTGGGTATATAGTTTTATGTGTGCATATGTTAGACTCCTGCCTTTCATAGGACTGAAAGACAGACTTATCAGAAGTCTCATCTCCTATCTTTAGCTTTTTATTTAGTATTAATGTGGGATAATAACTGGACAAATCTGATTCGTGGGTGAAATAGGATGAAAACAAGATGTGATTTCATTAATTTGTGATACTTTGAAGATAAATATATTAAATTTATTAATTACCAACTCTGTGGCTGGCAATGAAATAGGTGCTTTCTATATATCATTTTATCTAATTCCCAGAGCAACTTTCTGATGTATTGTAATCCTCATTTTATAGAAGAGAAAATAGAAGTTCAAAGAGGTTACATAGAGGAAATTGAGGATTGATATATATTGTACATCTGTCTCTGCCCACAGTGCCTAAGGGTAGGACTTGAACTTAACGAGTCAGATTTAATACATTATGTAAGCAAAGTCTAACAACTACTTTGTGATAAGACAGAAAGGAATACATGTATATGAAGCTGGAGACGGAAGGAAGGCAACAGAAGCAGCAAGTCACTGCAACAGGCTAAACTCCTCAAGGGCGTAATTGATTCTAAGTTAGAATCTGTGCAGTTTTTCAAAGTAAAGCAAAACCCACAAATAACAAGCCTAGCAAATATCAGTTACACTTGCACATAAAATGTCAGCATTTCTCAATTTACAAAGGGAGGAAGACCAGTCAAGACATTTCTCTTGTGACTAGACTTCCACAGTTTGCAATATAAAGCATAATGTTATGTGCATTGCATACTTGGATAACTTAGACCATATATAATGTACCCTGGAAATTTAAACAATCAAATAAAAACAAAGAATAATTTTCACTATTTTATTTCTAATTTAATTATTTGGAAGAGTTTCACAATTCTGCCATATTTTGGTATCTTTTTATTTCTTATTTCTTTGAAGATTCCCGAAGATAAAATTATTTTTAAATTATTTTCATTTCAAAATGATATAGAGTGGTGTCAAATGGCACCTGTTGTCACTGACCTTCTATTTTTTTCTGCCAGTATTAACAGTTAAATTGTTCTCATTTAAATATTTACATTCAATGCGATATAGTTTTAAGGAAAAACTACTCTAAATGAAACTCTCTATAGAGTTCACTTTCTTGAAACAATCTATTCTGCAGTCGTGCAGCAACTTTACAACTTTTCACCTTAAATATCGTGAGAGGAGAAAAAGAATGTCTTGAACAAACGTCTTTCCTCAAATGGGAGGAAGTGACATTGCCGGCGAATAGAGGCGCTGCCTCTTATCTGTGCTTAACAACCTCTCTCACTGGCCCCCATTCAGCTGCCACTTAGCACAAAGACAAGTCTGCATGTCATTTAACAGGTCTGCATTAATACATCTAACCAATCAATGGCTTCTACCCATTCCGCAAGGACACCAGCTTGTTACCATTACTAGACACTGTCAACAGAAAATGACACCAGAGTCACAAAAGGCAAAATGATGTCAGTTTAATCAGAGAGCAGACAAAGAGGCAAACAATGCTACCTAGGAACGAAGTGTAACAAGGAGACTCAGAGGTTGGCATAAGCTACTTTTGGCAGGTCCCAGTGAAACAGGCTTGAAATTCAATGATATAAAATCCAATAGAATGCCATAGACAATCAGAACTGTTTTCCCCCATTCAATTAAAATTGGTGACTGCTGTTAGCAGAAGGAAAAATCTGTAACAAAATATTGGAAGAAAGTGCAACCTGAATAGATTTCATAGAAAATTGAACGATTTTCCCATTCTAAGAGAAGCCCATTAACCTAAATTATATTATTTTAAAATTTGTTTAATCAATTACTTCAGTTTTCTTTCCATAGAAAATTAAATAGACATTTTAAAAAGTCTTATTATATTAAGCCAACGGCTTTGAATTGGTATATGTGTACCCTGACAAGATAGCTGTTCACATTAAGTAGTGATAATAATGATGGATTTGCACAATTATGCATGTGGAAGAGGCCTCAGAGATTATCTGGCCCAACCCGCTCATTTTACAGATGAGAAACTGAAGCTAAAAATGGACGAGTGAAATGCCCCAGAGCACGATGGTGTAGCCGGGTTCCTGGCTCTCAGTCCAGCTCTTTTCCCACAACACTGTTTAAGGTTCGTGTTTTACCATAACAATGCAATTTTTATCTTAAAAAAAAGAGGTAGCATTTCATTAATTTTCCATGCACGCATAATGCATGTTATTGTGAAGCAGTGAAAAAGGAATAATTTTGCTTGTTACTTCAAATAGAACATTCATAAACAATGAAGTATCGTTTTTACTGACCCTGTAAACCTTGTAAAATCCTTCTTCCAACCACCTCAAAGTACTTGAGATTGTGCAGTGACCTTAAAAAACACTAGAGGTAAGTGCCAAAACCCGGCCAATAAGAGCTGGCTGAGAGCAGCAGATTTTTTGGCAAAATATCAGGGATGCCACATCCTGATCCCCCACTGCACTAATCTGAATAATTTGGCTGGCTCATCACCCAGTTTTCACAGGTCTCAATATTTTGGACTCATCTCTGACATAGTTCTCACTTCTTCTTTGCGGAGAAGTCCAGTGCTGACTGTGCTGCCCACTTGAGACACCACTTTCAGCCAAGTCTGGCTCATCCCTTCTTCCAATTCGATTCCACCCCCCCACCTTCCCCATTCAATTTCTGTTCAGTCCCGTAGCTCTGGGCTGGTTTATGCATATGGAGAGCCAGGTGGAAAAGCCTTTTTCCACGGACACATTCCAGACAGCTCTCTGCTTTGAGCTACCAGTTTTTCCTGGTAGCTAAAATTGAAATTTGGTTTCAAAACTTATTCATCCTTTGTTATCTAAAGAGGGCTATCTCATTCTTAAAAAAAAAAAAAAATCCATATTCCTTTTGAATAACTAAAAGGTAAGTCAAAGGTCTTCCTCCTCTGCCTCCGATGCTGGCGTAAGCACGTAAGGGTCATTCATGGCACAAAGAAGTGTTACTACTTGTGAAGAATGCGTTGGTATCTGCTCTGTTAGAGAAAACCATTTCTTCACATTTTCAGAATTCGAAGTTATAAATATTTAGTAGGTTTCTTCAAACTTTGCATGGCTTCCTGTAAAAGTCTAATGTGGGATGTCCTCCTCTCCTTCGCCCTGTGCCTCACTACGGGCCTCCCTGGTTTAGAGCGGAAATATGCACGCGGTACTGTAATTCTTTCTCCTTTTCTCTATCTCTCCACCGTTTTACCTCTTCCAGATCAGGTCATTTTTACCATAAAGCAATTTCCTCTCACATGTTCTCATATGTTCTTCCTCCCGACTTCCTCTGTCAACACTCACTCCTTGTACCATTAGCTCATGGAAGTCCGCCTTTTATTTATCTTCTAATTTCATGATTAAAAACACACACACACAGAGAGAGCGTTATAATTATAAAGGGTAATAAGTATAAAAATAGTTTCAGTTTTTTTTTTTAAAGATTGTAATCTCTCTTGATATTAGGAAGAATAATCACTAATATCAGCTTCTGGAGTTCGTTAATATTTCTGGAATTGTGGCAAAATTCTTCCCTATTTCTGCTTCAATTCTATAATCACCCAGATTTTAACAATTGATTACCCATATGAATTGTCATTTTGCTTTGTTTAGTAATAATATTGAAATATTAATCATCTTTTCACTAAAATTATACAGCTATACATTTTAGGTTAAACATAAACCTCGGATGTAATAAATGCAGCCTAAATTCTAAATAATCAACTTAGTTTCTGAAACCCTCCACTTTTAAAATTGAGAATAGTCTGTAAAGGGCAATTTTTTTTTAATTTTCAAAAACAATGGAACAATTGCCTTTTAAGATATTGGCTATGGAAGCAACTCAAAGATCGATTAACAGTCAAAGCATAAAGAAAACGTGGTATAAACTCACGATGAAATACTCCTCAGCCTTCAAAAGAAGGAAACGCTACCACCTGCAGTAATATAGCTTGACCTGAAGGACATTATGCTAAGTGTGACGAGACAGTCGTAGAAGGACAAATATCGCTTTACTCCATTTCTATGAGGTATTTAAAATAGTCAGATTTATAGAAGCAGAAATAGAATGGTGGTTGCCAGGAAATAAGGAGAGGAAAAAGATGGGTGTTCAATGGGTGTAAAGTTAGAGCTATGCTGGCTGAATATGTTCTAGGAGATTTACTGTGAAACAACCGCCTGTAGTTAACGATAAAGTGTTATACACTTAAGATTTTATGAAAAGGGTAGATCTCGTGTTAAGTGTACTTACCACCACCAACCCCAAAATGAAAAGGACACAGGGAACTTTTTGAGGTGGTAGATATGTTTAGTATCTTGACTGTGGTGATGTTATCACAGGTGTACGCACATGTATGTCCGAACTCATAAAATTGTATGCATTAAATGCCTGCAGATATTTGTGTATCAGTTACCCGCCAGTAAAGCTGAAAAATAAAGGTGCACATCAGGCTATGGCGAGTCACAATGAGTCAAATTTGTATCAGTAAATAAGCTATAAACTGATGACTTTTTCATTGTGTATTAGAATAGGATGGAGGTTAAGAGTGAGAGGTTTAAAGTCAGACTAGCCGAATTCAAAACCTAGTTCCCTTCTTAATTACCATGACTGCTAACTTGTTCTTTTTCTCTCTTCCTTAATCTATGAAATGAAGACAATAATAATACCTCCCTCCTCGACTTGTTATGAAGGATAAATGAGATAATATACATTAAGCATTTGGAACCATGCCTGGCATCCACTAAGGGTTAGCAACTGTAATTATACTAATGAATAATGATACTCTCTAGTATCTGAAGGGCTGCTCTGATTTCAGTGATGTCTTTTTTCTTTTGTGCTCCTGATGCCGTTCTACACAAGGAAATCGAGGTAATTATTCAGTTCCTGATACATGAAAAGACATGTACTGGTTACCTGATTCCTTTTAGATAAGAGAATAGTACTTTAACTCCTGCAAAAAATTATAGTCATTCATATCAGTTATTTGAATCTAAAAAATATATACTTACTATGAAGTATATAATAAATCATTTTTATTTAGACTTTATTAATAACTTAAAATTTCCAGGCCTCGGGTTTGTCAATTCTGCTTATCTCTGAATCATCCTAGATTTTCAACTCATCCATCAATTACAGTTGCATTATATTCATGTTTCAAAATCATGCAATGACTAATGGCCACAGGAAAATATATTCTTCTACAAATATATTTAATTTTACAGATAAGCTCATTGGATTTAGTCTATAGCAGTGTATTTCAAAATATGGTGTGTATATGAATAGTCCAGTTATCTTATGGATATATACCTCCCCATTTAGTGTATCTTGAGAAGGTTCCCAATATTCTCCATTTCTAATAAGTTCCTAGGTAATGCTAATTCTTCTTCTGGTCAATGTAGCATAAGGATCTATAGAATATTATTATAATCTATAATACAAAAACAAATGAAAATAACAGGTCTAATTTTAATTTTTAGACTGATTTTTAGGTTTTGGAGCCAATATTACTTAATTTCTAGTTTGCAGTTACTTGATGCCACATAAATTTGATCTGAAGTTGCATTGTCTGCATATAATTTAATTTTTCAAATAATTCTTAGTATTTTTAGTATGACTTGTCTAATGCTTTGCTTGAATTCATCATTCTAGAAGATATTTCTTAAAAGTGAATATGAGAAATGATGTGACAATAAAAATCCAAACATGTATTTTAAGCCAATGTCACCAAATCTTGTCTTTCTATGACAAGCTTTAAGATTTAAAATACAGCTAGGTTTAAAAAAAAATACCTTTGGTTTTCCTAGTAGTGTACACTCCAGTTCAGGAGCAGTCAAACCGCAAATCCTCTCTTTTAAACAGCACTGGTATAGAGGCTGAAAAAAGGCATACAATATTAAAAATATGACAAGAAGAGAAGAGAGGAAAGAGAAATGTCAAATTGTAGAAATACATTTGAGGGGAAAAGAAACGCGTTCTTGGTGAAGGCACATCATGTAGGACTTATATACTGCCATACAGATGAATAAGGTATGAGAAAGATCCGACACAGAATTAATTGAGCTTATGGACTCTGTTTTTTTTTTTTTTTTCCTGATTCAACACATTGAAATGTTTTTAAAATATAAACCTTTTGAAGGAAAAAAGAACACCCATAGCTGTCATCATTACTTCTCTGTAATCCTAAGAAAGATATGAAAGAAATAGAAATGCAAGTGGATCGTTATAAAATTCTATTAGATATAACAGTGGGAGGGGATTAAATGATTACATCTCTTCTTTTAAATTTTTTATTTAAGAATAATTTTAATTTTTTAGAAAATTCACAAGGATAGTAGAGTTTTTATACATCTTTACTCAGATTTCTCTAAAGTTGGCATCTTACAAAACCATGATATATTTATCAAAACTAATAAATTAGCATGGATACAATACTGTGAACTAAACTACAGACTTTTTTTAAGTGTTCATCAGTTTTCCAATAATGTCATTTTTCTTTTTGGTTCAGAATTCAATCTAGTTTACTGTATTGTATTTGTTATGTTTCTTTTGTCTCCTTCAATCTGTGACAGTTTCTTAATTATTTCTGTTTTTAATGTCATTGACAATTTTGAAAAATACTGGTGAGGCATATTATAGATTGTCCTTCAATCTGGGTTTGTCATTATTGTATTGGGCTTAGAAAAATTTTAAAAGAACATCAGAAAGGTGAAATTACCTCCTTGTTGCATCTCTTTAGAGGGCACATGAAATCAACATGACTTATTACTGCTGATATTAAACTTGATCACTTAGTTAAGATAATTTTGGCATGATTTCTTTACTGTGAAGTTACTCTTTTTGTATTTCCATACTATAAACATGAATGAATCACTAAATCTAGCCCCCTCTTAAAGGGGGAAATTAATTAAGTTCCATCTCCTGGAGCCGGCATTATTATGATGGTTAGAGCCATATCCCATTAAAGATGTTCCTTTTCTAAACCCCGATATCTATGAATGTGTTTTTCTCTGGCTGTCGTCAAAATTTTCTCTGTCTCTTTTTTTACAGCAGTTTGAAGATGATATATCTGGATATGCATTTTTTAATTTATTCTGCTTGGATTTATCTGAGCTTCTTGGTGGTTAGAAGCTATCACTAACTTTGGAAATTATCAGAAATTATTTCTTCAAATAATAATTCTGCTTTGTTCTTTTTATCTTCTCTTTCTGGAATTCCAAATAAGTATATTTTAGATCATTTGGTATTGTACCACAGTTCACAGATGCTCTGTTGGGTTTTCTTGTTTTCCACTAATTTTTCTCTTTAGCTTGCAATTTGGGTAATGTTTACTAAACTATCTTCATTTTCATTGATTCTTTCCTTAGCTATGTTTAATCTGTAGATGAGCTCTTCAGAGACATCCTTTACTTCTGTTACAATGATACTGATTTATAGCATTTCCAATAGAATTTGTCTTATAGTTTCCATCTTTGCTAAAATTATCTGATATTGAATGTGTTTACATTTTTTCATTAAAACCTTTAACTATCAATTGTGGCTTTTAAACTTCTCTATCTGAAAGTTCCAAGATTTCTGTCCTATATGAATCTGGATCTGAAGGTTAAATTTTTCTTCAGTGTCTTCTCCTGCCTTTTTGTATGCACTATAATTATTTTTTGAATGCCAGTATTGTATAGGACTCTAGACACCGATGTATATCATTTTTATGTTTGCAGATGAGCATGCCTTCCTCCTGGTAGGCCTTTAATTTGGGGGCCATGTTAATCTGATTGGAAGCTGGTCTGGGTGGGTAGTGTATTGTTGCTATGCTTAAGCTCAGTGTACCAGAAGCTTGAAATTCTTCTACCGCTTATGTTTATGGTATTGACTATTTACCAGAACTAATTTTTTTGTTGTTGTTTTTGTCTTTTGTTCCCTCTTCTTTCTCTCTCTCTCTTTCTCTTTGCCCCCCACTCCACTTAATTTTGCCTTCCTTTGCTCCCCAGAGAGGTTCTATGCTTTGCAGCTCTTTCAGCTGTATTCTACTGTCATTATTACCTGGTAGTTTTTAGTGTGGTGGGAGTGGTGGGTTGGTTGTAGGGGGGAATGCATTCTCCTGTTTGGATTGTCTCACTAGTAGGCAATCTATTGAGCTGATTAGTTTTGATCTTGACCTTGGATCTCTAGGAATAGCCTACATAAGTGTCCTTGTTTCTCTTCCACTGTAGGCCTAGACCCAGCCTGTGTTTCTGTCTCCCCCACCACCTTCCAGGTAGAGCTTTTTGTTCACGTTCCCCTTCTCCAGCTGCTAAGTGTCCACCTGGCCTTCAGTCTTCATTTTCTTTCTTATTACAGATCAAGGCTTTTGATCTTAGGTGATTTAAGGGAAATGGATCAATGCGACAATACCTTCGGGTTATAATTTTCATTTTCCTTCTTAAGGATTTTTTTTTTTTTTTCTCCTTAGGATAGATAAAGACTAGATCGAAACAGAGTTTCTGCAGTGGCTGCTTTTTCCCTTGCCCAGCCAGTACTGTGTGAAAAGCTTTCTCGGGATTCTCCTTGATTGTCTCACTGCGCCACTGGTGGCGTTCCTGAGAGGGGAGCCTGAAAGTGAATGGGAATCCACTTTCCTGTCTATGGCTGCGGCCCTCAGGTGCCTTACGTGCTCATGAGAGCTCAAACTTGGGGGTTTAGAAATTCCTCACTGAATTGTCTTCCCTACTTACATGAGGTTCAGTGGCATCTGACCTGTTCGTGGAATTGCTTGGGTGTCTTTCTACCTCCCGGCACCATCTCCCGATTTCAGATTAGTTTGCTCTGTAACCTTAGTACTTTGATGAGTTTCAGAAAACCATTAATTTGAAGTTTGTCCAACGTTTTTACTTGTAAGTGTTAGTGGCACTCTTTTCAGTTTTTTACCTCTCTAAACTGATTATCTCCTTTTAAATTTAAAAAACGATCAGCTTGCAAGTGTTCTTTGTTAGAGTTTGATCACTTAGTAATAAGTCAGAAAAAAAGAGTGATTCTAAAAGTCAGGCATAAATCAGAAATATTATTTTCTAAATTTCCCCAGCTTCTACCTCATTTGACAGGAAATAATAGGAATCTTATAAATATTATTTGAAAAAAATGAAAAAGATACATTTGTGAAATGCATTTGGAAAAATGATTGCTTTAACTTTATTACACAACTTTTCTTACAGCAAATTTCCTGGTCTTTAATATATAAATGTGTCTGGTAAATCAACAATGGTATGTCTATTTTCCAACTTATTTCAGTAAAAAATGCTTCTGTCTTCTTTGGGAAAGTCTGGGAAGTTATTTGTAGGCAGAATATACTTTTTAAACACCTGCATAATTTAATTAAATAATATACAAAGTATGCCTGGCTGTCATGTTTATATATTGTGAAGCTTCATATCCACTCCTGCTTCGATGGATCTTCCTTCTCTGAATAGACACATGAGGTTCCAGGCAGGCCTTCCCAATGTGAAACACCTGACATAATACCTCTTTGGATCAGCCTGTGGGTGGGGTCCTTCCTAGAAACCTAATCACCACTTACTTGGGCTATGCCTGAAGTTGAATGAAGAGAATGGCCAAGCAATTAAGTGTTGTGTGATAAATAAGCAGAAAATATGACATCGAAAATTGGAAAGGCGTAAATTTTCTGCCTCACATTGAGCCACTTCATTGTCTTAGCTGGAACATTTGAGCTATTAATAAATGTGGTTCCCTTTAAAAAATAAAACAAAACGATAGAGTACATTAGGTTGACCATTTTCCTTAACATTTCTTAGGTGTGTAGCTAGAGCAAAGCTAATTATTCCTGGGTTTTCATATTCAGAATGTGAGAAAAAGCACTTTTTTTTTTTTTTTTAAAGGATGGCCAGAGATGTATATAGGTTAGACACTCTCATTTTACCTATATAACAAATTTGATTACAAAACTCCTTTTAAAGCTAGTCAACCAATGCTAAGATATCTTCCAATGTTATGATAGCTAAAAAAAAAGTAATCATTTCAATTCAGAAGACATTTTTGTTTTTGGAAGTCAAGAAGGCTTATAGTCAAGAGTTCCTTTCTCAAGGACCCCAGAACATGAGAAGATGCTTCAGTAATGGCTAAGTGCTGGTGTTTCAAGATTCAAAATTATTTTTATAGTCATTGATTTATTTAAAATTGTTTTCCTACAAAAGTCAGTTAAGTAAGTTGGCTGGGACAAAGAAAAAATTCAAAATCTAGATGATCGCACTCTCTTCATTTCATTAAATCAGCTGTTTTATGTAGGGGAAAAGAAAAGTCAGAGGTTTTACTTTATGGTCACTTCTAAAGTATTGTGAAGATGTCACGTAGACATGGTCTCAGGAGAATTTCTTTCCTAGTGCAGGCAACCTTTTGTAGTCTCCTGTGCAGTCTTACATTACTTTAAGAGCGTGTAACTTTTGAGTGAGAGATTCCCATGGCATGAAAAGCCTCGGTTGCCCTCAGGGGATTCGTCACACTTTATTTAGCTCAAGCATGGACTCAGAAACCTGGAAAATGTACTCTGCTTGGCAGCCCAGCACTTCTTGCAAGACATAAAGTTCATGCTATCAAAGAACTTTTCAAGGTGACAATTATATAAAACAGTACATGACATTACAACAAGATTTAGGTTGGGAAACGTATGCTGAGGGGTTTCCTTGCTATTGGCACGTACCCTGCTTCCTTTCTCAAACGTATTTAGGATGGAAAATAGTCTGGCTACATGTAAATTATTTGTTCTATGCCATACTCACTAAGGGAAGGGTTTTAACATTACAAGGATAGTAACACACGTTACCTCCCTGCTACCCTACCCAATAACGAGAAATCATTATAATATCCGAATACCTCCCTTCTGGTTTGTAAGAGATGATAGTCATCTCAGATTTATGTGTAGACAGTCCTTCAAAAGGATTACGCTGACAACTATTATAATTGGACTGTTATAGCGGCAATAAGGTGGCTTAATGTATAAGATTTGAGAATCTAAGAAGGAATAGAAGAAATACGAGTTTCTACTTAATAGAGAAGGTGAACTGGGGAAACGATTACAAGCCTTGATTAAGCAGAGTTAAAATAATCTTTTGTAGATACTTCATGTCAGCGAGATTTCATTACTTTAAATTAAGTGTATCGAATCGTATGAAAACATATTTCATATACAGAATTATTGTGTTAATTTTTTGGTTATTTTTTGTTTGGTATTAAATTTAGTTTTTAACATTTGATATGAAAAAATATAAGGGTATTTAATCTTAAAATGATATCAGGCTTACAGTGACAATCATTTGTGGCCTATCTTTCAGTGATTGGACATGAATCTTTCTCCTTAATAAATATTTTCATCAAGCACTTCGTATATTTAAGAAATGTTTTGCTGAACAATGCAACAGTAGGGAAAAAAATTTAAAAGTTAAAAAACCCTTCACCTTGTCCCTTCTCTTATCTTTTTCAGGGTAATATTACCCTGAAAAAAATAAGCGTAATATTAACGTTTTGTTTCTTCTCTTCTAGTGAAACCCGTAGAAGCTTCTCACTCCTACCAAGAAACCTCAGCAGAATCTGTAAACTGCAACCAAGACCAGTGAGAGAGAAATGTGAGGCCACATGAGTTGACAGTGGTATAAAGGAAGTTGCACAGAGTGCTTCTCTAGAGCTCTTCTCTTCAATACAGTCAAAGGTGACCCCCAGAAGTGTAACAGAAGAGGTAGAGCGCTTTCTCTTAAATAAGCCCAAGGAACTGTGGTTCAGTCCTACAATTTAAGGTCCATTTGTGCTCCAAGCAGTAGTATTTTATAGAATCAGGGGTTAAAACAGAGTCATTTTTCAACAGAAAACTATTTTTTTGAAGAAAGTTCTATTTCTTCTTTTCTTTACAGTTTTTCTCCTATCGACCAGCATATTGCCTTTTCTTGTAATGGCTATTTTTTTAAAATCTTATACTATAAAACAAAACAAATGAACAAAAATCAACCAAAATACAGCAAAATTAATTTTAGGAATGATTTTAATGAATTAAATAGCATTTTTGAGATTATTCCTTTAAAAATTATTTTTTAGGTTTTTTTTTATGACAGCCTATTTAGTTTGAATATATTGATATATATTAATTCTAATTCTTAACAAAATAAAAAAAATCCATTTCTGCTTTGGTTAGTATGCATCAACTGTGCAAAGTTTAACTTCTCACTTGAATCAATATCTCACAAAAATATATATTTTTTTCTAATACAAATGTTTGCTCCTTATCACAACATTACAACTTGGGATTATTTCTTAGTGACATACACTAAAGAGCTCCTGTGTGCAAAGTTTATAATAAAAACTAAATAAGATTCCTCTGGAGAGAACTAAAAAACGAAGGAGGAAAAAATCGAGAGTTCGGAAGTAAACTCATATATAGATGAGAAAACAATTTTTGACAAAAGAGCCAAAAACATACAATGGAAAAAGGAAAGCCTCTTAAATAAATGGTGCTGGGAAAACTGGAAAGTCACCTGTAAAAGAATGAAACTAGACTGTTGTCTATCACCACACACCAAAATTAACTCAAAATAGATTAAGGACCTGAATATAAGACCTGAAACAATAAATTGCATAGAAGAAAAGATAAGATCTAAACTCAGGAACCTTGAGCTTCAAGAGGATTTTATGAATTTGATTTCAAAGGCAAGGGAAGTAAAAGCAAAAATAAATGAATGGGACTACATCAAACTAAAAAGCTTATGTTCAGCAAAAGAAATCATCAGCGAGGTAAAGAGACAACCATCTGAATGGGAAAATATATTTGCAAACGATGCCTCTGATTAGGGCCTAATATCCAACATATACAAAGAACTCATATGACTCAACAACAAAAAAATCGAAATTATCCAATCAAAAAATGCGCAGAGGACCTGAACAAACATTTTTCCCAAGAAGACAGACAAATGGCCAACAAACATATAAAGATGCTTACCATCGCTAGCTATTAGGGCAATGCAAATTAAAACCACAATAAGATACCATCTCACACAGTTAGAATAGTCATAATCAACAGGACAAGTAATAACAAATATTGGAGAGAATTCAGAGAAAAAGGAACCCTCATACATTGCTGGTGGGACTGAAAATTGGTACAGCCACTATGGAAAACAGTGTGGAGGTTCCTTGAAAAACTAAGAACTGATCTACCAAATGATCCAGCAAAGTCTCTACTGAGTATTTACCCCAAAGTCTTAAAAACTCATATCCAAAAAGATATTTGAAGATCGATGTTCATAGTAGCATTATTCACAGTGGCTAGGACATGGAAGCAACCTAAGTGTCCTATGATAGATGATTGGCTAAGGAAGCTTTGGTACTTATATACAATGGAATATTACTTAGCCAGAAGAAGAGATGAAATACTGCCCTTTGTGACAGCATGGATGGATCTCGAGATAATCATACTAAGTGAAATAAGCCAGACTGAAAAAGTTGAAAACCACATGATATCACTTATATGTGGGATATAAACCTAAAAGTAACAAATGAAGAGTACAAACAAAACAGAGACACATGGACTGTAGACTAGTGGTTAACAGAGGGTAGCGGGGAGAGGAGCGGAGTGAGGTATACAGGGTAAAGGGGGTCAAATATGTGGTTACAGAAAGAAAAGTCTGGGAGGTGAACACACAGTGTAAATATATATGTGCCTTACTGTTAAATTGTACACCTGAAACTTACTGAGTTTTGTTAACAAATGTCACCATAAAAAAAAGAAGGCAACACTGTTCATCATTGAGTCTCAATGTACTAAATGCATATATTCTAGATTAGTTTTGACATCCAAATCTTCAATCAAGCTTTACGAGCTTAATTTTCTTGGAAACTGATTAATCTTTCGAATACTTCAAGGTCCGGTACCTTGAAAAAAATAACTTCTATGAAATAATGGAGCTCTTCTCAGTCTTGAATATCTGGGACATAATTGGGAATAAGTGTTGTCTTTGAGATTTGAGATGAATATATGTCTGAGAATTTTGAACCTTCAATTTTCCTGAACCATAGCAAAAACTCAACCAAATAGTTACCTCAAAAAGGATGCTAGCTTTCCTTAAGATTTGCCTTGGCCACTTCCAGTTGTATATTACTTGTTTGTATGAGTAAGGGAATAGAGTCTCTGGTTAGGAGAAAATAATGAATGCCAAAAGAATTGTAGGCTCTGAAGAAGTATCAGTGGGAATTATGAGAATATATGTGGGAGTGGGTCGTAGGTTATAATATAAGGAAAATTTAAAGATATAGAGATAACTATTCTCTATGTTGAATTCACTATTCCAGCCAGGGTACTTAAAGTTGGTTCTAATAATTTGTCTGAATTCTTTTATTAAGGCATGAAAATGATGATGGCTTTATAGCAATATGATGGAATTGCTGGAATTATTTTGGCATTTTATCTAAGAAGGGACAGAAGGCTAAGGGAGATAGATATATTAAAATGGATTAATATATAAGACCTAATAATTCATCATTTGCCTATATTGTACTGATGGGCCCACAAGACACTTATACCTCTAAGACAATAAAGAATTTACTGACGAGAACACTATTTTTTTATTGGATAAAACCAACCCAGCCTCTGTCAGTTTGTCATGAAACTGTTGATTTGGCATGTGTGTTCCTTTGGATTTCACTAAGGCAGGCTCAAATTCTGTTTGTTCTCATATGGCAAGGACAGAAATATACATTCACTTTTTACCCTTGGGTAACATTAACTCTCTTGATCTCCTCATATAATTTAATCATATTAGTATTTACTAAAATATTAACTGACCCAGTATATGTCTGATAGTATGCTAATTAGACCTGCTAAGCAGGAAGTGATTAGTGATTTAGGTTCCCTAGTAACACATACATGTCAGAAGTTGTAAAAAAAAAAAAATCTTCAATGATTCAGGGATCTGCCAAGTGCATAAAATCCAGGGGTATAAGACTTACTTAGACATAACCTCTAGAGTAAAGAAAAGTATCTGAATCATGAACCTTACACCACTAACAAACCTCTTTGGTTTGGTCATTTTGGTGGACCTCTTGGATTGCAGTAGCAACATTTATCTCATTTGTTGATCCTGTTCCAACTCACTGATCAATTGATTTAGGCTTGTTCTGGGGATAACGGCCAGTTTTCTCCTTGCTCATACTAGTGCCAATGCAATAGGTACATGATGTAGGAGCACAGACACAAGGATGGAGATTATGCATTGGCTCATAAACGTGGAATTAACCGTGCCAATAACCTTTTAGCTACTGTCGCTGATGGATATCTAAACATCATAGCAGAGCATATATGGCTGAGCTTTGGTCTGTCACCATTTCTTAGTGAGGTGTGCCAGTAGATTGATTAGGTATTTTCATTTTCCCTTTAACGGGACAATGATTTTGTTCCTACTGAAAGTGACAAATAATCTGGATATATGTTTGCATTTCCTTCCTACCTGTAATACCTTTAGATGACAGTACCAATCAAGGGCTTATAGAATACTGAAGATTCTCAGTACAGCAAATATATATCCTAGTGAAGAGCCCACTTGTGGAAAAATAGACATGTACAATGATTTTATTGTACAATCCAATGTGGATCAGTTAGGAATGAAAAAAGAATTTATGGCATATTAATACAATGGAGTACTACGCTATATTTAGAATAAATATATTAGATTCATATATATCAGTAAGATTTCAGGTAAATATATTATTTTGCACATTTCAGCCCTCTTTTGCTCAACATTTTGAAAATTAAATCCTTATGTATATTTTTTTCCTAAAATTATCTGAAATAGTTAGCTTTTAAACCAAACCTTAACTAAAAAGAGTGAGGAATGTAAACATGTTTCTCTGATACAGCTTCTTTTGAATTTGAAGCTGACACCCAATCAGGGGTAAGAATAATTACATTAGTACACTGATTACCACACTTGCCTGATAAGAGAATAAGGTGAAGAATGTGTTAAATTATAAGATCTCAAGTCCTTCATTGGATATTGATTTTTAATTAATTATCTGGGGTGAGAAGCTGAGAATGTTGCTTTGTAATTAAACCAAGGTCGTTCATAAATCAGATCAATCAGAAAATAATACATTAAGTCGTAATGTTAGGGCAACTTCAACAATAAATTGATAGCGTTAACATAAATCTTTAAGCATGGAACTGATATTTTCATAACAAAGATGTTTGATTACAGTATTTATTCATTGTCCTTTTGTTCTCTTTATTCTCATATTTGGACCTCATTTTAGTAGTTAAGCTGTGAGGTCAATTTGTGTTTTGTTTCTCAACAATTAAACACTGACCTGCACAAAATTTTAATCTCGAACATATGTTTATTTCTGAATTCTAACATTTAGTATGCAAGTAATAGCATCACCAAAGTACTTACCTTGCCAAAAGGTATGGTATGAATAGTGAAATATTTGTGTTTCGATATTGAGAATCATTTTAATTATAGACAAACCATGTCATCTTTCCTTAACATGAAGAGTGGATAGAGTCATCTTTAGAACCGGAAAATATGGTTGACTTATGATACTTCATTTTGTGTGGCTGAAAGTGAAGTGGAGGAGGCAGATATATTCCTCTTTACACTGATATTTCCAAAGCAGAAAATAATTTCCAGTGGGCACCTGGGAACTATTAGGATAGTTAGCACTAAATTTCAAAGCGATAAACTAGATATATTGCTATGTTACAAAGTAATAGGCTGTGTCATATAAACACAAGAAAAAATACACAGTAGATGCTTATTTGGCTCTCCTTTGAATGAACAGCTGGAGAGTTTTCTGGCTCTTGAGAATAAAGATGGATCTTATATTGAAATTTAAAGTTATTCTTTAGCACTATTTCTTTTTTGGTACGTAAGTTACTATCTCTTGATGATCTAGCATATGTGATACTCTACAATACACAAATTTTGAACCTGACAAGGTGTCTTCTATATACAGTACTATTAGGCCAAATATAGATTTATATCCTGTGATTTCGAGTTATAAATTTTAAATAAATTGGAATACCTTACTTGTTAAAACACAAGTTAATCATCTGAACAAGGTTAACAGCAAATTGAAGGGGGCCAAGTATTTTTCACTATTTTATTTCTTAATAAAGATTTCTTTAAAACTATTTTCTTATGCTTAGTGAAATAAGTCAACCGAGGAAGATAAACACCATATGATTTCACTTATATGCAGACTTTAAGGAACAAAAAACCCCAAACTAATCAAAAACAGACAAATATAGAGGACAATTTGGTGATGGACAGAGGGTAGGGGAGTTGGAGGGCTGGGAGAACAGGGTGAAGGATTAAAGAAGTACAAATTAGTAGCTGATAGATGGACACAGGGTTGGGGAGTATGGCATAGGGAATGCAGTTAGCATTAATATATTGGCCAAGTGGAAAATGAGAGGAAAGAAGGAGCAATTAGAGGGGTCATTTTATAAACTATATAAATGTCTAACCAACGTACTGTGTACTTGAAACTAATAAAATTAATATATATATATATATATATTCTTAGAATTTATTTTTTGTATGAGTACAAAAAAAAATCATTGTTCTACTCTGGCATGTGAATCTTAAAGCAAGTAAATTTTGCTCATTATCTGACAAGAAGATTGCATGTGCTGTATCCCCTATCTCTTCAATAAGGTTTTCTCCAGACAATCAAGAAACACTAATTGTGTTCAGAGTAGTTTTAGCATGAGTTATTCTAACATCTGGAACATAAAACAATTAATATTGATTTAAATTAAAAGTTCAGATAAATGTTAAGGGTTATAAATCCTCTTGGTGAAGTCTCATGATGCTTTAACCAAATGAAAACATCCTCTCACAGTAGATCACTGTGACTTGATAGGTCCTGAGTGTATTTCATGAACAATTATAATTCACAACTGTGATCCTTGATTAATCCTACCTTTTCAATTCTGGCTATTTCTTTCTTGTATCATCTTCCATGTCTTTTACCATTTTCCATTTTTAAAATATTACCTCCAGATATAAAGAAGCCATTGTCTTATATTCAAAGAATTTTGAAATACCCATAAATGCTTGAAAACCATTCATCCAATCTTATAGGGCTTTCTTAAAATTCAAAGTAAAAATTATTTACAAGATGGAAAAAGGTGAAATTGGATCTCTCACTCTGATCATATATAGCTTTAGCTAGGCTAAAGACTAAATGTCAAAATATAAAGCTTTAAAGTTGTCAGTAAAAATTAAAAGTTCTAAGTATTTTTTGGATATGGTGTAGAAAAGTACTTATTGAATAAGACACCAAAATTTATTTTTTTATTTCTTTAAAATGCTTAACGAATCTGACTGTATTAAATGAAAAACTTTTGTTTGCTAAAAGACATTAAAAAATGAAAAGCATTCTGCACTGATAGAATATATTCATAATTTTTTCTATCAAAAAAATACAAATCAATGAACACCTAAAAATCAATGAAAAACACACACAAATAGAAACAAAAATGGACAAAAGATGTGAACAGACATTTTGCATAAGGCGAATAAACAAACAAGATGACTGACCTCATCTTACATTAGCAAACTACAGATCAAAAACTCTATGATGTTCTGTCTTATTTCTATTACACTGACGAAACTGAAACCTAGCAATACCGAGTGTTAGCGCCTATGAGGATCTACAAAATCCCATACATATTCCTAGTTAGAGAATTAACTAATTTAGCACTAAAACGGTTTGCATTATTTTTCTTAGGCTGCTTATTTCCATATCCTGTGACACAGAAAATTTATTTCTAGGTATGTAAAGGAGACTTTTTTGCACATCGAAGACAGTTTCACAAATATTATATCACTAATATTCACAATTACAAAAGCTTTCAAACAACTCAAATGCTGATCAATGGACCTAACATGTGAAGAACAAATGATGGTATAATCAGAAAATGTGTATTACACAACAGTTAAAGATGTATCAAGACTATGGACGAATCTCAGCACTATAATACTGGTTAAAATAAATAAGTTTTAAAAGTTGCATGTTCCCGATATTCTTCTTTTTTAGAAAAGAAAAAATACTTTTTAGGGCTACATGTAGCTAAAGATTTAAAATAGTGGTGGTGGTGAGGCAGTGATATAAGAGGAAGAAACCATTTGGTTAGATATAATTTATATTTAAGGTACTAGATTTTATTAAGGTTTTTTATTACACAATTAAAATACATAAGTACATAAATAAATACATAGAAGCCAGGCATATAAACTATTCGTGAAAATATTTCACATATCAAAGATCATGATGAACCAACTCTGAACAATTTACATCCACTAAAAATTAAGAACTGTAGGGGACTAGCTGTCTCATCTGAAGTCTTAATAACATTTTAAAATTTATTTTTAATTCTATATCATTATCATTATTCGTGGCATTACATATACAAAATGGGCATGACTTATTTGGTATAGGCTTTAAAACTATTTCTTTTTCTCTATTTTGATGGTTTTATATTATGCGTCTATGTTGATATTACATACTTGAACATGAAATGAAAAAATATAAGTAATACCTACTTAGCTATTTTTTTTTTCACTAAAACTTCCATGCAGGGCAGTGTGTCATTTACTGGAACAACTTTCTCTTCCTCTACATTGCGGACACAAGAGGCTTGCAGAGAGTTAATCAAATTGTTTTCTGGTTTAGGTGTGATAATTATTCTGTAAGTTTATGTCATATTGATAAGACCTGATGTATGATGTACCACTTTTTTTTAAATTAGCAATCTATTTTTTAGAGCAGTTTTACGGTGAGAGCAAACGAGTAGAAAGTACAGAGTTCCTACACACCCTTTCCATATACATAGCCTCCCCCACTATAAACCTGCCCCACCAGACTGGTACATTTGTTACAACTGGTGACCCTACATTAACATGTCATTATCCCCCAAAGTCTGTAGTTTACATTTGGGTTCACTCTTGGTGTTGTATATATTCTATGGGTTTTGACAAATGTATAATGACATTTATCCACTATCATTTGCTGTTATCTTTTTGCTACCTTTTTTGAAGTCTTTTGGATTCTACCATGTTAGGTTACACTCTACTTTTATAATATATACAGAATTATCACATTGTCTTGATTTTTTTTTATCATGTATTTGTCTTTCTTACTACTCTCCTGATAAATACAGGGAAGGGCCTAAGTCTTACCATTTTCATAGCCTCAGAATCTATCAGAACGTCTTAAAAATAGTAGAAACCTTATTAATGCTTATCGAATAAATGAATATACAATTTATATTATGCCTATCTGTTTTGATCCGGTTCATCAGAATTCCCTGATGGTTCTCAGTTAAAGAAATAAAAATCAGGGCAACATAGAGTTGTCATAAACAATGTCTTGGTTTTGATATCAAAACAGAAATGTTTTTTCTCATAACAAAGCAAAAAGGACACTAGTAGAGAAAGTCAGTTTCTCAAAAGAAAAAAAAATCCACAGATTATTGAGAACAACTTTTTTGAACGTAGGATGGTGAAGTGAAGGCAGATAGAAGAAGGCAGTCCACAAATGACGCACTGAAGAGTTTCCAACACTTTGTCATGAGAGTCAACTTTGAGAAAACTACATACAGGGCCAGCAGGCGTGTTGCAATCAGGGACTGCAGGGTTTTTAGAACAGAGGACTTAGGCATTAGGTGAGCCCAAGAAGGAGAGTCGCAAACAGTGACAAGCTCTGCAAATAGCAGCTGCAAATCAAAGAGCAATCTCCATGTGTGCACACTGTGGAAGGGACGGAGGTTACAGATTGGTCTTTTCCGCTTCACCCCCACACACGAATAGCAATCACTGACAGTAATACCATCTTTGAATAGGAAAGGCTCAGGGAAGTTTGATTTATTTATTTATTTTTATCCTTTGTAGTTACTGGGAGGCAGTTTTATCATGAAGAATCCAATTTAATAAATCCAATACATAAAAGACGAAATAAAATTATTTATGCTGTGAGAATGAATTTCTGTAGCTGATAGTAGCTAATAAAGACATTTTAATCTGATCCTTTTCAAAGTGGTAACTGCTCCCAGCATATAGGCCCAATAGCATATTATAATTATATAGCTGTATTTTTGAAACAGTGGGATGCCGAATCAAAATTATCATCTCTGGGGAATGCTTCTGACATGTAACCTGTGTTATGCATCACCTTCCCTGAGTGTGAGGGAAACTAATTTCATTCCTAGAAGGATATAAACTGACTCAGATGCAATTCTCATTCAGAGTGCCTCTAAAAAGAAGATAATGGGACTATCTAGATGGTATCCAAGTCCTCACAGTGTCTGAAAAATAAAAATAATTAGATATTAATAAGTCGGTATGCTCCATTCTTTTTAGAAATACTGGAGTGGCAGAGGGGATGGGGAGAAAGTGAAGGATCCTTTTCAGAAAAGTGGTTACTTAGAATTAAAATTATTTTTACTCAAATTCAGTATAAAATTTCCCTTAAGTTTATCCCATTTGCGGAGCAGCTAGAAGGGAGAAACATCGCTAACTTCAAATTCCTTTTTGGTTTCCATCTCCGAATAAGGGAATTATTCAGAGATGGAAACCACACACACACACACACACACACACACACACACACACACACACACAGATAGCTGATAGAGCTAGATATAGATATAGATATAGATATAGATATAGATATAGATATAGATATATAGATATAGGTAGATAGTTCAATATCTATATAATGTAACAGAATATGCAACAAGAAAAATTTAGTTATGTTCAGGCATTTATTACACAGTGATATCTGTTCACTTTGTCAGTCGCTAAAGACAAAGAGACATGAATAAACCAATATACCTGCCCTTGCAGAGGTCACAGCCTAATGGGAGAAGATGGACATTTTTAGAAATAAGGACAATGTATTAGGGAGTGCTGTCATGCAGAAATGTCCTGTTTCATGGGGCCACAGTAGAAGCATCCAAGGTTTTGTACGATTTAGAAAAAAAAAAAGGGTTGAATAAATAAAGTTTCATAGAAGAGCTAATATTTGACCTATTTCGAAAGATAAATAGGAATTTTCACTGCTGAAAATGAGAACAAGAGTGAGGGCAGGACCACTTCAGGCTCTGAGAAATATAATTCAAAAGCATAAAGGAACATCGCTCATGCCGGATGTGTGTAGTTCTTGGAGACTGAAGTTCAAATCACAAGAATGCACTTGGCACACATGGAACTTTATTTAAATGATATATAGCGCCCTCAGGGCTGTGAAAACACAACCAGCCTTGCTCTTTGAAGGTAGAGGCATCATGAACAGTGCAAAGTGCTTCAGCCCTGAGGTCCAGTGTATCCTTGAATTAAGACACTACCCCAACCACTTATGAGCCAAGTTACCTTTGACGTGCACCTTGACTCCCAGCCTGGATTTCCTCAGGTATAAATCTGTAATGAAAGTTCTACTTTGCAAGGTTTGGTATGGAGTAAAGGAACGCAGGTAAACAGACACAATAGTGTATGGTCTTTCCCCCATCTGTTTTAATCACTTCCAAAGACATCTTTTCATTGTGGTTACACACTTTTGCTTTCAAGTTTTAAGGTAAGTTAAAATATAGTTACCTTTTCTGTTAACAAAGGTAATGCTTATCAGTTAATAGTCCTTCTCATTTCAATATAATACATGATACAAAATTCCTTGGAATTAAGTGTATATGGAAAAAATGTGATGGAACACCGAAGAAAGCAAAGCTGATCACTGACCAAAATTTAGAGGCGAGGCCTTTCTGTTTCTCAGTCCTGTGTCATTTCAGGTCCATCAGCTGTGGTAATTGTATAATCTCTTTTCTCAATCAGAATTATTTGTAAATTCTCTTTTAAAAAATTTGTGAGCAAAATCAAGAAATGTGTTCAATTACCCTACATTTGCTGTGTTTTACTTACATTGGTAATGATTAGTTTAGAGCGTAAGCAATAAAGAATTTTGTGAATTAATTATGTCAATCATCCTAGAAAATGTACACGTCCCCAGTGATATTTTCATCTATCTGAAAACTTAAGATAAATGATACTATGATAAGAGGAAATGCCTTAAAATAAGTTTTACAAAATAAATAGCCTCTGGAGAAAACTCATGGCGTTCAAACAATCTGTCCTCTGAAATATGATTTTTTAAAAATTAGAATTTGAAAATGTCAATTGTTTTACTTCTTATTTTATTTAAAGAAATGGCAGCGGGGATATCTGCAGCAGTATTAATAATCGAATACCTATTTTGTACTTATCACATTTAATCATTACAAAAATGTTATGAGGTAGCTGTCGTTACCCACGGTTTGCAAGTAAGGAACTGAAAGGTACATGTCTTTCCTTTTTTTATTTTCATTTTTCAATTATAGTTGAATACAACAGTATATTAATTTCAGGTGTAGAACATATATCTTAAGAAGTGATCCACTCCAATAAGTCTGGTACCCATCTGACACGATACATAATTATTAAGATATTATTGACTATGTTCCCTATTCTGTACTTTACATCCCTGTGACTGTTTTTATATCTGGGAATTTATACATCTTAATCCCTTCCCCTTTTCACCCATCTCCCCTCCCATCTGGAAACCATTTCTGAGATCACACAGCGAAGAAGTAGCGGACCCACTATTAGAATGGAGATTTGTTTGATTCCAGCCCAGAGAATGTGTCCTCAATACTACATTACATCTTATTCTTCTTGGATTGTTATTAAAAGAAAATAATTTTCCTAAACTCTTCCTTCCTAATAGTTAATATTGTGCAATATTTCCAAAGTTCTCTTTAAATTCCATAATGCTCTTCTATCTAGTGGTTCTATTTTCATTTCTCCAAAGAGACTACTGCAAGTTTCTATATGTTTCTATACCTTCTCCAGGTCATAGACTTTTCTATTATTGGTTTTATTATTGTACTGCCACTGCTCCAATGGTTGCCCCAGCCAAGTGGAGGATGCGACCTTATTTAGTCAATGATGAACAGCAACACCGGCCTTGTGTGATCATGTTCTTATATGAGATTCAAATCTTTCATTAGGCCTTTGCTTTGTTTTGTTTTTTCCTCTCTGAAAAGTTGACCCAGGTTCCTTAGAAGATGATTCCAAATAGCTTGAGAGATTCTATATCATTTTACTCTCAAAATATTCCATTTTACAAATCATTAAATCCTGGATTAAATTCATTCACACCAATTCTCATTCAGGAGATCAAATTTCTTCTCTGTGCTAGTCTCCTGGGTATTTTAAAGAACATTATTGTATAAACCAGGTGTTTTTAAATTTGGGGCTCATCGGCTGGTCATTAGTTGTAATATGTTCTATTATTGCTTGTTTATTAGGGCTGAGGACCATAAGAGATTTAACCCCAACCTCACATATCCCTAAATACTTTTTATGTTTTGTATATAGGAGTCTTCTTACAAAAATTATACTACATTCTCTCTTCAGGAGGTCTAGCAGAAAGAATGGGATGCAGACTAATATATATATCACAGTTTATGGAATTGATAGCCACCTTAAAGTTACTTTAATATAATTATCAGTTTTTTAAATGAGGTAACTGAGAGTAAGACCATTAAAAGGAATAATCCAAAGTGATGCAGGTAATTAGCATGAGAAAACAGGCAACTACCTCTGGCCTTGTTATCTTCTTAAACTTAAAGAATAATGCTTTCCTAAAAAGTGTTATATATCGTTTGATATTTATGGGCCATGCTCAACAACATTGGAGTCTTCTAACTCAATATCCACCCAAATCAGTATGTATTTCATCCTTAAAAAGTGACCGAAAAAGAAAATTCACCAAAATATGCTTCATAAACTACTATTTGGAACAGGTTTAATCTAAATTCTGCCATTCTACTATAAGGGCAGTAAAACAGCTTTGCATAAATATAAAATTAACAGTGTTACTAGATATCAATGCAAACATAGAAGATTAAATTAATGATGGATTGATGCTTGGGACAAATCGTTTTGCACTTTTTATGTTTCATTATTAGAGAGTTAGGAAAGGGCTATTCGGCAAAGGCTTTATTCACCAAGATCGGAGTGCTTTGAGGTCCCCGTACCAACATTCTCAACTCTGTTTCCATTTGTACTACGTAGACATTTGCTTTCTGACAGTTGTAGTATTCTACATCCAATGCTCATTATGATTTGCTTTTTAAAGAATCACTACTTGTACTTAAACATTAACTCTTTTTACATGGCGAGATGACTACCATGAGTAAAATGGAACAATATAGCCTCTGAAATAGTTATGTATAGTTACTAATGTGTAAAGGTCAGGAAAAATGAAGAGAATTGAATCATATTATATTCTTTAATGATTAAATTAAAATGTCATTACCATTTCTGTAAATCATATAAGGTAGATAATAATTAGCTGGAATAGAAGTAATACAAATTTTGTAAGGTTGATTAATTAATTTTTTTTTGGCCTGGGAAAATAAATGTAACTAAATTATTAAAGATTTTTAAACTATCTTTAAATTTGGTTTTGAATGGAAGAATTTAGTAGAACTAGAAATAATTTTTATTTGCCTCTGTCAACCTGTGAAACTTACCTGCGTATGAAAACTAAAGGTAGTTTTTTAGCATAGCTTTGTTTCCCTGATGGTAGTAAATTTAATGTGACTGATTTTCTGCTCCAGTTTCTTTATGTATTTGTTCTATAAGCAGAAAATACAGCAAACTCACTTACAGGTGATTCCATTGTGGAACTGTCTTTTAAGTCAAATATTGAATTGAATTGAATTTTAAGTAGTGCTCTCAAACTGTATCATTCATAAGTTTCAGTAATTTGATAAACCAAAATCTATTAACTAAATCAAGTTTATTTTCAGACAATGTCATTTCAAATGTCATACATGAATGCATTTCTCAAAAAATTTATCACAAGAAAGCAATTTACTCTTACTTGATCTGATTTATTTCATGTAATTCTCTTGTGTCTGGAAAAGCAATTAAAATGAACGCATGTGTCCATGCATTCCATCTGGATATATATGCTGCACACAAATTGGCATGAGGGCATAAATACATGTTTCTGTAGTAAGCACAATTGAAAATACATAGACATGTTATTGTTTATTTTGAAGATAATAAATGCAGTAAGTCTTTAATGTGTGAACCTGTAAGTGTTATGTAAGTACTATTGATAAATTTTACTGTTTATTCATTTCCTCTCAAACATAGTAATATAAATCAAACTCAATTTAAATCAAGAGATATTTATTCAACAACTACCATTTTGTAAACATTCTTCAAACACACAGAGCTCTTTAAATCTGCAATTTCACACAGACATAAATATGGTCACAATTATACATTCGATACCTATTTTGAACCTTTCTATATGTCAGGTCCTATGTTTACTTTGGGGAATAGTTCTTAATACTATTAAGAACAAGGATAATATAATCCCCGTTCCTATGAAATTTATAGTCTGGGGAATTCCTTTCTTTCAAAAACTTCCATTTTGATAGTGAAAGCTAAAGGAAAGGAATTTGACAGACTAAAATATATTAAATAATTATTTAGCTATAAAATAAGATACTTATTATCTACTAACCCTTATCATAATTTAATTTTTGAATCCTAGTAAATATAGGATGTGGGATGTCTTCAAGTGACACCTCAGTTAACATAAATTGCATTTGTTAGATGAAAAGCTTATTATTATTATTATTATTATTAATTATTTTCAGCTTGGCCATTAGTACACATAAATGTAACAAACTATTAACTACTTGAATGATATTTATTTGAATTTTTTTTTTATATTTCAACTCAAATATTATTAGTCGTTTACCTGAAGAGCAATAGGGAAGTTTAGAGATTGTAAGGTATAGATGAACAGATTTAAACCACTGATCTCCCTCTTTTCTAGGGCCTCAGTAAGTTAGATTCTTATTAATATGATGTTGTATTTTTTGAGCATTCATATTATACATGCTATACATGGTATGTACACAATATATCCTACATATGACATGTATATATATGTATATATGTATATATATTCTATATAATGATACACATAATAGGACAATTGAATATCATAAAATATTTTCATTATACAAATATTATGGAACATTTATTTAATAAGTTAAATTCACTCCATGACTAATACTTTTTGAACATTAAAGTGCACATAAATCATGAGAAGATCTTTTTAAAATGTAGATTTCTAACCCAACTCCCAAAGATTTTTATCCAATAGATTTGGAGACCTGCCGTTTCTGACTCTCAGGTATACACGCAGGAACTATGGTTTGTGGAGCATAATATTAGATTTAAATGTCTTGATTAGATTATAATCTATGTGGGAGCCTTGTCTCCTGGCATTTTGCCCCCTAAACTTCATGTTTTATTAAAGAACATCTGAGATACAGGAATACTTATATCAAGATTATGTATGTAGCTACAAGACCAAACTTAAGAGGTCATAGTGTTATAATACATATCTTGTTGGTTAAAAAAAAAAAAAAAGGTATAACCAAAATTACTTAAACTTAAATTTTTATTTACATATTATTAGGCATGGTGATTTTTTTAAAAAAGGTTATTCCTACATTTAGAGTTATATCTACTAAGAAAAAATTAAAGCTATTACTCCAGGAGTATCAAGGAATTGCACAATGCGGGACTCAGTCTTTGCTCAGACTTCTGAAATAAAGTGTTTCTTGCAAAATTTGAACCTAGATGCAGAATTTTACAATCATTGCTAAGAATATCTTTGTAAAGTGAGTGGGAATCATGGAGACTGACATCATATAGCCCTGGTATTTTGCAAAATGAAAAGAAAAAAATTTATAGAATATTACAGAAGGAAAAAAAATATTTCCATACTACTGATTTGAAGAAGTTTTAGTACTTAAAAAAATATTTTAAAAAATTAGTGCAAAAACAAAGCACATAAAATTATGGGTATTTATATAATTATTGACATAACAATACAAATATACAAGAAAACTATTAGCTGCTCAGAAGTGAACTTATATCAGAGCATAGCCTATTACTTTCTAGACCACCAGTATATAGGTTCTGACTGACGTTTTTGTAAGAATAAAGTGGATCTTTATAACAGAAATCATTTAAAAATACTTTATAACTAGTTGTAAATGAATCTGTAGAAACTTTAATCCTTTTAACATCAAAATGTTTTAGAATTTTTTCAGATATTACTTTGAATTTTCTTTGAAAGAATTTTGCATTATAATTATAATCAGGATTCCAGGATCCTGAGTGAACAAATACAATTAAAAGCTCATTGTATATAACTCTTTAGTAGAAAGGCTTATTTCTATGGGTACACTGTAACTTTTGAATCACCATGAATTCATGAATATTTTGCCCCTTTCCTTTTTCAGCTGCCCAAACAATAGCTATGATTTCTGAATGTAGAAAATCATCTCAGTAATACATATTTTGCTGTACTAGTCTAATATGCTTTATCCTTTTAATTAAAAAAAAAAGAGGCTAAACTCTTGTAATGATAGCCAGATCTTATTTTTTTATTCTTGTTGATTACATATCTAGCTTCTTTTACAATGCATATGAAGACTTAAAAAATAAAACTATATTATAACATAGTGATGTTTTATTTAATAGATGTCTAAGTGTTTCCATTTCCTAATATTTCTGACAACCAATGTAGAAAGACTATAAAACTGAAGTGATTTCGAGGCTGGTATTCACTCTAAAATCTGTTTACTGATACATTTCTACTAAAAACCTGAACTACTAATGTTTTTCAATGATACCTGAGTGCTTTTATTTTAAAAATGGAATAGTTATTAGAAAAGTATGTAAAGGTAAATGGAAGAGTACGTACCAAACATATCAAGTTTATCTGTATTATCGCAGTGCTGGATTTGATGCAGAAGTGCAATTTAATATTTATACCTACAGAAGAGAGCCATTCAGGAAGCCCTGGAAATGATCCAATTCATGTTAGTCATATGCCATGCAGGAGTGTGGCTGAGTGACATATGACTACCTAGAGGCCCTGTACCTGATTACAAGTTGAGCTGTTTTTATTCCCCATAAACTTCTATTAGTTTATAACCTCCAAGCAACAGAAAATTTTCTTGCTGTAAATCCACTGAATCATTTCAACAACTCTGGGTAAAAGCTGCACGTCTCATGTATAAATGGTCCAACAGACACACCACTTATGTGTGTGCTATCCATAGTCAAACTAAATGTTATTGTTATGATATCAGAATAATATTTTGCGATGCTAACCATGAACCATGATACATACTCTCTCTTCAATTCTGAAAAAAGAAAAATGGAAGACTGAGCAAACCTATTAAGAGGATAGCAAGAGTTCAGTCAGTGCATTTAAAATATTCATGCTCCAAAAAACCGCAGACATTTTGTGGGTAGAGAAATTTTTTTATAGAGCAGAGAAAAGAAAAGGGTGTCAATTTCACACACAAATGCCATCTTTTTTTTCACCTAACTACTAAACTGAATTCCAGATTTATTTCCCATGTTCCTTATTCATTTCTTTTCTTTTTCTCTCTCACTCTCTTTCCACTCCTACTGTAGATTAACAAAATTCATCAGACTTGTGGATGGCCAATGTCTAGATGTTATAATTATGTATTGATAAAGTCAAAGTAGTAGTCAAATTTATTTTCAGAGTTATAACTTCTTTATTAACTTTTTGTTTGGTAGAAAATAAAGGAAGAGTCGGGTTTTGTGCTGGTTTTTATTTTCTTCCCTCCTTTTCTACAAACCTCATCATTAAGCTAGACATCCATGTTTATAAAGACAGCAATATTCAAGGATTTACAAATTCATCCCCTCCTTGGAAAGTGGCATCATTTTATATATGTAGAAAATATTTGGATAAGACTGTGTCATGAGTTATATGTTCATTTTAGTAAACTATTAAGAATTGTATGTTATATGTTTATACTTAAGAAATTACATTTTATTTATATTTTTTTACCATGATTTGTCAAACTAATTATTCTTATTAGTGACTAGTATCTGTGTTTGTTTTTGTTTTGCTTTTTTAAAAAAAAATGTTGCTATAACTGTTATATTAGCAGGTTAATTATCTTTGTAACTGATGAAAAATTACATATTATTTCAACTTTGTTAATAATCATGGACCAAGAATTGAAATACATTACTACAGACAATGATATATTAGTCATTAAAGGAGCAACATTATTAATTTAAAAATAAAATAAAATGTTGTACAGCCACGTACATTTTAATATTTCTGAAGAAGTTGTAGAAACTGTGTGTATTGCATTTCACATTTTTTTTAATTGTGGAAAGTATCATAAAAAGTTCTGAAGTTATTGGCATTGTTTTACTTCTTACAGTTTTAGAATAGAAGTTGAGCAATGATAAGAAAATAGAGTTATTGTTTAAATGTCAAAGAGTCTATTTTTACATTGTTGTCTTACTAATAAGCCTTTAGCTTTTAATCAAATTCATTTATTATTAGTAGTGTCAAATAAAATTTTTGTTATTTTTGAATAACAATTGTATTTAAGAATGTGTTGTCTCAGAATATTTACTCCCAAAGATAATCCTTTTCCACTAAGAAGGTCATTGGGGAATTAGAATCTGAGCTCCCATTAGACTAAACACTTTATCTATTTTTGCAGTCTGTTTTATTTGTTGTAATCACTGTGACTGCTCAGATAACATGTCTCCATGTTTATGCTTTGCTTAGACATCTATGTGTCCCCTTCTCCATATAATGTCAGTGGCTAAGCAATCAGAAATGGAGGAATAAAAATTTTCAGATCGTTCTGATACAGTATTAGTAATGGTGAAAGATTATGTTAAATTTAGTGATATAAATTCAGAGTAAGCAATAGTAGGCCAAAGAAGCTGCATTAGCTAGTGCTTATCTAGCTTAAGATTTACACACATGAGTGGTCAAGCCAAATGTTAATATCAGACAATCCAAGATTTGGTAGAAGGACACAGGAAATGCTTAGGCTGGTGCCTTTAGATAAGGAAAAGAATGAGGAAAGCAAGGTAGAAGATGTTGCCTCCCCTGTTCTTTTTACAGCTAGTTTTTTTGTTGTTGTTGTTGTTTGTTTCCTGTCAATATTTTCATGAGACTTGAAGAAAATAATTTAGTATTTCCCAAAACACATTAATTGTATAAGTCAGCTTCCATTATTGTAAAGGAAAATGAAAAATTGCCACATACTAAATCTGGCATCATGAGTTCTCGTTTTGAAAATTCAAGAAACTATCCATGCCTTAACATAATCATTGCCCGTAGATTTTTTTAATTTGAAATAAACACAGACAAAACTCTCTATTTGTTCTCCCAATGACAGATGGAAAACAATTTACCTAGAAATAATATATAATTACAACCATCCACCCCTAGCTTCACTTTTCTTACAACTCTACTTGTTTTTCTTATATGTACACATGATTTGGGGATTGTTTTCTTATCTTTTAAACATAGCCATTTTGAGAAATAGCTTCAAACTGATGTTAGCGCTGTTTGGAAAAGTAAAAATGTTGAATATTTTCTGTTTATTACTATACTGAATAAATAAGAATTATTATTATAAGAATTAATGAAATGTTTTTAATGCATAAAAGTTATGTATGTGTTTATTAAATTTAACAAACCATTATTTTTCTATTAACAGGTAATTTATCACTTATCTTTGAATATTGTTGAATGTTGCCACAGGTAGAGAGACTAGAAAAAAATAGAGAAAAATAACATAGGTGTAAAAGACAACACATGTCAAAGCAGAGAGGTAAAAGTACCAAAAAGAGGAGAAAAAATAATAATTTACAAATCAGACTCATCTTTTAACCTTCTGCATATTACTCATCATTTGTATCTCTTGACAGATTTTCATCTTAGCACCTGTGGAATTATTGGTATGCACTTAAACAATTTCTACTATGGTGAGGAATTTTGAACTATATGAAGTATAATTAATTTCAGCTAGCATTTATATTTCTTTATAATATGTCTCTAAATTTATTATGTATCATTCCTTATACAGAATTCTCCACCTAAAATTCTTTTATCTTTGAAAATACAAATTCTATTTTAGTTTTAAAGCTCTGAAAAAACGCCTCTTCTCACACTGAGGTTTCCTTGATCCTTGAAATTTTCTTGGTATTTCTTTGCCCTACTCACCCTCAATGGAGTGGGAGAGAGAGAAAGTGGGCAATAGCTTTTACTTCTTTGAATATTTATAGGACATTTATATCTTCTGAGACTGAACTGTTGAATTACCATTACTGACATATCCTATATTTCAGAATATAAATGTCTTAAGATGAGGATCAAGTCTGATTAATCTTTGTATTACCCAATAACTTTATCCTGTATTACTCATAGCAAATGCCTGTTCAATGTATAATAATTGCATAAGATATTTTTGAAAAATATTGTTAATATTTATTATTTAAACGTCTTCTTTTAATAAATATTAAACATATTGTTATTCCCTCAATATTTCTTTTAAATTATTATGACAAATTATCAACTTACCTGAAGAGGGTGAATGAAATCTAGTTTCTCTACCTAAACAGTTACCTCCCTTTCTCACTAACTTGAGAATCTCTAGTCAAAGGTACCATGGGTACATTGGATGGAGCAAAAGTGGAAAATATGAAAGATTACAGAAGCTGTATTTGGGATATTGGATCCAAATTTACTATTATACTTAGGAATTAATGGAATGGAATATTTGAAATTATGATTATCGAAGGAGATCCAGTAAGTATGGTAGTATATCTGTTGCAACAATTCATCCCTCAAATCTTCCATCATCAATAGGGAAGAGTGAACTGGAGATATGACCAGCTCACTTCGTGTAGTGACAGCGAATGAAAAAAATTATGCCTGAAGATTATAACATTAAATATTTTATGAGATTCTAACAGTTCTAATCTTGACTAAGTACTAAGTAGTGGAATCAGAATGGAACTTCAACCAATTCTAATAAAACTAACAAATTTGCCACATACAATTTCTATTATATTAATTAAGGTACACTAGGTTTTATTAGACTCATAATTGTCTTCTAGTTCTGTCTATATGGTGTGGTAGTTACAGTTGGTGATCTACACATCTGTCTTTTTGGCTGAAGGGGTAGCGAAGTTTGTCAGACAGTGAAAAATAATCTCTAGAGAATGCACTTAATGACTATCTTAACGATTGGTTTAGAGATGATTGTATGATCAGATCTGGTAAAGAAATATAAGAGGAATTTTGCTGGTAGAAAGAACTTCTGAAAAATACTTATTTTCAACAAAGAGAAATGCTATGGAAGCTATCTCACCATCTCTTCCTCTCACATCTCTTTCTTGGTTTTTGACATTTTTGATGCTGCTTAGAGATGCTATAAGGCATCTGGCAACCACCAGAAAGATCAAGAGCTCCACACAGATGCTGACTCAGACCCTTGACATTACTGTGCCACTGAACAAACTCTGGAAATTCCAACATACGTGCGTGCGTGCGCGCGCGCACACACACACACACACACGCACACATACATACATATATATATACATATATTATATATATTATATTGAAATAACAAATATTTCATATATAAAAATTGAATATCATGTTATTTGGATCAAGGGACAACTAAAATGAACAGTAATTTTAATATCGGCTACATTGACATACAAGTGATCATTGCATTAAACTACTTGATGTTATTTGTAGCCTCCTGGCAATAGCGTGATTCACTTTAGAAACAATTTCTACTAGAGTGCAAACAAGATATTTTTAAAATATCAAAGCCCCCCCCAAATTTAAAAAGCTAGTTAATATCTGTGACAGAGAATACCATTCAATCCCACACTAACTCTGGCTCTTTATTGCCATTTTCAATAGAAATTCAAACTCAGTAGGCACATGGTCTGCCTTTTAAATTATTAATAATGACGAGTTACCAAGTCCCTTGTGATTGCATGAAGATCTCTGGCTTCTTAAACCTTCCTATCAGTTGGCTCGCATCAGTTGTCTTACACTGCCTTATACCAGTGCCACATTTTAGTTTTATACTACAGAATAACTTCACTTGTGCTACCAATATTAATGACTGAAGACCAAAGAGACCTAGACTGACAAAGATCTTGTAAGACCTTTTATTTAAGCAAATGACACAGTATCACAGAAAAGATTAAGGCTTACTGTTAGAGATTAAAATTTATTGTTAAAGATTTGAGCCTTTTGTTTCAGGTTGCCTTAAAGTTACCATAACAAAATTAAAAAGAAACATAAATACAAGGAAGCCAAAAACAATAAAATAGGCTTAAAAATTATGTATGGGAAAAGACTTCCAGTACGGTCACCATATCTGAACAGACTTGAAAAAAATAAATCTCATGCTATTTTTAAACTTTGAATTTTGAAATTATTACAGATGCACAATAAGTTGCAAAGATACTGGCATAGTCCCCATGTATTCTTTATCCCGTTTCTCCCAATGGTATCAAATAATTAATTGTAGTACATTATCGAAATTAAGATTTTGACATTGGTACAATGTGTGTGCATAAGTCTACATCCCTTTATTGCATATGTAGATTTGGACAATCACCACTGCAATCAAGGTGACAGGCTGTTCCATCACCACAAAAATATCCCTCATGCTACATTTGTGAGTTACATTCACAAATGCTTTGCAAACACTGATCTGTTTTCCATCTCTATGATTCTGTAGTTTCAAGATTTGTATAGCAATAGGATCATTCGGTATGTAACATTTAGGGACTGGCTTTCCACTTAGTATATTCCTCTGGAAAGTCAACCAGGTGCCGTGTGCATTTATAGTTCCTTTTTGTTGCTCAATATGGTTTCATGGTATGAAAGTACCACTATTTGTCTAACCACTTGCTCATCGAAGTACATTTGAGTTGTTTCCACTTTTTGAAAAACTATTTTGGCTATTGTGAATAAAGCTACTATAATCATTCAGGTATAGATTTTTCTGTGAATATAAGTTTTAATTTCTCTGAGATAAAATGTCCAGGAATGCAAGCACTGGGCCAATGGATGTTACATGGTAAAACAAACAAACAAACAAGCAAACACCTGGCAAGCTGTTTTCCAGAGTGGCTGTACGATTTTTTATTCTGACCTATAATGTATAAGTGATCCAGTTCACATCCTTGCTAGAATTTGATGTTGTCACTATTTTTTTGTTTTACCTGTTCAAATAGGTGTGATCTCTCATTGTGTTTAATTTGCATTTCTCTGATGGTTAATAATGAACATTTTTCAGGTGCTTATTTGCCATCTATATATATCTTTTTGTAAAATGTCTTCATGTTTTTTGCCCATTTTATAATTAGATATATTTTTTTATTGTTGAGTATTGAGAATTGCATAAATATTCTAGACCTAGTCTTTGATTTGTACTTCAGGTTTGCATTTTTTTTCTGTTTGTGGCATAAGTTTTAATCTTCTTAACAGAGTTTTTCATAAAACAGAAGTTCCTAATTTTGATGAGTAAAATTTATTAATTTTTCTTTTAATGAATTGTACTTTTGATATGAAAATTCCCTACCATGTTGTTCTCAGGACCTGAGGCCCCCAGCCAATCTCCCTACTTTTCTTTACTTTTCAAGAATCCTTTAACATCTGTTTATACATAATGGACAAGGTTATGTGATATGTTTTATTAGCTAGGCAAATAAAAAAAAAAGTTTATCTATTACATCTTCTAGACAGCAGTAGTCAGCCTATGCTAAGTTTGTGAAACAATTTCTCATGAAAGAAACCACCATCTGCATGATCTTGGAAAAAATTCTGTAATACTTAGGTCAACAGTAAAGCCAGTTTCACAGGAAGCAAGCTAAGTGCTTGTCCCTTCTCCCCTATGTCCGATTCAGATATGTCCATAGAAGATAATGCGTGCCCAGGTGGTCAATCCAAGGATTATTAGAACTATGAAAGAGATAGTCCTTCTATAAAAGGAAGCTTCCCTCCCTCCCTCCTTCCCTCCTTTCCTCTTTCCCTCCTCTTCTTCCTTCCTTCCTTCCTTCCTTCCTTCCTTCTTCCTTCCTTGTTTCTTTCATTTTCTTTATCAGCTTTATTGAGATGTAACTGACATATAACATAGTGTATGTTTAAGATGTACAGTGTGATGATTTGATACCTGTGTATATCACAAGTTTTTACCACAGCCAGGTTAATTAATATATCCGTTACCCTCATAATTACTGCTTTGTTTTTGCTGTTGTTGTTATGGTAAGAAGATTAAAGCTGTAATCTCCTGGCAGCCTTTGATATGATACAACATTGTTAAGTACAGTCACTATGCTGTATATTAAATCCCCAGAAATTATTCATCTTCTAACTAGAAATTTGTAACCTACCCACATCTTCTCATTTTCCACACCCTTCAGCTCCAAGCATCCATCATTCCACTCTGTTTTTGAGTCCGATGTTTTTCTATTCACTATATAAAAGAGAACATATAGTATTTTTCTTTCTGCCTGATTTATTTCTTTTATAATGTCACTAATGTCACTTTCATGTCACAAATGAAGATATTTTTTTAAATGAATATATTCCATTGTGTATGTGTACCTGTGTGTGTATTATGAACACTTATGTTGTTTCCATGTCTTGTCTATCATGAATAAAGCTGAAATGAACATGGGAGTGCAGATGTCTCTCTGAGATAGTGACTTCATCTTCCTCAGATATATACTCAGATGTGGCATTGCTAGATCATATGATAGTCATATCTAAAAATTTTTTTTAAGGAACCTTCATACTGTTTTCCATAGTGGCTGTACCAGTTTGCAATCCCACCAACAGGGCACGAGGGTTCCCTTTTCTCCACATCTACACCAGCATTTGTTATCTTTTACCCTTGGGGTGATAGCCAACCTAACGGTCGTGAAGTGGTATCTCATTGTGGTTCTGATTTGCATTTCCCTGATGATTAGTGATCTTGGCACATTTCACATGTACCTTTTTGTTGTTTGTATCTCTTCTTAGGAAAAAAAAAATGTCTAAATTATTGCAAAGACCAGTGTCAAGAGCTTTTCCCTCACACGTTCTTCTGCGAGTTGTACAGTTTCAAGATTTACGTTTAAAACCTTAAACTATTTCAAGTTAACTTTTTTTAAGTGGCGTAAGATAGGGGTTTATTTATTTAGCCTGAGAAAATCCAGTTTTCTCAACCCCATTTATTGAAGAGACTACTCTTTTGCAATCGAGTATTACAGCTCCCTTGGCAAATATTAACTATCTAGGCTTAAGCTTATTTCTGGGCTTTTGATTCTGTTCCGTTGGTATATAAATCTGTTATTATGCTACATGTAGTGGTGGGGGCAGGCAACAAGGGCCAGGGCCAACTGTGAGCCCACTGGCAGCAGTAAGAGCCATGGTTGTCACTGTGTATTACCTTGGCTTCTGGGTCTCTCCATGGACACATAGTAGTGGAGGCTGGTGACAGGGGTTGAGAGAGGGCCATGCAGGTGCACAGCTAGAAGGACTGGCTGCAGGTCAGTGCTGTGGTGCTAGCCAGTGAGAGAAGACAGGGGAAAAGCTATTGAAATCTGCAGGGGATCCACAGCAGCTGTGCTGCCTGTTGATTTCATCTTCGGCCAAAACTGATGGGTTTGTCTATAGGGCACATCACTGGGAACATTATCACTCTCAATGAGATTGGCCGATATTGGTAGCCCCTGCTTTCCTTCCTTGTTCCTGGCAGTCTCAATGCATCTCAACTTTCCAGTCCTCTGGATGGAGTGAAACCAAAGTGAATCCTTCGTGAGGAATCCCCAAAAGCTGGGACAGCTGGTTACTCATCCAGCTCTTCCTTTTCCAGCAAAGGAAACTCTTGCTGGGGAGTTCCGTCTTCACACTAAGCGGTGCTAGCCTGGGGAATTGAATGGTACAGGCAAAATGAGGCTGTTTCTCTTTTCCCTTTTTGTGTGGCTATTGTTTTTTTCCCACTGTATTGCTGAAGCTTCTTAAGTGAACTCCAGAGCTCTCTAGGGAGAGGTAAGAAATGAGCCTGCTTCCTCATGCTTAATGTACTCCTTAAATAGTAAATTGTGAATAAATGTTTTGATAATAGAGACAAAATTTGGAAGAAACTTGACTTCTTGTATTGCCTCCTAGAAGGATGTTGACTAAAAATCCACATTGGACTGCTCCATGAGTGAGGAAAAAAAAAAAAATCTACTGGGATTAATCTTTTTAAGCAATCATTATTTTAACCATTCCAGGACCAACAGGAACTACTAGTTATTAGCCACTTAATGCCACAATTCTCATGGTTGTTTTGTTTCGTTTTGTTTTGATCGTTTTGTTTGTTTGTTGGTTGGTTGGTTTTTGATAAATCTGAACCCCCAAGAAATAGATAGACACTATTAAGCATGGTTAGAAAGCATAGTTAGTTTTTCATAAAGCCTAAAGTTTTTCTCTTTCCATTACCTAAAATATTCTTACATCATCTACTACTTTTTTAAATAAAGTCAAGTAGGATTTCTTCCCCCAAAGTATGACAAAGTACTGTAGGTACCAAATGATTCAACACATTTTTATTGACCAAGTGAGGTAGGATGTAAGTAAATTTGCACAAATAGTACTTAAATGCAAGTAGTTAAATAAATGTGGTTGAGTTTTCTTGAGCATGGATACAAAATGTGTTATCCAGAAAAGAAAACAGATCACTATCACTTTCTATCTAAATGTTATAGTCCATACCAGCTGGTGAAAATGCAGTGAAGAAAGATCTCAACAGCCCTGTTCTGTGGAGGATTGTTCTGTTTATTACAGGAAGAATAGAGCCTGATGTTGAAATAGTTTATTTTCACAGTCTTTAAATATGTATGAAGGGAAGCTGTTTGTTTTGATATACTGGACTAATAGTGTTAATATTTAAACGGTTTCTCTTTTATTCTTAAAGTAATGCTTCATTAATATGTGAAATATAACATCACCTTTGGTCATATTGTTTTAGTCTGTTTGGCTGCAGGCTTAGTGTGACAGTCATGCATCGACTTACATAGTGAAAACTATTTTTTGCTGCTGAAGGGGACTAAAACTTCATGTTTAAACATAGGCTTTTTACAGAGAATAAGAGAAAATGAATAGTTAGAATACAGAGTTTTTAAATGACTATCAGATGTGAAATATGTTAGCGTATCTAAAGGTTCTTCTCTTTGACTAAGCAAATGCATATTAGCTTCTTTTTAATAGAGATCATCATTAAACTGACAAAGATTGAAAATTGATGTTATCAAACTCTTATGATTAGTAATATTTAACAACTTGCTGTCAGAAAGTCAAATCCAATAGCATTATTCATATGCCTTTTCTTAAGCATGTTTATGTGTAAAACTTCTGTATTTAAATGTCTATAAAAATTTTCAAATATGTACAAAAGTATAATGAAAAGTATAACTAATCCCCAATTCGCTTCATGGCCAATATTGTTTTAATTTACATGCCAATCCATTTCTTTTCCCCTTAAATTAATATGAAGTAAATCCCAAATGTCGTAAATCACCCTTAAATCAACAACTAAAGCACAGTTAGAATTATGATAACAAAAGCTAACAGTCAGAAAAAAAGTTAAACAAATGTGTATATTCCGCCATAATATCCAGTTTAAATGTAGGTACTGTTTCTTTTCCTCAGAATTCTTAAATATTTAGAATAATTATCACCTTGCCAATCTACTATAAGTCATTGTTGTTATTAACTTTACCTCAGCAACTTCCTAATGCCATGAGCTGAAAAGTACATCACAAGACAACTCCTGCCAACCTGGAGTTTACATTATAGAAAGTTAGGTAGACATGTATAAAAAAAGAGCGGTGATGGTACGCCATATTTTAAACACAAACGAACTTTTTAAAATACTAAGGTAAGAGTAATGGAATAGAAATACTTTAACTTATTTATTATCAAGACAATTCTGGATATGATTTTTAATTGTGAGCTGTTCTTGATGTTTTGATGATGACATTTCTAAATCTATTACCTGAATATGCATTAATATAAGTAAAAGACATAAACAAATATTACAGAATGGATATATGGTACATTAAAGATGGCTTCACATTCTCGGACGATGCTCCCACTGAAAAGTGGGGTCTGTGGCCCTAGTTCTAAGCATCTGTGAGGGCTCTAATTAACCAAAACATATAAACTAGTGACAGTGCCTGCTTCAGAGCCAATGCCTTACAGAACTGGCAGCTTCTACAGCCTGTGTCTTGTATACTCATTCTTGGAACCCGGCTACCATCTCGTGAAGAACCTCCTGCTTCCTCATGGGAAGAGGTTCATTGGAGGGGAACTTAGGACCTGCTGCTAACTGCACTTAGCTTCCCACTGACTGCCTGTGTCAATTTACCTGCCATGTGAACAAATCATCTGCAAATTTCCCCCAGCTCAAGTAGAGATGCTGCATCTCCAATTGATTAAAGCAGAGATGAAGGGTTTTCAATTGCAAATTCAGGAGCAAAATAATTGATTACCGTTGTTTTAACCCACTTGGTTTTCTTTGTTATGAAGCATTAGATAATTCTAGAAGAATAAATTTCCACATAAATTACTTTAGGCGACAGGCTTTATGAGGAAGGGCTAGTTTTGATGTTTACTATATATTTGGAGATAATTACCATTATCATTAAAACATCAAAGTGCTTGTTTGTTGAATATTCTCTGTCCTCCTGAAAGCCTCCACTAACACTATACGCTACTCTTTAAATTCCTTTATTTTTTTTCACCCTGTATGTCTCATATTCTTTTTTGCCTTGGTATTTTTAAAAAGTCATAGCGTGCATTTGATATAATTTTAATATACGTTCTGGTGTCAAGCTTCCTTATACATAGGATATAAAATCTCTTAAAATAAGAACTGTGTTTTTCAGCCCTTTTCATATTTGTCACATAACCAATGCTTATTTTTAAATAAATGAATGATTTAAACACTTCCTTGCTTAAGGCTGTTACTCAGTGAGTCTAAAATTTTTCTACCTAAATATACTTCACTATAGTAACTCTATAAACTGTAATATATTTTTTATCAAAAATATTACTTGCAGTAGATTACAATATAAATGATTCATTTTTTTATAACCATGATATATATTGAAATAAAAACTAGTCGAGTATTTGTAAGTTGCAGCTTTTTTTACCCGAAGAAAATACTACAAATCAGTCCTATGATCCAGTGTTTTCTCACGGAAACTGCACATGAAGGGATGCGAAGGAGAGAAATGAACTTTCAGCTTTTACGTCTTTAGTTATTATCACCTAAGTACATGTAGCTAGGAGCTAATGGCCTGAAATAAGAAATAGTATATCATACAAGGTCCAGTCAGGAGATGAGAGACAGCATCATTATTTTAATAAAGAGAATTTAACATAATGAATTGTTAACCACGTATTAGAGAAATGAAGACAGAAGGGGAACGTTGATCTGTTAACTGTGAGAAGCAGCTACCACCACAAGGGGAAGAAGATGCTGGAGTTACTAATCCTCACACACTTGGAGGAAGGGCCCTGTGGAGCTGGCTGCTAGATTTTTGAGAAAGGGGCTCACCAGGCGATTACTTGTTGTTCTGCTGAGGGATGAGGGGCCTTATTCTGGGAATACTCAAACTGGAGTCAACTAACTGCTGCTGCATGAACAAACTATCACTGTCAAAATGAAGAACCACTGCTAGAGTTTCACAGGAAACAAAGTGTACTTTCTTCTTTCTCTAGTATTTAGGTCTCCTTTATGTGTCCTCTGTTAGAAGATTCTAGCAAGTATTCTGCAGGAAAAGCTGAAATGTATTTTCCAGAGTCTCAGCCCCAGCATTACATAGCAGAGTATAAGAGGCTTCCTTTGAAGCTGAGAAAAATAACTTAAAAATCAACCTATATGGGTTATTAATAAAACCATCCTACAGTTTTGGTCTCTCTCCATTATCAGTCACCAGAGTCTCTGTTTTACATTTCCTGTTATTTAATGCCCCTCTTTCAGAAGGAAAGATATTGAATATTTCCCGTCAGGAAAGGAGGATTTGTGAATCACAGATATAATGAGAAAATACGCAATTACTCTGTGTGGATTTTTCAGGATTGGATAAGCTTGGACTAAATTAACAGTACACTTGGATGCAGACAGAAGTATGATTATATGTACATGTATGACTATTTGCATTGCTTTGAAATTATAGGTGGAGAAACATGCACAGAAAAGACAAAGGTAAAGGGTGAAACATAAATAAAAAACAAGAATTAAGTAGGAATAAGAAATGGATAAAAGGATGAACAAAAAATGTGATATTAACAGATTAGTTAAAAGGAAACCTAGAAAATGAGTGTAATCTTTTGTAATCTAAGTACAAAGCATATTCTTAGCCTAATGGAAATATATTTTAAGAAGTGAGAAGGTCAGTAAAAAAGCATAATCATTCTGACATCTTAAGAATAAATTACTCTACCTCTGCATCTCTGTTTTCAGAGACTCAATAAACTATTTTTGTACATAGTGAGTTGTAACTTGGTATTTTTTTTCAGTTTTAACATCTATAAGAATGGGCATATCTTCAGTATTTTTGTTTCACAGCAAAAATGTGACCGGTTTAGTAAAATTCATTCATTACTTAAAGATTTCCAGTCCCAGTATTACATTCCAAGAGATACAGTACATTAAGTCTATAAAGTATTGGAATATTAATTGAGAATAGGAAAGAACTTAATATGGCATATATTCTATAAATCTGTGACTCAAAGAGAAGACTCATTCTTTTATTCATTATCTATCTATCTATCTATCTATCTATCAATCATCTATCTATCTATCTATCTATCTATCTATCTATCTATCTATCATCATCATCATCTATCTCTATTTCTTCATATGCCTTTGTGTTTATATATGTTAAACTTATGTATGATAATTTTACATAACTTGAAGAATGTTTCTGTAAATATGACAAACTATCACACATCCAGGTAGAAAGTTTACACATCCTAATTATGTTTTTAGAATGGGCTGACTCAGTAATGCAGCATGGACCTTGGCCCTTTGTTCATTCCAGGCTGGGCGGTGGTTCGGGGTAAAGGATTTTGACTGGCAATTCGTGTTTTAGCCTTTACGTCAAGTTGGATGTAATCTGCTTTATAACATATATAATAAGCAGCAATAATTGTGTTTGCCTCTATGTTTCCACCACCACCCATGAGTTGATGTTATCATTAGAGAACATTTTTGCCATTCTTACATTTATTTTTACCTTATGTTAATATGCTTTCTTACCTTAATTTTCCTATATAAAAATACTAAAAGAAGAATAAACCTGCCTCCCACTTAGATTTTTTTCCTGGGCTATTATACTTGGAAGTTGGTGACTATGCAAAATATGTAAAACAAGCAAGATCTCACTTTTCTACTACATATTTATGATTTCAGTCTATAAAGTGCCTAAAGTACTGTTCCTATTCTTTTTCATTTAGATACTCAAATTTCATGGCACTTTGGGTAAGTGTAATGAATGTATCAGAAAAGCGTTCTTTTACAGCTTCAGTGTTCATGATTTAAAGTAAAAGAACCTAATTTCATATCTATAATTTTAATTTGGAAAGCTTTATTCAGTTAAACAATGAAACAGAATCTATAAATTTGAGCCAATTTGGCCTGTTAGTTTGATATTTGCAAAAAAATGTGTAGGTCAAGGTAATGCCTAGGTAACTCCATTGCTTATTTAATTGCATATAAAACATCAAGATATTTCAGAAACATAAAACGCAAAAATATTAACTACTTCAGATAGGAAGAAAAGAGCATGAACAACTTCTCAAGTGTATTTGCTTAACAGAAACACAATTAAAATATTCGAAATTTAAAAAAGAGGCAGAAAAAAAGGATAGGAGCTGTGGAGAGAAAAAGAGTCAAGAAAAGGAAAAAAAAAATAAAAGAATAAAAAATTTAAAAAAGAGAGAAGAGGAAAAAGGAGATAGAGAATTAGTAGGAAATGTAAGAGCAAGAGCAAGCAGGTGAAAAATATACAAAATATATTGCTAAATGAAGTCTGAGATTACATAGGCTTCACTATTAAATAAAGTCATAGAAAATTCATAGTTTAGAGGTTGATGTATATATAATAACTGAATTATAATAACTGAATTTTCTAATGATCTTATTCAGGGTATAAATTCTTATATGCGAAGCCATTCCGGTATTTTAAAGAGCTTTACATAAGTATTTCTATTTTCTTCAGATTCTAAAATTTTACAAAAGCCTAAATTTTACCACTTTTAAAATAGTCAACACATTGTAAATTAATGCACCATTTTCTTGTTAAAATCAGCCTTGAATAAAACGATCTGTAGCTGAACAGGAGCAATAGTGAAGGTGTGAACTACTTCAGTGAAGTGCTAACTTCAGAGCCCAAATGAGAACATTTAAATGCTAAGTTTTTTCAGCAACAGCAAACAGATGTTTCTACAAAATATCTTTTTTTTTTTTTTTTCGTGTTTTCCAAACTGCTTTTTCTATGTACGTTCACTTCTTCATTCTTCAAACTTGGACTTTCCTGCCACTTTACCAATTTCCAGTGCCCATTCATCCTTGAAATGTTTCATTTTTACTTCTCAATCTCTCCTCCTCTGCAGTAATTGCAATGGAAGATGGGTATATGGTTCTGCTCTAAAAAATGAATTCAGTATTAGTGACATGTACCAGGCTGATGGCACTGAAAACTGAAGGCCATTGTTTTAATCACAGCAACCTAGCACCAAACAACATATCTCACAGTTTGGCTGAACCACTGTTCTCAATTCTGTTCTGAAAGAAGGGACAATGATTAACCCTTCGGCTTAAAACAGAATTTGTGTTAATTTTTAAAATTGCTGTGAACGATATAGGTTTCTGCTTGAACAGGCATATTATATTGATGATGCCAATAAAATAGCCATTAGAAGCTATTGAATTTAGATGGCTCATGAAGGCAGACACCTGCCTACTAATTCTAAGTTCTGATTAGATTTGTGGTCGCACAGAAATTAACTTTCAAAAAGAGGATACACACATATTTCAAAGGTAACTTTTACGGTTCTAATATCATTAGCAAATTTTGTTTTCTACAGGGCATACAAATTCTAGCAATGTGTCTTTTAAAATGTGAAGGAATAAACTACTCTCCCCATGCAGAAGTATGTAATGAATATGGACAACACGCTAACTCCAATTAAGTTTTCCATTGTCTAAAATAATACTACATCCTCACAAAAACAAACAAACAAACAAACAACCAAACAACAAAAAAACAGCTCATAGTGGTTTTATGGAGTTAAGGGAATGAAACTGTGCCTAAGACTCAAGTTGAGTAGATTTAAATAAGGCACATATTCAGAGTGAACTAACAGCACAACCTGTGCAAATTGCTAAATTTTTCTGAGCTTCCTTTTGTCAGCTATGAAAAGATAGGGTAAAGCAGATAATTGAAACTTTCTCATATTCTTTTAATATTATCTGACTGAAATGGTTATGGGATTTTAAATCTAAAGAAAAACCCTATGGAAAAGTAGAGAAATCTAGAGAGTCTATTTCAGTGAATCTTTAAAAGAATATGACCCATTGTAGGCAGTTAGAATCACAAGCTTCCTTAATTTTGTGATTTGATGTAGCCTGAAACCAAGTTTCTTTCTAAAATATAATACCACTACTATAACACGTCACCCCACCATTAGAGCTTAATTATTTTGTACTTTAATGGATTTGCTAATCAAGATTGTCCTTAAAGAGAAAATAACTTTTAGGACATACCATACTTTGTCTGTCATTAGCTAATGTAATAACTCGGATTGGTTTTAGTTTAAACCTGCAGGATAGGACATAAAAAAAAAGCAGATGGGTTGGAGCCTGGCCTTTGAGGAGAGAAAAGCATCAGAAATGGCAAGAACAATTTTTAGCTGCCAGTTCAAATGTTTCGTAGACTAACCAGATTACATTTCAAGGATTAATGTGATTATGAGATGACTTGAATTTTAATTATGAGAGGTACAAATAACTAAATGAGGAAGCTACAGAATGAAACCTGCTAACATCAAGCTGAGTGACTAATCTGGGATCGAGTGATTAAAATCTAAGATCAAAACTAGCACAAGTGAGTAGAAGTTACATGAAGTAAATAACAATTAAATATCAAGACAAATTTCTTAATATTTTATAGTTGCGTAAATACAGAATAGTGTTTGTAGAGGTAATACTTTCTTTATTCTTGGGAATTTTAAGTAGAGTTTGGACAGCTATTGTCAAAAATTTTTAGACAAGCTTCTTGCCTAAAATTAGTATGTAGATTAGCATTTTGTAAAAAGTAGTCCACAAAATGTTAATTCCAAAGGACATCGTTATCTCTAGAAAAGGAAAAAAGCTTCTATGGTCAATTATGTATGGTAAGTTGAGTAAATTTAATCGTGAAACTTGAATGTATGTCTTCGCCCAATCTTAATATAATAATACGCTATTTAAATTCCCAGTGGAAAGAATGCTTATTAAACATAGTTGCCTATGGAATGTGTGTGTGTGTGTGTGTGAGAATGATCATATGGCATAACTTTTTATACAATATATTTTGAGAAGTGTAATCTACATCATAAATTAGACAAGATTTTATTTTATTTTTTTCAGAATTTGATCTGGTTCAAACTATTAATAGCGCTTATTGGATGTAGTAATTATGATTTAAATATAAAATACTTTAAAGTAATACCATTTTTCCTCCCTCAATCATGTCTCACAGACAAATCCCCAGCTAACCTATATGAAAAGTTGGTTGACGTCACATCTTTAGAAAGTTAAATTTCATTAAATCTTTTTGGGAAAAGTAATAACGATACTATAAATATACTTGATACTTTTGTAAAGAACTCAACATGAATTATGCCAGTTAATTATTATAAGAAAACTGTAAGGATGAACTCTTATTTTCCTTTTACAAATGAGAAAACTAAGTATCAAGATAATAAAAATAACTTGTCCAAGTCCATATATATGCATGTGTGTGTGTGTATATGTGTGTGTGTATGTGTATGTGTGTGTGTGTATGTGTAGATAGATAGATAGATAGATAGATAGATAGATAGATAGATAGCTGGGACTCAGTCTTTTCAACTTCGGAATCTTTGTCCTAAAATTCTAACTAGTTTCCCATGATATCAAATATGCATGGTGTTTCTTCAACAAGCTTTTAAGAAAATATAAAAATAGAATAGACAAAAAATGATCTTAATGATTCAGCTGTTTTCTTATATGAAAACACTGGGGTGCATAAATTATCTTTGGAATCCTTTCTGGCTTTGTGATGACAGAAATTAACTGAGAGATAATTTTCATACAATGAAGAAATTTGTACATTGTTATTAGCTAAAAAGGTCTCACAGCCACTTTTTATATAGACGTCTGTGGAAACTGAGATTGATTTGTATCAAAATTGCTCATTGGAAATAGTCATGGATGAACACAGAAGAATAAAGTCAATTGCCTCTAAGCTTTATTTATCTATACAAATGTAAGAGTCAAATTTAACTACCTTTCCTGGAAAATATACATATGATGAACATTAAAAGAGAAGACGTATGATCTTTTCAGAAATTTAACAATTTTCTTTAAGCCAGTAGCAGTGTGAATTCGCTAAGAACATAAAAAATTTTTAGGAAAATTAAGCTCTACATTCAAGGCAATGAGAATAAGTCTAGCATTATCATACATGTCATAAGAGGGTTTGAATTCTTTAGATTAAGTATTTTAATTTTTTGAAATTGCCAACAGTTTGTTAGGCAATAACCTAAATTAGCAGTTAGTGCAAAAAGAATGGTTGCATTTTTCCATTCATAGGCATTGTTGAACATGAAATCTGCATTCATTATGGATTCATGAGATATGTAGTTTTACTTACATTGTAGAAAATAGTAGAAACCATGAAATATCAAGGGATGAAGCACTAATAAATCAAGATAAACATTTTAGACCTGGTCTTGTCCATTTTTCAGACATTTGCTATTTTGCTGATAGCTGTATAATGTGAATCTTATCCTGAATTTCCATTTAATATAACTTTTGGGACTTATTAGATCAACTCAAGCTGTCTCTTTCTCAGCAAAATAAACACTTTTCCATGATTCTGATTGCTTATGGTCAGGATGCATAAACAAGTGGACCACTACCTTCATCTATCAGTGGCTATTCCGCTTTCTCTGTTTTTTTTTTTTTTATTTTATTTTATTAAAGAAAAGTTTGCATTGAGTCATAACTCTGACTCTCAGGCACGCTAAAGCTCAGTGACTTTAATTTGTCTAAGACAGAGGTCAAAGAGATTCAGACAGAAAAACCTGCTTAAGAGAAGGGAGCTATCACCTTAGCATAATATGAAGTAATCGCGGCAGACAAAGAATTTTCCAAGTCTGTTGGACTCGTTCTGTGTCCCACTGTTTCTGGTGGCCTGGTAAGAACCTGTTAACCACATATTTGCTCCTTCTCATCTACCTATAAATTGCCTACTTTCTCTTTGAAGTCTCAGACCTCTGCCTCCCTCTCCTTAGTCTGGAATGACATAAAATCCTCAACTACTTGATTTGCTCTGGGTTCTAAATTCTTAGGAAACACTCATATGTATGTCAAAGGAACTCAAAAAGATTTTGAGGGCTTTGCTAGAAATAAATGATAGAGATTCATTCAAGGGTCTTAGAGTTTGCAAACTGTAAACACAGCTAGGCAGAAAAAAACCCAGAAGTGTTCTAAAGAAGAGAGAAAAGTTAAAAGTTTTTGTAGTACAAAGTACATTCTTGAGAATTATCGGTTCTGCATTCTTAGCCCTAGATTGGTCCAGGGCAGTTGTCAGTCAGATGACAGGCAGTCAGGATGATGGATAGCAAGTGCTCTAGAAGCTGGGTGACAAAAAGTCTGGTCATGTCCAGTTGTCTGAATAATAGATATCAGGTGAATGTACACATGAGTCTTTTAGGGTAATCTGGTGACGTGGATACATGAGTCCTTCAGTGGGTAATTCGAGGGTTATCTGAAGGCCCAGATGCATACCCAGGCATTGACTCAGGACTGTAAAGTTTAAAAAATTAAGTTCCTAGGCTAATTAGAACAAGAGTGGGACTTTTCCTCATGCCTGAAACTTTGTAACGTAAACAACTTTAGTAGCTTGGTTAAAGTGACTCCATTTTCTATATTTCTTATCTTCACTCTTAACTCATTACATACAAAATAACTTTGGTTATTTTCTTCTGTTAATCTGTCTCATGTCAATTTGATTATTAAACCAGCCAGAAGAACATAGACAAAAGGAAAATTACTGTTTCTCCACCAAAGCTGTTTTCTTCCACTACTTTAGTTCATGGATATGTTCTATAGTCACATCATGTGGTTTCTGAACATCCCCAAATAAAAGCTGCCTAGTTAATCAGAGGGTAGACCTCTAAAATACTGTTTTTGTCTGCTGTCCTTTCCTTGATTACTCATTTCACGTCTCAGGAACAGAACAAACAAATCGGAAGAGTAGAAAATAATTGGAGGAGAAAAAAATCCTCCCTAATCATCTCTCTCTCTCTCTCTCTCTCTCTCTCTCTCTCTCTCTCTCTCTATATATATATATATATATATATATATATGTAGATAGATAGTTATAGATAGATATAGATAGATAGATATTAACTCTTCCTATAATTATTTAAAGTTATTTAAAAAATGTGCAATTATATTACTGATAACTCAGATAACTTCTCCTATCCTGCTTTATCTGCATTTAGTAAAAACTGAATACTTTTCCCCCTAAAATCTGCAGTTTGATAGGAGAAATTCGTGCATTAAACTAGAAACATTTTTTTTCATATTTGACACATATTTAAAAATAACACTTTAATGTTTTCCTTATAACAATTGTCTACTGATAATGCATATTCTATAATATATGCCATAAGAATTGTGGGTAGTGATAATATCTTAATAGAACAAGAATCAGATTTTCTCCAAGCTGAAATTTAAAAATGTATGTTAACCAAAAATTTTGAAAAAAATACAAAGAATAGCCAAATTTAAACCATCTGGAAGCTACGGTCACTTTCTGCATATTTATAATGATGTGGTAGAGTTCAGTTACTGGAAAGGTGTCCGCAGTGACAAGGAACAGCTGATAATATGTAAATCTGTTTCTAGCCGGTTCCAGCATGTCATATGAGAGCCCTTTCACATTTGAGATAACATCTTTTATGTCTATCTTTCCTTCTTCCTCCTTTTATTTCTTTCCTTCTTCCTTCCTTCCTCCTCTGATGATTGCTATTTTATTGTTAGACCCTATGCTAAAACATGGATACAATGAACAATGTAATAATTGCGGCCTTTCTTTTGACAGAGTTTAGACTCTAAGAGATACTCAAAAATTATCAAAATTGCATAAAAATAAATATTAGATTTTGTATATGGTGTGTTTTAATTGTAGATTATGGCAAGTATATTAAAGTCAATGGCCACAATTTTTGAAGTAGATTAATAGTGATAAGGGAGTTTAGCTACAGCATTAGACAGAATAGTAAAAGATGGCTTCTCTGAGAAAGTAGCACTTAATATCTGAACAGTGAGGAGACACTCATGAAAAAGAATGACTGTGTTGGAGAGAATAATTCACTCAAGTGACTAGCATAAACAGAATTAGATTCTGATACGTGAAAGATAGGCAGTTTGGATACATGGTATTGAGTAAGCAGAAGAGTGACTTGGCTTGAAGTCAGAAAAATAAACATAGGCTGTATAGACAGGTCTTGCAATCTGTACCAAGGCGTTTGAATTCCTGTCTAAGTACAATGGAAAAACATTGAAAATGCTAAGCAAAGATGTTATTTGATCTATTTTGTATTTATTTTTGTTCTTTGTAGGAAAATATAGCAAAAGTAAAAGGTTAAGACAAATTAGTGGTTTATTAAAATTATTCGTGTTAATGTTGGTTGTGGTGAGGACCGGTGAAATAGAGAGGAAACCAGAAAGAATGTGTTTGCTTTTGGAGGCAATTTGACAAAATTAGTTATGACAGTGTTCTTTGAAAGGAATAAGGTGAAAGCCAGTGTGATTACTCAGCTTCCAGTTTGAATGACTCAGCAAATAGCAATATTATTCACTGAAATGTGGATGCCTGTTTTGGTTGTTTTTTGTTTTGTTTTGGGAAGGGTGGTGGAGGTAGGGAGGAAAAGAATTGAAAGGGAAAACAGAAACTTTGCTATTAAGAATGTTACATTTGAAACTCATTTTTTGTTTGTTTTGTGTATACATTAAAAAAAATCACTTGAATTGATGATATCAACTTGAATGGGATATAATCTTGGGAAGACAGCAAGTCACGGCCTTAATTTCCTAGGGATGCCATAATGGAGTACCACAAACTGGGTGACTTAAAACAACAGAAATTTATTTTCTCACAGTTCTGGAGGTTTGAAGTTCAAAATCAGGTGTCTGTAGGACCTTTTGCCCCCTGAGGCCTCTATAAGAGGTTCTTTGTTTTCTCTTCCAGTTTCTGGTAGTCTCACATGTTCCTTGGTTTGTGTTACATAACTACTATCTGTGCCTGCATCTTCACGTGGCTGACTTCTCTGTGTGTCTCTGGGTCTTCACATGACATTCTGTGCGCTCTCTTTCTCTCTCTCTCTCTCTCATTCTCTCTCTCTCCCCCACTCATCTTCTTGTAAAGATATCAGTTATATTGGATTAAGGTCTCGGACTACTCCAGTATGACTTCATCTTAACTAATTATATCTGCAAAGACACTGTTTCCAAGGAAGATTGCATTTTGATGTATTGGGGGTCAGGACTCGAACATATCTTTTTATGGAATATAATTCAAACCAAAACAGTCCCATATCAAGAAAGCATAGAGAAAGAAGAAACAAGCTAGTAATGAACATTTGAAAAATCACAGCATTTAGATATCCTGTGGTGAAGGCACTGATGAAAGTTCTGGCATGTTAGCTAGGAGGAAGTCAGGTGTGTATTTCTACCACATTAAGTGAAGGGAGTATTGAGGCAGGAGTGGTAAACAATGTTCAATCCTATTGTGAGGAGTTAGATGAAAGCAGAAAATGGCTTAAGTCATCAATGAGCAGGGGGAATGATGATGTATATAATGATAATTCTGGTCATCAATAAAATATTAAACTATGTCAAGTCAACTTTATTAGCAAAGCAAGAAAATGTGAAGTGCCTTTAAGAAGGATTTACATAGACGTGATTATTATTATTCGTATTATTTTGTAATTTAGGTGTTGTTCTCTGTAAATTCTGTGATGAATAACAGCTAATTTACAAGATTAAAAGGATACCGTATGGCTAATTAGCCCTATGTTCTCCATGCATGTCCTCTATGGATATGCAGAAATACAAGATCTCTCTCCTTTCAGCTCACTATGGAGGGAAATAAATTTAGACTGCAAATTAACAGAATAAAAATAAATTCTATCTTCACAAATCACACAGATGTAGAAAATTTAACAAAAGCTTGAAAAGAGAACTTAAAAGCATATACATATGAGTATATATATATATACACACATGCATATTATAAAATTATGTATCTTAAAAAATATCAGAAAGCTAAAGGTTAGAGAACAAAACATAGAAATATTTCATTATATAAAACAATCTAAAACATGAATTTCATAAGCCATAAGAGATATCATAAGCTAAGTCAAGAGACAAAAACTAATTGAGCTATTATCTCTAAGGCTAAAATTTGTAATACACGACTCTCTTATATATCAATTTTACAGTCACGAAAAATGAAAGTTCTAGAGAGGATTAGGATATGATTAAGAAAAAATGAAAACAAATGTGAGTATGATAAAATAATACTGTTATCTTATTTAAGTACAAATATTTGTGTATGTGCATATTTGTAGCATATATACCTTGTGTGGGCTTAACAACATATTAACACTTTTCCTCTCACCTAAATTCTTCTAGCTGGGCTAATAATCAAATTAACAGAGATAAATGAACAGGAGAAAATGGCAAATTCACATTAGCATGAAAATTTCAAAGACAGTGAGGCAACGTTGAGTATATAAGACATTTTGGACAGAAGACAGAAAGCGGGAATGAGGTATTAGATTTCAGAAGTGAGAATGGGTGACTTACAGGTAGTTGAGGAAGAGTGGAACTTTCTCAGCCAGCAAATTCTAGCTAGGCAACTCAGAAACAGTGGTTGACGAGGGATATTTCGCTAATGAGCCCCTGCATGAAGCCCTCCTACTTGCCTGACTTAATTCGAATTAGGTTAAGGCCAACGTTCTAAAGATTTCCTTTCTGAAGCAGGCGTTTCTGTCTGAATCTCTTGAAGAGGAAAAAGCAAGGAGGGTCAAAGGTTCTTTCTGAGTCTTGTTTCTTAATAAATAGCTTAAAATAAATATCCTAAAAGGCAGCTTCGGGGTGGCAAAACTTGGGTTCCCTTCAATCTGCCTAAGGAGTTGCATTCAATTATAGTCCCTAAATAGTGCTTTATTTAAGGAAATGCAAACTCATGTGATTTTTACCTTATTTTATGTACTGATATTCATAAAGTTAATACAAAGCAGATAAAAGCAACAAATACCTCTCATTGTGAATAAATGACCTGATTCAGCTTTCATAGATATTTTGGGGGTGTATAATTCACTCTATTCATCTTGCACTCTTCTCTGAGTAAGAAATGAGGAATAAAAATTGCCCACGTGACCTCACGGGACTGGTAATCTAATGAATAAAATAGACCTGGAAACAAGTGCATTTTTTTTTTTATTACTCTTTAACTCTTTATAAGAACCATAACGTGGACCAAGAACTTTATATATAAATATTTATTTTGTATAACTCACTCTCTTTCCTTTTGCCAGTTCTTGAATACCTTGGCCCTAGATAATTTTTACTCCTGGACTGCTTAACTTTTCTTAAATTTAATGAAAAAGTATAATATACAGGATGTGTAAAGGTTGGCTAAATAGATTAAAATAGTAATAAAATTAACTTTCATGATGATGTGAATAAAAAATGGAAATCACAAGAATACACGTACTTTAATTAACATGTGGACTTTCATTGTATTAAAAAAAGGACCTTCATGTTTCTCATAAGAATGCATAAAGGTAACGCAATTTGGTAATGGTAAGATGTAATTCATGAGGAAGGTTAATGCAATATTCTTTTAAGCCCCGTTACAGCATATTAATTCATGTGCCATTGTTTAGAAGAAGGAAAGGTCAAATTAGTCCCATAAGCAAACTGAGGAATTTCCCTCATTCCCTCATCTTCCAAACCAATCAAAAAAAAAAAAAAAAAGAAAGAAAAGAAAAGAAACAACATCCTGTGGCATTGTTTTCTCTGCAATATATGCAATGAAATAAGCAAAACTGTAATGAAAACCCAGGGAAATATGGGTTTGCATTTATCCAGTATAGTTCTGAAACACTCCACAAGAAAATCTCTAGAATCAAGGAAGCAGAAAATATTCTCCCATAAAGCTGGTTTGAAGGAGGAATTGCTCAGTTAATAGTTTCTATAGAAGCAGTTCAACTAGTTTCCTAGGGAGCATAGTTGCTTAGGAAACTCAAATATATTAGAGCACAGAGGCTGTGACTGGACACCTGCTGTGCACACAGTTTCACGCTGCCATTTCTACCTATTTCTGTTTTCTCTTCTGGCTGTGCTCTTACGTGGCGGAAGTGCAGAGCTAGAAAAGCAGTATGGTTCTTGGCACAGGGTGGGAATCATGTAATTGCTTGTGGGCTTACCAAAAAGACCACCTTTGGTAGAAAAGTTGTTTTGAAGGCAGATTGGGTGACATTTTCCCTACCCTGTAAACACCTTCTATTGGCCAGCAGAATAATTTCTGTGGTTTAACTGTAATCATATTCTCTGGAAAACCTGGCACATTAAGAAATGGTAATTGAATTTCATGAGAGCCATTTTCCAAAATATGCTCAATTAAGAAAAAATCAAGGGCATAGGTATACAAGACACATTCTAAAACTTAAGCTGGTTTTCTGAAAATAGCAATAATGTTTTCCCTTTGAAATGTATAATGATTATATATATATATATATATTTATAAATAGAGTGGGTGTTATATAAGCACTTTGGGATTTTTGAATAAATAAATAATTCTGGTGTTAATTAACTGTTTTTTATATAAATGTCATATACATGTTTATCTGTCTCTATCTATCCATCCATCTGTCCGTCCATCCATCCATCCATCCATTCATCCATCCATCCATCCATCCATCTATCCATCCATCCATCCATCCATCCATCCATCCATCCATCCATCTATCATCTGTCACCTGCCATCTATCTCTCTAAATGGGTTTTGTAATGCCTTTTGAAACTTGACTGTGCATTTCCAGTCGATATCCTTTAAAATTGAGAAATGATGATGGCCATGTGGGAACACGTGCTGCAAATGTGACTCGTGGTCTCAGGACACCAGGCTGCCACATTTTGCAGCTGTTCAGTAGACATGAGGAACTCAGCTACAGAACCTATGCCAGCGGCCTGGGAACCCCTAGATGACACAGCATTCCAAAAAGAGAAAAAAGATACGCTTTGCAATTAACCAACAGTGATCCCTGAGGTTTGAGGCTGTGCGTTATTCCTGTCTTCGGCATTCTGTCTGTGAAGCTGTCAGAGACCAGCAATCACAACATTTTATCAACACTGTTCAGTTGTAACAGATTACAGTGAAGTTACTCATATTTTAGCAGTTAATAATTTTAGATATTCAGAGAGAAAGAGAGAAGAGAGAAGAGTCTCCTAAAATTTTATTCATGTTATCCTAGAGTTAAAGTGAACTTTAAATTGTTTTACAAAATGTTCAACCTTCCAATTAACGTTATGTGCTTTGATGGTTAATGCAACCATGAGACTCTTGTTCAGGCAATACTTGCTTAGGGCCTCAATCACATTTCTGATTTCTACCTTACATTTGTGTTAAGGTTTCCCTGGGCATCAAAGAGATAAATGCCAAATGTTTTGTTTGTTCGTTTATTTGTTCGTTCGTATTTTATCTACAAATAACAGTCAATGGTGTGATCTTTTCAAAAAATCCTCTATTTTGGGCACTGCTCCATGATCACTGGCTCTCTAAAATGGAATGAATTCCCAGCTTCACTACTGGCTCATGCTCAACATTGGACTTCTAGGAGCATATGCCTGTCGGTGACTTGCTGAGTGCTGTGCTGATCTTTCTGGAGCAAAGGTAAATGGCACAATCTGTGCCCTCTGGAGCTCCCAGTAAAAAAGCAGCTCAAGCAAAGATGCTGATATTCCTTTTCTTTTCTTTTTTTTTTTTTTAACTTATATTTCAATATTTATTAGGCACTTACTTTGTGCTTAATCGTCCTATGTACTATGCATACACAGACAAAAATATAAATCAGTATCTTTGTGGAACTCACATTCCAGCTCACAATATTCCATTACTAGTTGTAGGATCTAACCCTTTTGTGGGCAATCTGTTTATTCCGAGCTGATTTTGTATCCTAGATATTTCTGATTTCTACGGTTATTTGACAATATTGTTAGGGTCTCTCTTTAATCAAAAGCAAACATTTCTTTGGGATGAGACTTTACTCCTTTTAATTCTCTTGGTGTTTTTTCTATTAAATGGTAAGAAGATCATAGTGGAGAGTTAATGAGGATGTGGAGAAAGAGCAAGAGAAAGATATATCCCAGAGCATATAAAATCACTTTTTATATAACAAATATTTATGTGCCTAAATTAACAAAGTGACTCTAGGTCTATGAATGTTTCCAACAAATTAATTTAGTCATTTTAATTTATCCTCAAGTTTCCCATATATTTTTCAAGACTTTAGATTTTCTTTTAAAATACTTTACTTGCCTCAATAAAATATGTTTTCCATAGAACAGCCAAAGGGAGCTATTTAAAACTGTTTTAAGACCCCAGTGTGTCTTTCCATCACACTAAGAAAAAATAACTCAGAAGTGTTTCACTGGCCTACAAGTCTCTACAGGTTTGCCCTCTGGTTTTAGCCCTCCTCTTTGCCACCCAGCACTGCATGTTCCTCCCTTAGGTCATTTTCCTTGTGTTCCTTCTGTCTTGAAAATTTTTCCCCCAAATAGCTGATGACCCATTTTCTCAGTCCCTTCTAGATACTATTGAAGTGTCTCCTTCTCAAGGTACCTTTTTCTATCCCCATATCTAAATGTCAATACTTGTCTCTCTTTATTCTCTTACCCTTATAATAGTTTTATTCTTAGCATGCATTACTACACAATATGCTATATACCTATTATTTCATTCTGTTTACTAAATAGAGTGTAAGTTCTAAAAAAGCAGACACTATCTTGTTCAGTTGCATTCTAAGCATCTAGACAACTATATATTATGGATTTGAATAGATGGATGAATGGAAGGAAGGAAGGAAGGAAGGAAGGAAGGAAGGAAGGAAGGAAGGAAGGAAGGAAGGAAAAAGGAAGAAAGTAATGTCACATGTTATAAGTCTTGAATGTTGGTTTTGGCAAAAACCATGGACAGGAAAGGCAAACCAGTAATAAAGTAACATTCCATTCTGCTTAGGATAAAATACTGCCCTCCAGGAAGAAAGGGCTCAGTATTCATCTCTACTTTGAAAATGTCAGACTTCCAAGCATCAATAGAAGGTAGATATGGCTTTTGAGAAGAAGCTCAAACTATTGAGTGTATATATAGCCTCAATCCCTACTACCATGGGTAGTGTATTCATGACTTCTTCCACAAACACATATGGTCACAGTCTAAGTTGGCTAATGTCCCCTTGTTGGCTTATCCTGTCTACTTAGTTTTTAAATGTGTCTTTTGTGGTTTGTCAACTTTAGTAGGCATTAATTTGAAATGCAAAAATCTTGACTCCTCTAAGTCTATCTGTGCACCCTTTCCTCAGAAAGCTTGGACTCTGAACTTCTAATCTCACTGCAACTCTGAACATGTAGCCTCACTGCTTTCAGGCCCCTTATCAATTGCTGGACAATCATCATTTCTCAGAAAATGTGTATCTTGACCTCATGTCAGGTCTTCCTTCATGACAAGTAACTTTGTAATTTGACAATACCAAGATGATGGTAGGTAGCTCTGACTGCACAGTCACTTGCTGCTCCTTGATTAGAAATTTATCCATATAACAGGAGCTATTTCTCACAGTAAGAATAGTTCTCTGCTGCCGAAGACATGAGTCTGCTACAGAACACTAGTATCTGTGCTGAGACACTCCAATTAGAGCTTTCCAGAGACCTCATACATTTTTTTTTTTTTTTTTTTTTTTTTTTTTTTTTTTTTTTATCTCATATGAACTCCTTTAGCATCACTGTATTCACTAAGTCATACAATCAAGTTGCAGATCATCTTGCCCAACAGCTGGGATCTCTTTTGCAAAGACTTCTTTTTGCCCCCCTAGCTAAGAAGGGTTGAAAAAGAATTTTACTGAAAAAGGATTGTCTTTATAAAAAGTCAAGAATTCACTCTTTTTCTTAAGCTACATTTCTCTATGTAGTAAGCAGACCTATGAAAAGCTTCATTCCTTGGGTTGATAAGGTGTTGAAGGTCCAGTTTCCTTCTCTTATTTTTGAAATCCTGTGAGCATATTGTTTTGTGGGTTTGATCAAACCAGGGCCTTCACTGAAGGTTTCTCTACCTCTCTTACCATTAGTTGTCTGATAACAGGTGTCCCAAAAATACCATTGAGAGAAGGAAGACATTGAGCTGATAAGGGGTCTCACTGAGCTTTCAATTCTAACTCAGTGCTCCAACACAGGGTTTTCTTGAAGTCATTGTGTGTAGTGTATACAAGTACTGTGACAGCTTGATTCACTCTCTACAAATATTCCATTTGAATAAATCTCCATCTAGAACAAGATTTGTGTGTTCTTGATCGTCTGACATAAACGCCATCAAATTCCATAAGAAAGTTAACCTTTTATCTATAACAATGCGGTTTCATCTTCTCCTTTTAGATAAGTAAATTTCTAAAGAGATGCATATTGTTTTATCTAACATTTAGGTCTATATCAGGTATTGCTCAATAGTTTCTGAATTTGACATTTAATGTCCCAGAGGATTAGTTTAAATATTATAGCCCCAGCAAATTTTCAGAAAGACCTCCTCCTTATTTATTATTGAGTATTGGTATACCCCTCACCCCCAAACTCCATTTAGTTCTTAGGCTCTACACTCTTACATTACCAACTTCTTGCAGAATCCAGTATCTCCCTGATATACACACTTGGCTATTCAGTGTAGAGTTATGTCAATCTAGGCAAATATAGAATTAATTTCCACCAACACTTTTGAGTTTTACAGGGACCATGCCCAAGGAATGAGCACATTTACTATACTGCAAATTTGAAACTAATTAGAAAAAATATATTTATTTATTTATTTATTTCTCCAGTTTTGCTTCTGAGAAATGATATTCCTCCAGTGCAGAATTTAGCCCAAATCTATTTCTGACCACAGAAGGAATAAAAAACAAATGTGTCTGTTAGTTAATAAGAGCCCTTTTTTTTGCTTATACAGTCTGTGATCAGCAGCTGAGCAAGGTGTGGTGTTTCTGAAATTTCAAAATAAAGTTGAAATAATTTTATGATATAAACTTTTTAGTTAAAAAAGTTTGAGCACTATAAATTAGTAATACATTATAATTAAATATATAGTTTATTTCTAATTATTCTGAATAATTCCCAATGTAACTGTTTGGATATATTTTGAAGTTTTAGTTTCAGGTGACTTCCTTGATACTCACTTTCACTGATTTTTGTCCCGATTGTGGTGAAAGGAATGGAATGTGGTACTCTTTTCCCCCAATCCTTCTCTCTTTCTCCTTTTCTCCTTCCCTCTATCCCTCCATATCTCTCTTTAATTCTCTTAAAACAGTTGTTTATTGATTGTCCTATATGAGCTGTCCAAAGACCACTCAAAGACCAAAAGCCTTTTAAAACAAACTGGATGCTTTTTAAAGTATATTCTATATTTTTAATCAGAATTCTCTTTCCTCACTAATTAAAAAGTAGAGCATGTGTTCGTCTTCATCCTGAAGATAACATGATTATACACACGCGCACACACACACACACACACTCATACACACACATGCACTACTTTTTTAAATGATAATTATGAATGTTTGAAAGTAATACAAATATGCTCTAATTTGCCTAAGTTTCTGATTCTCAGTGCCTCAGATACAACTTGTTCACATGTAAGTACACCATTAGAATCTTCATAATTTCTCACTTGGTGTGTTCCAAGGCAGCTGCAGACACCACATGTTCATCCACACACATGAATACATTGCTATAATACATAACTACAAATATGCATTTTCTATCTTAAATTTGGTTGCCAGGTTCCTAAGTCGGTTCCCAAAATTTCTATTCCTAGCAGGACATATCTTATAGAATGCTTCCTTTTGAGTTTGTCCTCAATCTGTGAATATGATGGAATGCCAATCCCATAATAAGGTTAGTAATTAGTTGACTTTGAGTTAATCAAAAGGACAGTTGTCTTGGGTTTGCTTGATGTAGCCAGTTTGATGAAACATTTTAAAACGTCTCACCATTTTTAAAGACTTGCTGGCCTTGAATACACAGCCTTCATGAGTTCTACAGCTGCAAAGAGGTGAATTCTTCCAACAACCAGCAAGCGTGGAAGAGGACCCTGAGCGTCAGATGACACCATGCTCTTGGCTGACAGGTGACACAGCCCTAAGGGAACCAGAGTAGAGATCCTGCTAAGCTTTGCCAGGACTGTTGATCTGCAGAACTGTGAGACAATGCAAGGGCGTTGTTTTAGACCACTAAGTTTGTAGCAATCTGTTACACAGCCACAGAAAATAAACACACTGAATCAGGATTAGATCAGCTCACACTTGCATATGACTCTATCCTCTTCTGCACCAGGCTGCTAAGATTGATAAAGTATGCACTAAAAATGAAGGACTTTAAAATCAAGTAGGGGAAACAGATATGAATATATCTTTAAATGTCTAATGAAACACTTGCATATTAGGTTTATTTATTTGTTTGTTTTGGTGAGGTTAGAAAACAATTAGAGAAGCTATGGCAACTGAGTTAAGCCTTAACTACTCCAAATGATCTTTCTGGTGGAAAGATCATTTCTGGGGCAGCAATCATTTGGGGTGCAGAAATAAAATGCTGCATTGGAAATTATAAATGCACAGAACACGATTGCAGAATACTGTGTAGATGAGCACAGGGGAGTCAAAGCCACAACTGAGTTTTATACCTTAAATGTATGCTTCCTACATTGTTTATATGTTGTCTCTGTCTGTTTCTCTCTTCTCTCAATTTTCACACTTTCATATCTAACTGGTTTTTGCATACTAAACTGAAAAATTTGGGATCACGGTATCAGCAACACATTTTGGAAAATGCCTCCGTGAAAACATATTTTAAGATCCAGTTACACCCATATCACACACTTACATGATTGTAGTTTATTGTCAGACTCATAGTTGATGCTTAAAATGTGTGTTATTTATTTTCCTTTTATCGTTGATATTTAAAAGTATTTTTGAGTAATATTCTTGAATCCTACTGGTTCATGGCAAAACCCTAGGTATTAAGGACAAAGAACTAAACCAGTTTGGCAATAACAGTGATATTTTAGTGTGTGGGAATGATAGCAGTTGGGGGAAAAACTGGGGGAAAATATACCAAGACAAAATAAATAAAGAAGATGTGTTGTCAAATACTAAATCTTATTTATGAGACAGAATGATATGGTAGCAAGTGACTGAGTCTGACAATAAACTACAAGTGAGTGAGTTAGAGCTGGTGGTCAGAGAAGGATTTTCTAAAGAGATAAGATCTGAGTATGCATATTATAAATTCTCTGATCCATCAAATATATAGTCTAGATGAGCTGTCGCTGGCTGTAAAGTACTTTTGTTTAAATATAGCTTTAATGGAAGGAAACTATTGTAGAAAAACCTTACTCTGTACAAGATAAATATCCGTGTCTAATACTAAGAAAAAATAAAGATAAAATACTGTAGAAGTACCTATTAATTCATTATAATAAGAAAAGTTGCAAAAAATAACTATGAGTTCATGGGCAATTTTAACAGGCAGAACAAATTCATCAAATTAAGTTCCTTGTTGCATTCACGTTATCAATAACAAATAAACTAGATGAACTGAACTGAGCTGAAAGGCACCTATCAGAATTTCCAAAATTATCATTCAAGGATTTTTATAATTCGAACATTTTATATAAAGGAGGTGTCATTTTTGCACACACTTTAATTTTACAAACCCCATCATGTATCCACTTTGTTTTTTTTTTTTTCTTTTTTATCCATAGAAGAAAAAAATTAAGGAGTAAAAAGCTCCTCACAAAACAGTTAATCACTTCACTTGTGGGAAAAGTCACAGTAATACACATCTTGTAGCAACTGAGAAGAATGCAGGATAGGCTATTTTTGTGCTCACTGGAGAAATATAAATCTTTTGAAATTTTTCCACTTATCATTTCTTGTATTCTATCTATTTGGTATATTAAATTCATATATAACAAGCGTGAAAACCAGTCATTTTACATGAAACTAATTATGTTCGGTGGAGACCCAGAGGACAGATTTACCCTGACAGAGTACTGTACTTTCAACAGCATTTGCCTGTAGCTGCTTTACACAGTACAATACCTCAGTTGGACTCACATGTATAGCTACACCTCCCAATTCATTAGCGTTTATTTTCTTTTATGTTGCTATTGTTTATTTAATTCTTTTTGAAGGATTTGTGAAAAATGCTTCCCAGATTTGTATGACTTAAAGTATCTAGTTAGAAATTATAATTTATATACACGCAGAATAGTAACTGACTTCACAGTTCATTAATTCAATTGACGAACAACAATAATAAAGTACTGAAAATTATAACCATGTGATAAGGTGAAAGAGGAAGTGCATAATTTTACTCCCTCACTATTCAAAAGAAACAATCAAATGTACTTTATACAAAATGGTGAATTCACTACACAAAATGATTAATTAAGATGCCATTTTTAAAACTGTACTTTTAGTATAAAATTGGAGAGGCAATTTTTTGGAAGGATATCATTCTGATATAATTTAAGAAGGTTTAGATTTTTACTGTAGGAAATAAAGTATATTTTTACAATGATTACATAAAATGTACAGTTTTCTTTCTGTGTTCATTTGTTTGATAGTTGCAGAAAATATGCTGTACGAACTATATGAGATATTTTGGAGTCACAAAAGAACTAAATTTTTCAATGCTAAATGTTTATTTCTCTATTTTTTCTTCAATGAAAATTGGCAGTTGTTTCCCCAAATCTAGATCATAATTAATGAGAGGATATGGTGTATTTTTTCAAAAACTATGCTTTACAAATGAAAATAAATTTCACCATGTATAAATCATCATGCCTGTAAATAAAGTGCAAAAATTATATATGTGTATATATGTGTATGTGTACATATATGTATGTGTGTATATATACATATACATTTCTTATTCTTGATTAGAATAAGAAAAACATGTTAAATAGGCTCTGCATTTTATTACTTTACCATTATGTAAACCTTCACATAAATAATTCCAATGGCATGGATGAAGTTAAATGTATACATATGTTATTTAATACATATCATAACTCTTACATATTGATAAAGTATATAAAGATGTTAACATTGTATGTAGGTATGCAGATAAATGCCTACTCTAATGAAACTAGAGAGAAGAAATAAAAAGAACATTTTATTTTTCTTGTGGAAAGTTACTAAGTTACTTTTCAAAAGCCAGCATAAAGTAGCCGCACATAAACTAGTCCAGCAAATGATGATATTAACATTACTCTCCAATTAGAAATGCCATCTTATTTATTATTTCCAAATAAATGTTAAAAACTATAAAATAAGTTTATTTTGAAGGTTAAGTGTATTCAAGTCTGAACTCTTGTGGTATATGAATAAGAATTAAAGAAAGAGGCTCTGCAGCATCAAGGCTTTAGAATGAATATAACATGACCAAGGTAGTGACAGAGCCAATGAGTCACTGCCCATTCTGAATAAATACTAGAAGTAGCTAAAGACGAACTGCCAAGGTCAAAGCCCAGTGCTATTTCAGACGGATATTATTCTCTGTACAGCCGTCAGTCTCTGCATCTGCCTCCAGCTTTCCAAAAGAAACTGGTGCACTGCAGGCACTCAGGATGAATCTGCCAGATTTAATAATAATCAAGAACACTCTTAAATAAATGTCTCCTGAATGAGAAGCAATTGGAAAACTTAAAAGTAAGGACTACTTGAACTGTGCTTCATCTCTAAAAGTTCACCTTTCTTGACTCATTTTAGAACAGACAAAGGATTTAAAAAAAAAAAAAATCAATGCGGAAGAAACACATGGAGATTCACTGGTTCCAGTCAAAAATACCACCACACACCTGCCAGTTGGCTGGGTCATTCTAGTAACAATACAGCAAACATTCTGGGGAAAGGTACAAATGTGGACAGGAGCAAGTAACTTTGAGTCAATATTCATCGGCAGAGATTTATTTTCATTTTAATGCAACTATAAGGCACAGTTCAGTTTTGGCTGTCACTTAGCCTTTCACATAAAATATTTCCAAGTGAAAACTGTGACACCTTGTGCATATTTTGGCTATCAATACAATTTTGACATTGCAGCAGAATAAATAGAATTTTTGAAAACTCCAAACTGTGAAAGTTACTCAGGAAGCTCCACAAGCCTAGTCAAGAAAGTCAACACCTTAGCTAACCTTTTGTCACCAATGACAGCCACCACTTCTCAGAGAAATTTCCATCCAACATTATTACTCATTTAATAGAGTGTCGATGAGATATGCAAATATTTCATCGTGGAGTACTAGTTTAATCACATTAGTCATATGTAGCTTACAGGATATTCATGAACTAAAAGTAAAGTCACAGGTGTCTGACACAGTGGGCATCTTCTAGTTACTATTTGTGTGTAACAAATGTACCAGAATTGTAAAACTCTGCATTGACCTTTCATTGGATGCAGGCTGACTATAGAAGTGGGCCGTGACCTTGAATGAGGTTGGCTCTCTTCCGGAAGGCAACTTCCAGGTAGGCTATCAGCTAAGAGCTGTCCGTTTCCAACACCTCTCAAAGCTGTGAGATCTCGTCATTTTTTAAAAAGGTGAGGCTAAACCTGGCTCTTGCACAATGGCATCTTCTTTTGCTACTTCTTCAATGTGTTTCATATCCTTCCACTTCTCTCCAGACTCACTGCTACCATTCTACTCAAGGCTACAGTCACCTCTTACCTGGGTTACTGTGATGGTCCTTTATGTTCTGAGCTTAATCTTTTTCCTTTAGGGCATACAGAGTTAATGTTATAAATAACAAATGTCTTCTTATTAGACACTCTTTAATACCCTTTAATATTTTCTCATTGTCTTATATACAGTTAAACATTCTAAGTGCTATTTACAGAGTTCATCATGGCATTGCTATTCTTTACCTTTATACATTCATGTTCTCCTACAGTTTTCCTCACTCCGTCTCCAACTAAAAAGTTTGTTTGTTTTTTTTTTAAAGTTCTTCTACAGTCCTTGCAATTTCCATTATCAGGACTTGCAGATATGTTATTTATGCAGCCTAAAATACCCTCCAACTCGATTTTCTTCCCTTCCTCTTGGCACAGCAAATGCTGACCAATCTGTGGAAATCCACTTAAATAACACTTCCAAATTTTCTTAGGAACCCACAACATCTTTGTCTACAGCCAGATCATCAGTAAAATGTTGAAAACGACAGGACCAAAAATAGAGACATAAAAAACTTCCTGAAAATTGATATCGATATATTAAGTCACATTGTTTTTGATCCCAACACCAGATACTATGTCTGACTCTAAGAAGATTTTCAATAAACAATTGTGAATAAGTAAATCAACCAGATAAGAATATGCTAAATTTCTTCCATTTATATCTGTTTATTTTATCCAAGTAATATGAAAGACTCTTTCAAATTCCTAGGAAATTTTTAGATGCCTTATATCTATAGCAATTGTTCTCAATCATGTGAAACTTTGCCCTCCAGTGAAAAAATGGGTTGTCATAACCCTAGGAGTAAGAAGGGAGAAAGAGATTTTTCCAGCACCTCATCAACTGAAGCTAAGAAAGCTGCTAAGCATCCTATAATACACTAGACAGTGTCCTCACAACAAAATTTGTCAGGCTCAAGAAATCAACAATGGCAAAATTAAGAAACCTTAGCCATATAATTTCCCAAATTAACATGACAAGTGTATACAAAAAAAAAAAAAAGACAGAATAAAAGAAAAAATGAAGGAAGGAGGGAGGGAAGGAAGAAAAGAGGAATAAAAGGAAAGAAGAAAGGGAGGAAGGGAGGGAGGGAAGAAGGAGAAGAAAGAGAGGGGTCTAGGAGTGGGAGGGAGGGAAGACAAGAAGGCAGGAACGGAAAGGAAGGAAGGGAGGAAGGAAGAAAGAGAGAGAGAAAGGAAGAGAGAAAAAGGGGGGGAGAGAGAGGGAATGAGAGCGGAAGTAAAAGAGAAAATGAGATGTGCTTATTGAGACTTGATCTTTGTTGTTCTTTATACTTTCATTCTGACTCTTAGCAAAGACCTCTTCCCTTCTTATTTTCGAAAGTTTTCAGAAGCATCTACTTAATAAAATCTTCTTAAATCGTGTCTGTCATTTCCCACAATTTAACCAGATTGACACCTTTTCTGTGTGTTATGTGCTCTTGAGGCAGCTCTAATTCTTGGTGACTCTATGAATGAGTGACGTCCACAGTGTCCTGTCCTCAACAGCCCTGCTCAGCCCCTATGGGCCCTATTCATGGAATAGTCCATCTCAGATTTGGTCTTCCTCTTTTCCTGCTGCCTTCTACTTTCCCAGCATTAATGTCTTTTTCATCTGAGAGAAGTGACATTCATGAATCAATAGTATCCACAATGTCCTGTGTCCTCAACAGTCCTGCTCAGCTTCTGTAGATTCATGCCTATGGCTTCTTTTATGGAGTCAGTGCATTTCATATTTGATTTTCCTCTGTTCCCACTGCCTTCTATTTTCCCCAGTATTATTCTCTTTTCAAAAGAACCCATGCCTTCTCATGATGTGCCTGAAATAGGACATGACGTTCAGGACAGTGTTATTTTTAGCTTTGTTCTTCAGAGATCATTAACTGCAGATTACTGATATTGAGGCAAATTTTACTGTACCTAAGAAACTAATGTGTTTGACTCAAGACATCCAACATTATTTAGAGTACCTAGGTGCTCATTTCTTATCTCCTAGTGTATTTTAGATTTGGATTATCTTCTATCAATGACGTTTCTTCCCTCATCACCTGATAATCATTAGACTTGAAAAGGGAACCTGAAAGCGGTGAATTTATCATTAATTTATAAATTTCAAGACTATGTATCTTACTCTAAGTTGTTTCTTCATGTTTTATAGCCATTCCCCTTTCTTACATGTTGAAAACACACCCCTTTATCATGTTTCGTATTTTATCTCTCACACAGCCAAATATTTAATGACGTTTCTAGAATCAAAGCAGCAAAGAATAATAGAATATAAAGGAAATTAACCCATGTATAATTTGGGTTTGTTAATATGTCTATTAATACTTATGTGCCTTGTCATTTCCAACTACATTAGATTCCTTTAAATGATTAAAAACATAAAATATTGGAATTTAATTACATTATTAAGATTATTTTATTCAGTAAACAGTTTGACTATATTCTGTCAATGTGCAATATTCTATAAGCTGGAATTTATTTTTTTCTGCTTAAATATATCATTCACCATTCATCTAAAAAAAACAACTCAGTGTTATTCTCTTGAACTTTTACTTTCTTTTGTAGATACCATCTCTTGTAAACACATGTTAACTTTATCCCACAGAATGGCATATTAAACATTATTTTAGTGTATTTGATGTATATCTCACTTTTTAACATTCATTGTAAAATAACTATTTTGCCATTACTTTTTATCTTTGAATATTTTTGAATGTTTACTCTTTAACCAAGCTTTTTTTATTCGACTTTCAGAAATATTGTGTGTATCATTCCGAGTATATCATCACATGCCCTATGGAACGGATGCTAAAAAACCTTCTAGTGACACTCTCTCCTTGGGAAATATCCCTTTTATCCCAATACTCAGAATACAGATAGAAAGAGAGTGAAAAAAACAAAATGTTAACATCTATAATTCAGAGGCTTACAACTTATAATCACATTGCATTTAGGACTAAACCAGAATGATTTATAGGAGCTGTTAGAATGATAAGATTTAATGGTCAGTGTGGAGCCAGTCTTGACCACAACAGTACCACTTATATAGTCAAGGATAGAAGGATAGAATCACTTTGCTTTGAAGATGGCAGTGATGGGCAGTAAAGACCAATGAAAGCAATGATATGTCACAATGATAAGAACACCTCCATTAGAACAAATAACAGCTCCAAGAAAGAAAAAAAAGTGTGGTCTTAAGAGTTATGGTAATAAGACAGTAATAAGAGGTACAGTGTTTAACTTAATGCTACACATGATTGTGCAGGAGCCAAGAGAAGGCAGTTACCATAGGTAACTATTGTAATGATGGAGATCCTGATTACCAAAATAGAAGTCGTTACCAGAGGTATAACAAAGGGTTATTTTTAATTTGTGAAGTCATTTATATGAACAGTCCTACAAATAATTTAAGAAATATGTTAAGTAATCTTAAAAATTACATAAAATTGAGTAGATCAGTATGGTCCAGCTATTTTAACTACAGCAGGCTGTCACTGAGAGTCTGAAGAGAAAATCTCCGCGACAGTGAACTAATAGGTGAGTAATTACTATCAGGTGGTAGAATAAGGAATAACATTTTAAAGATAAATGGAATTTGGTCACAAATAAAGTTTTCATTACACATAAGAATCAGTAGTGGTTTCCTTTGCACTATTTTGAAAAATTATGTCCTGTGTAATTTTATTGAATGAACAATTCTAGAATGAAAAAGCTATTAGTAGTATGAAAGAATATGAAGTTTAAGGCCACTCTATTAGGTTCTAATTCCACCACCACTTTTTACACTCCTAGGGTAAATCCGGTATTTATCATTATTAGACACATTCATGCACTAAAATATTTTTATGTTGATTAAATTGATGAGATTTAAAAAAACTTTCTAAAAACCTATCAAGGAAATTTATCAGTGTTCTCATGACTAATCTTAATATTTTATTTAAATTTAAATTTAAATCTTAAATTTAAAAAAAAACAACAACCTCGATTATCCATAGATCTGTCATTTTATGAAGTAGATAGTTCTTTGTTTTATTTTTTATGTCAGTGAAAAGAAATTTAAATTTAAACAAGCATAGAACATTAAAAAAAAAAAGTCTTTGTATGTCCTATTGAATCAAATTGACCCTAGGCTCTAAGAGCCTAAAGAACACTAGCTAATAAGTATAAACTCACTGTTTCAAAGAATAAAATATGTTTGTTGTTAGATAAGTGACAGACCAATTAATCTGTTTATGTACAGAGAATGCAAAATTCTAATATGCGATTTTACAGTCCTTAGCCATACTTTCACAATATTTGACTAGCAATTTAGTAGAGTGAGTATTCACTTCAGTGAACTCTTTGAGCACATGCCCACCTGTCTCAGCATATGATCAAGGCCAGATATTCCATCACCAAACATTTACTTACTATGACTCCAGAAAGATTCAATCGCCAAAAATCTCCCACTTAAGGTACAAGTATAAATGAAGTGAGAAAATCTTTGTAACGACTTACCCCGTTAGATTGATTGGAAAATAGCTGGTGAGTTGAGGAAGGAAGAGCACATACACTCGAAGGTTCTGACAAGAAAAAGAAGTGGGAGAAGCAAAGTGTAAATACACAAATTTATCTGCTTGATTATTTTGCCAAAATTTTATTTTTTAAGACATTATCACCTTAGTTAACAAACAGAAATTGTGTGTGTGTGTGTGTGTGTGTGTGTGTTTAGGGAAGGGTAAAAAATAATAAAAAAAAATATTTGTTGAAGAAAAGCACAGGGTTTGAATAAAGTCTTTTTTCTCTGTTATTCCAGGGCAATACTTCTCTTAATAAGAACTTTTATGTTTTTAAACATGACTGTCCCATTCAACAACAACAACAAAAAATAGTTTTGATATGGTATTTTTTAAAGAGTTAAAAACTGGAGAAAATGAAATTAACATAAGGCTTCATAGTGCTACTATGAACATCTAGATTTTAAAGTTTCCTTTTAATACATATATAAACAGATATTTCAAAAGTTGCTGGCTACCAGTTCTGATCTGCCATGCTGTGTCTGTCAACAGATTTCATTTTGTCCTTGGAGCTATTCCAGTTATGTAAGGAGGAACAGGAGAGCAATAAATGCATTAAATAAAACACACAAAGTGTAATTTCACATTGTGAGTTCTTGTGTTCTTCTCAGTCAACTTATTCAATTGCAATTACTAGCAATTACTAATTCTATTCCACTCATTACCATGAAATATATATATATATATCGTATCTCAGAGAGTTGGTTCAACCCCTCTGATATATTTTCTGATCTCTTCTCTCTCAAGCTTGCTCTTTTTATACCATCTTAAAATTCAGCCCCAACATGGGTAGACATTTGACTTATTCATGGTCAAGGCTGAGAAGAGTCAGATTTCCACTCTGCAGCCCACCTGTGGGTTTTGCTCTTAATTCTGGTTGGAGTCTGAAATTCAAGCTTTTGAAAATGGATTCTAGACAACAAGAATAATTTAACTTCTATGTGAGACTTCATTACCTTAACACAAAACATGTGTTCTGAGAAATAAGTTTAACAGTATGTCATGGCAATTTAATATAATAAAATAAATTTGTATTAAGACATCTTAGGTTGTAAATGGCAGAGAATGAACTCAACCTAGCTTAATCAAAATGATTATATTGGCTATGAGTATATCCCTCAATTATTTATAAACAATGTTCTAATAATTATAAATAATAAAAAATAATTTATAAATAATAAATAATCCAGCTATTTAAATTAATACATGTACATGTATATGTATGCTTATATTTGTTTAGAAAAAATAAATGGAATGGTTAGGACTCAGGGTTGACTTCAAAAGAACTGCAAGGAAAATCTTAAATTCTACTTTTCTCATATCTGCTTCTCTCTGAATCACTTCACTGCAGATTAGTGTTTTCCATAAAGCAGAAACCATAGCTAACCTAACATAGTCAGAGCAATCCTAAGTCCAAAACTAATTGAAAAAGTAATTGATTCTCTCCTTCTCCTTCTTCTCCTTTTTATTTTGCCTGGCTTGGGTTTGTGGCAGGGGTAGGGGGATCGGTTGGTGGTGGTGGGGGGGGGGGGATGAATTCTTGGAAAAAATAGCAATTCCAATAAGAACAAGAGGTGGGAAGAAGAGGTTTGCTTACTGAGAAAAGTGGTTTGCTTTCATGAAATGGGAGAGTGTTCTGGAAAGACGAACAATATAGATTTATTCCATTTTGTCTAGTAACTATTACAGAGAAATAAGAAAGCCTTCAGCACATAGCTGATGAGAACTATGAAATAATATTGTCGGAATGATTTATAGAGCATTTGAATAAATGTCCAACTTAAAAATTTGAGAATGGAAAAAATATAGGAATAGGTATTTATGACCAGATTTATGAGAAGACTATTTTAATATAGATATCATAATATTTTAATATTGTACATACATATAAAATATATTGATTATATTTTTCAAGTATTAACTAGGAAAACAAAACACTTAATTTTAAAGCAGAGAGAACTTAAGAAAGAGAATATGTTGCACCAGCAATAGGAAAGTTGATCAATAGAATGAGGCAATGATATAAGGCAGGTATTGGCAACGATGGCGAGCCACAAGTTCTTTTGGGTAGAGGCAAAAATCAGAGAGTAGAAGCAATTAGGGGGATTGTTTTATAAACTATATAAATGTCTAATCAATGTGCTGTATACTTGAAACCAATAAAAAATGTTAAAAATAAAAATAAAAAAGGAAAGAGGCCATGTTTCCTATGTTCAGGAAAAAGTTTTTTCTGCAAAAGCTGAATTCAGGCAGCCCTGTCTAGCCACAGAGGAGATGTAGGCTACTGGAGATATCACCGACACGGTGATAAAAGTGCTGACAAACGGGAAGAATTACTCTGGCTTCTTCCTTTCTCCCATTTCTGTGTGTCCCACCAGAGGCTCCCATTCCAAAGTCAGTAGTCTGATGACTTGAGAACTTGGGAAATGAATCTCTAGGGTCAGGAACCCTATCATAGAAGCAGGGAAGGCAAATAGTGAGAAATGTCTTAAGGGAGTATATTTCTGTTTTTCTTCTCATGCTGAGTTTTTTAATAAAATGGTTTTACTACTTTTTTTTCCCATTTAGTTTGTGTTTACTGAGAAATTATCATAAAACTATGCTAGATATACTATATATGGTCTATTTCTGACTTCTGCAAAAATAAGATCTAGTTTTAAAAGTAAACATTTAAAACAGTTTACTTATATAAATTTACTTCAGATGTCTTCAAATTTCATTTATTTTTAGTTTTTGCATCATAATGTTCTTTCAGGAAAAGCAGTTGTCCTTGTATGCTTAAGATTCTAGAAATTCACAATGGCAGCAATCAAAAATGAGCAGACTGAGTGTGTACAAGACATAAAGACTTGTACCAAAAGGCGACATACAAAGAAATGAGTATTGAAAACATGACAGTCCTTGAGGAGAGGAGAAGGATCCAAACAACACTGTTGTACTTGATGATATTTGTTTCCTCTGCCTGAGGCTGAATAATTTTCCTGCTGATGTGTTCAGTGAAAAGACAACAATAATCCTTTCAGGATTTTTTCATTTGTAATACGGAATGTTTGCTTACTAGTTATTTCCTATCTAAATTGCTCTGATATGAGAAATGCATGTCATAGCAATCATTTCCCTTTAAACATGGATTCAATTTAACACTCTGTCCTCCTTTCCAGCAAAATACTGTGTATTAACCTTGGTTACTTAAAAAGACAAGGTTCTGTTTCTTCTTTTTCTTGTCTTATATTTATGTGATTTTTTTTTTTTTTTTATTTTCATGGAGGGTGAACGGTCAGCAATAGTGAAAGCTGTTTTTCTCCTTCAGACTTTGAACATTACTAGCACGTGTCCTGAACTGAGAGAAAAGAGGGTAGCTTTCTGCCTTTTTCTACAACAGTTTCCGCGATACCTCTGTTTCCTGTTGCCTTCTAGAAAAATGTAGAAGCTATGCTAAGGTAGAAATCTCTCTTCTTTCTAACCTAACCCTTCCTCCCAAATCATTCCTCATGCCTTCACTATGTTTTATTTCTTAATAGTGTTTATTTTTAAAAAACCTTATTTGCTTTTTGTTGGTACTGCATTTCTAACCTGCCCCGCTAAACTGTGAGTTCCTTAAAGGTAAGAAATTTTTCTTTTATAATTTTTTCTCTCAGACCTAAACAAATGTCTGACACATTCCAGGTTCTCTAAATATTTGCTCACTGATTGACAAGGAGAAAATTAACATATGTGACTTTCATGAGCTCCATATATAGCAAGGGATAGGTATTAATCTATCATTTAATGTCCCTTAACTCTCAAAAACATTTTGAAAATATTTTCTATTAGTTCAGGAGATTCATAAAAATACAGAGATGGTTTGAGTCAATTGTATAATGTAACCAAGAACAACTGGAGTGATTAATATATAATGTATTTATCAGATGCTTATTAGATAAATGAATAACAATATACTAGGCTTCTTCCAAACAACATTGATTCATTGATTGATTCATTCAAAAAATACCTGAGTGTCTACTATGTACTAGCTACTGTCTAGATACAGGATGAAATAAATTAACAAAATAAATTATTTGTTCTCTTGTATCTTACAAATAGATTTAAGAAAAAAAGCAGCAGCTAGAAGATTCCTTAATAATATCATAATTTCTCATGAATTTATGACCAAATTCATAATTGCTTATGAATTTATGACCAAATGGTAGTGGTTCAGGTGTTTTTAACCTCTAGAAGGAACGGGAATTTATACAAACTTGATGGGAAGTTTCCAAATGTGAGACCAAAGACTTTTGCAGCCTGGTGAACAGTAGCTTTCACCCGTTGGGTAAATGTTTTCCTAAGTGGAACATTATTAGCAAGGTACAGCATTGTCTTATCAAATTGTGGGTCATGACTCATTTGGCAAGCTAGAAATTCATTTTATTTTATTTTCATCTCTTTTTTCTTAGATGAAATAAAAGACGAGAATAAAACAGAATCAAGTAGGGTACAACAGAACAAAATGGAACATTCAGAATGCTGACACTTGCTCATTCATTTTCCAAGGATTAGAATTATTTGACAAAAGTGTGTGTGTGTGTGTGTGTGTGTGTGTGTGTGTGTGTGTGTGTGTGTGAATTTCTGTACTGGCTTATTAGGTTATAAATTATATTTATTGTAGGCTAATATATAAAAAAGAAAAAAACACACTGAAACGATTTAGTGCTGGGATAAAGAATAAGTAATAACAAGAACAAAAAGCTAGGGCTCAGGGAAGAATTCCTGGTTTTAAATGAGGGAATTGCTTGAATAAATCTCCCACCCACCACACACACTCACAAAAAAATCCAAATGTGAGGAAGTGAGGCAGAGGTAATGAAGATGTAGCCGGTCCTACAGAAGCAGAAAAGAAAGTGATGCCTTAATGTGATATGCATGTGGGCAAGTACACAGATAAGGTGAGTAAAGGAGACAGTGATAGCTGTTGGTTTCCAAAGGAATGAATGGGGGTGGTTAATTACTTTAATAATACAGGGTCAATGAGGTTATTCAGATCTGGCACCAGATCCAATGAATCACAGTTTCAAACACATAAAACAGGAGATGCACAATAAAATAATCCAGCATAGGAACCTTATCAGATAAAGAATGAAATAAAGTTCACTATATTTGTTCTGAAATCAGAATAAGAAAGGGCTGAAGTTATGAGAGTAACTTCTGTTCTTATTGATTGCAGTTGGCTCAGAAACTGGTCAGGAGAGATCTGAGCTTTCTTATTTGCAAGAGAAGATTCTCTGTTTATTAAAAAAGGCTTGAAAAGCCTGAGAAGTTGGAAATATATTAGGGACTCTGAATTCACAAACTATATTACCAGAGTTTATTTACTAATGTTTCAAATGAAAAGAAGTAAGCTTGACTTATCTACTTCCAGGGCAACTGAGAATATCACATGAGGTAACGTATGTACAAAGCACTGGTTGTTTTAGGAGTAGGTATTATTATTATTAAATTCTTCTTATTATTTCTTCCTAATGAATGACTGGGCTAACGTATGGCACTGGTGAAACAGCTTTGCACAGGAGAGTAAACTCTGATAGAATGAAAGGTTGTAATAGAACAATATAATAAGCCTTCGATAGTGAAGTTCAAAGAGATAATAATAGTAACGACAGAGGAGGAGAACATTTAGATGAAGGGAATTACTATTTTTTTGCAATTGCTTTATGTTCTCAAAGATAAATACACATAAGTGATCTGTGTGAATATTTTTTTGTACTTGGGGATCACATTATAATTCACATTCTTTCTTTCAATCCATCTAAAACACCAATTCAGTTTCTTGACTCTTATTTCTTTTAAACGTGGTTACTTTGACATCGATCTTAAAATTTTTAATTGTTTTTATTTTTATTTTGAATTGTCTTGACTGTATGGAGACACCATAATCAGCCTCATGGAAGATAAAATGACTTTTCTTAAAAACGTGTGATAGTGCTTTCTCTTTAAAAAGGATATGTTAAAAATGGATATGTTAAAATGTTTTTTAAAAAGGATATGTAAAAAAAAAGGCAATGTTAAAAATGGATATGTTAAGGCCCAAATGAAAAGAGCCTTGTGACTTTTTCTTTGGCTGTTTAAAGAAACCAGTGCATACTAGTAAAAATATAAGTGAGGCTTTGTCCTGATTTTTTTCCTTTGTTCTAAGGTACTTTAGGATGGACATTCCATTTTAGTTATCTTTTTTATTATATGCCCTGACTGAGGGAGTGAGTCACGCTTAATAAATATCTGTTGAATTGAATTACATGGATGCGGCAAATCATCTTACAAAGCTTTAAAAACAGTATTTTAAAAATCAAAATCAGAAAAAAATGATTTGGGATATTTATGCTTAATAAATGAAACTGTGGCCTCCTTGCTTCATATTTCAGAGACACAAATATAATAGTTCTAAATTGAATATTGGGCCAAGAAATTAGTATCTGTTTAGCAAGTAAATATTTGGTAAGTATGACTTTCAATCATGCAAAAAGAGTTGTGCTGGTCTTTTCAGGGTGCTACGTCTTCCAAACGTAGTTCATGTGTTACCATAGCAAGTTAAATTCTATGCACATTTGGATAAAGTTCACAAAAGTTGGAATAAATTACATTAAAATAGTCCTTTAACTTTATTTATAATCTAATGGAATTTTTTAAAAATCCTATCATATTTTCTTTACCTTTATATTCAAAGTTAGTAAAGGAGAGTTTAAACGTCACTTTCATACTAGTAAGAGTAACCTTCTAAGGTTGGGTTTCTTAGATCTTAAAACTTCTTTTGATGTGTCTAATATATACCTTTAAGAGTTATTTCTTTGGAAAATGTCCAGTCCAATTTAAGTTCTGTTAAGGTTCTTAAATAGAAATTTGTAGCTTTATCATATGAGCAACATGTTTTCATTAAACAAAACTCTACTAAGATTTAAAGCTCCATGAAACTTCAAAATTTCTGTTTTAAGAGGAGATCATTCTAGGTGATTTTGAGGTCCTCAGTGGCACATTTTTTTTTTTTTTTTACTTGATTATACAGATCATCTATCATGCAGGATGGTAGTTCTCTAACATTATCCCAGTGACACAAAAAGAACCTAATTTTGAAGAATCATGAGACCTACTTAGAGGAGCATCACATCCTTGAACTCCTGATAAAGATCTGGATACAGTTTCTTCTCGAGAATGCTGCATTTAGCAGTCTACAGTAGCAGCACACCTATGTGAGTCTCTTAAACTTCCATCATCTAGTAAACTCTAAAGAAGTTTAGGTTCCAACAGTGATCCCATTAAAAACTGAGTTTCCTCCTGAGGATTTACAATTTGGGGAAAAATTTAAAATCTCTGCATGATTTTGCCCACAAGACATCAACCTGAGGAAAACTTAATTTAAACCATTTCCATAAACTTTCGTACATAGTTTCATTATTTTTATCTTATATGAAATCAAAATAAAAACTTCATATATTTTTTATATTTTATATTTCAACATATAGGAAATACTGCTATTGTGTAGACTATTTACTTCTGTAGAATATAATGTAGCAAAGGTTTTACTGTTTCTTAAAAGTTACATATATATCCTACAGGTAATAATAAAATCAATGAGGATTTTAACAATCAGATATTGTCAGGTTTACATATCACACGCCAAAGTACAATGATTGTTTATTATATTAAAGTCAAATTTATATTTTTAAAATTTCAAATGGTGTATTTTTATAAACAAGATTTAAGTATACACTAGAATAATTAAAAACAGTTTGATAGCTAATAATTTTGCTCTATTCAAAAATATATCTTGTAGAATAATACCTTGGGATATTAAACTATGTCATTTTCTATATATTACCATGTACCCCTGGTGTACCCCTGAACCTTCTCCAAAATAGTTGATTTCAAAATCCAAGATTAGATAGAGTCAAGGAATATCATTAATTTTATACGTAATAGATATAGAGGAATCGATTAAGAGTCAGGACTAAACTGAACTAGATATAGATGCTAGGAATTGAGAAAAAGAAAATGATTAAAACATTCATTCAGATTATCCACTGAAAGCTAGGAGATGCTAAGAAAGAACCTTTTTCCTATTTAACTCCATGAAAGCATGGTGTTAGAATACCCAGACAATCTGGGCAAATAAGAGTAGGGTCCTCTAACTGAGCCTTCTAGGCTCCAAGTATCCAAGTGCTCCTTCACCAGGATGGTAAGAGAAGAACAGACAAATGTCTGTGAATTGTCTGCACAAATGTGTTTTGGCAGCCAGCAGTTTGTTCTGGCTCCAGTGGGCTTTGTATGTACTTAAGAGTACTGAAGACTAGTTTCCAAGAGCCAATGAACTTGACATGTTTTGCAGTCTAGATGAGGAGGAAACAGCTATGACATACATGGATCTCTAAAGAAAACTGCAAAAATGTGTCTCTGTGTAAATGAGTGAGATCAGAGGATAATTCACCAAAAAATACAATAGTGCTTTAATGTCTCAGGTCTTGGAACTTTGACTCATCCACAGGAAACTGAGGCAATCAGGAACAGAAGGGATGGGAAAAAGCAAACTGACTGAAAATAAACATTGCTGTTTGCATAATAGAAGTTTGTGATAACTACAACATATATTGGCATGCATCATACTGGAATAACACTACGATGATGTGGCAGAGTTGGGTGGGATAGAAGTTAAGGAAAGGGCTCCTGTCCCTTATTCTAGAATTGAAGAGGAATTAAAGGGCTAATCAGCTCTCTGTTCTGCTTCTGTAAATATGCTTGCTTCATGGGCCATACTTGAAATTGACAAAAGACTCACCTCCTCTTTTGCTTGATCTGTCTAAGCAGCAAATGCAACTGTTTGTACCCCCTAGCAACTCTCCCACTTTGTAATACTTTGTAATTACTGCAACCATAGCAACTCCCACTGCTTTGTAATGGCCTGAGGACAAATTAACCAATCAGCCCATGCCAAAAAGAGTTTATATAAGAAATGTTGCAACTGAGCTCTGGGCTCCAGATCTTCAGAGCACTAGCTCCTCTGGGACCACCAGCATAATAAACCTGAGTTCTCCAACTCTTCGAGTGCTGCTTGGTTTCTTGACAGTATGATTTTGGATCTTTTCTGCATCAGAATAAAGAAAGACACTGTGGTACGATGCACAAATAGGCAGACTGGAATCCTTTTTTTTTTTTTTTTTTTAATCATTATCTAGATGTTTAAAAATGTTCTCTTTAATGTGTCTTAGCTTTCTTAGACTATTAACAGCCCCTGAAAGCTGGGAGGTGGTCTGACATTAATATTCATGCCTCGGTGTTGTTGGGAGCTGCTGTGGCTGGCATTGCCCACCCAACCATGGTGTTCTACTTTTTGAATAAATACATTCATTCACCACCCAGCCATGGTGTTCTACTTTTTGAATAAATACATCACACAAGGTCACTGTAAGTATGAAGGCTCAAGACAAAAAGAAAATCACTCTATAACCATATGTGAGCAAGCCAAGAACATTTTACAACAATAAAAAAAAAAGCCAAACACCTCTCTATCCTGACTAATATTTATAAGTGTTGCTGTTTTACTGATTACAACTTTAGCTTTTATTTGTTCCTCCCACCTTCTAGGTAAGAATTTTTAATATAACCAATCATAAAATTGTGTAGTACTATGATATATGAGGATTAGCACTTAGACAAAGAAGCTATATAATTTACTACAGTTGAATGGTCTATTGCATACTGATAATGTCTGTCTAATCCTGTCATAATCAATCTCTAACTATACTTTATTTCCTTGTACTTTTTCTTCCTGGCAGCACTTCTTTCTATGGTGCTTGTGTAGTCTCCACTTAATTTTCTAATGCAACAATTTTAATCACATTTTGTTTTTATTATGATATATTTCTATACAAAAAAACTAATAAACCTTACCATATATTGAATATGAATGAAAAATGCTAATGATCTCTTTTATGCACTGGCCATTTCATGTTAGCTACAATTTATGAGTATTTTATGTGGAAACGGAATATCAAGTCAGCTATGAAATCACTTATGCATCAAAGTAGCTTAAAGAGTAATAATTTTTAGATATTTTGCTATGTTTGGAGCTCAAAATAATACATAGGCCAATATCTTAAACATATTAGGGACTAGATTCATACTTTTTGTTACTATCAGGTTTCTTATTGGTAGGTTTCCAAAATAAATGCTGATATTCTGAATATTTTTCCATATCTTAAGGGAAGTTTATCAGAATATTTGTGGTTTTGCATATATTTTGTCTAGGGCAACCTTAATATTTCTGTGGATAGTTTGTGTTCATTATTTTTTACATAAATGTACATTATAAAATTTCTAAATACTTTACCAGAAATTGATTATTAATATGGAAACTATGATGTAGCCTGTAAGGTGAAGGTAACTGTATCAGTGGTTCAATTTTTGTTATGTATTATCAATATTGTATTTAAATCATGGTAAAAGGAATATATTAAATGAAATATTTGATTAATTTGATTAATGAGAAAGCTTATGTAAAGTGTAAAGACATATAGATGTTTACTAACATGCCATAATTAAAAAACAAGCAGACTATTGGTCGTTATGTTTAACACTGATTTTAGTTAGTATCACAAGTAGGGACATAGTCACCAATACAAAGTCCTGGAATACAGCCAAACCAACAGCAGTGAAGTTACGCTTGGTACCGTGCAGCTCCACTGGACTGCACCAGTGTAAAAAATGGATGACAGCAGGATACCTGGCCAGCTGTTGTATGGTGAGCTGAAGTGGAGAGATCTCAAACAGGGCTAGCTGAAGGAATATGCTGCAGACACACTGAAGAACAAGTTCAAGTAATGAAGCATGGCTGCAGAATACTAGGAAATAATAGCAGGGGAAAGTCCAACCCGTGTGGAGCAATCAGTGCAGCAAAGGTGTTGTGCAGCCAGGTGAAGAAGTGACATTTCCAATTGCAACAGCTTTGGTAAAGAGCAGTCACTCTCCCAAAGAAGACTTGCTACCTGTATTCACTGAGTAAGCATGGCTGGTTTCTTACCATACATTTTAATAGTATTAAAGGTAAAAATATATTATATTCTCATGAAAAAAAATTGTTAATTCTATTTTCCTTATTATGCACAATGGTATCTAGTTTCCAAAAGTTAATGCAAAATTACTAGGATGATATATTAACTAAATATCTAGCATGTTTAAATATATATTGGCAGATGTCCAATTACACAGCAATCCAATAATTGCTATATAATTGTGTTAGGAAATTTTCATATATTGGGAGATGTTTGCTATAGGAACTTTCCTGGAAGTTTAGTTAACTCGTGACTGGCAGAATATTGTGAAATACTTAAAAGCAGTCTTAGGAGTTAGGCCATCCAAGAGCTAAAATCATGTCCCTGACAAATTACACGATTTTAGCCCTGGGCAAGTTGCAAATGTCTCTTAGCTTCAGTTACCATAATTATATAAAGAGGTACTCATATAGCTACAATGTGCAATGCACAGAAAAAGTTCAGTACTGTGTCTGACCATATAGTTATTACCAAGAGATATAATTATTTCATGGATCGTCTGTATAAGACCTGTAAGAATTTAGTAATCCCCATGTACAGCACTGGTGCCTGAAGGAATACAAAATGGGGGGTATGTTCCAGTCGATATTACTGTACATTTTTTTATGTGAAAAGAAACTATAAATGGTGAAAAAATTGTTTTTTGAAGTTAAATGAAAGTGGACAAACTTTCCTTATAAGTTATATTTGAAACTGACTTGCAATTAAATTCTATGTGGTTCTTGCATTTTTCAACTTTATATACCTGGTGCCTAGCATAGGGCCTGAGAAAATGACTTAGTATGTAAATGATTGTAGATGGAATGAGCGTAGAGTATAATAAATCAGCCTTCAGGGCCTGGATTTAGTTACTGATTATTTAATTTTAATAAATCTTTTGCAGAAGATTATATCTTCTTGTATATCTAAAGCATAATTCTTTTTAAAATAAATAATTTTCAATTTTTTCTTGTAAAGGACAAAACCATATTTTCTTATCATTTCTCTCATTTAGTGAATTTCTTCATTTCTTTTAAGATCCATCTTTGATCTGATTAAATTCTTCTTATTTTTATTCCTTTGCATTTGCATTATTAAAATGTCTAACCACATTTTTACATCTATGGTTTATAGATCATATGATACATAATTTATAATTTTGCAAATTGATATAGCAATATAGGACCATTAGCTGCTAATTTTTACATGAATACAGTAGAAATTTATAACTTGATCTTAATATGTATCTCATAATCTCTTCTAAAAAAGCAATTTTTTAAAAAAGATACATTTTGAGTTAAACCTATATGCTGTATAAAACTTTTTAATTACACATTTGGAAATTATTAGAAATATGATCATGGAGATTAAAGAATTTACTTTAAATTTTATTTTTGGTTTGTTTTGTGTGCCTAATTCACCATATTAAATTTTGTTCTTATTGCAAACCAAGATTCTGAATCTTTGACTTCAAGAATTACACTGTTTTTTTTTTTTTTTTAATAGAGGCTTCTAATGCCCTGAGGTAGACAGAAAGATAAAGGGCTGTCATTGAAAATACCAGTTACCTGGAGACTAGTAGCCCATTGAAAATTCCAGTTGATAAGGTTGGAAGCAAATGTGATGATTGGAAGAAATGTCTAATCCAAACAAGGGCTCTCCTACCATTTCCATTAATATGGCTAAACTTTATTTAAAGACATTTAGTGACTTTGCCATATCTACCTCATTAGGAAAACTTTTCTATGGTTTGATTGACCTTACTGTCAAAAGTTTTTTTAAATATCTAAGATAAATATAACTTTCTTCAATTTCAGTCTAGGATGGCTAGTTTTAGCAGTAGCACTCGCTGTTATTATTACTTCCTAATCTTTGCCAGATTTTTGTAATATCACCAGAAATCTTAATTATCTATCATTTTACTTATGCCTTATTTTTCCTGATTTTTTAAAAATTATTATAGCTTTATGGTTTTCACAGCCACCATTTAATTGGTTTCTATTTTCTTGATTCAACTTTGTAATGATGTAAACATTCAAAATTCACAGTTTTGCCTTTCAAAGAGCTAAATGCTTGTTGCAGAGATCACCCAATAGATTTGCACTATGTGAAGCAAAATGAAGCACTATGCCAAGTGGGAACAAATCTTAAAATTCTGATTACAAAAGACTTAAATAGAACAGATTAAGCCCCCTGCTATACAACTCTCAGGGTCACATCTTTATTTATCAATTTATATAACCTTTAAAATGTACCTTATCTGTTGACATACAACATTTACCTAAATAGTTGATTGAATCACTCTTTCAAATACTGTATAATATTCAGGCATTATATTCTTAATATCAGTAACAATTTTTTGTCTTCAATTAAAAGTGCCTAGAAAACAAGTCCTTGATATCTCTTCTAAGCATTTTAAATTTACAACACACCTGTGGCACTGACTCAGCAAAGGTGTTTAAACCAGGTTACTAGAAGGAATATTCACAGTCATTCTAAAATGCTACTGAAAAGTACAGACTGTACGCATTTGGTAATCAAATTATAGCAAAATAATCTCTAGGCTATAAATATTTAAGTGATTTTATTTGATATGTATCAAGAGATTCTTAGATGTTTTAAACAGGATAAATAGATTTTCTTTCTATTAGCATAATAGAATTAAAATTTTTAATAACAGTAGCTAAATTAACAAACCAAAAATTTTAATTCTGCATCCATGTTAAGAAATCAGTTTTCCTCTCTTAATTTAGAAATAGTCAATCATTATGTTCTAAATTCTTTTAGCATTTGCTGACTAGCTAGAAAAAAATTGAGGATGGAGGTAGAGGAATAAAGACATCTCTCCAAAAAAATCCTCCCAAAATGGTTTTCCATACATTTTTACTAAGTATTTTTTAAATGAGAAATATTAATTGTTAAATGCTTCAAAATATATTTAATGACAGAGGTCTTATATTCTAAATACTTATTTTCAGCTCCTGTTTAAACATCCTCCAGTCCCTAAATTCTAGCCATTTTGGAAGTTCTACCTTATTCTTAGTTCCATACATAAGATCTGTATTCCTCACCAATTACTTCTAAACATTCATCTCCAACCCTGATCAATTTCTTCAGTTCTAATCTTCAGTTTTCAGTGATCGACTAGAGAACTTCACATAAATGCCTTGTTTGACATTGATTCAACAAACACTTACTTAGAACATAGTATGCAATAGGTAATGTTTTAGGTAATGAGAATAGCTGGAGACTCAATAGTAAATATTCGAGCTTTGCGGAAATAATAATCCAATGAGGGGGATGGAAATAAATATAATTAGCAGATAATTTATATCATAAGTTACAAAGTAATAATTACTATTAGAAGATAAAATCAAGCAATGTAAGGAGTGTGAGAGTGTCAGGACACTACAGTAAGCCTTATTGAGAAGTTGACATTTGAATAAAAACTAAAAGAGATGGAAAGGCAACGTATGCAAAGATCCAGAAGTGAATATTTCAGGCATAGGAAACAGCTAATGCAAAGGAGGTGCTACAGGAGTATTCCTGGAATAATTAAAGAATATCAAAGAGGTCCTGGTGACTCATATAATATGGAGAATTGGTAGAAGAAGAGATAAAGAATAGAAGTTTAGATTGTATAAATCATCAAAGGCTATTTATTATATTATTGTTAGAGAAAAATGAAACCATTAGAAGTTTCTTTAATTTTTTTTAAGTGAGACATAATTAATTTAATGTTTTAGAACAATCACACTGACTCCTATTAATGAAAGAGAAAATTCAAACATAAAATAATGGTAGCTTAGACATAGATGATAGGTAGCATTAATGATGGAGTTAAGTTTTCAGCCACTGTATTTTTGAATAAGCTTTCTGTTGTTCCTTTCTTCTCCTTCTGGGACCCCTATAATGCATATATTGGTTGGCTTGATAATATTCCATAAGTTCTTTAGGCTATATTCACTCTTTTCCCTTTTTATATCCTCTGATTAGTTGATTTCCACTGTCTTTGAATTTACTGATCTTTCATTCTGCTTCATCTAGTCTAATGTTAAATCACTCTAATTGAATTTTTCAGTTCAATTATTGTATTCTTCACCTCTGTGATTTGTCTTTGGTATTTTTTATAATTTCTATCCTATTTTTAAATTTTTGCTTTATTCATTTTTTCTTCCTCTGACCTCAAGGAATAACTTTATGACTATTATTTCGAACTCTATCATGTAAATCACTTATCTCTGTTTAGTTAGGGTGGTTTTGGAGATTCATCTTGTTCTTTGGTTTGAAACATATTCTTATTTCTTCATTTTCCTTAACTTTGTGTGTTGATTTCTGCACAATAGATAAATCACCTCTCCCTGTCTTGACAGGTGGGCTTCATGCAGCAAAGGAACTTTGTCAATCAGTCCACCCTGAGCTCCCTGTTGCCTTTCAAGCTTTTGTTATTGTCCCAGCTGCTGTCATTGTTCTTAATGGTTTCCGATAATCTCAGGTGCGTCAAGACCAGTCAGTGTCTCAATGACTTGGAAAATGCCCATAAGCCTGTTCAGATTCCCAAAGCATGACTAATTGCCTGCCTCTTCAGCTTCCCATGACAGGCTAATAGGAAACCCCACCTTTAGCAGCACCTGGAAAACTCAGGGTATTAGATGAACAGTCCAGTGTCTATCAGAGAGAAACTGCGCTCTGGGTGTTTGAGATCACTCCCTTTGTGCTGAGCTGAGGGGGAAAAGGCAGTGTCCGCGCGTCCAAATAAAACCACCTCCATGTTTTCTGTGCTGCAGGCAGAACCTGTGAATGTCAATCCCTATCAGTCCCAGAGCTAGTTGATTTGGGAGCCAGTCCCTCAGGTGACAGTATTAACAGTTGGGGTGCTAGATGTATAAATAAGCTCCTTCCAGGGAGAAGCTGGAAACTTGGTTTTACAGTTGGGGGAAGCTGTGAGGAGACAGGCAGATGTGCCCACCAGCTCTACCAGGCTCTCTGGGGGACCCTAGGCAGCTCCACATGCAGGATGATTAGAAGCTGAAGGCTTAGGCAACAGCTGAGAAAATATATGCTCAAATTCCTTCCAGGGAAAATCTAGGACTTGGATGTTTCTGCTGGTTTCATCTGCAATCAACTCAGGGCAGATAGCTATAGAAAGTGCTTGTGTGCATATCTGAAATGCTTGTTTGTTTGTTTGTTTGTTTGTTTAATATGTTCCTGTGGGACTCATGAATGCAAAGTTCCATTTGCTATCACAGCTAGGTTATTTACAGATCCATCTCTTGGGTGGCTGTTGCAAAAGTTGGGGTTCTAGATACATAGGCCAGTTGCTTGCAGGGAGGAGCCATAGACTGGTTTTATAATTGAGGCAAGCTGAAGGAGACAATAGGAGATGTGCCCACAGTTCTTTCAGGCTCCCAAGAGGATGCCAATCAGCACCGAGATGCAGGCTGATTTGGAGCCAGACCCTCGAGTGACATTGGGGAAAGGATGCAGTCAAACCCCTTTCAGAGAAAATCTGGTGGATGGGTGTTTCTGTCTGCTCCCTCAGTGCTGAGCTTTGGGAAGAGAGCCACAGAGAGCGGTCACATGCCCATTTCACAACTGCTTCCTGGTTTGCTATAGTCCTGTTGGACTCAAACACAAGCTCTGTTGGCTGTCAGGCTAGACAATCTAGGGGGAGTGGGCATTCCTTGGTTGGCAGCCTTAACATTTAGAGTGACAGCAGTGTGGTCCAAATCCTTCATATGTAAAACGAGGTTAGAGCAGATGTTAAATGTTAGGAATATAATGTAATGTCAAATACACAAATTACTTTATCCATTTTTTAAAGAATCGTTAATATGTATATGAGTTTACTATTCTTTATATGAATGCTAAGGCAATATACGGGTTCATTTTACCATGATAAGGATTATTATACTTATCCTTTACACAGTTTACCTCTAGTAGTTACTAGCACAAAATCATTACTTAAAAAATTTCCTGATTTCCACTTTGCAAATTATTTCCCTTTTTGAAATAAGGTAGTAAATGATAATCACAAATACATGATAAAAAGTGTTTGAGAATGCACTTCACCAAATCAGAGATATCTATTGCTTTCTTATTCTAGTTTTTAAGAGGGGGAACCTAGATATAAAAATAAATTCTCTTTGGTATTATTTCTTCTTCTGCTTGATTCTTCGGATCTATAAAGGCCTTCCATAAATATTATAATCCTTTAGTTTTTCAGGGTAAATATTTGTCATATCAGTTTTATTAACAAGTCTATAATTGTAAGTATAAGAGAATTGCATTTTATCATTTATACTTAAAATCATTTATAGGTTAAGCTCCACATGAGATAATATAATAAAATCAAAGTTTCTGTGACCAGTAAAATGCTAACAAACCAATTCTGCTCAATTGTTTAAAGCTACTACTCATGTGAATAGCATGTTTAAAGCATGCTACTCACTTTCAATGCAATCAGTAGTGTATCTGTTTTTGTTTATTTCTACTATGAGATACACTAATTAAAGTCCCTTTTGCATTCCTCTTTTCATATACCTCATGAATAGTGGGTAAAGTCAATTTGCGAACTTATTGTCCTTGATATACTGTAGAGGTGTTTCCAGCTGGAATTGATTATGTTTATTCTTCTGTGTTACCCAAGTAAAAAATAATCCAAAAGATAATAATAAATAATTGCAGCTCTAACTTGATTTAAATTTGTTCTGCTACTGCTATGGAACTATGCAGATAAATAGTAAAGGATTTTTTGCATTGTCCAAAGAATATTTTCACAGCTGTAATTATTTTCCTGCATGTGACTATGTGCCCTCCGCAGGTAAATGATTTTAAAACATGAGAAAATCTAATTGAGATACTCATTATCTTTTGAGAAAATAGACCTAGGACAAGGGTGTGCAAGTCTTATACTTCGTCTTCCTGAGAAAGACAATAGTGCATGCATTTTAGAAGGTACTTTTTTCGTGCTTTTTAAAAATTGTAGTAAAAATAGATAATGTGAGATTTGTTCTCTTAATGAATTTTAAGTATACAGCATGGTATTGTTGACCACAGCCACACTTTTGTTCAGCAGATCTCTAGAATGTGTTCATCTTGCACAGCTAAAACTTTATGCCCTTTAAACACCAACTCCTCACCTCTCCACACACACACACCCTTCTGTGTTCTGCTTCTGAGTCTGACTATTTTAGATACCTCATGTAAGTGGAATCATGTAATATTTGTCTTTCTGTGTCTAACATTTTTCTCAGCATAATGTTTTCAAAATTCATCTATTTATGAATCAGGATCTCTTTCCTTTTACAGCTAAATAACATTCCATTGTATGCATATACTACATTTTCTTTATCCATTCATTTGTCTATGGACATTTAGGTTTTTTCCAAATCTTGGCTATTGTGAATAATACTGCAACAAACATGTGGGTGCATATATCTGTTAGAGATTCTGATTTTAATTCTTTTGTCTAAATACCTGAAAGTGGGATTCCAGGATCATATGGTAATTCTGTTTTTAATTTTTGAGACAAAGTTTTATGGCTATCTGAAAGAAACCTTTGGGCTTTCTTCTATAATATATTCTTAAAGATATGATTCTTGCAGACTTGTCACAGTGATTGTATTCAACCAGATACAGGTTTATAAACATGATAGAATATGTAAATTATATTTTGGACAACTTAATAGTATAGACAGACAGATGGACAAATATGCACATATATATTTCAAGTAATACAAATACATTATAAATAATAAATTATGTATTAATACAGATATATTTTATACTTTGTATATACTTTATTATTTAATATTTTAAAAACCTGAGTAACAAAACTCTTTTGTAAGTGCCAAATTTTATAAACTAAATTTTTAAAAGACAAGAAACTAGACTACTCTACTTACACGATATTTTAAACTTCAGACAAAAGTACTGAATATCTAAGAAACCAATTCATTTTACTGAGACTAAACAGTGTGCTGTGGTGTTTAAAAGTAGGCAAACAACTTAAAAATATACTTTAAAAAAGGCAAAAGAAAATGTGGCTAATGAACACCTGAATAGGTATTGAACATAATTAGCAATTAGGAAATTCAAACTTAAAGCACAAATTGGATGCAATTTTAACTTATATTTAACTTTAACTTAAATAAATAACAAAAGCGCCAATAAAACAAAACAAAACTGACAATACCAGCTTGGCAAAGATATGGAGCAACTGAAATTCTTACATCTCTTACACATTGCTGGTGAGATTACAAAACAGTCCAACCATTTTGGAGTATTGTTCAGAAGTTTTTTTATGAAGATAAATATACCTTTAACATATAATCACTGCTAGTATTTTCACTAGAATTCTATTCCTAGGTATTTTTCCAAAAGAAAAGAAAGCCTATATCTCCAAAGAGACTTAAAAAATAAAATTCACAGATGCTACAATTAATAATAAGAAGAAGAAGAAGGAGGAGGAAGAGGAGGAGGAGAAGAATTAGACTAATTGTCCATCAACTGCAGAATAAATAAACTATGCCTTATTTATACAATGATGGACTACTGAGCAGTAAAAAGGAACTGATGAATGATACATGTAACAGGTACAATTATCAAAAATATTAAGTCGATTGAAAGACAACACACTGAAAAGTGTGCATAGTATATGTATCAGGGCAAAAAATAAACAAAATTAATCTATGATGATAAAAATTAGAAAGTGATTGCATCAGAGGGCTTGTGAAAATTGAAAAGAGGTATCAAAGAATTGATTTTTTAAAACGTGTTTTTATTATATAATTGTGTACGAGTATTAATACGGAAAGTGAATGACACATTTCTGTGAATTTTATTATATATAAATTACTCAATAAAAGATGAAGTAAAAATGGTAAACATTGAGTTAATTATCTACTTCACTGTCATCCTGAATAGAAGTCTACCAATAGAGATGATGATGATGGTGATGATGATGACAATGATAACATACACAAGTCAGGTAAATTTAAAGTGATGGACAATTTGAATATAGAGGTATTAATTTTTTTATATAATATTCAGTTTTAATTATAGTTTTGTTTATGTAGTCTTTTTCACATTTAGTTTATCAGGAGCTTCTTCACTTTCTAACTCCATCTTCCGAATGAGAAATAAAATCACAGAGAGTGCTTTACTTTCAGAATTAGTGGTCCCTCTTTTTTATATTCTTCCGAAGCTTTCAAACATTCCTTTTTTTCCCCTGATACATGGATTTCAGTTAGACTGTGACTTTTTCCAAGTAGAAATAGTCATTTAAAAAGCAAAAATTTCAAATTGTAGTTGAAATATTTATTATTATTATATATAAATGTTCCGGCATCAATGGACTAGGGAAGGAATGACCACTACACACACACTGTTCACTATTCATAAAGCTTTCTGGAACTAGCTTCTGCTGTAGGCACCTTAAAGTGTCTTTTTATAAGCAAGGACTCTGGAAAAAGTCAAAATCTATTTTGCCACTAAACAAAATGTTTCTTCTGGGTAGTCCTTGTTTTCTCTGGAGAGGGTGAAGGTGGAATTTGGATTGCTTTTTTTGATTTCTGTATACCTATTCACAGGTATAAATTATATGTACTATTATAACCTCTCTTTTCAAAATATTGACCCTGTCCTGTCTTAGCACAGGCGAACCTCTTCCATTTCACTGCCTGCAGTCTTAAATTATTCCATGTTGCAAGACTTCAAACTTAAATATATCATTTCCAAATAACTTGGCATTATTTTACTTAATATTTTATAATGCTCTACCATATCTACCTTTCTGATATACTGGCATAGATCTCTCTGGCTGCTCTATTAGTTTCACCTCTGTTGATAAAGGTTTTGACATTGCATACAGTGGATAGAAGTGATATAGATGATCAATATTAGAGTAGCATGTAAGAAGCGATATAGAGAAACAAACTGGTTTCTTGTCCTGACAACCAATAAAGAGCTAAGTATTATTTATAAATAAAATTTGTTTCATCATTTCTAAGAGAAACAATTTGTTATGAACATTCACTTATTATAGGAATAAAATGAAAAACAAAAACAATAAAATTTTATCAAAAACTTCAAAGTATTTCAAATTGGGAGTTGATATCACTTGCTCACTTGATTTTAACTGGCTTATGTAATTTTAATTAACAGTAAAGCTATTGCGATGTTACCTATAAAGTAACAATAAAAATATCAGGTATCTTATTGATTTCATTTGTTACAAATATTGCTTAGACATATGTAAACTTTTTCAAGATATCACGCTTATATCTCTCTTTCGGGTCTCGTTTAATCAAATATAGGAACCCGATTTGTGGGTGTAATTAAACTTTGAAATTCAGGAATTAGGAAAAAAATTGTATTGCTGGTAAAATGTGTGACTTATAGACATCATAAAGTGACTGAATTTATCTTTATTTTTAGTGAATTATTAACCTTGTATGACACTCAATATTTTTTTCAGAAATTGGAACTCAGTGCATATGCCTTGAGGAAGATAACCTACAATTAGAAGTAATATTTCTATCTACTAATGAAAATAACATAATGAAAAGGGTCAATAATGGGCTCCTTGAGGCTAAAATGAACAGCTGGAGCTTTTGGTGTTGATATTAGCAACAGAATCCTCAGAACTGTAATTAGAATCCAGTCACCAAGGACTAATTGACTCTGTATCTTTAGGATCTAGAAGTAAACTTGCCCAATGATTAATGCTTGAATGAACGTTTTTGACTGGATTTTTAAAGCTGTGTTATGTATTCTACGTATGCATACATAGGAATCTCACTCCTTGTGAATTCATTATCGCTATCTTCAATCTTCTGGTCTAACATTGGCAAAGGTGAAAAGAAGAAACTTGGGAAATCAGGAAACAAATACCAAGAGACTTTGCAGCATCTACTATTCACATATGGGAAAACATTGAAATGGGTCAGTTGTACATAGTTTAGTACAATGGCAAAAATTCTGAAGTCCTGAGTATTTCTCTCTACTTCAATGGCCAGTGTACTTGTTACTTTACTTCTAAAGACCTGAGAGAAAAAGTAAATGTGACTTTTTTTTTCTCATGTTACTTGATTTTTAAAATTCTCTCACCAATATCTTATTCCCATGCCTCTATTGCCTTTTAGATTTCAGAACTTTTATTCACACTTAATGACTGATAGCTGATAAAGTGTTCCTTCCCCCAGGGGTCTTTGAATTTTAATAGGGACCAAAGCCTAGAGATAAAAGGATTAACCTCAAAAATAAAAACCTCCTTTGGACTTTCCTGAATTAACACCAAGTGTTGATCACTCTACTTCTCCATAAAGCTGACCTGGGATATTGAACTGTAATGATATCCTTAGTTTGCTGTATTACTATTAAGAAAAAAAAAAAAAAAAAAAAAAAAAAAAAAAAAAAAAAACCTACAGTAATCTATTCTTTTAATGGTACAAAGGAGAATAAAATGGAAGATTTGTTCCTTGATATATGCATTATTGAGAAACTCTAGATTTATTGGAAGGATTCCACAACTAATACATGTGCAAAAAGATTTTTCAATCCTTTATATATTGTCTAAATATAGACTAGATTTTATGTGTACATGATGAATTGGTAAGATAAAAATATCTGTCCTTGATATTGGTTACATTTTATAAAATGCAAGGAATTTAAGTAGACTAGATACCTTAAAAGATATATATCTAACAATATCCTATTAGTTACAGGTGTACGTCATAGTGATTTGATATTTATATATGTTACAACATGATTATCACAATAAGTCTAGTATCCATCTCTCACCATACAAAGTTCTTATAATATTATTGACTATACACCCTATGTTGTACATTATATCCCTATGACTTATTTATTTATAACTGGAAGTTTGTGCCTTTAATCTCCCTCACCTATTTTGCCCACGCCATAAATCTAGTAGAGGCAGTATGAGGAAAGAGGACACCGTTTTCCCAGCTCTAAGTACCCATAATATACTTTTATAAAAAATGTGAAATAAAATTTTATGGTTTAGTAAAATTGATTCAGGCATTTCAGTTGCAGGCACATACTAAAATATAACTTTATTCTACAACTTTGCACTTTCTATACTTCTTATTTGTTTCAAAATCTCATAATCATTATCACTAGTATGTATGTTATCACACGATGGTTGGATTAGCTATTTCCATTAAAAATCAGGTTCATTGTCTATTCTCCTAAAATACTGTTTTACTAATGTGTGAACAAAAGTTATGCAAATATTTTATCATGCCTCCTGTTTTAGTACATTTCATTAAGAATGTTTATTGCAAAAATATATGTCTAAAACATTACTAGGGCTTACATATATTGGGTTACTGAGTCATCTCAAAGCCTGTTGTGTATAAAAGTGTTGCTACATTATCTTAAGGAATAGAATTTGAGCCACAAAGAGTTGAAATATCTTTTAAAAATGGCAGTTTCCTAGGTGAATATTGATACCAATTGTAGACTAGATATACATAAATTGAAGTGGTTATGGTTGCTGACTGATAATGGTGAACAATATTATTTTAAAAACTAATATAAAAGTTGGCATCCTAGAATATTTCTAGAAAGTCATTCTTAAGCTATATCTCAAAACAATTTAAAATGTATTCCATGCATGGTTTAAGACACCTCTTTGATTTGGGATGGGTGGGAAAAGGGGACAATCAGTTGAAAGGGCAATCGTAATGTTGCGTATCTCAGGCAGTTAATTTTAGTACAAATTTGGAAAGTGAAAGCAATGGGGGCAATGTGCAATGTGGTAAATTATATTTTCTCAATCAGGATTTGAATTTTATATTTCTTTAAGATTATAAGTGTTACTTAATTCACAATGAGGTCTTTTTAAAAAAAATGTCAGTAAGGAAAGGAAAGTTGTAATGACATTTAAACTTAATATAATTTTGTATTTCCCTTTTTTTTTTTTCTTAAAATCTTACTCTGAGTATTCATAGTAATTTGGGGGGCTAGTTTTTAATGTGGGTGATTGTACTTACTATGATGAAATGTCATTCTCTGTCTACCTAGAAATAAGACAGTTCTTGACATTGGGAGTTTGTCATTGATTAAATTGTCAAAGTCTATTTGAAACCTAAATGCTGCCTTTGGTCATTGTTCTTTTTCTTCTTTAGAAAGTGACCTTTGTGAATAATTGCATGCCCTAGATGTGTCAAATTGAAGAGAAAGCAGCATTCCTAACTATGAACATTTTATAAACTATTTGTCTCTGCTGTCTTGAGTAGCTTTACAAAAATGAAATATTTCAAAATTGTATTCCAGAGTCAAAGCCTTTTGAACAGACTTAGGTATAAAATGAATTCAGCATAGAATTATAGGATTTATTAATATTTTTCATTTTCCCGTGAAATTAATTTATTAAAATTACTATACTACACTCCTAAGCAAAATTATAAAACATCTGGTGCTGTAAAATATGTAAAGATGATTGATTCTAAAATGTAAAGACATCTTAAAACGTGTTCATTATATCCTGTTTGGAACCCACTAGGGAATTTTTAAACATTTACTCATGTAAAAGAATGAATAAATGTTGTCTCAAGGTGCTTTTTAAAATACATCTGTCAATTTTGACTTAAAATAATGCTTATATTAGGTCAGATATAAGAATTGTTACAAATGTAGTGTAGACACATACTTATTTGTATATTAGTATTTTATTAAAATTAATTGTTTTAGTTTACTTCCTACATTTAGAAGCATAAACCACTTTCCAACCTTAATCTTTGAAAACATTTAAAATTATATTTCTTTGATGATCATGATTAAGGATACAAAAAGTGAATACATAAACAAGACATGCATTTTCAAGCAATTATATTTATGGTACGAGATATAAGGGAGTGTGAAATTCAAAGAAGAAGCTCAACATGAAGTAGAAGGAGAATTAATGGAGATATTTGAGTATATACCAGTATATACAACATTTAGCTCTAAATGATATATCTTACATGAGTGCAGAGAAGGGAATAAAATTATAAAAATTTGAAGTTAGGGTACTAACACACTGAATGACATGGAAGAGAAAATAAATTTGTTTCACCATTGCTAAGAAAATAAAATAGCAAGTTAATTTTTAAAGGAGCCACATTTATCAGTAGGTTTTAGAAGTTTGGTTTGGAGTGTGTGTGTGTGTGTGTGTGTGTGTGTGTGTGTGTGTGTGTGTGTGTGTGATTTCAACATAGATTACTGTAAACCACTTTGGGTCCTTGTGTGGAAGCAAAACTGATGAAAAATGTATTTTGAAAATATAATCTGGAAGTGGTGAGTAGTAGAAAACAGCTGAAGGAAGTGAGCTAAATAGAAAATATTTATAGTTATTTAAGAGTGAGTTAAGGGATTAAAGTGAGAGCTATGGGAAAAGAAAAACAAAGGATTGGTCCAAGAGATATTGTAAAGGAAATGCTAAGAGCAAACAAAACAGAGAGACAAAATAAAGACTATTGATTTAAAAATGACTCCAAGATTTCTGGCCTAGGATGTATCAATAAAAGAAATAGGAAATATGTAAGGAGTAAATAATTTAAGGAATAAATGTGATTTTTTAAAAAATCTGTCAAGATTAAGATAAAAGTCTATTACTCAAATCATTCCCTGTTCCAAAGTATTAGGTTACAGTTACACATGTAAAAGATCAAAATTATACGAGTGGTTTTCAATGTAAATGTTACAGATGAAGTCATGAACTTGAGTGAACTCACAAAGGTTAGCAATGTGAAAAGATAAGAATAAAGAATATAGACCTAAGAGAAAAGTTGCAATCAATAGATCCAATGGAAATAAAGGGAAAGTTCCAGAAGAGGTCTCAAAGAAACAGAATCATGAAGGGATGTAAACGCTAGTGACAAAATAATTCATGCAACTTTTAAATTGTATAAATATAAAAGAAAATCTTGTGCTTAAATAAATCTTTACAGAAACTTTATTACACCAGGAGATATAAAATAACTGTATTCCATAGACAGCTACGTATAACTAAATAGAACCTTAAGCAGAAGCCATTTGGACCCATAAGAATCTCACAAATGAAGTATATTCCCCGCCCCTTGCTACCAGTGGATACAACACATTTACTCAACATTCAACTGTGTGGCTACTAGCTGCAGGATACAAGGCAGGTATGAAAATAAAAAAGTTAACCAGGAAATCAAGGACCTTACTCCTGATTGCACTATTGCAAAAAAAAACAGAGAGTAAGCAAGTAAAACAATAAATATAATTATTAGAGACTGTGACAAATGCTGTGAAAGGATAATAAAAATCCAAATGATAGGATAAAAACTGAATCGGTAAAGGTCACTTTAAGTGAGGAGATATAGAACATCCTCCACGAAGTGACATTTTTGCTGAGATTTGAAGAATCCAAAAAGTCATTCTTTGGGGAAATAACTTTTTAGTTAGTAGCTGTAAATAATGCAAAGCCTGAGAGGAAAAGAATAGTTTATGTTCAGAGAGCCCAAAGGAAACCATGTGTCTAGATGACACTAATATGTTAAGAGATAAAATAGTGCAAGTTGAATTTGTGGAAGTGAGAAACAGCCATGTTACATGTGATTACACTGCTGTGATTAAACATTGTATTTTGATATGAGGGCAATGGTAATGCACAAGATAGTTTATATAAAAAGAGAAGATTATTTTTTTTAAATCTCTGGCTGACGTGTAGAGAACTAATTGAACATTACTAGAATGGATGCAGGAGATCAGTTACAGGCAGCTTATAAGAGCTCTTAGGGGAACATGAGCTAAAATGGTTCCAATAGAAATTCACGAGATATCTTTAAGCATGCACGAATATCAGGAATCATATGGGGGTGAGAAAACGGACAGCAAACTAACCATGAGAACATTGTGTTTCCTTTATTAGGATGAATATGAATATAAAACATAGAAGTGTGAGTCTGCAATTATATATCATTATACATATATACCTATTCACATTTAGATCCACACATTCATGCACATCTATTATATATTTGGTGATTTAGGACTCTCAAGAAGCCGATATTCCAGCTGTTTTTTTTTTTTTTAAGTAAAATTTTATATTTTTTACAGGTTGTAATATTTCTTACTGTCCAGTAAATATGGTCTACTTAAAGCAACTGAATGAGATTCTTTTACTCTGAGATTGTTTTATGAGCAGAGGAGACCTTGAAACAAATTTCTCCTTGTGGAATTTACAAATGAAGTAGGGGGGGAAATATATATACTTAGGATAATCTCCCAATCTGTCTTTGTAATGTTTTACCTAAGGTTTTTAAATTTCACTGGTGGAAGAATGCAGGGATGAACGGATACTTGCTATGAATTTAACCCTCCGTTATCTTGAAGAGACAAGAGTCCTTGTCTAGTGGAAGAAATACTTGCTTGCTTCGTATGGATTTGTGCCTATTAGAAGGTCCTAGAAGTGAGAGTAGAAATGTGTTAAGGTTATAGATGTCTCTTAATACATTTTCATTTTCTTAATCAGTGGAGCTGGAATTTGCTTTGTAAAAAATTGGTTTATGTTGTTATTATCATCATATCTCCCTTAGCTTTGATTTCCATTTGCATTTCAGGAGGAAAATTCTTTTAAAACAAGCATACGATTGTCACCGCTTGTCCTAATGTATGAAACTCGCAATAGGTATACAAAACTATTTTAGTGAATAAATGACTGGAAGACATGAAATCATCTGATACAAAATTTCTGATGTATTAGTAAGTGGAAAAACTAGGCTTGAATTATGTAATATATATTATCGATTTGATTTAAATTATGCATATAAAGTGTATCCTCAAAAATATTAATTAAAATTTTAATTACAAACCATTCTAAACCCAATTACAGAAAAAAAAAATTGTATCATCCTTCACATTGTGTTTTATGCTTCTCTTCGTATCTTGAGTATGTGCAATACTGCTGCTGGGGGGAAAAAATCTTCATATAAACCAAACTGAAAGATTCTGAAGATTTTAGAGGCTCAGGCCAAAAACTGATCATTTAGATAAAAAGAGAAAAAGCAGCCAAGAAGTAAAATTTTCTTGAGTTATCAGAGAATGCTAGCAAAAGGTCGCCCAGTCTAACTCAACTGTGATCTATATAATTATGCTCATTTCTAAAGCAAATGTGTTGTTTGCACTGCACTGGTATGAAGATTACAAAGTGTTATTATAGGATTGTAAATGGAATGCTGGTTTGCACTTTGTATGAAAAAGACCTGTAAATACTATTTAGCTTCACTTTTATGCGGCTAGGATTTAGTGCACACTAAAAGGCTTAGCCAGTGCAATATTAGAGTTCCAGAGAGTGAAGTCAGCTGAGCACCAACACTAAATAAAGCTGAGTGAGCGCAGTTGCAAGCTCATCTCTTCATTTACTATATTTTTTTTCATCCATCAGAAATAGGAAGTTAATAAATCTCATGTATCATCCCTCTGAAAATTAAAGGCAATTTTTGTTTTAACTGTTAGAATAATAATTCTTTTACAGGAATGTTAAATCATGAGGGCTTTTTTTTTTTTTCCTGTATATTTGGTACATATACCTTTTTTAGGTATATATACTTTCATGCTATATTTATGCATGAAACTGGGAGTAAATGCCTTTGCTTATTTTCTTTAAGGAATTGTGTAAAACACTTTGGGGACTCTGGACGGTTTAATAATATTAGTCTCTGCAGTTAGTACTACTGTGGTTTAGCAGCTGCATTAGCAATGATGCTTTAGAATGATTTTCAAGTAATTCATTACTTCCCTTTCTTATGCATTAAATTTAATATAGCTTGCAGGTTCTAATTCATCTTTATGCATACTAATAAATTGTGCACTACAAATAAATTCTGCATTAGCTTTAAAGCAATTTCACTTCATCTATATATCAAATATGAAGTTGCTGGTTGGTTTGCAGCTGGCTGTGAATAAGTCCAGAATCTTATCTATGTAGTTACATGATCAATGACTATAATAACCCATTTTTGTAAAAATGACATATTTATTTTAATATTTTTAAGAGAAAGACTATATATGTATGTGTGTGTGTGTGTGTGTGTGTGTGTATATATATATATTTATTTTCTAAGATGGTAAAAAGTCTTGAGGGCATCACTTTAGAATATGAATGAACCCGATAAAAGCATCTTAAAATTCATATGCCATACCACAATGATTTTCTCTCTTTATATCTGGGCTTTATAACTAGAACTGCAGAGGAAAGAAAATCTTCGGTCCTCTCCGCTCTAGGATTCTTCTATCAAATTGGTTTAGTGCCGGCAGACTTTGCAGCTTCTAAGCGACAGTTTCTTAAGCAAATTTCACAGTTAAAAAAAGAGGGCTTGGACCTTAGCATTGATGTTGGGCGGGGAAGGCTTGGGAAGCACCTAAATGCATACAACAACACTAAAACATGCTTCTATAGCATTTTATTGTATAAGAAGCACTTTCATGTATGTCATCCTATATGAATCTTAGACTCACATTTTTTATTGAGATGTAATTGATATATAACATTGTACAGGTTTAAGGTGTATGACATGTTGATTTGATATTTTACAGAAAATGAATACCAGGAAGTTTATTTTCCTATCCCTTACTCTCAGTCTCTAATTTAAGTCCAGATTATGCAGGCCCAATTATTGGTAAACCTTACAAAAAAATGCCTCTTGCAAAGACATGATACAAAATATGTGAATAGATTGTGAACATAAAAAGATGTTATGTCTGTTGATAAAATTGACTAGAGGGATTACTTCCTTAAAAGAATCTATGTCAAGGCACATAGAATCTTTTAGATGACTCTAGGGAAAAGTTGTTTTATTTGCAATCAGACCAATAAAAGTCAGACTGAGATAGATGATAGATTAGACAGATGATAGATGATAGACAGACAGACAGAAAGACAGATATAAAAACTGTGTTGTGTGTTCTTGTCAGTTATAGCATGTTATATCAACAATAAACCTTAGATTCTGACCTAGTTTATGACCTTTTTTTGGATAACTGACTGTAAGTTTGGTTTTGAATTCAGGTCTGAACCTTGCCTTTTTTAGTAACTTTGAGAAAATTTATAATTCTGTTTAAATGAAATCATCAATCTCTTCTTACCCATGTAACTGATTACTGATTAAACTTGAACTACATGTCTGGAAACCCTATTGCTCTAAGGAACAAAAGATGTTGGGATAATTATTAGTAATAATAAGTATAAATCATCATTAATTCAAGTTAGAAATATCTTTTCAGAGGCTCAGCTCTTTTGTTTAGTGAAAATCCTATCCAAACTTTTGTATTTTTCTAATCAAATAAGCCAAAGAAAATAGCATGGCTTCTTTTATTGTCCCCCTATTCAAGAAAAATACCTTGTTCTCGTTTGCTAAAATTACACATTATTTTTGGGGATGGATTTTTTTTGACATTCTTTTGATAATTTAGAGGCAAACTTATTATGTGTAGAGTTACAAGGTTTGAATATCTCAGAGAGAATCAGTTCAAATTCCCCTTCTATAGATGTAGAAACACACATTTCAGTGAAAACCAACGTATTGCTGAATAAAAAGTAGAATTATTGTATACATGTCTCTTGTATATAAACCTGTAGAGCAGTGCTTCTCAAATTCGAATGTGGATGGGGATCTGGAGAAGACTGTTACAAAGTTGAGCAGGTTTTTCACAGTCTCCCAGGAATGCTGATCTAGTTTGGACATTTAGAATAGCCAGGCTCTAGAGCACATGCCCAATTACCTGAGTAATGAGACAGTGACACAATATGCTATCCTGACTTTTTAATTTTTATAGTTATCCCTGGCGATACATATCATATTTTGCTATATTATTATTATTATTAGAGTTATCTGTATTCTTTTCCTGTGCCCTTTTCATCTTCACCACTATAAGTCCTGTGAACTGGGATCTGCATTTTCTCATGTTTATGTTACTGACTCCTGTGTTGAAACCCTTCAAGCACCGCAGTTGCAAATCTTCCAGGCTTGTTCACAGATTATGCTTCTCTTCAGGAGGATTTAGTATTAAGGCTCACGTTAAGACAATTTTGCTGCCTGAATTATCTTCGTATTGAGACATGGTTAGATTACTAGGCTTATTATTGCCTTTTTTTTTCCTAATTAACTTTTTTCCTTTTACCTGACATAATCCATTCTTGCATTAAGTGAGCTTTGTCTTTTCTAGGTTGAATTCTGTCTCTTTGAAAAGTATGTGTTGAAATCCTAACCCCAAGTGTATCAGAATGTGTCTTTATTTAGAAAATGATAGATGTAAATACTTAAAATGAGGTCACACATCAGTAAGGTGGACCCTCACTCCATTATGACTGGTATCCTCATAGCAAGATGACCATGTGTAGACTGAGACACTCAAAGAGAGAACAAGGAAGCCAGAAAGTGGGATTATGTGTGTACAAGCCAAGGAATACCAAAGATTGCAAACTGAAAGAAATTAAGAAGTAAGGACCTTAGGCAAGGATAACGTTAAATACGTTCCTATCCAGGATAGGTCAGATGAACTCTGATTGTTACAGAGATACTGCTGTTTATTTCTCAGTACAAATTGCTTTGTAGGTTTATTTATGGGAATAAGCAGTACTAAATAGAAAGAGCTGAGGGTTCTTAGTTCTATGTTCTGCTAGGAAAACCTTTTCCACCTCCTTTTTATATAATAAAATATATTTTTCTTAATTGTGGAAGAAACTCAAGTAGACAATTAGAAAACCAGTAAGCAAGTGGAAATACATTATTTGTTTGTTTGTTTGTTTATTTATTTTTACACCTACAGCACCTGGTCTTCCTAGGTGGTCTCTCATCCAAGTACTAACCAGGCCTGACCCTGCTTAGGTTCTGAGATCAGACAGGATCAGGCTTATTCAGGGTGGCATGGCCATAGATAGAAATACATTATTAAAAAAAAGACCTTGACTAATACATTTAAAAGATGCTGTTGTAACCGATTAAATTTTTCAAAAGGAAATGGGTAAGCTTTCTTGAAAATGAGCCCACTAGCTTCCAAATTTTTTTTTAATTAAAAAAAAAATTTTACCACGATCTTATTTAAAAAGATATTTTAACAAAAAGCAAGTGACTACTTTAACTTTCTGGAACATACTACATCATCGACATTACCCTTATCAATATATTTAATATTCTAAATGCCAAGTCATATAAAGAACAAATTATAATCTATCATCTCATGGCATATTCCAATATTTATAGTCACAGTGGTCAAATTCATTGACCACTGTGACTATAACTATTTCATTCAGTCTTAAAATATAACGTTGAGATGTGTAATGAAAGTTTCTTTGCCTTATGTGTTTGCAGTGTGGGCCATAACAGTGACTCTTCATCTAAATAGTTGCCTCTGTTACATCTAAACCCATTGACACTCTTCAGTAGAGCCCATTGTTGGATTTGAGGTTTGCAAGCATGTGATGCAAACATAATTATAAATAAATCTTAACCTACATGTTATTTTGCTATAAAACAATTGAAGAGTACTGTGTAGCTAAAAAATTGGCTATCTTTCTCCATATATTAATAATTTTCTAAAAAGAAAATAACACTAGAAATTTATATAAAGGAATTAATTATGTAACAGAATAGTTGTGTAGGTACCTGATACAGTATTGAATTTCCAAAAATAAGCAGCAAATATATGTTTTATATCCATTCATGTAGAAAAGTAATATATTCATATGCCATATGTAATAATTGAATGTTCAAGAAGTGCATATATATTTATCTCTCAAGTTCACTGAATGAGATAGCTGAAATTTATAGTTCAATCTTTTAAAGCTTTTAAAATGATAATGCTTTAGATAATTTTATAATTACAGCATAGGTTCATAAAGTTATGGTCTAAGTTTATCTTCTTCTTTATTGTTTACTATGTCTCTGGAATATAATGACTAATCAATAAACAGACTATATAGGTTAAATGAATAGATGAACAACTTGAGACTGGAAAAAAAAACTAAAACTCAGTAGCTCAAAATGATCAAAAAAATACAAAACTATGTTTTGCTCTTTAGCATATATTAGCAATTTGAAATATAAGCAAACTTGTAGTCACAACATAATTATTTTTCACAACAAATAATGTATTAAATTATTTTTGTTTTCTTTCATTATAATTTTAGTTGAAAAAGCTGTATATTATCTAAAATAAACTGGGTCATAAATTGCTTGAATGTCTTTCAATGGTAGACAATAAAAGAATTTATATGTTTGAATTCTTTAGCATTTTTAATCAAATATGTGATTTAGAGATGTTTGTGCTTTCGGCTAAACTGCTTAACATTATATTCTTTTATATTTAGCTTCATATATAGCCACATATTTAAAAGTAATCTATAGAAAATACATTAAATATTAGAAAAGTAATGTTATTCTGACTTGTATGCTGACAGCCATAATCTGGCTATAATTTAATTTTGATGCTAAAAAGGTATTCATTATTTGAGCTTTTGGCTACTCAGTTTTGTCTAGAAGCTAAGAAATAATAACAAAATTGGCATCCTAGACTACTAATTTCATAAGTTTAAATTTTAAAATAATTTTGAAGCCAAAAAAGTAAATATTTTTAAAAAAATTAACTTGGAGTTAACTTACTTTAGATATAATATTTTAGGTAACATAAGCCTCTTAATCAAATATCTACAGATAGAAATAAATGACACACAATGAAATATATAATTTTTATGTTCTTAAAAATAAAGCAAAATATATTTTTGTGGTAAAAACACCTAAAATTTCAGAAAATAACATTTCAAGAAAAAACATTTTAAAACATGCTTCTACTATGAAAATCTTCTTGTCACCTGTTACAGAAAAAATATTACTTTGAGAGGCTGTCTCAAGATTGAATTATCCACTTTGCAGTTTTCAAGGTTTGGAGTGCTTATTCCAGCATCTTTTATTTTACATTCCATCTAGGCAAAGGGTCAAGTTCAACAGGGGCAAGAAGTCCTTGGGACAGTCAAATCTCAACTGATTAACATGCTGGTGGATGTTACTGGCAACACCGTCTCGAAAGACTCTCATAATGCTAACAGAGTTTTTCTAATTGAAGAATAATGTTAAAATGCTACTTTCTGTCCAACATTAAGACTGTGCTTTGTTTTTTTAATACACTGAACATTTCTTGCTCTCAGCCTCATTTGTTTGGAGAATAGTGCATATAATTTAGTCAATCTGGAGGCAACTAGAATGCTGCAAAGAATACTAGATAGTGTCTTAAGTTCTACCTGTGAACTAGTAGTCAGTCTACCACCTGTGTTACTTAAATTACAAGATTAACTGAAATTATATATAGCTTAATACTTTTATCCGTGTAATGGCACAATAATAATTGTTTTCTCTCATGTGCTCACCTCAAGTTCAAATCTACTTTAAAGTGAAAGATGCACGCTGAGAATATAATGATGTAGCCATTGATATTGAAAAGGAAGAGTCCTACCTTTCAAAGCAATTGTGATAGATGTTCAGATAGAAACATCAAACTCTTTAGAGAAGATAGAAAAACAAAAAAGAAATAAGAGTTTTAACAACCCTAGCTTTTTCTTTCTCTAGTATTTTCTAGGGTTATAATAAATCTATATGTTTTTTTACAATCTGTTGAATTGTTTAAGTTTTCTTGCTGTCTTCTCTTGTTTTTCTCAAATGTTTCATAAATTATACATATTAATTCTTAAATTGTTCAGATACACTTGATTTAACAAAGTATAACTATCGTCCCATTACCAGAATATTATTAAAGACGTTTGGGTGTCTTACCTCATCATGCCATCTGAATTATTACCATCTGTATTTCAGTTCTTTCTTTTTTTCCCTAAACTTTATTTAGTTAATATAATTATTTGAACAGTTGTTCCATTAGCAATACCTATTTTGATTCACCTATGTTTTTAACTAATTTGTGTTCATTGTTTCCTCTTTTATCCCTCAATATCAGTCTGTGTTAAATTTCCTATTTCTTTTCTGAAAATAAACCAGAATCATACAACTGAGAATAAGCAGACTCTATTGATCCGGAGATTACTACAGCAAGTGAGTCAACCACCACCATTTGCTTTGGCAGAGACTCAAAGGCAGGGAAGTGAGCAAATTTTATTATGAAAAAAAAGGAAAGGAAGACTTCGGGTGTCCTCTAATTGGAGACTTTTGGCATGGGAAAGCTGGAGGAAAACTAAGTAGAAGTGGTCATCTTATGTAAATGGTTTGGAAAGCATATTTAGCTTTATCTGTTTTATTCTATGTTAGAAGCAAAGACAAAATATAGAGAACTTGGCAGCCAGTGACTAGGTCTTGACAATTTGGGGTAATTGTCTAGAAGTTGTCATTTGGTTTCCTGAAATAGTTATTGTGGAGTTTGTGGGTAAGAGTTTCATTCCCATATATGGTCTGGCCATTGTTAAATTTTCTATGATCAGTTTTTGTCCTCATTCCTAAGAACAGTGAAATTAATTCTCCAAAATCTTTGAGTGGTAAACCTTCTCATTTACTTAATTTAAATGTATTTTTAGTTTGTCTTTAGACTTGAATAGCAACTTTTCTGAGTACAGAATTCCATTATTTTAGATTTCTTCTCCATAGAAATTTGTAGGTATCCTGATGTCTTCTAATGCCAGACTTCTCATAAGCAAATAAAAGTTGTTTTTATAAATTTTCTTTCTTATTTCTAGAATGTGCTTCCTACCTCTTTCTTGGACTAGCTGCTTTTCATTGTTTAGATTTCAACTGATCTGCTTCTTGGTCAGAAAATGTGAACATCCTGGGTTCCCCACTTATTTTTTAATTGTTTACATTTTTTTTATTTATGACAATTAAAAACAATTTTTTATTTGCTCTTTTTATATCTCTTCATCTGGGATGTTAATTCTGTGAGTCTAGGTACTGTCTTTGCCTATTGATATTGGGGTTTCTGGGCTTCCTGCAATAACCAGATTTGTTTTGTTTTGTTTATTATTATAGTCATCTTACATCTATACTCTTCTTATTTTCAGGGGAGCATATGGTCTATGTAAATTTTCAAATCAAAAGTGAGCAAGTCAAATAATTTGTATATTAAAAGAATGTGTATGTTTGTTTGTTATTATTCTTGTTCCTTTACAGAAAATATTTTTAAATCTAATTTTAATTAGTCTATTACTAAAGAGGAAGAAATAAGAGAAAACTGCAATTCACTCTTAAGAATGAAAGGGAATGATATAGGTTATACAAAACATAGAAAGTTTTAAAAATTTAAGTTCATATATTAAATTTAGAGGGAACATAAGCATTATTTTATAAATAGATGTTGTTTGGGAAATTTTTTATAAGTGTTCATGCATAATAAACATGTGTAACATACCTCAGTATTTTAAAGCCACAAGTCATTTAAAAAGAGGCACAGTATGGCAGTAGAGATAAGACATACTTATTTCAAAAAAGACAATTTTTTTTTTTCCCCAAGTAAAATTTGAGGTAAGAGAAATGACATGAGGCATAAGTCACCTTAAGAGAGAGTTGTAATAGATGACCCCCTGTCAGTTTCAGCACAAGCAGAAACTTGAGAAAATAAGGTTTTATTCTTTGAGAGAACCATCACAAAAATAGCCCACGCCTTTTATACTCTTGAAGGATGTCTTCTAACTGACTTGATTAGTTCTGGATACCTCATTTTAAGATGGACATCTACAACCAAATTGAATCCAGACACTGTAACAGTGGGCGTAAAGATATCATATGGAATGATTCAAGAAACTGGAGAACATGAGCCTGGAAGAGAGACCACTTAAAGCATATCAAATTGTACATTTTTTATGTATGAGACATTGTTTCATGAAATGGAAATTTGGTTTAGTCTATATAGGTGCAGATTCTGAAACAGAATCAGCAAAGAAATGTGTTTAGGGAGAATGCTTTCAAATATAAAACAACTCCAAAGATCTATTTTTTGACAATGAGAAAGGTTCAAAATAAAATGAGATAACTTCGTAGATAATAAATAATCCTCAAAGATTGGTATCCAAATAAAGGATGGTTGACCACTTTCCAGAAATATGACACATTACCATATAAATGCATACATGTTTTAAATTAGTGATTCAACTATCAGACTTCAAAGTGGCTTAAAAATTTCCATTATAAACAAAGATTCCTTACTCACTAGCTTTTGTCAGATGTAGCTGAGTCTTTTAAATATTATTGGTGATGTTATCTTTTTCAGAAAAGCAAAAGAAAAATATAATAAATCAAACTTGAAAACAAAAATTCTCCTCGCATGTCCAGATGTATAAGAATTCTTCAGTACCCAAGTATCTATTATCCACAATTTTATTAGAAAAAACTCATCATAACATAACATTACTTAATAATATCACTGATTTGACTAGTTCAATTCTTTTTCTGCTTCTCAACAATGTTTATTCCAATACAGAATAACACCTTTTTCAGGCATTTTTCTTTTGGTTTTAAGGTATTGTATTCATTGAAAAGGCCATACAGTACAATGCAAAGTGGAATTGCAATTCTGTAGAAACTACATGAATTCATGAAGCTAATGAAGTAAAGTTTGAATTATTTGAGTCAGAAACAAAACAAGCCTTTGACAAATGAATAGTGTAGCAGAGTTAGACTGGTTAAAAATTGAAGAAACATTTTGGTAAGTATGGTGATACCAATATGCACTTCAAAGAGAATGATTTGAATATCAAAGAATTGAGGGAGGTCCTTGGGAAATTGACGAAGTCCTAAAATATTTTGGCAAAAATGGCCTTCTTTGTGATTGTTCTCTGAAATAATCACAATGTAACGTGCTATTAAATTTTGGCAAAAATTACAAAACTCACAGATACATGAACAATAGCTAGCTTAATGCATTCTTGGAGTATTCAAAGAATTCATGCATCATTAAAATAACTTAATTCTGTTGTTAAGAAGGTAAATGGCTTGTTTTAAATATTTAGGCTATTTTAGATTTTTTCCAGATAAAATTATAAATATTTTTTTTTAAAGCCATTCCATTATGATATTGAGGTGAATGTTTTAATTACTTTAAAGAGGCTTTTTTTTTTTTGTAAATCTAAATGTGTTTATATAATATGACCTCCCATATGTTCTTTAATAAGTCTCATAGGATGTCATTTTTTGTGCTACTGATAATGAGTGTTATTATAATTTGTGAGTGTGAAAAACTAAATGGCTATAGCACTGATTTTTGTTTTAAATATTTCCTCATCAGCAATACATCAAAATTATAGCAAATAACATTGTGGCCACAGCCACACAGAAATCTTGTCTTAGAAACTGCAAAAGCAACCCTAACCTACTTTATATATTACCCGACAAATGAAGATTTCCATGAAAAATGTTAATTTAAAAAAATTGAAATGACACACTTTAAAAAAAATTGGAGGTGGTATGACACGTAGCTGCAAAAACAATTTGACATAATATCCTCTCGGTAAATCTTCAGCCATTTAAGAACCTGCAAAAAATTTATAAATATAACTTACACTAGGAAAAGTAATTAAGGATGAGTCTCTGTGTTTGGCAAGATTATATTCTGCATGTATTAGGATTCGTGCATCTGCGACACAGCAGGTTCTTAAATTGCTCAACTATCACAGATAGCATCTGTCATTTGTTCAGATGAGGTAGCTTACTAGGTACTACATGAATCTGTAAAAAGGAAAAGAGTCTACCAATATTTGCATTTTTTCAAATTTCTGTCTTGAAGGTGTAAGCATCGTTTTTTTTATTATTAAATTTATTGGGGGTGACATTGATTAACATAATTATATAGGTTTCAAGTGTACAAGTCTATATCATCTGTACATTGCATTGTGTGTTCACGACCCAAAGTTAAATTTCTTTCTGTCACCATAAGTGTAATCATTGTTAACAGGTATTTAACTCAAATTATAAAGGTCTACATTAAATTTTGCTAGGTATTTCTCAAACTATATTATAAATTAATTGGCTTGTGGGCCTGTTATATGTTTATTTTTACACATTATTTTGCTTTGTCACCTTCATATAGTTGAAAAATTATTTACACTTGTGAAATTAATTGAAGGTTTATAAGGTTATAGAGATATATTTAGGGTGAGGGGAAAGTGTTTGTTTCCTCCATCATAATTTTACATTATCTGTGAAATAACAGGGCTAAGATTCTTCAGATAGTTAACTAAGTTTGCATTTTTTAAATTTTTTATGTGTAAGCATATTAATAGAAATTCCTTTATTTGAAAACCAATGTAAGTTTGCTATCTTGAATATTTTCACAACATTTTAAGAATATCCTCTAGTGCAAATGCAGGAAATATAATTGCTAATATACTTGACCTAACTATACTCTCCTAAGTGTTATGTATATATTTTGCCATTTTATCCTCAAAAAAATCTTATATGGTAATTTTAAAGATTTATTTTACAGATGAAGAAACTGAAAAATAATATAATTAAACTGCTATGTACGTCCAACTAGTAAGAAATAGTTCCAGGGTTTTAACATGACATTAGCAGTCTGACTCTGGAGCTCGCAAATTCGAATGACAAACTGTTCACTCTCTACTACTGTATAGAAAATATCACATAGGCATACTCAAACATGCATTTTATAGCAATTTAAAATATGATTCTATAACATCCCTCTGAAGGAATTTGGACATAATTATCAACAAAAGATTTTTACAGTGGCAAATATACATACCACAAAATCTTCCATTTTAATCATTTAAAGTACAATTCAGTGGCATTAATTACATTCACAACGTTGTATAAACCATCACCACTTTTGATTTCCAAAAGTTTTTATCACCCCAAACCGAAGCTCTGTTATCATTAAATGATAACTTGCCATTCTCTGCTATTCTCACCCCTGGTAACCTCTAATTTACTTTTTGTCTTCTATTTGTCTATTCTAAATATTTCATATAAATGGATTCATATAAGTGTGTCTGGCTTATTGCACTGAGCATAACATTTTTAAGGTCCATCCATGTTGTATCATGTATCAAAACTTGATTCCTTTTTATGGCTGAATAATATTCTATACACCAAATTTTGTTTATCTATTCATCTGTTGTTAGACACTGGGCTGTAATAATGGATATTACATTATATTATTAATTACGTACTTCGGTATTGTGAATAATGGTGCAATGGATACTGGCATACAAGTATCTGGCTGAGATTTCAATTCTTGGACTATATAACTAGGAGTGGAATTGCTGGGACATAAATGATTCTATGTAGAGTTCTTTTGAGGAGCACCAAACTGTTTTCCACAATAGCTACAACATGTAATGTTTTACATTTCTTCTAGCAATGTACAAGTGTTCCCATTTGTCCACATCTTTGCCAATACTTATTTTCTACTTTTATTTTATTTTTTGAATAGCCATACTAGTAGCTTTGATGTGGTATATCATTGTAGTTTAGATTTGCATTTTACTAATGACTAGCGTATTTTTCATGTGCTTATTGGCCATGTATATACCTTCTCTGTCTATTCAAGTCCATTGCCCATTTTTAAATTGAGTTTGTTTTCTTATTGTTGAGTTTTAGAAGTTCTTTATATATAATGAATATTAAACCCTTATCACATACATTATTTGAAAATGATTTCTACCATTCTTTAGTGTTTTTGTTTGCTTTTTCTAATGATGTCCTTTGATATACAAAAGTTTTTTATTTTGATGAAGTCCAATTGCCTAATATTTTTCTTTTGTTGTTCATGTTTTTGGTGACATATTTAAGAATTCATTGAAAAAGCCAAAGTCATTTACTCCTATGTTTTCTTCTAAGAGATTTATGGTTTTAGCTTTTATATTTAGGCTTTTGATTCATTTTGAGTTAATTTTTATATATAGTATAATGTAAGGGCCTAATTTTATTCTTTGCATGTAGAAAGCCAGCTGTCCCAGAATTATTTATTGAAAAAAATTTTCCATCTTTATTGAATGAACTCAGAACCCTTGTCAAAAATCAATTTGCCATAGATATATGGGTTTATTTCTGGAATGTCAATTATTCCATTTTTATATATATCTATAGTTATGGCAGTAAAACATTGCTTTGATTACTGCAGCTTGACATTATGTTTTAAAATTAAGAAATGTGAGTCTTCAGACATTGTTTTTATTTTTTAAAGATCATTTGGTTATTTGAGCCCCTTGCAACTCCATATGAATTCGATGATTGGCTTTACATTTCAACTAAAAAGACTGCTGAAATTTAAGATGAATTGCATAGAATCTGTGGGTTTCTTTAGATAGAACAATATCAAGTGTTCCTATCTTTAAATGTGAAATATATTTACATTTATTTACTAGACTTTTGCTCCCTTTAATAAATGTATTCTTAGCTATTTTATTCTTTTAGATATTATTATAAGTAATGTTTCTACTATTTTTCTTCTCAGATTATTTATTGCTAGTGTATAGAAACACAACTGACTTTCATATATTGATCTTATACCTTGTAATTTTGATATATTTGTTGATTAGCTCTAGTAGCTCTCTTGTGTGTTCTTTGTATATTTTCTTTTGCAATTATAAATTAAAAACTCAATAGTATGTTTGAAAGAGTTGAGAAAATCTCACAGGAAAAAGAGAAAACAAACAAGAAGACATGAATACAGAAGAGGATAGAGAAGTATAAGAAATTGAGAGACATATTCCATTAATTCAAATATCCAAATAAAAAGAGATTGAGGGGGAAAAAAGCACATGAAGAATAAAATTAAAACTTATTAAATAAATAATTTGAGAATTTTTTTGTGGCTATATAGGGCATGTATTTTTATATTTCAAGGATACACTGTGTTCTTTCTGTAACAGTACAGAAAATTAGACCAATGACAAAGCACTTCCTTGTAAAATTTCAGGATATTGGGTTCAACAAAAGAATCCTACAATATTCCAGATGGGAAAAAAATGAAACAGCTACATAATGAGACTCAGTCATTAGAAGGGCTTCAGACTTCTTATGAAAAACAATAGATGCTAAAAAGAAATGGAAAATGTTTTAAAAAGTCTGAAGAAAAGTGAAATCTAAACTTAGATTCATAATTGGTCAAACTATTATCACTCAATTGTCAGTGTAATATAGAAATTTTATAGATATGTAAAAACTTTAAAAATTAAAGTTTATTACTAAGACCTGAATAGTATGTATATAATAATCATGAAATAAATAAAAATATTGATCTAGCCAAAATTATGATGAAACATAATGAAAGGATCTCCTGGTAAGTGGAAAGTGATGAGTGTGTATTGTAGTTATAGGAAAATAAAAGCAAAGCTAAGTTCTTATTCTTCTTTGATAGAAGAAAATAAACACATTTAAAAAAATAATGAACTTAGTAACACTACCTTATCTAGAAATTTAAACCATTCCTAAAATAATGCCTAAAATATGTGAAAATGGCTCTTTATGTGGCATAGGAAACTTAAGAAGGGATAGAAAAAGATTTTTTAAAATAAATTTTTAAAACTGATTTTTTATATTTCCATATTTATATACATACCACTGGAATATAAAGTATAAGCAAAAACATTAATGCAGTTATAGATAGGGGAGATTATATATAATAATAATTATATATGGGAGATTATATATGATAAAAATGCCTATAGTTTTTATATGCTATCCAAAAAAATTATTAAAAGAAATGGCATAGAGTTTGAAAGAACTTTGGGGGCCTTGAGTGCTGGACACCTTCTATAGCTAAGTGAGCTAAGCCAAATCACAAAGGCTTAGGCAAGTTCAATTGTGTTTACAAAATAACTGACTATATCTATCAGGATAAATTATGTTAGTCCATGGTAACAAATAATTTTCAAACCACAGTGACCTTAATGATTCAAGATTTACTCTTACTCACTAATTATGTTTGTTGCAGCTCAGCAGCCATCTTCCCTTCACAGAGCATCATTCATGAGCTTGATACAGGGATCCGTATATGATGCTGTGGTGAGAGTAGAAAGAAATGGAGAATTTATGTTGGATTGTGAATATTTTGACTGAAAGCAACACATAATTTTTGTTTACTTTTTTTGGCCAATGTATATCATATAACGATGATAAGATTTGAGGGAGTAAGTTATGCAATTTCCCTGTGTGCTCAGAATGGGAGGTAAACTGGCAATATCAAGAACTTGGATAAGTTTAATTTAGTTTTCTTTTAACTTGGTTTTCTTACTGAGTCTGCAGGTTGAAAACCTCCACCCTCAGGGAAACCTGGTTTCCCTACACTCTTGCAGGACTGGAGAATATAGATTCTAAGAATTCCTCTTGTTACCAGACTGCTTTGTGGCTTGAAGCCAGATTTCAGTCTTATTGGAGAAACAAAACAACAACCATAAAAAAGAAAAAAAAAACACTATTATTTGTTGCTCCAAATAAAGTATGTTCTGTTACTACTACCAGTAGTAGTATTTTACATTTTTCTCTCAGAGTGTTTAGAAAAGTGGTTCATATGCCCACAAAGGCATAAAATAGGGGGGTTTCCTTTGATCTCTAGTGTTTCAATATTGCCTATCAAGAGACGACTGAATAAAGAAGTTATGGTTCATATATGCAATGGAATATTAGTCATTAAAAGAAGGAAATCCTGCCATATGCAATGACATTAACGAACCTAGAGAGTTTATTATGCTAAGTGAAATAAGTCAGAGAGAGATAAATACCATATGATTTAATTTACATGTGGAATCTAAGGAACAAAAAGAACAAACTAATCAAAAACAGACTCACAAATATAGAAGACAATCTGGTGACGGCCAGAGGGAAGGGGCTTGGGAGGCTGGGACAATGGGGTGAAGACTTAAGGAAGTACAAATTAGTAGTTAATAGATGTGTGTGGGGATGGTGAGTATGGCATAGGGAATTCAGTTAACATTAATGTAATGGCTAGGTGGAGAGCCAGAGGAGAGAAAGAGCAATTAGGGGGATCGTTTTATAAACTATATAAGTGTCTAACCAATGTACTATATATCTAAAATGTACTGTATATTTGAAACTAATAAAATAAAATTCAAAAAAAGAAAAAAGAATATTATAGAAGGTTAAAACTACAATCATGTGCCTAAGCAATTCACCCCTAAATGTGTTTAAATGATCATCCTAACTCTAGTTCTATCACAGAAGAATGTTCTCTCAAGGTGGAAGTTGAGAAGGCACATAAATAAATACAAATACACACAAATACATACACACAGTATATTTCAGCTCTGTGTTCTTTATAGACAAGAATAAAGATTGCAAAACATGCAAAGGTGAAATGTGACGCATAATCAAGAAAAAATCAAAAGAAAGATGCACTGATAATCCAGATGTTGGAGATGAAATTAAAGACAAGAACTTTGATCCAAAAGAAGAAATATTGGTGGGAAGGGGGAGAGGTAAATATGTTCATTGCAAGGTGTTTTAGTAGAAAAAAATAGGAAAGGTATTCAACATAGAATAATAGTAAGTTGAACTACATCCAACTATGAAATGAAATAATTTAAAATATTAACTATTAACATTTAATATTTAAAATAACATTAAAAAATTTGAAAGATATTATGATCCAAGAATATGCTAAAATTGCAAGATCAAATATATAGCATAATAATTTCTATATGAGAGAAATAAGTTGAAAGAAAATACAAAAAAATGGTATTTAGTTTGGGTTGGTTATGGCACTATGATTTTATTTTTAATTTTAATGTATTTCTACAAAATTTATAATGAATAAATATGTAACATATTAAAATGCTATAATATTATATATCAGAATATAATAAAGTGGGAAATAAAAAAGTAACGATTAAATTAGGCAAATAGAGGATACTCAGAATTTCTGATGTTTGTTTTAGAGTATGCAGACCATGATGATAAAATATTTTATACTAGTCATAATTTGGATGAAGCATTGGAATTTCAATTCTTCCTCCATATGACATTCCATGAGGATATATACACAAAGGAAATAATGGAAAATACAAAATGTAAAATGGAAAAGTAGAAACTCATTTTTTAAATTCCAATTTTCTTTTGTCCCTTAAAGTCCCAATGATAACATTATAATTACAAATATTTCTGAAAATTCACCTTTGTTAATCTGAATAGGACATATAGAAAAGACAGCTAAAATATCAGAATGAAGAATTTCCATAAATCTTTGGAAAAATTAATAATCAATAGAAACTTTTAACAGAATATAGTCACCCAAAGAAATTCTATATGAGCTTCTAGGATCAACATCAAAGGCCCAGAGTCAATACACTTATACAAAAAGTAGTTACCTTGGTTACATTGCTACTTATTTCATTAGATCTAAGACTCATTAATTATACACTGCAGTCCAATTTTGGAGATGTTAAAATATAAAAAACTGCATTTTCCTAAAATATAGTACTACAAATGACTAATATATATTGAATATCTATTATGTATTAGAAATCATATATGATTTACATGGAAGTATATAACTTATATACGTAACAAATTATACATACGATTTCCAATATTCACTAAGTTTCTATTAAGTAAGTCCTGATACTTCTATTTTAAATATTAGGCAATTGATACTCAGTAACATTAAGAATTTGCATTTTTGAAAACAAATTTGATCTAACATTCTTTCATTAATTTTTTTCAAAAAGTTTTGTAAGTTCTTTCCTTATAAAATAATGCAATATTTGAAGGGCCTTTATAAAAATCAGATCTCAAGGAGATAGTTTTATGACATGGTCCTGAAAAAAAACCAGCTTGTATATCCTTAAGCATTTTCGACCCCTTGATAAAATGATTAGATCCAGGAATAATCATCAGTGCTTTTTAATATCACAAAAAGAAAGACAATTGACCTTATTTACATTGCAGGAAGTACATAACTCCAAATCTGAAGTATACAAAATAAGAAGAAACAAACAAAAACAACTTCAATTCTCAAAATTCAGCAACAACAAATGTTTTCTGTAAAGAGCCAGAAAGCACACGTTTTAGATTTTGTGGGCCACGTGGTTTCTGTCATAACAACTCAACTCTGCCTATTTTGGTTAACACAACCATAGACAATAAATAAGTGAATAGTGTTGCTGTGCTCCAATAAATCTTTATTTTCGAAAATAAGCTGTAGGCTGTAATGTGCCACCACATACTGCCCTCTGACAACTTCTGGAAATGCATGGAACATGCTAAAAATGCCGTGAGGAGAAAATCAGCAAAACCCAGACTCCAGGAAATAGCACAGGAAAAACAGCACAATTTCCTTCAAAACATTAATTGCAAGAAAGAGAACAATTAAGAGGGCTGGGTACCTACAAATTAAAAACAGTTACGGTGCATATCAACTAATCAAAAGGGACTTTATTTGAATATAAATTTGAATAAAACAACAATAAAAACATTAAAAAGCAAACAGGAAAAAAGATGAAAATTTGTTTTTAAATGTAATAATAGTATTCTAGTTAAAATACCTTGTATTTTCAAAGTAGAGATTAAAATAACTTTAGATGAAATACCCTGATGTCTGTAATTTGATTCAAAATAATCTGCAATAGGAGAAATAAATGTGGGAAATGGGTTTGGGAACAGACGGAACAAGATAGGCCAAGAGTTGACACTTGCTGAAGCAGGTGAATGTATACAGGGGTTTATTATACCATTCTATCTTGTACATATTTTAAAATTTCTATAATAAAATTTAAAATACTAGAGATGCATACAGAAACACAGAATAGGGATGCAACTTAGTTATATGGACATGTCAAGAAACACTTTTCACCAGAATTGTGCAAAATTATGATGCGCTGACTTGGTAAAATAGTGAAGTTGACAGGGTTTTTTATGCTATATTTTTCTCTCCTCATACCTACTTTACACCTATTTAACTATGATACCTTTTCATTTCTTCCTCTTTTTCTTTCTAACTAGGCACACCTCACCTGAACAATTTTACCATCCTGTAGATCAAACTCTCAAGATTTCCATTGTTAAATTAACTTGATTTTGGTTAACTGACAGGTTTGAAAGGATTCTGAACTAACGTCAACTGAATATGACAATTTTGATCACGAAGATGAATTAATGAATTTTAGAAATTTCAGGCAACATTGATAATAATAGGACAGGAAAAGGAGATATTTGGTGAGACCGAAGACTTTCTATGTCCTCGACATTCCTAAAGTTTGCATAATCTCTTTGGAATAGTGTGTGCATGTCTGTTCTATAGCATTGAGTGGAAATTTCCATGCTAAGGAATGGAATTTGTGCATCCATGCTAAGGAAAGAGGTCTATACATGCAGGACTGTGTATGTATGTCTGTGTCGAGGTTTTGAGTAGGTACGTCCATGCTAAAGAAGTATATTTAGTAAAGCTCCATATGAGTTTTTGATACTCTCACTCTCTTGTGAGGATGAAAAAAACATGAGGTTGCTACTGTGGTAGTTAGTGTTTCTGCCTCTTAGAATGAGAAATCCCAGAATCATAGCATTGTAGCGTAATCATACATACGAAAGAAAGAAGCTGTACTAACAAAAACAAAAGAAAACAAAATCAGAAGCTACAGGAGGGCAATTTGTTTGGACATTAAAAGAAATTTGTCTGTTATTCAGACATGCCTCTCTTTTCCCTGTTTTTTGTTTGTTTGTTTGTTTGTTTTTCTTCCCTTAAATGATGTGTGAAAACCTAATGTGTTAACAAGTTTAAATTAAACTCAGAAAATTTTTGTCATTTGAATTTCTACAAATTTAAGTGTAGGTTTGACTATGAATAGTTACAGCTACGTTTCCTTCAAGTACAAAATGGCTGATTTACTTAATGTTCTTTTATTTCCTTACATTTATCTGTGTAATATTTGATTTTGAACAACTTTCTAACTAGAACGAATAATTAGGTAAGTGAAAAATTAGATCCTTCAACACTTCATAAAAACACCACAAATTTAATTGCTACAAGATACCACAAAGAATCAGGTTCATTCCAGAATAGCTCAGCATCTGCTAACAAATGAAGTGGAGATGCTGAATTTATTATAAACCTACAGATACATTGTGACTTGGCAGGTGGTATTTTTAATGGCCCTGAGAGTTATAGTGAAAAATTAGATGAACAAAATAGTCAATGGCAGGGGTATTATTACTGCAATACAGAGAGGGAATTAAAGTTGCTCTGGCTCCAAATAGTTAATGAGCATCTATATGTGCAAGGCACTGTAAAAAGGGCAGATCATTTTATTTCCTTGGAGCTTAGTTGGTGCCAGAAAAGGAATTTTATGTGCTGAGTTGACTAGTACAATCTTTCAGGTACAGTACTTTCTGCATACTGTAGAAAAACATCACACAATTTATTTTCAGAAAGACTTCCAAATGCTGCAGCATTAGCAGAGATCGAACAAGGGGTAGTGTGATCTTAAGTAAACCTTCCATCTCTCTATAGATGTTTGTGTTGGGATAAACGATCTTTGAAACTGTTTGCTTGGAAATGTCATGAGCGCAGACAATTATCCAGACATGGTGGCACTGCACATTGGAAAAGACACAAAAAATGCAACTGAGCACACTGGGAGGACAGGGTGGCAAGGGGGCTACATAATTGTTAACAGAAAACTGATGAGCTCAAGTTAAAGATATGGTACAATCTGAATCCAAATGAAGTCTGTTATGCATAATAGAAAAAAAAGTGGCACTCGTTGAGAAAGAGAAAAATAGATAAACCCTTTATACAAAGGCTCTAATTCTTTTTCATATTAATTTTTAAAAATTTAATTTGAAATAATTAGGGAAAGGTATTAGTGTCTTTACTTTGTTTTGGAGTTGAAAATATTGTTTTCCTCACTATATACTTTAGTAAGTAGTTCGAGGTCTCTATCCTTATGTTATTAAAACTTCAGACTTTAATTTGGAACTTTGGAACTCATGACATTTTAATTAGTTATCCTCTTAGGAGAGGAAAATGTCCAAGGAAAGAATGACTAAAGGTTATTTCCTATTTAGTGTAAATACTTTGATAGCATGACATTCTTTTTTACAGTGGTTGGTGCTATTGGATCTAATTAATATTAAATGTGGAAAACACACAAAATTTAAGTCAGAACCTCTTAACTAGAAGATATTTTTCATTTTGTCACTTTACCAAGTGTATTTATTTGTTCATTTTTAATTATAATCCCCAAATTATACTTGGAGAAAATAATTAAGACAAAAATAAGTTAGAATAGGTCAATCAGTAAAATTGTGACAGAATTTAGAATAAGAACCAGAAGTCCTGACTTATAGTAAGCAATCTGCTTTTAAATATCCAGAACAAAACCATTAATCATTATTAAAAGTATTATTTGCCAGTTTCTATATAAGAGTTTCAGTTAGCAGAAGCAGTTCTTGAGTTCACCTGGCACGGTTACTATTTTGGAAAATTGTAATTCTGTTTTTTTTGTTGTTCTAATTAATGTTTTCTTTATAAATCATTCAGCAAAAATGTAATAATCTGTTCTCTGAATATTTAAATACAGTTATCCACAAATGTAAAACTATCCTTAAAGTACAAATAGTGACAGAAAGTGAGGTTTAGTAAAATCACTGTCTGAAATGTTTCAATAGTCTTTTGTCGGACAGGTAGATTTATGTTGATTAGCAAAACAACATTATACAATTCTAGCTGTATAATAATTCTGTGCAATGAGGTGGTTGGCTACTTAAATTAGTGGATTAGTGCATTAATTCAAGACTGTATGGAAATGCTAGCAAAACAACTTTCATAAAAGATAGGAAAAGCAGGTGTTTGATATAAAGGAAAATGTAAAAAAATCCATAAATTCATAATCAAAATATTCTCAGAACAAATGTAACCTCAAACAACCTATTGAAATTATGTCATTATACTCTTTCCAGAATTTCTTACTACCAGATATTTTTCTGCTGCACACTTCGCTCTACCACTCAGGATGGTTTGGATGCTAGCAAAAGTCATAATGAGAAGTGTTAACTTCAGCTCAACGGGCATACTAAAGTTTAATTATTATTTCTCTTTACCAAAGAATTGTGTTTTACAGAACGTGCTTGTTTAATCAGAACTCATTATTGACCCTCTTCACCCATACAATGTCAGTTTGAATGCAGGCTCTCAACTACACAAAACTTAAATCCTTTCTCCAAAGAAATATTTTTATTTTAAATCCAAAATGTAAGTGCAATACTTAAAATATATTATTCAATGTTAAATGATAAGAATAGTTATTTCCACTGCTTTTAAAATATTAAGAATGAAGATATTTCTAATTTTTTTAAACCTGACTTTTTTTTTTTACTTTAATGATTATTAATGTAGAGAGAAGATTACCCATCATATTGTGCACATAGAGCAGCTATGTTGCAATCCGCACTATAGTATCAAAAGGGAAATTCATGTAAATAAATGTAAAATATTTACTTTGCATTGCCTTGATTCAGAAAGTAATTAAGTCATCTTGCAGACATTCATAAATAAGGCGAGATATTTTAAAAAATAATTAAATTAGACAATGAAGCAAGGGGAAATCAAGGATGAATGGGGATTTTAAATGATGTCAGGAATGAGATGAACGAACACATTCAACAAACGCCCTAAAATCTTGCAATGTTTGCAAAAGACTCAGAGATAGCAGAAGCATCTCCTAAGAGAACAGATGAATTTCACCACTACCATAGGGGTAAAACAAGTTACTTGTAGAATAACCTTTGATTTTTGCTAAGTTTTTGTTTTACTAGAAGTAATGTACACATAGTATAAACAATATCAAATAGGATCTTCAATAAGAATCAAGTAATTCATTCAACTTTCTCCACCTACAGTCTCATTATCTATAATCTATTTTAATCTGTTTTGACGAGGAGGGGTTCTCCTTGTAGTCTCTTTTTAAATAGCATATTTAAGTCTCTATCTTTTGATATTCTCGTTGTGAACATATCATAAGTAAGATGAGTATTTAACTCAATTATACTACTTTAATTTTCCTCAGTTTTTACTGTTTTTTTAAATTCATCTCTGATTGATTTTTCTAAATTTTAATAATATATTTAAATTTCTATTTCTTATTCTGTCAGATTTCTACAGTATATCTCTCTCTACACAATAAGAACTGAAACAAAGTAACTTTCTGTTTCCACTAACAGTGTGTTATTAGCATGATGCTTACTTTTGCATGGCCAAAACAAAAATACTAAGGTAATAAATTATAATAGTATTATAATAATAAATATAATGCAAAATTATTATAATAATACTAAGAACTTTTATTCTTATTAACCTCATTTAAATCTTCTGACTTTGCCTATACTGCACTCTGAATGGCTAATTAAAAGCCAACATATAATATCTATATTAGTTTAATATGGTTTACTGCAAAGAGAATGAAGATGCAACACATATTTTCTTATTAAAGATATAGACACCTCTTTTCTTGGCCTCCCAAACCAATAATTATTATAAGGTCACATAACATAACCTGGCCCACTCAACATCTAATAAAAGAGAAAAGTGTATCTCGGAGGAGGTTCAGGATCTGGTCAACAGGTAACAGCGGGGCCTAAGGAGTATGTATGGTACTGGGTCTGAAGGTGCTGGATCAGCAAGGTCGTATATAAGAGTGACAAGTGAAATTCTATTCCTGTGAGAGAAGTTTTCCATGAAATATAATTAGTCCCTTGGTAGAAACTTGTGGAATCAATGCTAACACACTGTGAGAATGGCTCTGGGAAACTTGGAGAAAGCAGTGTTCCATATTAGGTGAAGTAGAAATGCCAGAATTGCCATGGAAGAAGCTAGAAAGAATTAAAATGTTCAGGGAAGTGGATATGCTAGATCACTAAAGCTGGAAAACTCATCAGATAACTGCATTTTGCTAGCGGGCCTTGAAGTCAATTCATTCACTAGAGTGAAGAGAAAGAGAGAGGGGAAAAAAGCATCACTGAGACATACAGTGTTGACTGGTCTCCAATACAGACGATTCCAGAAATGGCGGAAGATGCTATTACAGTATTATACTCAATGCTCTTGAAACAGAAAATCATTAAATAACAGAGGCCAAAGAATCAAAGTTTAACTGTCAAAAGCAAGGTAGGAGAAGCTACAATGATAACTATGACTTTAAAATTATGGCCAAAATGGCTTGACTTGCAGAGTGCTATGGAAATTAGTACTGCAATATCCTGGGCAATATAGATGGCTACCCAATGGAATGATGAATGAATGAATGAATAACAGGCTGAGGGGCAGCTGCTTGAGAAATTATGGACATGTATTAGTTCTGTTTCAGAGAACACAATGACAGAGAGAGAGGCTGGATCGTCAGTATTAAGGACATTGCAACACCAGGGCGAGAGTGTGTGGCAATGACTTACCCCAAGCTCTGCAAAGAAATCACCCTCCATTTTCTCAGAAAACTGCACTAGAGGACAGGGACTATCTAAACCTTTTGAGGATTATGAACACATGTTCCAAACTGACATCAGTATCTAGGGATGTGAAGGAACATCATGTGACCTTTCCTGATTTCTCTCCCACTTGCTAGTCTTCCTAACCCAAGCCTGGATCCCCTACCTTCAGCTGGGACAAATGGTTCAAAGGGAGGAGGGATGCTACCTGTTATTAGCTCACTTGTAAATAGTTACGCTTCCTCTGGAATATTATTCCATATTTTCCTTGTTTCTTCCACAGAAATAAAATACCTTTAAAATTATGATATTTTAAAAGTGTGTCTATCTTTCTAGTTACTGTTAATGGAAATTTTGACCTGTTATAACCAATCACTTCTTACTTAGAGGTAGACATTTCTTTTGAATTTTTTAGTTACCCTTGAGCCAGATCAACTATTTCTTGAAGTTTAGGATTCATCTAGGCTTTCACCCTCATTTTACTAGAATATATTCTCAAGTAACTTTTTTTGATGGGGGAGAGGGGAGGATACACACACACACATAAACTTGTTTTAATTTTGTAATGCAGAAGAATCCATATATACGCTAACCTGTGTTTTAATGTGTTTAAGAATGTATTTTTTTTCTTACAATTAGTTGATAATTTGGTCTGTAAAGATAACAACTTGTTCTCCCTCAGGACTTTAAATGTGTGGTTTTTTTTTTCTTTTTCATATGTTATTTAGCAATTTGAAGCCTGTTTCTCACTTATTTTGTATTCTATATTTTATATTATTAACCAGTCACTCCCTCCAAATTTTCAAGACTAATTTTAGTTCTCTTTTTATTTATCTTGTTTTATCTCCAATGAATACTTTCATTCTTAAGATGCAGGAACTTTAATTTTGGAAACATTTTTTATTCTCACCTTGATCATTTCCCCCTTCATTTTCTTTCTTTTTGAACACATATCAATTGGCTGTTATAAATCCTGAATAGTCACTGCATTTTCCCTCTTATTTCATATTTTCCAACTGTGTTTTGTTCTGTGTTCTATGCAATATTGTCAAATTAAATCCGCCACTGCAACTAAAATGTGTTATTTCTAAACATTTTCTAAAATCTCAAGAAAACTTTCTTATTCTGTTGGTTTCTGTCAATTTGATAGAAATTTGCTGTTGATTTTTAAAATTATTCTACATTTTTTGCCCTTTAGATTTCATTTTACTATTTATTTCAATATTAAAAAAAAAATTCTTTCTTTTATCTCATGAATTTTCCTCATATGCATATTAACCTTAGGTGATCTAATCTTATATTTGATGAAAGTTAGGTTTCATTTCTCCATTGTATCTTTTCTTCAATCATCATTTTAATAGAAAGAAAGATGACTGAAACCTGTATATACCTGTGTCATGTTGACTACCTGAAGTGCTTTTATTATAAAGTGATAAAAGAGGCTTCACCTATAATGTAAGCTGAGAGGCCTTCCAAATTTTAGAGTCAAAAAGGTTTTCCTTTAGGGACCCAATTTTCTAAAACAATTTGTTTCCTCTCCTCCCAGGATATCCATTCAATTTATTTTAGTGATCATTATTTTAACTTTAATGTTAACTTTAGATGTTTTATAGTTGCATGTTTTCTCATGCCCACCTTTTGTACATTCTAACTCTAAAATGAGAAGGGTTGTAAAACATTCCTTCCAGAGACCATGTTAAAGTCTTTTCAGATGATTATTTAAGGCTTGAATTAATTCTTTAATTTTGTGGATGAAGACACTGAGAAACCTTCTAAGAAATGAGTCTTAAGAAATCTGTCACTGCATTTTCAATAATGATGTTGACTACAGTATAGACTGTTCTTTATTTTTTTAAACATTTTAAGATATGTTTTTAATTGTTTATGGACTACGAATGGTAGCACTATGATTATGAAACTATCTAGTTTTAAATTTATGTATTTACTGAGTTGTGTAACATTTTGAGATTGGCTGCCTGAGAAAGCTAAGATCATCTTTGTAAAATCATTTGCCATCATAGCTACATATTCAACTTAGTTTATTACCAATGCCTTTGTTTTATATTTTTCTTTTTCCTCCTATTATTCATAGTATCTTGGTCAATTTTTAAAATCCTAATATACAAAATTTGAATCTTAATAACTTCTGAGAAAAAAAATAAAGTAATTAAATTAGTTAATCACCTGAGGAAATCAGAGAACAATTTTGATAAAAATTTTAACATTGTTTTCTAGAAGTCAATAGAAAGGTTTAAACATGATTAGTTTTGAGTTTTCAATGACCTAAGACAAAAACAAATACACTTTTAAGAAATGTAACTATTTCTAAGAAAAAGAAAAATTTGATGAACATCTTCTAAGAAGAAAACTGTGTAATATAATAAATCCTTCTCGATAGAGTATAACTTTGAGAGAAATTTGAAACCACTTTTCTAAATATTGGTTGATAGACTATGAACTAGGCGTAATTCAACAAAAGTTAACTTTTTGCAGGAGGTACAACATGATTAAGGAGAACAAGAACATATTCAGTTAATAATTCCTTCGACACCCATACATAGCTGCCCACACTATAATGGAACATTTTACATAACACCATTTATCTTCTAACCCTGTGAATACTATGCAAACAGATTTTTTTGTATATACTCTTGTAAACAATTTTATGACATTTGGTGGATAAAATTAAACTAAACATAAGAAATCGTATGTTCTAATCATAGCTTAACAACTTGCTGGATATAGATAGCAAGCACTTTCGGTTCCCATTGATTATAATTTCAGTAATTGAGAATAAATTTAATAATATTGAAAAATAGCTTTGTAAAAACCATTTTGGTAATATCCTATTGCTAATTAAAGGATATTTATATCATGACACTACAGTCTATCACTTATATATATAGTAATATATATATGCATCTACCTTATATGCATATATGTAATATTTTCTAGTGTTTTAATGGATATTTTATTGCTCACTTTCCCTGAATTTATAAAGTAATGAACACAATAACCCTACTTGCTGATGAATTAGCTAATTGCAGAGTGAAGGAAAGAGAAAATGAAAGTATGTGCCAAAATTGGTGCCTTACTATATCTTATTCAAATTTCTAAAACTACTCCTCTGTGAATAATTCAGTTTTAATATAGTTTTATGCATATTTGCTAAACATGCTTATTATTAAAACCATTTATTGAATGTCATTCACTCACTATGTAATACAATTTTATTGAACATTACACACATTTTTCTAGTAGTGCTTAGATGTGGAAAATCTGCAATTTAATCTCAGGGTAAGACAAAGAAAAGAAAAATTGCCAAGAATTCTACTCTCATATATTTAGAATGTGTGCTTTAAAGAATTGCAGCAAAACACTGGCTGACTTTATTCTAGCTCCATTTTTAGTGTATGATTTTATTAATATTTATAAGTTGGATTAGTTCTCTATTTTTAATAAAAAAGTGAAACACTTCTGAAAACCTACATTAAATTAGGTCTTCCGTGATATGTGTTTCCAATATTACACAAACTTTGTGATAGCTTGGATTCTTTAAATATTTAAATGAATTGCATAGTATTCTCTTAATATTTTTCTTGATAATTTAAATATTTAATTAAATTTAAAAAAAGATAGCCATAGAGATGAAGCTGTGTACTATATTTTTACATAAAAATTTCTTAAAGCATTTTAATTCAATTCTTGGAAAAGTAAACATGACAGAACTATTCAGTTGCATAAAAGAATCAAATTCAAGTTTGTGGACTAAACTAATCACTACCTAGGATCAATGATTACATTCTGTACCACAGACAGACATTAGATTATAATAATTTGAATTTTATGTAAACATAGAGTAAAATCTTATGATAAATTGCCTCACTAGGCATCATATTCAGTTATGTTACATATTAAATTACAGCTCCTGAATCAGCATTGTGCATCTGTTTTATACTAAACATACAACTGCATTATCATTATAACCAGACAGTGGTATCAAAATGGATTTTACTATCTATATTTTCAGTTAAAAATGTATTTTTCTTGGTGTGAGACTTCTTTACATTCCCATTGAATGAAACGTCAACTTTTCCATTTGGAATGCCACATGAAAAAGTAACTGAATGAAGTCTATATAACATAACCCATGAAAACTTAAAACTCAGAAAAAAAATATTCAAAAGGGTCAAACAAAATAGCATGCTGGAAAGAGTAGCAATGCTTTATAAGAAATTGAACTCATTTGGAGAAAGCACAGAAAAGAAACACAAAAATGGCCTAATGAGCAAAATTGTATTTTAAAATAGTTCATTGTTAGAACAACACCATATATTAAAAACACCTATCATACAGTTACAATATCCCTTTTAAAACTAGCATTAGAGAATATTAATGTCACCATATAGAACATGAAGTTACTTTGTACTTTTATATATAAAAATGTACATTTAGAAGGTAGGCCTGCAGCAATTTGTTAACTTGCCAACAAAACAAAAATTCCAGTCTGATAAAAATAATTTCAGTTTGAGCTGGAAATGTAAAAATCCTTACTTCCATAAATTTCAGATGTATGATATCTCATTAGAAACTGCCCTGGTGTTTATCTCATCTGAAGATGTCAGCAGTAATTACATGAAGGTTAAGTTATATCATAATTTATAGGACTAACCAAAAAGGTACCAAAGCATATTTAAAATGTACAGTAAATTTACTGACTAGAAAATTAAATGTTTGAATAAATTATAAAGAAAGATGTGGCATCTTCTACCCTACATTGTAAGCCTTAAACTAGAAATAATTTGATTTGTTTCTGCTTTTGGAAAAGGTATTAATACTTCAGTCATTTGAAATGTGAGATTCTGATAAAGATGGTGAAGTAGAGAAACACTGAGCTCACACCCCTCCCATGACTGCATTAAAATTACAACTTAATTATAGAACAATCAACCCGAAGAAGTATCTGAAGACTAACTGACAATAACTCCTTTAACTGGGGATATAAGAAGAGGCCATATCTAGGCTGGTAGGAGGTGGGGAGACCAAAACAGGCTGGCCCCACACCTGTGTATGGCAGTTGAGAACTGGGAAGGATATTTCGTTATAAAGGTTGTCCCAGAGGAGGGAGGGAACCCAGCCCCACGTGGGGGCTCCCCACCCCAGGGTTCCAAGGGCAGGAAGAGGAGTCCCCACAAAGTCTGGCTGTTAAAACCAGTGGGCTTTCTGACAGTGCAGGTGAGATGGAAAGCAACTGGAAACCCAGACATTCCCTTAAAGGACTTGTGCACAGACACACTCACTTGCAAGCACCCACCTTGGGCTCTGGCAGAGGGACAGCATCTCGGGAGGTGCCAGAGACTATGAGGAAAGACCAAGTTGTGTGGCTTCAAGATGAGGTCTGGAGGGACAGCCCTGTCATCCTTTTGCTGCGCCCTCCTCCAGTGGGGCCTACAGGCAAGGGCCATCTTGCCTGTGTTGAGGCCTAACACAGACAAACTAAATCTGCATTAGCCTGGTGAGATTCATTGACTCCACCCCAGTGATTCCTTGAGATCCTGCCCTACCCAATTTGCAAATTCCTAGAGGTATATTTGTGGCTAGGCAACCAGCCCCACCCTATCCTCTCAGGTAGAGGCAATTTCAACAGTTAACAGGGCTCAACTAGAGGCAATTTCAACAGTTAACAGGGCTCAGCTAGAGGCATTTTCAAGTTAACAGGGCTCAGGTGTGGGACAATCAGCCCCAGCCCAAGCTACAATATTTCTTTAACAAATCTCAGGGATATGCCAGCCTGAGGGTGTTGGTGACTGGCCTTGGTGTGATCTAAGACTTTTGTGAGTGGCCACAGGTTCAGCCTTGCATGAAATCTGAGTCTGCACTAACCTGAGGAACATGACTCACCCCAGTGTAGTGACTTACTGTGATCCCGGCCTCACCTAACTCTTGTACTACCCAAGGCTCTCTCAGCTGTTGAGCCTTATGGGCAGCCGGCAGGTAGCCTTAGGTCTTGGGGGTTCCCTGAGACTTTAGCTTAGCTGTTCGAGGCCTGGCGTTGGTGTATGCCAGCCTTGGTTCAGAGCATGGCCTCGCCCATGTGCCACCAGGTCCTATATAGGCAAAGACCAACCACGAATCACTTCATAGCTCCTACTCTATAGCCCCGGGCAGATCACCAGCAGAGGCTGGCCCTGGTCAACATGGGAGCCCCTCCTAAGGGGCCAAAAAATCAACATACCTAGAGGCTGGCAACAGACCACAATAGAGCACAGACTTATTAGCATCATAGGTGTCACACACCAAAGGATGGTCTCAACAGGCACACAAGCCCGCTGGGGCAAATCCCACTCTGTGGGGTCGGCCTGCACACAGCACCTCATAGGCTGTGGACATAGATATCCTCATAACCAATCAGCAATCAAGGCTTAATTATAATAGGAGAGCACACACAACTCACACAAGGGAGCACCTGGAGCAGGTGATTAGGGAGACGATGCCACTGGGCCCCACAGGGCACTTACTACATAAGGCCACCTGGCCAAGACTGAGGGATGTAGCAGATTTATTTAATACATAGAAATGAACAGAGAGGCAATCAAAATGAGAAAACAAATATACATAACCCAAATGAAAGAACAGGAGAAAACTCCAGAAAAATAACTAAATGAAATGGAGGCAAGTAACCTACCAGAACTCAAAACACTGGTTATAACGATGCTCAATGAACTTAGTGAGAGAAGAGATGATCTTAGTGAGGACATCAACGAAGAGACAGTAAGCATGAAATAGGACAGAGAACCCATAAAAAAGTCAGAAATAAAGAATAGAATAAAACGAAGAACACACTAGAGGAATCAACAGTAGATTAGATGAAGCAGAGGATCCAATCAGTGATTTGGAAGACAAGGTAGCGGAAAACACCCAATTGAAACAGCAAAAAGAAAAGGAATTAAAAAAAAATGAGGAGAGTTTAAAGGAGATCTGAGACGTCAAGCGTAGCAACATTCACATCTTAGGGGTACCAGAAGAAGAGAGAAAGCAAGAGACTGCTATAATTTACCAAGTGTCTGATTAATTTTCATTCTTTATGCTGATGAGAGAACATAATAGAACAGATACTGCCAAAATGAATGTTTTGAATGCAAAACATTAAATTGCAGCATTCTGATCGAGGTAATATGATATATATTGAATATTTAGCAAATCTAAGTTATTATCTTACCTCTTTATTGAGTTTTGAATTTCATAAGAAAGCTTCAAATAACTCTTTCATTATTGGGAAAATAAAATTAAATTAAGAAAATGAAATAAATTTGCTGCGTTATGCTGTCATATTTAATATTTTGAATAATTTGACACTGTTTAGTAACCCTTCATTTCTGACAAAATTACTGGCTCAGTTGCCAATATGCTTCATAAAATAATAAAATATAGATGGAGTAATATTTAAATATCCATATCTATTATAGGGAATTGCCTTCTGGAGTCATGCATTATTAAAAGTTTCTAACAAGTTATAATGGATGTAAGATAATAGAAAATCATGTATAATGAGTGATTTAAAAGATCATCTTACTGTGCTTGTCAATGGTTTAAAATGTAGATAATAGAGAAGAACAAAAATATCAGGCTCTAAGTGTCTCATGTACATACCTAAGATGTTATCTTTTGGTCCCTCATGGATCTTTAAAAAAAATAAATAACATTTTAAAAATAACTTCAAGTACAAATCATACCTGAATACTGCACGTTAGTATCCAAAAGGTTTTATCTAATTCAATTTCATTTATATATAAACAAAATAAAAGTGTTCATGTAATACAAGTTATTGTGATCACATTGGTTTCAAATCACTGAAAATATTTGGAAATATATCTGGCAAACGATTAACTCACCATTGTTACCATTCTAGCATAAGGCAAAATTCACCATAACACAACGTATCACACAAAAGACACCTAAACTCAAGATATAGAAGAAATTTTGAAGTGTATTTATACCATGCCAACCTAATAGATTGTACCTATATTTCCAGTAAGGATATATTTTTGACGTTTTACATTACACACTATGTTAATGAGTATTCAGTTGTCTGAATTAAGTGTTTAATTTACATGAGAATAAATTTTGTATTATTTAAAACAGATTTTTGTTCTTCCTTTTATTTTTGCTGAATACTTTTAAAGTGACATTATGAAATTTACTTGAGTTGATATTACTTCTCCTTAAAAAGCTCAAAATGTGCTCTGGTATCTGATAGCAGCTCCCCTGAGACCTGGTTACAGAAATGCAGAATTACATTTTACTAACCCAGACCAAGTGAATAGGAATCTTCTTTTTAACAAGATTCCCAGATGATTCCTAGTCACCTTAAAATATAAGAAGCGCTTATATATATATGTGTGTGTGTATGTGTGTGTGTGTGTGTGTGTGTGTGTGTGTATGTATATAAAGACTCACTACTCACTATAATGGATATTTTTCTCTGTTTGACTATGTTCGACATAGTTTGGTAGTGTCCTTGCTTATAATTTGATGCCTCAAAGACATTTGCAGTCATGTGAGTTCCAATGTACTTGTGGGGAACTCCAAATGAGAGTAAGAATCATTCTCTATGTTTTATTCCTAAATCAGTGTGCTCAACTGTTCCTCAAAATTAACTTCTGACTTTTTTTATAAGAAGAATATGCAGATCCCATCCCAGACTTAATGACTAAATATAATTAAAGAATAAATACAGACATTGGTATTTTCAAAAAGCTGTGAGGATTACCGGAGCCATGTTTTAGGACGTGGAAACCTGGAACATATTTGCTAATTATCTAGATAACCTAACTTTCTTGCATAAAGATGACCTTATGAATGGTGTAGGTAGTGCAGCACAAACTTGTGTTGTAAATTCTAGTAGCCACTAAAAATCCATAGAAAGTACCCAAATGTCCATGAAAGAATGTATGGATAAAGAAAAAAAAAAGTGGTATATAAATACAATGGTATATTACGCAGCTTTTAAAAACATAGAAATTCTGTCACATGTTACAACATGGATGAACCTCAAGGACATTATGCAAAGTGAAATAAACTAGTCATAACTCACAAATAGTGTAGATTTACACGCATATAAAATATCTAAAGTGGTCAAAAATCACAGAAACAGTAGAAATCTGATTGCCAAAACCTGGGAGGATCAAAAAGGAAGGTTTAATGTTTAATGGGATCAGTTTTGCAAGATAAAAATGTTCTAGAAACATTTAAAAATGTGAAAATACTCAACATTACTGAACTGTACACTTACAATTACTTAGGAATGTTATATGTTTTGTACCATAATAAAAAAAAGAACACTAAAATTTTTCAAAAACTCCCTTAACATTTTAACCAATAGTCAGGCCATGAATTAAGGCAAATACAGCCACAACATTGCTATTCTGCTTTAGTTTGGCATTCAGATATTTATTCTGCTTCATGGTGATGGTCAATGAGCATTTATAATGGCTGTCCCTTGGAAGAGACTTGAGGGATTTTTGTACATTTCAATAAACAGGAATAATGCCTTCTTTCTCTTGGGATTTATTGGGAATGTCTTACTAAAAAGAGACCTTAAGACAAAATAAACAAGTGGCTCTGCTTGGCTTGCTTGTACAGAGCAAGACTATTCTTGAAACTCCCTGATGTGTTTAGTTTTATTTTGATTTGGCATCTCTATTTTCAGGACTTTTAGGTATTATTTGAAAAAAATACACAATAAACGATTTTTCCTTCTCATATTATACTAAATTATATGTACTAAAATATATGGGTAGTATATATATACATGTCAACTATATATTTTGCATAACTCTTCTTTTATGTCTGGATCGAAAGACTGAAAGACTGACAGACATCTGGGATAAAGGCAAGGTCTCTTGTGTAATATCCTCAGATGTTTAAGACAGTAGCAGAAAAAAGAGTGAGTATATATTAGTGTGTGTGTCTACAGAAACTACTGCAATCTAGAGAGGTTTATACATAATTGTGCACATGATGCCATGCTGACCTGTCCTATAGTTTACCAAATAAGGTTGACAGGGTCTGCATACAAAGATGTAGCCCATTCTACAATATGCCCTTCCACCAGAACACATACATAGTAATACATAAACACTTCCTCTTAAGTTTTCAATTGAGTTTTTCATTCCAAATTAGGTATAAAATATTTTGTCTTTTGTTAAATACATATTAGATGGCATTATATGTGAACGAAATGTTTCCTAATGATTAGGAGACTTTCTTCTACCTGCTGTGATGGTTATTACTTTTTTAAATATGAAAAACAATCAAGCTAGTTCAAGCAAAATTGCTACCTAATTAAAAGTATGCATAAGTTTCACAAAGAATCCAGAGTTAGGAGTTTTATCTTTACCCTAGGAATAAACCAGTATTACTGACACTGGACAGTGGGAAAAGCAAGAAGGCACCTGCCTCAATTACTCAATGATAATCTTCATTTTGGCTTCATTTTTCTTCCTTATGGGCAGAGTAAATTTCATACTTTCCTGACTATATTTGAAAATGGTCATCATGCAGGAATGCTAACTTATGAGGTTTTTTTGTTTTGTTTTGTTTTGTTTTGTTTTTTATGTAAGTGAATCCTAAAGCCAAATTCCAAATTAGGGGCATTTGTTAGTCAATCTCCAGTCAAGTGTGTTTCTAATGGACTAACTTTGTCATATTTATGAATCATACAGCTCAAAGAGCTTCTTTTCTTACTGCACACTTACTTGTTTTTGCTGCCCATACATTCTGGCCTGGGGCAGAATCGAGCTCACTCCCTCTGTGGTTACATAAACAGGAGGTATGGCAAGAGTATTCCTCAGTGTGTGGTATGTTAACCTTCTAACAACATTTGAAATCATTCTCTAGTATGGTACAGTGAATCAGTTCTCAAACTTCTGCCTACATAAAAGTCCTGGAAGGCTTTCTTAATAAATACTGCCGGTCCTCAGTCCCAGGGATTCTGATTCATTATGTCTGGGAAAGGGTTCAAAATGTGCACTTTGAACACATTGCCAAATGATTTTCATGGCACTATTTGGGTCCTGACTCTCAAGAACCAATGGTGTAATGCAGTGAGAACACACTTAAAGGCCAGATGCATATGTCAGCTCTACTTCTTAATATATAACAGTAGCCCTTTAAATTAAGGATGATTTAGTCAATTGAACTATTTGAGCCAAAAAAATAAAGTAATATTGATTTTTTTAATTAAAAAATTTTATTTTTAAGAACACTTTTAGGTTCTCAGAAAATCTGAGCAGAAAGCACAGAGATTCCGTATAAATTCCTGTCCCTACATACACATGTCACCCACAAGTGACATCTCTTGGCATGTTATGTTCTTTGATTTTGCACAAATGGTGGAGAAATCCTACAAACACTATCACAGTCAAGTTATCAAATTTAATATCCACAGTGAGAAGTTATATCAATAGTACATATCTTCAGGATAATGTGATTACAATAGCTCTTTATTTTTGTGGTCTTCCTCCTAAGATATCATAGATCCAGTTTTATCCTGAGGGGAAAAAAACATCATAAAGTCACAATTAAGAAATATTCAAAAACATAACAGATTAGTATTTCTCAAAACTGTCAAGGTCATCACAAACGAAGAAAGTCTGAGAAACTGTCACAATCCAAAGAATTCTAAGGAGTTAACAACAACTAAATCAAATGCAATATCATAGATGAGATCTTGGTACTAAAAAAGGACATGAGACAAAACCTAAGGAAATCTATGGACTTTAGTTAATAATGCATCAATACTGGTTCATTAATAGTGACAAATGAGCCATATTGCAAATGTTAATAATAAGAGAAATTGGGCATAGGGTACATGAGAACTCTCTAATATCTTCACGTATTTAAGCGAACTTTATATTTATTATGATTTTTTAAAAAAATTATTAGAAGAGCTTTTCTTACTGCACACGTACTTGTTTTGGCTGCCCATCCATCATGAACATTTTCTCATTAGCCATCAAAACACTTGAGCACTCGGCACAACAATTAAAAAATTAACATTTCACAAACTGAGGGGACTTTCTTAAGTCTTTTCACTTTGTAATGTATAAGTTTACCAACTTGTCGCTTTTTTTTTTATTACCATAATTCTCCCAGCTCACAATCAGTTGTTTTCCATCTGTATTTTTTTTAAATCAAGGCTATTTGTTTTGTTTAAAATTAAGGATTTTTAAGCCTTAGCAAACTCAGCCTTATTAATCTGAAGGTATTCTTTTTTTTATCTTCTCTTTGTTAGGATTTGGCTGATGTTCCTTAAATTTTACAAACCAGAAAAACATTCTGCCTGGTCCTCTAAAGAACTACTATGATGTTTATCCTACTATATAACTTAATCGATTTTGTTTCTGTATTTAAAAAATATATGTCTTTAAAACAACGAGTGTTGATGAGGATGCGGAGAAAAGGGAACCCTTATACATTGTTGGTGGGCTTGCAAATTGGTACACCTGCTATGGAAAATAGTTTAGAGGTTTCTTAAAAAATTAAAAATGGGTATATCTTTTGACTCAGCAATTGCACTTCTGGATATTTATCCAAAGAAAACCAGAACAATAATTTGTAAAGATCTATGCACCCCAATATTCATGGCAGCATAATGAACAATAGCCAAGATATGGAAGCCACCTAAGTGCCCATCAACAGACAATTGGATAAAGAAATTATCGTTCTTATATACAATGGAATATAACTCAGTCATTAAAAAAAAAAAAAAGAAATCCTACCATTTTCAACAACACGGATGGACCTAGAGGTTATTATGGTGAGTGAAATAAGTCAGACAAAGATAAATACCATATGATTTCACTTATATGCGAAATCTAAGGAACAAAAAGAACAAACTAACCAAGAATAGACTCACAAATATAGTGGATAATTTGGTGACAGACAGAGGGGAGGGGCGGTTGGGGAGCTGGAAGTATAGGGTGAAGGGTTAGAGAAGTACAAATTAGTAGTTGATAGTTGGTCACAGAGATGGGGAGCACAACAGAGGGAATGAAGTCAGCATTAATATGATGGCGAGGTGGAGGGCCAGGGGAGGGAGGGAGCAACTGGGGGGATTGTTTAATGAACTATATAGACGTCTAACCAAGGTACTGTCTACTTGAAACTAATTTAAATAAATTAAATATATATTATATATGTATATATGTCCTTAAGAAATAAATTCGAACAAAAATTGGTTTTACATGAGGAGGAAAGTAAAGGAAAACTATATGCAATTATATGTTCAGTGCTTTAGAAGCATTATTTATATGAGATAAGAATTATCATTTTTATTTTACATTTAAAATATATAAAAATCATAAAAAGTAAATCAGGTAATTAGAGTTAGATCTAGTGGTGTTTAAAATCATTTTCTCTAGGGCTCATGTTTTGAGTCAAAATCTCTGGCAATTATCTCTACGCCATACCATCAATAATAAGATACCCAGGAATGTCTGCTAAGATAGATTGTCCACATGTAGTAGCCAGAACAAGATGACATTCCAGAGATATGTGCCAATCCTCATAAATTTTTGACACTAAGAGCAGTTTTACTGTAATCTTGCAAAAAATATGTTATTAAGGATTAAGGGAGGTGTTAATTCTTAATTAAGGTGACAAAAAATGTGTCTGAAATTAAGGTGACAAAAAATGTATCTGAAATGTGTGTACCCAAAGTTGTTTTACTGTGATAACACTCAGCCATTTTATCAAGATCTCATCTTTGTTTAAAAGGTATTCACTCTTGAATGAATCTTATGCAAAAATTGGGCCCTGTGATTTGAATAATCTATCCAAACTACTTATAGTTAACTACATATCTAGAGAGGATCTATGAAGGAAAATAGTTTTGAGACTTCACACTACAAACTCAAAATGCAAAATGGCAATAATGAAACGATATGTTCTAAGAAAACTTATGCAAAAAATAAAATTCAAATTAAATAGCTACACTTTTTTTTCTCAAGGCATATTTTTATACAAATTACTTCTAATTTAATATTTTTATTCAGACTTCTGGGAAATTTTAAAAGATTTATGTAGCATTGAAAATAATTTTGAACTATTGCAAAAATTAAGTTAGAAGAAAAATGCAGGTGTGTGTGTGCATGTGTGTGTTAAGGAAAACAAGTTAGTGGAAGGTTATGTTTAATTAAATTTAATTAAAAGCATTCATATGGTGTTACCGAGGTTATTATTTTTGGTCATGAAAGAAACAGAAAACTTTTCTGCATAATAATTTCCATTACTTTTTACATAGTACCCCAAATAATTATCAAATCAGTTTTGTCTTCTTATCAAGATAAACAGAACTTCTAGCTCCTCCGATCATATAAAAATTAATAAATTAATCTTTGAAAATTTTATGTTTTAAACATCATGTTAAAGGATTATCAACATCAGACAGTTTATAAGAGAAAATTATTATGCTTTATATCATATTAGAAGCTTTTGAAGCTACATCATATAAAAAGAAAGTGACTTGTTCTTGCACTGAACATTTTTGTAAACAGCTAGGGAAGGGTCATTGGAACTTATGGATTCAAGTAGCAGAGGTTGACAATTATATCTAGAATCAAATTCTTTAGAAGCTTGGTATATTTTTTTATTTGAAGTTTGAAAAATAATTTTATTTACCGAGTAACTTTCTACCTTCATTGTTTTTGACAGTTTTATATTATATGGATTTATTAAAAACACAAAATTTTTTCCCATTTTGGATTGTCACATTGCTAAGAACTTAATAATGGTTATTTATTGATGCAGCATGGCATAAACAATTCAGCCTTAGAAACACAACTTCCCCACCTCCATCTACTAGCTGCTTAACTTGTGGTATGTTAATTAAGTATTGAAATATTAACTATTCTTAAATATTAAGTAGATCATAAGAATAGTCATAAGGACAATATAAAGCTTCTTGTATATTAGGGACTAAATATTTGAAGTTTAGTAATTATACTAAACTTACAATGTCTTAAATGTTTTGTTTATATATTAGCCACAGCCAACACACATCTGCTCTCTGTATAAGCATTCATATTCTTGTTTCAGCAAAAGCATCGCTTATATATATGTGATAAGTATAATATGAGAAATACATAGTAATCAGAACTTATTATAACAATACTTAGGTTTTGATATTTTGGGGAATGTGTTAGAATACTACTGAGAAATGGAGCCATTAAGGTCTCTCTCTCTCTCTCTCTCTCTCTCTCTCTCTCTCTCTCTCTCTCTCTCTCTCGTTTCTCGTAAAATTTATTAGAAGACATCGGCTTACAAGATTAAGGAGGCTGAGAAGTCCCACAATCTGCCAACTGCAAACTGGAGACCCAGGAAAGCTTGTGTTGTAATTCGAAGGGCTAAAAGTGAGATAACTGTTGGTATGGATTCTAGTTCAAGTCCAAAGGCCTAAGAACCAGGGGTGCCTAGGTCACAAAAAAAAAAAAAATTGATGTCCCAGTTTAAGCTGTCAGGCAGAGAGTGAATTCAACTTTTCTCTAACTTTGTGTTCTATTCAGGCTCTAAAGTGATAAGATGATGCCTTCCCACATTATGGAGGGCCATATGCTTTACTCGGTTTAACAATTCAAATGCCAGTATCTTCTGGAAACACCTTCAGAGACACAATCAGTAATAATATTTAACCAGATATCTGAGCATCCAGTGGCCCAGTTATGTTAACACATAGAATTAATAGTCACGGCAAAGTAATGGTAACTAAGATTTCAAATACATCACAAGCTGAGTTTTCCTTCTCTCTAAATTATACTCATAGCACTCAGACGATCTATACATCTCATCGCCAAGCCTACGAGTGTTTAATTTCTCGTTAGCCTTTGGATGTGCAGCTCAGCTGTTTCAGACATGGAGAAAACTGAGTAGTGTTGGCCTGGACACACAGATCTTTAGGACCACCATTATCTTAACAGTACACACCACACACACGCACGCGCGCGCGCACACACACACACACACTAACCAGAGTGTTCATATTTTCATAATAAACCTTTTATGATAACATGTATATGTATGTATGTTAAATATATAAGTAACTGGGCTATTCATTGTTTTAAAGAAACAGTTAAATTCTCTCTCAGAGCGCAAGTATAGATTTGTAAAGTAAGTTGTTATTGTATTGTTGAATATTATAAAATTTATACATATTATATATTCATAAATTTTTTTACTTCACCTGTTTCTTATTTCACCTTCATGATACAAACTTGAATTTTGCTTAAACATATTTTTGTTTGCAACATTTAGCTTTGAATAAGAAAACTTAAGTATAAATTTAATTATTAAGAATAAAGTAATTTTAATAGTTTTTGATAAATTTAGAAATTATCTAACTTTTATACCCAGAGTAATAATTGTTTATTGAGCACTTACAATATCAAGTGACAAATAAGATGAATTGAATTCCCTGTGCTTTTTGGAACTGAAAAAAATGAATCAAAGAATAGTACAAATAGAAATTCAGAGCACAACCAAAAGTAAATAGTTGAAACCTGAAGAAATGTACATATAGAATATAAGATCAATGGTAAAAGACAGAATATCACAGAGATTTTTTTCACTGTTGGTATCAGTACCTGTATGGAGAAGCAAATAGTAGAGAGGATCAAGTATGTTATTAAGGGACTTAAATGATGTCAATTTGGCAGCTTTTTCTGCTATTTTCAAGCTAATTTATCTCAGCACACCAAAACAAATTCAGAGATCTGCTTAGTTGATGAACCAGCTGTCCTCATAACTGAATAAGATTAGACAAATTATTTATTACTGCTCAAATCTCTCTTCCTCTCTTTCAGTTAACATATGGACGTCTTCCAGTTATCTTAATTTTCAACACTGTTGGGACACAATCTCTGAAGGTGACATGTGGCATGTGTCACAATTACACTCATGGGAGCAAGCAGATGTTTCTAGAAAAATCATGTATGTGTATGTGTGCATATGTGTATATATATATATATATATATATATATATATATATATACACAAACATATATACACACATTCATATACATACATACAATCATCTATGTGAAAGTTTCTGGATGGTTTTATCAAGGCCCTAGGCTAAAATTCTGTTCTGTGTTAAATTTCATCTCTGACAAATATTGCCTATGCTCTCTTTTAACACATGTTCACATAAATCCTGCGGGATAACATAATAGTATACTTTTCCCATGCTTCTTGTTGAGATATATTTATTCACAATGGTGTCTTTTGATGAGCAAATTTCATTTAGTCATCATTTGTTACACAGTTTATGGACATGCACCACTACATAAACTAAGCAGAAAATGTATAGAATCAAAACTGAGATCCTAATCTACAAAAATAAACAATAGGTAAACTTTAAACAAACTTTTATATAAAAATATGTATCTTGAAATTGCTTAATCCATATATGAATCCAATAGTGTTTATCCACAATTTGGTGTACAGATAGGTAAAAATATAGATATTGCCAAAATAAACCACTAATTCTTTAATTAATGATCTATGTATTAATTTATTCAAGAAGTTACTTTTGAAAACACTTAGTAAGAGAGTAAATAGTAATAATATCAGATCTTTAATGCTGGCATGGAGACAAGATTCTGAAGACCAACGTATGTGAAGAACCTTAATCTATGCAATACTGGATAATATCTTGAACAAGTGAAAAAATGGTCACATTTTATTACTCGGTCAAGGACTATCTCTACCTATACACATGACATACATAGTGAAAACCAAACACACAAAAAAAGTGCATTTAAACACCTTATACATATTAGACTTCACAATTAAAAATATTTTACCATATGTCTGTGAGATAAACAATACATATTATTGTGTCCTTTTTACAAACTAAAACTGTAGGTCAAAGAGATTTCCCAAGGTTATAAGGATGATAATTCATAAAATAAAAATAAGTAATTATTTATTTTGATTTCTACTCCAGTGACCCATGACCTATGCTATAAAAAGTAACTGACTGATAAAAAAGCCATCGTTTCTTTATAATCACACAGCAGTAGAGCAAGAAGAGAGCTTAAATTCACACGAAATTTGAAAGTTAAGGGAACTATCACTGTGAAAAGAAACTGCAGCTCAGGTATCCATTCTTCTGTATATTCTAAATGATTTCTACTATTGTATAATCATGTCTTTTAAAGAAAATATGCTGCAGGAAAGCAATAAGAACCAAAACCAAACTGTGAGAATCACGGAGTCTGTGGTTAACATAAAATAGCTCATGTCATGTATAATTTTTTTGGTACCTAGAGGCAAGGTCAAATCTACTGTAGTACACTTAACTGAAGAAGTTCTCAGCTTGCAGCTTGCATGCCATGACTGCTTCTCTGTCGGATTCTCATTGGATCCCAACGTTCCTGCTGATAGACTTGTCTGAAAGATGACCTCTGGTTATTATGGTATGTTGTTTTCAGAGCAGATAACAGTGTGCGCTCATTTTAGGTTTTCTGCTATAGGGATACATTAAATGAAAACGACCATATACTGGCTCCTAATCAAAGCTCATAAACACTCTCCTGAGGCCTGCTGCTTGGTACAATGTACAGACTGTAAAACACCTAAGGACAATTCAGTATAAAACTGTGGCCATATGAAAGGGCATTCTGAATCAATTTCTTTCCATTTTTTTTTTTTTTACTATATGATATCTTTAACATCTTTAGAAAAAGATATGGTATTCACATGTATATAAATGACTCATTGAACATTTTTTCATTGTGATATGTGTAAGCCCATTAATAAGTATTGTATATTTATGTTGAATAAGACTAGTGCTTATACTTTCACTAGTCCTATTAACTTTTATCAATGATTAGTACCAAAAAAATAAAAAATAAAAACACAAATAACAATGATTAAATGTAAAAACCTCCTTAATTAAACTAAATGTATTTAATTTGTCTTGGCAATTTAGTTGTGCATAAATATTCTTGTGATATAGTATGATATAAATCAATTCAAAATATAAAAGTGGTCTCTTGCATACATAGTGATGAAACAAACAATACAAAACAGTTCTACGCATGTTTTCACACATGCAGATAGCTTTGGCAGCAGTAACATGGGTTAAACAGTCATTGTTTGTGTTATGCTTAATCAAACTAGTTCAAATTCAAAATCAAAATGTGTCCAGAATTCTGCCATGTTTCTACAGCTCTACTCTGGTCTATTTACCAGATTAAGTTAGATCAAAGCACCCCTGTGTTCAAAACCCTTTCAGTGTTTCTCAGAGCAAATGCCAAGGACCTACAATGTCCCAAGAGGCTCTGTGTGATCTAATTTCTACTATTCACCTCCTACCTACCTCTATTCATTTTTGAGTATAGCAGACAAACCCCAGCCTAAAAGTTTAGCACTTCCTGTTTCCTTTGTATAAAATGTATATTTTGTGTATTTCTGTGGCTTACCATAATCTTCAGGTCTCTGTTCTGATGACATTTGCCCTTTGGCTTTTGTAGTCATTCTACATTAAATCTCAAACCATCCTCCATCCACAAGTACACAAACATCCGGCACATCCTAGGCCCTTCTCTTAATTTTCTCCAGAGCACTTGTCACCATCTGAAAGTGTATATTTTGTTTATTGTCAGTCTTCTCCCACTATAATATAAACTCTATAACAGTAGATATTTTTTCTATTTTTTTCATTCCCAGAACAAAACTTATAATGTTCAGCATGTAGTGTTTTATTTTAATATTTTTAATTAAGTTTAATAATTATTGATTGATCGATTATGTTAATAGCAATGTAGTCCACTTCTCTATTCAAATGTGAATGGGAAATCATACCATTAAAAAAAGGGCCTTTTTGTATTAATTTTCTAAACTTTATCTATTAGTCTTTACCTATTTACTCAGTTACTCTATGTTCAAGCTTGCTTGCTTTGGGTAAACTTCCACTGTTGAAAAAATATTAAAAGAAACACTTCCATTTTGGTTTTATAATCTGTTTTGTCACATTTTATAAACTCACAAAAATATATTTACACAGTATATAGTTAGCCTTAAGAGCTCTTAATAATTTTAATGATAATAAAATACCATTTAAAAATTAATCTGTATAAAAAATCAGAATTAAAATTCTAGCTATTAATTCTATCAAAGCTTAATAACATATAAAGCCTAGTAATATAAATGCTTACATTTCTAGACGATTTGCTAACTTTTATTTTTTTTAATTTTATCCAATAACTTTTTTTATCATAGTATTTAGTTAACTATTAGAATTTTATTTCATTCAGAAATTATATGTCAATTGAAATGTGTATATAAGTGTATACATTAATATGGAAATAAGCATATATCCATATTAATGTGGACACATTTTTATTAAATATCTCATTTTAACAAATTATGCTATAATAAACTATCAGATGCTATTTAATCTAGGTCAAAGGGAATGTTTTTCACTGAGTCAGTATTAAATTTGTATTAATTTTGCTGACATTTTTAAAAGTCTAATTTTGAGAAATTTATGCATCAGCACATATATACATGCATGTATATAAATATAGAGAGAAATTATCTTCTATCTATCCAGAATTCTTAATCTTACTGAACTTTTTAAAGTGTATTTTATACAAAGTTAGCTCCTCTACCTTGCACATTGACAGGTTTTAAAAAAGAATATTGGGTTTCAGATACACTGTAAGGAGCCACTGTGGGACCACTGCTGTGTAGTACCTGATCACACTTGGATAATTATTTAGCCAAACGTCAGCTTAGGGTTTTGTATCATCTAGAGTTGGAGATTTTCTGTGTAAATGCCTGTAAATTTGAATGAGTGGATTTGGATTCTTCTTTGTCACTTAAATCTTCAGTGTGCATCGTTTTAATATTTTCAACAAACTCAGTCTCTTCCCTAAGTTTTAATAACTTTGAGAAACTTTTATTACATCTATGTGTTGTAATTGAAAAGTACTATAACTAAATTATAATTATAAAATAATAAATTTACATCAAATTAAAGGCACTTAAAATTTCCAGGCGAAACTAACATTAAATTTATACATTTCATAATTTTACTCAACCTGATACACTAATTATTCCACACAAATCATTTTCAGATTAGATACAAATTGATGGTATCAATTATGGGACAATTTTAGAAGTAATTCAACTTGGAAGATAGAAGATAGATTTATTCACCTATTGAAATACAACTTACACAAAGACAGTTTACTAACACTCATGAATCTTCCCACACTAGGAATGAAATTGGATAAGACATAGCTCTTCCTCTCTATTAAAGAAAGGAAACAGTATATAGATTGTATTTAATTTTATTTAATATTAAAATATGCACAGCACTGTTCTGAGTTTCAATTATTTCTGGCTTAGTCTTTGTATTAAACAACTAGTTAATGTGTCAATTGAGCCAAGGGAAGGGCACTTTGAAATGAAGAGGGCATGATAACTGAAAAATGTTTACCTTCCCTTGTTTAAACATAGTGTTTGTCATTAAACTGCAATAGATGTTTGTGGGTTTTTAGCAGGATGCAGGAATTTCCTGCTACAGTGCTAAAACATGAATGGGATAACCTATGTAAATACCTATGGGACTTTTTAAATTGCTATTAACAAGAATTTAAAAAACATATTTTTGCCAAGACATCTGATATTTTTTGTTTCTTATCTTTCAAACTATGAAACATCTTCACTTTTACAGGGGGGAAAAAGTGAAAGGGTATTTGGGAAGTCAATTTTGAGCCTATCGTGTGTTTAAAAAGTGCCTATAATCAATGGACTATTAGAGAAAGCCACGAGAAATAGTGGGTTTAGATCCATAGAACCTGGGTTTATTTACTTGCTTCATAAACTTGTGCAAGATATTCCCAATCAATCATTTTCACCCTTGTTTCTATAAAATCGGGCAATGATGCTTGCCCTGCCTTCCTCTCACAGTGCTGGTACAGATAAAAACAAAAATCAAATATGCATATGAAAATGTTTTATAAACTTTAAATTACTATGCAAATACATAAGGATTAAAATTCCAAAACCATAGTTCACATAACTAGTATTTCTATAACAGCTTCAAATAAAAAAAGGAAAAAAAGAGATTAGATTTGCTAATGTGTTAACCTCAAAAGACTGTTGATTCCTTTGAGGTTAATGCATTAATAATATAACAAGGTAAGTTCAAGATTTGCCTGAAGGGACATTTTTTTCCCCCTGCTTCATTCTTTTGTCCTTCAATTCCTTTTGTTTTTTAACTGAAATTGAAAAGGTAAACAACCTCGAAAATTGGCTTTGCTTTCTGGTAATACAGAAAACCAAAACAAAAGAGACAAAAGAATAATACCTCATGAGAAAGATAACCCTTAAACAACAACTATTAATGTAACTTTTTCCTTGGAGTCTCTGTATCTTGCTCTGCCTTTGTAAATTCAATTATCATAAACTTCCTCATAATTTTTATGTCACTGTTTTATGTACAGATTATAGCTTATAGTGTCACCACATATGTGGTCCTGATTTTTGTATTCTGTTTACTTTTTTAAATTATTAAATTGCTCGCCACTTCAGAATCATCTGAACAGAAACAGAATTATTTTTGTTCCTGTCCAAGGATCCCTATTTTATTTTTCTTTTATCATATTAAGCCTACAGAGACATTTTTTGGAACATACAGCATGCCTAGTAATATCTTTCGCAACTTGAATACTTCTGTTCCTTGGACTCTGTTTGACAAAATATAAATACTAACCGTTCTTCTCCAGAAGTTCTTTGCAAAATAACTGTTATATTGAGTCCCTATGTTCCATGTTTATCCATAAATAATTCTAAAAAAGCAGTCAAGGAAGATGAATTGGAAGAGGAGGGAGTTTTTTTTATTCCAGTGACCTTAAAGATGAGTAGGGAATGCTTTCTTTAAATTTGGTTCAAACTTCAGAAGTCCAAATTTTAGCACTTGCTAAACTCACATCTACCTTTCAGGCTTGAGGGTGTCGATGATTGTTTGAATAGCCTCAATTTACAATCCCCAAAAATATCCACAAAGGAGTCCTAAAAATGGGCGCAAATTAAAAATGTGTTTACTTTGAATACCCGAATTATGGTTTCTAACTCCTAATAGTCTTTCTTAACTAAAGCAATGACAGCTGGCAGAAGAAAAAAATACAATACGTATTACCTTAATTTGGGGTTTAGAGGAGAATATAAATATTCAAAATTTAATTCCATCTCAACACATCTATTCTTCGATTCAACAGCCACCCAATATTAATTTAAACAAACCCATATTCATATGACCCCATATAATCATCATGTATAAGAAGTGGAGAAAATTATTTGTTATTAAATTAAAACTACCCTATTACAAATAAAGAATCTCAAAGAAGAGAATAACCCACTTATTTTCCTAAGGTCACACAGGGAATGTGAATAGAGTTAGTATATGATGCCCTATTCTGGTTTATAAAATTTAGAATATAACTGAATAAAATAGAGAGTTGAGGTATCACTAGATACTTCCTAGAGAAAAAAATTGAACTAAATTCAACATTAAAATTATTTACCCTCTGTAATTAAGATGTTAGTCCAAAAGCTGTTCTAAACCATTTGCACAAATATTATTTGTAATGCCCAAAATAATTTGTGAAAAAATATTTTCCCATCGGAGCTTCCAATACTAAAAATGATACAACCAAATATTTTGCTATTCGGTCCTTGTTGGCAATGGAAGTGAAGAAAAATGCCCTTTTACACCAGTAAAACATTAATCTCTTAGACATTTCTCCCTATGAAACAACAAAAACAACAGCAAAAAGGTTTTAGATCAAAATATGTGTTGGCTTTAAGTCCTTGGAGATTTTACCTGATTTTAATGCTTTCTAAAGCTAGAAATTAAAGACATCTTTTTCAGGTTCAGGAGCATTTTGTCGGTACATAGAAGCTTGTAATATTTTAAGAATTCAGAGAGAAAAGGAAGTGAAAACACCACTGTAGAATTCAATAATAGAATAATAAATAGAATAAATATATCACCACATATTATAAGAAATCAAAGATGGTAGTTTTGTGATATACGGTGTATCTTCTATCCAAATTCTCACAGCATTACAGAAATATTAAGTATGAATAAGTGAGCAAAAGAAACAGGTAGGTGAAATTTAGAAAAAGTGGAAGATATTTTTGTTTTCCATAAATATTAAATATTACATCTGTAAAAAAAATGCTTTGAAATATAGAAAATGTATTTTTATATTTTATTCTATATGTTTAATAAAATTTTTTTCAGACTTATTATAGAGATTAATAAAGTAAAATCTAAAATATTCAGAACTTTTTCACCTCTATTTAGTGCCTGTATTTTAGCTCTTTCTTCCAACTGTTTCATGAACTTGTAGCAGATGTTTTATTTGTTAAAAATATTGCATGTTAATGGCTTGATAAAACCCTATCTAGAAGTTTTTATCACTTAATACAGAAAATTTTGATAATATGCTGACATAGTTGGTGAATGACATTAGATATTAAAAAGTTTTCCATGGTGTAAAAAAAAAAAAAAAAAAAAGAGCAATGCTAATTCCCAAGGTAGGAAAGAAATATTTTGATACACTTGTATTTCTTTTCATGAGGTTATCTCAAGAAACACATTGCTATAGACCAAATGTTTGTGTCCCCCCTCTCCTTCCAAATTCATACGTTAAAATCTAATCCCCAATGTGATTGTATTTGGAGGTGGGTCAATTGGGTAGTGACAAGGACAAAGCTCTCATGAATGAAATTCATGTCCTTATGAAAGAGACCCCTTCCACCATGCGAGGACATGGCGAGAACTTGTCAGCCTGAACCCTAGAAGAGGACTCCCACCAGAGACCCACCCCTCTGGAACCCTGATCTCAGACTTCCAGCCTCTAGAACTGTTGAAATACAGTTCTATTGTTTATAAGCCACTCAGTCTATCATAGTTTGTTACAGCAACCTGACCTAAGACAGACATGTGATATAACTTCCATAATGTGTTAAAGTTCCAAATGATGTGGGAGGATTAATAAATCTGGTTAATTTGCACCCCCCTCCCTGGTTCCCGAACTAATTAAAAAATGCACCACTTTTCTTTCTGGATTTCTTTCATCTTTCAAAAATCAGTTTTTTTACTAAAAGCCTCTAACAATTCATTACTTAGGTTCTTCTGAATATAGTGAGAGAAAATATAGGTAATGAGTAAAAAGAAGAGTACATCCTAATGCACTACAAAAAAAAAAAAATTATTCCATTTTGTCTATCACTATGACTTACTTCCACCTTTTTTCCTTCAGCTCATTGAACTAAATTTACTCATAACACATTTTGTAAGAAGCCAGAAAATAGTCCCCTGGTTTCCGGGAATGAGAAACACTTCTTTTAGTCCACCGAAATGGAAAATAATTCTTGAATGTGTCATGAAATTACAGATTCACCTATCTTGCATGACAGTGGGAACCTCATTACCATCCTCTCTTAAATTTTAAAGCGAGGATGTTTAAGGCACTGCAGAATAATTTCTTAGGCACTGCTTCCCATTTGTTTTAGTATAGATTAAAGAGAAGCAAATGATTGCACAGGAGCAGGAAATTGCAAAACCATACATTTTAGGCTCTGAGAGAGAAAAAGAGAATGAGGGAGAAATAGAAACACATGACAATCTATACAAATTTAGGAAGAAAAGTGCTGCTATTAGGCCTCTTCAGAAAAGGAATAATGGGAAATAAACTTAGAAAACTCACCTTTCAAGGAATAAAGAATGATACTAATCCCACTAATCTCTGGGAGTGATTGAGCAAAAAGATGGCGAGTTACTTAGGATGGATTTCCCAGTGAGGCATTATCATTTTGGGCTTGATAAATGATTAAATCTTACCTTTTGAAATGGAGATAATAAGTTCACTCTCTTTGCCACTGTTTCACAAGACTTAAGTGTCATCCTATGCTGCATCTTTGCTTACTCCACAGTAGAATGCTAAAGTAACAGATCCCCATGTAGAATTTACTAAGCACCATCTACCAGATTAATAATCTTGGTTACAATATGAAAGTAAAAAGGCACAAAATCATTCATTTAGTCTCCTTTATACTAAGATGATAGATCAACTGGTCTCTATTAGAGGTACAAGTAATTTAGCTCTATTTTTGATAGTGGTAATAGATTGTTAATTAGCCAGGGGTATACTTTTCTTTATTACTTCTAGTAATTAAAAGCTCACCTTTCCAAGACACAGACATCCTTGGTATTGGAGGAGAGTGTAATTTTATGTAGCAGTACCACAGCAAATAGTGATGATCAAAGTATTTTTTTTATTTTAATCTGTCCCAAAATTTCCTAAAACATTTTAAATTGGAAGGATCAGGATAACTATTCATTGTTTGCCCAGCGAATTTACGGGTTTCTTATATTTAGACTTCTGGTAGAGAACACAGGTGGTTTTCTTTGTTCTGTGGTTCTCATCCTCCATAATGAGAGTTCACATTCTTAACTCTTCCTGTAGGTCAATGTTTATCCAAGTGATTTTTTTGTGTATTACAAGTAGCAAGGAATATTGACATATCCTTAAAAAATGGGTTTTAAGATAGATTTGAAAAAAAAGTCAAGAAGGTGTTTTCAATGCAATATTTTCATAGCCTTTATGTAGCCTAAGCTAAATTATGTATAAAAAGGGAATATGTGTATTTCCAGAAATTATTTGACCAGGCACACATTTTCCCTCTATGGGACATGTCCGGGAATCAGGGTTTAGGTTTCTGGTGACAAGAATTAGCAAATTCTATTGTACTATTCATTCTACAGGATTTAAATAAAGGATATACAAACTTTCCTTGTTAACTATGTAATCCCAGTTAAGAGATGTAAATTTTTTGAAGCTATTTTTTCCCATATCTAGTTAGGACAAAAAAAAAATGTATCTATCAAATGTAATCGCAAACTTTAAAGATTACATATTTAGGACATGCTTAATACAGGACCTGAAACATAGTAGGCCACACATAAATTAGTATGAATCACTATTCCTTATTTTACAAATATCATGAATAAAAATAACACATAAGTAAGTGAATAAATGAATGAATAAGACTATGTAGTTTGAATATCCATTTCCCATGTTTAGGGGCCGGGGATCTAAGCTGCGAATTGCTGTAAGGCAGAGTCCTTGTTGGTCCTCTTTGTGTCTCCAGAGCCAAACCTATTATTTGGCCTGTAGTAAGGATGTCTAAGTGTTTGCTAAATGAGAAAAAAAAAAAAAAAATGGAATTAAAAAAAATGAATAATAACTAAATTAAGAGCTCTGTATGAGTTTGAGTCTGTTTCATCATAACACTCTGAAAAGCCACATTTTCTTTTGCTTTATCTGAAACTACAATGGATTGTTCAAAATTTATAAATGAAAAATACAAGCATAAAAAGTTATCTAAGTTTCCAGGTTCAAAAGTCAATATATGGATTTGTCCCCTCTGAAATTCTAGTAATAAGGCTTTTATTATTTAAATTCTATCTTTGAGTCAGAAAAAAATAAGTATCAGGAAATGTTCTTGGTTGTGTTAATGAGTTTTTAGTCTGTGAGAGTAACTATTCCTTATAAGGTACCAGGCATTTTACCAATATTTCAAGAAAAGAAATAGAAATTTAGGAGAAAGCTCTACCTTACCTGTAATACTATAGTATAATTATTTACACTGAAGAATTGACAGAACTTCATCTTGTTAATGACATATATTAGAAATTTTATAGATGACTTATACTTAGGGAAACATCCATAGCAAAGACTGGAAAGCTAGATGAAAATACTACCCACTAACCCTTCAAAAAGGGGTAAAAATAAAATATACAGTCATTTCTCTACTTGGCAGTCTATTTTACGTAATTATGTCTTCAACATCGTGCATAGGCAATATTTCACATTAACCAATTAAAAGCCTTCTAAATCTCAGAATACTAAATAACGTAAGCAGTGACCTGCAATTAGTATTTTTTAAAACAGAATATGCTATTTTTCTGAAAACATTTTTAGATTTTTGAATCTGTGATATTAACTTTTTTGTTGTCAATTTCTTATGTTGTTATGACCAAATATTGAATTTGCATTTTTATTAATTCAGCACATTTCACCTGGAAGATGCTACAGTTATAATTAAGAATCATGACTATCTTTACAGTGTTTACAAACTTAACGTTTTCACATGTGAGTTTAATGTTTAACCCTCTTGACAGCATAAATGTCCTTTTACTTGCCCCCTATTGCCTAATTTGTACTGCAGCGTAATCATTTAATACAATCGTGAGGTGATAGCACAAATTTACTTTCTAACAACAGCAACAACAAAAAGCCTCTTCCTTTTCAATAATATCTGTGGATGTAGAACATGAGCCCCGATTTATCCTTGCACTCTGTTTGACTTACCTAATTTATGCAGCCGGATAAATAGCACATCTAACAGGAAAGCCGAAAGGCATGCCATCAGTTGCACGAGCGGCATGGGGGTAAGTACACGAGTAGCTGATTATGGACGGTGTCACTGCTATTTCTCAAGCCCCACTGAGCCCAGCAATACGTATTGACCTGGGATAAATATGTTTCCTCTCTGTGGCCAAACTTTCAGCAGAGTTTTTATTGCTCCAGTGTCAAAGAGACAAAATAGGTTTTGACCGGGGCAAAGGTAGGCTGCCAGAGGTCTCTAATCTATGACTGGTGTTAGTCCTAATTATCCTCTAAGTGACTTGTAATCATCATTTAACTGTTTTTCTTCAGCATTTTGACAGAGTCACCTTACCTTCTTAGTCTAAGGATCACCTACACGAACCAATATTATCAGTAGAAAGAACCAGAACACATTAACAATGTTTCACCTCATTATAAAGTGAAATAGAGAACATTAATGTTTCTCTGTGAAAATTGATATGTTTTGCTAGATTTATTTTAATTTTAGAAAATGCTGCTAATAGGAAGTAAAGAAAAAGGGAAAGATAAGAAGAAAAACTAGGTTTTCCGTAAAGATTGCTTTAAAATAAATAAAATTGTATGTATGAGTAACATCATTGTGTGTTCCCAACTACCTTGTGTTCTTCACAGAAATTTTTTAAAGGCTACTCTTCATAAGAAATAGAATATGAAAATCTCTGCCTGCGTGTACTAATTTTCTTGTGAAAACTGTAACACTCATTTAGTGCTTCTTGCTTCCTTATACTTACCTGTTTGCTTGTCACCAAATCTTTTCACCTTTATCTTCCTTCCAAACGTGTAAATAAAGAGCCATATTTGACACTGGTGTCACTCTAGTTTGAAAGCACTTCAGGGACTCTAATATACAGTTTTGTTTTGTTTTTTAACCTGTTATAGAAGCTATATGACTTTTGGTCATTAATAAATCTCTCTCTCTCTCTCTCTATATATATATATATAGATTGATAGATGATAGATAAATAGATATAGATAGATAGATAGATAGATAGATAGATAGATAGACAGACAGATAACTCTACCTCCCTCTCAATTGTAATTCTATATTTGTACCTATATTTTATTTATATTTAATTCTTTATCTCTACCCTTACCTAATTCTATCCTTATTTCTATATAAGGCACGATCACACTTTATTTCATTTTTAAACAGAAAAGATTCAAGCTATAGATATAGTTCAGCACTTTTATTTTTTGCCTGGTATATTGTAAACATTTTCCTTACCAACACTATTAATAAATGAGAGCAGGCATGTGTCACTTACTATATTACAGTACTGTGCTCAAAATTTTATTTACATATATAAAATCTCATATAAATGTCAAAACAACCTTATGAAGTAGATCTGTTATTACCATTTTGTAGATGAGGGGACAAACACAGAGAGCTGAGCTGTGGGATGCCTCGCTGGGAATCTACCTCAGGCAACCTGGCTCCAGAGAACTTGTTTTTAAATGCCGTGTTGTACTTCATTTCTACAGACAGGACAGCCTCATCCTTTTAATAGCCATCTGTCATTAGATAACATAGAGGCATCAAAATAAATTTAAGTTTTCTAGTAATGGACTTTTAGGTTTTCTCCAGTTTTTCGCAATTGTGAATTATACGGCAATAAGCAATTATATATATATATATATTTTTTTTTTTCTGTACACCTGAGTAATTAATTTTGCAAAATAGTTTTCTAGCAAATACCTAGTTTAAAGAGTAGTCACATTTAAAATTTTTATCAGTACTGAAATCTTTCCTTCATTTAAAAAGAAATTCCTAATGCGTGACTTTAATATTTTATTGTTAGGCTCCTTCGAAATCACTCTGAAAACTTAATTTCTACCCAGCATTAACTGGTGTGACTAGCTTTGTGTGGCTGGCAAATTTAGTAAGCATGCCATCAAAATCTATACTAAGACATTGACAAATACTTGGAATAAGAAAGACAAGATTAGTGATTTTACTCTGGGGGTTGAAAATAAATATCCTCTCTACCCCAGCTTATTTATTCCTTCAATAAATAATTATTATTAACTGAATGATACTGAATAACATTTATTACTGGCTCACTGTATGCCAGATAGCAAGCATAAAATATAATCACTGATGATGAAATATTTAGAAGATGCATATTATTATCTCCACTCTACAGAGTAGAAAACTAAGGGTTCAAAAGATTATATGGCCAAAATCAAATACCTAGTATTTGTGAGAGCTAAAATATGAATTCAAGTTTGTCTAGTTTGAAAGCCTTTGCTCTTATCCTTTATATCATATCTGCTTTCTTAATTAGGTTTTCATGGAAGTAAGAAACAGATTTACTCAGGTTATTTCCAAATGGGAGAGAACCCCCGAAATGCGCATAAACACAAAGAAGTGACTGCAAAGAAGAGCAACACACATAGGGCTCAAAAGAAAGTGGGGCCATGGTTGAAGACCAAGAGCCTAATCAGGATCACATGGAGCTCCATGCCTGCGATTGCATCTCATGTACCTTATGCTCTCAGTAGATAGGGCTTAGTGATTTTTTTTTGGAGGGGGTGCTCATTAATTTTCCATTACCTTTGTAGGACGCCTCTATAGTTTTGCCAGACTTAGCCTTTGCTTCCTCATAGTCTCTACTCTTTCAGTGCATCCGCACACTATGCTCTCCTGGCTGTGCTCTAACTTACTTTCCCATTACCAACCATATTTGGCAACTCTACTAAGTGTTGGTGACAGAAGAACAAGACATGCTTCATGGACATTAATATATTGCTTATCTCTCTAATAAACTTCATGTAGTTCCTCAAATTTCCCAAAGGCATTTCTCATTTCTTTCCATTTACATATGCTCTTCCTTATGTGAAATGTGCTTACTCCTTTGGTCTTGCAACAAAACTCTACTTAGTTTTAATGACATGAATCAAATATTACCTTTTCTAGAAATCCCCCCTTATATCATCCACAACCTTCACACCCAGAATAAAGTGCCATTTAAGATTTCATATATGTAATCTGATTGTGTTTATGCCTTTGTCATCACACATTGCACAATGCGTGATTACTTGTTTTTATTACAAGTATTAAGTAATACAATTATTATTACATATGGTTTGGTTATCAGTAAGTCTTCTACACTGTGAGGCCCTTGATGAAAGAATTTCTCTTTTCCTTTGTAGCTCCTGAAAATCATACAGTGATCGGAGCCTAATATATACTCAGTACATATCAGTAGAATTAATAAATTATCAAACCACATTATAGTTTCTCTACTTTTTTTCCTAAGGAGACTTTTTAAAGGGCCTACCTGAAATCTCGTATTTTTTTACTAGTATAGTAATATTAAGATATTCAATCAATTTTATAAATTATTTAGTCAACAAAAATGCACATCTGTATTTACTGGACTTCATATCACATATGTATTTACTTACAAAATACACATAGATTATATTCAGTCTTCTCATTAATTTCTCCTTATTTTTAATTAATTTATCTTCGTACCATTAATTCCTCCTTGATTGTCTCTCATCACACTTTTTCTATTATCAAAAATTCAAAATAATTGCAAAAGGACATATTTTTAAAAATGTATATTTAACTCACTTAGGCAACTCTGTTCTCAAAATTTGATGAAAGACTACATCTCTTTATTATATAATTTTGCATTTCTAGCCAAATTTTTCCTTATTGACAATCACTTTAAATCAGCTTTAAAACACATGTATGTATTTTCTAGAGACAAAATTACCACTTGACCTTGAGTGCTCATCTTCTATGAAACAGGGGTGTGTGTGTGTGTGTGTGTGTGTGTGTGTGTGTGAAGCATTAACCTGATCTGGAGACTAAAAGAAAACTAATTGGCAATTATTCATTCTTGAAAATTTGACACATAAAGCAAAAGTACCTAACTTTAGGAGAAATCTTTTTTTTCCCCCTGAGGCTATTTCAACTTCACTTAGTAAAATTGTTCATTTTTCTTTTCCTTAAACATTGCTGTCCTAAAAAAAAAAAAAGAGTTCCATTCTTAGATAATACAAATTAGCTATATAAATCAAATTAGAATGTAAAATATATTCTAGATATGAGTTAAATATATGTTAAAATATTACTGTCTAGTTTTTATAACATTTTTAATTAAGATATATTTAATTTCAGTACAAATTAAGAGAATAATAATAAAATGACACATTTTCATAATAAAATATATATATATATTTTGTCATAGTTTGAAATCTTCAATGTAAACATTTGTAAACACCTGTTTTCCAAACTTGTCGGCATACCATTTACCTAGGATGTTTTAAAATTCTAGTAGTGATTCTTGGGCCCAATTTTAGAGATTGTGATTCAATAGGTCTGAGATAAGGACCTGTAATAAGCAATTAATAAATATTCCAGTTGTTCTGACCCAAATGGGATGCATATCCTTGTTTGGAAACATTGTTCTTTTTACATGTGGAAGTCTGTGAATAAATACTAAGTATTTGAAAGGCAGAGAGAACATTTGTGGAAGTGTTTGTTGAGTCATGAGTTGGAGTGATACATATCAGTGTCAAACACATAGTAATCAAATCCATTTTTCACTGAACACACAGACAGTACATGCATAATTATATTCTAATCAAGCATGTATACACCTATATACATATCATAAAGTATACATGTATGTAAATAAATATTTGTGCATATATGCAAAGAGAACAAGATATGCATGTATATATACAATTAAAGTATGCAAAGATATCTTGTGGTGTATCCTTAAAAAATAGGTTTGTTTTGTTTGCATATATGTTAATTTGGGTAAGTTGTATTATGTTATAAATTGTGCATTTTATTTTTGAGATTAGTTAATGCTACTCTCTGTAGCTCTAAGTCAGTACTGCTGCCTGCGGCATAGATACCCATCACAAATAGATATGTAGTGTGCTTATTACTTACAGATGAAAATCTATATCATGTCTAACTCTTTGCATTCAGAAACAATGCTGTGATGGATTATCTTAAAAAATCTATGTTAGTTTCTCATTGGTAAATAACCAAAAATGAAATTGCTTATGTGAGTGTGATATTTGGATCCATAATTTTACTAAATGGGATTGTATTACCCTTCGCAATTATGTCGTCCATTTATACTTCTGAGGTAGTTTCTATACACCATCCCTAACTCTTAATCTTATTCTACATTCTAATTTTTTGCTAATCTAATTGTTGTAAAGTGATACCTTGATGCTATTTTAATTCAAACTTCTCTGAACAAAGTTGATTACATATGATGCTCCAGAGTATGTTTATAACTCTGGACTATTTATTTTATTTATTCAGTTGATTCTCAGCCATATTAAATGACATCATGTATGGAGACATATTAAATGATTAGCTAAAATTGAATATGTCACCATATATGATAAGGTGAGTCTTTTGTCATTTTCTATTCTTGTTCAAAATTGTTTCAGCTCTTTATTGACTTTATTACTTGATATACGTTTTAGAATAAGCTTGTCTGGCTTATCCAAAAATCTTGCTATAATTCTGATAGTGAATTAATTAAATTTACTGATTGGTTTAGAAAAATTTGACATATTTATAATATTTAATCATCTTAGAACAATGTATGTCTCCTCTGGTATTAAAATATTTTTTATATACAATAATGGCATTTAAAAATATTCTCTATAAAGATCCACAATTAATATTTATATGCATTTTAATGTTGCTACTGTTGGAAATGTAATATTAACATATTCTTATTGGTTATCTTTGGTATAAACACTGTTGGTTTTTTAGTATTGATTTTTTATCGAAAATATTGCCAAATTTTGAACTGATCTCTTATTTGGTCCACTGATTCTCCAGAGTTTCCTACCTAAAGCATTATAATGTCTCCAGATAATAAAATTTGAATATTATATTACTTACTTTTTGTTATTTTAATGACATGATCAGTATATTTATGACTATACAGTTTATATTTCTGAATTAGTAGCAATAACGAACATTCTTATTTTGTTTCAACCATTGAAAAGCACTATGATAATTTTTGATAAGTAACTTTTATTGGGTGGATAAAATTATCTTCTACTTCTTATTTCATTAGTCTTTGTCTCCAGAGACTTTTAGTAATAGCTATTGGCCAATTTCTTTATTGCTCTTTATTTAAAACCTCTAACAATTTATCTCTGGATTATTTTTTTCTTCATAAATGTCCCCACATTTCTGATTTTCCTGGCCACCCCTGTTCCTAGCCGATGCTCCCTGCTCCCCAACTTTCCCAATCCAAAATTATTCACTTTCTATCTCCCAAAGGCTTATCATCAATTTATTATTATTGTTGTGTCGTTACTGTTGTTTTTATTGAGCTTTATCATTTTATTGTTGTGGTCATTATTGTTGTTTCATGAAAGATACTTTCTACCTTTCGCCTCTTCAATCTCTATGGTTTGGTCCTGGGATGAATCCAGAGTCCAGTTATATTTATAAATTAAACTTCAGAAGACTTAGGTATTTCTTGATGCAAAACAAACAAACAAAAGTAAATATGATGGTAAATACTAGGTACTGGGCAAGAACCAATCAAGAAAGGTTATCTGCTCATTTTCAGGCATTTAAGAGACATTCAACATATGCTACCTGGAGAATTTTTTCTCCTCAGGCTTGATTTTTGATATCAAAGATACAGAAACATTTATCTTGTTCAAAGCACTTTAAGTTGGGGAATAATAGCTATTGGTCATTTTTTTTTTTTTGTCAATCTTTATTTGAAACTCTGAAACAATTTACTTTTGAAGTATCTTTTTTAATTCAAAATTGTTCCTGGTCTCCAGTTTCTTCTTTATGCTTGTCTACAGAAGGACTTGCCCATGTTTACCTATGGATGAGTAAGCCCTAGTTAAAGAAGCATGTTTTTAAAAATGTCTTTACTGTTCCTAAAAATGTACCTGATACAGGATAACTGTATCTTTATTTTGTAATTGAGAATGAGACCATTTTATACACTGTCTTTCGTTTACAAGGCATTCTGGGAGCTTGTGTTCATAGCAATTAGCTAAAATTTAATAATTTCACCCAGTACATAGTTACATGAAAGACACACAATTTTCATTATTAAAAATGTTGCTAACACAGGATTTGACTAATAAATAGAAGGCATGGGGGATTTTTTCTGTGTTTTATATGCTTTATAATATAGTTAGACATAGGTTTCTTAACATGCATCAATTCGGTTCAGTTGTATTCAATCGTAAATGCATATATTGCAAAGCAATGATGTTGATCTAATAATTTGAATTGATGAAGTTCGGTGGATAATGAAGATAACAATGCCTCAGAATAACAGTCTTAATTTATTCTTTAATATGTTCAAAACAAACCACCTATATATTTCCAATTTGGTACTGACTACATATTAGATATTTTATGACAGGGGAAATGAGTTAACTTAAATATTGATCCCAAATCTTACAAAATAAACTCAACTCTCATGGTTGCTAATAAACATTAGTATAATTAATTATAGTGTGTTGTATTTTTTTAGTTCAATTATATCTCGCTCACTACATAAAATGAGAATCAGATATACCTATGATTAGGTACATTCCACCCTTCCAAAGAAAAACAATCTATATTCATTAAAATAAACAAACTTGGAATTAATATACATGGGGGAAATAATTCTCCAAACATGCTGACATAGTACTTCCAGAGAAAAACATGGATTATTCAAGTGTTAAAATGATGCTCTTCACAAAGATAGATTTTATTTTTCACAGCAGTGTGATAAAATTGTAAGTAATAGAATAAATTTGACAAAATGAGCATTGCTTCATCAATGCTTGTCAGTCTGTAGAATGTTTAGAAGATTTGAAGTAACAGCTTACATTTCAATAGCTTAGGCTCTCAGCATCCATCTGCGAAGTCATTTAATTAAGAATGTTATTGTTTTCTTGAATGCTTAATATGTCATTTATTAATGAAACATGCATACATGCACACCCAGAGATGTCAGTTTAATACTTAATGGATTTTTACATCTGCTATCTTCAGTACTTTAATGTTAATAAAACTTTTTATAAAATTACTAAATTAAATTTATCTTAAATATTTTCACCAAGCATCTGAATAAAAAAAAATATATATATATATATATATTCTCTCTTCCTATTTGAGTTGCAAGTGATCCTTTCATGAAATATGACAGAAGTAGTTTGGAGAGATAATGATACCAGTAAAGAAAATATTGGTAAATATTGAGTTACCTATAAACAAGTTGGCCTTGACCTTACTTTGATTTGGAAGTAAAACACCAAGTCTATAATAATAAGTTAATGAATAAATTAGTCAATAATATATCTAGAGAATTAAGAATTTTAATAAAATGAAAGTTAATATATGACAAATTAGACCTTAGCTAATATTTTGAATACGATATTTAAATGGGCATGCAAAACAAAGGATTGATTAAATGCAGATGTGGAGATGTATGTAAAAATATTAATAATTTCCTTTAGATATATGTAATTTTAGCTAGCAGCAAAATGACCTTTTGCTTAAAATCACTACAGTAAGACATCATGCTAGAGTCATCTGGCACAATATATTTCCATAATGATAAGCTCCAATGAATGATGATACTTTTAATTCACAGAAGCACTCTAATCAATGCTATAATAGAATGTAATTATAATTATCTTTCACATTAACCATTGTATCTTTGGTCCCTGGATATTACTTCATAAGTGCTTTCTTCTTTTACCAACTATCTCTGACAGAAATATATTGGTAATCTATTACTAAAGAAAAGACCAAGGAAATTAAATTGATTAATCTCAAATAAGGTCATAATGAAGACATGCAAAACAGGTAGTTACGAATTTAGTGTGAAATATTGGAGGTAGATAAACAATTTCATGTATTATTATCCGTTAAGATAAAGAAATGACTTTTATTCATTGTAGAGATTCATTTAAATTTAAATAGCCAGTGCGGACCTAATGCATGTGAGGCACTTGAAGGTAGCAAGTATCAGTATAACAAAACATGAAAAAAATCTCTAATACTGAACATCTTAGATATAGTATAGTTGTAGAGTTAAAGGGAGAGAAAGAGAATCAGAGCATTCAAGGGAAATGTTAAAAGAAATAACTTGAAGAATTCACCGTTTTAAAAATGTATGTTATATTACAGATTAGTATTCTATGCTTTAGTATTTCTATATGTAAACTGGAAACGATAATTATAACTGATACTTTTGTGTGTGATGAGTAATTAAGATGATATATGTAAAGTGCTTAGAACAAGATCTCACAATCTTTTACTAGAAGGGAATGCAGAAGGAGCCTATTCTTACTGTTTATAATTTTGCCAAATGAAGTAATTTTAAAATTAAGGTGACTTTTTTTTTAAATAATTAAAGATTAGAATAACTTAACCAAACAAGAAGTGGTAGAATGGTGAGACTGAAAATTTTCTTCTAGACAGAGCTCAAATTACATCTGAAATACACGATGTGATGTGTTCAGAAAAAAAAAAAAAATGTAGATAGAGAGTGCTATTACTGAAGAATCTGCATTATTCCAGGGACGAGGTATGGCACAGTGGTTGAGTCACTAGCTCTGAAAGCTGGACCTCTTGCCTGTTCTTGAATTTCACATAAATAGAATCACATACTATGTACTCTTTGGCACCTGGCAGTTTCCATTCAACATATTAATTGTTAAGATTCATGTATGTTATTGTGCGAAGCATAAGTATTTTATTTGTTCTTGCTGAGCAATAGTCCATTATGTGAATATGCCAAACTTTATTTATTGCTAATGAACATCTGACTGTTTACCGTGTTTGGCATTTATGACTGAAGCTGCTGTAAACATTTTGTACAAATCTTTTTTTCTGGCATATGTTCTCGATTCTTTTGGGAAAGCGTGCCTAGGAATGAATATATCTCTATATGATTAGCTTTAGTAATTTTTGTGGGTTTTAGTGGTTTTCTAAGTTTAATTGTAGCCATTGTGATGAGATTAGGGTTGTAGCAGACTTGGAATTGTGTCTCTTCAACATTCTTTGAGAGAGAACCTAACACCAGAAGTGCAGTAGGCTAATAGCCACCAGGATTTGGCCTCATTTTTCTGCCTCATTTATCTGCCTTAGAATGTGAGCTGAGATCATGCACTTTTCCGGCAATGTCCAGCCAAAAGCTGAGCAGAACATTCCGATAAGGTCTTCCCACTTCTCGAAAGTGTAGAATTTTTCTAGGAGCAACATTTGCACTGGAGCTGCTCCCTGAGCTGAACGTTCTCGGGGCTCCTCTGCAGCCTGAGTTCTGCCTCCCCATCCTCCATTCTCCCGTTCTCCTTTCACAGACATGCATTACCACCTCAAGGATTGTACTTGCTTTCTCTCCCCTTGATCTTTTACACGTACTATCCTCAACGAGTTTCATACATCAACCCTCTTCCCGATATATGCTTCCCAGAAGAACCAATCAACACAGTAGTTATATTTCATGCTGGTCATAATATTCATTTCTCTAACGAAAAGAAAATTTGATCACTTTTTCATATATCCATGGCTATCTCATTATCTTCTTTTCTAATATTCCAGTTCAAATCTTTTGCTGACATTACCATTGAATATTTGTCTTCTCTTATTGAGGAGTTTTTTTTATGTATTCTGGATAACAGTCATTTTTCCAATGCAGTATAACAAATATATTTTACCTGTTTACTAATTACTGATACACAATGTTAGTGTTCTTTGGTGAACAGAGTTTCTTAATTTTTATAATGACATTATTTATATTTTTTATGGATCGTGGGTATTTTCTTCATTTTCTTGGTCCTTTCTCTCTTAAATATTTATTCTTCAATAATAAAGTATCTTACTATTTTAGTTCCCTTACATGTTATTAAAAACAAAATTCTATCATGTAAATTTGAGGATCTAATTTGTTTTATCGAGCGACTCATGAATCAAATGGAGTTGTATAAAAAAGGACAGTCTGTACAGGCAGAAGAAGAGTGGGGCAAGAAGGCAGAGTGAAAGGACAGAACAAATTGCATCAGGCCAGGTAGCCTTATTTTGGGAGACAGCAACAGCAGAGGTCTCTATCATGCAGACTGCAGCTTCCAGGGAGGCAGGTAGGAATAGATAGGCCACTTGAGGGATGACCAGATTACCTCCTCGACACTGACCAGAAAATTCTAGAACTAAGATTAGTGTTCTGGAAGGAACTGAAAATGGAATTAGGTCAGGTATTAAATCTCGATTTGGTATGAAGGGCTTTATCAGGAATGGTGCCACTCTGGGCTTTTGGTTTTCTTTTTAACGACTTCCATATAAACTCAACGCATTGACAAAATTACGAAGACTAAAACCACACGACCATCTTGTTAGTTGCAAAAAATATTTGGAAAAATTTAACACTTATTTACAATAAAAACTTTTAGCAGACTCTAAATAGAAGTTCTCTTACTTAGACATAGACAAGGTGTTCATAAGAAAAAAACTTCAATAAATAAATACTTAAATGTTACCATTAAGTGTTTCTGTCCCAAGTTTAGAATCAAAACAAGGATGTGTATGACCAGCAGTTCTACTAAACATTAAACTAGTGATCCTGGGTAGTGCCATGATAGAAAAAAAAAAAGTATATAGTGTTTGAAGAAAAATAAATAAATAAATTATTATTTATAAATTTTACTATTGTATTTATATAAATAAAAATACAATAAACAATGAATCTATGAATGGATAAATAGAATTAATAAATTAATTAGCTATATTACTAGACATAAGATAAACAAAATCAATATTATTTCTATATATTAGAAATAAATTATCAAAATATGAAACTAAAAGTAACATTATTTTGATACAAAATATAAAAATGTAAAATAACACAATATTCAGTATTTTTTTTTAAAAAAAACAATGTAATATATCCACACTGAAAAATTCCAATCATTTCTAATGTGGTGGTTTATAAGATTTAAGGACTTTTGATAACGTGACACTACCCACTGACACTTGCATAGATGAAAGACAGGATTCTGTTATTTACAAATGAGAGGAGATCACTAGGTAGGGCCACTCAGGGAGTTCAGCTGAGCACAGGTAACCTAGCAAACTAGGACTTGGAGGAGGCAGCTTTTGTATGACAGGGAGGTGGAGTTAGCTTGGTTTTACTCTCAAGTGACTAATTTGAGTAATTTCTTCATGCCCAGGGCATAACTGCTGCCTGAGGTGTCTAGTATCTGGCCCCAGAGGCAGTTGTGGATCGTGCATTGTGATCCCTGATTGGAAGATCCTGATAAGAGAAATGATTGGGATTTGGACTTAATCAGCTGCTAAAGGGGAAGTGACTAGACTGTATGTACTAAGGCCTCCAAACTGAGTCAAGATCAAATTGCAAAAGAAACAAAACAAACAAACAAGCAAAAATAAGATATTACATGTAATAAGTTACATTGATTCATTTTTTAAAAGTTAACCGAACCTTGCATTTCTGAAATAAAGTTGGAATATGAAGTAATATTCTTTATATGTCACTAAATCTGATTTACTACATTGTGTTTAAGCTTTGTATTTACAGTCATAAAAGACACTGACATAGTAGTTCCTTTTCTTGTAATATCCTTCTTAGGTTTTGATATCAGGATTACACTGGTCTCATAAAATTAGCTGGGAAATGCTTTCTTTTCTATTCTTTGAAGTGTTTTATATAATATTAGTGGTTTTTTTTTTCTTAAATTTGGATAAATTTAACCACGAAATCATTTGTACCTGGAATTTCTTTATGGGATAGTATACCCTAACATTTTTTTAGTAAATTATTTTATGCCTTCTATTTTTATTAATTTCAATTCATCTTATAATTTTAGTTACTTTCGTAGATTGCTTTACATAGCTAATTTTTTCTACAATTGTTTTATTTTTCTCCTCAGTCTACTGACCACTGAAATTTATTTTCACCTTAAGAAGCCCTTCTATATTAGTTTTTTCTATAATTCATCTTGCTTTGGCTCTAACTGTCCAACAATTTTTTAAAAAGGCTTTTAATATAGTCATTTATTTTTCTCTCATCTTTGATTAATACTTTATGATAGATGATATTATGCATATTGATTTAAAAAAATAAAGCTCTAGTTTATGAATATCTAATTTGTTTCACATACTTTATATTTCGAGTTGAGCATCATTCTTTATATAGCCAATTAAAAAATATTATTGGCAATAATAATATTTAAATAATATTTAAAATGTGAAGCATCGAGCCCTCATTTAAATCTTGTAACAACTTTATCGTTATCTATCTGATAACTACATTAGTTTTTCTCATTTTACAAATGAAAAAAATCTAGATAAAGGAAGTTTTAATAACTGGTTCAAGAAACATGTCTAATAAGTGAACACTAGCAAATGAAATAGTAGTCATTGAAACAAAGCCTGACTGAATCAAAAACTGTGTTTATTAAATTATATTAACTCATACAAATTTTAATCTTTAATTGATTATGCTTTTTTGAACTGCCTAAACTAACAGATATGTTTTTAGTCAAGTTCTATAATATTGAGCCTTGTGTTTGATGCTTTATTAAGCATAAACCTTGATCCAAAGTAAGCCAGTGCTTTATAAAGGGAAAAGAAAAACTATCAATGTGTATATGAGTTTAATTTATTTGTCAAGGAAGTATAAACTACAGACAGATTTCAATATTAGCAAAAAATAGAATCTGAACTCTACATATGAGTTCCTTTGAAATGCATCTCTTTCTGTTGAGAAGTGTACCTGAAGATGATTAGATGAGACTCTTATACATACTGGTATTACTATGCTACAATAATTATACTTTAACTTAATCACAGAAAGATCCAGTTGTCACACTTTGTCAATTTTATTTGACAACAAATTAGGCAACAAATTAAGATAAGAAGAACTTGACTTCATTGTCTTAGATATTTTAACCATGAAATTCGTTGAACGTCTTATTCCATTTTTCTAGCTACTTACAATACATTTGTATGTGGCTGTCTTAATTTTCTCAAAACTCATAATAGCCAACTCTGGGGGATGTTTTGACTTTACTGAAACTACTCCTCATAGGCATTCCTGGCTCTTGACATTTTATTCACCATCTTTCCTCAAATGCCATTTCTAATCTTATGATCTTTAAAGCTTTCTTTTGTATTTCTTGACTATAATAGGAAACTACATTGATCTCTGATTATCTATAATTTCATGTTTAAACCCTTTAGCTGTCTTTGCATTTCACTGATAATCTTTGCCTCATCATCAAAATGTCTGAAAAACAAATGTTTTGAAACCTTGTCAGAATAACTTTCATTAAAACTTAAATATTATAATCAACAAACATTTGACTGTAAGATATGACTTCAAAACAAATGGTTTTATATATATATAGCATTAGTAATTACATATGGATATATATAAAACAAAACAAATGGTTTGTGATATATTCACATATATAAATATGAATATATATGTATATATGAAATACACAGTGAATATAGTAGTGTGTGTATATATATATGTGTATGTGTGTTTGATATCTAGTGATCTACAAATTTCACTTTGATAAAACACAGCATCTGTTTCTTTGGTTATGCCAAAGTCTAAATCTGAAATGCTATTCTCATATAACCATATTTCACTCTTCCTTTGAGTTCCAAATTATGAAGTTAAAAAGCCATTCCCAGCTAATCCAATTTTAATGACTTTTCTTTTTTGTCTAAATTTCTATATTTTTTTATAGGCAAAGAAACCCACTTAATATTTGATTCTGAATTTACTAAATTTAACTATACCATTTTTTTTCTAGTCCAGGCAAGTAGAATTGTGATGGATCTTATTATAAGAATCTAAACTTGTATACATTTCAACATTATAGTCTCTTATAAATATGTCTTTATATTTAAAGTATTGATAAACAAAAATAGAATTTGAAAAAAATCTATTTTGTTTACACATATGTGAATAAAATAACTGTCTAATTTTATTGTTCACTTACCTTCAAAGTCTTTGTGTCATACGTAATAGATTTATTGGCTGAGGTGAAGTAGTAGAAGGATCTAAATGAAAACACATTGTGGAGAAAAAGAAACAAAAATGATGTTGATGGGAAGATGTCACACTAAAATATATCAAAATCATGAAGGGAAATCTAAAAATCTGTGTATATATCTGGTATAGAGTTTAGTTTTGAATTTTTCCTGTAGGTGTTTGCTGTGTATGTATGTAAATATGGTGCAAGATGTTTTTATTCATTTTCTACATTTGTATTAAATTATTTCCAAGTTTTCTTTACAGTTACATCATGCACTATTAGTTCTCAATAATTTTGAATACAGAATAAGATTAAACTTTTACAACATATGTAAAATGTGCTGAATTTATCTTACTTAACAATGAAAACATTAAGCATAGTAGCAGTACACACATTGTGATAAAGCAGAATGTGAAAAAGACTATTTTAACCAATCCATATCTTTGAAGTAGCCATATGTAATCACTTCAGAATTAAAAATTACAGTCAGGTTAATTGTCCATTTCCTGCAAAATATATAGCTGAAATTTTAATAACACAAAGAGATCAGAAAGCACCTCCCTCTAAAATCTCATTTGAAAAAACATTTATTAAAAATGTACTCCATTGTATAATATAATGAGACTTAATATGGTTTACATACTTTATTATAGCAATCATTTTTTGATCGTTTCTTAGAAAAATCAGGATAAAAATTTTAATTCTTATATTTTCTGTATTTCATGCATTAGTACATATTTTTAGAGTTTGAACTTTTCCAATTTGATATTTTGTACAATTTTGTTAATATAATGACATTTTTTTTCAGCAGGTAACCTCTACATATTTTATTCAATTTTAGTTGAAGGCATTAGAAAGCTTATTAGCTTTTATTGCTTCTGTGGTATTTTGATGTTCAAAAAATAAACAAGTGACTATGAAAAACTTGTATGGCTTTATGGTTTGTTTTTAAATGGAAATTTTCTCAACCATGTTATCTCCTCTAAAGTATTAAGACTTTTTAATTTATTTAAACTCTATGGTCTATTTTCTTTCCACTTGTTTTTGCAATCTTCAGTTGATCCAACTGAAAGCTGTGTCTATAAATTTTAGTCTTTTTCTATTGTAGAAACCCAGCAGAATAGCTGAATATACCAAGCTATAAATACACATTTCAATCAAAGCCTAAGTAAAAAAGCTCCATAGTTCCGAACTTAAAAAGGGTTTGAAGATATTTGCAGCTTCTACATCTTTCTTATGTGTAGTCAGATTCTAATTTAAAAGGCAATAGTTTTACTACAGCTGATATATGGTGCTGCCCTTAGAAGTGCAATTAAGCTGTATTAGTGCAGAGGTCACTTCAGAAGTTGTGGAAATTAAACATTTATAACATTGGATCAAAAGTGATTTGTGCATCACACTGATGATCCTCCATTTATACAATTACCCGTCCTTAGATTGCTTGGGTCTTAAAACATAAAAACCATTAATAGAGCAAAAATAAGTATGAAATGAGCATTAGATGCAGTTTCTAATGAAAAATGTATTAGTCCATGCTAATGCAAACGAATAGAAGTTAAAAAGATCGAGGTAAGCATGATCGGATGCAACAGAGCATAATCACTCATGATGTTCCAGCAGCAGAAAAATCAATGCTTCCAAAGGCTTGGAAATTTTAGCAAACCATGCGAGCTACAGAAAGTAAGTCTCTGCTTTGCACTGGGGCACCCCTTTCTGTTCTGAACATTGTATGTTAATAGAAATATTGATAAAATTTTATATATATATATATCAAATAAATAACTCAAATATCTTTCAAGTATCTGCTACATGGAGGTACTAAGCCAAGAATACAGTTCCTCTTTAATGAACTCAGCATCCACTTAAAGGAGGCAGACAAAAATGAATACATCCTAATGCAAGATTAAAAATGATAGACATGTGTACAAAAACCTATGGGAAAAGCTGAAAGGATGTCAAATCTGAATGAATGAAGAAAGGAATGAAGCACTGAAACATAGATTGTATAAGGGTTAACATAATAAACTTTTCGTTGAAGGTGAGGCAGCAGCTGGAGCCCTACTCATCCCTTTGTAGCATGTCTCCTTGAAAGCAGAATAGGCCAGATGAGAGAACCAAAGGTTTGATTTTACAATGCAAAGTCGCAAACTTACTGACTCTCGGGACCATGTATACATAGCTCTGAAATTAACCTTATTATAATATATACAAGAGACAATCAGCTGGTGTATCCGTTTTTCAAGAATATGAGGAGTTTTAATTTTTCTTTCTTCCGCTTTACTGTTTAAATTGGTGTGATATCCCATCCAGACTTCTAGTCGCTTTTGTGCCAACTTACATGAATGCATATCTGATGTTTTTTAATGTTAAATTGTTTTTCATCTTTCTTCTATGTTCGTATGAAGAAGCTTTTTTGTTGGCAGGGTTGTTTTATTTTGCCAATACTGGACAATAGCCTCTCAAGAATTTGGCAGAGCATTTATCTGCATCATAAGGAAGGTTAATAAGTTCCCTTTTAATTGTAAGTTTTATTTTATGATTCTATTATTTTATTAAGAACTCAAACAACATATGCTAGGGGTAATACATTAGTTACTAAAACTGTGAGGATTAGCAAAATATCTACATATTTTTAAGTCGATGCATTATGACAATCAAAACCATCTACACATACAGAGTTCTCAAGTTTCTATCAACATGAATTTCTTATCTCACTATCTTTATCCATATGACATTAGACTACTTCAGGAAAATCTTGACAAGGAAGGTGAATGTTGCAAATAAATTAACTGTTCTGAAAAAAACATCTTGATATACATTAAACCTTTCATCTTCAAAAGACAGTATCAAAACACTGTTTGCTCACTAAGACTTTTTGAAACACTTATGTCAAAACCCTTGTTTTGCTGTTTTTTACTGATGTTTGTTCAATCATTACATCATGATTCTTAACCATGTTTAATCAAGTCCCTGTGTATTGATGCATAGAATTAAAAGAACCATTCACATAACACAAAAACAAACAAACAAACAAATAAATAAACAAAAATAAGAAAGAGGTTTGAGTTCAGTTAAATAAAAATTCTTTAAATCCAAATTCCCTATCAAATTATGGCTTACTTTGACAAGAGTAAAGTCACATAAAATAAGTCCTACTCATCACTGCTAAAAATTGGGGGGAAAATGAAGTAAAAAAAATGAAATAAAATTTTAACTGATTTAAATCTGTATCTCTACATCTCTTTATCTATATCTATAGGTAATTATCTTCATCTATATTTACACTTATATATCACAATAATTCAAACAGCATATGGCAAAAATGCACGTCATCGCCTGCATTCCCAAGTGGTTTTCGTAAACTAGGAAAGGCAAAATCTCTTAGCTTTTAATCCTGCCCACTCTCCTCTACCACACAAAATGTTCTGTGAAAATGAGATACATTAAAATAATGGAGAGAGTAAAATAAAATAATATGAGAGAAAATAAAATTATTAGTAATAGAAATCTTAAAATTTCTTTTACTCTTAATTTGTAGTGAAGCGGATGGCTAGGTTAAGTAGAAATTCTGGGGATAAATACACAAATCTAAAACATTCTAACAACAGAAGCTACTCAGAAAGCTTGTGTTTCTCCAAGAGGCACGGAAACCACTTTACTAAGCATTTTTCTGCGTGTGTGTGTGTGTGTGTGTGTCTACTGGGAGGATAACTGGAGAGTGAAGACAAAATTATCATAATCACCCAGAGCTAATTATCTCCTTCAGTAAACAGGAATTTAGCAGAAAGGAAGTTAAATGAGAAAATAGATAAGGCAAGATACTCTAGGGGAGTACGAAGGCCAGGGAAATAAAGTACTCTGGGAACTCAGATGAAGTTTTCTCTCCAGCTGGACACTAACAACGCCATGGTCCCCAAACCCTCTTGTGCCAACTGTTTCCTTTAAGGATCTGTAAATGGAATGGGAATGGCTGGCTGAGAATGAGTTTATGAGGAATGATGAGGAGATGGGGACGTGAAATACTGTAGGGCAAATTGCCACTGTTGAAGTGAATCTTTAGGAGACCCTCGAAATTGGGGAGATATTTAAACCTATGTTATGTGTTCCATGTAAACACAAATGTAAGTTTTTTGTGTGTTCAGAAAGGAGTGAGAACTAGATAAGGGCAATTATTACTTAAGAAAAAATTAATTATCTACTAAGTAACCAGGATAATAAGCTACAAGTTTCAGAATACTTAATAAAGCGGCATTGGTCCTGAAATAAACTTCAGATGAATCAAAAATTGTTCATTGGTAACCTGTACCTTGGAACCATAAAGAAACTCATATTTTGAAAATATCTGTTGTGTGGGGGGAGGGGGATGAAGGTTGCTGAGGTGACAGATAATAAATAAGGAAACTTCGATAATGTTTAATTAGCATAATGTTTTGATGAGTTTAACAATTATTTTTTGGACATTTCAGAATCATAAAATTAAAAAAATATATCATTTGAAGTGTTAGTTTTCATTGACTGATGTTGAATTTATAGAAAATGTCCAAGTTCATTAACCACATAGCATAAGTATTTTCATTCTAAAAACAACTGATTTTTAAACTTATTTATTTGCACTTTAACAGAATGATTTAAACAATTCTATTACTCAGGATTCAAATGAAGTACAAATTTACTATGACTCATGTTTTTTAGGAAGATTTCACAGAAAATAACTAGGGAAAAGCACTGAAATTTTTTATCAAACGGAAATCCAGACTCCACACAAATGCTACTAATACTTTCCTAGCATGAATGGACTGTACATATATTCAGTACACTTTTAGCATCTCAGACATATAAAATATTGATAATTTTTCTGATATAAGCTTCTCCATTATGTAGAATTCATTTAAAATATCACACAATTTCACTAAAGCCCCACTTTCATTAAAATATTTAGCATTTCTTAAGATTATTTTATAAATTAATGTAAATTATATACTCATACATACAAATAAACACCAAAGAAAAAAATAGCAAGCAGATGTTTGTGTTGAAGTACACATCTGTTGTCAAGTGAAGTAATTTTATGTATGCTAAATTGCATCTGCTCCTTATTTTTCTCTTAAGAATAAATATTATAACTAAAAATGGTATTTTATCAATTAAAATAACAATCACCAGGAAGTGAATTTTATACTTTGTAACCCTAAATGTTGTATTTATTTCATTTTTATTTTATAAAAGAAATGTCTAACAAAGTATTTGTGCATCAAAAGTGGGATTTACATATAAAATCATATTTCTAATGACTAATTGTAGCTGTATACTATTAACGATTATTAAAAGAATTATGTTAGGACATACTACGTCATCAACTGACTGCTTATTGTTATTAGCAAGCAAGATACTAATTAGAATCACTTTCTAATTACATATTTATATATTTTATATCAATATAAATGGCTGCATTATTTTGATGACACCACGAAGAATAAAAAAGAGTCATGATTTATTGTCAGCTGTGGCAACTTGGGAAAAAACAGTTAAATAAAACTGAACTGGCAAACCCTAAACAATCATGCATGCATTTAATAGGGGTTTCATTAAACTAAAGAATTAAGTGGGTGCTGTAAATATATTTGTGCAGCTGACATTTATTACATTTGTATATTGTCAGCTTCTAAAAATACCCAGGAACATATTTAATTGATCAAATAATTTATTAAAATAACAACGAAAAATTTAAATTTCAGTAAATAGGCCAAAAAAGTTTAGAGATTTTATGGGAATACAGTAGATACTGTCATTATCTGCAAGGAAAAAAAGAATATTTTCTTTTTATAAAAGTGGAATTCTTCATGGGCAATGCCTTCATTTTACTTTTAAACATATGTGTCGATATCACGGGGAAAACCCTAAAAAGATATGTTGTGTCTTTGCACAGTGGCTCTCCAATGGAGACAATTCCCGAAGGAGCAGATAGCTAAAAACTGTCTCCTGACAAGACTCTCAGAAATTAGTACAAGAAGTTTTTTATAGGGGGATCTGGTTAAATCTTTTTCAAAACTTCACAGATTGTTGCTAAGCACACTACAGAAAAGTCAGCACTGGTATTTGGACGCAACTACCATATTGTTGATTGTATATATGCGTGTGAATGTACATGGAGAGTATGTACGAAATATTTTTCTACAAAAGTACTCTTCATTAAGTTCGCTTTAGATACAATCATCTCGAGAAATTGAGAAGTAAGTTTTAATAATTGATATTTGTGATTTTCTAGTGATTAAACATTAATATTTAATATATAGTTTTTATTTAAATCTTTTGACTTTATTTTTTCTTTTAGAGTTTTTGTAAAATTCGAATTGATTGTGCTATACATATAAAATAGCTCATCATTAAAACAGTGTGGTTAGTATTGTCTTTAAAAATGCATTTTAAATTATTGATTCGATTTTTTAAATGTTTATAAGAACATACCCATGTTGTTTTATTTTTTTACTTAAGATTCGATTATTTACATTTTCTTAGGAATCTGTTGATTCTACCTTCATTTATAAATGCAATCACGTAAGTTGTTCACAATAGTCTCTGATTATCTTTTGTGTATATATATGCATTTGTTTGACCTGAAATTTACTATTGTTTAGGTCCATAAATCTAAAGTTTATGCTAACATATAAAATATAAATATGTTAAAAATGATTTTTGACCTGAAGAAATGCAAATAATTTCTGTAAAGATAAAAAAATTGCAAAGCTATAGTTTTATTATACATTTCAAAATATGTACCTTGGGGACTATGAGACTCTCTCCTGGGGGGTCATAAAGTCAAAACTTTAAAAATAATGATATTAAGATTATTTGCCTTTTTTTATTGTATTGACATTTTCACTGGATATGCAAAAGCAGTAGCAGGTACATTTTTGGTGGTTGAGAATATATATTTCACTTAATGTTCTTTTAAATCAAAAACAAAAATTATTACCTTAAAATCTCTATATTGAATATACATTTCTTATTCATTTCCTTAAATATCAAACTTTGAGAATCTTTTTATTTTAAAAAATTTCATGAGAAAATCTTCTTTTGTTGCATACCAAATCATGATAGTTCTCTCTGGAAAGAGTACATAAGACATTGTTTGAGTTGTAAGCCATTTTTATTTGAAAAAAACAGCTTCACAGAAAAACTATGATTATCCAGTTGTGGGTAATCATAGTGCAGATATTTCTTAAAAATAAACAAAGTGAACCTGTCAGCTCATGAAAACCACAGTGTTTGTTGCCAATAACAAACTGAGAGCTTTCAGCCTTCTCAATACTTAGTAAAGTTTCCTGATGTGATAGTGGTAGTAATAAATTTGATTTTTGATCATGTATACTATATTACAGAACATATTGTGTAAATATTTGAAATATCTGCTAACTCAGAAAAACATCTTTCTACCTCAACTTTGATATAACTAAAAACGAAATGTGAAATTGTAGTTAACTATGTAATGTATTTTTATTGGGATTAGAAGATATACATTACAGGTTTGTAACTTTCTAGCAATATCATTTTTTTCTTAGATAAAATGGAAAAGTAGATTGTTGACATGTTTCTCTAAAATAGAATATCAATTGTATAACAGACAATTAAAACTAAAATTAATGATCAGTTTCTAACTGTAATTTACCTTTGTTTTATTTTATTTTATTTTTTTGGGAAAAGATTAATGAATTAGAAGCTAAACAGGTCAGTGAGAAAAAAATACTGTTGATGTTCTAATTAATTAACCAATTAATTATGTAATTGATATCCATAAACTACTTCATCCAGCAACAGCAGATTACACATTTTTTCTCAAGCTCACATGGAACATTCACAAAAATAGATATTCTGGGCCATAAAACACACCTTAATAAGTTTAAAAGACTAGAAATCATACAATATATTCTATGCAATTAAAATGGAAATTAATAACCAAAAGATAACTGGAGCTCCTCCATACCCTTGAAGATTAAATCACATACTTCTAGGTAACACATATGTGAAAGAAAAAATAAAGAAAAGTTACAAATGTTTTGAACTAAATGAAAACACAATTTATTAAAATCTGTGGGATTCAGTGAAAGTGTGTTTACAGGGACATTTATAGCATTGAATACATATATTAGAAAAGTAGAAAAACTGAAACGTATATTTTTATATATTTTATATACATATACGCAAAGTATTCAGAAGACATAGTAAAAATTAGAGCAGAAAGCAATAAATGTGAAAACAAAACATCAACAAAAACAAAAGTTGTTTCTTTAAAAAGGCCAATAAAATCAATGTCTCTAGCCAGACTAACTTAGAAAAAAAGAGAGAAGACACAAATTATTAATATCAAAGACGTAAGAGGGGATATAACTATAGATCCCATGGCCATTAAAAGAATAATAAAAGAATACTATGAACACATAGTACTCTATGTCCACAAATTTGATGACTCAAGAGAAATGAACCAATTCTTTAAAAGACACAATATGCCCAAATTCACACAAAAAGAAATACACAATCTGAATACATTTATACCTATAAAGAAATTAAATAGGAAATTAATAAGCATCAAAAACAACAACCAAAAAAAAATCCTAATAGGCACAGATGGGTTCATTTAAGAAATAAATTATACCAATTCTCTACAATCTCTTTCAGAAGAAAAAACAGAGAACACTCCCTTACTCATTCTATGAGGCCAGTATTACTTAATTCCAAAACTGGACAGATGTACATAACAAGAAAACTACAGTTCAAATTCTATCATGAATATTGATGAAAAAAATTCTCAATAAAGTATTAGCACATTAAATTAAACATTGAATAAAGATAATTATTTACCCACACTGTTTTGAATTTATCCCAGGTATGAATAGCTGGTTCGACATTTGAAAAACAGCACAATCCATCATATCAATATGTAAAATAATAAAAATCACATGATTATATCAACAGATGCAGAAAAAGTATTTGACAAAATCCAAACCTATTAATGAAAAAATTCTTGGTAAACTAAGCGAACTTTTCCCACTTGATAAAAAAATATGTACAAAAATCTATGGCTAATATCGTACTTAATGATTAAAAATATCAAAGCTTTCCCATTAAAATAAAAAAGAAAAGCAAGAATATTGCCTCTGAGTATTTCTTTTCAGAATTATACTGCAAGTCCAAACTAATGCAAAAAGACAAGAAGAGAAGTTGTGTAATAAATGAGAAGAAATAAAACTTTGTTCATATATGAAATCCTTTTCTATGTAAAAAACTCAAGAGAATTGGTTTAAAAAATCCTGGAACTGATAAACAATTATAGCACAGTTGGGGGATAGATGGTTCTTATACAAAGGTCAGTCACTTTCCTATATATCAACAATAAACCAGTGGAATTTGAAATTTAAAACACAATAATACCATTTGCATTATCACTCCAAAAAATTAAATACTTAGGTATGTATCTTAAATTATAAAAATTCAATGACGTCAAAGAACTAAATAAACATATTTTATATTCATGAATAAGAAGACTCGGTATTGTCAAAATATGTTTTCCCAACTTGATCTATAGATTCAATGCAATCCCATTCAAAATCCCAGCAAGTTATTTTGCGAATATCAACAAACTGATTCTAAAGTTTATAGGAGAGGCAAGGACTCAGAATAGCTAACACAATATTAAAAAAGAAGAGCAAAGTCGGAGGACTGATATTACCCTACTTTAAGACATTATAGAGCTCTAGTAATCAAGACAGCATGGTATTGCTAAAAGAATAGACAAATAGATCAGTGGAACAGCATAGCCAAGAAATAGATCCATATAAACATAGACAACTGATCTTTAACAAAGAAGCAAAGAGTAAAAATAGTCATTCTAACAGTGCTAAAACAACTGACATCCATGTGAAAAAAAAATTAGGCAAAACCCTTAAACCTTTCATAAAAATTAACTCAAAATATATCATAGAATTAGATGCAAAACACAATAATACCATTTGCACAATAATATAAGACTTCTAGAAGATAACATAGCAGAAAATCTAGATGACATTGAGTTTGGCGATGACTCTTTTGGATATAACACCAAAAGCATGATCCATGAAAAAAAGAATGATAAATCTTAGTTCATCAAAATTAAAGTTTTTTAGCTTTGTGAAACAGACTGTTAAGAGAATGAAAAGACAAGTGACATAGGGAGAAAATTGCATAAATGTATCTGATAAAGAAATTGTCTCCAAAATATACACAAACTCTTAAAACTTCACAAGAAAACAACCCAATTAAAAAAAAAAAAAAAAAACGGGCCAAAGACTTTAATAGACACCTCACCAAAAAAGATATACAGATTGCAAATAAGCATACAAAAAGATCTTTTATATCATATGGTATGAAACAAAGTGAAAATTAAACCAACAATGACATATCACTACATATCTATTAGGGCAGCCAATATTCAGATCGCCAACAAAACCAAATGCTGGCAATGATATGAAGAGATGGGAACTTTCATTCATTGTTAGTAGAAATCCAAAATAACCACTTTGGATGATAGTTTAACAGTTTCTTACAAAACTAAACATTTTCTTACTATGCAACTAGCAATTGCACTCCTTGATTTTATTCAAAGAAGTTGAAAATTATGTCTGCACAAAACCTTTTTTATGGCTCCTCATAACAGCTTTATTCATAACTGTCAAAACTTAGAAGCAACCGAGGTGTTCTTCATAGGTGAATGTATAAGTAAACTGTGGTACATCCTGACAATGTTATTCAGTACTAAAAAGAAATGAGCTATCAAGCCATGACAAGACATGGAGAACCATTAAAAGCATATAACTAAGTAAAAAGAAGCCTATCTGAAGAATCCATATACCATATGATTCCAACTATATGAGATTTTGGAAAGAATGAAACTATGAAAGCAGAAAAGGTCAGTGGTTTCCAGGAGTTGGGAAAAGGAAAGAACGAGTCGATGGAGCGTGGAGTATTTTTAGGGTAGTAAAACTACTCTGTATGATACTATGATTGTAGGGACATGTCATTATACACGCGTCCAAACCATAGAATGTACATGAAGAGTAGCCCCTAATGTAAATAATTATGTGTTAGCGTAGGCTCATTAATAACAACAAATGTACTACCCTCATAAGGGATGGGGCAGGTTACATATGTGTGGGGGAAGAGGATATATGGAAAATCTCTGTAACTTCTTCAGGATTTCACCATGAACTTATAACTGATCTAAAAAATAGTTTATTAAAATAAAAACAGAAGTAGAGTGAAAAACCTTATATGGTTCACTTTATTTCATCTCTCCATAATTCACCCATGTAGCATCATAGCTGTACGTGAGTGCTTGTGTTTATGTGTATGACCCTTCATGTGACATTTTTCTATGATACTCTATTTTTCTTTTATTATCTGTTTTATAACTCCTTATATCTATGATGTTCAGATTACAAAATGGCATATAATAAATAAATACTTATTTTAGTTCCTGACTAATATTTTATGATGTTTTATGATGAGAAGAACAACACATATAAATGACACACTAATGCCATAGAAAATAATGTCTTTGGTCCCCTGTGAAATCTTTGCCTCTGTTACATCTAGACACTTTAGCAGTTGATTAATTAGGATGGAGCTAAAGCTCAATAGCATGTAAGAATAGTATCACAGGATGATGTATTAAATCAACATTACTGTTAATTTGAAATGATGTTTACAATAGAGCAAGACAATTTAATAGGAAGAGATCACAAAAGAAGCTTTGGGTTAAGAATGTAGAAGACATTCTTTTAACAATGAAAATAAATAAACCCTCTACTGGGTATTTACCTCAAAGACTTGAAACCAATATCTGAAAAGATATTTACACACCAATATTCATAGCAGCATTATTCACAGTGGCCAGGACATGGAAGCAACCGAAGTGTCCGGACGACTGGATAAAAAAGTTGTGGTACATATATACGATGGAATATTACTCAGCCATAAGAAGAGATAAAATACTGCCACTTGTGACAACATGAATGGACCTCGAGATAATCATGCTAAGTGAAATAATCCAGATAGAAAAAGTTGAAAAATCACACGATATTACTTATATGTGAGATATAAACCTAATAGCAACAAATGAACGGGACAAACAAACTGACTCATGGACATGGACTATAGACTAGAGATTACCAGAGGGTAGAGAGTGAGGGAGGAGGGAGAGGTAGATGGAGTAAAGGGAAACAAATATGTGGCGACAGAAAGAAATCTAACTATGGGAAGTGAACACGCAGTATAAACATGCATGCCTTACTGTTAAAGTGTGCAGCTGAAACTTACTGGATTTCATTAACCAATGTCACCATAAAAATAAATTAATTAATTTAAAAAAGAAAATAAAGAAAATAATTAAAATAGATATGGTAATGAATAGAAAACCTACATCTCTCAGAAGAGTAGTAGTGACTTGTATTAAAATTAATATAGTAAATTGACATAGTAAATATGACAGTAAATTATTGCTTAGCAGTACTGATATAAAATATTTTAAAATTGAAAGCATTATTTTTCCATGTCCTCCCTCTCTTCCTCTTTCCTCCTCCTCGAGCATTCCTGGTATGATCGGGCGGAGGAAGGAGGCAGGAAGAAAAGAGGGAGGAGAGGCGGGTCTGGGAGGGAGGAGGGAGTTGTGTTCGTTCTGCGTTCTGGGAGGTGTCGGGAGGTATTCGGGGGTTGGCTGGTCTGCGGAGGGAGGAGGGAGGGAGGAGCTTGAGGGAGGAGGCGTTCTTGCTGAGAGGGGTTCGGGAGGGCGGGATGGGGGATTTTCTTCTATTCGAGATCTCTCTCCCCTTTTCATTCTCCTTCCTTCCTTCCTTCCTTCCTTCCTTCCTTCCTTTCTTCTTTCTTTCTTTTCTATTCTTTCTTTTATTCATTCTTTCTTTCCTTTTTTCTTTTCTTTTAAATTACTAAACCATGATCCTTCAAGGCAAGGACCTAGATACTCTAACACAAATCTTTATGTGTATATTCCAAGTGAAAAATATTTTTTAAAATTGAGACTAAAATACTTTGTCAACAGTGTTATCTGTAAATATAAAATATTATTTATAAATATATGTAAATGAAGTTTATGCTACTTGCATATTATTACCTATAATTCAGAATCATAGTTATGCTGAAAACATATTTAGCTATTTTGCCATCTGAAGAGGACACAAGGAATTTTTTAAATCATTTCCTAATTTATGATTTCATTTAAATATCAGTTGCTAAACTAATTAAAAGTCAGGCCATTATCAGAATTCCAGTTATTTTATCTTTCCCTAGGCACTTAATTACCAATAAAATCAATATCTTTGATTTTTTAAAGTACAAATTAAAACAATACACCTGAATATGATTATTCATCTATACTTTTAAAAAATGCATCTGCAGCATGTTAAATCGATTTTTCTTTTAGGCAAGGCAACCCTTGGTTGGTTGACCTCACAGATTGCAAAGACCTTGTCAGCTTACAACCCTTTTTTTTTCTTTTTTTTTATGCCTACACCTACAGTACCTGGTCTTCATAGGTGGTCTCCTATCCAAGTACTAACCAGGCCTGAGCCTGCTTAGTTTCCGAGATCGGACAGGATTGTGCTTGTTCAGAGTGGCATGGCCATAGACTAAATTAAGTGATTTAAATAATATAAATTGGTTTTTCTTTTCAACTAACAAAAGATCGAATTATAATACAGGTAGCTTAGAATCATGTTAGATTTTAATTATCACTATCAACACTATTAGTGGTTACCAAAGACCTTTCTTCACTTGTTTAGCTGTCACAAGCCACAGATATCATATCCAATGGCACAAAACTGATTTTAAGTTTTGTGTCATTTCTTATAATACATAATATAGAATGATTGATTTTTATTGCATTAGTTTAATGTAATGACATTAAAGTTAAATAAGCAGCTGGGATTGAAAAGGGTAATTTTTAATTATTTCCTGTTAACTCAAGTCTATCATTTATCTCTGTGATTGTTCAGTGTAAGACTGATGAAGACATTAAAAAAGATCTTTTTTTCTAAGCATACAATGAAACAGAACAATGTAATGTTGAGATATAAAAGCTAGAAATGGATTCTTCATGGAAAAAAATTGAGACAAAAGTAGTGTTTTGAAGTTTAATTTTAGGTACTATGAATAAACCATATGTTCTCATCTCCAGCATCTGTTAATTATGGTGATCAGGTTAAGTCTTTTTTTCAATAAATAAAAATATTTTGAATTGTTGCTTTTTTATGTAGGTGGAGGCCAGGCAACAAACTAAATAGAATGTGTTTTTGTTTTGCTTTGAAGATCTTGGTTAAAAATTCCTGATATTTGCAATTTATAGCTCATGTTAAAAAAACAATTAGGAATGCTCACAAACTTTGCATTGCTTAACATTTTCTAACCTATTCCAAGGGATGTTAAAGAATGCTTATGCTTAAAATACATACTTTCATTATGAATATTCAATGATCAAAATCATAGATACTTTTCAGACAATATTCATCAATGCGATTGAGCATTTTGATAATTCGAGATTTTACACTAGTCATTCAAAGTACTAGGCATTAGCGTGCTCACTCTCTGACAATGTAACTAAGGAAGTATGCTCATTTCTCTGGCAATTCCAGGTTGCATTAACTGTAAAGCAGTACCAAAGAATTCTTGACAATCTGAAACACTGAAAGATTCCAAAGACTGGTCATTTATTGGCTTGTGGAATGTGCTCTGGCATCTGTGGAGGTCTGAGAAGGGTTCAGTGTCAATGATGAGGGCTGTGATGGTTGAAGATAACTTATTTTATGGGTGGTTGGTATTTCGGATGAACTATGCTTTCGGCTTATGTGAACTACTCATATTCTTTAATACCAAGTATGTAGAACTAAATAAAAATTGGATAATCAGTGTCCTCGAAATTATACTTTTGGAAAATCTCTCATTTTAAAATTTGCTTCTACAAGCACCAAACAATATATATGCATGGGGAAAAAAATAAGCTTATTTAAACTACACCTACAGGACAGAGATGGCAAAATATTTATTGCTTTACAGAGCAGTTATTTGTAAAATAAAAATATTGTTTATGATTTTGTATGAGTAGAAGAGTATAGAAGATTGAGGTAATATTGCAGTATGATTATTTTAAGAAGATCTTGAGAGTAAGAGAATGATATGAAGACCAGACCTTTCTTCTTTTATGGTGCATGTGTTGAAGAAGCCCTATTTCCCATAAACTCACCTGCCTGCTTTCTCCATGTTATCTTCAAGCACCTGAGATCTAATAGGGAAAACTCCATAACTGATCAGTTGGATTCTCCTCTAAATTCCTAACCACTTACTTTGAGGGCTTCCTTATTATGGTCCAGAAATATTATATATGCTCCCACTTTTTATGGGGATTTAAAAAAATATTCTTAATTTTTCTTACAAATGTAGATGTATTACACGTTAATAGGAAAAGATTAAAATGGCGCAGAAACATAAAAAATAGTAATTTAGCACTTATACTATATGCAAGATCATGTCATAGGGTTTATAGGATTAGTAAGAGACATAGGTAGTCATCAAATATTTCACTCAGGTAAATTTAAATGACAAATTCTAGGTTTATTAATGAAAGATACTTAATGCTCTGAAAGAGGTGGACTGGTCCTTGTTGAAGTTCATGGAGAAAAATATCGCAAGGAAATAAGTGGCTCGCTGAGATTTGGAAACAAAGACTTACTTAGATGAAGGGTTTGGCCTGTGACCCATTAGGAAAGAAGGTAAAGAGACCAGGGCGCTGGAACTAGAAGAGGAGGAGCTTCATGAAGCCGCCGTTAGTCAGTCTTCACCATAGTTTTCTTAGCCCTCTAAAAAACAGAAAGAACCCTTCGCATGTTCTAAGTGGGGAGGGGAATGCTTCATACTCCATTCTGATGCAGTCCTGTTGAACTGATTACTCAGTCCAATAAGGCCGCCCCTTCTGCTGCTGCTCTAGTGGAAGTGCCATCCTGGGCATCCTATCACCTAGTATGCTTCTTTTCCTCCAAAGGCGGAAGTTCCCCCAATTTCTGCTGCTTTTGCTAACTGTCTCGATTCTTCAGTATGTTTTTGAATATTTTTCTTTCAGATTTATAATTTTCTACTGGAAGTAAAGTAAGTGCAATAAAGGAACATTTTTTAACACACATATATATAAAATATATATATGACATATATATGTAATATCACATATGTCATATATATATTATATATATGTATATTCACATGTATATATATATATATGTAAAATTTTCTCTCTTCCTTTGGCTTTCTCTACTAGTCCCTATAAATAAATCACCAGGCTCAAATTCAGATCTGAGAATGCATAGTAACTACGAACAATAGAAAGATTTTCTATAGTTTTTAAAATAATAAATTAGAACATTCACATGCTATTTTCAATCATGTACAATCAAATATTATCTGGTAATGTTTCTTCAATGAAGCTGAGTATATTTCATTTCTGAGGCAAGTGGAAAGGATCGGAAGTGAACTGTGAAACTAAAATAAGAATAACTCAACTGATTACCAAAGCGCCACTTTGCCAAGCAGCAGTTCACTGTTTTTATATTGTAAGTTCCTTTTTACTGGTTTTTAAAATCCCTTTTTTACCCTTATTCAGTGCAATATATAAGTGTTTAGTTAAAGGTGATTTAGAAATGCATGAGTGGCTGAATGCTTTCTCCTTTTCTGCTTCCGAGAGTAGCATTTGCTTCTGTGTATTTCATGCTTTCTCTATTCACTCAAAAGATACATTTGGGGTTTATGTTTAAGGATTTTCATATACTCCAGAACATATTTATAATAAACCTATACGGACCATCAAACTGAAAAATCATGTTTACTTAGGTTCCAGATTTCTGATCCTTATTCTATATAAGCGTATCAATGCAAATGCAGTTTAAATTTCAGGAAAAATTACTTTTAATATCTACTTCTATTTTATTCAGAGTTATCAAAATGTCCCAGAGGCTTTACATTTTTTTATAAATTTTCATCTATTGCTGGAATGTCCCACTGAAGTCCCTCAGCTATGAATGATTTGGTCTATTGATATCTTCTTATTTTTAATAAGAGTTGTATCAGTTATCTTTACTATTGTATAAAACACCACAAATTTTGTGGCTTAAAACAAGATTCAGATTCTGTAAAAGCAGAAGACTGGGCACTGCCTGGCTGGATCCTCTGTTTAAGGTCTTCCTTCACAAGGCTTCAGTCAAGGTGGCAGTCAGGACTACAATCTCCTGGGTTCTATTTCAAGTTCGCTGATTATTGTAAATTCTTTGAAGTTGTATGACTGAAGCCCTTCGCTTCTGAAGATCCCCTATTATTTCCTACTACATGGCCTTCTTCACAATATAGCAGTTTTCTGTTCCAAGATCAAGGAGTGTCTACTGCTGCTTCCTCTATCACAACCACAATCAGAGATCATCTTTCTGTTGTTTAACTCAAAGTCAACTGATGAGCGATCTTAATTACACCTGCAAAATCTATTTGCTTTTGCTATATAATGTAATTTAAGCAACAGGGTGATATGTTACTATATTTATAGGCTTTGAAGGACATTTGGTCCTGTCCAAAACATCCATGGAGACATTTGGTCCATGTCGAAGGGTCTTTGATATCTAGTCCTGTCCAAAATGTCCACACTTAGAAAACTTCCCCGGGTTCAGATAGTTCACATGTTTATTTATACTTTTGGTCTACAGGATTAATATATAAAAAAATACTGTCATGGTTTATTGTGTTGTGTCTGTCTTGCCAATAATAACCTTTCTCACTCCAGTGTCCTAACTGGTAATGGTACATGGGGTTAAGTAGATGGATCGGTGTGGACCAAACATTGACAGGAATGCTTTGGACAGGACCGAATTTTCTGCTAATCAGTCACAGGTCCCGCCTACCCTCATCAGGAGGGAATTACACAGGCATGCACACCAGAGAGCAGAAATCTCGTGATCATCTTAGAATTCTGCCAACCCGTGAGTTTAAAAGACATTTCTAAAACAAAATGTTTAAGATAATTGTTTCAGTAGGTAAGTGTGCACACTAAGCAGAAGTGTAAATTTTATAAACGTACGCTGTGCGTTTCTAGAACATAGTGGTCAATTGAACATTTAATATTTTTTTTTCATATGAAAATGATATGGAGTCATTCCAATAGGTAAAAAAATGGTAGGTTTAGGGAGAAGGAACACAAATAAAATGCTACTTTCTCATATGTTTCAAGCAAAATGTTAGTAATTTCAAAATATTAATAATTTGCTAAGGATTTTTTAAAGATGCTACACGAATTAAGGTATTTATTGAACGCAGTTGGAGTTAAACACACTTAGGTGAGTTTAATTTATAATATTACAAATTCTCTTCCATTATCATGTATGGAAGTGCCCTAAATGTGGACGGGGAATCCTGAATTAACTTTTCTGTTCCATGAAGCACACTTGCTAGTCTCAGCTATTCAACAGTATGTAGGGAGCTCTATCGTTTCTACTTTTCACTACATGGTCCTAAACTAAATAACGTAATGAATATGGTCTATAGTTTTTGATTTATTATTTCCATTACCAAATTAGGTTTTCATTGCTTCAGTATACTTTGATCTGTTTGATGGCAATTTAGAATAAGGTTATATTTCTTAATGTTTCTTGTTTATGCATTCAGTGTCTTAGAAGAACATATTATTTATATAATTTACATGAGGACTGCAGATTTTTTGGGGGTGGGGAGAATCATGAACAATGTTTTTAAAGTTTATAGAAAGAGTAATGGAGATAAATTCTACCATTGTTGTTAGTTTTCTCAAAGATGTCTTGATAGGTGAAAAATATAAAAGAAAAATTATGATACGGAACTGATCTCTAATAATATGCACTCCATTGTACAAGTTCATCTTGCTAAACAGCTTCTCATTAAGTAAATCAAGCATTTGGGGGCATCACTCTAATTATATGTTCTTTAATATTAAATTTATTCAATATCTATTTTTCAATTAGCTAGATGGAATTTTATATTCCAATATTTAACGTGCATATGGTGCTTACTGCTGTGTGAAACTTAAATCCTTCGGTTTTGCTTTACATGATTAACATTTCACCCAGCTTAATCTGTATATTTGATTTTAAACTTCTGGGATGGTCTGTGATGCATGCTTTGAATGAACAAACAACAGCCTCAACTCTGAGAAGATGATTTTGTTATGGTCTTACTAGCATAACTGATCCATCTGCTCTCAATTTTTTGCACTTTACAATTCACTTGTATATGTGTATGTGTGTTTCATTCACATTTTGGCTTTTGCAAAAAGCTTTGGTTACCTTTTAAACACAATAAGAAATGCTGTCAGTTTATTTATCTGTTCCTTCATGTAGAGGATTGAAAAGGAGACTGGAGAAAGTAATTATAAATTTCTACTTCTGAAAACTTCCTACAACTGCATTTAATAAAACAAAATCAAAATAAGCATAAAAAACAGCCTCAGTATGGTATTGTGGGGGGAATTTAATGATTAGACTATCTGTTACATAAGACTTTGTATTTTTTAGATTAAAGTTTCAACATAGCCCACAAATCTGCTTGTGCTTGCTTTATTCTTTATCTCTTGTATCTTTATCTTTAGCATTGTACACAATTGTTATATAGCTGTTGCCAAAATGTTCTATGCAATTTTTAAGCAAAAATAATCCTCAGTAACCAGAGTTTGAATTTAATTTCTAATATCCCTCACTGGAAAAATCATGAGGATAAGATCCATGTGGTTTTTTATTTTTATTTATATTTATATTTATTTTTTTAAACTTTTTTATGGTAAAACTTCGGCTACTCTTAGAGAAATATTCTATTTTCTCACTTTCATGTTATCAGTCCCTCTCTCCCAAGACCAGCTGCAAAAGTAAATAGATAGATAGATAGATAGATAGATAGATAGATAGATAGATGATAGATAAATACATAGATACACAGATACATAGATAGTTAAGGTTGCAGTAAAGTTAAAAAAAAAAAAAAAAAACATTTGAGTAAAGGATCATAATCCAAGAGACCAAAATTCAGGTAACAACCCGACCCAAACTATGCTCTGGAGAGATCAAAGAAAGGCAGGGTTTATAAAGGCAAAAAACACAAAATGTAATTCTTTCGTGTAAATAAAGGATCAGATCACTGGCTAGGCTAAAAGGGATTGGTCAGTTCCAATATGCAACTGAGGAAGGTGAAAACCACAAGGAAAGAAGTAAAATCCCTAGGTGTCCATTTAGCAGTAGTTACAGAATGTTTATGGCTCCAACATGTTTTGGGCTGAGTTTAGTAACAGGTTTAGCAACTTCTAGCAGCTCTAGGAACTGAGGCACAACATGTATGTAAGCCCCATTTCCTTAATACTCTCCTAACTCTATTTTAATTGATTCTTAACTATTCCATTTTATTTTCTCCATTATTATGACCTACATCCTTACAAAAAGCACATAACAACATATCACTAACTTACAAAAGGCCCACATAGTCTTATAACTCCTGATGCTGATGAGCAACTGTTACTTTTATGGCATCCGCCAGAGATTTTTCTTCCTGATCAAAACCCACCTTGTATATTAAACTATATATATAACATATCCATGGATAATAGCGTGAATATAAGATAATATGTCTTAATCTTAGATTGGAAGATTTGTCATTCATTATAATTGATAGGTACACAACATGTACATTGTGTAAGGCACCTCACTAGTGTCTTGAATTAAAAAAAACAATGTTCAATGAAACTATGTTTAGCATCACAGGCATTATGGAAATGGAATTTAAAACCACAATGAGATATCACTATATACCTATCAAAATATCTAAAATAAAAAATAGTGTTATTACTCTTAAAGGCTATGAGTCCCAGGAGGTAAGTCGAAACCTGAGCAGCCAGCTGCCCTGCATAACCTTTCTCAGACTGGATCAGAATCATTCATACCAGCAAGTGGTGTGTCTGAGGCTGATTTAATCCAAAAGGGTTTAATTTAATAAAATATGAGTTATATGTCATTGGAACATTATTTTTCCTTCAGAAATAAATATAGGTGGGGTTAATAGTAATTTTAAGATGAGGTATAGATAACATCTACAGAAACGTTTGGCATACCCCTGGCGTAGTTTATCAATTTAAACCTACAACTCGATTTTTAAATTAAGTTAAAAAAAAGTTATCCCCAAAGAATAAAACTATCTATTTACCTCAGATTTATCAAAAGAACAGTAACATGTCTACATTAGAAATGGCATAGATTTGCTATATAGTTATACTTATTTTGTGATTGTGTTGTTATACTTCAGTACAAGCTTATGAATATGTACTACTTTTTAATCTCACCCTATTGCTGAGTCTGACTTCTGTGCAAACTTTTGTGTTCAATTCAAAGTGCAATACCAAATTGCAGGTCAATGTAATGGGTCCCAACGTTTTCATTCATTCTCACTAACAACAATTATGTTGTAAATATGATCACATATAAATAGAATTGTGTTCTTTAGCACCATCTAGCTTACTTTCTGAGCAATTCACAGTAATAAAATTTATCTTTTATAACAATTGGACAATAATAATCTTAGTATAGCTAAGAAGATCTATAATGATAGGTCAAAATGACTAAAACTATTAATGTCATTTTTTAAAAAATTACTATATGCACACTGTTGCTCTCTCCTAGCATTAACGAATTGGTCTTTTAGTGCTGTCACCATGTCTTAAGAAATCATTTTCTTTGTGATAATTGCCAGAAAGGCTTCATTAAAAACAGTGGGAACATTCCACTTAATTGCTCTTCAGTTGCTGATAATCTTTAGAACTAATGTATTTTTTATCAATGAAGATTGAGAGCACTTTATAAAAATAATTTATTAATGCTCATCATCTTTATATAATGAAATAGACATTATTAACATTTCCCTGATAGAAAGAGATTAGGGAAACAAAATTTAATATGTTAACCTTTATGTAAATGATAAGTGAAGTTAATTATATGAAAATGACATCTATTGTTTACCAAATACCTTCTAGAAGAAAATGTTTTGATCAATTCCTAATTGTGATACATTAGCTTATTCTGATATTTCCTAGTAGTCTGAATTTCTGTGTCACTATTTAAATTGATCTATTCTGCTTGAGATTGCCACTCTTCATTTTATTTTACAATAGCTGCATGTTACTATCTATTTTATGCCTATTTTCAGCCTGGCAAATCTATTTAGGAGAAAGCACAGAACTCTGATAAATGCAAGCTATACGCTAATATAATGTATAAGAACACTTCATGAATGTTAGCTTAAAAAATATATTAAATCCATAGAGATTTTGAAATTAACTGTGGTTTCAAGATGTTAATAATATAAATATTCAAGCAAAGGTTAAGATATTTTATATACTACATTCATAAGCATATAATTTATTTACTTTACATAACTGCAATAAAGTATTTTTAAGAATAATCCATCAATATTAAAAGTTGTATAATATTTTGTTAAAATGAGTACTTTTTTCTTGGCCTGAGTTGAAACAGAATAAAATATAATGGCATTAGTCTGGTTATTAAAATGATACAGAATTTTAAAGTATTAGATAATTGATATGCAATCTTATTCACTAACGCACTTATCCAAAAAAATATTTACCCAATGAATGTTATTTGCCATTTACTGTTTAAATGACAAGGATTCAGTGCTATTCAATGCAACTAAGGGCTTTGATTTTAAAGAGTTTTCTATGCTAATAGAGAGATTCAAACTGTGTGTGTGTGTGTGTGTGTGTGTGTGAGAGAGAGAGAGAGAGAGAGAGAGAGAGAGAGAGAGAGAGAGAGAGAGAGATGAAATAATGTTAAGTGCTGTATAGGGAATTAAACAGAGTTATATGATAGTGACTGTTTTTTCTTAATTGGATAAGAAAAAGGGTGGCATTTAAGAATAAATTCGGAAGTTAAAAATCAACTATAGAAAAAAGAGAAGGAAGAATATTCCAAGAAATTAGAATGCCTATTTCAAAGACTTAAGTGTCTAAGATCTTAACATACTTGAAAAACTAAAACTGCGGTGTGAGTTTAACATAGTAGGTAAGGTGAAGAGTGGAGACATATGGCTGGAGCCAGACTACACAAGGCTTTCACTAGCTAGAGGAAGGAGGTTCAACCCTTCCTTCCCTCCCTTCCTTCCTTCCTTCCTTCCTTCCTTCCTTCCTTCCTTCCTTCCTTCCTTCCTTCCTTCCTTCCTTCCTTCCTATAGAAATCCCAGTCAGAGTTGACAATAAATTTTATTAGAATGGTAGTAAAACATAAGTAAGGACATGGTCAGAGTCCATGGTCAGGTCATTTGGTAGCAGTATAAACGGCATTTTCTGAAAACATACATTTTGGAGATTGTGGTTGGGAAAAGAGAAGTATCAAGCAGAATACAATTATTTTAAGCTTGAGAACTACATACTAGTGTTTCCTCAAAAAAATCAATGATAATGTTGCCTTTTACCAATTGCAAGACAGTTGTGGACATGCAATTTAAGTGATGGTAGAATCAAGATTTCTGTTTTGGCTTTTTCGGTTTTGAGATGTTTGTCATGTGGATGCATCCAGTAAATAACAATTGATATAAGTCAAGAGTCTGATCTAGAAGTCAGGGTAAGAAATCCAGGTTTTGGAACTCTCTGCATATACATGGATTTTTTTTTTTTTTTTTTTTTTTTGCCCCTAGAAACAAATGAACAAGCCTACTTCAAATAGTTTTAATCATTGGTTTCATATAAGAAAAAAATCCTACTTTTCCTTTCCACTTAAAAATAGCACATTAATTATAAGAAATATTAAAGCAAAGTAAAGAAAAATCACTAGTTTCAGTGCATATGAACATAACGATTAATATTTTGGTGTATTTTTAGATTTTTAGGTAGAAAAGAAATTATAAAGGTGAGACTGTTCACTGGATAGGATTGTTACAGCTAAAATATTAGCAAACAATTTTTGTTTAATTAGGAGGTCTTTTTTTTTCTTCCTTCCTTCCTTCCTTCCTTCCTTCCTTCCTTCCTTCCTTCCTTCCTTCCTTCCTTCTTTCCTTTTTCCTTCCTTCCTTCCTTCCTTCCTTCCTTCCTTCCTTCCTTCCTTCCTTCCTTCCTTCTCCTTCCTTTCCTTTCCTTCCTTCTCTCTCTCTCTCTCTCTCTCTCTCCTCTCTCTCTCTCTCTCTCTCTCTCTCTCTCTCTTCTCTTAACAATAGTTCTGTTAAAGAACACATCCTTACTCCATTTATCATTTCCAAAATCCCTGTCCCCAAAGCTATTTCTTACAGGACTTCAAGCTCAGCAGCCCAGGAGATGACAGAAGCAGAAGTGAAATGTAGCTACAATGGATAATGTTTAGCTAGATGCAGTGTACAGGACAAGCATAATATGGAGCAAAATATCCCTATCTGCTGCTCCTACCCAAACAGCATTTTCTTTCCTTGCCTCTTTTGCAAGATGCAGCTACTCTTCTATACTTAATTTAATTTTCAATATTTTGCTGATGGCCAGGATTCCATACTTCCCCACATTATCCTCTTAGCATCTGCCTTTTTCATACCTCGATCATTGCCTATAAGATTAAAAAGTCTTCATTCTGGAGCACAGCCTTGTTTTTCACCCCATGCTCTGCCAACCTGGAAACAGCTCCAGAGTCTTTTCTCATATTTATACAGAATGCCAAATCCTGTTCCCTTAATTGTCTCAGCTGGGGAGCCAAGAGCGCATAAAACAGCTGGTGGCAAGTGTGTACATAGCAAATAGGTAGGGCAGACTCTCCTGCACAAGGCAATACTGTAGGAAGAATCTTTGCAGTTAGGAGTTCTTCCCCCTGGAGGAAACCAACACAGTTGGTTCTGTTAAAACTCATTTACTATACACAACCACCTTCCAGATGGTAGCCTCTGACACCACAAAGTGCCCAAGGCAGGGTTGTGGTTGTAGGGATGTACATGTGAATGTGATAGGGTAAGGAATACTTTTTTTTAACAAGCGACTGCAAAAAGCATTTAGGAAATGGAGGCTGTAACTCTGCTCTTTAAACTCAGTGGTGATACTATATTGTGTTTTGCAGTTAGCCTAAAAACTGAGATGCTATTTTGTTCATTTGTACATGTATTAAAGATCTATTTTGGGTCTTCATTGTTTTTCTATGAACGTGCAATACGTTTTCTAAGAAAAAAATACGACAAAATTTTGCATATTTTGTTCATAATGTCTTTTGTTTTGAGATTTTTTTCTAAACCTATACAATTAGATCACTTTGAAGTTTAATTTTATTAAAACATTATCACTTTGTCTATTATTTTTCATATTTTAGCCTTAAAGAATAAAAGTCATGTTTGCTATCCATACATGTTTTCGTTCATGCCTCTAAATTCAATCTATATATGTTTTCTATTAATTTCAAAATTAGATTCAATCTTGGATGAGTCATATGAGACATTTAAAAAAGTAGTTGGAAATAAGTAACTATTGCATTTCATATTTGCAAAAAATATATTAATAATAATCACATTTAAGATATTTTTCTTGATTAGGTAATATCTTGGTAGTGTTATTTTAGAATAAAGTTAAATTCTAAAGTAAATAAGTTGCAGATAATTCATATCTAACATAAAATCTTTTTTTAAGTATCTCCCTGATCTGGAAGAGAATGGATTAAAACTAATAGAAGTGTTAATTTTTAAGTAATTAAAAACCACTATACTGGGGGGTTAGTGAACTTCAAGATTTTCGATAGAGATAAAAGTCAATTTGTAATATAACTGATTTGACAATTAGGTTTATGCATAACTATGTCATTTATTCATGCATTAAAAGTATTGATGGTCTAGTATGTGCCAGATACTATGAAAATTACAAGGTTACCTTGGTAAGCCAACAATCATACAGCTAAAAATAAAAAAAATACAGTTCATTGGCATAAATTAAAAGTTTCATGAAATGGCTGTAAATATAAATAAATAAATAAATAAATAAATAAATAAATAAATAGATAAATAAATAAATAAATAGATGCCTAAATTCACTTTCATACAGTATATGTAATGGAGAAATAAGAAAAACAGTTCTATAATTGTCTAAGAAACTGACAGTCAGGAAAGAGAGAAAAAAAGCTTATCAATGTAGAATAACACAAACAGAAAAAATGACTACAGCCAAGTTCTTTCAATTCTCTGTGACAAATTCATTTGATTTTGAATGGCATGGGAAGTATACATCCATCAATTTGCTTTCATTCAGAGATATTTCTGAGGGGGATTTTGCTAGACTGTTGTTCTGGAAATTAGTTTTCAGAGTTGCAAATGCCAGAATGGCATTCTTGGAATTTGTTTTTAAGTAAATGCCTTTGAGGTAATAAAGCAATACACAATATACACCAATAAAAAGTTATTTTCAAGTCAAATAATAAAATTTTTATGTGTATTTTATATCCCTACCTAATAATAAAATAATTTATATTTTCACATGATGTCTTTTTTATATTGGTTCAGATTTTTCTATTTCTCAAGTGAGTTCAGTGTATTTCATATACTATCCATTGGGGAAATAATAGAGAAAAGTGAAAAATTAGCATTTATAAACTGTGATAGCTCTAATAGGACCTTGATAGATTACTTCTTCCATGTACTTCTTAGGAAGAACAGTTAGACTTTTGGACTATGTATGCATTTCTATCCTACAAAATATATCCAATCATAGATACTGAAGAACATCATGAAACTTGGCACAGTTAAAAAATAACAAACATGTCAGAATACATGCATATAAATATAAATGGTAACACCCATTTATGAGAAAGTATAGGTATTATGTTAAAATTGCATACTTTATTTGTATTATATTTAGAATATTTACGAATATATTTAAAATGCTGTAATGAGTACACACTAATAATTGTTTTCAATTAAATTAAATTAAATGTCAAACTTGTGATGAATAATGTTGAAATAAATTTGAGATTAGAAGAGAATTTGTGCTTGGGAGAGTTGCTTGTCAATACAAAAGCTCTGCTTCAACTAAAGACAAAAACAAATCTATATTTAACAACATTCTTTCAGCATGTATCAGCATCTTTTAGTCTCTGTTTCTCTTTAGAACATACTCCTTCACTCACAAGAGTAAATAAGTAATTAGTAAGTTGAGCTTAAGGCAACCTAAATATAGGTAATATTTATAACTATAAAATTATGATATTAGATGGGTTTTTTAAAAAAATAATTGTCGATCTTACAATTTATTATATTTTCCTTTATATTGTTTTCATCTCTCTTAAGGATTCTTTTTAATGATCTTTGATAAAATGACACATGCAATAAGGTCTGACATATTAATACCATGTAAGGTTGAAAGCAAAAATGAAAGCGCTGATACAATAAATAACTCTGTAGACCTATAGTAAGTTAATAACAGTGGTTTCCACATTTGAAATACTGACAAACCATGAAAAGTTTCTGCATACCACTTATAATAAACTGTCAGTTTAAATTCAGCAACATTATAATACAAAATAATTTGCGTATGTAAATGAACTGCATTTTTTCTAGTACTGATTAATGTATTATAGAATGAAACTCACAGATACATTTGAATTTAAAGAAGGATGCAGTAGAATTGTATGACTTTTTAAAAAATATATTCATTTTATGTATATTAAGGTTTTACAGATTTTTAGCCCCTTAATTAACTGCTGAAGACACAAAAATAGATAAAACAGTACTGAATGACCCTGTCAGTTATGAGATGATAATAATCAATTGTATCATTTTGTAAAGAAACAAAGCAAAATCCAGCCAGATTAGAGCCTTGGACTAGCTTAACTCACGGAGCACACAAGTATAGGCAGGCAAGTATAGGGCAACCATACAGCACAGTAACAGAAAGGAGAGATACAGAACAGAGGGAGAGCTGTTAACATGACAAAGTCCAAAAGGCCAAGGCGAGGGTGTGGTTGATGAAACCAAGAAAGAAAAAGCTGAGGAAGGTCATCTGGCAGTAGCTATGGCCTTTGGTTGAAGAGTTCCACTGGTACAAGGTGAACCCAAAGAAAGGAAACTAGAAAAAATAATAGCAGAACTTCCCACTTCTCCCACACTGATCTCCCGTTTGACTTCCGGTGTTACATGTTGGTTTAAACCAATCGGAAACAAGGAGGTGATGGAACCAAACTTAATACACTAAACAGACAACATTCTGAGGCACTGAGCAATATGCAGAGCAGGGTAGGCAGTGGATCTGGACAGGAAAGTGAATGATATCCCGCATCCTCAATCCTTTTTACTTCAGCATCTCCTCCTTTGATGTGTTCAGGTGAAATATGGTCACCCGAGTACAATTTCTCTTCCCCTACTGTAGTTGATGTTAATTGGATCATTCCCTCCTCCCTGAAACCTAAACTATTAGTTTTCCAGCATTCTTCATTAAGGTAGTAGAGGGGGTTGATAAAATAATTTATTAGCATAAAGCATATTGCTATAGTCTTCTCTTTTACATTTAGTTATAAAGCTTGATATTACAATCACCTTCTTCCTCCTCCATGTTCCCTTTAACTACTGCACAGGGCATTTGCCTAGAGGAGCAAACCAAATCTTCACTTCCATATCAACTGACTTCTTGGAGGCCTTACCTTTATTGAGTTGCATCCTATAAGGACTATTGGTCAGGAAGAATTAAAAAGCCCCACGGTAAGTCGTATTAGTTAGAAAAAATGTCCATTGTCTCTATTGTGAAGCAATGAGCCAATTTTTTCTAAATACAGTTAATACAAAACCTTTTCCTTGGGTGTAGGTTCAGTGAATCAGGACCACAAATCTCCAGATGACTGTCTCAGTTTCCATTTTGTCAGAAATGTGACTTCTCTCAGAGAAGCATTCATCTTTCTGGTACTGGGACCTCTCAAAACATGAAGATTGTAGAGGCGAAAGCAAATTTTCCTCTGTTCAGCTGATAGTTTTATAGTGTGATGGGCCACTCCCATCTCCTTTGGTTTCTATACATTCTGTCCAGGGACAGTAGTCAGCATAAAGAAACCTTTGGTTTAAGAAACATACCATATTAGGAGGACAACAACTTAGTTGAGTAGTTTTATTTTTATTTATTTATTTATTTTAATTAACTCTTATTTGGTCATTTCAAAAGTGCCAGTTGCTTTTAAATGATGGAGAATAGTAAGAACAGTGAGATTGTGGGAGCACAAGCCTGTTTTTTTTTTTTTTTTCTTTTTTCCTTCTGTTTTTGCAGTACAAATACGTTTGGATAAAATCACCTTATTAAAACACAGATCTGATTAGATATTTTTGTCTTAAAAGCATTTAACAATTTCTCACTTCTTCTAAAATAAAGTTCAAGACCTTTAATTACAATACAAATTCAAGATCAAGCTTTTGTTTTAATTTTTTAATTATCTACTAACAATTTTTTAGATACTCAAAATTAATTAGAAAACTCACCATTTACTTTTCTTTTTTACTTTTTTGTAGACTTGTCTATAGTTTTGCATTTCTAAAAATACCCTAATTCACCATTTCTATTTATTCAAGACTCATTATTAAAATTCAGCTCAAAGAGTAATTTTGATAAATTTGCTAGGCCCTGATGACAATTATAAATTTCTTTCTCTCCTGTTCCTTGGTTTAATATATTGAAATCTCTCTAAGAGTAGACAATCTACATACATTGTACCTCTGTATAACTACATGGATCATTTCTGGTTTTAAGCTCCTTAAAGCCAGAGGTCACATTATATAATTTTGTGAACCGTGATACCAAGTTTAATAGGCTTTCATCAGTTCTTTGTTGAATTTGAATTAATGCAAATTTTTATATTAAGAAGAGCATGATAAAATCATAATGATTACAAATCATACTATATTATTAAATGTTATAATTTGTTTTCATCTTTTTTTCAGAGATCTATGTTATAAACAGAGTACTTGAGTGGTCCTTTTTGCATTTCTGATGTTTTATAAGGCATATTTGATATTTCTCTGCTATCAACTTTTGCAGAAGCGGCTGCTTCAAGTAGAGAGGCAAACATCTTCAAAGTCTCCTGCTGGCTTAGTGAATACTAAAAATACTTTTGAATAGGTTAGTGGGTACTTAGAACTTATTTTTTATCAGTGATAATTGAGTCAATAAACATTTATTAAAATGTGGATAAACCTACACTTCAATATGATAATAGCATCTTACCACAAAAGTGTAAGATCATTACTACTTTCAGTGACAATAAATTTTGCTAACTACTAAAGCATGACAAATTTTAAAAATATTTTAAAACTCTGGGTTACTGTACAAAAATAATCATTCATTTATTTTTCTCTGATTATCTCATATTGTGAAATGTTTACCCAATATTTACATGAAGATGAAAGCTGAAATGTTCACTCTCAAAGATATTTTGAAAATTCCTCGTTATTTCACTAGATTATAATAATAATTTGTCAGGAAAAAAATGCCAAACTGGCTGTATATTGTTTCTATTAGCAATACACGAGACTATAATGTTAACGTTATAATTTAAGGTAAATCAAAACTTTGTTATTTAAGATAATGTTATGCTTTAATGTTATTTTTATTGTCTTTTGAACTTTAATAATGTTCTTTGTAATCATATTTTTGCATCAAATATTATGTTGATGGTGAGTGTATAAATTTTTGCTGTTGACTTAATTTTGAAAATGAGCATACTTATTAATAAATGTAAATGTGTTGGAAATTAGGAAATCTGGAAATTCATATATATGTATAGATAATTAATTTGCTCATTCATTTTTCATTTATTAATTTTTTATTCAATCTTTCACTCATTTAACAAAAATACTTTATACTGAATGTCCTTCAGCATTGAAAGACTCTGGGAACACAACATTAAACAAAACAAATACAGACAAACACATTGTCATGATGCTTAACGTTAATGAAGAATCTAAACAAATGACTACATAGACTATAGCTACCTACATGGATGGATGGATGGATGGATGGATGGATAGATGGATAGATGGATAGAAAGACAGACAGATAGACAGACAGATAAACAGAAGGTAAATAGATTAATTAATATAAAGAAAAACGAAAGAAAAATTTAAGTGAGTATATAGAGATACCTGTTTAAGATTTGAGAGTCAGATTAGGTCTATTTAAAAAAATGAAATGCTGTAGGAGGTTACCAAGTGAAGAATTGTGGCAGGGTAGTCCATGGAAAGGGAAGAATGTTTGCTTTGATGCAATGGATAGCTCATTACATTTAAGAAATTGTACAGAAGTCCACAAACTAGAACTGGCACAAGAAGGAAAAAGCAATATCAAGAGAGATGGGATTGGTAAGGTAGGTACAGATAGAAAATGGCACAGAGGCAGGGAATGAACATGTAGGCTTTATGAACTGGCCTAATTCCTATGAGAAATAATTGAATTGTGTGAATCCTAGACAGGTCGGAATAGTACGCTTATTGAAAAATCACTCTACTTAATGGAAAATAAATGGAAGGTGGGGGTTGGATCTAAAAGTGGAACAGAAGGGACATGTTAGAGGCAAGATGATGGCTTACTAGAATGGTGGCAGGTGTTACAGAGAACAGTGAATGTATGTATATGTATTTTAGACATTAAATGTGTACAATCTGGTGATATTTTAGAGATAAAGGCAGGGCAGAAATGGACAGATAGCAGGTTGAATAGTTATGAAAGAAAACTGAGAAGAAACATGCCATCTAATGGAAAATAAGAAAAAAAAATGTTTCAAAGGAAATATTCATTCCGTTGTGTTGAATGTTGCTAAGATGTCAAACTAACTGGCTAAATATGCAAAGAAATAAATTCAATATGAAGATTACTGATTTCTTTGTTTATATTCCAGGCAGACTTATATAATTTGCCTGCATGTGTCATGCCTAGAATTAAACTAAAGAGGATTTGAAATATTAATGAGTTACATTGCATCAATAGATTTTAAGATAAAACCATTAGAGAAGAATAAACTTGTATATGTGTTTTCTTATGAAATGAAATTGATCTATAGCATTAATTAAATTTAGAAATTGTTTATATTTAATCAGTCTTTACAGAGTATTACAGCATTGTAGAAACTTATGAAAAGAAAATAATGCTTGGAGCTGTTATCAATTCTATTAAATAAGTACGGAATAAAAAAGTCTAGAAGACTTTAATAATAATATTTAGAGATAGAAAATATGAAAATTAATTCTTGCATTGAATGGTGTACAGCAGGTAAACTCCTGAAAATCTTAAATGTTAAGGATTACAGTTAAATTTGTTAAGGATAAAATCTCAAATGACATTCAGAATAAAGATAAATTTTTTTTTTCTCCATAACTATTCCAAGTTTTGCTTCAAATGCATTTATGTTTAATAGAAATTACTTGTATCAAAGCAAAATTAATCCTCATTTTATCTGTAGTTAAAAAACACCTATGAGGCTTTTAAGAATTCAAAGATGGAGATATACGGGATTCTGTTTCCTGCCTACTGCATTATTGCGGGATTGCCTAGAAAAGCTCCAGTCTTACAAAAGCAGCTGCTCGTGTTTAGTGATAATCCTCTGTACTATTAGGTTTGTCTTTTGGGATAGGAAATTGATTACCTGACCTTAACATAGTGAAGACTTTGCATGTGTCTTGCCTTCTGCCTCAGACAGTAAATTAGTTATGCAAACTGAAAAATAATTAAGAGTGCAATGGTGTTTTAGCGAGAATAAAAAACTCACAGAAAATGCAAATAATAGACGTTGATTATTTATTTTTATTTTCCATAACAAGTTATAAATTAAAATGCTACTGCCTTAGATGATGTATTTTACGGTGAGTTTTTGCTATTTCTAGGACGTACATTCATAAACATTTTAGCAGAGAGCTGATGGGGAAAGAATGACATTAGAGTCACGTATGATGTCCATGTTTCTACCCAATGGGAAAAACGGCTTTTCAACTTAGATACTCAGAGAGCAGGACAATTTCATTCATAACATGAGGAAACCAGATCAATTACAAACAACAAATAATTGAATGTTTTCTCTTAATTGTATTTGATTAAAGTCTCTCACCAATCTGTTAGTACCGAGGAGGTAAAAATTAGTGTGAATGTCCTTCTGAATAACACATATTTTATGTATACGCAATATTTATTTAATTATTTGCAAAACAAAATTCATATTCTGAATGTAGTAAATATTCAGATGTAATTGACAAAGGGGAATTTACAACTTTTCTACAAATTTGCTTTATTTAGTAGGTTTCAGTATGTAGTATTTCATCAACATTTAGCTTTAATTGTTTTAAAATTATTCTTATAACTGTTTTTGGCCATTTATTTTAACTTTAATCACATGGAAATTTTTAGACTACACTTTTTTCTACTTTGAGTCTTTCTGCATGTAGGTAAGATTATTGTGTCCTAGTAGTTAGCTAGCTAAAAGCAAATGTTTTATATATTGTTGAGAAAAGTATTCATTATTGTATTTGTTGTTACAGAGTTTACTCATTTATTCAATAAATGCTTACACATCACCTACTATGTGTTAGGTACTTCTCTAAGAACTAAGAACACATCAATAAATCAAAAAAAAAGATGCACATTCTTACTAGAACAGATTGTATATTCTATGACGAAATTTTGGAGCAGAAAACAAGATAAAGAAGCAAAACATATTGTATGATAAAATCTAAGATAAAAATAAAAATAAATAAAACTAAGAAAAGCAACAGAAATGTCAAAAACTGTAAAGAATCTGAACGTTTTCCCTGCTTGCAAACCGACTTATTAGCTGGCCACAGGACTACGGATACTAACTGAAAGAATGAGAATCCCGGATCAGAAATATCATTACTTATGGCACATCAAAATAATGAGCATTAGCATATTTGCCTCAGTTCTGCTTAAACCTGAATCGCACAGGGGCAGCCCTGCTCAGCCCAGAGAGGTGACCACACACAGTTACTTACCTGATCATATGGAAACTGAATCTTGTATAAAAGATAAAACCTCTCATTTGTTCTGAAGAAGACACTATGTTTATTTTCCACAGCTGTTCATTATATAAATATACTAAAAAAGACAGTCCAGAACAGAGAACAATTAGTCTTTGTTCACAAGACATGCAGATATATAAGAGACTCCAGTGTCTGGTCATAACCTTCACTCTCTGTTTCCACAGCATCATGTCTTCAGTTGAATTTTCTCATGTACAAACTGCTCTTGGCCATTCTGAATATTGTGGCCAATGGATGCTAAGATCAGTTCTGGTCTATTTGTCTCACACAGCACTTAATTAAGGCTACCATTTACAGCAGTGGTCCCCAACCTCTTTGGCACCAGGGAGCAGTGCTCCTATGAAAATCTAATGCCTGATGATCTGAGATAGAGCTGAGGTGGTGATGCTAGTGCTGGGGAGCAGCTGCAAGTACAGATGAAGCTTTGCTCACTTGCCCACCGCTCACCTCATGCTGTGCAGCCCGGTTCCTAACAGGCCATGAACTGGTCCAGTACGTGGCCTGGGAGTTCGGAACCCCTGCCCTGTAGGACTCCACGCAGCAGAACGTCACAAAGGGAAGTTCACTAAAGAACCAAGTTTCTTGAGAAATCATCCTAGTCATCTGAGGACTACATGATCTATGTTTGCAAGTATTTTATGGCTGCCTCTGAGGTGCATGCCACCATAGTATTAGGAGGAAAATAAAAGAATTTCTAGGGCTGATTCTAGACAAGAAACATAGTTCCAGAGGCCTACAGAAAAAAAGTGTTTGGTTACAATTGTTGGAGCTTTGCAAGCTGTACCTACACTTGCTAAGATAATTACACAAAGACATGCAATGTTGTTCAACATCTTCCCCAAATCAACAGCCAAATGGCAGTTATTTCTCCCATGAAAAGACTGAGAAATTGCCAAGAGATGTGAGTGAAAAAAAACATCCTGAGATTTGACAGGCATTTGTGTGGGAGGTGTAGGTTCTGGGGCTATCCCTTTATGTTTCTGATAGGCTGCTTCATAGAGTTAAGGAAAATTATGTTCAAGTAGTGGATTGTGACAAGTCGTTGTTTCCGTTTGTTTGTTTGTTTGTTTGTTTGTTTGTTTTGCTAGACGCTCAGCACTACACTGAATTCCAATCCAAACACATCTTAGCATAGCTATCTCTTGGGACCACTCCCAGTGTCAACTCTGTATCAGTTTGATCTAATCAGGAGATGGGGGTGAGGAAGCTCATGATTTGAAAATGGAAATTTTAATATAAACTGTGTTCAACTAGACAAGGTGATTAACTACTAAAAGAGGTAAGAAAATACTCAAAGAGATACAAGATTAGCAAATATAAACGTGAAGCTACTATCTATTGACTAAGCGAAACTGATGAAAAAAGATGACTTCGGCCCAAAGACTGAGATTCAAATCTCTTTCAAGACAGTCTGACAAATACAGAAACAAACAAACAAAAAAACCTACTGGTGTCAAAGTAAGTTGCTTGAGAGTGCAGGCTGGAGCTATGCTTTAGGAGTCACTTACAGTCACCACAAGGTATGGGCAGGGCACACTACATCTATACAACTGGTCACTGGGTTTGGGAGAGTTGATGGAGCTGCAGTGAATGTAGCTGCTTCATAGAGAAAGAGGTAACTCAGGGTACAGCCTGAGGTTGTCTACAGAAACAGTTGTTAGGTGAGGAAATAATTGTCTGAGTGGTGGCAGGAAGTTGCTCATAGAAAGAGCCCATTGAACAAGAGAGTGTGGCCTGAGCTTGTAGGCCAAGATGATGTCTACATAGGGTCCTGAGGGTAAGGAGACAATGGCCTGAGAGCTTGACTGGAAACTGCCATAAAAGCATCCTCTAGGTTGGGAGAGTCTGTGAGGTTCACTAACATTGTTGAGGAAATATAATTTAAAACAAAATCTCCTGCCATCTCAGAAAAATCTCTCCACAAAAGTAGAAGAGATAAATAGTTTTATTATTGAGAGCCTTAAACCAGAATATGATGTGTATCGCAGGCAATCCCTAAAGAGATTGCAAAAACACTAAACAATCTTATCCTTTTATGTAGCCAAGTGATATACTGTGTACATTTTTTCAAGATAAACAATAGCTGATCCTTGAGTAAGAGGACTCAACGGCACCATTTGTTACATATATTTCATCCTAAATCACTTGGTAATTGAAGTAGCCATTTGTTTTGCTTTTTAAAGAAAAAAAAAAATTCTTGTATTTTTATGATGGAAAGGAGGTTTGCAATTTGGAGCCAGGCGTCAGCTAAAGTTGGGCTCCCATTCTCCCCGGAAGCTGGGAGATAAGGCCAGTGTCTTGCATGATGATCACATTTTCAAAGAGATGGCTCTCAGACTTTGGGTTCCCAGGTTTCTGGGTTAGTTATTTACCCTTTTTAAAGATTTACATATATTTTAAAGAGGCAAAGGAAGTTTTCTAAACTGTCTCCTTACCATGTCACTCTAGTCTTCTCTTGATAAAGCTGAATGTTTTTGCTAGCTGCAAAGAAGTTTGTAGAAGATACTGTTTCAGTATCACAAAATAGACAAAGAAGGGTGTGTTAGGAGCTGAGAGACAATAAACTGATATCTTCCCCTCATACTGTACACTGTTTTACTCCACTTTTTAATTGTAAAATAATAAAGCCCATATATTACATCACAGAAGTGTACATAACTCTTTACATCTGCAAAATCTCCACTGTGGGAAGTACAGTAGTTTATTCAATCTATTAATGGACAATAAGTCGTATCGCCGATGCCAAACACTACTGCAACTTCTGTATATGTATTTTTGGAATTTTGCCAGTGTATTTTAGAATAGATTTCTTGAAATGGGATATCAGTGTAAAAGTAGATATGAATTTGTACTTTGCCTATCCCCTCTCATAAGGTTGTACCATTTTGTTTTTCCAGTAAAAAAAAAAAAAAAAATGTACAAGTTCTTGCTTCCCCAGAGCCTTGTCCAAAAATAAAAAAAGTTACTTTTGCGGAATTTGAATGTTTGCCTATCTTATCGATAAGATACAGTGTATAAGCAAAGCTTTAATTTGGGTTCGTATTGGGTTATATAATTTAATTCTTTCTTTCAGGGAGTTTACTGTATTTACTTGGAAAAGAAGTAAACTTAGAATTTGAATTTGGAATGCCCCCCTAAGCAAATCTCTTTTATTCTCCTAGACATATGTATCTTTTTAAAAATACGTACTGGTTTAAGCACAGCAATGCATTAATGAGAAAGATATATTCAGAAACACACATTGTTCTCAGTAACATAGTTCTTAGATAAATAATTAACACAGAAAAATTAAAATGTATTAATAGATTAAGGGGAGATTGGCAAAGTAAGCCGAGAACTCCTTATAAAAATAGAAAGACAAATACTAGCAAAGTTATATGAGATATATAGAAAAAATAATAATATCTGTGAATCTAGGGGAGAAAATAAATGTTAAGCTCGAAAAAAAAAGTCAGAGTAAGCAGAGTAGCATTGCCAATTAGAACTCTCTTGAGGTAAGATTCATCACTCATCCTGGGAAATATAGGAGAGGACGGAATACAAATCCTTCTTCGAAAAACATCTCTTTACAATAAGTTTCAATAATAATATTTTATTTAAAAATATACATTTAGAATAATTTTCATAAGGAGAAAACAAAACACAAAGAAACAAAACTGCCTATTTTAAACATCTATCTATACCATCCACTCACAATCTTTTGGGGCTAGATTTTTTTCTCAGATAGTTAATTGAATAGTCTGTTTCTTCTTCCACATCTCTATCCTCTTCAAAGGTTATTGTTGTTAGAAAGTACTAAGGTACATATACTTCATTAATTTTTTTTAGAAATAATTGGCTTTGACTGCAAATATCTACTATATCATTTTGATGGCAAGCTCATTGATATCAATTCTAATTCATGTGAACTTATATTTATTCACTTAATTACCAAACCGACATGACTCTCGGACAATACCTCTGCAAGTATTACTATATCATTTCCAAATTTACTCATCTTGGTATCAGCAGAATAATTTAAAATATATGAACTATGAAAACAGTGCTCCTCATATTTATAAGTAAATTTTAAATACACTTACATGTCTTAGGTAAAAACCTAAATTTTACTTTTCATTTGGCTTAAATACAAATTTTTATGAATTTCAGAAACATCAACCTCTAAGTAGGTAGAAAAATCTTACCTGATTTCTTCATGTGAATAAAGGTGGGGTTTTATTTAAAACAAACAATATGAATCATCAGTGTAATTCAAAGGCTTTTAAAAAACAGATGTAATCTTAGGCTTAAATCACATAAAAATAGAATACAGGTCTAGGGAGGAAATAGCCTTATTATATAATTTGATGGTTAGAATTTATCTAGAGGTGATATAGGAAAACCCACAAGCAATCTCATTAGACTTCTCCATATAAAGAGTTCATTACCAATGTTAGTTTGAGATAATATGGAGATACAAATACTTTTCCTGTTATATTCAGATACTTACTCTAAATCATGCACCTGTAAGTCTCAAAGATTATAACCAGAATGCGAGAGGCTCAAAAAATTTACAAACACTGATGCAATGACTGAACTAATCAGGACTTATACTTAAAACTTGACAACTGAGATGTTTATTATTATCTGAAATGATATTAGAAAAAATGATTTCTGCCTGATGTAAACTTTTTCTAATATTTAAAATAATATTAGATGGGTTAATTTTAGTGATGGACTGTTAAGATGTGAGTAGACCGGCCATCTCATTTGTTCATTCTTTCTTTAAACCAACAGGTTGATGATGGTCATTTGCTTGAGGTAGAAGATAAAAGAATCTGCAAGACTCAGTTCCTGCTCCCAAGTTTATATCACTCCATTTTTGTTGAAATTATTTCAGTACTTTTTTTGGTTAGTTAACCAGATAAATTTTATTGTTTCTTTTTAATAATACTCCTTTCTCAACATATACACATCAACAACAATAAGTCTGTGATAGTTAAATTTTTTGACACCTAGCATATATTTTATCTGGATGGCATAAATTCAGATTAAATTTCAGTTACAGAGTTTGTTTGATTTGTAAGCATTTTTATTTTTCTTATTTTTCACCTTGTTCCTTTTAAGAATGTGCCAAATTTCATAAATATAGATTTTGTTCATATTCAAACTCTATTTGCAGGGCTTAGACATACTAAATTCCTTTATCACTTTACAAATTCTGTTGTGTGTTTGCTTTTCTATTTGTAGTTTATCTGGGGAGATACAGATAACTTTTATGATCTTTACTTGCTCATATGAGAATTGCTACTGTTAAAATACCCTGAAAACAGCATTTCAAATTAAGCCGAAAATGATTTGCCCCATGCTGTTGTCATCTTGTGTGAGACTTAAACAAGAAACAACTGTGAAATAAAAGCGACTAGTAATGCCCAGAAAACTGAAGTGAAACATAAAGAAACTCAACCATGACTGGATAGTACATTTTCTTTCCCCGTGCTTCTACTAAATGAAAGGAAGATGATAATGTGTGACATAAAATTGCTAGAGATCACAAAACAGACAGATTTTAATTCTAACTATAGTGAGAATTTATAAAATGGCTCATTTCTCTAGTATTTTGGTTTTTATATAATTGAGCAATGATACTCTGATGGTGTATAAAATGTGAACCATTGAATGTTGTTATCCTTGAATATTAATAAAACATTTTCTGAAAAAGTGATTTTTTGTTTTACTCTTTATGAGTGTTAATACTAGAAGAATGGTTTCATATTTTGCTTGTTACTATCAAAATTACTATATACTCAATGCTGGATTAAGAACGCTAATTTTCAGAACAATATTTTCCCGAATTATTGGCTGCTGGAGGGGCCATTCTTTTTGACAAGTTTTGCTCTATTTTCCAGGTTTTAAAAGCCCTGCCCCTGGGGTTGTGTTAATGTAGCACTTGATGGAATAGAAAGAAACTGAACATATCTCGAATCAACCACACATCAATTCAAAGTCCTCTAAAGTTACACCAAGCATGATAGCAATCATTAATTAATGTAAAATCATTAGTTCCATTTCCAACACTATCTTTTTTAATAAAATAAAACAAAGTTTTGCATTTAATGGTACTATCAATGAAGGTGTAATTTAGAAGGATGGTTGTTAGACAATAAAAAGTGAAAATGTCTATTTTCTCTCATACCTGATCTCCCCTGTGGGCATTTAGGGGAGTACAATGGTATTTGAAGTCATGTTTCTACTCAAAATTTATATATTAATAACCATGTGCTATAAAAGGAATTCAGAGTAGTTCTATGAAGATCGATTTACAGTTAAATATAAATTTAATATCCATGATGTGATTATCTCTCGTGGACACCTTACTTTGCCTAATGGGGAATCAGGTACACATACACATCTCTTTGCATTATTAGCATATAATTATGTGAACCATGACTTTTTAAATTAGTATCACAATACCTAACATTTTAGTATATAAAAGACTGAAAATAAATGGGTATTTAATTAATTCTTTGTTTGTTTTTCATTATTTCTTAGCACATGAAGATTCTGAAGTTAATTCAGGCTTTTTAAAAATGAATGCAATGTGACAAAGGAGCTATAATTTCAAAGCTTGTTGAACTATTTTATCAACCGCATCTTATGTGCATACATATTATTAAGTTTGAGCCTCACAAAGGCTTTGCTGAATTGGTACTATATGTTCAGAAAGGATATGTACTGATGAAAACTTGTCTGAGAACTGACTGTCGATAAGTGACAAAGTAAGGATTATAAAGTAGGCTTGCCTGGCTCCGAATGCTTTATTCTTTGCACTATCAGAAAGTATTTATTATTTAAAGTTGGCTTTGGAATCTTTTATAATACTTAATCAGTTAAATCTAACTCAGTAGGACAGTATGTAAAACATACACCTGGAGGGACACTTAGTCTAACTGAAGTGAAAGAAGGGGAAAGTTTTGACAAAATCCATATATTTACAAACACAATCATTTTTCATAATCATAAGTTTCTTTCTCATTTATGTGTTTGGTTTACTTCTGGTACTGCAATAGAAATATATTTCCAGAGTTTTGTTTCCAACTAGTATTTATAATTGGCTGAAACAATTAAGTGAATAATTATAATATATCTACGTGCTAATGTCTATGCTAACCCATATACTTCTTTCTAAGACAAGTATAAATGCCATTGCATTTTCAAGGTTAGAAGCATTCAGAGAAAAGTTTTCCATCTGTATTTTTTTTTATGATCCTATCACCTGATCTAAATCTGATATCTATAACAGATACTCACTGTAGAGGACAGATTCAATAAAGAAAGGGTTAGGACATGGGAAATAAATGGAAGACATTGATAATCAATCATAGTGTTCTTTCCTACTAAGACTGGACAAGACTTCAAAATCCTTCTCAACAAGTACTCCAGGCAGGCACTACCAATTGATCAGAGTTGGCATGTGAGTTGAAAACCTATTTACCATTCTCGTCCTCAATTCCATTCTTAACACAGTTGCCGAACTTGTCTTTCTAACATTCCCCTACTGAAATCCTTTGTTCACTTGACATTGCCTTTAAGATGAAGTACAAAATCTTAAATATGTCATAGAATGCTAATACAGTTTCTGTCTATCTCTGCAGCCTCAGTGCCAATCCTGCTTCCCCCAAATATACCTCAAAACAGAGACATGCCTATGCACTCACACGTGCACACACACACCAACACACTCCAGACACACACACACGCCACCGTGTACTTTAATGTACATTCTCTCTCTCTCTCTCTCTCTCTCTCTCACACACACACACACACACACACACACACACACACACACACACATACCTGCATTGAACCCAAATAATAATAAACCTCTCTCCTAAATCTTTCAATAGCTACACATACTATTGTCTCCATTTCATTCTTCCATCACCCTTTCTTGCTTTTCAAATATTTAATTTCTACTTAGCTTTCTTGGCTAATTTCTTCCTTGACTACTTGGGCTGAGTTAAAATCCAAAGATGCTTCTTTTACGTTACTTTTTAAAAAACTACGAGCAGTTGGTGTGTATTTCTGTCACAATATTGACTAGATGGCATTTTTAATAGTGGCCTAATTGTCTGTCTCCTTGTAGAAATTTACTAAACCTTAGAGTAAATAAGGCATAATTGATTTCATTTGGTTCATAGAATGTATGTACTTCATAGTAAGCATTCAACAAGTTATTTGTTGTATTAATTGGAACATATTTTGTTTCACTATTTTATAATTAACATACTAATTACACATTTGTCACATAATATGTGCTAGTTATTGTTATAAGTATTTTGCAATCAGTGACTCACTTAAGCCTCACAACAGACTTTGACTTAACAGACTACACTCCAATTTTAGGTATGAGAAACTGGGTATCTTTATTCAATTTTTCCAGAAGGAGACTCCAGAATGAGGATTATTAAACAAATGATTTCTCTGGAAAGTGCTCCCAGGAAAAACTAGTAGTAAAATGGAGAGAGCAGTTTGGGAAAGGTAAAGAAACCAAGTAAGGTATAATTTCTGGCTAAGTGAGACCTTATCCCAGAGGGACTCTCTGGAGTCTTATCTTTTGTCCTGTAGGCAAATGAGTTCAACTTTCACCCTCCAGCACCAGTTAGTCATTGGTCACAATACCCCAGGCAGTTGTAAACTTCCAGGCACACCCTGCTGTCTACCTGTAATCAAAAACCCTTTAGTTGCAAATTGAGTCCTCTGAATAGAGTCCTTGGTGTAGTGGTTTGAAGCAAACAACGCATAAGTGAACAGGGAATGGACACAAACAGTTGATATAGAAACAGGGAGGTCTGGAAGGAATACTGATGTCTTCCTTACAGGGAGGTTAGACAGTTTGCCCCCGTTCTCTCAGGTAGCTTGTAGGGCTGGCATTGGAACCCTGGGCGTTTTCCTAGTAGTTCTGTGCTTTTATCATCCTGTACTGTGCTGCTATACCTCCTAAACTATAAACTAATATAATAGAAAAATAATAACGTATTGCCAATATTCTCATCTAGCACTATAGCTATAAAAGCCTGAGGTCACATAATTCAGTTACAAATGGGTAGTGGTGTATTTTCACTATTCCTTTACCACACTGTCAGAGGTATAAAGATTGCATTGAAACAGAGTGAACTTAAGAAATGTCATTTTAACTTTTATATTAACTTATCAGATTTGTGGGGACGTATTTGATTTTGTTTTTTAGTTTGTAGGAAAGGCTACAATGATTTAAAAATATCATTGAAATGACTGACCCATATTTTTATGTTCTTCACAATGAAATACATTGTATTCGAAATTTCAAGACAGGGCAATGAAATTCTCAGATTATCAATGAATTCAGGCTGAGAGTTTCATTATCTTTATGTGTGTGTGTGTGTGTGTGTGTGTGTGTGTGTGTGTGTGTGTGTGTGTGTAATTACTAAAGAATTTACCTGTGTTTGAATCTTATCCTTTTCTAAAATCTCCTCTGGGACAACTGAATAACAGTTTCGTTAACATTGAGCAGATTCTTGGATGTCACATTTGAAATTTGTTATAGTATTTACAGATAAAGTATCACTTTAGTGGTAGGTGTCATGGGTAATGAATATGCTGCCTTTCTATGTTGTAGCAAAGGAAATGCTTTATAGTTAAAGAAAACCATAATTTCTGGAAGCCATGAGGTACCATTTGCTCTCATCCTTTGTTATTTAAAAGATTTACCAAAGCTAGAGCTGATGTTTCAAAAGGCATTCTTTAACCCAACATTCCCTGTAACAAATTACTCCAAAATTCAGCAATTGAAAGCACAGAACTTCTCTTATCTCACAGTCTCTGTAAGGCAGAAATAAAAGAACAATTTAGTTGTATGGATTTACCTGAAGGCCTTTCACAAAGCTGCAATCAGATATTATCTGGGACTGTACTAATCTCAGCCTCTTGTAAAGAGGGGACTGCTTTTGACTACACTCACGTGGCTATCACCAAGCCTCAGATCTTCACTGGCTCAACCAAAGACAATGGGTTCTTACCATGTGGTCAGTTCCACGGGAATTCAAACACTATGCCAACTTACTTTCCTCCAAGCAAGATAAGGCATAACATAGATAGAGAAAAAAGATGGAGAGAAAGATGATAGAGAGAGGGAGAAAAGGAGAGAGACAATTCACAAATGGAAGACAAAATCTTTTTAAAACCTAACATCAGAAGTGACACCTCATCACTTTTGCCATAGTGTGTTCACTAGGAAAAAAAGGACAGCCCCGTTTAAGTGGAACAAATTACACCAGAGCAGGGCTACTCAGAGGCAGGTTCCCTGGGGATCCTGCCTACTTCCTAGAGCCTGCCTACTGTCTTCTGCCTGGTTTCCGATGAGTCATCCCTAACCCCTATGCAGGATGTGTTCTCTCTCTTCCAAATTACCTCGAAAGTCTCCACCCATTACTGCATCAGTTTACAGTCCGGAATCTCATCATCCAAATAAGGTGTAGGTAAGAGTAAAGTTACCCCAGCACAGGTTCTTAAGTACAGCACCCAAGGTACAACTTTTCCAGCTCTGTGGGTCTGTGCAAATAAACAGATAAAGCCAGCAGCCTCCCAGTCCTCAAAAAACACTCAGTATATAACATCGGGGTAGGTAAATGCTAGGAACTATAGGCATTCCAGTGCAAAATGGGGGAAATTGGGAGGACAAAGGAAGAGGGTAGTTTATAGAAATTCTGGCACACAGTCAGACAAATGCTGGCAATTTTTCAATTATGTTTCAAGGCTAGGAAATAATTTTCCCGGGTTTTCAATTCTGCCTTTGGAGTTCTTGATACCATCCTCTGAGTCAGCACACTCTCTCTCTCTTTGTTTCTTTCTCTCTCTCTCTTTTTTTTTTTTTTTTTTTTTTTTTTTTTACATAAAACATAGAATGCATTTGAAACAGAATAGTCCTCTCAGCCTGCTGCTTGCCAGCAGAATTCTGGGGTTCAAGGTCTCTCCTAATTTTGTGTTATCTCTGATTCTCTCAATCCAAACAGGTGATGTTTTTACATCTTAAATCTCAAAAAAGTATCTTACTCTTCTTCCTTAAAAAACTGAGGCACAAAAAGAGAAAATGAAACCTAAAGATAATAGAAGAAAGGAAATAATGAAGATTAGATGAAAATTAATGAATAGAACAGAAAACAATAGAGAAAATCAACAAATAAAAGGTTGGTCTTCGAAAAGATTGACAAAATCAGCATACCTTGGTACCTATAAGTAAACATATAGGTTCTCAGCAACCTCGAAGTAGGCACTGGTCACTCCCCTGGGTGGTACTTGTCTGCCTTCTCAAATGGACCACACTGCACTCATGTTATGCTCTATCCTGTGCACAGCCTGACTATCCAGTGGAAAGGAAAGTAATTATCAAGACAAATAAAAAGATGTGTCTACATAAAACCTATATATGAATATTCGTAGCAACGTTGTATATAATAGCCAAATAGTAGAAATAATCCAATTTCCCAGTAAATGATGAATAGTAAATAAAATGGTTATGATAAATGAAATGGTGAGCAAATAGACAATGGAATATCATTTAATAAAGATAAAGTGCTACTACATATCCCTGCTACAATATAAGTTAATCTTGAATACATTATACTAAGTAACAAAATACTTTATGTGATAGAATTCCACTTAAGCAAAATGTCTGGAATAGGCAAATCCGAAGACAATAAAAAAAAAAGTGGATTAGTAGAATAGTAGCCTGCGGCTAAGTAGTTGGAGGAATGAGGATTTATTGCTACTGGGTATGAAGTTTCTTTTCAGGGTGATAAAAATATTCTAAAAGCAATCATGGTAATAGTTGCACAACTCTGAATATACTAAAAGAAAAACACTACTTGTTCAATTTTAAATGGATGCAGCATTACATATAAATTATATCTCAATAAAGCTGTTGGATATTTTTCAGCAAATATGATCTGTTGTTATATTTTTTTATTAAAGTTGATGTTCAGTATTATTTTATATTAATTTCAGGTGTACAGATAGTGGTTAGACGCTTATGTAATTTTTAAAAGGATTCTCCGAATAGTCTAGTACCCACCTGGCACCATTTAGTTTTTATACTATTATTGAACATATTCTCTATGTGGTGCTTTACGCCCCCGTGACTATTTTGTAACTATCAATTTAAACTTTTTAATCCCTTCACTTTTTCACTCAGCCTCCACTTCCCCTTCTATCTGGCAACCGACCATCAGTTTGTTCTCTGTTTCAGTTTTGTTTGTTCATTTATTTTGTTCTTTAGATTCCGCATATAAGTGAAATCATATGGTAATTGTCTTTCTCTGATTTATTTCACTTATATATATTTATATTTCATATATATATGATATATATATATATATTTCATATATATATATATGTACCATAACTTCTTTATCCTATCATCTATTGATGGGCACTTAGGTCGCTTCCATATCTTGGCCTTTGTAAATAATGCTGCAATGAACATAGAGGTGCCTCGATCTGTTCATGATCACAATTTTTTTTCATTTTAACCCTCTTTTCTTATTTAGAAAATAATTGGAACACGTTTTTAAAGTTTTAGCCAAAAACAAGTAAAAATTATCATTCTAAAAAGAGATATACGATGATGAGAGCTCTCCATTTTGGCTAATATAAAATTGTCCTAATACTAAAACAAGCAGATATTTGAACAAATATTGGCATGCCCCCTTCATTCCAATACTTTGTTTTTCCTTTTCCATTCTTTGCATTGATTTTCCTCTTTTGTATAAGCTCGTATTGTGAGTTTCTTTTTCAACACAATCCTTGCCATATACTGATCTGCCCACATGTACTGAAAATATGGTGATCATGGTATGGCTTGATTTCTCCCTTAGCTCCTTCTAACAGAAGGCAAATTCATCAAGGTCCTGGATTTGGACTTCAATGTAGTAAGCAGTGTTAGAAACAACTGCTCAAGGATGTCTAGAGATTCAGGGAAGGGGCTGAAGGAATTAACAAATGGAGTATGGCATAATATATGAGTCAAGAACTATAAATCTTGGAACGTGAGCTGAGAAGGAAAATAGAAAATAAGAATCAATAATTTTGTCCACAAAAGTGGGCTTATTGAATGAGTACGTGTTTGCAGTAGTAAGAATCTGATAATTACCATGTGTGATGGTTAATTTTATGTCTCAGCTTGACTGGGCTGAGGGATGCCCAGACAAGTATTCCGGGGTGTGTCTGTGCAAGTGTTTCTGGAAAAGATTAGCATTTGAATCAGTAGACTGAATAAAGACCTACCATCACCAATGTGGGCCGAATAGAACAAAATGGGGAGGAAGAGAAATTTTTCTCTCTCGTCTTGAGCTGAAACATCCATCGTCTCCTGACATCGGAGCTACTGAGTCCCATGCCTTCGAACTCCAACTGACTTGTACCACCGGCTTTCCTGGTTTTCCACTTTGCAGCCTGTAGACAGTTGGACCTCTCGGCCGTAATATGTCTGTCTACTCTTATATATATCCTTTTTTAAAAAAAGATATATTATATGTGGATGCACACACACACACATATATCTATATCTTTATATATCATTTTGGTTCTGTTTCTTTAGATAATCATGATTAATACACTATATAACATCTAAGAAACTGTTCACAATAATAATATCTAAGCTACTGGAAGTTTAACATAATGAGATAAGAAAAACCAAAATTTTGGTCTAGTTGTATAAAGGCAACATTGATCATTTTTTTAAAGGATTTTCACTTTTTCTAATTACTCTGTAATATAGTTAGAGTCGAAGATTTCTATAAATATGTGTCAGGTTGTAAATTGTATTTGAATAAAAAGCATACTCTGCGTACATTTTATCAAGTTTGCTGGTCAGGTTGTTATGGTTTTCTAGCCACAATTTAAAAACTTAGAGAAAACACTATTTTCAGTCTTATATTTTTAACAAAGCACAAAATATGAGTTGAACTGCACATTTTTCCATTTTTCCATTAATATGATCCACTCGTCTCTTAATTCACAGCTCTCAATAAAATAGCCTGCCTTTTAAAATATGCATTGTCTTATTGTACTGTTTGTTTCAGATAACCTATTATCCAAAGCATACCCTATTAAGCATAATTTTTCTGCAACTCGAACTGTCTTTCATATGTAAAAGTTGATTCATCCTGCAAGAAATGATTTAGTACTTATTGCATGTGAGGCATTGTGCTCAATTCAACCAGCTGCTGGAGAAGACAAAGGCAGTGCCCTGAGGTGGAAGACCTTACAATGTAAAGTGCCTCCTCTTTAAACCCTCCTTCTTAGAAAGAACTCAAAAGGCTTTATTCTGATTTTGTATCATAGTTAAAGAGTTTTGACTGACAGTTTAGAGAAGGTCCTAGTGACATTATTAATAATAAAATAGTTTTGTCTTTATACAGTTCTTATCAGGTGCTAGGCAGCAGGCTAAATACTTTTCATCTGTAATGACAAAAGCATCATGATCGTAACAGCGCTACAAGTCGGGTGCTAATTTTCAATCATCATTTTAAAAATGAAATTAATAATGTTAATTTATAATAATGTAATATGTTCAAAATAAAGCCAGTAGTGACTCAGGGCTCACCAACAACACCAATATGGTTAGGAATTCTAAACGTCTATTATTCTACACAGCTGCTTCCCATTATTTCTATTTCCCTGTGTTCACCTGGTAAATACCATCTGTTTATTCATTATGTTTTAATATTCATGACCATTATAATATATGTATAAGATTATTTTTTTAAATTTATTTATTTAAATTAGTTTCAAGTATATAGTACATCGGTTAGACATCCATATAGTTTATAAAACGATCCCTGCAATTGCTCTCTCTCTCCCCTGACCCTCCATTTAGCTAATGTATTAATGCTAACTGCATTCCCTATGCCGTGCTCCCCATTCCTCGATGATCAAGTATCAACTACTAATTTGTACTTATTTTTAAAAATATATGCCACTTTCATATATTTTCAAAATTGAGTACAAATATGATAATATAAGTTTAATTTCTAGAATTAGGACCCACGTGATAAAAAGTCATATAAAACTTACAGGTGTGAAAACATAATCCTTGTGAGAAATTTTTCTCCTCTCTCTCTTATTTATTTTATTTTTGTCTCTTGTTATTTTAGATATTTAGTCCCAACTAGCCTAGCATTTATTTACCGACAAAATATATAATTAAAACTCAAGTGTTAATCATTACATTATCACTTACTTAAGAGTTGAGATAATTGTAGCTCAACTCAATTTCTTAAATTCTGTATGTCTAATTAGTATTTGCTAGTAGTAGTTGGAGCGGGCTGTGTGTGTGTGTGTGTGTGAGTGTGTGTGTGAGTGTGTGTGTGTGGGGGGGCACCTGCACACTGTATGGCAGTGGGAGTTAGCATAGCTACACTCTCATTTTGTGATCTGTTTCTGCTCTCCAGTCCCATGTTGTCATTGCGTTATGTCAACACACTGTGTTTAATTTTTTTGAAAGAGGTGTTCTTTTTAGAAATATTCTTGAAGAATTTGAAAACTGACTTTTAAAAGAAAGAGTATATGTTGCAAAATAAACATAGGTATAACATCAGATGTAGCAGACTGTATATATTATGTTTTTTCAGAGATTTAATTTAAGCAACAACTCCATAACAGTGGTAGAGATTAGATATTTTCCTTTAAAAGTAAGGAATAGTAATGTCCTTTGAAAAGTATGAAGCTAATTTTTCTGTATCTATGATTTTCACCTTTTTTAATTTTAAAGATTATGCTATATTCCTGGAAAAAATATTTTTTTCTCTGAGTTTCCACTGCATCTTTTAATTATACGGTAAATTTTGAAATAGGTATTTAATATATTATCTGAATAGCAGCTTTTGTTCATAGAAGAATTAGATGGAAATCAAAAATCATCCTATATATGCTGCATAAATTATTCATTTTCAGGATTCAAAGAAGCAGGGAAAGTTGCTGGTAAGTGTTTTGTACTAATTATCAGAAGAACTGATGATTGGAAAAAGCTTTCTGAAAATGTAGGACACCATAACCTAAATCTTTTCAAGGAGATATTAGCTGGCAAAGCAAATGAATAATTGTGAAGAAAAGTATGCTGGGGACAATGGAAAGGCTATCATATGAAGTAGAACAATTAGAAAGGATGTGTGATTTTAGTCTGAAGAAAAGTGAGGAATAATAACAAAGCTAAAGAAAATGGTGAGATATTTGTAGTATCATGGTTAAACAAAGTTAGGAAGCATGGAAAGAAGTGAGACGTGCTAGAGGATATGAGAAAAATTGTGGGGATCATTGAATAAAAAATGAAGGATTTGAAATTCAATGTGAATATGGTTCTAAATGATATTAAAACAGTAAGAGAACAACATGGAAAATGATATTTATTGTAAAAATTGGGATTATATAAATTTATTTAAAATGTTGACCCATGTATTTCAGAATAAATAATGCATATAAAGGAGCTAAATATCACTTATGACGATCATTAAAACTCTTCAAATATATGGATTCTAATTTACTCTCGATGTTATCTAGTAAATTTTAGCTTTTTATAGATTGTTAACACTATATGGTTATTTTTCTAAGTGATCCCACTTAAATCAAGGTTGAAAAGTTTATTTTAAAAATAATTTATATTATTTAAAATGGATTTCTTACTGCAAAGACATACTTTGTTTTTTTTTCTTTATGCTAAAGTCATTCATTAAGAAACATTTGACTTCTCAAAAAAATTTGTTTGGCCCTTCAAGAAACATAGTCTTCTTCTTTTTTTTAATTAATTAATTTATTTTTTTGTTTTCCCCACAACTTTCATGGATACTTCTAGCAATATGTAAAAAAGCATAAGTTAACCATTCTCCTTTATCTTTACTGTGCTGGATTTGATAGAATTGACATTTTTCTCAACATTCAAAAAAATACCATGGGAGAGAAGAGCATGTTTTTTTTGTTTGTTTGTTTTTGTTTTTTAGAAAGTTGAAAATCGTTTGAGAATTTAGTTTCTCCTATTCTAATGAAGCACCACAAATACCTAATAGCATCCAGCAGATATTATGGCCAAATTAACAGGACAAAAACATAGAAAAGCTTTTTTCTTGAATCTGCTCTGAAACCTCAATAGCTTAACTGCAACGTACATTTCATTTTATCAGAAGATCATCCCACTCGTGGAAATGTCATGGGCATAAGTATTATTGTTTTTGTGGGTAACTTGTTAGGAATAAAGTTATTTTCCTTATAGTCACTCACACAATGTAGTGTATATGAAGCCAAACCACGATGAATAGAATTGTAATAAGTGTTAAAATTTCATGACACTCTTCAGTTGTGAGGAAGCCATCTGATGGGTTCCATATATATTTATGTATATATCTGCATTTCCATTAAAATGAGAACATAAAATTAAATATCCACTTAGAGAATATTTAAGTAAAAGTAATTAAAACATTTTATGAAAGTGTCTTATAGTTCAAATTCTATAAAATATAATACTTGACAGGTATATTCTTGTTTATGTTGATTTTCATTTATGGTCTCCAAATTATCAAAACTTGCCTATGATATCACTCAAGCAATCACCTCCCTTCATCTTTCTATTTTATTAAAATATCACCAAAGTGAAAAATATAGTGTCTTAAATTTTAAGGAGTATATATTTATTCTTTGAAATAACAGGTATCCTTACAAAAATTATTTATTTTTTTGGTGCCTTAAGGTAAATAAGGGACAAATTGATTTTTTTTTACATATGTTTGCTCAAATTAGACTTTAAAAAACACAGAAATTAAGTCTCATGACTACCCATGTAGATGGTAAACATTTATTGAAATAAGATTGAAACCTTTTTTAGGATTATAACACTAACTATCCGATATGACATCGCATCTGCAGTCATTATTATTATTTTAGAATTATAAGTAGAATATTTTTGTCCTGTATTTCCCTTCAAATTTCTTAAGAACACCTACTAAAATCAGGACAGTTTCGTTAAGTTTCTGCACTTAAATAACTGGTTTCCGTAAAATACACTTTAAAAGTATATGAAAACTTTGAAATTATCTCGGTGGAGAAAAGATATAGAACTATACTTGAAGATCAATACATTTTGAATATCAGTCTCGTTAAAATCCTCTGATTTTCATTTATAGCTGCTAATGTGCTTTTTGTATATACAATTTGCTGGCAGTGAACTTGTATTACAGAGAGAAAGATTCCCAGGTTGAAAGTTAGCATTTGCCGCTTCGCTCAGGCTTCTTTATTTATTTTTTCTCTTCTCTTAACAAGCCATCTGTGTGCTCTCATAATTATACCACTAGCAGTGACATCCTTTAAATTTTGATTACTCATGGTTTTGAAACATGCTTAAAATGAAAGTGAAGAATATAATGCGAAACTAGATAGAAAAAATATAGAGTAAAAACAACTAATTGAAACATAAACCTAAAATTTAGGCATGAAATAATAACAGCGACTAAAAGTAAATTGAAAACTATGTTGGAAGCATTTATCAGCTAATTTCGATTGCACAATAGGAAATGATTTTATACACATCTGGAGTCATCTTTGTTTTCAAGCTGCCACTGTGGCTCTTTAATAAGAATCTGCGATATATAAGGTATACCTTGTGACAGATGGCACTGAAATAATGCATAAGTATTAAGCATTTACTATGTGGCCCTCGCTATTCTAATTTTATAAATATATTAAATCTCCCTATTAGAGTGAAGGCAAATCATGGGTAAAGTATACCTTGCAATTGATTTTCTGGGTCTACAGACCCATTCAGTATTCATTTCTCTGGTACCCAAATGTATAAATATAATGAAAACACTTACAAGTTGGCAGAATTCCTACATTGATTAGTTGACCTTTGGAGTAAGAATTCTAATAGGGAGGCAGCATAGAAGTCTAAGATACTTCTCTCGCCTTGGTCAGGATATTGAATCAAAAATAATATCCCAGGATGAATGACAGTGATCCTTGAATACCTGTAAGATGCAGGATGCAAGTGTTCCATTGTAATTCCATTTAATCACTGTGTGTCCTCCCCCCCACCCACCCCCCCAAAAAAACCAGATGTATACTAGAAGATAACAGCGGACTTCAGGAAACTCAATCAAGTAGTGATCCTAATTACAGTTGCAGTGATAAATATGTTATCTTTGCTAGAACAGAATAACATGGCTTCAGATAAGGTAAGAGGCCATTTATCAAACAAATATGGCCTATTATACTCCATAAGGAAGAAGGATAAAAAGCACTTTTTCATTAACAAAAGACAGACAACAGTATTTATTGATAGTCTTGCCCAAGGGCTATGTTATCTGTCTCATCCTCAGCAAATTATTATCCAAAGGGATGTGAACCATCTGGATGTTCCAATGGCACCGTGTTAATTGGGAATGAGCACAGGTAAAATGTAGTCTCGGCAACCTTGTTAAAAAACATGAGCTCTATAGATTGAGAAATAAAAATTTAAAGATTCAGGATAGTGTTATTGCCATAAAGTTTTTAGAAGTTAGTGGTCTAGGCCATGGCAGGCATTCACTGCTGGTAAAATTGTAGAACTGGAAATATTATACACTGCTGGTGGGATTGCAAGTTGGTATAACCACCCTGAAAAATAGTTATAGTGTCTTAGAAAGATAAATATGCTTACTGTATAACCCAGAAATCTCATTTCTGCGTATTTACTCTAGAGAAATGAACGTATAATCACACAAAAATCTGCACACAAATGTTTGTAGAAACTCTATTCATAACTGTAAAAAATACTCTGAAAATTGCCCAAATGTCTTTCAAGTGGTGAATAAACAAATAAACTATGATATATCCACACAATGGAACTTTTCTTGGCAAATAAATGGAATGAACTATTGATACATGTGACAACTTGCATTAATCTCCAGACATTATCTTGAGTGAAGGAAGCCAGTCTCAAAAGCCTACCTGCTGTACAATTTTAATATGACATTTGCAAAAAGACAAAACCATGGCGATGAAGAATAGCTCAGTGGTTGCTATGGATTATAGATCAGGGGAGAGTGGTATAAAGATAATTTGGATGAGTAATGCAGTAATTCTGCATCCTGACTTTGCTGTTTATTACACAAATGTTAAAATTCATAAAAACATATACTAAAAAATCCACCTGATGATTTATTTATTTTTTTTAATTTTAACAACAAAAAAAACTAAATTACTTCAACTTTCCTTCCAACTGGTTTGAATTTAGAACAAACCTGAACATTCTCATATTATCTGGAAGCAGCACATTCCACACTCAGGAAAACTGTTCTGACCTACCTACACAGTGACAAGCAAAGCTGCCAACTTTGTTTTACCTACTACAGGAAAGTGCACTGGAGTGATACCACATTGTCATAAAAGCAACCATGCAACTTGGGCTATATAACTACTGGCACACTTGAGGATATAAGAAGATAACCTTCTAGTACATGTGCTTAGATAACTCGTAAGAGCCAATAGGGAAATCACAGTGAAGATTGTTGGGTTATGGAGCAAGGCCATGTTGTTTGAGGTAGAGAATTAAGCACCTTTAAAAAACAGCACTCCTTGCCTTGATATTGGGTTCTGGTAGGCAGGGAAAATCTGATGTGGAGACATGAAGTATTCATATATCTGAAACTGCTTGTAGTGAACCTTAGTAGGACCCTAGAATTATAATGCTGGACTAGCTCAACAGTAAGCTATGGGAACAAAGAAGTGATGTATCAGAATCAGGCATGAGCAGTAAACAGTGTGTGTAAGTTTATATGAGCAAGTAAGCCATTCGGTACTACTGCGTCAGCACTTCGTCAAATGGTTTATGACTAGATCGATGTGAGTGTGAGTGTGTGTGTGTGTGTGTGTGTGTGTGTGTGTGTGTGTGTGTGTGTGTGATGTATATGTCTGGTTCGAGTATTAAGATAGTTCTGGCCTTATGGCATGAGTTAGGACAAAAAGACAAAATCATTATGATGAAGAATAGTAATTCCACTTCTATTTTCTGGAAGCGTTTTTGTAGAAGTGTTATTTTTTTTCTTTAGTGTTTGGTAGAATCTACTAGTAAAAGAATCTTGGCTCCAAATATTTTTTAAAAAGCTTTTTAACTACAAATGTAATTTATTTAATAAAAGAGAATTCAGATTATTTAATTATTCTTCAGTTAGTTTTGTTAGTATGTGAAGCTCAAGGAATTGGACCATTTGTTCTATGTTGTGGAATTTATGGATATAAAGTTGTTCATAGTATTTCCTTATAATACTTTTAATATTGTGGCTCAGTAGTGAAGCGATGTCCTCTGCTTCATTCCTAATGTTGGCAATTTTAATCTTTTTTCTTGATCAGCTTAAAAAGAGATTTATAATAATCTAGATAGTTTTATGGGACATTTCAGCCAATAATATTAACTTTCAACTGTAACACACGCATCAGATTCGCCATTTTTCACAATGGTAAAAATGAATTAAAATCGTAAAGTCTTTTTTTATGCATGGTTATCTAAGTACAAATTAATATAATGCTTTTATGATTAGTTGTATCTACTCTCTTGACAGTCTTCAAAGTTCTTTTTATTAAATGTATTGGGGTGACATTGGTTAATAAAATTATATGGTTTTCAAGTGTACAATTCAATAACATGTCATATGTATATTGTGTTGTGTGTTCACCAAAGTTAAAATTCTTTCTGTCACCATATATTTGACCCTCTTTACCTGTATCTACCTCTGGTAGCCACTAAACTGTTGTTTTTGTTCATGAGTCTCTGTTTTGTTTGTTGCTTCCAGTTTATATCCCACAAAGTTTCAGATCTGGGGTGTAAGGCATGTTGAGATGTCCCAATTGACTTATTATGTGACTTGGATTTCACACTTACCACATAGGCAAAACAAGTTTTTCCATAAATTCCATGGTAAATGCATGGAAATATCCCATCATAAATGGCTCTTCGACAACTTTGCACTCACTGGTTGATTATAACAAAGAGATTTCTGTGGCTTTGGATAGGAAGTGTAATGTCAGTTGTTATATATATTGAGATCAGATTCCACAGTATTTTACTTTTTCCTATAAAATGTGACTTCTACATCAATATCATGAATTTGTCTTTTATTTAAATTCTTGACCACTTGGGTTCTGTGAGATTTGTGTCTCCACTTTAACATCTGTCTATTCATTTCCTCGTGGGCATGCCCTTATTTAAACCTCTTACTTCTAAATTCTGTGCTAATGTAAACCATATCAATCACCCTCTATTGTTCCCTTGGTGACTCTGCTCACATTTGCAGGTCACACGGGTACAATCACACTTTAATTATCAATTTAGTTGCCACTGGCCCATCTCATAAAGCCTGTTTCTTCTGTTTTTAGTGCAAGATTTGACTGACAGTAAGATCAATGGAAAATAGCTAATCAATTCCATAGTCTTTGAGAAATGCCCTTACTCATGACTGAAAATATATTGTCCAGTGACTCTCAGAAACAGAAAGTCTTATTATTAGAAATAAATTACTGTGACTTTTCTATCAGTTTTTTGAAATTTATGAATAAAATGCAATAGGTGGAACCATTTTTTCTGTCCCCTTGTCTCTCACAGTATCTACCTTCTTTCTTCTCTTCCTTCCTCTCCCTCTTCTCTAATCAATTCTTCCTGTTCATCTCCTCTCCACTATCTCCCTGAAAGATGAAATGATATATTTATTTTGCTATTTCAACAAAGTGAAAAAAAATATTACAGTTATGAGCAGTGTTTCTTTTCTTTCCATTTTGAATAAAATTATTATTTCAATAATTTTAGAAAAAATATGACTCCATGATAATTTAGAAACATAGGCAATGCAAAATAAATATTTTGTATATACACTCAATTTATACAAACAAACCTTTAAAATGATATTTTATAGAATTATTTATCTGGTTAGTATCTATATTACAATCTAATTTAATTAAAAACTAATGAACGTAATGCCTTCAAAAATTCTAAGTTGAAACAGTCCTCTGTGGCTATTATGAGATAAGATTTTTAGTCATTCAGCTATTCATAGTCAGTGCTCAGGTAGAAATAAAATAAATTTATTTTCCTCATGGAAAAATTAATATCCCATTTTTTTTTTCAGAAAAGGTTATATGACATATAGTTTTCATCTTGCAAATAAAGAAAACTGAATACAAATGAACACAATAAGTTGACTGGTCTTAACTTGTGTTTTGATTATCGCCTCTTCACCCTGTTGGTGAGGAAGGGATGCTGCCTTAAAGTTAGGGGAGTGACCAAAACACATGACATCCAGCACTAGAAAGATGAGATTTACGGCAGTTTATTAGTCAAGCGTTCTCATAGCCTAGGGTGGTGGATGCTGCATACCACGCAGGACCATGTGTGAGCTGCACTCTGGACCAGAGTAACAAGAAGGAGTTGTGGGAAGATATGCCTTATATTAGCAAGAAGTGAGGTCATTCCTGCTTCCTGTGGGAAGATGTGGTTGACTTCAGTGAATAAATCAGCAGGCTGGCAGGGAACTGAAGTCTGCTAATCAGCTAAAAGCAGGCATCATGCCTGGTCCCCCTTATAAGGAGGGGGTTTAGGCCACAGGTCCTTATTGATGAGAGTTCAATAAATAAAGGAGAATAAAGGGAGCTTGTGCTTACGTCCTTAGGCCATCTGAGGTTCTCCAGGTTACAGATGTCAAGGTTGTAAATAATACAGTTGTCCCCTCTTATCTGTGGTTTCACTCTTTGGTTTCAGTTACCTGAGGTCTACTTCAGTGAGAATATATTAAATGAAAAATTCTAGAAATAAACGATTCATAAATTTTAAATTGTGCACTGTTCTGAGCAGCGTGATGCAATCTCATGTGTTCCCACTACATCCCACCTGGATGTTCAGCATATCCATGGTGTATATGCTGCTCTCTGCTAGATAGTCACTCAATAGCTGCCCGGGTCATCAGATTGACTGTTGTGATAACACAGTCCTTGTGTTCAACTAAACCTTATTTTACTAAATAATGGTCCCAAAGTGCAAGACTAGTGATGCTGACAATTCGAATATGCCCAAAAGAAACCTTATAGTAATTCCTTTAAGTTAAAATGTAGGTGCATATAAGAAAAAAAACCAAAAAACAAAAAACAAAAAACCAGTATTCACAGGATTCAGCACTATCAGCAGCTTCGGCTACCAACTGGGGGGCTTGGAAAAGAAAAGATAAATTTCAAGAAAGGAGAGTGGAAAGGGAGAGGAACAGGATCTATTTGTGGTCAAGAAAATAGCTTCAAAACTACCAATAATGTTCTATTTCTTAATCTGGGAGACAGTTACATGCTGGTCATTTTATTAATAATCTTTATGCCATTTAGTCTGTTATTTTTTCAGAAATGGAAGTTCCACATTCTATCTGTCTGCCTTTTTCATTCTGCCGGGCTTGCTTAACTCCAGACTGTTTTTCAGGTTCTGTGCATGAGTTTGTCCCTACAGTTTGCTAAAATATCAAAAGACTTCCATACTGCTAAATATTTGCTGCTCCTGAGTGGGCTGTCCTAGCCCCTCTCTCAACATATCAGACCTCTTTCAAACCCACTTAAAGAGTTAATACTTGGCATAACAGAGGATCCCCATGACCTTCTTCTGGGACTAGAACAGTATTCTGATTGACTGCTGATACTACCAATATGGTTGTTAATTATGTTGAATGTTATTTTGGCTTATATCCATGTCACCAGCTGTATCCATGATGCCAAGTTTATGGGTCATTTTCTTTCCCCATCTCACTTGCCTTTTCAACAGTTTTTGTCACAAGTGGTTCCCCACACTGTGTTGAGGCTGTCTGCCTTCTAATCTTCTATTATACCACACTTTTCCTGAATAAGGTAGCTTCTCTTCTTATTAATCTCAGATTTTTGAGTTTCTTCATGATATACATTAATATTATTGCCTATATATCTGCCATCTACACACACACACACACACACACACACACACACACACACATAACAGCTCTTTCCTTTCATTCATTGATACAATATTCATGAAACAAGTGTTTATTAAACTGTACCAAGTGCTGAACTAAATAAAATTTTCACTGCCCTTTTTGTTCTTAGAGTGTAGCGAGGGACAAGGACAAATCACAATAAAACTTATAAAATTGTGAACTACTGTAAAGAAAAAAGGTCTTATTTCTATGAAGGCACTGATGGAAAAAGACAATTTTAGTTAGGATAGTCAATGCAGGACTTAATTTTTTAATTAATAGACTATTTCACTCAATTTCTTTATACTTATATGCATATGCCCTGACATTTATTATTATAAAACAAATACATTCAGGTGATCATATCAAGTGTTTAGAAAATTATGTAGCATTTAAAAAAAATTTTTAGTTTTTGTTTCTTCCTTTTTTTCATTCACTCTTGTCTTCATTTTGGCTACCACCTGTCCTTCATCAATGATCTAGTGTATCTTTTTAGATTTTTCTCCATACTTTTATAATATTTAAACACATATACATACATACACATATGTCACTGTCTTTCAAAAATAATTAGCATTATTTTCACTTATTTGAATCTTATTTAAAAGGCTCTCTAGCTTAAATGGCATAAATCTAACCCATGCATTTTAATAAATATATACTATTCCATGGGGTGAAAGCGTGTTGATCGTTTCCCTACTGTCGGGCATTTATTTTCTTTTCAGTTTTTGTGAATGAGAAAAAAATCATGTATCAAACATATTAACAATTAATCATATGTATGTATGCCTTTACTTATTTTTATGAAATTTATCCACAGGGAGTTTTGATGGATCATTGTGCATATGTCTTTGTGTTTTAAATAGATATTGACAGTGTTCTTTACAAAATGGCTGAGCTATGGCATATGTCCACCAGTAGGTAAACTCTGAACATCTTCCAAGAAAAGTCTTTCCTGGCATTTTTCTAGTCTATTTTGTTTCAAGGTAATAATACACCCAATTTGTCACACCATATTGTCATTTAAAGAAAGTGTATTTACAGGAATGAAATGCGGGAAATCTTCCAATTTTGTGTCTATGATTTTTTCCATTATATTAATCACACCATATATTTTTTTCTTCAGATCAAGTGATTTGTAATTTCACTTACTCATAATTTTGGATATGACATTCATTTAAATGGGTATGGCAAATGTATGTAAGACACGCTACGGATGTTGATAAACAGCATATGTCATTTCAAACTGCCACCAAGAAATAAGAGATGATAGTGGAAGCAAGATAGAAAATTCAAATGGTTTTCCACAATTGTCTTCAGTCCTGTCTTCCCAACTGCCTCAAATCACAAGAAAAACATTTCCTAAAATAATAAAACTCATTTTCCAAACTTTTGGTAGCTAAGAGAAAAGGTCAGCTTCTTTTCAAATGCAAATTCCATAGTAACCAGAATTAAAGAAAATGCTTTTTTATGACCTAGACATATGGCATAGAGTAGAATATGGATAAGAGCGGATTTTGATTGGCTGGCTAATATTCTAATAAGATAGATTAATCAATGTAAACCACATAGCTCAGTTGAAACTGCCTTTCAAATTGCCAATTTCATTTTCTTCCAGCAGAGAAAATGCCAATCTTCTCTTATGTAGTAAAATCATCTTGTTATAACAACTAAGCAACTCCAGAGTTACTGTTATTGTGGAACATCTGGTAACTACAAGATGTGGCTCCTCAGAGAAAATCACATCGCTGGAAAATAAGAACTTGCTCAACCTAGTCGCATTTCATGTTTTGTTATACTCTGGAGTACGGCTGCCTCATAATACAGTAATCACTTTTTTTCGACACCATAAATGAAATCACAGATGCTACAATTTGCTCTAATTGGAGCAGCTTACCATAAATAAATAATCAAAATAACAATATATGCATGAACTATATGCATGTTTTAAAGTTGAGATTGAAAAACAATTACAAAATGTCTACCTGAATTAATAAGACCATGCCTATCACAGTTATTCTTTGAGAATAAGAGATAGACTGAATTCTTCTTCTGACCTCATTATTTTTTTATACTGTATAATTTACTTCAAAATTTATCGTAAAATGAAATTACAAAAGATCTGGAGCGTAGCAACCTCTTTTACATAATTGTCAGCTAGCTAATTTATAATTTAACTTTATGACAATTTAATGGTTTGCCATGTTTCTATTTTGAATAGATGTTAGACTTATTCCTTTTAATGGCATTATCTTGTATTTTATAAACACTTCATTTTTTTGTATTTGATATCATGCTCCTAGAATTTAATCAAATTTAATTTTGTTGAGCTCAACATTACATTGAGATAAAATTATTTCTGTAATTATTCCAGAGCTTAAAATAAATATTTTGTACATTCTTTGACTTACATAGCCTTGTCAGTTTCTTTAGAAGCAAAGAGGTCTTGAGAGTAAGACAATAAGCAACTTGTATATCATACATCAACAATAAGTTAATTCATGGTGTGTGAGAAAAACACAATGCATGAGAATATTTTGAATATAGGTAATATTCTATTTGATTTAAACAAATAGAATCTTTTGAAATAATAATTTGTGAAATCTAAAAAAGTTCAAATACTACATAATCTTTAAAGAATATTCTATTGATTAACTTTACCCTTGGCTAGAATTCATAAAAAAACTTAAATACCGTACATTGAAGAAAAGTCCAAGAATTGAAGTAGCAATAATATGGTAATAAAAAAATGTTTGTGCGTTTTTTTAAATATCTATTATAAGGTTTTTTTTTTTTTTTTTCATTTGAGCGTTTGGCCACCAACATAATAACAAGTGTGAATATGTTATATATGTGTAATTGGTAAAGATTTGGTACCAGTACTTAATAGGCCATATGTTTCTTTTGCATTAATACTTTTCAGCCCTATTTTATGTTAAGATGTTTTCCTTCTTTTTCTTTTTTCTTTTTAGGTATATAATTTGGAGCCTTAGAGAGACATAATGGCCATCTTAAATGAGTTCTCAAGGACCTAAAAATGGTCGAATCCATTGCGAATACAACATAGTCTAGGTTTTTCTCTGCTCTTTACTGATTGGTAACCTCAGCGGCATGGTCATATGTTTATGCAAAATTATAGTTGAGAAATAAATTTGAATAGCTCTAAGTTTTGGAAAATTACCACGCATTGATGATTTTATAAAATGTATACATAGGTTAAAAAGCATCTTTCCATAAAGTCTGTTAGGCCCTGTTCTGAGAATTAACAAATATATACTACTTCCTCATTTATTCTCTACAGAAAGTTTTCTGTACTTCAGAGGACAAATAACCTATTGCCCATTGGGCATATTCCCAATTGTGTTTTTGTCTTAATATCTGTCTGTATGATTAATAGTATCTAGAACTTATTTTGATTTATTTTTCTACATGTTGAATATGCAATAGCTGAATCAAACAGGCTGAATAACCTTCCAAATATTATGGATAGAAAAGTAATTTAACCTTTAATATTCTACAATAAAATCTGGAACAAATAAATACACTCACTTATTTTGGTTTTCCAATAATTTGCCTTTTTAAAAAATTTTTAGAATTATGTGTGATTTTAATAAACTCAAATTAAATAAACTATTTGGGAATCTAGAAAACCAAGCACAATTCTAACTCAGTTCCAATTAAAACAGTGTTCTCTTTATGCGTGGAACGGCATGTTCATCTTAGTTACTTATCTATTAAATTTTAGCCTGTGTCATTAAGACTCCTTTAAAGCGAGAGTTATAATTCCTTCAATTGATGATGCAGATGTTGCATTATAAGAATGTGAAATCTGAGTCATCATTTTATTGATTCAGAGCTCATGAAGATTCAGTGACTTATTGTACTGCTCACAAATGTCTTCTTGCTGCAGTTAAGATAGACAAAATTAGCAAGGCCAGGATAAAGTAGAGCAAGTCAAGATCATTTTAAATTGAAACATCCTCAGTATTTCTGTACTAAAAAAAAATATTCAAGTACAATCCAGTAGAGAGATTTTGAGCCTGTGAAAGGTGACATGAGATTGTGGTAAGAATACGTATTATGTACTATCTAGTCTCTAGGGCCCAATCTTCCTTTCCTACCATTTGATTAGTATAGACAGGTATTCAGGCAGGGGAAAAACACAAAGTGAGCTTTATTTAAGTTTTAATGAAATCATTTGCTCCTCCTAGCAGATTTCTATCATATTAACAATGTTAGCAATGTTTCTTTATAATGCATGAATATTAAATTTGTCTAATACAGTACAAAATTATCTTATTAAGAACTCACTTGTTATAACAGTGGGGAAGAGAACTAATGCAATATAGCACTAATTCAATTTGTTGAAAGTTACTGATACAGAAAAACAGCTCGTTTTTCTACAGGAATGTCAAAAATATTTATCATGCTTCACTTCAAAGAATTTCCTCTTTAAAGTCAAAAATATTTTAGCTAATTATATGTAGAATGAGGACTTATATGTAGTCTAGAGAGGCAAAAATGTTTAGACTTTTCTCTAATTGAGAGGGGGGTAGCTACTATTTAATAACCTAAGAAATATGTAAAAGGAAGACAAATCTGGAGAATAAAGAATAATACAAAAATATTCAATGGAAGATTCATAATGGGAATGGGAAATATTTGTAAATAGAAATGTTGCTTCATCAAGGAATAGGAGAAATAAGAATTCCAAAGACAAATTTGTTTGGTAATTTCACTGGAGATTGGCTGTAAAAATAGGTCATGGATGTGTGTGTGTCTTATTGCTACAAGGATGCACATTTCTCAACTAGTTCTCACATTTTTCTTTTTCTATTTCTGTATTAGTAGGATTGTGTCTGCATAATGGATTCCACACGTGTCTTTTGTCTATGACGATTTATTTTGTCTTAAACTGCAAAGCTATTCCTTCTAAATGAAAACGTCTTATTTATCTACTTATCCAAACTAAATGTCTTTCCTCATTTGAAAGTCTGCTGAAAACTTTATCCCTTCCTTCAAACCAGGATACTTACAGTTTTATACAAGAATGGAGGCAGTGAGTATTGAGTAGAAAGCCAGTGGATTTGTATATACTGGGCTTTAGGTAAAACAAAGAAAAAATTAATATGACTTAATTATAAAAATAATATTAACTGATCTTCAGAATATTATTTATAAATATACTAAGGATGACAAATGTTTCAGAATTAAATAAGACTAGCTAGACCAATATATGAGATCATGTAAGTTGTGCTTCACCATGGCAAGTACTGTTGTTTCATATGTATCAACTAATTTTCAATTTTTACTATACATTAAACATTTTCACATCTTCTTCTCCCCTAGCTTTACATAATATTTCAACTTACTTTCAATCTTCTATTAGTACCTAAAGCCCAGTTTAAGTGTTAACTTTTTATATCATTTTTGAAAATTCAAGGTTGAATTGTATTCTTAATTTACAAGTGACTCCATTATGATAGATAACTACTTTATATTGTAGTCATTTATTTATGCATCTCTCTTTCATTAGAATGCAGTTCTATGAGGTGAGATACTTTTTTCCTCTCCCTAATCAAAAGTACCTGGCAGAGTGCCTGACAAACAATGTATACTCATTAATTGCTTTAATTTGATTTTAATTGTCAACAAAGTTTTCATTCAGGCTTTTTTTTTCCCAGACAACTCATTTCTAACATATCTTTCACCATTTAAAAAATCAATATGTTGTGCTAAAATAAAACCGATCATTCTTTTTTTTTTAAGTTTCTTATTCTTTACCCTTTTGCTGCTTCTGCTTATTCCATATAATCCTCTGTAACAATAGCTTTCTACAAGGCTGGGCTTAAAAGATAATGGGCATAAAACCACTGTTCCTAATTAATTACATCTTTGTGCATCCTGTAAGACTTAGTAAGATGGCATACACGTGACGATGTAAACAAACATCTGCTTATTGACCAAAGAATTGTTGGTGTTTACTTATGAAGACTTGCATTTAATAAGAAATTTAAGGCAAAGAAGTAACAACTGACATTTCGATTGAGTAGATTAATACTCTATCCAAGGATGAATCCATGATTTAATCATTATGGGCCCAAAACAAATTTATTTATATGTTAAATCATAATAAAAATATGAAATTTTTAGCTTTGACCATTTTTATTTTCACAGTAGTCTTACAATTGACTACTGGTCAGATTTGTCATATTTTATAAGATTGTTGCACCTGTCCTAATGACAAAATACTTAGTGTTTTATTGAGAGGAAGTTAATAAAGTAAAATTTCATGGAAGAATTTATTTCTTAAACACTCAGTAAGTACGATAGGAAAAAAAAATTGTGAAATAGTACCTTATGTGTTAATATAAAAAGCTTAAAAAGTATATTTATTAGCAAGTTTCTATTTTAAGTAAGAGACAGCTCTCACCCATTCTTAGCAGGAAGTTTCCTTTGAATTGAATTCTTTCCTAGTATCAATATCTTTATGTATTCTTAGGGTAAGAGAAGAGACTAAAATACTGAGGCTTCTTCTGCCTTGTAACACTGAGGAATGATTGATTTTATCCTGCTGATTCGAAAAATCTTAAATATGCTGAAATTTAATGGATTGTGTGAAAATGAAGGTAGGGACAATCTCATTCAGTCTCTAAACGCTTCACCAGCTCAAGAACTTTCTATTACATTAAGTAATGGCTGCCCTAGTCTCTAGATACTTTCCTAGAATGGATAAAAGAGAAATTTTAAAAAGTTATTTTAAGATTAAAGTAGGTTTCATTTAAAAATTCTGTTAACTCCTCTTTAGAATATATAGACTTTCTCCTTTTATTTAAATTCAACAAATATTTATTTGTTAACTATGAATATATCATAGTTCTACTTGGTACCAAGTACAGATGTGCACCTGCCTCTGCCTCAAACATTTACAGTCAGATTGGCTGGAAGTTAGACCAATACAAAATGTATACAATAAACACGTCAATTTAATAAAATGTCTGACATAGTTAAACATAATTTAACATAATTGTTATTTCATAAATATTGTGATGCAATAACTATAAAATAATATTATACCTAACTTCTTTAAAAAGATGGTTTCTCCCTATTCTTATTTTATTCATCTACTCTAATCTTACCCATATCCTTCAAATTAAAAATTGCATATTACTTAATTTTGAACTTTTCTTTGACTATTTTAGCCCACTTAATTGAGTTTTGATTGAGTAATTTTTATAGGAAAAAAATAATCACCAGTCATGAATAAATGACATAAATCTGCCACAATTTATTCATCCTCTTTACTGTTAGAGTAATTTATATTATTTCCATATTTGACTGCCACAAATAAGTCACTTTGAACATTTATTACTTTTGTCCTGGTACACATGTGTATAATTTTGTTTTTCTATTATAATTATCCGGCAGTGGAATTGCTGAGGTATTAAAAAAAAAAAGCATCTGCAATGTTATTAGGTTATGTTAACTTATTTTCTAAAATAGTATCAATTCGTACTCTCACTTGGAGTATAGATTTCCCATTTTTATATATCTTACTGATTAGTGGTAAAATATTGAGTATTTATTTCTATTTGGCTATTTAATGTCTTTCCATAAAGTTTTATAGTATTTTCCAGAGAGATCCTGTACTCCTTTTGGTTCTTAATCTAATTGGGGCTCAGACAGAAAATAGTCTCTAGGTCTTTAAAAAATGAATTGATTTAACATAGGAATTAGATATTTATGAAATTGTCTAATGGGCCAAAGGAGTAAAATTTAAGAGAGGCTATCACTGCACTGTGGTTCAGAATATCAGGTGTCACTGCTGCTGCTGCTGTCAAAAAAAAAAAAAATTACACTGGACAAGTGTTGAAATAAGTTTCTAGGCTCAAGATGGGGAAGCTCTCACCTAGCGTGTCACATCAGCAGATTGAAACTTAGATAACTTTTGTGTCCCTGTAAATGCTGCACTTGCCAGAAACACAGTATATCCACTATTAGCCAGTCCCGAAACACCAAGCCAACTCTACGTTCTATACTTCCTTGTTCCTTATCTTTTATTCTATAAAAGCTCTCACCCCATTTTGCAGTGTTCCAAATGGAGACTATTTCCTTAAGTGATAAATAAAGTTTGCTTGAATAACCTGAATTGTCTTCTTTATTTTTAATGGTTTTTTTGTTTTTGTTTTTGTTTTTGTTTTTCGTTTGTTTTATTTTGTGACAAGGAAAGAGATCCAAAGCTGACTGCTAACATCCTATGGAACAAGGAGATGCGTGAGCCAGGCCCCACTGAACCCTTCAAATGTACTGTTCTTGTTATTACTAAAGAGTGTGGGTAAGTCCCTCAGGTTTGAGCTCTTCTTCCTTGTGTGCAGCTGTCTGATCCAAACTTTACTCAAATATATATATATTATTCTCAGAAAGACAATGTCATTATTCGATATCTCAGGCCATTTCAATGGAAGGTATTTTACCATCCAACCTCCAACCCACTTTTGAATTTGCTAGGATATTGATTCTGTACTTCTGCCCGTTATGAGATTCTCAGTTTCTAATGCCTCAGTTTCTCAGAAATAAACTTGCTAAACAAACACTTCTGATGAAGTATAGACACAGTTACATGAAATACAAAAACAGGCCAACTGGCTTAAACAACTAAAGAATCATGTGATTACTTACTTATAACTGATTTGGGTCATGGGGAACCTGCCTCTGGAATGTTCTCCAAACCATGGATATTGTTTTATTGCTAATAATATCGTCTCCCTAATATGCTGCATTCCCTCAAGTTTTAAATAACATGTGGACAGCCACTGACCATCTGACACAAGCTACACAGGTAAAAAAGACCTAATTTAAGACTACTGAAACAATATAATATTGCATGTCGACTATAATTTAAAAAATATTTTTAAAAATACTGTTGAGATAGAGATGAGATATTCTACTCAATTTCACTGAAACAAAAGGTTGAAGAATTTTTAAATGCTGACATAAGCATTTGCAAAGTACTAGAGGACATTCATTAGGAAAGCAGTTGGTCAATGGGATGAAGCCATCTGTACTGGCTAACTGTTCCTTTTCAGAGTTAGTCTTCTTCCCTCCCATGGAAACTTGGAAATGGAAACTTGCATACTGTTTCCATTTTAGGCCCCCAAGTCCTGGGAAAAACATCCCAGGGTTATAGATTTATATCCCAAAGGGGCAGAGAAAGAATTCATAATTGCAAGTTTTCTATAGAAATGTTTCTAAAGTAAATGCTTTAAGAAAAGGGAGGGTCAGGGACCTATAATAAAGAGCAAATTGTAGCAAGTTTAGTCAAGCTGAGGAGAAACTGTCCAGGTCAAGAAACCTTAGGAAACTATTGTCTATCTGATGACCACAGATGAATAGCAGGGCTGAATAGATAATTCACAGGAAAGTAGCTGGAGACTGCTGCAAAGCATGCTCTTTGATGAAGCCAAAGAGAGTCCTCGTTTCTGCATAAAAGATTAACTTTTCCTGTAAATATGCTTTTTTTGCCACGGCTCACAGGTTTTTGATTTGTGGTATTGTTATTATAAAGTTTCAAACAATTTCTATTTACATGATGATGTCTTTGATACAATAATTTTTCAATCATATGAGTTTTTTAGTTAATATTCTACAATTAATTTCTAGCAAACTTCTATTTTTTTCAAAATTATTTTTAATTCAATTTTTTTTTACATTTGTTTGCTCAAAATGATGTTAAAATAATTGACATATTGGTAAATACTTTAGGCATCTCTGAAAACTGTTTATCTTCTGTTAAGGCAATGTTCTCTCATATAGCCAATTAAAACAAATATCTTATTCCTTTATTCATATTATTCAAATCCTCCTCATCCTCACAGACTTTTTGTGTCCTTTATTAATTACTGAGATAGAGATGTTACTATCTCCTATTCTGAAGACAGATGTTTGTATTTCTTTTAGTAACTCTGTCAAGACTTGCTTTAAATATTCTGAAATTATTTTATGCACTCGAAAATGTTTATCATTATAATAAATGGAATCTCTCCTTATATTACTATCTTTCCTCTAACAATGTTTTATACCTTTGTAGGTATAAAAATATACTATTTTGTTTTAGATTAATATATAGTCTTTTCTTGTTTAGAATTTTCTTGGTGAAATTTGATCCATCACTTGAATTCTAATTATGTGCGTGCACAACTATGTTTTATATTTGTCTCTTGTAAATAGTTTGATTTTTAATGTGGTCTATTGAATTTATCCATAACTGGAGCATTTAGAACACACAATTACAGTTATAAAAAGTGACTAATATATACATTTGTTTATGTTATTTTATACTTTTTATTTGTATTTCTATTTTATATATATTTTTCTCTTTTTTGCACTTATTTGGACTGTTCTTTTTTTATCATCACCAATACCTTTTGAAATTTATGTTCTCTGTTTCAAGTCTATTTCAGCCCAATGTTGCTCCGTTATAGCAACACTTTTCTTTTTGATATTCTCTTTGCCTTTTTGTCCTATACATCTTCTGTTCTAGTGGTTCTCAAAGTGTCACTTTCAGACCCAGCAGCATCAGAATCACTTTGTCAGAAATGTAATAATGAGATTTAGTATGGATTTCTTTACATTTATCCTCTGAATTCATTGAGATTCAAATCATTTTAGGTCTGTTTTCTTTGTTGTTTCTCAGAGTTCTAGATTATGATGCTTTATTTCATTTTATATTTACTATTTTTCCCCATATATTGCTACTAAAGATGTTTAATGTATGAAAGATGTTTAATGTATAAAATTATTTGACTAGTAGATAGATGATAGACAGACAGACAGATAGATAGATAGATAGATAGATAGATAGATAGATAGATAGATGATTAGATAGATAGGTAAGTAGACAGATAGATGGATGGATGGATGGATGGGTGGGTGGATGGATGGATGAATAGGCAAGTAGGTAGATAGATATATTTCTAGAGTAAGGAACGACCCAACACCAGCAGCATTTATGTCACCTCTTGGGGATAGCTATATCTGTGTTTCAGAGCAGGCAACATAGAATCATTTCAAGGCTGTTAAAGTTTATGCTGAAAGAGGCAAGGAGACAAATTAAAATGTCGACTGCTATCACAACCATTACTATTATTAGCCTTTTTATAATAATAAATTAATAATAATAATGGCTAACTAGAATGTTGAGTCTGTGAAAATACATGAATGGATAATACTACTTAGTAGCAAAGAATAATAGGAAGTGTAAAAAAGGCATTTGTTCTAAAAGTTATAATTGGATGAATGTATTTGAAATGGTTTAAGAATTATGGGAGAGGTAAGATATGCATGGCTATTCTGTTTTTTTGTGTGTGTGTGAATGATATGTGTTACGGATCTGGGGCATCTGGCAGGAACAAGAAGCAAGCCAAGCAGTCCAAACCATTAAGATCTAGTTAGAGAGAGGGTGGTCAAAAGAGAAATGCTAACTACTCACAGAATCCAAGATACTACCTTTAGAGATAAAAACCTATGGAACCATTAAATATAATAAAATCCATTTATTCTTAATAGTGATAACAAAACAGATCAATCAGAGTGATTAAAAAAATGGGTGATGAAATGTCGGATAAGTAATTTTTAAGCCACATAATTTTAGGAGATAATAATTTAAAAAAGAGAGAGAAATAAAGATGCGAACAAAAAAAAAACACACATGATGACAAATGAAAAGCATGAAATCATAGGAAAACTTTGAAATGCTAACATCAAGATTATCCTCATGAAACGTCTGAATTAAAAACATCTGGATTTTTATTTAACAAAATCTGGAAGAGCACAAGAAAATATAAAACTGAGTCATTGTTTTTCAGGTTGAGTTTTCTGTTTATAGTTATTAAATAATCAACCATGTATGTATTAAGTTCAAAAAGGTATAGCTTTTAAAAATCTTTTTAGCTTGAGTTGAATGCCTACTTACATTATATAATTTTAGCTTTACATATGGTAATATATATCATCGATGTTAATGCTAAATATAACAATGAAATTGTTTACGCTAATAATATTTTTAGCAAACTTTCAGATTTGGCTTATAACGAAGAAAAATTAACAATGAAAAGTACAATGTAAATATATTAAAATATAAAAAGTATTTCCCAATTGTATTAAGGCTTCATAATGTCATTTCTTTTCTATTTTAGTATGTTCAGTTTCTATATTTTTATATATCTTCTATTTTATGAATTTTTTAATTTCTGTATTTTCCCTGTAATTTTTTCCTGAAAATGGAAAGGAAGAACCTTTTCATTTTGTGCTGTTTAATAGAGATTTCTTCTTGGGTCTTCTGTTTTAGCTTGCACATGCCCATTTTAATTTCTTATGAATACATAATTTTGTCTTTGTTTTCTAGGAACATTTTTTCTTTTGAAATATATTCATCTATTTCTTGATTCATTTTCTATTTTTTTTAAAAATAGATTATCTTTATATAAATCCCCATTTGATTAGGGGAGTTTTCTCATCAAATAACATAGCCCTTCTTGAGTCTCTAATAACCTTTCTTTCACTTTTTTTTTCTTGAAAAGGAAAGAGAAAAGTGTGGAATTAGTTGATGAATTAACTTATTTCTAGTAGTTGATAAATTACTATCTAAGAAAGTCATCTAGTATGTTTTTTCTACCCTGTACACATGTTTATTTTTATGAGTTAGATTTTTCTTTTTCTTTCTGGTCTTTCTGCTAAGTTATTCTATAGAAAATAAAGAAGGCATAACTTTGTTTCTGGTGAGATAGTTGGCCCCAAAATGGAAAGTTTTCCAATTTATCTCTTCCAGTCTGATACTAATCTTACCAATATAAACATTATTAGTAGATGCATATAATATTTTCTGTTAGTCCCTGTTGTCTGTCTCTCATTTGGACTTAGATCACAAATATATTTACAAAAGAAAAACACCATGAGAAATGTTATTAGGGAAGATTCTGGCCCAATAAATCATTTAAAGAAATAATGTGTAAACAAAATTAGCGAGTGGATTTTGCATATAATCTAGTACTTTGAAACACGAATAGCAAAAACACTAGGCCATGTTTTGCTACATACACACTTGATTCCTTATAGTCTTATTATGTCAATCGTTTTCAACTTTATTTGGTTCTCTGTGTTGTGAATTCATCATCATCAATCAAAATCCTAATGATAATTTTAGCCCCATTTAAATGTTATGGTAGAGGGAGCACTTAAACGGTAGGCATAGATATAAAAATGGTATAGTTGACATCTGTGGCTTATTTTAATTAACCAGTAAAAGATTAAGTGCATGTAATAAATATTCAATGAGATGTTAAAAATTCTTTTTTAATGGATAATTGTTTACCATTATTTTATCGCTGCATATCAATATATTGGTTTTCTTTCATATACATTATTTCTTGTTAGTTTAGCCTCTCAGAGACTGGATATTTCTGAATAGACTATTAAAACTGAGATTTTGGCCCATAAATCTGATAACCCTATTTTCAACCATAGTAATAAGAACCAGGGGCATTTAGTAGCTAGATGTATTTTCTAGATAGGATTAGTAACTTTCCATTCTTTAGGGGATAAGCCAAAGATTAAACCCTCCACCTTAAGTTTACCATCTCTTAGTTCCATAACTACCTGTTTCATTCCATGACTACATAACTTTTAACAAATGCATGACATTGATACTGTTATAGATTATGAAGAGAAGAGACTTTAGGTTTACTTAAGGATTTTAAAGTTATGTTCAGTCATTCTAAGGAGGAAACAAACACTCTGAGTCACCTTTCATCTATTGTTTTTTCTTTCACATTTTTCTTTTAACTATCTTGCTCTTCTCATCTTAGGTTGTCTTCATTTAATTCTATTTTCTGGTAATCTTTTCCATAATCTCGCTTTCGATAAAATGTGATTAGTAGAGTAGAAGTTTTTTTGCATTGTTTGGGTGTGATTAAAACTCAGATTCCAGGAGATTTTATTCAAATACTTTGCTTTATACGAGAGAACATTAAGTTAAAAAAATATTATCATAAAAATGTTTATCAACATTAGTATAAATGTTTTAAAATGCATGATCTACTGGATAATGGATTTTATATATTTCGTCTGTTTCACAACACTCCTTTTATGGGCTTACGTTGCATAATTTACGTATTATAATAGAATACAAATGATTATCTCTGGATAGTTGAAGAATTTTTTAAATTTTTATGAAAACGCTTATTTTCTTTAGAACTTTTTCTAGGCCATATAATAACATTAAATCCTAATAAAATGTAAATTTTAGAATTTAGTATCTCCTTTCACACACACACACACACACAAATTCCTTTTGTTCCACTCTAGTAAGCCAATGCTCACCTGTAGGAGATGAATTTTCATGTAGTTCAAGTCTGTTAACTTTAACGGGAGCTTATTGGAACAGTCATAGTGAACGATGTAAAAATTGTGCCACTGAGACTTAATTATAAGGTGGAATGCTGCTCAATCTTAATAGTCACAGTGCAGCTGGGATTTTTTTTTTAATCATTTTATCTAGTTCTATGTCTCGAGTTAGTATTTTCATCTAGTCACATAGATAAATTCAGCTATCTTTAACACTTGTGATTTTAACTCATATTTCTATTTTATTTTATTTTTTCTTATTCTTAAAATATTATATCGAAGCTGACTAATGTTTTCTTTACTTGAACACTTCCAGCAAATCTATGATCATTTAAGATATATTTTTTATATTAGTAGGACAATTTCAAACATGATTATCAATATCTATTGACATCTTAGTTGTAGTACTAAACAGTACCAAGGTAAAAATTTTCTCAGACTCTCTTTTTAGTAACACTATTTATTGTTTTTATATTGCAATCAGTACAATACTAAATTAATTGTTTTCATCCTATTCCTACATTTCAGTGTAAAAATAGACATTGTCATAAGAACAGATTAGAAATCATGGACTACATAACAATGCAGAAATAATTTGTTATGAATAATGGATCATTATGAAATAGAATACTGTGTAAAAGAAAAAATAAAATTGATGATTCTATGTTATTACCTTTGTATTTTTCTTCATTAATATGGAAATAAAATAAATCTAGTTAATGTGGCTATTGAAGTAACAGGAACCAAAGGAAACTCAAAGAGAGAAGATAGAGCAGAATTCAGAGAAACTCTGACAACCAAAACCCAATTAATAAAGGAATTGTTGACAAATAATATGCCCAAAAGTACTTATGTAATAATCTAGAAAATTTGATCAGTAGCTAAATATTAAGAGATTATTAATTACTTTTATGTTTTGTAATACTATCATAGTTTTGTTAAAAATATGGCTAGACAGCTAAGTTCACCACAGAACGGAAGGCAAGTAAAATGTTGTGCTTTTTCATAAGGATAATGAGTAACCAATAGAGAATTTTAAACAGATTCTATTTGCATTTGAGGAAGATTAATCTGGCTTTAGTGTGAGAAGTGACTGGAAGACATCAAGACTAAATTTAGGCACACCACTGAGCTAGTTGCTACAATTATTAAGGAAGAGATTATGGTTCTTGCATCAAAGGAACTTTTGAGTCTTTTACAGAATTAAAAAAAAAAAAAAAAGATGTATTCAGTAGTTAGTATCGAAAGAACAATTACTAAATGTAGGGTTGAAGTTAGAAAAAGAGGTCTCAGAATGATACCTCTGTTTCTATCTTGGGCACCTGTTAAGTGGTAGTAATACTTTCTTTAATCCAAAAACAATATGGGAAAAATGATCTTGGACAATGATTATGAGTCTAGTTTGGAATATTTAGAATATTGTTTTATATCCAATTCAGGAATAACAAAATTCTAATTATATTTCAATATATTATAGTGAATTAAAATTGGAAATATTGAAGGTGGATGATGTTTATTTTAGAGTCAATAAGAACTACATGGTAATTTAAACTATTGGAATTAATAAAATCATACAGGAATATTGACTCGAGTGAGAAACAGAACATGACTTATACTTAAGGGAGAATAGAAGATGAAGATTCTCCTCATTACCTGAGAAGGCATTACAGAAAATTAGGTGGAAAACTGTTGAAGACGAACAAAAAAGATAGTGGATTAAGAAAGAAATAGTAATTTAAAATGTCATCCAGAAGTTAAATAGGTATTTTTATGAAAGTCTCAATAGAATTACAAGGGTACAAATAAGATTTCAAGAACTCATGAGTATATGAGAGTCAAAGGAGAGACAAGAAATATAGAAAACTGTTTAAAGGAGGACAGTTCACATGGAATGTTTATATCTGCATATTAACCTGAGAGAATTGTAGGGTATATCAGTTACATAGATTAATTTTTAATAATGTAACTTTTAATTTTCAAAAGTGTGACAGCCACTACACCACTATTAGAATGGCCAACACCTGAAACACTATCAACAGCAAATGCTGGCAACGATGGGGAGTAACAGAAATTCTCGTTCATTGCTGGTAGGAATGCAGAATAGTATAGCCACTTTGAAGATAGCTTAGTGGTTTCTCACAAAGCTAAACATACTCTTACCACATGATCCAGCAATCACGTTCCTTGGTATTTACCCAAGCAGTTAAAAACACATGTCCACACAAAAACCTGCATGTGGCTGTTTATAACAGCTTTGTTCATAACTGCCAAAACTTGGAAGCAACCAAGATGTCCTACAGCAGATGAGTGGATAAATAAACTGTGGTACAAACAGACTATGGAATATTATTTAGTGCTAAAAAGAAATGAAATATCAGCATAGATGGAAAGGAAACCAGAATTCCAATAGGTCTGCCTTAAAATCAAGAAGGAGGTCACAGAGAAAGTGTGGAAATTTCCCATATTTTTTCTTGTCTTCTTCTGCTTTTTAAAAATTTTCTTCATTTTATCGACCCCAGCCCTCAATTAATTCTGTGGACTGCAGAAGTTTGAAATGCTCATTTTCAGAGAAGATGTGATCCCAAGAAGGTGAGGCAAATACCTACTATTTCTTTCTTTCCTCCCATCACTTGCCCATGTCATAGGAACTGTGGTAATAAATGTACAGAGAGCAAGATCATTAAGGTTCCTGCTTTTTGTAAGAGGACCAGATAAGGGGATCTCTGGGAAACAGGAAAGTACAAAGAAGAGTTTGGACAAGGAGGATTTCAGAAAAGTACCCTATAAATTTGTAGGCAGTAAATATTTTTTTATTATTATTATTCAGGTTGCAGCCCATTTTTTAAAATTTTATTTTATTATTTCGAGTATACAGTACATTGGTGAGACATTTATATAGTTCATAGAATGATCCCTTTAATTGTTCTTTCTCTTCTCTGGCTCCACCCAGCCATTATATTACTTCTGACTGCATTCCCTGCACACTGCTCCCCATTCCCATGACCATCTATCGACTACTAATGCGTACATCTTTAACCCTTCACTTCTTTAACCACTCTTTCAGCTCCCAATGCCTTTTCCTTCCAGCCATCACCATATTGCCCTTGTTATCTGTGAGTATGCTTTTGATTAGTTTTTTTTCTTTTCGTTCCTTAGATTCCACATATAAGTGAAATCATATGGTATTTATCTTTCTCTGACTTATTTCACTCAGCATAATAACCTCAAGGTCCATCTGTGTCATTGCAAATAGAAGGATTTCATTTTTATTAATGGCTGAATAATATTCCATTGTATATGTGAACCATAACTTCTTTATCCAATCATATGTTGATGAGCATTTAGGTTGCTTCCATATCCTAGCTAATGTAAATCGTGCTGCCGTGAACACAGGGGTGCATAGAACGTTACAAACTATTGTTTTGGTTTTCTTTGGATCAATACCCAGAAGTGCAATTGCTGGGTCAAAAGGTAGATCCATTTTTAATTTTTTGAGACATCTCCACACTGTTTTCCATAGTGGCTGTTCAGATATGAGAAAGTATGGTAAGAAGTCTGAAATGGAACAATCTCTTACCAGAGAGAGTTCTTTAAAGGTAGAAACCTATTCTTATGTTTTTATAATATTCAATTTCTACTATTTCTCCCACCACATAATTCAGAAAATTCTCTGTTCATTCAGTAATGTAAAGTTAACTAAATATTTTATTTCCTACATTGCAGAGATGACAATTTTGCAGCCCTCACAGGAGATAAAAATGATAAATATTTGAAATAAAATGTTTAATTTAAAATTTGGCTTGACAAAAATCTTTTAATTTTATTGACCTTCAGTTTAGCATTTTGCAACATATAGTAATAAAGATAATTACAGTAATAATAATAAAACTGACACTTATAGAGCATGAGTTAATCTTCACAACCACCACATGAGGTAGATAATCCTATGAGGAAAACATTAAGACACAGTTTTTTTACTTCTACAAAGTTCATGTCATATGTTCATTGTGTCACTGTCACCAGGATAGCGGCTTAACATGACGACACTGGCTAAATTTCTACTCAAAGTGTTAAGTGATGTAGAAAAATAAGACAAAATCAATATAAAAAAGAAACATTAATTCAAGATTTTTTAAAAAAATTAAACATTCTGTGTTGGTAAGGGGAATGATTTTACACCTGTTGGAATAAGGCAGAGTAAACAGAGACTGCTAATAATTTGATAACAAAACAAGTAATTAGGAAAAATGCAACATTTACACATTTAAGTGAAGTGGAGTTCAACAGAGAATATCAAAATGTGATTTGCCAACTAATACAGAATTTACCTTAAGTGTTTTGGCTTAAAAAAGCAAAACAAGTAACTTTAATTGAACAATAACTTTGCCTATTAGAAAAGACACAAATTAGTGTACTTTTCAAAGAACTCAGTGTAGTGACTTTAAAACAATACTCTTTTGGAATATCTTAATTCATAAGATGAAAGATTTTTTACTGTCTATAAAAGTTAAATAGTTGTTATGGTTTATGTAAATATAAGATACCACTAGTCAGATAAAGCAGATTAGGCAGAAATAATCAAGTTAATATATACTTCAAATGCCAAGCCAACCAGATGATAATTTATGGCCACTATGATTACAAAACACCGCTTCTATGATTTTAATTATACCTATAATTTCAGGAGCTCTACAAAAGGAATGACCGCATATTCTAGATACCTCCCGAAAGTTTAATTTAACAGTTTAATCCAAGATACCCAAAATAAATACTAATGTCCAAAGCTGAAGGCAAAGCTGATAATTTGCTAGCACTGTGTTCTGTCACCACAAAAAATTCCCACATGAATGCTCCTGAATTCTGTCTCATAAGGACAACAGTAAAAATAGATACTGGCATTACTTCCTTTTTCTTATGATCACATTCTCATTGCAAACTCTACTATCTAAGAATAAGAATGAGCTTTTGTACATTAAATAACTACTAATATGACAGAAAATACACTGTGTGGAAACTAGCCTTCTTTTAAAAATGTGTTCATCTGTATAAACTTCATTTATTTTTTAATTGATTCAGTATTCAGTGCTATATGGAAGTAAAGGATAGGGTACTTTACTGATACAGAATAAAGTCCTAAATTCTGATGTGTAGAACAGAAAAATTGGCAAATAGCCAGAGTGGAATTTGCGGGACAGACTAACATTAAGCGATTGAAGATTGTGGTATAAGTGTGGATGTCACATTAATAAGCTTTGATAGTATAACTAAGATTCTGATCATAGGAGAGCCTTACCTTGTTTGTGTGTGTGTGTGTGTGTGTGTGTGTGTGTGTGTGCACTTTCTTATAATTTTGACTGAAGGTGAATGGCAGCTTTTTATAGAGGCAACCAGACTTGAAGGAAATGAATACTTCAAATACAGCACAGACTTCAGGTCTCGCAAAAGTGTTTTCTTCTAGGTGACACTGAAAGAATTGAGGAAGGTGGCCAAACAAAGACCAGGGGAGACTTGCCAAAAGTTGGCCATATGATGGCCTCAGAAACACTGGCTGATCAGGCTCCAGCGAGCAAACCACAGAAGCTTGGGTTGTGAAAGTCTAAGATATGAAAGTCAACGGCATTAACCTCAGCAAAGACACATATTTTTAACAAGAACAGATTTTGAGCATACGTAGGTTGTTTAGCTCTCAGGTTGCTGACCCTGAACAATATGGATAAAATTTGGTTTAGCACTGTAGATGAGGCTGAGGCTGACTTAGATTGTCTTAGATACCGGTTCGTAAAACATAATTTTTACCTTTAAAACCTAAACAGCTGTATTATCTAGGTTAAAGAACATGGAAAATTCTTGAAAAATTGTATTATAAGCCTAAGTAGAAACATTTACTTGCTCAAATTCCATTCTTTTGGGCTCAGAAGGGAACTTTGGATAGAGCTAAGTGGATTCACTTAGCTCAATAGTCTCATCCTATGCTTCCGAATTGGCTCTATATTGCTCATCATATGCAACATCAAGATAATCTTAATTCCAAACAAACTCATAGTCACAAAGAGTAAAGTAAGCCACTATGCAAAAGGAATAAACATGTATAGTGACATATAGGTATGGAAGCTACTACATTATCTAAAGCCCATAATTTATAAGAGATTGCAAAAACATGGAGTAGAAAGAGAGAATAAAAATTAAGTGGATTTGAATACACTAGATGAAAATAAAATCCCCTCAGATAAGACATACTGAGTAGAGCTCTCATCATTGTTCATGTCTAAAATTGGGGAGAAGGTGGCAATGTCTCTAACGTTAGTCTGAAGGCAAAGAGAATGTGCAGAGGGGAAACCTCCTAATTCCACTATTTGAAAATGGATAATGTCAAAATTAGCTCTTTTTTAAAGTTAAGTTCTGCCAATTGAGCTTGAATTCATACTGACAAATTTTGACCTGTTTTTCTTTTGACATTTTTTTCTTGGTCCACACTCCTCTTTCAGATTCTGAGTCTCTGTCACTGGAATCCACCGAGTTAGTACTAGTTGGAATATTGGGTTAACATTTTTTTTGACTGGAAGATTCTACTTGTGATAATTGCACTGGGGGCTGGAAACTGACTTGTTTTCTACATTTGGCTAGGGTGGTGCCAGAGCTGAAATACTCAAGTGTGTCTTATTAACTCTCTGAGTTCTTTAAAACATAGCGCTTATCAGACAGTTTTAACTAAACTAATTCAACTTCTAAGATTTTGAGGTGATTATATTCATCTCCAAGGACGACAGCCCAAGAAACAGCTTCTGAAAGGACTTTATTCCTGATTATATTCATCTCCAAGGACGACAGCCCAAGAAACAGCTTCTGAAAGGACTTTATTCCTCCTAGCCAACAAGAACTTCTCAGGATGAGACTGAGCAGAATGTGAATTTATGAGACTCAAATTTCCTTATCTTTTTAATTCAAATATGGTCAAGCATTGATTTAAGATTGTAATTTCTTCATGTTTGACACTGTAATATTTTTATCTGCAAGATAATTAAATTTTTTAGATTCCTTTTCCTTTTGATTAGTCTTTTAAAATTAAATTAAGAGGACACCCTATATTTGACATTTTATTTTTGGAATAGTTCAACATTATACGTTAGTATTTTGCAGATCCTTTGAGACTATACTGGACAGTATTTGAAAAAATGTGGATGGGAAATTAAAAGATGTATAATTTTGACTTTGGACATATGAGTTTGAAAAAATGCTGTTAATACATTATTTTAACCTAATTTCAGGAACATTTGCACTGGTCACAGGTGGTCTTAGGAGGAAGCCAAAAGAGCAATGGGTCATACTGAGAGAACCCTCTCATGACGTATGTCAGAACCTGACATATGTCTAATAGACTGCTGGAGTCTTCTGAGAAAGATGGCTGCACTGTTGGTTAATCATGTCCAACACAATTAAGCACTACAGTTTTGGATTAGAAAAAAACTGTGGAATGTTTTAAGGGAATATTCCTTTCCACTCCTGAAATGTCCTTCCATAAGGAAGGAATTTCACTAGAATAAAGTACCTAGAAAAAAAAAAAAGAGTATCTTAGTTAAAAGCTATTTGTTATCACAACTAGCACTATCCCCAAATTCAGTGGCTTAACACAATAAAAATTTACTTCTTACTCATAAGAAGTCAAAGGTGCCTTCTGGGACTCTGCTCAATGCAGTCATTTGGGGACCGGGATCCTTTAATCCTTGGAATTCTCTCTAACTCAGCAGGTATTGGCAAAGTGGGGGGTTTTAACCCTGGCCTGAAATTGACACTGCTTTCACTCATATTCCATTAGTGAGAGTTCAATCACAGTGACACAGCTCAAACAAAAGAGTCTGAAAAGATGCATTCTAGTGGTGCACCAATGAAGAAAGGGAGAACATGGGTTTTATTGAGGAATGACATGCTGTCACACAGGAAATGAATTGTATGGTAATCACAGAACAAAATACCATGCAGACACAGGCCAGCCTCTTACAATTCAGTTTAACACAGCAGTTAAGAGCAAATTTTCCGGCGTATGACTTACTGGGTTCAATTTCCATTTTTACCACTTGTAAACTGAGTGTACTTGGGCGAGTCACTTATAATTTCTCTCAGCTCCCCAATGCATGAAAGAGGATATAATAGTATCAATCTCATAGACAGTTGGGAGTATTAGCAATTAATACATTTATGCCTACAACAGTATCTACTCTATAGTAATGTTATATATTTGAGTTAGATTCTAAGGTCCATCATATAAAATACGCACCTTCCTGACATGTGCTGTTTCCTTTACATCACTATAGAAGCTTGGTTTCTGAAAGAGTTCTATGTATATGTGAAAAGTATATACTGTTTAAAAATAGTATATTCTCTGAATAGCTATTAAATCTCTATATCAATCAAAGTACTAAATCTTTAACTTTCTTATTTTTCTATTCTGTTATATCTTTCTGATACTGAATTTGATAAATATCTTCTAACATTTCTATAATTTCTAAAGAATTTTATTTCAATTACTTTCTATGTGTGTTAGTGCATATAGTTTTATATTTGATATATCTTCTTCAAATAATATACTTATTTTTATATTACATGCTTCATTATGCTTATTCTTTGTAAATGAATTCTATCTAAAAATATTCCATGCTTAGTTTTTTTCTTTTATTTCTTTCCTTCCCTTTCTTTCTCTTTTCCTTCCCCCTTCTTTCCTTCCTTTTTTCTTATATTTTTCTTTCCTTCCTTCCTCCTCTCATTTTGTTCTTTCTTTTTTGTTTGTGGGATTCTGTTTAGACAAACATTAGAAGCCCTTCTATCTTAGTAATCCTATATATTAGACCCCTATGTAAAGAAGATAGGACACTTTCGGTTCCCTTTTACAACTATAAGGTTAGGTATAGAGCAGTAGTACCCCAGGTCTCATCATATGGAACCAGTGGTACCCCTTACCTCTGGGAGCCCCATGCATATCATGCAGCCAAGATCTTGGTTCAACATTCTTTATGGTCTGATCATCACTCTGGGGTTGCTTTCTATAAGCCTATTACATGTATCTGAGAAAATATCCTATTCTATGCTTTCAAATTTTTAAGTGCAAAATAATTATGGCATAATGTGGTAAAAAGGATGACTAGAGATAACCAGTCTGTGAGTCTCAGATGCCCTAGACCTTGGTCATTTGCCCCAACACCTAAAGATTTGTAGTTCTGACATTTGTAGTATGCCAGCACATATAAAAGCAGTATAAATAGCCTGGTTCCAATGCTGAGCCATGCCTTCCTGCTCAAACAGCTCTTCATCCTCTGAAAGATTTTCATCAGATGAGTTACAGTTGGTAGAATAGAGCAACAGGAATTGTTTATTTGAATCAGTCTAAAATTTGTCCAGGGTTACTGTGCCCTTTTCTTCACAAGATTGAAGTCTTTCTTTTATTAAGACATGTTTTATAACACTATATTATTTAGTAATTTTATGTTCTAATTATTCTCATCTTCAGTTTCTTTTTTTTTTTTTAGTGTTTTATCTTTTTCTTTTAACATTTTTTTAGTAGGTTAGATTTCTAAGTCTGAATCTATCATTCCTGTTCTTACAAACATTTACTTGCTTTTATCTGTTCATTTTGGGATATTTTCCAAGATTTCTAAATATTTTTTGAATTTTCTTTTAGAGATAAATACTTACATGCAGGACTTTATTATGTTTTTAATCTCTGCACCATTTAAATGTTTCTTTTGTTTTTTACTGATTTTTTCTTGTTTATGTTTCTTTTGTTGTTACTCTTGTTGATGTTAAGCCTTAGTTAGCGTATTTAACTCCTTTTAATGTATTTTTGAAAGGTACCATATTATCTATAATTTCATTAATCCATATTGTATTTGTCTGAAATCGTCGTGGTCTTCTTTTTTATAGACTTAAAATTAACTTTTCATCAATGTGCATTTTTAAGATTTATTATATAAAAAATGCAGATTTTTTTCTTTAAGGTTATTCCTTATCTTTTAAAATACCTGGGTATTTATGTTCCCCAAATCTATAAGGAGAATATTGCCTCTACTTTCAATATGTTTATTCATTTTGACTCCAGCTTTAAAGTGTTTGTCAAGTGTCTTTATTAATGTGTAAAAGATTTACATTTTTTAAATTTTGGTGAATCCACTAGGATTTGAGGAGAGTAAAATAATAATAGTCTTTCTTCAGTATATAGAAAAATAGGTCTATTAACCTTAAAAAATATAATCTGCCAAAAAAAAAATTTATTAGTACTATATCGAACTTTGTTCATTTGGTTACTTGGACTTTCACCCAATCAATAATTACCAAATTTCTTGAGTACAAGGCAATTGTACTCCAAAAATACAATTATGAACAGAAATAATAATTTTTGTTCTCATGACAATATTTGTCAAATAATCATAAACATGATGTATGTCTAATTAAAATCCAAGTTCTATGAAGAAAATATATGGAGTATACTGAGAATAATCAAAAGAGAGAGTTAATTGTGTAAGGGGAAGAATCAAGGAATGACATTCTTAAACAACGTGCTTCTGCTGATATTTTTAGGTTGAATAGAAATTTTTTTTAAAAAAATAGGTGTAAATATTTTAGATGAATAAGTGAGAAAATGTGGTGTTAGGAATTAATATGCCATCCTTGAGATCTGGAGAAAAGCCAACATATTTTAAACAAAGAGAGCTATTGGAGGAATAATTTATGAGATGAGGAGAGATCTAGAATATCCGGAGCTTCACAACCATGTCGGAGATTTAATTTTACTCTAAAAAAAGTGGAAACTGTAGCTGCTGTCACTAATTGCTTATCAATTATCGATTTTCACATTGCATTTTTGTAATAAAATGGATTAAAGGCTTCACCCCACTTTGCTTGTAGATTAAAGTGATTATGTGACTATGTTCTAGCCAACGGCATTATGACTGTATTTGAACAAAATGTAAAAGCCTATCTAAAAGAACCTAGTCTAGCTGTTAGAAACACATTTTTTTTTTCTAGAATATGGATGCAAATTTTGGTGCTATGTCAGCCATTTTGTATTAATAGGTAATTCTGTGGAAGGTACTTAGACTGAAGATGGTAGAATAAAAACATGAGAACCTGGTTTTCTGATGACACTATGGGATTACTAAATCAGCCTTGCTACTTTTCCTTCAAAAAAAAGTTTTTATGAGGGAAAAAATGATATTCTATTTCATTTTACACATTGCTCTACTCATTACTTTGGTTATATTTGGCCAAACCTAATTTTGATTACCATATAAATAACTTAACAGTGAAATTTTGGAAGTAGAGGTAATGAATAAAATTGTAGTTTGTAAATATCAATCTAATATATTGAAATACTACGCTAGAAGAGAGTAAGAATAGATACAAGGAAACTGGTTACCGAAGCACTACAATGTGTTAGGTAAAAAATCATGGCTTCTTAGGTGGAGAAGAGAAGATGGATTAAAGATCGAGTTGAAGAGAAATTTGACATAAATATTCTTTTGTCTATAATTCAATTCTCTATCAGCAACTTGTGACACCCAAACATATATTAGTTTTCTAAAAGATCCAAGTAATTTTCAAGTAATTTCCATGTCACAAATCTTATAAAACTTATAAAATATTAACTTCAATGTCATTTTTATGCTGTACTTAGTGTCACAAAGTATTTTGAAATTATTATAATGAAATCATAAAGTAAAAGCTAGCAGCATTATTATAGTGGCTTACAGTGAAATAATAAGTGTATTTAGTTTGGGGTCCATTAGTGAAAGATTTATTCTTCTCAGGATCTTTGATGGGCATATTTATAAAGCAAAGGATGTCTCATCCATTTTCAAATATACTAGTATGAAATTTAATAGATGGAATCAACTAAACACATTATACATGTGAGAGTAATGTATTTTAGCTTTTACATTTCTATGTCCTGTCTATCTTTTGTACTCATATACATTATCCCAAGAGATACAAAAGTAGGTACTAGTTAGAGAAAATGGGAAAATAAAGTTTAAATTTTCAACCGTAAAAGGCTCACCAATTAACTAAAAATTGCTTTTAAGTGCTTTTAACTTTTTCCAAAAAATATGAGGCAAAAAAAAAACACACAACATTTCCCACAATATATCTATTATCAATATGAACTATTTCTTAATCTCATATTTAAAAAGTGGACTAAGATAAATGGACATAAAAATTAAGTTATTTTTGAATAGTTTTGATTGTTTTTCCTTGAAAAGCAGCAGGATTCGAAAACATGAGAGAAAACAGGAGAGATTGCAAGCAAAACTTAGAAGAAATAGAAGCTAAAAACTCCTTAGGCTGAAACTCTTTTTTTTCCCTCTTATCTTTAGTCCCTTTCAACAGAAAGCTTTCTCAAAGTAAAATACAATCTTGGGGGTAAAGACCACACTGAAGGCATAGCTATAAATTCCTTAGTTAATATCATTGGGAAAGTTAAAGTGGTATGCCCTCTCAGGCAGAAAACCTTCTAGGAGACCTAAGGGTCTTGTCTCATAGCAGCATCACAAGCCCAGAGTAGTAATGGTTAGATATCGAGGGTTATCTAATGGTTAGATATTGCGCGCATGGTTTCTGACATATGGAATAGAATAAACTCAGGTTTATAAGAAACACTTTTTCAAGGGGACTATATTAGGAAATGTGCTTCCACTTTGGATTGAAAGGGACTACACCATTCAAGCTGGAAAAATATCTTAGCTCTCCAAATTTCTCCAGGCTGGAAACAGGCTGAGAATGTTGGTCAAAGAGCTTATAAAGCAATGCCTTATTCAAAAGTGGCCAAAAAGGTTAAAAATGAAGGACTTCCTGCACAACTGAAGCAAAAGTTGCAGGGGAAAACAAACTGGAGAGTCTACTTCCAAGAGGCTGAACCAGGATAGGGAGTACTACTTGCCCCTGTAGTTTAGGTACCTGCCAAATGTGCCTGCTGGATTGTAGAATAGCTGTGGGCCAGTGACAGGAATCTCCCATTTTTCCCCTATTCAAATCAATTGAAGTGCTTGGAAGTTATCTTCTCTCTTAATCCCCATTGTATTTTGGGTGTGCAGGGAGCAGAGAATTGCTCTTTTAAATTCTTAAGTGTCCAGATCAAAAGGAGCAACACACATTTACATCTGGACCAAATGTAAATCACAAAATCTTGGACTCCAAGTTCAATGCTATAATTTGATAAAATTGTTGTGGTTTCGGATAAGTGCAATTATATATTACATGTGGGTGGGACATAAGTAATTGTGGTCAGAAGGTAAATTGAGGTAGGTATTGATACCTAACAAGTGCTTGGCTCAGAAATTGAGAGGGCTCTTCTGTGTAATTGGCTGTGCCCAATGGGAATCTGTCGATAGTAGAGACCTGAAAAGCAGTTGCTAACTGGTGCTTTTGTTTACATGCCATCGTTTTCCATTTCTATCTCTCTATATATGAGAAAATATCCAGGATGGCTGATTAAGGCATATAATGGACATGTGGAAAAGAGCTAGAATTTTGTTTCAAGAAGGTCCTAACTTTTATTTTAAAGAATCATAACAAAGAACTCAAAGTAAGAATGTACCTTTTAAAATAACATTAAAACATATCAAGTACATAAAAATTAACATAACTTAAAATGTATATGATCTTTTATAGAAATTTGTAAAATATTATTACAAGAACTCTAAAAAGGTCTAAATAATGGAGAAATATATCATGTCCATGGTTTGAAGCACTCAATTTACAAGAGTTTTAACTTGTCCTAAAGAAATTAAAAAAAAAAAAAAGAAGCGCAATGATATTTATGGGTCTTCTGTGTTTGTGTGTGCTACATGGACAATTGATTCTACAAATCATGTCTAAATGCAAAGGATAAAGAATAGCCAAGACAATTGTGCAGAAAAAGATAGAACTCTTAATTTAATCAAATATCAAAACTTCTGATAAAGTGTTGGCAGTTAAAACAGTATAGTGTTGGTGCAAGAATATGCAGAAAGACCATCAGAATAAAGTACAGTCCAAATATAGATGATTAAAAATCTAATTTATGAGAAAAAAAAACACTTAATATGCATTAGGAAAGAGTGGTTAATGACGCTGTCTTCCACAAACAGAGTGGGTCAATTGGATAGTCACATGAAAAATAAAGAAAATTGGCCTCTACCTCAAACCATACACAAAACTCTAAACCAGTTAGATGGTAAGGCTAAATGAAAAAGGCAAAAACAATAAAGATTTTAATGTATGATATAATTGAATATTTTTATTATCTCTTAGAAGATGAGTTTCTTAAAATAAAAACTCTAATTATAAGTGGAACGCTTGATAGATTGACTAAATTAAACAGAGCTTCATGCCACCATAACTCACCATTAAAAGAGTAAAAACAACAGAGTGAGAAAAGATATTTGCAACACAAACAAATCATAAGGTGATGTCCTGAAGATATATTTTTAAAATGCTAAAAATCAATAAGATAATGAATTGAAATGAAATAAAACCTTGAACATTAACTTAAATAAACATGCTACTAAAGATAGTCAAATGATCAATAAGCACAGGACAATATTCTCAATCTTAGTAGTCAACAAAGAAACCCAAATCAACCCTCCCCCACAGTTAGGGGACCTAAAGTTAGTGAAGTTGTGGATAAACTGAAAATATTATAATTAAAATAATAGTATAAAACTATACAACTAGTTAGGAAAATTAATCGGTATTATCTACTTTAAATGAAGATAAGCATATGTTATGTTAGAGAAGTTCCACTCCTATGGATGTACTCAACAAATATGCATACACATGTGTATTCAAAGAAATACACATATGGCACAATTACAACATTATTTATATTATCCCCAGACCAAAAACAATCTACATATGCCTCAAGCAAAATGGATAAATTATTTGGGTGCTACAAACTAAATAGCCAAAAAAAATGAAAAAAAAAAAACTACATGAGCATACAAAAGCACAGAAGGTACTCAACATAATCTTGAGCACAATACTTCATATAACTGTATTTATAAAAATTCCATAGTAGAGGATAAAACAAACTAAACTATAGTGTTTAGGAATGTGTGCTTATAAAGATATAAAGAACATCAAATAATTATGAATAAAAGTGGAGACATTGCTTAATCTGGGACAAAGTATAAGATTATGAATGAAAAGGATATTTCGGTGGTTCCATGTTCTGGTACTGTATTACACCTTTATCTCAGTGTTGTTTACTTAGATGCCGTGTTTTATTACATCACTGAGCAGTGACATCAAAATATCAAATAAATCTGACAAAAGATGTGCAAAAGAGGTTGTAAACCATTAAATTATGCCAATACAGAAAACTTTTAACCATGATTGACATATACCATGTCTATTACTTAAAAGAATAATCTAGCAATGTCAGCCCACAATAATCTATAGAATAAATACATTCTTAATTAAATTTAGTGGAAATTGAAAAACTGATTCTAATATTTATGTAAATATTAATGTCAAAATAGCCAGAATGCATGTATAGTAATATAAGGTAGTCAGTAAGAATTATCTTAAAGCTAAATTCATCAAAACAGTGTGGTATTGGTATAGAGACAGACAAAGAAATCAATGGAATGGGGAATCCAGAAACAGACTAGAGTTACATGGAAACTTTATCTGCAAGAAAAAGTGGCAATGCAGAGAAATGCCTTCAATAAATGGTCCTATGAAAATTAGAGAGCTATGTGGAAAACTTGATGCCTGCATCAATCACACCATTCACAAAAAAATAGCTTTCATAGAAATAATTTTTGAGCAGACAGTATATATGTATGTGTGTGTGTGTGTGTGTGTGCATGTATGTATACACACACATACATACATACATATATATGAGAAAATAACTTCCAGAATACAATATAGAAAAGTGAATTTTTTGTTGTATTTAATGTACAGTAATTCCAGAGCTATTTTACTATTTAATTTATCTTGGTAAAAATATTAGCCAAAGAGATATGATAAATTTGGGTAATTTGCCTTTTACCTTAGAAAGCAAATAGCATTTCTGGAAGCCATACTGTGAAGCTTCGAAAAGTCTACATAGGAATCACGTGCATAGTATGACAGACAGAAGGCCACTTGCAACACCAAAATGACTGAATATCTCCTTTTTCTGATTAATCAATACAATAGCTCCACTTTTAGCTTCAATCGCTGAGTTGCTCTCATTTCTTCACAGCGTCTAATTGATAACCATCTCTTCATTATTAAATGCCTAGTTAAAAGCTTTACCAGAATGCTACATCTTAGAAGAGGTTTTCCTACTCCAAAATTCTGAGACGTCCTAAATTCTTCTGGAGTATATTTTCCCTGCTAGAGCAAACACAATAAACATAATTTTGTAGGATTATGAATGTGTTCCTGCTGGTCTTTACTTCTTTAAACAGCTAAAAAGGAAAATGTGGCAGAGTGTCTGGGTATCCTCACATCATAGTGTGACTAGGTCGTTTGATTATGTGACAGTTTCTTAGGCTTCCAAATTCAATACATATGTTATTATAGTACAAAATAGTGCTTTATATCTCTTATTAGTACAATGATAAGTAGTTTATTTTAGTAATTACTTAGTGGTTTGTTCAATGATTGAAATATTAAGCTACAGGTCCCCAAATAAGTTAAGCTTTTAAAAGGCACATTTCTGTGACTTAAAAATCTTTGAATTCACAAGAAAACTCATGCCTGCTAAATTAGAGATACATATTTAGAATACAATTTGTTGTAATTATATGTCTCCTTAGGGAGAACATGTGTATGCTACAAGAGTATGTCAGCAATCATTTTCAGTGTCCTGATTATACCCTTTATGATGTGCTTTTCTAATTCTGAGGGCAGACGCATTTTTTCTTACTATGTTGATTAGTTTCTCTTCAATAATCCAGATGTTTTGTTTATATAATTTATTTCTTCCTGTTGACTTTTTAGTAATGAGATTAATCTGTCTGATTTCCCTCCTTCTAGCTCAGTATTATACTTCAATAATCACCCCCTTTAAGAGTTTAAACATCATTCCATCAGATTCTCTATTTTTCAAGCACAGAAAGATTTTCTTATTTAGGGAAAGGTCACTTGGCATACCTTTATAAAGGTTTTACATCATCCTCATTTTATAATTGTACACACAAAAAATCTCACACCTGTACAAATAGATAATGCATCATACTATTATAGTAAAATATAGAATTAAGTATTCTGTTGAATGTGATTGAATAGTGATATAAAAATATAAAACCAGGTGAAATGCATATGTTTCTTCCTTTACATCTCAGGAGCAAGTTCATTGGTTGCTGCCCCAGCCTTGTTCCTTGTAAATTCCCTTCTTTTACTCATGAATCCATGTTTTATAGACATCCCCATACCCACCGATAACTGAACTAAATATGATTTTCAACAAAACACATCCAACAGTAATCGTGGCTTATTTCAGCAGTCATTTTCAAAGTGCGTGTAGTGCTAGTGTACCTTTAGTTAATTTGTTAATCTAAGATTATTAATGAAAATATGTACAAGGAGATTCTAAATATAAACATATGTCAAATGATTGAAAGTTATTTGGGTTGGAATGTGTTAAGTTTCCAAGATGCATACTTCTCTAGACTGGCATAACAAACAACTTTCAATCCATATCCCATTCACAATAAATCTTCTATATTTAGCCTGCATTAAATGGAATCCACCCCCCCCCAATTTGAAGGTAATTAAAAGAAAAAGTTAAAAAAGAAAACATTAGGAACCCATTAAAGTTACTTTATTTCTATGCTTTTCAATCATAATATAATTATAACTTCACCAGGCTTAGTAATTTTTTTTCTCTTCAAAACATTTTTATTTCATTACATCAGCATCATCTTTTAATGATTGTTATTCTAGAATGCATTTAAAAACTTAACAAGAAAATAAACATTGATAATGCTTGTTTATTCATACTATTTTAAGCTGTCGTATTCAGTAAATATTTCAAGACAAAATTTTGAATCATCATTTATCTAGTTCTCAATAATATTTCTTTGTGATTTTGATGGACTATGTAAAATCTATTAACTACTTATGGGGGAAGGAAGTAATATATAATATGTAATTATATAATACATATGTTACATTGTTATCACATATGACATTATACTATTACATATTATATTGCATGTTTTATGTTATAAATTATATATTATGCATTAGTGTGTTATATTAAATATACCATTGTTTCCAATTATCAGGTAGTATTTGGTTTCATGCATATGTCTCTCCCTCTCACTAAACACACCAATTTTAATTTAAGTAATTCCTTCAATTTTTATAGATATATATGTTTATATGATAGTATAAAGTATATAATAATTATAAATTACAAGTGTGATTGTGAGTGCATGAGAGAGAAGACACACTGTAATGTTTAATTTTATATGTCATCTAGGCTAGGCTATGGTGCCCAGTATTTTGGTCAAGCACTTGGTTTAATGATGCTGTGAGGATAAAAGGTATGCTTACTATTTACAATCAGTTAACATTAAGTAAAACAGACGTTCCGTTATAAAGTGGTGGGCTTCATTCAGTCAGTTGAAGATTAAACAAAGAACGACGTTTCCTGAAGAAGGAACTATGCCTCAAACTTGAAACAAAAATCCTGCTTGTATTTCCAGTGAATAGCTTCCCATATGAATTCCAAATTCAAGACTGTAACATCAACTGTTACTTGAATTTCCTGGCTTGCTGGCCAGTCTTACAATTCTCAGATATGTCATCTCCCACAATTGTATCATCAATTCTTAAAAATACACCTCCCTCTCTCACACTCATCCTCTCTCTCACACTCACTCAAATATATATGTATCTGTATATATTCTATTGTTTCTCTGGAGAACCCTGACTAATGCAGACATATAATTTTTAAACACAGAAACCCAAACTTATTGGAAGATTATAAGATTATAAGACTGAGCTATGTTGAGGGCTCATTTAAGTGTATCTTTACAAATTTTATAATAAATATCATATATGGAATTTACAGATTTCTCCATTAATGATGCTCATTGAAAACACAGAGAAAATAGTCAAATATGAAGTCAAAATAAAAACATGTTCAAACAAAAGCCTTCAACATCATTAGACTTGTACTACAAGAAGGTCTAAAGAGATCCCTTCGTGAAGGAGAAAAAAAAAAAAAAAAAAAACCCAGACCGAAGTATGCAAATGCAGAAAGGAAGGAATTAAATAGCAATATAAAAGGTAAGTATGAGTATAATTATAAATAAATATTGACTGTCAAATTATTAAGAAAATTAATAATGTTATGTTAGACAGCATAAATGTAGATAATGTGTTAATGTTGGAGAGGTAGTAAAAGTCATAATTTACATTAATTTTTAAGTAACTAAGGATGCCTTCTCTTTAAGGTAAAAACAGAATATTAAAAAATAAGAATTTCAACATAAAAAATGACAATAATTTGAATGACAACAAAGACCTCAACCCTATATATATCCCTCAGGCACTACTAATTTTGAAATGACTGAAGGGTATGCATGATTTCTTTAAGCCTAATAAATATCTACAGCAACCTCTGTAGAGACTTGAATTTTTATCCAAATCTAATGATTCTGTTCTACTATGTTTTTATTAGACATCATTGAAAGTATATGTATGACAATCACATTTTTTCATACATAGCATTGATTAAGGATTTTCTCCTACCGGTCTATTTTAATCATGAAAATTATTTTTTGATCCATAGGTTCACTTTTTACATTTTTTAAGGCACATCGTTATCTTTATTAGAATGAATAGCTAACACTGATCCTATTATCACAACTTTTCAGAAAATCTGCCAGTTGATAACTAGAAGGAGATTATATTAATTTACTTGCCATTGGCTTTTGACATAATTATTTCTCTAGCATTTTACCTCTTATTAAAGTAAGGAAAGGCAAAGCTGGATAATGGGGCTTTCATTAGTTTTCTATCCAAGGCTAATGATAAAGACTCCTGGGGTAATTTCTTCAGGTTTTAAAAACTCATAGACATAACTTGAGTTTTCCCCCAAATCATATCTTTGGTACTGAGCAATGTCAATTTAACTGTGTTATAATGTATCATTTTATCAGATTGCCTCTCCAGAGAAACAAAACTGGTATTATTCAAGATCTTATTATTTTTAGTTAAGGTACTGTCAAACAAGGTTGTTATATGTTACACTGTATACTACTGCTTATATAAAGAAAAGCTTATTAATAAGTATAGGATACTATTTACTAACTTAAAACAAAACATGAATAGTAAAGTTTAGAGTACCAAAGCATGCCTCAAATTGTACTCTTTCTGTACTTCTGAGATTGGCTAAAATGTCTATTTTGACTCTATAAGATATTTATGTTTTAAATCTTCAAATTATAGGTTTAGATCTTGGGTTTCAGAGGTTTAATATTTGTTCAGTACCTACTATTACATGAATTTGGATAATAAATTCTATTGTCATATGACTGTCCTTGGCATTTAATCACTTCTTCTCTTGACTCAAATATCTCAATATTAGGCTTCCCTCTGAGTTTTTCTATTATGTTTTCAGGAACACTGATTTTATAACTAAGAATTGTGCTTGCAGAACCAAAACCTCACTAACGATTTTCCTTGATTTTTTTTTTTTTAACCAAAAACTAGGGTGAGAATACCATTCCTCTCGTGGGAAGACTGTTTATGCTTTTAGAGTTGGAAAAGAGGAATCGCTGATCTCCTGCATCCTCATTGTCCCTCCATCATATTATGCTACTCTTTATCCTTTCGCATCACTGTTTTCTATCCACTGTATAATTAAACTTCATTTGTCGTTCACATTACTTTTGACTCAAGATGAAATTAGTAGTCTTCTGAATACATTCTACCTGCCATTCCCTTGACTTTGTGACTCCTCAGCACTTTAGCTTAACTACACATTAGCTTCTCAATTCTCTGTCATGTGCTAACATTTTTTTTATCATACAAAATCATTGTACCTCTGCAATTATAAAACAGTAAACACTAATATTATAAATGTCTTTTCTTATATCCCTAACACTCATTTACTTCTATTTATCCATGTTATTCTTCTTATATGTGCTGAAATCTGCAATGTCAATGTGGGTGAGCTGGGAACTATGTTTCCTAGAATCTCCTCCAGAGCTGATAACAGGAGAAACTTGGGTAAGAATTAGGAGGTAGATGTGAAGCTGTAGACCTTATTATCAGAGAATCATTGCTGTCAGATATGCCGATGGCCAGAGTAGGTTAGACCAAGTTTTCTTATGCTAAGAGACTTTTGCACTAATTTGTCGTCTGGTCCTGATGACCAACAGCTGCTTCAGGCTACTTACTCTACATAGGCAACGGTAAGATGAGTAACCATGACAATTTTCCTGAAACTGACAAGGTTCCTTGGAGGTGAGACTCTACGTGCTACAACTGGAACAGTCCAAGGAAAATTAAATGGCATGGTTATTCCAGGAATGGTTTTTCTAAATGGCTTTCCCATAAAGTCTCTCATCGTGGATCAAATTCAGTGGCTAGATATGCTCGATTTCTCTGATTTTCCTGCAAGCCCTAAGTTCCTCATCAGCGTCTGCACCTCGGGAGGAATAGTTAGTGGCTCTTCCTCTTTTCCTTTAACATTCTCTTGGAGTCATTTACTTTTCCGTTTTTTTTTTTTTTACATTTGTTTAAAATTTATATAATATACACTTATTCCTATGATACTTATAGTGGTTCCGGAACCCATGTGTGAATAAGTACAACTGATGAAACAGAAAATCTAATTAAGTGTTCATTATTATTTTCTCCAGTCAACAAACGACCTGCTGTATGTCCTGTATTCTCTATCTGGAACACTTAACACAATGTTCCTCAGCTCCCTTCCCAATATATCCAACCCCCTTGCCTTGTTGTACTATCAGTTCTATCTAACCTGGATGACAAACCTCCAAAAACGATGAATCTGATCATTTGCCTTCTCTGCTTTTAAATGAGACATGTCCAATATGATTGAAGAAAAAAAATCACATAAATCTCATATAATTTAATGGTCCCTGATGTCATATTGAACTTATTATTCAACATGCCTTGGAAGCCCCCTATAATTTGAGTTGTATTTCAAAATTTCTCAAATATTGTCAAAATAGTGATTCCTATTCAATACTTTATTACTTTTACTTCAAATGTGTAAACAACACAATTTATTAGATTAAAAAAAATAATTTACATCTATTCTTCTATCCCCAAAATATACATATATATCTGTTGGTTTGATCTGTTGCTTCTATTTCAGTGAACTTGATTTATTAATTATTCTACTAACTGTGTCTTTATCCATGCTATAATTCCTTTCCATCTAGTTTAAATATAGTTTGCTTACTTTATCACATCTATTAAAATTATTATTTATTTTAAGCTAATTTTACTAATGCATCATTTCAGTTTTACGGTTCGAATTCTTCAACATTTGATATATACCCTGACTTCCATTTTCTGACTCTGATTCATCTCTCCAAACACTGCATTCTTTTTTCAGTTCTTACCACTCTCCCGACATCACCTTTTTCAATGTTAACAAATCCAGGGGATACTGTTTAAGGCTTAACTATTTTTCTTCATCACGTGACATTTCTGAGAAATTTCTGGGTTTGCCTTCTATCTCTTTGTTTATATTACATAAAGTGCGCCTTATAAAATGGGAACTGTTGCTTCCACTCATAATTGTATAGACATTTTTGTTCTGCTATAAACAGCTAGAAAACTGGGACTTATAATTGAAATGATATCTTTAAACATTAGAGGCAACAGAGAATTATTTTCCAGAGAAGGGAAACAAATGTGGTAAGCTCCAAAATTTCCCCAGGCTACTACCTGGAAGAGGTGTTCTGGCTACAACAAAAAAGGAAGTCTTACTGAGTTGAAGAGTCAGTATCAGAGTTTAGGGAAGGTGAGCAACATAGATTGTTCATTGCAGAGAACCAGAGAGGGGGGCATTGCACATAGACAGAGCCTGGAGATTTGCAAAGTGGTCCCTCATGTTCTTGGTTGAACACTATGTACATGCGTGTGAGGTGAAAACTCATGAGAGTGGAGAAAAAATAGAAGCACGGAAAAGCAGAAGGTCAAATATTCCTGGGAACTTACATAGTGCTAGTCATAGTATTACCACCAAGCATTGTGGCGAAACCATAAAAAAATAGGCTATTGGGTAGAGTCCTTAGAAAAGTCACGCTTTACAGTAGACTAAATTAGTTCCAAATTAAAGATTCCCCTGGACTTGCCATAGCAAAGCTTAAAAACAAACCCCCAAAGGTTTATACTGATGGGGAAGTTATTTAACTGTTTACCAGAAAAAAAAATCTAATACTCTTTAAGGGAAAAAAAAAAATCCAGTAAGATAAAATTCACAGATCCTAGAAACACAAAACATCTCTAAGCAGAAAAAGATATGAGACCACCACACCAACAGAGATCATAATCAAATTTCAGAAAACAAATAATAACACCAAAGTTTGAAAAACAGCTAGAAAAAAAGGTGCATTATATATAAAGCAAAGGTTAACAAATTCAGCCATGTGTTTTTGTTTCATGAGTCAAGAATTGCTTTTACATTTTAAATCATTGTTAAAAAAAATTAAAAGGCATGTGACAGATATTGTAGGAGACTCACAATGCCTAAAATATTTACTATCTCAGGCTTTACATAAAGCTTGCTGACCCTTGTATAGAGAAACAAGAGAAGAGTAACCATAAACTTCTTAGAAATTATATAGGCCTATAACAGCAGAATGATATACTTAAGGTGCTGACAGAGAGAAATTAAATAAATACATACATACATACACACATAATCTGTCAACCTAGAATTTTAGGTTGCATAGCAAAATGTTTCTTGAAAAAAGGAAGAGTTTTCTTTATCCAACTGTAATGATAATGGTATCATAAAAAGAACCAGCTACTTCTTTTCTAAGCAAAATGATTTAGATTGAGATGACCTGCCTTCAATATTTATAGTTACCCTATTTTTTGATGAAATAGAACAATGGCCTTGGTATGGCTTGCTTAAGAACTATGACCCTACTCAATTAGGTGTATTGGTTGACTTAGTAAGTAAACATTATTATACCCTGCTTTGTGAGGTCTGATGCTAAATTTGGGATTTTCCCTAAAGGGTTCATTTAATATGAAAAAAGCACTGGTAGTAAATATTGACATATTTAAATAATTTGGTACATGTAAATTAGTTATAAAAATTATAATTGCAGAATAGAATAAAAAGTATATTCCTAAAGTTTGAATAGTTAGAAAATTTTTGAATTTTATTTTATATCAGAATAATCCTTAGTTTTAGTGACATGAGATTTACCAAACATGACCACATGTTATACCAGGAACGAAACCTATATACATTTCAAAAGGCAAATCAATACTATATACATTTTCTGATCATAGTGTAAAAATAATAAAGAAACATTAAAGTCAGTATAAAAAAACAAACATCAAACAATTTGGAAATTAAAAACAATCATAGTGATTGTTTTCTAAATAAAGTGAAAGAAAAAAATTGAAGCTAATAATCCAGGATAGCTAGAAAATAATAATAAAATTCTATGAATAAATGTAAATTAAAGCATGAGACAACACTATATTCCAATCAGAATATTGTACATATGGACATACAGAATGATTCAAATATAGGAGATTCATAAGCAATCATTTTTATATTGCTTTTTAAAATATAAACAAATCTGTTTGAATCTATGTATTTATGTTTCTTTCATTTATTCAACACACATTTATGCACCAGTTCCATTCTATATATTGAGAATACAGTGGTAAACGAGAAATACAGAGCATGTACATGGGGTGGGAGGATTGGTCTGCAAATAAAAGTAAATAAACAAGATGATAGTTTAGTAGTGATACAGGAAAGAAGGAAGGAAGAAAGGAAGGAAGGAAGGAAAGAAGGAAGGAAGGGAGGGAGGGAGGGAGAGAGGGAGGGAGGGAGGGAGGGAGGAAGGAAGGAAGGAAGGAAGGAAGGAAGGAAGGAAGGAAGGAAGGAAGGAAGGAAGGAAGGAAGGAAGGAAGGAAAGAAGAATGGAAGAAGGGACAAAGGGAGGCCACCCAGGTTGATGTGATTTAGAACACTTGGCAAGAGGAGACTGATAGGCCGATGTTGATTTGGTGGTCATGAAAAGATCTACTTTTAAGTTTGGTCTTAAATGTCAGTGAGTAGCGAGCAGCAAGACTATATAGGGCAAAGAATTACAAATAAAGGGGATAGTGCAAAGTTAAATAAGCATACATAAAATGAGCTTGAAGATGAAAACTAGGTTGTTCAGTGAGCATAGTGTGGAAGAAGCCAAAACTGGCCCACACCATTCAAGAATTATCTTTGCTAAAGTAAGGCTTGGAAACATAAATCTCTTTCATCTTTTTAAAACCATATCTCTTCTTCCTCATATTTGATTTACAAAAAATCTCTTTCTAAAGAAATTTCGAACTCACATTCTTACACCAAAAACATATTTAAAGCTTTAAAACTGCACAATCATAAATTTATTTATAAATTTATAATTTTATGGTAAAAATAAAATGATGAAATATATTATGGTAAGTTAATATGATATGGTAAATATAAAAATATGGTAAATAAAATTAAAACCAGATATCATTAATAAGGTAAAATCAATTGTATCTAAAGGTCAGTTTGTTCTACTTAGTTTTTTCAGAGCTGTCAATGGAATTTAATTCCCCAATGTCAAGCTTCCTTTAAGTGAAATCATAAAGTAACTTAAGGGAGTCTCCATGAAAAATCATAAAACTTTTACTGTGTAACATGGCACATTTCTTATGTTAACTCTCAGCTTCTTCTAATTAAGAAACCGAAATGACCATACTGAGTCCCTCAGGAGGCTAATGCCTTTTCCATGTGCCATTTCATGCCCATGGAAATAAAACAGGGAGCATGGTCAAACAATAGCAGTTACTACCTCGATTGGAAAATGACTTCAAGAAAGCCTCATGCCCTTGGTTGTATTTGATGGATTATCTATTCAGTATTCCCAGACTTTGTTCATCTATAATTGACCAAGAAAGTGATGAGCTACAGATGGTCCAGGTTTTTTATGGCACTGAGGGAGAATGCAACAGTTTGTAAGCTTTTACACATGCAAGCAGTTAAGTTTCACAAGTAAAGCGTAAAAATAACTTCTGTGCATAGATAACACAGTTCATCTGTTAAAATATGAGGTAAAACCAAACACGAAGAGCCTTTTGGTTGGACAAACAAGGAATTATAATGAATAACATTGCTGTCATATAACAGATGTAGGACAATGACAGTCTGGCTAATTAAAAATATTTTAGACAGAAAGCCACAGGGCACTACTGTTTGTCATTATTTATTTTTAAAAAGTTAGAATCTAAAATGTTATTAGTGATACTTAAGAATCAAATCCCTGTTTGTGTTTGTTTGTGGTTGGAGTTTTATTTGTTTAATTTTAGATTTAAGAAATATGCATCCTTAAAAGTGAAACTCTGTTTTCCGAATAAAGTTAAAGTAAGTTTAAGGTTATGTGAAAAGCTTCACATATGCAAGCATAGTCCTTTGGTAAATTTATGTTTCTTTTGATTAATTGTCATCCAAAAATTTTTCCAAAATGAGGGTACTACTTAATAAAAATAATGTCAGTGACTTATTTACTTCTGTGATTTCGCACTTAGATTAGTGTCTCAGCATTCAATAAATATTTTTTTTTGTTTAAATAAATAAATAGAACGTATGAAACCATTCCAATGGCATTAACAAAAATCAGTTTGTTATAAAGTAAAGAAATGGGATAAAAAATGTGTATATATTCCCTGGTAAAAATTATGCCTAGAGAAAAGAAAAAAGAAAACAGCTTAAAAGTTAAAACTATTTTTTCTTTAAGAAAATTAAAAATAGTTTTTTCTGCATTATTTCTTGCATTTTTCAGTTCTATGAAGAATATACATTAAATTATACATATGTGTTTTCCAAACCAGAGCAACATTTAGTTTATGCATGAAGTCTACTAAGAAAACAATATTTTAGAATTTACATAAAAATATTATGCAACTTTCTAACCAAAATGCTTTAATTTTATTTTCTTCAGTTTATATAAAATCTATCTCCTATGGGAAAATATGTAACTGCATTAAATATTGTCACAAGTTCATAATAGTAAGGAAATTTTAAAAATCACTAGTGAAATAGCTATCTTAATTAAGCTAATTGAATATAATTATTCACATTTAATTAATATCCTCTTGAATGCTTGAAAATATTACAGCTTTTCATTATTTTTATTTTTATATGAAATTACATTATAAAATTTATTTTATGTCTATGTAAAAACTCAGATTTTTGACAAGAGGATGGAGAACTTTAAAACATAAGCATTTCCTTTTGTCATTACACTAGATGCCGTTATTTATACTCTCTTAAAAGAACATATCTTTTGGTTGCTTGTCTGAGACTAGTGAAAATTTTTGTTCATCTGTACTGCTCCCTTACAAAATGTCCTTTACTGGCTCAAGCGTGGATTTCTGAATATTTTGGATGTGCATCAAGGCCTAGACCATGGTGATACCTTTAAAGACACACTTCCCTTCACCCGTGGATTCTTTAATCACTTATTCATTTAATGAACAAACATTGATTAAGGCCGTATTATGTGTTGTATACTCTGCAAATATAAAAAGCCCCCACAGGAAATGAACCTATACACTTGGCTTCTAAGTATATTGCTTTAATGAGCTGAGCTGTTCAGCAGATTCATAAATATGATCTGCAGACATCCTAACACTGAGAACACACACATAGGCACCTATCCATTCATAATTCCTATATAGAAATATAAAGCCACTACTAGTGAATATATATCACCCACTTAAATATATCCCAGGAATAAGAAGTTTCTCAATCATCATCCATCTTACACAGCAAGCAGTATCTGTATTTTCTGAGCCCATTATCAGTTTGCTCACAGGTTCAGGATATGACATCGTTCAGGCAATTCAGACAGTATTCCTACTGCCATACTTAGTCCCAACAGTCAAGAAAGGCTGTTGAGACTTTATTTGTTGTGCCTCTCAACCAGGTTTCATCAGTCAATATGGACATGTGAATCCCAATCCGTCCACCATGCACTCATACTTTACCTTACCATTGTCTGCACGATGTTACATGCTTCCTTATCTTTGACCCAAGCTTCTCTTTCTCTCCTAAACCTAAATACAGCAGCTTTGTCCTGTGAGACCATTATCTCATAATTAAGGAAGTTTCCCATATTCCAAAGCTCTTCTCAACAAGTTTCTGCAGTCTTTTGGTCTTAACTGAAATCTGGCTGTCTCGATGATGCTACCTGCACCGAGGTCTCCCCTGCATACCTTTCATAACTACTTCTGTCTTCCTTTGAGAAATTCTGTCTTATTATTCCATAAGTGCCTAAACAACTGCAACTATTCTACCCTTAACACTGTAATGTTTTATATATTTATTGACATAAACTGACCTTTGGTAACCATTTGCTTCCTTTAAGAATCCAACAACTGGCTCACAGCCTTTATTCATGATCCATGCACTTAATTTTTCTAGGAGTCTTCAAAATTCACTTTGATTACTTCCAAATCTCTAGCTTCTTAACTCCTTTACCTCTTCTTTGTTAAACTACTATCCTGCAGTCTGCTTATTCCTGCTCTCTACTTACTGCACAGGCTTCCCCCCCCCTAAGTCTTTATTAAATATTATATTGTATGAGCATAACTTTCTTTTTTAGCTTTCTTTTAGAACTAAACTCACTAAAGAGATTTTTTAAAGCAATGTATATTAATACTTTATATTTAAGATGCTTAAATTTTATTTTTATTTAGTTTATAATTCTCTTTCATAAAGTGAGTTATTTTTTGAAGAATACAATAACTAAAATGAAGAATACACTAGAAAGAATCAAGAACAGATTAGATTAGATGAAGCAGAGGATCAAATTAGCAACTTGGAAGACAAGGTGGCAGAAAATATCCAACCAGAACAGCAACAACAACAATGAAATAATAATAATAATAATAATAATAATAATAATAATAATAATAAATGAGGGTAGTTTAAAGAACCTCTAGGACAACATTAAGCATAACATTCACATCATAGAAGAATCAGAAAGAGAGAGGAGAGAGCAAGGAATTGAGAATTTATTTAAAGAAATAATGACAGAAAACTTTCCCAGCCTGGTGAAGGAAACAGACATACAAACTCAGGAGAAACAGAGAGTCCCAAACAAGATGAAACCAAAGAGGCCCACATCAAGACACATCATCATTAAAATGCCAAAGGTTAAAGACAAAGAGAGTATCTTAGAGGGAGCAAGAGAAAAACAGTTAGTTGCCTATGAAGGAACTTCTATAAAATTGTCAGCTGATTTCTCAACAGAAACTTCGAAGGTCAAAAAGGATTGGCACAAAATATTCAAAATGATGAAAAGCAAGGACCTACCACCAAGGCTATTTATCCAGCCAGGCCATTCATTTAAAATCAAAGGAGAGATAAAGAACTTTCCAGACAAGAAAAAGCTAAAGGAATTCACCACCACTAAGCAAGTATTATAAGAACTGTTTAAAGGGATTTGTTTTTTTAAAGAAGAGGGTAGGAAAGAACATAAATATGAATAATAAAATGGAAATAGCTATGTAGGTATCAATAATCACTTTAAATGTAAATGAATTAAATGCTCAAATCAAAAGACAGGGTAGCTGAATGGATGAGGAAACAAGTTCATACTTATGCTGTCTATAAGAGACACACTTCAGATTAAAAGACACACAGATTGAAAGTAAAAGGATTGAATAAGAAATCCCAGGCAAATAAACACCAACAAACAAAAAGCTGAGGCAGCAACACTTGTATCAGACAAAATATATTTTAAAACAAAGACTATAGTAAGAGACAAAGAAAAACATTACACAACGATAAAGGGATCGATCCAACAATAGGATATAACCATTGTAAACATTTATACACCCAAAAGAGGAGCTCCTAAATACATAAAATGAATATTGACAAAGATAAAGAAATAGATAGACTGTAATACAGTCATATTAGGGGACTGTAAAACCCCATTGACACCAATAGGCAGATCTTTCAGACAGAAAATAAGTGAGAAAATAATGGCTTTAAATGGCACATTAGACCAAAGGATTTAATTGATAGTTTTAGAGCCTTTCACCCCAAACTTAAAATAATGTTTTAAATGCACAGGAAAGTTTCCAAGATAGATCATATGTAAGACTAAAAAATAATAAATTTAAGATTCAAAATATAATGAATGTATTTTCTGACTATAATGATATGAAACTTGAAATCAATTACAAAAAAATTTTGAAAAACACACAAACAGATAGAGTCTAAATAACATGCTACTAAACACTGGATGGGTTAATAATGAAATCAAGGAAGAAATCAAAAGATTCCTTGAGACAAATGAAAATTAAACACAATGATCCGAAATCTACGGGACACAGAAAAAGGTGTCTTAAGATGAAAGTTCATAGGAATACATGCTTTTTTTTTCAATAAACAAGAAAAATCTCAATAAACAATCTAACCTTACCCCTAAAGAAACTAGCAAAAGAATAGCAAACATAGCCCAAAGTGAGTAGAAAGAAGGAAATAATAAAGATCAGGACAAAAATAAAGTCTAAAAAAAATACAAAGGATCAATAAAACCAAGAGCTGGTTCTTTGAAAAGGTAAACAAAATGGAAAACCTTTACCCAGAATCATCAAGAAATAAAAAAAAAAAGGACCTAAATAAATAAAATCAGAAGGAGAAGCAGTGACAACCTACAACACAGAAATACATATTATTACAAAGTTACATGCTAACTGGACAATCTGGAAGAAATAGGTTAACTCCTAAAAACATACAATCTTCCAAGAATGAATGAAAAAAGAAACAGAAAATATGAACAGACCGATCTTACTAATAGAAACAAATCAGTCACGGAAAAACTCCCAACAAACAAAGGTCCTGATTTAGATGGCTTCACAAGTGAGTTTTATCAGACATTCAAAGAAGAATTAGCATCTATTCTGCTCGAACTATTCTAAAAAATTCAAGAGGAGAGAAGACTCCCAAACTCATTTTACAAGGCTACCATTAACCTGATTTGAAGCTAGAAAAAGAGATTACAAAAGAAGACAAAATGATAGGCTGGGATCACTGATGAACATAGATGCAATACTCCTCTATAATATTTTAGCAAACCACATTCAGCAATGCATTAAAAGGATCATACACCATGATCAAGTGAGATTTATTCCTGGGATGCAAGGTTGGTTCAATATTTGCAAATCAATTAACATTATACAGCACATAAAATGAAGAATAAAAATCATATAATCATATCAATAGATGCTGAAAAAGCATTTGACAAAATACAGCTTTCATTTATGATAAACACTCTCAGTAAAGTGGAAATAGATGGACCATACTTCAATATAATAGAGGCAATCTATGACAAATTCACAGATAACATCATACTCAATGGTAAAAAGATAAAAGCATTTTTTTTAAGATCAAGAACAAGACAAAGATGTTCACTTTCATCATTTTTATTCAACACGGCATTGAAATTCCTAGCCACAGCATTCAGACAAGAGAAAGAAATAAAAGGCATCCAAATTTGGAAAGAATAAAACTTATTATTTGAAGATGACATGATACTATATAGAGAGAACCCCAAAGATCTAATAGAACTGATAAATGAATTCATTAAAGTAGCAGGATACAAAATTAATATTCAGAAATCAGTTGTATTTTTATATATCAATAACAAATTATTAGAAAGAGAAATTAAGAAAATATTCCCATTTAAAATTCCATCAAAAATATATATCTAGCAATTAATTTAACCAAGGAAGTAAAAGACCTATATTCAGAAAATTATGTCATTGAAGAAAGATATTGAAGATGATACAAATAAATGGAAGCATATAAGCGCTCACAGTTAAGAAAAATTAACAACCCAAAAGCGATCTATATCTATACTACCCAAAGCAATCTATAGATTCAATGCAATCTCTATCAATGGAGATATACCAATGGTATCTTTCACAGAATTTCAACAAATAGTCTTAAATTTTATATGAAACCATAAAATACCTTGAATAGTTACAGTAATCTTGAGAAAGAAGAACAAAGTTGGAAGTATCACACTACCTGATATCAAACTATATAATAAGACTATAGTAATTAAAAAGCATTGTACTGGCATGAAAACAGACACATAAATCAATAGAATAGAACAGAAAACTCAGAAATAAACTTATACCTATCAGGTCAATTAGCCAATAACAAAGTAGGTAAGAATACACAATAAGGTAAACACAGTCATTCGATAGATAGTGTTGGGGAAACTGGACAGATATATAGAAAAAATGAAACTGGACCACCTTCTTACATCAGATACAAGAAAAAACTCAAATGTATTAAAGACTTAAATATAAGACCCCAAACCATAAAACTCTTAGAGGAAATCTTAAGCAGTAAGCTTTCTGGCATTGGTCTTAGTAATATTTTTCTGCTATATCTCCTCAGGCAAGAGAAACAAACACACACAAATAAACAAATTAGTGCAAACTAAAAAGGTTTTGTGCAGCAAAATAATCAACAAAATGAAAAGACAACCTGCTGTATGGGAGAAGTTCTTTGTCAATGATACATCTGATAAGGAGTTAATATCCAAAGTTTATGAAGAACTCGCACGATTCAACACCAAAAAAAAAAATAATAATAATAAAAATAACAGTCCAATTAAAAAATGGGCAGAGGACCTGATTAGACAGTTCATCAAAGAGGACATACAGAAGGCCAATTGATAAATGGAAAGATGCTCGTCACTAATCATCAAAGAAACCCAAAAAAAACAAAATGAGATATCACCTCACACCTGTCAGGATGGCTATCATCAATAAATCAACTAACAAGTCTTGGCGAGGATGTGGAGAAAAAGGAACCCTCGCACACTGTCGGTGGGATTGCAAACTGATACAGCCACAATAGAAAACAGTATGAAGATATCTCAAAAAAATTAAAAACAGAAATACCTCATTACCTAGCAATTCTAATTCTGGGTATATATCTGAATAAAATCAAAACACTACTTTAAAAAGATATATACACCCCTATATTCATTACAGTATTATTTTAAAAATCCAAGATATGGAAGCAATCTAAGTACCCATTAATAAAGGATTGGATGAAGAAGAAGTGGTACATATATACAATGGAATATTATTCTGCCATAAAAAGAATTAAATCTTACCATTTGTAACAACATGGATAGACCTAGAGGGTATTATGCTAAGTGAAATAAGTCAGACAGAGAAAGATAAATGCCATATATAATTTCACTTACATATAGAATCTAAAAAAAAAAAAAACAAAATAAATGAACGAAAAAATAGAAATAAATTCACAGGTAGAAAACAAACTGATGGCTGCCAGATGGGAGCGAGGTTGGAAGCTGGATGAAAAAGGCGAAGGGATTAAGAAGTAGAAATCAGATTAAGAAGCAGAAAACAACTGCAGGGATATAAAATACAACACAGGGAATAGAGTTAATAATATTGTAATGACTATATATAATGTCAGGTGGGTACTAGATTTATAGGGGGATAACTATAAATTACATAAATGTCTAACCACTATCTTGTATACCTGAAATGATATAAAATATTGAATATCGACTGTAATTGAAAACTAAAAAAACCAGCCATTATAGAAATGCTTAAGAAAGCAATTATAAACATGTGAAACAAATTTTTAAAAAAGAAAATCTCAGCAAAGAAATAGAAGATACAATGTTCCATAAAAAGTGAGGTATTCTATATGACAAAGCAAATATTATAATGTAACACTTGACTCAGGTATCCAATTAATTTAACATACATCTGTATAGGCATATATTTATGTATACGTATGCATGCAGATCCTCAAATGGCAGTTTTTAAGTACCACAATGTCACTAGGAAGCATGCACATTTTTTTTCCTTCAACTTTTTCTTGCTTATTTATCTTTTATGTAGATTTCTCCCATTATCTATACTTAAGCCTGTTTTAGAGAACCATTGTCTCTCTTTAAATTACTTCACTTAGCCCGATTCTACTTCCTCCAATTCCATAATACAACTCCACACCTGCCCTGATGATATCCTGTTCTTCACTATATTACTTGTGTCAGTATTCTCATTTCATAGGCTATATTCTCATTGCTGGAAGTCAAGTTCAGTTGTGAGCTAGAATTGATTTAGGCATAAGTAATAACTGAAATAAAAAATTTTTAAGTAAAATAAAATGCACTTTATATTAGTGCATTAAATCATTTTCAGATTAAAAAGAATACTTTAAGGTAGTCATTGTTTTTCTCACTAAGACATCCAACAAGATCTGTTTATACTCTACGAATTACTGCTTCACTTTCAAAAAAAGAATTCTGAACCTATTAGGTACTCAGATCGAATAATTTGCTCTTTCCATAGATCAGGGTAAGCAACCACCCCTGGTAGTAAGCCACAAGAAATTATAATTGCAGAGTACTGCTGTATTCCTTCACAAAAAGGGCCTGGGAAGTACAAATAATGCCCTATTCCTCTTAACCAACTCTTAATACTTACCCAAGGAAAGGGTAAATAAAAATGTTTTGCATGGTAGATTTTTAAATTAAATTAAAATGTATATTTACATTATGAAAAACTGCTTTTTAAAATAAATGCTATCATATTTTCTCAGATATAAAAATGTTTAATAGCAGTTTCAGTAAATCGGATGTCAAGAAACTACCCCCCAAAATAGAGAAATGTTGTAAATCCTTAACATAGAGAATAGTACTCTAAATAACTGAATTCATGCCTAACTTTTCAGCCTAAATGAACCTCAAATTATCTTTTCAATCATAGGGTCTTTATATGTTTCCTTCTTTAAGGAAACTCTTAAAATACCTTCTCACCTAATTAATTCCTACTCTTTCTTCTTATCTCACATCAACCTTCACTTCCTCAGGAGAATAACTCCAACTTCCTCTCATAAGTCAACTTCTCAAAGAATACGCTCTTACCATATACTGTTACAACTTCTTGATTAATGAAGCTCTCCATTACATTATAAACTCAGAGAACAGTTTTTTGTTTTTACTCTTATCACCATATTAATTAGCAACTAACATAGATTTGGCAATTAGCAACGTGTCAATGACTGTCACTAGATTACCAACACAAAGAATAACACACTAACACAGCACAAGTCCAGGCAATAACTTGTATTACTTATCTATGTGAACATATATCAACATGAAGGAAGTCATATCATAAAGATTTTGAATGAATCTCAACAAAAGGATAAATGAGTCAGGTGATGAGTGAATACAGGCTTAGGATAAGCTAAATGGAAGTGAATAGATAGATAATTAGTTGAAAATTATAGTAGTTATATAAATCGATATATGAAGGATTATGGACTAACAGCATAAAAGATTTTACACAGTAAAATTTCACCATTTAGAATCCCTTTTAAAAAAGCATTTTGAATCTATCATCTGGTTAAAAACATTCTGTATGATATAATTTAGAGTTGTAAATATTTGAAAATTGAACAATAATTAAACAGATGACAGTATTGAGAGAAAATTTCAAGACTATGCCCAAATCAAAGGCTCAGATGCAACAGGAAGCAAAGAGTATTAGGACTCTGATTAAGTCTTACTTTACTTATCCACGAAGATAATGTAAGAAAAGACGCAACTGAAATCTGGAATGCCTCTCTAGGTTTTCTACCAGCGCTAACCTCCGCAAATTCTCTAGTGATAGTTTCTGGGTGAAAAAATTTTTCAGAAAAATAGATTTTTATTTCCAAGGAAACATTTTTATGAAGTTGGTTGGTAGGACTATCTATATTTCTGGTAGAGAATGAACCCTGCTACCTGTTAAAGCAATATTAAAAGTCCCCTAGGGAGAGCTAAATAAAATGAGTAATTTTATTTTTTGTGTTGTGATTATAGACATTAGTCTTTTAGCTGAAAATAACACTGCCTTACAGGAAGTGGAAAAGTGTGCACTCAATACTCGGCAGCTTTGGGAACAATTACACAAACATCTGAAGGTCAGTTTGTACACCTGATGTAACATTCCAAGTGAAGTCTATTTTTCTCCTATTTTTACAATTTTACTTCTTTTAGTGTTTTCTTGGTACTTCTCTCTTCTTTATATCTGTTATAACCTACAAATTACATTCACTAGCTACTGTTCTATGTCGTGTTTTATTTTATGCAAAATAGTGAAATAACATGAAGATTTAATTTCAAGAAATTTGGAATCTAAAGTTGACATGCTTATGAAGATTTATACATATTGAACATTAGAAAAATCTACATTTCATAAAACAGAGTGACAGTAATAGACTGAGTCTTTAAAAATACAGTGAATTCTTATTATTCACAGTAGTTATACACTATAAAGTTATTGCTAACACTAAATTAGCAAAAACTATTGCTCCCAATATATAAATATATATTATACATATTACATACTAAATTTACATATATATATAAAATTTCACATAGATTATAATCTCAAATCTTAAAATCAACTCATCCTGCTAGATTCTTTTCCTCTTATTTATAAAAGAGAATACTAAATACAGAAGTGTTAAGTAACTTACCTGAGGCCACTACACTAAAAGATGCCAGAGCTGGGATTCAAATCCCATCCAACTGGCCCCAGAACCAGAGCTTTTTGCTCTGCACTAACTTCCCCTACATTTACCCTCCATCCTTTGATCATCCAGGCATGAGAGCTGAAGGTCTAGTGATACCTTGTTCCTTTGGACCTGAGCTGGACCTGCCCATAGGATGATTCAAATTTTTTATTCCTCTGCATTATTGTCTCTGAATGATTGCAAAAGCCCACTAGTCCACAGGCAAATTTAATATGGGGTAACATAAATTTTAGAAAGCAGGAGAATTTGCAAATACAGGATCCAGGATAAATGTACACTTTATGAATCTGATCTTGTCATCATTATGATTTCTAGTCAACTCACTTGGGATATTTTATCCATATTTATAGAATTATTTTCTACATAGATGTTATTTGATTCTAGATTCTATACATATTTGATTTGCTTTCTATAGGCACATCAAATTGATATGTATTTTAGACCAAATATTGGGGAATAATGAAGTCTTTGGTGGTTAGAGGATTATCTGAAAGTCTCTCTACCTCTCCTAGACTGACTAATATGAGTTTAGTGACATCGAGTCTTTAAATCATCCATCAGTGGCTTGTTTGAAGTACACAAGGTTAATTTTGGGACCAACATTTCATCTTTTATTTTTTCTTATGTGATAGCTGGTCAATCGAATGGTGAAAATTCTTGGTAGTCTATTAGAAATGCAGTACATCAGATATTTATAAAATAAATGGAATACAGAGAGAACTACAACAACAAAAAATGTAGATCAATCCTTTAAAGATTTGGAGACTGAAGTTGAGGAGTGGTTTCTTCTAATGCCTATTAGTGGTAGAGATAGAAACATAAGGCATTTCCTCCTATTCCAGATTAGTAGCTCAACATCACTGCACACTACTTCTGGGCATGATTATTTTCAAGAAAGCAATTCTCATGGTAGAAATATATTGAGAATCAAGGAGTCATGTAATCTAAAATTACCACCTCAATAATTCACTTTCAAATTTAAATTTAAAGTTCTTTCAATATAAGAAATAATTACAGTGTATAGTTATGAGTTTTCCAAATGACTAGACTCATGTAACTATGGTTCCAATAAAGATATACAACATTTCTATCATTCCAGAAAGTTCCCCCTTGCTACTCTTTTGGTCAACTTCTGTCAACAAAGGTAACCACTGTTCTTATTTTTAATCATCATTGATTAGTTCTAGAACTTCAAATACTTGGAATAATAAAGAACTCTTCTTTTTGTCTTGCTTATCTTGCCTGGTGTAATGTTTCTGAGATTCACCTAGGTTATGCATTACAGTTTACCTTTTTCCTCTTTCTCTTTACTTCAGTTTGAATGATTTTTTTGACCTGTTCAAATTCATTGATTCTCTCTTCCGTTGTGTTGAATCGTCTCTTTACCCAAAGCAGTATATATTTTTCATAGAGAGCTTTTCAGCCTTCAGAATTTTCATGATTATTTTTTCAATTCATAAATTTCCCATTACTATCCTTCAATAGATTCTTTAGAATAATTATTCTAATTATTTTTAAATTATTTTCTGCAAATTTCAACCTTTTGGTTTATTTCCATTGACTTATTCTTTTGACTAAAGGTCATATCTCCCTGTTTTGCTCATGTCTAATAAACTGATTTTTTTGCTGACATTTGTAAATAGGTTTGTAATGGAGAGTCTAGATTTTGTTCTTCTTCTCTTAGAGAGTGTTCTGTTTGTTTGAGCAAGAAGTTTACTGGAAGTTCATCTTTGCTTTGTGTAGGCCGACTTTTATTTTTGCTTAGCACTGATTCAAGGATGTGGTCCTTACCTCTAAGTTGTGACCTTTTTAATGTTTCCATAAAAAGTCTGATTGTCACCAAGTCTTTATAACTTTGTGGGGCTGTGACTTCCAAGTGTCTCTTCCTTAAGGGGGGCAACCACTTAAATATCTGCTCAGTTCTTACGATCTCCTGGATGCTGCGTCCTCACTGGATCATTGCATTTCTAGTTTCATAACAAGTAAAGAATTGAGAGGAATTTTATTCAGATTTTGGCCAATCCTTTTTGAGGCAGTTCTAATTTTTAGTGACACTATTGACTCCGACCTCTATCTTCTGACTTTTCGGACTTACAGAACACTATTCACTGTTCCACATTGTGGATTGTGCAGGGCTCTCTTGAAAATAGTCATTTAAATGTTAAATCACCCAATGAGTTTCCTTATATTTACTAAAGTTTCTGACTGCTTTTGACCTGTTGCTACCAGTAGGAGCATCAGTCTACTAAAAGCAACACTACTATTATTGAAAATCTAATTTATTTTTGAAGATCGATCAAATCATGACTGAACTCAATTTCAGACTTCCCATCTATGAGAGGTTGCTACTGGCTGCCTATTGGCTTTTAATTAGGATATTATGAGGTAAACTGAGATAATTTAAGGACTTTCACTTGAAGATATTTGGAAGAAATTTGGTCCATGAATCAGTCTCATTATTATTCTTTTCCAACTCTCTCTCCTCTTGAACTCTTCAGTTTTCTAAAAGAATTACATACCTTACTCTGAGAATGTGGAAAAGTACAGTTAAACTTGCTTAAAATACTAAGGCCATGTATACATATCAGAAGAAATATTAAGAATTATTAAGAGTCCATTTGCAGCTATTGCAGCCATAGTGTGGATTTCAAAAATAAGCACAGAATACATACAATGAAATTGTTAGTCCAATTTAAAAACTGTCACATTTTATCATCTGGTTATAAACATTCGGAAATAAACATACTAATCATAGATTTCGTCTCATTTTACAAGAGCGATTGATCTACTTTTAAAGAATTAACTTATTGGCAGTTAAAGAACTTTTACCTAATCTTATAATGCCTTAAATACAGCATCTTTTTCTCAAGTACAAAATAGTGTCTCTAAAATGCCCTGGTTTAATTAAAAAAGTGGGGTATGATAAGTAAAGTGAATCACGATGAGGAAAGAAGAAGGATTATATTGTTTTAATAACTCAGACTGTCTATAATATAACATGGTTTACCTAGTCACCATTTTAAAATATCATGGGTGAATATACAGGATTGTTAGTGACATTTAAAGCAGCAGCACTCTATCATTGTTTCTATAAATTAGGTCTCTAAAATAATCTATTGGAATTTGACATTTGACCTCAATAGTAGAAAGATTTTCTCAATGCCAACTCATCTTATTAATAACAAATGACATTGAAATGACCTAGGATAATTTATTAATTGTCCTTATTATATGGGTACCTTTGATAAAATGAGCATTTTTAATGTTTAATTCTAGATTTTTCTTTAAATGCTATTACTTGCTGTATAAATATATGAAACTTTGAATTTGGACCACAAGGCATGTTATCAATAAAAAATAGTTTCTCCTTTAAGATATATGTAAAAATATCCTCTACCTCATATGTTTTATTTTTTCTACTATATTTTCAGATTCTTTGGTTAGTCTTTTCTTCTCTCTCCTCACCTATTGCAAAGCCAGGAAATTACATTTTTGTTGGGCTTTTACAATTTCTTTTTGGTGGAAAGAGTAAAGGTCAGACAGCATTCCATTTCAGGAAGATAGTTAAATGGCTGGCATTAAAGTGTCTGCCAAAATGATAGAGTAGTACTCATTTTTATTTTTCAGTGAAACCATATAAAATCACAAATAAAAGCACTCACTACCTGTAATGCCAAGATTTAAATTAAAAAATCTTTCATGTTCCTGCCTCCTGAATCGAAACTTATTATGAGTGATTCATATTGACTTCAATGTCTATTCCTTTTTAAAATAGTTTCAAAGTCTGAATTATAGCAAAATAATTTTAAGCTCCAACTTAAAACAATCTTATTTATCATAAAAATATTTAAAAATATATGTTCAATATTTAATTTTTAACCTTATTCATTATTAAATGTTTTGGGAAATATTTAAGATGCAAATGAATCAAATATAGTACAATTGAAATTCTGTAAGGAAAGCTTCTTAATGTTTAGTTCATAGTGTATTAAAAGGAAAGGAAATATTTTTGTTTATTTGTTTTTGGCATTTTTGTTTGCTTTTTATCAATTGAATTTTAAATCTAAATTAGGAATAAGAGTCACTATAACAGCAATGATGAAAGTAATAAAAAACATAAAAACAACCATAATAATAATTTGCATTAATTGAGTGCTAATTAGAGGTCAGACACAATGATAAGTGATTTACTTAAACGAGCTTTTGGTTTTTTAATAATTCCAATATTCTTTAAATTGATTCTATAAAAGCAATTTTAAAATCTGGAAAAGAAGAAATTGTGCTTTACTTATATAAACTATATTAATATTAAAGGTATCAAACTCGATAGAAATGTAGCCCTCTGACCTCACAATTCTGATTGGTTGCAGAAGGTAATGCAGAAAATATGTACTCTGTTTTACAGTTTGATACAAATATTTTTGCAAGAAGCAGTGCACTGTATAGAAGAAAGATCATGAAAACTGAAAGCAAAAGTCTGAATTTGAGTCCTGTCTCAGGCATACCTTGCCAAATTCTTGTCTTCTTTATTTTCAAAATAATTATTTTCATAAAAAATAATTTTTTTATTGAGGTCATAGTAATAGGGAAGCAAGAGTGACATAAATACAAAAATACATGGTACTTAAAAGATAGCATGACGGGCTACTGCTCTGCTTGTGAAGAGATGGACTACATAGTCATGTGCACAGGTTCTCACTGTGCAGTGACATCCGTACCTGCTGGGGGGCTGAAGTGAGTGACTATAAGCCAGGTGATGAGGAGAACAAGTTATATGGGAAACAGCAAATAAAAAAAAAGACCCCTTCCTCAGTTAAAATAGCTTATATTTAACCATATGCAATTATATATAATTATCTTTATATATATTTATATACACCTATCCACATACCTTATATTCTCTACAACACATAAATATCAAACCAATGAATTCAGAATCATCTGAGACATCTCTCTGCAGTAACATCAACATTATCATCATCTATACATGTTCTTCTGTTTTCACAGCACAGTTTCTTTCTTTGCTTGCTTCTTTTCTTTCTTTCGGGTACGGGCGGGCTTCTTTCGTTCGTCTTGTTTTGCGGTCGTCTGCGAGCTTCGTAGCGAGCTCGCTCGATCTCTCTTCTCTCTCTCTCTCTCTCTCTCTCTCTCTCCCCCCCCCTCCCCTCTCTCTCTCTTTCTTTTTCTTTTTTTCTTAATTGAGAACTCAATGTGAGTCTTATCCTGGACCTACAGGGTAAATGTACTACATAACATGTTTACTGTATGTAAAATTAAAAATCAAACTGGAAACTGAAAAATTAGAAGAAAAAATTTAAGACACAATGAAGTTTGTATATGATCAAATACAAAATTTGTGCTAGGCATAACAATTGTAGAGACTTTGTGTGTGTTTATGTGTGTGCATGTATGCATGTATGCATGTATGTACGTATGTATTTTTGAGAAGCAAGAGAATCATTCTCCGTGAGATATTAACTCTTACCATACTAAAACAAATATGCCATAAGAAAACTTTATGTTTCAATAACGTATCTATTGATCGATTGGTTAATCCTTTAGTCAGAACCTATCTTATAACATAATATTTAACTGAAAGGGGAGTTATAAAGATAAATACAATATTTTCCATTATAACTTGATGTTAGGTGAAGGAAGAAACATACATATATATCACAATTATTCTGCAACTCTTATTAAGAGAGCTTGAGTAATTCTATGTTCCTTATAACCAAAAATTCCTTCTATCTCTAGTTACAGGAGGGGGAGAAGAGGCACAAAGAAAAATAAAATAGAGTTGGATGTTTTATAAAGTTCACCAGGTAAATAAATGAAGCAAAATTACATCCGGGTAACCCATCCTACAGAGAGTTGGAAATAGGAACATGGAGGTCAGAAGACCACTAGCAAAAAAACACCCTACTTTGCTGATACCAACTTTCCACGAAGATTTCACTTTAAAGTGCATGGTATCACTATTGTCATTGCCATTTTACAAAAAAAGCTGAAGCTCAGGGAAATTAAATAATTTGTTTAGAGTTATATAACTAATAATTGGCAGAGTTAGACATTGACCAACTAATCTGGCTATAGTGTCTAACTCTGCTATAGTGTCTAGAACTGTTAAAATATCAAATATGCATTAAGTACTATATTAGTTTAGTTTCGGCAGCTGCTGTATATGGATAAACCTGAAACATCAGTAGTTTAACATAATAAATATTTAGTTATCACTCACCTGAAGTCCAACTCAAGCAGGAAGTTGAGGAAAACAGGTGTTTCACTCCAGTCACTTAGGATCACAGGTTGATGATTTCCCTATCATCAGCAAGATGTAATTTTAAAAGTCATGTTAGATGCCTACAACCATCTAGAAGATAGAGCATGAAAGATAGTTTATAGTGGTAAAAACTATCATTAAAAAATGAGAAAAGTCTTAAATCAACAATTTATATTTATACCTGTAGGTAATATAGGGACTAAGAAAAGAACAGACTATACCAAATTAGTATAAAGGAAGAAATAATAAAGATTACAAACAAAAAACTCTATAACTAGTAAGGAAATTGAATCAATAATCAATAACTTCTCAAAGAAGAAAAGCTTAGGACCAGACAACTTAATGGAAGAATTCTACCAAACATTCGTTTAAAGAATTGACACCACTCCTTAAATGCCTCCAAAAAACTGAAGATGAGGAAATATTTCTACACTAATTTTATAAGTCCAGCATTATACTAATTCAAAAGCCAGAAAAAGGCACTATAAATGATTCACATATCCTCAAAAAAATACCAGAAAACTGAATTCAACAATACAGTAAGGAGTCATACATACATCATGACCAAGAGTGATTTAACTCTGGGATGCAAAGATAGTCCAACATACAAAAATCAATCAATGTGATACACCACACTAATGGAAAAAAGTCCAAAAAAATTTTTTTTGACAAATTTCAACTGATAGACTTGTACACTAAAATACACAAAACAATGCTAAAATAAATTAAAGAATACACAAATAAATAAAAAGATGTCCCATGATCATCTCAGAAGACAATATTGTCACATTATTCGTACTACCCAAAGTGACTTAAAGTTTAAAGCAATCACTATCACAATCTCAGTGATATTTTTTGAAGAAATAGAAAAAAAATTCTTAACATTTATATTAAATCTCGACTCAAATATCCAAAATAATTTTGAAAAAGAAAAAACGCTGGAGGCCTCACACTTTATGATTTCAAAACATATTACAAAGCTACAGTAATCAAAGCAGTGTAGTAATGGTATAAAGACAGACATATAGCCAAGTGGAAGAGAAAAGAGAGCCAAGAAATTGATCTTCACATATATGCTCAAATTATTTTCAACAAGGGTGTCAAGACAACTAAATAGGGAAAGAATAGTCTCTGAGAAGACTGGATATCCACATTAAAAAAAAAAAATGAAATTTGACCTTTGCTTTACTCATATACAAAAAAGTAACTCAACCCAAATTAAAGACCTAAACATAAGACCTAAAATAATAAAATTTCTAGAAGAAAACATAGCAGAAAAGCTTCATGACATTGGATTTGGCAATGATTTCTTGGATACACCAAAAGCTCAGGCAACAAAAGCAAAAATAGACAAATGGGACAACATCAAACTTTAAAACTTTTGGGCAGCAAAGAAAACAATCAATAGAGTTAAAAGAAAATCTACAAAATTGGAGAAAATATTTACAAACCATACATCTGATAAGGAGTTAATATTTAGAATATATTTAAAAAAACTCTTAAATTTAACAACACACACAAAAATGACCCATTTTAAAAAGAGTTAAAGGGCTTAAATGGAGATTTCTCCAAAAAAGAGTGGCCAAGCAAGCATTAAAAAGTTGCTCAATATCACTAATCATTAGGGCAATGCAAATCAAAACCACAGTGAGATATCACTGCATATCCGTTAGGAAAATTGCTTCTAAACAACAACAAAAAATAGTGTCGTTGAGGGTGTGGAGGAATTGGAGTCCTTGCGTACTCTTGGTGGACATGTAAAATGGTACAATGGCTGTGGAAAACACTATAGAGTCTCCTTAAAAAATTAAAAATGAAATTACTATATGATCTGACAATCTCACTTCAGGATGTACGTCCAAAAGAATTTCTACACCCGTGTTTAATGCAGCATTATTCACACTACCCAAGAGGTGAAAGCACGTGAAACATACATCAGCAGATAAACAGATACAAAAAATCTTGTGTATACATAGAATGGGATATTAACTTTAAAGAAGTCATAGATTACAACACCAATGAACCTTGAGGACATTATGTAAATGAAATAAGGCAGTAATGAAAAGACAAATGCTACATAATTCTACTTAAATGAATTATCTAAAGTAGTTAAACTCTTAATAGATGTATAATCTTTTTAATGTGTTGCTGTATTCAGTTCACTAGTATCTTATTTAGGATTTTTGCATCTGTGTTCTTGAGAGATATTGTAAACTCTTAATAGAAACAGAAAGTAGAATGGTGATACCAGCAAGGGAACAGGGGAGTTGTTCAGTGGGTATTGACTTTCAGTTTTGCAAGAAGTTCTAGAGATCTGTTGCATTGCAATGGCGCATATAGCTGCATATTGTACTGCACATTTAAAATGGTTAAGATGGTAAATTTTATTTCATATGTTTTTTTTTTCCACAATAAAAACATATTGAAAATAAACAATATAAGTTTTGGGAATTTGGTTTTTATTTCTCAGATGCTTGTCTTTAAAACAGATCAATACTTTGGGAATTTTAAGCAGATTTGACAACATTAGGGGTTTTATGTTAGAGAACAAGCAGATGATATTCAATACTTGAATAAAACTTTCTATAATTCTGTTTCTGCTCATTGCTTTTGCTGTCAAAGCTTAGAAATTATATATATATATATATATATGTATATTTTCAAGCTAGTATAGGAAAGTCTCCTATGAACCAAGATCAATATACTGATATGTAATATTAAAGATAATTTATTGTTTCATAGTGAGATTCTCAAAATCCACTAGGTCCTAATACAGCGAGAAGTGCCCTACTCTGTTTTGTATACACATGGTCAAGCACATAAACAGGTATGACACACATGGAGTCTTGGAATTATTTTGATTCCTATTTTTCTCTCATACAGTATAGCAAAGTAATTACAAAATTCTTTTGACTCTCCTTTCAAAATACATATGGTTATCAATAAATTCATAATACTTCCATTTTTACTAGCACAGTCCATTACCTCTCACCTAGATACAACTGCTTCCTGATTACTCTCCCTGTTACCACCATTGTTTCTTTACAATCTATTTCCACTCAGTAACTAGTGTAATCCTCCTAAAATGTAGGTCAAATCCCGATATTTCTGTATTCATTACTCTGTTTTACCCTTTTATTTTTTTAATGGCTCAGAAAGTCCTGTCTCTGATATCCTCGCTGGACATTTTCAACCTCGTCCACAGGAACTATAACTTAATACTCGACCTCCGCTCCATTCTCAGTGGCCTCCTTACTACAACCTGCATCCTCCAGACAGCCATCCTGAGTGATACTGCACTGCTTTCTTCCTCTGCCTGGAATGCTCTGTTCTGGAAATCAGAATCACTTTAACTTAAGTTATTGTTCAAATGTCCCCCCTCAGTGAAGCTTACTTTGACTCCTCTATTTATATTTGCAACCCTATGCATACGCCTTCGACCCTAAGCCACAATATCCATATCTGTAAAATAAGGATAATAAGACAACCTACCTCATGAGCTTGCTATGACAATTGAGTTAGATAGCATTTAATGCATTGCTTGCCATATAATAAATGCTCGATACATATATTTTGCCCTTAGCATTATCTTTAAAGTGTACGTCCTCTCCTCTCTGCCACACTGATGGACCACTAAAAATTAACCTTCTGTTTTCAGTCACCTGCACAAGGGCAGCCTAAATTACCAATGACCAAGACAAAACATATAAATATATTAATGTCAGTTGCTGAACAATTTTAGTTTAAAGCATCTCTAGGTAAAGAGGTACAGACTGGCTGAATTAGAGTGAAGCGATTCTACAACTATCTGTTAAAACACACACACACACACACACACACACACACACACACACACACACACATACACACACAACTCTGTGTCCAATGACTTGGACTCTTAAAATTTGGTCATTAAATATGTCTTGAGTGATACATTTTTTTAGCTTTGCCTACTTTTTCTTGGCTGGCTACTTTTTTCAAAAGGATTCTGATTCTTAACATTTCTGCTTTCATACTACCTCTTAAAACACATACCCATTCACTGTTATTGAGGTTCTGATACTGCAGATCAGTTAGGTTTAGTTTGATAAATTCAGTTGGTGTTTTAATTGTAACACTGTGTGTAAGTTTTCATCGATCATTATTCCAACATTTGCAATTAACTGCTTATAATTATCTCATGATATCACAACTTTATAAACTTCTTATAGTCAACATGGTGACTCTATAAGACAATTTCTACACGTCCCTAAATTATTTGCATATCGGTATGATAAATAAGTGTTTTCTCACAATCTATATTTTGTTACATAAGTTTTTTGAGGAGCAGGATTCTTAACTATATCTCAATTTACATTATTAACTATGGTGCTAAATTAAATTACAGAGGTGATATTACACTAAATAAAATTATTTGATAATGCTGAAATGAAATATAGGCAGAAAGTAAAAAATTCATACAGGTGAATGTCAGAGGGAACAACAGACTTCCAAAATATTCTCCTTCAAACACTAACAAAAAAATGTCAAAACAAACATTTTCAGAACTCTGGGTATTAGCACATGTGTTACAATACTCCAGAGAACATTTATTGAAGAAAAATAGCTAACTCTACAAGGAAAGTGAGCACTGTGTTATTTAACTATTCCTACTCTCATCCTCCCTTCTTTGATTCCACAGTAGTCTTGAAAATACACAGATCTGTAACCATGATAAAAACTAGTAGCCTAGCAGCCACTGAAAGGGGTGGAAGCAATTTGGACCTGCCCAAAGTCTAACTCCCTGAGAAATATTATTACATCTGTCTGATAATTTTCTAGAAATTTCTGTTCACAAGCGTTGTCTTTATTTCATCTGCTTTAAAGCTCCTCCCATGTAAACCACTTGTTCTCAGAGTCAAAAACAATGAGCAGAAATTGTTTAATGTAGCAGCTGTCTGAGGTGGTGATAATTGGGACAAACCACAATCTCAAGAAAAAACTTCCAAGGTAAAGCTGTTAAATAAGATGACCATAGGTGGCTTTAAAAAAAAAAAAAAAAAAAAGACATTTGTGGGGATCAAGGTCATGCGCATGTGTAGGGCTATATGCATGTTCAGGAAAGAACTGAGAAAGCCCTATACTCTCTGCTTGAGCTAACCTTGAGGATCTGCACAAGCTAGAAGTAAATGTTAAGGGAATTATAACTGAATTCCTATCTGAGAATTGACAGCATGCTTCAACACAGAAAGAGAGCTCCTCAGCAAAGACCATGAAACTTTTGTTGCAGGCATTGAAGGAAATCTTCAATTGTTAGCTGAACATTAAGCTAACTATGCAGAAATTTAAGGATTGCACAGGACAAAGGATGTATACTTTACAGAATAAGAACAGTAAATTACTTTAAAACAACACCAATTCCTGGAAAGGGGAAAATTCTGATTTTAAGAATTGGGATTTATATTTTTTAAAATGTCCAGCTCTCTACAAGAAATAATATAAACATGCTCACATGCTAAGAAATTAGAATGTATGGTCCACACAGAAAGAAAGAAAAAAAAGTCAACAGAAACCATTCAAGAGGGAGCTCAGATGTTGGGTTTTCTAAACAACAACAACAACAAAAAAAACCCTATTAAATTATCTATTTTAAATTTGACAACTAAAACAAATCATTATCTAAATAACTAAAGAAAGGTTTCAAACATTACTTCTTTAAATAGAGAATAATAACAAATATATAGACCTTACCAAAAAAAAAAAAAAAAAAAAAAAACGACTGTAATAGAAATTCTGGAGTTGAAAATTATAATAATTGAAATTAAAAAAAAAATCACTAAAGGATCTCATTAGTAGATCTGAGCTGACATAAGAAAGATTTAGCAAACTTGAAGACAAATTAATTTAGATCAACTAGTGTAATTAAAAGAAAGAGAAAAGATTGTTTTAAATTAAGAGATTTTAGACTGTGGTATACTAACAAGCATTTCAAAATACATAAAATGCAAGTCTCAAAAGGAGGAGAGTAGGATAAAGAGGCAGAAAAAAATATGTGAAAAAATAATGGCAAAAACACTCCCAATTTTATGCTAAATATTAATGTACACATCCAAGAAGCTCGAATGATTTCAAGTTGGATATTTCCAAAAGGTCTAGACATAGACACACTATAATCAAATTGTTGAAAGTCAAATGCAAAGAGAGAATATTGAAAATAGCAAGGGAGAAGCAATTCATCATCTAAAAAGGAATAAGTTCATATTATCCTCAATAAATTTAACAACTAATTTCTCATCAAAAAACATGGAGACCAATATGGGTGACATATTCAGAGTACTACGGAAGAAACAAACAAAGAAACAACAACAACAAAAATACAAGAAAACTCTCTTAACCAAGAATTCTATATCCAGGCTAACTATTCTTTAAAAATGAAGGAGATAACAAAATTCACAAAAATTAAATAAACTTTTTCAGGTATAAATAAAAGGATACTAGACAATTAATCAAATTCACATGACAAATAAAAAGCACTAATATAAAGACAGTATAAATATAAACATGTTTGTAACTTTTTATTTCCTGTATGATTAAGAGACAACTGTGTGTAAAGCTGTCTTAAAATTATAAACTTATTTTGATAACCTAATGTTTATAGATATCATTTATGTGACAATAATAGCACAAAGGATTGAGGAGCTAATGAAGTTATAGCAGAACACAGTTTTCACATCCTACTGAAACTAAATTGGAGTTGTTCCAAACAAAATTGCTACAAATTGATTTAAAGTAAAAGGATGGGAGAATATATGTCCTGAAATCAGTGACCAAAAAAGAGTTGGATGCCTATACTAATATTAGAAAATTAAGGCAAAAATTGTTATTAAATACAAAGAAGAATATTTTATAATCATAAAATGTCGACCCAGCAGGAAGATATAACATTAAACACACACACACACACCACACACACACACCCCTAAAAAGAGAGTATCAGAATACATGAAGAAAAACAGAATTGAAGTAAGAACCAGACAATTCAATTATATTTGGAGACCCAATATTCCACTTTTGATAATGGATAGAAAAACTAGGTAGACAATGAAAAAAGAATTAAAAAACTTAAAACAATATTGTAAGGCAACTAGACCTAATAAACATTTATAGAATGTGTGACAAAGCAAGGGAAACACAATAAGCACATGAAAAGATCTTCAACATCATTAGACGTCAGAGAAATGTAAAAAAATCTACAGAGAAAGTTCACTTTACACTCACTAGGATGGGTATGATGAAAAGTTCAGACAATAAGAAATATTGACTATCATGTAGAAAAATTAAACCCTCAAATTTTGCTGTAGAAATATAAAATCATTCAACCAGTGTAGTGAGTTGAATGGTGTCCCTCAAAAAATTGATACCCATTCAGATCATTATAATATGAACTTATTCAGAAATGGGGTCTTTGCAATTGTAATTAGATAAGAAATTTAAGATGAAATAATTATGGATTTAAAGTGGGCCATATATCCAATAACTCATGTCCTTATATAAAAAGAGGAGAAAAAAAGAGATAGACATACATGGGAAGAAGGCTTTAGAAAAATGGAGGCAGACATTGTCTTATGATACTGCAGCCAAGGAGCCACTAGAAGCTAGAAGAGACAAGGAAGTCTACTTCTCTACAGCCTTCATGGAGGACATGACCCACTTGATATTTTGGTTTTAGACTGCTAACCTCCATAACTGTGAAATAATGAATTTCTATTATCTATTATCTTAAGCCGATGTGTTTATGGTGATGTCAGTCCTAGGACCCTAATATAACCATTTTGGAAAACAGTTTGGCAGACTCTTACCAAAAGCATAGTCATTGCATGATCCACCAACTCAACTCAGGAATATAAAAACATATGTCCACAAAATTGTGTATGTGAATATTCACAGAATAATTATACATATTTGCCAAAAATTGAAAAGAATCCAAATATCCATCAATTGATAAATAAGGTATAATTATACAACAGGATAGTTAATGCCCATAAAAAGTAATTGAATATTATAACATGAATAAATCTTGAAAAGACTATGATAAAGAAAAGAAAGCATACTGAGAAGGCCACATATCATATGATTGCATTTATATGAAATGTCCAGAATAGTCAAATCCAAGGAGATAGAAATTAGATTAGTGGTGACCAGTGCTGGAGGAAAGAGAGAATGGAATATGATTGCTAATGATAAAGCATGTCATTTGGGGGTGATGAAAAGGTTTTGAAATTAACTTGAGAAAATTCTAGAATATATTAAAAATCACTGGGTTGCACACTTTAAATAATGACTTTTATGATGTGTGAATTGTATTTCAACAAAAAATAAAATACATATATACTACATTATTCTAAACTTTTTGGATATCACTTAACCCTTTATCTTCTGTGTGCCCTTTTTATATTTCTGCGACTAATCAATATCTATTCACTTTCAATTTTTTATTAAGTAATATACCTGTCATAATCATAAAGTGTTATTATTCTGTCTAAAACCCTATCTATATGACAATATTCACTGCAACTAATAACTGTTGGTGGGATTGCAAATTGGTACAGCTGCTAGGAAAACAGCATGGAGGTTCCTCAGAAATTAAAAATAAAACTACCCTATTATCCAGCAATTTCACTTCTGGGTATTTATCCTAAGAAACCCAAAACACTAAAATATATGCACCCCTATGTTCATTGAAGCATTATTTACAATAGCCAAGATCAGAAGCAACCTAAGTGCCTATCAGTAGACAAATGGATAAAAAAGGTGTGGTACATATATACAATGATTACTCAGCCATAAAAAGAATGAAATCTTGTGACAACATAGATGAACCTGGAGAGTATTGTGCTAAGTAAAATAAGTCAGGGAGAAAGACAAACACCATGTGATTTCACTTATATGTGGAATCTAAAGAACAAAGTAAATGAACAAGCAAAAAAGAAACGGACTCAAAGAAACAGAAGAAACTGATAGAAGCCAGAAGGAAGAGGAGTTGTTGAAAGCCTGGTTGAAAAAAGTAAAGGAATTAAGAAGCACAAATTGATAGTTACAAAATAGTCACAGGGATGAGAAGTACAGCACAGGGAATATAGTCAATAGTATTGTAATAATGATGTATGGTGCCAAGTGGGTACTAGACTTATTGGGGGGATCGCTTGTAAATTATATAAACATCTATCTACCATGCTGTTGTTGGACCTGAAACTAATATAAAATAATATTGACTGTCAACTGTAATTGAAAAATTAAGGTAAATTAATTAATTTAAAAAAAGAAACTCAGCCACTCTGTTTTCCATTCAGTCTTCAACTTTGTGCAAATTATACTTTTGACTTTTCTAAATTTACTGTAATTAGACATAGAGATCACAAAATGTCTACTCCTATAACTTCTGCTTAATCTCCCATTTATATGCAGAGTAGCAATGGTAAAGAGATTAGGATTTTCATATCTACTTCTCGTTTTCCCTAATCAAGTTAAAGGGTTTACTAACTTGCTTCCCTGTGGTTCCCATATTAAAAATAAGCAAATCATCAATATAATTTTATTCAGACATTATTTCTACTTGTGCAACTTTTCTGTTTACTGGTTGTTCACTGGAAATAGAATAATTTGTCACTCAGAAATAAATGTGCAAGAGTAACTCACTTTAAAATAATCAGTTTATAGGGAAAATACTATTATAAACAGATTGAGATAAAATAAAATTATATTCACTTCATATCTTTATTCAATTTTCTTTAAAATTGAATTACAGTTAGGGAGACATTAAAAATACAAAAAAATTAGAAATACATAATTTGATTGAATATATTTAAAGAAATTATAAATGTTAAGATAACTTGTAGTATAAAATGTACTTGTTTTTTAATGCTTCCTTTTCAATAAATACATTAAATAACATATTAACTGAATATTTACTATGTACCAGTAAAGTTCTATGTTTTTTAAATTAATTAATTTACCATAATTTTTCAATTACAGTTGACAGTCAATGTTATTTGTTTATGCATTTTTAAACATACTAATCTTTATAAAAATCTTAAAAGATGTTACAAACATCTCTATTTTACTGATAAGAAATATGTTGCACAGAGAAGTCAAAAAGCTTTGCTTAACATCACATAATTATTAAAAACTGGACACAGGACACAAAATCCAGTCCTTGACTACAGAGTTCACCCTCCTCTTCACTGTTCTCATAGAAAGTATTGGAGAATGTTTTGAAAACAATCATTCTCACCAGTGCTATAAAAACTCCCAAATATGCCAACAGACAAAAAATAAACAAAAATTCTTTCCCATTTTATTCCAGTATATATGATTAATTTTCCCCTGTCACACTTAACCAGGTTACCAGAAATCATAACATTAGTGTATACTACTGAGAAAAAAAATTTAAATTTTCCTCTATGTATTTGCTATATTAGGTATAGTATTATTATGCATTAATATTACCAGAACTCCAGAAGCATTCCATTAATTATATTGAGATGTAGCTATTTTGATTCAGCATTTCTCTTGAAGTTCAAGTGAGTGCACTGAATCATAGTTGTTCTATGAAATGGTACAAAATGGACTAAAATGAATATCCATCACTACAAACAAACTCAAAATGGAAAGGTCTAAGAACTTTCAATCCATCATAAATTGTACATCATATTTTCTTCAATTACACTTTATGTTAGTTAAAATTCTTGCAAAGCATTTAAAATGTTTTTAAGGTTTACCCTAGAAGTAATTTTCATATGAAATTAAACTAGATTGAATCTACAGTATATTTGCTTTGAATATGATAGTTTTTTTACACGAAATTTACTTCAGCCTCATGGATCATTAGCTATTCACAAAGAATTCAAACATAAGTCTCTAGTGACATCTTACTATATAGAGATCTTTAAAAATAGAGCCCTTTGAAAAAATAACCATCCTGGCCCACTCAGATTCAGCATTTGTAATATCTTGTCAAGTTTAAAGATAAAACTGATGAACGACGAAGACAGTTCATTAATGAATATCTTGTAGTTTTATCCAACAGTGACTATCCCCCCTTCAAAATTCTCTTTAAAGTTGAAATCTGTTGCTTAATAGTAACATTATGTTTATGCCAAGAATGCATAAATACAAGTATGTGTGTAGCAAGTGTTACTGTTCAAAAAAAAAAAAAAACTCTCAAAAATACACAATTCTCAAACTTTATTGTAGAATATTAATTGTTTAGTTTAAGGAAAAGTAATTATTACAATTAAACTTTATAAGTACTTATTGACTATTGGTAATAGTTTATGAAAATTACTGTTAAGTAACATTATGTACTATTAATACTAGATATTTTGACACCCTTTTCTCAACCTGAATGTGTGACTTGAATATTCAAGGTCATTCCTGAGATTTGAAAATAAGGTGTATATAATAAATGAGAAAACTCGGTTCTTCACATTTTCCAAATGCTTATTATGCAAAGAGCTAATACTGTCACTATATGTGGCATCTCCAGATGGCAAGTACATCAGTGGGAGATTGGGAAAACTTGTAGAATCAATTACAATCGCAGGTAAAATTAAACTTGGAAGCAGAATCGTTAATATGTTGAATATGCATCTGGTTTCAATCCTTTGAACCATTTAAGAACATTTCTATCCTATTCTAACTCATGAGCCTTTTACATGTTGTAACTGCTAAGCCTCCTCTGTCTGAATTAAGACCATATGTGAAGTTTAGGCTTATCCCCAAGGAGTCCATCTGGAGCAACTGATGTCTAAACCATTGTTAATCTTGATGTCCAATGAGCCTCAGGGAGATAGGGAGCTAAATGAGTTGATCAAACAGATACTTTTTTTTTTATATGTGCTTATTAAACTTAAATTTAAAACTTTGTGAGATTTAAGATAATTTTTATTTAAAATTAAATTTATTTACATAAAAGCATATTTAAAAAATTAAAATGTCTTTCAAAACTTTTCTTGGAAATACTTTAATTCCTGCATAGTTTACATTCTTTATTAGAATATCAGGATATAAAATCTAGTAAATTAGAGCAATAAACAAGTTGTATGCTATTGAAACACTTCTTAATAAATTATATAAAATGTATATTGTTTATTTTGTAAGTGTATTACTAAAACATTTACCCTTCTTTAAACTCTCTAATAGGATTTTGTGAAACTGTTATTTCATGGAATGTTTTGGTCAAAGATATGTAATTTTGTTATAGATACTCTTAAAGTCTTAAGAGATGAATATTCAAAAAATATATAAAAATGTGCTATAAACACACACTACATAGTCATGTTAGCCATCACATTTATATATTCTGCTGCACCTAAAAATTTTATAAACTTCTGCAACTTTTTTATTTAGTTAAAAGGCAAAATATGGAATCTTAAATTATGGAATCAGAAGCAACTATGAGAATCCAGATAATTCCTATTATATTAGAAATAAAAGAATTTTGCAAAAATGTAATCGATGTCACTCTCCTTAGAATATGTTTTTTTGTTTTGGATTATATAGTTGGTTTCACAAAATTTTTATGTAATTTACCTTAAAATGCAATTAATTTATAAAAGATTTATTAAATTTCTAAATAATTTTTAAATTCTTAGTTTTCATTATAAAAATGTAAGTATTGATACATATATAACACATAAACAAAAGTTCTCTGAGGTCCTCAATAATTTTTAAGAGTATACTGAGCTTTTAAGATAAAAACTTTAGGAATCATCACATAACGATTGTATTTGCATTCTTAATTGGAGCAATGTAGTTTCCAAGGAGGTGAAAAGTGGTTCTTGGAAGTGGATGGAGGGAGATATCTTACTCTTTTCATTTATGAATCACAGATATACATATAGTATATAAGCAGATATACAGTATACATGGTTTTCGAATTTCATGTGGAATTGTGACAATTAGGGGGAAATATCTGAAAGGGTTCTTAGTGGAAGATGATAATTGAAAAAAGGATTATAAACTCTACACTAGGTTAAGTCTAGATCCCAGAAGGGTTTAAGACGTGTGCTTACTTAGCATCAGGGTGTTTGTGGAAGACCATGCACCTCACAGCCATTTTCTGTCCTCTGACTACACCTTAACCCTTTCACTTGTTTGGGTCTTTGGAGAGGAGCCTCCATTATTATCCAATTATCATGCCTGTTTGTCAGATCCATGTAGGCTCATGTGTTCTCCTTATCCCGATCCTTCAATTCCCACAAGGGTTTCGGTACATCTTTAGCCTTTCCATATGTCTCTTTGGGGCGAGAAGCAAAGGGGTTCTCATTGCTTTCTTATATTATCATGTCCTCTTTGAAAGTGTCAGGTATCTTCTTTAAATTTCTTTTCTTCCATGTACACTTCAAGTTGTCATTTCTCATTGATTTCTTTAACTCCATTCTGATACATGAGCCATGTATAAGAATGCTACCTCTCAAATTTTTAGATTGGCTTGAGATATGTCTCTACTCTTGGATCTTCAACCTGTATGCCTTGATAAGCAAAGGAAAAAAATATGACACTGACCTCTATCAATGAATATGTAGCTTCTAAGCTCTAATTACGTCATATAAAAACTTATTTATTTTCCCCATGAAAAGTTTACCTATTCTCTGGTTATAGATAGCCGACATGGCAACCACAAAGTAATTACTACAAGCCACTGTATTCATTATTGCCATATACTTGCTGTAAAATAATAAATAACAAAACATTAAAATTAAATAAACAAAAACATAATGTAATTTCACCCAACCATGTCCTTAGTGAAGCGGTAAGTGTTATTAATTTTATTAAGTCCTATCTTTGAGGACATATCATTTTAATAGTCTGTGACAAAATGACAAAAGCATAAGAGTATAAAAGCATTTCTGCTTAAACATCTAACTGATATTCTAGAGACAAAGCACTTGAGTAATTGTTTTCAGCTGTACACTGAATGAGCCTGCTACTTCAATAGAAATTAGAGAACAAGACATTGTCCCCAATTCTGTATAAGCAGAAGTCTTGTACTTATACTTCAGCATAAGCAGGTGGATACTGTCACGGCTATATGAACTCAGAGATTTGAAAAAAAAAAAAAATCAAATGGAATTGCTACATGTTTTTGGAAGGTGTACATTGAAACTATAAGGTGGAAATTGAGTACATTGATTTTTTCCATCAGGGTCAATTTCTTACTCTACTCTCATGCTAAGAGTTTACCTGCAAAGTACTGTTCATGTATGATGGACTTTTGAGGTTGTAAGGCCTTTTAATTTTTCCTGGTTTTATATTTACTATTATTACAAGATTCTTTCATATAGATTTTTATTTACACATTTGCCACTTGAAAAACCATCCAGTGATACTGTATGGTTTCATTATGCTGAATAGATAAAATTCTTTTATCTAGAACTTATAATTTCTTAGGAAAATGGAATATTTTCAGCACTCAGCTTCTTTTCATCTGTGACAACTTATTGTTCTTAATGTTTTCCATAAAAAAATTATAGAACACATATATTTGTCACTATTACAATAATTAAAAATATAAGCTTACGAAATCCAGAGTGGACAAAGACTAATTATTTTAAATTTCATTAATGTGTTAATGTATTAATGTTGGATTATATGAAATAGCCTACAGTTCTCCAAAAGATATTCAACTTAGTTTAGTAAAATGACTTAGTTTTAACTACTGGCTTCTCAGAAAAAAATAAGACATTAAAGTACAACTATTATTAGTAAAAAAGTTCTATAAAAATTAATAAACATAATGTAATTTTACAAGTCATGTGAGAAAGACTGTGAGACAAATAGTAACCAGCATGAGAGAACATAGTCATCTAATTTGTTTACTTTTCATTTTCAATTAGTCTGTTATGGAAAACAACATGAAATCAGAAATTTGCAGAAATCAGAAGTAGATGGGTCACTTAATTTATAACACTTATTTTTTATTACTAGATATAAGAAATTAGGAATGAAACACAGGAATGGACAGGTTCCTCATCACTTTTTAGAATAGTTATTGTAACAAAAACTCCAGAAAGATATTTCAAGTGAGGAATTGGGGACAATGTCAGTAGAAAATCACTCTATAACATTAAAAATAATAACATTTAGCATATAGGGAGTGGCGCTTGCAATACACAGAAAAAAAATCTTTAAGAAACAATTCGTATATGTTTTTCTGAGGAATATTTTGAAAAACCTAAATCTGATTCAGGCAACCTAATTTTATGGACTACAGTGTAACTAAAGAAAGCGGTTGCCTTATCAATGTTGTAACCTTGCTTTCTAAGGCAACGCTGGATTAATAGACTGCTGACATTTATCAATGGAAGAGATGAAAAAAGGATCTTAAAAAATTGGGATTTGTATCTCCAGTACTCTCTAAGAAACAGCATACTGTGATAACATGATTGTAGGATTCCATTCATTGGGGAGAAAAAGTAAATAATTATAGTTTTAGGTAATTATTTTCTAACTAAACCTATTTCTGCCATGATCTGGCCATCCAATACAGCCCATATACAAAATAAGATATAATGACTAAGAAACATTCTTTTCCCTTATGCCTAGTAAAATTCCTATTTTCTTTCTTTTCTTTTTTTCTTCTCTTCTGCTTCTTCCCCCTTCCATTCCTCCTTTCCTCCCTCCTTCTCTTCCTTCCTTCCTTCCTTTTTCCTTCTTGTCTCCTTCCTATACTCCCTCTTTCCTTTTATTTTCATGAACAAATTTGAAATCATTTTTCATTGTCATAGTTCTGCACATGGACACAATTATTCTCAGATATAATTATTAATTGGTAAAATTAGATCATTTAGTTGTTATAAAATGATAGGCATGGAATGAAATAAAATGAGAGCAAAAAAAAATAATTTAAATGTGGTGACATCTTTAAAATTCTGTCTCTCTCATCTCTTACTATATTTTACCATATTTATTGTCATTTTGTCTCATTGTTACAAGAATGTTTGATTCTCTTAGATCTCTAAATGTTAACCTCAGGATCTTGGCATTATTCTGATGTAAAGTCTCAGATTCTCTATTCAAAACCAAGTTATTTGCTAACTTCCTTTTCTCATAGTAACACTATTACTAGGCATCATGCGATTTTCAAATCCCAGATCTGACACACAAAACACATAAATATGTGTCATGGTCTATTGTTCTGGCATTGTATTTATTTTATATTGAATTTTCCCATCTTGAACTTTTATGTACATTTTTGGTAACATTTTCAGTAAGCAGAATGAAATATATTTTGGTGTATTTGCCTATTGGTTTGGAAAGGAAATGCTTAACATCCTCTAAAAATTAACTTATTATTATCAAAAGAACAATTATATTCCTTCTTACTGTATATTGAAAGATTTAATGTTATCTAACTCACCATACAATGGACTGTTTATCATATTTAGCACATTTGGGTATTCAAGACTTCTATTAAAATAATTCTCTATATTTATTCCCCCTATACATATTTCACTAATGCATTACTTTACTTTTGTTTCTTGTTTACATTGATTGCTAACATATAACTTTTCATATGTTTATAATGAGTATTGTTGAATTGTAATTGGTCAAATATTGTTTTAGGTACAAAAGAAAAGAAGAATGACAAAAAGAGTAAGGGAGCACCAGAAGAATAAATGTCGATCAGAGATTGAGGTGGACTCTTTTTAAGTCCTGAATAGTTGAGTAATTGCTGTGTCCGAGATTGCTTTAGGACTTCTATTTGTGTATTAGATGTCATGAGGCAGTAATGGAATACTGTGTAGAGATAAATCAGGGTTATGAACAATTTTTATTAAAAACAGAAATCCTTGAAGAAATTTCTGGAAAGATGTCTCTCCTGCCATATAATCCAGCTATCCCTCCACTGGGTATTTACTCAAAGACTTGAAAACTCATATCCGAAAAAATATTTGCACACCGATGTTCACAGCAGCATTGTTCACAGTGGCCAGGACATGAAAGTGTCCATGATAGACGATTGGTTAAAGAAGCTGTGGTACATATATACAACGGAATATTACTCAGCCATAAGAAGAGATGAAATACTCTCATTTGAGACAACATGGATGGACCTCGAGATAATCATGCTAAACAAAACAAGCCAGATGCAAAACGTTGAAACCACATGATATCACTTATATGTGGGATACAAATCTAAAAGCAGCAAAGGAACAGGACAAACAAACAGAGACTCATGGACATGGACTATAGACTAATGGTTACCAGAAGGTAGGAGACATGGGGGTGAGGAGGTAGATGGGGTAAAGAGGGTCAAATATGTGGTAACAGAAAGAAATCTAACTATGGGAGGTGAACACACAGTATAAATATATATATTTATATCTTATATAAATATATATATCTTACTGTTAAACTGTACAGATGAAACTGGATTTTGTTAACCAATGTCACTATAAAAAATAATTACTTAAAAATATCAGTTATATGGAATTTTCATTCTTTTTTAAAGGTTATGTGTTTATAAGATATCCTCCTTAATTGTAAGAAAAAATTTGCCCCTAATCACTACAAAATAGTAAGGTTCTAAGAAAATTGCACATGAATCAATACAAATTACATATTGCACATAGATTATTCTATGCCTTACTGTAACAAATGGTGTAAATTTAGAGCGAGGACAGATTGTTAAATAAGGTGTTAGAAAAATGGTGAGAAAATAGCACTTGACAATGAGAATTCCCTATCTGGCTTCCTAACACCAGAAAATGGCAGATGGAGCACGAATATTGAGACTTCAGGTAAAAAGGTATTTCACTTTAGCTGAAGGAGTAAAATTTGCTTAATAAAGATCTGAGAACATACAGACATTTGTAGATAATGTGTAATTTACAAAGAATAAGATGGGTACAATATTGCTAAATAAGGTAGAAATAAGTAAAAGGTAGGAGTTGCAGTATTTTAATATCTGGAGAACATTTATCCCAGTCAGGACTATGAATCACAGGAAAAAAAGTAGAAAATAATCAAAAAGCAGAGATGTGTTACTCCAAACATGATAAAAGATATTGTGTATAAAACTTTCCAACCTATATCAAGGAGTCAATGATAAGTCTTTGTTGTTTTGTGTTTTGCTATGCTTTAGATTTTGGAAATGATTTGTGTAGTTGAAAGGTGTCTGAAACTGATTAAAAATTAATTAACTATGGATCTTCTAAAATGACCATCTGAACCTGGAAGAAAAATTGAATTGATTGAAGCCGTGTTTGAAAAATCTGTTTCATAAATAACTGACAACACAAATAAGAGTGGAGATTTGTCTTACCAAGAACTTAGATAAAAATTATCAAAGGATTTTAATGGATTTCAAGGTCAATATAAATTAGCAGTGTGATGTGGCTACTAAAAAGCTAATATAATTTGAAATATTACTGATAGAAATAAAATAGCCAAAAAGATTGAATATACTACTGCATTCTGTCCCTGTTTACTTGATCTGAAATATTATTTCCAACTTTGCGTTCAACATGTGTGTAGGGTTATTTTCTAAATGCAAATCAAGTTTAGAGTGATCAGGATAATGTGGTCATATGAAGAATTTTTGAAGGAGTCATGCATGGGTAGCATAGGGAAAACAAGACTTCTGGGGCTGGGGGAACATTTGTTTTTAACAATTTGCCAATGTGACATGTCAAGCCTTGGATCCCTTAAAAAAAATAATGGCAACTTTAACACTATTTTAACACTATATATCACTCGATGTGATAGATGATTTTAAGCAGGAATCGCAGTCCTTAAAACATAAGAGTATAAAGTACAATAAATGGTGGATAAAATCACAAAGTACTATACATATTCATATTTTAAAGAAGAGATGGAGGAATACCATAAAAACATTCTTTGAGTTTGTCTTTGATATTTCTACATCTCCGTGGAAAGTAATTAGACTTCAGCTTAGTTTAACACTCACACTAAAACATTATTAAAATGTACTATGATTCCTCAAAAAAATAAATAAATAAATAAAGTTTAAAGTAAACCTTGGACATTATAGTAAAAAATGACATGTTAGCAATCATAAACTTTTTAAAAGGGAGAATATCACAGTAAATCACATTTAAAATATTATATTAGATATTGCCTTCTTTTAGGTTTTTGTTTTCAAAAAATAGAGAACCAATCCTAAGATAACTGGTCGAAGTTTCAAAAATACTATATAATACCTGGAAGACAGAAGATTCTGACACTTACCAGTAAAGCATATGCTATACTGATGTGCATATATTTAAAATAGATAATTTATGTGGCCAATATCAACCTAATGTTATATCAGTTGCTGTATAGTGGTCGAGAGAATACACTTTATGTTCACACAGATCTGTGCTGTTTAAATTTTAGCTACTTAAAATTTAACTTTGCTAGTTTTTTATAGAGATTCAATAAATAAAGCATGTCAAATAATTCATATTAAATGATATAGTTGTGATTGCTATTTTGTGGTGCTGAAGATATCCATACTAAAAAGTTTGAATTTTATGAAGTTTATTGGTGTAATTGCAAAGTTTATTTCATATCATAAATACTTCTGTTTTTAAATAATACATTTGAAACTGTAGTGAACACTACAGATATTCAAATTTAATATTCTTAATTTAGTTCTAGTTAGTTCACTTTATTAACATTTCTTAAATATAAACAAGATAGCACATATAATATTTAATACATAGGTTGATTAAAGAACCTCATACCATAATGCTAATGCTTACATTTTTATACATTTGTTAATTCTTATAAAAATACATATTTTGATGTAGAAACATGGTCTATGCCATTGATCAATAATAAATTTAATTTAGTTCAGACAAAGTTGATATGATCCTTGACAATGTTTCTCCCAGCTGCTAATGTGAGCCAAACAGCAGTGGGTTTTACTAATTAAAATATTTTTTGAATATTTTAAAATAGAAAAGTAGTATTAAAAAGTACTGTATTTTTAATAAATATATGTTTCTCAGAAAGCTGTGCATCTACTTTATATAAAATAGCAGCCAAAACTAAACTTTAAAATATTGCAGTAAAATAAATAATTAAATTAATTAATTGCTTAAAGTTTTATTCTCAACAAACTGGGTATAGAAGGAATATAACTCAACATAATAATGGCCATTTATGACAAACCCACATCTAACATCATACTCAACAATGAAGAGATGAAAACTTTCCCCATAAGATCAGAAACAAGACAAGGCTTGCCATTTTTATTCAACATAGAACTAGAAGTTCTAGCCAGAGAGTTAGGTAAGAACAAGAATAAAAGGCAACCAAATTGTAAAGGAAGAAATAAAATGGTCTCTTTTTGCAGATGATGTGATAATAAATATAGGAACCCTGAAGACTCTACCAAAAAGCTGTTAGAAAGAATTAACAAATTCAGTAAAGATGCAGGATATAAAATCAATACACAACAATTAGTTGCATTTCTATATACTAGCAACAAGTTATCAGAAAGAGAAATTAGAAAACAATCCTATTTATAAGAACACCATTAACAAAAAGAAATGAAGAAATAAATTTAACCAAGGATGTGAAATTTCTATACACTGAAAGCTACAAAAGCTTGATAAAATGAATTGAAGAAGTCACAAATAAATGTAAAAAAAAAGTATTCTGTGTTCATAGATTGCAAGAATTAATATTTTTAAAACATTCATTCTACCCAACGTGATCTACAGATTAAATGCAATTCCTATCAAAATTCCAATAGTGTTTTTCACAGAACTAGAATATTCCTAAAACTCATATGAAACCACACACACACACACACACACACACACACACACACACACACACACAAATAGCCAAAGGAATCTTGAGGAAAACAAAGAACGAAGCTGGAGGCATCACATTTCCTGATTTCAAACTATATTACAAATCCATAGTAATCAAAACAGTATGTTATCGGCATAGAAACAGGCATACAGATCAATGGAACAGAAGTGAAAGCCCAAAAATAAACTCATGTGTATATGGTCAAATAATGTATGACAAAAGAGCCAAGAATAGACAATAGGGAAAGGACAGTTTCTTCAAAAAATGGTGTTGGAGAACACTGAGGTTTGAAAATACATTGAAAAGTTTCAAATTTTCGTTTTCATGACAGATCCAGGTTATTGCATAACTTAACTTTATGTCTATTGCTGAGAAGGTGAAAACCTAAGATCTAGCAAAATATGACCAATCCAGTGGTTACTAAAGCCATAATAATGGGTAAAAAATGAATATGGGTGAATGGAATATAAAATCATCAAATGTAGTTTGCAGAAAATGTCTGGGAATAAACACTACTAACAGAATCAACACTTACCTGGCAGGGAGAATATGGGAATTCCTTCCTAAACCTGAGTAAGTAAGTGCAGATTTTTAAGGCTTCAGTAACTATAGCAAACTGACAGTTAAATGAGATACATTACTGTACATCTATGACCAAATAAACAAGTAAAAACCTTGCTAGTTATCCCTTTGGCAATACTGGAATAAAATTCCCACATGACTTCAGAAGAAAGGTTATAAAGACAACCAAATTCTAAATACTCAATTAAAGTTTTTCACCAATAGTTTGAAGATTGTTCTCATTGATTTTAAGTTCTTCTAATGTGGATGCTCTGAAAGGATTGCCGCCAAATTGTTTGTCTATATTCAGGTGCATTAACTTTTTCAGGAGCTTAAAAAGCAAATCTCAAAATTGCTTGTTTCATAGATCAAGCCAAACAAGAGCTCATGTTCAAGAAATTCAGTTAAGAAAAGAAAGGAATATATAGATCAACCAGATCCAGATCAGAGAGATGATCTGAGATAAAAATTCCACTCAGTTCCTTGAAAAAGTTGGGGTTTCTTTAGAAGAAATGTAAAAGGTTTGGATAAGAAACTGAAAGTATAAGTAACAGTAGCTGAGTTAAAGTTTTAAGGAACCCCAACTTTTTCAAGGAACATGAGCTCTTGTTTGGCTTGATCTATGAAAACTGTTTCTAGTATTTAAACTTTCTCTTAATCAGATTAATCATTAATTTATTTTCCTCATTTTGATATAAATTCTTAAAATTTGAGTGATTCCTCTTTGCTATATCATTCCTTTCATTATTATCGTTATCAAACAAAATTCTCTGTAACACATAGTTTTCTTCTGCGGCTAATCAAGTTTTTTTTTCTAATTTTCTTCTTTTAGCATAATGGCACAAAAAAGTCTCTAGGTTTTTAAAATAGTATGAAGTTAGCAAATTCTATATATTTTCTCTTCATCTTTTCCTGTTCCCTTGTAGCCCTACCTATAGAAACAATGCACATAACATAATTATAATTTTTTTATTTTATTTAATTCATATGACTTGAAGCAAATAACTATTTTATTCTCTTGTAAGAAATAATAAGTTCTTTAAATAAACAATTCATTGCCACATGTATAAAATATATAATAGATTACCAATGGAAAAATGATTTTTTCTTAAAACCCTAGATAAAATAATTTAATTATGTATATCTGAAGAACTAAAAATATACATCTGTAAAATGAAATTTAAATAAAGCATTTTATACTATTTTTTTGATATTCTTGTCATGTAACTTTAGTATGCTTATAAGTAGGTCAGTCAATTAGCATATTCAATTATATAGCTATATAATTTTTCAACTCAGCAAGATTAAATAGCTCTCTCGTACACGAATATATTCAAAAAAGAATCTTTTATTCTCCTGAAACTTTAAAATACATCAAATTATTTCAGCATGTTCTCGGAATTCAATGTGGATAAATTGACAAAATGAATATATGAGTTGATGATATCAAACCCAAGGGTGACACAGAAAAGACATTTTTAAGAAGTTGTGATTTAATTAAATTTGCATTCAGTATAATACTTATAATAACATGTTTATTGCTCATTCTATGTCCTGCCGTGCAATGAGACACAAGAGACAGTAAATATGGAATTAAATGCCAATAGGTTGTTGCAGCTTTGTAAACACATAAAACGCAGAATGGCATAAAAGCTCTTGAGTCCTGCTGATTCCTAATTGTCGTCTGTGGCATTCTACACTGGCTTAAAGCAGCTAATATTACATTAAGCCCTAAATACCTTGTACCTAAGAAAAACTATATTTTTTAAATTATGAGATTCTTAAAAATTTTAAATGATTTTTAACATAGTTAATAAAATTTATACTCAATAATTATTTTCAAGTACAAATTTTAATAGAAAGTCTTTTATATGGATTGGAAATGGTAAAAAACAAATGCTCTGACAAATCATTATCACTTTCTTAAAACAATTCAATTTTTCTCAGCAGTCATTTAAGGAATCATATCTATAAGTTCCTTCATTTCTATAAATTATAATTATTTTACTCCTTATTTAACCTTACCATTAGTCAGGAAATATACCTTCTGGGATTAAAAAACAAAACAAAACAAGACTGATTTGTGACATAAAGTCAAATATAAACTTAATTATTTGTATGACATTATTTTTCTCTCCTGAGAAATGCAAACATCCTTTTGACTACTGCTAATTTTGCTCTCATGGTGAACAATCAATACTAATGTACCAGATAAAATATATTATGCTTACTCCAAATTAGACAAAGTAAATCCTATCAAGGTAATCCTATCATATTTTGAACTCTCCTCCTCTCTTTTGAGGAATTCCTGAACTTTTTACCTATAAACATATGAATATTTTTAATAATTTGCCTTTGCTGTCCTCTCAGTTTTCCCTTGTATGAGGTCTATCTACTCTCCCCACTCTACAGAAGAATTTTGCCCTGTACATAACTATATGAATTGAGTATCCTTCATCAGAAGCTCTCAAGATCCCCATCGCATGTTGACAGCTAACCACATGGTCATGTGTCTGTGGCAAAAGAAGAGGCAGCATGACAGAGTGGGCTGTCATGGTCATTTTCAGATATTACATTCGGAATGTAGATTGGCTCCTCAATGCACTATTTCACTTTTTAACAGTTATGAGATATAATTCACATACGATACAGTTTGTCTATTTAAAATGCACAATTTAACATTTTTTAGTATATTCACAAAGTTGTGCAACCATAACATTTAATTCTAGAACATTTTCCATATCCCCTTAAAACTCCACCCGGCCCAATATCTCTAGCCCCAGGCAACTACTAATCAACTTTTGTGCGCAGTTTGATTTCCAGGAAGTCATTTAACTTCATGAAGTTAAAAACTGAATAGAGCTTTCAATTGTTTTTAATCTTTTTTTCTCTCATGTATCATAGGCATTTAAAACTAACTTATAATTATGTTATTTTATCATATGTAATATGAATTGTGTCTCAGTGCCACAGCAATTAACCCAGCTTCCTATTTGCAAAATTGGAATGCAGATGGGCGGAAGGTGGCTAGATTCTTTATTGATTTAACAATGAAAGGCTAATGTAGCCCTTGAATAAATATTTCTTTTGCAATGGACTTTTTGGGAAGTTTAAAAATATAAAGATACACACACACACACACACACACACACACACATACACATACATACATATACATATATACATGTATACATATAATTTGCTTCCTCTTGATTACATTAAAAAAGAATTACAACAATCTTACCTATAGGTCAAAGTTAAACTTGAACACTGCTTTCTTTTAATTTCAGATTCCTATGCCTTTGGCCATTTCTTCTCTTAAAATTTAATGGTTAGAAAGACATTATGGTGAACCTGTTCATTTTAGGTGAGTGGATCACACATGTCTATCAAAGTTATAAAGTTTTCTTAAAAATATGTTTAAACAATTTTTATTTACGATTTTTATCCTGTGCTAAAGATGTCTTCTTGAAGTTATCATTTAATACTGATGTTGATTCATTGGGGATTAACAATGAGGTGACTTTATCAATCTTGAAATTCCAAGTTCAGTGAATTCCCAGGTAATTTATATTGTTGAACATGAACAGTGAGCATAATTCTTATTAAAGCTATCTTCCCTTCGTTCTTGTTTGCAAACTAGCTAACCCTATCTAGCATGAACCCATCTCTTTCTGCAGAACTCTGAACAAAGGCTGCTAATAAATTGCAAGTCTGAATTTTCCTATGTTTTTCCTAGTGCTACACCTTCAGGTCATGGGAAGCACTCTTCATTCCAAGAAGGTACAGCTGGTAATAGTTTAATCAAAAATCTTGCCACCTTATAATAAAAATTGCCACATTATAACAATTGCCAGCTTTCCAGCCTGAGATATCTGAGCCTTTATGACCTGCTCTCCAATCACCTCAATAAGACATTGAAATTCTTTTTTTTTTTTTTTACATTCTGCCATTTATAATACTTAAAAATGATTGAGATTTTAAGTAAAGAAGATCAAAAGTATATTTTTAACATGTTTATCCTGAATATATGTGTGACTTCTAACTTTTAGTATCATGATGGAAATTGGATATATGATTCTAAAATACAGAGAAAAGGCATGACCCAAGATAAAATTTTGTGAATCATCAACATTCAGAAATATGGAGTGTAAAGTCAAGAGACTAATAGATTACACTTTCTAGTCAGGAAACACTGTTTAATATGACATAATCAGAATTTTATGCCATTTTACAAGAAACTCTACCAAAACATAAGAATCCAGAAAAATTTAAAGGCTGGGGATAGTATACCTATTAGCACAGGGAAAGCTTTTTGTACATACCGCTCAAATTGTAAGACAAACAAACAGAAAAAGACAGCATATTTGAGCCACATAACATGATTAATCTAACAAATGAATCCATTTAGAATTCTGACGCTAACAATCAGAGAATACTCATTATTCAGGGGTTCATAAAACATGTAAAATGTTATATTTAATCAAAGAAAAGTCTTCAATATATTTTTAAAAGCTCGATAGCATACATATTCTTTAATTGTATACAAATAATTAGAAAAAATGGGAAAAATACTTTCAGGCTTTTTTATGTTATTTTCTTAGACAACAATTTAAAAAAATAAATAAATATGAAACACAGTCATAAAAGAATTCTCAAGCTATTAATTTCATAAATATCATATCCTAAGACTCCTGCATATATTAAAAGAAATAAATAAAAGCTTCTTGCTAATTATATCATATATACACTATAGCCAGCAATTATTAGTCATAGTTTATTTTTTAAAGTACTGTGAATGTATTTAATTTCTAAAATACTCTATTCATTTTAGTTCTTTTCCTTAATGCATCTGCTTTTATTACATTTAAGTGGCATATGTAAAGAAGTCAATATAGGAAAAAAGGATTTATCAAGAATATCGCACAGAAAATCATACTCATTTTTACAAGTGTAATAGCAGTGGGATGACATTAAATTCCTTTTCGCCTTGAAGGAGTACTCCTGTGATCTAGAAAAATAAGGATGAGCACACTTATAAAAATAGGTTCAAATAGTATTTTCCCCAGTCAGTTCACTTACTCCAGCAAGGGCATCGGTACCACTGTTTTCTCTTTAAACTTTGAAATGAATCATGTACAAAACTAGGTTTGCAGTAACTCTGTTATCTTCTGGGGAAAAAAATAAAATAAAAAGCAGCATATTTTAATTATTTGAAATTTTAATTCTGCTATTCTTATTGTTATTTCTTTACTATTTCTTACTTGATTCAGTCTAAAAAAATGGATCGATAGCAAAAATTTACCAGTTATAAACAATTTCCCTAGACCTTTGTGTATAAAGTAGTTTTTGAAAAGAGGATAAAAGATATCGACTTTAACAAGTTTGGATTTTGTCCAGGGACAAAAATTTTAAAATACATAGTCATTTTAAAGTACATACCAAATGAGCGGAATTCAGAGTTGAAGTTTGCATAAAAAAGATAAGTTTACATAAGTGGATTAATTAAGTTCAGTTTTTATAGATTTTAACATCTTCATGTCGCTACTGGCAAAAAAAAAATACAGTGTTAAAGTAGATTTCAGTGAAAAAACATGAGATATTTAAAATGAGTGGAAGAGTGTGGATGCAAGGCAAGATCAAGAAATAATAGACCATATCGTGAGAGAAACTGCCTTTTAAATTCCATATGTGCAGTTAATAATAATTTGCTTTTAGGACCTATACAGAAATAATGAGGGTAAAATCATGGTGTATGTGGGCTGTCATCTAGAGGACTCTTTATATTTAGCTTAGAGACCTAAATAGTGTCTCATAATCAGGAAGGAGTCTTGGAAGGTAGGTGAGCAGAAGCGAGGTTGTGACAGACAGCACTTATGATATGCAGACTAAATGGGTAATACCAAGACAGAAAATCTAATAAAAGGACTTGGAGGTGACTTTGTTACCTATCTAAAAGAGAATGGTAACAAAAAGAAAGAAAGAAAAAGTATGTTACATATATTAACTAGGTAAAAGAACAAACATTGCCAACTTGAGTATTCTCAAACTGGGTGGACGAGAAGAAAAGACTCCTTTTAGTGGCCAAAATTATGAACCTGGGAGTCAGAATCTAAGATTAAATTCTATTTATAAATTATTAATTTGAGCAAATGACCTAAAGTTTTTATATCTCAATTTCCTTAACAGAAAATGGGTATAATAGCAGTATTTCTTGATAGAATTCCTGTGAGATAAAAATAATAATATTTTAAAATATTAAAGAAGTTCATTATTTATGGTAACCACATAAAAGATTTAGTAATTAGTATCGGTGACATTACTCATAGCTTTATGACAGTAGTACAAAATATAGTCATCATATCATACAAAATATATTCATCACATCATATCAATTTTAGGGTATGAATATAAATCGATCCCCTTTCTTTCTATATTTCACTTTCATTTATCCAAATATGCTTCATTTCTAGTTGCATTTGCGCATTTAAAATCTAGTGATTTTTCTAATGTTCTTGAAACATTAACAGAAGGTTATCTCTCCACAAACATTTTAAAAATTGCTTTTAAAACCATACAAATGATGCATACTCAGCTTACATTTTATACTGACAAATTATATGTAAAAAAGGATAGAAAATGAATAAGAAATCAATACGAAAAAGACTTTTAGTGAAAACTTCTTATAAAGCAGAAATGTGTAAGTCAATCATTGTGCTTTACCTATTTCACTCAAATAAGTAACACTAAATGATCAAGAAAGATTGTTACTAAAAGTATTATTTGAAATATAGCAAAACTCGTAGAATTATGAGTAGGAACGCGATAGCTTTCTTTTTCAAGAAACACGGTATTCCTCAAAGCTATTCTAACGCTGTTTTCCTAAGTACAGCAGGGGCTCTGGGCTCCCATGGTGCACTGCATATCTTCTATCTTTTGCAAAATAGAGCGACAGTCAGTTGTACAGGATCGATTCTATTAGAACCATCTGGAGTAGCAATATTTTGTTTTCCTTTTTAAAATGCAAATCCATAGGCCTTCACTCAGACATAAATCAGTTCTAACGGTTGTCTCATAGGCAAGGCTGAAAAGAAGGTCATAAAGAAAACAATGGTTCATGGAAAATGATTAGGGATTAAGGATGTTGTAAAACAGAAGCCTCAGAACACTTGAGCTTCTACAGACAGAAGGAGCAAAAACAGACGATGTTTACCTATATGTTTAAGGAGAAAAGCACCATTTTCTTTTTGAAAGGATTATTTATTATCGTCTCACTGCTCCTGTGATGTATTGAACCCTTGACACTATTATAGAAAATCAATTGGATTCAATCTGAGAAAGTCGTGGTGTATGCATGCAAACCTAAAAGTCGCATAAATCGGTATTTTTTTTGTGAAAAAAGTCAACTCAAAACAAGATGAAATTCATTTGTTTACTTTCTTAAGCCAGATGTGATTGCTACTTTATTTTTCTTTAGAAGAGATTGCAATACAAATTGACTTTGAACTGACCAATAATGTTGATCAGTGGAGGACATCTCGTCACAAAAATCTGATTAAAAAACATGTTTTCAAAGCATTTGCATCTTGTTCATAGAACAAGAAAGGTGAAGGATATTTTTTCTTTTCTAGGAAAAAGAATCACCTTTTTAAAGAGTAAAGTTTTTAATTTAGGCTTTTACAAATATCAATTGATAATACATAAATAAATAATAGGTTTTGACACTCATCTAGCATTATAGCTGATAAGTCGGGATTGAATTAGTGTTTAGTGCCAAAATGGATTTTAAAAATCAAAATTAAACATTAATCAGTACATTTTCCTTTGTTTCATATATGCAGATACCTACAACTTCCAGTGAATTATTTCTCAGCATTACCTATTTAGGTCAACCCAAGCAAAACTTGGGGATCCCTCTTTGAGTTCAGCCCAATTCCTCAACCTGTTCTCCAAGGATTGACTCTGCAAGGATCATTAGGGGTCAGATATTTTGCTTTTTATTGTTTTAAAAGCAAATCCATAGGCCTACCATAGATCTAAACAGGCTTTTCTGAGTATGCACTTCACCCATTCTTCAAAGGAGATTTCAATTTTCAGTATCCTCGAAGAATTGTCTCTGACAACCTCAGCCAACAGTGCAGTAATTTATAATTTTTACCTATATGTTTCATATTGCCTCAAATAAGTTAGGTTAAGCTGACGTACTGACTATTTGCCTAGTGGGTATATAATAAGAATTTTTAAGTGTACGATTGCACAAATTTTGTTATTTGTATCACTCATGAAAGCTTCATCACAATCAAGATAGTGAACATACATACACCACACCCAAACTTTCTCTTACGTCCCTTTGTGATCACTTCTTCCTCCCTCCTACCTTTTCCATCTCCAGGCAATCAGAAATCTTTTTTTTTTTTAATTACTTAATTAGTCTGATTTGTAACTTTTCTCCTGTTTTAATCTTCACCTTCTTTAATCTTTATCTTCACTGTTTCTAGTACATATGACTGAATGTTTATTTAGAAAACTAATGTTCAATCGTTCTTTGTATTCCCACAGTGTATAACTGTGTCTAAAATGTATTATGTTCTCAATAAGTTTAATTGAGAAACAGATTAAGGAGCATCTAGTTATGAAAACGTATTATACAGTAAAATAAATAGTATGGGAATTTATATTTAGCCTAAAAGCATACATACATTGTGGATATTTGATTAGCGTTAATCAACAGTACAAATAAGATAAGGGTTGGTCAGTAACTATTCTAATTATAAATAATGAATAGGCAATTATAGTGCATATTGCTAAGCATTAATAAGAAAAAATAGTAATACGTATGTCGATCAAAAAGGGACTTAGAAGCTTGAATTTAGATTAGGTTTTGAGATAATCTACATAAGGTCGCTGTTATTACTCTGTCCTAGTGTTTTTCGAAGGCACTTGCCTTGTTCCAATTTTATAGGAAAGTGCCTAATAAATAAACAATTGGAAAACAAATTTAATTTTGAAATAAGTAACATGAGAAGAAATCAAACCTTATGTATCAACTCCCATTCATATATTTTAAAGTAAATATGGAAGTATTACATTATAGAGGATGTTGATAAATTAGCAACTTAATTAATTAAAGATAATGCAGGTTTGATTATAATTAACTTGCAAAAAATACTGGATGTTATCTTGGCCAAATGTCATTCAATGCTTCATGCCACTCTCTAATGTTATTAATAAAAATTGGCAAGTCAACAAAAAATACATTAAAAACATAAAGTTATATCGTAACACCTGATTTTTCAAAATTATAATAATAGAGGTATTATGTTTTAGAGAATACTAATTGACAATCCAATTATTTAGACATAATGTAAGCCCTGTTATTTAAAATGAATCTTTTCTCAAGAAAATATCATTTAAATACACTTTTAAAATAAACCTTGAGAAGCTACAACTATTTACATGAAACTATCATGATTAAGTTATAATTCCTTGTGCTTGTTAGAAATATTTAATTTTGTTTAACATAAAATTTAAAATTATTAGATAGAATACAAGAATGTAAAATTATTTTATTTTAATTGCATTTATGCTGTTCAGTTAATATGGTATGAAGGTTATGTTCTAGCACTCTAGAGACAAAATGCCTTGGTTCAGATCTGACTTTGGTCACTTCCAGGTTGTGTGACTCTGTGCAATTTCCTTAGACTCTCTATGCTTGAGGATCATCATTTGTAAAACCGATAAAGAAATAGTACTAACCTCAAAGCTTTCGAACGTATTAAAAAGCATGAATATAAAAAGTTACTTACTCTAATAAAATAATATGGAATCAATCAGGGTTATTACTATTAAAAACAGAAAATAATACCCAGACTAAGATTTGACGGTAAATGAAAAGGGTGGCTATAACTAGCATTTTTGTTTGTCAAGATCATATCACTTAGTAAAAATTGGAATGAATTACTATCAGGAAACTTTGCTACCAATAGCTGCAAATTTGCTATTAATTTATATTTTGTATCTAAGGTAATATAACCAGAAAATGGAGAAAGTTTTATTTCCAATGAATAGATATGTCTTCAGGGTTTATATTCTCAAATAGTGTGTATTTATTTTCTATTTAGCTGTACATCTTGTGTATTAATATAATTTCTAAGAACACTGAAGTAAATGTTATTTGACCGAGATTCAAACTTTTGCTGAAATCATTTACTGTGGTTACTATTGAGTAACCACAGTAAATGATTATATATAATATATATTATATATTATTATATTAGTATATTATATATATTATATATTATATTATATTATATTATATTATATTATATTATATTATATATATATTAGCATGCAGGCAAACTGTACAATACATATTATTTTTCCCCTTTTGTAAAATAAGAGATTATGTGTCAAATGTTGAAAATGGGTTCGATGTGGAAAGTGTTAGCTCTATGAGGAAAATTAAAACATTCTATTTTGCTTTCTTTTATTTTTTCTGGTTTTCCAGGAAATGGAGTAGAACTGTTTTTTCCCCCATCAGTTAGTTTTCTATATTTTAATATGTAGAAATTAAATTTAGACATGAAACTAGCTTCTCCATCACAACAGCCTCAATGAGAGTAATGCTAATGGTAAATATATAAAAGTCAAAAAGTGAAAGACAAAAACACTTTAATTTCCATAGATGTCTAGGTTTGGTAAGACTCCAAAATGAATTTCAGATAAGGTCAAAATTATGTCAGGTTAAGAAAGAAATATTTACAGACTTTGGTAGACTTAACCCATAACATAATTCTCCATGTTTCTTTTATGTTGCAGAATAAAATCCAGATATAATAGTTATGGAGGATATTATTAAGTGATGAATTTCAATTAATGATTATTTTAGTATATTATAAACTAATGTACATTTTTGTGGTGGAAACTAGAAAATCGTACATTCTATAATAAAAGTCTGTCAAAAATCAGTGTGCTTATATCTATTTTTTCTCTCAATGCATAGCAGAACACCTCTGAATCCCCATGGTGCAAGGTCAACCACAAAATGTACAAAGATCTTTTTTTTTTTCCCTTGAGGCATAACAAAATGCAATTTTACCTTTTTAATGTTAATCAGAGAATGCCAGGACTCTCAGGAAACTGTGCCTGCAAAGCATCAGTTCACCAGTCATTAGCTTCCGTGACTATCAGCCACAGCTACTCAACAGGCCTGCAGTTTTATGTGGCATAAAGGTTAATATTGAATCCTTAGGTAAAATTTGAAAATGTTCTTGATCTTTGAAAGCCATGGGGAAACTAATAAAGTTCCAGCATGAAATTTTGACTCAGTTCAACCTCATGCTAAGTGGACTGATAGTTGAAATGTCTAGTGACTACAAACTAGTAAGCATATCATTAAAATATATGTGATATTGCAGGATAATATGTATTATAGGTCACTAAAAATAATCATAAAATATTATTTTTAAAGAAACGTCCATATTGTTTCATCTATACTCTCTTTTTATTTTCTTTCTCAATGTTTGTTTTAATATATGTGCCAAAAATACCAACAAAATCGTAGAAGTCTTGGAGACATATGGACGCATACATTTCCAGTAGTTTATTATGAATGAAATTATATAAACTAAATATTTTTTCTATTTACTTCATAAATTTAAGAAACAATTTTGTTCGAGTCTCTGTTTTATTATATTTGAAGAAAGGAAGTAGAAATAAAAAGGAAAACTACCAAAGTATAGTAAATTAAACATATTTCCCACGATAACATTCTAGGTCATATTTTCCTTGACTTGTTACATTTTGTTTAAAAAAATGAATAATAGTGATGTCTAAATGATCAAATATTTAATCATTTAATCACTTAATTCTCACAAAAACAAGTATAGTTTGGCACTTGATTTTTCCAGCGCCACCTGATACTAAACAGCACAGTGACTGAAAATTTGGATGACATTTTTGTTGTGCGAGTCTTTTCTAAAATATAATTGACAGTAACTTTATCTTGGGATTTTAAATACTGTTTATGCTTGTTTTTATTCAGAAATTAAATATGTTTAAAATGTTGCCTAATGCCCAATAAAAATGGCAAGATGAATATTTAACAAAATTGAAGAATATGAATTATTGTAGGTTATGTAGCATGCTTATAGTTTTTGAAAGTTTTGAAGTGGCTTCCAGTTTACTTCTTTACTCCTGACTTATCAGTGCTTACTCATTCATAAGTGAGGCAATAATGTCACACCCTCATTATACCTGAAATGCCATAACTGCTTAGCTAATTTCTCTGGCTCTGGACTTTCTGACACAAATTTTTCTTTAAACTGATCACAGAGTTCTCTTTCTGTAACATAAACTTAATTATCTTCAATTTATTGTTGATTTTTTTTTACAAAAAAAAATTTAAATATGGTTGACATTATTGGATCCTGAAGGGAAGCATTTTTAAAATAGTTTATGTTTCTGGTGATTATTTAAGTCGATTCTCTGGAAAATCTCCCATGATTATATCCTATTTTTAGCATTCCCAGTTGAGTTTTAAAAATGATGAAAGAAACAAATCCCTATGTGTGAATTTATGGAAATCATGAGAGAGATTAGAACTAGCGATAGAGGATGTTATAGTACTTATCTTACATGAATTATATAAACCAGAGTTGTGGATGAGATCACACAGGAAATACGTGAAGTAAGTTCACAAATGAACAAATATGAAAATTTAAGACATTGCCAGCTATCTCCCGACATGTATTCTCTTCTTTTTAGTCACAGAATTTCCCACAATAAGTTTAAGCAAGGCACTTACCTACCCAAAAGAAAACAATATTTCTCAATCTCCTTTGCAGCTAGGTATGTATGGACATGTGACTAAACTATGACCAGTGGAATGTAAGTCGAATACATAAGAGCAGTTTCTACATTGCTTCATTATAAAGAAATTTGCTTGCCCTTTTATATTCTCTCTTTTCACTTTCTACTTGATGGAATGTGGAAATAATGGTGAGTAATTCAGACAAAAACAAAAAACAAAAAACAAACAAACAAACAAATCCATGGGATGTGTTAGAATAAAAAGATAAAATCAAATTGCTGAATATCCTTTTGGAAGAACTTACTATCCACTCTGGACCACCGCCAACCTCTGGATCATTCTATGAGAAACAAAGCAAAGTCCATTTTGCTTGAGCCAATGTATTTGGTTCTCTCTGTTAGTGCAGCTTAGCTGGGACTCCATTGAAATAACATTTATACGGAAAGAAAAAATCGGTGAAGAGACAAACATTCAGAAAACTGAGGAAATCAGATTCGAATGTTTTCATAGAAGCCAAGGGACAAATTTTACTAAAGGAGCACAGGTCAGAAGTACTAAATAAAAAAAGAGAAATTACATGAGATAAAGCTTTGCAAGTATATATTGAGATATTGGTGAGATTAGGAAATTGAGGAACCTGTTAAAAATTACAGAAAACTTCTCTGGGAAATTCTAGTTAATGAGGAACACATAAAAAGATTATCAAAATGAAAGGCCCAGAATAAATTAAAAACTATAAATGTGTAGCAGAACCTATCTGAAGAGTTTGATAATTTTCTTGAAATATTCAGTAGTTTAAATGTGGCTCCCTATGTTAAAATTTATATATATGTATATACATATGGAGGAGACTATCAGGAACTTTCTATCTTCATCAGAAAGTTGGTCGCGCATATCAGAGAACAATAGGAAATAGAGACTAAGGAGTCAAGTTCTGTATTTAAATCTTAGCGTTAAATAGCTCTGTAACTTTGATAAATTCTTTAATCTCCTTCAGTGTTAGTTTCTTCATCTGTGAAATGTGGAGAACATAGTACCTGATGATGAGAATCACCTTTGCTCTGATAACAAACAACTCCAATTTTCAGTAGCTTAAAATCACTGACACTTGTCATGGAACTGCAGGTTGCTGAGGCTACTCCACCTGGATCTGCTCCTCTTGGCCAGGCTCCACTGGGCTTGATTCTAGACTGAGGTTAGGTTCAAGTCTCTTCCAGATATTTTTCTCTCTCCAGAATCCGGGCTAAAATAATGCTACCATCTGAGACATATTCTCAAAAAGGAGAAGGTCTAGTGCACAAGCAGAAACTGACAACACCTGTAAAAAGCTTTTACTGGGACATGGCATTCTTTGCAGTCTTACAGTCCACTGGCCAAAGTAAGTCATACAGCCATGCTAATGGCAGGACACAGAATATAGCAGGTTTAGGTCTGTAGTTAATGCTAGTTGACTGTATTTGTATTATTATTTATAATTTATTTATATTATACATTTATACTGATGGATAATAGGGTCTACACAGTATAGGAAAAGAAGTAAAACAGAGAAGTAACTGATAGGTTAATGGAGAAAATGGATTTTTTCAGAAATGTGGCAGGTTAAAAGAGAGAAGACCTAGTCAAAGTGACACATGCCCTGTTTTAGTATTTATATGAGTGCCGAACCATTATGTCATTTGGGTGGTTTTAAGTGGTGACAAGGTTGTTGGCACTGAAGAAATCAAGGATCTGTTAGATTATATCACTGAATGAATTAATAACATGAAACTCTAAGAAGAAAAGTGACTAAGGAGCAAGTTCTGAAATCTGGACTAAATTAAGAAATTGATTCGGAAAATGGTAAATTTAAACTACTCAAAATAATGACATTGAAATAATAAGAACCATACAGTTATAGGGTTTTTAATATAAAAGGTTGAAGGTAATTTTTTGGAAATACTACTAAATTGCTTAGAAATGATGTAATTACTGTGTTGTAGGCTTGGCGATGGAGTCAAAAAGAAAAGATGAAAGAATAAGAAAATATGAAAGTAAATCAAGTATTAAGTGCTAATATTTTACTTTCCCAACACTAAGACATAAAAAAGTTATTTCTTTGCTCTTTTGATCTGTTGGTTTCCTCAGTCTATATGGGTTGCACTGACCACCAAACTTTGGACGTGTCACCATGATAAATCTGGAAGTCATAATGTAGCTACATCCACTTACTCATACTCTTATATTTTGCATTGTTTATTTATAATTTGCTGTTAAACTGAAGGGAACCATTTCCACCAATTATGGAACCCAGAGCAGTTCTTTGTGAGTTGGCCTAGCTCAATTTTTTCCCTGATGTTGGGTGAAAAACAGTCCTTGTCTGAAGAAACTCCAGACAGGATAAGCATTTTCGTCTGCTGAGAGTTTAAAAAAAAAAGCAGAAAAACTGAAAATGTTTCTTTATTTTGGGAATAGGATAAAGTTGTTGGGATTATTTACAAAGAAACAGGAACTTCAGAAGCCTGTTTTTCTTCACAGGATAGTTAAAGGAGAAAGGGCTTCTTGAACGAATGAATTAATTGGAAGAATAAAATTATTGTTTTTAAAAAGATTGCTTAAATTAATTTAAACTTTAATATGAACATCATAGAAATGCATTCCCTCAAATTTTGTGTATCTGTCTTCAGTTTCATAGTCCTATTTGTATTTTACAATGTTAAGATGTCATGTTTTCTCTCTCCCAAATTCCTCATGTCATCATCACATGCTTTGAATTTATGTAAAAAATTGTGCAGAAATCCAGTGTAGGTATACTGGGCTCTAGAAGAACAGGTTTTCTTCCCATCTAAGTATGGCTTATGTGAGGCACACACATTGGTAGCTTACCAGGTTACTCACTACCTTACCACAAACATTTTCTGTCAAATACATTTTCGAATAATCTGGAGTGCTTTAAGAAGTAACCCATATGGTAAATATTTTTATGCACATTCCAACATTTGGTTTCTAAAAAAATCAGTTTTTCTTTGTGAAATAAATAATTTGCCAATCCATTCCTTAGAAGCAGAAAAAAACTGTTTTTATCGATAGTGTTTAGATCTTAATTAATAAGCTATTAACCTTGACATCATCACTTCATTGAAGGCCAATTAACACAATGGCAATTAGCACAAATGCTAATATGGTTTACTCATTTAGAATAAATTAACATTTGTGTTTAATAATCACTTGTTGCATATATATTTAAAATTAATTAGTAGAAAAAAGATTAAATGTTATATAGTTATTATACATGTAGTTTTACCTAGAGTCATTAAAAAATCAAAATGTACATAAATATTATAATTCGATTTCATGTGTATTAACATACTTTTAATTTTAATTCAAACACTTGTACAAATATATCAACATCACTTTAAAAAAACACCACCTTTGAATTCAGAATCCGACTAATTATCACCTACAACATCTTTTGACATTTTCCCCTCAAGGGACTCTGAATCCAGTGTAAATGACAACAAAGTTAAAACTAAATCTAATGCTATATTTTATGCTGAGAATCAAATGAAAAAGAACTTCCATTTATAGAATTTGGGCATTGGAGATGGACCAACTCAGGTTCACATGGAGCTAAACCACAGACTAGATACATGGCTGCAATTAAGTTCTTAAATCAAGTCAGTTTTCTCACTTATAAATTGGGTCTAATGTAACAGATACTATGCCGTCAACATTTGGTCTTAAGTCAGGTCTTTAATGTGTATTAAGAATTACATTATTAAACTATAGAACGATTATCAATTGTTTTTAAACTAATGAACTTAACCGCTATGAGAAAATACATTATAACAGATGAAAATTGCGAAATGTATGCATTGAGTTGCCTCATAAGAAATTGGATAATGGGTCTCTATCTGAGAACAAACAGGTCATGATTCAGATCTTTTCTTGTAAATTTAGAGAGATAAGTCCCTTCTCTCCTATTCCACTATCACACTTTCCTATCTTATTTCTTTCGGAACACTATCTGCATCTTCCTTTGTCCACAGAATCATTTTCTGTCTCCTCCACTAGAGGGCCCAGAGAAGTTCATGGCACAGAGTAAACATTTAATACATATTTGCTGAAAGAATAAATCATCTGTATCTGGAAGGAGAATCCAGCTTTGTTTTCAAGTTTGTGAATTGAGCCAGACAACATCTGTATGTTACAAATATATGGTTATTCAATTAAATTGTATTTGTTACTCTGAATGGAAAGGATATAAAAGAAATGCTTCTATAGAACTCTGTAAAGGGTGTGGTTTACACGAGAAAGTGAAAGTTGTTTGGTTTTTTGAGACTAGAAACTTCTCATGAATTTCATCCTGTTTTGTGTGTGGGCATGTGTTTGTGTGTGTGCTATACTGGTTTATTCCTGTGACTTTATGGGTCCACTAAGAACAATTAAGTTTAATTTTTTAAGATAGAAATTTAGGATGACACTGTAATGATTTCTAGGAACTGCACTCTAATTGATGAGAGAAAACTCTATAAATGTGGATTAAGTTCTGCCTGAGTGAAGAAAGAACTGGTGTGTTTTGTTGAGTAGATCAATGTAAGCCCTCCCCTCTCAACCTCTCGCTTGTCTCTCTCCTCTTTCTGTCTCTGTCTCTGTCTCTGTCTCTGTCTCTGTCTCTCTCTGTCTCTCTCTCTCTAAAATATACATACGCACAAACATGTAAATTCCTGTTTGGGTAAAAATTGGAAAGAATAAATGACATGTTTTCATAATAGTCATTTTTATCATGTTTACTTGAGAGGACTCGAGAAATTGAGATGAATACTAACATTTTATTAATGAAATAATCATTATTTAAATTCCTTAATAGTTACAAATCCTAAAATGTATTGTATCCGATTAAGTCTTATAATAATATTTTATCCAATTCCATTAAAACTGATTATAATTTTGCATAAGAGAACCAAGCAATTGCTATTATTTTTTTTACAGTTCCTTCATTAGTGCAGCTGTAGCTTAGTATCTCATTAGCTATTTCTTTGCCAACTTACATGTATTTATATTTTGTATTCTTTTCTAATAAATCAACCCTATTTATTCCATCATTATACTTCTCCCATTTTTATTAATTTCATTCATTTTTTTCCCACAAATCTACCTTTCACTAGAACTAAAAAAATTCACCAAGAACACTTCTTAATTTTTTCTTCATTAAATGCAATTTTGTTTTTTTGCAATCTGGATTAAGGTGTAACTTTTTGGTTCAATTTTACTCCTATAAGTGAACTTTTAAATTATGCCCTTTTAATTGGGAAATTCTAGGCCTTTTTAATTTCTAGATTTTTATTTTATGAACCTACTCATCTTCCTCCATTTAAGTGTCCAGCACTCAACTAAAGGCAGTATGAAGTGCTCAACTAAGATTTTTGCAATGCAAATTGATTGCTATTAATTGCCTAGTCTAGCTAAAACTTTCTTCATTTGTGTTACAGGAATGATTAAAAGTTCCACATAGTCCTCAGTATAATGAAAGAATAACAAAACCAACCAAGAAATATCACAGGAGAGATAAAAGATAGGCTAAGAGCTTCTAGATAGAAATGAATCTACTACAATAAAACAAGGATCAAATAGCATCAGATTGGCCAATAGTAAAACTGGACATTAGAAGACAACAAAATAAAGTTGCACAATTCCGATGGCTCATATTTTCATCTTAAATTTCTATACCTAAAAAAACTATAAGTGCCTTTTGAAGATATAATTAAGGCATTTTCATAAGTGTGAAGACAGGAATATGTATTTCCCATTCATCCCTTCTTAAGATGTGTGTCAGCAAAATAAAGAACTCAAACAATGTAATTCAGAAAAAAAAAAAAAAGTAATGGATTAGGAAAGTATTAAAGGGAAGTCATCTTTGCATCAAAGGAAGTCTAGAGATCAATCAATCCAGATTAGAGCAGTAGCCTCCCATCTGGAAAGGATGGTTACTCAATCGACTATCTAATTCATTAAAACTCTTAGGGAATAAATTAGGATATAATAATGGAAATTAAAGAAGAGAAAATAGCAAAGAACTTCAAAACTTTTGTGTGTGGAAGATTTAATATAACTATATTAAAATACTGGAATTTGCAGCAAATAGTAATTTACATATTTAAAATTATATGGGAGAAGATAACCTGAGGAGAGTTAAGAGTGTTAAAACTGCTTCTAGTAAATGAAAAATCATTTTCTAATTTTTAACTTGGATAAATTAAAAATGTAAGTACAATATAAATTCCTTATAAGTAGAAATAAAGCTCTGGAGTATGGTGCTGGCAGAAATAAGGTAGAAAACTGGGTTATCATTATTATTGGGAGTTGTAGTAAGCAGAATTCTAAGATAATCCTCAGTGTCCCACACACTTATTTTATCTCCTGGGTAGAACCAATGAGTATGATGAGATAGGCCTCTGATGATTCTGTTACCTTATATGGAAAAGGAGACTTTGCATATGTAACCAACTTGGAATTGGGCAGTGGGTGGGGTTGGAAAACCTTTGAGGAACATAAGAAAATGTTAGACTGTCCTGAGCATACTTTGTTGGAGTATGTATTCAAGGAGTATAGACTGTTAGAAGAAATCTGAGGTAATGCAGCGGACAAGGCCTCTAAAGGGGATCTTTGTTACGTGGTGACAAACAGCTCAGTGAAATTGTGTATCGTGCGTACGTGGAAAGCAAAACTTGTAAGGGATGAATTTAAATGTTGAGATGAAAATATTTTCAATTAAAGTGTTAAAAGTATGGTCTGGTTTCTCTGTCGCTCATAGTAAACTATGAGAAAGAAAGAGATAAATATTAGGAAGTACATTTAGACAAAATGATTATTATGTCAATTTAGAAAATTCTCAGTCTATCTAGATGGCAAAATGCTAGAAGTAAGCAGTTGCTTTTACAACAAGGCCTATAGAAGTAAATGAAGGTGTGACTCTATGAAGGAAGAGTGAAGATACAGAAAATATAAAATGGAGTCATGTTAGCCAAGCTGCTAAAATTATTAACATCATGAAGGTTGAGGCATGAGGAAAGACTCCATTTTTGTTCTAACTAGCCTGGGAACTTTAACTTTTTTGAACTTTCCAGTCCTGTGTTAATTCCTGGGTATGCATCTGGACCTCCATGTAACCCTCTAATGACCCCTGAAGGACTTCTGCACTCATCCACCTGACACCCATTATCCAGAACACTGGGATGTGACTAGACCTATGGGTATCCATCTTCCAGACCACCTGGCACTCATAATACTGGCTGACTGACATCTGACTTAGAACATCCTGAACCAATCCTAGACCTAAGAATGCAAGACTGACAATTCTCAAGAATGCCCTTTTTACTAAGAAAACTTAAATTTTCTTTGGAAACTTCTGAGGCTTTTCCTAGCTATGGTCCCAGTTTTCAAATTCCAAGACACTTGAATAAATCTCTATCATTTAATTCTAGCAAAGCCTCAAGACTCTTTTTGAGTTCCTTTGATATGTACAACCTTTTGCCAAAACCTTAGAAATTTTGGAATGGCATTGTATACAGTCAAACAAAGGTTCTTTCAAAGATTAGGGTCAAGCTTCAGGGACCTTTTCAATCCAACCAGAGGACCTCTAAGAAGCTTAAGGTCATTGTCCTTCAGCCATCTCAGCAGGAGATCAAGATAAAAAAGGGAGTGATACAAAAACACCTTGTAGGTGTGGTTTCTGTTTAATGAATTGAAACTTGGTGAAGTTTACAGAAAAAATAAAAATAAAAATAAACCCTGCAACATTTTGTGAAATTTTTATCAGCAGAAACACTGTCAACTTGGAGTTAAAGGGTAAGAAAGAGTACAAAATAAAAAGAAACTGTTGGATTCCCCAAAGTCTACTGACAGAAAGCAGGACGATAAAACTACTGTTGCAAACAGAGAAAACTGAATTCTGCAAAATTGGTTACAAAATTCATAACTCAGAGGATGGATCCAGGACTCTAGAGGGAGAAGAGAAAAGCCAACAAGATGGAACTAAGAACCACAGAGAAGGGTTACACCCATTCCTTGAAAACTCATCAAAGAAATAGACTTTACTTCTCTGGATTTTAAAACTGCTTTAGACTGCTGACTCTTTTACCTTCCATTTTCCAACCTTGTAAACCAGAATATTTATTGCTGTTATCCTACACCTGTTCTACAATTGCATGTTAAAGTTGTTGGGGCTGATAAATTGTGTCTTTAGTTTCACAGGTTCACAGATTAAAAAGAATGTGCCCCAGAATAGATAACACACAAGAGCCTCATCCAAATTGGGTGATAATTTAGATGATAAGATTTAAATTTAGAAGAAGAGATTTTGAAATTGAGCTAATGCTGTCATGGGGATATTTTTAGAGACCTCATGGTGGAATAAATGAATTTTGCATGTCAGACAGATGTGGAATGTCAGGGGCCAGAGAACTAACTGGGGATAAATGACATCTTTATGATATTAAATCTTTTCATCCAAGAGTATAAAATGTCTCCCAAGAACTTTATTGAAGTTTTCAAATTCTATACATAATTCTGTACATAAGGCTTAAGTCTTAAGGGATAAGTTCATTTCTGTATACTTTATAGATTATTTGTTTTACTTGTTACTTGAATGGTATCTTAATATTTATTATATTCTATCATTAATTATTGTTTTATTGTTTATATAGAAAGATTGATGAGTAAACCTTATATATAGTAACTGTCCTAACTTTGCTTATTAGTTCCTATAATTTAGGGGTGGATTTGAAAGGTTTTCTCAAGTATATGATCATATCATCTCAAGCTAAAGAGTTTCATCTTTTTTTAATCTTTATATTACGTTTTCTTTTTCTTTCTTTATAACATTGGCCAGGACCTTCAATCTTGGTTAACAGTAGTGGTAATTATGAGGATCTTTGTTTTATTCCCAAGAATAAATACATAATTCAATTTTAAATACTAGGATCTAAGCTGTTTGGGAGTTTGTAAATTTAACCAAGGCAAAGGTTTGCTCTATTTTTCAGTTTCCTAAAAATTAATTATAAATGGGTGATGAATTTTCCAAATGCTTTGTTTTGATAATTGAGGTAAACTTACTATTTCTTACTTTTGAATATTAATGTGGTAAATATTATATTGATACACATTTAGAGATTTAACTCTCCTTGTTCAAAAAAAAAACTTTGTTCAAGATTTATTATTTAATATTTGCTGATAGTTACTTTAAATTTTATATTTAATTTTATAAGTAAAAGAGGCCATTTATTTTTTTCACCTTTTTAAAAATTATTATTCTGGAACAGACTGAATAATGTGACTAAAGTCATTCATTAAAAATTTGTTAAAACACACAAATAAAATTTGAAGCATATTCTTACTATTATTCAAATGCTTACATACTTGTCTAATAAATTTTATATGAGCAATTTAGCATCTTTATTATACAGTGTCTTGTTTTAGCTATAGAATTATTCTTTAAACACAATAATTTTACATTTCCCTTTTATTTGTGATGATTCAAACAATTTTTTCTCTATTATGTTGATTTTTATTCACTTTTTTTTCTTTGATCCGTTTTGCTAAAAGTCTGGGTTCTGTATTGATCCTTTCAAAAAACTAGTTTAAACAAAAAATAACTGTTTTTTTTTGGTGCTGTTTTTGTTCTCTATTGCATTGACTTTTGCACTTTGTTTTATTATTCTCTTTGCTTTTTTGTTTGTGCTTTTTCCAAATTCCCAATTTAAATGCTGTTTATTTGCTTAATTGGTTTGCTTGTAACTTTTCTTATCCTTGACAAATGCATTTAAAGCTATAAAATTCCCTCTAAGAACTGCATTCATTTTTTCACAAAATTTCCATTGTAATATTTCACTACCCATTAGTTCTGTGTTATGTAACCTATTTTAGAATTTCCTCTAGAGCCTAAAGTTTATTTAATAATGTTATTTAATCCTAAATATGTAAGAATATGTTTAACTTCCTTGGTTTATTAATATCAAATATTACCACGTTATGGTAAGAAATGTGTTCTGGTGGCATTCACCTTTTAGAATTGAGTATTTTTGTAGCTTGGAAAAAAGTTCTACTTTTTAAAAGCCGCACACATGTTCAAAATAATTCATATTCTTTGTAGGGATCGGAGGAGCAAAAGTCTTTTAAGTTTTCAAACTCTTATTCATTTTTTTCTTCCTTCGAGTAGAATTATTTGATACATGGTTATTTTGAAATCACTAATAAGTTGCACAACATATTCATGCTCCCATTTATCATATAACCATGGTATTTACTTAATTATATTTCTTATATCAAATACATATCTTACTTTTTTATAACTTCCTGCTCATATATTATAAATACTTTTCCTATATCTTTAAGTATAATGATGATACTTATTTTAAGTTATTGATCTATCTGTACCATTGATGCTCTAGCAGTTGATATATTGTGTTCAGTGCCCTCTTTGTTTTTTACATTGGTTTCACTCATCTAGCATCTAGTCTTTTTGACATCTGACTCCTTATTTCCCTAGAAGTAATATTTTGAGGATGACCAAGGTGTCTGTACCCTCTAGGCTTCTGCAAAGAGAACTGAGAGGAAGTGACCAAGGGCTCTACCACTGTGACAACTACACTGGCTGTCATTCCCCCAGACTCCAGACAAGTGAAGTTTGGGATTCGTAGTATTAGAAATAGACATCTTCAGGAAGATGCGATGAATAATCAAGAGCCACTGTGGGACGTGGCAGGTGTTGGAGAAAGAAGCAAGTGGAAAGTAAACCCCAGAGAGCAAGTGGTCTGCCTCGTCCAGTTTAATGGAATCCTCAATCAAGATTTTTTTTTTCCCTGACATGCCTCACTGGCACTGGGCTGTCCACAGTGCAGAGAAGGACAGTGATTATTCCATAGCCCTGGGGGAGTACATAATAGCAGATCTTAAAAGCTTCCCTACCACCTATGCTACCTTTAAAATCTCTACCAAAGGTTGGCCGCAGGTTACAGCTCCAGATAGAAATATAAGGAGACCTGGGACAGTTCACCTCAGCTTTCAACTTTCCCAAATAATTCTCATAGCTTTTTAGTTTCTTCTTCTCCTTCACAATGCTCTCTTGCCTTTACAATTTATTGAATGATAATTAGGACAAGAGAGAACCTGCAGCTGATGGTGCTTCACTATTTTAGGAAACAAGGAGGTGAATGCTGTCCTGAAGTTTATGAGGAGTTTTCCAAGATTTTAAGTAGCAGAGTAATAAATTTAAGTTGATATATCAGTAATATCATCGAGTAGTTGTTTGGTATAGGTTTTAGGTAAAGAAATAAATATGGAAACTTGAGAAAAGGAAATGACTAGAACTTTTCAAGAAGAGACTAGGATTCTCCAACATTTCTGCCTCAATACAAAAGGTGGGAAAATGGTGGCAAAGTTTCCCAAAATAGCAAAAAAAAAAAAAAAAAAAAAAAGAAAGAAAAGAAAAAAAATATTTAGAAGAAACAGGATAATAATTTTTGTTTCTGACTAGTTGTGTTTAGATATTTATCAGAAATCTAAGTACCACATTTGCTATGGACAAGGAAAAAAAAACAATCTGAGGCATTCTCCATTAAAGCTACAGTGGCCAGAGAGTGAAAGAGAACAGTTAGCCTGTTAACAGCCATGGGCCAGCTTAGACAAAAGATTGCTCACATTCTTGTGTATCTGTTGGAATTTAGAGATATTTCCAGGTGCCTATTTCCTTGAACATATAAAAAAGAGAATAGCCAGACACCATTCAACTCTAGGAACCTCTGCTTATTTGCACATGAACTTTCCAATATGGTGCCACAGCCAATCCACAGGAACAGACACTTCTTCCTTGCAGCCTCTGTGCCTATCTCAGAACTGGCCCCACTTCAGCTTCTCCCACCCCCTTTGGCCAAAGCTAATGTACATTCTTTCAGAATGGTTTACACCTTTCTCCCCCTTCTACTTGATGTATAAAGATACTCAGCAACTCCAGGATAGTGGACCTGTCTTTTCACCCAGTCATGTTGCTGGTGGTTCAGACTTCATGCCTGGTACCTGGTCTTTCATGCTAGCAGTGGCCTAATAAACCCTTTCTTTAAAACAAGATGAGACGCTGTGGAAGTTTTTGTTGGTCTGTCTGTTTGTTTGCTTTTGCTTAACACTATACAGTGATAGAGTACAAGAAAGAGATCAGCCAGTGTTTGCTGAAGACAAGGTCATCCAGGATGTTCAATGCATGCAGAATGTTATGTACAATGGAAGGATAGAACAGTGGCTTCAAACTTTCTTGGACGTCCAAATCCCTGGTGAGAAGAAGGAAGGAAGGAAGGAAGGAGAAAAAGAGAGAGAAAGAAAGGGAGAGGGATGGAGGGAGGAAAGAGGGAGAAAGGAAGGAAGAAAAATCATATAAGATTTAACCCCTAAGATTCTGATTTAGCTGTTAAATCAGCTGGGCTTCTGATTTTGCTGTTAAAGCTCGCAAGCTTATCTTGATGTGCAATCAGGTTTTGAAACCACTGAAGTACAGGAATCATAATACAATGTGCACTGATTTTAGGATTTATTCCTACCTAGTGTGTGAAACCGAGCCCTCAAAATATAATATTCTTCCACCCAGAATATAATGTCCTTCCACTAGATTCACACAATGAAAGATAGAAAAGCAAATGTTGAAAGAAAGAAAAAACAACAACAACAACAATGTTTTCATAAGCTGAAATGTATTATCTGTGGAATTGTGGGGTTCCCGTCTGGATCTTAATTTGTATATTAAATTTATTTGTATTGTTGAGGACTGTTATTTGTTAGGGGAGAGTGGTTGCAGTTACCAGCTTTGAGTCTCTGAGTCTTTCAGAGGAAAGACAGTAGGGAGGAATAATGAAGACTTTCCCTCTTTTTCAATGGTCTTTAGATGAAATGAAGCCCGGGTAAGTTTTTCAACATTTAGTTTATATATCATGCATTTTAATGCTTTGTGTACTCTGCTGTTATGTTTTTCCATGGTCCTAGTTTTGAAATTATGAGTTTTTGTCTTTTTCTAATTTGGTGTTATTATTTCAGAAGAAAATTAAGAAAAGCTACCATTAAGGCTGCTAAAATTATGCCATTTTAATCAAAAATCTAAGTACCAATTTGGGATTACCATTATCAGCCTCTCCTCATTATATTCACCTTTTAAATCTTCACTTGTTTATTGTCTCTTTCACCCAGTTGCATTTTAATAAATCATCCAGTTTCCTTGGCTTTTAAAATACAACTCAACAGAGTAAGCAGATTTTCTAATTTCCTCCGGAATGCAAGTTATGCATCTTGCTTGTTTACATTCATTACAATATGATTCAAGTACTTTCTTATCTTCTGTTTGTCAATAACTAATTCAACAAGGTCTTCTTCACTTTCAAGCTATCCACTTTCCTTGCATTTTTCATGTTAACGACAGATTTTTTTTTTTTTTTTAAACTGAGGTGAATATTTCAGGCTTTTTTTGAGTTATTAATTTTACACATCTAGTGATTTATTAAGTGCTCTATGTTCCTTGGTAATACTGATTCTAAGAATTAGGAATAAAAATCTGTCTTGCTGGGTTTTGCCCTGTAAACTCAACTAATGCTATATTTTTTACTTTGAAACCTTTTCTCATTTAATAGAGTTGTAATTCATTTAATAATATTCAATCTGGGGAAAGTAAAAAACTATATATATATACACGCACACACACACACACATGCATTTTTAATTTAAATAAACTTTTATTTTATAATAGTTTAAGTATTTTTTAATAACCAAACACAAGTATCTTTAAGTTCACAATATTGAAAAATATTTTATCACCTTTCTAAATTCTTTAATATTCTTTCCCAAGCAGTATAGTAGAGAATGGAGATTTTCAAATTATAAAATATTTCCAAAGGCTCAACTTTATTGTGTATATTAACATGTTAAACATTTTATACGTATATCACATTTTATTGCTACAACAAACCAATGATGTTATTACCCCTTTTTTTATTCCAGATTTAGAGACCACGACACTGGTTGTGCACTTAGCCATGATAAAATAGGTATTAGACATCCTTTGTTCAAATAAAATACAAAAAAGAAAACAAATATATTTAAAAAATATGGAAATCTCTGCTTTTTAAAAAATAGAAAATGTGTACTGAAGGATGTCTACTCAAGTCTCCTGGGTGTGGTTTTAAAAACTCTGTTCTATATTATTCCTCATAAAAAGAAATTAAAAATTATCTGCTATTTTGTTTATGAAATTGAGGGTCCTATGACTTGGATTAAATTTAGCTTTGAATCCTAGCAGTAGAAATATTTCTGTATCTACTCCCCTCATAGACCTAGCCTTTCTCCCATGCCCATAATCAGCAACCCCCTAGGAGAGAAGACTTGGATCTGACTAATGGTCACCAGGTTTGGATTTCTGTCAGGTCAAAGAAAACAGCTTGACCTAAGTTCTGTTTCAGCCCTAATGCGGAATAGCCCCCTGACTACTTTTCCAGGAGTCCATACAGAGGAATGCCAGAGCTGTCTTCATGACCTGAAGAAATAGATATCTCACTTCCTACCTATTAGTTCTCGGCACAACCCCGAACCCCTAACCAATGGTGTCTCATGATTTTGCCCTATATTATCTGTAACCTACACACCATCAAGGAGTTGGGTCTCATAGAGCATTAGCTTATCCATACTTCAAAATGGTCAGTTCTCTAATAAACTTTCTTTTTGTACAGCAAATTCCTGCTCCTGAATTTTTTGGGGGGCCAGTGCACACAGGCTGATGGAATCACCTATTGGAATCCTGGTAATATTTAACTATATAAGGTAATATTTTTTCGAGATATAACTTTATTACATAATTACCGATTTTAAACCTTAAAAGATTTGCTATAATTATGTTTCCTAATGAAACTTTAAAAATCTCTCTCAGGGAAATATAGGAGAGAATCTGGGACAGGAAAAAGATCAAGCCAATATTTGCTGAAAAAATTATGGTATGCAAAATTGCATACACTATCTTCAAATTATTTTATACAAAATTATAACTTTTTATATTAATTTTATGGATCTCTTTCAGTTTCCATGAATTTAATGAGCAGATTGGAATAACCCCAAAGTAAATTAATAAATTCTCAGAAAATTCTTAAGATACACATTTGTTTGCAGTTTTGTTTCTCTCTCTCTTTCTCTCTTTTTTCTTGCCTCAAAGAAACCTTGGAAACATTTTAAGATGTCATTGGAAATACATAAAGTGCCAGAAGTTAATAAAACACATTTTAAAAACACGGCATCATGCATTTGCTTTTTGTTCTCCAAGACATATTCCATCTGCTTTTGAGATAAAAGAAGGTAAAAACGTCTTTCAGATATTTTAAAATAAAAATTTTGAGATAGAACAATTTTGAATCAGAAATTTTATTTACAAAACAATCTATATTATAGCTGAGAGAGTTTCACAGTTGAGTCCAGGTTAACTTAAAAATAGTATCTTCCTTGGTTTTAGTGGAAGTTGTGGAAAAATTCATAACTGTCTATACTTAGAAATATATCAATACATGAACACATGGCTTGTTTTGTCACTCGCTCATCAATTACTCTAAATAGTTTACTTTTATGCCAAATTTATAATTAAATTGCTTTGTTTATAACTGCTATGGATGTCCTTATAAGCAGTTATTTCATGTTTTTGTTCCTTAAAAAATAAATATTTAAGTTAAAAAAAATCTCTCTGCTTCTAAATGTTTTGTTTGTATTCATAGTTTATCATGTAAGTTTTTTCTTTATTCAGTTAATGTGATCTATAATATTGACTGATATTCTAACATTAAACCAAACTATCACTACCAAGATAAAGCCCACTTTATCATACTGTATTTATACTCTTTCTATTTTACTGAGTGAGATTTGCTAGTATTTTGAAGTTAATAAAGAATGTTAGTATACAATTTTCTATTTCCTATAAGTAATTTGTCATGTTTTAGTATTTTGAATATTCTAGAAAATGTTTTCCCTTTTGTTTTCTGAAGGATTTATATAAGATTGATTTTTCCCCCCTTAAATGTTTGAAAAACTTAATAATTTAACCACAAGAACCTGGAGTTTTCTTTTGGGGAAGATTTTGATTAAAAATTTAATTTCCTTAGTAGATATTAGGCATGTATAAATTCTATTACTTCCTGTATCCACTTTGGCAAGTTGTGTGAGTGTGCACGTGTTAATGTCCATTTCATATAAGTTGTCAAAATGATTGGTATAAGTCTATTTATGTTATTCCTTATTATCCTTTTGACATCCTGGGATCTGGGTAATATTTTAAAATTTTTGTTTATTGATACTTTTAGTTTTCTCTTTTAGACCCAATTTACCTAAGGGCTTATCAACTCAGTAATTTTATGATGAAACAATTTTGATAGGCAATTTTCTCTATTGATTGTTTTCTATTTCGTTCAGCCCTGCTTTTATCTTTATTATATCTTTTCTTCTACTTTGAGATTAATTGAATTTTATAATAAATCTAGCTTCTTAAGTTTAGGTTATTAAATTTAAACTTTTCTTTTTTTCTAATATGGGCATTTGAAGCCAATATTTTTTTTCTTGGTAATGATTTCACTGTCCCACAAATTTTCATGTCTTATTATTATCATTCAATTTGAAATAGTTTAAAATTTTTCTTGTGATTTCTTTTTGGCCTTTAGGTTTTTAGAAGGTATTTTTAAATTTCTGAAAGATGTGAAAAAATTCAAATATCTTATTTATTTCTAATTTCATAATGTTATGGTCAGATAACTTTTTAAGATTTCGATCTTTGTAAACAAATTTTATTTCATGGCTGAGACTATGACCTCTCTTGGTGGAACACTTTGTGTACCCATGATACACTATATACTAGATTGTGTAATAAAATATATTTGTTATAAGATAAACATTTGTTTGAAAGTTATCACATTAATTCTTTGAGTCTCAAAATGTGACGAATAATATACTACACTTGGAAAATCTGTCAAAGTGCAGATTTGAGGGTTTTAATTCCTCAAGAATTAGTAAGACTGAATATGGTCTATGCATCTAAATATCTCACAGACACCATCAGCCTATACAGGCATTATGGAAAAAATTTGTATAAATATGGTCTAAACTGATTTTAAGAATCAATATCTTAATAAGATAGTGTTTGTACCTCTTCGAAACTAAATATTTGTGAAAAATATTCATCAAACAAGCAAACAAACAAAACAATGTCTTAGAAATGAAAAGACTCTTTTAATTACTTCACGTGTTAAATACATTAACAATCATTTGACTATATCACTGAACAAAATAGACTAAGATCTGTGACATTCGAATGTGTATGACAGGCAATAAACTATAAACATAAAAAATAAAAACATTATGTAGTATGTTAAGAGGTAAAAAGTTCTCTTTAACAAAATAAAAATAAAAATAAAGACATACATGTGAGAGATGAGGGATAACTAAATCACAGGCTTTAAAAGATTGTCGGGGTAGGCTTAAATGAAAAAGTGTTATTCGAGCAAAGGTATTAAAGAGGTCAGGGTTTATTAATATAGACTTTTGAAGGGAATGCGTTTTAGGCAGAGGCTACAGCAAGGGTGAGACCCATAGGTGAGATCCAGTTTGGTGCATTACAGGAAGAGCAAAGACTGGGAGCTGGAGTGCAGAACAAGTGGCCACGCAGAAGGAAACGAAGTCAAGGATCTAACCTGGGGTCAGCAACAATCTTTGGCTTTTACCCTGAATAAATGGGTGAATATTAGAGGGTTTTGAGCAGACCAGTAACAGAATCTAAACTAGGTTTTTAAAAATCCATCTCGTTGCTCGGTTTAAAATGCATCCTAGGCAGGATAAAGCTATCCTGTTTTTCTTTACAAAATTAAATGACTTACCAAAATTTTTATGAGTTCTGCCAGATAAGAAATATAATGAGCTTCTTTTGGTCATTTTATTGTTTACATAGAGCCTACAACTCTTTAATGTAGCTAACACAAGTATTATTTTTGTCAAATTGTAAACGATGTAGTTGAAGCATACATTTTAAGGATTTGGTTTTGGTGAGCTATTAAGTGGCAGAGACAAAACTTGAAGCCCCATGGTCTGACATCATATCGATTGTTCTATTATATTAAAGTGTCCTTCATCGTTTAGAGTTTTTACACTCGTCTATCATGTGCTACTTTAAATCCCTGATTTTAAAGCACTTAAAGTGATTTTAAATAAAAAAAAAACTAAATTTGACATTAAATTTGACTCTAAATCATACATACTTTGGGGAGAGAGAGGAGAAGGAAAAGCAAAAACAGATAAACCGCTTTGTGGATGTGTTTGGTAAGATATTACAAAGAAAGTTGTATAACTTCAAAAACTTGTAAATTTTTATACTTTAGAATCAATACATAGTCAATAAAGGCAACTCACAGAGGTCCTGAAAATTCACACTATTCTGAACTATAATAGTGAAAATTGGAGAGCAGATTTTTCAGTCCCGATTTAGTAGTGCAGGCATCTGCACAAATCACCTAGTATCTTTTTTTAGACAGGAAGTTTGGCAGGAGATTTCCTTCCTGACAACAAATTTGTCTCCTGGCAGTGGTGATTTGTAGCAGCTGCTACAAATCAGTAATAATTTGGGATCATTCCATTGCACAGGTGTGGAAAGCCTAGCATTTAAGTGGTTTACAACTATATACTATACTTAACAGTAATGAACAAGTTGTATAACTTTTTTCTTTATAATAGTTATTGTTATTTCAGAATCTAGAAGTCTCCTTTTTTCGGGGTCAAAATGATAGGTCAGATAAAAAGATCTACAGATTCTAGCTGCTTCTCTTTTTTTCACTAAGAATAGAAAGAAAAAGTGAGCATTGAGATGGGGTTTTCTTTGTCAACACTTACCAAGTCTTTAAGAAACATTGAGAAGTTGACGAAACCTGACCCTCTTCAAGGGTAGTATCCTGCATTTGTTACTTTTATTGTGTTGCTATATTGCTTGCCACTGGATCTCTATAAATGCTAGTGGGAATGTACTTATTTTTTTCTTCTTCATACTAATATCTTTACATACATAGCAATGTGTAGATCAAAACCTGGTAGCTCGCTGTGACATATTACTACAGTTGAAGGACATGTCTTATCTTCACTCATGTGTGAGAGGCCTATCAGCTTAACACACTTATCCTATTGAGTTCTAGAATCTTTCCATAATCATATATAACATTATCCTTTTAATCAGTAGACAAATTATTAAGGTCATGGAATTTACCTCCACAAATTTATGTCTTAGGCAACTATATGGCACTATGTCCCTTTGAAATTCACACTACTGGCTAATGTAAACTTTGCTCATCAAATCAATCTCAAAGTTCCCATATTTAAGAATAATTTGGTTAATCTTTTATGTTGAAAATTCAGGAGTGATAATATTTTTCATGTAACACAGAAAAACAAGTAAAATGATTAAACTCTTTGCCTATTTATTAAGCTTATCTCTTTCTAACAACTTAATTTGCTACAAGGTAATATACTAGTTTGCTATATCAATGGAAGGATGATTTTTCTTGGGCTTATGCTACTCAGTTCTTATGTTGCAAAATTCACATTGATATACAAGCTAGCATTTATCAAGTGTTTATATATTTTAGGCACTTAATCAGCATTACTTTATTTAATGAATAAAACATTCTGCATAGTCCAAAGTCAGGATCTGAACCCAGGCCATTTGAATCCAGAGATTTTGTGGCCTGGTGTATACACATTCCATTTAACTATATTCAAGTTTAACACTTTAAATGCACATGCGCATCAAAATTTTCTGGCATTTTATGCTATAATTACCAAAAAAAAAAAAAAAAAAAACCAACAACCCAAAAATCATAGGAATAAAATAGCATTGTATTGATAACAGCACTGGGATGAAATTTTAAAATATGATTAATAGAATAATATTTGTAATATCTATCTTTTCTTTAAAAGAATAATAAACCCAACCATGATTTTGTACACTATATTATAGAGAATATTGCTAGAAAAATCAAACAAAACAAATTAAAGCAAAACTTAATCTCTGGGAGGAATCTGATAGTAATGTTATTATGTACCAGACCCTGGATAGCTCAAACTTTTGTCTGTGATCATAATGTAGCTGGCAATAGCTACTCAACTAGAACACAATTAGCTACTTGGACACATAGAGATACCAGCTGATATTTGTAAACATTTTTTTATATTGTTGTGATACTGCCATAAAGTATTCTCCCATGTGGTGTTTAAATTATGTTCCCTTATGGTTACTGACTCTGCCATCAGCAATTCTCTTACATTGTGATTCCACAATGTTCCCTTGTTGTGATTGGCAAAGCCACAGAGTGGCTGTAATTTCTGGATGGTCTATTCTAGCAGATTTCATAGTCAAGCATGCTGTTTATCGAAACATTTTTTTTCCAGTTCTAATGTAATGGGTAATATTTAAAATTCTAAGTTATATATTTCATTGCCCCAAAATGTATTTTTAAGAGTTATTTTTCATTTACGCAGATAAAAGAGCAAGATATGAAAATTCCTTTGAGAAATGCCTACTTTTGAGTTATTTTCTTTGTTAAATTATAGAACTATAGAGACCCACCTTTTTTTATAATCCCTTTCAATAACTATTAGACAACTTTGAAAGTGGTCTTTACGTTTTAACATTCTCCTTATTACATTTAATGATTTTAGTCATACTTGATTCTTTATTAAGAAATACTAATTTTATTCAAGATCTTTATCAGTCATTTAAAAATATATTATGTACAAAATAAATCTAATTATAAGTCAGAAGACTAGAGATCTAACATTAGCTCTCCAAATAGGCTGGGTTACTCTGAGCAAAATCATTAAGCTCTCTCAGTCTAAATTGTTTAAACTGGAGCTGAGAGGAATGTCAAATGAGATAATCTATTGGAAAGAAGATTACAGACACATTATCAAACTTTAAAACACTAATCAAAGGTAAGGCGACATCACTATCATCATCACATCCCATACTGCATGAACCTCACTATGGTGATTTCATTTACTTAATCTCTTTATTAAAAGCACTTTTCATTTACCTTTACTAATGAGATACACCTTTTTAAAATTCATTTTACAAATATTAATCTGAAATGAAGCTGTAAAATTAATCACTATCATAATGTTTTCTTTAGATCAGATTTAATGTTTGATCCCAGTGAAGGTATATACAAACTTAGGCAAATTGCTTAAGCTTTATAACCTCACTTTCCTTATATGGGAAATGGAAAGTATTATATGAACCTAACAGTGTTGCTATCACAATTAAATAAAACAATGCCTGCAGAACTTAACAAGTTTTCTGGTATATGATGTTAGTTTTATGACTAGGTTATGATTAGAGTTTAGTAAATAGCCTAGATAACTCTATGCTCCAAAATGTCTATCCATCATAGAGACTCTGAGAAGCTATGGCTATCCCATACTGTCAAAATGTTTTCCACTTAGGTTTCATTGAGCTTCTTGAATCTGTGGGTTTGTAACTTGCATCAAATTTAGAAAATGTTTACCATTACTTCCTCGATTTTTTTTTTTTTTGGTTCTCCTTTCCTTTCAGGAACTCTGATTACTTGTATATGAAGCTCACTGAAGTTGTTTTATGGCATTTTTTCTTTTTTTTTTCATTCATTTTTTTCTCTTTCTATTTAGTTTGCATAGTTCTATTGCCATAATTTCAATTTCACGATCTTTTCTTGTGCCATGTCTAATTTGCAGTCAATCCTTTCTAGTATTTTTTTTTAATCTCAGACATTGCAGTTTTCATCTATAGAATGCGTTTGTCTTTTTTATATTTCCATTCCTCTCCTTCCTTTTTGAACATTCGGAATATAGTTAATTGTTTTAACAGCCTTGACTGCTAATTTTAATATCTCTGTCACTTCTGGGCTGGCTTTGATTGACTAATTGCTTCATTATGTATTCCTGGATCTGCTTTTTCTGCTTAAGAGTATTTGGCTGGAAGCAAGACCTTATAAATTTTATTTTGTTGGGCACTAAATATGTCTACGTCCATGAAACTATTCAATGATCTTTGTTCTGGAGGATGCAGTTAAGTAACTTGAAAAGAGTATGATCCATTCAGAGCTTGCTTTTAAAATTTATTAAGAAAGATCCACAGCAGGGCTCAATCTAGGGCAGATTATTATCCACTAAGAGTTTAGAATGACTGGACTCTTCTGTCAATTCCCTATAAATTATGAGTTTTTCCAATATGCCTATTGAGAACAGGCACTATCTCAAACACTGTGAGAACTGGGAACTTTTCTCTAATCCTTTCAGATAACCTCCACTCCCCACTCTCCTGCTTCCAGCTTTAGATAGTTTACTTCTCAGTATGCTTTGATAATTGCTCTGCTGAATCCTTGAGAACTCCTGCACATCTGTAGGATTCTCTTTCTGTGCAGCTTTCTCCTTGGTGATTTGTATTAGGAAGTCTTGCTACCTTGGTCTCCTCGGACTCTCAACTCCATCCCCTCAACACAGGTTTAGTCTATATACAGCTGACCAAGCCTTTTAACATGGGTTGGAAACCTTACAAGGCAATAAGATGATTCAGTATAGGGATTACTTTATTTGTTCCACTATTTCAGAAATTATTATACTTTATTGGCTAAGGCCCACTATTTTAAAGTTTTTTTTTTTCACTTTTTAAAAGTATTTTGTCTCTTTTCATGGGTTTGTTTAAGATGGATATGTTTGGTGTTAAATTGTTAATTAAGGAACTGAAAAAGAATTGGGAATTTCATCTGTCTTGCAAAGGAATAAGTTAATCTATCAGTTTCACAGACACTGGCAGAGAGACAAGAAGTGTCTTCATTGGTGACAAAATACCATTTATTACTCAAAGTAAAAAGCAGTCAAAAACCGTAACAGGTGTTTCTGAACCCCAATTACCACAGGTGGTAAGGGCCAGGCGTTGCCTTTACATGCAGTGGAGGTATGTGACAGGAAGGGAACCCCGAGGTTAAGAGACATATTAATAGGGATTGTCTGAAAGTACGCTCAACCTCCCCACTTGAGAGGCATTATCTTTATCATCTTGGAATGCTAGAAAACTTCTCTGGAAAGAGGAGAGAAGTGTCTCATTTTTATTATTTTCGAATGTCTTCAGGGAAGAGAATGTCCCCACCTTTATTATTTGAAAATGTAAATAAATTTGCTTCGGTGGGTGTACTTATCTCCATCATTCCAGAGTCATGCGTTCATACAAATATTCCTGAAAAGATAGCTCTGCAGCACATGGCCTTTTATTGCCTAGATACTTTTTACTGTGTAGAAATATGTGAGAGATTCATGGTGAATTGTCTGTCAACATTGGGCCCCTGTTGGTCCATTTTAGCTGGAAATGGAAATTCTTTATAGCTTCTTAAGAAAGCATATGGATAAACTTTGGTGAGGCTTAAAACTGAAGTTAGGGCTTAAAATAATGCATGTCAGTGGACATCTATCTACATTCCCTCAATATCTTAAGGAAGAGAGATTTTTAGAAACAACATAAGGTATAAACAAGCCTGCTAAAGCATCTTGGTTGGATGTGTGTCCACTCAGGTCCCAATAAGAGAATTAAAATGAACAATGCATGCTTAATTAATAACTAAAAATTAGGGGCTTCATTAAATCAAGATTATCTCAAAGATTAGAAACTTTAGGAAAATAATCCTCCATGTTTGAAGGACAACTATGATTCAGCTTAAATTTCAGATATAGACAGCTCACCCTAGACCAACCGAATCAAGATAGTTTGGGCACAACATCTGCACAATTAAAACAAAACTGAATAAAAGAAAAACATTCCAAAGGTGATATTGGTGAATTTTTCTAGGAGAGAAAAAATGAAGCTGGCAGCTGGCAGTTGTTCCATCTGTGCCAGAAAGGACAGTGAATTTCATAGCACTTAAGAAATAGCAAATGAGTCTTAGTATCATCGGTAACTGTGCTCGCTGCCCTCTATTGGAAGGAGCAATGTGCATGAGTTTCTGCACCAAAAAGTACAAAAATCACCAAGGAATTGCAGCCTCATTATCAGTATGTATGGTATTTCAGCTTTCTGGTCAACTCTGCAGAGATGACAAAGCACTAAACTGGCAATGAAAGGCATAGTCATTCTGGATGGTAGCAGTGAAGATGTGTTTAACAATCATGCTAGCACAGGTAGGGCAAAGCTTTAGAGTCAACCTCTATTTAGTTACAAGTGTTAAACAATTTCAAGTCTTTGTGAAGTATTTATACTTGAGAATTTTTGAAGAACGTTTATGAGCAAGTTCTTTGGAACCCTTGAGTATTCTGACAAAGCAGCTTCAGTTATAACAGCAAGAATTAAGGCTGTTAGGGTGATGTCTTAAGGTAGTATGAGTGGTATGAGTACAATGTCTAAAGACTGACAGAGAATTACAGAAGACTCATGAGTGTTGACAGTATATATGAGAGTGAACAATTCAGGAAAATGGGCAGCAGCAATGAAAGAGATTTAGCCTGACAACAATAGCAGAAATGGACCTTTAAAAAGAGATTCGAGGTCCTCGGGCAGAGCAATCTTTATTGGGTAAAAATGATTAAACTTTTGAAGCTTGGAGCAAGTTAATTGAAACACAGGGAGAAGGATTGGGTGCTTTGGAAACCCAAGACAATAAGACTTTATCTCAAAGTTTTGGGCGTCAATTTAAGTGAGTGTTCAAAGGCAAAGACAAATGATCAATATAAAAAACTACGCAAAATATATTATTGTCTCTAGAGCATTTCAATATACAAAATGATACTAAAAAAGGCCAAATTATTTCATTATTTTTTAAGATTTTATATCAGTGCACAATTTACAAATCGTTTTCATGTGCATTATTTTATTATTATTATTTTTAATTTTTTTTTAATTTTTAGGCAAGGCAACCCTTGGTTCACCTCACAGATTTGCAAGGACCTTGTCAGCTCTCAATCTCTTATTTTTTAATTTTTTATGCCTTCAGCACCTGGTCTTCCTAGGTGGTCTTCAATCCAAGTACTAACTAGGCCTGACCCTGCTTAGCTTCTGAGATCAGATGGGATCAAGCTTGTTTGGGGTAGCAGAGCCGTAGACAACAGTATTTTATTTTAAATTAATATTAGTCATAGGTAAAAAAAAAACTATAGCATGACGAAATATTCCTCAGAGATATCTGGCAGAATATTTTATATGGCAGAACTTGCTAGAATTTAAATTTATGGATTCCAAAGTCAATGATTTTTCTAGAGTACAATACAGCCTCTAAATAAAATAACATAAAATGTTTCTATATTTTTAATGATATATACAGAAGCTTGATATTCTAAATTTAAATCTTAACTTGATAGAAACTGTATTTTTTATATTATAGGAAAGAAAAATATTATGATTGTATCAGACAGCTATTCTTTTATAATCTTGTTATACACCAATAGTCTGCTTCATATTTTAATAAAGTGTGGATATATATTACTTTTTTCCTAGAAAATATTGTAAAATAAACCAAAGTAAAATTTGCAGCATCAAATTCAAGTTCATCTTACAATTTTAGGTGAAGTTAAAATATCAAATTCACACATATGCGTATCTTAAGTATAATATACTAAGATCTTGCAGGGTAGTTGCCTTCTGATAAATTGCACAGTTCTTATTTAGAATGATTGTCAGGGCACCATTTCAATGCAATGAATCTTAATGACACCGCCATTGATTAATTGCTTGCCTAATTGTGAAAACTGAATTAAATAAATTAGGAGCAAGAAAAATCAATTTGTCAGCCTCACAGCCCAATTAAGTTATAAAGTTGACAAAAATAGGTTCCAAGTTAGGGGGGAAAAATCTTCAAATGTCTCTTGGTAAGCTCCAACTTTTATTTAATTAGGAAGCAAGTTAAATTTCCTTCAGAAAATAGTAGTCACTCTAAAATATTCAACTTAATTTTTTTTCTTCTTTTTCGCATCAAGCTCAATAACCAGTTACTCGGATTTAATCTCCATCAGCTGTTCCTCCATTCCTATTCATTTTTATCATTCCTCCCCCTGAATCTGATCTTTCAACATTCTGAATTACCATGTGTTCCATACTAGTTAGTTTTTCACATGATCTAGTGGCTCTTCATGGGGTTTAAAGTACAATCAGTTTTCCAGTCATGAACTCAAGTTTCTACAGAATCAATGCCGGATTTACCTCATCACTCCTCTGTATACAACCAATGCCACAGTTCAACTGTCAAAATTACTATTTTCCCAACATGTTGATTACTTCTACCCTTCTATCTACCTCATTCAACCTTGATGGCTGATTTCAATGGCATTATCATAGTTAATGTTTATATTGCGTTTATGATATTCCAGAGACTGTTCTAAGGAGTTTACATGGAATAACTTATTCATAAAAACCTTATGAGGTGGGTACAATTATTTTATTATTTTGGTGAAGAGAAAATTGAACTGTAAAAGTGTGGAGAGGCTAAGCTTCAATAACTAGTAAAAGGATTAGAATCTCACAAGCAGGGTCACATTATGACTTTAACAGAAGCTAGGCACTTTTGTCTTCTTCCATAAAAAAAGTATATATATATATATATATATATATATATATATATATATATATATATATATACACGCACACACATATATACATATATATACACACACACAAACTATGTTTTACTACTGCCATAATATAAATATAAACATGCTGATCTTGTATGTTAAAGTATTTTATTTGCTATAAAAAGTTTATATTTATAAAAAATCAGAAGTTTTCCCTGGTTTTCTAAAAGTGTTTTGTCCTTAGGCACTGTGCAACTGTATCCAATGTATAAACCAGCTCTACTGACTAGTTTGATGCCTGTATGAACTCTTACATACTATGTGTGATAGATTTTCTGAGCTCTCTAGATCTAAAGTCTTACCTTCCACCTTTAAACTTTTATTATATTTTTATCTTTGGTTTTCTTCAATGATATTTATCATATTAGGCTTTGTGATATAATAATCTGTCTATGCCTTGCTTTTCTTAATAAATTATTGACTTCTTGAGAATGTTAACATAGCATATTTACCTTTGGCATCATGGTGCCTAGCAGTGTCTCACATATATTTAATTTCAGCAAACTTCTGTTGTATTTTTGAGCAAAACAGTAAATACCAAATCTTTATTAAGCACTTTTACTAGTTCAATCCTACTAATTAATGTAAACATAACTCAATTTATACATCACTAAATGAAATTTACTGACCTAAAATGCTCAGAAATCATTTTGTAATTATTTCTTCAGGTTACATTTTTTTTCCATGTTCTGCATTACCACTATTTATAAATCTTACAATTTTTAAAAGAAATTCAGAAATAGCTAATATTTTCTATGGACTTATTCTGAAGGACCTTTGCTGAAATTTGTAAATTGCTGTGCATTTGGTATGTGGATTATCATTTGTAAATTCTTCAGGAAAATGTAGCAGCAATTTTATATGTAAGGCTTGGTTTCTAAATTAAAATAGTATGCTTTGGAATGTCTTAAAAATATGCATGCCTCTTTTCTACTTTGAGCATTCCTGAACCTATAAGTGTTTAACTCATGTCTCATTCCTACTATGTCTTTGGGAGAGCTGATGTTCAGTACTCAAAGATATAGCTTTTGACACTCAGCTTTGGTTTGGACTGGTCCCACCTTTTGTTAAATATTTTTAATGTCAACCTTGTACAATAATTATTGATAAATCATTACAGGTATTTTTTTTCCTCAGATACATTTAGTTCTTAGTAGAAAATACCTAACATAGAAAAACTTTTCAAATCCTGACTGATTTTAAGAGGTTTTTGAAAGACTTTGTACTTTGAGAAAGAAATATATTAATGGTATATGGGTCTACCCAATATTTTTCCACCTTTGTTTCCCAAGCTGTAACCTAATTTCCCTGTTTACAGTATTCCCAGAAAATACTGCTGCTAGTGTTCAAAAGAATAGAGTATAAAATCAAATTTCTATCGCTATAATCAGCATATCACTTAATTGGCAAATTTTTGCTTCAGTGAAGATATGCCAATTAAAATTTTACTGTACTTTTTTTACATGCACACTCAGCTCATATCTCAACTTCCCCAAACCACTCATGAAATACAAAAATTTTCAGACTCAATTAAGTCCTTTTGTGCTTCATTAAGTATAAATACATTACCCAATTCCTGTTAAGGTTTATGGCTATTTTTAGCTGGCTTAAGCTTTGTTAGATTCAGAATTGTCTTGTCTATGATATTATGGAATATGAAGTAAGGGCATTTCTAGTGGTGGAAACTATTTAAAATTTCATTTAAATATATAACTTGAATATATTCTCTCTTAATGAACATTTACTTTAAGATTTATGACATACTAAAGCCTTTAGAGTATAGTAGGTATTGCATGGTTCATGAATTGCTCACTCTTTTATTTTCTGACATTGATTTGCCCTGTTAAAATGTTTAATCTACAGAGGAATCTATTTTGCCCACAGAGGGTGAGCTCTCATATACTGAGACAAATGGAGAACTACTTGGTAATGCTATTTAGTTATGCATTTAAATGTGATAAGACATTTCAACGTATGGTAATTTAAATGTGATCTAATGAAATGATTTCTAACTTTGACTGATCAAGAGAATCAAGTATGAAACTGTTCAAAATAGTGGTTACCAAGCCCCATCCTATTCTAAACGAACTGGTTTCTAAGGATGCAATTAGGGAAATTTTGTATTTTTGAACATTTCTTAAATTAATTTTGATGAGAGGATTAGCTCAAAAGAATGGAGGTGGCCTAATATTGAATTTTAACATAAATAATATAAAACTTGAATTTTTGTTTTATTTATAAGTAATCATTTTATAGAATAATTTGGAAAGTGTAAATGAAGAAAATAAGAGACTGCTAAGATTAATGAGAAGAAGTAAGTACAAAAAAGGAATTTCAAAGAGAAATAGTTCAAGAGGATCATGGAGTCTGAGCAGAGAGAAAACTCTACAGTGAGAAATCAGAACCTTATAACTGATGGAATCAGTAGGTGAGAAAAAACGGGGTTGTACAAGATTTTAGAAATCACCTAGAGTTAAGGAACTTTACCAAAGTTACACACATGCATGTGCATGCGCATACACACACACACACACACACACACACACACACCCTTTAAGACAAGCAAAGATCAAGTCAAAGCCTGAAATTCAAGCTGATGCTTGTGTCGTTCTAATAAGGCCACATTTAGGTCAATGAGACAAGAAACGTCCTTAAGGTACCTCTTTCTGTTTTTTAATTTTTAAATTACAGTTGACATTCAATATTATTTTATATCAGTTTCAGGTTTACAGCACAGTTGTTGGATATTTATATACTTAATGAAGTGATCCCTGTAAGTTAGCACCCACCCGGCACCATATATAGTTATTGCAATATTGACTACATTCCCTACGCTGTACTTTACATGCCCGTGACTATTTTGTAACTACCAATTTATACTCTTTAATCACTTCACCGTTTTTACCCAGCCCCCCTCTACCCCTTCACCCCCAATCTGGCAACTATCAGTTTGTTCTCTGTATCTATGAGCATGTTTCTGTTTTGTTAATTCATTTATTTTGTTCATCGGATTTCAACTATAAGTAAAATCCCACAGTGTTTGTCTTTCTCTGACTTATTTAAATTATCGCGATACCTTCTGGGCCATCCATGTTGTTGTAAATTTTAAGATTTTGTTTATTCATGGCTAAGTAATATTTCATTGTATATATGTACAACAACTTCTTTATCCAATTGTCTATTGATGGGCACTTAGGTTGCTTCCATATCTTGGCTCTTCTAAATAATGCTGCAATGAACATAGGGGTGCGTATATCTTTTTGAACTAGTATTTTGGATTTCTTCAGATAAATACCCCAAAGTAAAGTTGCCGGGTCATAACGTAGTCATAAGGTATTTTTAATTTTTTGAGAAACTCTCATACTGTTTTCCATAGTGGCTGTACCAGTTTGCAATTCCAACAACACTACAAGAGAGTTCCTTTTCCTCCACATCCTCACCAACACTTGCTATTTGTTTATTTATTGATGATAGCCTTTCTGATCGGTGTGAGATAATATCTCATTGTGGTTTTAATTTCCATTTCCCTGGTGATTAGTGACATTGAAAATCTTTTTGTATGTCCTCTTTGGTGAAATGCCTAATCAGGCCCTCTGCCCATTTTTTAATAGGATTGTTTGGGTTTTTTTGGTGTTGAGTTGTATGAGCTTTTTAAAATAAATTTTAATAGTTAGCATTAATATGATGGCTAGTTGGAGGGCCAGGGGATGGGGGGAACAATTAGGGGGATCGTTTTATGAACTATATAGATGTCTAACCAATGTACTGTATACCTGAAACTAATTTAAATAAATTAATTAAAATGTATATTAACCCCTTATCATATATGTCATTGATGACTATCTTCTTCAATTTAGTAGCTTGTCTTTTCGCTTCGTTGATGGTTTTCTTTGCTGTGCAAAATTTTTTTAGTTTGATGTAGTCCTATTTGCTTATCTTTTCTTTTGTCTCTCTTGCCTGAGGAGATATATGAGAAAAAAATATTGCTAGGACCAATGCCAGAGAGTTTACTGCCTATGTTTTTTTTTTTTTTTCTAGGAGTGTATTATTTCTGGTCTTACATTTAAGTCTTTAATCTATTTTAAGTTTATTATTGTACTGGTGTAATAGGTGGTCTAGTTTTCTTTTTTGCATGTATCTGTCCAGTTTTCTCAGCATTATTGATTGAAGACACTGTCTTTACCCCATTGTATATTTTTGCCTCCTCTGTCATAGATTAGTTGATCATATTGGGATGAGTTTATTTCTCGAATCTCTGTTCTGTCCCATTGATCTATGTGTCTGTTTTTACCCCAGTACCATGCTGTTTTAACTACTATAGCCTTGTAGTACAGTTTGATATAAGGTAGTGTGATACCTCCAACTTTGTTCTTCTTTCTCAAGATCACTGTGGCTATTCAAGGTCTTTTGTGGTTTCATATAAATTTTAGAATTATTTTTCTAGTTCTATGAAAAATGCCATTGGCATTTTAATAGGAATTACATTGAAGCTGCAGACTGCTTTGAATAGTATGGATATTTTAATGATGTTAATTCTTCCTATCCATGAACATGATGCATATTTCCATTTATTTATCTCTTCTTCAAATTCTTTCTTCAATGTTATACGATTTTCCGAGCACAAATCTTTTACTTCCTTGGTTAAATTTATTTCTAGTTGGGATTTTTTTTTTTTTTTTTGATGCATTTGTAAATAAGATTGTTTTCTTAATTTCTCTGATAGTTATTGATATATATATAAAATGCAACTGATTTCTGAATATTAATTTTGTATCCTGCTATTTTACTTAATTCATTTATCGGTCCTAATAATTTTTTGGTGGGATCTTTATATTTCTCTGTATGTAGTACCATGTCATCTGCAAAGAATGAGTTTTACTTCTTCCTTTCCAATGTGGATGACTTTTCTTTCTTTTTCTTGTCTGATGTAGCCAGAACTTTCAAAGCATATTTTTCAATAGTTTATGTTTATCTTTAAATACAGAATGGTTTTAGTTGTTACCTAACTGAAATTCAGAATTACACGGGAATTACAGCTTAACTGTCACATATTTTCCTCTGAAAAAAATGATAAATAACCATTAATTAAATGTGGATTAAGAGTAATTTTGTGAGAACTGTTTTTAAATACAATTCAAATAGCTATATTTTATTATTACAATATATACAATGTTAAGAAAGTAATGAGATTGGATAGAAAAACATTATGTTATGATAATACAAAATTTAACTAGAATTACCATAAAACAAAACCCTCTTAGAGAACATTCCATGTCACCTGCATTTTGCAAATATATTGCAAATTATTTTTAAATACGGTTTTAGTACTTCATGTAACAGAAAAACAAATAGATAAAGAGCTATGTTAGCACAGAGATATTATGAGTTTCTTTATACTAAGCATACACACAGTTTCATCAGGTACCACACATGTATCCAATTAATTTGTTTATTCAATAGACCTACACTTAGCAGGTGTATTCTCAGGGCTAGGACTCGAACAAGCAAAAGTTAAAGCATGTTTTCCCTCAAGTTTTCAATGTTTATAACAAAAAAAGTAAGTATAATTTAGAGTGAGAGCTTGAGGATAGAATTTGTCACTGAGTGCTGTGGGTTCCATGAAAGGTCACATATTTCAAATTAGATGGGGCTAAGGGAAGTTGTCTGAAGAGTTCACATCTGATTAATGTTTGGAACGATGTGTAGAAGATAGCCAGATGAAAAACGGGGTGAACAAAGAGATCCAAATAATAATAGTGTATGAATCCTTCCTCATTCTCTCAATGTCGGTTTATACTTGCTCTATGTAATTCATTTTTTCCCCCTGCCTTGGATGAAATCTAAAGTAGGGTGCATAAGTTATCCACTTATTTTCAGATATGAAAGTCTTCTCATATCTAGATAAAAATAATCAAATAATAATAATAATCACTTATTATAATGAATATTTAAAAATAAATTTACCTATTGTAATGACAGAACTTCAAATTTTCTTTGAATTCAAAGAGCATCCCTTATCTCTTAAACTGGATGTAGTAAAAAGAAAGAGAGTCTTAGCTGGCAAATTTTCTGTTTCTCCTCCTGGATCTGCCCCTATTTCCTCATCATAGTTTTTGACCCTTTAAGAATCAAAGTAGGGAGGAGAGAGAAAATGAGAGAAAAGGTCTTTCTTGTAAGACACAGTGTAACAAGGTGTTAGTTTATTCTGCCATGTTTAAAAAGAGATTTCCACTATACTCCTGGGATACTTCTACTTCACTATGCTTACCTTGGACATTCAGTATTGACCTTCCTTGCTTGGTGCACAATAAGGATGCCCTTCTGATCCTGCTTCAAAGCTAGTGTACTAACTCTTCAAAGGTAGCTTTGTACTCACTATCACAACAAAACTGCTGTACATATAGCTCTCATCTTTTCCCTCCCTTTCTCCTCTTCTCCCTCCCTCCCTTTCTTCCTTCCTTCTCAGTTCATATGTGTAGTGCTTCCGAAGACAATCACTATCAGTTTTTCATGCTTTATTTTTAAATTTTCTGTAATGAAGATATGAGACCCTGGGTCACAAAAAAAAAAAAAAAAAAGCTATTTTTCACTTTCTTTCCTGATTTTACATTTGGTCTAGCACTTCTCTTTAAAATATGTAATTATTGCTACTTTTTGAAATTTATCTTCAATTACAATTGAATGAGAACTAACACAGATTGAACAAACTGTTACATAAATAACACTTCTTAAACATTTAGTATGTGCTTGACATGGAGGAATACATATATTATCTAATTTAATTTTCAGAGTAGTCGTATGGATAGGTGCTATTATTATAATGAACAAAAGATAAACACAAAAGAATACATATTGTACTATTTCATTCATATGAAGTCATGTGATTGGGGATGGCAGTGGAACTGTGAGACCGATGATAAAGGGACCCAAGGGAAATTTCCATAGTGAAGAAAATGTTCTCTACTGCGTGGGTGGTAGTTAAATAGGTATATAATCGCCCAAACTCATAGAATAAAAGCAATATCTGTAAGTTTCCTTATGTATACATTATACCTCGATTAAAAAATAAATGCTGAGTTCCTCAAGAAATTTCAAAAGTAGAGAGTCAGCAAATGGGGAAGAGAAAACAATTTGGAGATGGGCCAAATTAACAAAAGCTTCTGGATTTCTGAGTGCGGCCATTCCCTGCAAATCTTCCATTCTCTCTGCACTTTGGAAATAAGTTAATTTTGGTATAAAGAGAAAATTAATATAAAGTAACCTGAGCTATTATCATCCTGACAATTCTATTGCAGAAACTTCTTTAGAAAGAGAAGAATAATTAATTTTTCCTAGAGGCCAGAAAGAGGGGAAAGTGAAGAGTTTGGTGGATTGGTGGTTTGGACATGGTTAAATCATTACCAGCTGCCATTCATGGCTGGCAGTTGAGCCATGGTTAACAGCTAGAAAACACCAGAATATAAGAATAGAGAAGGTACAGACAGGAGCTCTGAGAATCTTCCCACTTGCCAACATATCTCCATCTCTCTCTCTCTCTCTCATTACACACACACACACTCACGCACACATGCACACAGACACCATATACTACAAACAAATTTAAATAAAAGGCTACTTAAGGGAAATGTCTGGAAAGTATAGTAATTTTACTTCTTAATTAAGTAGATATTTTTGGAACACTGAAATTTCAAGTACTGCTGTAAACATGACAAATTATTTTTTCCTGGAAGATAAAGCCTGAAGTATATCTTTATTATTATTATTTATTTAGAAAACAAAGTCATTTTCTTATAATCAATGTGTTTTTATGATGGAAATGTATCAAATAAACCACAGACTTAGATGTCCTGGACATTTTTAATACCAAAAAAAAAGTGTATTATTTAAAATTTTATAGGGCATAATTACAAGAAGTCTCAGATACTGAGGTTTTCAAAACCATGGCCTGTTGTTTCTACAGGAAGAGACATCAAGTTGCTGAAGCAAAGGAAGGGAATTCCTGTAAGGAAAGCAAATCTATATTTAAGAGTCATAATAAAGGGGAGAAGATTTTATTTTCTCTCATTGCTTTTTGCTAAGTGTGGAAGTAGAAAAAATGAGTCCAGTTTGTCAACTGAAGCATAGAGTATGTTTATCCATATATATAGGAGATCGTAGAGTTCTGATGTGTTCTATAGCCTCATGAAAGAGAGATACCTTCTGAATTTATAAAAGAGAAAAACAAACCAACTACTTCCTCATTTGAAGCCAGCACATTCTAGCTTTGCTAATGAGAATACACTGACACCTAACATGGCACACATTATCTAACGGTGAGAAGAGAATGGGTAGTTTCCCTTATTAGAATATACATTTTACACAGGATTGTGTTCATGGCTTTTAGCCAAGGACCAATGGGCTTCGGCCTCAGACAAGATGGAAAGGTCCAAGACAAAAAGAATTAGGGTAGTTATTACCATGCCCCAGGGGTCTATATATTTCCTGGAAGCCCTTGGTCCTTGACCCCATCTTTATCTCTGTGACAACAGAGGAACTTCAGATAATCAGTTGGATGGGAGCGACTGAACTCTGGGGGTGCTTGCATAAATATTTTTAAAAGTGTGTTGTCAATTGTTTTTCTTCATATCATATTTGATAAACAGGACAGGTATTTGCTCCAGGAAATTTTTTCAGTTCTGACAATATTGTTTTTGTGTTTTTAAGTGAATACTTTGCTACTAAAGCAGCTACTTGATTCATTTCTATAGAGAAAGCTCCAATAAAATTGAAAGGCTTCAATAACTTTAAATCATTCTGCATTGCTCATGGAGATTTAAATTTCAGTGCTAATTTTTTTATTAGCACTTTAATTTGGAAGGTACCAGATTTGTATAAGATTTAAAATTATTGGAGCATTTCAAATTTTTATAAGCTTTCCAGTAAGGTTGTGGCAGTAATTCTGGGCTTGTAAAGTAAAGCGCAATTTAAAGTTAATTTAAATTATTTAAGTGCTGCAGACTTTAGGGGAATTGTTTTGTCTTTCAAACTGGAATTCATGATAAAGATGAGAATTGTATTATAAAGAAGAAATGCTTTTCTAATAAAAATAGTAATGGTTCTGTTTCATGTTGAAAGTCCGATATTTATTTTTATCAATTCATGTGGACTTGCATTCTGACATTATTATTTTTTCCATTGCTAATTTAGAACAATTTTATTCAAATAGTGTTTCTCAATGATTATTATTAAATTAGATTAATATCACTAGTAGCTGACCTCAGGTCTGTCTTTAGTCCTACCCTGTTCAACAGTATGCTAATGATTTGGATAATGATCTTGGAAAAATGTATGATAGAAAATGGGTAGGAATTAATTGATCGAATAAGAATTTCACTACTCAAGAAGACCTTATGACAATCACTTGCATCTTTAAAAGGATACATTTTAAGAAAAATAAATGAAAAGACTCAAATAAAAATATCTAATTGGTAAAATTCAGAATTGAAGAGAATTACTAATATATCTCCTAAGAAAAATAAGTTATCTGTTTACTTTTTTTCACAGGACGCTTACCATGAGTCATGGACAAAACAACAAAAACCCTAAATACAACTATAGTCCAAATGAATATCTGCAATTACATAAATGATGGAAATAGACATTCCTCTCATGTACGGATAAGACAGCAAAGTGAATGTGAGTGGTTTTTCTTTTCTTTAAATATTTCTGGATGTCATATTTTTATATTGGAATATGCTCATATAATGAATAATTTCAAAAAGCAAAGGGCAAAATCCATGTGAGGAAACTTGTAGAATTTAAGCATATTGCGTCAAGAAAGAAAAGGTCCAGTGGATGTTTTGATATTTTAAGTAGTTGAAAGGCCATCGTGTGTAAATGAGATTTCTTTTGTTTGCGTGCCTATTTGAAAATAGCAAACCTCACTCTGACAATAATCAATCAAGACTAGAAAACAACTGAGGCAAAAGAGATGAGCTCTGTGAACGGCTAGATGATCTCTGCCACATGAAAATATGTTTACAAAGCTGAAGAATTTGATGGCATGTAACTTGGGAATAAGCTGGCTGCATGACATTCTGGGTTCCCTCCAACTTTGAGATATAGAATATAAATTAAAGAGGAATGAAAATATAGATTCCAAATAAAATGTAATAATCTCTCCACACTGGTCAGTGTGTATTTAAAATCAGTAAGATATAACTGTTGAACAGATAATATCCCAAATTCAGTAGCTTAGAACAACAATTATTTATAGTATCACATATTTTATAGTTATGAAACTATATCTGGCCTAGCTGTGTGGCTCTGGTTTAATGTCTCCCAAAAAGGTTTCAGTGAAGGTATCAGCCAGGGTTGTGGTTTTATCTAAAAGCTCAGATGTAGAATATTAATTTTTAGGCCAATTCATGTCGTTATTGGCAGAATGTAGGCCCTCATGATTCGTGGGCTGACTCTCCCATTTCTTCTATGATTGATGCCTAGAACTTCTAAAAGTTCCATGTCTTCCATGGAATATTCACCACTTGGCAGCTGGCCTCATTCAGAGAAAGCGAGTAGGAAAGCAAAAGCGAACACCCAATGTGGAAGCCACAGTCCTTTTGTAACATATTCTATTCATTAGGAATGAATTAATAGGTCCAGATGGCATCAAGAGTTGGGGACTATATCAGGGCATAAATAATAAGAGCTGGCATTCATCACGGGTTATTTCATATACTTTCTGTTACAAGTAGATACACTAATTTTACATATGAAAAATTTTATCATTTATCAAGGCAAATCTGGATTAAAATATGAAATATTACTGTTTCCTTATTCTATATCAAATTTTTAAAATGACTGCAATATTGTTGACAGATTTTAAATGGCATAGACATAACATCTGCTGCATAGATTTTTTTTTTCTCCCCAGGAGCATTTTTAAGGATATTTTGAAAACAATTGGCTTGATTTACTACTATTCCACTCTTTACAATTCCTCTACATGTCATGGCCATGTCACAAGCTTGCAGTGGCAAGTCACTCATTTGGAGCTGTACACATTGTCTTTCTGGTTCTCATAACAACAAACTCTAACAAGAGTTGCACTTATGTTGTACCAACACAACTAGTAGAAATATGTATCTAGAAAAATGAAGAGTAGCCAAGGTAAGTGCCACTTACCTTGTTATTTAAATGAATAATATTTCATATCTATTTATATACTGATAATATATACATGAATGCATATATGTGTAAGTTATATAACATATGCTGTGTATATATAATGCATATATGCATATTATGTATCTATAATGTATATATATATTATTTAATATATGTGCATTATGTATAGGTATAATAACATGTACACATATGTGTGTATATACATAAATTTTGTACATTTTTTATACATCTGAAATGTGTATAGCTTTGAAATACAAAATATATTTTTAAAATGCATTTGAACATTAGCATTCTTAGTATAGGGAATTCAAAAGGATATGAATTAAAAATTCTAATTTACTTAGAAAAATACTTTTTTCCAACTTCCTGTATTTATACTTTACAAATGTATACTTTTATGGTTTAAATAAATGGAGACCTAAATTGTTTTTCTGTAATGTCCACAAGTAAATTCACTCCTATTTGAAGCCTAACCATCCTCTCTGCTAAACATTCTCCCAACCCTGATTAATTCTAAGTAAATAAAAGATAATCTCCTGCTTTCTCTCATTTCTGGTGCTGAAGCTAACACATTGCATTTTTAAGGTTTTAAAATCTTTTATTTTGAAAAATTTCTTATGTAGAACAAAGGTGAAGTGAATCGGACAATGTATCTTCATATGCTCATGATCTAGTTTCAATAACCCTTAAGATTTTTTCAAACCTGCTTCAACTAGCTTTTGTTGTTATTGTTGACTATGTACTTCAAGACAATTCTAATTCCAGACCTCATGTTTTTCACTTTCCATATCTTGTTACGCACCTGCTAAAAAAGTGTTTGTTTGCATAGCCATAGTGATAAAATTATATCCACAAATTAATAATAATATCTCATTATCCATTACATATTTAAAGATCCCTCGTAGTCTCAACTCTGTTATTCTTTTATAATTGTTTATTCAAATCAGGTTCCAAATGAGTGCACACATTTTTTAAAATTATTATGTCTCTTAAGTGTTTTCTCCTCCATGACACTGACTTAAAGAAATAGCACCAATTATCTTAGAGAATGTCTCACATTCTGGATCTTTTTTTTTCTCATGATGCTATTTTACATATTCTTCCATTTCTCATATTACTTGTAGACTGGAATTTGTGTTTAAAGATTTTAATCAATTTAGATTTCACATTCTGCATAAGACATCATGGCAGTTATTGCGAACTTCATATTTCGTCATATTAAGGAAGCATATATGTCTGGTTTTCCTTCTCAGTGATCTAGAGAATAATCTTCAGGTTGAGGTTGTTTCAATTTCTTCAACGATTCACCTGGTATTTTCACCAACTAATGATCTTTACTTAAATTATTTCATTAGGGGTTGCGAAATTGTGAGTTTCTTATTCTACCATTTCTTTCACATTTATTAATGGAATTCTATTTTAAAACCTATTTTTTACATTGGAATCCAAAGCCATATATCTCCCTACCTTGTTGTGGCCCCACAGCAGTTGCTGGGTTGGCTGCTCCTGATTATGTCATGGAATTTGGAAGGATTTCCTATCATCAAATTTTGTCAAAAAATGTAATATCAATAAAAGTTGATCAGAAAAGTAGAACCATGAGAAGTTTTATACAGTAAGAAACTTATTATTCAGATTTGATTCAGACAATTGTGGAAACTAGTTAAATAATCCATGGCCATGTTTTTGCATGCGTCTGTGGCTGCCTGAAATAAGCAGACAGGTAGTCAGGAAGAAAATATGGACAAGAAAGGAAAGAAAGGACAAATTGGTATTTCTGAGGATAAATGGAATCCTCATCAGCCTCTCACTATCCCAAGCCCACAGCCTAGATGTGCAGGTGTTTTTTAGGAGTCCCTCATTGAGCTAAATGCCACCTGGTCCAGGAGAATGACAAGAACTAGAGTTGTTGTAGACCAGCTGCTGCCCCAGCCAACAAGGAGAGAGAGCAGAGAAGCAACACAAATATGAGGACAATGGTGCCTTGTGCTATTCTCCTGCCTGATGTGTAGGACAAGAACAAAGCTATTTCACCTCTGCCTTCCAAATTTCACACGCTATGGTCTAGAGTTCCCCTGGACTGTGCAGAGAAGGACGTTTGGGCTAATACAACTTAAACTTATCTAAATTGATAATATAAATCTAATACAAATGTCATCCATTTCATGATTTTTTAAAAATCGTCCCAATTGGTTTGTTTCGTTAAAGGAAATTTTTGAATGACATTCATGAAAGAAAATAAATGTTCTGTCCCACTCCCCTTTATTTCTAAAAGTAATAAGAAAACAAATTAGTACAAATAAAACAATAGAATTATAAGAATTTAGAGTTCTGAATAATCAATGCTACAAGTAAAACAAGAATGAAAACAACCCTCTTGTATGATTTCATTTTCTTTCAGAAAATGATATAGACATAATGACCAAAATTATTAATTTCTAAATTACATAGACCTGAGTTTGAATCTGGGCTTTATCATGTGCTATTCATATGATCTTTGTCAGTTCACTTTACTTCCAGAACTTTATTTTTTCTCTTGTAACAATTGAGATAATAAAACCAATCTCTCAAAGTTACTGTGCAAGGTAAATGAGACAACGCAGGTATATTGGCTGCACATACTGTTTCAAAAATGGTAGTTCTTAAACTTATTCTTACTACAATACTTCCCTCCCCCTACATACAAATTTAAAACATCTAGAAACTGTAGAATACTTATGTGATCTTGACCTGAGGTAATTAGTTTATACATCATCATTTGATGGGTACCAGGTACTACTCCCTTAATTCAGAATTGAATCAAGAATGACAATTTGTCATTCCTTCCATCTTCCATCCTGACAGGATAATTACTGAGGTCACATTTTCCACTTTCAATATATATATATCATACAAAAAAAAATCAAAAGCTTTATTGAATTCAAAATGTATTACATTTAGTGCTTCCTCCTATCCACAAAACCTGTCATTCTGTCATTGATGAAATTTAGATTTTTTTTTACAACTCGTCTACCTAAGTCATGATGGTTTTAACTTTGTAACCTGTGGCTTCTTGATATATAAAAATTTATTACTTGGCCACCCTTTCGCAAGCATCTGATAAACGAAATAAGCTATAATTTTTAGCATGTGGTCATCTTACTTTAAAACAATAAAGTTAAAGGATTTTCTTTAAAAAAGAAATCCAATTTTTCAATGTCAAACTGTCTTATACTAATAAGGTTTTTTACTACTAAATTCTCAAATCTACATGAGTACAGTCTCATAATGTAGCTCCTTTATTTTATGTTTTAAATTAAAATAAGGAAAAAAAGAGAACTGAAGCAACTTATTCACTCACTAAACTTTGGCGAAGTGCCTGTCTTCTGACAGATACTGTATTATGCAAGGTGGTTACAAGAAAAGCAAAACATTTTCTATTTGCAAGAAAACAGTGATGTGGAGGAGACAAGGCTGGTTCACATTCATCCAAAATTTCAGACCATCTGTGAAGTAAACCTTTGATTGATATAAGTTTAATAAAAAGTATTTTGTGAGATTACAGAAAGGTAGCAATTATGTTTCACTCTCAAATTTTCAAAAGATATTGCTGAGGTGATAACTTTTACGTTTTAAAGAAGTATTTTGATAGGCATAGAAAGGAGAGAAAAAATCCATGCAGAGATCTCAGAAAGAATTAAAGTACAGGGCGTGCATGCCTGTCTTGCACAGAGTATGTTGAAGGTTTTATCTTTATCATATGCACGTAAGTCTGTGACCTGTCCATCGAAAAATATAGAGAGAATCCTAAAAGAGAGATACATTTAGAAAGTATGAGAAAAATCCTCAGAACTATTTTATATGTTGGAAGCAAAGTTATGTTTTGGCAGATATCAGATATTTGACAAGAACAGTAACCACAAGGAAAATGTGAGACAGGGTCTCTGGAGAACTTCTTATGGAACAAGCATACAAATAAAAGAGAAATGCGTCATAGATACTGAAGTAGGGCTTTTATTAGTACAGAATTATGCTCTGTATAACAGCTTTTGTCATATGCTTCCATTTAAAGCTCAAGAGTTCTGGAGTAGTTTGGCACACACAGTCTTAAATGAAAATTTTTTCAAGTATATTTACCAATAAGTGGTCTTCTATAGTGGAAATTTGATTATATGAGCAGAAGGTTAGGGAGGAAATGGTGGTATATAGAGCTAGACTGTATATATAAACTATATTTGGAGAGGTTAATAATAAGTTCTTCTTGGTATATTTGACCAACATCTGACACTTCTTCTATAAAAACTTATCTAGGAGGGAAAACTTTGGCTCCAATGTTGGTTTTATGTATAGTTCTGCCCATTAATCCATAGCATCTCAGAATAGAGATGGCCTATTGATTCATGTGACTCTCAGTTAATTACTCCTCCAAATTTGCCAGTGAGAATCAGAAATCAACTTTATTTTTGAGATTTACATCATCTAACAATTACTACAATGTAAGTCAGCTTTCTTTTTGCACCAACGAAGAAAAACAAAGCCAAATAGTAGATTAAAAGAATAATCTAGACACAAAGAAGAAATGAAGGGAGACAACATCTGGGTTGAGAAGGAGGGACTCAGGATGCATACGCTTCCGTTTCTACCATTTGACCAGTTTCCCATTTCAGTTCCTTATTAGTTCCAATTGTTCCCCCGTCCTCCAGTGTTTTGATCTACCCATATAGCCATATACCCTCAAAATACAGTTTTATTGCTCTGAATACACTGAATCAAGAAATTTTCTAGTATTCGAACCACATAAGAATAGCCTCTCTCCCTCCAAACATGCTGAGAATGTTAACACTTATTTCATAGGAAACCGAATTATTTAACAAGCTCATGTTGGGATTATTATAATGATCTTACTGGTTGCTAGTTTACTAATTCTCTTTCTCTTATTCGAAAAGCTATGAAAGTGTTTAATGACGATTTGTACAAACTGCGTCAAGATCATGAAGAGTAAGGGACTTCATGTATTTGAGAAACTATGATAGATAAGTGGATTATGGCCGAGTTACAATGAGCCAACAGGAGAGTAAAAGTCAATGATAGTAGACGGTGGACAGAGGCCAGATAATACATGAACTTTCAGACACAGGAAGGACTAAACACAGTAACTCTGGCTCAAATTCAAAGAGAAGATACTGAAGATTTTAATCTAGGCATAATGATATATTTTATGCTTCATAAAAGCTGCTTTGGTTGCTAGATAGAGAAAGGAGTACATACACAAAATACAACCCTGCTGTGGTCGTGACAGTGATATGAACCAAGAAGATGTCACTGGAGATTAAAATAAGTAGATGTAGTTCAGATATATCTTGGATAGAAAGTGAAGACCTGGCAACAAATCAGCTTAAATAACAGTTAATTGCCTGGTTTGAGCCACTGAATGAAGCCCACTAACATAAACAAATTATATATGTATATAACATATATACATAAATTATATATATATATATAAATTACACACACGCACACACACACACACATATGTATATAAATGTTATGCTTGTTTTACTCAAGAGAAGGTCTGGAGCTCTTCACAGTGCCATTCTAGAAGTCCTCCACTTTATCTCTGCCCTAATTAGTACCCTACTGCTCACCACCCTGCCTTAACCATTCAGTAATTCTATGCAGCTGGAATCTGGTATCCAGAAGTACCAGAACCATAAGAATTAAAGTCCCTTGACTGACTTATGGATGTACCAGTTTCCAATCTCACTGATTGTCTTTAGGACTATGATCCTTGCTAAGAGGACCATCTTCTTTCTGCAGAACTCTGCTAGGCTCATCTCATTTCAGGAAAACTCTATTTCATTTCTATCCCTATCATAAATAAACATCCCTTAAGAACAAAACCTAATTTTTAGTGACAGTACAAATGAAACTCATAAAGAGGTGTGAAACATTTTGACTTACTGCAGTATCTCTTGGTAGTTATTAATTTATGTCAGTGCCTCTCAAACTATAATTTGCATACTAGTCCCCTAGAGTTCTTGTTAAAAAGCAAATTCTGCTTTTGCAAGTATGGGATAGGGCCTAAGACTCCGGCTTTTTATGTAGAGCTCCAAGTGTACCCATATGGCTAGTCTGCAGGCCACACTTGGAGTGGCAACATTAATGTCTTTATATATAACATTATCTCTTTTAATTACTCTTTTTCTTTTTAAATTATGTACCCTCGTACTTGACAAAAAAGAGAGAGAGAGAAAGAAATAGATCCATTACTTAATTATGTACCTATAATAACCGATAAGTTAGCTACTCAAAGACTTGCCAGGTTTTTGAGAAACAATATTATCAATTGTAAGGTCCATATTAAATTTTTAGATAAAAAACCATCCTTTCTCTCTTTTTCTCTCAGTCTTAATGGAGTTTGGTGGAATAGGGCTATTCTTTTAACTCTAACATGGGAATAAGGGAGTGAAGAGAATAATTTTGTTTTGTTTTGTTTTGTTTTGACAGAAGTTATTTAAAAATTTATTAAACTTTTTTAAAGATAAGTTAAAAACATTATGTTTATTAATACTAAATCTTTGGTATTGACTTCATTTGTATTGGTAACACAGATCCTGGAAGGTTAGCTCTCTGTTACTCACTGATTTACTCATTCCTCTATCAGTGAAGAACAGAGATAAGGCAGATAGCTTTTTGAGGGTCAATTGACCCTCAAATAATAAACAACTGTGTAATACTAAATAGAAACACCGAAGAGAAAATTAAAGCCAACAATGTGAAGTTATGATTATGACCCTATTCTTAATATAATAGAACTTGGTTAGAGTAAGTGAGAAATGGTTATAAATGTTACTATCAGAAATGCTAAAGTCTATCAGAGAATGCAGGTTCAAACAGTATTTATCTTAACAGAGGAATGTGTAAGAGAATCATACGTTCTACACCTTATGAATATCTTGCTGGGTTCATATGTATGTTCTAAGGATTAGAACATATTTGAGAAGGATGCAGTACTTTATTTCTAGAACAAATATCTAGTTTGACTAACATAATTTGATTCAATTAACTAAATAGCTAAAAAAATGAATTTGACTTAAAATTTTATGTTTTACTTTTGTGTGTTTCTCAAAATATTTATTTAGATGTAGATTTATAGTAAGAGAAATGTCATTCTTTGATGATAATTCAGTATATTGGTGATGAAACTAATATCTAACACATAGCAGATAATTATTAAATGCTTATTGAAAGAAAAAGTAATGATTTGACATATAAAATGATACAAGGTAAACTATTTGCAATGAGAAGATGCTTAAATTATCTATTGCTGAACTAATTACCTTAAACTTAGTGGCTTAAAACAATGCACACTTACCTCACAGTTTGTGTTGGTCATGAGTCTGGATGTGCCTTAGCTGGTTTTCTGCAAGGCTGTAATTAAGGGCTTTCTCTAATCTGAGAATTAACGAGGAGAGGATATAATGCCAAACTCATGTGGAGACTGGAAGAATTCACTTTCTCACAGACTGTCGGTTTGAAGTTCCCATTTCTTGCTAGTTATTGGTCAGAGACTCTCCTTAATTCTTGGCCATACTGTCTTCTTCTTAGGCAGCTCCCAATATGGCCACTTGTTGAAAGTCAGTAAGGGAGAGCATCTTCTATCAGGATGAGTAAAAATCCTACACCATGTAATTATATCCACTTTTGTCATAGTCTGTTGACTAGAAGCAAGTCTAAAGTCCCCAAAACTCCCAAATGAAGAAGCAAGAAGGGTGTAAAACACCAAGAATAGGGAATCCTGGGGGCAATCTTAGAGTTGTCCCTCACAGCCAATGAAAAAAAACAGTTTTCTTTGTAACTATTGTGAGCAACTCTCCCATGCTAAAAAATTAAAAAAAAAAAAAAAAATTAAAAAAAGCAAACTACAGATGCTAAAATAGATGTTTAGTCAATATTTCCTAAATAATAAAATATTAAGTGACATTTTTCTTAAAAATATATTATATTCCTTTGAGTTGCAATAACAGGAAATCAGTATCATGTGGTGATTGTGTAAACTTTGAATCAGTCTCCCTTAATGAGAGCTTTAGCTAATGACTACTAGCTGTGTCTCCTTAGAAATAATAATATAATAATAATAATAATAATAATAATATCATCAACCACTTTGTGGGTCTGTTTCAAAGATTAAATAACAGATAATTGCACATATAGGTCTTCAAACAATGATTGGAATATAGAGAACATTCAATATATGTTAGAAATTATTACCTTTACTGTTTTTAAATTCTTTCAAGCAATAATTTGATTCACAATTCTCAAATTTTAATGCTTTTACTAATCACCTGGAGATCTTGTTAAAATGCCAGTTCTGATTCAGTAGGTCTGAATGTGGGCCTGAATATCTGAATTTCTAACAAGCTCCCAGGTATCTTCTATAATGTGGCTCTAAGGAACACAACTTGAGGTTTCCTTGGTAAAGCATTTTAATCTATGCAGCATCTAAATGCCACCCAGTATTTTTTGGGGCAAGAAAATATAATAATTTTTTCTTGCTTATTAGAATGTGAATACATTTAACAACTCAGTTGCAAACCCACATAGCAGTATTTTGTACTTTTAAAATCTAGAAAACCTGTTTTTTTCCTGAACGTATTTTAATTTCCATTAAATATTCAGTTTTTCTTTTCTCAAGAAAATCTAATGGTATTATACTGTACTAATTTTAACATAACTTAGGATGATTATATTATCTGAACTAAACAATTTACAAATTTATGCCAAGAAAGATATACCAAGTAATAGCCTACATGAACATTCAAAACATGGTAAATATTTGTTTTATACTAAGTTAATAGAGCTCTCTCACTTTTCAACTGAAATAGAGGATTCTAAAATTGATATAGTTTCTTTAGTTAAAAAGTGTAATGTAGGATTCTAAAGATAGTCAAGAAACTAAATATTGCCATAAAATGGACTAAATTTTCTAAACAAATATAAAAATGTATGTCTAATGTATGAAGAAATTGGTACCTAAAAATTTTATCTCACACATTTCTCTATTTTAGATTCCAGAGAAAATAATATTCATGTTATGGAAACTAAAGTAGCTGCCCCTCTCTCTCTCACATACACACAGACACACACACACACACCCCTCTTTTTACCCACTCTACCCAAATATTTGTTACACTGACAACACAAATTCTTATCTGAAGCCATTGTCCGCTTCAGTAGAGGAAAACTTGGATCGCATTTGTCTTGCTTACAAAATTACTTTCCGGCTGTTTCAGGCACTCTCCCAATCAATTCTTCTTTCTCTCTTTAAATGAGGAAATGGTTATTCATTCCAAGTCCCTTAGAGTTATTTTTTTCCATACAGAGTGAACAATCAAGTCTCTCACACCCTGAGATTAAAAACAATTCCTCTGATTACTTTGGACATATAGCACCTCCCTGTTGCAAGACAGGTGGGCGACCTTCAGGGGACCTCCCATGAAATCAGGAACAAACATCTGGAAATTACCTGCCCCAAAATAAAACTTATGTTGTAAAAGTTTTTACAAGTAATAAGTTGCCTGCCAGGAAGATCTTGAAGAAATCAGAGTCAAAACAAAAGATATTACTAGGCTAGGAAATCATTCTAAAAGGAAGAGCAGAACATGACTTCTGGTTCCACTGAAGTAGGCTCCACAAAAGATTATAATTTTCCTTGGGAAGCAAAACAGAATGAAACAAAATTAGATGTTTCTTATACCTCCCTTGAAGAGAATCAAGGACTAAAAGAGGTTTGTAACCATCTTTCCATTTAGCAAGTATGTGCCTTAGGAAATACCAATGCTTTTACTAAAGTTAAAAAGTAGGTTCCAGCTAATGTGATGAATTTAATATAAACTTGTATTTTCATTCAGAGTTGAAGATAATTTCTAATGAAGACAATTTGTCTTTATCTGGTTCCTTGGGGCTGTTCCTAATGACCCAGCTCTAAATGCAGAGTAATCTCATCAGACTGTGACTTTAGATGCAGCCACTCCAGTGGCCATTTGGCATTTCCAGGCTCCCTTAAAGAGTTCTCATTGTCAGCAGAAACAAAGAGTTAAAGCATAGGTATCAATAAATGATCTGAAATCACTCCTTTAAGAAGAGCCTTGGCAAGTCCCGATCCAAGACAGCAAGCATACGAGGGAAGGACAGGCGGTATAATTAGGGTCAGTGGTTAGATTCAGGTTTGTCTCTGTGCTAAAGGAGTAATTTTGCACGATCCTCATCCCTTTCTCACTTCTTAAATGAACCTCATTAAGAACAGTTCACTCTATCCTGGTGACTTATCACCCTCTTACTTTTTAGGTAAGTTCTGTTATGAATATAGAACTCTCGGATGACAAAGATTTCTAAATGATTAACAAGTGAGATCTTTGTATGTATTTGCATCTCTTATTTATACTGTGGCCTAAATTGTAAGTTGTTATTATAGAACTCACTGCTAATGACTCTATTTTTCTAGCAGTCATAGTGATAGGGGTTCATAACAGGACACTACTTAAAAAAGCATAGCCCCCCAAATTACTATTCATAGAAATTGTGTTTAGAGAAAAGGATAGCATAGTTGTCACAGTGAATTATGATCAACCAAGCTAGAAAACAACTTTCTCTTAATATATAGTGTCCATCTGAGTCCTGAGAGAAATCTTAATATTTCCTAGCCTCTATGTCAACCATTTACTGATAGCCTATTAACTGCAGAGAATGGAAAAGGAAACTCTTTAGTACTGGTTTCTTAAGTAATTCTATGGTGCATTTGTCATTTTCGAAGTATAGAAAAACTAGAGCTTATTAGATCATGATCACACCCACACCGAAACAATATGGAGGTATACAATCAACTATCTAAACTTTAGTCTCTGTACCTATAACTCAATGTAAGTAAATTTTATACATTGTGAAATAACTCTAAAAGACCCCAAAACTTTTAATATTCTAAAACTAAATCCTAGGCTTTGGAAGATGGATAACAAACCCTTGACTCCTGAATAGAGGTACAAAAGACAATAAAAGAAGTCAAAGAAAATAAAAGGCAATTATAAAAATTTTAAGACAGATTTACTGGACTATACAATTATCATAGGGTTTTCGAAAGATTTAATTATATACTTCAGAGGAGAATATTTGCATGTCATATAACAATAGATTTTTTATGTGTATAATAGGGTATTTTTCTAAATAAAATGTTATGATTTCTCTTAACAAATAAAGCACTCAAACATAAATTCTAGGCCTACAGCTCTGCTAAAAGCTAATTTTAAATAACCAGAAAGCCGATCTTTGTGTGAACATTGTTCTTGTTTCTGAAAATTTTTAATGAATATTAAAAAATTCTCTAAAAAATTAGTATTAATTGGAAGTTTAGATTTAAAAGTATAGAATAGAAAAGAAATCATTGAAGCCAAACTTTGAAAGTCATTTTAATCAACTCTCTAATATATTGAAATAATTCTTTCTCTAGAAAGGACTACACATTACTAATATGAGGAATAAGAGAGGCGACATCACTATAGACGCTTCAGATATAAAATTAATAATCAGAGAATGTTACAAATAACTTTATTCTAGAATTTAGGTGAATTGGAAATCAGTTTTCCATATCTTAATTTGACATACCAAAGATGGTCTTATCACGGGGTCTTAATTTTTAGAAGATTCTTGGCATTTCGACATAAACTTGGCCTATTCTGAAGCTTATGCTACATCTGAAACCAACGGCTAGGTTATCATTACTAAAGATTGATTTGAAAAGGGTCCATGCCCGCAGTGCACATCAGTAGAACAGCCACTCAGTTCCAGGTATCACATATATCACAAGATGTATTTCTATTTCTAAGAAGTTTTTTAAACAAACTGACGTCACTCTCTCGTACTTCTTGAGAGATCATCTGGTGGAATACATCAGACCATCACATCTTTTTAGTAACTGTAACCTTCACTGCTTCACTGACAATTCATGCAAAACTTATGTGTGCACGTGCTGCGCACACAGGTTTAGTTCCAGTTCATTTCGGTGGTATCTCTGTGATAGTCAGGAGAGTCTCCCAGGAATATTGCCGTGATAACTTCTCATATCCCAAATGGGCTCTCACACATATGCCAAGCATGTGGGGTCTCAGAGCTTTTCCTCCAATGACAACCTATTGTGAGAATTGCCCCAGATTTTAACAGCACCTGTGCGAGCCTTGATGATCTGGTATTACTCTGCCTTAACGTAACTGCTGAGGACATGCCAGTTGTCTTGAAATCATGCAGGAGGTGTTGCTAACATGCTAGTGCCAACCTATCCTTGGAGTTCTGGCTGTGGGATGTCCAATGATAAATGGCAGTACCATATATAGTAAAGCAGGCAAGTTAGTGTCTTAAGATATTTTTGTCAACGTGAACAGAAATTTCAATTCATATCAAACTTGCAACAGATTTTTAAAATAAATTAACAAAGTGATTCTAAAATTTATGTAGAAAGAGAAGATATATAGAATAGCCAGACATTCTTGAAATGTTAATATTTTTTAACACTTTTTAAAAAGAAGATGGCAAACTTAAAGCAACATGAGATGAAAATTTAAGAATGATAAAATGATGACTTATTTCATTTTTCATCATTCTCCTAGGCAATTCCAATATTCTTTTGTTATTACTATTTTAGTATTTTTAACATTGATGAGAATAATCGATAATTAATAATTAATTCCATGAGTAATGAAATAGCAAAATATTTCAAGTATATGAGAAAATAAGTCACTGATTCCACCATGTAGTCTAAATTTATAAAATATCTAATCGACTGCTAAGACCATTACATGATAAAATGTTTTACTCTATTAAAACATAACTAAATTTTCTTTTGTCCTTTGGAATAATGTTTTAACTTCTCAAAAATAAACCCCAAATTTTTAATTGATGTCCATGGACTCTGATAGTATGGGAGGGTTAAAGCAGATAACCACCAATTCACACCCAAATTGAAACAAAGGAACGTTTGCTATGGAAATCAATTTTACACATTCAGTACAAAAATACCTTATATTGAGTAATGGCAGGAGAAAACAAACAAACAAAAAAAACAAACAAAAAAACACCCCAAAACCATGGGTTTAGAAATAAATTCCTGAAGGAAGGAATAGACAGCACAATTAAAATAGTGTGAGGCATCAGAAATGTCAGGCAAAGAGAGAATCTCAATGAAATTATAATGTTATTTTTCTTTGACACATGGATATGGACTAGATATCAGTTTAGTATCTCTTTATATCCTTAATATGGCAAATATAATCATAGTATAACGTATTCATTTCTATTTCTGAGTATAGATACAGACTTTAAAATATTAATAATGAGCAGACATCATCTAAGTTTTCTACATAAGTGTTGGTGGACCCACTCTGAGAGAAATTGTAGATAACTATATACTATGGTAGGCAGAATGAAGTGAGCAAAAATTTTGTTACATACTGTAACCATAGGTATATTGCTCTTGGAGGTGCTCTTTCTACACTGAGTTCAATATCAAAAATTTTTTTCCAATATTCCATTTAGGCTTTTGACTACTATATAGTATAGTGTATAACAGGCACTTTGTAAACATTTAGTAATAACTGAAAGTGATAGCATGGTCTCAGAAAACATCACCTGCCAATTTTTGTGAAAGTAAATCTCTTATCCTGTCTATGACAAGAGTCGATAATATAACTAGGTCAAAAGAATTGATGAGACCAACAAAAGAGTATTAGGTATTGGAAATGAAGTGGTTTATGCTCTAACACTGATTAATTCTGCAAATGAAACAACCTAAATATTTATATTGTAAGGATCATATTCAACATCCAAAACTGATCGAAAACCTAATGTGTACCTAAAAGTTTTTTTAAAAAATCAACAGAATGTCATGAAACTACTAAAAAAAATATTTATGAAATGTGATAATACAGAAAATACTTTTCTATTCTATGATTTTCTAAATATTCTCAAAGGTAAATATATTGAAAATAACTGTTTTAATCATTCCCACGTTATATCATTAACATTTCTATTGAGAAAAATCTCAGAAGTATTTTGCTTCTATATTCACATCAGGAAAAAAAGTACTTAAAAAAATTGACTAGTATTTTTTGGAACTAATATATTTTGTTTGTAAGAGTTTTTAGAAAAGGTATATTTAAACTATTAAATAATTTTGACTTCTAAAGGAAAAAGATGAAACGAGAATGGAAAAAGAGATTCAAGATGTAATATAATATACTTTGGATATTATGCTCAGCCTACTCTATCTTTAAATATTAATTACTTTTTTACTTGTGCAAATATAGCATCTACCTGTTCAAGATGTGAAAATGAGATAAAAACACTATCACCCTGAAAACGCAAAATTATCAACCAAACTGTGATTAGATGCATACTTAAAAATATATTATTTTCATCTTATGTGTTTGAATCAATAATCATTGTTCTGACCAAAATTAAATATATTGCCACTCTTAACAAAAAGCAATGGTGAGAAATCTGCCAATAGGAGTGACATGATTGGATTATACTAGCTTGTGACCTATTTTTCTTAAGCTGGGACCAGTGTTGCCCTGAATAAAATTAGGATTTCATTAATAAAAATAAGTGAGAACATTTATTAAGTAGACAATTAACAATGTCTGTAGGTTCTATCCCTTTGTCTACCCAAGACATATGCATGTATAGTATTTCATACATAATTTTTGCAGGAAATGCATTTACTTCCATTTACCTCCAAAGTAAACTAAATCTTATCCAACTTTTTCTTGAGTTCCAGTATCTCTAGGGATATTTGACTCCATTAAGTACAGAAGTGGCTCCATGTATGATACACAATAGCCAAAAAGGCATACTGACCCCTCAAAATATCATCAACCTATAAAGGTGGTGATGAGACCTGCAACAAGCACATCTGTTTAGAACGAAGAATTTAAGAAACATTCAGGGATATTATTTGAAATTTTAATTGACAAGGAAGACAAAAACTCATTGGTATAGCAGTGGATTTTTCTTAGTTCTGTCCTATGAGATGATATTTCCTATTTGTTATCCTTCATGACTATAGTGAGTTGAACCTTTTTTAGGAGATACATAACTTTCATAGTCCATTTCTGCTAATGAAATCCATGGGTCCAGGAATGCTTTATATATGTTGAAGAGATGCAGAAAGTGTTTACCCAGTCTTCTTTTTGTTCTTGTTTTTGTTTGTTTGTTTGCTTGTTACTTGTTCATTTTTTGTCATTACAGTTCCTTCCAAAACTTCATAACCACTGTCAATGAGATTTTAGGCATAGCATTTAAGCCAAAGGGGTTTGTTTTGTTTCTGTTTCTCTTTTGTTATATTATTGTTTTGTGCATTCTATGCTTCCATTAGTCTTAGTTTAGCTTAATGGCCACTGCTTTGAAGTATCTTGTCAAAAGGCAATGCTCTTAATCTACATTTGCTTGGCAAAAATTTTTTAATGTTAGATACTTAACAAAATCCTAAAGCCAAGACTTTATCTTACATGAAGTATTTATTACCTTCACTTTGGTTTGCAAAACTTGGAATTTCAACCCTGCAAGGCTCCAATTTTGGGACTCTCAGTTAATTTAGACAGCAGGTTATATAGGTAGAGATTGCCTATTTTAGGAAATATTATTTTCTTTAATGTTTGATTTTAGATTGATCACTTCTAGATTATATGTCTCTTGTAAAACTTGTTGAAAGTGAGTGGTGATAAAGCTATATATTCAAAATTATATATATATATATATATATATTTTTTTTTTTTTTTTATTTTACATTTTAGTACTACAGCTTCCCTCAGCTTATATTCTGAGACCCGAGGTGTAGCTATAAGTTCGACAAAATGCTTTGCCACCAAGTAAAAGAAAAGAGATACCAATATCCAGTTATGGGTAGCTGTCTGTTCATGAGCACTGGTTGGTCTTCTATGTTCAACACACTCAACATTGTAAATTTATAATGTGTATTCTTTTCTGGTATCAAATTCCATGTAAACCTTCTTGCTTATAAGGTTTGAGAAGGGATAATAAAAAATATCCACATAATAGGATGGTTGTGATTAAATAAGATTAAATAAACTCATCTACAAATAGGTCTAAGGTAGACCCTGGCAAATAGAAAACCAGGCATTTGCTATTCATTTGTATATTTAGAAATATAAGGTTTCTAAATTACTTAATGTTTGTAAGAAATTGGCTAAATTATTTCTGATAAGCGCTAAGTACACACATCAGATGAAAGTGTATAAAATCAAGAAATTATTAAAGCAAGGATTTATTTAAAATATTTGTTTTATAAATTTTTAAGAAACGATTGTAAGCAATTAAGAGTTACCTACAAAGACTCATAGTTTTAACTATAACAACTAGAAGGCACATAAATGATTATTTACTAGCACTTTCTCTTGTTGGATTTTGGGATAATCTTGCCATTTGCTGTATGTCAATATGGCCTTTACTGGGAGACAAAATTTTGAACACAAAGAAAGAGATCACATTGAAGCGAGGTCTAATATTGATATTTATCAATTTAATTCATTATGTTTTAACAACTGAATAGGAATAAAGCACCAGCTTACATATATTTGAGTATATTGTGAGATATAATATGTTGTAGATCAGATAATATCCAATTTTTGATATTGCCAATTAAGAAACAAAAACTGAAATGTATAACATTGTTCCCAGTCATCTTGGGAATAAAAGATAAGTAAAGTCTTTTTGAAAAGATTAAGTAGCAACAAGGTTATGTTCCTGGAGCCTGACTGTGGACAAACCTATTTTTGGCAAAACCTTGTGAGATCTCTATATTTTGAACACGTATCTTCAATTCAGCGTGGGTTTTCACACAATTCAGAAAGTGAGAACTTACCATCTAGGGACTGAGAAATCAGAACAAAAATAGTATCTGAGTACCCGGTATCTCGATGTTATCTTGATTAGAAAAGTAAGGAGGCCTGGTTCATGAATCTGTTGACAGAGGCTTGTCATATAGAATTCTGAACCTTTCCCTTGGTGTTCTACAAAGATAATTCATTAATTAATGTAGGCCCTGGCAAACGATCTCATTCTCTAATATCAGGCCCTAAATTCTCCTTTAAAAAATATGTATCGCTTTAACTCCATGTGCACAGGGCTTTTAAAGGGTTGAGTGAGGGAAAGTCGCCCGCCCCTTCCAATGCTCTTCCTGTGCCTGAATACACACATTTAGAGCCCAAGGAAACACATGCTGTACATGGAAATCAATTCACTTTTCTTTGGCGACTTACTATTTGTTTTTCCTACTTGACTCTTTATCTTCAAACCTCCCACACTCCTGACTGGTGCCAGCTGTAGTGACGGAAGAAAACTACTAATAAATTCATACTGAGGTGCACTGATTTAATGCATTCTTCCTGTTTCACCTGGAAGAAGTGAAATTAATGAAGGAGGGTCAGGCTTATTTTATTTTAGCTGTTTACTGAAGTCATAATAAATATTAACTCCATTCTAAATCTCAACCGCATGTAGTAGATTAATTGAAATAACATCAATTCAATAGTGAGTTGAAATAACGACAAAATAATATGTGACGACAGTCACCATTAGTGATTGTAATTGTCGACAAGATGGTATATTCATTCTGTAATATGATATTCTGATGGATCAATAATTTATTCATCTACCATATGAACATCTGATATTGGAATTCTCGGTACAGCGATATCTGAATAGAGTGTATGATTTTGGTAAAGGTTCTCTTCTAATATCATGTTTCCAATAGCTTGCCCCCATAATTGGTAAATTTATCTCTTTACAGAAGTAAAGAGTGAAATGCTGCCTAGGTGTAGGCATTAATCTATATATGTCTGGAATTCTTTTCTGGTATGGCAAAGCATTCCAGCACAAAGACAAGAACAAATGAATTGTAGTGAATAGAATATAATAAGATAGATGTGATAATATCTGTCTTTCTTGAGTAATAAGATGAATTCCTATTTTGCAGTATACTTAACAATGTATTCAGAATTATAAAAATTAGATCAGAATCTTGATTGCTAGCAAAATAGAGTCATTGCCTATCTATGCGAATTTCTCATCTGCTATGAGTCTACCATCATTTTTTGATGTTTGATGGCCAATAGCTTTTAAGCCATCAACCCTCCCTCTTCCATTCTGCTCCAAATTCAAGCACACTGATATGAAAGCTGGCACCAGGAAGTTCCAACCAGGCACCCTACCCACTCACTCTGCAGGCAGGTCCCTGTGACAGCCAACTCAGTCTCCTCTTTGCTGTGTCAAGCCATTTTCAGACCTGCTAACAGCCTTCCTCTTTTCTCCCTAGAGAGCCTCATTATGTGAGAAATAACTCTCTCTGCATTCTCTTGGTGTATATGTGGCATTATCAGTCTTAACATCCAAAATGAATTTTCTAAGTTTAGTTACTAAAAGTTGCATTAATATGGTGCTGGCTAGACCAAATAGACTGTGCTACATAGACACTTTGAAGCTAAACATGTACACGAAGACTGATAACAGAGAACATAAACAAAGGAAAGTTTTTTAAAAATCACTCTATTTCTCTTGAAAGTCATTTTTTCAAATGATTTTTGGAGAACATCTCTCTACTTTACATTTAAAAATGAATGTTTATTGTAATAAAGTGTTTGTGGACATAATTAAGGAAGGCGTTAAACTGGTTATCAGCTTACTTTGCTTCTTGTGAAAACGTGACTGAGTCCTGAGAAAAATATTTTCCCAGCACAAACATAAGACAACAGCTTTGTGAGTGAGACCTACAAGCACAAATAGAGTCAGAGGAAAAATGCTTATAACACAATCACTTCTGAGTTTCAGAAAGTTAAAATATAAGGTCATTTAACTACTCCAAAGTGACAATTATGCAACCAATGTTTTCAACAGCTTTAAATTGGCGTTTTAAAATTAGACTACAGAAAGATAAATGCATAGACCTTACTTAAGAATGATGTGCTCCTAACAATATAAATATAACAACAGATACTAGCCACCACATATTGAATGCCTGTGATGAAATCTTAGCAGTCAAGTCTTTAAAACTATGACTGTTTCACAAATGTGAAAACTGTTCACAAGTTTCCATTTAGTAATATCGGTAGAATATTGAAACTTTATTTCTGTGAGTACTACAGAATGTGTTCTGGCATTAAATTAAGGCTATTTTGCTGTCAGATAGTTCACGGTGGGTTCAAAATTGCCTCGGTTCTCCTAAATATAAGGCCACCCACAACATACATGACGGCTGCTTTTCATGAGGCTCTTAAGTATTACATAGTCTATTTTATAATAGACAGATAACAATTAATATGAAGACCTTACCTCAGATAGAGGGTAATAATTTTCAGTTCTGGAAAGACATATTTGGTTCCAACTGCAAGGTGAAGGGGCTCATCTCTGTTCCCCTGAAGAAAATGCTACTCTAACCCTATCAGAACACATAGAAACTAAATAGTGTCTTTCTCTTCTGAGCTTACATCACAGTAGGAAGCTTGTTATAGTCATTTCTGTATTACCTCTGAGTATCACAGTGTCAGAAACAGAAGTTCAATAATTTGTAGTTTAATTGACATTGAATGTTTTTTTTTTTTAATATTTCTCATACATATTAACAAGCTAATTTGCTTAGGTGGACATATTACCTCATAAAAATATTTTGAAGCAACATTCCTACATAAGCATTTAAAAATGCCAGTGACAAAAGAAAATAAATCCAAGGAAGAAAATTCAGATATTTACAAGTGCATTTATTTGCTTAATAAGAAGTCAACATTAAAGGTCTGACATTTTTAGTTTCCTAACTTAAGTATTAGCATATTTTGCCTATGTGTTATTTAAACATTTTTAAATTTAACATTTACAAATACCATTTTGTTCCTTGTTGTATTCCTTAGTTACTATTAAGGCATAAACATTGATTAATAATTATAATAATAACAGAGTATAGCATTTAAATGGTTCTTACGTTATAACAGCCCCATTTTAAGTGCTTTACATAAAATCCTTATAATTTTCTGTTTTATATATAGTATCCTCAACCGACCTGTGAGGTAGGTACTATACTTATCTCTGAAAGAATGAGAAAATGACATACAGTTAAGTGCCTTGCCCCAAATCATACAGCTAGTAATATCAAAGCCAAAAATTAAATCTAGGAAGAATGAATTTATATTACTTACTCTTCAACAAGCTATAATGCCTTTGCATAAATAGTAAGTCTCATTTTATTTCAATGTGTTTTTTCTTAATTTCATCTTTATTATTCCAACTGGGCATGTTTTCACATGCTTTCTCAAGACCTTGTGTTAAATTTTAACTAACTTTCCTTTTGTCAGTTCTCATCAGAGATATACAAGAATTAATTACCTTAACTATGGCATTAAACAACTAATACATAACAATTTGTCTTTTTTCTAGAAGATTCTAGTCAAGCTTAAAATGTTCTTAAGGATCTACTATATTGGAGAGAGTTCATGAGTCTTTACAGTTGGAGTACAATGATTTCTTTATTCTCATTTCGCTGGTTATAAATGTCAGACTATTAAATTTCATAATATGAAATTAATTCCAGGATTTATTTTTGTTTGTTTTTGTCCCTCCTTTTTGTTCTCCTTTTTTCTTCATGTCCACCACTATCACTTAATCAGGAATAATGAATAAGATATTAAGTTAACTTGATTTGGGAAGTTAGTCTGGCTCAACTTTTTCTGTCAACTTTTTCTCACGATTTTTGGAATGTCTATTCCAAACTATTCGATGGCTTCCATTTTTGTATGTATTAAATTCATGGTAAAGTTCTAATATCTCACTAAATAATGTATAGTCTATAGAAGGTCGTGTTTTATAAAACAGGTGCTGAGACAAAGATTAAGATGCAAGTAACTTATTCAGGAAATGCTACCAAAAGAAACTGAATGAGAGAGTGGAAGAAGCAGAACGACGACTGGGAATAGATCAAGTCAGGATGCAATTAAAAAAAAAAAAGAAATTACAGCCTGATCCCACAGAAAGATTAACCTTCAGCATTTGTTTTACCTGAAGGCAAGGGCTCTGTGTTTATGGGGTTTGTGCTTAAAATCTCTGTGACACAAAGGATCAGACTGTCAACTCAGATGCATACTAATCAAAGGTCTTAATCACTTCCAAGATTTACTAATAATCTTAAGGACACAGAACAGCAAGAGCTTCTGACCAAGTAGGGGGAAGGTTGAGACATCACAGACATCTACAAGGCATGCACCCTGGCACAGAATAATGGATGAGGTCTCTAAGCGAAGTTCCTGGAGTTATCTCTCATAAGGAGGGAAACATTTAAATTACAAAACATCTAATCTTATACTCTAGAAAGGTGAGTAGTTTATAGGTTCATATATCATGAATGATCTTTTATTTAAAGACTTTCAACAGATAAGTCATTTCCCTCCTTGTACTTACCTTTAGCCTATTTACTTGGAAAGTTAATGGACTGGAAAAATAAGCTAAGTCACCTGATTTTGTTGCCTTACCCTACGGGTGTTTCTCCAGTGAATGGATTATACAGGCTGGTTTGCTTTCACTTCTTCCTGGGGTAGAAAAGATCTAAAGAAATCTGGAAGGAACACTGAGAGTAACCAGTCCATAGTATGTCATAACCCAACACCAGCCTCCATTCCCGACTCCTTTCATTATGCATCACCTCTAACAAACCAGCTGAATTTCTCCAAATAAAATATCTTCACACTTTACTTCTTCATCTTGATTTATTTTTGTAAATACTATGGCATGCGAGAACCACAGATTTTAATGCCAGTACCATTTCCATTGTGGAGGCCACTTATGACTCAGTAGTAGGATCATCACTCTGTATCTTCACTTTACATTATTTTTATTATAGCATCTACCATACTCTAACACAATTATTTACTTATATAAAAGATATTTCCAAGTATATTAAGTTTAATAGGTCCCTGTGTGGATAAAAATAAGGTCCTATGGAAAGTAACCTGATAGGGTGATCGGATCATAAGTTCTTAACTGTGCAGGTCATGATGGGTAGTCATATCCTGCCCATTGTTCTTATGTAGCTAGATGAACATACTTTTGAAATAAAGGCAACCAACCTCAAAGAAGCACACGATCTTGTTAACTTTTTTGCATTCTGATCCCTGCCTTTCTTCTCCCATATCCACGAAATCTTCCTAAAAATTTCTCCTTAATTTCAAATGCATAAAAGAAGCTGCAAATCTGTTACTCTCTGGAGTATCTGAGATCTTGCTCTCAGGCATATGTCATCAGTTTGGTTCAAGCAAGCTCTTATAAAATTCTCTACAGGTTTGGACATTTCTTACATCAATACCTGACTCTTTTCAGATTCTAAAAATTTTCATACACATGCCACAGAATTTTTTTTTTCCATTCAATAATATGGGGTCAAAGATTCCTGAATCCCAATCATAGACCCTAGATTGAAAAAAAATATATAAAAAAAGTATATTTATTGACAATAAGTTCTCTATCTTATTTACCATTTCACATTCTGTGCTCAGCTTAATGCCTGTTCAGTATGGAAAGATTAATTTTTAAGACTGTGGTCTTAAAAATCCCTTTACTTACAGAATGATCTCTCTTCTCCTTAAATGTAAACCACACTCATAGCAAACTTCTCACCTTTGCTTTCTTTGTTCATTTAAAAAAATAGTTTATAATACTACATACTCAGTACTCATGTTGGCATATGACACATAGTGACTTTACTAATCCTCATTGCAAACTGATGAAGTACTTTCTATTGTTATCTTAGTTTAAGAAACTTGATGGCCAGAGTGGGTGAGTGAATTGCTTAAGGTCACAAAGAGATTAAATATCAGTATAGGGATGCCACCCACATAGGCTGCCTAACACCAGAGTTCCCACCTTTTCTCCCATTTTATTGTTATTTTTTGTTTTTAATTGAGGTATAATTGACATGTAACCTTATAATAGTTGTAGGTGTATAACGTAATGATTCAATATTTGTATACATTGCAAAATAATCACCACATTAAGTCTAGTTAACATGTTATCTTACATAGTTACAAAAAAAAAATATTGTGATAACTTTTAAGATTTACTCTTAGCAACTTTTAAGTACACAATGTAGTATTATTAACTATATTCACCATATTACAGGCTACATCCCATGACATTTATTTTATAGCCAGAAGTTTGTACCTTTTGACCACCTCCCATTTTTAAAATTTTTACCCACTTTCTAATTTTTACTTTAATTTCTAATTTATTTTTTTCAGTTATAAAAAAGTAAATATATGCGTGTGTATCTATGTGCATTAAACACATATATACCCAACAATCAACCTAAGACATAAAACGTTATAAATATACGTTAACTCATTGTGTTTCTTTCAATGATGTGCCCCTCTTCATACCAGACATAGCCACTAATCTGCATTTGACTTTTGTCTCTGCTTTTCATATCTCTCTACTTTTATTCCATGTCTATAAACAACACATAATAATTTCTTGCAGTAAACATTTGCACATATGTATTATTGTAGTGCATTGTTTTCTGCAAGTCACTAATTTCCCTCAATTTGATGTTCTTTTTGAAATTCACTAATTTTATAAAACCTCATAACAATTCATTGAAATATGTCAAAACTCTTTATTGTTTTCCTGAAGGAATTTTTGCTTGCTTCCACATTTCAATATGAGATAATACAGTTGAGAAAAATTTCAAAGCTATTTCTTTTTGCACAAATCCAATGTTTTCTACCATCAGAGTAAATATTTAGGAGTAAAATTTATCCTTTAGAATATATGGGTTTTCAAATTTATTAGATCTTGACAAATACATTTCAATTTTGTTGATCAATTTAAATTTTCTGCAATAATATGTAAATTTCTATTTAACTGTATCTTGTAAATATTTGATATTTTTGGATATTAAAATTTGTCACTTAATAGATAAAGTATGTAAAAGTTAGCATATTTTAATATATTTGTGGCACTTCTTCAATTGTAAATTGACTATTTACATCTTTTTTTTTTTTGGCTAATTGTATTTATTATTTGTCTATACAGGTTCTTTCTATACAAAACATTTGTTGAGCATCTGCCTTGCTTGTGTCTTCTTTAAGAATGGGGCATGTCATTTCACTTTACTCATAGTATTTCCAAAGTATAGAATTTTTAAAATTTTTAATGTAATTATATCATACTTTCACTTTACGTTTCGTAAATTGTGTCATGTTTGAGAACTCTGTCCCTACCCTTGATCATGAAGCTGTGAATTGGATCTATTTCTAAGTTCTCTGTACCACCTCTCTCTCTCTCTTTCTCTTTCTCTCTTAATAGCTCTTAGACCATTCAAGCTGCTATAACAAAAATAAACTGGGTTTAAACAAAAAAAAAATATTTCTTTCTCATAGTCCTGGAGGGTGACAAGTCCAAGATCCAGGCACTGGTAGAGTTGGCGTCTGGTGACAATCTACTTCTTAATTCACAGTGGAAAAAGTGAGAGAGTTCTCTGGGATCCTTTGGATAAGGGCACTAATTTTATTCAAGAGGGTTCCTCCCACATGACTTAGTCATCTCTCAAAGGCCCTATCTCCTAATGCTACAATATTGGGGCACAGAATTTCATCACATGAATTTTAGGGGACACATATATCCTCTTCATAACACTACTTTTCATCGCTACTGCAAAATCATAATTATATATTTCCAGTAATTTTGATATGATAGCTCATTTGAAATCACTATAGTCAGGTTTTTATTACACTCTCCCACAAACTATACTGATAGTTCCCAGATCAAATTGACTCTGAAGGGCTGCTGTGTCTCTTTCCAAAGCATCATTTGACATTTTTGGCAAATTTATTTCTCAAACACCAGTTTCTTGATTTCTGTGATATAAAAATATATATCTAAATATTTTCTAATTCTTCTCCAAACTCTTTGATTACTTTTGCAATGTCTTTCGACAGTTTCTATTCTTGGCCTATATCAGGGATGCTGCAATTTCTCCAGAGGTCCAGTCTTAGCCTTCTTTTATATGTTTTACTTATCTAACCATATTTTCTGATATCACTTCAGCAGCACTCATTAGGATGATGACTTCCAAATATGCATTTCATAACTAATTTCAAATAGAGCTTTAAACTTACATTCTCTACTGAAAGGATACATATATTTGTTTCCTTATTTCTCAAGTGAGTTCGTCTAAAACTAAAGTAAAGACCCTTTCTCCTAATTCTATTTGGTGTCACCTAGTTTAGGAAGTTATATCATTCATCCTAGTCCCAATACAAAACCTGACTGTTTTCAACTCCCTTTCACTTGCAATCTTTATCCAGTTGATGTCAGCGATTTGATACGTCTAATGCTGTAACAATTCTCAGACATATTCCATCTTTTTAAAGCATGATTATTCTTTCTCAGTATAGATCCTTAGCATCTTAGCTTGGGAAGCAACACTTCTAGATATGACTGTTTGAAATCTAAGAAATGTCCTGCTAATAGATAGCTCTTTCATTTCATTCAATACTGAGTTAATAAAACTCAATGGCCTATGAGTTATTAAAACCTAGTGGCCTAACAGCATCTCCAGCCATCATCCACTACTATGAATGCCCATGGTTAAAACCTATTTTTCACTGGAATAAAACAGTGGAAAACAGTTTCTTCTGTCAAGGAGTCAAGGAGTTTAAGGGTAGATATGTAGTTAGAAAAATATAAGAAACAGAAAATATATATCATGTGGCACACGAAGCATATTGGTATGCATTAATTTCTCACAAAACATTTATGTGCCCATACAGATTAAATAAATATTTAAGGCTTAATTAGAGAAGATTCTGTGGAGAAACACATATAAGGGTACACAGAAGAACATATATCCTATGGTCACCATAGTTTAATACATAATAGATATCCTTGTTAGGGTATGTAAGAGTAGTCTATGTGAACTTGCCAGAACAGCCAGGCAGATATTTGGACATTTTAGAAAACTGAATGTTCTTTTAGTTACATGAAAGAACACTGTCTTTTAAAATATATATATATATATATATATATATATAAAATTCTGTGCCTTATACATTGGCATCAGCACTCAACTTTTGGACGTTGTTGTTTTTCTTTAGTTTTCCTGTCTGTAAAATGGAGATAATGTTAATTTCCATCTCCTGGGTGCTGAGAAGATTGATTTAAACTTATAAAATACTTTGAAGGTGAAAAGTACTTGTGCTTATTGGCTGTAACACTGATCCAAAAAAAAAAAAAAAAAAGGGAAAAGCAGTATTTGTTTGAAAAGTATTTTCTATAAAGCAGCAAGGGTAGCAGTAGAGAAACAATGAATTGTAGAAATAAATATAGGAAGATAGCTTTTAAAGGGTGCAATATTTTATGATCCAAATTTCCCAAAATGCTTTGAGGTCCTTCTTGTTTACAGGGCTTATACGTGGTTTCCTACAGTCACTATATAGAAAGAGAAAAATAACATTTTCCATATCAAAATGAAGAATCACTGTCTTCAGCTACAAAGAGCCCAGATTGTCCAGTTTAAAAGGTATCAGGTTAGATTAGGATTGAAAGCAAGCATTTAATTTTTCCAATATATGTCTGAAGAAGAGCTTTCATTGAATTTAATCATATGCATTATCAGTTTCATGGCACTAAATTATTTAAACACTTAATGATTATAAACACAAATTATTAAATTATCGTTGAAATTGACAAGTAAATAGGATTGAAACAAACATGGTATGGATGGATTATGTTGGCCAAAGGTATCTCTTATTAATCACACTCAGCAAAAACAATGGCAAAGTCAAGAGTTTGACATTTTATGATTTATATAGTTTGTATTATAAGTACTTAGTTACAAGAAAGAAACCTGTCATTGTAGTTTCATTAATGTGGCTTCTGATTAAATTCTTTAATTCTGTTGTTTTACTGTTCTGATATTCTTTTTATTAGTAAGGAGACAGGTTTATTTGTTAAAATAATTGATCAATAAAAAGTCTGTAGAGTAAAAACTCGATAGATTGGAATTCTATGTTGAACTCAGATGTAAAATTAAGCAGTAACAGAGAATTGCTTTTAGACAACAGTTATGCTCTATTTACAAGATAAAGCAAGACAGGAATTCAGCAATTGATCAGAGGACTTTATCGGGGAAAACAGAAAAATAGAATATATTAAGCATTTAAGAACATGGTATTGTTTGTGTCACAGAACTGTGCTCACTTTCATTCCTGAGTTGTTTAATCTAAGGTTCCAAAGACGAATTTAGTAAATGTTGAGAATATTCAAATAAACTGACCCTATGGACTAAAACAAAACTGTTAAAAACTTTTAGGTTGATCAAAGAAATCTTATTTTTGTGATAGTGACCTACTATTTTACTTAAAAAAAAAAAAAAAGCTAAAGAGGACATAGATTTCTTGCTATGGCAGTTAATAATTTTTAAAAATTTTATTTAAAAAATTATTTTATTTTATTTTTAATTAGAGTTGAAATTCAATATTATGTTAGTTTCAGGTGTACAGCACAGAGGTTATGTAACTTATGAAGTGATTCCCCCCAGTCTAGTACTCACCTGGCACAATTCATAGTTATTACAATATTATTGACTATATTCCTTCTGCTGTACTTTACATCCTGTGACTGTTTTATAATAATATTTACATGGTGGTTAGAATATGCTGCAGCATGTGGAAAAAATATATATGCCTTCGGGCTTATTGGGTTTATGTCTGGAATAAATTGGCTTTCTGCAGAAGCAGAGGGATACATCTAAAGTTTTGTTTTGCATGTGTTGTTTTTTTTTTTTTTTTAATAAACTCAACTATAAACTGTGAAAAGCATTTGGAATAGACTTTGCTTAAAGTGGTCATAGTTTTAATTCATTTTTCAAATAATTAATTCAAAATTTCGTTTTCAAAAAAATGAAAAACCACCTTGACCAAAAAAAAAAAAAAAAAAAACACACCTTAGATTAGTACTTATTCACTTTTGACTGATCCTGGTTAAGAGTCTACCTTAGAAAGTGGGCAACCATTTAGTTTGTAGTAGGTATTTCCATAAATGTGAATTATGCATCTCTACTCTCCATGTTGACAAGATGACTGGAGTTATTTAATGTTGACTCTAAAATTTAAAGTATATATACACATATATTTTATCTATGTGTGTGAATATATATATATGTATGTATATATAAACAATAACAAGTAAACAATAAGAATACCTATTCTATTCTTCTACTCTATTCTAAAAGCAAAATGGGCAAAGGCGGTCAAAAGTTATAAACTTCCATTGATAAAATCAGTAAATCCTGGGGATGTAATGTATGCACAGTGTCTGTAGTTAATAATACTGTTATATATTTGAAAGTTCCTATGACAGTAGATGTCATAAGTTCTCATAACAAGAAAAATAATTTGTGTGGTGATGGATGTTAACTAGGGTTATTGTGGTATCATTTTGCAATAAATACATATGTTGAATCATTATGTTGAAACCAATATAATTATATCTTAATAAAACAAGTCTTTCTAAAATTATAAATATAGGTATTGAGTATACTGTCATTATTAACATCATTTGCTTTATAGAGTCCATTATTCCCATTTAAATATTTCTGTCTTACTCATAACAATTGACTGAGTAGAAATCTACATTAGTATAACATGAATAAAGGGGTGCATTTTGTGAATTACGGACTAAGATTCATAGTCTAAGCAAATCATATATTTCCCCTTATTTTTCTAAAACATAGTCCTCTTTCTCTTCCTCCTGCATTTCTCCCTTTCCCTTTCCTGCTTTCTTTTTTTTCTTCTGTTGCAACCGTCTCAGCAACAATAGCACTTGATGAGGTATTTTGCTATTAAAAGTAGAATCTCTAAGTGAAAAATAAAGTTAATAAATAGGCAAGAATTAACTCCTATTTAGAAGTAAAATTGCCATCATCACAATCAAGCAGTTTAAAGCTTCAAGTTATCTATAAAAGAGAAAATATTTAAAATGCCATGTGAATAATGGTATCTGAATTTGAGAAATAAATAAGTTCATTTCACCTGGAGTTTCATTAAGAAAACTATTAACAACAACAACAAAAAACTGATTACATCTATAACAAGATTATAGAAATCTAAATCTAATATTTATATTAAATATGAATTAGAGAATATTGATGTTTTATTTTAGGAAAAAATATATGAATCACCTTTGTACAAGAGTAATATTAGTGTTTGTTTTAGAGCTCGTCGCTCTTTTTATATACAAAATGAGAACTAAATCCAGACTTTATAAAAATTACATTATTTTTGTTCTGAACTTATTAAAATAAACCATCCTCATATTACAAAAGGTTACATGAATTTCATGATATAACTAAAGTGATGAGCGTGTATGATATAATGCAATATATTTTCAAAATGCCTTTCTTAGAAATCGAAAGGAAGCGTGTATGTATGTGTGAGAATGCAAAAAGAAAAAAGAAATAAAAGGTGTAAGATGGGTAAGTACTTCCCCCATTATACCTAATTAGACTTAATGAGAAGTAGTTCTTAACTTTCAATCAAACTCAATATAGCATAATATTAAAAAAAAAAACTTTTAGATGAATATTTTAAAGCTGGAATATTATCCTTTTTCCATTCTATTCCCTTGATAATAGATTTTCTTATTTAGTCCTAAATTTTTGAGATGTAATTATTAAAATATATGGCATTCAGTCCATTTTTCTATTATAAAACTTTTATATTAACTAAGAGTTGTCGAGGTTGTCAAGGAAATTTACCAATTTATGTCAATCATTTGGGTTCATAATTAAACACAATTCTTTTTTGAGACTTTTATGTAAAATCTGTAAAGTATTAGGTCTTGGATACATTATACCCGTGACTTACATGAATCCTTCGAAAAACCTGTTAGAAATTATGACATTATTTTATTATGAATTGTCTCAATTTATGCTCATTAAGCGTCATGATGCAAAATAGTAGAATATATTAATTTGAGGTCTATGAACAAACCTTCATAGAAGATAAACCTATTTAAGTTGGAATATGTTGATATCCTTGTAATAAGAACAAGAAATCAGGGTCGTGAGACTGAGGCAGAGAGAAGCTGGAGCTAAAAAAGAAATAGGGAGAATGCGATTTTGTGGTATTTTCCCTCAAAATCCATAAATCCAGTGAATCATGGGAAAACAGCAGAGAAACCCAATCTGAGGAGCATTCTATAAAATAACCGACGGATACACTTCAAAAGTGTTGAGCTTATGAAAAAATAATCATTGAGAACTTACAACTGGAGAACAATAAGAAGAAAATGCAACATGGCATCAGATAGTAAATGCTGGAATAGGAAAAAAAGGACATTAATGGAAAAACTGGTCAAATTTGAATTAAGGCTACAGAGTAGGTCACAGTATTGTACTGTTAACTTCTGGTTTGTGACACGTTTACCATGGTTTTTTAAGATATAAACCTTGTGGAAAATTGAGTAAAGGGTAAATAGAAAGTCATTTTACAATTTTGCAATTCTTATGGAAACATAAAATTATTAAATAGTACTGATAATAAAGAATATTAATAAAACAGATTAAGAAAAAACAAGAAATAAGAGAATTTATAAGAAAATTGTAAGTAGGCCACAGGGAACCAAACTGTGTGGAAACCAGTTAAAGCTGAAACATTATCAACACATTTCTTAATGATACTGAGGTTTATATATGATTATAGAAATGAATACCTACATTGATCCCAAAGATATAATATATGTATTAAAATTGATTTGAGGCTGTTGTGTCAATTTTCTGTGTCTGAATTTAGACATTGCCAGGATAAATAATAAGCTTTACATTATAACTAGGTCTTAAGAGTTTTAGATGTACACATCAATATATTCTGCACAGGGACAGAAGAATAAGCAATTCTTCATCCTGCCTCTAGGTAACATAGTGAGGAGTAATGGGAGGAAAAGAGATGTCCAAATTGTACTCCTAGCGTAAGACTAACAGAAAAGATTACATGAGATTAGAGATCGAAATCGAAGATTTTCTTTTTGTTACCAAATATTGGTGACTCCAAGAAAAAAATAAGAGAAACCAGAGCAAAGCACAGAATGAGGACTAGAGTAAGTAGAAAGGGAAATGCTATACAGATTTCCACATCCAACAAGGCCATCCACTCGACCTGAGTTTAAAAAACGGAGTTGTTAATCAAAAGTTGTGTAATATGAAAACAATAAGTATGTGCAAACAGTGAGCTGAGAAATTGCCTATAACTTTTCAATCCTCTTCTATGGTCTAATGACACTCTTAAAGATAGCAAGTATTCCATGGGGGAAGAAATGTATTTTGGTCAGAACATTTTGAAAAGATCATATTAAAGAAAGATAAGGAGGTTTCTCTACTTATTGAATACTCAGAGACTTTCGGATGGAAATGTGCTTTTTAACACTTGCAGCTGAAGGAGGTAGGCATCCAGGATTTGTGAAGAATTAAAGAAAATATCATATTACAAAAAATTTTTTTGCCACTAAACATTTTCTTTTATCCTAAGAAAACTTACCCAAATAATGATACATGCACACAGCAAACATATTTACTATTACTTTAAATAAATATATTTGGTGCGACTATTGCTTTCATTTACCTGAGTCTTTGCTTCCTTTCTTTCTTAGCATTTTTGTATTCCTGGGTCTCTAGTTTCAATGCCTGCTAATGCCCCTGGCTGCTAACAGAGGTCCTACGAGTTCACTGGTTACTCTTTGATAATGTAAGAACCTGACTTCAATAATTAATAGGTACAGGATTCAATGTTTGGTGATCTATTGGCTCATTGGTATCTCAAGGGACTGAGCATCTTTGTCTTTCTGCTTTGCCATCTGAGATATCAGAGCAATTAACTCTCAGAGATGTAGGATGGCAACCAGTAGCAAGCGAGTCTATAAGCTGCTTTATAAATGTCCAGTAGAAGAGGATAATTCTGTCTATGCTTTACAAGTAGCTGTCTTCAAATTCATCTCGACTGGCCTACACTGTTTCCTGAAACAACAGCTGTGTTTAGGAGGATAGATTGTGTCCATTGGTTAAAGGCTATTGGAGCTTAAATGATAAAATGTAATTGGTCAGAAAAAGGAACACATGATAGTGATGTTTTAGGGTGTATGTAAAACCACTGGAAATATCAAGATCTTGGTAATGAATGCGGAAATGAGAGGCTGAACTTTGGTGGAAAATAAGATTATAGGAGAAAGACTTCCAAGAAACTGAAAGAACAGGGAATTGGAATAACCATTTATATTTACTTTGAAAACACCAGTACTTAGTATTGAAAAGAGCTAGGGACTAAATTTTTAGCAATGTTACTCTACTATTTAACAGATTTATGAAACTAAAAGATTTTTATGAAACTAAAATCTAAAAGAAGTGACCATAATTTGTGACTTATAGTTATATTCTCAAACAAAAGTAATCAAATTTAAATAAAATAAAACCATTAAAACAGGTGTACTCTATACATACAACTGATATTTTTTGTTACTAGAAATCCTGAGGAAATTCTGACTAGAAAGAAAAGCCTACTAAAGGCTGTACATGCTACAAAATAAATCTAAGAAATATATTTTCATTTAAAGTTGAATATGTGATTATTAACAATAGCCTTTTCTTTAAAGTAATAAAATTTCCTAAGAGAAGCATTATTTTACTCTACTAAAATGGACAATTAATGCATAAAAGTAACTCAAATAAGTCTTGATAACTTTAGGTAAAATTTATTGTAAGCTACACTAAAAAATTGAATCAAATGGTAAAGCTGAATATGAATATACTATAGCATAAATGGCCTTATTTTGTATAAAATTTGTAATAAATTTATACTGATTTAAGTATAGAACTCACCAGATTCTCCTTGGTTGTGCATAAATTTCAAAAATCCTAATTCACTTGGAATCTGCACATGGAATTTTAGAGATGAAAATATTAATGGCCATGAAGTGAGAGACATGACAGAAATGTTTGGAGATGTGGTGCTTTTTTCCCTCCTTTGGTAAATCTTTTAAACTCTGTAATGTTATTACAGTCTTTGGACCAAAACAACTAAAAAGCCACTATCCGTAATGAGTATTTATAGACCGTAACATAGATTCTATTTTATCGTTTTATCACCAATACTGCATTCATCCACCTATGGACATCTTCATTCTTAAGCTCTGTCTTCCTATCTTCCTGTCTACTTTTTCCTGTTTAAAAACTCTTTCCACTTACAGACCAGATCCTATCTCCTCCCACATACTTAATGATGTCTGTCGGTAATTCTTCCCTTTCTTACATCGAGCTATCTATACTCTCTACCCTATCATTCCCTTCAGAATAACGATATCCCATTACTTTTCTCCATCTTGACAGTCCATCTTTTACATTTTTTCTCCGTCAGCTATTACTCTGCAACTTTACTACTCTTTTTAGCAAATTGCCTCAAAGAGTTGTCTTTATTCACTTTGTAATTTTGTTAAGAACACTCCACTTACTGTATTTTGTTAAAGTCACCTTATATCCACTATACTGTTAAACATATTTTTAATTTTTGGTGCTCCACTTAAGTCAGCACTCAGCTTTTATTAGCAGTATTTGATACAACTGATCCCTCTATTTTCCTTCAGGGCCATTTCTCCCTCAGCTTTCATGACACCTCCTACTTTACTGAACACATTCTGGATCTTTCTTGATGATTCTTTCTTTTCTTCCTAATTTCTTTAATTCGAAGGGTCTCAGGGCCCAGACTTTGAACTCCCTATTTTCAATGGCTACAAGTTGTCCAGTCTTGTCTACACTCCTGGTATTATTTGTTAAAATTTCCAGCTCAGAACTCTCTCATGAACTGCAGACTCATCGGTATAGTACACTGTTTTAGTGACATCTCTACTTGGATGTCTAATAGACATTTCCATCTTTGCAAATCTAAACTTGAGTTTTGATTCCCCCCCATAAACCTGCTCTTCTTACAGCAACTCAATAACAACTGCACCAATACAGCTGTTAGACAAAACAACAACAACAACAGCAGCAGCAGCAGCAATAAAAATCACAGAATTATTCTTAACATCCTTTATTTCTCTATATTAAATCTGTTAAGGAATCCTGTGGTCTCTATCTTCAAAACATATCCAGGATCTTACTCATTTTTCCCAACTCCCCTATTCCAACAACTCGATGGCTGGAGCAACTAACATCTCTGGTCTGCATAATGCAGTAGCCTCCTAACAAATCTCCTCACTTCTACCTTTGATTGCCAAGAACCTCTTATTAATATAGCGATCAGAGAGGTCCACTTGAAATGTAATTCAGATCATATCACTACTCTGCTCAAAACTATGCAGTGATCCTAACTTCACAAGAGCAAAACCTATAGGGCCCCTATAAGGACATACCTGATTTCCCCAGTTACAACTTTTAATTTGGTTTCTTCTAGCACCTCTCTTGCTAACTCTCCTTCAACCACACATGATAGCCTTCTTTCCAGGCGCTGAACGTAGCAGACTCTCTCTGCTACAAAACCTTGTCACAAATTGTTCCCTCTGTCCTAAATGCGTTTTCCCCAATTGTCTGTATGACTCATATTTGAATCTTTGCAAAAATGTCACGTCACTAGGCCTCCTTTGACCAGCGTAGATAAAACTGCAACCTGTACCATTCGATCCTTTCAACTCCTCTGCCCTGTTCTACACGTTTTTCCTCTATAGCCTTTATCACTTTCTAACTTACTTATTTGCTTTTAAATTATATTTTTTGTGTAATTTCTGTATTCCCTAATAGATGCTTGTCGAAAAGCAAGAATATTTGGTTTGCTAATGTATCCCAAGGACATCAAATTTATTGATGCATGATGGGCACTTATTTCTTTTTACCTAAATGGAATAACAAGAGCTAATATTTAGTGAGCACTTAATGTCTGTCAGACACTGTACTAAGTGCCTTACATGTCTCATGGATATTATCGTCACTAATATACAGCTATTGACGGTAGAGTGGGGGGGAGTCAAATATTATTCTAAGGGCTGTAGATACATTAATTGTATCCGAACAACAAACCATATGATGTAGGTGCTAATACATTTTCCATTTTGTCAAAAAGAGAAAACGAAAATACATATAATTATGTAACTTGCTCAAGGCTACATAGCTAAAAAGAAAATTGTGAAGCTGGTGTTCGCAACTAGGCAGTCTGGCACGGGCATCCAAGATTTTAACCACACATATACTATCTCATGTTAGAAAGCAGAGGAGCTGAGATTTGAAGAGAAGCAGTGTGATTCCAGAGCCCACGTTCTTAATAACCAACATACATTTCATTCACTGCTAGACTATTAGCAATAAATCAGGGCCCTTTGGCCAACAGAAGGTATTCTTTTTAAGTTCTATTAAATTGTGAAGAGGTACTAGAAAGAAAAAATAAAATGCCATAAAACTATTTAATGTCTTCAGTGACTTTGAGATATAGGGACTTAAAGAAGTTTTTAATCTTATGAACCCATTCTATCAATGTCCGCACTGAATGCCACTCCAAGTAATATGTAAACAAGAATAAGTACCAGCAGGAAACTAAGCGTGACACTTAATCACTATAGGCTGCACTTGTTATTTCAGCAAAATGTGACGAGTTTGAATTAGATGAATTAAAAATTTCCATTTTTAAAATGTTAGAACACAAGTAACAAAGTGAATTTACATTATACCTTTACTATTTTCTTTTATAATTTCATATGAATTATTTTACACAAAAAATATTTTAAAATCATTATCATCATCATAATGAACACTATTGTTTCTTGTGAGCCATATAGTAAATTTAAAAGTTATTCGGCATAAATAATGCTAATAAATATATTCACAGATGACAATGATGAGAAGGAATGCATTTATATCAACAATTGCAATAAATTCTACTTGGAATTTTTCCTGCATTGGGAATGTAATTATAATTTCTCCTTTATAGTTTATTTCATAAAAATCAGAATACATTGCCACAATGTTAATTATATCCATAATAGTTACAAATTTAATGTTTATAGACTTCAAAGACTCCACAGGATATATTGTTTTTAAATGTACACTTTCAAGTCCTAATTTCTTTATAAGTTTTATGGGAAATTTGTGTAAAATTATCAGATAATTAAGGAAATCTAATTTACCATAGAGAAAAGAGTTTCATGGAAACATCTGCCGAGAACTTTGCATGGAAATTTAAAGAGCTTATTCTGAACATTTTCAGAACATGCTGTGGTTCATCAAAACCGTTTTTGAAGGTTTATTTATAAATAAGCGGAATTTAATTTTTCCTTTCAACATAGTCCCAATCTAGATTTAAGAGTCTCGAACAATATAACTCAAGTTTTCTTCCTGATAAGAGGATACTTTAAAAGCAGCTGCTGTCATATAGAAGAAAACTAGAGCACAACTATATGTTTTATCTTTAATTTTATGTTTCAGTCATTTTTCTTATTTACTAAAATATACATTAGATATGATGGTTGCTATATTTGAAAATGGACAGTAAAAAACTTGTTTATATAGTTCATGTCTTCATTCTTGAAAGGTTATTTCCATTTAAAAAGTTTACTTGTATATAAATACATACACACATACGAATTGCATTTTTGCAGGTCAAAAATAGTCAAATTTTTTATATATATATATATTTATGTGTGTGTGTGTGTATTTGTGTGTATCTATAATACTTTTGGGTTTGAAATGGTTTAAAAGAAATCAAAACTTTACAAAGGATTTTATCAGAAAGTTTACCCCAAATTAAATAATGTCGAAATAGGATAATACGCAACTATAAAATTTAGGGTTACATTTCATTTTATATTATATTAAAATCAGATTTGTATGTTCACTTTCCAAATAAGAACATAATATATACAAAGACTACTGAATAGCATGAAGACATGAATGATTCTCATGAGTTCTATATACAACAAAACTGGTAAAAACAATTTAACAGAAGCATTTTATTTAGAAATAATCTATTTTTAACATTTAGGATTAATACTTACAATGATTATTCAATTATATATAACATATATATTTGGGTATTTCTGTGAGAAAATGCTTTAACATTTAATTGGAAGGTTAACTGAATACTTGATTTTAGTAGGACGGTTAAAAGAAGATTTAAAGGCTACTGTTGCATTTTTAGAGTCTCTCCCTGATTCGATAGTAAAATCTTTGGGGATAAAATTATAACGTTTGACATTAGGGCCTGTGTCAGTTACATCCTTATGTTTAAGCAGTAAAACCTTCCAGCAGCAATTTCTCCAGCAATGAGCCTATGCAATGATCCTCACCCTAAGAGGCGTCCAGAAATTGGTTTAATGTAAAATAACATACGGTCATATTATTTACTGTTAAGTGTTTGAAAGGTCAGGATCTATTTCAACAATACGTGTTAGACACAAAGGCATATTTGTAAAATGTCAGCATCATTGTATTTATATTTGGTTAATCTCACTTCCCTCTTAGATTATCGAGCTTCTCTTCATATCCCGATTGATAAACAACTGATTCACTTTCAAGGTTACAGAAATAACCTTTTATTTTTTATAAGTCATATATTTTGTGATTTAAAAAACTGCCAATTTTTATTTGGGAGATAGAATTGTGGAGTTTTAAAAACACTTTTATGACATGTCTATGTAATATGTCTAATATTTTCAAATTTTTAAATATGTTTTAATATTTTAAAAGGAACACATAAAATGTTTTATATCTCTATAAAAATTAGTGTTATAATTTATAAATTTATTTAGAGTTGCTACTTTTTGTCATGTGTATTAAAAAGGCATGTGCTTAAGAATCAGATAGGTTTGCTTTTGCTTTTATAAAACTTATATATACTTATTCCACATTCTAGAAGTATTGTGTACATATTACTTGTGAAGATACTGGGCACACACATTTACTTTGAAAATGCACTGGGTTATTCCAAGGTGCACACGTGTCTATGAACTACAAATCTGTCACAATGTGCACATAGCAGAAGCTGAGAACACACCCAGCAATAACTAAACTTAATAGTATTAGTTTCTCACAAGGGCACACGACAGATTACAAATAACAATATTCACTTCCATAGATGATAAACTGCTATTTATTAATATAATAAGGAGCACATTAAAAGGTTCACTGAAATTTAAGATTCGTAAGCTAAAGTGAACATATTGTAACACATATTAATAAAGTGTGGGAGGGCTATTTAATGCTTTAGAATATTGCAAAGCTTTCACTAGTTATTTATGCATAAAGATATTTGAAAATTCCAATGGTTTCAGGAAAGTTGTTTTTTAACATCTCCACCATCGATGTTTTGTACTGGCTACTGCTTTCATTTGTGTTATTTCTGATTTTGGGCATAAAAATATTGTTGATTTTGCCTGATCAGTGTAACTTTAGATTGTTGAGGACTTTAGTGAGAAAACTATTAAGTGTTGTAATCCACGTTTTCATCAGTGATGTTTTGCTTTTAAAATTATCTAGTATGTGGGTACTAAGGCATGTGTGTATTGTAGTTTAAATGCAAGCAATCTATTACTCATCTCTAAATCTAAGCCATTAAATTTTGCATTATGTCAATTAAAATAAATCAGTCCATTAAAAAAAAATAAGATTAGTTTTAGGTTCACAGCAAATCAAACTCCCACGAATCCCCTTACCATACATATTCACAGACTTCACCAGCAACATACCACACCAGAGTGGTATGTTTGTTACAACTGATAAACCAACATTGACACATTATCATCACCAAAGTCCACAGTTTACCTTAAGGTTCACTCTTGGCATTGTAGGTTACATGGGTTTTAACAAATGTACAATGACATGTATCTACTATTATAGTATCATAGAGAATGGTTTCAGTGCCCTAAAAATCCCCTGAGCTCCACCTCTTCATCCCTTCCTCCCACAGATGAGCAACTAGAGATCTTTCTACTGTCGCCACAGTTTTGCCTCTTCCAGAATACCATAGTTAAAATCAGAGAGTATGAAGCCTTTTCAGATTGGCTTCTTTTACTTGCATTTGAGGTTTCTCCCTGTCTTTTTATGACTTGACAGATCTTTTCTTTTTAGTACTAAGTAATATGCCTTGTATGGATGCTGTACAGTTTACTTATCTCTTCATCTTTGATGGACTTAGTTACTTCCAAGTTATGCAGTTAGTGAATTCAAACTTTGGAGTTATGAATAAAGTGGCTATACACATCTTCGAGCAAGTTTTTGTGCAGACAATTTTCAACTCTATTACCTTAAACAGTGGATGTCGGTTCTTAGATACTCTTTTAACCAAGCTGTGGTCTGCTAAACTGCTAACAAAGGATTATTAACAAGCAGTGTTATTGGTCACCCAAATATTGACTTTTCCTAGAAGTTTCTATTACCCCCACCTATACCACCAGATCAGATTCCCTGAGAAGCCACTGTGGCAAACCGGGTCAAGGTCATGCTTCCCATGAAATTTTATATACAGCTTTGGGGTGTCAACCTCTTCCCACGGGGGCCAGATTTATTACCACAGTTATTTTCCTGACCCTTACACTTTCTCTATTACTTCTCCACTCTTAGTCTGTCCTATCTAGGAATCCCCAGCTTAATATAATCTTAGTCAATTATTTTATATTTCCAAAATGAAAAAAAAATATTTTTGACATAAATGCCAGTGAATATTAAACAAATAAAAAAATGTACAAGTGCTGAGTAGGTACTTAAGCTAGAATGGTAAAAATTTATTCAGGAGTAGGACCGTAGCTTCATCTCAAAAAATACTGAAAAATTTCTATGTAAGACATTGTTCTAGGTGTGGTGAGTAATAGAAATAATGAAAAGATATAATTCCCATTTTGATATCCTGGAAATAACAACTGCAACATTTTTTGAGTTCCATGTTTGCTTCCATTCTTTAGTAAGAGAAATGAATGTAATGTGTTGATATTTTCAGGTGATTTCTGGTACATCTATTAAGCAACATCATAAAATAATTTATTAAATGAGATCTATTTCAAATATTCATTTTTAGTCAAAAGCAGTGTTAATATTTCTACCTCCATTTTCCTAAGATTGGATTTAACGTAACTATAAAATAACTAAAACTAGACAAAATCTGGCCATATACAATGTTTTAAAAATCAATCCATTTGTGCTTATTTTCTTTACAATTGGACCCCTACTATTTCTCAGGGAGAATTTGTCCTTTTGAGTTTGTCTGAACAAATTCAGACATGATGATTCAATCTCTCTAAGCAGGGGAACTTCTGTATCCAGGGAAACCAGTCTGAGCTGCCAGGCCCTAAAGTTAAGACAGGAGGAGCCCTGCTGGCTGGGATGTAAGGAAGCAATCTGCCATCCGTCTCTTTTAGTCAGGGCTGCTTTGTGTTGTGATACCTCCTGACCAATCTGGAGACACACCTGTGCCCCTTGTCATGTTTGTTATCTACCACCTCACTGTCCGTACCCACAATCCACCCATGGAGATGATGGTCACAATCAAAAGTGAACACTCTCAGATCTAGGCTGGTGTCTACGGCTCCACAGGCAAGCAAGGCAACAACAGCAGGAACAGCAGTTGTGTCTTTTGAATCACAGTGAGAAACTTCTATGATCTTCACGTAGCAGCTGCTTTCTTCCAGTCACCGAGCCAAAAGCACTGGCCTGTGTTCAATATAGTGTGAGAACTTAAGTTCTAGAATCAGAAAGACTGTGGTTTGACATCTGACTGTGCCATTTTCCACCTGTCAGATCAAACTGAATTATTTAACCATGTTGGGGCTCAGTTCGCCTTATCTAATAAATGAGGGTAAACAGAGAGGCTAATTTACAAAGTTGTTGAGTGGGTTAAATAAGACAAAATATCTAAATGGCTTGTGATGGTGCAGGAATGAAATAAGTACTTTATAACATTTTATAATATTTTTTTGTGGTGTGCTCACCAGTCCTCTTTTCTTTCACTTCTGAATATGTCGGAAAAAGGTCGGTAACCAAATATTTGGGAGAATGTGATTTAGGACAAAGGCTAAACTGTATTTTCATGATAATATGCAAGCTTACGCTTGAGATCTGCACCCTGTATTTATAGAAAAGTAAAAAAAGATAACAGGGTCTTTAGACCAAATTCCAAGTATGTTACGCGTGGCTCTAGGACGAGGCTGTGGGTCTGACTGTCTCACTCAGGCTTATCTGTGGAAAAGGAGATAAATCTCTGTCACTCAAGCTTATTTCCCACCTGGCCTCGATTGCCTAGCTCATGGCTTGGGCAACAAACAGTCTGTGCCTATTCCTGTATGAGAGCAGAATGAACAGAGAACATGCGACTGGCTTGAAAAGAAAAGGTCCTGATTAATCCATGAAGCCAGAAGAGCAAGAAGAATAAGAAAAGGATGAAGTGTATTTTAAATGATAATTGACATCTAATAAAGTGAGCCCTTTACACCTCTAATAAATCATTGCTTACTTGATGTCAGATGCTAAACCATCTACTCTATTATAGAGATGAGGATAAGAAAGGAGATGATAGCTCCCTTCCCAATCTTATCTAAATAATGAAATATTTCCTTTCTACATAAACCAAACAACCGCATACCATAGATAGATCAAAAGATGATTATCATCATCACCACTTCCTAATTACAATTATTGCTTTTTAAAATTATTTACCTGATTAACGAAGATCCTTGCTCATTTTGATCCTTCTATTCAGGACAATTTTGGAAAATAATAGAATTTCATTGACCACAGAAGGAAAATGATAAAAATGAGAGTCACTGGTGGCCTGAGTTCCTTCCCCCATTTTCCATGAAACATTCCGTGATTGATATCAACATGGACCTCGTAGGCACAGTGGTTTCGGCAACCACATGTCAATCTCCCTGACACTGCCCTCAGGATGTCTCCCAAGCTTTGATCTCAAGAAGCTCTTATCTTCCTATTCATACTGACACTATAAACACACATTTGAAATATAAACAAGCTGTTATTATCTAACAAAAGAACCTGCCAGAAATTGAAAGATGAAAGATGACATAAATTATAAAATGTATCATTAGTTTACATCATGTTAAGAAACTTACAATTAAAACTAATTCAACTAAAATGTACCCAATATTTTCACATCAGTTGTGAAATTTAAAATTAAAAGTTTTAAAATGTGAAAAAAGTTCATATTAGATAGAATTAATGAAATATAATATGTCAGATGTAGTATATAAATGCACACATATCTGGCTGTGCATGTCATTAATTGCAATATTAATATCAATTAATGACACCAGGTTTTCATCTATTTAAATAATTTTCATTTTGAAATGAAGAATCAAGAAATCAATAAATATATGTGATAAAGGGTACAATTAATGGATTTTACAAAGTTCTTTATCTTAAACATATTTAGGAGTTAAATTTCAACATTTTTATACCAGGGCAAGATATGCAAGGCCCTTAATTAATTTTTTTTTGTCAATAAGTATTGTTTGTTTGTTTTTTAAATTTAACTCTATGATAAGAATATTGGTTTAAATAACTTGGATAGTTACTTTCAGTCTAAAAACATGAGAAATACATAGAATTTCTGTTGGTTTTCTATGAGAAAAATGTAGCTAGACAAAGGAAACTCCTGATTTTTATTCCATATACATAAGTTTGGAGTTTGAAGTTTGAATTATTTATTGTTAGCAAGGTTTTTCCACTCCATTTTGACCACGTACAATGTATACAACTTCCTATCTCCAATAAGTTGACTCACCAAACAAAAATTCTACCTACATTATATTTGTTCTGCAAACATCTTTTATGTACACATTAATATATATACATTTTTACAATCAAAATCAGTATAATACCTTTTAATTAATCAAGTTGAATCAAGTGCATATCAAATGATCCTCAGATTTTGCATCTGACAATGAAAACTAAACTAAACTGGTTTTTGGTGTGCCCCAGGACAGATGGGTCCTTAATTGTACCCGTTTGTCCTGAATTCTGAACCTCTTTTAGATGGTTCTCATGCCTCTTATTGTAAACTAAAATAAACAAAAATGGAAGGAATTAAGCAATTAAAGTGCTGGTTATGATGCAATTTTTCAATTTTAATATTATTTGTAGTTAACATTAATAATATTTTATTTATTAAGTTTAATACTTAAAATAACTGTACATGTTAGGTGCCCATTTCCTCATTTTACAGGTGAGGAAACTGAATCATATCGGTAGACAGAAAAATTAAACTCAAAATAAAGCTATGTCACTTATTCGTCTCCACTTAATATTTTTATAATAGTAACATCCTTCTTATAATCAATGCACTTTGAGATGGCCATCTGGTTTATAGGTAATTTTTTTTTGTTTGTAAATAATTGTTTTGTAGTAGTAGGATAATTTCCAGGATATATTTTTAAGGCAAGAGTAAGTCACAAAACTTACAGCTTAAATTATCTTTTTTTAACAATTACAATGCTGAAAGATATTTATAAAATGAAAATAAAAATGCTTTTATTTATAACTCTATTACTATAAGAGCAATTTTTTAATTTTCCATTTTGTTTTCTAAATTTTTTTCTTTATAAAAATATTTTCTTTTCTATGTATTTGCAAAACTACCTATAATATAGCTTACACTTAAATGTGCAGTCATGTCACTAAATTTAGGTAAGAATTTCAGCAGTTGCCACATCTCTAGGATTTCTAGGCATCTTTTTCCTGCACTCAACCTTCCTGACTTCATACATTATGGTCTTTCTAAAAGTTGGTAACATTACTGGGTCAGAGGTGAAACTGATTTATTCCAAAATACTGATAATGCTATTTAAGATTAGCCACTTATATAAAATTTGTATATTTAATACTACCCATCAGAAAATACTGTTTCCTTGTATTGTCAGGACCCAGTATAGAATAATTTCTCTAAAAGAAGAAATTGTATCTTATTTATATTTATTTCAATTGCTCCATACTTCAAATTCTAGTGATTTTTCATATTTCTTTAAAAAAAGTTTATTTAAAAAAATCCTAAATAATATATATATATATATATATATATATAGAGAGAGAGAGAGAGAGAGAGAGAGAGAGAGAGAGAGAGAGAAATCAAACATATTACTGGTAAGCAACCACACAAAAAAATCCACCTTATACTAGAAAACCCAAGAAATATTCTACTAAATATAAATTTAAGAAATCTGGATAAAGATATACCTTCCATGAATGGAAACATTCTGTTTCAATAGCTATATTGAAGTTATTCTTACAGATAACTTCAAACTCAGATAAGATAAAGCTATACTAATCTGAGAAGCATTTGTGTTGGTGAATTAGCAGCATTGAAAAGCTGTGGAAAATGTAAAGAGAATACAGAGTTGAGTATTTGGTTATTTCAGGTCAGTTTATGTAGAAATGGAGATAAGCAACAAAATATAATGAAAAAATAAATAATACAAGGAATTAACACTATCTCTACCAAATAAATATATTATACCACCACAAAATAATTTTAAAAGTTAGGTGCTAGCGTTAAAAAATAAAATCGAATGATGAAATATACTTAAAAACACAATGGAGACACCAATTCAACAACACACAGACCAATTTCTTCTGCGAGAAATCTAGATTCCAGTTAAAAGTTTCTTGCACCCTGGATGAACCTGAAACCAGCGTCACTGTACCCGGCAGGAAAACTGTGGCGCATGCTCGCCATCGTCCCTCCCTCTGACCCAGTGCCACGCGGTGAAGAAGAAACTCCTACCTCCTGGCTTCTTCCTGGGGTGCAATAAAGAAGATGGGACCGTATGTCCAATATTCTGACATATGGTGTCAAATAGTGAATACTACTTTCTATAATTCGATTTTAGTAAGACTTCTTTCTGATCTTAGTAAAAGTAGAAAAGAACGTAAAATAACAGTAGTTATCTTTGTGCTGAGGAGTTTTGAAGCCTTTAAAATATTCATTATTCTTTCAAGTATTTTTCAAATATCAAATAAGCATATAATATGTTCACATAGGAAAATGTAACATAAAATATAAGCAAAAATCATTTATATGTTTTAAAATAAATTATATACTTAGGTCTATATATTTTTCCTTGTATTTGGAAATAATCAGTTTATGTTATATGTATATACCCTATATAATTGTGGAAATTGTACATTTGCAAATTCCTTGACATACTGTCCATTAAGAGATGAGGTTTATGTACCTTCTTTTTAAATTTAGTAACTTGTTTTTAGTGTTGGGAAGAAGAAACTTTTACCTATACTCACAGTTCTCCTGGCTGGTCTAATAATCAAACAGAGAAAATCACCAGATTTTGAGCAGGAACATATGTGTGGGAACCCCACACACGTGAGAGAGTCAGAGACAGAAAGGGAAAATGAGGTCCGCATGCAGTTCTGAGCAAGGGATTGAGTAAAGCACCAGAAGGTCATCGCAGGGATAGTGCATGTTCAATAATTATTAGATTGCCACGCCATACAGTAAGTAAAAAGCCATTTTTGATTTTAACTCTTACTGTGGGCCAGGCTGCTAATTTAAATCTTCTACAAAGTAAAGGCTAGAGAGAAGTTTCTGCTCTGAGCCTGCATTGTGTTGGTTGCCTTTAGCTCAAAATAATCCTCATACACTGAGGCACAGCTTGGGGTGGTTAGTTATGAATCCCTATAGTGGCCAACAGAAAGCAGCGGAAGTTATAACCTCTGACTTCTAAACGCAATCTTGCATGCTGACTCTGGAGGTAGCAGCCATCATGTAAGATGTCTGACCACCTCGAGACTGTCAGAAAGACTGTCAGACTGAGAAGGCCCTGTTTTGGCATTCAGGTCGAGAGCCCCAAAGGAGCTTGCAGCAGTCAGTAGTGCCCCATCTGGCCAAGTGAGCGAGTCATTTTAGATGTTCACAGTCCCACCAATATCTGACTGCAACTATATGAAAGACTCCAAGCTATAATTGCCCCATTGAACCATTCTTGAGGACTGGCACAAAATAACATTATTTTGAGATACTAAATTTGGGGGTAATTTGTTATGCAGCAATAGTAGGATGCAGTAATTTCAGATAGGTAGTAATATATTTGGTTAATACAACAATAGTATATACAATGATATTGAAAAGGGCTACAACATGAAAAACTCATGATGAATCAACAGATATTCAACTCAGAAAATTAGTACTTTAATCTGCTTTATCTATATTTTAATAGGTAATTCTAGCAATCTTAATTTATATTAATGAATAATTACCATTCCACAAATGTGTTTTGATTTGTTTTGTTTTGAGGACACACAACTCATTAGAGTTGTTCTGAACACAATATGTGTTTTAAAATTAGACCTTCTTGTAAACTGCACCTTAAGATTTACTACTTATATTACTCTAAGACAGTGTAATATATGAGAACCAGTATCTCATATAGAAATCATTGATAGTTGTATGGATTAAGTAAAATTATATATATGAAGCATTTAGCAGTGTGACTACTCCATTAAACACATTCAATTAATACTAGTTATTAGTTATAATAATAAAATGATGTCTATTCTCAGCACTATAAATTATAAAGATGAAAAACACTTCAATACCGATTCAATCCATTATGTTTTAATAATTTGTCAAGTGATGCGGTAAATGGTAACCTTTTGGATTAAGTAAATTAGCCATTTATCAATGGTTCTGTATAAAATATTTCTTATTCCATGAAACAGATAATCTGTACTATTTCTAATTATTTTTCAAAACAAGAAGACTTTTGTTAAATTATATCTAATGTGTCTCCTTTCCGATGAAGAGTATTCAGTTTAATCACTGCCATCAGTGATTCTCTGATGGGATAAAAGATCTGTCCATTTTATTTAATAAAATAAAAGCAAACAAAATTATAGCTCATAGCTTCATGACAATCCTTTCAAATTTTATGTTATTTGCTATTTACTAGGCTTCATTCTGTTTTTATTTAAGTCATTCTATAAATGAAGTTTTATTTGTAATCTATTTTTCTGTCAACATAGATAATTTTTCCATAAATAAGCACAGACTCCTCATCACCATGACACCTGAATCTAAGATTTAGTCAGCTAACTAAATCCTCTTAATAAATTATAGATGTATTGTAATAAAACTTTATTTGTCATTTTAAAAATAAGTTATATTTCTTGCCTGCTGGTGTCCTGGGAATAAAATAAAGAAAAAGAAGAAAACATATATATTTTTAAATAATGTAATTTTTATTCTCAAATATCTAAATTTATTCTTTTTTGTGCCTATATTTAATATGTGTAAAATTTGTTTTTTATAATATTTATGTTTGTCCACTTCAGAGTAAAATAATTCTGTTACAAAAATCTGTGTCTATCATTTCTTTGCTACTTGTTATGGCTCTTACAATTAACCACTCTATTCTACATTTTATTTAAAATAAGTGTAATAATTTTCTTTGTAAGATTATGGTATTAAAATAATTAAGTTTTGAAAATACTTAAAACAATTAATTAACAAATAGTATTATGAATATGTTACATGTATTAGTATTATGGATACTATATATTTCATTCGTATGTCATATATAGTAGGGTATCTTTGTGACTGAAGCACCATTTTAATCTTATCAACTATGAGTATATATGTATATATATAATCAGCTATATTACATAGATAATACTATATTATACTATACTATTTGTACGATATGAAATATATATTATATATTATAGATGTATAAAATCTGTAATAAATATCCATATCACTATATCTGTCCATCAATCCATCCATCCATCCATGCATTCATCCATCTACCTATATACATTTATTCACCCATCTATCTATCTCATTCATGAAGCCCTAACTATTCCTGTTTTAAAATAAAGTATTAACCAAGGCAGCCTTAATGTTTCCCTCAGCTTGATCAATCCTTAGACAGCCCTCTTCCTGCCTCTGGGCCTCTGACCTCTCTCCTAGCCTCCACTCCTACAGAATCCACAGGACCGAAACACGCAGGCCACCGACCTCCCTTTTCTTTAATCATTTACTTTAGAAAACTGGTAATTTTTTCTCTTCCCTTTGAGATGTAAATGCTTTTAAAAGCTTCCTGCCAGTTTTACAAGCCAAGGATGCTTATTTCAGGGACTGGGACACATCCCCTTTGAGACACAATTATCAAGGAAGACAGTGCCTCTTTCTCCCAATTTTTGTGGGAGAGTAAGAACCTAATGTCAGGCACTTTTCTTCAAATTGTGAAACCACTTTCAGACATGAAGTTGTGAGAAAGCTTACTTTTTCTTTGGGTAAAGGCAATGAGCAAACATAGATGGCCTATAGCTGCACACTCTAGCTCTTAAATATTTACTTTTTGCTTTGACAGTACCTTTTTAATTAATAAAAAGGGGGAAAATATATTTCAATGGCATACATAGTAGGGGATCTTTGGGATTAAAGCCCCATTTTAATTTTAATCATGCTTTGTTCAAAAATATAATTGAATCAGTATAATTCTGATCTGCATTGCATAGAGTTATGGTCAATCTTATTAAGAAGTTGTAATAAAAATTATAATTATTTAGTGAGTAGTACATCCATGTGGAATGTGTTGCTAACCATAAAATTAATGACCATTCCTGAAAACCCTATCTAAAAAAAGCCCACCCTCAACTCAACTATCTCAAAGTATCAGGTTTGTTTATAAGTTTATCTTATCTTATTGTTTTTTTTTGTTTTTTTTTTTTTTTTTTTTTGCATTATCACGCAGATTCCTTGGAGGCACAGCCACTGTCTTGTTTTGTATACTATGGTACCTCTAGGAGCTGGCTCAGGAGAAAAATTAAGTAAATATGAATTAATGCATGAATGATATAGGGGATCTGGAAATGGTCAGCAATCCAGTATCTGGAAATCTGTTTCTCATTTACTTTTTCTTTCTTTCTTAGATCCTATTTGATTCATTGCTTTCTCTTTCAGTCGATTTTAATTTTTCTGTGTGCACATAGCCTGAAATAGTCTCTGCAAAAATTCCTGTTTACATAATCTGAAATCAATCTACTTTCAAAGATGATTGACTGTCTCTCAGATCCAATTCCAAATTTCTAGAAGACAGAATCTGATTAATCTATTTCAGGTCAGTATTCATCCACTTGCAAAGCAGCTGGCCAAGCAAGCAAAATCAAGTGTCACCGACCTAATTATTGGGGATCTATCCCTACTGGTTGTCAAGAGGTGTTTATTGATGACAAAATTAAAGTGAGAGTTTTAAAACTTGGCCCCATCTTTCTTCCATGTTCAGCTCATTGAGAGTGAGATTTATGTTTCCTCTCCTTAAATCTGGACATTGTAACTGCCTACCCAATAGAGTAAAGCATTGGTGACTTTAGGCCAGTTTACGAGTTCAGATCTTAAGAAATTGCCATTTTTTATGTTCTGTCTTAGATGCTTACTCTTGAAACCAAGCTCTGAGAAAGAACAAGTAACTCCATGGAGAAACTCCTGTGGAGAAATAATAGCCACCCAACAACTTGGTAGCCATGTGAGTGAACCATCTCGGAACTGTGTTCTCTAGCCCCATATGAACTGTTCCAGCAAATGCTGTTTGGGGAAAGAAAGAGCTATCCAGATGACCACTGCTCAAATTGCAGATCCATGGGCAAACAAATATTTTTTAAAGTAAAGAGGGCTAGTTGATTTGTTTCACAGTAGTAGATGACCATAACACAATCATAAACATTGCCATGTTATATGCTAATTTATTAATAGTATGTGTGTGTGTGTCTGTGTATAAAATAAATCTACCTGCATTTAATTCTCATTTAAATTCTGATTTCATCTTATTTAATTAAGCACTTAATCACCTCAACTATGCCCTGATACAATTATTCATTTGAATTTAATTGTCAGGTGAAGGGAAAATTAGATTTTTTTCCACATGGATCTCAAAAAATGAAAATATTGATTTCCCTCTTATGTTTTGGGACATGCTCATTGGTAACAAAAAGTGCTTAGCTGTGTCTTTTACGTAATTATGACTAATGATGATTGATATAGCAGGATGTTTTTAATTATATTTTTAGCAGAGTTCTAAAAACAGAGCAATGATTCAGTGAGTATTGATGAATTGTCAGATTTACTCATTTTATAGGTATCTTTTGCAGGTGCTGTTTATAACCTATAAAAGCGAAGGTCAGCAACGTTTCAAGCACATGGAGCAAAAATAGAAAAGAAATCCGGTCTTGTTTAATATAGGAACTAAGGAAAATGTGGAAATGATGTTAAGCTTTGATGAGTGGAGGTGGGGGAGTTTGGCCATGACAGGTGAATAGTAAGAGAGAAACTGTCACCTCAATCAGCAGAGCACACCAGCTAAAAGACTTGTCCTTTACACCTCAAAATGATTAACAATTATATTATAAATCCATTATTTCCACATTGCATGACTCTGAATATATAATTAATATACAGAAAATATAGCAAAATTAAACTTTTTATAATATTCCCTTTCAAATTTTTATTAGAGAAAAGAGGGACACTGATTTGCTGTTTTACAACAGATTTTTCCATGCACTCACCTGCCTACACAAGTCGAGCTCATTTTTAAATGGATCTTTGCAAAATAACAGTTATCTCCACTTTTCAAATATCTGTTTCCATGTATTAGACACTGAATAGACCAAAAGATTGTTCATGCAGTCTTATTTACTTATTGTGATGTTCTCTGTTTGTTCATGCTGTTAAGAATAAATACAATACTTAATAACTAGCAGAAGCCATAAACAAAAATCAGCCTAGATAAGTTTACAATTTTCTCTGTTCAGATTGGAACCTAACATAATGAGGGACAGAGTGTTTTTCTTTAGGATGGACAAATACAATCTTCTCTATAAACAGAGCATTGCATCCTTTTACTTACAATTAGAAATAACCAAATTAAAATTGCAGAAGTTGTAAATATTATAAGGAAGAACTATAGAAGGAAAACTCTGTGCAAGAAAATAAATACTATAGTAATGGATTCCGATAGACATTTAAAAAACTCTCCTGTATTAAAGAGAAGAAAAATATAAAATTTAACATTTTATTCCAACACTCAAAAAAGAAAAAAATAATAGGATTTTATGCATAAGAGACTCTATTACAGATTTTAATACCTTTTCTGAAAGATCATGAATTGGTATTTATATGTATTTCCTAGCATTCAGAAGCCTGTTTAAATATGGGGGAGCTCTATGCATTTATATAAAGACAATGTGAAGTCATTATTTATACAGGTGAAATAAACAATAAAGCATTTATATTAAATAAAACTTCAAATATTGTTTTCTGAATAATTGGCCCTGTGCAATGTTTTGAATCTTATAGCATTGCTTAATATTTAAATTACATTTGGGGACAGGCGATGCCTGATGCATGAGACAGTATATAACAACATTATAGATTTAAAATGGTTTCTGTATCAGGGGTCAATTATGGATTTCTAGCAAATATTGACTCATGAGAGAAATTTTCCCCACATTTTATTGCATTTGTACGGAATTACATTTATTGAATAGGTCAATCTTATATTATGGTAATCAATTGGATCTTTATTTATTGATTGATTTTCCATTCATTTGGGGTTTTCTGTTTTGTTTTTAATATTCTTCCCCAAGAAATTGAGGTTTTAGGTACCAACATGATAATAAAAACTCTAGAATTCTTATTAGTTTTTAAAAATTTCACAAAGATTTGGACAATAACTCAAATTAAATGAGATTATTAAGAAAACATCAAAAAAATGAATCATATTTATTTTATAATCGGCCAATATTTAGAGCAAAATGATGGCCTGAATAAGGCACACCGTGATTTTAAGATGCGTTTGACACAGTCCTTCTTACAACTGAATACTATATATGGAGCAATATAATCTGAATGAAAGTGGATTTAAGTATCATTTTGAATAAGGGAAATGACATAACGTTATTTTATAAAATAAAGCAACTGCAGAGAAAGTCTTGAGCAAGATGCACAGAATTCTCTTGTAATCTAGATCCTATTAAACATATATTATTAAATATTTGGAGACGATATAGTAAGCGGGTTCTCATACCCTCCAGATAGCACAAACCTAAATGGGTTCTCAAGTAAGTCAAAAAATCCTCTTTCCATGAGGGAGAATGATAGGTTCTTAAAACAAAAATTTGACTCTCACAAAGGTAAATTTAAACTCCTACCATCTTAATTTTCGAAAATAAAGATCCAGAAGTATTTTATCAAAACATGTTGTACATTATATGCTCTAAGGTATCAATATGTGTACCTTGAAAAAAACCCATAAAAAAATATGATTAAATTGGATCAGACACTATTTCAAACCGTATATGGAAATATGTAAATTGAATTGTGCAATAGATTTAACAGGTTTTTTTTTTTTTTTTTTGTAGAAAACACACAATATAAAATTTACCATGTGTACAGTTCGGAAGTGTTAACTATATTCACATATTCACATGGTGTGAAACAGACTCCAGAACAGTTTCATCTTGGAATTTGGAACTCCATGCCCATTAAAGCCCCTTCTCCCCCTCCTCGCGGTCCTGTAACCACCATTCTACCTATGTTTCTATGACTCTGATGACTTAGATACAGCATATGTAATGAATAGCTGGTTTTTTAGAAGTTCTGCTTTACAGAAACGTTAACACATGTATCTCCCATATTCATTTAATAGTGGAACTGCCTTTTCACAAACATATAGAAAAGACACCTGTGGAACACAACCCTGTGGAACGGCACTTTGAGAAATACTCAATTATTATTTTTAGAGGAAAGGTACTAACATCACTAGATTCTGTTCTTCTCTTTTTTAGGACAACAGTTTTAGAGTAAAATTTACAAACTGGAGAAATATAAAGGGAACAGGATAGAATTATAAAATAACTGAAATCAGTGTGCTGTGGGAAAAATAAGTGATATTTAATTTAAGAAGAAAAGATTTTGAGGCCGGATTATAAGTTTATATCAACTACTTAAAGCTATGTAATTTTTAGCAAGAGATTAAATGGATATATAAATCCAGAGAAAATAATATTAAGTCAGCAAGGCAGACTTCAAATTAATAAAAAGTAACAATAGCTTCTAAATAATTTGGCTATCTTTTACCAGATGTTTGATATACGAGAATATATAACTTGTTTTAAGAGATATTGTAGAAAAATTTCTAATCAGGTATGAAGTTATAACAAATGCCAGTTCAGTTTATCTAAAGTTATTATACATGATTCTAGACCCTAAATTTTTTAAATGCCAAGAATTATGTCTTTTAAATCTAAATAGGATAGGTATTAGATAATTTGTCCTTAAAAATATTTAGCTAATTTTATTCCATTACAATTTCAACAGTTTATGCAAATACAATACATATTAATGTAATCTAATTAAGTCACTTGATTTTTTTTTCCCTCAAAGATTCTGAAAATTTATGTAGTCCTTTTAATCTTCAGATACTCAGCTGAAACTGATGAACTACTACCACTGAGAAAAATCTCAAGACCTGCTCCCAGTGGATTTAGCCAATGCTCATGCTGCTTTTTCCAGGCTATATTTATCTTTCCCTAAACAAATTAGAGTCAGTGTAATCTGTTGATGACCAAATGTTTCCTAGGGAGCTACGATTCTCTGAATAAATTAGTTTTTTTTAAGTGTTAATTGTAGGACTTTTTGTAGACCCAAGGGGACATAGTAAAAAATACTGAGTGTGTTCTTTAAAATTTTATAAAATGTGGCTTTTAAATAACTTCTATTTATTTGCCATTAATGGTTTCTAAATGGTGCATAACCCTCCTTTATCCCAGAAACATGCCTTACTTATTTTCCTCCAAGGAGTAGGAATTATATCCTTTATAACAATGCAAAACTTAGATATGATATTAAAACTAAAAATAAGGAAACTGGCAAAATCATCTCCTACTTTTTTTTTAAATGCATACTGTCTTCGCCACATACACTTTAATGAAAATGCCATGATAATTCAAAAATTATATACGCCTCTCAAATATCTGGGGCAGTCTATGCTATTTAGTTAGTGATAAAATCAAACATCTTCAATAGTTAAAATTGTAAAAATTAAGGCACTTTATTTTTTTCTTGTGTTTGAAGCTCAACTGTTACATATATTTTGCCTTCTGTGTACATATTATGATAAACATCTTTGAGAAAAATGTTTATGTGTTTTTGATCTTCTTCCCTTCAGTTTATGTGTCCTTGAACAAAGTATGATAAAGAAAAATGTCATGGTAACACTGCAGCAAATGGATAGACTGTGACAGAGGACTAGTGGGAAACAGAAGAGCACCCTTGCACTTGGCAGGGCTCTCTAAACACCTCCCATGCAAGTAACAAAATCATAAAGCCTTTTATTTGGTGGGAGTGCGGAAAGAGAAACTGATTTGATTCTTGTATAAAAATGCTCAGCTCACTGCCTGTATCTCAATTATATTCTGTGGGGGGGGGGGAACGAATTTGGCTATTATTCTAACTGAACTAAAAGGGTAGAATTGAAGAGTTCCATTTTTCACTAGCTCCCATGGACAGCGAAATGGGAAAATGAGTAGCTAGAATTTACAACCTCTTACTTGTAACAGACTGTAACTGCTGCTAGGACAGAGCTGCAATCGGCTTGTCAGGAGTTTGCAGCTGAGGATACCAGCATCCAATCCCTTCCATTGAGGGGAAAGACATTTTAAGAAACTGGGAAGCTTTATTTGGATTTAAAAAGCTATGTTGTGTAAATTCGAAGTAAGTTTGTTGCAAACAAATAAGAAAGTGCTTAGAGTGATTAATGATTCTATTTCATCTATAAATGTCACGTAGAGAAACATTAAACTAAAAATTGTTGTATCACAGTGCAAGGTCAGAGTTTACAATGGAATGAAAACATTCGGCATAAACATTCAATGTTGATCACTTAAGATGCTGATTGCTTTTGTCCAAGCATGGGTTACAGTCCATAAAATAATAAAATATGTTCATAACAACCTCTGCATATAGTATACCTTTCATAGTTTCAGATATTAAAGTGATTTTATTTTATGAAGAGTCTATACAAAAATGTGACGATGTTTTCAATTGGTTCTTGAAAATCCTAATTCTGTTTTAGTATTCATGCAATTATTACTATTTTTCAAAAACATAACACTGACTGTGAGGATTTAATCTCTGAGGTATAAATTCTTTCAAAGTCATATTTTGATTAAAAAATGGTAAATATTTGAGGTCAAATAAATTAATGAAAGTCTTTCTGTCATTTGTTGCTGATATCCTTAATTTGAATAATGTGCTACACTGATTAAAAAAGAATGAAATATGGGTTTCTGTTGTCTTTTACAATTGATATATTTATTTTGATAAATGTTGAAATAATTAACTTGTAATCATTTTAAATAGTCTATCAACATTTCACTTTTAAAAAGAGCTAATTAGAAAATCAGCTCCTTATATGCAGAATGTTAAGCAACGGATATAAAAATACACCTATAAATACACCATCTGCACAGCGGTGCTAACTGAAAGCAGAGTCGAAAGCAGAATCTATCATGAGTTTTCCACTGTTTCTAAGCTTGTTGCACAAAAAGTTGTGATCTCAAAACTTTAACAGGGTCAGATGTAGTTGGAACGGCTGGGTTTTTTTATTCTTTTTGTAACATTGAGCGGAGGATTTATTAAGATATCATTTTCAATTGGTATTCACTGCATATTCCAATATGCTGAACAATATATAGGACACTTCAGAGATGCAACGTCTATGGCAAGTGATCGTTTCTTTACAATGTGTTTCAAGAAATTTTACCAGAATTAGAGAATTTAGATTATGGAGTATCACAGTAGGCAGTACATTGAGGGGCTTCTTTGTTCCAGCTGTGCTAAATTGGCTCTTTGTTGTCTTCTAGCCTTGGGATACCTCCAATTCTAGAAATTAGAGAGATCATCTTTTCTACATCTCCTATACTTCCCCCTCTCTTGGACTAAACTTGTGTCTCTCTTGTATCTTGCATCCTTTGGAGCTACACAAAGAGCTTGAGCACAAACTTAATCGGGAGAGTAAATTGTCATTTATTGTGTGACTAAACATGAAACATGTGAAGAATAAAATTTCCAAGCCTATCATGAGCTTATAGAAAATTATCTTCTAGAGCTATTTATCTGTCCACCTTATATAGTTCTCTCAATTTTAAAAGTGAATTCAGCATCTATGGAAAATGCCGAGATGACTTGCTAAGTTGGCAAGCCTTCTATTTTTATATACAATAGGTACAGTGTTCTCTATTCCATTCTGAAACAGTGCCTCGGGCCTAAGCTTGAGGAACTGCCCGTGGGGAACAGGATATTTCAATCCCTGCTGCCTCAGCTTAGATTCCAGAAGGGTGTCAATTATGTCAACTTTTGTCCAGAAGATATTTAAGTATTTTATGTAGACCATCAGAGGATGCTGGAGCGATGAGATGACAAGAGCTGCATATTTAGATCCTCAGCTAGATATAAACTAGGCATACACACAAAAAAAGTCTAGGTTTCATTTCTAACTTTAAATTTAAACCCTGATTTTTCAAACCTCCATGGAGTTTTGAAAGTTTTTTTTCAGTCTTTCCGTAATCAATATCTACAAAGTTTCAACAGTGTTAAAATACATGTATAGAATGTATAAAATATGAGGCATGCAATATATTGTAGAAAAATTATACTATACATATGTTATCTCTAGAACTTTCATTTGGGATCATTATATAGTAGGAGGAGTAACTTTGCTGCATCTGTACCATTGTCTTGCTTAATTCAGTTCAGTAAAATGGCATGTATCCAAGGCAGGCATCTCTTTAAGCAGGGGTGGAGTTTATGATGGTATTTTAAAAATAGATATGATTATTTGTGTTACTGATAGATTGAGGGACTGAACAGAGAGAGACCTTCTACATTCTAACCAGAAGTGGAACCCCTCAATAATTATTTATATCACGTTAATGCACAATGGGGTAGACAGTGAGGGGATGTGTTTTTACTATATATATTTAAAATATTTCATATATCTGAAATGAAACAAGATACCAGAGGGAGAGAAATAATCTAAAATTTGGAATATGATGGTGAGAATACTTACTTTTACACATTTTAATGCTTATAACTATAAATAAGATTGATTTTTAAAAAAGTATATAAATACACAGATAGTAAAAAGTAAAGATAAGACATATTTCAAGAAAATTTAAAACTAAAAAGAATGTAAAACTAAAAACAAGAGCTGAAAAGTATTAATGGAATTATTTTAAATAGTGGAATTCACCAAAGATTTGGTTCCTATAACTGGGATTTTAAATTAGACATAGGTGTGACTCACAGAGTGAGAGAAAAAAAAAAAAATAACCTGTCTTAAAAAATGGGAGACAGTGATTTTTTTTGTAAGTAATATGCACTTTATCAAAAATAAATATCTATATTTTAAAATGCTATATATGACTATTGCTGTGTATATATTTTTTTGTTAGAATGTAATTTAATAAAGCTTTGTTTTAAGGATATATTATGAAAGCATAAAGAACGAAAAGGGAGTCAGTAGAAAAACTATACTTAGAATAATTTGGAAAATTGTTTGAGATGCACCAGCAGGTCCAGTTACCTCAGAGTTCCTTTGAAAAATCTATGACAGCATTTTTAGTAGTCAGCTGCTGACCACCTCCTCCAAAGCGAGAGCCTCCAGTTTCCCATGCTATATTCTCACATACAAGAAGGAATTTGAGCTCCGGAATCAGCAATGTCCAAAGTAAACTCTGTCACTTTGTAGCATAATGAATTGGGGAATGTTACCTAACTTTTCTAATTATTTTTATTCTTATCCATAAAAAAAGATTATGACACTTAAAATGAAATGAGCTTAAATAAGACAAATACATATTAGCTATTAGTGGTTAGCCATTCCATGATATTCATGACTAAGATTTTATTTTTGTAGTTCCCCTACTTTTCTTTAATTCTACCTTACCATGACTTCTTTTCTTCAATTTTAAAACTCTGTTATTCACAGACTAACCCAGTATGCTTCCATTTTAAGAAAATTATCTTTAAACCGGTGTACATAAAACTCTGGAATATTTAAATCCAATACAATCTATATAACCAAGAAAGAAAAATTTTGAGAAATTGAACATTTCTTATTCTAATCTTTCCCACGTACTATTCCCTATTTCTGCTCTATCAGAAATTCTTCCTGAATAATTTAGTACAAGTATGGTGGAAAATTAGTGTAAGTCATTTTACTATTCCTCTTGGAAATTAGATGAGAACAACAGCATTAAAATTGAATCAAATGCATTTCATGTGAAAATACAAAATGAGAAATTTGCTTTTTTTTTCAAACTATGTGTAAATATTTACAAACACAGACAAAATAAGCAGAACTGGTATTAAAAACCATAATAGTCTATAGGGTTTATGCACTAAGATCTGGGGGGTCAGATTGTCAGAAACTAGAAATTAGCAGGAAATATTCACCCCCAAGAAGACAAGGACCTCACTCTGAGTGTAAATTGCCATGGTAAGTAGTAGAGAGAACATTAAGGATATACACTATATATGAATATTGAATATTGAATATTATGTATATGTACATCTATGTGTATACTAAAATTATGTGTATGTCTATTCATATGTCATAATAAATGTGACGAACAAAAAATAGGAAAGGAAGAGTGTTAAGTAGGAACTAATTATATGTGTGTGTGTGTCTGTGTGTGTGTGTGTGTGTTTATACATATATATATAGAGAGAGAGAGAGAGAAAGAGATACTTATACATATATACATTTGAAGACCATAGATGAGACAACAAATAAGGGTTTAGAAATGTTTAAAAATATAATTTGATACCTTTCTGAAAAAAAATACCCAGAAAGTTCGAGTTTATATATTAATAGAATAACCATATTCCAGAGAAAATTGACAAAGACCTATCTATATCAAAATTTTACATATGAATAATATATATCTTTAAATATAAATATGTCAAATTTTTACATATGAATTATATATATATATATGTATATCTTTAAATATAAACATTTCTTTGGGCAGCAAGGCATATTGATCAAGTCACTTAAAAGCAGAGGAAATCATGTAGGCAAAGATTTTGCCATAGCAAAATATTTACTTAAGTTCTTTCATTTCTTGAAAGACGTAAAAAAGAAAAACTGTCATAGTCATAAGAAAGTCAGAGAACAAGTAAATGTACATTAATAAGATGTAGGATGCCCAAATGTCTATTATTTTTCACATGTTTAAACATGAGGAATTAATTTCAACCATTCTCAAGCAACTTCAAGTAACTAAATCAGTATTGATTAGAGATGCTGATTGTTTTAAATCTAATAGTTTTTCAAAACTACCAGTTTAGTTTTGATATAGAGTATATATCAAGTATACTTGCTACTGTATATACGCTTACACAAAAATCACTGGCTAAAACCAACAGATAAGACATTACAGAATTTTCTAATTCAATAAAACACTTGAAGATATTTTATTATATCACTCTACAATATATATTGCAAATAATCTTTATCTTATTCATATTGCGATTGTTTCTGCTTCTTATAAATTAAAAATAAATTACGCCTTATTTGCCAGATGAATTAATTTTAGCAGGAAAAAAGCAAATTATACATTACTATAAAATTTAGGAATCTTAAAGTTATAACTCAAAGTTACCTGATAACAACCTAGAAAGAAGACTGTTACTAATGATTTGTTTGGAAGGTGAATGAGAAATGACTATATAGCTGCCTCGTTGTCACACTTAATTTCCTTCCTTTTCAACTTTAAAACAAGTGATGATCTGAGGCATTGCTATAGTATTTAGAAATTGCATTTCAGATAAAAAGAGATAATGGGTTGGAAGTTAGACTGCAGCTCCTAAAGATTTCACTCATTATGACTCTTAAGAGAGGTGAGGAAAATGAGGAAAGGATATGATAAATACATTTTCACACATATCTTTTATGGTTTTTACAAAATTAATAAGATTATATAAAGTCTCCTAATATCACACATTATCTAAGACTTCACCTTTCCACCTTTCCTATCCTAAGATTTAATTGACTAACTCTGCTCATATAGGAAATGATATCCTTCAAAACTTTTTAAATATTTCAGTTTCCTTTCTGTTTCTAAATTTCATATCTCCCTTCGATCTATTGAGTAGAAATAGAAATAGTCTTGTGGGATGCTGATACATCTGTTAAGAATATATTTTTGGTTTTCTATTCAATAGTCATGTGGTAATGTTAAAACTTTGTAGGTCTTCGTTTTTCACTTGGCAGTCCACTGAAATGTTTTCAGGGAGCATTTTGTAATTAATCAATCATTCAGTAATGAATATCGTGGAAGATCAAAGAAACTTGTAAGGTAAGATACGATTCCAAAAAGAATGAGTTTACAATCTTAGCTAATGAAAATTTCCTTCCAAAATGCTTTCAAAATTATATCCTCAAAAAGCCTTATTTTTAAAACATTTCATTGACATCATATAAACTACATATAATTATGTCTTCTACACTTGTGTAGCTCAGTATCTAAATTTTTTTCTATTTAGATTAAATCGTGCGTTTTGAAGACATTCTTAAACAGACTTCTATGTAATTTACATGAGCTTCCTTTGATAAGGACAGACTGGAGTTTTTCTCGTTACATATTCTCTATACGGTAAATCACTACATTGACACATACGTGCCACTCATCTGCCCACTCACACAGTTTCACTCTTAAAAGCTTGCAAGTAGAACGGACTTACTGTTTTTCCTTTCCATAACTGTTTAGCATTATATGAAAAATCAGGAAAAATTTAATGTCCACTTTCATCTATTACACAAATAATGGTGCCAGGTACTCTATTATCTAAGATCTAGACACTTTAATCTCTGGTATTCAAAAGGCTACATTATAATTAAATATGTCCTATCAAATACTGATGGGTAATACATTTCTTGCTAAGAAAATATGTAAATTCAAACTCTGGTTTTCTAAAATTGAGATGATAGGTAGCATTTTCTTTTTCTTTAAGACAGAAGCTACTGGGCCTTATATCTTGTGAGATTCACTTTCTTAAAAATCCCATCATAATTACTACTGTCATCAACATCTCGGCTTAGAGAACCTTTCTCTCAAAACTCCCACTCGAATTTAAATTTGTGCCCCTTCCTTTTCTGTGACTGCATGTAACACAAATCTGTGACATTTTAACAGAAAGTCTAAAACCATAGGGGGGAAAATAATCAGAAACAGTAATATTTAATTAAACGAGCAGGTGTACAGAACAATGAATTCATCTTCAGACTGTGACATACTTCAGGGATAATTTACCCCCAACCCTTAGACTGTCTTGTGGCCAAGACTCTCCTCTCAGCCTCCAAGCCTAGCTAAACTTCTATAGTGGGGGTGATTTTGTCCCCCAGAGTTATTTAGCAATGTTTGAAGACATTTTCGGCTGTCACAAATAGCAGGGATAAGGGTGAGGGTAGAGGTGAGTGTGGGAGAGTACTAATAATCTCTGTGGTTAGTGGCCAAAGATGCTGTTAAACATCCTAAAATGCACGGGAAAGCCCCTCAAATAATTACTTGACTAAAAATGTCCATAGTATCAAGGTCGAGAAACCTTGTTCTAATATAAAATCCAGGTCAAATAGTGTTAAGATCCAAACAGAGAAAATAATGTTTTCTATCACCCTCTGCAGGCCTCTCAAGTTTTTATTCCAGATAGAAAAGTAACCTTTTCTCAAAACGAAACAAAACAAAACAAAACAAACAATGACAATGATTTTTTTGGAGGGAGAGGGGACCCTACTTTTGATTCACAATGGTAAGAATCAAATGATGATGATAAACACAAACTGCTCAAAACTTCATCCAAAGGTACACATATTTAGGTCTACATTGCCTCAGTTTCCAAATCATAAAACAGCTTGACGTGTGGGAAATTTAGTCATTTATATTATTGTATAATTAATAAAATTCTATTAAATGTGCACTTTACTAGGGACTATATTTCATACCTAAATATAACTCTTTCAGTTTCAATTGTTCTGAGTTCCAGAATTCATCTTGAGTCAGATCTTGAGTCTTGGAGAGAACCCAGGTTTTTTAAAAAAGACCACAACATTTACAGAATGTAGCTACCCAAGTCTAAGATAATGCCAACATTCCAAGTTACTGTTAGCTGACTGAGGGAGAATTTTGTTCAATGAATTCAGATATTAAGAAAGTGGAAAAAAAAAATGTGTCTTCTGACCAAAATCCAATGAATTACAATTTGGAGTACAGACGGTAAAGGCTATGACAATTTGGAAGTGTAGCTCAGTGATGAGTAAATGGTATTGACTGTGACAACATGGCCATGAAGACTTTTGGTGGTATGCAAACCAGGTGAAATTCTTAAATATACATGTCCCTTGACTTTTTAGGTTTAAAGATAGTCAAGAGATTAAAGCCTATTTATTCATCTCTGTCTCTTTATCTACTCTTTCTCTTGTTGTAAATTATAACTCTAACTGGACTGGTCTATGAAACCAGCAGATAGATATCCAACACAGCTAGAGACATTTCCTCTTTGAGAGTAGGAGAGCCACAGAAAGTTACTTCTCTTTTCTGTCAGTCCTCTGCCAGATTATGAGTGATTTCTGCAAATGCTTTACTTATGAATATACTGTATATATATTATGTTCTTATCTATATGGAGATATCTTTTTCTTTCTTCCTAAGCTATTAAACATCGCAGAAAATTTCTTCATTACATTTTTCCCCACTTCCTTCACTTATTTTCCTGATAATAATCTTCGTATTTAATGTTCTTTCTGGATCTCTACACTATATTTCTATAGGGCTGAATTCTCATAAAGCTTTCCACCTTAGTTTCTGCTCATTTCCTGTCTGAAAACCCTTGGGACTACTTACCTTTTCAATCAGTCTGTTTCTATGTTTCCAAATTCTTTTTTGTTAGCCATTACAGAAACTATTTTTGTTTATTTGTGCATTTGCAAATATCTTACTGAGTTTTTTCCTTTTATGGCACAGCCACCCACAGAAGTCATAACCACAAAAGTCACCTTTGGTTTTGATCATAGGATACTCAGATCCAATTACATAAATATTATTATTTCTATTCTCTAGGAAAAATACTACTTATGAAATTGACCAAAAAATTCAATTTCACTACTGATCACTGTGTAAATGAAACAAATTATCATAATTCCTTAATGCAAAAAAAAAAATCTTCTTCCAAGATATCAGAATTATCAGGTGAGATCTGATTGACCTGACTCTTGTCTCTGTGAATTAACTTTGGCTTATAAAAATCTGGCTCATTCCTAATGCCACGAACACTATGGACTAAAGGAGCAATTCTTCCTCCTTTAATTATTTCAAGTACAAATGCGAGGAAAAAGTGTGTATTCCAATAGCATTGCTAAGATAAACTAAATAGTTAAAATTCATCTGAGGTATGGGGTGATTTCTTATATCATTTTAACCCCACAAGTGTCTACTCGTATCTTAGTTTTTAAATACCTATGTGTTAGGAATTTGCACAAATGGTTTTGTAGTCACATTTTTGAAATAATAATCATTCTTCTCTTCTGAGGAGCTTTTTTCTTAGGCATACATACAGATCTCCAGCACATAATAATTTGCATATTCAAATTCAGTAGCTAACTCACTCTACCTGGATGTCTTTCTGCCTCATTCTTATTTGACAACCATGTTACAAAAGGCATCTTACCCGCCATCGAGCATTTTTCAGTTTCTCCAAGCATTTTTCTATTTTACATCAGAGAAGCTTGGCTGAAAGAGAGAGAGGAAGGGAGGGAGTGGGTGGAGGTGAGGGAAGAAGGGGGAGAAAGAGACGCCAGAATTTTTCTTTCTTGCTACCTTATTCCTGCCCTACAAATTCTGACTTCTTGTTTAATCATTTCCTAGGATACTGAAGTTGAGAAAAAAAGACTTAGGAAAGACCTTACCTCCTTCCTACGGAAAGAAAAACTCTTCTAAAACTTCTAAATGATAATAATATCAGAATGCAATACAGTTATCTTAGTGTTAATTTAAGACTTGTACATGCGAAGGAATGTAGAGGCTATTCTGGTTAAAACTGTGCCATTCCAGTCCTATTGGAGTTTCAAAGTTAAATAGTTAAAGGAACTCTATTGTAAGAAATTACTAACTTGATATGATTTATAGATTGCCATCTATATCTTCTTATACAATATATTGATCCTGAGATTCTGTAATTGATCTAAATTGTGACATATCTTAATTAAGCACCACACCTAATGGAATTAAGTTATTCTGTTTTAGGAATAACCAAATAAAAAAATCTTGAAAAAAATTAGATTTAAATGTGGAGTTCAGAGTCAAAAGACCAAATAAGCTGTACCCTTTGCAAAATGATGCCTTCAAAAGCCTATTTGTATCTAGGCTATCCTATGGTAACAAGTAACTGAAATCTCTATATCTAAATATTATAAGCATTCAATGCTCAATGACATCAGAGTCCAAATTAGTGAAGTAAGAGGACTAATGATAAAACACACTATACTGTATTCATTTTCTCATAGACTCAGTTTTCCTCCATTTGGGGCTCACTATTCTCAAAAAAAAGAGTATCGAGGTTGCTATGGAAGAGGTAAAAGGAGGAGAATCATATATTGGATATGTTTTGTGTGTCTCACTCGAAAGTGCTAACAACACCACCATTCGGTTTCCATTGTTCAGAAGTTATCTCATGACCCTATATAGATACAAGGTATCAGAGACATGTAGTCTTTCTTTGAGCCCAGGAAGAAAATGAAATGTTGCTTACCAAACAGTTGTCTCTTCTACGCTGCTGTTATCTGCTTTCAGTATATTTCATTTACTACCCATCAAAACTGTATTTGCCGATTCCTTTATTTTCTGATTCTACTTTTTATCTAAAAATGTTCCTTGCAAGGGAGGTGTTTCTTTGCTTTGCCACTGGAATGGGTAGTGGTGAGGCATTGAGAGAATGGGAAACGAAGAGAAATGAAAGTGCAAAAAAAAAAAAAAAAAGGAAAAATAGACTGGAATATTGATGGCACAGAAGGGAGCCTTTTTGATTAAATTAAAATAAAACGTCATTGGACATATACAGTTCTAATTAAAAGATGTTTCAAAGACAAAAGGGTTCTAAAAGAGAGCCTGGAGATATTTATTCTTGGACAAAGATTTTGATTGGTAAATCACAAGTTATTTTGCGCAAGAATGCTCCATCTAATAAAAATCTCTACTCTAAAACATTAACCGTAAAAATTCCCTTCTAACTACTTATTCCAAGTTAGATGAGATTTCCGAGTAGTGAATATGAAAACTGCAAAAGTTTTCATCATCTGTCCTGGTTTATAGGATGGAACATGAGATTTGTGTAATAAATATAAATTAATCCCACATTATTTCCACGTAGGTATCTTGGCTTTGCTAACAATGTTTAAACAGCAAATTCAGAGTTTATTTAAAAACCCTAAGCAGTGTTTCATGTTGAGTTAGTCGTCGGTTTAAAGGTGTGAATGTTATTTTCCTGAAGGGTCCTCTGACACTGCAACTGTTCTCTTTATCACTCTCGCCAGTGCCTGTGCACGCCAGAAACTAATTTCTTTAATTTATTTCTAAATCCACATTAGAGACATTATCTCACTAAGCTCCCCAAATCCCTATTATATTTATATTACTGACGAGGTAAGTAACACAGCGAGCACTAAAGGACTTTTCCAAGGTTATATGTATAATACGGTGCAGGGACCATCCCCCACGTCTTCAGATGCCTGGTTTAGCAATTCTATCTCTCAGTTTTGCTATAGTTATTTTGCCCAAAGGAAAAGGTGTCCTTTTATAACAGACACCTAAACTTTTCCCAGGAGGGGAAACAGTTTAATAGCATCATTTTTTAAAATACTGGTGCTTTCAAATACAACCTTCTCCATATCCTCCAGGAGAATACATTATCAAATGTCTAATCTTTCTCTCCTGCCATCAATCATTCTTCTGACCCTCAGCCTTTGATCCCATTTTCAACAAAATAATGATCTATTCTAAACAAAATAACTACAAAATTCCTTTTGATCCAGTTAGTCATTATATACTATATTGCTTCTCTCTATCTTTCGAAAAAACAAAGGAACATGTAATTTAAGTGTACAGTATATATGTTTATCACTCTCTTACTTCTTTGACATCTTGCTGTATTAGAATAGCTCCCTAACTTAAATTTGAAATCTATATTTTGGAAGCTACTATTAACCTCTTAATAATCAGCATCAATAGCTTCTATCCATTTTCACCTCTTTTCTTCCTTTTATTCTACTTACGTCTTGTTTCCTGCACTCTCTTCTTCATTATTTCCTTCTCTTCCCTCATTCTACTTATTTCTCTCTTGAATGACTGTGTGTAAGTTTGTAAGCATGAATGATACTTGTATACAATGAAAATAAAGTATTTAAATACACTACAAAAATATCAAATATCCCTCCTCCTAAAGTCTCCTGTCTCAGAGAATCATGTTCGACCATTTATATTAATATTTGTCAGATAGGTATGACCAAAATTTTAGATAATATAATTAACTTCTATTAATTTTCGTGATATATTATTTAGTCCTGTCTGGAAAACAAAGCTCATTCTAGGTATTCCAGAGAAAGTATTGACTATATAGAATTGGAAGGACACTTGGTTTTGGTCTGGTATGTAAGGAGTTTGTAACATGTGATCCCCATGCACACAAGAAGGAAAAAAGATGAACGAACTCAAAATATACAACTGTTCTTGTGTCCATAAGAGAACTGAGGTCAGGGCAAACTCCTGTCCCCAAGGTTGGAGAGATGGATAGGAGTATGGAGAAGCAGAACCTACCAAAGGTTTCTGTTTTCTGGAATCAAGGACCAGAGAAAGAACAGCTCAACTGTAATTGCTGGAGTCTCTGTGTGGACATGTTCGAGATTTAGAATCTCCAGGAATTCTCACTTTTAAAAGGCTCCCCCACTTTACATTGGCAGCCAGCCCAAGCCTCTGTGTCTGCTCAAGTGCAAGACATCAGAGCAAACCCCCACAGGTACCCCCCACTACCATGCGTGTGTTTGCGGCTAACACCTTCAGCTCTGCATCTACATATTACTGGCTTGACTCCTGTCACTAGCCACCATTGCCACATGCATGCCAAGAGCCTGCAGCTACAGAAGTGTACGCATCTAGCCAGGGCCCTCACAGCTGCTTGTGGGTCTGGATTTGGCCTTATCTCCAGTCGCTGGTCTACACAACTGGGCTCACCTGCAAACAGCCCCCAACACTACAAAGGTATCTGCAGCTGGCTTTCGATAGCTAAGCGTGTGCACATTACTACCTCTGGCCACCATCACTGCCTATCCTGACCCCAGACCTTGGACCTAAGGGTGCCATCGAGGACCCAAACAGCTCTTACAGCCACTGTGGACCTCTTGCAATGCTTGTCAAGGGCTTGCAGTTATCAATGCAATTGATGAAATTCCAATAAAGTCTTTAGTTTAATAATATTACACCAATGTTGATTTCTGAGTTTTGATAAATGCACATGGTTATATAAGATGTTAGCATGGTAGCTAGGTAACGAGTACATCATCTTCCTAACTTTTCTCTAAATCTAAAATTTTTCAAAAAAAAATTATTAACACTCCCCCCACCCCCAACAACAATAATAAGACTCCAGAGACAACAAAATATAACTAGGGAAACAAAGCCAACAGAGGAAAGTTTAGTCTTTTAAAGTACAGCCACAACAATCAAGAAACACGTCCTCTTAGAGAGATAAACATAAAAACTCACACTAAAATCTCTTTAACTCAGTTCTTTTAGCTCAATACTTTCTGTCTCACTTACAACAACAGCGACAACAACAACAACAACAACAAAAACTACAAGGCATACTAACAGACGAAATACATAGTTTGAAGAAATGGTGTGAATATCTGCTATATAAGAAAACTATGCAAAAATATGTTGCTAAGGCTAGAAAAAAAGGATAGAGAGAAATGAGCCTCAAGAGGATTTCTAAAAAGGAAACGAGATAATATAAGAATTCAGACGCTGCTTATATTCCCAAATAGAAATCAACGACAAATGCTGCCCTATAGTAAATGTTTTTGCAATTATTATTTGAAGAAGCATTGAGAGTTTTAACCAGTGCAGCTAGACAAAGGCAACTGTAGAGATAATGATTGGAATGGAAAAGTTATACAGCTCTGTGACACTGAACAAATTGAATTTTGATGGAACTCAAAAAATACATGAAGAAATGATTGCAAATGATAACAGAGTTTAGTTAAATGGTAGGGTATAACATCCATAGAAAAGTATTGACCTCAGTCCTTGGTTTTATTGTTAATAGTTATATTTGTATCTTCATATATTATAATCTTCGTATATTACAATAGTCAATTTAAGAAAATAGAAGAAAACAACAATACCACCAGAAAAATAAGAGATTTATACCAGAAGAAATAAAAGAGAAAATCAAACCTAGACTAGAAATGGTGAATGACCAACAAGAAAGTACATTATATGACCTGGAGAAAATGCAGGAAAGGTGAAAACGGCATGCTAAAAATTAATACAGAAGAGACGAAAGGATGACAGATATCTTTGAAGAAGTTTACTATGAGAAAGACCCTGTAATTCTAGAAAGTGAAGAGAAAGCAGCCCTGAAAGTACTGAGAAGAAATAAATCACTTGGAGTGGAATGTATAGCAACAGAATTAATCCAAGCCACAGAGATCGAATCTGTCAAAATCCTAACAAGAATATGTTAACAGACATGGAAAAAGAAACGACAGCGACAGACTGGAACTGTTCAATGTACAACCCAACCTTCAAGTAAGGAGATGCCAAGGAGTGTCGATACAAGAGAACCATTGCTCTAACTTCCCACACAAGTAAAGTGATTCTCAAGCTGACGCAACAAAGGCATCTAGGTTATATGAAGCAAGAAATGCCAGATGTTCAAGCTGGATTTAGCGACAAAAGAGGCACTTGAGATCAAACTGCAAACATTCATTGAATACTGAAGTGCTCTAAAAAATTTCAGAATAAGTGTGGTCATGTTTCATAAACTATGGTACAGACTCTGACTGCATGGATCATGAAAAGCTATGGGTTGCTTTGAAAGAAATGAGTTTGCCTCAGCACTTGACTGTCCTGATGTGTAAGCTGTCTTGTGGACAGAAAGCCACTGCCAGGGCAGACTATGGGGAGACAGAATGGTTTCCTACAGGTAGAAGTGCCAGACAAGGGTGCATTTTATCTCCCTATTTGCTTAATCTGTATGCATAAACTATGAAACAAGTGGGCTAGACTAAGAGGAAGGAAGAGTGAACACTGGTGGGAGAACTATCAATAACTTACGGCGTGCGGATGGCACTATCTTACTGGCAGAGGCGGCAATGATTTGAAACATGTGATGAAAGTGAAAGAAGGAAATGCCAAAGCACAACTGCATTCGAAGACCAAGAAGACGAAAATCATGACTACGGATACAACTTTAACATAGGCAATAAAGACATTAAAATTGTTGAAGATTTTGCTTACCTTGGTTCAGTCATTAATTTAAATGGAGACTGAAATCGAGAAATGAAGAGAAGGAGAAGGCTGAGACTCAGAGGGGAGGCGATAGAAGAATTAGGAAGGATCACCAAGAGCGAAGACCAAGGCGAAGATCATTCACACCCTAAAATTCCTAATTGCTATGTATTGATGCAAAAGTTGGAAAGTATGAATAGGCTGATAGGGAAAAAAAAAACTGATTCATTTGAAATATGGTATTAGAGGAGTGTTCTTCAGATATCCTGGGCAACAGAAAGATGAGCAACTGGATCCTGGAGCAAATTAAACCTGAAACATCGCTGGAGGCAAAACTGACAAGACTGAAGCTGTCTTACCTCAGGCATATGTGAGAAGGCGGGGTTCTCTGGAAAGACAATGATGCAGGGGAAAAATAGAAGGCAGCAGGAAAGAGGAAATGCAAATCTGTCAGGGATTGACTCCACAAAAAAAGCCATGGGTGTGAGTCTACAGGAGCTGAGCTAGACGGGACACTGTGGACATCGCTCGTTCACAGAGTATCCAGAGTCAGAGCCCACTCAATGGCAGGTAGCATGCAGTTATAGGCATAGTTAGAAAAATATGTATCTTTCATACATTGTGTATGTCTACATAGGTGGGTAAAGCAAATCAATAAATTTATTAATGCTATCCAGAACCAAGACATGAGTGTAACAGAAAAGAAAAAAAAAAAAGTATAAAATAAAATAATTTAACTAAATCCCTTAAGTTTAAAATATCATTAGAGATTAGTAGTCTTTTCAAAAATAAATGTTTAGTTTTCCCCTGTAAAGACCAAGGAGCAGTAATAGCTCAGTAGAAAATATCATGACTAATGTCTAGATACGGTCTCTAGATATATTTCCCTCTTAAAGGAACCAAAGCTCCTTTAAAAAATGACAAATACTGGGTCTTGTCAGGATGCATGAAAAGACACTGGAATATCTTGTGCCACAAAGGAAGTAACCTTTCAAGGATAGACTGAAGGTGGCCAAAGAAGGGGTAATTTGAACATTAAAAAATATAACTAAAGTTGATTCGGGCAGATTAAATATATAAAATTCAATTTTACCATGGGCAACAACTAGGTCGTCAATATTGTAATAAAAGTATCACACAGAGGGAAACAATTAAAAGTTTATCTTGTCTTTTTTGAAATAACAGTATGTCTGGATAACAAGACAGCCCTGGATGATGAGAAATTCTTCTCCATGGAAGTCCAGCTAATAATTGTGGGAAAAAAAAAAAAAAACATAATTTTGGAATTTCTAATGAAAAACTAATTCAAGCAAAGCTTTTTTAATGTGTAACTATTTTATAAATGCTTACAGAAAACTTTAGAAATCCAATAATCAAGCTTAATGTCACTAAGAGTGAGACGATCAATTATTATCTGGGATGTGACAAAATGTGAAGTACACAGCACAACTTCTAAAGTGTTTCTAACCAAAATATTTAAACCAAAATCTAATCAAACCACTAAACATGTAAGTTTGAAATCTTACTCCCAAGGATGTCTTAAGTAGAATCACTCGTTAAAAATAACATCACAAAGAGTCAATCAGATAATTATTTGAAATCCTGATTCAAACAAAAAAAATGCAAAAGTTTATTTTGCAACCATTAGGAAATTTAATATAGATAGCAAATGATCCCAAGAAATTATTTTGAATTTTCATATGGGTGATGACGGCATTACTGCTACATAATAAAATAGGCATATTTTAATGGTATAAACTGATATAAAAAGCAATGGCATGAAGAAGGAGATCTGCTCTAAAATATTTCAGCACTAAAAAGCTAATAAATATAAAAAGGGTAGATGAAATTAAACAAATTACTGATAGTTGATTAATTTGGGCAATGAGTCTTTAGTGGTTCATTCCATTCTTTCTACTTTGGTATTGCGTGTTTGTAATATTTCATAGTTAATAAATAAATTAAAATTAGATAAATATATAGATAGATAAATGCTAAAAGAACAAATTTGCAGAGAGCAGAACAAAGGGTTGTAGTTCAAATTAAGCTCTGAGAAAACAAATACAGAAAAAGACCAATGCCAGGAATTTTTAAGCTTACAGTCAACTAAAAAAAAAAAAAAAGGCAATAAAAAATCTAAAGCAAGACAAAAGGAAAATTTAGTAATGCAATATAATTACCTCACCCCTAGACTTCCCATGCTGAAACACAGTAGCGATGATCATTTCCAACAGATTAGGAAAGTACAGAGCTGCTTTCCAAACAAGCTGGATGTTTCTCTTACCTAGGATCCAGGTGCTGCAAGATGGATCCTGAAGTATTTCCAGATATCACCAGGGGATGAGAGGAAAACAAAAATGTACGGTCATGCACCACTTAACAATAGGGATGTGTTCTGAAAACTGCATCCTCAGGCAATTTCATTATTGTGTGAACATCACAGAGCACTATTACACAAACCCAGATGTCCTAGCCTACTACACACTGAGGCTCCATGGTCTATAGCCTATTGCTCTATAGGGGTGAAAAAATAATTTCCCTTTTACACTTCTGGATTCTTGACTGAGACCTCCTTGTAATAAAGGGCAGATTAACAGGAAAAAAAAAAAATCTAACAAAAGTTTAATAATATGAATACCTCCTGCATACTGGGAGATACCAAGAAAACTGAATAACTCCCCAAACTGGCTGAAATGCCACCTTCAGCTGCAGGCAAAAGATGTTGGAGGTTGGGGAGTGAGTCATGGGAGGTTATCAGGAAAAGCAAAGTGAACAAGAGTAAGGTTGTTATGTAGGCAGATTTAAGTTACTGTTTTCTGCATTGAGGACTTTCTAGAGATAAGGTCATACTCCTCTTCCTGCTACAGCCAGGGACATGCCCTTACACAAAGAGATTTCCCTTACAGATGTAAATGACTTTTACAATGGGTAACTTCTCCTTGGTTTTTGTAAATTCTATTATGTCTGCTGTTTCTTAAAATTAAGGGGCCTAAAATAATCTTTATGTCAAGTAGATACATTTTGGAGTGACAGATTCTGTTCCCCTATAGCTCCTACGCTATGAACCTGTACAGCATGTTACTTAAGTTAATACTGTAGCAATTATAACACAATGGTATTTGCGTAATGTGTTACCCTATGACATTAACATGGCTAAGATATCCATAGCCAACAGGAATTTTCAGCTCCATTGTCATCACATGTGATCCATTGTTCAGCAAAGCACTGTTGTGCAGCACATGACTGTACAGGAAAATCAATAACTCCAACTCCACTGCAAGTCCTAGGATGAATTCTTATGTATAGGCCATGGAAATTAGAGCTACAGAGAGGAAAAATAGTTGAGAATTCTAATATCATAATTTTGTGACCAAATATCTGGACCCTTCTGCATCTGGTCTCTGACTCTACTCAAGAAACTAAGCCATTTTGCTGTTTAAACTCTGACTCTGTCCACCTGACAAATTGCATTCTTCGCATTTCACTACCAAACTTGTTTTATGAGTTCATTTTGCAGACTTTAAGGGAAACTGAGGCATCGTCTCTGCCTTGTGATCCCGCCTTCCCTGCTGACCATGTCTCATGACTCCACCTGCTGACCATGAGTCAACCAGACATACCTGTTGTTCTTATCTCACAGCCTCACTGCTGACCACTGAGTCAGCAGACTCCTGAAAATTCAGTTACCTCCAAAATCGGAAAATGAATGATGCAAGTGTATGGTCTTGATTGCCTAGCAACTCATCTCTTTGATCAGCATCTCCTTAAAACTCTCACCTTTAAAACCCTTGCATTATTTTTCCCACCTTAGAACATGTCTTTAGTTCATGTTAAAGTCTACATTCTCTGATTTGTAAATCGCATCACAATGAAACTCTCTTTTGTCCCTCAGAAGAGTCTTGTAGAACTTTCGTTTTACATAATGTAACTGGAGTCAGATTCACAATGGTGCCCCTACTTAAAATGATAACTTCTTCAGGGGACCTTGAATCTACGTGCCTCAAGATCCAGAAACTAGAAGACCTGTACAACTCAACTGTCACACAGCGATTCACCTTCCCATAGTCAGCAGAAAAGACTCCTTCCCTTAATCTTATGAGGACCGAATTTCTCCAAAGATACAATGAAAAAAAACATTCATTTTTTATACCAACTAACAACGTAATTTAAAAAAATGTGTGTACACACACACACACACACACACACACACACACATCAATGACTTCCATCCGAGAATCCTTTGTCATTCCTTTGACACACAAAAGGTAGAACTGAAGGACCACTAGATCAAGAGAGAATAAAGGGTGACATTCTCAGCACACCAGACGGGAGCCGAGCAGGGAGTGGTGGAGCATCGAGACAGACGTGGACGCTGCAGGTCCCTAAGGACTTGAGTTGGTGTCTTCTCATCAGGGAAGTATCACAACTCTATAATGGGTGTGAAGAGAAACTTCACTGACAAGATATCCTACATGTCAATTCAATTCAAACTGCTTCAGAGATATACATGGTGACAGTCTTTCTTCCTTTAGTTTTTCTATTTTCAGCAATATTATTTTGTCCTTTCTCCCACCCCCAGCTTGATTGGGATATAACTGACAAAATTGTAAGATAGTTAAAGGGTACAATGTGATGAGTTTATATAATTATACCTTGTGGAAGGATTTTCCCCATTGAGTTAATTAACATATGTATGTTGATATTCTTAAAGGCCTAATTAATTGTAGTTGTCATATTTCCTAGGTACAGTCTTACGATTTTAAGTATGCTCTATTGCTTAAGCATCATCCTCACCAGGGGGTGTTTTAGAAATAATGGTTTTGGTCTCACTATAAAACTATTAAATCAAATAAAATTTAGGAACATTTCCAGATAGGTTGTGTATACAATAAAATTTGGGAAGTGCTGGTAGAACATCTATGAAGTTAGGAACTACATTATTCACTGTAAAACACTTTACCAATTCCTTTAAGCTAAATAAATTAAACATAGCTATACCTCTCAAATACAGCATTACACCTGAATTATAAATATACTGCATTATAAATAACTTGCACCCTATTTTTAATTTAAGATCTTCAGGTTTTAACTAACATGTAATGAAAGAAGTCCCAGTGTAAAGTAACATTTGATTTGGAGGTCCAGGATTCAAATGAGATCTTTAAATTGAAATCCTAAATATTTTACCATATATTATTATTATTTATCTATATACTGTAACTTCCACATAAATATGCTACTATAATCAAATTCTACATTTAAGAAAAGCAAATACTGATTTTCAACTGCAAAAGAGAGTGAGAACAAGAGCGAGAGAAAACAGGAAATTAAACATTTCGGGAAAATCAAATGAATTTCAATATCAAAATTTCTGAAAATTTAACTTTAAAACAATAGTCTCAAGATATTAAAATTTTAAATGTTATAATGTATCTTACAGCCATAAAAATAAGAAAACTAGTTATTTTGTAGTAGAAATAATCAGATTTTGAAATTTTAATAAATTGTTTTCCAAAATTTGGGAGATTTTCAATTCATGGACTTAATAGCATTATGAACATATATGAAAATGAAAATTTTAATTTGAGGACAGAAATAGAGTATCTTTCAAAATGCAGGAAAATAATGGGAAATGTGAATTAAAAAATATTAGATTATCCAAAATTTCTCTTATCCTTCTTAAAAGAATTACAAAGGGAGATGAATGAGGTATCCGAGATAAAAAAATTAAATATCAGCTTGTTATTAAATATCTCTGTATCTATGAGTCTGTTTATGTCTTGTTTGTTAACTTTTTCCTTTAGATTTCACATATAAGTGAGATCACATGGTATTTTTCTTTCTTTCTTTGACTTATTTCATTTAGCATACTACCCTCTAGGTCCATCCATGTTATTGCAAATGGTAAGATTTCATTTGGGAAAGAGGTTGGGAAGCTAGGTGAAAAAGGTAGAAGGATTAAGAAATACAAATTGGTAGTTATAAGATAGTCACAAGGATGTGAAGTACAGCATAGGAAATATAGTCAATAATATTTTATTAACTATGTATACTGACAGGTGGGTACTAAAGAAGGAATCACTTTGTAAACTATATAATTGTCTAAGCACTATGCAATATAGCTGAAACTGATATAAAATAATATTAAAGATCAACTCTAATTAAAAAAAATAAAAATAAAATAATAAAATAAAATAAATAAAATTGTAAAAGACAATGTTACAAAACAGAAGAAAAAATCTAATCTAAAACAGCAACACGTATAGAAATGTTTTCAGGGAGAAAACAATAGTTACCTACAAAGAAAAAAAAAATCCAATTGGCAATAAAATTTTCAAAGCAATACTGGACATGAAAAGAATATATCAATACAAATTATCTTTCAAACAATAAAGGCTAACATTGTTTTTTAAAACAAATAAGATTTATTGGAGTGATATAAGTGGGTCATAGAACTAAAATCAGTACAGTTGACTAGGTTTAGAAATTGAAAAAAAAAAAACAGAGATTTCACAGACTACACTGCAGAGAACATTTGATTGGAAGTTTCCATTACTACTGGTATAGCCATGGACAGATATAAAAAGGGAGTTCTGTCATTTCCTCCTTTTTTCTCTTTTCTTCCTTGTTTCTCCTTGCCCCTTCTTCAGCTTCAATACCTTAAAAACAATGCAACATATGGATGGAACTTCTGATGCTTAATATATTAACTGTTGGTGGCTGAAGGGAAGGGAAATCCTTCCTGTTATGATCCCACAGGTATGATGCAACAATGCATGACACTAACATTATGAAACCTGAAAAATTACCCAAAATACCAAGACTTGCCCTACCTTTTATCACGTGATGTTGGGCTACAATGCAGGACCCCAGGAACCCCTGATTTCTTTACATGTGTCCTCATAACCTCAGGGTATGAAAAATTGTTGTTCCTCTTTAATCATCAGGATTAGTCATCTCAGAGGGTAATATAACTGCACAGTTTGCCATTAGGATCCCAAAATAGACAGTTGGCATGTTCAATTTCCAACAATGGCGTGACCAGTACTGTAATCTATAGTGAAAGTATTTCTGTTTGGGCTTCTAATATCATGGTATCAGCAGACCCCAGAATCACAGGAAAGAATGGCAAAAATTTACTAGTGGTTAATAAGGTAACTGAGCTCACATCTACAACATATAATTAGTGTTTGCCTGAGTCTCTAAAACCAAAATGTGTACCCATGCTGAAAAGAAATAATTTGAAAGTTTAGGGCACTGCAGATGTGAGAAAGGATATTTCTATGCCTTGTTTTTGCTCATATTTTTTGCTTGCATTGATCACAAATATATACCAAGATGCTGGACCCCTGTTTATTAGTCTATATACTATCAGTGCATCTTTTTCTCAAGGCTATTTATTACCTTTTCTCTATTAATTCTAGCCATAATACCAGAAAGGAGAGGTCATTATTTTAACTGTAGCCTACAACAAGGAGAAAACTTATCACTATTTGACCGCCACTAAAAGTTTTCATTATTAGCGATCCAGAAAAAAATTTAAAGCAGCGTGTACAAATGTATTAAACTCTAGGACGTCCCACAACCCTGCAACTTTACGTGAGACAATTAGCTTACGACTGGGCTATAAATATCTGCTTTGAAAAAAGCTAAAGGAGAAGTCGCCTATTTATATGAATGTGCTAGAGAATGTAAAGTACAAGTTACTAAGACATAAGGGTAACTCATTGTAGATACAACAAATTAGGCAAAAGATACATTTCTGTCACTGACCCTACATTCTTTGTTTTACTAGTTCACAGATTCAGCCTGGTCCAATGATGTCATTACAAAAACTTGACCATTTTAAAACTGTGGAAAATATTTAATAAAGTTTAGGAAGGTTGAGTTCAGGTTACCTCTACTCTAGTCTAATAGCTAATAATGAGTCTGTGCAAACAAGGTCATTGAATCTGAGAGTAGTAGACAGAAAGAAGAAAGACAAGTAGGAATGATGGGACAAGGGAGGAAAGATGAGAGTAAAGAAAAAAGAAGAAAATAATTAAGGAAAAAGGCAATAATGGAGAAAACAAGGAAGGAAAGGAGGGAGGGAGGGAGGAGAAACAACAGAAGAGAAAACAAAAGAAAAAAGAGAAGGTGGATAAAAAGAACCAATAAGAAATATAGAAAGGAAAGAAAGAAGAAAGAGAGTTAAAAAAGAAATTAGGAAATGCACTCTTATTTTCAATCAACTCTAAACAGATGAAGTAAGATGTCAAAATGAGTACTGATAAGCTTGTGGCTGTCATACCTTTATGGTTATTAATTGCTGTGCGACAAACTACTCCAAAACTTAGTTTAAAATAAAAACCATTATATTGTAGCTTGTGATTTGGGGGGTTATTTTACTCACCAGAAAATAGCATGATCATAATTTTAAGATTTTTTTTTTCCATTTCAACCCCACATATCACATTCAGGTAGACTTTTACTGTACAAATTATGATCTTGTGACTAATGGTAGAAATAGATCATTGTTTTATTTCTATTCACCATTGTTCTATTTCTATTGCTATAAGTAAATTTCGTAGTTAAAAGCAATATTGTGTGGAATACAATTACTGTGAAGAAAGCATTTAGTAAGTTCACAGGCAGTGGTTTTGGAGGATGCATTCTGGACTAAGAAGAAAATTCTTTAATCAGAATAATTGTTTATTCGAATGTGGACAAATCACTGCTCCTTCTATAATCAAAGGAATTCAATGGAATTAGCCTATTTAGAGTAAGCTGGTAATACCCCTGGCACACAAGGTTACATCAGAAGCAAACTAGTTCATAGAGTGCCTTCCCTTAATTAGAAAGAGATGCCTGTTTCTTCAAGACAGTTTACTTACATCTCATAGAAAATTGCCCTAATAAACTGATATATTCTTGAAATACATGTTATTAATGATATGGTGTAACTAACACTAAGCAGCTTTACCTGTGGACCTGATAGTAGCAGCTCTATGTATTGTCTTTCTCTTTCATGTTTTTATTTGTAAATATTAATATCATGTTTCCTTATTTTTTATTTAATAATACTCTAAGTTATTTTATTAGTAGTTAAATTATAATTTTATCTGTTTTGTAAAATAATGTAGGGTATATAGAAGAATACTGAATATCACTTGAAGACGGGAAAATTTCTGAAAAGATTGTGGATCTCTCCTAATTAAAGGTTGGATGTGTTTTCATAATGATACAATTATGTGTATTAAGCAAAAATAATTTTCATTGCTACTGTTTCTATTTTGAAGTTTAAGTATAAGGATGTGCATTGACTCTGAGCAATGAGATAGAATGTGACTATTATTGTGGCATTTTATTCTGTACTCCTTCCAGATGCATTCTTATGCCACAAAGGCTTAGAAGTTTGAAAACTGCTTTTTCTAAACATTCTAAATGCATATTGGGCTTTTATTGATTAGATAAGTAAAGCACAATTAATGCAGAGGGTATTTCCCTACTTCTTTTTGCAAATTTTCTGCTTGTTAGGTAGGATTTTGCAGACCTTTTCACTCTGTTCCACTGTTATAATGCTCATTACCCGTCTTCTATTTCCATGATAATGGTGGTAAAGGTGTGGCCTCTTGTTTTTACCTTTTGATCCTTTTATAGCTGCTGTGGTTAAAGAATTCTTAAATCAATACTTCTTGTGTCGGCCTGATAGGTGGTACCTTCCTTGACAGGTAATTATATATATATAATCTGATTTATTCATGAAATTCCCTCCTAGAGCCTTTATTATTTTCAATAACATTATAAATACATACTATTTAAAATAATTAAAGTTGATTTAATTATTGTTCTGAATTCAAAAATGAGGGAGTAGATAATATCCACTGTGCATTAAAATATATTAAATTGACTAGTCAATGACAGAAGGCAAATGATCCTTGTTATTTGTTAGTCTGCGGCAAAATATTTCATGAACTGTAATCTGTGTTTATTCTCAATGGCTGTCCATGTCGCTAAGAGGCTGAGCACTACTAGAATATTTTATAAACCTCAAAATGTAACTGTGTGTTGGCTGTTGCTTTTTACTTTTATCAAATTACTAGAGGCATAAGATTTACTGAGACTCATTGTAACAGGTGGCTATAAAGTAGCAGCCTTAGTCAGAGAGAAGACTGTAAGAATTTTCCAAGAGCTTCAGTCTAAGCCAGCCACACAAAAGGAGGCAGCCCAAAGCCAAACATCAAATATCACATGTCACCTTTCTACCTAAGCCTATAATTTTAGATGCCCTTAAGTTTACCATGAGTAAGAGAGAAGAAAGGGCTCAGCACAAAGGCACTGATAACAAAGCAGGAGTCAGTGTTTTGTGTGGACAAGGTTTTCATGTGTTTGCTTGCCTGTATAGCCAACCAAAAGAAAATATGTCCAAAGTCAAATCAGTGTCCAGGGACTTACACATTGCCAAAGAAAACACAACTCTGGCCTGAAAAGCACAGTAGTTGTTTGATTCCTAAGGCGAACCTCGGGCTTCAAACCTTACTAAATAGAAACACTGTGATAGCTGTATCATCCCAGACTTCTGCTGTTCCCGTAGAAAAGAAAGAGTAAGGAGTGGCTGTCCCAGAAAGTAAAATCGATGTCTCTGCAAGTAACACTCTACTGCCAAGGAAGGCACTTTTAAAGATTCCTGCCCAACAGTATAACTCCTACGAACTCGAGACTGCTGGGAGCGCCTCATTTTTCTGTTTTCCTAATGAAAATGTTTAGCATGCTTACTCTGTTCACACTGTACCATTCGATACTGGCTGTGAGGTGTTAAGATGTATAGATAGAGACACATAGATGTATATGATATAGATGAGAGAGATTAGAGAGAGAAAATAGAGATAAAGATCAAAATAGGTATTTTTTTCCCCATTAGATTATAGGTCACTAGACCACAAATAACTACATGTAAACTGATACATAGAACTTGGAACTTATCTTAGACCTAGATATGGATGTGACAATTATCAGACTTGATTTACTTCATTTGGGGGAGGGTTAAGTTGTACTGGAGATAACAATAAAAGTATTCACAGATATTTGGGGGGCACGAGCAGAGCTTGATCGCTGCTATGCTATATGCATGTCCTCTTTTTCTATTTTGTAAAAGTACCTCTGACTTTTAGGTAGTCTATGGTGACCAAGCTAGACAAGATATGATTTCTCTCATTGAAGCTAGAGGTGTCCATGTGATAAGTTCCTGACAATATGGCCGTGAACAAAAAATGATAGTTTTTAAAACATTATTGTGAGAATATAAGTGATATAGATTATATTTCCACCTCATTTTCATCAATGGTATACCAATACTTTCTTGTATTTACTTTAAATTCAAATATCCTTAAAATGTTTTCAATGCCCCCTCTTTCTAATTTAGAATAGTGACTGAAAGCGAGAAGAAAACAGTTAAACCTAAGGGAGACCACCCAATGAATACGACAACATTAGAGAGATTTTATTTTATTTTTGTCAGAGATGAGAGAAATTTAAAGAGAAAGAACAATTTGGAGAGGACTTATAGGAATGTATAGACTTTAACATCTATAGACCTGCTCATTAAATTAAGGTCTACATTTTGAAATGAAAGCATCTATCTTATATTCATGTTTCATTGATATACATATAATCTAGATAATTAGTTATAATTATCTAGAAAACTCATATATATTCTATTCTTTGTTCTTAATAGATGGAAAGGTAGAGGAATTTTTATGACAATATTATTTTAGGTCCTTAAAATACATACCTTTGAAGTTGCACATTTTTTGTAAAGGTGAATACATTTTTATGACTTTTTAAAATCTTATCTTGAAATGGCCATACTACCCAAAGCAATCTATAGATTCAGTGCAGATCCCAATCAAAATACCAATGGCACATTTCAGAGAGCCAGAACAAGTAATCCTAAAATGTACATGGAACCATAAAAGACCCCGAAAAGCCATGGCAATCTTGAGAAAGAACAAAGTTGGAGGTATCACACTACTTGATATCAAACTATACTATGAGGCTGCAGTATTCAAAACAGCATGGTATTGGCATAAAAACAGATAAATTGAATAATGGAACAAAATAGACAGCCCAGAAATAAATTCACACCTGCATGCTCATTTAATATATGACAAAAGAGGCAATAATATACAATAGGGTAAAGATAGTCTCTTCAAAAAATGATGTTGAGAAAATGGGACAGATATATGAAAAAAATGGAACTGGACCACCTTCTCACACCATATATAAGAATAAACTCAAAATGGATTAAACCTTTAAATGTAAGATCAGAAACCATAGAACTTCTAGAAGAAAACCTAAACAATAATCTCTCTGATATTGCTACTGGTAATTTCTTCTCAGACATTATCTCTTTGGGCGAAGGAAACAAAAGAAAAAATAAACAAATGGGACTAAATCAAACTAAAAAGTTTTTGCACATCAAAGGAAACCATCAACAAAATGAAAAGACAACTGACTGAATGGCAGAAGATATTTGCTTATGATACATCTGATAGGTTAATATCCAAAATATATAATGAACTCATACAACTCAATGACAAAAAACAAACAAACAAACAAACAAACAAACAAAAAAACAAAAAAAAAACCAATCCAATTAAAGAATGGACAAAAGGTCTGAATAGACACTTCTCCAAAGAGTAAATACAGATGGCCAATAGACATATGAAAAGATGCTCAAGGTGACTAATCATCAGAGAAATGTAAATTAAAACCATAATGATATTACCTCACACCTGACAGAATGGCTATCATACACTGTTGGTGGGATTGCAAATTGCTATGGCCATTCAGGAAAACAATCTAGATGTTCCTCCCACAAATTAGAAATGGATATATGTTTTGACTCAGCAATTGCACTTCTGGATATTTAACCAAAGAAAACCAAAGCAGTAATTCGTTAAGATCTGTGCACCCCTCTGTTCATGGCAGGACTATTTACAATAGCCAAGATATAGAAGCAACCCTAAATGCCCATCGACAGATGACTGGATAAAGAAGTTATGATTCACATATACAATGAAATATTACTCAGCTATAAAAAAAATGAAATCCTACCATTTGCAACAACATGGATGGACCTAGAGATTATTATGCTGAGTGAAATAAGTCAAATAGAGAAAGATAAATACCATATGATTTCACTTATATGGGTGCAGAATCTAAGGAATAAAAAGGACAAACTAATAGAAAACAGACTCACAAATATAGAGGACAATCTGGTGATGGCCAGAGGGGATCGGTATGGGGGCTGGGAGAAAGACGTGAAGGGTTGAATTAGTACAAATTAGTAGTTGATAGATGGTAATGGGGACAGGGAACACAGCATAGGGAATGCAGTCAGTGGTAATGTAATGGCCAGGTGTAGAGCCAGAGGGAAGATAATGTATCGGGGTATTGTTTCGTAAACCATATATTTAACCAATGTATTATATATTGAAACTAAAACTAAGATTAAAAAAAAATATTTTTAAAAAGCTAATGGAAACAAAAGTGTTATTACAAAAATGGGATAAGAAAGGTATTTTTAGTATCTTTCGAAGGTATTTTGAGTTTAGAGTAAACACAATGAGGTATTGCTATTGTTTTAATGAAGAACAGGATTGAAAATATAAGTGTGCTTCTGTCACTTAGCAGTTTCTCCTAACAGTGTCAAATGTAAATCTTGTAAAAAAAAGTGACTGATATTTATGATAGGAATTCTGCAAACTATTAACTGCTTTGTGTATATGTATAAGCTGTTAAAACTAATCTGTGGTAAAAGCCATAGTGTTAATAAATTTCCTGTGATAAAAGCCATAGTGTTAATAAATTTCCATATCTTAAAAGACAATGTTGGTAAATTTGTGGAGCCTTTTTAAAAATTTCAAACTAAGGATAGTTTTATCTTCTTATTGTTTTCTCTTTTCCTCTCTGTTCCCAAGCTCAGTCTACTTACTGTTTTACTTTTTCACAACTCACCTCTATTTCTGAAGATTTTCTAGTGAATGCATAAGGCCATATTACTACAAAAAATAATAAATAACTATAATAAAGTTAAAACGGAGGAGGTACGCTTTCTAAAACCAGAATAGTGAGCATGGCAATTGTACTAAATCTAACTTTCCTGTCATATTCTGGCAACTCAGAAATCCCGATAGAATATTTCTTTAAATATACTCTGATATTCATTGATTAATATGCATTTTGTTATGTAAAAGGATATGGATTAATGAAGTTTGTTCGCATCACAGTTAGATACTTCATGTATCCAAATATTTGTCTACAAAATATGTGTACAGAGACCTGCTAAAAACAAATTTGCAAAAAAATTTTGGCAAATGCTTGAGCATAATGAAAATGTATGCAATTTTTACATATTACCAAAATAATATAAACAAGTGTAAATATATATATATATATATATATATATATATATATATATATATATAGTGTAATACCAAAATTAAAAACAAGGTTCTGAAACTATCCCCCAACTCTCAGCTTATTTTGTAAAGGAAAACTTTATCTTTGGAGTATTCACTTCTTCAAGTGCTTACTCCGTGAGTATGTGTTATATGCATTTGTATCTAGTTCTTCATAAATGTGATTTTTACTGTCTATTGTCTTTTCATCTTTGGGAAATGCAAGTTTACCTCATTTGTGCTGACGTTAGTATCATTCACTTTCTATATTCATATTATTAACTTTAGTTAGCAGCTAATTCAATTCCATTGCTTAATTTAAATTGGCATATTTTTTAGATTGCCTGGTATCAAATCTTGTCTAAAACTCTTAAATTGTGTGTATGTGTATACACACACACACACATATATGCATACATACATATATGCAAGACTATATATATATATATATATATATATATATATAAATATATAAAGAATATATCTATTTGAGCAAGTTACATTATTATTTTAAATACCTACAGCACCTGGTATTCCTAGGTGGTCTCCCATCCAAGTACTAATCAGGCCTGACTCTGCTTAGCTTCTGAGATCAGATGAGATCGGTCATGTTCCAGGTGGCATGACCATTATTTTTTAATATTTTATTGAGGTATAATTGACATAATAAAATGAACAAAATAAATTGTACAAAATAGGAAAGTCTGTGTGTGTTAATGAAACAGCAAAATAATCAAAATAATTAACATATTTCCACTCAGAAAAGTCCTGTTTCCTTCATTATAAGTTAGTTTGCATTATATATATATATATATATATGGTTAGTTAGTTACTTAGTTAGTTAGTTAGTTAGTTAGAATTGCGTTCTATGCATCATTTTGTCTGGCTTCTCTCTTTGGCATAATTATTTTCAGTTTTCTTCATATTGTTTCATTAATCGGTAGCCATTATTTTATCTGGTAAATAACATTATACACACAGAGTTGCCAATGGCCATTTGGGTTATTTTTAGTTTTGACGATTACAAATAAAACTTCTCTGAATACTCAAGCACATATTCTTGTATGGACATATAATTTCCTTTTTTTTTGAGAAAATATAGTAGATATAACATCATTTTATAAGAAAACCACAATTTTCCTAAGTCATTGTTCCTTTTTCCTCCCTCTCTCCATCCCTTCCTTTTTTCCTCCCTCCCTCCCTCTCTCTCTTTCTTCTCCCCTCCTTCCTTCAACTCCTATTTCTTTTTGGTGACTGTTGCCTCAGTTTAACCTTTTAGCTCTACTACTTAAATCCTATTTCTATCATAGTAACCAAAATTTTAAGTATAAATAATGATTTGTTCTCTGATAGTGTGTTGTTTCATAGCATCTAGATCCTATGTGAATTAATGAGTGTGTGTGTTGTTGGAAGGATAGCATAAATTTCTAAATTCCACTTTACGCATTTATTATTTATAAATACTATTCTACTATCTTATCCCTCATGTGTCCAATGTCACTTTCTATAAATTTATTTTGGTCATTCTGTTGAGTTTTTTTGGTTATCTTTAACTGATTTATAAATTTTTCTGTAGGCTCACACTCAACAATGAAGGATTGGGTCAATAAAAGCAAGAGAAAGTAGTAAGCATGTAGTAATTGTTTTCCCTTTCTAGGCAATTATGATGCTAAAGCATGATAAATGAGCTAAATGAGAGTTAAAATTATACAGATAGAGGTAGAATCATTGCTAAATGGTTGACTGTCTAAGAGGTAGGAGAAAGGTATTTTCTATCTGGAGAAATGAAGCTGAATTTTATGTAAACTAGAAGGATCACATAAAAATGGATAAGTAAGTAACAAAGAGAAACAGCACCTACCTCCAAATTCAATCAAAGATTTTGTCATTATTTATGTGTTCCTCCATAGGAAGTAGTATCCAATAGTATCAATAATGATAGCCAATAGTATCAATAATGTTAAAGTTCTAGCAGATCTAATCTGATTAACTGATAGTAATTAATTCACTAAAAAAGCAGAAGATATGTTTTTGGTAGCAAGGTATCCTGAAAATATCTCTTATAGTGTTATACTGTGGAGGCTAAAATGCATCGTTTGACATTAACACAATGGTCTTATTCTTACTTATTCAGGAAGTTTATTTGTGGATCTTTTCAACAAAAAATACTATTCAACTCCTAATTAAGAACAGTACAAAAGAGAACATATGTGTCTTTATATTTTTTTAAAAGTTTTACAGTTGGATAGTTTGTTGCCTAGTTAGAAGACAAAATAACTGTCAAGAAGAAATCTCTTCTATTAAAATAACAAAAGTACAAATGTTACTGTGGAACCAACTAGCTGAAATTTATTGATGTGGGAAAAAAATAACAACTATTTTAATTATGCTCTCAGATTTCGTGCATCAGGAATTTTGATAAGATGGGGATGTATTTTGGGGATGTATTTTCTTTGCTCTGTGATATCCGGGGATTTGGCTGATAAGACCTAAAAGACTGAAGGTTACTTTGAGAAGTTAGGGGATGAATTGTCTAGAGACCTCTTTTCTCACCTATTTGGTAGCTGGGCTGTGATGACTACAAGGCTGGGATGGAACAACACTCTTAAATGGAATTCTATATGCATATTTCATATTTGGTTTGTGCTTCTCAGAAGATGGCATTTGGATTCCAGAAGGAGAATTCAAGAGGCAGCAACCAAAGAGAAGGTGATCCAGTAACACAACACATGCCTTTTATAACTGAGATTACAATTCATATATCAAGGTTTCTGTCATATTCAATTGGTTGCAAGCCAGTCACTAAGGCCAATTCACACTTAAGAGAATTAAGAGAATTAGACTTCCCTTTTGGTAGAATAATGACAAGACCACATAGCAAAATAGCCTGTCCATCTCTGCAAAATAAAATCTCCCACAATATTATGAAACGTTAGATTATTTATATCCATAATAGCTAATTGTGATAGTAAATAATTACACCTATAAATAAAATATAATAAAAACAACTTTCCTGTGTAAGTTCTTATAGATAGACCTTGAAGGTATTACGCAAAGTAAAATGTGCCAGACAGAGTAAGCAGATACTGCGTAATCACACTGACATGTGAAATCTAAAGCAAACAAACAAAACAAACAAATGGAGTAGTGAACAATTATAAAAAGTTTAGAAATACATTTGGAAATAACTGTAAAATGTGCATATGCTAAAATTAATGTAAAAATGTGAAATCTATCAATTTTGAAAAAGAGAAAAATAAGAGATCTGCCATAAAATCGAAGCGATTACTTGGTATAATGTGAATGTCAATACCATATAAATCAATGCATTATTTTAGTGAAATATCAAGCAAAATTACAAAGTTATTTTTATTTCGAATGTGGTAAAATACCATGATAGTTTTCAAATGGAGGGCTAAGCATACATTAAAAACCACAATATTTTTGAAAACTACTCAATTTGAATTTTAATACACAAAAAATTCCTCTAAAATAAATATTAATTGTTAAATATCTGAAGAAATTTTCTATTAGTGTATGCCCCAGATAATAGTTTTGCCAAGAGATATCAATTTCTGTGACATGTTTTTAAACACACTAGCAGAGTTTTCAAAAATAATATTTAACATTAATAATTCATCAAAAATACCACATAGAATATATTTTGCTTTAGTTTCTTATTCACAATATTTATAATTTACTTTTTTTAGTAAAAATGAATGCTATACTTAAAACCACTTCACCATCCGTCGCCAAAAGTATTAGCTGTTCTCTTTAAAGGAAGAGTCTGTGATCATGTGACGGGATGCCCTAAGGCAGAACATCTCGAATTTATCAAGGTGGCATCCTTAACTCTGGAGGTAGGTAAACTTTCACTCCTGGTCTATAGCCTGAAGGGGCATTTGATAAGTACAAACTTTTTCTAAGAATATCCTACTTCACCAAACATTTTAGGGGGAATCTTCCATTTTGCTGCATGACATGTGTACTTGGTGTAAAAATGTTTTAAAATATCTCCCATGACATAAAATAAATGTTACCTAACTTGTATTTTAACTCTTCCAATTTTTAACTATTAGCTGATTGGGGGGAAAAAAAAAAGTACAGGCAAGTAAGGTGATTCTGTAGACCGTTGTAGCCCATGAGTTGTGAATCGGTCAACTGTTGTTTACAAGAAATATTTCTGGCTTTCAACTCGAATTGGTCCAAACCTTAGAAATCATGTCCATCCACAAAACGTTAGTGTGGTATCTAGTTACAAAGTGAAATGATGATGCTTATGGTTTATATGTTGCCTATTATGTGATAGTTTTATAAAATTATATAGTTCAACTAAGTATGCAGATCAAGTGCAACAAACAAAATTTGTAGTTTTAAAGAATCAAAACCTTTACATGTCCCTTTTTATCTCTGTCACCTTTCCCATAAAGTGTCACATTTCCTCTAATATCTGCTTTATTTTCCATGTTTGGATCTTGTAGCTCATCCACGTTCCTTCATTGGAAAAGGAGACAAGTAAAACAGACATGCACACCATAAAATAGCAGCAAGAAATCAGTTACATATAAGGACACAAATGATCTTAATTACACACTGCTGAGTGAAAAAAGTAACAGACGATTAGATCTATAACATAATTCAATGTAATAAAAAGTACTTTCAAAATCATCCCTATTTCATAAGATTATTTTCAAACTAAAAATATGCATCTCCTTTTCCTAACAGGTGTTATAAATCATAAAATCTCTCTTAACTAAAGCATTCCTTTTATTGCATCTTTGCCCATTTTTAGTTATATCCCAACTCTATTCTTGAGGAGTTGTCTTCACAGTACACTTGAGTTCACTGTCACCATTCCCTTATTTTGTGTTTGTATTAGTTATGATAATGCTAAACTATTGCAACAATAGACTTAAAATCTATAATGGACCTACATAGAAAATCTATTTCTCACTCACAGTTCATAGAAGAGCTTTGGGAACGCAGGGATACAGGGATTTAGGGACCTGTTCTCCTTCTATTCTTTGCATCTCCTCTCTCCTGGGGCTGTTGTAAAATTCTATTGGGTGACAGAACTACTTGGAGGACAGGTTAAAACAAAGATTGCTTTTACCCTTAACACCTTTCCCACCCTCGGTGTTTCTTATTTACAAAGTCAGAGGTAGGTAGGCCTAGAACTTGCTTTAAGCATGTTCCCAGATGCTGCTGATGCTGTTGCATACTTTGAAAATCTCTGTCCTAGGATGTTGTCTTTCCACACAACTGAAGGAAGTGGAAGAACATAGAGAAAGCACAACCACTCCTTACATCCGGGGTCTGAAGAGGTGCTTGCCATTACTATTCACAATCTACAGACAAGAAAAGTCCCATGGTGAGATGCAAGGGAAGGCTCATAGCACTTCCAGGCCATAACTGTTCTGTGGAAAAAGGAGCACAAATTCTGTGGGTCGATCTTTCTCTCTAGTCACCCAAACCTGAACATTTCACACAATAGAACAAATTCACCATCTCTTATGTAGGTTCAACTCAAGTCTCATCTTGATACAGCACTCACAGCCTATGGGTGATGTTTAATCATCTCCATCAATTTCAGATGTGGCATTCATTCTGTAGTTCAGCTATCTATTATTTATAAGAAAGGAAAAATTATGTAAGACTAAAAGAATAATTAAACCTCATATTCACTGCCCACTTTGTGCTCAGATCTCACCACCAGTGCTAAATTGAACGATGCTGAGGGGAACTGAATGACAAGCAATTAAGGAGATATTAAATATAGCATGGTGTCCCTAGTGACAAAATCAACAGACAGCAAAAAAGAATGCTACTTAACATACCCAGCCATAACCCAGCAATAAAAGTAAGAAGACAATAGCTAAAGACTCAGTCAGTCCCTGATGCAACAGTTACACTTGAGCCAGTTTTGAACCCAGAGCTCATGAGCACAGGAGTGGTCAGCTTCCTAGAAGGTAGGACCCTAATGCCATGGCGATTATATACTTGGAAGGATTTCTCCTGTTTTACCAAAGGAACCTAAAGCCATTTACTCAGGTGATTCTACACTTAGCAAAGGATAGTCTCCAGATATTCTGAGGACTATTGGACATAAGATCTGGTTGGCAGTGATGCTCAGTGACACAAATTTTCATTATAGCTCCCTTGTTAGAATGGGGAGAATAGACAGTAATCGGGGCCCTGGCTAAACTCTAGCTCACAGTGGGGCTGGAGGCTCAGTGGACACCTTGTGGTCATTTGCCTAGTTGCCAAGTATGCAATTTGTACTTCTACACTTGCCAGTTGTAACCCCTACACTGATTCCTTGGCCTATAGAATAAGAGCTATCATATATAGAAGAGCCAAATAAAACCCTAAAACTACCCACTCATCCAGACAAAACATAACATCTGCAGCAGAGATATATATGCCTTTTGAAAAAAAGCTCATGGCATGCCACTAAATCCTAGTAGAGACAAAACATCTGGTCACTGAGGAACAGGTGACAATGCACCAGGCATTGCCATTATAAGCTACTGGACCCATAAAGTTATGAATTCGGAGGCTTCTATCAGCAGTCCTAATTTGGGACATGCTGTATCCTAGATCAAACTTGAGCACAGATAAACATGCTTGAGTGAGGTGCCTAGACCCTCATGTCACCACTAAATTTACACAAATAAACTCTTCATAGTTCACATCTTAGTTCATACAGGTGTCCCTGTATAATGAATTGAAGGAGAAAGAATAATCCCCAGGGCTCATTTATGAATGGGTTGGCTCAGTATGTGAGTACAAGCTGAAAATGGGCGCCATTAGCAACACAGCCACATTCAAGATGGCTATGAATGAAGGTGGAAGAAAAAAGCTTCCCAGTGGGTGGAGCTGCCAATAGTGAAGCTGGCTACCACTCTGTGATGCATGAATGGGTGGCACGTGGAAGTGGACATCAAGCATGAAGACATATCATATGCTGATGCCCATCATAAAGCAGCACTGGACAACCAAGTAGACAAAACTACTTGGCCAACTGATGTCAGCTAAACTTCACATGCCTTTTTGGGATTGGCATGATAGGCACTCAAATGTAATAACAGCTGTGTTGTGGAGGTTAATTACAGCAGGCTTAGAATGAGCTTGAACTTTCTTGCTAAAGTTAGTGCATGGCCCTTAGTCAAGACATGAAACATTCTGATTAATAGTGTTGCTTTATAACCATAAGTCTGAAGAGTTTCCGGCCCATTTGTTCCAGCTCGTCAGCATTGTTTATTGATAACAATGAGATTGATGATTTGCACCTGGTCTCTGTAAGACCCTGGAAAACTCTGCTGTTAAAGCTTGTTATGTAGCAGAAATATGTTACATAGGCAACAAAACATAAAAATCTCCAGCCAAGATCCCATTTTGAACTCCCTAATTCCAAGGTGTTCCACGAACACATTGGTGATTCCTGATCCAAGAAAAAAAGTGCATCCATCCATGCCTTTAGAGATGGATCATAATGGGAGCTCACACCTGATGTCTCTGGACCCCTGGCTTTGAGACAGCCTTTGGCTGTGATGTATATGCTTACTTTAATGCCGTTGCTAATATATTATACCTTTTTCTTGTAATAAACTGTAGATTGCTAAGTATTTTATCTTGGATCATGTCAATCTTCTTTCGCCATCAAACCCTATTTAACACCTACTACTAGTGTGGTGGGTGGCAAAAATGGAGGCTATGACTTGACTCAGCAACATGGATTTCCACTTTCCAAGACATGTCTAGCTACCATTGCTTTGGAATGCCCAATCTACCAGATACGGACCTATTGAGTCCCAAGTATGACACTATTACTCAAAAATAAGCTAATTGGTGGCAAATCAACTACATTGGGCCCACACCTTTCTAGAAGAGCCAGAAATTTAACTTCACATGGTACTAAAATGTATTCCAGGTATAGGTTTGGCTTTCCTGACTGCAGAGCCCTAGACAAACTAGTACCTGGGTTTACAGATCTCTATTTTACAGCATAGAATGTGTAATGCATTTTCTCTTGCTTCATTACAAATTATCACAAACTCAGTGGATTAAAATGATATTCATTTATCATATACTTTCTGTTGATAAGAAATCCAAGTACATGTTAGCTGGATTCTCTGCAAAGTATCTTAAAAATTAAGATGTTAATTATGTTCTTTCCTGTAACTCCAAATCCTCATTGAGCTTATGTGGTTACTGGCAGAATTTAGTTTCTTGCAGTTATAAGATGGGGATCTCTGTGGCTATTACCAGGGCCTCATTCTCAGCTTCTATAGGCTGCCTGGCATTTTCTTCTGCATGCCTCTTAATGACATGCCATTTTCTTTTTCAAGGTCAACAGAAAAGCACCTTCTGCAGTTACAAATTTCTCTGACTTATTCTCTTTGATCTGTAGATCCTCTTTTAAAAAGACTCACCTGATTAGGTAAGGCCCACCCATATTCAAGGGGAGGAGGGGAGGCTATATTTATTAGTTGGAGTAAACCCTATGCATTGATTCCTTAGCCTGTGGAGTAAGAGCTCTCATAGTGGGCAAAACCAAAGGAAACTGGAACATCCCCTTCCCCAGCAAGGACATACATACAATCTTCAACAAAGTTTAATATGCCTTTTGAGAAATAGCTCATGGCATGTCACCAAGCTTTGATAGAGACAAAATACTTGAACAGGGAGTAACAAGTGATCAGGCATTTGGAACTTTCCATTATAAGCTGTGTTCTACTGGCCCCATCAAATTATAAATTCAGAGGAGGCTGTTGGCAGTCAGAAGACGAGAATGATATATACTGAATTATAGAAGTTGAACATATGGGTGGGGCAGAACTTGGGGGTTATTTTAGAATTCTCCCTATTACAGGAGACAGACAGTACTGCATGAAACCAGGGGACTCACTTCAGGGCGAGGGTCTGTTGCCAAGAGGTCTGCTTGCTGAGGCATCACTGCGCTGTTGTGAAGCAGCTGCCTCATCGAGGGGTGGAGCAGCCTTCTATGGGCAAGGACAGGACGCCAGCTTGGAGACACTCCCTTTAAAGAATGGACTGCCATCCTTCGGGATGCAGAATAGGCTTTAAATCCAAAGCTTCTATATAGTTCTGTGTCCCTAAATGGGTCTGGGAACCAAGTGGTGGAAGTAGGCATGGCCCCATTTGCCATTATTCCCAGTGATACACAAGGATATTTTTCCTTCTTATTCCTGAAACCTTGAGCTCTGCAGGGCTGACCTTATTTCCTCAAAAATGGGTCATTCGTGACGTAACACACAGTAAGTGTTCCATTGTACTACAACTGCCTCCTGAGCACTTTGGACTCCTTGTGTCCAGGGACCATCAGGCTAGTAGAAGAGTCATATGTTAATTAATAAAGTTAGCAGGAGGAGGAAGGACTACATTTGCCTCATGAGTTCAAGGCAATATATATAGATAGATATAGATAATGTAGATATAGATAAATACATAGATATAAATATATAGAGAGAGATTAGATAGATTAGATGATAGATAGATAATAGGCAAATAGGTAGATAGATAGATACATGCATACATACATACACACATACCCATATATATAGATAGAGACATAGATACATATAAAGACTCTGGGTGATGCAATGGGCACCTTTTGATACTCCCATGCCCCATGATTGCTGAATGGATATTTTTAGTAACCCAAACTAGAAAAGATGTAATTTTCAAGGATGAAAATCCCACAGGAATTTATATAATCAAGTAATACACCAAAACATCCAAAGAAATGGAGGAAGGTAAGGGGAAATTCGGATGGAACATGGAGGGAGAAGATGGGTACCAGTTATGGCCCTGACACAAACTATACCAAAAAAAAAATATAGTTTATTCCACTGACCTGCCTTTTCTATGTTTCCTCTCAGGAAGAGAGGCCTAAGGGAGACATGAAAAAGCTGCTTCTGAAAACTCTAGTGAACTTCACCATAGCTGCGAGTCACAAGGGGTAGATTGTGCTGGATTTTAAAGAAAGACCCTCAGATCTTCTACAGGAAGCATATTGATCAATGGCTGGTATAGTGTTCCTGACCCACCCCACATTTGTGCAGAGGCCACAATAAACAGAGGCTGCTCTCAATCAATGACTGAGTAAGGCAGTGGTATTCTGCAGGGCCTTTTTCTAGAAGATGCAGAACCTTTTTCACAGACAATTTTAGCTCAGGAATGTCCCACTGGCCTGGCTGAAGTTTTCTGAAAAAAACAGTGCCATAGTCTGAGAATTTTCTTACCTAATCCCTTTTACTTCTCTCTCATAGGGTCTGAAGAAACTCCCTGTCTACTCTAGATTTCTCCCTTTTCATCCAATCTGATAAATCTCTTGTACACATAACCTTGTGATGGTATCTGCTTCTTGAAAAAGAGAATTAATAGATCAGGCCCCCAACAAAATTTATCTGACTTTGAGAAGGGATAACTGAGAGGGGAACCTGCTTACACAGCATGCTAGTGAAAAAGTCTCTTGGATTCCAGGTGCAGCTGCTCACATTCCTAAATCACACAGCACGTGGGACTATTGTAGTCCCTGAGACAACGGTAAGTGGTGATGGTTAACATAACGCAGAAGCATTGTCAGCTATGAGGTCTTTTCAGTTTTTAAAATTTCCTAGTCAAGAAGGATCCTAAAGTGTGTACATGATAAGCTCCCATTCTCTGGTGCTACTACATCTCATCAATTACCAGGAAGAATGATTAGAATAAAAATCAAGTCCTCATGCATCCCTGAGGTTGAAGAAAAGACCTACTGATTTCGATCTTTGAATCTTAATGCTTACTTGCACTCGGTACTATTTACTGAGATTTTTTTTTGACAACTTAAAATTCCTAGGTTCTCTAATTTGATTTATCTCTTGGTTTATCTGATTTTATCAAATTCAATAATTTTGACCCAAATATCTGTATTCTTTAACCTTGATTGTTTTTTTTTTTAATTTGTCACCTTATGAAGTTGTTCTGAATTCTCAGGATAATACTTCATATCAACAACTTTTCCCATAAGAGCTATGTATGTATGTATTTGGGCCCTTTTCCTAATCCAAACTAAAAGGAACACTCTCCTGCCCTCCTGCAGGACCGTCATCATGTGACTTCCTGTCTTTACTTCTGTGGAAAAGACATCATCTATTTTGGATACTATATTTTCCTCTTCTTTGGTTTAGTATCTTATTTTGATAAAGTCCATTCTAAAGAACTTCCTAAAATATTTGTTAGGAGTGATGTTTGTGAGTTTTCAAATACAAAGTTTGATAAGCAGTTGAATATTAATACTTATTCAAAAATCTTTTTCATCAGAAACTTTACATATTATTTTGTTATCTTCTAACGACCACTGCTTCTGATCAGAAGTTTGATGCCAGTCGGATTCTTATTCTGCCACTATTGTTTCTATCACAAAGAACATTTAATTTATGTTCTCTACTGTGATATTTTGATTTTAACAACATAATTTTTAGATGTTTCTGTAACATGACAAACCAATGACTTGACAATGAACATTCAAGTCAAGCTATCATTTACATGACACTAACCAGATTGCTTACTTGTTTACTTAACTACTCTATTGTCAACAACGGAAATTATTGACACAATTTTACTGTATTGTAGACAGAGTTAATATAAAAGAGAAGGATGATAATTCATGGGATATAAGAAAAATTAAACTTTAAAAATTTTCAGTCATATTACATTAAAATTATCCCCAAATAAAAAACATACTTTTAAATTATACTTCTAAAGTTGTAAATCAAAATAAAACACATCTGGTAAAGGTTTGTACATAAAACCTTTCTTTGTATAAGGTTTATCCTCAAAATATGTAAGGGAATTGCTTAGCCATACTCTTATGGCATAACTATGCTAGAGAAATGATAAATCTGCTTCAAAGACAAAACATATATGTAGAAGAAAATAAAATTATCAAGCATGTCATTCAGAAACTGATTCTTAATTAAATAAAACTCTACTATTCTCCAAAATTTAAATTTTTAGCAAAATACTTATTTTCAAATTAAAGATATATGCATTATGGAAATACTTGGAATTTAGAACTCAGTTTTGCAGTTGTCTAATATACACCGTGCTAATTGCCTTTATATGGTAATGTCAAGCTTATATTAGATTTTGCACATTAGGGAGCTTACAGAAAGATTGACCTTGAACACTTTACATTAGAGAAACTGCCATATAGATATAACACAGACCAGATGGTATGTGATAATTTTCAACTGTGTAATCAAAGACTGTGAAAAGGTTCTAGTACTTGAGAATGATTACATCCATATTTACATCGCATCTGTTATGCATGTTTAGAAGTAATTCTACCAAATTTATTTGAGATTTAGGATTTTCTAAATTGGTACAGTCTGACCCTACTGTACTTTAAGTAATCATACAATTAAAGTAGCTTAACTAATTTGAAAAAAAAACTGGACTGTAATAAGATAAAGTTTTGTCATCAGCATTATCCATTAATTGCAAACTTCTACACACAATCTTAGTAGATCATCAAAACATATTTATTGGAATTTATTTATAAATTTAAGTTTTAGTTAATTAATTAATTAAGATAAATAACAAATAAATTCTGGGAAGGTTATGTACAGCATGGCAACTATAGTAAACAATACTGTGTTGTATATTTGAAAGTTACTGAGAGTAGATTTTAAAAGTTCTCATCACAAGAAAAAAAGTGTGTACAGTGATAGATATTACTTATTGTGGTAATCATTTTACAATACATACATCAAATCAATATGTTATATACCTTAAAGTAATACAATGTTTATGTAAATTATAACTCAATAAAACTGGAAAATTAAATTAAAAAATAAAATAATGCATGTGGTTTATCTCACAAGAGTTATACATAAGTGTATTTTTTCCTACAAAATTTTATAAGCTATTATGAGGATAAATAAAAAGTAGAATTTTAAAATGACTTTTTAAATTAAATGTTATTTTCAGCATTTTTTAAATTATACATTTTCAAGATATTAAAGTAAAGCAGAACAGACTTATTTAAGATGGAGTGAAAATCAGCTTGGATGAAAAAAGCAAAAGCAGTCCTGCCCTTAATCAGGCTGGGAGGACAAACCGGTGAAAATCATGTGTAAAGTGAAGAGAAAATATTATTTTTCACAAAGTCATACGGTAATTGTAAAATGCCTTAATGACCACCTTTTTGAGTTATTGCTGCTTCCTTAACAATGGGGCCCCAAACCCTTTGGCTATTTTCGTATAGTAATCAGGATATCCAATCATTAAAGTATCCTGCCTTAAGACAGCACCAATTCCCATTTAATCACTGTTTCATCTAAACTCTTCTCAGACACATCCAACTACTACATACAGACCTTCCTCAGAATCCTTCGACATGAACCAAATCTTTAAAAAAAGAAGCTTCCCTCTTCCTCTTACAGAGTAGCATTCCACATTTCCTCTGAAAATCTGCCACATATAGCAAGTCAATAAATGTGACTCTGTTAAGATACAGGCTTGATCCCGGGGGCCTCTGGCTGATTAGGCTTCAAAAGTGAGTCCTTTAAGAATTCTTATATGGAGAAAGCTGCTTGGCCAAAATGGTTAGTTTGAAAATAAGCAAATGTAAGCTACTCTATCTATAACACCTTAGTTTTAGAAAACCATTAGGATAGAATAATATTTTTTTCAAAATTAGGAGAAAATAGAATTTTTTTTTTAAATATAATTTTTAAAATATATGCTGAGATATGTTAGACCCAGATAGACTCAAAGACTTTGGGACTCAGAAAGCGGCTGTTGGACAACGTATGTCATTTTAGCACAGGAAGTCATCTCCAAAACAGATGAGACACTCAAAACGAGAGACTTGTCATCATGTCTCTGGCTTCTGTGGTTTCACTGGGATCAGATCGCTATTGCTGGAAGGGACTGCAGCCATCTGAAAGCTTGAGGGGTGAAGCTGGACTATGGCTCAACTAGGACACTGGGATGCCTGGAGTCAGCTGAAGAACTGGGAGAGTTAGGTTTTTCTCCATGAGGCTGCACGACTTTCCCTCTCTACACGTCCTCTCCCATGGGTAGTTGAATTTCTTCTACATCACCTCGACAGTGTATAAACACAAGAAGCCAGGCTTTCCCAAAGCTCCAGTCCAAAATGGCAGAGTATCCATCATTTTGCCATATACTGTTATACATATCATATATAGCATAGTTGCCATATATATTAGCTAAGGTTATATGGCTAGCCCCAATTTGGTGTGGGAGAGAACTACATAGGGGAATTCACACAGGAGACATGATTCGGTGAGAGATCATCTTTGGAGATTAGCTACTACAGTCCTTCTCTAACCTTATTGATTCACATTCTTCCTAAACGGCAAGTAAAGCTCCTTCTCCCCAAAGTGTCCTTCCTTTTTGCCATCAGGATTAAAATATCATCTGAATCAGGCTCGCTTACAGATGAGGTTTCTTTGAGTGTGGTTCCTTTTTAGTTAAAGATCTATGGATCCACAGAGACAGTTATCTGTCCTCTCTATCTTTCCCCAACCATATGCCTATACTTAGCATACGATGATCAGATAACATAGAGAACAGAAGAACCGAAATAGATACTTGCATTCCAAAGGGTAGGGGATGCAGAAAACTATACCAGTCACTGATCCATCGCAACTCTTATCCTGTCAGGTGCATCCAAGTAAGCCCCACTATCCAGGATGTAAAAAAAAAAAAAAAAAAAAAAAAAATCTCTATTTATTATGTACTAGTTCTGCGGCTCTTGCTCTATTATCTGTGATCCTTTATTGTCTACAAGAAATGGCCCAGGTTAGAGCTGAGTAGCAATCTCAGTTTGGTTCCTGCTCAAAACTTAATGCCTCAATGTAATAATTATATGTTTATCTCTCATAAACCCCATGGGTTAACAAACTAAACTGGGAAGTTTTTGTACTTCGCATGATGCCATTTAGAACTATAATTGTCTTGGGGCTCATAAGTCGGGGACATCCAGGACGGCTCACTTACAGCAGTCCCTTCTGTTACCTTGTCAGAGATGGCTAGAAGCCAGATCCTTCTCTTTCTTTGTAATCATAAGTCTTTTCACTCTCAATCTCTCCCCGCCCCCCTCTTCCCCCCCACCCCCGGGGTTTTCAATGTGTTCTTTCCACATGATCTCTTAATGCAGGCTCTCTAGCAGGGTAGCAAGACTTCTCATATGGTGGCTTGGTATTCCAAGGGTGCCAAAGAAGAAGTTGCCAGGACTTCTTAAGGCTCAGGCCTCAAACTTGTACATCAACAATTTCATCACATTCTATTGGTTCATAGAAGTTACCGGGACAGACTCAGTCCAGAGTTGGAAGAGACTAGTCAAGAGTATGAATCTTAAGAAGTGTGAATCATTAGAAAACTAGCTACTGAAGACGCCCTCAGGTACTCTTACATCAAAATTTCAATGACTTATACTTTGGTCAAGTAGACCATCATTTAAGTTCAGGGAGTTTAACAGTTGAAATAACTCATTTAATAAACCAGAATTATTTCAAGTCTCTTGCAAATTTTTCTCACAGTAAGGAGACTGTTTATAGTTTTTTCACTGTGAGTTTTAGAGTCCAAGCACTATGTTTGAACTTTAGCATAACTAAGAATGAAATGGAATCATATAAAAAAATGTGTGTCTGCAAATAAGCTTTATTAAGAGTTTCTTCTCTACTATATACAGATGACCTAGCCTAATAGTACCTAGCTAATAGTACCTAATAGTTCCTTGCAGGAAATCAATAAACAATAATTAAATGAATGAATGTATAAGTGACTGTGTGCGTGCAAATGCACACCTTTTTTGGGTCAGTGAGTCTAAAAATAAATCATTATCAAGTTTTCAAAAGGGCCTATATTCTAAGTTATTACTCTTTTTCAATATCTTACATATTTCACTTTTTCAATATCTTACTTATTATCTCAGTTTATGTTCTCTCAACAGGCCTGGAGACACAATTCAAGTGTAAGCATATTTTTAGGAGGTGATTCCAGGTATCATAAGAAAATAGGAACAAGAAAGCGAAAAAAGTTAGTTAATAGAAGGTGTGTTATCAAGTCAGCTCCTTCTGTGGGTTACTGAGGAATAACTGCTGGGACTCTGGGAGTGAGCAGTGCACAGAATTATCGCCCCCAGAGAGTCTGCAATCTCAAGAATTTCCGTGCTAACCAGTCATTGAGGGTCGTCGTTTCAGAGGCAGGACCATAACTATATATCTGATTACTTCAGTCTGCTAAGCACAAAAGCAGAGCAGTTCTAGAATCAGTAGAAAGCCTTCAGGCAGTTTGAAAGTTCCAGAAACATTGCCCCTAGCTCATTATTCTTTGTCTTAAGAACTTACAATAATAATTGACTGGTCATCTAACTGACTCTAGGCTTTTCATAGTTTGGCTCCAACTTAAAAAAAAGAATATTTCCCAATAATTGTGACCTCATTCTTGAGATCTCTCCTCTTCGAGTCATTATTGGTCTTTAGTAATGTATTCCTATTGAAATAATAATCAGTACAATATTGATAAATTTAATTTTAATGAAGTTTAAAATTATTTTATCATTGTTGATTTATATTTTTTCTTCTAGATTTTTTTATTTTAAAGCCAAGGATAGTGTCTTATATTTTAACTGTAATGTCTCATAATACCTCGCCCTCGTGGAGATCGATCAATCAGCCCTTCTTTTAAGAAAGCATTTGGGAACTTTCTTTGCCTTTAGAAAAGAGTATCATCTAAATTTTAAAACAGGACACATAAGGCATTTCTCAATCTAGTCCTTATCTAAATGTGCTACATTTCTCAAGAATGTCATTTCATTTTCATGGTTATATTTTTGTATAAGCTTTTCTCAATATGTAGAAATAATATTATTGCCTATTTTTTCCCTCGGTCACTTCCTGGCCATGGTATTACTCAAAGGTCAAATTTTTCTGAAAGTATTTTTTATCTTTTAGGACAATTTACAGTTTGTTTTACTCTTTCACTTCAAGTTTATATCTCCATTATTTTTAATTGGTATCATTATATTTATTTTTAAACTAGGTATCTCTCCAACAAAACTCATTTTTTTTTTGAGAGGCTAAATTCTTCTTTTGCGAAATGGGCACATTAATATCCCATCTCCCATTGCATTGTTGTTAGAATCGAATGAGTTAATAATAAATGCAAACTACTTAGAAAAATGCCTGACAGATAGTGTTATTAAATTTCAACTCATTAACATTATTAATAATAGTAGATGCAATAACAGTAATAGTGTTAGTAGTAGTTCTCATAAGAGTGATAGTTTTATTTACTTATTTTATCTAACAGAGTGTCCCTAAAAGTGCTAGTTAACTAAATGAACAAATAAATGGATTAAATGTGGGCATTAATGACTCGTGCTGCGGCGGGCCATGCTGCAGCCACACTGGCATACTGGCCTCCGAGAGGAAGAAATAGACAAGGTCCCTTTTACTGGAACGGTGTCTCCCTCCTGTGGTGTGGTAGGTAGAAGCCTGACACACTAAATCCAACTAGGCCTGATGACAGAAAGAAAAACGCAAACAGGAATAAGAAAGTGGTACTGGAATTATTTGCGTGTGTGTACTGGGGAGACTGGTAAGGTCACCTCCAATGCTCTTGGAAGTAAGCCCATGTTTCCAAGTTTCTCTAACCTGTCATATTTCTAACTTTGTGTGAATAGCTAAGGCAACTACCTAGTGGGAGCTTTTCCATGAGGAACAAGGGGTATGGGCCCGGGGAGCTGCCACTAGCGTGGGGAACTGGCATGGAATCTCGTATATTATCTGTGCACCATTCGTTTGTTCATTTAGTAATAGCATAAAGGGAAAGTAGCTTAGCTGAATCCTTGTGATCACTTCCCTATTTGACCTGGCCACTTTGAATGTTTATACCACTTTTTTTCTTTGTAGTTGTTCAATAAATACAAAAAAAAAAAAATTATCAGAAGAGAAATTCTTAAAAAATGTACGTGAAATATAAATTGGAATTTTTATCAACATTCAACTGGGCTACACAACTGGAGTTGACTAACTATTCTGTCCAGTTTCTTCAGAAAGGATGGTCGGAAAATGACTTCATATCTAGGTCCCTGAAATCTCTTTACCTTGAACCAATATAAACCTAATCAATTATTTATGCCAAAAACCTTGGAAAGGATAATGCTTTTTATTTATTATCTGTCATATAAAGCCCTGTGTAGATGAAAATATTTTTGATGGAAAGTGTTTGTTTGAAAAGGGTAGTCTGAGAGTATAGAAGTTTTAGATAATGCAGACAATGTTAGGATTGAAAGAATGAAGCAATAGTAGCATCAAGCTAGAATTATGTTAGTTTATATTATTTTTGCTTAGGACTTTTCATGTACCATTTACCATAGAAAACAAAGTGATTTGTCCAGTGACAAAATCTATATGTGCTGAGTGGAAGACTGGACGTGAGCCACTTTATAAAACAGTTTACGAATAGTTTCATTTCATGATCTCCTATGAGACATACGATTCTTTCACAATTAGGAATCAATTCTTCTCTCACTGGGAGCAAAATCTAAATGTCGGCATTCATCTCTAGCATCAGCTCGTACAAGAATTACTTAGTGAAAGCAGAAGTGAACCAAGACGGAGGCCTGAAACTTCCAATATTTTGTTTTCTGACTCCAATTTTTGAGCTTTTCCCTTCAATTGTACATTGCACTCATCCAAATGATTGTAAAGTTGGAGCTGAAGATGTGCTTGGATGAACATGGCTTTATTTCTCTCAGTGTAGTCCCAGCCTTCGACACCACCCAGAAGCTCAAACACAGGCTGAATTCTGCGGCTCAGCAGCTAAGTGGTACAAGCCACAGGGAGTGCGTAATACCAATTTTCCACAGCCTGAACTGCCTACCCATTTGCTTAAAATTGCGATTCGAAGATGTTGACTTTACTCTATAAAGCTCTAAATAGTTTGGGCTCTGGCTCCCTCAGAGATCCCTTCTCTCCCTCTCCCATGGAATGACAACTGAAGCCAGGCAGTATGTTCCTGATGAGAGTCCCCAGATTTCAGGCATATGGACCTTTATTTAAAATGGGAAGAGCACTCCTTATGGTCATCGCTTTGTGAGGAATCTCTGTGCTGAAATAGCTTACCACAGACTCATTATATTAACCTTCTGGACATCTCTTCCTAATGACCTTATAATTAAAATAATTATATGTAATGATGCTATTCTTTAATACTTCTGTAAACTCTTTTCTGCTTTTATTTTCACTTTTATTGTAATTTTGTATTTATTTTGCATGTCGTGAATCTTAAGAAGTTTGAGAAAGGGTACAATTTAAATGTAGTATTTCAATTCATCACCTTTAAAATATTTCTAAACTCAGCATAATGGCAAGATTTGGCACATGTGAAGACTATTTTAGAACCTTTTTTTTGGAAAGTAACATTTAGGAAAATGTTATGACTGAAATGTAAAGAGAGTCATCAAAACATATCACTGAGGGCTGAATAAATTGTAGATCTTTTGATATATGCCAAGAAACTGCAAACACATATTTTTTGGTCCTTCTGTGAATAGCATATTTTAATTAGAATGTAATTATTTTAAAAAAATGTATAATTTAATGCTGATAAACTTTACTTCTCTGTGATACATGTGTATTACATTTCAATTGATTTTTTTAGCAATCAATATTAAATTTAAATGGAGGTAGCTTTTCAAATTTAAATTCAGCAACCAAAATATTCTAAAAAACAAAAACAAAACAATAATCATATAATTTCCCATCTGGAACACTGTTTCCCCACCCTCCTTCATCTTGCTCCAATCACTTATCCCATACTGTGTCCCATATTCAGCTACTCTTCTTACCACAATATTGTTGTCAGATAATTTTCTTGCTCAACAATGTAGTAAAACTATAATATCCTATATTTTCTTTCATATTAAGGCTTCAATCTTCTATCTGTCCCTCAGAATTTCCAAATCTCTTTGATAATCTGTCTCTGAATGATTACTTTTCCATCCCTCAGGATCCAGTCTGAGATTATTTCTACTAGGCTTGGCTACTTTGATCCTGTCTTCCTTTGAACTCCTACTGCAATTTAAGTTTGAATCGGACTGCTAAAATAAATCATTCTCTACTCAATAATTGTTCTCTAACAATGCAAGATATCTAATGTATCTTTTACTTAAGATAAGCAATGTTTATCTTCCAAATTAAATAAAAATTTAAAGGCAAGGGCCATGTCTTAGTCAATTCAACCTTGCAAAAAAAAAAAAAAAAAAAAAAAAAAGAAAAAAGAAAAGAAAAAGAAAAAGAAAAAGAAAAAGAAATCTATTCCACATCATAAAACAAACCACAGAAGCACAGAGGTACTTTAGTATGACTGAGCTACTCAGCAAAGAGATCCTGGAGTTAGCAACATTAGAAATTAATCTTGAAATTTAGATGCAATGTCGATAGGTGAGAAAATTGTTTAACCCATTTCCAGAAGTCACTTTTAAGCACGGGTTGGGGTCTGGGGACAACAAACACAATGTGAAGGATTTCTGTATAATTGGGCAGTCTAGAGGCAGCTCCACAGGTTTAAGGTTTGAGTTTCAATACCATAGGACCCTGCCTTCAGAAAGGCCCTGTGCTTGGTTTAATGCTCTGCTCCATTGCCATCCTGAAATTCTTAATAACATTTAACACAAGGCCCTGCATCTGCATATTGTTCTGGGCCCAGTAAATTACATAGCTCACTAAATTCTAAAGCTTATGTCGCAAGAATGTGCATATATGTGTAAGCATATGTTTTCTAAATATGTTTCTACTGACAGTATAGTTTAAAATTGCCTTTCTAATCCATATATTCTAGACAATATTAAGAGTATTACTGTGGAATGTTATTACTTAAATTGTGGATAACCAATTTTGACATTGTGTTCTCATAAACTAATTCTTATATTTAATTTGGTTGAAAAGACATGATCAACTTAAACCAAGCTTAAGCCAAACAATTCATTTCGAGTTTATAAACTGCATATGAACAGAGGGCAATACATAAGGATTTCATAAAGCAGAATAAAAACCGTCCAAGCAACTTTATTGCCCCAGAGAACAGGGATTAATATACTATGTTTCTTAGTGAGCCAAACAATGAATAGCATATTTATTTATGAGGAATAAACATATTGAGAACTTTCTATTGCAAGGCAATGAGCTTTGCCTTAAGGATAAAAGGATGAATATGAAAAAAACTATTGACGTGAAAAACTTTAGGATTTAAAGCAGTTATATTTAAATACTGTTTTATAGTCCAGGAATTGGCAAAATAATTCAATTTAATACAAAGACAAAGTTTTCATGATAACACAGATTTAATTGCTTCAGTTGAGAATGACTTTTTTAATCCTGCTTAATCTATAAGGATTTAGGTACTTACATTTGGATTCCCGGTGGAGAAGCTCAGGTAAAAAACTCACTTTGTAAATAATAACCCCAATACCAATGCTCAATGAAATTAACATTATCTTCTAAATCATAAAACTACTTAGAAACAATTCGGATTACAACCCGACTAGATTTCCTATCTGAGTCTCAGACTAGTACAAATTTCCAGGATATAAAACTTAATAGTAAAAGGTTGTTGTTGTTGTTGTTGTTTTCTTCCCTGTGATTTAAAATAAGACCAAAACCACGGAGATACGTATCCTGCCTACGTCTTCTAAAAAGTGTGTAGAGATCCTCCTTATCATGTGGTATTTTTCTACTTGTTAATCAATTTGCATGCAACTCTTAATGTGTGTGTACACAACATTCTTTATACATTGATGCTGTATTTTAGGTTTTAAAGGTTTCCAAAGACAATGGAATCAGTAAGTTTTATTTTATTTTTTTATTCCTGAGACATATGGTGGTACTAAGGTAGCTCAGAACTTTGTAAATCACAGTTCATGAAAACAGTAACTTCCAAAAGTAGAAAGGATATTAAATACGTTAGAAATTATAATGTTTCTTACTACAATTTTGCAATTAGCTGAAAAAGCTGTAGGCATAATAAAAGCAAAAACCACAAAATAAGTAAAATAAAGTTAATCTACTCAATGAATATATTTTACCTCTGAAAGAAAATAAAATACTGGGGGATTTTATGTTTAGTAAATTCTTATTTTGAATAGTTTAGTTCTCTTTAAAAATTTTTAGACTTTTAATATCTTTAGTGAAACTAAATTTAATTTTATTATTAGGTAAAACTGTGATACAGGCATGTAAGTAAACAGGTGATCCATTTAAGTAATTTTCTATTACTTGACAAATTTACCAATATATTCTACAAAATTAAGAAAATCTAGCAAAACCTCATAAGAGTAAAACTTAGACATGATAAGAGCATCTGACACTTAGCACATGTGTAATACAAATATGAAATAAGAACAATGGTTGTATTCTAGTCCTTTAACTAACAATGGAATATATATATAAATTAAATACGAAAGTTCATATTTGCCAGCAAGACTGACATAATTTGAAGTTCAAAATGAAACTCTGTGTCCCTTGCTAAATTTTTTTAGAATTTAAGATGAATAAAGAGAAGCAGAGCATTAAACCAAACCTGAGGTTCTTATAAATGGGAAATTCTTTGAACCTCACAGATCATGTGCTCAGTCAGGCTAGTCCTGTTTACAAGTGTTACAGCGTCATTCACCAATTTTGCTACATTTAGTACTCTATCAGTATTTGATGACCAATCATTCTATGCCTACCCTTTTCTGGAGAGTAACAGTTCATCTAGCAATGGCTGATTTTCATTACAATCCTTCTTGCATATAAGTTCTGCATCCTAGACATTCTTAGTAAGTGATATTCTGTAGCTACCACGGTTCTAAGTCTATAATTTGTAAACATACCTTATTCTAGGAAAAGTAGACTTCCCTGCCCACTACTGTGTGTTCCTTTTTATAGTAAATCATCTGCAAATTTATTAAGTTCCCACTATATTCTAGGCTAAGTGGATAGTGGTGACTAAAACAGACCAAGGACCTGTCCTCAATCATTGTATTCCAGCGAGGAAGACAGGCCTTCAGCAAAAACACCATGTAATATCTGGAAGTAAGTGCTTTGCTAAAATCAGAAGAGATTGAGAACACGCAAGATCACTAGAATATTTATTCATTTCTTATACGAGAGATACAAAAGGCTCTTTCACTGTTGATGAATTTCTATCAGTAAGTAAGGAAGAAAAAGTTGATGCAGAATGAGAGAGTATCTATTCAAAGACAAATTTATCAAGTAGATGAGAGGAAAATAATCCTGTGCATAAATGGAGTGTTTGATCTTAGTAGCTAGTAGTACAGAGTCATTATTTTAACTGGAAATAAAGTGGAAAATAAGGACAACGGGTCAAATAGATTTTATAGGGTGAAGATGAAGTTATTCTCTTTGGTGTCCTTGTTTCTGTGAATTACGAAGTTAGGTCATCCAGTCTGCAGATCTTAATATAGAGTGAATGAATGAGAGAGAGAGAGAGAGAGAGAAAGAGAGAGAGAGAGAGAGAGAGAGAGAGAGAGAGAGAGAGAGAGAGAGAGAGAGAGAGAGTGTGTGTGTGTGTGTGTGTGTGTGTGTGTGTGTGTGATGTCTTTCAGGACTCCGGTAGACTCTTTCTCATGGATCATAAAATAAAATATGTAAAACTATAAAGGAAACCGGTCAAACTGAAAAGATTGTTAAACAGTTTCTGAAATGTTAATAAGGACTAATTTTAACACTATAAAAAATGTTTCTTTTCTTAATGTATTAAGCTACAGAACTGAACAGTAGATTTTAAAACTACATCACTGTGGTAGAGATGAAGATACATGCATGTATTTCAAGATGTTTGCCAACAACTGCAAAGTGGTATTAAATATATGCATTTTTTATTGGTGACAAAGTTTGTAGGCTTAAAACAAATAATAGATATTGATCGAAATATTCTACATTATTTTCATGTCTAAGATGATAAAAAACTGAATTTCCTCTGCAGACCCACAAAACCTCTGAAGTATGAGGAAGCAAAGTGCTACAGAAATGTTTAGGAAGACAAAAAGAAGATGTAAAATTTCTATTTTTGAAACTGAGAAATGAAATTGACTCGGGAAATATATCGAGTGTGACCAGCTTAGAAATGATGTGAAACGTGTTATAAATTTAAAGTACAGTTACTCGATACAGTATGTATTCTGCTCCAGCCAGGTTTAGTTGTGTGTGAACATAAGAAAGGTGAAGTGCTGAGTTTAAGAAGTGTGGAATTTTACAGTCGAGTATGGAAGAGCCTGTCAAAAGGGAGGTAAGGGTTATAATGGCGTGCTGTGGAATGTCATTGGGGTAAGGAAGGATCTGAGGTAGTAGCGACTGGCTGGAGCTCTCCATAGGATAAGGAATTATTGCAGCGTAGTTTCTAGAATAAGTTACCTGAAAAGATCAGAGATGGACAGAGACTAGGATATTTGAATTTCAGATTCTGAGGGGTTTTATACATTTTTTAAATTCACTAACATTTGCTGGGTTCAAAGACAGATACTAGGTATTTTTCATGCTTTTTAAGTGTCATTGTTATTAATTTGATAAATTACTCTTTTAACATTGATTTAAATATTTAAATATTAACATGTCTCCAAAGCCACAGTAATTACCCAGAGTTTATGAAATCTTATGGATTTAAGTAATCACATTCCTATAAATACTTAAAGAGTGATGGAAAACTTAAACAATTATTTCTAAAGTATAAAACCACAAACGATATGTACATATATGTCAAATTTTTATGTGCTCAATACATAAAATATACAAAGTTGTGTAAATTTTAAAAAAGTAAAAATATAGTAAAGTAAATGGCAAATTCTTAATACAAGGACTTAAATATATTTCTTCATTAATCTTTTTTATTATTTTCCTTATTTTTGTCAAGGCTACCTTTTAGATTTTAAGGATATTTATCAGATAAAAGTTTTGCATTTTGCTAAGATTTCAATATCTAAACCATATGTAAAAGCAAAAGAAGAAAGAAAGGTAGGGAGGCAGGAAGAATGGAGAGAGAGAAAAAAGGGGAAGGGAAGGGAACGGAAGGGAGGAAGGGAGGGAAGGAGGGAGGGAGAGAAGGAGGGAGATGGAAGAGAGGGAGTAAGAAAGGGAGGAAAGAAAGCATTCTCATACTGGCAATGGTTTCAGGATCTGAGTTTTTATCAGTCGATTTTTCGTCTCATCATTTGCGATCAAAAATAGTTTAAACCTGGGTTTAGTTTCTTTTATTTGTTTTATTACTGGCGTTTTAAGTATTTTACTTCATATAGGTAGATTTCCCAGAAAGGATGTTTTCTTTGAATTTTGTGAGGTCAGTTGTACCTAACCTATTGTTCTGTCACTGTGATTTATTGACCTAGTTATATTGTTATAGTGTTATAATTGGAAACTTATGTATATCTTAACAATATCTCAAATTAGTCTATTCATCTAAAAATTTTATTTCAAGAGATAATGACCGCAGTGCTGTATCTTCCCTTTGGGATTTATGACTAATATATCATCTTGGAGTACAGTGGTGACATTTCTTATTTATCTGTATTTTTGATTCCCTATTAATATTTTTCTTTACTTTTTCTTATTAATATGTAAGTAAATATGTATATATTTAAAATATATTAAATATTTTTACACATACATATGTTTATGTACATATATTCACACACTCATGTATATATATCCACCCTTATAATCAGTGAAAAAAATTTGTATTAATAGATATGAACAGTTTATTAAAGTTAAAAATAAATTAAAGACATGTTATTATAGCTGCGTTTGCCCATCTCTCAGTGATTTACTCTTTCAGGAGTCACTTCTAAATCATGGTCTTCAATAGACTCAACTTGTTAGAATTAAATACAATTATATTTCTCTTTATCTTTAAGATAAAATTATCAATAATCAGGAAGTATGATTTTCTTCAATCTGGCTCTCTTTTATTTTCAGCATTACTCCTGACAGATTTGAAAATCTTCACTTTCTGGAAAGAAGGTGTTTTAAAACAGTCCAAATGTGCATAATTAACTATCTCCAATATTTTCTTTTCTTTTTTTTTCCCCTTAGAGGCAGAATTACATTTAAGATATCAGTTAACTTTTTTTTTGAAGGGGGGGATTGTTTCTTTGTTTGCATCATGACTTTCATGGATTGGATCACAAAGATATTTTCCTAAACATTTCTATTAATTTTATAATTTTATCTTTCATAACTCTGTTAAGTTTCTAATCCTTCTCCATCATTTTCTAATAATTTTTATCTCTAGCTCACTCTATTTTTTCCATCATTATTCTTTCTATTGTTCTTAGTTATTTTACCATTTATAAGTACATTAGGTTGCAGCAAGCTATGGCCTGAGGGTCAAATGTGGCCAATAGCCTCTTTTTGTAAACAAAGTTTTATTGAAACACATCAATAGTCATTCGTTCCTGTATTGACTATGACAGCTTTAGTGCTATTATGACAAGAGTTAAGTTTTTATGACAAAGGATGTATTGCCCACAAAGCTTGAAATATTTTTATATGCTCCTTTACAGGAAAAAAAAAAAAATTGCCAAACTAACTCCTAGAAAAATTTCTGCAAATCAATAAGAAAAGTCACAATACTCTTTTTTTTTAAAAAGGAATTACAGATAATAGAAGATATCTATAGAAAACATCTATAGAAGAAATACCAAGAAATTCAACAAGATATTTAGAAAAGCTGAAATTCATTACTAAGCAGAGGATCACACTTAAAAGAGCAGTAAGATGTCACTTTTTCAGCTGTTAAATTGGCATAAATCAGAAAGCTTAATAATGCCAAGTGTTCCAGAGATGTTATAATATGAGCTCCTTTATACCCCACTAGTGTGAATATAATCAAGTCCAGCTACCCTAGGGAAACTTGTCTTGGCACAAACTAAAATCTGTATATATATCCTATGATTTAACAATGTCATCACTGAATATTACTGAGAAAAAAATCTCACATAGATCACAAAGAAAGAATATTTATCACAGCACTGTTTGTGATAGCAGGTTGTTGAAGGCAATCTGAGTATCTATTGCTATTAGACTGGCTAAGAAATGATGTAGAGAATGAATATCATGGAGTTCTCTGTTTCAGGTAAGAACAATAAATCAGAGCTAGACATAGCCATGCAATTTTATCACCATGATGCTAAACAAAACAAAATTATAAAGCAGAATGGTATCTATAACCTAATGATATTTATATAAATTATAATGAACATATACAACATACATTCTACAAGAGAATACACATTAAACGTATTTGAATTTTTGTGGGAGTTAGGGGATAGCAAGTATGGAAGGAAGGATGGCTGAGAGAAAGAACGGAAGAAGAGAAGAAACAAGGAAAATAATAGTACCTATATTTTTGAGTTAGGGAAGATTTATTATTTGAGTAGCCAATGACCAATAACAAAACAGTCCCACACAATTGAACTTATTTTTTTTTAACTCCATAAGTACCAAATTCACTTATTTAAATTTCTTGGTCACCATTAGGTTTCCTAGTAAATAAGAAAAAACTAAATTATTTTTCCTCATGGATTTTGCAATGAATAAATACTTTCAACTGTATACACCTATACTAGGTCTCGCTGGAGTGCGGTGGCTTGAAATCCCCTGATGTCTCACAGCATCGATCTATTGGCAGCTCAAGGGGGTGGGGATGATTTGATTAATCCCAAACTATAAAAAATAAACCTGATTATGTCTTCACTCTACTCTGTCTTAATAAAGTTTAAATCACTTTTCTAAAATGTAGATTCATATAAGTTTAAATATTATATTAGGAGAGAGGTTTCTATTAAAATTGTATTGACTGTGTCTGTTTTATTATTTGAATTTGTTGTGCATGTAATGTATGTTTCTAGCATTAAAGAAGCTGGGGGTATGGAAACAGCCAAACATTGACCGACTTGGGGCTTACTTCACTTTTCATTTTCTGTACTTATAGGCACTTTAAATTTTCTAAAGACATCATAAAATATAAGACCTGTGAACTAAATATGTTTTATACTCTGGGAAGGTAAGATTTTTCACAACTCAGATTCAGTTCTGGCTTCTAAAAGGCACTTTGAACTAAATGAAACTCAGTCAATGTGTTGCACATGATTAAGAGGATAAGCAGAGTCATTAACTAAACTGACGAATGGGCTACAGAGCTCTAAAACTCCCAAATGTCATCGTGATGAAAGGAAGACATTTACTTATTAATTTTCCTGCATAGATCTTATTTTGTTAGCAAGAGATTAGATTCGTTACTTTACAGCTTCCCAGACTTGGTGTCATTGGTCTGGAGTGATGTTGCCCCCCTTATCATATAAAAAGCCCATCATTTGCATGTTCCAGGTATAATTTTGGAAACCTGTCTTATCTGTTCTCTTTCACTAGATGCAATTTCATGAAAATTTCAGATTAGTCAACACCAGATAACAGATTCTATTTTTTCATACAGGATTCATTAACTTGTGTAAGGTCCCATTACACTGAACAACAAATAGATATAATCACACAAGCACGAGGGCCTTATTTACAAAATGCAAAAGGGACCCACATAACAACTTGTTCTGCTTTAAAATGTAAAATTCTGACCTGAGGAGTTATATATTTTACAACTCACGTTTATTTTACAACATATTTCTTTACACTATAGTCCAACAAAGTAAATGAGCTTTTTGTATATTATAGTATTATTTTAAGACACGAAGAGTCCTCTTAAAAAGAGTAAAAAAGGCTATATATAAACATACGCATACTATATATATCCACACACATGCACACACTATCATATATGTGATATATATGCACAGTTGACAAGAAAGTTAATGTAGTTGCAGAGAAACATGGCATATATTAGGTCATTGATGAGTTATAGGTGTAGAAGAGTACTTTTTTTTATAGAGGATGCTGCAGGCTAGAAGGCTTTTGACACTACTGAGAAGAAAAGTGCTACTGGATTCAGGATGAGGTGGCTGGAATATAAAATAAATGAATGTGAGGTAAGCATTAACTAGTCTCTGGAGACTTTATAAATAGAAAGATGTTGACCTGGTTCACAAAGTGGATAAAACATATTGGAAATAAGTATGTAAGGATGACAACAGTGAGTTGTGGACAGAATTTTAGTTAGTCAATGCAGGTGAGAGTTAGAAAGGGCAGTGACACTGTTGCTAAGGAGGAAAAAAATTTAAGTGGTGTAATGTTATAAAGAGAGAACTGAGTTAGAAGTCAGAGACCTGTTTTAGCCCAATCTCCACCCCTTTCTAAACCTGTGACGTTTGTCTGCTGCCTGGACTTCATTCAGTCTCAATTTCTGCAATAGCAAAATGGGCAGAATAATAACTGCCCTTACAGGATTGTTGTTATAATTGAATAATTATATGATAGATACAAAACAAGATATTTGTAAATTGAGAGAGCTCAATGATTATGGGGTTACCTTTATTTATAATAAAGAAGAATATTATAGGATAAGAAAGCTACAGCTCTTGACTACATATGTGGAAACATATATACATAATTATGTGTATATTTAATAATTTGATGAAACAAAGTAATTAGAACAGTGATCTACCCATGGAAACTGGTCTACCCCATCGTCACCTATGATCATAGTTTCCACCAAAGAGCCAATTTTTTTTTTCTCTGATGTTTAAGATGCTACTACAGTTAACTAAAACAAAAAGCCAACAAGCTTCAAAATCTACATGAATATGTGAGAATTTTATCAGTGTTGGCGGAAAGAAAAATGCCTACTGTTACCATCGATGGGGAAACAAATATCGTATTTTAAAAGTGACGCTTATTAATATTTAGCAAAGACAAAGAAAGTATCATTTGTATTTTTAAAATTAATTAATTAACTAATTAATGGTGACATTGGTTAACGAAATCCAATAAGCTTCAGCTATACACTTCAACAATAAGGCACGAGCGCGCGCACGCGCGCGCGCGTGTGTGTGTGTGTGTGTGTGTGTGTGTATTTACACTGTGTTCACCTCCCATAGTTAGATTTCTTTCTGTTGCCACATATTTGACCCCCTTTACCCCATCTACCTCCTCCCTCCCCCACCTCCTACCTTCTGGTAACCACTAATCTATAGTCTCATGTCCATGAGTCTCTGTTTGTTTGTCCTGTTCATTTGTTACTTTTAGGTTTATACCCCACATATGTATTTCTATTATGATCACTAAATAGATAAAACATGGTTTAGTTACAAAATCTTTAGGATGTTTTATAACATCACTCCTACAAATAATAGGTGCCAACTAAATGTCAAAAATTTACTTACATTTCTCTCTGATTTTGCTTTAAATCTAACAGTGTACACTAGCATTATTTATGGTATTATCTTTTGAGCCTAATGAAACCCATCTATTTACTGATATATGGGGACATTTCCAGGTCCAATGATGTACTGAAGAGATTTTCTGGTATTTAAGTACCTGGCTATTGTTCCCTAGGGATTCCATTGTTTTTTTTTTATTGATTATTCATATGCAATATGAATATATTTAATTATAGTTACATTTGACAATGATTTTTATTAGAACAATACATTACTCATTTGTAGTTCTGATATATTTGGCTATATAAGTTATCTAAGTTCTATTAAATTTAGAAGGAAAACATAGTTGCTAAACATATATGGCCATTTAGATTATGTCTTAGTTTGATTTCTAAAGACACTGAGTTTTAGTCTTTCATGAAAAAATAAAAAATATAAAGTCTGGACTGGTTAAAAAAGAGTAAAATTTATTTCTAAAGAATGAGATTTCAGACTGAATGCTGTATATTCCTAACTTAACTTTCAACAAATAATTGGATAAATATATTCTGTTATTATAAACTATTTTCATACTTTCTTAAAATTTTTAAATTAATCCTATTTTAAAAATTAGTAATTTAAAATATCAAGTTAAGAAACATGATCGTTTCATGACACAAAGATTCAGATGAAAACTATTACTATCCTACCTCCAAAATGTCAAGCTACACATGCTGTTTGTTTCCAAACACAAAAAAGAAGACACATTAAAATACCAGAAAGGCATAAAATTACTGAGAGAAACTTATCAGGAAAATCATCACAGTTAATATACTATCGTGTTTATGTTTCTATTAATTGGTTAATTTATATTTTAAACTCTTCTAAAACATCCTGTATAATGATACGTCATAAATTTTAACCCTAGGTTGTTTTCAATGTAAAAGTCTTCAGCCTTAGTGTTTATGACTGAAAGTCAGATACCAATTTTTCTCTTTTCTAGAGGTTTAATTTTTTTCTATTGGGTTAAGAAATTAAATCACACATAAAAAGCCAGATTTATAAACTATAAATATAACTATATAACTAAATGGCAGCTACTATCTGAGCAACAAATTTTTTTAAAGTTTGAATATATGATTCTTAATTCATTATATCTATCTGAATACATTGTGCTTCCTGAAAACCATGCCCATATATCATGACACACAGAATAATTTGGCTTATTTTTTTATTTTTTAAACAGTAATCAGACATGGTGTACTGACATGTTTTATTTCCCAAGCTTCGGACATGCTGTGTGGTTTTTACATCAATCCACAATAACCAGAAGTTATTTTCCATAGGAAACAATAACAACTGCAATTGACAAATAGTGTTTGCTAGGGAAAACAACATTGCATTATTTTCTACTAATGAGACAGCTAGCATATCATCACTGATCACAGTCTACATATTTTTTTTTTTTTTTAAAGCAGGGAGTATATTTGTTATAACTCAAGCTGGATAATTGTCAGGACACAAGAAAAACTTAAATTCACATGTAATAAGCCCCAGAATGGCAAAGCTCTATGTTAGTCATGCATTCAGCAGAAAGGTCAGTCAGGCAGCAAAAGCCAATTATTTTCCTATGGTTGGGCCCATATTGATTTTTATAACTGAGGTTGTTTAACTGGGTGGTCCATAAATATCTACAGAATTCATTTTCATATGGACAAAGGAGACATAGAAACAAAACTGTCAACCTACAATATCCGAAGTATTTCTTAAAAAAAGAGAAATGAAGTGGCTTCCTTACCAAAAGAATCCATTAGAAATCAGAACAACAGATAGACTGTGCAACTAAGACATGGAATTTTCAGACTATAGAAACCTCTTATACTGTCAGAGGATAAGTTCTTTTTCTTTTTCTTTTTTCTTTTTTTAAGTTTGCCTGATAAACTTCTAAGTCATAAAATGTGTATAGCTATGACATTAAACCTGTTAAACAATAACCAAAACACTCTACCGTACTAAATCATAATTAAGAAAATCACAACAGAAAATCATGTACTACATGTTTCTCAGAGACTATCTATACTACCAAATCTCCCACCCCAATATCATAGATGATGTCAATGAGATAAGAAACACTATGTTGATTTCCAGAAGTTGTTCAGCTGATGGTAGAGCAAGGTGTTGAGCCAGTTTAGTATAGTTCTATGGAGTGTGTGTTCATTCACCTATGTGAGCATATGTGTGTTGGAGCATATGTGTGCATACAACTGTGCATGAGTGTTGTGTCCATATGTGTGCGTGTGTGTCTGTGAGAAAAAGAAACAAATATATGTGACAAATAAATAAATGGCTTAATGAGTGTAAATCTAATTTTTCAGTGTCTAATGGCTCTTAGGGAGAATGCATTCTGCTGTTTCTGCCTTCACTCATCTTGCTTATTATTGGAAAGTCACATACAGCGAAACAAAATAAAAATAAAGAAAATTAAAGAAAATCAGAAAATATTTTTGACATTAAAATATTAATTAACAGATTTTGTGTCTCTAATTTGTGCCCCAAAATGCGATGTTGCTCAAAACGGTATAATCCCTGGAAAATCCGAGGTGACACTGCGCTACCATGCAATACTTCTCTGTAAGGTGATGTGCATGGAGGTCGAGAGCACAGACTCATGGTGGACTGCCTGGTACTCTTCACCTTAGTAAGTGCTGAATCATAGTTAAGTCATTTAAACTTTCTGGACGTCAGTATATTCACTAGTGAAACAGGTATATTAACAGTACCTGTCTTCTATTGTTGTTTTAAGGAACAGAACCTGGTACAGAATAAGTGCCTTAAAAAAATTAGCTACTGTACTTAAATTATTATATGATTAAATGGAAACTTGAGCATTTTTAATTCTTTAAAAGTTTTACTTAAGACATGATACCATGTACTCCAGAAGGAAACAAAATTAACAATAAGGAAATATCACTCCTTGTCTTTTATTTAACAGTACAGATAATTAAGAGAAATATTTAAAGCAGATCCTAAAATTTATCTCAATTATTGAACTACTTAATGCAGCTGTTCATAAACAAAATACAATTTTCTTTCTTGGTTGTAATTTAGATTCTTATGGAAATATTCTCATTGGGCTACTATAGGTGATAATTCCAGTATATGTATCTTTATATTAATTAATATTCAGAGAGACTATCATAATTATTGTCACCTATTTAATGGCTCATTGGATTTAGTTTCCTCTTCTACATTTCCATGAAAATAGATATAATAAAGTATAGTTATAAAAATTAGAGCATGTGCAGAAAGGAAACAGGCCAACTGTGATCTGTGCATATGTTTAAATACTTTTAAAAGCTCAAATCTGTAATTTATGTATTTTGCTTCACATCTTTATATAAAAAAAGTATACACTGAGATATTTAAAGAAAGTTTTCACATGTATTCCCAGCTCCATGAATAATTTAATCATTTTTCAAATAATTATTTATATTAGAAACTAGATTTTAAAATGTCCTTTTCTCAGCAAAGAAATGTAGATATTAGTGGATATATTAACTGACTTTAACCATGAATGCATATTTCCACTGTAAATGAAACCTCTCGTACATTGTCTTTTTCTTTATCAGATCAGGGATTGACAAACTAGGGTCTTCAGGCGGAATCTGGCTCACCGCCCGTTTTTGTAAAAAAAGTTTTATTGAAACAGAAACACTAATTTGTTAATGTTTTTTTCTATGACTGCTTCTATGCTCTAACAGTAGAGGTAACAGAGAAAGTCTAGTCTCAAACATTCACTTATCAGGCACTTTATAGAAAATGTTAAGAATAAAGAACTTTTTACATACTTTAAACCATTGCAATCTAGTCCGAATTACGATAATTTCGTCCTATATTCTTGTAATATCATCCCAGCTAGTCTATCCTGATATATAGTTCGCTCTCATCTATTATCCGTCAAAACAAAATGACCACTGCATCTGTCTCCTTGAAAATATCCACCAGCTTTCAACGCACTGTGTGACAGTTAACATTTCTTGCCTTTGTCTATGAGAACTACATGGCTTGGCCGTCCCAGTCTCCCAGCCTTATTTTGAGCTGTGCTTCCTTGTCTCGCCTGCTTTGCACACACCTGTCTTTCTGCCAGCTCCTCTGTTTTTATAGCCTCTGGAGCTACCTTCTCTTCACTTTTTACATCACAGCTCTTTCTTCCTTCTCTGTCGGCCACATCAGGGTCTCTCTGGTAAGCATACTCATAGCACAGCTTCTCTTTGCAGTAGCACTTAAAAGTACATGTACCTATTTACCCATTTTGTGGTGAAATTAAGCACATTTGTCCTGCTAAAATTAAATTACACGAGGGCAGAGAAACTTGTCTGCTTATCTCAATCTTGCATCCTCAGTATCTAATGCAGTAGTGTTTACCAGGCACTTAATAAAATATTTGCCAGATGAAAAAATAAATACCAAGTTTCAATTTTATAAATTGATACCCCAAATAATCAAAATAATCTGCTGAGTTTATAAACACTAAAAATAATCAAAGGGCTATTCCTAGACCTTTTGAGGGAAAGTTAACTTTGAACACGAGTGTTTCAAATAATTTAAATATATAAATTAAACATTACTTCAGATGAGTAAAGCTAACAAACAAAATGTAGTAGATGACACTAATGTTATTTACAAAAGCTATAAAAGCAGGAAAAGAATCAGGGGTTGTGTCAAGTGCTGTGGCTAGCCAAAGGTCAGATTTATTCTTCAAGACAAATTATTATTAATATGAACAATTTCCTTAATACAGGGTTATCTCATTATATATCATGAATTCTTCAATGAAAGGGAATTTTAAGCAATGTTACACTAAAACACTTAAAAAAAGCGGTTTTTCCCAAGTTCCTTTAGACATGTTCTTTTGACGGATCTTTAGGGTAGAAGAAGGTAATTTTAGGACTCCCAAGATATGACGGTAAATTACAATTAGAAACCAGGATTCCTAACATAAAGGAAGAAGGTACATCACGGCTTGAGTTATAAAAACAGCGACTAGCACAGAGAGAGGGCAGTAGTTTGCTGAAGGTACCAAGTGGCCCTCTGCGACCACCCACGACCAACACCCAGCACTTCTCACTTACGTTAAGGGACGGTGTAGCAAAAGCTTAGTGAACAGAACTCTGACAAACTCCACCAATATTTCATAAAGTTGAATCAAAGTGCACATTTTAGACATCTCAGGGGAAAGACAGAAACGCACCTTTAAAGTAAAAGCCAGTTCATATCACCCTTGTATTTCAGGAGTTGTTTTAAAAAACAAAAGCAAACAAATAAGAAAAAAAAAAAAAAAAAAAAAACAATAGCACAAGGACTCACCGTTCTGGCATTTTCTGTGTTCGAAGGAATCTGAAAGAAAGAATTATGATAATCATTATCTTCGGGAATATACAGAATTTTATATAGCAGAATAAACAAGGAAAACTTCCTCTGAGAAATATATTAAAAGAAGGAAAGAAAGGAACTAAAATGAAAGAACCGGAACCGCAGGTCTGGGGGAGGGAGTGGGTAAGGTGCAATAACACAACTTCTTTTGCTTCATTTGGACAGGCTTCCTTACGTGGGAGAGAAAGAAGTTTCATCTCAACAGTGCTCTTATAACACATATGGGTTTTCTCTGCCATGGGGGTCGAGGCTGAGTAAAGATGGTGGGTGTGTACAACGCAGAAGGGGTCAGAGGTCTGGACAAACTGGATGTGTCTGTCCCTATATGCTATGAGTACAAACATGTTATGAATATCTGATTACAGGTTTAGAAATAAATCAGATTTGAAATGATGAGAACAACTGCTTTTCATTTTAGTGTTAAATTGTCATGGCATCAAGCATAGAGTTTTGTTTTAGATGATGGGTATGTAGGACCTGTTAGAGATGGTCATGTTAAAAGAGAATATTATCACCCTCAAAATACATTAGGAGCAGTATTTCAATAGCTTTGTTCTTTCACCTAGAATTATATTTTCTCTAAATGTATCCTTTTTTTCCTTTTAAAACATTCTATGTCTTACCATTTTCAAGGAAATTTAATAAATCGATCTAGTCAAAGGTAAAATGTCCAAATTCATAAAGATTAAATACCAATTACTGTAACATATGGATTAATAATGAATTATTAAAGTGATGAGTCTGCTATTAACTTGATCTATAATGATATTTTAAAAAATCATGGGGTTGAAATTTTATGGTTCTAAACTTCCCACGAATATTTTAGAGATTTAAAGTTCAACCCTAAAGCAATCAGTCAAGATGATACCATAAAGACATGATTTTCTAGTCCCTGGTCATTTATCTGCTGATTCATTCTGACTTCTCTTACTTGCTGAAGCTTTGGAAGATGGTGATTTCAGCGGTTGGCATTCACAGAACCTTCTGGTAACTTAATGTTAAGTGCAAGGTGTTATTTTAAAGGACTGACAAGAAAGAATTGATTGGGAGAATTTAGGGGCAAAAAGGAAAGGACTATTATCATTAGCATAGAGTGTGGTCAGAGGCTTGTACTTTGATGGATAGGAAGTATTTTTAAAGAAGGATAACACTGTCTCTGTTCTTCCAGTGTCCCCAGATTTGCAGACTTTCTTGTCCACAGCCTCAAAACAAGACCTCACTCGTTATCAGTCTTATGCATACAATTAGGTCACGCACTTTTGCAAATTAGCATTTAATTACACCTAAATCATCAGCATTTCATTTTTAACTATTTTTGACAAAATGATTGTTAACATGAACTTATTTTAAAAATGAAATAGGTAGACGTAGAAAAAATGAAACATCACTTGATTGAGATAAAAATTTATAATTTGCCTTTGTAGATAAAATATTAATTAAATGTTCTACAGATATAATTATACATTATTACTTTTAAATACTCCAGATTCACATTTCTAGAAATGTTTTTTTTTTTTTATAGGAGATATGAATAGGACAGAAAAATTGATTCATGCAAACCACGATTTCATGCCTACTTTTTTTTATATCATGCTAAGAATTTTAGGCCTTCATGAGCCCCTCATAAAACAACTTCTCCACACACATGGTAGAATGGTGAGATACTGGCTTAGCCTACTGACACTAATGTTTCCAGATAAGATTTGAATGCTTAAAAAACAGTTTGCATTATTATAGCAATTTTATTTATAGATATGTATTTCTGCTAAACAATAATACTAAATTTCACTTGAGTTTCTATAACAACTCGAATACTGAATACTTAAAGTTTCTACTTCTAGTAGATTGTTTATATATTTATAGAACAACTAATTTGTGTGATCCTTAAGTTATGTGGATCATTATTTTTTGAAAAAAAGGAAGCTTTAATGCATATTTATTAAAGCATATTGCACTTCAAAAGTGAATGTTTATTACAGAACTGCTTCTGTCCCTATAAGATCAGAGAGCTACACTGCAGAGAATATCTTGAAGGTTTTGTTCTGTTTGTGATACCATTATATCAACAGAGTGTCACCAAGGCATTCAACAACACAAATGCCACAACTAAGATGTTTAAAGAGAGCTCCTCATAGTGAATTTTCTCCAAATTGCAAGGTCACCCCCATTCTGATCCTGGAAGAGGGTAAACACAGTTTTTACTATGATTCCGAGGGGCACGGGGAAATAACAGTGATATCTATTGAGATTATTTCTATAAAATATTAACTTTATTAATATTCTACGTAAGATGAGATGTAGGTACTCTTTATCGGTGTATTTGCCAGATGGTCATGGGTCAAGTGCCTTATTGGATGTGGCCTGAGTTAATGAGGAACTGTGATGTTTAGTAACATTATCAGTTATTATTATTTGATTTCTGAATATTGGAAAAAGGATTGGTGGATTATATGCATTAATTTAATTAAACTCATCTTTCACAGTTAAAGGATTTTTAAAAGATTTGTAAAAATGAATCACCATTTGAGAATAATAATAGTTCATTGAAAGTGATCAAGAGAATGGCAAAGTCCAAACTATTCTAAGTAACCTCAGTCAAAGGAATAACAGTGGCAAACTCATTTGATATGAAAAAAAAAAAAAATAACAATCAGCCAAAATCACCATGAGTTGGTGTGAAATATAGAGTTGGATCAATTGTTGTCAGTGACAAAGCTTCGTAAACTTTATTGTGCTTTGAGATAATAGATAATGATCCTATGAAAATAGCTTGATAAATAGCAATTTAAAAATATTCAAAATATGAAGTCTGCCTAAGCATTTTTTTCTACAATGACTAAAGCCATGTACAAATCAAAATAAAATTTAAAAAATATTTCAATATTATGGTAATGTTTATAATGTTCTGCAATAAGACTCATATTTAAGAGCTATGGTGGGATTATATCGTTTTATGGGAAGCTTCTTTTGAGAATACTTACTTAAAAGTAAGACAAACCATTTTCTTCCTTACCTATTTTTTTTTAAGTGGTTCAATTAATACTTGAAAATAATATGGCAAGGAATATTGAATTTATTTTTCAGTAAACACACTTTTAGGGAAGACAAATAGAAAATATCTTTAATGATTAGAAGAATGAAGTGTTAAAAAAAATAAATCATGCAGCATGGGAGCCGTTTCACAGTACTGGATGGAAGTTCAGATGTTTCCAGCTAGTCAGACCATGGTATTTAAAAGTTTCCATGTCAATGACAAAGTGCATGGAAAAAAAAAATTGGGTGATGAGTCATTCAATGAAAGATACATTTAGAAAAAAACATATTTCTAACAGTAAATTACTTCTTCAAAATGTCAATGTTTTGTGGCAAAGCCAAGTGAGTTTAAATACTGAATGGAGAAGAAAGGCTTTTTGATTATAATTAAACAACAACAACAACAAAAAATACAGAGAGGTTACATAGCCAATACTCTAGATAATATTTTCTTACTGTATCATTAACAACCAAACTATTATATAAAGAAGCTGTATCTATAAGTACATTATTGTCTATAGGATATCTTATTGTAATTGGTTTTATTTAGTGGAGAGAGTGAGAGAATAAAAGGAAAGAGCAGAAGGAAGGAGAGAAAATTTTAAAATACAGTAGACTGTACCTCAAAAAGATTGCCTAGTTCTCACATAAAAATTATCAAACATAAAGATGACTTACTCATTTTTCTTTTACAAATGTGCAATTATTTTTAGGTTGAAGATCTTTTATAATGATGATGGGCTGTCATTTGTATGTTTCTTACCAGATATTTTCAAACAATCACTTTTCCATCCAAAATAAAGGTTACTTATTGAAATTATTAATTTAAAAATAAATTCAGATTTATAAAAAATTGCAAGGAAAGAAAGGTAGTATAGAGTTTCCCAATTTCCCAGTACCTTTCTCCCAGTCTCTACTAATGTAAGCATCATATGTAGCTGTGGCACGTTTGTCAAAACTATGAAATTAACAACAGTAAAATACTATTACATAAGCTACAGATTTCATTCTGATTTCACCAGATTTTGACTGTTTTTTTTTTCTTTCAAACATGATCCAAAAGACCAGTTGCATTTAATCATCTGTCTCCTTAATCTTTTACCCGTGACAGTTTCTCAGTCTCTGCTTGTTTTTTCATGATTTAAAAGTTTAAAGTACTGGTAGGGTATTTACTAGAATGTCCTTTAATCTGAGGTTTGACAGATTTTTTTTGTTTTTATGATTAAACCGATTATGGATTTTGGGGCGGGGGGACAGGAAAGTTGCCCTTTTCATCACATCACATAAGAAGATACATAATGCTGACATGATTAGTCATTTATAGAATTTTATATTTTGTCTCAGGGTCAGAACATTATTAAAGTTGCGCAAATACAAACCTCAATTTGCTATGTGCTTATGAATAAATTTCTCATGTTTGTAATATGTTTGGTGTTGAATACAGAATGTGGATTATTTTAATCCCAATAAGTTCAATATTGTGATATAGTCATTTAATAATTATTTTAAATCTGCAATATATCCAATATACTATAATATGTTTATGTATGTGTCTATATGCGTATGTATCTACACTGGGAGGAGTATAAATTTGTAAGGCATATTAGAATAAAGGAAATAGAGTACATGACTGGGTAAGGGTTAAATTTCTCCCATCTCTCTATTCTACTTCCACTTTCAATAACTAAAATAACTGGCAGTGCTAATATATCTCAAATTTTTATGTAGATTTGATTCTTGTAGTATTTTCAAATTTGAATTATAGTCACTGATTTCATTCAATGTGCCCTGTAAATCATCTAGCCACAAAAACTGGAAAAAAGTTAACATTTTTGCTTTCATTGTTGTTTCATCTCTAGTTATTATGTACGTAGACACTGAAATGAGCAGTGAATTAGCCAAAATGTTAATAATTTAGAGTAGGAAAAGAAACAAATGTCGCTTTTATCATTCATAATTTGTTATTTGAAAAAGACAATATAGCAAAAGTAAACTTTTTAAGTCTTTTAATTTTTTCTTGATACCACAGTAAACTTTGTTTTTTTTTTTTTTTTTTTTTTTTTTTTTTTTTTTTTTTTTTAGCATGAATAGGTTTTGTTCTCTCCCCACAATTTTGAAAATATCTTGACTTTTCATTGATACAACTGCTGACTGAGAGTTGACTGCTTCCTTTCATTACATTTGCCTATTAAATTATGAAGAACTTTTATACTAACATTATACATTTTTGAATATGCAATTTATTTCCTTTCTGAAGTAGGATAAGTCTTTTAACATTTCAAAGTCTTTATTTTCTCATTTGTAATGTTAGGACAATACTGCTCTATGCCTAGCATGGGTTTGTCAAAGGAATTAAATGAAAAGCATAAGGGACAAAGCTTTGTTAATAATAAAAGCAATATACAAATATTACTGACTGCTTGACTTACTAAATAAATAAAGGCTATGAAATGACTGACTGGAGACTGAGAGAATAAATAAGTGGGCGTATGTGATGGCTATGACTCAAAGTCATCTGAAATGCTTGTCACCTTGGGACACCTAGACCTACATGGTTGACCTCAAAGGCTGATTCTTATGTTGTCAAAATGGAGGCGCAGAATTTTCATCTTTTCTAAGTTTTCATTCTTTGATTTGATCTATAGTCTCTATATATGAAATTAAAACTCATCAGTGGTCCATCAAGCCTGCCATTTCAATTTGATTAAAACCCATGAAGATTTCAGTAATTCTTTTCCCATTGTCATTGACCCCTAGATAGGTTTAGCGTTTCTCCCACTCTTTTGTAAAATTAGGTAAAATTCAATTCAGTTTGCAAGTCTAGGATTTCATCGATCCACTTCATTTCAAGTGTTATCAATTCTTTTCTCCAGCTAACATATATTATCTCTGCCTACTAATTAAAGTGCATTAAAATAGAATCTCCTAATTCCTTGAGTCCTCAAAGCTTCTCTTTTGATAAGTTTGGCAATACAGGAATTTCTGTTTTTAGAAAAACATTTATTGATATTTATATCTATCCTTGATATATGATCATTTATTTTTTTGGAATGACCTTAGTTTTAGCTGAAACCAGGTAAGACTTGTGTCTCTTAAAAAAACAAAGAGGATCTTACAACACTACCCTGGGGAACCCAGAAGTTCTCCTAACTGTCTGTGGCTGTAATATTCCTCCTTCATGGAAGTGTACAGTTTTTTCCAGAATCAATCACATAGTACACAGACAGTTTGTTACTTACATCTTCTATTGCATTAAAATGAATTTATGCTTTTATAAATATTATTTCTTCATTTACTAAGAGCATGAATAACTTCAAAATGCTTTCTTTCAAATCGTTTTACTTATCTTTCGAAAGTAATTTACTTACTGGCAGTATCTAATATATTCAACATCTGGAAGAATATCATAGATGTTACAATCTTCTCTACATTAGGAATTGATTACCTGTATCGATTTTGAAAGAAGTTTCACTTAAAATGGCTGGTTAACCCTAGGCACAGCCTTTCTGAGTAAGCATAATGGATCTACGTATGCTCTCTTTATATTTGTAGATTGCTCTGCTTAGGTAACAAATATGTAACGTGGTCAAAATCAGAATGAAAGTTGATATAGTATTATTTTTCTGTTATGAATCACTCCTTACTTTATGATGTTATTTTATCTTATTGATTTTATGAACAAAATTAATTGACTTTGAAATGCCACTTGTAGCATTCTAAAGTTTCTTCTTGTTAAGCCAAATCTTTTAAACGCCATTGAGCAAGTAAGACATCTTTTCCTAATTAATGTCTTTCCCTTCCCTTCCCTTCCCTTCCCTTCCCTTCCCTTCCCTTCCCTTCCTTTCCCTTCCCTTCCCTTCCCTTCCCTTCCCTCCCTTCCCCTCCCTTCCCCTCCTCTCCTCTCTTCTCCTTTCCTCTCCTCTTCTTTTCTCCTTTCCACTCTTTCTCTTTTTCTTTCTCTTTCTCATTCTCCCTCTCTCCTTCACTATTAATAAATGGTCATGGGAAATTATATAGTTTATAATTTGGTTTCTAGTAAAAATAGTATTTAGCTTTTGTAGAAGCTCTGTTACAATATACTGAGTTCTTATCTTCTTGGATAGGCTACAAAATAATTTACCGATGCAGCTGCTATCATAGATACTTTTGCAGTAGTTTTTGTTTTGAGCATTATTCAAATATCTTGGCAAAATTAGCCTGCATGACCATATCTCATTTCGTCAGGGATCCTGGGCCAGGCTTTTTAACACATTTTGTTAAAAAATGAACCTCTTCTGGGCAGCTGAGTAGCACAGTACAGGTGTTACAACCACTACTGTACAAGATAATGCTTGCCTTTTTAAACAAACACTGTATGTTGAATTTATAGAGAAAAAAAATAGTATTTTAATTAAAAAAAAAGACAAAGGACTTTTTTGAGCAAGACTACAGAGTAGTAGACATATATGTTGTTATATGTTTTATCTTTTCCATTCAGCTTCCTAGCTTTTACAAGGTCACATTAACAGAAAAAGAGACTCAGTAACTGAAAATATAGTCTGAGCTTCATCCCTTTGTACATAGTAGGAGTTGCTCCTAGTTATAAAAAATGCATTGCTCCATTCATGAATGCAGGAAGGCCTTGATTGACAAATACCGTGAATCACAATCAGTTGCAATCCCTTCCTCTCCCCTTACCATCCCAAACAGGTCTCTCAGGTCTCTCTCCTGCTACCCAAACTCCAAGTGCTGCCTCTATGGGAGCAATTAAGATAACAAAAAACAAAACAAAACAAAACAAAATGAAAACTTCAAGTTTTGGAACTCTGAATTCAGATTAAGGAAGTTAAGAATATTTGAAATCAGGTAAACTTAAAGCATTAAATCTTGGCTAAGGGCTCATTTGGCCGGCTGTTTTAAATAATCTCTAGGTCATAGTTCACAAATGTTTTTACTTTGCTTCTTTACAATATTTTCTAATAAGTAAATACACACACGCGCACACACACACACACACACACACACACACACACACATTGAAATGCTGGAAGACAGTCCTTTCTGGGATTTTTGTGTTCCTACACGTTTGTCTTCAAACAAAGGGCAGCTTTGCTTTCTGCTTCCTATAAAAGTGATGGTAGAATTTCTTCAAATTGCAGCACAAAACCCATGCTGTGCCCGTTGTCTGGCTGTGACTGCTAAGCCACCCTCTGGGACTTGGGAACAGGGGAACCCATGTAATTCTGCTGATGCTCATGATTGCTGTGCTCTCAACAATAAAGTGTCTTGTTTGATCCATTAAGTCTCATTGCCCACTTTCAACACTTACAGGGTAATAGTTGGGTTAGGCCTTGGCACCTTCTGTGAGTTTGGGATTCTTTCCTAACAATAAATAAAACAAGAATGTTCTAGGTAGGAGTATTGATCTATTAAGACTTTAGAAGTTAAATAAAATTATTTCCATATTATATATTTACTTCTTTATTTATTCACTTATTGTCCTGCTCAGAAGCAATGGATGTTTTAGAACTTATATCGAGAAAGCAAACTGGGACTCTAAAATTTTATTTTATTTAAAAGTCACAAATAGGAAATTAGGATAGCATGATGACTCTGTAGGCCAAGAACTCTGGGGAATCAGTTATGTGAAAAGATAACATATAAAGATGTGACAAGAAAAAATATATGCTTTACATATTTTAAATCTTGCCTAAGCCTAGACCTATATCTAGGAAAACGTGAAAACAGGTGATATTTTCTTCTTTCTCTTCTCTCTTCTTTTGTCAAATGTTATTCCCAGGACAAAAATGATCACATAGCCACTGCAAGTACATGTCAAATTCAAATAAAATATTTCCAAAATGTGAGGAAATTATGCCATCTCTGTTTCCACAAACTACACTGATATCATCATTTTCTCTCATCTGGACAAGTAAAACAACCTCGTAATCATTCTTCCTATCTTCAATCTTGTTGCCTACCAAGCATTCATCAACTCTAGGCAGATTGATCGTAGAAACAAAAATGTAAATCTCATCTTATTACACTCCTGTCATAAGCTATCATTACAGTCAAGGTCATATCCCAACACCTTACCACGATCGTTGCCCACCATAGTCTGACTTACTCAACATTCCACACTACACCTTCCACCACTCTCTCCCTTGCTCACTAAGACCATGGACCTTCATTGTTCTTTGAAATATGTGACCACATTCCTGTCTGAGTCTCCCTTTAGTTTTGTATTACTGTCTTTAGTTACTAAAAGAGAAGATAAGGCAGCAAGCAAATCAAATTTTTGGATTATGAATGCATCAATGAAAAGAGGAAAAAATATAGAAAGACTGTCGAGATATAACATAAAGAAACAAAAACCAGTTAATAAGCACTGACTTGGTGTGTGTCTGTTGAATCTTTTCATTTTCTTCCTTTTTATCAAAATCTTTCTCCTACATCACAGTATTACTTTTAGCTTTATGTTTAATGCATGTTAAACATTCTACATCAAATTCTATGATTGAGGAGCTTCAAATTATATTATCTGACCAAAAACTAGCAATTAAAAATGGCTGACAGACAGGCTGTTTTTATATCTTGGCTATCGTGAATAATGCTGCAATAAACATGGGCACATGGGAGTTTGATATCCTGTTTTCTTTTCCTTTGAAGTGGACTTGCTGGATCATGTGGTAACAGATGTTGGTCAAAGAGTACAAATTTCCACTTAAAGATGAATAATTCTGAAGGTCAAATGCACAGTATTGCAATTATAGTTAACAGTACTGTATTATAGACTTGAAAGTTGCTAACAATAAATCCTAAATGATCTCACTGCAAAAAAAAAAAAAAAAAGAGCAGTTATATGATGTAAGAGAGGTGTTAGCTAACACCATGGTGGTAATTATATTACAATATGTTGTACTGAAAACCTGGTACCCCTTAAACTTACACAACGTCATATGTCAATATGCACATCAGTGAAGCAAAAAACAAATAATCCATGGAGCAAGGTAGTAACTTATATGTTTCAGTGAATTCTGTTCAGTTTCTCAAAAACGAAGCATGACAAGGGTGTGCCAACAATTCGAGGAGTCTAATCTTGAGATAAATAAGTTGGAAAGTAGAAGAAAGCTTAACACAAATTCTTGAGTGCTTTATACTGATACATTGCTTTCATTCTCTAAGATGAAAATGGGATAACATACTACTTAATTTTTCCGAGTTTTAAAAATGAATATTTTAAAAAATCTAATTCACAAATAGCTGTCAATATTCTAAAAATTTAATGATAATTTTTTTCCTACAATAAACACTGGGCATTGTTGTATTTTTTGAGAAATAAATATACATACTGATGTTAAGGGGTTTATGGTATGAGTAACAGTATACATCAAGAACCTGAAAAGTAAGATATTTAAACTATGATGTTTCAAATGTTAGCAAGTAAAAAAAAAAAAAATTTATATGCCAAATGTATAGGGATATAATATATATATATGTATATATAAATATACACACAGATATCATCTACAATGTGTAATATATGCATTATACATACTTTTATATATAATCCTTATACTGATACATATATATCTTTATATAATATTCAAATATATATATATTCAAATGCATATACATTTAAATACACACACAAACACACACACACACACACACATATATCCTTGAACATATATATGGGGAATGTACATTGGGTCACTATTGCTAATAATATAATATATACATATAAATTTAATATTTTCAGTGTTAGGTAGCTACTACTAAACATTTTCCCATAATAATATAAATTCTCAACTGCAATGTATGAAGCAGATCTGCTTCACATGCTTTCCAACACTGAAATTTTCTTTTGAATTTTTAGACACTCTGGTATGTATGTAGGTATTTATGACATTTTTAACAAACTGAGTTGCAGTCAGCTGGAATAGAAATATAAGAGTAGTTATTGAATCAAGCATGATGTCCTCAAACAAGCTGCATACACTATGAGTTTAACACCCAGTTTGCTTTTATAATTTTTAAATTGTAAAATATATATATATATATATATATATATATATACAATTTTTAAATTAAACTCTGAAAAATCATGGGCAAATGTGTTGATATTCTCTGTACTAAGTGATCAAAGAATTTAAGCTGCAACTTTTGAACACATTACACACATTCTCAGGATAAACCATATTTTTCATTCCAGGCCTCCCTCCACCACACACGTACACGATCCTGGACAACGTCCATAACCTTAACAGGATGTGACACCCCACACTACACTGCCACTCCTATGTGAGTGCATTTATCATCCTGCTTGGGGCGACCCCACTCCTCTGGAAGTTCTCAACTTAGAGAGGCCTATGATCCCCAACACCAGGCTCTACTTCCCACTCTGCTTGGGCCATGCTGCCCTGCTCTGGGCCACAGCACCTCTCACCTCCATGCTAGAACACAGATGTCTTTCTGTGTCTTTTATGTCTTTTTCAGGCCTGCATCCTCCCTACACTCAACCTTTGGACTCTAACTATAAAATGTGGATTTAAAATTGTATTATCTTCTTTAGTTTTTTCCCTTCTCTCTACATCATTCTTTTCCATTCCCTCACCTTCATTCCCCTCCCCTTTCTTTTTCTGAACAATTAGGAACAAATGCCATCAGAAAGACTTTGCAGAAAAATATAGACATCTGTGTTCTGGAGTGGAGGCGCAGATGTTGTGGCCTAGAGTAGGGCAGTAGGCCCTAAGCAGAGTGAGAAGGTGGCCTTGAGTAGAGGGTCATAGCCTGCTTAAGTTGGGGAGGACACATACAGGAGTAAGGTCGAGGGGATGCAGGCCGGAAAAGGGAGTCGATCCAAACAGGATTAAGGATACTCTCACTTAAGGGATGGTTCAAACTTTTGGTAATTGCATAAAGGAGAAAGCAGAGTGCTTAATCTTTATTACTGTTTTATCATGACTCTAATTAGTGGACACAGCATCTGAATATTTATAGGAAACATCTTATTCTAAATAAAATATAATAAGAATGTGATGTTTTATAATTATGTGTTTATTTACAAAAATCACAAATAATTTATATTTACCAATGAAGTAAAAATTGGATTTTTTTAAGTATTAGCAGATATCAAAGTAGTATATTCTGCAATATATTCTAAAAATCAGTGATTTTACATCTAAATAATCATAGTTTTTATTCTGATTAAAATAGGTAATTATAAAACATTACCATTGTGTGACGTTTAGAGTTCCTTAGATTTGCATTTACACATACTCAACACAGTTAACATGACTGAAGAATTCTCTAACATTTATGCAAGCCATAGATACTAATATGAAATCACAAACTTAAAATCTGCAAAACTATAGGTTTCATAAAACTCAGAATTCTTGGAAAGTGGTGTAAATTTCAAAGGGTCTTTAAAATGTCTGTAAGTCTTGATTTTCCTTTCCTTTATTTAAAGTAAAAATAAAGGTAAAAAAATAAAAGATGAGAAAAATATTCTGTTTAATGAGCATAATTGTATTGCTACTCCAAATAATTTTCTAATATTGTTTTTATTGTTACATCTGAGTTAAATTGAAGTCAGATAAAGAGAATATTAATGTAACACAATTTTACTTTATAGAAAGAAAAGGAGTTTGCCATTTTCAAAAGAAAACAAAACTTTAAGATTTAGTTAGTTTTTAAAGAAACCATGGCATATTGACAGCTCTTCTGAATGCAAAGGTAAACACCTTTAGAAAATCAATATTTGACACCTTTATGATTCCCAGTGACATGTTATTCTACAGACTATTTCTTCCCTTATTTTCCATGGGCCCACTCACTGTAGTCTGCTTAAATGCATACATATGTATGAAAGGAAGCCATTTCATAGTAATCTTCACATTTTGCCATACTTGAAATATGTAATGTATTATATAAAGAAGAATGATATGGCTATTGCACTAAAAATAAATGCTTCTCTTCACTACAAAGTCCTTTATATAAAGACAATAGATAATTTTCTGGAAGTCACAAGATATGGTATCCTCACAAAAATAGTTTTATATATTTGCAAACTTTTATGAATGTATGCTGCTCATTGAGCAGAAAAACTTTATCCATTTGCTCCATTACCTACATGACTAAAATATCAACCAAATTGAAGAAGGAATATGATATAGAGACAATCATAGGATCTATAAAGAAGTGACTGTGGAGAACTGTGTCCAGATTCAATGCATTTTTCAGTAATTTTCAGGTGGATCAAAGCTTTAACTTCCACTGGCATTCTGACATTTATTTATTTTTTTTCCTTCCCTCAGATGATTTCTTTGAGAATAAAAATAAAGAAGGAGAAAGAAGTGAGCAACAGGGGAGAGGAGAGGTGGCAGTTCCATTGGGACAAGTTTAAGGAGATTTTACTGCCTGACTCCAAGTTCAAGGGCATGCTCTTTAAAGTGAACAAAGTGTCCTGATAAAGATTTATCTGCAGGGTCTTGGAAAGGTTAAACTATCATGATGCTTTTGAGGACAGTCTTGAAAAGCTGGTTAAACTTGTCATCAAATAATGAGATAAATCTTAGGTTTTCAAGCGCCAGACCAGGAAAAAAAACAAGTGCCATTATAAGTGAGTGAAATAAATAGTGAGCATTTGATTAAAAAAATAAAATAAAATCCTGCTGCCAAGGAATTCTCAATTTCAAAGCACAGTCTATCACATTATAGTCTTGCTAACATGTTTCAAATGTAATTTGTACTATATGTTTTCAATAAATCTAAAAAGGGTGGGTATACTGCCTAGTTGAATTACAATAAATTATACTACTAGAACTAAATACCTAGTCTATGGTGGGCTTATAAACATAATATGGATTCTTCATGGTTGCATGGGGACAGCTGACCTTTGCTAAAGAATCCGAGTTTCCCAAATTCTGGGGTTTTTGCCAATCTGAATGAACACTGAGATATAATGTTGTTAAAACTAGGTTGTAGTTTTATGTACACTACTTTTATTACAAATGAGTTTAAGCAACTTCACATATGTTTAAGGATCACTTATATGTTTATTGTGAACGTATTTTCATGTAGTTTGCCCATTCTTCAGTTGGGTCTGGGCATTTTTTCTTCATCTCTCCTACTTTGCATGTCTGGGAGATTCTATTAGTTTTCTAGGGCTGCCACAACAAAATACCAAAGACTGGGAGGTGTAAATAATATAAATTTGGTTTTTAACTGTTCTAGAGGCTAGAAGTCCAAGTTGTGGTAGGCTTAGTTTCTTTTGAGGTCTTTTTCCTTGATCTGCGTACCTCCACTTTCTCCCGGTGTCATCACATGATCATATTCGAAAGGGTGCGCATCCCTGGCATATCTCTGTATGTCCTAATCTTTTATTATAAGAATATGAGTCACATTGGATTAGAATCTAAACCAATGGCCTCATTTTAACTAATTGCCTCTTAAGAGACCCCATTGCAAAAAAAAAAAAAAAATCGTAGGTACAGGAGGTTAAGTCTTAGACTTAAACATGAATTTTGAGAAGACAATACAGCTTATAACACAGATCAATCCTTTATATTAATATAGGCATTTTACAATAATTGTAGTTAATCTCTGACATTGCTTATACTTCTCCTCAAGTTTGTCCTTCATGCTATTTTTGTATCAGATATTTTTTGTTTGTTTGGTTTTAATATAATTTATCAATATTTTTTTACTTCTGCTTTTGCATTTTGAGTGCTAAAAACACTTCTTCTCCCCATACAAGAAAAAGCAAAAGGAGTTCATCTTCACAAAACCAGTATTACAATCAAGGTTAAAGAGACTTTTCTAAGAAGAAGAAGAAAAAGAAAAAGTGTGAATAATAAAATGTAATAACTACATACCTACTAATAATTACTTAAAATGTAAATGGATTATATCCCCCAATTGAAAGACACATGCTGAGAAAATGGATTAAAAAAAAAAAAGGCCATATACATACTGCCTTACAAGAGACTCACTCCAGATTGAAAGACACACATAGACTGAAACTAAATAGATCAAAAAAGGAATTTTATTCAAATAAAATTTTTTATAAAGCTAGGGTAGCAATACTTAGACAAAATAGACTTAAAACAAGGCTATAATAACAAAGACATTCTACAATGATAAAGGGATCAATACCACAAGGAGATACACCCTTGTAAATATCTACACATCTAATACAGGAGCACCTAGATACATAAAGCAAATATGGACCAAAATAAAGGGAGAGATAGACTGTAATACAGTCATAGGAGAGGCTTTAACACCACACTGACAACAATGTATAGATAATCCAGACAGAAAATTAATAAGGAAACAGTGGCCTTAAATGATACATTAGACCAGATAAGATTAATTAATATTTTTAGAATATTTTACCCCAAAGCAACAGAATAGACATTTTTCTTTTCAAGTGCTCACAGAATGTTTTCCAGGATAGATTATATGTTAAGGCAAAAAAATAAGTCTCAACAAATTAAAGAAGATTGAAATTATTCCAAGTATCTTCTCTAATCACAACTGTATAAAACTAAAAATCAATTTCAAGAAGAAACGTGAACAGCACACGAACACATGAGGGCTAAATAACATGCTATTAAACAATAAATGGGGTAACAATGAGGTCGAAGAAGAAATCAAAAGATATCTTGAAACAAATGATAATGAAAACACAATGACTCAAACACAGCCAAAGTAGTTCTAAGAGAGAAATTCATAGTAATACAATCGGACCTCAAGAAAAATCAAATAAATCTAGAAAAATCAAATAAATTATCTAACTGTACACAAAAAAAGGAACTAGAAAAAGAAGAACAAAGCCTGACAGGAGTAGAAGAAAGGAAATCATATAAATTGTAGTGGAAATATACAAAATGGAATCTAAAAAAAACATAAAAGATCAATGAAACCAAGAGTTGGTTCTTTAAAAAGATAAAGAAAATTTATAAAAACTCCTCAAGAAAAAAAGAGAGGGAGCCCAAATAAATAAAATCAGAATTGAAAGAGAAGTGACAACTGAAACCATAGAAATACAAAAGACATAAAAAAATACTTAGACAATTATATGCTGACAAATTGACCAATCTGGAAGAAATAAATTCCTAGGTACATAAATCTTCCAAGACTGAAGAAACAAAATTTTAACAGACTGATAACTACTAACAAAATCTAATCAGTAATCAAAACTCTCCCAACAAACAAAAGTCTCAGATTAAATGGTTCACAGGTAAAATTGATCAAACTTTCAAAGAATTAACATCCATCCTTCTCAAATTATTCCAAAAAATTCAAGAGGAGGAAAGTCTCCCAAGCTCATTTTACAAAGCTAGAATTACCTTGATTCCAAAACCAATCGGAGAATACTAAAAATAAAAATAAAAATAATAATAAATAAATTATAGGCCAATATCCTTGGTGAGCATAGATGCAAAAATCCACAACAAAATATTAGCAATACATTTAAAAGATTATATACCATGATCAAGTGGGATTATTTCCTGAGATTCAAGATCGGTTCAATATCCACAAATCTATTAACACGATACACCACATGAATAAAATAAAAAAGAAAAATTATATGATCATATTGATAGATACAGACAAAGCATTTGATAAAACCTGGCATCTATTTATGAAAAAACTTTCAGCAAAGTGGGAATAGAGGGGACATACCTCAACATAATAAAGGTCACATATGTTAAACCTAACAGTTAACATTATATTCAATGGACAAAAACTAAAGCACTATCCTTAAGATCACAAACAAAACAAGGATGTCCACTTTCACTCAATATAGTATTGGACATTCTACCCAAAGTAATCAGACAAGAAAAAGAAATAAAAACATCCAAATTGGAAAGGAAGAAGTAAAACTGTCTTTATTTGCAGATAATATAAAACTATAGAGAACCCTAAAGAGTCCACCAAAAAACTATTAGAAATGATAAATGAATTCAGAAAAATAGCAGGATACAAAATTAATATTCAGAAATCAGTTGCATTTTTGTACAAACTATCAGAAAGAGAAATTAAGAAAACAACCTCATTTACAATTAGATCAAAAATAAATAAAATAATCTAGGATTAATTCAAGGAGGTAAAACACCTGTACTCGAAAAACTATGACATGGAAGAAAGAAACTGAAGAAGAAACAAATAAATGGAAGCATATACTATGCTCATGAATAGGAAATATTAACATCATTAAAAAATCCATATTACCCAAAGCAATCTATAGATTCAAGGCAATCCCTATCAAAATACCAATGGCATTTTTTTTTACAAAACTAGAACAAATAATCCTAAAATTTATATGGAACCATTAAAGATCCTGAATAGTCACAGCAATTTTGAGAAAGAAAAACAAAATTGGAGTTATCACATTACCTGATATCAAACTATACTGCAAAGCCATAGTAATCAAAACAACACAGTACTGGCATAAAAACAGAAATGTAGATTAACGGAAAAAAACAGGGAGCTCAGAAATAAAGTCACATCTATGTGGTCAATTAATCTATGACAAAGGAGGCAAGAGTACACAATGGAAAAAAGACAGTCTCTTTAATAAATAGTGTTGGGAAAATTGGACACATACATGCAAAAAATGAACGAGTGCACTTTATACAAGAAAAAACTCACAATGACTTAAACACTTAAATATAAGATCCCAAATCATAAACTCCTAGAAGAAAATATAGGCAGTAAACTCTCTGACATTGCTCTTCATCATATTTTTTTTTCTGATATATCTTCTCAGTCAAGAGAAACAAAAGAAAAAATAAACCAATGGTGCATAGCAAAGGAAACCATCAACAAAAAGAAAAGACAATCTACCAATTAGGAGAAAATATTCGCCAATGATACATCCAATAAGTGGTTAATATACAAAATTTATAAAGAACTCATACAACATAACACACACACACATACACACACACACACACTCCAATTAAAAATGGACAGAGGACCTGAAAAGACATTTCTCCAAAAAGAAGATAGAAATGACCAGTAGACCTGAAAAGATGCTCAATGCCACTGATCATCAGAGAAATGCACATTAAAACCACAATGAGATATCACTTCACACCTGTCAGAACGGCTATGATCAGTAAATTAACAAATGACAAGTGTTGGCGAGGATGAGGAGGAAAGGGAACCTTTGGGAGAAAAGAGAATCCACTGTTAGTGGGATTGCAAATTGGTGTTGCCACTATGGAAAACAGTATGGAGATTCCTCAGAAAATTAAAAATATTACTAGCACATAACCCAGCAACATCACTGATGGGCACTTATCTAAAGAATCCAAAACACTTATTTGAAAAGATATATGCATCCATAATGCTGGAGCATATTTACAATAGACAAGATATGGAAACAACCTAAGTGTCTGTTGATAGACAACTGTATAAAGAAGGTACACATATATAATGACATATTATTTGGCCATAAAAAAGAATGAAATTCTATTATTTGTGACAAGATGGATGGACCTAGAGGGTATTATGGCAAGTAAAACAAGCCAGAAAAAGACAAATACCATGATTTCATTTATATGTAGAATCTAAAACGAATGAATGAATGAATGAATGAATGACTAAATGAATGAATGAACAAGCAAAAGAGATATAAACTCACAGATACAGAAAACTGATGGTTGCCAGATGGGAGGGGTGTTAGGAGTGGCTGAGTGAAAAAGGTAAAATGATTAAGAAATACAAATTGGCTGATACAAATTAGTCATGGAGAAGCAAAGTACAACATAGAGAATAAAATCGATAATATTTTAATAACTATGCGTGGTGTTAAGGGGTTACTGGATTTATCAAGTAGTCCATTTATAAGTTATATAAATGTCTGTGCTGTACACTTGAAACTAATACAATATTGAAAGACAACTACAATTGAAAAATTTTTTAACTTAAAAAGTAATCAAAAATTTTTTCCACTCTCATATTTCGATTGAATTATCCCATATTCAGCTTTGCTTTTTTGTAGTCCTAATTTTATTATTTACAAATATTTGATCCTTTCATATTCATTCTGGCATATAGTGTAACATACAGAAATAATTAATTTTTAATGACTATTAGTTTTTATGATATGAAGTTTATAAATACATCTTTTTCTCAGTAATCTGACTGCCAATTTAATTAATTTTGAATCTCAATAATTTTTTTTCTTTCTGAAATTTGTACCCTAGTCTACTAGTCTGTCTACTCATGTACCAATGCCATATGGAGTGACTTCTAAAAATGTTTCACAACTAGAAACTGAAAAATTGAGAATATAGCATAAGACCTCATGATCTCATCTTTCACTACATCTTCAATATTACTGTATGCCATTGTTATTGTATCTCACATGTCAGCAATGAGCAAATGTTTGTATTTCCTCTGAATGTTATACCTTTTTATATCCCTGTGCATTTGTTCATATTGTTTCATTTCTGCCTCTCTTACTGGTAAACTCTTCTCATTCATGCCTCAAGTGTTACCTCTGGAACATTTTCCATGTGAGTGATATTTCCCCATGTAATTTGTGGCTTCTGATCTTCATATATAATTTGCTATGAAGAATAGTATTTGTTCATGTGTGGTTGTCTTTTACATGAGAACCATATGTAATTTGTTTCTATTTCCCCAGTGCCTAAACTAGTGTCTGCCTGGAGAATGAGACACAACAGAATAAAATGAATAAAATAAATACTCTGAGAAATAGCACTTTCTGCAGCTTTGTAAATGTTCAAGGACAGCATTCATGTCTCTCTCGAGGACAAGGAGCCCTGCAATATGCCCAAGCAGTCCGAACTTGATGCTGTTGAGATTTATTCCTAATCTAAGGAGTCTTTGGACTTAATCTTGGTTCCTAGCTGGCTCAATATTTCTTGGCTTTGCTGGTCTGATGGGGTGAAACTGAAGTGGGGCCTTTGAGCGGTGTCCCCAAAGCATGGGAAAGCTGGTCACTCACCCTGCCCTGCCTTTTCTGTGGAGAGGAATACTTTCTAGCTGGGAAGTTTCCTCTTGGTGCTGAGCAATCCTGACTTGGGGGATAAAATGATGCAGGCAAAATGAAGTTATCTTTCTTTTCTTCTAGTGCAATCATTCTTAGGTTTTTTGTTCTCAAGGCATTGCTTCTAGGTAGATTCTAGAGGTCTCTGAGTAATATTTCGTTGTCATGGATATCTGCCCAGTCATTGATCTTTGTGGGGAGATGGGAAAACTGGACCTCCTACACCACCATTTTCCCCACAGTCTGAATTTCAGATTATTGTAAAGCATAACACTAATTTGAAATGTATACTTTCAAGTAAATTACATGAAATTGTTTTGCTCTCTACTGCTATAAGACAATTTTTACACATATCTATATTAAAACATTTCTGCACATTTCTAATTTAAATATTTTATTAAAATGATAGCTATTAGTAAGCACACAAAATATGGTACCTCAGAAGGTACCATGTGTTTAATTCTTTTAAATTGGCATTTCGAGAGGCATAGTTGTGAGTTTATATTTATCAATATCAAATTTTTCCCAGTATAAACACATAAGGTAATGGTTAGCTTTAAATTATATTTCATAAGAATTATAATTTCAATTAAATAATTTATTTGATTACAAGGCATTTCTGAATTGAGACTGACTCATTTACTTTAATAATTTAATTATAATACTATCTCATATATTACCACAAAATGGATAAATTAAATTGTGCAGAGAAGTTAAAAAGATAAGTTTTAATTTCATAATTTATCTGTTAATTTAGGTTTACAAATAGACATAATGATCATATGTAACAACTGTATTTTGTTTTGATGCTACATTTAAAATAAAGGACTTATCTCCATAGATATTAACTATGCTAAGATTAACCATCTAATTTTTAAGAAATTTTAGTCTCAGAAACAAAGTCATGCCAAGTAATATTAAGAAATTTAGGAATGCTAAAGAAAAAAAAATGCATTCTTCTATAAAAACATTTATTTATAATTATAATAAATTTAGTTTCAAATTGTTTTACCAATGAATTAGAATTTCAAAATATGTAGAACTATCCTCTTTTTCTAAATACAATTCTGCAGGTTTAGAAATAAACAAAAAAGCTAAGAAACTGATGTAAGAGATTAAAGTGAATTAACAAGCAAGACCTATTTCCATTGTACAAAAGGAAAAACTAGGAAACTAATCGACTCTTTCACTGTGGAATAGAAAGCGTGTCACATTTTCTAAAGCTCTTTGCTACATTTGGTACAGTAATCTCCATCAAGGGGCAAATTGGCTTTCCTTTTACACACCATTACCAGCCACAATTCTGCCAAGGGGACTTGAGAGAAAATACTTCTAGAATAGTCTCTGAATTCTGACTTTGATTTGTATCAACATTGTAAAAGATCTGAACAAAAAGTTACCAGATAAATATTGCCTCCTTATCTGTGATTCATCTTATTTTTACTGGCAATTAAAGAAAATAATAATCCTAAATAAATGAAGTCATTACTTTGAAAAAGTAGGCATTTGTTGAAAAGTAAAAGATGTACTCCAAAATATTCTTAAAACAGAACTTTTTTTATATGAATTAGTGGGAAAATAACATCCAGAATTAAAATTAGTTTAAAAATTAAGTTTTAATGAAACTTTTAATAAATTTTATATTCTGAAGAAAATAAGCAAATTTAAGTGCGAAAATACATTAGGATCAGCCTGTTTAGAATAAATTATTAATACATTTTTGAAAGTTGATTATATAAGAAAATAAAATATTATTAAAAACATCATTTAATCATCAATGACTAGAATTTATGTCTCCAGCCTGAATATTTCCATTGTGCATCAAATTCATATGTCAAAATGCTTACTTGCTATCACAGCTTGGGTATCCTCAGACAGTTCAAATTTAACATGCTTGTGACAGTGGCCTTAATTTCCTTGACACACTTATATTCAAAACTCCAGTATAACTCCCTCCATCCTTTTCTTGATCTGCTTACTAAAGTTGAAAACTTAGAAATCCTTTTTTTGTCCTTTTTCACAATGCCCAGATCAAACCCATTAGTTAGTCTTCTTAATGTCCCTTATGTCTTCTTAAAGCCATTAACCCCTCAGGATCTCCACTATAAATCCGGATCAAGCCACAATTATTTATCTGAATCATTATAATTGTCTCAAGAGTTCCTTTGTTCTAATTTCTTTTCCACAACAGTAGTCTATTTTCATTCAGTCAGAGTGATTAAAAAATATTAATTAGTTTAATATCATCCCAAGATGAAAACCCCCAGTGTTTTCTCATGGTTTTTAGAAAAAAATCATATTCCTACTTCCTACATCTTTCAACTTAACTCTATCTCTTATTCACTAAAATGCAGTCAGATTTCAAATACACCAAAATTGCTCTTACATTGTTCATGTACCCAGGCTTGACTTTGCCCAAACCTAGGTGGACTAGGTCTGCTCACCATTGACTTCTTCCAGCCATCCATGTTTCAGTTCAAATGTCATTTATCAGTGAAGTCTTTTAGGACCACCCAATGTAAGTCAGCCTTCCCTGTCTGTCATACACATCAGTCATAGTTTAATTTTCTTCATAGCATGTTTCAGTCTGAAATTACCTTGTTTATGCATATTTTTAATTGACTTGTATCTGTTTGTTCCTTCTACAAGATGAGGCTTGAAAGATTAGTGTCACATATATCAAGTGTAAAAACATTGGCTGACTTACAAAAATCATTCAATTTTTTTAATGAATTAATGAATATTTAGTGACAACTTGCTAAATATTTACATAAAGTTGGGTATATGAAGCTACAGAAGTCAAGGACTTTAGCTTTGTAAAAATGTTTCAGAATCAAGTTATTGAAATAACCCCAAAGTTCAACCAAAACAAAAAGCAAACTGTTATATAAAACTGAGTATAAAGAATTTATCCATTCAGATGTGTATGATTACATGACTTTGAAATTAGAGTTGACTGATGGGCAAAAGGGAGAGATTAGAATGTTCTTGGTAAGAAAGTTATTTAGTCAATCCCCAAACTCATCAAGTTGCATGCATTAAATATGTAGAGTTTACCTCAGTAAAGTGGTTTAAAAAGAAAAAGAAATTTATATAGTCAATAATGTATGTGAATTGAAGAGAATTTCAAAAAAAATATATAAAGGACTTGAAACATAATTAAATATTTTTTGATAGAGAAGGATGAATGAAAAATAACATGATATTTAGATAAATCATGGTTTCATAGATAGTAGAAGAGAAATAGAGAAAGGTTTATCCATGAATAATCCCTAAACCTAATTTTAGCAGTCTGTATCAACTAACTCTTATCAAGCTTCTAAAGGTAAAACCATTAGAGACATTTGAATTCACACACTGTCTCTCTTGCCAAGTATTTCTGGAATGATAACAATCAACAAAAGATATATTATGTGGAAAAGACATATAATCCAAAGTTTTCTTCTCTCTGGCTAGACATTTTCCTGAAAGTGGATAGTCTACAAGGTCAATCACTGCAGGTTACCTTTCATTGTCTAGATACAGAACTTTCAAGAACAGGCTTTAAACTTCTGTAAGTCCACTTGCTCTATAGAAATCAGAATTTCAAGAGGGAGATTATCAAAAAGGATGAAAAATGACTATTTTTCTTAAAATTTTTATTTTGCTATCATTTCACAAAGACTTTCAACTTCTATTTCCTTCAGCTTCCCTGAATGAAAACCTTTTACCACTTTTCCATTATTATTCTCTTTGCATATTTTTGAAATATTCGACATTAGAAAAATTACTTCATTTTATCCCTAAATACTTCAATGTGTATTTCCTAAAACAAACAAAAATATTTGCTTACATGAATACAGAACAAATATCCAAATTCTACTATTTAATCTATAGCATTTATTCGGATTTCCATTTTCTTGGAAATATTACAGTAAAAGGAAATTATGGATCACAATGAATCTCAACAGTCTCCTTTAATAAGGAATAATTTCTCAGTTTTTCTTTTACTTTTATGGCATTGATCGTTTTAAAGAGTACAAACCAATTGTTTTGTAGAATGTCTCTCAATGTGGGTTTGTCTGATGTTTCTCCACGATTAAATTTATGGTATGCATCTAATAGCAGGGATGTCAAAGAAGCAGTGCTGTGCTCTACTTGGTGCACTACATAAGAAGGCACATTATGGCAGTGTTTTCCCATCGTAATTACTCTAAGTAGATACCTTGAGACCATGTATATAACCCATTATTCATTGAACTATTACCCACTAATTTTATCATCAAAGGTTAGTTCTTGCCTGAATCAATTATTATTATGATTATTGACAGATAGTTATTTTATAATGTCACCATATCTTCTAAATTTATATGGTAAGTTTATAATGTAAGGAAGAATATTACCTTCTTTAACAATTTAAATCAAATATGTATTCATTGATTATTTTATGCATGGGTTATAGCATGCAGTATGTAGTATGGGTTATAGTTAAAGATAAATTTCTGTTGTTTCAGCCCCCTAGTCTACGTTATTTTATTATAGCAGCTTGAGCTGATTAATATAATTTCTATGGGAACACTAATAGAATTTGGGACCTTTTTTTTTTTTAATACTAATATTAGGGCTTGGGGATTTCTAGATAACTTATACAGTGGACTTCTTGCTCCTTGACTCAAATAGCAAGTGTGACATTAATTTGTTTCATACTTTAAAATATAATATGTCATAAGAGGAGAAGAAAAAACAGAAGTGTCACACTTCAGACAATATGGTCAGCTATACAGGAAACACCTTGATACTAAAACCTAGACCCTGCAAACATTTTAATGAACATAATTTTAATTGCATAGCAGAGGCCAGAAAAAGAAAAGTGAATTAAAGAAAAAAGAAAAAAAGAGAAGAGAAAAGAAAAAAGAAAAGAAGAAAAGAAAAGAAAAGTAAAGTAAAGAAAAGAAAAGAAAAAAGAGAGAAAAGAAAAAAAGAAATCCAGAGCCTTCAATACAGAGGCATCAGGAAACCAGAATAAGAAAACAGAGGGTTGAAAACATATAAAACAAAACAAAAACAAGACTCTTGTTTGGCATTTATCATACAGGAAAAATAGAGACATGAGTTTTTCCATCTGTGATGAGAATAAAAGACAAGGTTTTGTGTTTTTGCCAGATGTGGGACTGGAATTGAGAGCAACACATAAAGCCCTAAGCAAAGCAATAAATTACAGACAATCTCCATGACCTCAGCCACGGCTCTTGGCAGGTGAAAATGTTTTCCATGATAAATAGACACAGCTTTGAAAGCACATATTACTCACATGGTCTGTAATATCCAAAGCTAAAAAGTTAAATTGAAGTAGTTACCAGCAGAAAATTCCCTGGCCCAAGCAATCACAAGTGCTCTTTAGAGAAAAGCATACTTAACTAGGTCCATTAGCATTCTTAAAGATTTGGATCAGTCATTAATAAGCATACAATTAATCTTTAAAAAAAATTCTTTGAGATGAATAAGGTCTGAGGATCTAATGTATAACTTGATGACTACAGCTGATAACACTGTATTGTTTAATTGAAATTTGCTAAGAGAGTAGAACTCAAGTGATCTCAACAAAAAAATAAGATAAACATGTGAAGTGATGAATGTGTTAATTAATTTGATGATGGAAATCCTTTTACAATGTATATCAAATCATCATGTTGTACACTTCAAATAGCTTACAATCATTTGTCAATTATGCCTCAATAAAGCTAAAAAAAAAGAAAAAAAGGCAATATACCAGGAAAAAAAAAGAAAATTTCCTCGAGCAATCTGCCAGTAATGGCAGTCAACATAATTTAAAATGTAATGACTTGGAATCCACATTGGCTTTATAAAAGACAGATGTAAAATTTCAATACTTTAAGTAATAAATTGAATTGAAAACACATTAAGAAAGAACTACTAAATATAACCATGCAGGTATGATAAAAAAAACAAAAATGAATTTTGAAATGAAGATTCTATAAATGTATATGTATACATTTTACATAGTATATATGAATATAAGTATATATTCAATATATATGTTTACAACTTGTAATTCAGCTCAATGGGTAAGTAATGGGAGAATATGTATTCATAGCTAAAGACACAGAACAAGTAATTCATGACATGAGAATGGAAGCTAAGTCAGAAAATGTTTTGTATAATATATGAAAGAGGGAGAATATAAAGCATAGGTTTTGAGAAAAGGGAATAGAATTATATTTTCTACGATAGGCTAAATAAATTTCCAAGAGGAAAAGATACATAGAATGAGGGAGAAGCAAAATTTGAACAAAAGACTGGGTTTGTCTTGCATTGACGCAACACATGATTAAGTCAAAATCAAAATGAAGGAAAACAAAAATCAAAAAAAGAAAAAAGAGGAAAATATACTTACTCACATCATAGTGAAACTACAGAATGAAAGTGCAAAAGATGTGATCCTAAAGACAGTTAATGGAAAAAAAAAAATACCTATAAAATGACAGACTTAAAACAATAATCAATGGTATAATAAATCACAAAGAATGAAATATTATTTTTATAGTGATGATAGTAAATAATAATCAGTATAAGTTAACACTCTAAAAGGAAGCAAAACTAGGCACTTTCATACAAAGAAAATCTGAGAAAACTTTGTTAAAGGGTGTTCAATTAGATTTAGCTCATGAAGAAAAGTTATTCTATAAAAAAGTAGTGTAGCTTTTTAAAGGTGAACAAATAAATTAGCATAAATGTAGATGAACATAAGCAACTATTAGCTTATAAAACAATAATTCTTTCTGTTGATTCAGTTATCTATTGCTGCATGAGATAACTCCAACATTTAAAGACTTAAGTAGAATAACAAATTTTTGTTGTGAATTATTATTCTACAATTGAGACTGGGCACAAATGGCTGTGCTGTTTGATAGAGCTGGAATGTTCAAGATGGCTTCTCCCTACATAATTGAAGCCTCATTTAGGATGGCTGGGACATCTAAGAGCTCACTGAATGCCTCTTTTTACCTCCATGAATGCTGAAACAGAGTTGTTGGATATCTATACATAGTGACTCAGAGCCCTGGAGAGCATCATATGACACGCCCCAATGTGCAAGCATTGTCAAGCCTCTCCTTGTACATGCTTGCAGATGTCACATTGGTCAAACTAAATCACATGTCCAAGGTGAATTGATGTGACAGTAGACTACACAGAGTTTCATATGCTAAAATATATGTTTTATGATGGCTACCAATGTAATAATAATCTGCCACAATTGCTTAGATGTAGAGGTTAAGAAAATACAATTAGCCGTATGGCAACAATAATGCATAATAAGGGGTATTATGAAAAAATTAATAGTCATAAACTGAGTTTTATTTTCTATAAATACACATGTACACACACTAAAATATAGCATATACTTAATCTATATATGCTCTTAAAGTAAAATTAACATCCATCTTGACAAACACACAGTAGAGATGAAATGTTATGAAGGAAAATTGTTACTTTTGGTTTAATTTTTTAAAATTCCTATGCCAATATCATCCTACTCCAAGATCGGCACCAGAAGACACATAGTAGAGAAGAACAAGACATGTAGTATTGGCCTTAGTACTCTTATCTGCGGTATGACTCCATATTCTTGGACACTTAGTTATTCAACATTTAAAAAAAAATGATCCCTTATAATTAAATTCAGAATTTTTACTCAACAATACTTAGAGCTTAGATTATTGCATTGAAGTATGGAGTTGGATAATATCAAACAACTTCACAAGAACTTGAAGTTATAATAGCATAAACAGAAGCACACATTAGTTATTTTAAAATTTTATAGACATACATTGTGACTTGTTTGTTGTTACTACTTTTTCTTCTCATTCTTCACACATTTGGCCTAAGTTACAAACAAATAAAACCTAAAATAAAAACTCTACCTACAATATCTAAAAACACATTTTTGAATTAAAAGATAAAACCAGGTGGTAAGTGGGTCTTGGAATATTTTCCTCCATTGCATGAACAATAATTATATTTTGGAGGTAGATAACACTTAGAAATCAATATGTTTCCTCCAATGATTAAACTTTAAACATGAAGCCATATGTAAAACTAGAGGAAAAAAAAATAAATAAACATATTTCTTCAACTTAAGTATATAACATCATAATGTAATAATTCTTTAACATATTATAATAATATAACATGATAAATTGCATAAATAATCATTAGGTCCCGGCATTGTTGTAACTGTTTCATGAATATTATTTCATGTCACGTTTTATTTCATGTCACGTTTTATGTAGAATTCCCAATGAAGCTATGAAGTAGGCATTAGTTTTCCTAATTTTAGAGATGAAGAAATGAGGACCCAGAAAGGTTAAATAATTTTTCCCAGCTAATTGTACTATTTAGTAGGTGGGCTATCAATAGGCATTACAGCAATATACTAAGAGGATTAGAAGTGGCATAGCACTGTTTTCTAAGCACATTTATAGTAAGAGTACAGCCTTTGGCTAAGATGAAAGGAGAAACCTATTGTTGACAGGGTTGAGGAGTAACCGAAATGTAAAAAGAAGCAGGATCTCTGCTAAGGAACTATAACTCATGCGTCCTATGAACTGGACTAAGACACAAGAGAGCTAAATAAGTGCATGTTGGCATCTGATTGGATGGGTGAGAAAGGATGTCTGTGTGTGGTTGGGTATTTAGCAGAAAAAAGAATCAGTGGCTATCAAGCACATATAAAACATTATATACTTTTATGTCCACTATTCTAATTTCTAAACAAATTAAATAGTGGATTGTGTCAGCCTATACTAGATGGCTTCAAAAAGTAGATGAGGTTTTTACTATGGCATGGATGGACCTAGAGGTTATTTGCCAAATGAAATAAGTCAGACAGAGAAAGATAAATAACATATGATTTCACTTATATGAGGAACCTAAGGAGTAAAAAGAACAAACTAATCAAAAACAGGCTCACAAATGTAGTGGACATTTGGTGATAGAAAGAGGGGAGGAAGGTTGGGTAGCTGGGAGAATGGGGTGAAGGGTTAAAGAAGTGCAAATTAGTAGTTGATAGTTGGTCACGGGGATGGGGAGCACAGCAGAGGGAATGCAGTGAGCATTAATATGATGGCTAGGTGGAGGGCCAGGGGAAGGAGGGAGCGATTGGGGACATCATTTTCCGAACTATATAGATGCTTAACCAATGTACTGTACACTTGAAACTTATTTAAATAAATAAATTTTTAAAAAGAGTAAAATAAAAAAAAAGTAGATGAAGCTGAAAATGGAGGCAAAAAAAGTATTGAGCACAACTAGGTGAACTGGTAAAGGAAAACAAATTTAATAATATATTGATGTGTTCTAAACGAGGTGAACAAAAGCATTCTCAAAACAAGACTCTATTAATATCTTAGTAAGAAATGTGTCTCACAGGTATGTGAAAATAACCAAATTATGGATATTTATCCAATGTTTTTAATTTTCAAAATAAATTATATGAATTATAGAAATGTAGGAATTTTATAATATTACAATCAATTATGCAATATATATGAATGAGAAAATAAAGTGTTAGAGAAACTTCTTGGAGCAAGGATTAGATAAATGATCTATAGAGAAACAAAACAAATATTTAGAATATTTAATTACTATTAAACTAACAGTTATGATAGAACTACTATAAGCAAGTACGATGAGTGACAAGCCAAATGTAGATCCAACATACAGAAGGCTTTTTATGTGATTCTCTTTCTTTTGCTGTAACCAAGCTGAATACCAGGGTTTTGATGCTATGTGGCTGCATCTCCGTGGTTAAATATGTCTTTTCCTTTACGTAATGGTAGTTTAGTTAATGTGGGCCAATCTCTCCTACTATCCCAAGAACATTCAGAAAATCCAAACAAAATGTTCAAGAAAATTTCATTGATGATGACGCTAAGAGGCAGTGTTCCAATAAATGTTCCAAGAAAGAACAAAATTCAGACAAATGAAGTTATTAGACCCATCTTCCACTTATGGATTTGGCTGCCCGTGTAGAGGCAGCTGGAAGGTTGTAAGCCAGAGGAGAGCTTTTGGCAGACTCACGAGGTAAGAGCTAAAAATGGATTCCTGCAAATTGTGACCATACTACGATTTTATATCTACCAAATATACCCTTGATGAATTTGGAATAAAGGCATTTCTGTAAAAACAAAAATTTTTCATCACATTTTGTCACAGGCGGGATTGAACTAAAGAAAATACTAAAGGTTATTCTTTAGGCAGAAGATGCTGATCCCAGATGGAAGCTTGTAAATATGCAAGAAAGAATGAAAAGAATGAAAATGAAAATAAAATTGAAAACATGAAGGAAACACTAAATAAATATTAATTGCATAGACTAGTAACATCTTATTTGGTTTAAGTAGGCATAGAATAGAAATTCATGAAAAAAATGTTTGAGGAGAGAGGATTCATATTATGTGTTCTAAGGTCATGAATTGAAATAAGGATATCAAAAGTTCAAATTAATATTACCAGGAATGCATGGTATGATCTTAATGCTAGGTTATAAAAAGTATGTTAAATTATAACTACAAAGTCTATAGTGTAGAAAGAAAATGAATAATTAAAATTTACAAATAGTCCATTCAAAAGGAAGCAATAGAGGAACACTAGTTTTCTATTGCTACATAACATGTTATCATAAACTTAGCAGTTTAAAACAACAAAACTTTATTATCTCACAGTTTCCATGGTTCAAAAATTTGACATGTCTTAGCTGGGTTTTCTGCTTAGGGTTTCTCAAGGCTGAAATAAAGGAGTTGGCCAGATGAATACACATCTGGAGACTCATCTAAGGAAAGATCCTTTCCTACCCTCCTTCAGGTTTTTGCAAAATTATTTCATTGCTGCCATATGACTAGGTTTCAATTTTCTTACTAGCACTTGGTTGGGGATCACTCACTACCAGAGGCCATTCTCAGAGACTCACCCCGTGAATCTCTCCATTAAGGTCAGTATAAAGCCATTTCTGTGGTACTTCATCTTCTTTTATATCTCATCTAATTGGGTCAAGTCCACCCAAGATCATCCTCCCTTTGAAATCCGATTAATTTGAAATCCACTTATTAGTAAGCTCATCATGGTTAATTCGAAATCAACTTACTAGTAACCTCATCAGGGAAGTGATATTCTGTTATACTCACTGGTCTGCCTTACCCTCAACTGGAAGGGATGGTCTTGTAAACCATCAGAATTTTGCCTGCCATAGATGGAGAGAAAAAGATACAGAACAAAGACCATAAAGAAGGAAAGATTAAGACAGTAGGTTAATGTCCAATTAGATCAGAAATTTCTTAAATGTAAGTTATGTTTCAATTATAAAACAAAGAAATAACAAATTCATGTTTTGTGATAAGTACATAAAATATATTAATAAAATATATTTTTTTCTAAAATATAACCAAAAGCTGTTGATAGTTCTAATCTCAGCAAAAAAAAAATTTAGACTCAAATAAAAACTATGCTTAGAAAAATGACTGATTTATAATGAGAGAGGTTGGAATTCATTAGATATGTAACAGTTTATAATTGGTGTATGTTTAATAACATAAACTTAAATATATATAACACAATATTGAAAGAACATCCAGGAGAAAATGACAAACACTTCATTATTGTAGGAGATTCTTAACACTTTTTTCAGGAACTGATGCATCATGTAGAGAAAAAGCAATTAGCAAAAAAATGTAGAAGACAGGGCAACACAACCATCTGACCTAATTAAAATATATTAAATGCTTAACATTGTAGAATATAGTTTCTTTAAGCACACATTAAACAATGACAAAAATTTAACATGTCATATGCCATAATGTAAGTTTCAAAAAAAAAATGTCAAAATATTGAAAATAGTACATTTTGTGAACATAGTATTATTTAACTAAATTATCAATAAAGGATATTTTTTTAAATTACCTGATAAACAAATAAGAAAATTATAATACAAATAGAAATAGTTTGAATTGCATGAAAATGAAATTAGTGGAGATCAAAACATTTGTCTCAAAACTTAAGCCATCTTTAGAGGTAAAATTATATCTGTAACTGCTTGTATTAGAAGAGTACAAATGATGGCATTCAATCAGCTATGTATCCATTTCAATACAGTAATAAAAGAAGACAGCTAATTAACCCAAAGAATGTAGCAAGAAATAACAAAAAAGAAGAAATTAATATAATAAAAATATCATAAATGTTTCAATCAAGTGACCCAACCAAGAAAAAATTTAATGCATTGAGAAGAATAATTGATAACCTACTGTCAAGAAAGGTTTTTTTTTTGTAATGCAAGCCAGAAAGAGCATACATACCAAAATCAGAAGGGGAAAAAAAAAAAAAAAAACCTTTTTGTGTGGATACAGTATAAAATGAATGAAGATGATATTAGAAAGTCAGATTGGAGCCAGGTTGTTGAGGTTCCTTCTAAGTTAAGGAATTTGAGTATACAAGTGAAATGACATTCAGGAACCAAACTGAATCAAACTGAATTGACAGTATAGTAACGAGGAGAGACACATTCTGAATTATTAAACAGGAAAAATATAATGGGCTTCGTTAAGAACTTAATATTGAGGAAGTTCAGAAGGAAAAGTCAAGAAAACTTAAACAGGGTGGGTAAAAGTCCATTCATTCAAATAACTATTTCGAATGAGGAGCGAGGACCATAAGCAGATAGGAAATTGGGGAATGGAGAGTCCATCTAGGGACAAATGGAACAAAGTTTCCCGCAAGCCATGCAAGTAGGGAGATCACATAATAGCTGGCATGTGGTTTTTGCGCTCAGGAAATAATTTGCACCTGAACATTTTCAGGTTACTCTATCTGAATTACAATCCCTCGCTTTCTCCTGAGAGATATTAAATAGAGAGACTTTGAAGAGCAAGTTTGAATAGTAAAGGATCCTTTATTATCTATTTGGTTCCAGAGTATCAAACAGAGGTAGTAAAAGTGCAAAATATGATAGTGACTATAGAAGTAAAATCACCCAGTAATCATGGGTGTGGTAATAAAATAATAGGGTTGAAGAAAAAAAATCTAGGGATTACTGAACTTAATGTGACAAGCAACAGAAGAGGAGACTTTAAAAGAAAATGAGAATAAACTCTCTGAGGATTAGAGTGTGGTAATGATGGCTAAGAGAAAGAGTGGAATGATCTAATACATCAAGTTAACTGCCCATGTGTGAGAGGATAAGCACAGGAACCACAGTAGAATTTGCAGTGATGGATTTAAGACAATTTTAAGAGGTAATATAAAAAGTGTATTATATGTGAGGGGAAAAGTGAGGAGGGGGGATGAGAATTAATCTTAGACTTTTGGTTTGCATGATCGCTGGATGGTATTGCCACCAACAACAACAAAAAAAAATACAGGTGATTGAGGATTTTTTGTTTTGTTTTACTTTGTTTTTTTTGTTTGTTTTTTGTTGTTGTTGTTGTTTGTTTGTTTTAGAAATAGCAAGTGCTTTGCTTAAGATATATATTTGGTTTGAATTGTCGGGTATTTAAAATATAGGGTTTTAGATATTTAATACTGAAATTTGGGAAGAGTAGTCTGGGCTAGACACTCTAAATGGCCAGTGTATTAGTTAGATTTTGCTAGTGTATTAGTTTCTTGGGGCTGCTATGACAATGACTAAAAACTGGGTGTTTTAAAACAAAAACTTTTTCTTTAACAGTTTTGGAGATTAGAAGTCCAAAGTTAAGGTGATAGCAGGCAGATGCTTCCTCCGAAGGCTATAGCAGAGGATCATTCCTTGACTTTGTTTCTAGTAAACCTGTATGTTTTTTTTAGCTTGCAGCAAGCTTCTGAGGCTTCTTTAGGGAGCGATATCTTTAGTCTCATTTCTTTAACCATCTTGCCCTGGTTACAAGACTTACTGAAATCAAAGATTTAACAAAGGACTTCATGATTAGACTTTAGTCTTGGTCTGTTCCATCAGGGTGATTATGTAGTGACCTCCAACAGTAGATTTTGTCTTTAATGGATTGGTTATGAATAACAATTGCATCTTCTAATCTTAAAAGTTTTAGAATTTCTTATGTCTTCTTTTCATTTGTGTTTGCCAACTAGACAACTGTTTTCTCAGTTTTTTTTTTTTTTGTAGTACTTTGTTAAATGCAGCCTATGTCACCAAAGTACATTAAATCCACAAGTTCATTTGATGTATAACTTTCCTCCACATCATTGCTTCTGATGGTGTTTTTAAATGTTTCTACATTGCATAATATTTTCCTTTTTTCTGTCATTCAAAATTGTGCCTTCCAGTACATACTGTGTATTATTTAATTTTTATAGGTTATGCTGTGATAAAGCAACAACAACAAAACAAACCCAGTTGCTTACACAGCAAGGTTTCATTTTTCGCTTTTGTTACGTATTGGCTACAGTCACATGTGGCTCTGCTTCATGTGTCTTCCTGATGAAAGATCAGCCTCTATCTTGACCTGCAATCCTCGCAGCAGAGAGGAAAGCAAAAGTGCGTCATTGGATACAGGTGCTCTGGTGTTTAAATATTTTTCTAAGACAAATAGTTGATCACTTAGCTCATTTCCATTGACCAAATCAAGTCATATTTCTAACTCTGACATCAGTCAAGGATTTGGAAGAATTTTACTTCTCACACATGAGCACAGCAGTAACTTACAGATGAATGGAGATATATAAACCTTTTAATGGGGGTCAGCGAATTGTTGGGAGTGATAGTAACTACATAATAGCTAATGTGATTATAAATTTAATTGGTAATGAGGATCTAGAGAACAGGAAAGTAACTATCTCAAAGAAATTTTCCTGAAAAGGGAGAAGAGAGAAGGAATGCAAAGGATGGTGGGGTGAGTGTGGTATAGATGTACTGATGGGTGTTGTGTTGTGTGTGTAGTTTAAAAGAGAATGGAAAGGAGTATGCTCAGAGACTGACAAACATGGAAGGGAGAAGAGCCATTTTACTTAGGATAAGTGATGAGAACAAGTTTTAGGTAAACCGTTAATAAGAGAGTTGTGTATTCAAGTGAGAAAAATTAAGACCAATGTCTCACGATTTTCCTCTAAATTATGTAACAATGTCATCTACCCAGAATTAAATAAAATTATTAAAGATGTAGATTAATCACTGTGGGTAACAGAAGAAGTGATTAAAGATGTGTAAGTAAGAAGATCAACATATGAAATCAGGAACCCAGTGTCAAATTTCTAGAACTTGAAATTGTAGAGATACCAATTGGTTCAACACTGTAGCCTCATCAACAGCATGCAACAAATAGAATGTAGCTTTTTAAAAAAGAAAATCAGCCACTGGAAGATATAAAACATAAACAAAGACCGTGTAATGGAAGGATCACTTTGGAGGTGGAAAAGGAGGAGGAAATCAGGGCTGAGGAAAATCTAAATGGAGTCAGTTGAAGATGATACAACACTTTGGCAAACTCCTTAATGCTGCAACACTCCATTACCAGTCTCATTTTATAATAAATAATGTTTACACAAAACTGGCAATATCATATCAGAAATATTGTATAGATGTTTTTTCTGAATGAATAAGTAGGTAGTGGATGTGTATGTATACACAGTCTATACTAAGATAAATAGGAAAGAAACAACATCATTCTTTCTACATTTTCTTTTTTTCAGAAAATACATTTATATGTGTGTGTATATATGTGTGTGTATATAAATTCTGAGTCGATAATTGTCCCAATTTACAAATATCTTTGGGAACATCTGTAGTAACTCTAAACTGTGACAATAAAATAAAACAATAAAAAATGTCACAAAGAAATTTCCAGTATTTCTTTTAATATTTTTAGGTCATTTGCTCTTTTGCTTTTTTTCTCCTTAGGATATAAATTCCACTGCTAACTTAAAGGACCTCCTGTGTATTGTCCATTTTCTTAATGTATGTGTATGAACATGAATTATATAAAAACTATGATTTTAACATATGTTAAATTATAAAATGCATCATTTTTCAGGATTATATTGTAAATATTAGATAATTATACATTATTTGTGGAAACAATTCTAGAAGATAAAAAGTGAAAGATTGTGATTCAATTAACTGATGTTTTTTTTTCCATACTTGTGATAGGATAATGTGTTCCTAATGTTCTCTAGGTGTTTACATCCTGTTTCCTCCAAGGTATTAGTTTGCTGTCAAATCCACTTTCAGTGGATAAAAAACAAATGAAAGACTAATGGTTTAGAAACCAGCCAACCAGCTATGCTATATTTCTCTGAGAACTGTTCATCGGATTCCATTTTTTTAAAAAAATACCATAATTCATTCCAAGTAATACAAGAATATCATATATTCTCTTTGTAAAACCTTTTTTTTTTTTTTTAATATCCTATTACAGAAAAACGTTGAATTAAATTAGTGTACACCAAGCTTGCTGGCAAGGTAAGCATAATATTCTAACACTGTCAAGAGGACAAAAAATATATACTCAAATATTAAAACTATAAATATGCTAAATCCTTTGATTTTTCTCAATACTAAAGATACTTTCGTTCAAATATAAATGTAATGATTTTGGCTTATTTCAATTAATGTTATTTGAATATCAGACTGATTTTTAAGTTCTTTCTATTTTTAATTGTATTTAAAAGTTTGTCCTTAAGTAACTTGAAAAATTATATAAACTTAATCTCATAAAATGATGTTGAGTGAAAGAAGCCAGACACAAAGCAGTACATCTGCATGATTCCAGTTTGTAAAGTTCAAGAGCATACAAAATTATGATGTGGCAAGTCAGGACAGTTGTTATCGTTGTTACTGTGAGAAGGGAGAAGGATAATGCTTGAGAGGGCACAAAGGCAGTTTCTTGGATGCTGGTCATGTCTTATTTTTAGATTTTGGTGTCATTCATTACATGAGTGTGTGTCTTCACTTTGGAACAATCTGGTCAACAATACACTTACTATTTGTGCATTTTTATAACAAAAGCATCAATAAAGGGTTTTAACAAATCAATTTAGAATATAAAATTAAAATATTAAGAAGAAAATATATGTATAAACTTAATTAAGATATGATTAAATAAATTGTGGGTCAGTTCAAACGATTTTTTTTTGTTGTTTTAAAAATAAACTTGTAGTGCCACCCATAAATCGTACATTAGAAGGATATTTTCCATAATTAAAAGCTATTAAAGAGGAAATCTGTAAAAAAGGTAGTAAAAACAATGTATTTCTTTTAGCTTAACATGTTTACGTTATTTGCTACATGATAATCTCAAAATTTAAATGTACTACAGATTGAATAGTTAAGGATTTTATATATCTCCTGTCTATCAATTTATCATCTATTAATCATCTATCTCATTTATCTATATTTTTAATGTCAATCTTTAGTTTTCAAAAGCAGACATGAAAACATTTTGCAAAAAATAATTTCTTGTTTAGTTTCATGGGCATGTATAGGACCTGCTGCATCAATGAAGGAGAAAAATTTTTTGAAACCTTTCATAATCGTCAGCCTACTTAATTCAAGTGGTCGTCAAACATATCTGCTACTGGAAAGATAAATACTGAAATTAAAGATTTAATATGTGTCCTAATCTTCATGTCATCATTATTTAGTGATATTAATTTAGTGTTATTGTTCTTTTATCCTAGTACCTGTTTGCAAGACCAATATGAATCATTTTTTTTTAATGGCAAGTTCTGTTGTCAGCTTGGATTTCATTTGATCTATATAACATCACAGTAGTAGTTGGTCTAGAAAAAATAGGTGGTAGTTTAAGAGAAACAGGTATAGATGAAATATAAATTTAGAAAATTTTAAACGTGCATAATTTTTAAAGATGTAATTAGGTACATGAAAAATCATGAGGTGTTTATTACGGATATATTAAACATAGCATTTGAAACTATTTATGAGCACAGGAGAATAAAATCATGCTTACTAATGTGGTATATATTAGTAATGTGAGTTATCACAATAGATTATTTTTAATTTCATCATTTATTCCATATGTATCATTTGCTGCTATAAGTAAGAACTTAGCTTCTTTCCATTTATTCCTTTCTTTATATCATTATAGACAAACAAACACATTACTTATTATATTATAATTTGTTATTTTATTTCGATACCCAAATTGTCCTGGGTCTGGTAGTGGAAGTCTCTTCAATTTAGATTTTATTTTTTTTGGTTTTTTTTTTTTTTTTTTTGACAAGGACCTATTCTTCTTCTGACATTTTCTTAATTTCTGGCATAAGATTTTCCAGTCTCATTTGGCACTTTCCTCCCTTAGTTCTGGGATCAGCCATTTTTCTTAGACATTCTGGTTTGTTTAAGTCAAAATGATATTTAGAAGCCAAGACCTTAGCACCAAGTATGCTCACTGCTAATGCCCCTACCAATGAACTGCTGCTATTAGAAATCTAAGTATCTACACACACGCACACACATACACACGAGCGCGCGCGCGCGCACACACACACACACACACACACACATTGCATACACACATAAATGCATGTCTAAGTGTGTGTATATATATTTGTGTATATGTACACATATACAAATGCACAACGCATTCATATATATGTAGATCTATCTCTAGCTATATTAATATTTATATTTATACCTATACCTTGAAATACATGAGAGTTCAGCCCATTACTTCTAATTCCAATCTAATACACAGAGTTTATTCTAGATTCTTCCCTTTCTGTATTTGTAACTTTTCTGATAGTAAGAAACCTGGGTTTTCTATGAGCTTTGTATTGTTTCTGTAACAAATTACCCCAAACTTAGTAGCTTTAAACATTGCAAAGTTACTATTTTTCTGTTGGAGGAGGTAGAAGTCCAGCATGTGTCTCATCTGGCTAAAATCAAGGCATCAACAGGACTGTGTTCCTTTCTGGAGAATCTAGGGTAGAATTGTGAGTTTGTGGTTGTTGTTGATATATTCTTTTTCCTTTTACACTTTCTAGAGATGTTCCACATTCATTAGCTAGTGGCTCCTTTCATCCATTTTGAAAGCCAGCAACAGTGTATCTCCTTGACGATTCTAGTGGCACTTCGGCTCTGATGCAGCTCAGACTGCTGCTTTACTTGTTACCTTGTCGATTGACCGTAACTCCAGGCCAACTGCTGATTTCCTCTGTCACCTGCCTGTTTGGCCCTGACTTAGTGCCAGTTGCTGCCTCACTCAGCTCCTTTTTCATTTGTGTCTTCACAGTAAGACAGCTGATACCTCCCTGGGCCTGTTCCTCACTAAGAGACCCTTGATCTCCCATAGTTTAACTCAAATACGTTTCAAGGGGAAGAGAATGCAGGAGTTTTTATTTCAACATCTAAGACTGGTGTGAAAGGAACACATACTAAATATCAAGTCCACCGTTTAGTAATATTGCTCTAAAGAAGACTATTATATCTGTTGTAAATGTTTTTCCCAACCATGAAATAAAATGATTGGATTATGTTACCTCTGATTATTATTCATGACTAATACACAATAATACCATTATTTACATACCTCAGAAAATTACGCTGTCTTTATATTTTCATTTGCAAAATAATCTATCTATAAGTACACTTTTAGAGAAGAAGTATTTATTGTTAAATGTAAAAATGCTTACAATTAACCTACGTAAATTTTGTCCTTCTGCCCCAAGATAGAATGTTCTGATTTTTGTTTGTACTATGAAAGAATACAAGAGAATCAAAAACTTTTAAAGTGAATTCTTTTGTATTACAGAAAAAATTTACTTAACTTCCTTTATGTTGAAAATATCTACTTCATAGTAGATGTATTCCTTTCTTAAGGTTACCTTACAGAGTAATAGAAACTAGTTGGTTTTAACAACAGAAATTTATTCTTTGACAGCACTCTGGAGACTAGAAGCCCAAAACTAAATGGCTTCATGTCACATGACCTTTTCCCTTGTGTATATATAACTGTATGTCTTCTAACCATCTTATAAGAACCACAAGTTGCTTGACTTAGGGCCTACACAAATCTAGTATACTGTCATCTTAACTATTTACGTTACACAGTTTGGAAATAAGGTCATAATTTACTTTCAAATGTTTTAGGAAAAGGAAGGGAGGGAAGGTGAGAAGAGAGTGTAAGGGAGAAAGAGAAAGAGAGAGAGAGAGATACAGAGACATGAAGAGAGACAGAGACACATAATAGAAAAGAAAGCAAAGCAAGAGAGAAATGGTGTGCATGGAAGCCAGAATAAAGTCTTAAACAGAGCAGTCAGGGCAACCCTCGTGGGAAAGTTGAAATATGAACACGGACTAAAAGGTGGCAAAAAGGTTAGCTAAGTATATATCTAGAGGAAAGTGTTTGGAAGTTGAGACAGCTGAAACAATGTTGCTAAAATGTGAACATATTTCAGACTGGTAAGTCTGAGAAAGAGCAAGGAGACCAGTGTGGTGGAGTTGGGTGAGTAATGGGTCAGTAAAAAGAACGTGACAGGTATTTGGACACTAAATCATATAGGACCTTTTTAAGCTACCATATAGGCCTTGGCTTTTACTCTATGTGAAATATGGAATCATTGCAGTTTTTAACACAGGAGTAATTTGAACTGTTTTACATACAAGTAGGTTGATTGCTTTGTTGAGAACAAATTGCAGGGAAGCAAGAAGAGAAAGCATTGGACTTTTTTGAAAGCTATTGCAGTATCCAGTAAAAGGTCATGGTAGCTCAGACAAAAGCGATTATCTTGTTTGAAATGACCAAATGGTGGGATTCCAGATGCACTTTGAAGGTAAACCTAACATGATTCCCTGACAAATCACAGTGAGAGGTAAAAGAATACAAAACCCCTAGGTGGGCGATATCAGAGTAGATATTAACCACACCTTCATGGAACCCACGGTGGGCCGTATCTAGTGTCCATGTGGGTGGTACAGTAAGTGGTATAGATCAACAAGATTGACTATATGTTCATGGTTATTGGAATAGCTTGATTGTTTCTTTGTACCTCTCTAAATTTATATGTTTCAAATATTAACAGTAAAAAGTAAAAAGAAGATTAGATATCGATTCTCACAAGGATGGCCACCTAAATCAATATAGCTCCCAAACACTCCAAATCACAGTTTCTTGGATTACAGGTGTTTGAGAACTTTAACAAAGGTGTTATTTTATTTTGGGCTAGAGCAAACTCAAAATAATCTCACAACCTAATAAGAAATTTGGTGTAAACTATAGAATCATAACTTATCTTGAGTCTATCAGAAAACTAAAATTAGAAGACAATCAAGTAACCTGAATTTCAAAGAGGAACAGCCCCTCCAAGGAGAGATGAAACACACAAATTATCTCACTCGAGCTCAAGATGGGATGAAGAGGGTCTGGCTACCATCCAAGTCAAGAAGAAATTAGCTAAAATTTGAACAGACTTCCAAAGCCATTATAGGCTAAGTCTAAAAAACTGATTCTAGACTTAAAAATAAAGTTTGCACACATTTTCATGTCCTTTCCCAATAGCCCTCTACCTTGAGTTCATGAGAAAGATTGATTATAACATAGGAGACCACAGAGAGCCCTCTCTGGTGTCATAGACGGGGAAAAAGTGACTATTGGGTAAAAAGGTCGGGAATAAAATAGTTCTTTAGATGTATCTTTCCCTTGAAAATAGAAATTTAAGTTGCTAGAGGACAGGATTTAAGATCTGTCACAATGGGGTCACAGAAAAAAGATAATACCACTAATAGAAAAATAGAAGGAAAAAAAAAACACTCTATCCTTGAGGATGGGCAGGTAGGTAATCACTTTGGGATCAATATCCTATACCTATAGCAAACCTAGATCTCTGCAGCTAGGAACAAGGCAGGAAATGACTGCTTGATATCAAATATAAACACAAAGCAGAGTTTGGTTGCCACAGGGTGGAGGGACAAGATTCAAAGAAAGCTCCACTTTAGAGCACCTGGCACAAAAGGGCATCTCAAAGACTTAGGTTAAAGTGGAATAACCAAGAAACATCCCTTGCCTTTATTATAAACGAGGCACATAGTTCAAGCATTATTTTACCATTGGGTATGGGGCAAAGGCATGAAATGAAGCACTCTGGTGTGGAGCCACAAAACTGGTAAATGAATAAGCTAATTGTGGTGTATTCATACAATGGAATATTACTCAGCAATAAAATAACGAACTACTGATACAGACATCTGTATGAAAGAATTTGAAATTCAATATGCTACATGAAAGAAGTAAGGCCAAGAATGTCATATTCTATATGAGTACATTTATATGACATTTTTAAAAAAGTAAAATTATATATTTAGTCAACAGATCAGTGTTTTTTAGGTGTAGTAGAGGTTTAATTTAGACATATAACCTGGTTCAATTCTCTCTGTGTTTGGTACAGTAACAGGGCTTTTTGGGAAATATTATGGAAACAAATGGAAAGTAATTTCACTGATTATATTGTGGTGCCTCTGATACAAAAGATGTGTAAGTTAGGAATTGGAGTGTAGTAACTATGGGTCACAATTTGGTTTTCTGAGTAGTTCTGCGTGTCACTCTTTCTTAAGCTACCTGAGGAAAGGTTCGAAAAAAAATATCTAAAACTCAACATTTTCTTGTCAACAATGTCAACATTTTACTTTACAGAGTTGATTTCAATCTTAAAGCCAGGAGATGAATGAATCTTTACCTTTATAAAGAAACCACTCACTGTAGACAGTCTTCTGTACTGAGAAAAGCAGAGAATTGGGGTTTAAAAAGGTTTTGTCTTTTATCTTAAGTCTCTTATAAGCTACATGACCATGAAAGTAAAACTCAAAACTTTAATTTCCTCATTTGTCAAATGACAAGATCACGACTAATTTCACAAGATCTGGTATCGATTACCCAGAATTAGGAAAGTATATTAACCAACTTTTGCCACACACTAGTATGCCAGACTTATGCTACTTTCTACCATATATGCATCACAATGATTACATCCAAACACAGACTGTCAAATTTTCAAAACCCTAAACGCTGATAGGACACTCAATTCTGGATATATATGCAATATCTACATCTCATGCACAGTTGTAATAGAAAAATTTAGAATTCATATTTTTTCTATTTTCTAAGATTTTTCTTTTCAACACAATTCAAGTCATGCATATGCTCATGTTTTAGCTATATTGGGCACCCATTTGAAGTAAGCTAGCACTAGCATCGTTAATCTCACGCTAGCTACTCAATAAACGTACTTGTTGAATTAGAAAATATGTTCATTATGCTGTACTTTATGGTTAAGCCAAATAAAATTTTGCATTAAAGTGAGACTCTACACCTGGATAACAGCTGTTTGCATGTTAAATTTGTGGATCTAACTGAATCTATGATATAAAATAAAAAAAATTCTGAAATTCAAACTTCATTCTTGGATTTCCTAAATTATTGACCAAGGTGGTTTAAAGTGCCCCTTCACTTGACTAAATTTTTAGACTGAAATTTTTCTGACTCTATGCCTCTTACATTAGATCTCTTTGAGCATTTATTCTGGGAAATCTGTAATTGTAAATTCTCTCTGTTCCTTTAAGATGCAAATCCTTTTAAAAGTCTCTTGCCAGTTTTACAAACCAGGAATGCCTTTCTTAGGACCTGGGAGCCATCTCTTTGAAATGTGACCACTGAGGAAGAGAGTGCCCCTATCCTTTAGTCTCTGTAGGAGGATAGGAGCCCAACTTCGATGGGGGCTGACTAGCTAACACAGGTACCTAATCATAGAGCAAAACATTTGAAAACTGAATAACAACTCAGTGTGCTAGACATACCCCATTGACCAATGTCTCCATTCAGTAATTTACTCCAGTACTTTGCAGAAGCTTACTCCAGCATTTAAAAACTTACCTGTCCCTTTTTTTTCCAATGGGTTCAGCTCAGCCTTAGTTCTGGTCTCTCTCAACTGCAGTAGCCATGAATAAAGTTGCCCCTGACTGTTTACCTTTGTCCAGAGCAATTTTTCTTTTGATAATATACTAATTTAAATTTGCCCCAAAATATTCTTGAATAAAATTAGCCTACTTCAAAATAAATTGACATTATTTATTTAATTTCTACTAAAATCAGTTTTTTTTCTCATAAATACATAGGTAAGCGTCCCTTCCATTTATCATCTAATGAAAGTATTTAACTGCAGATTACCAATTTTGCATTTGATGTATAAATTGTCAATAGATTTGAGAATCATACTACATATATTGCTCCAAGATAACACTATAGAAAATCACAAATTTTGCAATATTCCCTGATATCAACTAATGGGTTCAATTCTTGTTATTTATATGGATGATATCAGGTGTAATCAAGACTAAGTTTCATCATGGGAAGAAGTGTAGTCAATATTTCTTTGACAAAATATTGTTTTGGACTAATTCTCAATGGGATTATTTTCAACTTTTAGTTTATCTTTGCCAACACATATTTCCTGGACTTGAATGTGGGCTATTATGATAGGAGTATAAGGAGTAGTATGAAAATAGGCTATTAAATATTATAAATATGATGAATAATATAATATGGGCTATTAAAGTAGTTAAGCCATTTTTATAACTAACTAGTAGCTGAATAAAATATTAACCTATTTGTAGATTAACTCTTAAACATTATCGTTACTTAAAATGAGGTCTTTTGATTCTTATCCTAATTGTATGTGTATATACACTGTATACATAGTATGCTTAATACATATAAATATGATATAATATACAATATATTATTTACTCATGAATACACAAACATATATTTAATATTTTATTTATTCAATATGGAATCAAACAACCAAACTTAATCAGAAAATACAATATATAAACTACAATCTGAAATTTCCTTAGTCAGGTACACACAATTTTTATATGAGTTATTTGGAACCTATATAACTTGTAAATGTATACAATTGAAATTTATTTAGAATTTATTTTATAACAAAGTAGCAATCTACACTCTTAAAAAATCAGAATGTTGTCTACTGTTTTCCTATCTGTCATAACCTCTTCTCAAGAATAACTATAAAAATCTAAGCAATAATCTGGGATAGAACAGAATTTAAGAATGCTGCAAAAATAACTTTGTAATGTACTCTTAATTCCTCTAGCACATGTTTAAAGTCTTCAAGATATGCAAATCACCTGGTAAAATTTCAGAAAAATTTTCTCCTCCTGACTCATCTCATTGAAATGTGTCACCATGTAATCTATCATACAGAGATTCAGAACAACACCCTTAACATTTAAGGAAGCAGATCCTGTCAAAAAATTATAATCTTTTGGAAAAATAGCCATAAACCTTTTTAAAGCTATAGATTTTTCACAATTATTATAATAAATTAAATACATGCCACTGATTAGCATAAAAAGATTATTGGATTTTTTTCCAGTGCTTAAAATTCTGGTGAATAGATTGAAATACAGACTGACTTATCAGATTGAAATTATTATAATTTTTTTGACATATACCTAAAGCGAACACCAAAATCTATGCATATGTGGTTAAGTGTGTTTAGCTATAAGCACTAGGAACCAAAACTTAATTATTTTTATAAAGATCAGGAAGTTTACAATGTTACTAGAAGAAATTACAGATGAAGAGAGAGTAGGGCATTTAAATTTTAGCAGGTGCCCTATATGGTACTCGTCCCTGGTAGCAGAGCAGGGAGGACCTTGGACTGCTTTTTCAAGTTTACTCCAGAATACAGTTTCCAATGAAAAATAGAAAAATGTTTATTTTTTTCCCTTTAATTGCCAATTTTCAAAATAAGGAGTTGTACAAATAGCTTTTTAAATGTGACTTAAATAGTATATATTTTTTTCAGAGCCTAAGTAATCTGAATTTTCTATTCATTGGTAATAATATCTGCCACTAATTCTGTGAGATGTCAAAGCTGATAGCTTGGTCTCCCTTTACTTACAAATTTACAAAATAAATGTTTTGATCTGAAGGCTACTGATTTAGAGGTGGCTCTATAGACATTTTAAATATAAGGAAAACATCCTTTATTGCATCAAATTATTTACTGACTGATCTTCATGTTCTTATAAGCAAATTTCACACCTTTAAATTATAATCATATATTTATTCAATCAGTATTTTTTGAAGCCTAACATGTGAGAGGTACTATTGTAGATATCAAGAATTCACAGGTAAACTGCCTTCAAGGTAGAGAAAACCCAGATTGTACTGTATTATATCCAGATAAACAAATAATGAATATTAGGTCATGGAAAGGATAGAAAGAATGTTCAGAGACGCTCTAAGCATGCTCATAGGTTTGGGAAGAGCTTGCCTGGACTGGAAACAGAATACACACTCAGGCTTCAAACTGGAAAACACTATAGGTCAAGTACTTGACCCTACATGGTCATAAATGAGGAGAAATATATTTAAATATAAATGATTCATTTTAAAATTATGAATTTATAAACATAATGTACATGTTCTCTATAACCACTTTAGTTTTTCTTAAGATAACCTTTATGAAAACTTACATATGCTGTCACACTCTATTTATAAAAGTGCTCGTTATTACATAATTAATGAAATTATTAATTTTATGAAGGTAAGGGGACTATTTGATTATGAATGCACCCCTAGATGTAGAAATATTGTATTCTCTCAATAATTTTTTTTAATTGAATGATTTTTCAATTTAAGTCCAAAAATATTGTTGAGGTACCTCTTTTGCACTAGGCCGTGTTAGCAAATGAGGATACAGCAATACTTATAGGACACAAGTCTTGCTTTTAAAGAGCTTAAAGATAAGAAATATGGTGGTAAATTACTGCCTCTGCTGGTTTATAACTTGGCAGATAATGAATGGAAAAGATGAGCTAGAAAGTATTTGATTAAATTATTGACTTGCTGAATTTGTGGAAGTATGTACTAACAGGTGTTGCACAGCTTAGGTCAATGAAATATTATGAATCAATAAAATACAATATTGCTGAAGGTGGAAATATGTTTCTAATGATTACTGCTGTGTTTATGCTGAAGATGCCTCTACACCACTGGCGGGGTTGTTATATATGTCTACACTCAACCATTTCCATCATAGAAATAAGGGTCTGAGCCGTGGCCCCTGTTCCATTCTCAGTTTGAAATTCCAGGTAGTGGTTTGCTTCCTTCTTACACCTTGAGAGGTTTTATTACTTGCAAATTAATTTGTGTTCAGTAACCCTATGGTGGACTTTTACATATGAATTATTCACAATTCATGTACTTATTATGACCTAGGATTCAGTTTAGTACTAATATGTTTTATTACTATATACTGACCAACCAAATGTTTCCTTAACTCTATTATTTATTTATTTATTTATTTTTTACTTGAAACTGCAGTTCAGATTTTGTATTAAAAAATGACTTTCCAAATCATCTTGGAAATTAGTCTTCAGGAATTGCTAGTCAAATTTGAGAGAAAAATATGCATCCTTTATTCTACCCATTTAAACCATATTTAGCCAACGTGAATACCTACATTCTTATCTCCCTTAATAAATTTCATATTTCAGAATGACTGATTAATCCAACCAAAGGCAATGCTAAGACATCATGAGTTTTATTTGTTAGAGACTTTTTCTGGATATGCCACAACCCTCAACAATGAGACAGACTTTCCTGGGAACAGCAGTTCTCAGGAAACTGGAAGGAGAGCTGCATCCCCAGGGCCTGAACAGCCGGGCACTTCCAGATGAGAAGCTGTGGCTTTCTAACTCCATATGCACTGCCCCTTCTCCCTAGCACAATAAAAATAAACATTTCTAAAATATAGAAATCCTTTGTCAACTAAAAAATTGAGTGTGTCTAAAGCTACATTCAATTTTTCCCCCAGATATTGTCAGAACATGTCTTTTTTATTAAAGAGTCATCTATATAGGGCAAGCCTACTTCTAAGGAATTTATCTCCATTGAAACAGAGCAATCTGTCTCATAGATCAGCTTCTCTGCTAGACTCGACCTTGATCTCTGATTTCGACTATCCCTGGTACCCACTGTGAGTCTCAGTGACTGTGTTTACTGATTCCTTGCTCCCATCCTGGCCTGGGTTACTACCTACACCTGATTCTATCACCTCCCACAGCCTGGTTATGCTGTTTCCCATACCAGTTCCCTGACATGCACCCCACTTCCTATAAACAATAACACAACACCGGTGCTTATTTTTAGCAGATACCTTATGCTCTTTATGTACAGATTACATACAAATTGTTTTGCTCACCTTGCCCTCTTGTAATTGATATCATCGGTTAACAGAAAGACAAACTAAGTAGAAATTGAAGTAGGAGTTTTTATGAGGTTCTCTGAACTCATCTATCTTAATCTGATGAAAACTGAATCTATTGACCTTCAAATGTAAGATATGCACCTTTGGTCTTCTTTTCCTAGAAACTGCCTTTGGTTGATAAACTTGTACTATTCTAGCATTATTTCATCAGAAAAAAATACTATTTTAATAGAATAATTGAAATCATTGGCTACTTTATTAAGAATATTCATTTGACGATGTTCACAATGGCTTATAGTCTTTCTGTGAAAATGACAATATTTCTGCTTTCTTTTAGATTGTACTTTGAGGAAATATTTCAGTAGTAAAGAATAGTAAAGCTATCTTTAATCTAAAGACATCAATTATCTATTCCATATTTTTTTGTTAACTTCGAGAGCATATTAGCCAGAGTGTGGCTAACTATTCCTACAAATTAGCTTTGCTAAACTCATTTTAGACAGATCTTAAATTTTTGGTGTTTTATGCCTTTAGATATGTTTTTTTTTTTCTTCACCTTTTTTATCATTTATAAAAAGCTTTATATAATCTTGTTAGAATGGAAACCATTTAAGGACATTTGGTTGAGTAAATGTTTTGTGTGTGCGTGTGTCTGTGGTTATATGAATTCTTCACTATAAATGGAGAGGAATGTTCTAACGGTGTAAGGGACACTGTCCACATGCAAATCAATCATAGGCAGATAAACTTTTATTTCTAAATTTTAAAAGTCACAGGGATTGTACATCTCTTACTTTTTAAAGCAATAAAATTATTTGTAATTCATTGAATAAAAAGTATTAACTATTAAACTTTAATCTCTTATGCTGATATCATATTTTCACTCCAAAATATCGATACTAAGACTTTTATGATTCTTTATCAAGCAGCTTAATCCAAAAACTTGGAAAATACTAGAAAATCCAGCAATCAGTAATACTCACCAGGAGAGAAAGTACTAGTAAACAAAGTTTAAGTGGTTGTTTTATCAATCTTGAAAAATTAGTAAACCCTAAGAGAACAAGTATTTTTCTCTCACCTTATTGTTTAGGATCAAGTGAGAACCCAGACAAATACATTACAATTGTGAAGTGTCTGTCAATTTTATCTTTACCATTCACTCACATCGGAGTTGGGATTAATATTAGACTGGTGAAGGAAGAGAGAGATATTTTTAGGTGGCAAATTTGTTCAGTTATTAAAAGTATATCCTTAGATTGTTTCTTCCCTTCCACAAACTAGACTGTCACTACTCACATTAAGTGTAAATAGATTTTGCTTTTGCTTAGTGACTGTGTGTAAGCAGAGTGTGACTTTCCTGGGACACCTGCCCATTATCCTTTGCTTAAGGTCCAGGAAAGAATTCAATATGTAGTGACTGGAAAAATTATTCTTTTTCCTACCTCCAGAAAAAAAGTAAAGCTGTCCCTTAAAGAAGAAAATGGAATGTCTGCTTCTTAAGCAAGTTTTTTTAATGAAGAATTATACCTTCCTATCTTTTTTGATTACAGCAGCTATATTTGCTTTATATTATATATATTGTTTTTACCCACTATATGTTATACATAAATTTGTATATCACTTCATTTGATCCTATTAAAATTTTCCTCAATGTTTAAATGAGGAAATTGAGGCAAGTTTTAGAGAGTAGAGGTTATTAATTTACTTCCATCTCTGAGATATAAGATATGTCCAAGGTCATAAAGATAACACTGTGTCTAGCACCTCAAAGAGATAGTCTATATGTTTGATAAATGTTCCTGGCATATAAGATGCTGAGCTTCTTTTAGAAAATAAGGTTTTCTTATGTTAGTTTATCTACTTTCAGTACTGTACTGTTTCAAAATCTCTTCTTTATCCTTAAAAACAATCTGCTGAGTAATTCCATTTAATATTGAAAAAAAATTCCCGAAGATATTTTTTTGAGAATTTCTATCTCTTCCAATTACATCACCTTCTGACTAATCAACCAAACCAGAAACCCAGAAGTCCTTTTTACCTTCTTTTTATTCACTTTCTACAATGAGTCAATACTTAGTCTGATTTTATCTCCTGCCTTCCTCATTATCTTCAGCACAATCTTCTTTGTCTGTGTTTAAGATGACTTGTCAGAGTATTGCAGAGTCTTGATACTGACTTCCCTGTTCACAGTCCTGAACCACCTCAAACCAGTCTCAAATCACCTCACCTTTACATTACTGAACAAGTTGGCAAACTACATCTCAGATTTTGTTGAGTCAACCTTCAGTCATGGCCTCCGGGCATGACTTTTGCCTTCACTGACAGCAACATTATCTTGTTTTAGTGCATTCTTCTGCTAACTCAAATTCTTCCTCTCTCTAAAGCTTTGCCATCTAGTTAATTCCAAATCTCTATCAATATTGAATTTAAATTATATTTTCTGGGAATTTTCCAATTCAATTCCCCCAAATTTGGAAACTCCCTTTTCCTTTCCTAAAGAATGTACATCATAACCCTTAACCTTACCATACTATTATTATTATTTTTTATGGTGACATTGGTTAATGAACTCCAATAAGTTTCAGCTATACATTTTAACAGTAAGGCATATATATGTTTATCCTGTGTGTTCATCTCCCATAGTTAGATGTCTTTCTGTCACCATATATTAGACCACTTTTACTCTGTCTACCTCCTCCCTCCCCTCTTCTCCCTCCCCTCTGGTAACCTCTAGTCTATTGTCCATGTCCATGAGTACTTGCTTTATTATTTTTAAAATGAATGGTTTCTGTGTCTGAATATTCTAATAAATATACCTATAAAGTAGTAAATCTAACACAGTTTCTGGTATATGGTAAGCCAACTATAACGTTTCATGCAATCAAATATAGCTAAATCATACACTAACACATACACGAAAACAAAATACAATAAGGTAATTTCTCTGAAATTGATAAGTTTATCATAACTGAGGATATATATATTTTTTTTATTTTTAAGTTTTACAGAATTTCTCAGGAGATAAATTCTGTAATATTTAAATGGCATTGTGAAGTTAGACATAGTTATAAAGGATTAAGTATGGATGGGGTTTTGGCTTGAATGTAGAAACGAATATAGACATATGTAAGATAGTCACAATATATACAGATTTATATGCAAAGTTTGGCTTAGCCAATGGGCCAGAAACACTTTAAAAAAAAAAATTACTTCTATGAAAACAAAAAAAAAATAGAAAAATTCATCTTAAAGCAAAATTAAATTCTTACTTAGTATCTATTCAGAATTTAAACATATCTATTGCTTAGCTCCCAAAACCAGAGGGTTTTTTTTTTCAATATTATTACCATAAATTCTCAAGCAAGAGGTTCTTTAATTGCAATCCAAATGAAGTATTTAAAAATTGGAGTAATTTTCACAGAAATATAAAATTTCCTCTAAATTTCAAGATGCACTCTTAGTAAAGTATAAAGATTTTCATGCGTGTTTGTGTTTGGTTAAAAACTTCAGTGCATTCATTCAACAAAATTGGTTTATTTCCTTAAAGACTATTATAAATATTTTCATTAAAGTTTCATTTACTTGAACATTTCTTCTAAGTGTTTTTACTAAGGAATTCTTTAATAAGGAAGCATCAGTTTTTAAAGCAAAACTCAATATGCTTATTGACACAATTTTGAATGATGGTTAATTTCTGAATTGGTGAAAAATACTTCGGTTTTATGTGCTCTAGCATCTCTTCAATTGCAGATGATATCATTGGAGACCACAGATGTGCCTAAATATTAATAATAACAGTCACTGCTTATTCAGAGAGTATGTGCATAATTTGGTAGAGCTTAATTGCAATACGAGATATATAACCATTCGTTTATCTATGAAAACCAAATAATACTGATTCAGAGAAGCATTTCATTAGCTTGCTTGGCAGTGCTTTTAGAGAGAATCGGTGCCAGATGTGGACACAAAGGAGAGGAGCAGGAATTAAAACACGGAAATTCTTGGCTACTGTATACTCTGCACTTGTGCCTAAGGATATTGCTTGCTGTGCTTTTAATTTTTAATATGTATATACTTTGTCATCTTCCATATATATTCTCATGCTAGAAAAATTCTATTTGTTCCAAATACTACATCCTAGAAAATTTAATTTAATTTTTAAATAATTTCTGTGTTGTGAAATGATGATATAATCATGGAATTAGATAATATGTATTGAACTTTATTTCATGATTTTTATATATCAATTCGTATTGTTCTCTTCATTTTGGAGATTATATCCAAAACTTTTTGACAAAAAGCTCAGTATGTAAACCTGTTATTCACTTGGAATATAACCATTTCTCCTAATTTTATCTGTGATAACTGTTCTGGCTTTAAATGGAAATAATACGTGGATATGCACAAAAATAAATTACAAATACATCTGTACCTAGTCACAAGATTCTCGAATATGTTTCAAAACTTATTTATTAAAGTCATAATGTTATATAATGATAAATTATATCTTATCCCATATTTGAAAGGAAGTAATAGGAATATTACATAAGAAGAATATGTAATTCCTTGGATTATTTTATAAATTCAAAATACATAATTCAAATTAAAAATCCATTCACATAATTACCAAATTTTTAATACAGATATTTAAATTGGCAAATAAAATGGAACAACAGCTTTCATATCTGGATGTAAATCAGAATTAATTGGACATCATTGAAAAATGTAAATTTTCTACATCTTTCAACAACTGAATTACAATCTTTAAAGGGTGGAACTCTAAAATATATAAACTAATAGTTCCTTGGTTGATTTTCTTCATAAAGTAGAGCACAATTAACATATTTTCTGATTGGTAGTGCTTTTAGAAAGAATTTAGAGAGAATATATATGGAAGACGAGTATGTTTATCGACCCTCGTTTGGACACATTTAATATGCTCCAGATTTTTTTCTTAGTGTTAAATAATTCCATGCTTTATAATTGCTGCTAGATTTCTCTAAGAGCTTTATCCCCTGTAGAGCATAAATATAAATGGTAAAACTTATGAAGAGTTACTCTACCCAACATCTGAAAAGTAATAGACATGAATATTATATTACAATAGGCTTTCATGTAGCCTTTGTAGACTAATACAATTGTGTATGTGTGTGTCTGCATGTGTGTGAGTGCCCTCCAAATTTGTTTTTCCATTCATATGTGTATAATTTGAAAAAATCATTGGTGATTGCACTAAAACTGCCTTTTACTACTTGATATTCATTCTGTTTTATAATCATGTGAATCAGCATCCATTTGCAGCAAAAAAAAAAATGCAATAATGGTATTAAGTTAAAGTTTTATACTTCCTTTAAACAATTTAATTTTGGCATGCTTTAAAGCAAGCAGATACATTACACTTCCAAAACACCTTAGCTATTATTCTAAAATTAACTATACTACTTGAAATAGAAAAGTTAAAATAGATCTGTGACTTAAAAATAAAATGATAGCATGATTTATTTTGTACCAGGGTAGTACTGATAAGGTATAGCTGGTTTGAAAATCCGATGCTTAGCTAATACAAGTCACATCAGGAATATCAGGCTCTCTGAGCATCAGATGTTCTCATGCCCGGATTATCATGGATCAGATCTCCCTGCAAATAGCACTGCAAGATTGATGAGGCAAAACTAAATAGCTGAAGTATGCAGATGTTAAAACAGTGAAGCAACACTCAAGGATTCTCCCTATTAACATAAGAAAAGACTAGAACCTTGTGATGAACTTTTTAAAAAGAAATTAAATATTGTATTTTGTTGTCAACCTGGGTCAATCAAATGTGTGAAGCTGCTAATTTATTTGTAATCAAATTCAAAGGACAAAATGCTATTTATTTCTATATCTTGTTTAATTTCTTCATTTTAGAGTCAGGAAATATTAAAGGGAGTTCTGATATCTGTTGAATATAAGGAGAAGTCAATGTCTAAGAAAAGTATCTTAGGGTTCCCAAGAGGCAAAACATTACCCCACCCCTATCTCATTTTTCTATTCAATGACAAGAATACAGAAGTCAAGGTTCTCCAAAGTAACAGAACCAACAGAAAGAGACTGATGTATAGAAATAAATTTATTATGAGGGATTGGTTCACGTGATTATGGAGGCTGAGAAGTCCCATGATCTGTTGTCTGCAAGCTGGAGGCACAGGAAAGCTAGTGCTATCGTTCCAGTCTGAACCCAAAAAATCTAAGAGCCATGGGAGACAGTAGTGTAAGTCCCAGGCTGAGTGACAAAGCTGGATAATTATGAGACCCAATGTCCAAGAGCAGGAGAGGATGAATGTTCCAGCTGAGGAGAGAGAGCAAACTGCCCTTTCTCTTTCTTTGTATTCTATTTGAGGTCTCAGTGGGTTAGAGTTTCACCTGCATTGGTGAGGCTGATCTTCTTTACTCAGTCTACCAATTTAAACATTAATCTCTTCCAGAACCACATTCACAGACACTCCTAGAAATGTTTTACCTTCTATCTGAGGATCTCTTAGCCCCATCAACTTGGCACATAAAATTTACCATCACAGAATTTTACATTGTTACTAGATAATAACACCTAGATTTTTCTTTTGAAGTTTCATAAAACAAACACAACTTTTGAAAAGATGTAAGAAACACTTTAGGAATCACAATGATTACACCTCTAAGCACCAGCCTGCTATGAATGATTGGACCTAATTGATCATATCTACACAGCTTAACTTAGTTGAAATTCCAAATCTAAATCTTATTTCATATGTTAATTTTACTAACATTTGATAAATTTCTAGGTATATTTCTCATATGAAAGATGCTATCAATTAATACAATATTTCACCTTAAAGGATATTACTATCCATTGCATATATGACAAATAAATCACATTCTTATTTCCTTTATTACTGCCACTAGCTTCCATGTCCACAGTTACAGTCATTTCCTGGGGCAGACAGTATTTTGGTCCCCGTGTAAATCATTACCTGTTACTCCTGAGATTATGTTATTTTATATGGCAAAAGGTGCTTTTCAGATATAATTAAAGGTGCTAATTGTAACCTTAATTTAATCTAATCTCACCTTAAAACAATGTGTTATATAACTGAGAAACTATCGTCCTTTCCCTGACCTACCCCCACCCCACTTCCAGCCCAGGAGCTGACAGTCTTAGAAGAGAGATTAATTTAGTTTTGCTAAAATGTTTGTTAAACCCTGAGACCATCCCTTTCCTTTCACTGGAATGCTGCAGTCGACTTCCTCAGTCATGGGTAACCTCACACACTATTAATTAGCACTGCCTGGTGAGAACCAGTTAAACTTCCCTTATAGATACAGGTGATGAATACACCACAGTGCTGGCTAATTCAAGGTGCTGATGGATTATGGTTTATCACAGACATCTTGGTTTAAAAAAAGGGGTAATAATTATCACCATTTCACCAGTTCTCCAGTATGACGTGTGCTTAAACCCATTACTAATAAGATGCTAACTATAAACTGTAGAGAGTTAAATAAGCCAACTGCCTTTATTAGAGCGCCTCTGTCAAATCTCATCACATAATGTACGACATTTAAAATAACATGAGTGAATGATATGAAGTTATAGATTTGGCTCACATGCTCTATTCAATAAAATTTAAGAGGAGAGAGTGGCATCTTCATCCACCATCCACATATTTTGCTCCACTAAAAAGACCTGAGCCTGTTCCCAAGAGGTACAATTAATTGCCCACCATTAGAGTGACATCGGAGGGACGATCAGGCTGCTTACTGCCAGCCATAGAAGACTTCTGATTCTAACCCCTACTCTGTTGCTGTGCCTCTTCCTTGCCTGAGACATTCCTGCTCTTGCCAATGTCAACCACAGAGCTTCTGGTGTATCACCTTAACCCTACATTACCTCTCGGCTGCTAAAGCTAAAGGCGTAGGTCTGTGAACATGTTAATGCATGCTATTACCTGTTGGTAGGTAACACCAAATTGTGCAGGTGGTTACTACAGGGGTCAAAATGACACTCTGCTAACCAGACAAAACAAGTCAAAATTGTCTCTTTTTTAATTCTTTGTTCTGACTTTTCCCCAGTAAATGGGCAGACTGGCTACAAATGGTCTTTAAAATCTGAGTTTGTGCCCTGAAAGGAATCTAAGTCTCAGAGATGCTTTATTACTGGCTCTGAATTCAAGCATTACAAAATAATGTACAACTTAAATTATAAGAGAACTGGGGCCAGGGGATAAATTGTACATAAACAAATGAAAGACGGCCTTTATATATTTACCTCCAAGGTGTTTATTTCTTCAATGCAGGCTGAGGCCTGTTAGTTTAAAAACCTGCTGGTGCCAAACTCAAATTTTTACATCCACTTATTTTAAAAATAGCTCAAACAAGCAAATTTTAGGCATTTACAGCCTATCTGCTTTGCATATTCCAAGAAACATCACCTCACAGGTGTTCCATATAGGTAAGATAGGGCCTTATATTTATAAGACCGCAACCCACCGCTGCTCTCAAAGTTCTCTGAGCCAGAGACTCTCTGCCTTGCTGTGGAGGGACATTACCTAGACACATAAGCAAGCCTCCTCTCTGATCACCCTCTCCCTCCAGGGTTTCCCTGCCATAAGCTTCTATAAGGTTTCATGCAATTCTACCAAGCCACCACCCAATAAAGCTTAATGTATGGTACTACCTGTCTTTGTCTTATCTTCTTTGATCACCCCCAAATCCCTCAAACTCCCTATATAAAGAGATTTTTGTAGGTTATCAAGATGGGCCCAAAGTAATCCCAGGAGCAGTCAAAACCAGAACTTTCTCTCAGCTGATGGCAAAAGACAAAGTCAAAGAGTCTTTACAGAGAGAGAGAACTAAGAGAGATTTGATAAATGAGGATTTGGCTCACCATTGCTCATTGCTGGCTTTGAAGATAGAAGGTACCACAAACCAAGAAATACAGATGGACTCTCAAAATTGAGAAAGACTCCTGATGGACAGTCAGCAAAGAACTGGGAATCTCCGTTCTACAACTGTCAAGAACTGGATTCTGCCTAAAACCTGAATGAGCCTACAGAGGTTCCAGATAATAGCCCAGACTGGGTATCATCTTATTTTGGCCTTGTGAAACCCTAACATAGCACCCCTCAAAAAATCCTGAACTTCTGCCCTACAGAAATATGATACGATAAATGAACATTATTTTTAGCTGGTAAACTTGTGGTAATTTTTACAAAAGAAATAGAAAAGCGATAAATCTCCTTCCCTAAATCTTTAGATCCTTTCTAACTTTCTACTTTTATCTTGAAAATCCACTGTTGGTTAAACTCAGCATCTTGGCACACCTCTCACACTGTATATTTCCCATTACAAATGAAACCTCCCTTGACTTTGTATTCTTCTCTTGCAATACAAAAGCCAACTGATTCATTTTTATTACTCCAAGGAAATTAATCTTGTCATGTACACCAATAAATCTGTTTGGTAAAATCCATATATCCCTGCCTCAAGATTATCTTAACCGGCTTCTTTGCAGGATTTAACACAATCGATCACTCCATTCTTAAAACATGTCCTTCGCTTGGCCTCCAGAATCCTGTAATTTCCTTATTGCTTTTTGATTAGTCATTTATTCTGTGTCCCTTGTTGGTTATTTCTTTTATCTCTTATTTTAAAGTGCTCAAGTGCCGTGAAACATGTTCTGAGGTCCTTTTTTATGACTTATTATAATCCTTATTATGTAAAAGATGGTTCATAATGATCAGTGCATGTGATCTGGAGCCAAATGGCCCTGATAGGGATTCTGGCGTGGTCACTTATTACCAAGTGACCTAGGCAAGATATTTAATTTCTCTGGCTCTAGTTTTTCTTCCCTCTAAAATAAAGACAATAATAGTGTCTACATTTTAGGCTTGTTTTTTGAAATAAGTTAATAAAATTATTTAGAATACCACTTGACACCTAGTGAGAGCCCAGAGTAGGTATATATATGCTGATAAAGCAAACATTTATATCTCCAGTATGAATCTTATCCTTTGGCTTATAATCTTACATTACTAACTGCTTTAGTAAATATCTTAATTTTCAACTTCTAAAACAGAATTTTTTTTTAACTCTAAGAATATCAATTTTTATCTTAGTATTTACCATTTTACTAAGTGGCACCAATATTTATCTGATTATTCAAGCAAAAAGTCTATTTACTACTGTAAGAACCCTATGTATATATTTCAGGGCCCTGAGGTGATGTAAATCTATAATATAGGAACAAAAATAAGTTCATCTTCCTAAAGAATCCTTTTCCTCCATCTTCAGATTGTGTTCCCATTCTCCATGCAACAGACCATCTTATAGCCCTCTTTCAATTATTCATTGACATTATATACTATGAAGACAGTGGGGTATGCTGAAACATATGAAATAGACATAATTCTGATAGCTCTTCTCTCCAAAAACACATAAAGATAAGAAATGGAAGTGGAAATAACATTTATATCCAATTATCTCAGCAACCCTGAATAGTCAAAGCTGTTAAAATAGAAATTGGGAAGATGTATATTATTGATCACATTACTCTTCGGAAGCGCCGCTTAATTTGGTCTATGCCGAAGTTTTCCACAAAGCTCTTGGCTGACATTCACATGCTTCAAAACTAAACCTTTCCCTGATGAAGAAAAGACATTCACTTGGCACTCAATACCCACCCATCTGCTCCTGCCATTTCCAGCTGCTTCCCTTATGGTCCATGAATTGGGAAGAGTCATAACTATTTAATTTACTTCAAAACGGAAGTGGTATCCACTCCAAGGCATGTTGTTAATATTACATTATGAGTTTAAATTCTTGACTGGAAACATATAGAATTTTGATCAATTCTGAGTATTAGTTCTCCGAGGATATCAAACTTAGATCTAATTTGCATTGAGGAAATTCAGTCATTCTATGGAAGACTTTAGGTTCCTTATAGGTCATTCAGCTAAGTTTTATTTCCTTTCCATACAGACTGAATAAAAAAATACAACAAACATTACCGAATATATTCTATGAGTAGGAAGGCATTTATCAATCTAAAATATTTAACCAAATATTCACATATTATAGAAGGATATCCAGTGAATAACCACAAAATATTGAGTGTTAAGGGAACTGTGTGTCATGGGAATTGGGATTTCTTGGTGGTAGGAGAATAGATAATTAATACAGGAGTGTGAAACACTTAAGGAGAGACGTGATTTGTTGCAACTTATGATTACATTGAATTCCCAGAGTTCCTCCTTGGAACAGGAGTGATAGAGGCCACCAAGAGAGAGAAGTAGAAAAAGGTGAAGAATTAAAGAGAAGAGATTCTAAATTTTTCTAAGATTTCACTTAATCATTTTACTAGGGCTTGTCTTGCCCAACACAATTATCATTCAGCCTTAGTCTTCATTTTGCCCCTGAACTACTGAATTATTCAGGGGAATCTGGATGAGAGCTAAAACCAGCCAAATTGATCATATGTGGTAGAAAAGATTAATAACAAAACCAGAATGCATGCCTATAGTAATTACCTAGAGAGCATGGTATTATATATCTTGGTTATGTGGTATGTTGAGTATAGTTAGAATAATCACTTAGGATTAGATTTCATCAAAGCTTCATCGAGCTCATGTTCTCTCACTGGTTTCACAAATGGCTTAAGTCAAACAATTAGAAATTTTTTCTTCTTAGGATTTCCTAATATAACTTGTCTACTGGGAGAAGTATCGTATCAATTAGCAACATCTGAATGTGGATCAAAAGTAGACTGGCAGATAAGCCCTGAGATGTTGGGCAAAGAGGGTACCAAATATGAAATATGGACACTTCACCTGAAATAAAATAGAAATGATGAAGAAACTCAAAATCTTACTTAGCCCTTGTAACCGGAAATGAAACTAAAACCATATTAAGGCATTTTTTAAGACCTCTTTTTCACTCACATAACATACAAAGACATAGACATAAGATCTGATCTGAGAATAAGGCAGAGATAATTCCGTAGACATGAGTGTGACTCAATGAGTGACTGGCTCAATTATCTTGCAAATTATGTAGTCATTACATCCCAAAATACTTCTCTGCAGACTGTTCTCTTTAAACATCTTTTTCTATATTCCTCACACTGTTGTTTTTAAAATTGAGAAGGGTTAATCATGTTTAAGGAACAATAAAAAAGTAGACACCGTAGTGATTGGAAGCTTAGATAACAAAGGTCAAATGTTTCAGATGAGCCATGTATGGCAGCAGCAACATAAGAGCAATAAGAGTGACTCTTGGACCCACAGTCTGAAATTATAAGGTTATTATTATAAGGTACTAAGAAAGATGAATTTAAGTATGTTTTATTTCATTTCCTGCCATGTCTAGACCAACAAAAGAAAAACAAATGAATCACATTTGCATTCTTTTTATTCTTTAGTCTTCTTTCAAATACGTATTAAAAAGAACTTCAATAAACTATGTTAATTTAATATACAAAATATAGTTTACTAATGGCATGAATAAGTGCTTTATCTTTCTCAAATTACACAAATAATTACAATGATGCCGTTAGCATACTGAAATAAAGAAAGATGTTTTTGGGCTAGCTGGCCATTGGTTCATCTCCAAAGCTGAAAGACATCAATATACTGCAGAACCATAGCATATCTGAGTTGAACTTAGTAGACTGAATGGGAACCTCTGATGTTATATATGGCCAAGAATTATATGAACTAGTTATATGCCTCTGATGGAAAAATCTGTATGAACATAATGAATTTTTAAAGCACAATCATATATAGTATTTGGTTGCTGAATTTGTGTATCTAAATATAATTAATCAGGCATGAATGAAGAAAAAAATCACTTTGGCTGAAAATCAAGTCAACTTAATTTGCCTGAAAACTCTAATTCCCATAAGCAGTGTATCTTAATTATGTAAGAAGTGGATAACACACAGGTTGACTTCATCAATTGAACCTTATATTTCTTTTGTGTAGTAATTTTACAGCTGTTATACAAGATTCACAAATAAAAACTGTGTATATCTAATTTTAATATGTATTAAATTACCCAAGGATCTTGTTAAAATGCAGAATCTTATTCAGTAGATCTGGGGTGGGGCCCAGGACTTTGCAATTCTAACAAGTTCTCAGGTGATGCTGCTCTGGGAACCCAGTTTGTGTCTCAAGGAACTAAAGTATTTTACTGATGTATTTTAAAGTTATAAAACTACTTTCTAGTAAAATTATATAATGAGCTATGAGCAAACATGGAAATAAAACCTCATACTTTTGAAAAGTTTCTATAATATCATTACAAAATTCTGTAGATGAATAAACATATCTACATTATTTAATGAAAACTAATGGCCTTTCTTTCAAAAAACTATTTTAGTATCCTCTAACATTTTCTAAATTTAGAAAATCATCAAAGAACATTTTCATGTGACTTCATTGCTGTAACAGATGTTGATAAGCTTTTTGTTTTCTAATGAATAATCACCAAAGATTAATTTAATAGGAATAGGATGACTTATCTTTAAATTATAATAACTATTTCCCTGGGGAGGGAGGATCATGCTCCTCTGAAATATTGCAGCAACTTAAACACAGAAAATCTCACTGATATAAAATTTTAGAAATGTAATCAAATTATGTCTACTAATACTAAGACAATTTCTGATAATCTTCTGAATAAAATCACATTACATGTTATACAGGATGCACAAGTATCATAAGCGATACACTAATGTGCATATATTTGTTTTGCATTTATACTTTAAGATAGTTTGTGTACATTATTTCCCAACCATTTATGTATTTTGAATTTGAGATACGATGTTTTAATATATGATGTACTATTGTGCTATAAAATTTTATCACGGGGGATCATTTATATCTGGCAGAATAGAAATTTTCATCTCTTCATTGTATGTATATAAGTTATAGACATATTTTATCACCCAATAAATTATATTTTGATATTATAGCAAATCCTAACAAGGTTTTAGATCTTAAAGTTATAGTAACTATTGAGGTATTTGAGAAAGAAGTTGAAGAATAGAGAAGCTAAAAGATTTTACCTAAGTATACAGCAAAGCAAAAGTTTCAGTGTAGATTCCTTGACTAGCAGGACAATGTATTTTTCTTTATTTCATATGGTTGAATGCAATTCGAAATATTAGTAGCCCTTACTGGTACTTCCAATTGGTGTCTGAAAGAGTATTTCTCCCTCTGACTTCTGCAAACAGCTAACAGAGTCAGCACATAAGAGCAAGAGGCTTGAAAGCCTTTCTGCATGAAAGCATATGCAAGTAAGGAAAGCTGGCTGAGAATTATACATAGTCAGCAGTGGAAGCACAGAAAAATAACATATTCACAAGAGCTGGCTGTGGGTAAGTACTCAGATTGTAGCTTTGTCCAAGACACACAAAATCTCAGGTTTGTGATCGGTGATTCATTTGGAGAATAGAGTATTATCTCTTATGGAAGATATCTATCTCCTTTCCTAGAATCTTTGTTATTAAGCACAATTCTGAATAGTTACTTAATTTTGAGATACACTAATTCTGGAGAGGACAGCCCTAAGTGATAATTGAATAAGTACTGGTCAAAAGGAAACTAATATATTCCTTGCATATCAACAGCATCAAGTTTCTTCATCTACGAACCTTAGAAGTCAGCTATTACAACATTTTACATTCTTTTATTGTAGGTCTACCTTTTTCTTACATTTTTCAGTCTTGGAACCATCTTTTAAACCATACAAATATATGATTGTGTAATTTAAATACATTTTCTGAGAAAGTATAATAAAAAGCAAATTTCAAACCTAGAAATGAAATACTGTGTGAGATAATTGAGGTGAGTGTAATACATTAAAACTATAAACTTATTATATTTTATATTGTTAATATTTAAATAAAATATATATATGAAAAATATATTTGAAAATCATAATTCATGTTCACTGTACTAGCATAGTAATGTGTGCATGTGTATGTGTATTTTAGACTTTATTCTCACCCTGACTGAATGCTGGAAATAATTCTATTAACTGTAAGAAAAACATTGAGACAAATCATAGTTAAAACTAGAAAATTAATTAGGAATCTCTTGGTTAGAAATAGGATGACTGCCACATATAAGAGAGAGCAGAGAGTTTAGTTGTGCCCTGTTCCCAGTGTATCTTTCTCATTCTATCATTAGTGCAAGACATGATAATAATATCATTGGTCTGGAGCATGGAGTAAGTAACAAGGTTTGTGCTTGAGGCTGACTGGGATGGGAACAGCATTAACTCAGGACTGGGGTGTCTCTGGCAGGCCTTCCCCACACAGTGTACGGGAGAGACCCAGAAGGCTAGGTGATTATAATCAGGGGGAAAAGCTCTTAGAAGATAGAATGTAGGGGAGAATTAGAGGAGGTTCTCTGTGAAGGGGAGTTGTTGGATTCAGAGATCGGTCAACAAATGCTATTACATCAATGTTCTCATCCCTTCCTAAAGTCATCGGTTGCTGTATAATCCAAAAATGCAGCTGAAGCTTCTTCTTCCATGTTGGCAGGTGAGCAGTTAACATACCAGGGGACATGAGCTCACAAAGAAAACTGAACATCTAAGGAGTCCATCTGATATATTAAAATATTAAAAATGAAACAATCTGTGGAATATGAACTAGTATTAGTGAACCAAGCCAAATGAAATTTATTATCAAGGCATTAAATACTCTAAGAGAGATAAGAGCAGAAATTAGATATATAGAGTAGGAAGAATCAAGTTGAAATACTGAGTATGATAAATGCCAATAAATGAAATGAAAAACTTAACTGGAAACTTGGAGACCTCAGGAACATATTAGATACAAAGAGGTAGAAAGTATAAAAAATATCCTGGATATGAAGAGTAGAGGTAGAAACATTAGTATTCATTTAAGAAGAGTTTGTGAAGAGGAAAATATAATTTGGGAAAATATTTAAAGACAGAATTTTATAGCATTAAGGAAAATGTGAGACTTCAGATTTAAAATTCTGGGCAAGTACAAGGCAAGTTAAATAATACAACTACATTTGTAATCAATAAAGTGAAATTTAAAAACATGAAATGACAATTTGAAAATCTTAGTTTCCTTAAAAATACGTAAGAAAAAATTAACATCTAAATTCTTAACAGTGAATGAAAATAAAATTTCTAGTTTTTGAAAAAAATCTTCTAGTTTATGTTAATTTAACCTATTACATAATGTGATGGAAAATAAAGTGGTAAGGGAAACTAGACCTTTTAAATAATAGCAGCAAAGCATTGCTTTCAAAATATTTTATTTTTCCCTTGGAAGAAGTAGCCTACAAAAACTGTAAGTAAATCACAGAAGCTCTGAGATTTTTAAATTAAGCATGTGAAGTAAAAATTTAATAGTCTATTTAAAAATAAAGCAAAATAGTCTATTGATAAGAATCTAGAATTAAATTCTGGACAATACCAGCATGGTAAACTGTGGACAGGCCTAAGAAGGACCATGGATAAGAGAGAGGCCACTTGTTTCATTTACAGAGATAATAAAAACACTGGCAAGCTTAACAAATTGAATAATACATTATTAAATATACATATGAAACAATATCTTGTTACAGAAATATAAATATCTAATAAAGTCTTAATACTTAATGTAGAAATGTAAACATGTATTCTATAATCACAAAAAAAAAGTTGAAAAATTATAACAACTTAAATAAAAACTGGAAAAGGGGGAAAAGAGAAATAAATGCATGAGAAATAGAAACTTTGAATAAAAGTCTGAAACAACGGTAAAAATAATAATTGGATCGATATACATTAATAGAAACGGTACTTCTCAAATTGGTTTGAGATGAACCTAAAGACACACAGGAAAATTCAGCAATATATGAACCAGAAGTCTTCTAATGCAAAAGGATTTTAAATCTAAAGGGATGAAAAATTATAGCAGGGGAATAAGACCTAAAATAAGAGAGAGAGGGTAGAATTTTACATTTGTAGTATTGTGATTCATAATAAGAAATATATATTTGGTCTTCCTCTCCATTTCTGACACTCAGCTCCCAAACCTCTTAGAAGTTTCTAAGTAATGAAAGCAACAATGGTGTCTTTTATTATGTTAATTAGATGACTTTTGGACCCCATCCCAGGGTGGTGGCTGGTTGCCAGTAGAAGCCAACCACACAGTTAGTTAGAGGACTGGAATTTCAGTCCCACTCCTTGATCTCCTGGGAGGGGTGAGGGCCTTGAGGTTGAATCAATCCTTGATGGTCAATGATTTAGTAGATCACAACCCAAAAGGACAGCTTGTCGGCACTATTTTTGGAGAGATTCTATGTTGAGGAACCAGAACACTTCCATGTGCCACTGTGCTGAGCTCCAAGCTCCGTGAAGACAGAAATTTTTTTGTTCAAGACCTTGCCCTATGTATCTTTTCATCTGACTATTAATTCGTATCCTTTAATAGTCTTTGCAAAAAATCAGCAATTTATTAAGTAAAATGTTCCTCTGAGTTCTTGAGCCTTTCTAGCAAATTAATAGAATCCACAGTGGGGATTGTAGGAACCCCTAATTTATAGCCAGTGGGTCAGAACTACAATTAACGTGGACTTGCAATTGGAGCGGGTCGTTAGAACCTACAATTTGTAGTCAAGTGGGTCATTAACACAGGCAACAACAACCTGAGACTGCAACTAGAGTGAAGTATGGTCTTGTGGAGCTGAACTTTTACCTGTGGAATCTGATTTTATCTCCCAACGGATAGTGTCAGAATTGACGTGAATTCTTGGGTGGCCTGCCTGCATCGAAGAATCGCCTGTTGGTGCAGGCGAGTCGCCACACACACATTGAAATTGGGTCCGTGAACTTTTTTCGATATTGCAGACACATTATTTTTTTATTGTGAAATAATCCTATTGTCAAATAATCCTAAATATCTTATAACTATTTCTCAGTATATAAATTCATGAATATAATATAAACCCATTAATGGATTTATAGACTGATTAAAAATAGTTATATTTATATAAAGATGCTACGGCATACCTATGACTATGCTTATGTCTAAAATTAATATATAATCCTATCACTAGTAATACAACAAAAAATAACTTGTTTGGGGATTAAGTCTCATGTATACAATTTTGTTCCCCCATCAAATCAATACTTCCTCTACTTTGTAGCATCTGATAAGCCACTGTTTGGAGAAATAGAAATATCTAGAGACAAAGGAGTTTCTGAGTAACTTTTTCCACTAATTCTGAGTTTAATTGATTGATAATAGAGTCCTAAACTACAGTGGAAATCATGAGATAAAAATTCAACAATAGATCAGGATAAAAATTCAACTCCCAAATGTTTATTAAGTCTCTGTTAGGTATAAAGGAAACTGTGAAGTGTTATTCAGATAACATTATTCCTGATGCTATGGGAAAACAGATCTTCTAATAAAAATTGGCATAGTCAACAGAAGGCATCTCAGAATAGTAATATTTTTACCTGGCTCATATTCGAATAGAAAAAGTAAAAAAAGTCATTTTGAGGAAGAAAAAAGTATAAGTAAGAATTCAGAGCAAGAACATAGAGACAAGAGTTACCTCAATGTTCATCTTCTTTAGTTGCCTCTCTGAATAAATATATTAGATATTTTAAAATACATATTTCTTGAATACGCAAAAGAAGTATAGACATATAGCTAATATATGCAGATTCATACATCTCAGTAATCATCTATATGTGTGTAACAGGTGCCATTGCATTTAGAAATCTATTAATGTTTGATTGCAGATACAAAGTAAACTTTCAATAGTGGTTAAAATTTGTATTGCATTTCTATTTACCATGTTAATAAAACATTTTGATCACTTAAAGTTATCCCTAGACTTAATCCTCAAACAATGGTTTATGTTAATTGAATTGCTGCCTTATTCACTATTGGTCATATTTACATTTTTTAATATTATTCAGAAATTTTAGATATGACTGTAGGACTATATCCCAACCAAGAGCAGACCAACAGGAAGTCTAATAAGCCAGAATGCCCTTGTCTGTATTACATGATCTCACTCTTTGGTAATAAATAGCCAATCTTCTACTCTACCACATGGTAAAAATATGGACAAATAAATTGTTGAATTAACAGTATGATGCTTATAGTAATACCATTTTATTGAGTGTGCTCCATGCTTTACTCTTTGAAATAAATTTTGTCAAAGAATAAGTACTCAATTACGAGTTTAAATAACTGTTATTTAAAAATTACCCTAGTTTTCATTAGTGAAATATTCAGTTTCCTTGTTTACTATTGCTAATACATTTACTTGTTTTCATGAAAGCTATCTAACTGAAATTGATATGAGGTGATGGTTCATTCTCTAAATAATCCTAGTCATGAATCAAACATTTTAATAAGGGCAGACAAAGAAAATAGGCTTAACAGAAAAGCCAATCTTAAAGAAAGCATTAAAAAACACACACACAATCTCTAAGTATAGGTTATTTTTATGATGAGATTCAGTGTGATCTAATAGGCTTGTTTGACATTTTAGACTCTTTAGAAAATATGTAGCTGGCAGCCTTATTTGAGAAATGTCCCACAAAACAGGGATCTGATAGTGATGCAGATATAAAATAATATTGCAGCGTAGGCTTCTGACTCAGCTCGACCTCATAAATTTTTTTCCAGGAGTCTGAAAGTGGGGTTCATGGGCTCTGAATAATTTTTGTGGATTTTTGAACTGAGACTGTATAAACTCAAGAATGTATATGTGGCTATTAATGGTCATGTGCTTATGTCAAAGAAGAGAAATATAGGCTTCTGAGAGAAAGTGATAAAGAGATAATGCTGTATGGCTGAAACAACAAGGTCCAGAGTACATCCTGACAAAAGAAATTAATTGAGAGGCAGGCTTCCCAAGACTTCTGCTGATGGTTTCTGATAGGGTCCCAGCACATTTCCTTTTCTTAGGTATCTCGATAAAGCATGTTGAGAGTTTGTAATAAAATTTCTCTCCCTCCTTCCGAAAGGAGCTCTTCCTGTTCCTCACAAATATACAAAAGTGATCAAGCCATCTAATTAAAAGAGTGTTTATTATCCAGTAGTCTGTGGAATTGGTAAGTAGAATGGTGTTTTGGTGCTTTATCCATTGTACTTAGATTTTTGAGGTATATTGATGCTGTACAGAAGTTTTGTTTATGTTTTTGTTTTTGCATTTGTTTTTTGCTTATTTGCCTTTTTATTGGAACATAGATTAGCTCCATGTAATTTACCTAATAAAAAGCATCACCAGGCTTGTGTTTCCAGAGGAATCTGGGAGTTGGAGGAATTTCCAGGTAGTATATTTTACTGGTTGGGAATGGAGTGGTGGGTGATGTGTGAGGTCCCATTGCCTGGAGGCTAAGAGAACAAACTCTGAATCCCAGTTGGCTGGTGTGTGAATCCTGGTCTACTCTTGTTAAGTTTGTGCAGTTGAACAAATTAACTAACCACTCTTTTGTTTAGCTCTCTTATCTATAAAATGTGGGTAAAAGAAAACCTAAGTTATACAGCTCCTGTGTGGGTAAAATGTCAATTGAACAGAAAAGTGCCTGGAATATACCAAGTGTTTAACAAATATATATTGTAACTGCCTACACCAGTGAGGGGATTAAATAGAGTGGCCTTTACAAAGAGATGAGGCAGCCAGGTACAGAAAAAGGAGGATTCCATTGATTTAAGAAAGCGAAAGATTTAAAGGCAATGACCTTTGAAAAGATAGATGGAGTAATGCCAAAGACAAATGGTGTCCTTCTGAGTTAATAAAGAGATATCCACCAAAAAGATTATATGGGCATCCTGAATTAACTGTGGAAATAAAATAGAAAACTGATCATATATTTTATTTTATTTTCTATTTGTACTCAGCAAGATTTTTTTGTTCCTGGTGTACTTCGGCTTAAAATGAGTCACAGAGTTCAGACAGTAAAAGTTTGAGTGAAAAAGAGGTAATAAGGGGACAAACGGACTATGGGGAAAGCAGATATTATTAAGGTCTTGTTCTTTCCCAACTCACATCCAATTTATTGCAAATCATATCCGTTCTACCTCCAAAATATATCCAGGGTCTGACTTGTCTCCACCTCATCCTCCTCTACGCAGCCAACCTCCACCTGGCTTATTGCAGAAACCGACAAACTGGTGCCACTTTTGCCGACTTTTCATTTATTCTCCCCAGAGTAGTACAAGTGCTTCTTATAAAACCTAATAATTCCATGTCGCCATTCTGCCCCAGACTCTCCAATGGTTTCCCATCTCACCTGGAACAAAAGGCGGATTCTTTAAAATGGGATGAAAGGCCACAAGGGTCCCTTGGCAGCTTCCTCTCACCTCATGTCCTATTCTAGCCTTACCCACTCCAAGGAAGCTACATCAGCATGTCTGCTTCACAGGGAGCAAAAGAGACGCTTGAGACATTTGCAGTTCCCTTCCTTAGACCTTGTTTTCTGAAACTTTTCTACTTCTAGATCCTACTCTTTTAGGTCTCCTTATTGGAAAATTTTATATCCACTCTGTATGAAATATTTTACCTGATTTCTCTCTTTATGTTACTCTTTGCATCAAATAACAGTTTACCAGTTCACTGTCAGTTGCCCTCACTAGATTTTAAAAATCATGAGAGTGGTAGCTTGGTCTTTTTTTTTTCCCCAAGGAGATCCTCTTGGGTTCCCTGGACTCAGAACTATACCTGGGTAACCCCCCAAATGAGAAATTTGGGATAGTTTAACGCTGCATGTTCATAGAATCACTAATTCAAATGTTGTGTTAAAATTTCTTCTGATATCTGTGTCCTATTTAGCAGCCAAAAGATTTTGTCTGCACATTTTAATGTGCAAAAATATTTGGTAATTTTGATTTACTTTCCCGAGATTATGGAAAATGGTGGAGTTTAACATGCTTAAACCGAAACACAAATATGCTAAATAAACATAGAATACCATTTTCCTTTTATTAAGAGCTTCTTTGGGCTGCATTTTATCATAAATGTCATGTAGTACCAGCTTAAAGCTATTCAGAAGTAATAAGAGAACTTAAACCAGATAAACCAGAGGGTAATCAAGTGTATGTATGTATGATGTGAATATAAATGTGTCTGTATAGTGTTATATATATTTATATATGATATATATTACTACATATAAATATATTAATATATTTTAGATACTTATATAAATAAAACACATATACACTTAAACATAAATATGGCTTTACATATAGAAAGGGTAATTGATCATACAGAAAAAAATTATAAAAAGAAAGACTATTCTAGTGAATACATTTGGCCATGTTAATGAAATTCTTAGTTTTGCAATTTCTCACTACTTATGAATTGGTCTAGCAAGGTAAGTTGCAGATAGCAGTGAAATTTAATAAAACTAGCTGCAATGTCTGTCCCTACCATCCTCCGCACTGGAAAGTTCTGCTTAAAATCTCTTTCAGCCAAAAAAGAAAAAAGAGTATGATTTCTAATGTATTTCTCTGAAAAAGAAATGTGCAATTTATATGTCCATTTGCACATTTATTGTAAATGATGTTTGGAGTGATAGAAAAACCCTTATACAATTGTCATTGTCATTTCCATAAATGTCCACAAAGAACTTGCTTTGATTTATTATAAGGGAAGTTTGCTTCTTTTTATGAACTGTGGCATCTAAATTTTAGATTTGAAGCGGTATTTTCTGATTTATGTTGGCGTTAATAACATTGACTCTGCGAAAATCACCATTCCCTCCCGGTTGGGCACCACCCTTGAGAGGACAGGTCACGGCTCTCTGACAGCGGCATCCACAGCTGTTCATGCTGACGCAGATTTGAGTGTTATTTCCTTGACAGAGGTCACAGAGAAGCCGGAGAAGATAATTTTATGAGGCATCTGCTATATTTGTGGTTATATTCATTCTTAGAGATTGACCTACAAACTTTAGTTTCTGCAAGAAAATAACATTAAATCAAGATGCAGGGGCTTATAAATGGAAAGCTATAACGAATGAACTTTCATGTGAATGGAATGTTATCTTCAATTGAAAAATCAATATAGTTAAAACTAATAAAAAACGTTGTTTCAGAAGAGGCTTACATAGAGGTCAAAATGGATATACTTAACTTGAAACCCTTTAAAATGTAATATAAAAATCCTGTTAGAGTATACCTAATCTAAGTATACCTCAGTTAGCACCCAGGGGTATTGATAGACTTTAGCTAGAATCTATCTCTTCCTTAAAATATATATGTTTTGTTAAACTAGAGCAAGTAAAACATGATTTCGATACACAATTTTAACTAATTAAAAACTTTTTATCAATGTCTGATTTAAGTAAAATCTATTCTCAAATAATTTGCTATAAATTAATCAGAATCTCAAAAAACCAGCTCGCTATTAGGATCTTTATTTCTACTTCTAAAGCTTGTTCTTGAGCACCTAAAAAGCACCATCAAACAATGCCAGAAGGTTATTAGCTTTGGAGCCAGAACTATGTTCGAACGTTGCCTTTTTACTTATCTGTGTAATACTGAACAAGATGGTTAAATCTTTGAGCCTCGGTTTCTTCATATATAAAATGAATATTAAAATATCACAAAATGATTCTAGGAAGATTAAATAATAAATTTTCATAAAATCATCTAGAAAGGTGTGTGTTAATTATTAGGTATTTATTAAATACATACTGCATACCTTCATAATAAATTTACCTCTAAAAAAAAGTACTAGCTTACCTAATTCTAAAGAGAGTTTCAAGAAACCAATATATTTATTCTCATTATGTGAACAACGTCCTACTTATTTTTTCTTCTTAATCAGTTTTCTTTAGAAAATAGTTTTTCCTTGCCAATACGCACCAGGTACAAAACTCTCAAGTGCAGATATGATAATAGGTAGGAACAAGGTTTGAAAGATAAATAGGATTTTGACTTCTTATGAGATATACTAAACACGAAGGAAGAATATAAGTAAAAGTTATCTAAAACTGTACCCTAAGTTGAAAAATTCTGAGTTCTTCAATTTTGCTTAGGGAGGGAGAAGAGTAAGAGAAGTGTACCCAAATCATGTATCATTTGTGAGGTAAACTTGAACTTTATATTGAACTAATGAGGAAACTTTGAGTGCTTTAAATATAATAGTAATATGCATTTGAGTACATGATAATCAAATAGCTGCTTTGTAAAATACAGGAAAAATATGAAAAAATATTTTTGCATACAGAGATAAATAAACCTTCACCGCCATAAAAAAACTTTTGCAAATTCTTGAACATTTCACACTGAGGGATTGATTAAACACTGTAAACACATTCAAATATTTTTCATTAAAAATTGGCCTTTACTACTGTTTTTGTTCAAAGTAATTATACCTTCTTCTTACCCCAAAGGGACATTATTTCCCTAAAGGTTATAAAGTATATTTGAAAAAATAAATCTGCTTAACTATTTCCTTCATACTAAGGAACACTGCACACTTGCTTCTTTACAGTGAGAGAGGTTTTATTACAACCTTTCCTACTCTTAGGAGTCTTTTAAGATAAAAAATCGTCTCTTTAAATTTAAAAAAGATATCATGAAGACCTCAGAAGCCTTATTTAGGAATGAGATAGGATTTTATAAATATTGTTGGTAAATGGTAACATTTTTGCCTCTGAAAATTAGTTGAAATTATAGAGTATCCAGGCTCTATAATTTCATTGTTTCAACCAATTTTATTGTTTCAACCAAGAAGCCAAAAGGAAGGACATTTAGTAATAAATAATAACATTAGTTTATTTATTATAAAGCTTTGAATTGTAAATCACTGCTCTAACAGACCCTTTTTAATTGAAGTGGTGCTAGTTTTCATGACACTGTTACCTGGTTCTTTAGTTCAAAATATTAAAAATAATTTCACAATATTAAGAAATTTCCTCTGTGATGTGATGTTTGTAAACATCAATTTTCTATTTCAAGCTAAATTTATGTATATAATAATCAGAGATTAATAAGTAAAAGAAAATGCATTTAAAATAATGACCAACTATAATTACAGGAACTTGGGGAACAATGGAAAGTAAAGAAATGGGAGAAATAGGGCTATTTTGTTTAAACGCAAAGAAAATTAAGCCTCTCATTTGACTTCTTGGGGGGAAATAAGAAGGGGAGACATTTTCCTATTTTCCCCTGGTTCTAGTTAATAGAAAAGTATGTGTTTGGTCTCTAAGAAGTAAGATATGGGGAAATGTGCCAAACTATAACCAATTACAGGATATTATTACATATGGTCTTGGCAAGGATTCCAAGGTTTACTTAGAGGGCAAGTATTTTGACAGATATTTGGTAGAAATAAGAAAGTGGTAAATTGGTGGTAGCTTTAATGGTTTTACAAGTGAAAAATAATGTAGGGTTAATGTCTATGATCTATCAGCATTTGGAAAAATAAATAAATTACAAGACTCTGAGATATCTATTAAGGTATTTATTTTAAATGCAAAGTAAGTACAAAAATATAAAGGGCCTATTCTCTGTTTTATTGTGTTTATTTTGTTAATTCAGAAGGCAGTGTTTGTATATGCTCTAAATATTTTTTTAAATTCTCCATAGACATATGTGAATAGTCATTTAACACTTAGAATGTTATAAAATAAAAGTTTTTTGAGTTAGTTTGATTGTGATATTTAATTTCTGATGTTATTTGATTGCAAGTATTATGTAACAGAAGCAATATTTTTTATTCACCCTGGGAAATGAAGTGTGATTGTTATTGGATTCGTCCTTCCAAAAACTTATTATGATAATTTTTTCTATTTAATCATAAAGATCTGACATAACAAGGAATGACTGATAGTGTGGGAAGATCCCTCGCTAGAATTTAAGACTGATAAATGTCCAGTATTCTTTATTCTTTGATCTTCTTGTAGTCTATCCTATATTTTCTTTAAGAAATAATATCATTACTTTCACTTATAGGACTACTTTGTAAAATACAGGAAAAATACAACCAATATAACTTGAAAAAGTATTTGAAAAAGTATTATAGTCCTATACTGCCTTTTGTTCTTCCATTGACTTTTCTCGATTAAAATTCTTGCTCCCTTATTATCTACTGGAAGATGTACATCTATATTCTTTAACGGTCAATAGATTTTCAGGCATCAAGTATTTTTGTGAAAAGTTTAATTATTTTTTTTCCAAAAAATACTTATTTAGCAGTTACTAGGTGCCAGTCACTTTTCTGTTAAACATAGAGAAATAAACTCTATCTAAAAAAATAAGTTGTGTTCATGAAGTTTTCACTCTAGCTGAGGAAGTCAGAATATCTGGCCCATAATACTTAAAACATGTACATTTCATATAGTAAACACAGTAAAATACACTAGGAAAAAAAATGAAGTAGTAAAAGAGGATTAGGGAAGGCCTGGGAAGAGCGTTTAAACTTTATATATGTTTATCAGAGAGTGAAAAATGTCATTTTTCTATGAAAAGCTTAAGAAAATGAGGGAGATCTTACGAAAGCCTAGGCAGAGAGAATAGCAAGTGCCAAGTCCCTGAGGCAGGAGCGTGACTCGTTAAACTGGCGAATGTATTTCAGTCTGGTGTCATCAGAGTGGATTAAGCCATAGAGACTTTGGAAAGTAAACAGGGGTGAAATAGCCTCTAAATATATAAAAACATTGGGGAGTCTGGAGCAGAGGAGTAATATGATCTGTTCCAAAGGACAATGGGGAGGCCTGCACTGACTATACACAGCACGGGCAGAAGGAGAGAACACGGTTAGGAGGAAACGGATGTGGTCCAGGGGAGCGGCTGGTGGCCTGGATGAAAGTGCTGGTTGTGGAGGTGATGAGAAAGGAGGAATGATCAGATACTGGTTATATTTTTAAAAGAAAGCTAAAATATTTGCTGATGAATTGAACATGAGATGTGGAGTCAAGTTTTCATCATAATCAATTGGAATGATATAGTTACCATTTGCTGAATTACATAAATTTTAAAATAAGTTTGAGATACTAATTGATCATCTATGTGGAGATGTCAAACAGGGATGAGATGCAAGATGGTTTGGTTAATATCAGCCCCTAGACTCAAGGAAATCAGTGAAAGAGTAGGTATATAGAGAGAAAAGAAAAGTTCTCAGGACTAAGCCTTAAGCATAATGTCATGTGAAGGTAGGGAACAATAAGAAGGAGGTCACCTCAAAGCCTGAATAGGAACTTCCAGTGAGGCAGAAGGGAAACCTGGGAAGGGGGGAATCCTAGGAGCCAACTGGTGAAAGTATTCCAAGGAAGACAGATGAATTAGCTTTTTCAAAGCCTAATGACAGTTCAAAAAAATGAGAACTGAAAACTGATGATTGTTTGTCATTGTCAAAGCCACTGCCAATTTCATCTGCTTTGTTTAACTGGTGGTTATGAAAACCTGAGTAATTCAGGAAAAAATAAAAATTTCTGATGGAATGATGGGCTAAATACTTGGATGAAATCTGATGTGAAAACAAAAACAACTATGAACATTTCTAAAATTCTTTGTATAAACACTGATGAGCTTGGAAGAATGCAAAGATCTCGAGACTATGAAGGAGGGTGTGTTGAAACCCAGAAAATTAAACTGAGTTGTGCAGCAAGAATTCATATTCTTCTTGAGCGCCTTAGATTAACAGGAGAAACTTGAGTGCCACATGGCATCAAGAAAGAGTTAACAGCACAAGATGCAGCCAAGGTTAGAAGACTAGAAATACATTTTCCCCATAATGCCAGGACTTCCGAAAGATACACTCTCAGAGTAAAGTTAAATAAAAAGAAAATTGAAAAGTTAAATAATTGAAAATTGATGAGCTCATCATCTAAAGTTACTAAAACAGACATTTGTACCATAAATTAACTTGAATATATTTTTAAAAAACAGTAGTCGATAAACAATTCTTATAAAGCATCACCAAAAAAAGCTATTAGCTATAATATAATTCGCAAATATAAGAAAGAATTTTAACATGAGAAATAACAAGATATTATCAAAAAGAATGGTAAAGACTTGAGAAGGTATCGCACAATTTATTTATATGAATTTGAGTATCAATATTAAAAATATGTAAGAGCTAAGCATATCCGACTGTAAATACTATGCTTGCCATGAATTATTTCTAAAATTGGCCAGTGGGTATTAAAGTGTTTATATAAAATTTATAATCTTTTTTCATTTAAAATATTATACCATAATTTTTTTTCAGCAAGACTCATCTCTTTGGGACTTTATTTTCTAGTATAATTCTTCTCAATGAATTAATCTCCAGTATTTTTATTATGTATTGTGTGACTCTTTAGTGACAGAAAAAAAAATAGGTGATAAAAAATAATATAAATCATATTTATATTGTTTTATGAGCAAACTCTTCAATCAAGTGGCTTGTAACTTTTGCCTACATCATTCTCCCAATCGTTTATTCTGTAGTTCATAAACCATCTATAATTGATTTAAATTATTCTGATGTTCACTCACAACATGCCTATTGGCCTGTTCCTCTTTAAATGTCCTAGTATGAACTTATAATTTTTTTAAATATCTCACTCTTTAAAATATTTTCCTTTTACCTTTACAAAAAATTGCTTTCAAGCTGTCTCACTTTCACTCTTGTTGTACCCACCTCCCACCACTAGCTATATACATTTCCTTGGGTTAAATACCAGTTGTATTATTATTCAAATTACATTACTTGGCTTCTGGTTATAAACCAAAATTTAAAAAAAAATAAAAAGGAAGAAAGAAAACCTTATTATTGACCCTTCCTACTGCCCATTCTTGCAAATTCCCAATTTTTAATAAGGAAATACTAAATAATTCTGTTTGCTAAAATTTATAACAAAGTTTTTATTCAGATACTACTCATAATGTTGTTTCACTGATCTCTCAAATCTTTTGCTCTATTTCACTTTTTTAGCTACTCTACTCAAATAGTTTAAATGATATGGAAATATACTGACTTGCATTAACAATGTCATATTGTATTGTGATGTTCAAGGTTGGTTAGGTTCATTAATTCAATGATTTCACCAGAGGTCCCATGTTTTTTCCATATTCTGATCTACCCTCCAAATCATAGTTGCCTCTGTCATGGATTTTATCATGGCCAGATGTTGACTCCCGACAATAATCTAGACTGTGCTTACTCATCAACATTCAGCGTGTGATACAGAACATATGTACATGAGTGAGTACATAGCGCAGGTCTCTAAACCACACCTCGAATAATACTGAGGCTTGACTCTTGTTTACACTAGCCCATCAGAACTAAGGTTTTTATTTACCTGTCCCTCTGTATTAGTCAGGGTTCTCCAGAGAAACAGAACCAATAGCATTTATACAGATACATTTAAGAGATTTATTATAGGAATTGGCTCATGCAATTATGGAACCTGAGAAATCTCAAGATCTGCTGTCTGCATGCCGAAGACCTACAAAAGCTAGTGGTAGAATTTAGTTGAAGTTTTAAAGGTCTGGGAACCTGGAGCACTGAAGTCAGAGGGCAGGAGAAGTCGGATGTCCCAGCTCAAGCAGCAAGAGCCTATCGCCATTTTTCTGCTTTTATGCTATTCAGGACCTCAGTGGATCTGAGGATGGCCATCTAATTGGTGAGAGCATCTTTCCTCAGTCTACCAATTCAAATGCTAAATGTTACCAATTCAAATGCTAAATGCTACCAATTCTCTTCCAAAGCGCCAGCTTAGACACACCTAGAAATAATGTTTTACCAACTATCTCTGAATCTCTTAGCCCAGTCAAGTTGACACATAAAATTAAGCATCACACTATCTATCTAAGTTACTTTAATTGAATTCTGGTTAAACTTCAAGTTTAAAAAATAAATTCTAAGTTCTTCCATAATCAGTGCTATGCTCATATTTATAAAACGGACTTCCTAAAATGCTACTTTCTTTATATTACCTCCCACACATGATTCCTGATATCCTCTTAGATCCAAATACCTCAATAAGGCTGCTCTTGAAATCAACTTGTGGAAGGAAAAGACAAAGAAAACTTGGATTGTGCAGAGGAAAATGTGATGTGATGTAGTTTCAGTGTAGGTTAGAGTATACTCCTTGGGGAGCTCTGAAGTGGATATGGCCCTTCAGTTAACTCTGTTGGGTCAAGGTGGCTGGACCTTCATATCTCTAGGCAGACCAGTCAGAGCAGTTTCTCCTGGGATTGAGATTTAATCTCAGTCAATTCTACAAGAGAGCTGACAGAAAAGGGCTACATGCCTACAACCCTCCACGCAGGTGGGAAGAGAATTCCTTCATTTCTGAAGGGGAAATTCAGTGGCACATACTATCAACTATCTTTGATCGCATGAATCTTCTTTGGCCCTCCCTAAAGTTACCTGCTTCCTTTAATTAGCTCATTAATATAAAAGACAACAAATGAAGGCACAAAATTTTTCAGATATTGATCTTTATATTTTATTTATATTCTAAGTCACCACTTATTTTATTCTATAAGTTACAAAGTTATAAAATGATGTCTTTTTTATCTTCGATTTCCTCGGTCCTAATATTTGCCGTGTAATACAGTATTTCTATGCTTTTTACAAAATGGACTAAGATATTTAGGTAGTTTATTCACAGAAGACTCTATTATCTACTCAAGTGGCCTATAATATTCTTGAAAACAAAGGCCATCTTTGTATGCATGATTCATAAAATATTATTTGGAAATATGTGTACTATCACAGTGTGTATAGATAGATAATAGAAACATAAATTCAACAATTCTGTGCATGTTTAATTGAATTGAACTGCCACATGATTAGAGATACATAGCTTAGCTCCTTTGCAAAGACTCCAGACACAACAACCTATTAATAATACCTAAAAAATAATGAATCGATAATTAGAGAGATACAATTGTGTCCTGATTGCTGATTCTCATTCCTCTATGCCCTCTTCTGGGAAACTAGATAATAAAAAAGGGCATGTGAATAATATCATGAAGTGTTAAAGCACCGTTAAAACATCAGCACATCTCAGTGCCCAGAAACTTCAGAGAAACAAGCCACTGTCCTCTTCCCCACAACTAGGAGCGATAATCTAATGAACCTTTAATTATGGTATACAGGATCCAAACACTGAGCATTATTAATACATATGTATCTGGCTCTATTAACCTGTTCATAGACTATGTAAATTCACTTCATTTTAAAATTCTATCTTTCCAAGGATTTTATTACATCTTAATTGGCAAAATTTATGTCCTTCATTATTCTTCTTTAGACAAGTTAAAAAATGAATTTAGAATCATAGTCATTGTGGAGACATAATAAACTCCCTAATACTCTTTAATTATAGTGGTTGTTCATTATTATTTATTTTCTTCAAAACAATAGAAATCATTGCACCATCACAAGTGTGAAATGAACCACCTAATTTTAATAAATTTATTATTTTATGTTGTAACCAAATATATATAATACATGACACACAAAATAAAATTTATTAAATACTGCATGTATGCCCGTGATGAATAAGTACCATCTTTTATTAAATGCATGTTTTAAAATTTTAAGAACTTAATATCTATATTACTCATTTTTTTTTAGTTTGAAGCACAGTAACAAATATCACATCAATATACATATCTAATATGAGATATGGATTAGGTTTTTGTATCAAAATGTCACTAATTATACTGTCTTTGTATTGATACACTTTGTCAAATTATTATTTGTAAAATGTTAAAAGTAGCCATGCTACAGTTAATCACTCTTACCACATTGTCATTTAGGAGAAAAAGTCATGAAAGAAAGACTGGACAGAGCAAAGGATCACTATATTTTTTATGAATTACGAAAGTTCTTGAATCAACTACAGATGACATGCAGTTTATAGATTTCTATCACACTGAATATTTATTATATGCAATCTAATAGTGTATAGCCTAAGCAAGTGCAGTAATAAGAAACTCCCATGTTAAAGTGTCCATTGGGTTGATATGCTGTTTTGATTGAAGTTCTATTTCATCCCGTTAGGTGGGACACAGCCAATGAGAGATGTATAAGGTACTTGCCTAAGAGATACATAAATATGAATTATAAGTTCTAGTATATTGGCTTTTGAATCAAACGTTTATCCAAGGATGTCTGTTTTAGAGGAAGTTAATTGTGAGCAACAGAAACACAACTAATTTAACACAATAAAGATGCATTTCATAATATCTCATGGACTACAGAGAAGTAGATCATGTCAAGAGTAGTCAGGAAGGGTATGGACCTGGAGTGCTCTCAGATTCTCGGCACAAACATACCTCTTGCTAATATTCTGTTGACTGGTGTGAGTGCAACATATTTGAGTTATGACACCAAATGCAGAGAAAGTCAATGTCTTTGGCCAATCCACAGACTGTCTCTTTTGGAGTTAAGAGTTTTCTGTCGTCCAAAAGCTATTGATAAGACCAGTAGAGGAAGTTAAGCAGGGACCTTTTTCTGTTCTAGTGAATGTATCTGTACAATGCAAGATAATGATTGTTTTCTTATCAATTTATCAGTTTCAACTCAGTCTGCATTTCAATAATTATTGTTTCATTTAACTTTCCCAAAATATTTACATGGTATATTTCTTTGAGATAGCTCAACTGTTCCATTGGTATAAGGTAAAGACAGAAGAAAGATTAGAAGCATGAAAATAGAAGGAGAGATAAGGAAAATAAAAATATAGTGTATTAAAAACAAAAACATGGGCAAACATGTTAAGGGATCAAGGTATTTTTGAGAATCTGAATAGCTGGTGATTAAGAAAAGAGTCCCATGATGTTTGAAATGCAATAGAAGACAGAAATTAATAATTTTTAATTAATATCTATTTTGTGTCAGGTATTTTAAGGTAATTTTCATATTCTCCCTCCCTCGTTTAATGCTGTGAACAATCTGTAAAAAAAAAACTATTTTAAATAAAGACTTCTAAAACACAGTAATTAACTTGTCTTAATTCATGCAGCTTTTAGATGGTGAAGCTATGTATGATTCAAAACTAAATGTCTCTAAGTTTCAATTTTACAACTTTTTCAATGCTTCATAGAAGGAACGTAAGATATAAGAACATAATCAAGTAGAGAGTGTATTGACAGCTGCATAAGTACATAATGTGAAATTCAGAAACATAGCTAGCAATGACTAAAAACTCAGGACACTAGGAAATATTTATCAGATAACTTAATAGGTAAAAAACTAGGGAAAAAAAACAATTTCAATGTTTGATTCAACTAAAGTTTAAACAAATTTTTTAAAATGACATTTGTTACTCCAGATATATTTTGGTTATGAGTTAATATTAACACTTTCTTGAAAACTATGTTTTACTTGCTGTTCATCTCTTCATGGAAAAATGTATATCTGACATTATATATATATATATATATTGCACATATGTGTAGGTAACACATAGTACTTTCATAACAGGTATTTTTTTTATTTCTCATTTTAGCATTCCTAGGTCAGAGAACTGGCACTAAAAATGCTCACTCGATTCTTGTCTCATTGTTCCGTTTTCACTCCCTCTTTAGGTAAATTGCACATTTAGCAGTAAACAGAGGAGAAAATATGATCCCGATGCAAAAGCTGTTCCTAATGACATGATTTGCTCACAGTCTCATTATTTTGTGAATAATAATGACAGCTAATTTAAACTTAATGCACAGGCAATTTCTTTGAATATCCACACCAATAGCTTTAGAAAGTCAATGATCTCAAGGCTGAGGTAAGAATCTCTAGGATAATTTAGGAAATTTTCAGCTCACTGAACAAATGTAGGGGAATAAAATCTTTGGAAAAAAGTTACAAGACCACAGATGAAAATTTAGTTTAACTTTAATGTTTGCAAGTAATTCAATATTTCTATATAATTCTAATATCTAGATGTATTAAATGGTCATGTGTATATCCATTTAAAATGCATAAAATAGTATACATATTTTTTTGAAACTATTTCCCTAATGCAGCATTATCACAGAAATACAATTGGTGTGTGCAATTAAAAGGATAATGTTTTGTATTTGATGATGTTTTATATTATTGACACTAAACAGGTAAACTATTATAACTTCTCCTGTTATAACCATCTTCACAACTCCTTGATAACTAACTCTTATAGACTAGATTTATATTCTGTAGAAGTACTATAAATATTATGTATTTTGTTTGTCTCATATGCTTGCCTGTCCCACTCTTAGCTGGAGTAGAAAATGAACTATGCTTTACACTGGAGACCTTTCTAACGAATAGGGATTTTCTTATATTACAGGGACTTGTTCAGGCAATTGAATGACAGCCACAATGTCATTGACCACTCAGGACCTAAAATTAATAAAGAAAAATAAGTTTTGGATACAAAACCCTTAAAAATAACCACCAAAAATATGGAAGTAGTGATGCAACATCTGAAAGTGCTTGAAAAGACAACCTAGATGATGATTTATTAAGGCCATTCTTCTTTCACTGGACATTAACACATCATGTCCATTCTTAGTTCAGCCTCTTTCATAGCTTTAATAATCCCCGTATCAACCCTCAGCATGGTGACTGCCATATAATTCTTCTTCATTAAGTATTAATTTAGTGGCTAATAAGTATCAAATAGTTGGAAGAGACTGTGGTTAATATTTATAAGTAATACAGATATGTACTCCTCATGTTTATACATAAAAAGGTAGATAATAAAAATATCATATTTACTTTGTAGTAAGTACTGTGGTAGAAATAAACAAAATGCTATAATAGAGCATAATAGGTTTGTTGGATATCCTTGGGTGTTTTTTTTTTGTCATGTATTTCCACATTTTTTTTTATCATGTGTGTGTGTGTGCATGTGTATAAGACTAAAGCAGCCCCTCATATCTAGGAAATATGACAAAGACAATCATGCCTCAGTGTTGCTGGAACATGGCACGATATTCATAGCTAGGCCTCACTGTTCTCTTGTTGGACATACATAATATTTTAGATGCCAACATCAGAAAAGTTTATTCTGAGACTATGATAAAGTGAGGGGAAAAAAAGGCTATTGTAAAATCCATGAAATAGCGAACATCTCCATTTCTCAGCTATTAGTGACTGCTTGTCTTTTTTTAATTTTTTATCAACTACAGTGTTATTCTTGCTCTAATGTGCCCTGATGATAGTTATAATTTATTGAAATGCTCAATCATAGAACTCACGCTGCTTTCTGATAGCACTCAATCCAAAGTGGGACCTCACTTTCACACCCTCTTTCTGAAATTACTCAATAAAAGACTGATTCCAATTACAGTTTTTTTTCTAACAGTTTCTTTCTGAAACTCCGTACCATTCCTTGTAGTGTATATTCTCCCTCTCAGTCACTAGTAGTAAACCTACATGTTTATCAACATGCGTGCTCCTGGCAGTTTTTTGGCTAGAAACATTAGAAGATGTATACTTTTGAAGTATCCTGGGAACATTGTAGTTTCATTTTTCACACTGATATACTGAAATGTAAAGAAGTTAAAAACAAAGTTAAAGAACTTAAAGAAGACAGCAAATATTTTTTGTTGTTGTAGGAAATTGTTTTTACTTCATACATCCACTGTGGTTCCTGAGAACCCTCTGTCATTCCTAGGAACAGACAGTCTTTTTAGCTTTATCTTATGCTGTAAATATTGGGAGAACTTATCCCTCCTACCTCCCCATAAAAATATAAATATTACTTCTCTGTTCCACAGAGTTCTGACTTAAAGTTACATGATTATAACTATTCTGTTGAGTGCATGTGCTACTCAAAGATCTTTAGTGGAAATGACTCACTTTAAAGAATTTCCTCTGTTGATAGAAATAAGTTTTCAGCACTAGAGCTGTCATGAAATAAGGGTCATGAAAAATTTGGGAAGGTCACAGCACAAGGGCAGACTTTCCTCTAAATGACGGAAGTGTTGATTCTAGTAAGAAAAGTGATAGATGTAAATCATCAAGTTAAAGAACCTTTCACCCAGAAGATGCTCTATGTTCTATCTACTCCATATCACTAATTTCACAGGTGGGGAAATAAATGGGGAATAGATGTTAGATGATAGATAGATAGATACATAGATACATAGATACATAGATAGATACATACATACATAGATAGATACATAGATAGATAGATAGATATGGATGGATGATAGATGATAGATGGATAGATAGATGATAGACGATAGGTAGGTAGATAGGTAGATAGGTAGATAGGTAGATAGGTAGATAGATAGATAGATAGATAGATAGATAGAGATATACATTCAAAATTCTCTTTTCAATTCCTCAGATAATTTATTTTTAAAAAGTCTCTTCTTATGGCTTTTCTGGATGCCAATGTTGAGGAAATACTTTGTTCTTGTTACTGGAAATACTTAAAGATATCGTTTTTAACATCAGAGATTTAAAAATATGTCACTGTTATACACTTCTGCAATTAAAGGTATTAATTTCCATTTTGGTTTTATTATTCAACATACAAGTGACTCTAAATTACCTGCGTTTATTAATATAACATTCTTTGTCATATTTGTTACACAGAACAATATTCAATTTTTAAAGGAGCAGGAAAAATCTCTAGCTTAGTGATATATTATGTGCCACTTGCTTTCTAATTGAACGTTTCAGTGGATGATCCTTTCTATTTAGTGAAACTAAATTTCATCCCATCAATAATTAATTACCATGACTGTTGATATAAATCTCTAAAGAAATAATATTTCTGTAAATCACTTTGCTTTATAAATTTACATTATGGGGAAACACTTATGTTATCATATTAGAAAAATATGAAAGAGATTTAAAAGCAAATAAAGAACAATTTTTTCTTATGCATTTCTTAACTAATGACAGACATTTTAATATCTATTAAATATATATTTTTATCCTATGCTATCAGAGCTCTAAAACTATGAATCATAATAGACTACTAATTTTAAATTAGCAATTTCTAAATTAGATTCTGAATCTGAGAAAAGATGAGCATTTAAGTTGTTTTATACAAGTTATACTTGTGCAAGATTAATGAGTTATCTGTCTCTGCAGAATATACTAATAAATGAATTGTGATTTATTGATCTATTCAATATCTAATTTGTGAGCATCCATTTTTTAACACACACTTTTGTAGATGCTACAAATTTATCAGGAAAAACAAAAAACTGGTACCATATGCCCTATGGGTCTTATGGTATGGTAGAAACATTCAGCACCTAGGAGCTAATGCATTGTGGGAAAACTAAAATTTAATCTAAGAACTAATTGTTAAACTGAAATAAGAAGTATGAGTAGCAGTCACCTGATAAATTTAGTATAAAAGCATGAGTGGAAGAAAGTTTCCTTCAAAGAAAGTTGTGTGAAGGCTCATATTCTCGGGAAAATTCAGCATATTCTACAAAGTAAGAGGTATTGTTTTGATGAAGTGAATTAAGCAGGAAAGGTGAGAAAGAAGGCTAGAGAGGAAGATTCACAACATATTGTGTTGGTGATGTGCGGCAGGGACAATGAAAAGCCACTAAAGCATTTTTTACATAGGAGTAAAAAATTCTGCTTTATGACTTTTAAAAAAATAAGTGGGCATAGAATGGATTACACAATAAGGTCTAGAGAGATATTCTCTAATTAAGATATAATAAAGGAAGAGATGAGATGCTAACGGAAGGGTAAAAAATAGTGGGCAGTTTTAAAATATATAGGAGTTACAGTGAAGTATCTCCTTGATTATAAATGGACTGATGGATAGTGAAGCACAGATGGATATTTAAAAAGTCAAACCATTATGATTGAGTTGGTGATAATTTAGACGTGATGGTCATGCTTATTCTGCAATCAATGGTATCTTCTAAGTTTTAGGATTGAAAAATTGTGCAAATTGTGCTAACACTTAATGAAATAGGAGTATAGCAGGCTAAGAGTCACATAGAGCCATCTCCAGAGAAATTATGAAAGAATATCCTGGGAGACAGAAAGAAAACCAAAAGAATGAGATGTTTGTTACATATAGCAACCAAGGAAGTGAAGCCTTCAGTGAAGAGAATGTGATAAAATTTCTCAAATACTGCTGAGAAGACAAAAAATGTTACAGATCCTAAAATAACTCTTGTATTTAGCCTCACTAAAGTTACAGTTGTTTTAACAAAAGAACAGCATCTGAAAAAGTAGGATGAATATCAGGTTGGATGGGATGATAGAGTACTGAATTATGAAAATATGTTTGGCCAAGAAAAATGTTTAACTTTGAATATGTGACATTTAGATGAAGGTATGATCTTAGCTTTTGATTAAAGAGATTTAAGCTTCTCTAAATACACATGAGAAGACTGAAATATAATTTGAAAAAGAAAAAACAAAAAAACAAAGGTAAAGTGAAATCAACAGTACAAACTTTCCATCAAAGGGACTAAGAACAATATCTAGAGTATGCAAAACAGGAGGGTAAAATAGTCATCAATTAAAAAGTTTACCATTGTAATGGTGGGAGATTAAAAGTGGATATGTGCATATAATTGTATGATTCTAACTATATGAAATTCTAGAAAAGGCAAAGCTATAAAGATCGCATGAGTATCAGTGGTTGCCAAAGGTTAGGGTGAAGAGAAGAATGAGAATATGCAGAGTGTGGTATATTTTCAGGTTGGTAAAACTGTTTTGTATGGTATTATAATGGTATAAGCATGTCATATCCAATTATCAAAATCCACAGACTGTACAAAACCAAGAGTGAACCCTAATGTAAACTATAGGCTTTGGATGATGATGACGCGTTAATGCAGATTCATCAATTGTAACAAAGGTAACATACTGATGTGGGATGTTAACAGTGGGAAGGCTGCCTGTGTGTAGGAACACTGCACTTCACCTCAACTTTGCTGTGAACCTAAAGCTGATCTAAGAAATAAAGTGTATCAATCTTTTCTATAAGTGATTGTTTTGGGGGGAAATTTAAATGAAAAGAGGCAAATGGGTTTTTTTTGAGATCATGGAAATATCTTGTATCTTAATTGGGGATGTGGTCACATGGGTGTATACGACTGTTAAAACTCATCAAACTGTACCATTGATGTCTAGAACTTGTGCATTTTGTCCTTTTCAAAATACACTTCAATAAAGTTTAAGGAAAGATACAGAATACCTGATTGAGAAAATAGATAAATGGTGTTAACAGCAACTAATTTGAATGGGAAGTTCATTATTTGGCTCAAAGTATCATCTGTGTTATGTTGATCTGAGCTGAGTGTTGCTTTCCTTATTTCATGATGAGCTAAACTAGGTCAAAAACTTGAAATGTGCTGTTTCTGTAGATATTAGCAGAAAATATACAAATACCATTACAATTTGAACAGCAAAACAAATTCATTCCCAACTTGTCAGTTTTTTTTTATCTACTAGCTCTAGAAACAGTTTGTTTTATACATGTTCAAAATTTTTGCAGCACTATAATCTTATATATTTTTATTGTCATCTAGATACATTAAACTGTAGAAGGAAAAAAATATTGACATACTTGGCAAAGTAAAATAGTGAACATCAAAGGGAAATATATATACATATACTTACAGACACATAACCATGTGTTTTTGAATGTCTGTAAAAAGATGTGTAAATGTATGTCAAAATATATATGTGTGTGCATGTTTTTTTCTTATAAAACTATTAGATAATGCCTATAAAATATGAGGCAAGTAAAAATTTAATCCCACTCTTCAATTTTCAAAATATAAAATTTTGAAATCAAAAAAAGAGAAATCATGACAAGCACTGAATTCTGTCTATGAAGGGCTCTATAAAGTAACACATATTTTAGGAAATACTGGCTCAATTTGAAAGTTCTATATAGAAAGACATTTCTAACAAAGATATATAAAAAGTATTTGCTTACATGCAAAGGATTTTGGGATTAGCAGAAAAAAAATAATTACACTGTTAGGAAGAAATTCTAAAATACTACACAGATTTTATTTGGTTTCTATAATTTTAGAAATGTTAATTTGCTTTATTCTTATATACATAAGTCCCTTAAAGCTAACCAAAACCAATGAAACAGAAGGAAGCAAGATATTGTGTTGATAAAATTTTATTAAGTAGAGAGAATTATTTTTCTAGAATCTTGGTAGAGAAAAAAAACTGCCAGAAAAGAAGAAACTAGATGAAGAAATTGAGGCATTTTATCCTTTTATCACAGTAACATATGAGATTGTTTTCATTTTTGTGTTTCATGTTGGCCCTGTTAAATCTGTTATAGATTCATCTTACATTTCACCATGGACCATGCTTATCATAATTGAGACATTACTTATTTATTACCTAATAAAGAAGCTATTAAGATGAGCAGGAGAATGTTCCTAAAAAAAAAAAACATGCAGGTTTTTCAAGACTAACATCCCTGTTGACAGCTGAATTACATTTTCTGACTGTTCGGTGCCCATGCCTTAAAATATTTGAATAGTATCCCTATCCTGAGGCACATATTCTTCATATTTTAAGAAATTATATGAGAAAAGTCCCGATTGGTTTATATTATTACTATCAATATTGTCATTATTATTTATTCAGTAGAATTTGTATAATTTAAAAGAAATACCCACATTATATTTCAAAAGGAAATCTTTAGAAACATACATACTTTTGAGATTAGTATGGTTTATTTTAACCCCATAAGTGAGCAAAAGTAGTTTTGACAAAATAGTAAATGAGATCTAGGGAGTCTTCCAATCTGGCATATAAATAATAGCTTCATAATTATTGTAACCAGTAATTGACATGCATGATCCATTAATCAGCAAGAAAGCATAATCCTGATTCAGCAGCAGCCCAGATGAAAAAGCTCAGCATCTACTGTAGAACTTAATTGTTTAAATGGGAGTCTCATCTTTCAAATGACTTAAAGTCAGTAAAACTGTACCCTGCATTTTAAACTTTTGATCAATTGTATAATTTTTGCCTAATCATGAATCCTTAAAAACAATATAAAAGTATATTCATACCTAGATTTCTAGGTAAGCATACTTTCATTTTCATAACGTTCTAATTAGGTAAATTGAATTGAACGTTTCTCAAAGATACACTGTTTTTCCCTTGCTTGTGACAGTTGTAATGTTATTGTAATTATCTAATCAGATATTATAAAAATTGGTAACATATTGGTGTAAACATAGTTTTTTTTTGGTGAAAACAATTTAATTTTAAAATACGTTATTAAGAAAATTACTTAAACACTACCATCAAGTAATATGTGGGTAAAATAATAAAACCTCAGAATGAATAGCAATATTTTTTCTCAGAATGCTTCATAAATGTATTTAAAGTTATTACGCTAACTTGAATATACTGGTATTGAAATCCTGAATGTACATTAGGGTTATACTTTATACAGTAAGTGTCTGGTGGTTCACAATCACTGGACTCATTAAAATATAAAACTCAGGTTTAAATCAAATACCTGGTGAAGAGTCACTTGTCTGATCATCTTTTATAATATTAATTGTCACTTTTATGGTGATCTGATTTAGCACTTGAAAAATGTTCTTACACAGCTGATCCTAATAAAAAATAGGGTTTTTATTGTACATATTTCCAAAAATGAGTTGTAAATATTTAGTTGTACCTTTTTCTTCTCACATAGTAATATATTATTGTATATTTGTTTTTTCTTTGAAACATTGATACACGCTTATTACATAGGATTTAAGTGATGCAGAAAAGTACAGCTATTACCTAGGGTGATATTAAGATAGACTCTGTGCTTAAAAATATAAATTATATAAAATATTAAGAGGTTGGTTATATCATTATATATGTGTATATATGTAGTATAAGCTATATATAATAAAGTAATATATATATACATTCTCTAATAAAGATGAAATTAACACTGTAATTCTTGCTAATATTTCTCCTGATTTAAATATAAATCCTGAGAATTATAGTGTTTTTTTAATCTGATTTTTAAAAAAATTTATTAGTTTCAAGTATATAGTACATTGGTTAGACATTTATATAGTTTATAAAATGGTCCCCCTAATTGCTCCTTTTCTCCCCTGGTCCTCCGCCTAGCCAATATATTAATGCCAACCGCATTCCCTATGCCGTGCTCCCCATCCCCCTGCCCTTCTATCAACTACTAATCTGTACTTCTTTAACCCTTTAACCCATTTTCCCGGCCCCCCAACCTCCTTGTTAAATTATGAAAAAATATACTGCATTTAAGTCACATTAACTTTAATATTAGTTCCAAATTTCAATACAGTGACTATTAATGAATATCATTTTTATCCCTTTGTTACCAGTGAAGTCCACAAAGCTATTTTTGCTTTTATCATTACTAAACTATTATTTCCCTGTGTTGGACACAAAATAAAAAAGGGGAATTAACTATGGTGTCTATTTTGCTCTATTATTTTATCTTAACTAGTCTTACCCTCTGGATGATGCATACTCACTGGGACTGACTGAAGATATAGCAGATGCTCAAGTCCCATCCCACATTGCATTTTTTAGGGGTATATGTATACTGAGTTGAATGACAGGTGAAATTGACAGCCTGCCATCCATTCTTCTCATTCTTGTTTTCATTCATTCTCTCTCTTTCTCCCTCTCATTATCCGGTGAGCATACATTATTTTAAACACAGCCAAACTGTGTATGATGCAACTCCACGGGAAATAAAAACGAATGTGAATTCAACAGCAGCTTCTCCATTAGAACACGTTATCATGTGCAGTGATGCCAATGGTAAGAAAACGGAAATGAAAACCCCCTTTGGCACAGTTTACCAGTGATGAAAGCAAAACTAACTGTTGGACTTGAGAGTCTTTCGGTTTCCAATTTTTCTTAAAAATGAAGATTTAGTATCTGTGTTATAGTTTTGAAAGTGAGTATTTAATTCCAAATGTGTTCCAAAATCTCAGCAATAAATCAAGAAGCAATAACTCTAATGAAAACTGAAAGAGTATTCATATCCTGGCTAGATGGTATGAATAAACCTGAAACCTGGCCATTCAATGCACCATATCATAAGAAAATTCTCTCTGGATATGCAAATCTCTGTCTGTTTAAAGCCAGCAAGGAGTACTTTATATAGTTTAGAAGGCCTTCAACCTTTGGGCCACTGACCGGTATTGGCCTGTGGCCTGCTAGGAACAGGGCAGCACAGCAGGAGTTGAGCAGCAGGAGAGAGCAGGAGCTTCATCTGTATTTGCAGCCGTTCCCCAGTGCCAGCATCACCGCCTCAGCTCCACCTCAGATCATCAGGCATTAGGAGACAATTCAATTTAACAGTGTGAGGTGAGACCAGAGCCACTTTCCAAGGAAGAGTTTCACTTGGAATTTTAACATCTGTCCTTAAACGACATTCTGCTACTCTATAAATTTAACTCATATTCATATATTCCCCAAACTGTGTCTCCACATGAATATCAAATAGCATCTATTACAAAAATAACTTTTTTCCTTGCCTCTAATAGATATGCTCTATCCAAGTCATTTTTATTCTGACTTCAATCAGCGAAAGTCTACAGCTTTTTGCTCTGAAATATAGTTCTGTGAATACCTATTGAGCATTACATGGGTGCTATCCAAAAAGACTCTTCTCATATCTTCACTTAACAATTTGCTTATTTTGTATTTATATTATCAGTTAATGAATCCAGCAACCCGAGAGGCTTATGGTGGTGTGAGGCTATTATAGGCAGTCCTAGAATGTAAACTCTACCTTCTCTGCATTTACCAAGTTTTTTAAATGGTTCACAAAGAGTCAAGATACAGTTTGGGTGTCAAGATACAGTTTGGTTGTTTCCACTCCGTATTCTCTATGTGGCATGTCCAGCTTATATTTTGGTCAGATGAACCATAATATCATGGGAACAACTCATGTCCTCAGGGAAAATTCACGTCAGTGAAAAGTCTACGTCAGCAATAATCAAACTGACTGACATTTAAAGTTTCCCCAAGCAGATGCAGAGAAAAAACATTGCTATTTTTCCCTCTTCTACTCAAACTTCAAATTAATGACCAAAAAAAGAGTTCATATAGCTTAGCGATTTTGAATCTTTTAAGTGATCCACACACATTTTTTATTTATTTTTAATACTGTATATCCTATGGTACTTTCATCTCAGAGGATTAAAAATATTACTTTCTAAAATCAGATTTTAAAACAAAAGGAGTTTAAGAAAACAATAAGCACATAGATAAATAAATTAAGAGACATTTTTATTCACTAACATTTACTTTGATAAAATATTTTTGTTTAAAATATTGTGTAAAATAGTATAAATAGAGCCACTTGAATATGGAGTTGGAGTTACAGCCCAAAGGAATAGCCTTGCATGTCTTACTGCTCAAACATTTGGAATATTTAAATCGGGCAAAATAACCTTTGGACTGGATGAAAAGCAATATTGTATTCTAAACAACTGTTTCCAAAACTAACAGAAAAGCAGACATCCTGACTACTGGACTGAACATTAAAGACATTCTTTAGAATTAGCACCACCATATATAGCCAAAGAATAACTGAGACTTATTAATACTAATAGAAATACCTTCCTTCTATTTATGTATCTCCCTTCCCTTTCTCACCATAATCCCTTGCCTTCATGACTAATTGGAATACATTCAAGCTTCTGCCTGAATCAGTGCTTCCTGAATGCTACTCTTTTTGTTCTCGAAGAAATGCTCATTGCCTCTCACTTTGGCCTTCTATTTTTAGGATAATTATATGTAAAATTTTTATTAAAACTATAAATCTCTTGATATTATTTGAAAAACACAACATTATATATGTAGGACTGTAAAATTTCAGTAGTTGCACTTGCTATTGACAAATGTTTAATACCAAAAATTTGTGAAACAGCACAGTTCTAGGCATAGAATATACCAAAACATGTAAAATTTCTTTTTATTCTCATGTTATTTATAGCTTAGAAGGAGAAACAAACAGAAATTAATTATAGAAGATTTGAGTGGCATGATAAAAACAATACTCTGGTTTTCACCTTGCACACATTCATTTCATTTTATTCTCACCAAAATATTAAACAAATAAGAGAAAGGAAAAAGTTTGCAAGATAGGTACTATAATTATCTGTAATTTATAAATGAGAGGCCAAGATTCCAAGAGAGTAAATGACTCCCCAAAGCCTGCGCTAATTAGTGGTTGGGTCAGCATGGCGTTAACCTCAACCAATAAGACTCTGGAATCCACATTCCAAGCATTATTGCATGCTGATATGGATGCAATCGGAGACAGATAAAAGGTAAACACAACAAATTATTGAAGTAGGAAAGCTTCCAGGACCCTTAATATCATATAAAGACTTATTTACATGAGAAAGAAAAGTTGTGGGAGAAGTAGAAGAATGAAAGGAGATATGACACATCTGAGAACCATAGGTCAATACGGCTAGAGCGATGGCAGTGTATATGCTGGGATGGTGACAGCTGAGGCGAGGTGCAGAAATGTGAGTGCAGTTCTGCAGAGGCTTCGTTACTGACCAAAACAACCTTAACGTTTCCTTCAGCTTGACTAAACTTTAGACAGGTTTCCTCCTGGCTAGAGGCCCCTGACTTTGCTTTGAGAATTTTTAGATTAGAAAACTTGTAATTGCAAATTTTCTGTGCCTCTTTGAGATGGAAATGTTCTCCTGGCCTCTTGTTAGTTTTACAACACAGAAATGTGTTTCTCAAGCATTCTTTTGAAATGTAATTATCAAGAATGATAATGCCCCATTTCCCGGTCTCTGTGGGAGAGTAGAAGTTCAACTTGGATAAGCAACAATTAACAAACGCAGACAGCCTGATCACTTTGACCAAGCTCTTCCGTAATATCTTTTCCATTAGTTCACCCTAGCATTTAATAATTCTCTGGCCATCCTTTGGTTTCAGTAGTTGAGTTCAATCTCTTTCCCCTTTACATTAGTGTTGAACCTATCACGATAAGTCTTGAATAATCTTCCTTGCCTGTATTACTGTCAGGTGCAATTTTTCCTTGACATCATCAGTATATCACTTTCACTGTTGCCCAGAAACTTTTAAGAAAATGTATGTATCTACCCACAAAAGCTAAATTTAATCTCTACAGTGCCTATTTTAAGAATGAATGTACGTGTGTGTATACACATATATTCTTTGGCCTGGTAACAAGTAGATATTTGAGGTTTGGATATGTATTTGAAACACATATGGTTTGAAACAATAAATCTTCCAGAGGCAAGAAGAAAAAATATAGAGGAGTTATGGAGATAGAATCAGAATTCTAGGTAGGCTCTCAGGGTCAGGCAATGCCTGCCTGTCAGAAAATGTTAGTAATGCCAGGACTTTGTCATTTGATGGATAGACTCATCAGAACATGCCTCTGAAGGGATAACAGAGATCAAAAGATCAGTTTATGAAAAGGGAAGTGAAGTGGCAGATTGCAAGAATGATTAGCCAGATGTCCACACTACAAGGTGTCTGTCCAAGTGAGGGCAACAAGTAGTCTCTGTCTCTCTCTGTAATGTAATGCGCACAGATATCTTTGAGATCGGAAAAAGTTTACAGTTGAACTAACAACAGTCCTGCATTGCTTAATATTAATGTATTGATGCTTAAAGCATGGCACTGGGTGGGCTTTAGAAGCAGGGTGCAATAGGCAGTTTTGGTTTATACCCAGTTTAAAGTATAAACTTCAATTTAAAATTTATTGACAGCACTTTGAAGATGATGAAATTATGCACATTTATAGCTCTGCCATATTTTCTTTCTTCCCAATTTATTTTTAATGCCAATTGAAATACCCAAACATGTTTATCATTGAATTCTTTTAAATTTTGATTTCTCTAGCTATTTATATGTAAGTATCTGAAATTGATCCAGCACTGAAACTACACTTTTTATGCTAAACTCTCCATTCAAAAACTAATTCGAACCATTTGTCTAACTGGTCTCATGAGAAAACAGGTTTTTCTAAGAAAGTAAGAAAGGTCATGAATTAGGCATATTTTATGACTTCATCTATGTTTAAAATGCATTTTCCTTATATGCATATTGTAAAATTTATACTTTGTACTTTATAGTTAATGAATGAGTTTGTTTGGTATAATATCATTGGTGCAAAATTTCTTTTTCTCAAATCTTGAACATATTTCCCTTTGTTCTTAAACAAAGAGTATTTTTGAGAAAGTTTGAGGCCAGTCTACTTCTACCTGGATATCCACAAGATTGTTTCTCTTTCTTCAAAATAAAATGATTTATTAGAATACATCTTAATAACTGCCATTCTCTATGTTTTAATAAATATTTTATTTTAAAATAGTTTTAGATTCTTTCAAGAAGAATTAAAGATAGTGCAGAGGGCTCCCTTAAATCCTCATCCAGTTTTCTTTGTTGTTAACATCTTACATTACAGTAGACTTGTCACAACTAAGAAACAGATACTGATATTCTGTTATTAATTAAACTCCATACTTTGCTCATATTTCATTAGCTTTTCTCTAATGTCCTTTTTACATTCCATAATTTCATTCAGGATACCATATTACATTTAATTTTTATTTTTCTTAGTCTCCTTTAGTCTGTGACAGTTTATCACACTTTTTTGTTATTGATGACCTTGAGTTTGAAAAGTACTAGTCAGGTATTCTATACAATGTCCCTCAATTCTGGTTTGTCTGTTTTTCTCACAGTTAGATTTGTTATTGGTTTTGGAAGGATGGCATTCGAGACAAAATGCCGTTTTCAACACATTATAACAAAAGTACATACTATCGCCATGACTTATTACTATTGATGCTGACTTTGATTACCTGACTTAGTGCAGATTTCTCCACTGCAAAGTTACTTTTTTTCTATCCTTTTCATATTCTACTTGTGATGCCTAATTTTACAAACTTGACTGAACTACAGGGTGCCCAGATATTTTGTCGAACATTATTCTGGATGTTTCCACGAGGGTGTTTTTGGATGAGTTTAACATTTAAATCAATAGACTAATAAGGCAAATCACCGTCCCTAATGTAGGTGGGCCTCATCCAATCAACTGAAGATCAGAAGAGAACAAAAAGGCTGAGTAAGAGGGAACTCTCCCTGTGTGGCTGCTTGAGCTGGTACATTGCTCTTTTCCTCACTGTGCACTCTAAAGGAAACATCATCTCTTCCTGGGTCTTCATCTTGCTAAGCTTTCGAAGTGGAACTAACACCACTGGCCCTGCTAGTTCTCAGGTCTTGGAACTTGGGGCTGGAAGTATATCATCAGCTCCCTTGAGTTTTCAGCTTGCTGACTGTAGATTTTAGGACTTGTCTGACTCCATAATGACCGTGTGTGTGTGTGTGTGTGTGTGTGTGTGTGTGTGTGTACAGTACTCTGTGGTTTTGTTTCTCTAGAGAATGCTGACTAATACACTATTCTTTGGGAATGAGTCACTAAGAGCAGAGAAGCAGGCATATAATATTGTCAACACTAAGAAGTGACCGAATGTGCAATAACTCATGTATACACAGATATCTATAATTACTTTGTATTTATCCATATGTATCTATATGAAGCTAAGCTTTTAATGTTAAGTTTTGCAGTTTTCGGGCAAAGTACCATTTTCTAAAGATATCTATGTTAGCACTTTTTTTCTACACTACCTCATGATGAGGTTATGCCACACATACATTTGTAGTAAAGTTAGATCATGTAGTATAGTTAGAACTAACAAGTTCCATTTGTTATATTTCATTGAAACATATCGATAATATGTATTTCACCATTAACTTCTTTTTCAATGCTGTACAGTATAACTTTCATCTTTTCTACTTTTTTTATCTTCTATCTTTTGATATTTCCAAATCTATCCTCGGGTCAAGATTTTGTGTTTAATCAAGCATGTTCTAAATTTTTAACATCATATGTTTATTATTATTTTAAAATTACTTTTGTTTACAAAAATCACTAGGATCACTAGCTTTTTTACTGACCTCCATGGTTTTACAATCATTTCAAAGTCATATATTTCTTCTTTGAATTTTTTTCCCATGAGAATTTGGAATAAATTTCTCTGAAACTATGATGAGCATTTTTTTCTGAAATAGTATCCTTTTCCAAGGGAATTGATTTTACAGTTTGCATCATGCTTATATTCTTTTTCTCTTTTCATTTGCAATTTCTATTAAGCAATCCTTGTTAATTTATTTATATTTATTATCCTTGTTTTAGCTCAGATTATTAGTTAAACGATTGTGTGAGAGGCAATATGGAGTTTTACATGGAAATTCCATAGATACTATTTACCTGTGATAATTAAAACCTTTTAAAAAATACAGTAGCTAAGTAGTTTGGTAGAAATCTTTCAAATAATGTGCATAGTGTGTATGTGTGTGTGCGGTATGCTTGTTAGATAAATATATACACACACACACACACACGTATATATCATGCCAAATACATGTATGCTCATGAATGCATATAATTAAAAGAATGAGAAGAGTGAATAAATTTGAATAATCACTTTGTTTTTAGTTTTCTATCAATACATATAATTATATTCTTATGTATACATTTAACTAAAGATTAACTTTTTCTTCATTAAAACTGTAATATTTGTGGTAATACCAAATATTTGGGGAAATGCCAAATGATAAGGGTAGTGGAGATAATTTTAAAATGCATGTGCTATAAATAAACCTCATCCCAGGGATCTGTCAATTTGATAGTTTACATTTTTATGGTAATCAATCGTCATTATTACACATTGGTATTTAGTTCACTCTTACATTAAAAACATTTTTATATGTCTCATAAATAGGCCAGGCCAGTGAATATGTGAATTAGAATCAAGTCTGATTAAGACATAGATTGATAACTTAGCTTTAGGTCACTAGTCATATTTAGGCTCTAAGCCAAATTAAGTAATGTACAATTTCTTTAAATCACATTAGCCATTGACATAAGAAGACTTCACGTGGAAAAATTACTTCTCCATTGTAGTTTATGATTTTGTTATAAGCCTGAAGAAAGTGAGTTTTGCACATTGGTTAAAAGGCAGATGAGATGTGCAAAGCAGACATTGCCATACACATCTCAAGCCCTTAGTATAGATTGGCTTTTGATCAACAGCATGCTTTCTCTGACACTAATTAATAATTCTGGATATATATATATATATATATTTTTAAATTCAACACACTCATATGAAAACTCTATGGTAAATACATTTTATTTCAGGTCTAAAATTTTGTGACTTTAAATAACTTGGAAGTTTAAAGAAATAAAGTAAAACATATTATAAGGTAATATAAATGTATTAAAAGAACACTCTATCTCAAATGAACATACATCTTAACATTTATTGAATGTCCTTTTTTTCTTTTCTCTCCTGTAAGAAGTTATTCTTTATATTTTTAATCAATCATTTGTATTTTCTCTATTTTTACGTTTTACTCTCTCGTCCTCTTTCTCGTTCTTTCTTATTTCTCTTAGTAATTAAAGATTAAAATCTAAATAACAGGATATCTGATGTACACATATACTTTGTTAGAATGTTACACTCCCACACAGATGTTATTTCTCATCTCCCTCAAGTAAATAAAAGGCAATTCCACTCTTCTACTTTCTTGGTAAGTTACTTTTCATTCTTCCCCAAAAGATAAAACTTATTCTCTTTCTCCTATTCTACTTATTATAAATCTTTCTTTCCATTCCACCTAAATATAACAGAATCCTATCACTTTACCAGTTATTTCACTATATTGTTTTTTAAATGATGAATATCTCTGACCTCGATAACTACAGCAATCTTCTAAAAGTAACCACTCATCATCTTACCTATTTACACAGTGATGAGCAACCAAATTGTTAGGTAACATATGAAAAGAATTTCATTATTTTATTCAACAAGTTAGTCAACAAGCATGGTGCTTACTATCCATCAAGGCAATGTTCTAAGCACTGCCAACAAGAGGTCTCTATCCTTTGAAAGTGACATTTTAGTTAGATAGTCAACAATACTCAAATAAATAAATATACAAATATTCTCTGATAAGTAAGATACAAATAATCAAAATACGGCAATAAGCTAGAAAATGAATGAATGAGTCGACAGGTAAAAAAAAGAAGTTTCAGTTCAAGGGCAATAATTGCCAAAATGTCTGGTTATGTCTCCTTTTATAATACATAGCCACCCTAGAAAATGACTGCATGAACCTTTGGAGAAGGCTAGGAGTAAGCTTTGCAACATACATTTTTGCAATGTAGCAAGGTTCTTCTGTAAAGAATCCAGTTTCTTCTTTATTACAAGGGACTTTGGGTCTTTTACCTGGCTCAAATTTAGACTTTGGGGCTGTGTTTCTACAGTGGTGATTAAAATGAGAACTTCACACTGACAGGATCTAATCATGAGGAGTTCAAAAATTATATCATTTCATATCTTCTTTAATAGATGTTGGACTTAGAAATTAATTCAGTAGAAATTATTAATATTTGATGCACATAGGAAAGGAAAAATGTAATAAATTGTTATATATATATATATGAATAGATAATAGTATTACCTGTTGGTATTGTCTATGTATAATTTATGAATATGCAATGGCTCTCTAGTGTTTTTAGGGGGAAAGTACCTGATCTAGGTGTTATCCTTGGCTTAATTTTAAGACTCAATATCTGTGGCGGTATATTTATTTCCATCACAATCCTAACCCTCTGAAAAGTATTGGAGGAGAAAATAACCTGGCAAGAGACATAAAAAATATTAATAAAATTCTGTCATGTGACTGAAAGAGAATTACATATTGAATGCTAATTGTACATTATAGGAGTGTATGTGGAGTTTGGTCACAGACACGGAAGAATAAGGGATGATGCCTATGACTGGGTCCATCTATTCTGGTATTTTAACTCTCGGCTCATGGCTGACAAGTTGAATAATTGGAGAATATATATGTCGGTTTAAAACTGAATGTTTTGTTTTATGTGATCTGGAGCCACTATTTCACCAGGACATCTGAACAGTTTCAGAAAGAAAAATAATGGGCATCTACTCTTAGTTTCCCAAAACTGTAAAAGTAAATTAATTTTCCTTGTGACAAATTGTCAAAAAATAAACTGCCTACTCTTCATATAACACAGAGTTTGAAAACTGCATCTGATCTGATAAAAATAAAATAGTGGTGAATGGCATTTAAACATCTTTATAGTGACATATGTGCTTTTATTTTTTTACAACTGTGCTTGCATGTGACATGATAATTTTTTCAGATAATTACTTATTATTGATGAACAACATAATTACTCTTTGAGCAATTGCATGTATAATTTAGTGCTACTTATGCTCCTACAGCTGCTGCTACTGCAAGACCATACATGGTTTTTTATTGCTCTTTTAATATTTCTTTGTCTCATCCATAGATAGGGACATCTATTTTCTCTGGTTCTGTCTTGCCTTTATTTTTCCTCTAGAGCACATAATGTGTGAGGGAATAAATCACCTATGCCTTGTTTATCATGAGAAAGGATAGATTACATAGTTATATTCTTGTTTAAAAATATCTTAGCCATTTGACAATTATGAAGTTACTGTTTTAGAAAATTGTGTTAAATTGTGTTAAATATTACCGCCCCACTCATTATATATACTCCCATATTAGGAAGAAAGATAGAAAGGGAGAATGAAAAAGAAGGTGGGAAGGGAAAATTATAAAAATAGAAAGAATGTTAATAACACAAATAAGCACTTATGGAATATATTTTTCATGAGAGTTGAGAAATAGGTGGCAATCAATGGGTTATTTTAAAGCAATCATATAATCAAATGCTATTCTGTCCAGTACTTGCTTACTTGTATATCTCATCTTTAGATAGCATGTTCAAATTTTTAAATGTTTTTAGTGAAAATATGAAAAATTAAAACAATAAAATATTTTATGTAATTTTAGATAATGAATATTATTAACATTTTAGAGTACTATTTTTAATACATTTAACTAATTGTAGCATTTATTCATGTAGTATGTATGTTGGTTTTCCCAGATTTTTAAAGCTAATACTATTTAGCATGTACTGGGCCATGTTCTATGCTCCTCACAGGCATTGTCTCATGTCACCATCATATCGATCTCAAAATCACGTGCTACTATTACAAATGCAGCTTATTCTACAACCAGTTATTGCTGAAAATTGGACTCAAACTCAGGTTGAAGACGTTTTCAACTTTGGCTTTTAAAAAATGTATGTAATACTTCTAATAAGGATAATAAAACCTTAAACACAAGTCCTTATTAATCAAGAATAATATTTTTCTACAATATTTATAACAAAAAACAATTTAATATCATCAAAGGGAACAAGAAACCAAAAATAATTTATATTTTCAGTAATTCGACAAATGATTTTCATTCTTCTTATGTTCCTAGCTTTAACCATATTTGCTTAAACTCTTACATCGTGATGTTATAATTACATATAACTGTGTAATATGCTTTTTAAAATTTTTTCCAACATAATGTTTACACGGGAATGTCCTGTGTGAGAATCACTGCATACATTTTAACTTTAGTTTTATTTTTTCTTGAATTGCTCTTATTTCCAATTTATAAATATTATATATTATTTCTTACCAATAAGCCACTTATTAATTTCACATAATCATGCCAATTCAGTAAGATATGGGATTTGGATTAGCATTAAGTATATTTTATACGAGTATAAAATCTATAATGAAAGTAATAATAGAAATAATATTTAGATATTTTTCTTTTTTTTTGTTCCTTAGATTCCACATATAAGTGAAATCATATAGCATTTATCTTTCTCTGTCTGACTTATTTCATTCAGCATAATAACCTCAAGGTCCACCTATGTCATTGCAAATGGTAGGATTTCATTTTTTTAAATAGCTGAGTAATATAAAAAGAACAAACTAATAAAAAAACGACTCACAAATATAGTGGACAATTGGTGATGGACAGAAGGGAGGAGGGTTGGGGGGCTGGGAGAATGAGGTGGAGGGTTAAAGTACAAATTAGTTGTTGATAGAAGGTCATAGGGATGGGGAGCACGGCATAGGGAATGCAGTTAGCATTAATATATTGGCTAGGTGGAGGGCCAGGGGAGGGAGGGAGCAATTGGGGGGATTGTTTTATGAACTATATAGATGTCTAACCAACATACTGTATATTTGAAACTAATTTAAATAAATAAATTAAAAAATATTTTCCTTTTTCTTTAAAATTAAAATCTTAATATTATTGCAAAGGATTCCTCCCCCCCCCCTTTTTTTTTTAACACCAAGACTTGCTGTCTCAGAGTTAATTGGCTAGAAAAACCTGTTAATGCATTCATCACAAACATTTGTTCAGCTATGAGATTTTTAAGCTATATTACAATATATACCTAATCTAAAATCTGTTAATTACCTTTATATTTTCATATATTTCTTTAAAACTATTAAAGTTTTTCACAAATCACATATTTTTAAGTTTTCTTTTAAGAGAATCCCTGAGTATTTCAGGAACTAGTAAGAAAATTTTATTCCTAATCTTGAGAACAAAAGCTCTTTAAATGTAACTTCTTAAGTTTTAAGTGTGATGATAAAAAAAAAAAACCTGCATTTCAAATTCCAATATCTATATTATCCATTAAAGAAAAATAAAATTACCTGCTACTGCAATAACGAAATATATACTATCATACATTAAGTATTAATTGCATTAAATACTACCAATTATGATTTTCAAATAGAAGAAAACTCATGAGGAAAAAATATGGAGACAAAAAATGTTTTGTATATCCACACAAAACATGTCCATATAATGTTGATAGGATATTAATATTTGTCTACATTTAAACAAAGATTTCGTTATCAATTAATACTCCGCTCCCGCAGTTCTGAAGTCTTACCCCTTGCCCTGTGAAGACTGACCTTGTATCTCGTTAAGCATTTCTTTCTATTCTATAGCAACCTAGACCATGAAAATGATTAGTCAATCCTTTCTCATCAGTAAAATTCTCCTTTTCTTATATACCTATTATAAATCTTTAACAGCTCACATTTATCATTGCTGATGAGTAAAAAATATTTTGTCAGGACAAAATATGTATGCTACGTTACATTTATTTGATCCATTGCTGTGTAATCAAGGATAATTCAGATTATGGTTGTACTATTCTAGTGAAACACTGCCTCATTTACTACACTTCCTTGAACGAGTTTGCATTAAGATGCACACATTAACTGGAATTACTATTACTTGTTATTCTCATATTACTCTGTTTTCTTCCATGAATTTCATGGTGAGGCCTTGACAAGTTAGAACACTAAAATGCAGTATACAGATTTTCTATTAAAAAGGGAAATTTGTACTTTCTACAATCTCGGTATTTTATATTTATTGCCATAATAATTTGCATGTTTCTGTTTGTGTATGAGTGTATATAGCTGTAAGCATTGCCTATATTTGTCCTTTGCATTAATGAACTTGTCTTTATTGCATTTGTAAATTACAAAGGAAATAGAAAGGAGAACTTTTTTTTTTAATTTATTTACATCTAGCTACTATGCTGAGAAACATTTAGGAAAATATAGTGTAACATTAAAAGTAGCAGACATCAGTTATAAATCCAATCATTAGTAGGCACAAGGCTGTTCCTGCAGTAATGGCTAACCAACTTATTTCAACAAATGCTCCCTTTAGAGTTTCTTTTAATATTGTTTTGTAAACTATCTCTGATTACGTAAGGGTGGAGTTAATTAAGCAAGGACTACTTTGTAAAGAGAACATATAACGGCAATAAAATCTTTCCTACATTGCTGATTAAGACTGAGGGCACTTCTCTTAATATAATTTGTATATAAAGTATAAAGGCATTTGTATAACATCCTCTGTGCTTCTAATGTATCTATGTATTTTGTTCCATTTTAGATGGTCCTGACAAATAGGCTGGCCAAAGAACTGTTGGCTATATTCTTGCTTTACATTTTGATAACCGTTGAGAGCAGTGGTAGTAGATATTTTCCTTACTATTGAAAACTTTGCTCTGTAACTTATTTAGGTTAATGAAATATGAAAATGACACATGCCAATCAAAGTAGAATATCTGAAAAATAATGTAGCCCCACCAACTCTTCTTTCTTACATCAGGATAAATTATGTCACAGAGAGGGGCTATTTTTTAACTTGTATTCTTGAATGATGGCATTTCGGATTAGCAACATGACTGATTCAACAAAAATAAGCGAGAAGCAAAAAGTGGATGCTCATTGTTGCTGTGGAAGCTAAAAAATAATAATATTCTTCCCCCACCTTCTAATTTCTTCTAGATGGGCTAGAAATCAAATAAGAGACAGATTAACAGAAAAAAAAATCAAATTTTAATACCTGCATACGGGGAATTCACATAAGCACACAAATTCCAAAGACAGTGAGGTAAAATTCAGGCAATGTCATTTTGGACGAAGGAAAAAAGTAGGGAGTGGGATGTGATGGGATTTTAAAGAAGTAGGCAATTTATAGGTAGCTGAGAAAGAGCAGAACATGTACAGCACGTAAATTCTGGCATCCATGGGACATGGGTGATCTAGCTACCAGGGCCCTGCTTGGCATCTTCCTACTTATTATAATGAATTTAAAATAAGACTAAGGTGACATCCTAAGATTTCCTTCCTGAAGCAGGCCTTTCCCTTTGAATTTATTAGGCAGAAAAGGAGGGGGGTCAAAGGTTCTTTGTAACTCTTTTGTTCCTCAATAACCAGCTTAAAATCAATATCCACAAGGCAGCATTTAGGTGGCAAAACTTTGGTCCCTTTAATTATGAAGCTCTGGAAATTATTTCTTGTTCAATAGAAATGAGCATGATGTAGATTATTATGACTAATGTACATATACTACATTAGAATGACAATGTAGATCAGAAGCATCTCTGAATTTCATATTGTATATTTAAAAGAAAATTGTTTTAAACTTCCAGTTTTGGCTCTGATGTAAGAGTGTGGAAATTCTCATTACTCTGATTAAGCAAGAAAAACATGAATAAATTGAAAATCAGTAACTTTGCTTAGATTCGTCAGAGAATTGAGGTTTCAGGGAAAACCACCACCCCAAAAACTAGAAAGACAGGCACATACTGAGATTCAGAGCTGGGACCTGGTTACCAGAAACAGTAGCCACTAGAGCTACAAATAAGTAAGAACATCTAACAGGTAATTTTTAAAAATTCTAGTAGGCTGATTTACACTAGAGTGAGAGTGAAACACTCCTGGGTAGGGGTACAGACTTAGGGGGGCCCATCATTTTTGCAGTTTTATCCCTAAGAACTCCTGAATGTTCTTATAATGAATGCCAAGGAAAAAAAAATACATCACTCTTGCAAAGGGTGCGAAAAATGAACTATAAGATACATTCAGACTATTCCCTGTACAAAGGCTGTTCTCTATAGAAAAATAATTTACAGAGCCTTGTCCCACATAAATGGAAGGACATTTACCAAACTCTGTTCAGTCTTTCCTTCCTATCTGACCTGAGGGGGAGTAGAAGCTAAGAAATGTTTGTGAAGAAAATAGACAAGGGCATGAACACACTTAGATATAATATAAGATTACAGAACATTTCTCCTTCCTAATGCATTATTACTATATTGAAAAGTCCCCAGAATAACAACAATGAATTAGAACTGAAAGAACTGAAAGACACAGACCCTATCTAAGGAGTTCTTATGATAATCCAAGACAATAGAAGAGTCAAAAATAAGGACAATAATGAATTTGGGATTCCTCATCATGCACAGCTATATCAGAATTAAGCATAGTTCAAATTCCAGTGAAATGAACATAAAACCTACACACAAAAAAAGCCTTTTAACTCAGTTCATATTACCCAAAACATTTCTAGCATTTGACAATATAAGACATGCTAAAAGACAAATAAAAATAGTCAGAAGAGACAGTAAATATCAGAACCAAACTTTGATATGATAGATGTTAGAAATGACAAGTTAGGAATTTAAAATAATTATAATCAATGTTAATATTAATAAACTAATAAATAACTGTGGAATCATTACAATGGTAAACTCAAATAATAGTGAAGAGGAATTTTCCACTGCAATGGTTAACCTTGTAATCAGCTCTTTGTTCTGCTTCTGTAGAAATGCTTGCTGTATAAGCCAAAGGGCAGGGCAACCTCCTGATCAACTGAAGACTCACCCTCCCCTTTGCTTGTTCTGTCTAGATAACAGATGTATTGCCTTTGCTTGATAAGCCCTATGAAAGTAAGATTACCCCTGAGCTCGGGGACCAGACCTTCAGAGCACTAGCTCTTCTGGGACCGCTGGCATAATAAACCTGAGTTCTCCAACTCTCCGTGTCGTGCTTGGTTTCTCACTGGCCTAATTTTTCTGCAATAATTGGACTATTTGAAGGAGAAGAAAGAGAAAATTGAGTGAAAATATATTGAAATAATAGTAACCAAGATATTTCCAAAATAAATGACAATCAACAAACCACAGGTGTAGGAATCTCAAAGATAAATACTAAAAAACTTACACCTAGATATTTCACACTCAAACTGCTGAAAACCAAAAATGATGTGAAAATTTCAAAAGAAACCAGCGGGAATGAGGGCAATTTAAACATATGTATTACAGTAGGTTTTATTAGAAACTATGCAAGTAGGAAGAGCAGAGTAAAATTTTTTAAGGTATTAAAATTTTAAAAACAAAACAAAAGCCATCTACTTAAAACTCTATATTTAACTAAATTGGCCTTCAAAAGTAAAAGTGAAATAAAGGCTTTCTCAGACAAACAAAAACAGAGGTAATTCATTGCTACCACCCTAGACTACAACAAATGATAAGAAAATTTTCACAGAGAATAAAAATAATATAGGTCAAAAAGATGGAACTACATAAAGCAGAGAAAAAATAAAATGTTAAAATTAAATATTTTAGATCAATTGAGACTAAGGAAAATAAAGAATAACTGTTTAATAATAGGAATAATATAGTCTGTCATTATATCATGTAAACAACTGAAATGAATTACAGCAACGTTATGAGATGGGAGAGATAAACTCAGAATACTCTTACAAAGTGACGACGCCATGTGTGAAGCAGTATGCTGTTATTTAAAGGTTTTGTTACAAATAGTTTTGCCGTAAATGTATATTGCAAAACCTAGGGCAACAAGAACATTTTAAAACAATAACAGAGCAGGAGCGTACAAAAAAGTTACAAATATGGTAGATATTAATTCAAATATATCAATAACAGCTTCTAGTGTGATTGGTTTAAATGTACCAATTAAAATACAGAGATTGCCAGAGTAAATTTGAAAAAGCAAAACCCAATTATCTGTTTCTATAAGAATCTACAAATATAAAGATTCACATATGTTAAAAGTAAATGGTATAGAGACAGATAAACTTGTTCACACTAATCAAAAGAAATCTGGAGTTAATATATTAACCTCAGGCATGACAGACTACAGAGCAAGGAAAATCAAGAGAGGTGTTACATGATAATAAAATGTCAATTGTCAAAGAAGAAATAAAATTTTTAATATATATGTACCTAATGAAAAGGTATAATAGGTGAAGCAAAAACTCATACAGCTGCAAGGACAAATAGACAAATTTAGTATTATAGCTGAAGACTGCAATAGCTACTTCTTAGACTTTTGTAGATCAAGCAGATAGAAAATCAGTGAAGACATAGTGGGCCTGTAGAGCATTATTGATAAATATGATCTGACACTTAGAGAATACTCCATGCAACAACATAAAGATACATATAATTCTCACGATCATATGGAACAGGGAAAGAATGAGTTGTGTGGCTCCAGGGCAAAGGCTGAAGTGTTGGCTGCCATAGTTCCTTTGTCTAGCCCTTCTCCTGTAAAGCCTGCAGGTGAAAGCCATCTTGTCTGTGTTAAGCCTTCCCCAACATGGCCAAAACTGAATCTGCATAGGCCTGATGAGATCTGCTTGCTCCACCCCGTGACTCCCTGAGACCCCACACTACCCAACTTGCAAATTTCCCCCGCCCCAACCACTGCAGCAATTCTTGTGGTTACTGAGCAACAAGCCCTATCTGGGCACACAGGGCACCTACTATATAAGACCACCTGCCTAAGAGTGGGAAATACAGCAGATCTACCCAACAAATAAAAACAAACTCAGAGAGGCAGCCAAAATGAGAAAACAAAAAATCATGTCCCAAATTAATGAACAAGAGAAAAACTCCAGAAAAAAGGACTAAATGAAATGGAGGCAAGCAACATACCAGACACAGAGTTCAAAACTCTGGTTGTAAGGATGCTCAATGAACTTAGGGGAAAAAAATATGAGCTCAATGAGAATTTTAATAAACAGATAGTAAACATAAAAAAGGACATAGAAAGAAGCCATAAAAAGAATCAGTCAGAAATAAAGAATACAATAATTGAAATAAAGAATACACTAAAAGGAAACAGCAGTAGATTGGATGAAGCAGAAGATGAAATCAGAGATTTGAAAGATAAGGTAATAGTAACCAGTCAATCAGAACAGCAAAAAGAAATAAAGAATTAAAAAAAAAAATAAAGATAATTTAAGGGAACTCATGGACGACATCGAGCATAGCAACATTCATATCAGAAAAGTACCAGAAGGTGAAGAGAGAAAGCAAGGGATTAAGAACCTAGTCGAAGATATAATGACTGAAAACTTCCCTAACCTGGTGAAGGAAATAGATGTATAAGTCCAGGAAGTGCAGAGATTCCTAAACAAGGTGAACCCAAGCAGCCCCACGCTAAGACACATCACAATTAAGATGGCAAAGGTTAAAGACAAAGAGAGTCCTAAAAACAGGAGGAGAAAGGCAGCGAGGGCTCTCCCATTAGAATGACAGCCAATTGCTCAACAAAAACTTTGCAGGCCAGAAGGGATCAACACGAAATATTCAAAGTGATGAAAAACAAAGACTTACAACAAAGACTACTCTACCTAGCAAGTCTATCAATTAAAATTGAAAATGAGATAAAGAGCTTCCCAGACATGAAAAAGGTAAAAGAATTCACCACCAATAAACCAGTATTATAAGAAATGTTGAAGAATCTTCTTTAAGAAGAAGAAGGGCAAGAAAAAAATAACATAAATCCGATTAATAAAATGACAATAATTATGTAACTATCAATAACCACTTTAAATGCAAATGGAATAAATGCCTCAATCAAAAAACATAGGGTAGCTGAATGGATAAGAAAACAAGACCCATAAACATGCTATCTATGAGAGATGCTCTTCAGATTAAAAGACACACATTGAAAGTAAAACAATGGAAAAAGATATTTCATGCAAATGGAAATGAAGAAAATCTGGGGTAGCAATACTTATATCAGACAAAATAGACTTTAAAGCATGGGCTATAATAAGAGACATAGGACATTGGATAATGACAGAGGGGGATCAATCCAAAAAAAGGATATAACCCTAATAAACATTTATGCACCCAACACAGGAGCACCTAATTATTTAAAGCAAATATTGACGGACATAAAGAGAGACTGATAGCAATGTAGAGACTTTAATACCCCATTAACACCAGACAAATAATCTCAACAAAAAAGCAGCAGCCTAAATGATACATTAGATCAGAATGATTTAATTGTTATTCTTAGAGCTTTTCACCCTAAAGCAGCAGAATATACATTCTTCTAAAGTTCACATGAAACATTTTCCAATGTTAGGCCACAAAAGAAGTTTCGGTAAATTTAAGAAGACTAAAATTATATCATGTGTCTTCTCCGACCATGATGGTATAAAACTAGATATCAATTATAAGAAAAAAACTGAAAAATACATGAATATATGGAAGCTAAATAGTATGCTACTAAACAATGAATGGGTTAATAATAACATCAAGAAAGAAATCAGGATAAATGAAAATGAAAGCACAACATCTCAAAATTTATGGAACACAGTGAAAATAGTCCTAACAGGGAAAGTCATAGCAATACAGGCCTAAATCAAGACACAAAAAAAGCATCTCAAATGAAAAAAAATCAACCTTACACATAAAAGGAATTCGAAAAAGAAGAGCAAATAAATCCCAACATGAGTAGAAGGAAATAATAAAATCAGAGCTGAAATCAATGAAATAGTCTAAAAATACAGTACAAACAATTAATAAAACTAAGAACTGGTTCTTTTAAAAGGTAAACAAAATTGATAAAACTTTAACCAAACTCATCAAGAAAAGAAGAGAGAGGACCCAAATAAATAAAATCAGACGTGAAAAAGAAGTAACAAATGACTCCACAAAAATATAAAAGATTGTAAGGAAATACTATAAAAAATTATATGCAACAAATTGGGGAATCAGGTAGAAATGTTCCTAGAAACATATAATTTCCCAAGACTGAGTTAAGAAGAAACAGAAAATCTGAGCCAACCAATTATTACTAATGAAGTCAAATCAATAATCGAAACCTCCCAAGAAACAAAAGTTACAGACTGGATAGGTGAATTTTACCAAACATTCAAGAAGAATTAACACCCCTTCTTCTCAAACTATTTCAAAAAATCCAAGAGGAAGAAAGGTTTCCAAGCTCATTTCATCCTTACCCTGATTCCAAAACCAGACAAAGACATTATGAAAAAATAAAATTATAGGCTGATATTACTGATGAACAAAGATTTTAAAAGATTCTAAACAAAACAAGAACAAACTGAATTCAGCAATACATTAAAAATATCATGCATCATGATCAAGTTGGATTTATTCCTGGGCTACAAGGTTGATTCAATATCCCGAAATCAATTAATGTGATACACCACATTAACAAATTGAAAGATAAAAATTATATGATCATATCAATTGATGCAGAAAAAGCACTTGACAAAAATCCAGTATCCATTTATGATAAAAACTCTCAAGAAAGTGGAAATAGAGGGAACATACATCAACATCATACTCAATGGGGAAAGCTAAAAACGTTTTCTTAATGTTAGGAACAAGACAAATATGTCCATTTTAAAAGAGTTTTATTCAAGGTAGTATTGGAAATCCTAGCTGGAGCAATCAGTCAAGAAAGAGAAATATAAAGGCAATCACATCGGAAAGGAAGAAGTAAAACTGTCCTTATTTGCAGATGACATGATATTATATTTAAAAAACCGTAAAGATTCCACCAAAAAGCAGTTAGAACTGATAAATGAATTTAGTAAGGTAGCAGGATACAAAATTAATATTCAGAAATCAGTTGCAATTTTATACAGCAATAATGAACTTTTGGAAAGAGAAATTTTTTAAAAATTCCATTTGCGATTGCAATAAAATAGCTAGGGATAAATTAAACCAAGATGGTAAAAGACCTGTAATCAGAATATTATAAGTAACTAAAGAAAGAAATTAAAGGAGATACAGATAATTGGAAGCATATACAGTGTTCATGGATAAGTATAATTAACATTGTTAAAATGGATGTATTACCCAAAGCAATCTATAGATTCAATGCAATCCCTACCAAAATATCAATGGCATTTTTCACAGAACTGGAACAAATAATCCTAAAATTTATATGGTACTCTAAAAAATCCAGAATCGCCATAGCAATCTTGAGAAAGAAGAAAGTTAGAGGTATCACACTACCTGGTATTAAACTATACTGAAAGGCTATTGTAATCAAAGCAGCATGGTACTGGCCTAAAAACGAACACATATGTGAATGAAAAGAACAGAGTGACCAGAAATAAATCCAGACCTATATGGCCCTTTAATCTATGACAAATGAGGCAAAAATATACAATGGGGTAAAGACAGTCTATCCAATAAATGGTGTTAGAAAACCTGGAGAGATAGATGCAAAAAAAATAAATAAATAAATAAACTGAAATACTTTCTTACACCATATACAAGAATAAACTCAAAATATATTAAAGACTTAAATGTAAAAGCCAAAACCATAAAACTTTTTAGGAGAAAACATAGGCAATAAATTATCTGACATTATTCTTAGTAATATTTTTTTTCTGATATGTTTCCTCAGGCAAGGAAACAAAGAAAAAACAAACCAATGAGACTAAATTAAACTAAAAGTTTTCACACAGCAAAGAAAATCATCAACAAAACAAAAAGACAACCTACTGAATAGGAGATATTTGCCAATGAAACATCTGATAAGGGGTTAATATTCAACATTTATAAAGAACATATAAAACTTAAAAACAAACAAACAGAAAAAAAAAAACAACCCAATTAAAAAATGGTCAAAAGATCTCAATAGGCATTTCTCCAAAGAGGACATACAGATGGCCAATAGACACGTGAAAAGATGCTTAATGTCACTAATCATCAGAGAAATGCAAATGAAAACCACAATGAGATATCATCTCATACCTGTCAGAATGGCTATCATCAATAAATCTAAAAACAAGTGTTGGTGAGGATGTAAAGGGAACCCTCGTTCACTGTCAGTGTGATTGCACATATGCATAGCTATTATGAAAGACATTTTTGAGGTTCCTCAAAAACTTAAAAATAGAACTACTTTATGACCAAGCAATTCCACTTCTGTGTATTTATCTGAAGAATATCAAAACACTAATTGGAAAGATTTATGCACCCCTATGTTCACTGCAGCATTATTTACAATAGACAAGATATGGAAGCAACCTAAGAGACCATTAATAAACAATTGGATATTACGTGGCCATAAAAAATAAAATTTACTATATGCAACAATATAAATGAACCTAGAGGGTATTATTCTAAAATGAAATAAATCAGACAGAGAAAGACAAATATCATGTGATTTTGCTTAAATGTGCAATCTAAGGAACAAAACAAATGAATAAACAAAACAAAAAAACAGATGCAGAGAACAAAGTGGTGATTGTCAAATGGGAATAGGTTGTGGGGCGAGGTGAAAAAGATGGAGGAATTAGGAGGTAAAAATTGTTAGTTACAAAACAGTCATAGGAATGTAAAGTACAGCATAGGAGAAATAGTCAATAATATTATAATAACTATTGTAATAACTATGCACAGTGCCAGGTGGGTACTAAACAAATTAGGAAGATCACTTCATAAATTATATAAATGTCTAACCACTATGCTGAAACTAATATAAAGTTGACTGTCAATTCTAATTGAACAATAAAAATTTTAAAAAATAATAAAATAAAAATTAATTAAATTTTAAAAATCACATGGAACATTCACAAAGAGAGACCACATTCAGAGCCATAAATATACCTAACTAATATAGAAGGATGATAATCATATTAAATATGTTTTCTAACCACAGTGGGATTAAAACAGAAATCAATTACAAAAAGAGATCTGGGAAATCCCCAAATATTTGGAGAGTAAACAACACATAAGTTAATAGAACACATATCAAAAAAAATCTCAGAAAATTTTTTAAATATTTTGAAACAATATAAATGAACATAATTTTATCAGAATTTATGAAACTTAGCAAAAAAAACAATGCATAGAGAAAATTTTATCAATTTAAATGCTTACATTGAGAATACTGCAAATTTTAAAATCATGATTCCAGGCTTGCACCTTTGGAAACTAAAGTAAGAATGTTTTAAGCTGAAGACAAATAACGGAAAATAAATAATAAAAAATAAATCTAAAATTAACATAATATTGTATGTTTCTGGTCACTGAAAAATAAACTAAAAAAAGAAAAATGAATTATGAGAAAATGTACAGCAAAAATTAATGAAACTGAAAATAGTAAAACATGTAGGCTATCGGTGAAACCAAAACCTGATTCTTTCATAAGAACAATAATCTTCTAGCTGGCTTAATGTAGAAAAAAAAAAAAATTAGTTATCAAGATCAGTAATGAATAAGGAGTTAACACTCCTGATTCCACAGACACTAAAATACTAAAACACTTTTGTAAAGAAATACTATGCCCGCAGAAATGATACACAGATAATATAAATTAATTCCTTTAAAGAAACAAATTTAAAAACTCGTATAAGGAAAAACAGATAATCTTACAAGGCTTACACGTATACAGTCACATGTCACACATTTGATGTTTTGGTCAACAACATTTTGAATCACATATAGAGTGGTCCCATAAGATTATAATGGAGCTGAAGATTCTGTAAGAAATGGAAAGATATTTTCTTTAGGAGAAATTTTTTTTTTTCTCTCTCTCTCTCTGATGAGAGCTGTATCTGTAGGCCTTGGCAATAGATTCCCTCTCACTCACAACACCTCAATTTTGAGTGCACAGATTACAGCCCAATCAGTCCGCCACTGACCTGTTTGACACAGTGGAGCCCGAACCCCCAGTGCTACATACCCAGAGGGCATGAGAGCCTCCCTAGAACTAGAATGGTGATCTTCAGAGTGCATTGCTGTAAATTCTTGTTGAGGACCCCAGATGCTGTACAAGGACATAGGTCCACAGGAGCAATCTTAACAAGCATTAACTGTCATTACCACTTTAGTAAATGCTATAGTAGTATGGAGCCAGCCTGTCCCTGCGCTTTGGAGATATTTTCATGTGGCAATCCTGTAAAGCCTAAGTGTCCTTTCTCCCTTCAATGCAAGGTCAGTGAGACCTCTTTGTTCCAGACAGGGTCAAGAGAACCAAAAACAAGTTCCAAAGTTGAATATTGAGTCCTCAGTTCTACATCCTCTCCATGCTAAACGCCATTTTTTATGAATACCACAAAGTTCTTTAATCTGACCACTGCTCTAACATGTAATAGCTAAAACCACATTATGACTGTCCCCTGTTTTCCTTTATCTATCCATCTTGATTTCTTACTCCTACGGATCCTCAGGCCACCTTTAATTCCTTCCTGACATTCACTATCAGGGTTACTTATGCCTTACCCACCCAGTTTCTCCTCAATATTTATAAGCAATCTAGCCCCCAGCCTGGTGATGGAGCAGTATTGACAGCTTCGGTGTTCTATTTCTATCCTTGTTGAAAGGAAACAGGAGGAGGGTTTGTAGGACAGTGTTTCTAAAGCCTGCAGTGGTGTATAGTAACGTCCTAGAACTTCAGAGTCACTCACAACTTATTCAGTGACACACAGAGCAATTTCCAAGCTTGCAAGTTCCATTTATGGTAAGTACCCTATATAATAGAATCATTTTTTTTTTTTAAAAAAACCTTTTATACTATAGTTTTATTGTACTTCTCTATGTTTAGATACATGAATACCAGTGTGTTACAATTGCCTACAGCATTTAGTACAGTAACATGCTGTACAGGATTATAGCCTAGGAGCAATAGGCCATATCATATTAGCCTAGGTATGTAGTAAACTATATGTAGTAGGCTTAAATGTATATTGCTAGGTGAAAGAAGTTCATTTGAAAAATGACATACTGTATGGTTCCTATTACATGGCATTTTGGAATGGACAAAATTAAACGAATAGTAAAAAGATTAGTGGTTTTCAGGGAGAGAAGAAATGGAGGTGAGGAGGTAAGGACTGAATAGATAAATCGAAGAGAGTTTTTAGGTGGTAAAATTATTATCTATGTTACTGAAATGCTGGATACATGACACTATGCATTTGCTAGGGCCATTGAACTTCACACCATAAAGAGTGAATCTTAATGTATGCAATTTTTTTTAAAAAATTAAGAGATAAGGGAATCCCAGGATTGAACGAGATTGAAACAAAACAATCTAACTGTATGAAAAATGTATGAAACAATCTTACTGAAAGGGAAATATTGCTTCCCTAAGTAATTTTGGAAATGCGTAGAGGCTATAAGACTAAGCCAAAATGAACTGCACACAAGCTTTGCATTCTAGCTTATAAAGCTGTTTTGTATAGGGGTACAAGTCAGGTTAACGATTCTGATGCTGCTGTTATTCATGCATGCTGGAAGGAAACAATTAAACTTTTGAATAATAAATGCTAGGATCCAGGGTACTCACAGTTGGAATGGAAGGTAAGCAAGAAAAAAGAAGGCTAGAATGATGCATGTGGTAATGGATTAATTTTGGAGTCACCCATATAAGCTCATCTCTGGCTTAATATAGATACATCTCATTAAATGGAAAAATAATTATGTATGTGTATATACATAATTTAATATACTCACATGTATTCCTTTATCTGTCAGCTAAAAAGGTCTAGAAGAAACACTGTCCCAGTAGCAAAAATTACACCTGTTATCCAGATCTTGGTTTCATGATTTTCCAAAAAAAGAAGCCAGTTAATGAATAAATGGGTGATTCTGTGACTGAGACAAGAAATATGTGACAAGTCTTAAGAAGTTTCTAGTGCCACTAAATAAGGACTTACTAAAAAAACAAATCATATTGATGAAAGTAAGTTAAAGATATACAGGAAACAATGAAATGAGCTCTCAATGGCTAAAGGTAGAATGAATAGAGCAACAGAAGAATGGAATGTTAGATTTCAATGGTAACTATGCAATAAATATCCATAGATCTAGACTTAAGTCAGGAAAGAAGGAATAGAAGAAGGAACCAAGAAAGGAAGGACGAGAACAAGAAAAAAAGGTAGGAAGAAAAATGGAAAGGAAGGAAGGAAAGGAAGAAAGAGAGGGAGGGAAACACAAAAATACTCCCCCACCACCACCACACAGAACGATATCATTGTCTTAGAAACCTACTCATAGTTGAAGGGTAAAATATTCTGCGAATGGATACAAAGAAAGAAAAGAAACTAAATATTCTTATTTGCTAGTACAAAGGCCTAGAGAAAGGAGCAAGAACACCCTGCCTGGGGTAAAGTGAAAAATATCTGATTAAAGCATTAGCAAATATTGCTGATAGAATAGAACTAGATAATGGGGTACACTAAAATGATATAAAGACTGCTCTTTAATATAATTTATTTTTCTCTACTTGTGTACCATTAAGAACATGTAATAGAACTTTTATTTCTGCCTAATAACATTAACATTTTTAAATGTTTAAGTAATTAATATAAAATTATTTTTAAATGCGTTGAAGTAGATTAAATGATGTGCACCTTGCTATCTATACCAATATATATATATATATATATATATATATATATATATATATATATATATATATATATTTTTTTTTTTGTTGTTTACAGAATGGGAAGAAAATACAGCAAATTCTTAAACTAGCATGGACCTGGATGAAGAACTCAGGTAGCATAATGAGTGATAGCAGGCATTACATCCTGTTTAAACATCCAGTGACCAGAATATTTTGTTGATTATTTTATTTGATTTTTTCCTCCTTTGCAATGATACTTTGATGGTGTTTCTTCATTCTTAAACCTCAGTTGAACTCCTTGAACATATCCCTCCTATACTACATTTTTTAAAAACACATTTTCCAGTTTTGATTCTTAGAGCTTCGTACTGATATTTGAGTACCAGTTTTTTTGTTTGTTTGTTTGTTTTGTTTTTCTGAACCGTAGTAACTTGCCTATGATATCTGGTACTGAATACTTTATCAGTTTTTGTCACCCTGTTCCTGTTATGACCCACTATTCAGTCTTCAATCATGTCTCTTCTAACATAATTGAATATGTGAGTGTAGGGGTAAATGATAGACAAATCTCAATGTGTTCTGAAGCTTAAAAGGTTTGAACAAGATTTGTTAGTGAGGCCTGGAAAAAGAGAATATTCTGCAAGTTTCGGATATACAACAGTCAATAACAGTGTACAGTTTGAGGAGTTTTGCAGACACAATGGATAATTGAAATTAAGTCTATTGAGGAAGAAATTTGTCACAATACAGTGCATTCAATAATGTCTGGCACTTTAAATGTAGATAAATGATCATAAGTAGAAAGTTTTGGAATCTATTATTATGTCCAGGATATCTGTTTGGTCATTTGTAAAATTAGTTAAACTGCTTCTTTCTTTTTTTTTCTTTTTCTTTTTTCAGGATGTACCCATTAGTGGGGAGATAGAAGCCAATGCCAAAAGTTTAATGCCCCACTTCTCCTTTCTCAAAATACCAATGTCCTACTTCTTCCTGTATGCATAATCTTAGTTAGTTTTGTGTAGAACAATATTTACATGGAATATTAGACATCAATAATAATGTCTTTTGGAAGCACAAATGCTTAAATGCCTCCCCTAGTAGTGAATTGCCAAATGGAATGATGGACCATGTTAAGTCAGGCCCACAATTAGATATTTTAAATACAAAAATACAAAAAAGTATTTTTAACAATGTCTCCTAAATCATTGTCCCACATTAAATGACATACGGGGAAAATTATTAAAATCCAGCTTATCTAATATATGAATATAAAAAATACAGTTTACTGTTCACCTTAAAATAGTTATGGTAATATCGTAATTAATGGCTTTTACAATTTAAAATGTAAACATTACTAAAGTCTTAAATCACTAGTGTAAGAATGAGAAAAATTTACCTAGTTATATATAGTTTTATATTTTTACAAGTGTATATTCCAATTGTTTCATATTTTAGCTAGCAAAACCACAGTAAATCATTTCAGCAAATAAGTAAAATTTTTTCAATGCTATTTATTAAAAAATATAAAACTATATAATGGTTATATTTTTTCTGTAATGTAATGTTTTTCTTTTTTTTTTTTTATTTATACCTTCAAGATAAGCTTCTATTTTCAGACTCTTATAAAGGTAAGCAATGTTGAGAACAAATATTTGTGTGAAATTTGACCTAAACGACTGCAAAATATCTAGGTACAATTAAAAACTAAATATTATTTTAGAGTCATCCTTTACTTTATATAATTCAATTTCTAAATTCAGTAATTTTCTTTTTCCAGAAAATTTTAAAATTTTCCATCTACCTTATAACTCTAATGAAGACTTATTTGCCTAGCACTGGACTATTTATTTTTACACAGATGGCTTCACTTAATCTTTTAGCTATTTAATGAAGTATAACCATTTTCCCATTTTATAGATGAGGAATACCAGGCTAGAGAAATTATATATAATTTTTCCAATGTCAGATGTCTAATAAGTGATATGTAATGAAGAAAAAAATAACATTCCCTCTATCCTTCTGAGTCCTAAGCTGAGTTCTCTATAATAAAAGATTAACAAAACCAACAAAAGTTTATTACCATGTTTTCTTCACATATCTCTGGAAGATATCCAGGGAAAAATAAGGAATTCCCCAGGGTGGCTAGAATTCAGACTTAAATACCATCTTAATAGGGAAATGGGAAAGAGAATGTAGGCCTCTTATGGAAGAATAAATTATTTTTAGGAAAGATGAATGGTCCCTTAATATTACAGATAGGAGATGTGATAGTTTGTGTAAGAGTTTGTTTGGAGGTGGTATCACTTCTAGTCTCCTCTCCTTGTAATAAGAGTTAATTTTCTCTGGTGATGAAACTCCAGGGAGGGGACTTAAAGCAATTCAGTTCCTTCTGGAGGATCTGTCTTCAGGCAGATAAGGGAAGTACAGAGAAAGCCTCTCCATGAATTTGTCGTTTCTCAAGTGCTTATTTGAAAAGCTCAAAATAGTCGATATATCAAAGTGGCATATTTTGGGGTGGCATGTCATGAACTTGTACAGTCATATTTGGGGGTGATATATTTTGCTACCCTTGGGCAATCCTAGAGATTTTGATTATCCAAACATGCTCTTGAACACTGTATTATATCTCTCTGTCATCCTTATTCTTCATGCTCGATTGGTTGAGAAACTCATTCATTCATTCTTTCATTTATATGTCCATTGGTTCATCCATGAAAGTTGAATAAATTTACTGGTAGTCCTGAAATTTCAGTTGAGCATCCCATTGGTCAAGTTTGGCACACAGATATGTTTGATTTGGCATGGAAACTTGTTTTGTTTTAATTGAGTCAACTAGAAATATTAAAAATTTGGAGAAATCCAAATTCCTTGTTTCTCCTTGAAAATTCAGAAAATACAGAAAATTGAGCCTGAAATTATACATAACAACAAACAACTGAAGCTCAAGGACTCTTTCAATGAGACATGCCACAGTCCTGATCTTTTCTTATGGAAACTTTGGTATTTGTGTATGTTTTAGTGGCAGCTTAGATTACATGCTCACCAATACTTGAAAATTAACAATTTTATTAGGAACATGGAGGGATTTAGCTACTTTTTGTGGATTTCAGTAAACTCTAGTATATATAAAAGAAAAAAGAAACATCACAGTCTTGCATTAGTCTTTTCAATCTAGTGCCTACATCCATGATTGCTGGGTGTCAGATGATTCCATGTCATGATAGATTTTAAAAGTTAACTTTTTCAAGCTATAATCAGTGTTCAAATTCAAGGAGTCAGTAAGAATAAGAAAATATATTATTAGCAGCTCAGAAGATTTATCAAAATAGAATAAACCTGAATTCTTCATTCCACTAAAATATTTTCTGTTGTAATCTCTGCCTTAGAAAGAAATAGACCTCTATATCTTCAAGCCCTATCTATATTAAGGCATCATCCATTAGGATGCAGCTTGAGGCAGGGACCAGATTAGCCAGGCATCTCCATCTCAGTCTACTGTTTCAAAACAAAGGCCACAGAAGTAGCCAATCATTAGTCAAGCTCTAGGCACAGTTTAGAGACTTACTTCTAAGACAAAGAACAATGTTCAGATTCAAAATGCTTTCCTATTACTCAACATGAACAACAAAAAAAATGTGTGGTTTGGGTTGCTACATTATATTATGCCCAGAGATTTAAAACACAATTTGTCTATTATTCTAACAAAATTTATGGCCATAGAAATCCCAGTCCTGGCATTAAGTGTCTTATACAAATATGCAACCATTGAGGCAGCCTCAGAAAGCACTGAAACCTTTAGTGCTGATATCTTCCTATTAGGCAGAACCAAGTTTGTCCAAACTGACTGACAAAGAATTTACTACGTGACCAATGGAGCAAATTGTTACTTACTTGACTCAGGGTAAGCCTGACAAAATAATAAAACTAGTGGCAACTATATGTTTTTTCCTATATTTTTCAGCCTAGGTTTTGTGCAGAAACAAACATCCTAGGAATCTCAGTGGCTTCAGTGATATTAGAGAATGAAGCAAGAGAAAAATTTGAGACAGAAAAATAGGTAAAAAAAAATATTTTTTAAAAAATGCCATCAATAGAAGTAAATTGACAATATTTTCCTTTAAATTTTTAGTAAGAGAAACAATAAAATACACATAGTAATTTTTCCAAGTAAAAAAAAAACAAGAATTGGGAATGCAGTATAGAATGAATGATGGTTAATATTCGGTGTCATCTTGACTAGGCGAAGGGATGCCCAGGTAGTCAGTAAAATGTAATCTCTGGGTGTGACTGTGAGGGTGTTTCCAAGTAAGATTAGTATTTGAATCAGCAGGCTGCGTAAAGATCAGCGCTCACCAACAAAAAAGTGGGCAGTATCATCCCATCGGTCAAGGCCCCAAATAGAACACAAAGGTGAATTCCTGCTTTTTTTTGAGCTGGGACAATCATCCCCTCCTGCCTTGGGGGTAGCAGGGCTCCTGGGTCTCAAGGCTTCAGACACTCAGATTTACACCAGTAGCTCCCCTTTCTCAAGCTTTGGGCCTGGGGTTGGGCACTGACCCATTGGCTTCCCTGGTTCTCAGGCCTTTGGATTTGGACTGAATCATATCACCAACCTTGGCGATTCTCCAGTTTACAAAAGGCAGATTATGGGACTTCACCTTCGTGACTGCATGAGCCAATTTTTATAATAAATCTTCTCTTACGTGTGTGTGTGTGTGTGTGTGTGTGTGTGTGTGTGTGTGTGTGTACCCTACTGGTTTATTTTTTCTGAAAATATTAATCAAATAGTCACAGGAAAAAATATAAAATCACAAGTATGATAAATAAAATCAATTAAAAGTATATAGCAGGGGATCCCACCCTGAGGGTCAAGGAGAACTTCTCTGATTAAATGGCATCCAATCTGAGTCAGAAATTTTTAAGAGCAGGAAAGTATTTAATTTAAGGTGCAGTGGTCATATGTGCAAAGGGAATGAGATGAGAAAGAGCACGGCACCATGAAATAAATGATAGTTCTACTATAGAAAAGGGAATTTTAATTGCCTAACAAAACTCTACCCACTTGCAAGCTCTTTAAAAGATATCTCTATGGAAGTTAAAGTATATGCAATTTAGAGTAAAAGCAGTGGGCTAAGATATTAAGAAAAACATAGTTACATATTTGAATTGGATTTATAGAACCATATATTAGACTTCTCAGGAAGAGTGGTGTTTTGAGAGGGACTGTTGAACTAAGAGTCAGTGGGGTTCTAGGGAACTGAACAAGGAATCATAGGCCGGTTTTCATTCACTTTTTTAAAAAATAAAATGACTGAGAAAAAATAGTCACTGAAGACAGTGGATTAAAAAGCAATGTCTACAATTAATTTTATAATATTAAAAATAAGACCAACTACTAAATCTATATAACACAAACATTCTTCACTACTTCCATCTGCATCACCCCTTAGTTTTCATAGCATCCTACTTGGTGATCGCACATCCACTCTCTTCTTCTTACCGTTTAATGTCCACATGAGGGATTTAGTTAAGTTATAAGACAGATCACATCACTCTTAAGCAAAATCCTCCAACTGCCTCCTATATAACTCAGAAGAAAGCTCACGGTCCACAGTGTCCTACATGACGTGCCTTCCTCACTCATTTTCAGATATCATGTTTATATCTGAAGTCCCCCCATCCCTAAGACCTCTACACTCAAGGTTCCCTCTGTATTCAATATACTTTCTCCAACTATATGCTTGGACCACTATCCACTTCATTCATGTCTCTGCTAAAATGATACATATAAAAATAGATTTTTCACAATAACCCTGCCTAAAATAGCAATCCCATTACTTTTAATTATCTTTTTTCTAGCCATTATCTTTATAGTTATGTGTCTACTTTTTGTTCACTGTCTGATCTCCACTGTTAGAATGTATGTTTATGGGAGCAGGAACTGTGTTTACTTCAATGCTGCATCCTCAGTATGGAGAAAATTGCCTAGGATGTTATAGGCACCGAGTACGTGTTATAGGCATTTAGTGCTAAATGGATGAATATAAATAAACCGACTGAAGAGAGTTTGTTACCTATTAAGAAATATTAAGCCTCATAAATAACATGTGTTTTTATTAAGATAATCCTGGTTTACTATTGGTAAAATGTCAATTTTCTGAATTATTCTTTGCATACATGCCATCTCAAAGGAGTTTGGTTTGGTCTTCTGAATCTCTGATGTTAAAGCTTAGATGAATATGGAAGGACTTTGCCATGGAAAAGCTATGAAGTGTGAGCTGCTGTGGAAAGGTATGAATATGATGAATTATGCTCCAAAGCTAAAAATGAGTTGAGAAATTTTTCTTTGTTTTAATGCTACGTACACCTTTTCTTTCCCCTCCATTAGTGTGAATAATTGAGAATTAGATATATATTTAATCATTTTTGCTCATGCTTTTCTGAATTCTAACAATTGAAAAATCATGTAATTGCCATATGCTTAAGTTAATTCTGGATCTCACCATTAAACATGTTTGAAAAATTATATCCAAGTGGCATATATTGTGATGAAGATTTAAAAATAAAAACTGTACATTAAGATTTTCTTATGAGAAATCATAAGGTAAAATTCAGATATAAAACAGAAGAAACTATGATGAGTTTCAGCATTTTAGTTTAAGAAACAAATAAGTACATGCATACTAATAGTGTCATAAATGCAACCTTGTTTTTTGAATCTAGATTTATAAATTGTAGAATCACTTTGTCATAGTCAATTTTTGTTCTTAGTTACATGCGAAGACATTTCATTGCATTACTTTTCCAATATTGAGCATGTTAATTGATACCGCTTATGAATATTTTGAAGAAAACGCAAATATAAATTATATATTTCTGAAAGTTCCTAACCAATGTTAATTCACATATATGCGTACATATTTATATACATTGAGATTATAACTACACCTATGTGATAATTTACTAAATAACCAACTTAAAAAGAAAATTAAGGAAGAAGCAATGTGTAGAATGAATGGCGTGTATAGTCCTCAACTAACACATCTAATGAACAATCTATATCTCTCCGGTTCAAGTAAAGGAAATACTGTAGTCTCTCTTTTTCCATGGAGGATCCTTTCTAAGATCCCAGTGGAACCATGGATAATACCAAATCCTGTACATAGTGTTTTTTTCTTATAATACATATGTATGATAAAGTTGAAATTATTCCTGTACTTTGGGGCCATTATTAAATATCACAAGCACTGTGATAGTGTGACAGTCAATCTGACAACTGAGATCACTACCAAGAGACTAATAAGTGGTAGCATATGTAGGGCCGATCCACATCCAGGGCTGAACGGAGTGGGACAGAGTCAAACAGCCTGCTATTTCATCACACTACTCAGAACAGCATGCAATTTAAAACTTATGAATTATTTATTTCTAAAATTTTTATTTCAGATTTTCATTTATTCACACTAATGGAAGAAAAATGAATATTTTCAGACCACAGTTCACCATGAAACCACAAAACGAGAAACCACAGATAAAGGGGAAATAATGTGGTCATATGTGGGAAGTATGTTCATGATATTTAAATATACTGCATTCATCATGAACAAAACTATTATTTGAAATATATACATATATATATGTATATATATAAATAAATTAAGTGTGCTGTTACCAAAATTATTTTTTAACTTTTCTCTGAAAATGATGAGTTAATAATCAATGTTACTTTGCATACAGATTACATCAGTCTTTATAAATGAATATATACAATGCTAAATTTGTCTTAAGGACTGACCTTGTGGTTGATTAGCAATCTATGTTCTAGGCATCTTCATTCCCTCATATTTACCTCAGAGATTCTTTCATCACTGAACAGTATTTTTATTTTCGTCTTTTTGGTATGTGTTTATCTTTGCTGCATTACGTGTTCATCTGATGCTACACTCCTTGAATAATGGCTACTGGAAAAGCATATTAAATTGAAAGTAGTACAGGGTTCACTACAAACTGCTTTGTAGAGGAGAAAATAATCCAACCTATATTCTGTTCACTTGTGAGTCCAAGATAAAAATATAGAAAATACAGCATAAATCTCTCTTAAACCTTATGTTAGTCTGGGTTCTCCAGAGACACCGCGTGCGCGCACGTGCGCGCACACACACACACACACACACACACACACACAAACACACACATACACACATACAATATATAATAAAGAATTGGGATCATGTGATTAAGAAGGTCGAGAGGTTCCAAGATCTTATTTGGCAGGCTGAAGACCAAGGAGGACAAATAGTGTTCCAGTCTGAATCCAAGTTCGAAGGCAGGAGATGACTAATGTCTCATTTCAAAGACAGTCAGGCAGAGAAAGAGAATTATTTTTGACTAATAGTGCCTTTGATTCTATTCAGGCCTACAACTGATTGGGTGCAGCCTACCAACATTTGGAAGAGCAATCTTCATTCCTCAGCCTAAGGACTCAAATGTGAATCTCATATAGAAACACCCTCACAGAAACACCCAGAAAGTGCCAGTCAATTTGACACATAAAATTAACCTTTACTTAGCTTCACAGCTAATTTGTACACTGAAGAAGTCAATATCTTCAGGGATGCCAAAGTCCAAATGTTTAACATGAAAAGAGAAGTTCTACCATTTTCATTTAAAATTAAACAGCACATTTTTTCTAAAGTCTTTATCTTTAAAATTAAAATTTCTATATTATTAAAAAATAAGAAAAGATATAGATAGAAAGCTGGTTTACTTCACAGTTGTGTTTAGACTGGAAATGTATATCATTTTTACACTGATGGAATTATTTTTGAAAATAAATGTGAAAAACATGTTATTCATAGTATGCAGTAGGATTAAATTAATTTAATTATCATGTTATATAATAAGTTCCAAACTGACCTTTAGAAATACTTTATAAAAGACATTATTTAATAAAATTGAAGTTCATACCGTACATGTGCTCATTTTGCTGTAATTATTAAATGTCAACAAGACAAAAACTGGAGATTCTATTTTGGATTTTGCAACTGGAAGACTATCGTAATCTAAACATGCCCATTCTAAGTAGAATAATGCAGGCAGGTGGAGACATTAAAATTTAAAAGAAAATTCACTCTGAACAGTTATGGTGCATCACCTAAAGAAAACGAAAGATAACTCTACAGTAGGAACATTGGAAATAGAGTCCTAAAGAACTTAAATTATGAGTTCCAAGAGTGGAAGTGTGCGCGAACCACTGTATGGCAAGGGGAATATGTGTCCAGAACAAAATAAGGATAGTTTCTCCTGAACTCATATACCACGGTGGAAGATATAAGGAGTAGTGGCAGAAAAAAAAAAAAAAAAAGACTGGATTCATTTTGAGGTGACTGAATTAAACTAGAGGTAATCAATTGTCTTAACATTCCAGATTGTTCTCTCATTCTACTAATATTGCTCAAACCTCTTGCCAAGTCCTCTTTATCGCACTTTATACAGAATGCATATGGTCTCTTTCATTTTTGCTATACTCCCCCATAATAATCAAAAACAAATAATTATTTACTTGATATGAAGAATTGTGATGTGTGATTTTATTCCATTATTAGCTGATGGTACAGATTTTAATATGTAATTTAACAATTCAATGCATTTTTGAGACAAATATAAACTTAGAAAAAAATTTGTCTTTAAAGAATAATTAAAGTAATTTCGTATATCTCATTTTACCTGAAATTGATAATGAATCATTGATGGAAAAATATGTAAAGCCAATGAAAATACAATTATTTAAGTACTTATGAAGAGTTATGCTATCAATTTTTCAATTATAAGATGTGTTTACAACATGCTGATTAATTCAGTGGAATCTGGCTCAGATACATACTGCAAATTTTCTAAGAATCTGTAAACAAAGTTTGTTAGTATAAGACAAGGCAAAAAATTGGATAACCTACTGGGACAAAGCAAGGATTAGGGCTGTCTTAAAATCCTAATTATTGTTATAAGAGAGTAAATGCAAAGTCAGGAATTTCACAGCTGGTACTAAAAGAGAAGGTAGAAAAAAATGCTAATAGGTACAATGAAATAATAAATGAAGTCGAGGGAGGAAAAATGTGAGAAACATTTTCATGAGATGATATGAAAAAAGAAAGAAATGTTTATTCTTGTTATTTTCGACATGATAGTAAGTGTAGAAGATTGATGGAATATATTCAAAAATGCTTGAAGAAAGTTCAGAGACATAAAACCCTTTATGAAGAACAATGTCAATGGATCGGGCAGTGATGAGGAGAAGCATAAGGCTAAAACAGCAGAAAAGATTCTTGAAAAGGAATTTATTACACACATCAATTTATTAAACATATCGACTTAATGCAAAGAAGATCTCTTTAAGTGTTGGCTGGAGGGTCGGAGTGATAGGTTATTTCAAAATAAAAAGAATTATATTGAAATGTAGCGTTTTCTCTATGATACATATCTTGTATATCATCTATTTGTCATCATTTAATACCCAGATACATGACTGAACTCTATCACCACAAAATCTCATCTTTAAGATTCCCATAAAGAATTACTTTAAGATAATTAATTAAGTGTAGAAAAGCAGGAGCTCAGGATATAGATTAAGGTTAGAATTTCTGACTCCAACATTTACCTGCTTTGTGAATTAAGCAAGCTTTTGAACTCTCTAAATTACTATTCTGTCGCATGTTAATAGAGCCGGTACCACTAACTTACAAATCTATAATATTTGGCAGAGTTCATATATGTATAGAAAATACAGGTTAGGGTTGTTGTGAGAATCAAATGATAATAACATATGTAAAGTACATATAAAAAGACTTAGCACTGTATTTGTTTGCTATTTTTATGCTATTCCATGACCTCAATATCGCTTTGACATATATACATATATATAATAGAAGTTTTTGTTTCGTTTTGTTTTCTGTCGAGAACCCTTAAATTTGGAAGCTTAGTAAATAATAGGTAAAGTGAGTTAATTTAAGTAGTATACAGTTATAAATGTTCAGTTATAGCATTTGCCTTTTGCTACACCATTTAATGATTTTTTAATATGCGAATTTATGAAATGCATAAAGGTTATTTTGTTACATGTACTTAACCTTTGCTTTTGTCTAAAGTCACTTTACCCTCACACAGCTTTCCTACTTACATTTTATCAAAATCTGCTATTTTCATTATGGCATACATGACTATCCTTCCAAGTAAAGCAGCCAAGTGTGAGAAAAGGCTAAAGAGCTCCCACAGTTATGACACCCTGTAGTCACTGTGGACTACAAACATTTTTAAAACCAGTGTCCTAGATCTGTAATTCCAATAGATAGTTGATAATAAATTCATCTGGGACTCTTTAAAAAAAAATGAAAAACAGATTAGCAGGCATCTTCCTTGGAGATGCTGAATATCTAACACTGAGAGAGAGAATTCATAGCTCTATAAAGCTCCCTAGGTGATTCTTATCATTAGCTAAATTTGGAAAACTGGCTTAAGCCACACCATTGGTTCACATTTGTATCTTTCTATGTTTTAGGGAGGAATAAAATGATCCTTTGTCTCACTGTGTCAAAACAAAATTTTGTACGTGTTAAATATATAATTCTTATTCAAATACATACAAGCACATGCAAAAGCTCTGTTTAACTCAATGAAGACACTGTCAGGATGATAATGGAGTTCAAAAAAATTGCGGAAGAAGAAAGCCCAAAGTAAAATTGCTAAATTAGATGCAATTTGGCTGATGTCCTATAGAAGAATAAACCCATCAGTTTTTGGATTGTCTTGTCTTCTAAATAGAAATTAGTTACATCTTTAAAAGCCTGAAAGTCCTTTTTTATCTTTTCAATTTGTTTCTCATTATATGTAAGTTTCCAAGGTTGTAAAGTGGCAAAATATCTGGAACCTATTTAATTGTAAGTAGTGTGTCAGTTATGTTTTCCTTAGAGAAGGAAATGATCCTTCAGTGGACCTCTGATGCCTCAGTGATATTGAAAGACTTGATGTTTTGCTTCATTTCTAAAGCTTGAGTAATTTTTCTTAACAAGCAAGGTTACATAAATCATATATTTGCTTTTATTTTTCTTTACATTTCCTTATTCAGATTTTTTTTTTCAACTCAAGTAGTAATGTATAGCCTCGCAAGTTGAGAAAGATTTTTTTTTTTTTTCCTTTAAGAGGTTTGGCTCTGGGACAAAAATGTGAGCTGAAAACTGATTGTCTTGAGTGGCTATACCTAACCCAAACAAAATTGAAGTGATACAGAACTGAGGAAGTTTATCATGGGTAAATCTCAAATTAAAGAATGAAGTAGTTTTAAGTAAATTATCTTTACTCTAAAGATATAATTAATTGACTATTTCATAGCAATACACACTTTCACGCGCACTTTTTTTGTGAAGAAGTGATGGTTACTGCAAAATCATCTTAACTAAAGCCATTATTTCAGTCAGTCACATAATGATTCTCAGATATCATGAATTGATTTCAACTATTTTATTTAAACTATCCTACTTGATAATATTTTTAAAAATATATAAATATTCTGTTCTCTTGGTAAAATCATGAATATTGATAGTAAAATAATGGTCATATGCTTCTCAAAATATTACAAAAGCTGGTTATAAACTTCCTTTTAATATAATTCAATGCATACCATTAATTCATATCTTTTTAGGTATAGAAAAATGTCAATAAGACAACATTTAATAACCTTCAAAAATGAGAAACTAAAACATCCTACTCCCAATAAATGTAAGCATTGGGTTCAAAAGAAAGTCACATATTGCATATGTATATGAATCTAACAGAATACCACAATAAATTATATGAAGTAGTTAAAAAAATACCAAATATTTTACATAATTGTCATATTTATACTCACCTATTTACCCCCTTTTAATTTTCCTGAAATATCATGAGATAATAGAAAATCTATCTATCTATCTATCTATCTATCTATCTATCATCTATCATCTATCATCTATCTATATTGGTCTCTTCCTCTGTTTCTTGACCTAGTGCTCCTAAAATCCTTGCAATTTCCTCAGTGATAAGAACATTAGAAAAATCTTTTGCTGCAATGTTTAGTCTTTGAACCTGGTTCCTAACACAGAGCCCCCTAAGTCCCTTGAAACTTCCTGGGTGATAGCAGTGTGTTTTGTTCTAATGTGATTCTTTGTGGATTCTTGGATGGGGGCTGGTCACGAGAAGTATCAAGCCATGATTAGAAGCTTGGAATTGTCAGTCTGCCTCTCATTCTCCAGAGAGAGCAGAAGGATTAGAAATGGAGGTAATGACTGATCACATATACATGGTGAAGCCTCCATAAAAATCTCTGAATTAAGAGGTTCAGACAGCTTCTGGGTCAGTGACTACATGGAAGCATAAGGAGAGTAGTGGCCTGAGGGGCAGGGAAGTGCCACACCCCTTTCTACATACTTTGCCCTCCATATTTTTTTACATCTTAATGTTCACCTGTATCTTTTATCATATCACTTTACTGGTAAACAGTAAGCAGACTATTTTTCTTACATTTGTGAGCCGCTCAAGAAAATTGATTGAAACCAAGGAAGGTGGTTGTGAAAACTTTCAATTTACAGCAGATGGGTCAGAAGCACAGGTAACAACCAGGACTTGTGATTGGCATCTGAAGTGAAGCGGGGGCAGACTTGCAGGACTGAACCCTTAACCTGTGGGATCTGATGCTATCTCCCGGTAGACAGTGTTAGAATTGAGTTAAATTGAAAGACGCTCCGCTGATGTTATAGCATTGCTCAGTGTAGGAAAAACTCCCACATACCTGGTGTCAAAAGTGTTATGAGAGTGGTAGTCGGGTGAGGAAAGAAAACACACAAGAGAAGTGCAATTTTCTAAACAGATATCTTATTCTATAATGTCAGGTAAGGAGAGACTTTAAAAGACATTTGGCACTGACGTATGTTTATAGTATGAAATACCTACATTTCAAAATTATATACATATATTTTAATTTTGTTTATTTATTTATTTATTGGCAAGGCTACCCTTGGCTGACTTCACAGATTGCAAGTACCTTGTCAGTTTATAATCCCTTATTTTTTATTTTTTTATGCCTATAGCACCTGGTCTTCCTAAGTGGTCTCCCATCCAAGTACTAACCAGGCCCGAACCTGCTTAGCTTCCGAGATCAGATGGGATCGGGCCTGTTCAGGGTGGCATGGCCATAGAAAATTAGACATTTTTAAATAGAAATACGTGTGTGTGTGTGTGTGTGTGTGTGTGTGTGTGTGTGTGTGTGTATTATATAACACACATAGATATATGTATATATTTCATAAAATATAAGCAATTTTTTTCTAAGAGATAACATAAAATATACCAAACCCAATGTTATTTATGTGACATCTGAATACATTTACTTTGTTTCATATTTTCTTATATGTTTATTATTCAGATTTCAACCATTACTTTTTGTGTCAGTAACTCTGCTGTTACACTCCTCTTTTCAGATGCTATTTCTAATGTGTCATGATGTAGAGAGAAAGCAAGAAAACTAAAGTGTTAAATCAAGCTATATTCAGAGATTGCCAAGGCCGCCAAGGAGACAGCCATTGCCCTGACCTAAATTCAGGAACAACTGGATTCCGTAGCAGGCATAGTACTTCAGACTTGAAGAGCCTTGGATCTTCTGACAGCAGGGCAAGGGGGATATGTGTCTATCTCAAAGAAGAATGTGGTTTCTATGTCAACCAATCAGGACATGTTTCCACATCTATCCGCAACATCCTTAAATCTGCAGACAAGATAGAACACCTTGGCACAGGTACTCTTACTGGAAACTGGCAATTGTGGTTACAATCCCTTTTCCCACTGTCTGTTTTTCCTTTAATCTTACTTTTTATTCTCCTTCTCCTAGGACCATCCCTCCTAAATCAACTTGTTTAATTTGTTTCTTCCAGGGTCCAGGCAATTTATGTTTGGATGGTCCTCCAAGGGAGCTATCACTGCTCAAGTCAACAGATCCTATACCATACTGTGGAAACTTAGATGGACATCAGCAAACTTCGCTCCCGGTTGACAGAGAGCAAGTACAGGGAACCAGTCCTCCACCTTCAGCCCTTCTCAGCCTGAAGAAGCTAGAGAGGTCATTGCCCCAAAAAGACTATGATTTGGGTTTCTAATACTTGAGGTGGGGAATGTTAGGTAGGTAGGTAGATATGAACACCTGGGGAATGAAGGCCCCATCTAAAGACCTCCCGTAGGACCTTCCTAGAACACTCATTTAAACGTTATAAATCATCCCTACATCTTGAGGCACAAAAGAGTGAAGAGCAATAAAATAGCCACTGGTTTGGTCTGGCCAAAAGTGCTTGCACAGTTAGCACTAATCTTCCTGTAAACTTAGTCTCATAATATTATCTATATGCCCAGAAGTTCATGAATCTAATTGTAACAGACTGAATTCTGGGTAAGTGATGCACAGTAGGCAAAGTGTTATGTAACAGCCAAATGTCAATCAAATGACCTCACATGCCAATTATCTGGCATCGCCCTAAAACCACCCATCATAGCCACAATATAAGGTTTATTTCCTGAATTTTATGGTGCTATAGCCTTTTTCTTTCTTGAAACGTCCTTTCAATAAACCTTACTTTTCCTAAATCTCACTGATCTGTAATTCTTCACTGTATTGGCAGAGAGAACCAAAGACCTCTCTGTGTCGCCAGGCAACAACAGATTTTAGATTTCCCCAATGGTAATTTAGGATTACAGATAATTCAGTATAATTAATACATGATATAAGATATAATAAAGGCTTTGGAATTACTAGGCCTTCAATAAATGTATGAAATCACTTCTAAATATGAAAATGTCTGACTTCATGATAGTTATTAATATAAGCAAAGGTCTATTTTATGAAATCAAGTTTTAGCTTGTACTCCAGAAAGTAATATTTGCTAAAGTCTGACCCTAAGGTAAATTTATACAGCTATAGTTGGTTTATCTCTAAATGCAGTAGTTTAGATTGCTTTTGAAGAGATCTTTTTCACCCTCTCCTGAGAAAACAATGTGTAAATGCATAGATTTATGTTATTTCACATTTTACCACCAGTGGTTGATTTTTAACAAGGTCAGTTAGTTAAAATTTGGCTCTCTAGTGAATCCTCAGCTGTCTTCAGATTCTCAGAATAGAAAAGAGCAGCTTCTAGCAGTGGTAGAAATAAGTAGTCATTATCCCAGTTCAAGTAGCACATTCTGAAACTATGCTCAATTCCAGACCTAGGAGACATACATCATGTATGTTCTGAGTTCTCTTATCTTATGATCGCATTGTCTTTGACGTGTAAACAAAACAGAAACATTCCTGCTAAGAGCACTCACTTTTTTTCCACTTTTCTTGGTGTTAAAGGCAATGGTAATAGTGCAACATTATCATGAGGATGCTCACATCCAATTTCATTTGGAGAATGGAAAGATGTTTGGGACAGATTTCATGTTTGTTTCTTTAGGTAGGTAGATGTCATTTCTATTTGGAAAAAAGTCTTAGATGGGCAATTGTTTATGTCAGGGGACTTTTATTCTATACATGCCATAGAAGCCAAGTTGAAAAATAAACATTACCTTAAGGTTATATTTATTTAATAACTCAAATTCTTATTTTTGGCTAATAAGTTTCCTTCAAGCACTCTCTGTGTGTCCACTCTTTAAAAAATCCTGTGATACCATTTCATTAGTGAATTCGCAGATTTACTCACATGTGGTCTAATGAGATAAAGGCTGATATATAATTAGCATATTTAGTAACATTTTTATATTTATTTTTATAAAGTAACACTGTAGACTGCATCAGCAAAATTGGAATAATTCTTTATAAGAGAACCATTTGTCTCGTTTTTTTTTTGTTGTTTTTTTTTTTTTGGCCATGATTCAATTTATCAAATGTACACTAAGAAATCAACACTCCAAAGTAAAAATATGAATGATAAAACATATTATTTGTTATAAAGGTGGACATAGAAATACTTTCATGAATCATTATCCCTACAAATCAAATTAAGTCACTAAATCTATCATCATTTATATGTTAACATATACATCCCCCTTTCCCAATTTGGGAGAGATATGAATAAATCATGTTGCCTGTTTCAAAGGAAATTAGAATCAGTTTTAGAGATAAATACATAAACAAATATATGCCTCCTGAAATAAAAAGTGTCATGCTACCATACAGAAATTACAGAGGAAGGAGAGTCAAAAGTAATGGAACAAAGAGATTTAGAGATTTTGCCCCCTTCCTTCAGTCCCTGTCTGTGCCTCGGTATCTGTGGTCCTCACCCAACTCTTTCCCTGTCCCATCTCCCTTCCCTTGACATAAAAGAAGCCCGATTCAGGGTTTCCCTAAGATGGATTTGAGAAAGCATTAAGGGTACCCCCTCCATCTTCTCAAGCAAGCAACTTCTAGATAAATAAACCTTTCCTTATTCAAAAAAAAAAAAGTTATATTAAAGTAATATGGTGGTTTAAATACCTTGAAAATCCTTCATGCTAAAACCCTAGAAAATTATGGATTAAATAAAAATTAAATCTGTATATATGCATACATACAGAATATGTGTGCATATGTACATAGAATACATACCAGTTTAGAAATTAAGTAAAAATCATCAGAGACGAAAACATATAATGAAGCCAAAATCCAGAAAAGTAAACAAACATACATGCTAATCTATGGTATTCCAGAGCTTCAGTTTTAACTGATAAAAATAGAGAGAAAAGAAAAAAAGAAGAAGAAAAACTAGATCTAACCAAGGTCAAGAATTAGGTAAAAGACCCTACATAAACCTTGGCCATTCCCACAGTGTGTAAATTTGAAACTTAACAAGATAATTAGAAAATGTATAACCTCTATCTTTACTCTTGATAAAAGGGCAAAACACTAAATTTATCCTACGAATTGTATCCAGTAGTTTTGATCCTCCAGTTGCCCTGCAGAAACAAATTGAATTTCTCTCTGTTACATCTTTAATCCAGGACTCAATTAATTTTGTCAGGGAAAAAAAAATTTCTAAAGAATGTGAACTCACAGTTCATCTAAAAAACATCACTTAGAAAGAAAAGACCAATTATAAACACAAAGATCAGAGGGACAACTGACTTTCCACCATCAATAATGGATGACAGAGAACAACAGTAAGAGAAAATACTGAGCAAAAATGAATGTTAACCAATAATTACATATTAATGGACAATTTCCTTCATTCATAAGAGAGAAATTCAACAGGCTTTTTGGAAAATACAGTCATTATCGTTAATTAATATTTCTTAAAGTAATACCTATACCATGTGGAAGAAAAAAAATGATCCCAGGAAATATTTTTGACAAAAAGAAAGCATGTTGAGAAAAGAAAATGATTTAAATATAAGCAAATGACCATAGAAAAGAAAACATAACATCTAATTATTTTAGGAACAGCATAGTAATAAAACTAAAGAGAGAAGGTATCCAATTAGGGAAGGAATATTTAAAAGAAATTCAAGTTTTCTAAGCTCCTTTAAATGAGTGTTGAATAACTTAAATTTTGTTATTTTAAATAAACACATAAACTATATAGAGTAACAATATAAAATATAAAAATATGGGACAGAACTTCAAAATTAGTAGATGATAAACATCAAGAGAAAGTAAATAATAAAGGAAAAAGAAGCTGGAAGTAAGAAAATGGCTGTTGTGTAATTGGGGTACCAACAAGAACACTGAAATGCTGGATCCTCCCTTGTTTCTGATCCATTCACCTAGAGGGGTTTCTGGCTCTGGACGTTATTTCCAGAAACAAATGCAAGATGGAAATCCACAAACATATATAAATCCCATTACTGTGATTTTTATCCATTATTCTTTATGCTTTAATAAATTAGACCAGGGATTTAAAAAGGTTTCTGAAGAAGAAAATGCATGCTCAGAATTGAAAAACAATAATTTGTTGGTGACAGGTATAGAGGTATCCATACTGACGTACCAGCATTTAAAAAAATTCTGATCATTGTAGCTAAGATTTATTGGCAGGAACTGCCTTGAGTGTTCTATGTACATCAGTTTATTGAATCACACAACTTAGTATATGTTTACTTGTGTAGGCTAAAATAGTCTGTGAGTTTAAAATCACCTAAGATCACCACCATGAAGTGGTAGAGACAGAATTTAAATCCAGGCTATCTACCTGCCACACAAGCATTTCCCAATGTGAGTTAGGCATTTTACATACCATACATTTAGATGATAACGAAGGTGCAGAAGGAAATATGTTAGGAAGTAGGGCTATACAAGAAGTAGGGGACAGGGACAAGGAGAAAGAATGGAATGAAGAGAGAAAGAACAAAGTTTGGCTGACAAATGTGGCCCTACCATGTACAAACATGTTCTGTCAAAGGATCTGTTGACTGCAACAGTCTTCATAGGACTTCTAGAACAAAGGTGTGCTAGTGACAGTGATATTCTCCAAGGATGTGTCAGTGTGCCTCTGGGCCCAGACACTTGGTGATGAACTTGGGTCTAGCCAAGTGAAGATGACAGGGCTCATGTTTTCTATGGCAACCATAGATAATATGTGTCACTAAATTCTGATTTAGACCTTGTAGAAGAAAAACATTTGAATGTGTAGAGCATATCTCAAAACATGCAAATCCTGGGTTCAAACCTTGGCTCTGCTACATGTGAGATAGGCGTTATACAAGTCGTTTTATCTCTCAGAGCTTCCAGAAGCTTCTGGATGTAAAATGAGACCACTGTATCTAACAGTGAGTCTCCGAGGCCAAACATAATTAGATGATAAAATACTGAAGTAAATATTTTCATATTTTAGGGGTAGATATCTAGAAGAGGGATTACGGGGTCATACAGTATTTCTATTCCTAATTTTGTGAGGAACCTCTATACTGTTTTCCATAGTGGTTGTACCAATTTACATACCCAGAAGCAGTGTAAGAGGGTTCCTTTTTCTCCACAGTCCCTCCAACACTTTGGTATTACTTGTCCTGTTGATGACAGCCATTATAACAGGTGTGAGGTGCTATCTCATATCTCATTATGGTTTTGATATGCATTCCCCTAATTGCTAGTGAAGTTGAAATCTTTCCATATGTCTGTTGGTCATTTATATGTCTTCTTGGGAGAAGCATCTGTTCAGGTCCTCTACCCATTTTTCAATTCAATTGTTTGTTGTTGTTGAGTTGTATGAGTTCTTTATATATTTTGGATATTAGTACTTTATCGGAGGCATTGTTTACAATATATTCTCCCATTCAGTTAATTGCCTCTATGTTTTGTTGATGGTTTCTTTAGCTGTGCAGAAGCTTTTTAGTTTGATATAGTCCCATTCATTTATTTTCGCTTTTATGTCTCTTGCCTTTGAAGTCACATGTTCATTGCAGCATTATTCACAGTGGCCAAGACATAGAAACATCCAAAATGCCTTTTGATAGATGATTATATAAAGAAAGAGGTGGTACATATATACCATGGAATATTATTCAGCCATAAGAAAAAAATGAAATACTACCATTTGCGATAACATGGATAGATACAGAGACCATCACATTAAGCAAACATCAGACAAAAAAAAGTTGAGAACTGTATGATTTCACTTTTACATGAGATATAAAACTGAAGCAACAAATGAACAAGACAAAAAAAAAAAAAAAACTCATAGACACAGACAACAGTTTAGTGGTTCTCAGAGGGAGAGCAGGGAGAGGGGGAAGTAGATAGGGGTAAAGGGGCCAATAAGTGCTGACAGAAGGTAATTTAACTTTGGGTGGTGAGCACACAACCCAGTACACAGATGATATATTATTGGATTGTACACTTGAAACTTATAGGATTTTATTAACCAATGTCACTTCCATAAATTTTTAAGAAGAATGCATTCTTGTTTCCCAAATTAAATAATAATAATAATAATAATAATAATAATACTTGAGAAACTCATCAGGACAAAACACAAGAATGGATGCCAATCTGGGGAGAGAATCTTCCCAGTTCCCAATATATAGAAGTAAATTATACAAAAGAATTATCGTGCACAATTCAGAGATTATAAAAGGTTCTCATAGGTATAAAAACCATCAATGAAAATTTCACTGACACATTTATTCACTCATGTATGAAGCATTAGTTTAGAACTTACAATATGTCTAAAATAATATAACAGGCAATTAAATTTAAAGGTTCCTAGTGCTTTGACTCTTACAATCTTGTATAACATGTACTTACATAAACTAATAATAATCACACAAAGATACAACTTATAACACAAAAGTAAAACTATATTTACACTAAGGCTGGAACATAGACAGATCAAGAGTCCCATTTTGGTATGAAACTTTAAAACTATGTTTTACACTAAAAGATACAGAAAAAAATATATTTTCAGAACCCCCTCTTTATTATTGAAATTACTGACACTAAACAAACTTTCTTTTAATTAGTTAAAATAATAGTATAGGAAATAAATGTACATATGCCTGTTTTTATATAGCAATACCAATGTGCTTATGATTATGTATGCCAACTAGTGATTTTTCTAACATTTGTTTCTGAGAATTAATATTGAAAAGAATATGCTTCATTTGAATTTGTATTTCAGGGTAAAATTAAAACTACCCAAATAACAGAAGATAACTGTAATGAAAGGCATCATCTACAGCTTCACTTGCTTTTGGGACTTCCAGTTTAACCTAAGAGCACACAAAATGTTTGAGGTTAAAACACTTACCGTTCTGTAAGAATGCCTTCAAAACATGTCCTTATTCATAATTTAGTACAATTACTCATAGGTTTCAAATATAAAACTTTGCATCTATTTTAAAAATAGCTGTCTTAAGGAAACAACTTTTAACTTTTCACCTAATGGTCAAAATTATGGCTATAGCATTAAATGTGTTGTGAACTACACATAAAACATAACTAATAGAACCACACTTTCAAAGATACCAGGAAATTTCTGAAGTGCTCAGAAAACACACACACACACACACACACACACACAATATACATACATATAATGTGTGTGTGTGTGTGTGTGTGTGTGTGTGTGTGTTTTCTGGTCTTATGAAATAACACCATTGTAGTGAAGCAGAATTTTTGCCACCCCAAAATATGTCTCTTTGGCACAAGGATTATTTTACGAAGATTATTGTTATGAAACAAAAGGCTCAGAGCTTTTTACTTCCCTTTAACCGTCTGAAATAATACAGGGAAAAGGCCTAGTCCAAGAAGAGCGCTATCACCAGAAATCTCTACAAAGACTATGGGCCAGGTGTGCTACGGGGGAACTCAGCAGGGCTATGAGACCTAAGTTTTCTCTGTGTCCCATTATCTGTGCAAGGTGCAGCAAACTCTTATTTACCAAACATTAGTTTTTCTATCTCTAAGGGAGTTGCCTTCCTCCCCTGTGAAGTCCCAGACTCTCACCTCTTCCCCTTACTTTAGAATGGCATATAAGCACCAAATGCCTGGCCACCTGTGGGCCCGGATATTCTCATTGAGCCACCAAACATACAAAATTAGATTTGCTTTTCTCCTATGAATCTGCCTCATGTCGATTTAACTCTTAAACCAGACTGAAAAGTCTAGAAGGGTAAGGTTAGAGAAAATACTTATTTAATGGCTTATTTTCTATTTTTCAGTTTTATACAAAATTATTTAAAATCATTTCTTCAGAGAGTATAAATTCTGGAAATGTATACACTTTAGCCACTCACAGATTAAGCCAATAGAAAGAGAATCAAAATAAATAAAAAGTTATCTTGGCTTGTGTGAAGATAACATATGTTCTCTAATGCATTCCTAATAGTTATTTTTCATTAACAATGCTTTATCAACAACAAATTTTTATTTTCTCTGCATAAAACAACATATATTTAATATGTTTATTTGTTAACATTAAATAAAATTAATATGAATTATATTTTCTATAAAAGTTAGTATAGAAGTTAAAATGAGTATAGAATTAAAATTGGAATAGAATTTAAAGTGATTTGATATGAATTTGGTGGAGATCTTTGGTTTTAGGTTTCATAACCAAAGTAAAGTAATATTTAAAAATTCAAAGGAAAATATGTCCCAAGGATTTTAAAGTCATTTATATTATCATTTAAATATTAAGAAAATTGGTATACATATGCAATCATATGGAAAACTATTTTAATATTACACAGACAACCAACATATTAATAAAAATGAAGAAGCCACAGGAGTGAGCTGATAGAATAAAAACCAGTATAGAAATGAAATTATACAATGATGGATATCATGGTTAGAGAATCGGTAACAAAGTCAGTAACCACAAACAAAACTTTTAGAAACTTTAGTTCACAGACTAGAACATAGCAGAAATGCATTACGATTAGCAATTGTGTTCAGAGAAGCACATAATTACCACCAACAAAGTAGTGGAATATCTGGATAGGAATATCCTGGGTTCTATGTCCTAAAAATTCATTCATTAAAAAAAAAACCTAATGTCAAAGGTAATGATACTTGCATGTGGGGACATCAGGAGGTGATTAGGCCATGAGAGTGGAGCCCTCAAGAATGGGATTAGTGTTCTTATCAAAGAGACCCTGGAGAACTCTCTTGCCCCTTCCACTATGTGAGGACACAGTGAGAAGACACCAGTAATGAACCAAGAAGAGGGCCCTCACCAGAGCACTCTGGGATGCTAATCACAGTATCCAGAACTGTGAGAAAAAAAAAAAAAAAAAATGTTTGTTTATAAGCCACTCGGTCTATGATATTTTTAATAGCAGCCTGAACAGATGAAAACATTGGGTAAATAACTAATTTTAGGTCATAGGTCACTATATATTCCATTGATTAAGGATTTCTAAAAACCAATCTATAGGTTGGAGTCAATTCCATATAAATTTACCAACATATCATCAAGTATATACATGTCCGCCATTGGACATCTTTTACTCTGCTAGTGAAAAATACTAATTTGGGATAGATTTAATATTTATTTGTTGATACAAAAAAATGAGATTTCTGGAAATGATTTGCAGAATAGATGGGAAAATCGCTATGAAATTTTAAAGAAAACAGTGTCTTGAAAATAAATGGAGTACCCTATTTTTCAATTCAATGGGTTGACAAGTACAATAAGTGCATGCTTAATTTTTAAAAATACTATCAAAGACAAAAAGACATATTATATACAAGGGAGAAAAAATCAGAATTGCCCCTGATTTCCCTCAAGTAGAAGACTTTTTTTTTTTTTTTTTAATTCTTGATGTACAGGTCTCCTAGTACAAACTTTTCTCAAATTTTTGTTGTGAAATATCATTATTCTGCCTTCATTGAGAAGAATGCTTTCTTTCATATAGAATTCTGTATCTACAATTTTTATTTGTTTAACTTTTAGCATACTTAGGATGTCATTCTATTGTCTTTTGCCTGCATTTTCTTAAAGATAACTAAGGAAAATCTTACGTTTTCTCCCATGTATGTAATATGCCTTTTTTTTGGTCATTTTTAAAACATCACTTTTTTCATGATTTGATCACAATTGACTTGCAGTCGTTTTGTTAAGAGAAAGTTGCATTTTATTTTGATTAGTAATCAAGCTTAGAAAATTTTGTTTGTTTGTTTGTTTAATTTCCACATATTTGGGGAATATTAAAGTGTCATTTTGTTACTGAGTTCCAAATATTTTTTCACAGTATCCAATTTGTTTCAATGGAGTGGAATTTTTATTCCAGTGTGGTACTTTTCAGTTCTAGAAGTTCCATTATTTCAGATTTGATTCCCTTTCTATAATGAGATTTCCCATCTGTTAATGCATTATGACTGTTACTTACTTTATGCCTTTGAGCACATTTTTAAGAGTGTCTTCCAAGTTGTTAGCTGCTAATTTTACAATCAATCGTCTCAGGGTGTGTTTCTGAGATTATATATATATATAAAAATATATAAAATTCCCAGACAACAGATATATTTTCTTGGTTCTTTGCATTTCTATTATTGTATACTAGATATCTTTTAAAGAATAATGTAGAGATTTTGGACTTGGTTATTCTTCTGTGAATAGTTCTGGTTTTCCACAATCAGGCAATATTATGAACTGATAACCTTACATTGTTATGGCTTATTTCATGCTTTGTAAGAATGTGACATTTACAAAACCTGGGACATTTATGAAGTCCCTCTAACCTGGTGGAAATTAAATTTCTCTTTTGCTAAAAAAGCAGCTAGAATATCTGATTCAGTTTTCCAAATTTTCGATTGTTTTGCTTTGTTTTTGTTTATGTTTTAATCCTATCTTGCTCACTGGCTTCTCCCCCACACACGCACATTGGACAACCAAGAACATAACAGACATTTTATGTCGATATTCGGCCTTACTGGCTATAATTCCCCCTTTTCCAGGGCCTACTTACACAACGTCCAGTCCCTGTAGCAGGCCTAACCTTTGGCTTTTGCAATGAAAATTCAAATAACTTCAGATTCTGCATTTCTTTCTTTCTTCATTGTGGCACGTGAATTGAAACATAACCTTGGCAGAAAGGGCTTTTGAATGTGGATATTGTGCAGTATGTTTTCATTCTTTCAAAGATAAAATTTCTAGCAGTTTCTGTCTGCTTTTATTTATTCCCAATGTTTTCAAACATTTCTTCCATGTTCTTTTTTTCCAAACTTCATAATACTTGTCTACAGGAATAGTCTTCCAACACAATGTCACCTTTTATAAACTGAACTATATTGTTTATGCTTGCATTGCATTCCAACTATAATTGAGAATTTGCAATAGTGACCTAATGGCTCAAAAAGACTAAAATATTTACAATCCAGCTATTTACTTAAAAATTTGCATATCATGGATCAACAGAGTAAAATCAGTCAAGAAGTATCATTTCCAAGTGTAATAATGATATATAAACATTTCTTAAGGATAAGTAGTTTACACATTCTTCTTTTACTTTAAAAATTTGAAAAATATTTATCACCTATTTCTGTTTATGAAACAAAATTTCCAGATATACTGAGTGGGAATAATTTTAAAATAGAAACAATTTATACATGTATATTTATAGAGACTATTGTCATAATATGAAAAGATTTTCAGCTCTACAAAATAATATTATAAAGGTTAGTTTGAAAATACTTGTAACAACTTTAAAGAACCTTGATATATTACTTTGGTTGAATTTCAGGATGAATACCTCTGTGTACAATATTTAGCAATATATTTTCTCTTTTTGTACATTTTTTTTTTAATTTCACACATACACTTTATGGAAAAAATATAATTTCCTACTCTTACCCCAAGAATTTTCCACCCACATAATATCCTATTATTATTTTTTGCTTTGATATAACTATGCAGAGATTTTACTAAGTGTAAAGGCGCTACCTTCATCAAGATGAAAATAATTGCATATTTCAAATGTTTCAGAGATATATTATTATCTACATTATGACTTATTATTCATTGTAATAACTATTACTTCTTTATCCACATTTTTTTTTTGCTCCTTCTGTAGGTGATAAAAGGCAATTTATGCATGATTACCCAGCTACATTTAAATTTGACTCATTTCTGCTTTTGTTTTTCCTTCTGTATCAGCAATGAATCTAACACACCTATAAATTCAAATTTTATAATTGGTGTTATAACATTTGCTGGTGACTAGTTTTATTGTACTTCGAACAAAACACATGAGCACTTTTTTGTGTTTTTTTTTAGTGCAAAATCAAATGAACGAATTTGGAAAATAAGTAAATCAATTAATTAAAATGATATACTACTATTTTAGAAAAATTCAAACTTTAAATGACTAATGCAAGAAAATTGCTTAGACTAATATGAAATTCAATTTACATTATGACTTCTTTCAAAAGAAATTGTATTTTAAGACATAGTCAAGAAAAGGTTATCAACGAAGTATCTCCATAGATGTACATAAGAAGCAGGAGGATATAGATCTTAAGAACAAAGGGTCTGGAACAAGACTGACCACATTCACAATTTGACTACCGCTTACCTACAGTTATGTCCTTGGGCAAGATACTAAACAGTGTCCTTAGTTTTCTTTTATTAATATGAGAATAACAATAGTACTTTCATCATAGGGATGTTATGAGGATTAAATGTACAAATATATTTAAAATTTTTAGCACAGTGCCCAGCACAGTATAAGCAACTTAAAATTATTAGGTGTTCATTTATATATGTATATTTTCCATATTAAATGAAATTATGAATGTTCTTTTGATTATATTTATTAATAATAATTTATCAATACTTAATTATTAATGTGTTTATTTAAAATTTAAGGAAACATAATTATGAATATGAAAAACATTTAAATTATGCAACAAATTCTGATGGTGAAAGTTTTAGCTTAATACTGATAAAGAGAGCTCTCACAAGCTAACAAGGAAAAGACAAGCAATTCACTAGAAAACAGAAATAAGAAAAAAATGTAGAAGAGCAAAATGCTGAACATCAAAATGTTCACCAAACAAATGAAACGATATTCAGATAGATGAGTAGCCAAAGAAATAAAAATTAGAGATATAAACAAATATCACTTTATGCTTTGTATATAATGGTACAAATTTAAAAAGTGCTTTAGCATCTTTTCTTCTTAGAGATTAAGGAAGAATACTTCTAAATATTGTTGGCAGATGTGCAGTGTTAGAAATTCTGGTAATCGAGGAGAATATATATACAATTAAAAATACATTTACCTAGCATAGCCTTCATGTTTCTAATAATTGCTGAGTGGCTTCACCAGAAAAATTCTCCTTCCAATGACAATTAACTTTTTAAAGACACTCTAGAGTGTACAAATCAGACTGAAACTGGAGGTTAAAGGACCCTAGAGAAAATGGAAATCCACTGGGTGATATTGAGGTTTAACTGACTTTTCCATAAGGACACTTCCTAGTCTGCTTAACACATAGAGCATTTCACTACACAGAATTTAGTCTCACTGGATAGTAATAACATGAGTTAGAGTTTGGGACTGAAGAATAGCTTGAAACTGATTGAAAGGAGGAATCATAAACTGGCATCTCTGAAATCTGAATATAAACTCTCCCCGATCTTTCACTGGATCATAATTTGGGCATACTTGGGGAAAGACCAGAGGGTCTTAGGGGAAAAACAATGGCTGAAAGGTTGAAAGACCTGAGCTGAAATTTCGGCAGCTAATTGCTGGAATGGAGATAAGCCAAGTTCTGTCTGTTTAAGATAATTTGATAAGCAATTTGAACTTTTTATAGAAAGAGGTCATACCTTAGGAAAACAGGGCCTGAGACCAAGGTGTAAGTTCTTGGACACAAGGCAGCTGTGCTCCTCCTCTACTGTCAGTCCACAGAAGGTCAAAGTCATCTGCTAGGAACTTGCCTCTCTGCCTGAATGAAATCCAACATTTCATTAAAGAAGATAACAATCCAGATCTAAACAACACAACAATGACCATGGCCAGTGTAAATGTAAATTATGAGACAAGCAGTAAAGCAGGAAAAATGTGACCCCTAATCTAAGGGGAAAAATTAAAAACACACATAAGTTTCCCTGATGTTGAAACTAGTAGATAGTGATTTAAAGGAAACCCAAAGTAGGCACGTTAGATTTAAACGGCAGAGCTGAACTACATGACAAAGATGGCATAAGAAGAGTGGGGGATAAATGGACTTATAAGACTAAAAATTTCTTACATTATATATGATATGGAAATATCGATTTCTAAAACAAAACTCATTTAATAGATGAAGAAGAAATACAAGTAGCCAAGACAAAGGGGAAAAACAATTAGAATTATTACTACTAATCAGAAGATAATCGCTGAAATACGATCATGCATGTGTAACACTGAATTCAAGGGCCCATGTGGAAAAAATAACTGGAAGCCTTAAGGAACAGAACAGAGGTTTCTGTTGCTCCCCTAGGGAAGACATGGGAGTTTTAATATCCACAAGTTAAAGAGTCTTCATAAATGCTTTGGGGCTTCAAGACCCCTGCTCTACGAAGTAATAAATAACCCTGCACAAATTCAACATTAGCTATGTGATAGAATGAAATACAGTTCAGATATACATAGAGGTAAACATACCTTTAAACAATTATACTGGAAGAGAAGCAAATTGTTGGTCAGCTATTTAAATATTTTTAAAAATGATTAAGCATACTATGTTATATCCACATAATTTAATATTTTTATTAAAATTATTTTCTGTTGTATTTAATGATATAGTGATATATGTATATGCACATATGTGTAATAATTTAAAGGATTATATTATAGTACATATATAATTGGTAAATATGAACACATTACATTCATTTTAAGTATAATCTTAAATATAAAAATAATTAATATAAATTACATTGGTAGAGAACTGCAGAAATATTAATTCTGCCTAGTGAGCCATGTTATTTTGTTTTAAATATATTTTACTTTAATTTCTACATGTTACACAATTTTGATGCATAACTTTAAAATGCAATTCAATAATAAAACTAAGTCTGCAAATAACTTTTTTATTCCACTTGTTAGCAACATACTCACTTCTTTAAGTACAGTATATCTTATGGTTAGATATATATTCTACCATTTCTGGCCTATGTATCAAGATGAGCATTCCAGTTTCGGATAACTCCATTTATAACACAGTCTACAGTTTATTCTTAAATCCTTCTTTGACAGTCCGATTAATATATAACTGGTTTAATGAAATGTGTAGAATATTTAAGATCATGTAAGAAAGTTGGCATAAATGTCCCATAATCAGTCTCTAAGCCTTCTTAAGAAAATGTAACAATGCAATGAAAAATTAAGCACAGCATTTTTGAGTTTAGAAATAAGTATATCGAATTTTTTCCTGAGTATTATCCATTTTCAAATGTTAATTTTGTGCAATTGAAAATGTTTCATACATTAAAAATTGTCACTAGCACAAATGCTTATTTTAAAATAAATTATGCATATTTTCAAAAGTCATCCTATTTTGAAGTTGTTCAAAGTTTCATGCCAAGGAAATGTTGTTGTTTTATTTGCCATTTATTTTATTACGGCCTGAGACTGCAGTCTTTGACAGACTTCAGTTTCATAGGCAACATGATTCCACTCTGCAGTTTTTTAATACTGTATTTAAACAAGCCTTTGAAAGAATAAATAGCTGCATTTTATATTGACAATTCTATTAAATGACATTTTTAGGTTTCACTATTCATTTACTAAAATCAGTACTGACATTTGCTACAATTTATTTATTTTTTGCTTTAGTTTTCCTGGTTACAGCCAGAAATTACATCCTGATACATAATGTTTTTGATTCATTTCCTGGAGCATGGTTTTTCAGCTAGATGAGAGAGGAAATCAAAATACATAGATTTAAAAAACACAAATATAGAAGAATGTCCTTCATAATTATGTCAGTGTATTTATCTTCTACTATAATCTATAATTTTGATGTTAATAAAAAAAGGTTATATGACTAGAAAAAATTGGACGGAATTTATTACCAAAACAATTTTAACAAAATGCTTATTTTTCAGTGTATAAGATGAATGTATTCCATATTCTTTTCCTATCGACATCGAGTTTACAGAAAATAGTATAAAAATCTTATGAAAAATTAAATTATAAAGAGTACTTAGTTTTTTAAAAAATAAGACAGACAAAGCTTATAGTTCCAGATGTTCTAAAGTTTCTCTGAAAACCTGAGGAGGTAGACACAACTGTAGGGATCTAGCAAAACAGGTTAAAGATTAATATTTTGGACCGGCAATTGGCGGAAGTTAGGAACTAGAGAAAGAACATCAACACAAAGCAGGATAATTATTTGAGGCACTGCTACAGAAGCAGCAGGTACTTCAAAGTCTTGTGTTCCTCAGATGAGCAGTAAGACTCTAGGATCTACCTCCAGGTAGACACTGAGAGTGAAAATTTGACTTGAAGATGCATGGCATGGCTGACATTACCAGCTAGAAATCAGGAAGATCCACATAAGATGATTATGTAACACATCGGTTGTATAATGTTATATGTATATAACACATTTATGTATTGTTATATGGTTAAATGATACACATTGAGAATTTATACATTAAAAATTATAATTATTTATATCAATACTATTTGCATTAAATAGTAACATGAAAATAATTGAACAGTAAATTAATGTATGGGAATTGAACTAGGAATTTTTCTAGAATGCAACCTGAAAGAAAAGTTAAGAGACATTGAGAATAGGTTCATAAATTTCAAAATCCATTTAAGATACAGGAGAGAAACGCACGCATGTGCACGTGTGTGCACGTGTGTACGCACACGTCGGCGCGTGCACACACAGACACATACACACCATAAAAAATCTAATAAGGAAAAAAGAAGAGAAGCAATATTTAAAGGAAAATAATCCAATATTGCCCATAACAAAGATTTAAAAAGCATTCTTCAGAAAGAAAGACTAACGATTGCCAAGTGGGATATATTTTTAAAGGCTGTGCCTAAGCATACAATAGTGAATATTGCAACATTTTGTTTAAAGAGCAGATCTGAAAGACCATCAAAAAAATGTCAAATTTCCCACAAATAAAGCAGAATCAGACTGACATCAGATGTTCCTAGCACTGACAATTTTAGGAAGAAAATTGAGAAAAGCTTTAAGGACAAACATTTGACTGAAACTTCTGTAGAGAGTTAAATTCAGAAACTTTCAGACATACAGAACTCAGAAATTTTATGTCACATAGCCATTTTGAAAGAATAACTAGAGATTGTAGTACAGCAAAAAGGACAATCTTAAAGGATTTAATATGATGAGAAAAAGTAAAGGATTGCAAAGCCATATATACTTTGTATATTAAAAGTTAAGAAAAGATAAACTCAAGGCAAATAAAAGTTTGAAAAACAACTGGTCACAATTTACCAAAACTCTGTAATAGAGATCTGTGACCCATTTACTTTAATTAAGTGAAATAAGTACAATAAATTACACATTATCAGACACAGAAAATTTTATCTATCCTTCCAGCAATGTTTTTTTTTAATCAATGTCATCAATCATAGAGCAACAGAAATAATATATACCCGTTAGAACACTGGAAGTCATGCCTGAATTCCTTCTGATTCCTGAGTGATGTCAAGACGATTGCTAAATGTCACATGGGGTAGTGTGGGATATATAAATATGAGCTTTTGTGTTTTCAAAAGCTTACCAGACAAACCAAAGAATACTTCAAAAGTGTACTAAGTACTATTTAGTATTTGAAGTCTATCTAAAAAATCACATATGTAATATTTTACTTATATATTTCTAAATTTTAATTTTTAATATATTGCATTAAAATGTCTGCAATTTAAGATGTAAATATTTTTTTAATGGTTTAGGAGTTAAAATCAAGAAAGGTGATTAAAATATAATTATGACTTCAAGTAACAGTAAAAATTTTGGTATCACAGGTACTTTGGGTTGATTGGGGGAACCACCTTGCAAATGTTCAGTCTTTATTGATCAAGCCATAAAACCTCTTTTTACTCATTTTTCTAATCTGTAATACAGTAATTTATTTCATAGCAATTACAATTATGTTTTTACCCCAACTTCCTATTTATATAAAACAAAATCAAAACAGAAAATTAAAAAAATTAAAACAGAGAAACAATGGTGCCCTGACAGAGCCTTGAAAAGGAAGGGGAAAGGAAGATAGAGAGATTTTTGAGGGTCCTAAATTCCAGGCAGCTGCACTTGAATTCAATCACTGGTCCTGGGAACACAGGTCCCTGGCGGGGGTTGCTTATCCCAGGAAGTCCATGAAGCAGATGAGACACAGAAGCCAACTGCTCCCTTCACATTGATACTGAGCAGTTGTTACATCGACACCAAATGTTTGCAAGTAGAATTTAGAATACAGGGAAGGCAAGATCCTTAGAATGAGGTGATTTATAAAAAGGCATGATTTTTTTTTTATTATTTTTAAAGTGGCTGAGAAATTACTGAAGTTTAGAGGGGAAAACCTAGAAATTAGTTAATTGTACTCTCATTAGTAGGCTGAGTGCTCAGAGGTAAATATTGCAATTATTATAAATACAATCATTTGGCATTGAGTATGAAGTTTACATACTTAATGCCAAATGATTTCAAATTACTTAATTCATTAGCATATGGTTTCCTCTTACAGACCACCTATAGTCTATTATAAAGCAATCTAATACCCATTACTAACGCAGAACTGAAATATCATTTTGTTTTTAACCACAAGATATATGTAAATCCCTTTTAATTTCCTATCATCTGTGTAAATGTTCATCTAAATTAGTTCTAATTATTTAACTTCTTAATATAAGTTGATTTGTCAATAAGTATTTACTATAAAAATAAAATTTATCATATTTTCCCTACTATTGCCTTTCTCTTTGAATTCCCTAATTGTTGACAGGAAATTTACTCCATTTCCTTTTATTTATTATTTTTTATTAAAAATTATTGGGGTGATGTTAACAGAATAAAATGTTTTAAGCATATCATTCAACAGAAGTCATATATATATATATCATATTGTGTGTTCACCACCCAGAGTTAAATTTCCTTCCACCACACCATTTCTAATATAAGCATTAAATTTCCCTCCAGCTATGGCCCATAAACTTTGACATGTTGTATGTTTTATGTTTACTTAATTTACTTAAATATATTTTATAATAATCGTTTTGTTTTATTCATTGATATAGGAATTATTTATTTGGAGATTAAAACATTTTTGGTTATTGATTTCTAAATTAATTTCATGTTTGGTAAGAAACAATACTTTGTGTAATTTTAATTCAATTTCATTTAGACATGTTCCAGAATACAGTCTAGCAGGACAAATGTTCTACGATCACTAGAAAAGAATATGGATTCTGCATTTTGGGAGGAGAAATATAAATGTCATTGGGTTTGTTTGTTTTATAGTGTCATTCAAGTCTTTTACAGCCTTGCTGATTTTCTGTCTACATGTTCTAAGTAGTGAGGGAAGAATAATAAAATCTCTGATCATAATTGTAGTTTTATCATTTTTTAAAATTTATATCACCTTTTTCTCAATACATTTGGATTTTGTTTTAAAATGCATCCTCATTTAGAATTGAAATGTTCTCTTTACACCTTCATGATAAGTTCACATCTTTTTCATTTTAAAATATAGTTTTCATCTCCAGTAGTCTTTTTGCCTAAAAAACAATTTGTTTATTACAAACGTGGCCTCCCAAGTGTTCTTTTGATTAGTGTTTGCCTGGTATATCACTTTTCAGTCTTTGTCCCTATTTATTTAAAAAGTTCTTTTCTTAGACAGCATATAGTTTGGGCTTGCATTTTTATAAACTCTAACAGTACATATATTTAATTGATAGATTTATAGCATTTACATTTAAAATGTAGTTTTTACCTTTTAGAACTTAGAATCTTGTGGGTGTCTTTGTTTTTGTTTTCTTTGCTTATTCTGCCACGTTATTTTACTTCTTTGCGTATGTAGTTATCTTAGATACTTTGCCAGACATTATGCTTGAACGATTGCTGGTAGGATTCTTTCGAGGTTTATTATTTGCTTCTGACAGGTACTTGGGAGGAACTATTAAAAGAAGGAACTATTAATTGAATAATCTTAACCTATTTTCAGAGCCACGAAATTTCTCCTCCTACTTTCTCTGATTTGGACAAGAATGTTCAGTGCTCTTACGATCAAAGAGAGAAGATGACATACAAAATCCGATAGAGATCTTTGTTTTGATAGTCCATAGTCATCACTACTCCTGCACCACAAGAGTACTGTCTGATGGTGAGGACTACTCCAGAGCAGTTCAGTGGATGACGGCACTTGTCTACTGAGCTGGGGATTTTCTTGCAAGTTTATATAGTGGGCCAAACGATAATAGTGCTCCTTGTTGGGAATAAGTTACAGCTCGTTTAATTCATATTCTGATGATTATTCATTGCTCTCCAATGTGTAATTACTATGTCAGTATGGCAGGGTCCAAGCCAACATTCAGCATTAGCCACAAAGTAAGAAAATTAAATGTACGTCACATGCTGATGACAACCACTAGTACAAATATTATTTATTCAATTTATTTCTGGTAATTGTTTGTTTTGTTTGAGTTTCTTTTAATTTTTAATTTTTTTAATTTCTTTCTTTCAGTCTTGTTGGAAATAGTTCAAATTGGCTCACCCTTGAGATATACTTTTAAGTTATGATATGAGGAGATTAAACTTTTCACATAATTTTATGCTCCCACTTAACACAAAAAAATTGAACATATAATATCAGGCATTCATTATTAACCTCACATTCTCTTAAATATTGTATATTATAATTTTTGAGAACATTTCCATCTGCTTTCTGGAAAAATACTTATGATGATGTTTTTTATTGAAGTGCAAAATTTTGATTTGCTGAATGCTTTGAATTTTATGAGAAATTTATATGAACTGTACATTTTAGTTATCTAAATTAACTAATTCTAAAGTTCTTGAATAGAAATATGGGTAGCATATTTAAATGATAAATTGTTATTCACTACTTAGTGAATCTTTACTTAATACAGGATGATAAAGATGTACTAAGGAATCAATTAATACAAAAAATAACCCATTATATATTAAAAATGGCAACTTACATTACAATAGTGCCCTGAATAGAAAAATGATATTATGCAGATAATAACACCTATTTTACATTATTGGCAAGATAACTAAAAGATTTATATGTGAAAGCATGGAATAGTACGTACAGCAATAGATTGTGACACATCCACATGTTTTGTTTTTGTTTTTGCTTTGGCTTAATATTTGATAGAATGAATACATATATATATATATGTTTACACATATATATATGTGTGTGTATGTATATATATTTTTATATATAATAAGAGCCTAGTACCCTACCTATCTAAAGCAAGCACAGATTAAAGTTTATACAATTCAAGTTACTTATTAAACTAAAATTTAAATGTTCTTTATTATATTTTTGATTTTTTCAAAAGTCACAGAGTAAATTTCCTAACAGAAGTCTTACACCACACGTTTCACAAATATGCATTCATAGAGAATGTACACAGGAATTCTTTTTAACATCATCAAGATATAATGATAATGGTATTCTTAGTTTTTCTAGCCACATTGTAATTTAATTCTGTTCTTCTCTTACTAGGTAAAGTCCTATAGTACCTAGTTTTATTAAAAGAAAATATTTATATGTGAAGACTTAAAGCAAAGGTAAATTATCATTGTTCCTAAATATCTATTATTTTAATACTTTAGATTGAATAAACTTTCCATGTGATTTTCTTATTGCTCTCTCTAAAATGCAAACATTAAGTATTCACTTTTTGTAAAAAGTTTGAAATTGTTCAGTAAAATAAACTTTAACAAAATTAATAATGTTAATTTGAAAATTATTTTTTATAATTATCTTTAAAGCTTGCTGATAATATGGCCATAATTTAATATAAACTAATGGTAGATCAGAGAGATTTAATAAAATATAATATAAAATATTTTAAATAAATATTTCATACTGCTTTACTAAATATTTAAACTTAAAAATGGTGCTAAAATTAAAAATGGGCAAAAATGGACACAAAAGGGAGTATATAACTTGAATTTGTATAAACATTTAACATATAATAATCTACATGGCTTTGCACAAGTTGAATTTATACCAAATTGAAGATTTTCATGTATAAGATATAATACTTAAATGAAAATTTTTATCAGTTTTAGATCACCATAATTTGAACAGAAAAATATATGTTGACCATTTTATTTAACAATTAAATTTGTAATTAGATTGTAAACAAGTATTTGCTAAAAGAGTAACTTTAGAAGGCTATTGGGTGATTTTATAAAGTATTTTATTTCACTTTAAATTAATAATTTACCTCATTTTCATTAGCATTTTAAAATATAATTTACAAGAAACATTCTGTTTTTATTATATATCATATTCTTAAAAAACAAAGGTGAAAGGTGAACTTACAAAACATATCTGTGTGTGTGTGTATATATATATATAAAACAAATAGCAATATCCATTTCCATATCTTTCTAAAAGATGCTAATATTGAGGATTAGTTCATTATTACATTTGATATCAGAAAAAAGCTTCTTAATATAAAAAATATCTGACCAGATAATTAAGTATACCAAAATTTATTGCTTATTTTTAAATAATATTTTAAACTGATATTAAAAATTCTACTCTAAATCATTCATATTAAATCATAAACAAGTAATACCATCAATTGTTATAAAAGGAAAATAGTCTAATAGTTTTTCAATAATCTCAAAAAAAAAAGTACAGATGAAATCTGGATAAAAAAATACTTGTGTCTTCGGCTAATTATATATAAATATTTTTTAAAGATGTGTTTGTGAGAACTAGTTTAAAGCTGTAGTAATTTGTATTTATTAAAGGTGTCCTATGTGTTGGCTCGACTCTAAGAGCGTCTTGAAGACTGTATCATCTAATTTGCACAATAATTTTATGACTAAATAAATTTGTAATTCTGATTGTTAACCATTTATGCAAAAGAGTAGCTATAATATGAAGTTTGAAATAGAAGCTTATCTTAAATATATGTGATTTATGGCATCCATTCAGTTATTTTAACTTTAGACCACATCTCAATACCACACAGTGACTCCACCTGCCTATTTTGTCCATTTATCAGTTTTGTCTTCTTGATTAGACAGAAATGCGAAACACTTAGCTTTCCCAACGTGAATATACATAGACAAATCATTTCCGCTGACTTCTTTTTATTTTTCTATGAATTTCCAGTCCCTTCTTTTCTACTCTTTATTGACTGTGGATAAGTTAGGAATTCTTGGCTCTATTTCAAAGTATGCTATTAAGTAACTCTCCTGTTACTTTCCAATTATTGTATTAGTCAGCTGCAATTCCATATCACAGAAACTATTCTATCTAGCTTAAGTAGAACAAAATTTAATACAGGACATTTGTGTCCTTCCAAATTAATTAAAGGTACTGCACAAGCAGATGTTTGTGTGGCCTGGGACACCCAGAAATAATTCTAACCAATACCAAAGAGCTGACACAGAAAGGATTCTGCCTCATCTTATACCAGAATACGGTGACCATGACTACACTGTAGGGACCAGCTAGCTGCCACGATGATTTTGTCTGAAAGTGATAAAGTACCTGCTACAAGCTAAACTATTAAAATAGGTGGTTTGTGTACAATCTCCTGTACTTAACTCAGCTCCAAATGTAAGTCTCGCCTGGATGAATCTGAGTATATATATATCTTTTATTTTCTTTCATTACAGTTGACATTCAATATTATTTTATATTATTTTCAGTATATAGGTGTACAGAATAGTGGTGAAACATTTATATAATCTACAAAATGATTCCATGATTAGTCTAATATCCACCTGGCACCACACACAGTTATTACAATATTATTGACCGTATTGCCTATTAAGCATATACATTTGTTAAGTGGAGTAAAGAAGGCTCATTTTTAGCTTTGCAGCCTCTGACTCCAGGAAGGCACGCTAGAATAAAATGGGAATATATGTGAATGAGTCAATCTATAGTATTTGCCACAGTGACCTTTCAAAATTCAAATTATCTTCTGATCCTAAGCTAACTGAACTATAAAATTAGGTGGCTGGACTAGAAAATACCAAAGATTAATGCCAGCTGAATAATTCTGTGAATACAAGTCATGTGAAAAAGCACTGTAAGACATGCTTATAGCTCGGAATAGAATAAACCAAGCACAGCAAATACTAAAGAAAACAGTAAACACTATAAATAATAAAATACATTTAATCATTAACTATAATTTTAATTTAGAATCTTTAAAACATGAGTAAATCGACTTAAAAAAACATTAAGATTTTTGATAGAAAATGTGACAATTACATTTATTCTCATTATAATGGATAATCTAAACAAGTTCTGACAAATATGTCTTGTGAGTCATTGATTTAAACACACACACACACACACACACACACACACGCACACACTCCTTTTTTTTGAAGAATTAGATACTAGCAGGGGTAATAATGAGATAGTGCTGTACAAAACTAAATGATTCTAATATCTGTGGTGTAACTTACAAACAGCTTCACCTAATACTCATAAATACAATTTATGCCTTTTGGCTGTAAATCTAATAACAACAAAAATATAAAGAAAATTTGTATTGCCTTATCTAAAACAAATGATCATGATTTCAATTTGTTTACAAAGGGAAATTGCATTTTCCTGCCTTGCAATTAGTAGACTAACACAGATAGCATTTGAGAAGTATTGCTAATTAATTGTTAATAACCTGCTGGGAACATAACCAAGGCAGACACTAAATTGCAAAACTAGTTATCAAGTGTGTTGGAGCAGAAATGATTTAAGGATTTTAATCAGAATCCTTTGCACAAAATATTTATTTAGCTTGCCTACCTAAATAAATGAGTCATTAAGTAAAGAAAATAATCTGAAAATGGGTATGGTCAAGCTTAATTTACTAAGCATGAAGTTCTTTATATTTTCTTGGTTATTTTACATAATTTCCCTTGACTTCTTCATGACATAATTTGACATTTTTTAAAGTTACAACTGTAAAATTATTTTTTATTTCATTTTTTACATTTGTAGCTTTAGAAAAGAATCCAACAACTAGGAATCACAGATCAATCTATATGATATAATATATAATATTATAATAAATTTTGTAAGGTCCATTCAAAAATTGACTCGATTTAAAAAAAATGCCACAACAATGAAAGCCTCAGTAGTTTTTCTATGCAGTTGCTATTTTCTCTACTTGTATCTTTATTATGCATTATAGTTATGCAACTCTTTTATATTGACTTTCTCCTCTTTCCATTTTTTTCACCTGTTCCTATAACCTTCATTACTTATTTCTCCATTTCTACTTTCACATGAAAATCTCACTCTTCAATATTTTCCACATTGATTAGCTTTATCAAGTTACAATTTAAGAAAAAATCTAACAGGAACAGTCTATACTATGTTTTGCTGTTGAGATAAGTTATGACAGTTTATTTATCCACTCATTCATTTATTCAATTCATAATTATTGAAATATTTATATTGCAATTATCAGTCCAAATGCTGGGGTTAGAGCATTGATTTTACAGATTGAGTCAAGTCTTTCTGAAGCTTTTAATTTAGTGAAAAAAAAAAATATATATATATATATATACTTAGTATAATGCCAGTCAGTGATGACTATTTTTAAGAAAAAGCAAAATGCTTTAATGGTGTACAGAATGGGAGGAGTTGCTCTTTTAAATAAGATAAACAGGAAGAGAAAAGAGTAGAATAATAGAAAATGAAATTGAAAAATTATTCAAGACCTATGACATATAAAGTCCTGTAAACAATTAAAAGCACTTGAGGTATTATTTTAAATAGTGTGGGTAGCAGTTGGTGAATATAAAGCAAGGGACATGATAATTTGATTTTTTTTAAAGAATCACTTTAACTGATGTTTAAGTATTGACTCTAAATGTAAAAGGGACAGTAGAAAAAATCCTATTAGGAGGGTATTTCAGGGGTCCAGGTGAAAACCAAGCATGGCAGAAGTTGGTATATTAATAAGTGGTTACTTAAAAAATAATTGCATGAGCTGAAGACATAAGATTTTTTTTTTCATTTTCTTTTTTTATTTTATTAAATTTATTGGGTGACATTGCTTAATAGAATTATATAGGTTTCATGTGCACAATTCAATAATATGTCATATGTATATTACATGATTTTGAATAGAAGACACGTGAAAAGTAGAAAGGCAGTCTTTTAGTTTTTCGGTATGAAAATACTGTTATAGCAAGTATTTTTTTATTAATCAGAATAGCTAGATTCATCATTCTAAATGGGTAGTTATGCCTGGCTGCTTCTAGATTTCTTTTTTCCTAATATTTTCCCTGATAAATCCCAACTTGATGTTGTTATATTTCTACAAACTTTTCTCTGGCTTTTATTTCTTCATACTTATTTTGAAATTTTGATGTTTTTAAGTTATTTTATTTTTTCACATTTAAAATGCCTTTAAACTGTTTTTTTAAACTAAGCTTTATTCATAATTGTAGAAATAAAAATATTTTTTAATTTTGCACTATTCAGTTGTTTTATCATATTTCTTTAGAATACAAAAATATAGCATTCTATATTAGTATGCATTAACAATATAATGAGAAAAACTGTATAGGAAGGAGATATACATCATATGTCAGAAAAATGGTAACTTCTAAGAAACAACTTCAACTAGCCTATTCCTAATGGGTACCAAGTTTTAAAATACATTACATATTAAAACACAATATGACAAACCAGCATGAAATATTCAAAATGATAATAGTTTATAATACAATCAAGTTAAAATATATCTATAGCAAGTATAAGTTTAATGTTGGTGACAAATAGGAAGTAAGTTATAAGATAAAATAAGTTACATATAACATATTTTCTACCTTAGGTTCTGTGTATAAAGTGATGAAGTAAACAGATGTGATCCTTGCCATTTAGAACTAATGGTGTCATTTAGGGAGAGAGTCGTCTAACAGTTAAATGCAATCATGATCATTACTTTTGATGGCAAACTGGACAAAATACAGTGAAATGTGTATAAGGAAAACTAAGAAAAATATTTAGATTAGGGAATATTTAAATCAGATTTCTTTGATAAAACTTATTAAGAGTTAGAGAATAAGTCAGCACAAATGTGAGAATTTGTCAGGGGCTAGCCACATTTCGTCAAAACAGGGAGGTGAATATATAGTCTAAAAATAAGGCAAGGAGGTAGTATGAACATCTGATGATCATGGAGCAAATAATTTAGAATAGACCTAATGGAAAGGCTGCATTGAGCACGAGTCTGGGAAAAGAGATGTATAGAGCCATAGTCTTTTATTACCAATTGAAAAACAAAAAGAATTTAAAATACAATGATAGACACAATGGGCCAAAATTATCATGGAAATGAGGCAGGGTGGATTAAATACCTGTGAATTAAGGAGATGGTCCATTGTGCCTATGATTTTGGTCCTAAGACTTCAAATGATGGTGTATCAGAACACAGGCAGTTTCCTCTGGCAGAGCAAGTCACTGGAATGTAGCTACCTGATTCCTCTGTGGCTGAATGCACAGATTTCATAGAAATATTTGTGTGTGGGAAACCAGGGGCATTTCATTATTTGCAGAACTGTGAATTTTCTAACCAAAGGATCCAAGGAAATCAACTAGAAAGCAATTCGTTGTAATATGAGAGTTACACAAAGGAACCAGAAACAATGTCAACAAATAAAAATCAATACATATTTTTTCTGCACACCAGCAATAAGCTATGAAATGTAATGAAAAAGGTTCCATTCACAATAACAAAAAGCGTTTTTGGAAATACTTCAGATAATACACTAAACACAAAAAAGGTAACTTAAAATATAACATTACTGAAGAAATAAGAGATTATGCACACATACAAACACACTCGAGCACACACACATGCACCGTATACACAATATTACTGAATGGGGCGTCGCGTGTTTTAAATATAATAATTTAATCTACAAATTTAATACGATTTCAGTTAATATCTCAACACAATTTTTAATGGACTTTAACAGCTTCTAAAGCTTATCTGAAAAAGAAAATATGCCCAAAGAGATAGTTAAGTTTTTGAAAAAGAAGAATAGAGGAAAATTGTTTGATCGTGTAAAATAGTTAACAAACAGTTTTGCATTGCTACTGAAAGAGAAAGTTAGAAAAACAAACAAACAGAAGATATAATCTTAAAAAGACAAATGTTGAGGTAGTTGTATCAGTTGTACCCTTTGCCTGTAATAGAAGCTTGGGGACAGAAGGTTACCTGCTGGATTCAGTCCGAGTAGGAGCAGAAGCTATATGGACAAATTATAGGAGTGTGTGCGAGAGATAAAAACACTGGAAGCCCAATATTGGGGATGTTCCCACATTTCCATGGATTTTACCCCCAGGAGTCCCATCAAGTTCTCAGGGTAAAGATAAGGAAGAAAAAATCCCTCTGTACTTCCAGTAAGGGGAGGAGACCTGTAACCATTTTGAAATATGCCCAGGGCCTATGCTCACCTAAGGACTGCTCTAGAAAAAGAAAGAAAGAAAAGAAAAGAAAAGGAAAGGAAAGAAAGAAGGAAGGAAGGAAGGAAGGAAGGAAGGAAGGAAGGAAGGAAGGAAGGAAGGAAGGAAGGAAAGAAAGAAAGAAAAAATGAATAAATAAATAAACAAATAAATAAATAACAAAGGAAAAAAACAACTATCTTATTGTAGCCCAACAAACTGGTAATTTTCTAATAACTAATGAATATACCAGAAGTAAAATGCCCAATTTCAATACTTCCAGCCTTTTTGTCTCCTCTAAAGTGGAGAAAAGGCTGAGATGCACCTGCAAAGGTCACAGCAAAGAGGCACAGTCTCACTCGAAGACTGAGACATAATCATATGATTTTAGAACACTTTGCCACCAAATCAAGCAGGCTCCTGTGTAGCTGCATTGCAGCTAAAAGACAGTAAGACTCAAAATTCTAATTTAGATGGAGTCTCTAGAAAACCCGAAGACCATAGGAGGGACCAAAAAAAAAAAAAACACTAAAAGAAATTTCAGCCATTCACACATACAGCTACAGCACATAATAAACAAAGCCTTACTTCTAGCCAAGCACATTCACATACCACATAACAAGGTTTTGGTGAACGATGGACCACATCTGTGATGGTGTGATCCCCTAATGCAACTGAAAACTTTCTACTGCCCCGTGATACAGTAGTCATTGTAACATTGTAGCACACTGAATTACTCACATGATTCTGGTGATGCTGGTATAAAGAAACCCAGTGTGCTGCCAGCTGTAAAAAATAAACAGTGCATACAATTACAGCACAGTACATAATACATGATAATGATTATAAATAATTATGTTACCAGTTTATGTATTATACTAAATATTCCATTGTTATTTAAGAGTATATTCTTTCTGCTTATAAAAAAAATAAGTTTGCTGTAAAATAGCATGCCCTAGTATGCAGGCAGCAGCCTCGTACATCTTGTGTTTACCATATCTCTTGACTACATCATTTTTCTTGTGCTTGATATAATCTTGCATTGTTTTGTATAGTAACATGCTACACAAACTTACAGCCTAGGAGCAACAGGCCACAGATTTATAGAAAAATGATACTTAGGTTCAAATTTAACAAAATATATGCAAGTTCTATGTGAAGAAAGCTACAAAATTCTGATGAAAGAAATCAAAGGTATAAATAGATGGAGAGATATTCTATGCCCATAGGTAGAAAACTTTGATATTAAGATGTCAGGGTATTCCAACTTGATTTTATATATATATGCAATCCCAATCACATTCCCAGCAAGTTCTTTATAAATATCAACAACAAATTCTCAAGTTTACATGGAAAGTAAAAAAATCCAGGATAGCCACCACAAGATGGAAGAACAAAGATGGAGGATGGACTCTAACCAACTTGGGCACTTACTATAAATCTATAGTGTCCTATGGGCAAACAAATAAACGGGTAGAACAATGGAACAGAATAAGGAGTCCAGAAATAGACCTACTATAGGTGCATAAAGACTAAAGACAAAAAAGTAGAGAAAGGATTGCCTTTTCAACAAATTGTACTCAACACAGTTGAAAATTCATAAACATATATAGAACCTTACATAAAAATTATAATTAAACTCAGGGTTTCCATTTTAAATATCGATTGATAAAAACCCGGCTGGATGAGTGGTATTATTGTATGGTTTATATAGCGTTTTAGAAAAAAGTGGAAATTTACTCCAAATAAAAATCAAATAAATAAAGTTCTGAAGTTTAAATATGACCTGATGTTCTACAGAGCTACAGATGTTGGCAGATGAGAACAGCAAATCTGAAATAGAGAGTAATGATCAAGACCAGAGCAACTCAGTGTGAATTATCAAAAATCACATATAAAATCTCTGCTTCACTTCATCAATTGTTGTCCTTTGCCTAGGCAGAATGTAACAACATGTTAAGTTCACTGATTTAGTTTCTCCAGTTAGCTCCAACAAATGCTAACTATTTCACAAATTTAAACAACATATTGCATCATCCTCAATAAATTCTCAGATATTATCTCCCTTTCATATTCTAGTATAAATATTATGGTTAAATTGGTTACACAGGCCAAATTTTATAGTTAGATCTTAATATGTAGCTGAACCCCGCTGCCATGATCCTTTGCAGAATTATTACTAAACTGTTCTTTAGTTTTGTGCTTGGATTTTTGTGTGAAAGTTGTGGATTCATGCATGTTTTCAATTAACTCTTTGGAACATTTAATAAGTCAGGAACAGGGCATGCTCTATTTAAAAAATGACCAAAAGAACCAGATAATTTTCCTACATTGTGTTTAATATTTTTTACATATGGTTGACCCCAAGATTACAGGGATATAGCCTTTATAAATATTCAGATTATTTCCTATATGTTTGAATATTGAAAGCAACACAAAATAAAATCAGACTAGGAACTGCTTCGATTAAACAACTGCTTCTTTTTATTTGTAATCTGAATCTTGTACTAATTGAGTTTTCTCTTCCTTTCTTTGGCAACTAGAAAGCTCAGTGTCAGGTATAACCACAGAAAATCACCTTCCTTACAAAGTTGTATATCTTTGGTTGTCATAGCACTATTTTTTTCATAGAACATCTTTTAAAGTATAGACAGTATTTTAATATTTTTCTCAAATCCTTTCTTGAAAGAGATAGTGTATAATTAATTTAGAACAAATAAAATCAAACCATTGAAGGAAAAGAAACATGTCTATAAGTTTTCTACATGTATCAAATTATGCTTACTTAAAAATCTGTTTGTAAATAGAATTACCAAAATTGTTTTTTAAGCCATATAATTTTATTTCAGCTTTAATATTAGTGATAAATCTGGTGAAGGTGATTACTGCTTGTTTTCTTTAAATGTGTATAATTTTTTAATGGTCACAGTAAGAATAAATTTCAAAAAGTTATATATGTAAATTTTTTAAATGAGCTAACAGTAATGCTTCTGTAGAAAGCAAAAAAGTAGCAATGGAATTAAAATATCCTATGTAACTTCATTTAAAAAATATTTCACATCCATCTTTAATTTTTTCAAAAGAGCTACCTGGAAAAAATATTCATTTCCCAGTGATATAAATTAAGTTAGATACATTCTGTCTTCTAAAACACATTTAATTTATAACTGTTGACAATAAAAATAAAAGATATTGTACCTGAAAACACACAAGAAGTATTCAATATAATTTATACTCATTGAAATGTACAGCAAACTTTTAAATTGCTGATTTATATTGGCAGTAGTCATATTATCAACCTGTTTTTTTGTTTGAAAAAAACAAAATATGATATCATTTCTTCAGTCTCTTAAGCCTAAAAATTTCAATACTATATTCAGATTGTCAGATTTTCAAGAGAAAGTCTAATGAATTCTGTATTAGTGAGAAACTATATAGAAAGAATTAACAAACCAACGAAAAATACAGTGAGTTCAAGCATTTGAGTTCTCATATCAACCAAGCCCCAGAGAACCTGATTTGATCAATGCATAATAATTTCCATTCAGATGAGTCTGCCTAAATAACTAAAATGTTCATTTTGTGGTTCAGTAATTTTGGTTGACTTAATGACATAAGTAGAACAACCATGAGTAACTATGCAGCATCCAATTAATTTCTTGGTGATAGATTTTCAAAGAGTCAATCTAGTCAACAGCACAGCACCAGTCAAATTATTGCACATAATCTAGAGGAATTTATTGCAAGGAATATTTACAGCAGATATCTTGTCTACTGTAATATACAGACATATTTATATGTGAGCTCCTTGAAATCACCTTTATACAAAATTAAGTAACTAATTTCATTTATATAGTAACATATAAGTCATGATTATTTAGAAAGATCAATCCATATTCATATTTGCTGAGGAAAATAGTAATAGTATGGTAACTACACATATTGGTTTATGCAGAAGTAAGTATGGATAGAAGACTGAACTTTATGAAACAAATCTGTGTAACTTGACATTCTTATTGTTGTTGTTTTAATTAATTAATTTTTTATGTTGACATTGGTTAACAAAATCCATTAAGTTTCAGCTGTACACTTTAACAGTAAGGCACATAAATATTTATACTGTGTGTTCACTTCCCATTGTTAGATTTCTTTCTGTCACTGCGTATTTGACCTCCTTTACCCCATCTTGTTGTTTAACTGAGACTGATGTTTTCCACTTATAAAGTGACCAATAACACTTTTCAAAATTTAAGTAAAATATTTAGGAAGATATTAAATTTATTTTAATTACATAGAGAGATATGCCTATAAAAGACTCACTACACTAGGGACTAGCAGCACAAAGATATGAATATTAAGTTAGAGATTTTTTACTAATAGAAGTCCTTAACAAAATGGAACATAAAACAGAATATATTTTTAATTTAAGGAAGATGATATAAAGAGTGATTAACCTTTAAGTCCAAACTTATAAAAGCAGATTGAATACTAGGGCACTAAGCAACCAGGACACAGCAAGTTAATAGAGGAAAAACGTATTAATGAAGAAAATTAACGGCAACTTGGATGAAGGAGTAGATTGTTAAATAAATGGTCAGTTACTATAGGGAGAGAAGTTACCAAAATAAATTAAGGGACAATGGACACTAACAGCCACTGGTTTACATTTAGGATGGATCCTGTCCTATGAAACTATAATCTCAGTTATTAAATTACTGTGATGTAATTTTTTAATAAATTTCCTTAATTATACACACTGTTATTAAGAAATTATGAAATATACACAAAATTTGCTTTTTTTGTTGTTAACAGTAATTTTGAGTATCTAATCTTATCACTTATGATAAATTTATTTATATATTAATGGTTAGATGTAATAGTCTGTAGGATTTTTAAAGACACAGCAGTATTCATATCATTTTCTCTTGTAATGTCTTAAAAGAACACATAGAAATAAATAAAAGTCTACTTTTCCCTAAAGCCATAAAAATACATTGGAATAAAGAGCCAAAAATTAGATCAGTTTAATATTAGAGATATAATGATGATGTAAAATAATCATATTTTAAAATTTTTCATAAAAATTGTAATGATAGTACATTTAAATTTCCTGTGTTGAAAATAACAAACTTTTTTTCAATTTAAATCATACCATTTTCAATTTCAACCTTTATTTCTTCTAAATATAACCATGTTAAAAGTAAAATAACTGAATGTTTTTTTAATGCACACTTTTAAAACAATTAATTACTGTTGATGAAATATGACATTGAAAATTCACTCTGTTGATATTTTATCAAAAATCAAGACAGCTCACAATCCATAATTCACTATTTTTACTTTGATCTGCTTAGGAAAGAAAGCAAAAGAAAATAGCTTCGACTATGTTGTACAGCTTAGAAATCAATATTAATAAATCAATGTCAATAATATTATATTGCCAACTCTATCATATTACTCAGAAATGTGACCTAAACATGCGGTGTGTATTTCATTCTTTGTGGTAGGAAATGTAAGTGAGGTTTGTAAGACATCTTTCATTACAGGCCACTGTTTCTAGTCAATCACGCTTTTTTTTTTTATAGATATCACTTAGGATGAAATTTTTATGCTTAGACTTAACCTGCAGGTTGATTTTTGTCACAGTTAAAGAACACTTTCCCAGTTATTCTGGAGTTATTACAGAGTAGAAAAGTACCCTTTTTCATTTATAAAGTCTCCAAAGTGACAACTCCCATGTCCATCTGTCAATCGACAAGGAAATACCCATCTGTGCAATGCGAAGACGAAAGTGCAGTAGAGATGTGATTTCTTCTTCTAGAATTTTAGAGTATAGAATTGACATTAACACGAACATATAAACCATGTTGCCGAGATGTAAAGACAGTGTCATTATCATTTATTCCATCTAAGGCAGTAATACAGACAATATCTTTGTGGTTCTGAAATGATGATTTTCTGGCACCAAACAGCATTGCTTTTCTGCTTGGAATCTCTCTCTCTCTGCTCCCACTAAGTAAAGGACAGACTTAGAAAAAATAATAAGATCAGTCAGATTTTGATTAGATTTTCATGGAGGAGATAAATAGGAGAAGTAAGAGATAATTCCAGATTGTGAAATGTATGATAAATTTAAGAAATGGATAAATAAAACAGAAATAGAAATGTAAGATAAAAATCCCCCATAACAGTGATTTTATCTTTTTATATCTAGCACATCAACTTTTTAATGGCAATTTCTCTCTCTCTCTCTCTCTCTCTCTCTCTCTCTCTCTCTCTCTCTCTCTCTCTCATCTCTTTGGTTCTCTGGAGCATAGAATACAGCCTCGGGAAATAGATGTTCAATGAATGATGAAAAGGAAAATATTATAGGAATACTTTATATCATGAAAAGGAAATTGAGGGGACAGAAGTTTAGACAAGTTATATGTTTAATTATTTTATAAGCATCTATAGAAGAAAAGCAGTAGGTAAAATCCTATTCCAATTTTCATCCCAAATTGTTATTTGTACTTAAAGCTTCTTAACTCCTCTACATGTTGGTTGCAACGAGCTAGTTGTTTATATAACATCTAGTTAATATTCACACTATTGCATTTACATTGTAATCATTTAGCAACTACTTCTGTGATCCACTTCACATAGACTTTATTTGAAGATTCTTTGTCCCATTTATTTGGTTTTAAACTATATATATAGTTTAACTAAATTAAAGCACGAGGTATTCTGTATTAGTATGAGGATCCATAGAGGTCCTGAAGTGTTAGAAGGAAGAATGAGATTAGGTGCCAGTATAATCGGGTTCTGGTGAAAGCCGTCTTCCAAACTGCAGACTTCCTACTTCATGTCGAATCCTCACAGGGTGGAAAGAGAGCTAGTTAGTTCTCTGACTTATTTTTATGTGGGCAGTAATCCTGTATACAATTGACTCTTGCACAACTCGGTGATTAGGGATGCCAAGTTCCTTATACAGTTGAAAATCCATGTATAATTTTTGACTCTCCAAAATCTTAACTACAGTTGGCTCAACTGATCTCCAGTTGGGAATCCACAGCTGAGGAACTGAGGTTCGGAATGAAAAAATACAGTTTTCAATCTTAGGTTTGTTGAATCCATGGATGTAAAACCCATGCAAGTGAAGGGCCGACTTTATTTACTAAAAAATATCCACATATAAGTGGAACCAAACAGTTTTACCTGTGCTATTCAAGGGTCAACCGTTTTAGGGTTCCACCTCACTCTTAATAAGCTACAACTGGAAATGTGATACCTAAAACTTGAAGTTTTAATTGTATATTGGATAGAATTAAAGTTTTATTCCCATTACTATTCATTTGTAAATGAACACTATCTTCATGTTTAAGCAGTCATGCTCAAAATTATACAACAAATGAACACACATATGCATAGAACAAAAGGAAAAAATTGCCATTATACTGAGCAGTTGTTTGCCAGCATGCTTAAAATAGATTTTGCCCTTATCTGTAATTGGAACTAATCACTAAAGAAAAAAGAGTTGAATGAATAAATAATAAAACTATTTGTGTAAGTTTATTTAACATTAAGTTATGGTTTAATAAATCTCCAGTCAAGCAATCCAAGACATGTTATCTTTAGACTCAAGAAAATTCAAATGACAAAGCTTTTAGATGAAAGTCAGTTCAACATATATTTACTGAATGGTAATTATGTAAGGATATTTGCTAAATGATGCTAAGTTTATACCACATAATGCAAATAAATAGTGCTATCACTTGGACACAGAAAAGCAAAAATTATATCAGACAAAACAGTGATGTTGAGCACCTTTTCATATATTTGTAGACTATTTATATAACATCTTTGAATAAATGCCTATTTGAGCCTTTTGTCCATTTTTAAACCAGGGTATTTGATTTTTTTTATCATTATATTTAGAGTTCTTTATATATATTCTGAATATTGACCTCATCTGAATATTGACTTGCTAATATTCTCTTCCATTCTGTATATTGTTTTCTCAATATTGATTGCATGTCCTTTGGGACACAATTTTTTTTTTTAAGTTTTGTGTACTCCCATTGGTCTCTTTTTGCTTTTGATGCCTGTGCTTTTAGGTGTCACATCCAAGAAAGAAAATGTGAAGTGCAATGTTTTCTTCTGAGTGTTTTATAATTTTTAGATTCTATGTTTAAGTCTTTAATCAATTTTGAGTCAATATTCATATGTGGTGTAAGATAACACTCAAACTTCATTTTTTCACATGGAGATACCCAGTGTTCCCAACACCATTTGCTGACAAAACTCTCCTTTCGTCATTGAGTGGTTTTGGCATTTTATTGTCTTTATTTTTTTTTTGTTTAAAATCAATTTTTTTTTTTTTTACAAGTCCCATAATGAATGAGATCTGCAATTTGCTGAAACAAAACAAATGAACTCATGGTATAACATTAACATATTTTTAAACATAATAAATTGGACAATATTAACAAACATTTACAGTAAATTTGATTATATGTTTCTTCTTAAGAGTAAAAACAAATGGGTAAAGTTAGGCACTTGAAATAAGAATTAAATGTCCAACAAAAAAAGTTAAATAGTTTTAAGAGGTTCTGAGCTTGCAACTGTCTGGCTATAAAATCAGCTTGGAATCTTACACACAAACACATACACACACACACACACACACACACACACACACACACACTTTTAGTTGTAGACATGCCAAATTGCTATTTCAAATAGATATTTTGTTATAAATATGAGAAATATAAAATATTTTATAAAAGTCAAAAGATCTTGAATTGTCCAATTACAAGATTACAAGAACTTTCTAATGGTATCAAAGTCCAATTGATTTAAAATTTGATAAATTTTGAATGTTTCTTTAGTTTTAGATAAGTTATGTGATTTGAGACACTATACACTTACTGATTTGTGTGTTTTTTGTATCAAAGAACTTGCGAATTTATGAAGAAATTTGTGGCCTATAAAAATCAAACAAATGACAGATTTTATTTTAATCTTCTACGTTTGTCAAAGAACTACAGTCTGATATATTAAAAAAAATTAATTTATATCCTGGTTGAGTACGTTCCAGTTTTGGTAGGTCAAGGATCCAGATTTCTTTGGATTTTAAAACAAGTGGCTAGTATTTTGATATTTTCCTCATTGCTTCATTCTATGGCATTTTTTTTCTGCAATGACTACTTTACACCCTTTCTTTTTCCTACACATACTCGAACTCCAAATCATCACTTGCAAATTATGTACCTTTATATTCACTCTTATACAAAAAGACTTCACCGGATTGGTACTCATTTAACTTCTCATAATCAATGATAAAATTATCAATGTTGTTATCCAACTTCAAATGTACATGCTTCGCTTTTGCCTGAGATCTCATCTTCTGTCCCTTCTTCAACGATGCCACTCCTCAATTTCATGAAACACAAAATTAGTTTACCCTCCTAACTGAAAGACATATCTATACACATTGCCCCTCTTTTTACATAGGCCTCAATACACCATAAATTTACTTTTTTTTCCCTAAAATGCTGCTGATATTGTACTACCTTAAGCTGCCATCACCCTTCTTATAATAAATTCATAGACACATTTCTATTCTCCTAACTTTCCTCCCTTGATTCTTTAATATTACACTCTACTGTTTCTCCTCTTATCTCTCATGACAGTTAACATTGTTCTGTCTCTTCTTCCTCTGAACAACTCTAACTTTCAGATCTCTGTGGTTTAGAACTAAGACATCTTTTCTTAAACCCTCCTCTCTAAGAGGTATTATTATTTTTACTGCATTTTATAATATCTCCATTTCGAACATTCTGAATGTTTTTCCTCTCCACTTCAAGTACTTGACATGAGTTTAGGTTTAAATTTTTAACTATGTCATTGACATATCCTCTTGGATGTCTCAGACTTATCCAAATTAAAATATCCATTAAGATATTCTATATTCCATCTTTTCTATATCCATGTATGTGCACATCATACATACACGCACATAAGCGTGCGCACGCGCGCGCACATACACACACACGCTTCCAGGCATTGCAGTTTAATGTTTACTGCCAATTTATAAGAGTTACTAAGTCGAGATACCTAAACATCTATTGATTCTACCTGCAAAATATAGCTCAAATCTTTTCACTTACCTGCAACCTAATGGATTCCATCTCAGCAAGCCTTTACCTATTCTTGACTAGAGTACTATTTTATAACTCTAATTAGAGTATCTGAGCCCTAACTTGTCCTTATCTAGTCCTCTCTCAAATCAGCAGCTGGGCTGAACTTAAATAAATAAATAAATAAACAAACAAACAAATTTGTTTGAAAAAAAAATTTCTTTCACTTTGGTAGGAAAAAACAAAAACAAAACAAAATATAAAGCCAAAAGCCAAGTATGAACAGAATGCTGTATACCAAAAAACCCTCATTTCAGTATAATCCTCGTTTTAGCATAACTCACTTCATGACTTGTCCAATATATTGAAAAAATAATTTCACATTTTCTTCATCCCTTTGACACAGCTACTTACAAATGTGTTGAATCAATCCCCCGAATCTTATTAAAATATTGTCTATTAAAGAACAAGTAAAAAATATTTGAATATTTTAAGGATGTTTCTAACCATGGTGCTTGCCAACAGCGATACAATGAATGAATCATGATGGTATGTGAAACTGCATCACTGAAGCAGCAAAACTAAATACATTTTCAAGGATGCCTGGTACTTCATCTGTAAATAGAGTTTCAAAAATGTTATTTTAATCAAACAATTACTCAATAAATATTTTCCTCAAGTTTAAATGACAGTGTTTAGGGTTTCCAAAGGGGGCTAAAGACATACAAATGATTTTTAGTAACAAAATTAACATAAAAATAAAAACCAGAACCTGTATGTGGAGAGATATTAGTAATTTTTTTATACAATGTCATGTGAATGTATATCACTATGAATGTACCTTCCAATGTTACATGTTATACAATATTGATTGAATGTTAGCAATTTTATGTTAGGTGTCATTTAACAGAATCTACTTCAACTTTTTTTCTTCTTCAATAAGTCATAAATAAGCTTAGATAGTTTTAGCACAAATGGTTTCTCTGATATTCCTCCAATATGGTTAAGACAAATCACTAATTTACACTTTATTTTCAGAATGCAATTTATAAGATGCAGGGCATATAATGAATAATAAACTGATCCATAATGCCTTCAAATTACTGTCAATAATATGTTGCTAAAAACAAAGCAATGGTTTCATTCATATTTGCAAATAAACCATCTTAATTATAGGACACGACTTTCTATATCAACAAAATTTTAATTACAAAATAGCAAAGACACAATAACAATAAAAGATCTCTTAACCAGAAGTTAATAATAACAGTGTTCATAAAAACCTCATAGTAAACAATATATAGATGGCATATTGAAATAAAACATATTTTATATAGTCAAATTTTAAAGGCATATAAAAAATTTTTAAAACACAAATGCATTTTACCCTTCACAGAAAAATCTAGATGTTCTAGGTAGTATTTGGCATTAGGAGGGAGTTTGATATAGAAAACAATTAAGACCCCTTCTAAAATATCCCATTACAATATATATTATCATATGTATTATATTGAGTTACATATACTATCATTATGCCATAGCTCTTTTTTCAACCATCAAAAAGGGAAATGTAAATTAGTATATATAAAAATAAACTGGAAATGTAAATTAGTATATATAAAAATAAACTAAACCTGAGTTTTATAAAATTTATAGTAAGATTTCATTGGAATCATTTCAAAAGAAAAAAACTTACTTCAAATTATCATAGATAAATTTAAAGTCTATACTAGTTGACCTCATAATATCTTATCTTTATCTGATTTATTTTAATCTTTCAATGACAAAACATCTCGTAATAGATTACTTGGACAGACTCCTTTCTAAGAAACCTTTAATAGTAAAAATGAATTATAATGCAAATAAATATTCTGCTTTCTTGGCAAACCTATTCACATTATATAACATACCTCTCTGCTATACCAATTCAGTAACAAATCACAGAACCATATTTTTATTTCTACAAAATTTTCTTCCTTTCTATCTGCTTAATGTAAAATAATAAAAAAATACTAATATGTTAGAATTTTATAAGCAAGATGGTATCTTCAATTAATTTTTATTTTATAAAAATATTTTCAAGTGTTCTTTCCTAAAAATTATATTTTACTTGGTATTTAAGGAAATTTAAACTGATAACAAAGAAAACATTCTATGAGATGACATGTATAAAAACATGTACAGAATACCATAGATTATAGTAACCGCAGGAAAATTCTTCCTCGGTATCTTTTCATACTACATTCCTCTTGTAGATGGTTTATAGAAATGCTACTCTGCCACATGTCTACTTCAGTATCCTACATTTTATGTCATCTGCTTTGCCTCAGTGATGATAAATTTTATCTCATAGTTCACTGGGTAAAATTTTCATAAAAATTCATATGATCACTCACGTCTTGGGCCTGTTCCATGGAGCTTAGAGGAGGCTATTGAAATCTATTCAAAGTTCAAAGCAAAATACATATTTAAGAACAACCTACAAAGTAAAGAAGTAAAATCTTGTAGATTTTCAAAATGGTTATTAAATTAAAGGAGCAGTAATAGAAAGCTTTTGAGCCCTACTTTTTAAAGTAAAATGGCAGTGGATACTGTATTTAAGAAGATAACTAATATTAAAGAAACTGAAAGTATAACATTTTTTTGTGAGATATAAAAGACTATTTTTAAAATGAAAGTGTTAAGGTTGGATTTTTATATCAGTGGAGAGTCCTCTGGAGAAGCTATACTCATGAAAGAATAAATTAAAGAAATGCCATCCATCTAAAATAATTATCTTTTTATTTAAATTTAAACATAAACAGTCATCAGTTATATCAGAAAAGCTGAAAATATAAAGGATAAAAATCAAAATAAAATAAGAACTTGGAAGACACCCAAGTGGAAGAAAAAAATATTTTATTTAGATGGATTTTGGAACTAATTCCACAGAAACAAATAGAAGAAAAAGGAGGAGTGGGGAGAAAAAGGGAGAAAAAGAGGGGGAGTTAGAGGAGAAATGTCTGCTGGAAATAAGATTATGATTTCTACAAGGATAAATTCTATAGAAAGGCTAAGATGTAAACCTAAATTAATTTTTCAGAGTATAAAGCAAATTGACAAGTATTTGAAAGAAAACACAACATAGATAGAAAAATTGCAGGAAGCCAATATTCAAATACAGATTCTGAAAAGAACTGTAAACAAAAACAAAAAATGAGTGAAGGAATGGGTAGGAAGGAAATTATCATGGAGATAATAATACTGAAGAAAACAATGTTTTAGAATAAAAGGAAATATACTATGCCGATCCAAGTGAAAGTAGACACCAACCTGTATACCTCAGATGAATTATCATTTTAGAAAAAAATATATACCAACAGAGAATGAATGAGAAGAACAGAATCTGTCTGGCATAAGTCTTTCGATAAGAATTGTTCCATGCTTGAGAAGACAAAAAAATCTTCATAGTATACAACAAAGATTATTTTGAACTTAGACATTATTACTCTGACAAATTATGTGGGTAAACTAAGGGCGCTTTTAGGCATGAATGAATTAGAAAAAGGTTAAATCCATATTTCCTGAGAAAATCTGGGTATGTACTTTAGGAAAAATGTTGGAAAAAAATCAGGAAAGAGTGGAAATTAAAAGGACACTAAGAGTGGACTTAAAACAGGAGGGTTGTAAATGGATCAGTAGAATTAGCGAGCAAGCATTCTCTTTCAGGAAAACTGAGACAAATAGAGAAAAACAACAAATAGGAATTGTAAGAGTATAATTATGTAGGCAAATTGTTATTTTACAGAAAATGAAGACAATGTAATAGAATATATCAACTTGTTAAAATATATGTGATTAAAATATAAAACTGATTCCAATATTACATAGATTTTATTAATGATAGAGAATAGGAAGAAGTTCATTAGACTTTGACACTGGCAATATTCTTACACAGATATCACAGGGAATGCGATATTTAAACTGCTTGACAAATATTACATAATCGTACACTCTACAGACCTTCATCTTCATTTCAACATTTAGGAGTCATCAATAGATAGTATTAATAATGCTTGAATAAGATTACAGTGCAAAATGTAAATTAAATCAATAGATGACAAGTTTGGGGTTGTGAGATTGGGGGAAGCCATACAGGTAGTAGGTAGGGGGCCTTAATGGTCTCCTTTAATGTAACTAGTAGATAATGTCAAATATTGACAGAAATCAAAATAGAGGCTAATTGAAAGACTGAAATGTATATAGTAGAATACATTTAAAAAATGCTATTTGTTCTAAATTATTTTAACAGGTAGGGGAGAAATAAAATAGAGAATAGAGAATAGTATAAAAACACTGAATATTCATTTTTCTTTCTGGGAAAAAAACAGACGTGGTATAAAATTGATAGATAATACATGAAAGCATAAACATGCAACTTAAAGTTGTATCAAGGTTTGGCCACTTAAATAGACAACCTGGTTAAAAAAATAAATAAATCTTGCTTTATTCTCCCTGGGTGTATTATATGTTATAGAATCATTCTTTTCACAGAATTATAGTAAGAAGTTTAAGTGAAAATAACATAAATCGACTTATTCTGATTATAAATTTAAACTACATATCTCTTTTCTTATAAAAAATTCTTAATTTTTTAAGTGTTTATTGCTTTTTTTGTTTTGTTTTTTTTGTTTGTTTTTTGTTTTTTGTTTTTTGTTTTTTTTTTTGAGATGAGCTGTGAACGACCTTTCTTCTTAGGGACTAAAAGCATACTTTTATATCCGGGTAAATTTATAGACAGGAAAATTCAGCTGTGTTTTCTATTTTTTGAACTTTTGCAACCAAGTGCTTGATCAATATTTGCCATGTACCATCACTTGGAAATTGACCAATCATATGTATTGTTAACCCTCTTGTTTTCATGTTCAAATCATGCTTATTTTATGAAGAAGAGACTTTACCATGTCCTTTTTCTGAGTCACCATCTGTTTCTGCTCTCTCCCAAATGCACTTACTCCTCTGCCAGAAAGAGACACTTCTACCTTCCTCTGAAGCCAAGCAACCCTGATACCTACCCTCTTTCCAATGACATTTCCTCCCACAGCACCGGCACAGACTTGTTTCCAACTAGAGTCCAGGAAAGGAAGGGATCAGTTAGAAAACGAGCATCACTCCCTGCAGACTAAAGAATGGGAAAGAAAAAAATGGATGCAAGAAATTTTGAAGCTGAGATGATATAATTATTCTTCAGGGTTATAATCTCCGTAAATTAAGTGAAAGGAAAGAAGAAGGCTTTAGGAGTACAGGACTTAATGGCTATACTTCAGACTTCTCTAAACGTTCAGAGAGAAAATTGCTAAGCAGCAAAGCCACCTGGGTCTAGTCACGAGAAAAGTTAAAATTAAGAGGGTCTACTGTGAAGGCGTTGAATAAAATGATGGTGGGCGATTAAACTAGAGTGTGGACGAGTAATGGAGTACTTCAATTGTCATATGGATATCAGATAGTTGTTGATCTGGAAGATAAAATTTAAAACCTCTTAAGATTTAAGTGTTAGTGATGAGCAAGATAGCAGAGAGCATGCAAATAAAACATAAAATTGGATCTAAAGTAATTTTGCTCACTGATTTCACTACAGCCATAACATTATATATAATATATATACACTACATATTTTTTCTCATCAGTTATTCAAGACAACTTTTAGTTTGTTTGTGAAGAGTTTTTAAATAGTAGTCCTTGAATACTTTTAGGTTTGAGCAATCAAAATGCTCCATAATATGGTTTTGACAGAACAAGTCTACTAAAGGATGATTACAATTTCAAATAAAAAGATATGAAACACAGAGCAGTGAAAGCGTATCCTATAAATGTATGTAACGTCTATTTTACATTCAGCTGAAAGAAGATGGCTTATTTACTATTTTAAAATCTACTGAAAGTATGACTGTCAAATCTGAGGAAAAGATATGTCATACTTACCCACACAGAACCTAAATGGATAGTTATAAAAGTGACATTAGAATTCTATTTTTCTAGCTTATGATTATATATTCCCTGGATTTTCCTAATAGGTTAGAGTTGAAATATCTTCATTGAAAAAGGAAATGATATTTGAAGTACATATCTAGTTATGTGATTTTTAGGAAAACTATCATTGCTTTTCAACAGCAGCCACACACACACATAAACATACCTTTTTTTTTTTTTTTTTTAATCCTCTACTTTTACATAAACATAGAAAGAAAATGTTCCACTAAGAGTCACCTTAATGCATTTTTGACAAAGGAAGCTCCAGGGGCAGCCAGTTTATGCTTTTACATTATAAAGAGGGTATCACTAAGTATCTAAAAAGATCAACCAAAATGTCCGGAATATAGCGGATTTGCTTTCTTGTACTAGATAATTATGTAGTTTGAAAAATCAAAATGAATGAATATAATTTATTTCAAAATCAAAGGTCATAACAGAATGAGAACGTACACATGAAAAATAATAAGTAGCTAACATATACACATACATACCAAATTAACATGTACCACGAAGAAAATGTCTTTATATAAGAACTTACTTGTTTGTGAAAATTATAATAAAACCAATTTGAATGGCTCAGAATGAGTAGGATGCTAAGGGAATTTTAAAAACTGGCACTTCAAATTTATGATGTATATGATCATTATATATTTTGTGATATAAATGATTCACAACACACCATTTCCAGATCATAAAATAGTTTTATTGTGAATTCTATTTTCTTAATTTTCTCTCATAGAGGCTTTGATTAATTATTTGCGAAATGCTTCTATCTTTAGCCTAATTATGACTGCAGTTTATGAATAAGTAGAGTCCCAACAAGAACACTGGATGATATTTTGTTTTAACATTAAAGAGCACGAGAAAAGCGAAACAATGAAGATCCATCTTTAACTCCACTTATTTTTCAATGGCATCAGCCCCCTTTTTGAAATAGTTAAATGGTTATAAAACCTGGAAGAATAGTTTCTCAATTTTTTGTGCTATTCACATTGTAACAGCTTCAAATACGATGTATTTTAAGTTAAATATGGCCATTAATACTTAACCATTACTTGAAGTCAAGATAAGACATAAAGCTATAAATAATATCTCAGTCGATAGCTGCTTTTGTCTATTTCTGTGGTGTAAAGACTCTTACTATGAACAGCTGAAGCTACCAATTAGGTGCCATTAAATATACAGAAGGGAAGAAATGTGCCATGAAACACCATTATATAATATTTCTACCTTGCAGACACATGGATGTAAATAACCTCAAGAGCATAGAAAATGATAAAAACTAAATAATTAGAAATTGGTGTTTTGGGATTTTACTGCCTCTGTTTTATATCATTTATTTCATTGTAAACTATATAATTTACCTTTTAATATGTTTAACAACTGATTCATGAATTTTCTCAAAATGTAATGATTGACCCTTTTGGGGTTGTCAAAGCCAGTGCCAGCACAACAGTGGTCTGAGAACATGTGATTCCCTCCCCTCCCCTCCCCTCCCCTCCCCTCCTCTCTCCTCCTCTCCTTTCCCTTCCCTTCCTTTTCTTTTTAATCAAGGAATTTCGCCTGCTGGGTAACTGGAAAAGTGACAAATGACAACTGAGATCTGAATATATGTCAATCTTTCCAAATGTCCCTGAGTATGGAAATTATCAAAAACCTCCCTAAAATAAATGTCCAGAAGCAAATAGTTTCACAAGTGAATTCTACTAAACAGTCAAATAAAGTTTAATACCTGTCTTTCTCAAACTCTTCCAAAAACACTGAAAAGATAATATTTTTCTAACTTACTTTATGAGGTCGACATTACCCTGAATGAAACCAAACAAGGATAACACGCAAAGAAAGAAAATTGCCAATATCTCTGATGACTACAGATGAAAAATCCTAAACAAAATACTATCAAATGGAATACAACAATACATAAAAAAAAAACAATAAATATACATCATTCTCAAATGAAGTTCAATCCAGGGGTGCAAGAATGGTTCAAACTATGCAAAAAGATCAATGTGATAAACTATATTAAAAAAAATAAAGGATAAAAATTATGTAATATCAATAGATGCAGGAAAATCCATTTGACAAAATACAACATTCATTTATGATTAAAATATTCAATAAAACAGTATAGAATTAAAGTACCTCAGTATAATAAAGGCCATATATGACAGACCCTCAACTAATATCATAATAAATGGTGACAAATTGAAAGCTTTTACTCTAAGATCATAAATAAAACAAGACATCCAAATTAGGAATAAATAAGTAAAACTGTCACTTTTTGCAGATGATGTGATTCTTTATATAGATAACTCTAAGGACTCCACCAAAAAAAATAAAAACAATTTAAAACAATAAATGCAGTAAGGTTACAGGATATAAAGTTAATATACAAAAGCTTACTGTGTTCCTCTATACTAAGGAAGGATGAATTTTCAGAAAAAGAAATAGAGAAGTAATTTTTCTTGCAATTGCAACAAAAATAAAATACCTAGGTATATACTTAACAAAGAATGTGAAGAACCTATACGCTAAAAACCATAAGACATTATTAGAAAAAATTGAAGAAGACACAAAAAAACGGAAGTTCTCCCATGCCATTAGTTTTTTGACTACATGGTTTCCAAAGTTACTTAGGCAAGCAACTATTTTCTCTGTTACTTAGGCAAGCAACTATTTTCTGTTACTTAGGCAAGCAACTCTTCTCTTTGATTAAATTTATAATAGTTTTTTTTTCATGTTCTATATTATATCTTGTGATCCTCCAACTTGTAAATGATTATTTTAATTAAATACATTGATTTACTCTTTTTAAGGTAAAGTTTGATTTTAATAAATGTATAGGTTCATGTGCCCACCATTAGAGTATACTGCAGAACAGTTTCATTGTTAAGAACTCATGAATTTTTATTTACTAAATGATTTATAATCAATTACTTTAATTTTTCTTTTGATCAAAATCTTGGTTTATTTCTGTAGAGAATGGTATTTTGTTACTGGGTTCTAAACACAATCTAGACCCTATTTTATTTTCATAATTTTAATTTCAGAATCATTCATTTCCATCTTCATCATTCAATACCTGTTCAGTATCAGAAACTTACCAGATACCTTTGTAATAATTAAGCATACAATACTGAAAAATCAACTTAGTTTACATTTTTGAGAAATACAGAAAAAATACAGAAATATTACAAAATGTCAGATAATGAAAAAATCTGAGAAAATATAGGGCAGAGTAAGGAGATAGTAATCAAGGTGGTGATTACATTAGATAATGGGACAAAGAAATGTTTGAGTAGGTAATGTTTTGAAAAATTGATTCATTATAAAACTAAGACTATTCTTAGCCAGAAGAATCAGCAGAAACAAATGTTCTGAAGCAGAACTACGTTGAGGAAGTTTTAAAAACTTATAAGAAGAGTTCTGTCAAAACATAGATGAAATACGAAACAAGGTGGTTTTAATTAAGGCCTTTTAGACCAAGACTATGTTTTATTCTAAGTAATATAATACATCAAAATTCACCTGGGTAGTAGTAGAGGTAGAGACAGTGGGCACAGGAGACAAAAGAAGAATGAGCAGTGATATAACAGGAAAAAACAAGAGTACCTGTCCAAAAGAAACAAATGAAGAGTGTGTGTTACAAAAAGATAGATAATGCTATTTAACTATATTAAGTGCAACCAATTAGTCTAATAAGAAAATGACACAGAAAGTAATGCAATTTTTCAGTTGATATAAATATACTGGTATTTTCACATTAAAACGTAATTATTTTCTCAAATCTGAAATAATTCACTATCTCATAATTTCTCTAAAAATAGAAGGATATGAGCATGTTTTTACCAGCTTTGGGACAGTTCTTCATCCTATCATTTTCTTATTATTGTCATGATGGTAGACAGAATAATGTTCCCTACAAAGGTGTCCATATTCCACATCCTGGGACTTATAAATATGTTAACATTAAATGATAAAGAGTTGCAGCTGGAATCAAAGTTGTTATTCAGCTCCTTAAAACAGAGATTGTTTAATATTATCTGAACAGATCCAATAGAATCACTTGTGTTCTGAAAAAAAAAAAAAATTGAAGAGAAAGTCAAAAGGGAGAAGTCAATGGGAGGTGGGATACTAACAGGTCAGAGGGCTATGATGTGAGAAGAATTTGACAAGTCCTTTGTTGGCTTTGAAAATGATGGAGGACAAACACAAGCAAAGGGATTTAATGGCCTAATTATTAGAAATGACCTTCATTTGACAATCAGCAAAAAAAGGACCTTGGTCTTAAAACTTGAGGATATTTGAATTCTGCCAACAATCCCAAATGATCAGGAGATGAATTGTCTTTTAAAACCTCTAGAAAGGAACACAGATTCACCTACGCCTTGATTTTAGCACATTCAGACACTGGACTTCCGACATGAAAAGCTGTGAAATAAATTTGCACGATTTATTAGAGCAGCAATAGAAAACTCTTTCAGTTGTAGAGAATTTTAGCCCCCAAATTATTCAAATGTTTTGAAATCAGAACTGTAATTTTATAAATAAATAATGTTTACGGGTTTTGCAATGTATTTGCTTACCGTTCTTTTGTCTCAATTCTTGACTGTTTACATTTTCTTATTGGTGAAGTAAAATTTTAACTTTTTTTTTTTTCATAAAGTCTGTTGGTTATAAGCTCTCTGACAAAATGCACACTCCTTACTCAGACTATCATTCTGCTGATTTTCCTTTCGCAATCTGAAGCTGTTATTTTGTTGTCTGCTTGTATCTACTTTACATGATTACTAATCTATTGTCAAGGTAAGAGTTGTTTTCTTTTAGATAATCTATCTTTATCTTTAGAAGCTTTAAAAAAATTACCTTCGATGGCTTGCAACTTCACTAAATATACTTAGGTGTGGATTTAATGTGATATTTATTGCTTTTCACTTAGTGTACACTTTCAGGAAAACTGCTCATGGTTATAATAATACAGGAAAAAGCTCATCTGCTCTCTACTTAAATATAAGGTGTCTATCATTCCCTGTATTCTCTTTTAAAACATGTATTGGATGTTGAAGTTATATCGAAGTCCACCAAATGTATCCTTCCTATCACAAATGGATCTTTCATTTTTTAAATCTCTTTATTGCTCACTGTGCACAGCCAACATTTTAGCACTTCTTTGAAGGTTTAATGCCTTTTAAATGATGGTAGTGTTCACTCATGCATTTTTTAGCATTATCATGTTTTGTTCTTTAAAGGATACAAGAACTTCTACTGTCTGATTCCCTAAATACGTTTTAATTTTAATTTTCAAGTTGTTTTGTTTTTCTTTTTTTGATTTAAAGAAATATTCACCTGGACACATGGCTGCTCAGAGTTATCACTACATGTTTCAGCTTCACTTATAAAGATGTGTGGTTAAGTGGTGGTATTATCAGGGTTCTCCAGAGAAACAGAAGGTAGACAGATGATTGATTGAAGATAGATAGATAGATAGATAGATAGATAGATAGATAGATAGATAGATAGAAGATAGACAGACAGACAGACACGGATAGATGTTATTATGAGGAATTGGCTCATGTGAGTATGGAAACCAAGAAGTCTCATGATCTGCTGCCTGCAAGCTAGAGACCATGAAAAGCTGGTGGTAAAATTCCTTCCAAGTCTGAAGACCTGAAAATCAAGGTAGCTGATGATCTAAACCTTAGTTCAAGGACAGGAGAAGGCAAGATGAGATATACTAGTTCAAGCAATGAGGCAGAAAAAAAAGGAGTGAATTCGTCATTCCTCTACATTTGTTCTATTCAGGCCCTCAATATATTGGATGATGCTCATCTATAGCGGAAAGTACAATCTACTTTATTGACTCACTGGATTCAAATGCTAATTTCATTCAGAAACACCTTCACAGACATACCCGCAAATGTTTAATCTGACCACCTTAGTCTAATCAAGTTGACATAAAATTTACCATCACGGTGATTATGTGACTCGTTTCCATCTTCACTAACCTGTTCTCTTCATCCTCTAGGCCAAAGATTTCATAAAGTATTTCACTAACACTTGATAGCAAAATATTTTAGGTGAGAAAAAAATATCTTGCCAATCCACTATTATTCGAAGACTCCCTAACTTATACCCAAATGGAGCATATGTCTACCTTCATATTACCATAATAATTATGTCCACATTTTATTTGTTGTAATGGCCAATCTGCAGCAGTCACTTGATGAGTTACATTGGGAAAGTTTATATAATAAGAGTTGTGACAATAAGAGGTCTTGCTTAAAATACAATGTTTAAATTTACCATTAAAAATAAATTTAAATGTTTCAGAAAGCTACCATCAAATCTATGAGAGCACCGAAATGAACACATAAAGATCACTGTATTGAAGGGCTAAAGGGAAAGATAAGCTATACATACCTTCATTGAAAATAATATGCACAATGGCATACTTATATCCAAAAGCTAAAAGAAAAAGAACGAATAGAAAAAAAGAAAGAAGATCAATCATAAATTAGCAAGTAAATTTTGTTAGATGGTAAAGTGTGATAGAAATTTTATTAGAGGTGCAAGAGTGGAATAAGCAAATGGAATGCATTTCAAATAAGGGGTTTATTTTCATTTGTATTAAGGAAACTATCTGGATATAGCAAAGAAGAGATATAAGACCTTTCAAATACTGGCCTTCATATGTACACACACACTCACACACACACACACACTGTAGAAAAATAAAGAGCCCTTAGCTTCTGAAATTGAGTTATAGTATATTCAGGGGGAAAGAATCAGTATTTATAAAGGCACAGAAGTAAAAGTAATATTCTGGGAAATGTGAAATAATGACTGAAATAGCAATTAGGGATTTTAAGTTCTTGAATATTATCACTGTGAACATTTATTATCACATTTTATATCTATGTAAGTGTCCACCCAAAATATAGATTTCTAGATGCTACAAACCAGATTTTATTATATTTTAACAGCCTTTTACTTGTTTTTCTCCTATTTCTATTCCTCGACTTTCTACTCCTACCTGTAATCCCTATCCTGCCCCCTCCTCCTCTCCTCCTCCTTCACATCTTCTTTGGCTTATTTTTTTTTTATTGATTTTACTTAAAATTGTAACTTATTTACTCTTTCTCACTGATGTCATTTTAATGGTTTTGAATTATATTTACATCTTTAACTTTCTGATGGTAAAATGACATATAATTCCATTTACCGAAATAGATAATTTAAGTTTATGAAGAAATAATAAAAAATAATTAGAAGCAGCATCTTAGTGGGACAAAACATGAGCTTTGGAGTCATAATTACTGCATGTCACTGACTGTGATAATGGCTTGCTTACCTAATCATTCAAAACCCAGTGTGTAAAGTTTGTGAAGAGAAGATGTTTCACATGCTGATGGAAGACTGATGATTAATAAATATAGAGCATATATAACATTAAGCCTATGCTTAATACATGACTCATGCTAAAATTAATCTTACCTTATACTATCACATACATATATTTTACCAATTCCAAAAGTATTAACGATGCAACAAAAACAAAATAATGATTTTAAAATACAACTAAGCAGTGAACTAGTTCAAGAAACATGTTATTCTTGGAAAAAGTTTTGAAATTCCTTTTAAAAATCATATATTAAGTGAACTAATTATTTTCGATTTTTAGTTTGTTCACCATATACACAATAAAATAGTCTCAACTAGCTATATAAATTTATGGTTGATTGTAACTTGATTCTAAACCATTCAACAGCTTTAATCTAATATAAGTCAGTTACGCTCACCACATACTGTAAAACAATGTTAAGGGTTTTCCAATTATATTTGCATGCTTTTGAGACATTGAGATATTGCTCAGCAGAGATGAATATTATCCTTTGGTGTATTTAGTCAATTTTTTTGACTCAAGTTAAAACAAAATTAAAAAATTGCCAGGTAGTATATGCTATAATGTGTCAGTGGCTTCTAAAATTAATTTACTCTTGAAGAACAGGAAAGATTTTCTAAATCAGAAAAACTGTATTAAAATTGTGCACCTTCTCAGAGTATTAAAAAATCAACAGGGATAGACAAACATCTGGCAAAATGTCTCATGCTTCACGTGTTTGTACTTAGGCGGCACATTGGGCAGATTCACAAGGTGTGAGTAAAATGTTTATGCTGGGATTCCAAGCCGCCGTGGCACTTAATAATAATGCCGGTGTTGATAAAATAGGTGTCAGAAAAACAAAAAACAGAACAAATGTCTTTTGTTCACATCCCAGTCCTATTAAATCTTTTAGACAGAACTTCCTTTGTGGCAAATTTATAAATCTCATGTTCCCCTTTAAAACAGTCGGTGTCCCTTATATGAGCTATAATTCTTATATAATTAGGACTCTTGCCAAATTTTCTACAACAGGCCTAATTTTCAAAAATACATCAGACATCAGTAAAAAATATATATATATAGAACAATTATCCATGAGAATTAAATCATGTGATTTGTGCAGTGAAATAATTTGACTATAGATTCCTTGCTTCACAGTGTGTGTACGTGTGTAGAGGTGGTACCACGTTCGGTTTGCATTTTTACTCACTGCTTACTGTTATCTTTTCATCATTTGAACATAATAGGCATAGGTTAATTTTCAGGAGACCTTTGCTCACTTATTTATGCTAATTCATTCATAATGGTATAGGGAGGTCTGAGTGTAAACGCTAAACAGTACGAAGTATAAATTCTTAATATAGTTCAAAAATAACTCTTTAAACTGAAATTTTACATAAAGCCATAATATAAACTCCAGTTTCTATGCCAAGTAGCACATATCCCATGATTGCTGCATAACTTACTACTTATTGTTATCTTTCCATCACTATTATGTTATCATGGCCATTATTTGTGGGCTTGTATTTTACCAAGATAGATAAAAAGAAACTTATTCCCGAGTTACTGTTTAAAAATTAAGTAATGTATTCGTCAAATTCAAGTATTCGAAATACATGAAACATTAGGTTATTCACTTCATTAATCATTCAAACATATTTATTAAACAGCTTCTATAGAAAACAGGTATGTATGAACTTTGTACTTACAGGGAAAATGTCTGGTGTAGCCAATATGTAATCAGATAAGGAAATGATTACAAATTAAGATATGTAACATGGTAGTGAGTGCCTTGAGGACTGACTGTGCTACCTAGTTCTAAGTTTTCCTTCAAAAAATAGCATTGAGCCAAGAATGTAAAAAGAGAACAAGAAATACAGAGAAAAATGGGGAGATATGAGGTTATTCTAAGCATATGCAAATTCTATGAGGCAAAAGGGAAACTGGAATAGAAACTCATTGTCTGAAGTACAGGCAGAGAAGAGGCACACATGCCTACTGGGGTAAGAAAATGAAAGGTATTCACACATTGTAGGAGAACACAGGCCATGTAAGGTACAGTATTTTTCCCTTACGCAAAGATAAAAGAGAATACAATGCAGGGTTTCAAGTGAAGAAATCATATTATTTTTGCTTTTTAACAATTCTTTTTTTCTCCACTGCTTAGCATAGTTTATAGAAGGGTCAAAGTTAATGCAGAGAAAGCAATTGCTAAGCTATAAGCTATAACAGAGGACCATACAGGAGAAAAATAAAGAGACTGATTGTATTTAGGAAACAAAATAACCAGTTTATTGTTTGGATATAATGAATAAGAGAGAGGACACATCAAGGTTGACTCATAGGAATATGGATACAACAATTGCATTGATTGTAGTAAAGACAAATAATTCAAATTTTTTTAAAAAAAAATTGCGAAATTATCAAATGAGTTGGAGGCTTTAATTGGGAAGTGATGTTACATTAAAAAGATATTTAACCTAAACAGTTTTTATCCCCCCTTATCCACATGAGATGTGTTCAAAGATCCCCAGTAGATGTCCGATATTGTGGATAGGTACTGAACCCTATATAAACTATGTTTTTAATACCTACGATAAAGTTTAATTTATAAATTAGGCATGGTAAGAGATTAACAACAATAAATAATAATGAAATAGAATAATTACAACATACTGTATTAAAAGGTATGTGAAAATGGTCTTTCTCTCTTATTTGTACTATGCTCACCTTTCTTTACAATTTCAGACAGATGATTCATTCTTACCATAGATTTTAGAAACTTCAGCATACAATTTTTTTCTTTCCACAATAAGTCAAGAACTTTCACCTTTTCAGTTAAAGGAAATACTTTTACAGCTTCTCTTTAACATCTCCAAACTGGCACCATCACTATTCTTGGGCTTTGGGGCTATTATTAAGTAAAAAAAGAGTTATTTAAATAGAAGTACCATAATCTGCAATAGCTGATCTGATAACCCAGAAGCTATTAAGTGGCTAGGAGGTGGATGGCATATATATTGTGGATATAGTGGACAAAGGGATAATAGATGTCTCAGGTGGGACAAAACAGACTGCAAGATTTCATGATGCTACTCAGAATGGTGTGCAATTTAAAACTTACGAATTACTTATTTCCAGAATTTTCCGTTTAATGTTTTCAGACCATGGTTGATCATGGGTAACTGAAACTGCAGAAAGTGGAACTGTGGATAAGGGAGGACTCCTATATTCCTCTATTTGGAAACATCTTGTTTTCTGTAAATTTAATATGTATCCCATACAAACAGAAATATAAAGTGTTAAAGCAACATCCATAAAGGATGCTTCTCAAGTAATTGTTCAACTCTTGGGGCCATGGCATCCAAAGCAATTTTTAGTTAAAATTCACTTAATATAGTGAGATGTTCCATTAAATGGAATGGTGTAAAAACTTATGAATGCTTAAGAAATGTTACAAGTAAACAATCGTAGTAACAAAGAGAAAGGTAACCTTTCAGATAAAGCAAAGTAAAAAATATAATTTAAAATTATAAAACATATAAAGTTTTACTTTAGAAAAAAATGAAAAATATCTAATAATATATAAATTACTGAATTAGGTCAGCCAAAATAGAAATCTAAAATACTCTAATACACTTTTAAAATGTTCTCAAGGATAAAGCCCAACAGAAAAAAGGTTGAAAATCACATGATGTCACTTACATTTGGGATAGAAACCTAAAAGCAACAAATGACAGAGACTAATGGATATGAACAATGGACTAGTGTTTACCAGAGGGGAGGGGAAAAAATTAAAAAATTAAATCTTAAATAAATAAATAAATACATACATACATACATACATACATACATAAAATGTTCTCAGGGTTAAGTTATCATCCTCCCTGCCGCCAACAAAACAAAACAAAGAAAAAACAAAACACTACGTCTATCTATTTTATTCTTAAAAATAAGCGAACACTTAAGCAACACATATTCCTATAATATACATACTTTACATTGTCAAAAAATGAGTATTTCACTAAGACTAATATTACACTTAAAACAAAAAAATGAAAAATAAAATAAAAGGCAAGGAATCTATGGGGTAGGAATATTTCAAGTCAATCTCCCTCGTGAGCATAAATAGAAAAAAACTTAATTTAAATAGAAAAAATGTAAACCTACAATATTAGACCTCACTCTTACACACAGGAGATTAATGCATCTATTGCTGCTAAAAATAAAATAAGGTAAGAAAAAGGGGTAAAAAAATAGATTAAAAAAAAAAAGGTCATCCATAGAAGACAGCTTATTTAACAAAGACTTAATTTTGTTTTCTGATAATCTACCTGGCTGAAAACAATCATAGAGAAGAATCTACCCTGAAACATACCAAAAGAGTTATCAAAAAAGTCAGCTGCAATTATTTTATGGGTATTCTAAGAAATCTTGAGATTTCAGCTCTTTCTGAACCTGTGTTTATCTCTGGGTAAGAAATACTGTTGTACATCTTTTGGCATCTCCAAATTTGCTAAACCAGGGCTGCCTAACTCCCTTACTTTAATTCTCCAGGTCCATCTTACTCCCAGAGAGGTTGTCTTGTGTATAAAGGTTTAAGCTCTTTATTTATGCTGTGCTCTCAGTTGAATGTCAGCTTATAATCATCACTATGTTGAAGTTTTTGAGCACCTGTGCTTCAGATGATGGAAAAAAGAAGAAAACCACCAACGTCTCAATAAATAATTGAGAAACACTTTGCGTTCAGTTTCCAGATGTACTAGGCCTAATCAAAATAATTTTTAAAAGCTCCTATGTACAATAACAGAAAGATTTTCTTAATTGATTTATTTTTTCCACTTTTATTGATATATTGAAGCAGAAACTATTATACGTCCTTCACCTTAGCTAGCCAATACACATTCAAGGGCAATATAATTATTTAAGTATTTTAATCAATAAATATGTGCTTCTGTCTGAGTATCTAAAAAAAAAGACTAGTGAAGACATTTTAACAGTCAAATATTATGAGCTAGTATAAAAAAAAGAAGAAGAAAACCATAAGGTTTAAGAGATAAAAAGACAAATAATGAAATATAAATCTTTTGTCCCAATTGTGGATATAGTTACAAGATTTTGAGAGGAATCTGCTTATACCTGATGTTATATCCTTGATCTGTGAATTCTAGAAACAGCTATATTTTCATTTTATTTTTTTATTCTTGCACTGTATGTATGTATGCACATATGCATTTTAATTTATTTATTGCTCTGGAGTTCTCAAGTTAGCCTCAGGGTTAGATCACCGATGTGCCTGGAAATCTAAATTATCTTTTATATTTTGTTTTAATACTGGCCAATATGAATCCATGAGTGCATATATCCTGTGACTTAAATATAGTATTATCCCAAAATAACTGATTCAGCCTTTCCCAATTAGATTCAAAGACCAATCTTTGTTGATGTCTTTTCTACTATATACAAATCTGGCTATGCCTTATGACCTGATATACCCAGGAGTATTTAAAGCTTTTTTAGTTAAGCAAACGATGATGTTTATCATATTACATTTTTCAAAAAAAAAAAAAAAACAAAACAAAAAAACAAAAAACAAAAAACAGTATTAGACCAGATGAGAGTATAATGGATATGTGTCTCAACTGAGGATGCAACCAAGGTTATGGGTGTTCCCGTAGCTACTTTATATAGAAAGAAATTGTAGAGATGTTATGATGTAGGTTCCATTATAATTAGCACTTTAAACCAAAGAAGAGAAAACTCATAGAGAAATTTGGAAAGAATTGGTTATATAATACCATTAGCCCATTCTATTTCTCTAGACTTGGGGAATAATACAAGCAACAATAATTGTTATTAATCAAAGGTCCTTGTACAGTTACTGTATTGCATATCTCATGAATAAGATGGGTTTCTCCAACAACACAGAGGATTGAAGTCATTTTCAAATTGAGAAAAACAAATCAAAATGCAGTTTTTGCAAGAAAAACACAAAGTAGTTCTTAATGAAGAAAACTTCATGTAGCCAGAAAACTTAGAATCTACACCAAAATATATGTAAGACCTGTAATATAAACAATTAAGCAAAATCTTCAAATGGTCCTTTACTTGAGAATTCCATGATAGTTCCTAACTTTAAATTATATAAATGTCTAACCAATGAACTGTATACTTCAAACTAATTAAATACATAAATTTTAAAAATTAAAAAAATTGGAAGTTGTACTGGCAATGCCAACATTTGTTAGTCTACATAAGAAACATTCAAAATATAAATATATATTTGTTTGTAGACTCATAGTTTTATCTGCTAAATTCCTTCTGAATTTGAGACATCAGATTCTATATATGTCATTATCATATGCATACAGATATAATCTCTTCTTGGAGTAGATTGTAAAGCAATTCTTTTAGTTCCTAAAATATTTTATTTATATGGACTCATATTAATAATTGAGATTTTCAGTAGTATTGAATTACCTCAGTAAGGCATTATTTTATTTTATTTTACTTTACTTTTCTTGAAATAATGATTATCTTTTTTGTTTTGGTTAGTGTTTAAGAAAGTTGGAAACTTTTTTAATTCATAGAAAACTCAAAAGGAGTTTACTAGGTTGACCCTGTATATCCAGAAAAAAAGTCCCTTGATGATTTTTAATATATATCATCAAAAATTAATATGTAAGAAATAACATATCAATGTTATTAAAGGAATAGCAAGCACTGACAGGGTAGGCTTAAAGTTTTTACAGATAACTAAACGGAAAACCGAGTTTTATCAAGAAGTTAGAATTGCTAGATTTATACTGGAGAAGCACTTACATTTAGGTGGGAGGAAGGCAATAAATACACTTAATGGTTGTATTTCAATTGTCCAAGGAATATTGAGCCTTTTGTGGAGATATAAGGCTTCTTCAACTAGAGGGACTATATATTGAAAGGTGAGACTGACAATCTACTGCTAAGGCTTCAATTAATTTAGCTGTCGCTTTTACTACATACATAAAAAAATAAAGAATCTCAGCTATCAGCTTAAATAAAATTCTAAGGTATGCAACACAATTATCACGGTTTCCCAGTTTTCAAGTAAGTAAGCACTTTTAAAATGTTCTTATTTATAGGAAAACAGTAAAAAAAAAAAATGCTGTCCTAAGTAAGAATACTCAAAGACAGGAGGTGCTGTATTGTCTAGGTAAGAAAGGAAGAGGCTATTTGGAATTTAGAGGTCAGTGAAAGGGCTCGCGATCATGTATTTCAGCAAGTTTATATAGTGATTGATCTTACAAATATATGAAGAATACCAAGCATACTTAATTATTTTTAAGATCTTTCCCTGAATAAAAGGAAGGAGAAAAATTTGATGCTATAAAAGGACATCTAATGATCACCAATATTACTAAAAACATCTCAAAAGATTACTCTCAAGAAGTACAGTAACAAATTGCTACAATGAATCATCTTTACATAAAAAAAATTATGAAGTCAAAATCAAAAGGTACTAAAAACTATTTAAAGATTTTACGTATATACATGTATGTGTATACATATCATACATACACACATATATATGTATATGTATGTATATACATATATATCACTTATAGTGACATCATTAAAAACAGATGGAATAGCAATTAACAAAACCCAGTTGTTAGCAGTCTCTAGGGAGTTTATTTTAGCTACAAAAGTACTATATTTATTATATTTATGTGGGATATAATATTAATAACTATATTATTAAGTTGAATATTAGACACACTAGCTTTCTTGGAAGTAAAGAGTATTCATTAAAATGTATTTGAAACTCAAAATGGATTAAGGACCTGAATATAAGACTTGAAACAATAAAATGCAAAGAGGAAAATATAGGAACTAAACTCAAGGACTTAAAGAGGATTTTATAAATTTGACCTCAAAGGCAAGGAAAGTAAAAGGCAAAATAAATGAATGGGACTACCTCAAACTAAAAAGCTTCTGTTTAGCAAAAGAAGCCATAAACAAGGGAAAGAGACAACCATCTGAATGGGAAAATGTATTTGCAAGCAATGCCTCCAATAAGGGCCTAATGCCCCAAATATACCAAGAACTCATACAACTAAATAACAACAAAAATAAATAAATAAATAATCCAATCAAGAAATGGACAGACATTTCTCCCAAGAAGAGATACAAACGGCCAACAAACATATAAAAAGATGCTTACCATTGCTAGCTATTAGGGAAATGCAAATCAAAACCACAATATGATACCATCTCGCACCTGTTAGAATAGCCATAATTAACAGGACAAGTAAAAACAAATGTTTGACAGGATGCAGATAAAAAGGAACCCTCATACACTGCTGGTGGGACTGCAAATTGGTAGAGCCACTGTGGAAAAAGAGTATGGAGTTTCCTCAAAAAACTAAGACTTGATCTACCATACGATCCAGCAATCCCCCTATTGGGTATTTACCCCAAAGACTTGAAAACCCATATCCAAAAAGATATTTGCACACCGATGTTCATAGCAGCACTATTTACGGTGACCAGGACATGGAAGCAACAGAAGTGTCCTTTGACAGATGTTTGGCTAAAGAAGCTGTGGTACATATATACAATAGAATATTACTCAGCCATAAGAAGAGATGAAATACTGCCATTTGTGACAACATGAATGGACCTCAAGACAATCATGCTAAGCAAAATAAGACTGACAGAAAAGGGTGAAAATCACATGATATTACTTATATGTGGGATATAAACCTAAAAGCAACAAACAAACAGCACGAACAAACAGAGACACATGGACATAGACTATAGACTAGTGGTTATCAGAGGGTAGAGGGTGGGGGGGGAGCAGGGGGGTAGGTGGGGTCAAGGGGGTCGAATATAACAAAAAGAAATCTAACTATGGGAGGTAAACACACAGTGTAAATGTATATATGATTACTGTTAAAATGTACAGCTAAAATTTACCAGATATCGTTAACCAATGTCACCATTAACAGAATAATTAATTAAAAAATAAGTAAATAAATAAAATGTATTTGAAAAAATTAAATAAAATGTATTTGAACATTAAAAAACACAAAAATATACTCAAAGACTAATAATATATTCAATTATTATTTTTTATCTTTAAAAACTTTGTTATTAATTTGATATACTTTGATATAAATATCAGCAATTAAAATCACAAAACTCATCTTTGTTATATGAGTACAGCATAGTTAACAACTATGGATAAAATAATTAGTACCTTTACAGCTTTTTCTGTAAAATATACTAACTCTTTCAGCATATTTTGTAAGAACATTCACTTACCACGATGAATTTACTATGTCAAGAAAACTACATGTTTATATGTTTGTCTTTATATAGTTTTTTTTTTTTTTTAATTAGAGAGGCTTTTAAAGCATTTACTCCTCTTTGTTTGCCTGACTTGAATTTTTTTGCTTATGTGGTAACTTAGCAACCAAGGCCATTTAATCCATAGCCATGCATACACACATACATTCACACAAAGTTGTACATGAAGATATACTTTTCCTTTGAGTTAGGCTTGACAATTTTTTAAAGTGCCAATACTTTTCAAAACAAGGAGTTATTATTTTTGTCTCTTTCATTCATATATTATAAACTTCATAAATCTTCCTTAAGGAAGGGTAGCATATCTAGGACTGTAACTTTTCTTACACATTTGACCCTGAAATACAGGGTTTGATTTTAGCTAACGTGTCTGGAAAAAACTGTATTGTCCTCCACCTATCCAGAGATGTAAGAGTATGGCACATATGTTTTATGGAAGTTGAGATTGCTATTGCAGAATCACACTTGCAAAGACATAAGTAGCATAATATCCATTAATTCAGCATTATTCAACATTAATTCTTCTCAAGCTTTAAAAACTGATCACTAAGCTTTTACATTTTTACACATTTAAAGCTATTTTTTGTTGAGTTTTTCTTTAAAATCTAAGTACAGTAATCATGTTTGAAACACTATGCATAGAGCTTAGTATTTGATGAGCAAATCAGAATAAGACTCACTTGATTGCTCATTATAGTCTAATGGGCAGTGTGTACTGTGTGGTCATGAGATGGGGGGTGGGTGTAGATGCTAAATAAACTAATAATCTCAATAGATAAAGTGTCTTCTAAGCATTATAAGTGTACTTGTTCACATGAGCGTGCACTTGCACGCAAATGACAGAGTGGCCAGAGGAGTCTTCCTGAGTTAGTACTGCAGATAGAATTAACATGACTTAAAAAAAAAAAAAAAAAAAAAAAAGCCTACAATTTTTTTTTTTTTTTTTTTTTTTGGTTTCTAAGACTATTTGCACTATTTTCACTTTATTTAGCTATGGACATAATACAACAAAATTTGAATATGTTTAGTTTAACAATGTAACCTGAGAGAATCCTTCCTTCTTTAATTTTAATTGAGACGAAACAACAAATGCCAACATATTTATAAATTATTATATGTTTATTTTTAGTTCTAGTGTTTAAAAATTCAGGAAAATATATATTTATTTCTGAATTAACATTAGTAATTGAAACTTTGTTTGCAGTGCAGTAATAAGATTGTTTCAGAATTATAAAAAGTAAAGAAATCATGGCTTTATATTTAGATTTGAAGCTGAAGGTGTCAAAAATAGCCATTGATGTTACTTTTCTCTCATATTAACATAAAATCAATAATTTAAAACATGTAATCTACTAAAATGCAATATTATTTTAATAAATCTAAAAATCATGTATCCATTAAAGAACCTTGAAAAGGAATGGAGCCAGATGCTTGTTTGCAAGGAAGGTGAAAATCCTGCCAATTACCAGGTGTCAAAGTTAATTCCTTTGACATTCTCTGAGATACATTCTCAGAGCTACATTATTGTAATACTATTAGAATATATTTAAATCTGCATAGTCTGGAAATGACAGAATTACTAAAAACTGACTTCCATACTACGAATAGAATTGAAGAATTAATTTTTTAAAATGTCATGGAGACTAATGATGCCATGTAAATTAAAAATATATATATTACCTTTGACATGTCAAATGAGCACATTCACATACTGTAATCAATCATAGGCTTGTCCATATATGAGCTATTCTAAGGATCAGTAAAATATTCCCCTTACTCCCCATTATTTGCTATCAAATATAATGACAACAACAACAAAAATTCTTCTGAAAATAGTATCTTTCTCTAGGCTGCTTAATATTAAGTAGAAGCTAGATTGTTTGATATTTCTACATTTTTACTGAAGTTTAAATTCCCCATGAAGATTTTAAAATTTTGGATAGGTTAGTACAGAAGGATTAATGTTTCTTTTTAATGAAAAATTACAAGTATAATTTACATTAAGAAAATGTGGTTTATAAATCTCTTTCTGTAGAAATAGTTTTCTATAAGAAAAACTATACATCTATACATTTTTAATGAAATTTTATTTTTCTTGGAGATGGGATTGCATGACATTACTCCCCTGATCAACTTTCACCATTCCACCATCCTGTCACATGTATTCTGAGGATTGTTTTAAAGTAAGGCGCTACTATGTTATTTATTCATTTCAAAGTGTATAATCATTTATGAATACACACCAAGAAAATCACTAAGGAATCCAATAAAACATAAACTATTTTACTTTTTAAATAATTTTCTATGCCAATCACTTCTTATTTTTCAAATCGGTAAATGAATCAGGATTAAAAAACGTTATCTTTCCTGAAAAATTAGGAGACATACCCTAAAAAATAAACCAAAAAAATCACAAATTTAGGAGTACAGGGCTAAATATTCATGCATTAACAAAGTGTATTTGAAAGCATATGTTAATATATCAAGATTATTATTTCCTAAATCAACATCTCATTTAGTGTATCTCTGTAATATTTAAACTGTATCTTTTCCCCTAAGCAAATTCCAAATACTGTCGTGAGACTGCACAGAATTGGTAGGTTATTCTCTCACTAAAAAAGAGAAAAGATAAATGAATTGATCCTTATAACTATCTTTATAAATCTTTATACATTGATCTCATAAGCAAGACAGACTATATTATTGTAAATCATGAAGAGAATGATTAATCATCTAGGGTTAATGTATTTGAAGTTGTTTTTTTTTTTTTTTATCTCATCCATAATTGTATACTTGAATTTTAAAGTTTTTCTAACTATCAACTAATATAAAATTAGTTACTATTGAGACAATAAAGACTTAACTACACACCTTGAAGTTCGACATAAAGATAAAATGATAAATTTTTATTATTTGAAGTAGAAACTGTGGGTTATTGAACAGAAAAGCAGCATCGGACTAATCAGTATAATGACTTCATATCTTACTTTTTTACTATTATAGAAACCCATGTTTATATATCTATGATCCAATTATTTTTTCTAATTACATATCCATGCTAATATCTATATGAATATGAACAGATGACCAAATTTTATAAAATTCTGAATTAATCCTAGTAGCATCTTAAAATAATAGACATAGTTATACCCATTTCATCCATGAAGAAAGAATTTGAATGTTTAATATTGTGGAGGAGGAAAAAATTTCCTTTTATATTTCTAGGCTCACCTAGCTAGTCTAATAATTAAATCTACATGAGACAGATCAACAAGAGAAAATAACCAAATTCAATTACATACAAAGATATGACACACATATACAAGCAAGTCAGAGTTAGATCATTAAAATGAAGGACATGTGACTTTCTGAGCTAAGGATGAGGGAAGACACCTTGGGATTTCAGAGGGAAGAACGATGCGATGAGCAGATGTTCAGTACTGAGAAGTCTGCTCTGTCCTATAGATAGGTGATGAAAAAGAAAAAAAGGTATTTGTGATAATAACACTCATTATGGGAAAGGCCTCTAATATGAATTCTTTGAGCAAGAGGTGAAAGTTTCTCTGGAGACCATAGGGTCTCAGCTGTCTTCAGCTCAAAATAATGTATATGCAAAGTAATATGTTGTGAAGAGGCCTGTTCTGAACCCCTTCTGTATGCTCAGATTTCACAAAGTCTTTTAGGAAATATTTTCAATTCGAACTCAGTTTTTAATATTTCAAAACCCTAACTCCTTCAAGTTAATCTACAAATACCATAAAATTGAACAATATTTTGATACTTATCAAAAAATAAATTTTATAGGTTTTTCATAATTCTTTTTTAAGGTATCCAGCTTAGCCAGTCTTTCAAAATGCATCATAAATAGTCTTTATTTCTAAAATCTCCATGAGAATATCCACGACAGCAAGAGATAGCGTGAGTCCCTGCTCGGCCCGGAAAGGACAGTGAGTTCATGGCAGTGCATGCCAAGGAAGACCACGTCTCCGCCATTGATTATCTCCCGCTGTCAAACAATACCCGCCCACCAAAGTCAAATATTACAACACAAGCATTTGAAATCTCTATTTTCTCAATAATAATACACCTAATAATCTACTGAAAATGACCATATTCACATTAATTTCCATACTTCATAATGTCATATGGTTAAGTTTACCATTGCAGATTTAACCAATGGCATGAGTCAGTTTTCCCAGAAAACAAATTGGCATAAGGAGATATATTCTTTCTGAAAACCCTTTGGCTCACGTCACTTTGAACTTCTATTAATTTTACGAAAGACATTGTCGATGAATGACGTGGGTCATTATTTTCCTGCCATTAAATAAGAGCCTGTTACTCTTTCTTCGGGAATTTATAATACTTTCTTAAACATTTTCCATCTTTGTACAGTAATTTTCTCTTTATCTGCTACCCTTTCCTGGCTCACCAGACATATTCAGTTATGTTTACTTCTGCGGCATTTGGTCCCTGGTAGCAACATCTAGTATAATCATGCTGCATGTGGCAAGCAACGATCCATCAACATGAAAACACTTATGAGGCTCACAAGTATTCTTGTCAGCTATTTGGGCAAAACTCCATAGGGTAGATTTTTATCATCTTAACTGGGCTGATTAATATGTTTATTGAGCCTGACTATTGACTGGTTTAGGTTGACTTTGGCTGGAAGGGCTTTAGCTACTTGGTTTGTGTCCACATATCCCTCATCCTCCAGCAGTCTAACCCAGGCATGGTCTCTGGGTGATTCCAAAGGCATAAAAATTCAAATAGAAACAAACGAACAAATAAATAAACAAACAAAAATGCCTTTTCAAGCCTTTACTTTGCTAAGTCTTTTAAGAATAAATTGGCCAAAGGGATTCTGAGTTTCTCTAAGAGAACCATACATATCCACAGCTCGTTCTCTTTATGACTTGCTTTTCAACTTCCTGGAATGTTCTATTAAAACTTGTTTTGTTTTGTTTTGAAAAACCTCTGAATCATTATTCAGACTCAGGTCAAATAGCACTTCCTTATTAAAACTTTGTGCATTTTTCCAAGAAGAATAAGCTTATCATCTGTTACACTATCATAATTAATTTTTTTTTTGCTTACTATGTTATATTTAACTTCTCTTTCTAGCTACCCGCTCTAGTAGTTCCATCTTTTGCCAAGTTCTATACCAATGTTGTACAGTACAATTTCCTTTAACTTGGGGTTATTATGGTATTTGAGTTTTCATCCCCAGGACTTAAAAATAGTTTCTGGTAAATAGAAGACTTGAAAAAAAAAAAAAAGCAGGAGACATTAGTTATAAGGGAAAATGAGTTTTTATTTCATTTTTTTACTCAGAAAGAATTAACTACCAAAAAGCGAAATGGGGAAACGTACTAATAAATTAACCTTTATTTTGTACACCCTCTTATTTATCATTATGTCAGAAATTAATAATTACATTACTTATAATTATCCAAAGAGAAAATAATCCTGCCATACAACTGCTCTGTTGATTATGAATTCTGTATTCTAAAGAATCATATTCACATGTGGTATTTTAGGAAAATACAAAAATATGCTAACGTGTTAGTATTACCTCACATCACAGGACATTTTTCTACTCACTTTGTCAATCGCTTTACCAGAAGAAACAGAGATTCTGAACAACTCCTTCTGTTTAGTATTTCTCAATTAATTAACAGCTGAATGTGTGAAGAATAAATTTTCAAACGATATCAATGACTTTTAAATATTTTTTTTCTATTAAACACATAATACACTTATTCTTCTCACATATTTAGGCAGTCTCAGGCATTTGCAGAAACAGATGTTCCTGGGAGTATATCAGCATACAGATATCATCGTTATCTTTATCTCATATGTGGAGCCTTAGTTTCTAAGCTAGTACTTAAATCAACATCACAGAATGTTTCAGTGATTTATATAGTCCTTCATTTCAGTAAACTAGAAAAAGGTCCTTAAAAGCAGCCAGCCATATAACAGACCTAGAAGTGCAGAAAAACTACCAATGAATTTGCCAAAAAGCCAGATGCTGTCTTTGGAAGAAAATTTCCCAGCTTGGCATCGGGAGCTTACAATGTCATCCAAATAATTCCTCCACACTTTGGAAGACAATATTTTCAAACAACCTAAGCACACAAAAACATCTGAATCACACTAAACTAAAGAATAATTAGTCTTTGGGGACTAGATTATGGTGTACAAAGTGCACCTTAAGAACTGTATTTTATTTTTTTAGATTTGAAAAATAAATAACTATGTGTGCTGTAAGCACAATTATGCTAGGAATATGTGTTCAGAAGAACCAAGTATGTGTTAATATCAATCTTGAAAGTAGATAAAATTATTTTCCAAGCCTGTTACACTTGAGTAGTAACAAAAACAAAGCCAGAGTGGAAGCTTCTTCACTGAAGAACTGGCTCCAGACAAGCCCATGTGCGTGCTTTTTCTTATGTTTTGTATGTTTCCTTATTGTTTTGGTTTTATGATCATTATTCCAAGAGTTGGATAAAACTAGTAAAACTCAATTTACTATTTTAAAGTAAGAAACTAAAAAATACAAAAGGAATGCAAAGAACAAAAGATGATATGGGTCTGAACAGAAACATAAAGTGAGATTATTATTTATTTTGAATACAAAACCAGGTTGCAGTTAAATATTTGAATAAATCATTCCTTCTGAACTACAACTAGTAATATTTACCCTCAATTTTTCATCTTAGTTAGCACTGACGTCTTTTGATAAATTTTTTATATTACACATAATTTTGAAATTACCCAAATTTTAAGAAATATTTATTAGTTTTCATTAAAAGTCACTAAATTGACCACATTTTAATCAAAATATAAAAAAGAATTATCTGTGTCTATTTTTATAACCGCATGTAAATATATTTTTGTTTTACTATAATGGTAATTAATCATTTCAATATGACATGATCTGATCAAGAGCATTGAGTCAATATTTGAGGTTTGTTGCAAATTTTGGAATATATTTCCTTTATCTCTAAAGGTGAATGACATATATAATTTTCTAATAACAGTGAAAATAAATCCTTCAGAATATAGTGGCTTCTATTTGATTACTTCATTAAGAAATTATAAATTAATTAATTTCCAATTACAGTAGCTCACCCTTATCTGCAAGGAATACCTCCCAGACCCCCAGTGGATACGTGGAACCAGCAATAGTACCAAAACCCCCTATGTTTTTTCCTCTACATATAACCCTATGATAAAGTTGAATTTATAAAGGAGGCACAGTAAGACATTAACAGTAACTAATAATAAAATAGAATAATTGACATATACTGTAATAAAAGTTAGGTGAATGTGGCCTTTCTCTCTCAAAATAACTTATTGTACTGAATTCAACTTTTCACTTAAAGAAGGCATTTTGTGGTTTCTCTTTGGCGGATCCAAACTGATGGAATCACGACTCTTGTGCTTTGGGGACATTACTAAGTAAAATAAGGGTTACTTGAACACAAGCGCTGTGATATCCTGACAGTTGATCTGATAACTGACATTACTACTGACTAGTAGCTGGGTAACATATACAGCGTTGATAGACTGGACAAAGAAATGATTCATGTCTTAGGTGGGCCAGAGTAGGCAGTATGACATTTTATCATCCTACTCTGAACAGTGCACAATTTAAAACTTATGAATAGTTTATTTTTTGGAATTTTCCATTTAATATTTTCACACCTCGGCTGACTATAGTAACTGAAACTTCGGAAAGCGAAACCATGGATAAGTGGAGACTACTATACTGAAAAAAATTGATTTACAGCAATTTATTTTTGAAGCAACGTGAAATGGATCATCTGAAGGCACAGAGAATTGATTTGAGATTATTTTAATGAAGATCCCTTTGTAACCTTTCTTTACTTCAACTGATCTTTTTTTTTTTTTTTAACTTTCTGATGATTTTTATGTAGGGTGCTTTTCATTGAATGAGGACAAATTTCAGTGGACACAAGAGAACTCACGGGAACAAAAAGGACAAGTTTCCAAGATAAGAACTTTTGAAGTAGTTTATCAATGGCTGATCTCCTCAAAAGGTCATCAGAGCCTACTACACAGATATGAGCACATTTAGCAGTGAAATCAACAGACATAACAGCTCTATCCAAGCACTAAACTAAGGAAGCAGCCAAGAGATTTGCACACACAGATGTTAATGCTAAAAAATGTGTTCCAGACCTTGGCATCTGTGTTCTTTATCTGTTAAACATGTCTTTTGTGTGGCCCAGCTGCTGGCTCTGTAGTAGGACATATAGGAGAGGGGGGTGTGGGAAAAGAATGAGTTACATTCTTTTCTATAAAAACACTGCCAGTTTAGTAATTTCATTCTCTATCTTGCTAAATAATGGGGGACCGGGGTATTTTATAATTGATATTACTCATAAATTAAAGACATCTGTATTGAGGCAAAATTCAGATTTTTAGATAGAATATATAAAAATCAGTAAAACTATACATTTCTGACATATCATTTTTAAATATAGATGGAAATATTTTCATTACAACCAGCATCCCAAAACCAAAAAAGGGGGGAAAAACTGTCACATTTAAAAACTTGAAATATATTCTCCGAAGAACAAACATAAGCATTTTTCTAAAAATGGTTATAATTTTGAGGTATGAGTGCATTTACATTACAAATTAAAAGTAGTAATTTAAGTAGCATACATATATATTTATGACAAACAGTAATGTCTTACTTGGTATTGCATTATTTTTCAAACCCCACGTTTCCTGGATTCCTTGTTCCCTATTCATTGCCAAAGCCATCACACCAGCCCTCTGTCAGCCAGATACCAGTAAATAAACAGGGGATAAACAAATCTTCATTAGCAATCCTTTCTTATGTTAAAAATTATATAATTCCTAATTACTGCAATTTACAACTATAGATATATAAAGTGGGCAAAATTGTTAACAGGAACCAAAAGGAACTGACATATCATTTCCTCTCTTAGCAATGACCATCTGCAAAGCAAATTGTCACAGTTTATATTTAAGGTGATATTTTTCAGCAGTTAAGAGCTGAGTATTAACTGTCAGATAATTAGTATTCTATTTTCTTGACTAATTCACTTTGTTTGTCTATGTCAATTCTATGCATTACCATAATAGAAAAAGAAAATAAGGCAGCCAGACTAAATACGAGAAGAGGGGATGTAGGAGTAAAATAATTTTATTTTATTCAGCACTAACTTCATGGCAGACGCTGACCTGAGCATATTACATACATTGACTGAATCCTTGAAACCACCTAGCACATTAAATATGTGCTATTCTTTTCCTGGTTATGAAATGGAACCTTTCAGATATTAGATGATCTAGCAAACACAACCCATCTTCTCAATGACAGAACTTTGACCCAAACCTATGATATGCAACTCCAAATTGTATGCTAAATCAAGGTTCTAATCAGTTGTGAGCAGGTAAATGTTTAACAAACCTCTCTTTGGGGAACAAGAAGGAAAAACCTCAATTTCTAGAATTTCCTAATTATTGTGTAAATGCCTCTACCATAGTTGATTTAAGCTACCAAGGAGTCATCAGTAAATGTGATAGTGAGAAGAGGTACATGATTAGCTCCGGAGAGCAAATAAAAGCAACCTCTAGAATACTAGGGAAACTTATGGTTATTTAGTCCTTTTTGAAGTTTATCAAATGAATAGGATGTATATTTACTAAGAGTTTCATTTTAAAAAGGGTTATAACTTCATAAAGAGTTGCAGAATTCCATCAGGACTGAATTCCTTACTTTCTAAACTTAACAGTATAAATTATTTTTAAAACATTTGAAATTAGGCAACATTTAAAATGAATTTTTAATGTCACATCTGGTGACATTAAATGAAGTCATAATACCTTATTCTATTATTTCAGTGACACTAACATTTATCTTTGAATCTGGTCTAACATTTTGGGCAAAGAGTAAATTGTAGAGTTTTGTTAACATCCGTTAACAGTCAACTTTGGGATTTCCTTAACTGTACGTGAGAGTTATTCATTTTATGAATGATAATTCAAATAAGATATATCTAAAAAAGTTCTCAACCTATGGTGATTGTATACATATTATAAAGAAAAAAATTCTGGCTAATCTCTGAGTTATAAATCAATGTCACAGTGTACTATTACAAAAATTTACATACCAATCATAATAGCAATTTTAAAATGAAGAGTTTCATAATCAAAGTTATTTTATCAGGAATAGACATAAAAATAAATGTCTTGGGTTACTTACGATGGAATGCTATCTTTGACAAACGACGACTCTAAACTTTGTAAGATTTATTTACGTCTCAGTAACAATATATTCTTTGATTTTTTTTCATGTGCCTATATATCCCTATTCACATTTCTGAAGTCATTATGTTTTAAGGATATATGTGAAAATGTCAAAAAATTTCGCACATCTAGCAACACACTCAATTTTTTCAAAACTAGAATCCTGTATGTACTATCGGAAAAATGGAAATTATGACTGAATATATCTTGGAGAAACTGTCACATAGGCTTGTTGGGGTCCTCTATTGAATAGTTGAACTACTAATTAATTATCCAGTCCTCTAATGACAAATTTAGGTCAGTTCTTGGATTCTATAATTGCAAAAAATGTTACTATTTAATCTTATATACCTTTTTGCAAGTTTATTCAGATGGTAAACATCCATCATTAAAATTGCTAGGCAAAAAGTATGAATTTTTATACTTTGATATATATTACTGAAGTATTCATCAAAAGGTTTTCATCAGTTACACCATTCAGATTCCAGAGACACCATACTAGATTCTGTCCTCCAAGTTCGCTCCATTCCTAGTTGGAAAATTGTGATCATAGTTTCTACCATAAAATGGGGTGATAATTAAAACAAAAACAAAAACAAAAACAAAAACAACTCATGGGTCATTGCGAGCATTAAGTGTATTAGAAAAAACAGTTGTATAGTAGCTAGAATATGGTGAGTTATTTAATAACAATTACTGGGATATTATATAAGAGCTCTTACTGTGCTCCTCTCAAAAAATTCTTTCTCATCACTCATTTCTCTTTTCAGGATTCGAAGTTCATATATCTTAGACTTTCCTGGTACATAAATGACTACTGAAAGTTTGTACTCATTGACCAACATTTACCATCTCTCTCTCCCTCCCTATATGCATTTCTCTTTTTTTTTTCTTTTTTATACCTATGCATACTACAGTAAAAGTGCTGCAAAGAAATTAGAAAATCTAAAAGCAATCAAGAAAAAATATTATCTTCAAAGGAACAGTTGACATTTCACTATATATAGGCTGGGAAAGCTAAAAGATGATAGAATGAACTACAGAAAGAATTACTTAAAATTGTGGAAGAGAAATAGTTGTAAAACGGAATTCTCTACCCAGTGAAAACAGTTATAAAAATGAAGCTGAAATAAAAATAAAATGAAGCTGAAATAAAAATAAAAATGAAGCTGAAATAAAAATAAAAATTAATTTATCTATTATGTGATGACTGGGTTTGGCATTTTAGTCATATTATTAATTAATTATATAAATAATTATATAATTTACATAAAATACATCGAGTATGAATAAATGCAATATATGCATTCCACACAATAGTTTGAGTCGTGGCTATAAAGTAATGACAGTAATTTTTATATATTGAAAGCAGAGTTAATGATTATTAATTACCTATCTATCTATACAAATCTAACTACAGATATGCTAATTTTAAAAAATCCAATACAAAGATTTGTTGCTATGAGTCATAATTACGGCTGATCAGAAGTTGCAGAGAAAAGTTTTATCAAGCATAGAAATAGAAAATGTATATTGAGTGCAACAAATGTTGAATCCTGAAACAACATTTTGTCCCACAGGTCTCTATTATTCAATATTATTCTTCTCATGTAAAGTGGACAAGAATGACAATAAAAGTCAAGAAAAAAAAAAGAAGAAAAATATAAAAACAGTGGGTACCACTGAGTGGCTGAGTTTACCCAGAAACTACTTACTGTCAGAATTCTCTTTATGAAAGAAAAATGTTCCTTGCCTGCTCTTTCTGATAATTGAGTTTTTAAATTTTAATTTGTAATCAAACATGGTAAGAAATTCTCTCTGAAGTGGTAGAATTTGAGCTGACAACTTGAATAAGGTGAAAGAATACGGCATGCAAAAATCAGCAAAGGGCAAATACAAACATTCTGACCAGGACTAAATGGAGTGTCATTAGTGACTTTAGATCAAGAAGATGTCCTTTGGGAGTGAAGAGGAGAACTGAGGAGGTATGTACCAAGTATGAAATAAATCAGAGTCCTAGCGTATAGCCATATCACATAGATTCTAATGAACTGGAAACCTTTGGAAGTTTTGAGTAAATAAGAAATCAATCAAATTTTAATTTTTACAAGTATATTGTTGCTTCTCTGAGAAAAGCTCTCTGAAGAATATAGAAATAGAAATGGGAGACCAGCACAAGGCTTTTTCAGTAAACTTAATAAGAGATAATGATGCCTGGGTCTGGTTATTTGCTGAAGTCCTAAAACTTGTTGGAGTTCAGAATATATTAAGTTATTGCTAATAGGACCAGATGAGGAATTGCAGTAAGAAGCATGACTAAAAGATGGTCTTCACTAAGACTCTAAGATTTTGGTTCAAGCATCTAAATAACTGATAAGAAAAAAAAATGGAAATATATTTTGGGGTTGAAAGTGAAATTAAAATATATATATATGGTTTGCAAAAACAGAGTTTGACACATCTATGTGACACTGAAGTGAAGATGACCTAGTCGGGTCCAGACTTTTATTTCAACATTGCCAAACAGATTTTTGCTTTGGCTGTGATAGCCATGGTGCTGACGATCACCTTCTGTGTCTGGTCTTTAATCAAGGTCATTAGAAGTTTTCCAACATATGCCTTCCTAAATTTTTATTAGTCCCATTTCTTTCAATTAGGCACATTTTTCCACAGCTTTTTGTCTCTTAATTTTTGTTCTTCAGGATAATAGCCATGGTGGAATAGGGCATGCCTGACTGGCGAGGAATAATTGCCACTGATTTTCCCACATTCATAGTCCTTAAAACACTTTAATTTTGTTTCCAGGTCAATCACAGTGTGGTTCCTTACTGGCTACATTGGTAGTGAATTTTGTATGTTTAGGGACCACGATGAACAAAACAACACAAGATTAAATCAAGCACAAGAAAAAAATCATGAAATAGAGTTGCAGTAAACAGGAGATTTATGAGGCTCCTGCCAATATAACACAGAATACTGTTTTATAGTAAAATGACATTTTTGCAGGTTGAAAGACAGTTTTAGGTTCACAGCACAACTGAGAAGATAGAAATTTCTCACATACCCTCTGCCCCACACAGATACCAATTCCCCATTATCTACATCACCCACCAGAGTTGTAGGTTTGTTACAACTGATGAACCTACACTGATGCATTATAATAACCTGAAGTACACAGTTTGCACTGGAGTTCATTCTTTGGGTGGACATCTATGAATTGTAACAGTTGTATAATGGCGTGTATCCATCATAGTGCCATACAACATGTTTTCACTGTCCTAAAAACCCTCTATTCTTTGCTTACTTATCCCTGCCCCTAACCCTTACCCCTGACCATCACTGATCTTTTTGTTGTCTCTGTAGTTTTGCCTCTTCCAGAGAGTAATATAGTTATAATCATATAATATTTAGCCTTTTCAGATTTGCTTCTTTCATTCAGCATTATGCATTTCAGTTTTCTCCGTGTTTTCTCATGACTTGATAGCTCATTTCTTTTTACAGCCGATAATCTTGCACTGTCTGATGTACTACAGGTTACTTATCCATTTATGCGCTGAAAGACACTTTGGTTGCTTCCAAGTTCCGTCGCATTTTCATGAACGAAAGAGACCTATGGCACTGGAGGTGATACTAGTGGTAACACCAGTGGACTGCTTGGATATTGGATTTCTGTGCTCTAGCAAAAATAGCCACAGTAATTGTTAAGAGTCCAGATTAGTAGTCATGATAACTCTTTTCAATTTGGTTCCTATACTGATTAACATATCTTGGAAAATTTGCTTAAACCTATTTGAGCCTTAGCTTCTTCATCTGCAGAATGTAGAAAATATTATTTTATTTTACATGGCTCTTTGAAAATTAAATAAAATTATTGCCGAAAATGGTCCATAACGTCTCGTCTTTGTTAATGTATTTTTTTTACTGTAGTTATTGTTAATATTTTATCTAACCTCTGCCTTTATGAAAAGTCTTTTCATACTTCATAATTTGGCTTGAGTGCCTAAAATGAACATCCGTGATTTTTTTTAAACCAGAATAAATCTTTTAGACTGAGTGCTGAAGTTACTCTTGGTTTCTATTCTTTCTGCTGTTATTTTATTATTTTACCTTTTTAATATGCACCTGCAGAAGATCGAGCTTTTAGCTTTTAATCACTTTATTTTTCTCATAAACTAGAGATTGCTATCTGTTGAAATTATTTCTCACACAGCTGTGTAATATATTACTAATATGTAAAACTTTAACAGAATCAATTATCATTATATTACTGATTATATGATGTTGCTGACAAGTTCCAGAACAATTATTAAAAGAAATCAATTTCATGTTGAATGAGAGGATAAAAACCTCATGACTAAGTGTTGGTAACATTTTCTTCCCGTTGCTTTAACTTCAAAGAAACAAAAACTATATTCCAACTCAGACAATTTTTGAAGCAAGTCATTTAATAGATGCTGAATTCATAGTCATTTCATTAACATGAGTTCAGGTGAAAACTTAGAATTTCTTTTAGTGAGAAAAACTTTTAACTTAATCATGGGAAATATTTTAGAATGCACAGTCACTGAAAATATGTCATTTAAACAGTTTTAATCCCTCCATTTCCAGTTGTCATGGCGATTAAACAAAAACTATTATGAAGTCTATCATATTAAATACTTTTAAAATAATTAGTCACTTTATGGATCCATTTTAAAGGATACCAGTGACCTGCCCCGCATGTACATTACAGCTGCCGTAGTCCTGTACTGCACAATGAAACATGATGGACCTGAGTACTTCCAAAGCCACTTTATCATATATGTTGACAATTATGTGCAATAAAGTAGTATAGCAAACAATGACATAGAGTTCACAGATGCTTATCACTCCAAACAAGACAGATTTTATGGCACTAGGCCCCTTAGAAGCTAGTGAAAACCATTCAGAGTGTCAAAATATATATATTGTTCAATAATGAAATATTCCTTTGCAATCACTTCATGTGAAAGTAATCCCTAGGAAGGTAACAATTTAAAGGGCAAACTCTGCAATGGAGGAATGAAGTTGCTTCAGCCAAGATTATATATATATATATATATATATATATATATATATATATATATATATATATATATATATATATTTGTTCCTGAAATTGTTCATTTCAAATCATTTGTTTTTTAAAAAAATGAATTCAAATAGTTCTCACTTGATCAGTTGCTGCTACCCCAGGGGTGATCTGGTATCCATTCTACTGTACAGAAATGAATTTGTACCTCAGTAAGGATTCACACCTGGTCAGGTAGTCAGGCCAGGTTAAATAGTTTGTGCCCTAGGGAAGAATTGAGAGTTATCATCCTGTTGAATCATTCCCCATTGTTTGTATCTTAATCTGAATCAGTGAACTCATAAGGAACAACTGGAATGCACACACAATAACCTACTTAGATCATTTTGCTCCATGTTATGTTGGCATTTAAAATGAGCATCCATATCTTAGACTGCAATTCATATGGCACAATTAATTAAAGCCATAGGTATATAAATACGTTTTTCTTTCCTTTTCTTTACCCATAATGTTAACCTAAGTTGTTAACAGTGACATTTGTAAGGGGTAAGAGCATATATGTAGGTAATTTATAGATATAAATCCACCAATTAGCTTTCTGTTTTTTCCTATGTTAAAAAAAAAATCCAGACCTAGTTAAGGGGAAGTGTTATTTGCAAGATTATTGCTAAAACGCAAGGGAGGCTATTGCAATGTTCATAGGGAAAATCCTCTAACCATGAGATCTATAATCATCTTAAAAGTCAGGCAGAAAAGGGGCTTTCTTTTTCAAAGAGGAGCAAACAAGGCCAGAGAGAACCTGGATCAGACACTTGTTCATAAGATGTTTTTCTTTGTGTCTGCCTATTCTAGGGAGGGGAAGTTAAAGAAGGATCCACATTCCATGTGGAAGATAAGTCTGACTAACCTTTGGTCATAAAGGCGGGTCATATTAGTGGACATTTTTTTTTTTTTTTCTGATAGGTCAGTGAGGACAAACACTAGGTAATTTATGAGGCAAAAAGTAGGTTTGGAGGGCCCATGTCTGGCCTTGTGGAAATAAAAAAGGAGCAGGGCTGGGGGGAGACATTAGTCTTATTTAAAACACATGAAAATTGATGATGCTTTTAGTAAGATGTTTTCTAGAGGATGGAGGAATTTCTTAACAGTTGCTATGTTTTAAGAGCTCAGAGTTTGTGTAAAGTTTAATGTTATCACTGCCGTGCCCGCATCGTTCACGCTTTCCAATCGTAGTTGTTTCTCCCATTATAATACGTAATCTATATATGTAATTTTTAAGAGCACCAGTAAAACGGTAAAATCTACTTCTTAACTCTCCATAGTGCTCTCTTTCTCTTTGTCTCTCACCTCTTTGTCTGAACATTTGGTCATCAATCACTCACTAGTCTTCTGTCTTGGCTTTTTAATTGTTTTACTTGCCCCTCAATCCTTTTCAAGCCATGTGCCCTAAGTTAAAAGCTATGTTTCTGAAATACAAAAGCTCCCACATAATCTAACAACTGGATAAACTCCAAACACTTTGGACTACTTAATTGCCTATTTTGGATGTGGCCAAACTCAAGCTTTCTAGCCTCCTCTACATTATTACCTGCCACTTGCATCTGGATGTTACTCTAAGAAAATACTACAAGCAATCTGAATATGTCAAACCCTTCTGCTACTTTTGCATGTACTAGTCACTTGCTCTGCAATGATTTCCTCTATCATGGAAAATCCCTGTGCTTCTTTTAAAATCGGCTTCTGTTTCATCTCATTTGCAAGCCTGTTTTTCTGGGAAGTTTAATGAGAATTAGAGGCTTCTTCTGTTCTCTCATGACACTTTCAGACACACTGTCATTAAACCAATTATCATCCGGTATTGAAATATCTCCATAAATTTTAAGCACCTTAGTGTCAGAAGCCATGTGTTTTTATTTATTTCTATAGTCTAAGAGAACTGTCAATATAAAACTGCATAACGATTAGTATTTTTTAATGAAGCAAAATTAGAAACCTCTTTTTACAACAGGTCAAATTAAAGGTCACCTAGAAATGTCTGTTTCTTTTTTCCCCCTGAAGATAACCAGAAACAGATATTTAAAGGTTCACCGAATGTAACATCTTTTTAAATTCAAAAATCAAATCAACAATCTGCATTATGTCTAACCAAATTATTTTTCTTCCCTATTGTTCACTTATATGAAAATGGAAAGTAGCCAGAGAATGCACCTTTTTTGCAAAAAAATACAATTATTTAATCTTAGCTTTTTCCATTTTTTTATTCTATACTAAATCATTTTTCATTCTGCACAATTCTATTGACTATAATTTTAAACTTTTTGGTATCCAATATGCTCGACTGCATTTCTAAAAGATATTATTAAAACCTAGATGCAGCATATCTATATGACTTCTACTAATGAAGAAAGATTCAGAAAGATTAGCATCAAATCTTTGAAATGTCTTAATGATAATTATTTTCATGACTACAATATGAGAGTTTTCCTCCACATAGTATGTTTTTCTTTACCTGTATTTCAGGTAAATTACTATGCTAATTTGACCTAATTTTTTTAATGTCATGTACAAATTACATTTTATTCCTGAATTTTATCAAGTTTCACTCATTATGTTCCAATTACAAAATATATTAAGTACTTTTGTTCATGCATTTTATTTTATAAGTAAGAATTCATATTTATAAAGTTTTATATTTGTAAAATAAATATGAAATTTCATTTTATGACACATATTCTAATCAACTTTAATTTCTAACCATATGCAAATTTGAGAAAATATGCTTATTATTAAGAAACATAATGAAGAGAATAGATCCTAATTATTAAAAAGAATATGTACATGCAAATTCCTTCAATGTAAGGCTATATAATTGTGTGATTCATATTAAAGTTGAGACCATGACATATATTAAACCAATAAAAATATCATGTGGATTAGTCTTAGAAACTTATTAAAATTGTTTTCTCTACCATAGTTTTATGGTAATGTGAGCTAGATGAAATAACTACATTTTGAGGTTAATATTTAGAGGAGAAATTCAAGCTATTAAAACTTAAGTTTAATCTTTATAACATGTCTTTATATCAGGAATAATAACTGAGTACAAGGGAATAATATGTATTCTTTTGTACCTCATTTATCTTACAGTGAGACTAGACATACATGATAATAACTTATATAAGATTTTGAATTTCCTTATGGGCCTCCGATACTAAATATGAAATGCAAATATATTCTTAAAACTGTTGTTGGAGTATAATTATTTTCTTTACACATTTGAAAATGGTTTAAATATGTACATAGTAAAGAATAAGTTGTTTAGGAAGATAAAGTGTGTTTTTAGAAACAATAAACATTTTGACATTGTAAAAAGATAGACGTAATTTTTATAACAGAAAAGGAAAGCCATGCAGTATGTCTGCAAGTAGTCAAAATTACAGAATGATTTTGTTTGTACTTGCGGTGTCATTTGTTTTAATTTGTATTTACCTTCAACACAGATTGGCATATATTTTTCCATATGGATAAATTTGAATGACAGGTGTATAAAAGCAATAGTTATATTGCTTTTTAAAACAGCAGCATCTATGACACACACACAAGATAAGAATAAATCAAGGAAGTAAACTATTCATTCCTGTAGTTATGTATTCAACATGCATTTATTGTGTGCCTTCTATATTCTAAGTAGTGTGCTGGACAGCAAGCATAAAAGTTGAATAATGCAAGGAATTATGCACACAAGTTGTTATGGTAACATAAAATAAATATGCTACCCTATTGGGAAGTCAGAGAAAAGTTCACAGAAATAGTTTTTTGGAACTCAGTTATGAATTATCAGAAAGAGACAGCTACAGAGAGGATAGAAAATCATTCAGAACAGAGGGAAGGTAATGTACAAACCCTTGATAATATACACGATCCAAATACAGGTTGGGAATTCAGCAGCAGTTGCCTAGCATTGGAATGTTTTGTGAAGGAACAGGGCAAATGTGGCTCCGGACCAGACTGTGAAGAACATTAATTGCCAAGCCAAAGAATTCCAAAATTATTCTTAAAGCTATTAGTGTATTTTAAATAAAATAATCTAATAGTCAGATTAACAATTCAGAAGAACCACATGGCATTATTTAAAAGACAGACTTGAGAGAGAATACAATGTAAGTTAGGAGATTATTTAGGAATCTACTACAATAGTACATGTGAGAAGTAATATACACAGGAAGTATTTTTCCCCCCTATGGGAAGAGAAAAGGGGAAGGATATGAGACGTTAATATAGTAAAACCTGTTGAACTCGACTAGGTAAAAGGCTTGCGACTGACAGAAAACTCATATTCGAGTTGGCTTCTAATTTTCTGGAGTTGGTGACTGGGCAAATGGAGGTGTTATTCACAAGGTCATAAAACAAAGAAAGGGAAACAGGACTTGGGGCAACAGATGGTTTTTAGATGAAAGCACTTTTATGACATCAAAAGGTAAAAATGACTCTTGATCATACATAAGTCTCTTAGATTACTGGGTAGATTTATGATAAGTTATATGTTACCCCTTTGACTTTAAGATGTAAAAATATACATTCATGTTAACATTTTTTAATATAGATGTGGCTTTAAACAAAATTTCAAGCATTTTTTTAAATTGTGTGAATTCCATATACTTTGCCCATGAGAGCAAAGAAATGAACAAAAAGAGGTCAAATTTTAGGCTAAAAGATGTTAAGACAAAATTTTATAATTCAGTCCTTATTAACAGCATTAAGCATTCATATTTTCCAATTAAATTTGGGAAAATAAGAGGTAATTATGACCTCTCATATGACCTAGAAAAACATAATTATTTTGAATCAAAAGTTCTATGAGGTATAATTTACCCATTAGGTTGGACAGTTGGTGCTTGAGCTTAGCATTGAAAATATCTCTGAAAAAAGAAACAAACAAACAAAAAAAAAAAAAACAGATACTTTTATAATGCATTTAAGTCCCTTGGTTATAGATAGAATTTATAGGATTGGAAGCAATGCCTAATAGTTTTATCTTTTTTGGCTGAGAAAGAATATTCCATGACACACTTAACTTCATTATGGAATTTTTTTTTTTTTTATAAATCGCTAAACAAATACATGTGACTTAGATAAAAACATATTATATTTGATTAATAAGAATTTTGGAAATTAGACAACTTTTCATCTATCTACTCTTCTATTATCAGCGTTTTGATTCTTATCCTCGAATTTCTCTTTCTGAACTTAAGAAAGCTGCCACAACTTTAAGTTGAATGACCCCTAAACAAAGGCACGAAAAAAGGAATTTTATTTTTTGTGTGTGACTCTTCTATCACAGATACACCATTTTTTTTTTTTTTTGAATTTTCAAAAGCATCATCCTCCTGTGCCATTTTCCAAGTTTGCTTCACGCACTTGTCACTAAACTTAGTTCTATCAAAGAGGAGTAGGCTTGCATTAGGGATGGTGGAGACTGACATTCTCTTGGAGCACCAAATGTGAACAAATCCTACATTCTGTTGTTAAAGACACAAGTAGAAATGATTATTGACTTGGTAACCTAATGTGTCAGCCACAACTTGCCACATTAAAATTATTTTGGGGGATGTGCATACTGATAACCGTAAAATGTTTCCCAAGTATTCTTGACATTCTTACAGGAAACATATTTCCTTTGGTTTTAATTTTCTAGAATCTAACACAAGACCTGGCTCATACTAAGGTTAAGGACATTTAGATAGTGTAAATAAATACATCTATTCCTTAACTTCCTTCTCAAGAATATATGATTATTTCACATAATATTTTATTCTATACTCTATCTAATAAAAACAACCACAAAAAAACAACCAGAAACTGTTCATAGAACAAAATCACAGCATTTCTTAAATCCATATTAGAAACATTCCATTCTCAAACCTCAGTTTCAAGCATTTAACCTTAATATCTACCATTTTAAAAAAGTATTTAAGACCTCTTGCTCTTTTTAAGGTAGAGTCGCAGGGACTGAATTTACCCTCACACCCAAACGACTAAGAAATAAGAAGTAATATTAAAAGCAGCAGGTTTACAAGATTTTTGGACATCAGGTAATAAAGGAAAATTCCCTTTTTGCATCTATTTTCACTTCTCTATATATCTGGATAGAACTCCATGGCTCAATGGTCTGATAATTCCTTCGCAGATATCTTCAGCTTCCTTTCCCCTACCTCTACTTTCTATAGTTAAAAATACACAATCTTAGTGTTATGGGTTTAAATATGTCTCTGTTCCTCAAAATTCATATATTGAAGTTCTAGAACCAGAATGGGATATCATTTCTAAGTATAGTCACTGAAGATATCATTAATTAAGATAAGATCCACAGGGTAGGCCTCAATTCAATATGGCTCATTTCCTATTTAAAAAGAGAAAATTTGGGCAGAGATAGAGATATACACAGGGAGAACACAAACGCCATGTGGAGACAACAGCGGAGTTCAGGTGATGCTTCTACATTATCACCAAGGAAAGACAAAGAATGCCAAAGATAGCCAGCAAACCACCAGAAGACAGGTGAGAAGTTTGGCACAGATTCTCTCTCACGCTCTACAGAAGGCACTAACCATGCCAACACCTTGATCTTGGACTTCCAGTCTTCAGAACCAAAATAATAAATTTCTGTTGTTTAAGCCACCCAGTTTATGGTACTTTGTTATAGTAGCTCTAATAAACTAATGTACCTTGATGCACATCACATTTTTTTTTCATTTCATGTGGCTAACCATTTATCTAGATCTCCCTAAGAAAAACAGTACAATCATTTATGATAATGTAAATATATAACACTAATTGTTGTGATCATCAAACTTTATTAAATAAGAATGGCATTGTTTCAAGAGTGTCTAAATTTAATATGTCGTACCATCCTTAACAATTTTCATACCTTCCAGCTTCCCGTTATGTCTCATTCTCTTCTGTTTCCTCATTTTCAGTTGCTACAACTTTCTTGTACTCTGCTCACGGGACTTAAACTATTTTTCTTTAATTTAACAAACACTCCTGACTTCCTATTCAATGCTAGGTCTGTCAGAGCTGATGGGAACAATATGAATACTTTCTCTCTGAGTGCACATTCTAGGATGACAAATAAATAGGCAATGAGGAAAGTAAGTAATGAATTATTTTAACATAATAATAGCAAGATGTAGCGAATAATGAGAAAATACACAGATGTTATAGATATAGTCTCAGGGAAGCCAGTCTGAAGAACTGATATTTAATCTGAGATCTAAAGAGAGAATATTATGGAAGTATAAGTACAAGCACAACTGAGGAAAAAATAAAGGATCGAAATTTGTTTAAGTATTCTAAAGAAAACCAGTGTAAGTAATGAGGAAATATTTAATCAGAGGAAGGTGAAACATTTGATAGAAGCAAAGACATTTCACTGAAAGGCTCTGCAGACCAAAGTAAGGGGTTTTATTTTTAGTGCAATGGTAAGTCACACGAGAGTTTTAATATTAATCTTTAGACTTAATCTATTTTACATTTACTGTCAACTGTGTTGATACATGAGGATTTTTATAGTTAGTAGAGTTGGAAGAAAAATGAAAATTTGGGGGAGAGGGTTTTCAGTAGACAAAAGAAAATTTAGTCTCAAAAACCTGAGAGTAGGCATTCTGGACAACACATAGATCAGAAGTTAGTCGAGTCAGCAAAAAGCCAGAACCTCTTTTACTCATTTTCATGCCATCGACCAGACACTTCTCAAGTTTATGCCATCTATGTAGATAAGTTAACTTACAGGGGGGAAGAAGAGAGAACACCCCCTATAGGAAGTTTTGTGTTCAAGCAAACTATTTGAATCCAGAATTAACTAATCACTTATTCAAAACCAGATAAACTTCTAAATCAGAAGTCGTTCATCTCAAAACATTTTTATCCCCTGGAATAGAAGATATGAGGGCTAATAAACTTGCTAAGATTACTTAGGAAAAATATTTCTACTTATTCTCAATGACAAATGAATTCTGCAACTGTAAAACAGTCAACAAAACATGAATTTTGTCCAATGATGTGTTCTATGATAAACTATCCGATATCCAAATACATTAAGCAAATATCCAAATGTAAGATGGATAAATTGGAAGCATTTTCTGAATTCTGAAATATTTATGGCCTTGGTAAACATTTGACTACTCAGACTTAAAAAGGTACACTAAGAATTTGTCAAATGACTCCATATCAAAATATATGAAAGAGTATAGTTAACAGAATTCAAAGAACACCACCAAACATCACAATGTAAGTCCAACTTTAAAAAAGTAAAATGATTAAATAGACAGGCGGCACAAACTATTTAAAAATATCTTCCATAAAAATAGTTTTAAAATATTTAAATAGACTGGACAGTAAAATCAGTCAAATTTACCATCTCTAATATTCTCTTGAGTATAGATTCCTCATTAACTAAGTAAAAAGCATGGAATAAAAGTCTAGTATGTGTTATTATTTTTCCTTATCTAAAAAATTTTATATTTATTTATGATTTGATTTTCACTGGTATATCTTCTCTTACTATCCCCCCAATACATCTTCTCTTTTTTCATGAAAGAAATTAAACAAGGTAATAATAGCCAGTTTGAGATGACTGTGTTTCTATAACATAGTATGTTTTTTGTTTATAACTGTAATGTCTAACATAAATTATGTTAGTTTCACCTTAATGGCAAAACTATTTTCAAACTATTCCTAAATAATTAAATGTTCATAATACTTTTCTGAGATTCTATCACCTATTCACACTCTCTCTCTCTCACACACACACACAATATTTTTTAACTTTGGAAGTGATTACAACTCCTTACAATTTTAATAAGAGATACTTCAGTCACCAATTCTAGTTTTTAGAATATGAAGAATGAATGAAGATGTGAATCTAATACTAAGAATGTGATCAAATTAAACCAAAAGAGATTTTCTTTAATAAAACATGCAAAAGTAGATTGGATTATTGTTTTCTGATGAGTGAAGAACCTATTTAAATTTATAGAATTGAATATCTCTGATGAAAAACATTAAAAGTGAAATTTTAATGTAGTGGTAACTGTATTTTCATAACTATTCATGATAAGATATTATAAAGTAATGAAAAACAAATATATCCTTCTAGTAAAAATAATAGCATTAAGAAAAATGTCATGAAAATATTAATAAATAAAACTGTTGCAGAAATTAGAAAATGTTCTTTTATAACTCTCATGATAACATTTCTCATTTTATTTTAATGAGAACATATAATTTAATTTATTTTAATGAAATGTTAGAGAATAAATTAAGGAAAATCAGGCTCATAATGAGTGAATTTAGGAGGGAACACGTAGAACATTGTGATGAATTGCTAAATGCTCAGAAAGTAATTATTGAAATTACTGAATAATAGATCTAAATTTTAATACAAAACTGGAGATATTAAAAGCAACAAAAGCAGCTTCTGCAAGCTTTCTCATTCATCGAGAATAACGTGCAATATGTGTCATTCAGTATCAATAGAAGGTTGCTGCTTCCACACTCTGCGTGTTCCCCTTTTCACCAATCTGAGCTCATTCTCTTTCCCTCAGATCCACCCTGCCTCATCGAACATTTCTCCTAGGTGTGTTGTCAGGATCTGAAAGACTAAACTGACTTCAGATTATTTGATACAATTAAAAAACAGACAAAACATGGACAACAAAACACAGGAAACATTTGTCCTGCTTATTAGGTTCTACTCGTGTTATTAATGTGCACTGCATCTTTTACCAAACAATACAAAGAATTTTGATTATCTTGTTGACGAGGATAATAAAATATGCTAAGAATAAAGATGAGAGTGAATACTGAAGATGAATTAAAGAATGTTTTTAAGAATTTGGAATACTGCCAAAATGATGTTTTGAACTGCACTGTGGAATGACGGGATAAGATTAGCTTAGCTATTACTCTCTTCTTAACACACTGTGTTGACTATGTGGATGTAAATGGAAAACAACATTTTAAAGTTAGTAGGTATATTTTATTTTAAAAAGCTGTATAACATATATTATTTCTGCTATTATTTGAAGAAGACTTGTAGTAAAAGTATACAGATGAGTCCACGATAATAATGCTCCATTTTTTAGGTATACAAAACTAATGATGCAGCAAATATTTTGAGGGATTCAGATTATTCTCAAAGACAGAGACCACAATTTTTTTTCAATCGAACTTCTTTAACTCTGGTCACTTGGTCACTATGTCCTTTATAAAGTGAGCAAACAATGACAACTCTATAAATACATGAATGAGTGAATTTTTCTAACCAACTGGATTGGAATACAATGAGAGAAAATAAGGCCCTGAAGTAAGATGATTTAGTAGTATAGCCATAAGGAAATACAAGATTATTTACTTTCTTGATAAAATGTTAAAATATTTTTTACCATGTTATGCTACACCCATAATCCTCTCTCTCATATCTCCTTTACAGGCAAGTATGTCTTTTATTTTCTCACTTCACATTTTCTTCTAAATATACTGAAGTTTATTTTATTTACAAACTTCTCATAAAAATACTCTAAGCCATCAGTAAATGTGTGTTATTAATTTAAGTAAATTCTTTAGAGATTTATCAAATACTCCTTCCACTCCAAATCATTTACTTCATTATACTCTGGCTGCTTCTCTGTTTCCTTTGTAGGAAATATAGTTTTTAACATAGTCCTTCTATATATACATATATGTGTGTGTGAGTATATATATATACTCACACATGCATATGTAATAAACATATGTAATAAAATATATATAATAAAAATATATATAATAAATGTGTCATAAATAAATATTTCTGATACAGTCCAAATATTTGCCTCCCTCTTAATAGTATCTCTTGAACACTGGACAAATATATTAACTTTATACCAGGCAGAAAAATGTATAAAAATGTACATAAGTTATTTCCTCTAAGATTACATATTTGAAAAAAAAAATTTTTATATTTTAACTTTTCCCCTCAAAAAATAAGTCATCTCTAATTTTCTCTTCCTGTTTACACCTCAAGTGAAATTATAAAGTCCTATAAAAACTTCATTTCAAATATTATTTCTCAGCCCATCATCATCGCTACAAACATATTAATTCATCACCCTACCTGATGGTGCCTAGACTCATCCTACGGCTTCCTTCTAAAGAAGTGACTGATTGACCTACGAAGGGTAATCTTTTCTTTTTCTGCCAAGAATAGTTTAAGTATTAGTCAGAAAGTTGAGGTCAATTAGAAATGTAATCAGAGTTAGCAGTGTGCAAATTTTAAAGCTCATCCAGGTGACAAAATGACTATTACAACTATAATGCAGCCAGCAAAGTACGATTTTCTTCAGTAAAAATTGGGAACATGTATACGGCTAATAAGCTTTCATCCAAGCCAATAATGAGCTGTAACATAAATAGTATACATAGAAATAGAGTGAAATACAATGACTATGTTATCATAGCAATCTCAAATAAATTAGATAATATGCATGAAAAACATAGTTGGGAATAACAATATCTATGTATGCAATATATATATTCTTCAACATTTTATAGACTACTTTTAAATGTATCATATAGTAAAATCATACATATATGTATATGTAAACTCATGATCTCCACATCGATCACTATAGTTTAAGGCAATACACACACACACACACATGCACACATTTGTTTTCACTGATGCAGCATCTCTTGGGGCAGTAATGGCAAACATATTTGTAAAGTAACAAGCAGGAAGTATGGTCAGCAGGCAAACTGAGAGCATTGTGTAGGTATAGACAATTCTCGTGATCTGCAGTCTTCACTTCTGTCCAGTCTCCACAAACACTGAATTAGCAAACACTGAATGAATCACTTGCTCCTAGGGGAAATATAAGGTCAGGTGCCTGTGAGCCTATGATCACATTTTTTATTGATCATTCAATACTAAAATTTGTTTTACAGGTGTTTCTGTCTAAAGACACCTTATTTATTGTATGTTCTTTTTTTTTCATTAATATGAACTCACTGCCAACAGCACTATAATTCATGCTTGAATAGAGCTTACTAGAAAACATGCATTTTTTCCCATAGTACATCACTGCCTTCTTGTACCTTGGAACACTAAACAGCACAATAGCACTACTTTGGAGGCTATTTTAAATGGTGAAATCGCCATCAAAATGCAGAAACTATACAAAATGTGGCAATAAATAGATCTGGAAAAAACACTTGTTACAGTTTGAGAGCTGGAACAGGAAGGCAGAGTGTGGCCTTGTTTAACCTCAGTTATTCTAATATTTATGATGCTTATCTGTGGACCACAATTTTAATAATAAAATAGATGTTATTAAATAACTAACCATTTAATGATATACAATGATGAGAAATAAATAATATTAATATTTAGGGTAAATGGAAAAAAATGATCTATAAGATACAAGAGCATGGCAAAGCCAAAGACCAATAGTAATCGGCCACCACTAGAAAATAGAAACTAGCAAACTGTCAGATAAAATTAAGTTTATTTAACTTGCGGAAGCAAAGGAACGTGCATAGTAGAGGAACCATTTGGATGTTTTATAGTATTCGAGCAACTGCTATATAATTCTAAGGAGAATTTAAAGATGGAAAAGTAAGATCTAGATGAGGGTCAATAAGAATGTAGCATTTTGTATTTCTTGCAATTTATGTACAGTGTCCTCACAATGAAATGGGAAGAATCATACATAGCAGAGTAGGCATAATCTTTTAATATCTACTCTTTTAGTGAATAAATTATTAAGCATCTACTAAGTACCAAGATGTTGTCTACACAATTTGAACATCTAAAGTGAGATCCCTGCCCTCATGGAAAAACAGTGCATGAAAACCAGGAGATAAATCGATATGTACTATAATATCAAGTGTAATAAATGATGCTAAAATAAATTCAGCATACAAACAAGAGAAGGTAATGGAGTAACCTTTAAAGATCAAACTTTTCCTCTTTGGAAAAAATAAGCAGACATCTGAGTGATATAAAGAACTTTTTTTTCAGAGATCTGAAATATAAGTATTTCAAGCTGGAGAAAGAGCATGCATGAAGACTTTGAAATAGAAGCAAGCTTGACGTATTCTAATAACATCTAGAAAGTCGGTTTGACTAGACTAGTGTGAGCAAGCGGAGAGCTTAAATCTGAAGACTTGCAAGGAATTTGTGGGGCACAGCGAGGAGTTGGGACATTGCTATAGAAATAATGGGAATGAATACTCTGAATAAATTTGAACAAAAAATGGCACGAATTGTTTTGTGTTGGAGAAGGATGACTGTCTGCTTATTTTGGTATAGATTCGGGGAAGAACAGAGTAAATAAAGGGCTATCCTACTAGGAGACTAAATTAGGTGTCAGCAAATCAAAACCAACTAAATCCAGCCTACAGCCTGTTTTACAAAGCCCATGAACTAATAATTGTTCTTATATTTTTAAATAGCTGTTATATAATTACAATAAATCCTCTTATTCATGAATTTTATACTTACACACATTTGCCTACTTTCTAAAATGTATTTTTGACTCCAAAATTAACACTCGAGGCGCTTCAGAAGTCATTAGCAGATATGTTTTAGAATTGTTTTATTAATGTTAGCCTGTGCTCCTTGTCAAGTTAACCTATTCCCTGTCATGGTGTCTGTGTGCCCCTGAAAAAAACAATGCTAGGAAGCATACATAACTTGATATTTCAATTTAGTATTCAATCAGCTTAGTCATGGATAAAACAGGAACGAGGCTACAAAATTATAGCAAGATGTTCAAACCTCCACTCTCCCTCATCATGTTTTAATTTTAAAAATTCAATTATAAATGGATTTTTACCTCAGTAATAATTTTATTTGGTGTTTATTGGAAAATATAGGAGCGACAATTAATGCTTAATTATTAATTTATATCTAAACAAATATCTATTTTTTCGTTTTCTTGGAAAAATATTAGCAATAAAAATATTTTTATATTATACTTGTGAACTACATGTAATGCAGTAACTCAATAGAAAGCACTTGAGATTGTAAAAATAGCTGCATTCAATATTAAAATATTTCTCTTTAAAAATGTGGAATTGAAATAATTTCATAATAGCACTGACAATGAAGGTTCTCTTGGATTTAATGAACTTTTAAACCATTTGAGTGTATTCCGTGCGTAAAGCATCTAAAATTAGCAAAAATTGCCATTGTGAATTACAGTAATACAGTCACTAGCAGAGACCTGGAGTTTGTGAGTTGACCTAGGTATACACAATGCTCTGACATAAACCACCTTGGTTTTAATAAACTTTATGTGCCAAAGTTCATTTTCCTTGAGCACATATAAAAGACTTCCCACCATATTTTAAACTATCGTTAATATGTCACGTAAAAAAATGAACAGAAATCACTGCTGCCTCTAATTTCATTAATCATATTAAATCACATCAGCAAATTATAGCTAACAAGTTCACTTAGAGAAAAAACTTGTACTATATATGGGGCAACACTTTCTTACCTACAAGCTGTAATCTTTACCAATATTTCAAAATCAATACTTATTAGAGAAAAGGGCTATAACATGTATAGTGTTACAATTTTTATTGGTTTTTCCTTGCACTATAATCAGGCCTGCCAAGTAACAACTCGGGCTCCGGTCCACATTTGAGGAAAGATTTTGATATATACTCATGTCAAATACAGGGTTGCAGTTTATATTTTTCATCTAGAAAATAAATTGCTATTTCAAAAATTGTTTTCTTTCCCCCTAATACTTCTATTGCTTCTCTTCTACTTTAAATTAGAGTTACCTAGATATATAGATGCCATCACAGGTGTTTTACCTCCAGTGTTATAATAAATAAAATTAATGGTATAATCAATTACGAAATCATATAAAGCATACAGGTGACTCCGTAGTATTTTAAATGTTATTTTATATATAATTGATTAATTTACTTTTATCGATGACTTTTATTTTTGAATTATGAATGTTTTCTGTTTTTGAGTCTTACATATGCATAATAAGCATGTTTTATTACTAGTTGACATTTAAACACAATTCCGTCTTTTTTCCTACTTATAAAAATTGTTAGCTAATTAGACAATAGATTTTTTTTCAATCTCAACCTTGTTGAGTTTCATTGTATATATATATAGAAATTGTCAAAATGTAGAAGAAAAACAGCACTCAGTAGGTTGTGGGATAAGTGATAAGAAACATGTTCATGAATGAGATAAAATATCTTAGAATATCTTTGGTTTAAAAACTGTCAGTCCTTGGCTTTTCAATGAATGATGTGATTCTCTAAATAGTTCGAGGTTACAATTAGAAATGAATTATATCAACCCTGAAAAGATTATTCTATGTCTCAACCATGACATTCAAGTAAAATTGAGTAAATATGTAAAAAGAAAGAAAAGAAATCATGTGTATGTAGTTATTTGTATTCAAGAGTGTAAGACTATTAGAAAACGTAGACTTTTAATTGTATTTATTGATTGCAAAGTGAGAAAAATGAGAATAAGGAAAACCTGCAGTTAATATCTAAAACTAACATTTCCTAATACTGAATTAAATTGCTTGAGAAATAGAGATAATAATAGGTTTCTACACAGGGTTATTAAAATTATTTTTATTTTTATACAGAAAATAGATTGGATTTGCTATCTGTATAATGATCACAAAGTAAAGGGGAAAACATCTGACATGTTGTCCAGAATCAAGAAAGATCAAAGCAAGGTTTTAGTGATAACTAAGGCAAACTGCCAGAGGAGATGATGCTAAAAAGTCATCGTTCCTGTTATGTTATTGTAAAGATCCATACTATGTTTTTCATACTTTCAGGTTTGTTCTCCAAACCATAGCTTATTTCAGAAGAGTCTCAGAGCTTACTCTTTAGCAATCTGTACATATAGATTGTTATTATTATTATTATTATTTTGTTATTTTGCTTTTAGTGCCTTAAAAATATTATCTGATAGCTTTATTTTCTTGCTTTCTTTTTTTTTTTTCATTTATTGTAATATTTTCTCTTAATTGATGTTACCAGGATGCTTATGGGTAACTATTTTTCTCTTGTTATTCTGACCTGGAATTCTATGGACTCCTCCTACTCTGCCAACTGAAGTCTCTAGCTCAAGGAAATTTTCTTCTATTGATTTAATTACCACCTTTCCTTCAAAAGCATTATAGTTTGAATGATAACTAACAGTGATCATTGTTACTTATAGTGTCCACAAACCTCTAAACCCGTAGCTTCTTTAGAAACAGCTACATTGTCAGTCTTCTCTGGAGCACACCACAGTGGTTCTCCAAGTCCTTGCCCATCCCATAGAGGAAAAAAATATTTTCCTGTTTTTCTCTGCATGGCATGATCACAGTAGTAGCCTTCTCTTGATCCCGTTGACCAAAACTATAGGAGGAAATTTGAGATTTACTTGAAAATTAAGGAGAAAAAAAAAAAAAGTGTTGTTGTTTGGATAGTGGAGCAGAAAGAAAATGTTATAGTAATATGATCTCAATTCCAGTCTTTTTTCCTCGATAAGCCTTGCTGCTTCAAAGCCATTGCTGAAACATTCAAAGCAGAACTATTGGCTCAAACTAGCTAAATTTCTTACCCGAAACAATGTACTCTGATCATTCCAATTTTTACTAGCAAGAGAATGGACAAATTACAGATAATGTGATAGCTCTAACTTTCCTATTTCCGAAAGGTTTTCTTTGTTTTCTTTTCCTCTGTTTCCTTCTCGCCATCCTTCTCTCCTTATCTCCTTCATTTCATCCTGTTTTTCTTTATAAAATGTATACAGTAAATCAGAAAATCTGTTGAGCAAGAAGTTTATCAGATTGTTTATAACTCTAAATTCAAATACTTCTATTTCAAAACCTTCTCTAATGTGTATCATTCAAATTGTTTGCTTCATTTTTTTTGTCTTCCTCTTGACTCACTTAACTGTGTAATTAATTATTATATTTCTGATAAAGACTTAGAAAATGTCGACAGTGACTAAACAGCCATTTTCTGGAAACAATTTATATTAAGAAAGGAAGACCCAAATCTATGGTGGTCAGTTTTTATTTCCACATGAGGAAAAGAAAATTGCACATTTGATATATTAAGATTTAACTGAAGTACAATGCGAATAAAATGCTTAAGCTACATTTCTCATTATTCTTAAATGAAATCGATCTTTGCATTAAATATATCTTTGTTAGGGTGTTTATGGGTCATTGGTCTCTTACTAATTAAATAAAATGTCTTAGATATAAAGCTGAAATCGGCGACCTTGATTAAATGTTTTAAATATGAGATGGCGGTTTTATTGATTGCTATTTATTTTTGTGGAAAAAAGGAGGATATGTTGCATCTGTTTCATTCATTTTTTTTGAAGGGATATAAACTGAATACATTTTTAAAATTGCTATTGAAACATACTTCCTATTTGGATACTGTGCAAAAGCTAGTAAAATGCCCATTTTCAGAATTATATATAGGATTTAAAAACTTGCAGGATATCCAACTTGCAGGATGAAGTTATTCAAGACTTTATAGCCTTCTTGTGAATGCCACTAGAAAGCATAGTGTATTTTAAATATTTTGCAATGGAATTTTCACAATAGTTATGTGTGTTCCATTGCATGTAGAATAATGCCAACACTTAATTTAGATTTTTTCCTGATTTTCATTAATCTCCTGATTATTTACCATGACATTAATTTATGACTGCAGACTGACATTTGAAAACATGTTGCATACATAGTAACAGCTCTTTCATCCCAGTTCTATTGTAGGCAGCATTTGGTGTTACAATGATTCTTACAGAATGTGGACATTATTTCACACTCCTTCCAATTCAGCAATGTAGACAAACAGTACCAATTTATCTCATTTGGAAAATTAGATTAAAATTATTTTCCTACTCCCTTTTCAGTTGGTTGGCTCATATTATTTCGACACACACACACACACCCTATCCAACGCTTCATTTTTCTATACTCGTTAATTCTTTTGCAAATGTTATTGGTAAGCATGATTTTCTAAGAAATATGTATTTATTAGTAAAAGTACAAGCTAGATGTAATAAAAATATTACTGTTTAATTAACAGAGACGTTTACTCCCCCCCCCCCCACCACCACACACATAATAGTCTAGAAGAGAAGGGTCCTAGATTCTAGATTTTAGGGAAGTTTAATTCCAAGACTATCTCAAGTGAACCAAGGTTATTGAGCCGGCAAGTTGGCTCTGAATTCCCAACTGCTTTGCTTCTCTGAGTTTAAGACAGCAAGACTGCTATCTCTGACCCAGCAGAAATGTACCCAAGGGTCTGTGACTTCATCTTTTAGGAGGTGACCCCAAAATTTCACATGTTGCTGTAAGAGATGGATGGGATGGTAAACTCTTCTTTGATTGGGCAACACCGTGCCCAGATAAACTGGGGAATTCTGTTCCTAAGACTACGAGTGGATAGAGTCTAGGGATAATTAAAATTATTTGCCTCATCTTAGGAATAATGAGTTGATTATGACTTTCATGTGGGAAAAGCTTTTTTATATCAGCAATCTTCCTCATAGACTTTTCTGGAAAGAGAATAATTTACCTTACTATTCATGTAGAAATGGATACACATAAAATGGAGACCAGTTAAGATTCTCCTAATACTCCAGTTTTTTGTTTGCTTGTTTGTTTTTGTTTTTCATTTTAGTAGCTAGTGATTACATACATCCAGGTGCTCAGGAAAAAAGCAAAAAACAAAAAACAATCTGAAAGTCATTCTGGTTTTTCCTTTTCCCTCTTGTTTCAAATCTAATCCTTGAAAAATTCTTTGATATCTATTTCCAAAGACATCCTAAATTCGTTCACCTTTTATATTATAGTCCAAATGACTTTAGCACTTGTTTGGTAATAATCTAACTGGTCACTTTAAGTCTTCTATTACCTCATTCTAATGATTCCCAGTTAGGCATCAAGCTTGATTTTTTTAAAAAATATGTCATTCTACTTCTAATAACTCTCCAGTAGTTTTTTTTCTTTGTAATTTTTTGAAAAGTACCCAAACTTCTTATCATGAAGATCTTCTCAGACAGATCTCAATATTCATCTTCAATCTCATCTACACCACAATCTTGCTTGCTCAAAAAATATCCCAGGTTACTCGGCCTTCTTTGTTTGGGCTCCTTCCCACAGGGCACAGAACTTCGAATTACCACCAGCTTGCACCAATATGTGAATGTGGAACAACTTGTCCTTAATGGGACCTCTTGAGATTCTGGTGTGAAAAAAGGAACCCTAACTCAAAACTGGAGTCAGGAATCCACTAACCGAGGGTTCTCACTTACATTTCACCCATTACACCTTGACTAAGTCAGCAGAAAGACATGCTTAAGCTCACCTACAGCCAATGAGAAGCTGACAGCACTTCCGACTGTCATATTCCTCCAAAGAACATTTGTTTAAAAGAATTCCTCCTAACTTACTCCTTTCCTTGATAAAAGAACATTCTTCCCCTTTGTTCCCTGGACTTACCTAAGGTATGCCATAGTTTGCTTGTCCTCAACTGCAATTCTTCTGTTCATCCAGAATAAACTTGATTTGCTGGCTGAATTGCCTACTTTTTTTAAAGGTGGACACAATTATTTAAACAATTACTCCCCTCCCCAATTAGTTGCATATTATTTAAATGTTTACAATTTTAAATGTAAATCATCCCAGAGAATCAACAAATAGAGTTTTGCAGGGGTGGTTGAGGTTAATGCTTGTCTGAAAACAAATCAAGGCGTGCATATTTTTTTATTATGTACTTAGTTCCTTCTGTGAAAAAAAAAAATGATTAAATAATGAATTTCTGAATTGATACTGTCAATTTAATGTGAAAAAGTTTCTGACTCCCATGCCCCAAGTAATATCAAAATTAGGATATTTACTCAACCAGCTGTCAGGGGAGAGAGTACAAACTCCGGCTCTCTGCCACATCCTTTCCAGGCTATTTTTTCCCTCTCAGATGTGGGCTTAGCTCTTTAAATAACACTTGTAATGACTTGAAATTAGCACGTCAAATATTTATTTCAGTACTTATTGACACTGCATTATTGATGTTCCTTGGGTAGCTATGATTTTTTCTAAGAAATTATATCTGGCATTGCTATTAAGTCACCTTCAACTTTTCTCCTTTCCTAAAGTAATACGTGCTCATAACGAGGCTATAAAAACTTCAAGCTTCAGATTCTACTTGAGTTTTGATTTTTCCTTACATAAAATGTGCTGTGTCCTCAATAATGTCTCACATATTCAATACAAATGAGATAATTTAAATAATGATGTATTTCAATGTAACTATAACCATAATTGCTCCTTTAAAATAAATTTATACCTGTCCTAAGCATTAAGAAAGATCAGCTACTTCATGTAAAAGCTTATAGTCTATAACAGATTTGTGGTCAAAACCTGAAATATCTTCTTTAATAAACAATTAAATACTGAATGTGGCATCCACCAATTAATCAAGTCTTGTGGCTCACGGAATGTTTATTCCACTGCCATTCACAACAGTGGATATGCAGTGGTGTATTTGTCTACTAATCCACAGACTTTCAATAAAATTGAATGATTACAAATATATAAAATAGTGTGATATGAAATTATTTTTAATAAAATAGTTGTTATATGTTTTAGCATTTTAACTCACCTACAATACGGCTAAGACCAGGTTTCCAACTGTTCCAGTGAAATTCACAATTCCTTCTCTCTCCTCCATTTGGAGCGTTGAGAATTGGAGATGAAAAAGCCAAAAATTAAACCTAAATGCTCTGCTATCTTTCTTCCTGAATTTAAAGCCCTCAACTTTCTCTCTTTTGAGCTTCAACTTATTAGAGAATGCTACGGAGAACATAAAAAAGAGGCCAGTGAACTTGACAGCCCCATGGGGCATAACTAAAAAGTGTGCTGCCTTTATTCTCCCTATCTTTCCTGCCAAATGAACATTGTTCCTCTGTTATTTGATTTTTTTGCAGCTTCTGCCTGAAAGAGATAGCATCTCTCTTTCCGTTTAGCCTACAGTTATCCTATTAACTTTTGAAAATATTTTCTGTTCTAATAAGATTAATTTTTAAATCATTATTCTAACAGTTTTGAATTTCTAAAAAAAAAACATCTATAACTATACAATTTCTCTTCATCTTTTCCCTAGATTCCTTCATAGGGATATTGAGATATCCCTAAGTATGACATAAAACCAACAAGTCAAATACAACAAAAAATATATAATTTTTGGATATAAAGAAGAATTAAGTTAAAAATGTAATAACTAAAATGTTATATAATTAGTAAGTTATATGATTAATTTATAATGACCATATAAAAATTTCGGGAAGACAGTACAGTCTAAATCAAGATTTCAAACTATGTTCAGAATTCTAAATGTGCTATTGGTATTTATATATATCAAATTTTAGGCCACTGTATTGAAAAGTATTGACTGATGGATAACCTTACTTCTTTGTAGAATAAATCAGGCTATATACAAATAAACTAAATGAATTAAGAATCCTCAAATTATGTAGCAATAAATTTATTTTCTTTCAAATTTAAACCAATTTATAATAGTAGTGAATTACAGTGACTGTGACCCCGAAGAGAAAAAGTTAAAAAGAATGGTTGCTAACCATAATTAATGAACCAATGCTATGTAGAGTAATATGTACAACTGTCAGTCTCTGTATGAATTTTCTGTCCACCTTTTGGGGGAAAAGTGAGTGGCAAAATAGGAATGATTTTCCTTATTCTATCATTCTAACACTCCCTAAAATTTTACCATATGCTTCATGGTGGTGATTTTTTAGTAAGTGCACGTTCAGTGCATTTAACACAGACTAAATGTAATTTATACAATACTTTTTAAGAAAAAATACTTTAATGATTATGAACCTTTAAAATTATTTGTTTTATTCCAGTGAGAGTAAATAGACACCTAAAAGGATTGGAGAATTAATAAAAATTCAGTATAACTGCGTGTCTTTAAGTTATGTGTTTAGAGAATAAATAATGAAAAATAGGAGACAGGAAACACACATTTAATGTGCTTATGACTATCATGAAGAAATATTAAAACTGATATATAGTGATACTATCAGTAAATCTATGGGTGAAGTGGCTATGTATATCTGATTTTAAAATTTTACTTTCACCTTACAATAAAATTGATATGTGACTTCATACTTATTGTAATGGCATATATAGATATAGATAGATATAGATATAGATATATAGATATAGATGATATAGATATAGATATAGATAACTTCAGTGCCCCACATTAAAAGAGGTAAGAGTAAAATCTAATTTAAAGCTTATAATTTAAAAACAAAATATTTACCTAATGTGTTAAATTTAAATAAGTCTGTTTTTGAAAGAAACTCTAAATTCCTTTTGGTTGATACTAGCACATGCACATTAATATAAGTCATCAGAGTAATTCATATTTCTTTCCCTCTTAGTCAAATAAAGAATTCTACTGACCTATTTGACTTTACTTATTCATTAATTTTCTTAAAAATATTGAATATTTATTATGGACAAGTAAAAAATTCTAAAATATATTAATTATTTCTAATCTAGATGTAAAGATAATTTTATTTTTAACCCAAAAGGCAAATGCTCCTGACCTACTTATCATTATTTTATTTCCCTAGTAATATTCTTTAACAAATACTTTTCTAAATATTGGCAACTGAATAAAATTAATGATATAGTTTTCAAAATTATAGTTGTGTTATTATACCAGAGGAACTGAAATATAATTTATTTGTAAAGCCCCTGATACCATTACCTATTATTTGATGAAAAATTAAAAGATCATGTGCAGAGGAGAATGAAATAAAAAGGTCGAACAAATGGTTAGACAAGTATCACATGAAAGATGTATTTGGAACTGATTATATTACAGTTCACTCACTTAATCCAGTGTTCATAAATTGGGTGATTTTTCTAAGCTCTCTAGCTCCACAAGTCATTTTGGTGACGAGCTTTGACATTTTTTGTGTTCTCCATTTATTGATTTCCAATGGAATTCCCATCAAAATTGATGAATGTGTACCTATCCTAAGGAAAGATGTTCTCTGTTTTTCTCCCTCCTCCAAGGTAAATCTAATAATAGAATTTTGCCCCAAAAACATAGTTCAAGGAATAAAAGGAGGGAATAGTCTTTAAAATTACATAAAGTTAATAACATTGATGAGGTAACAAAATAGTTTTATGGATGATTATAACAGCAACAGCTGTTATACTATTACATAGTCATTGCAAATTCTTGTCTCATAACTTCACATTCATATAGGTGGTCTAAGAAGATTTGTACCTATATGTACTAATTAAATATACTTTTCATAAAAATGTTTTACAAATACAGAGGTGACTGCACATATTCCAAAATAAAATTTTTCCTTAAACAAATAGCTTTGAAGGAATAATATGTGAAAAAAATATATTTTAATACAACAAAACTCATATAACTTAACCTTACTTCATGAGTATTACATAATCGGAAATATTTTGCATAAACCCATGAGTTCTGACCTTTTTAAAATCATGTAATGAGGGCAGAGAACAAGACAGACTGAAAGACAAAAGCAGTAACTAAAAGCCCAGAAAGATCTATCGAGTCACGTAGTATTTTGATGATGAGGCAATGGAGAACAAATATAAGTTTGTCATAAAGATAATTCAGTATAAATAACCAAGAGAGTATTTCACTCACATTGATTTTCCTGACATCCCCTGATAAGAGGTGACTCAGAAATAACTTTAATGTAAAACATATTAAATTAATTTGTATAGCAAACACCACCACCGAATTTTCTTAGAAATATTTTAACTTTCTGTATGTGTATATAATAAAAAAAAAAACATAATTCAAAAATAAAATTTTGCTAGTACAAACATTTGTCTAAGTAATTTGGAATCGTGGTGACCTAGAAAACTGTAGATTCAAATATGCTTTAATTTTGATTAGACCACCCACAGGCTGGCTTTATGAGCATGAGACCTTGCAGTTGTATAGGGCTTCATGCTCTGAAGGGTACTGCTCTCAGTTTAATGGTCTGCTGTCACTTCCTTGGAATTCTTAATTTTCTTTAAAATGTTTGCCGTAAGTCCCATGGAACAATGGAGCACGTGTGAGAGCGAAGAAGATACACCTACTGTGTGTCTCTAGCTGTTCCTTGCTGCCCCGTTCATGTACAGCATTCCCAGTGTCCCAAGAGCACAGAATTAATAGTAGACTCATGATGCACGTAGGTTCAATGAGACTCAAAACAAGTGCAAAGAAAACTTGTTAGAATCGACTACTGATTAAGTAGGGGCACTGACAGTTCTGAGAGGCAACACTTTCAATTTGAATAAGAACTGGCTACAAATGAAAAAATAATTATAAAAATAAAAATAAACCATCGATATTGGAATAAACATAAACATTCAAGAAACTCTATCATATTATTTATTACTTGTATTACTCTCGGTATTAGCCAACCACTTATACACACACTCAAGGAAAATATAGGGCAGCCCATGTTTTCTTTTCCCTTGAATCCTTTTTTATTCATCACTAACTGAGATATAGAGAGTTTTGGTAGAATGTATACATGTGATGAAGTAAAAATCAACTGAGTTAGTTTTGCACTGCTGATCCTTCTGTTAAGAACAAAGTACTAATTCATGTATGCAATGCAAAAAAACAAATTGTGTAATTTCGGTGATTTCATATATAACTTAGATGCTCTTATATTTAGTTTTTAAACTAATATTTCACATCATAAAGATAAATGGTAAAATTAATGCTACATTATTTTAAATATTTTTTTTTATTTAATTAGAATATTTAACGACAAATAAAACCCACCACATTCAGTTGTGAAAGAGATCTATGGAAGATAAAAAATGCTTTGAATTGTACTTTTATCAGCATTTTTTTTCCTATTTTTTAATCAAGAGGTCCAAGCATCTTCATTTTGCACTAAACCCTATGAATTATGTAGACAGCATTTATGATCTGGGTCAAATGAGAATCGCACATGCTTAAGGTAAAACATGTTCTGTCTCGGTTTCCATGATTTCTTTGACTGAATCAAGGGAGATCCTGGTTCTTCTAACAAAGAGGCAGCTTACAGTCAACTACTGGTTAGCTGGACTCCACATAGACAATATGTGTGTTTTATGAGCCTTATAATTCCCCTACCCTGAATGACGGTCACTATTCTCCCTGTACCTAGTATTAAAAGATTCCCCAGCACTGTCTGTCTTGTAGACATTAGCAGTTATCCCTCTTGGTCATAATCCACATTTAAAGCTATTTTAGTGATCCTTTCTCATCCCCCAGATTCCAATTCCTATAATGGTCTATGCAATCTCTTTTCGAATCTCACCCGCCACTTTTCTTACCTACTGAATTTAACTACTACTTATCCATTAAAACTGAAATCATGTTTAATCACTGAAAAATTCTCTCCTTCCTCAAATTCTTCTCTCAATATTCCCTTCCCCTTCTTGTCCTGGAAATTGGATATTTTCAGAAGACACTGTTTTACATTAATCCTCTAAGCGGTGGCTTCTTTTGTTTCCATCACCCTTTGTACAAGCAGAGCAGTAAATGGGGTAGTTTTTCTGAGACCAAGCTCTTGTTGTCTTCCTCAATGACCTAACTTATAATTAGACTTGACCTGCCACTACTCTCTTCTTTACGGTAAACTATAGATCTCACTCCTGACTTTTTTTTTTTTTTTTAATATTTTAGCTCCGGGATCACTTTAACTTTCTAAAAAACACCACCACTTCTTTCTTAATTGTCGGTGATTTTATCCACATTGTCCATAAGTCTCCTGTCTAATAGGCTTGTTCTCCTTCCACTTTAGTCACTTATCTTCCCCAATGTCAGGCATTGTCATTATAAGTAATTTGAATTCCCATGTAATGTCGATTTAAACTATTTCACCCTAAAACCACCACCTCCTATCTTTAGAGTTCACTCCTACTGAAATGCTTTGAATAATCTTTAGTCTCCATCAAGATTTACAATCTATTGATTTAACTACCTTTTGTGTTTCATCTATCTCTTTAACCAGCCTAAATTCCATACTTAACAATTATTAACTTCACTGCATAATTCGTGGACATCCTTACTCCAAGTATTACATGTTATGAAGATACTAATTCATTTTACATTAAATCAATGCATGTATACAACCAAATAATTTTTAACACGATTTTGTTATGTTTTACAAACATAATTTAGGCTTAATATTTTTAGAAGTTATGAAGAAAATAGAAAGCTCTGGAAAGAGTGAAAATGTAAGATTTTTGTCATGAATTGACCTATTTAATATGTTTTATTCACTTAATATTCAAATTATATCAAGAGATTTTTATAGATAAAATAAATTAAACCAAATAATTTTTAAAGATAAATTATGGAGCAAATGGATATATGTTCAACAATAAGACTGCGATTTGGACTTCTTTGTCAAGTTAGTAAAATTCACATATTTCACTTTCCAATTAAGTGGCATGCGTACAGACAAGCCTAAGGCCATGATCCCCTTAGCAGCTCATTCCACTCAGAGCAGCAAGAAAACAGACAGGCTGTTCATTCTCTTCCACGTCTCTTGTACAGATCGGAGCAGCTGCTGCTGTGACAGGCTGTCTGTCTTGTCACTTCTTTATATATTCTTTTTTACGGCTGCAAACAGAGTCTAGTCTTATGAGAATTTGCATAGAAATTCATCTTAATTAAATAGGTCTCAAATTTGTATTGATCCATATACTGACTGATATAAAGTTTTAATAGTACTTTGCTTTGAAGAAGTATTTTATTTTTGAAAATTATTTTGTGTAGTTATCACATGCAGTGCAAGTTAAGGAAAACTTATGAGATACAAAATATTTATTAAAACTAACTGAATAAAAAGTGTTCCCAGGGATACTTTTAAAAGTATTAAATATTTATTATATATTAAATGTATTAAACTTGTTGTTAGAAAAAAGCATTGTAAACCTAATTTTACCTCATTAAAAAAAATGGAAAAAAGATCAGGTACATAGTTAATTTTAAAAATATTATTATCAAAAAAATATATTTTTTTTTCTACAGACTTAGGAATTGTATTAAGGTATTCTAACTCTCATTTAGAAACCTAATTCTATCAGTGATATAAGTACTTGTGATAAATTATTTAAGTATCTTGATTATATTTAGAATTAAATAAGAAATTAGATAATGATTAATATTACGCTATCTAGCGATGCCATGTTATAAGCACAAATGAGTTGACAATACATAACTTTGAGAGAAGTCATCAACATTTTACATTATTTTCTTAGAAAAATAGAAATCACGGAAAAATGCACGTGAAGGCAAAATGCTGCTGTGACAAAAATGTTGTTTGAATGCATTCAGGTCTGCAAACTGCATCTTCATTTGCCAAGTTCAGCATGCCAGGGAAGACTGCAATCTACTCAAAAGAGTGCTGGATTTCAAGTCAGCAGACATAGATGCTACCGTGAAATTTGGGCCTAAAAATATCTGTCTTCAAAAATTATGTAATATTAGCACCGTTTATAGTCATTTTGAAATAAATAGTATAGTTTTTAATGTTCCAATTTGCCCTTTATTATGGAGTATCCAATTTTAGAACTAGAAGAAAAAAACTGGATCATTTAATTTCTTTATTTTAATAAGAAATTATATATCAGTTGATACAATTAGTTGGATAGGGATTGTAGGAACAAGGAAGGAGTGGAGTAGGGAAGGACAGAGTTTAAGTTTTTCAATCGGAGCCTGGAGAACTCTCAATTTTATATTATTCCTTTCTTTTTAGCTTCTATAATGTGTAAATTACTCTGCAATTTAAAAACAAAAGATTTTCTCCAGAATGGAGGGGGATGAGGGAGAGGCGTGAAAAAGATGAAAGGGATTAAGAAGTACAGACTATAGTTATAAATATAGTCACAGGGATGTATAGTACAGTATAAGAAATATAGTCAATAATATTGTAATAACTATATATAGTCAGATGGGGGCTAGACTTCTTGGGGTGATCGCTTTGAAAGTATATAAATGTCTAATCACTATGTTTTACATTAAAAAAACTAATATAATATTGCATGTTAACTATAAATCAAAAATAATTTAATATGAAAATTTTAAAACAGAAAAAATGGAAAGTTAAAAAAATCAAAAAATATAAAATAAAAATCAAAGACTTTTATTCTTTGAAGAGATAATCGATAGAAGATACACTATAACCTATAAAATATTCATTATTTAAGATATGCAAATTAATCCCTGAATGAATTTAATTTTACACTCATTAAAATTATAAAATTTGTTAATAATCTGAGACTACAAGTTATGATGAAATATGATAAGTACCTGTGGTACATAAATAGTGAAGCAGATTTGGAAAATAACTTCTTAATTTTTTTTCAAATATCTTAACACATTCAGACTAAAGAGGATGAGTCAATAGCATTAAAAATCTGTTACACTAGCAGTGAAAAAGGTAAAAATGGGGCACCTTTACATGAGATAAAAATATGTATTCAAAATCTAAAAGGAACCAATTGTTATTTTAATAAATAAATTAAATGCAAAAAAGAGTACACAAAATAAATTTACAAATAAATAACAAATATGTTATGTACATAGTACCAAATAATGTATAATGACTAATAATAGACTTCATATACATTTTTCCATTCCCTTGAATCATAGGTAATATCTCATTTCTTTCTCAGAAATGTTAAACTATAGCTTAGGATATATATCAAAAAGATATTATATAAAAGTATATTTTTAATTTGAATTATGATTGAGTCCGTGGTCTAGAGACTACTACTTAAGCCTACAATAACACTGTAAGGGCGGGCCTGGTTTATAATACCTTAGATGATATTAAGACATTTGATAGTGTTGCATTGCAAGTTCAATGATCATGTAAAATCTTAAACTCATTTAATAAGTCTCATTTCGAACAATGTAATGATTATCTAAGGCAAATAATAACTACTATTAGTATTTTCCACCACTTAAATAAATATAATATCTATAATTGTGATCTGAATAAAATTACTGGAAAACAAAAATAAAAGGAAGAAAGGAACAAAAGAAGAGAAAAAAATCATAATTCCAACAATATGACATTTGGGGAAATTAGAAATAATCCAAATCAAAAGCAAGAGCGGAATGGAAAAGTAATTTTGCAATTTCTTTACAGCAAAACATGATGCAGCTTTTCACAGCAACAATATTGAATATTATTCAATGACATGAGAAATGTCAAATCTATAAAGGTATAGGTGCAATTTTTCTCATAATAAATCCCTGGTCCAAGACCCAGGTTCTCCTTCCCCCGACTGCTGGCACTGTTGACTATGCGGAGATCACAGGAGGGTCTCTTCCCAGAAATCTCCCTTGCCTTAAGAAAGCTTCCAAACCCACGGTTACATCCTCTTTAGGGACACCCTGAATCCAGTGATTAGTAGACATGGGCATCTGAACTCCTAGTACTCTCACCTCAATTCATCATGTTACTGACAGAAATCCTAGCATCTGTGCTAAGAAACTGGCTGATGCCTCTGGGACAACTGCTTTGCAGTTTAACTTCTGCAACCAATCCAACTTCTGCATTCCTTACAATTGGTTCCCACTAATCACCCTGAACAGAATTTCTGTCCCTGCCTACTTCCCAGGGAATCAATAAAATAGAAAACAAATAAACAAATCAGCATGTCAAACTAAATACAGGCTAATGTTATAGCTGTGCAAACCATAAATGAAAAATAGAAACATATTTTTTATAGTGGACCCCATTGTGGTGATTTTTCTCTTTTACTTTTTTTTTTTTATTGTAGTCAATTTTAAATCAATAGATTTAAAGACATTGCAAATTATTTTAGGACTATGTCAGACAGACTTAATCTGTTTTGCTTAGAACAAAATAAATAGCAGAGAATAGCAAATTATATTCATACAAAGTGAGTTATTTTAGTAACTAGTATTATGATTATGAGTATTATAATAAGCCAACAGACTCTACTTGAAAGGTACAAATTACATTATCAGTAAAGTTAAGCTACACACACACACACACACACACACACACACACATATTTTTTTCCCTGGTTCTTCTATGTTACCTGTTTTAAAAAATTATTTTAAACTATTTTTTTCCCTCTCAGTGTAAAGTTATTTTTAGATCTCTTTTCAATTTACTTCTAGTCATTTGTTTAAAAATAGGTTACTGGATCAAAACTTCGAGGATTATATTTAAACTCAATCAACCAGATATTAATTAAAATAATATTTGGAGTGATATCTTAAATGTTTCAGTAAAGACTCAACGAATGTTTTAGTTTCTATTTAGTAAAATAAAGTCTTTCTACTTGTAAGAGAAATAATATGCATTTAATATATATATATATATACACATTAATTTTCTAACATCAAGTTAAGTATACAGAAACAATAGGAACTTGTACTTTAAAAAAAATAAAATAAAAGACTACATAATTTTCCTAACCATCGTGAGCTAATTTCAGATAAAATAATAAAAGCTTTTAATCTTCAGTGATGTTCAGGACTCAAAGATAAATAAGCATTAACTCAGTTGATCTTTGCTTCCAAAATCACCAATTAATTTCAACAATTCATTACTATTCTACTCCCACCAAGGACCTGGCATTCACTATTTTTCTACAAGCGTAGGAGACCTACTTTGTTCTACCTTCTCATTCCAAAAAACTGTCATTTTTTCTTTGTCCCGCACTAGCCTTATCCAAGAGGCTATGTGCCAGGAAGTTTGTTTTGGCCCTGGGTTATGTATTTTCTGCATGTAAAATGGTCCAGCTCTTAGGAGAGAGAGAGAGAGAGAGAGCATGCTCTTAGGCCCAGTTCTAAATGCCTAATGTGAATTGCTTTATGCACTGCCTAAAAATAATGCAGCCCACTTTAGAAGAAATGTATTAGAATCAATGCACATTAAGAGAAATCTGTTTTCCTCTACCCTGGAGAGCAAGAAGGCAACATAAATAAGATGAAAAAAAAGGAAAATAAATATTGGAGTTTTTCTATGTACCACACTATCATAGACTATTGAAATTTAATATTTAATACTTAGTTCTCAAAAAAATAATAGAGGGCTATAATTAAAGCTTTGCTTTATGAATAGAAAATCTAAGGCCCAGAGAATGTATGAAATCTAAGGTGACACAACTAGCATATGTTACATTATAATAATAAGAATAAATGTAATATAATAGGCATATTATGACACTAAGATATCACAAAAAGTGAAATATAATACTAATTTTATATATACATATATAGCTAACAATATGATATATATGGATATATTGTATATGTATGTTATATATATACCCAACAATTATATATACACATATATATTTATATATATTTATATATACATTTTATATATTTTATGTTTACATATATATTTTATGTGTATATATAACTATATATATGTATATATGTGTATATATATATATATCATACTGTTAGGCATGAGAGGCAGGAGTGAAGGCCCAGCTCTGGAACCACTGAAACTTCCCTTGAAGACCTCCCTTGAGAACCTCCCAGAACATCTCCCTTTTAGGGTTATAAATTACCTCAAATCCTACAGCACAAAGGCCATAAAAGCTGCTGGCTAAACTAGGTACAAATGCATGTGCAGGAAGCACTGTCCATAACTTCGGCCTCATTAAACCATCATTATACGATCATGATTATGCCTGGAAGTTCATGACTCTAATTATGACAGACTGAATTCTGGGTAAGCACCTGCACAGTACACAAAGCATTCAATAGCAACCAACTGTCAGTCAAGGTGATCACATAGGAATCATCTAGGACCTCCCATCACAGCCCAAATACAAGCAGGCCTCCCCCTTTCTGCATAGTTCCAAGGCTCCTAGCTGGAAACCCAGCCCTCCCTTTCAGGCGTACAGTCTAATCTCTTCATCTCCTAAATTCCTCAGGGCTGCAGGCTTTCCTAGCATGGCCCATCTCTTTCTAAAATGCATTTTCAATAAATCTCACTTTTCCTCAATCTCGTCGACCTATAGCTCTTTGCTGCATTGGCAAGGAAGAACCTAGGAACAAACACACAACGCCACCGTCCATTGTACTCCACTATCCACCACTGCACTGTCCTCGTCCCCCATGCTGCTGAGGTGACGCCAGATTTCACGTCACCCCAGCTGTGACAATATCATATATGATATAATGACATGTAATTAGCCTACATTTTCCTAAAGACAGTAAAACAAATCTGATAGATCTACATAGATCTACATAGTATCTTAATCTTAAATTAGTTTTCGGTGTTTCTGTATGTGAACAGAAGTAACATAAGAATCTCTGAATTATTAGGGTCAACAAATCACTAAAAATATGCTTTTCTCTTGAATTAAAAATTAGGAGGGTATATGTTTCTAAATTGTCTTCAATATGTTTCAGTATTAAATTCTTATTACATTTTTGTATAGTTATGAATCTATAATATAGTTCAGCAAAACTTAGGGTTTACCCAATCAGCTGTGATGTACATACAGGTATCCTTTGACTACACTTGATGATTCAAGGAGTACAGACAGGTACAAGTTGTACCACATGTGCTGGGCACAAGGATGGCCAGCCAAAAGGCTCCATAATAGTTCTGCTCATGAAATTATGTGGTGCTCCCTCCACAAAGTAGGGCAACTTTATTTTTTTAAACCATTTACAAAAGGTCAGAGCTTGAAAATATATGTACCTAAAAGGCTGGAATATTTTCAACAGTTTAATTTTTTCCCTAATTTTAATGAGGCACCCTAGGGCCTAGAAACGAATTCAATGAAAATCTGTATTTTGCTTGAGTTCTTGAAACCTGGAGACTTGGAGTAAAGTCTAGGATATTTCTCTTCAAGTTACTGTTGTGCATGCAAGCAATTGCTATTGAACCATCTTTTTCAGTACCCCTGAGTACACCTTTCACCAAATAACTAAAAGTGGAGGTAAAATGTATTGTAAAATCCTTTTGCTGAAACACTGAGAAGATCAGAAAGCAAGAAAACCTGAGGGCGAAATGTAAAGCAAAAGTGTTTCTAGAGAGTTAACTCTAGAGTTACACTAGAGGCAAACAAAGATTTAAAGAATGTTGGCCCTGGAGGCATGCAGCAGCCCTGGTGATGCTGAGGTTCTATTTCTTATGGACAAAGCACAGGGAAAAGAAAAAAATCTAGTGTTTAGCCAAGGTAGACAATATGAAGCAACCTCCAATATAAAGCTGAGGGCAAATGGACCATCATATGAGATAATCTGAATATAAAGAAACTTGTGAGTTTCAATGTTGTTGCTCAGTCACAGGAAAAGCAAAAACAAAAACAAAAATTCTGAAATCATTGCTACAAGCTAGGTCTTATACAATTTTGAAGCCTAACTTCACACGACCAATGTGGTCTAAATAAACTCAAAATGAAATTTTAAAACAGTAATCTATAGCTACATGGCTGAAACTAATGAGAATCCTCTCTTGTGGTATGCACCTTCAACTCAGTTCATGTTTCAAGTACGACAAATCCCAAGTCAAATTAGAATAAGAATTTACAGGGAAGGAAGATAAGAGATTAAAATCAGATACCATGTATTTTTTTTAATATTGGAATTATTAGAATACAATATACATATATGTTTCATATGTTCAAATATATTTAAAGAAGTAAAAAAGGGAGTGAAAAATAAAATTAGCAAGCAGATTCCAAAAAATTGATTTTCTATAAATATAATGATGAAATTAACAAGTCTGATCATGGGTAAAACATTATTTTAGACACAGAGGAATTAAAAATGATGAACTACTAGAGCTGATAAAATTATTCAAAGTTCAACAGATACCAATCAAAGAAAGGTGTTTATAAAAGACATGATAAAGAGCAGGTGAGAAGATCTAAAATATATCAAACTAAATTTCTAGGAATTTCTTCAAATTGATAAAAGAGTTTAATTGGAAATTCAGGAAGAATAATGACATTGAGGCAAAAAAAAAAAAATTAGAAGACATTTACATTTTAAATGAAATTGCAAGCCAGAGATTATAAAAGCACTCAGAAAGCAAAGAATCAATTTCCTAAAAAGGAATAATTGTATTGAGAAGTGGAATAACACCAACAAAAAAAGTTATAAGACAATGCAAAGATGTATCAAATTTACAAAGAAAGTAACAATAAAAAACTATCTTTTAGAAATAAGGACAAAATAAAAGTATTTTTATAAAGTGTATTTTTACTGAAAGACTACCACTAATAGAAGTTCTAAAGGACGTGGCATGCAAGAAGAAATTAATCGCAGATATGAGGCCCATAATATATGTAAGAATGAAAAAAAAGTAAAGAAAAAATATTTAGGAAATTTGTCACTAATGGAATATAAAGTAATAATGAGTACAAAATACTTATAAACGTAAAATTATATGTAATTTTGTAGTATTACATGTTACTAATATAATATAAATTATTATTATATCTAATTCTGAAGTGCAACAAGGAGTGATTTTTAAAAGTATGTGACCTAATCTTATCTACATTGGAATTTAGTGTGGTGAGTTAAAATGATCTTTTATGTTTTTTTTATTATTTGAGAAAAAGGAACACATTTTAATTACTCTTAAACCGAGCACACACTAATTTTTTTTTTTTAAAAATATAATCACAAAGAAAGTAGGAAAAGTAAGTATAAACATAAACTGGCTGGAGAAAAAATGGAATAAAAAAAAGCATGAGAACCTAGCAAAAGGCAAATCCAATCTTACCATGACAGCAATCATTCTCGGCACTTGCGTAGAGACAGAGGGAAGCAGGGACTGACAGGGAAGGGGCGCAGAGGCCTTCCTTGGGCGATATAAACAGGGTCTATTTTGATTGCTGCAACTGTTATATGGGTATGTTCAATTGTCAACATTCAGAACTAAATACTTAAAACAGACTAATTTTAGTGTTTGTAAGTTAAATTTTGACATAATTATTATTTTTCTGAAGCCCATTAAATCAACTGAGAAGCTGAGTGGACAATGCTGAGAACTGCATATACTAAATTTAAAAAATAAAAGTTTTTGTAGCTTTCAGAACAGAAAATGAAAAGACTAATAAATAACGTTTCTTTCCTCCTATATGTCTTTTTCATGAAAACACAGCAGGACTAAACAACTGAATTAACATTCAGCGACACTGGGTTCTAAACAAATCCTAACAATAATAATAATAATAATAATAATAAAAACTCCCTAAATCACTTCCTCTTTGGCCCAGGTGACTATGGCAGCTCAACTTCAGCTTCTTTTGCACAGAGGTTACGTCTCCCCCAAAGGAACCCTTTTGGATTGGATCCAAAATGAATCCACGTTGGCAGTTTTCAGCTTGTGCAGCTCCCTTCTACTAGATAGAACTAATTCACTTTTCATCGACTCATTATTGCTTGTGCAGCTACTTCCCAAATGTGGCTTTCTCTTCTATCTTACTTTTTTTTTTCCTTCCACAATTATTTTAGATTTCTCTTGCATGTGTCAGGCATCAGTCCACAGTACTCCTAAATTGGACATATACCAAGATCTCCAAGGATGAAGCTGACAATTCCTAAACTTGATACGAAGGAGATAATAGCCAACACAGTTCATCTCTGACCCATTTTGGAGAAAGGAGTTGAGACTCTCAGCACATATTTATCTATAAAATAATCTCTGCAGAGTCTCCCTCTAGCTCATATCTTTCAGAGATTGAAAAGTCCTTGAAGTAGTTCTAGGATATGTTCTTTGTCAATTCTGTTTAAAGTGCTCTGTCACATGCTCACATTTCACCTATCTTGTGGTCACCAAAGTTGAAAGTGTGATCCACAAGGATAAAACTGAGTCTAATTCATGAACCAGTAAGTTAAGAATACATTTCTTCCTTATGTACAAAGTTCTGTTCATATAAGAAGAGAAAAGAGCAAATGATGGTGCCTAGTAAATTGGGAAAATTTCACAGATAATGATATATTTCAAATATACCTTAGAAGTGGGGGGGGGGGCAGTTTACCAAGCATAATATCAAAAGAATATTTTAGACAGAAAAAGAAATGATACAAAATGCATACATTGCTCTTGGAAGAGCAAATGCCATAGGTATCTAGAGTGTGATTTTTGTGGGAGATTCGAAAGTTATAAGGCACAACATGTAAATGGAAAATGTGACAAAATATGTTCACTATTCTAGATATTTTAGATTATATCATGTAAAAATGGAGTTTCATAGGAAACTCATCAGTGACACTTAAAACATGGGCTGTCATTTCGTAAGTACTCAAATATGTGAGGTTTATTGTGATTACAATAATTATTAAAACTTTTAAATCACCACATTACAACTTTAAATGTTTATTTTAAAACCTAACTCTAACAATTACATGGATTGAAAAAGCCAGAGGCAGAGATGTCAGTTAGAAAAATCATTTCAATGTATTATATGAAATGATGAGAGTCTAAATTAGAGTAGTGGCCAAAAATAAGGAAAAAAAATGGATTAAATTATATGAATACCCGTGTACAGGGAGACTTGGAACACAAAATTATACCTATCCATTGTGGCGAATTTGCTGAAAGGCAGAGCCCACAGACATGTCCCATTTTTTTTTATTTCCTTCTTGTGAAAGGACAGTAGAGTGAAAAGACAGGTGAATTAGAAGAGGTAAAATATTGCACCAATTTTCATGTACAGACAAGCTTAATACAGTAAACTACCACATATTTTCTGTGGCTCGTGAAGAAATTACAAACAGTAGAAACATCCATGGGTAGCTTGCCAGCCCTTACAGTAGTAGCCCTTCGCCTATAGATGGAGCATCTCTCAACCTCTAAAAAGAAGACCTTAATGGCATAGATCCAATTTTGGAAGACGTAGTAAAAAGCTGTTTTCCTTCATGACCTCACACATGAAAGGACACAATGGAGCACACAGAGCTCACAGAACAAGCAAATTTACTGCCCTCAAAGGATGAAGTTGATGCCTATCCCTATGAAGACAACATTCTTGATTCAGGCCAGCAATGGGCTCAACAGTTTGCAGACTCTGCCACAGAACAAAATAGAGGATGACCGCCTTCTGCTCCCATGAAAGTCTGCCCAACTTCTCTTTCTGTATTTTGTTAACTAGCCTCAGGTATGTGGCAACTTGGTGAGATTAGAAGCAGGACATGGAGCATAGAAGGAAAACAGGGTTCATAGGAAAGGGAAATTGGAGAGAGCATTGAAAAACATGATTCCCCTATTGATTCCTGATTTGAAGTATATGTTTTCTAAATGCAAATATTTCTTTTCTACAAGGACACACACTCATGTACATATAAATATGTACTTCCATATATTCTAAACACAGAGACCCACAAATATGTGTATAAATATAATTTTCTACTACCCAAACAAGAAATTATAAACGAGTATATACATGTAAGAGTACATGTGTGTGTGTGTGTGTGTGTGTGTGTGTGTGTGTGTATCACAAAAAGGAACAGAGTTGATCATTATTATTCACTTCTGTATTTGCAAATTTGCCTACTGGTTAAAATTTATTTGTTATCTGCAAATTAATGTTTGTTGTGCTTTCATGGTCATTTGAAGAAATACAGAGAGAAGCAATCATTTTGAGTCACCCAATGATACACATTCCGAGCCAGGATCTAAAAAGGCAATGCTCTGCCTTCTTGTTTTAGCGCTTAAACAGAAATGACCAGAGGGTGGAGACAGTAGGAGCTGTGTGCATTGTAATCCAAGAAGCTCAGTAGGGATAGTTACACAGGGTTTGAACCTCGTTTTCTCCTTTGTAAGATAAAGAAAATGAAATCTGCCAGGATCAGTTGTTTTTAGGATATAATATTATAATCAATGTGGGCCAAAGATGGGATTTTAAAATGTTTGATTTTAATTATAAGAAGAAAAAAAAAGTATTTGAATTCTATCCACCTCTGATGCAAGACTATCAAATTAATACTGGATAGAGTTGGCTGTTGATGACTTAAGAACACTTTCAATAAAGTTTAATCTGTTTTTCATAGGCTGACACAAGAACATAAGTTAAGAAAATATTTGTATTGAGCAGAGGTTATCCTTTTAAGATGTTTGATGATGAAGGGAATGAAAGTTATAAAGTAAACATGAGGGAAAGGGAGGATTGAGGGATGAAGTGAGTAAATTGAAAATCTGTGTTAAAGGTAGGAATTGGAGAGATAACTGGACATTAAACATTCAAGAAGGTGACCTAAGGCACAGTGGAAGTGTTAAGAAAATGACTCCAGAGTTCTTTAATTTTCTATGCTCATTATGAAGCAAACTATTGAAATGTGTGCAGTAAGGTTAGACAGAATGGGGATAAAACGTTTCACAGCAACCACTCCACTAAAAGAAGGCTGAGCGGGAACAAGTGATATATATCATTGGTGAGTAGCACTGATTCCCACAAGTTTGGAGTGTGAATCAATGCATATGCTTTGGCGTTGGTCCAATCATTTATGTAACTTTCTTAAACATGACCCAAGAGCTTTTGGGCAAGGACAAAGAACATGGATGGTTAGACTTACTATGTGAAATGTTTTAACAAAGCATGTACAATGGAAAGATGAGAGAACTGAGGAAATTAAGGGTGCTGAAAGTGAAACCAGAAAGCTAGGAAAACAAGCAAGAATTGAAGAAGAAAACCCAGGTTTCATAACAGAATATATCTTTGGAGATAGTAATCAAATGATCAGTAGTAACCTGATTCTAAATCTATAGAGACTGAAAAATTCAAATATAGCTCAAGGCTTTTATACCAAAGTAAAGCTTGTGGGAAAATTAAAACAAAAAGAAAAACATATGTTATCTAAGGCAATCATGTTATGTTAAAATGTCAGTAATTAGCAGGAATCAGGATCGAGAGTTAATTAGTAGGTAACTTACTTCAGTTGATATAAAGAGAGACATGGAAACCAATATTAGATACCCAGTTCCATTTATACTTTCTTTACTATTTTATAATATTTGATTTTGTCTATAGATGTTTCTTAATTTACTATGTTTCTTAATTTACTATGTTACTATATATATACATAGTACCAAGTGCGCTGTACAAAATTCAAGTTTTAGAATGGTAAATCATGGTAATTTCTATATGCATTGTTAGGATGTAATTTTATGGATTTCGAGCCACTGTTTTTGTTTATGTTTTGTTTTCAGTAATTTTCTAGCACACTGTCTCATGCAATAAACTTGTTCAATGAAGTTTATAATTGTTTAATCATAGTCAAACTTCCTTCTCGTAGTTTGCTACCTCTCTTTGATCCATAACTTGGAAGTAATCTGTTTTTTGTCCTGCACAGCTTGTGACATTGGCCCATGACCCTCTGTTCTATTGGAATGTCAAGATGTTATCCGTCGCCTCAGTGGCTCCCTGAGTGTCTGTTTTGAACTTTTATCCAGTTATTACACATTACTGAGTACCTGTCCCCCAAGATCATAATTATCTGCCCATTTTACCCCTTTCCCCCTTTCCACATTCACCCAGTTACATTAAAATTACCTAATTATAGACAGTTTTCTAATTTCACAAGCTACCCCACCATAATTCTCAAAGTAATGTATTTGAGCATCTGTCCTTGTTCTGCTCCCTCCCTGTCCTACACACAACAAAATTTAAAAAGTGGCATCAGTACAGTACCTACAGTATTAAAAGAATATTAATAGATAACTTCAAACAATTCTATGCTCATAAATGCAAGTTTATAAAATGAGCAAATTCATTTAAAAATATAAACTAGAGCTTACTTCAAAAGAATTAAATAATCAAACACCTTGTAGCTTTTAAAATATTGAATTTGCAACTAAAGACTTTTCCACAAAGAAATCTCCAGAATCAGATGGTTTAACTGGTAAATTATTCCTACCATTTAAGGAAAATGTAATACCAACTAAACAGAAAGTCCTTGAAAATATGAAATAGTTTATTTTCTGAGGGCAAAATTATACATATAACAGAGCCAAGCAAAGACAGTATATGAAAACAAAACTACCAAGCAATAAAGTTTATGAATAAAAAACAAATAAATTAATGAAAAGATCTTAAAAGCAAATATATTATTACTTTTAATATTAAAAAGAAGTAATTAATACCTTGCTAGGATTAATCTTGGAATAAATATCTGATGCAATATTAGAAAATGAAATTAACAGAATAAAGAAGAAAAAACTATTACCATTGCAATAGATGCAGGAAAAAAATTGACAATAAATCATCATTTATGAAAAAAGATGTCCGTACACTAGTAATAAAATGACATATCCTCATTGTAACATCATACTTAATGATGAAAGATTAAATGTTTTTCTCTATAATCGGAAAACAATGTTTACTCTCACACTCATATTTTACATCCTATGGAGATAATAGCTAGTGAGAAAACGCATGAAATAAAAATAAAAGACATTATTGTATGTCCTCTAGGGAGAAATGTCTGTGTTGTTGCAAATGGCGGTATTTCTTCTCTTCTTATGGCTGAGTAATATTCCATTTTATATATGTGCCACAGCTTCTTTATCCAATCATCTATTGTCAGATCCTTCAGTTGCTTCTATGTCCTGGCCGCTGTGAATAATCCTGCTATAAACATCAGTGAGGGCTTAATATCCAAAATATACAAAGAACTCATACAACTCAATAACAACAGAAAACGAATGATCCAATCAAAAAATGGGCAGAGGACCTGAAAAGACATTTCTCCCTAGAGGACATACAATATGTATATATGCCTTACTGTTAAAAAAAAATACATTATTGTTAGAAAGATAAAAATAAAATTGCCTTTTATCCATATTTTCATCAACCTCTGCATAAAATCACAGAAAGAATTTACAAAAATCTTATAGAACTAAGGAATTAGTTTAGCAAAGTTGCAAGATGTAAGGCCAGTGCATAAAAATCAATCACAATTTTCTATAATAGAAAAAAACTGAAAATTGAAATTCCAAAAAGTTCATTTTATATAATAGTGTTACAAGATAAACTTAGGCATAGCAAAAATTTTAAGTTTATTGAGCAAAAATCGATTTGAATCCAGCAGCACCAAACTGAAAATAGTGAGGAGGACTTCACCAACAGCTGTTCGGAGCAAGAGTTTTATAGAGAAAAGGCAGAGCAAAGCAAAGAAACAATTTGTTTGGCTACAGCTTAAGCACTTGCCTTATCTGAGAGAGCTCAGCTGGCTGTGATTGGTTATCCTTAGGTTTTGATTTTTTAACCATGAGTCTTTTCAGGCTTAGGTTTCATTTCACTTAATTAGACTACAATGCATTAAAGCCACATCAATTTAATGGCTTCCTTGTCTACTTAATTTAAATATGTACCAAAAATATAAAATATAGGCAGTATCTATATTTTGAAAACTGTAAAACACTGACGAAAAAAATCACGGCTGATCAAAATAGAGAGAAATAGTATGTTCATGAATTGGAATATTTCATATTGTTAAGATGTTATTTCTCTACAAACAGATTCATAGATTCAACACAATTATAATAAAAATTCCAGCTGAAATTTTTGTATAAATTGACAAGCTGATCCAAAAATTCATATGAGAAATAAACAAAATAAGGATGGTCAGAAGTAGAAGAATAAATTCAGAATAATTTCAGAATGCTTATTCATGATTTTGAAGGACAATAAACCTGTATTGGTCAAAACAGTGTTTTTTTACATAAAAGATAGTCATATAGATCAATGGAACAGAGTACAGAGTCCAAAGGTAGAGCCATTAATGTGGGCAATTGATATGGACATGAAAATATCATTCAAGGGAACAGATAAGTCTTTTTAACAGATAATATTGCAATAACTGGATATACATATGAAAAAATTACCTTTGATTCACATCTCACATAGCACCCTATAATTAACTGGAAATGAATCATAAACCTAAGTGCCAAACGAAAACTATAAACTTATCAAAGAAAACATATCAGAAAATCAATATAACCCTGGCTAGGCCAAGATTTCTTATATATAAAACCAAAAAAAGAAAACACATAATTTTTTTCACTGTATTGAACTTTATCAAAATTAAGGTCTGTTATTTTAAATACACTGTTAAGAGAATGAGAATACAGTTCAAGCACTGAGAGAAAATATTTGCAAATTGCATATTTGATTAAAGGCTTGTCTTAAGAATATATAAAGTATACTCGGAGTTTCATAATAAAATAAACAATGTGATTTAAATTAATGGGCAAAATATTGTGTCAAGTCACCAAACATATATGGATAGTAAATATGCATATAAAAAGATATTATTAGTTTTTAGGAAAAATGTAAATTAAAATAACAATGATATAATGCTATACAGATAGAACAGCTAAAAGTCCTGACAATACCAAATGCTGACAACAGAAAATCTCATACGTTGTTAGTGGCAATGCACTAATGAAGTTAAACAAACATACATTTACCACATACGTGTGTGTGTGTGTGTGTCTACACACACACACACACAAACCTATATAAAAATAACTCTTAAAGGAAAGGATGCACACACTGTGTTAAATCCATCCAATGGTGTATAACTCAAAAATAAAAAGTATCAAACTACTGAAAAGTTGAGGGGAAGAATTGACAATAAAGGATTCCAGGGAATTTTTGGATGTAATTAAACTATTCTATAGTGATTTTGGTGGTAGTTACATGTCTGTATATCTCTGTTAAAACATGTAGTACTGTACTCTAAAGGAGGCGAATTTTACTTATAAATTATATTTTATTTCAAAAATCAAAAATATCAACTTAATAAAAGATCAATGAATAATACTCAAATTTCTGATTTTTAGAATAAGAGCAGAGGTGTATGCAAATTAGAAATGATAAGACATTTAGTTTAATTATCAAACTGAATTTATTAGGCCTGTAAATAAGAGAAATACCTGTCTCAGCCACAAGTTGGAAAGAAACTTCAGGATGCATTAAATGATTAGTACAAGTGAGGCAGGCAGGGTAAATGCATTAGGAAGAGATATATTTTACAATACAGCATGTGATTTATATTATGAGAGGTTACATGTTGCTCCAGTTCAAAGTATGGGTCACAGAATTCTAAGAGAGAAACCTTGAGAGGCAAGAGCAAGAAATGCATTTTCTTTTATTTTACTACTTAAATGCTTTTTGTATTGTATTCTGTAAGAAATGGATCAACATCAAAAGGATCTAATATAAATATGATTAAATATTCCTTTAAGAATAATTCTTCCCTATTGTTCTTACTCCCTTACTTTTCTCCCTTCTTTTCTCTGTTTAGTGTATCTGTAGCAATACTGTCTATGCATTAAGGATACAGTAATCAACAACATAGAAAAGCCCTCTTTCTGTAATGGAGATTGTATTGCAGAGCAGGAAGCAGAAAATATGTTAATTAATGAATAACATAATGCAATGTGATGCAATGTATAATATAATATAACAAAATATAGAATTTCAGGAAATGATACATACAAAACATAATAAAGGGATAGAAGGATTTTTTAAATTAGGTGATCAGTAATGACCTCCTTGAAATTTGATATATGAGAAAACAAGAGCAAAAGAAAAAATTAAAGATATGAATGTTGTGAGGAAAACATTTTAGATAGAAAGTAAATTCCAGCGGAACTAAGGCCAAACTGAACTTGACCTGTAAGAGAAACAGAAAGGATAGTAGGTCAAAAGGTGCTGAAAGAACAGTGATAAGAAGTGAGTAAAAATTCTTTTAAGAGTCATGGTAAAGATTTTACATCTATGGTAGGTAGAATTTTATGATGGCCTTTGAAGTTCTCATCTGATGCTGTTTACATCATATATAATCACCTATGTGTGGGTAGGATATGTAAATAAGATAGATGGCATTCCAATAATTATGCTACATTATATAGAAAAAGTAAAGTGATTTTTTTCTGGCAAATATAATAAAAGCCTCTACTTAATTGTTTTAAATTCATCAAATGGAATATAATCCTAAGTAGACCTCACTTTATCAGTCAAGCTTTTAAAAAAATGATCTAGACTCTAGGGGAGGACCCTTGGAGCAACAGAACCCTTTCCTGCTGGCTCGAATGAAACGAGCCTCTATGAGTTCTATAACCATGAGAAAATGAATTCTACCAATAGTCTCATGCATTTGAAAGGGAACCTCAAGCCTCAAATGAAACCACAGTCCTGGTTGACCCCTTGATGGAGCCTTATGAGACCCTGAGTGGAGAATTATGGCTAAATTGTGTCTGGACTCTTGATTCTCAGAAACTGAAGTAATCAATGTGTTGGGAAGTTGCTAACTATACAATAATGTGTTATGCAGCAAGAGAAAACTGAGCCCATGTCATGTGATTAAATGTCACTGCAGGGCTATAAGTGAGACTGGTTCTGTGATGAACGAGAAGTGAGGTCAGTCTAAGTTGACTCTTAGGAGAATGCTCTTGCTATCACTGAAATGAGAAAAACTGGGTAAAAATACTGTTTGGTTGTGTCAAGAATGAAGAATTTGGTTATATTTAATATGCCAGTTAGATATCCAATTAGACAGATATCAAATAGACATTTGTAAATGTAATTCTGGCATTTTGGGAGAACAAGTTAAACAAAATGTGATACTTCAGCAAATAAAGGATATTTAAAAACATGAGAGTGGATTCTGTTTGTCTCTTATATTTCAAAATAATATTCTTAAAAAAAACCTGTGACATCCACATTTCCCCAAATAAAAATATTAGGAGAGATTAGATTACCTAAAATATCATAGAATACTGACAGGGGTTTAAAAACAGCATTTAGAATCATGAGAACACTTACAGGTAAGCAAGAGGAGGAAAAAACAATGATGAAAACTGAGGAACAATTAGTGCATAGGGGAAAACCAAGAGTATGCAGTCTACCTGAGGTGGCATGAAAAATGAATTTAAAGAAAAAAGAGATAATCAACCATGCCAAATGCTTCCAAGAAAAATAAAATGAAGACAATGAACACATCATTGGAACTGCCCAAATGGAATTCACTGGAATGTAGTGGTGTAGAGATAAGATATTTGCTTCTGACAATTTACGTGTCCTCGGTGAGAAATTTTAGTTAATCATCTGAGAATGGGAGACTAGTTGGAAGTTTGGGAGAAAGGAGAAACTGCCATCTTAGAAACCGAAGGAGTAAACTGATTAGGAAGCAATGAATTATCTAGGATTCCCAGGCACTGTTGTATTCAACTGTTTCATTTTATAAATGAAATAAACGGAGAAATAAATAAAAAGTTCTGTATTTACTTTCAGGTCATTATCATTATGAAAAAAGGAACCAGATAATTAAAATTTTGTGATGGAGGGATTTTATTCATAGGTCATTGGTATTAACAGTTGCTTTTGTTACATTCTGACATTTTCTTCCATGAGGAAGAACAGCTAGTAACACTCCTGGTCATTGGCTTCTTGCTCACATACTCCAGTCCAAGGAAGTAACAGTGGTGAATTTGAGAGAGAAGGAAATGCTTGGTATGTCCTTCACTTTCTCCCTTTTCTTGGCACTGACATTCCTGAAAAAGCATGTGTCCCTAATTGCATTTAGCTATGCCATGAATTTAAAGCTTAAGTTTTTCAGAACTACTAGTATAAGTTGAGCTTATGGTCTAATTCTGAGGTGCGGTATTTTGAAGCCACTTACCTACAAATATGTCACGTTTTTCTAATATTTATCAGATAATGAAGATTTCCATGTATTTTAGTCTTTCTTATTTTAAGTTCATTCAGAACTTAGTTATGAAAGACAGGCTAATTTATAATGTTCCTTTGAGTGACAAAGTACGAAAAAGAAAAGAATATAGTGAGCAGGAAGAGGAAGATTGAGAATTCTTCCAAAGATACAAAGATCTAGAGTACACAGTAAAGACAGGTGTGTGGGTAGAAGTGGTGAAATCAGGAGCAGTGGGTTAATAAATCTGGTTATGCTTAAATCACTATAATATTTTTAAAGTAACCAAGAATTAGAATAATAGCCTTTTAAAAAGTAAACAGTTTTGGTATTACAGCTTACTTCAGAGTTGTATGTGGGTATCGGTGAATTTGACAATACAAAATGAAGCCAGTTGCAAAAGAATGAAACTAGATTGTTCTCTATCACTACACCAAAATTAACTCAAAATGGATTAAGGATCTGAATATAAGACCAGAATCAATAAAATGCATAGAAGAAAACATAGGAACTAAACTCAAAGACCTTGGACTTAAAGAAGATTTTGTGAATTTGACCTCAAAGGTAAGGGAAGTAAAAGCAAATATAAATTAATGGGACTACATCAAACCACAAGGCTTCTGCTCAGCAAAAGAAATTGTCAACAAGGTAAAGAGAAAACCATTCACATGGGAAAATATATTTGCAAGCAATGCCTCTGATAAGGGCCTAATGTCCAAAATATACAAAGAACTCACACAACTCAATAACAACACAAAAAACAAACAATCGAATCAAAAAATAGGCAGACAACCTGAATAGACATTTCCTCCTAGAGGACATACAAATGGCTAACAAATACATGAAAAGATGCTCAACATTGCTAGCTATTAGGGAAATGCAAATCAAAACCACAATGAGATATCATCTCACAACTGTTAGAATAGCTATAATCAACAAAACAAGAAATAACAAATATTGGAAAGGATGAAGAGAAAAAGGAACCTCATACACTGCTGGTGGGACTGCAAACTAGTACAGCCATTATGGAAAAGAGTATGGAGGTTGCTTAAAAAATTAAAAATTGATCTGCCATATGATCCAGTAATTCCTCTACTGGGTATTTACTCCAAAGACTTGAAAACCTATATCTGAAGATATTTGCACACCGATATTCACTGCAGCACTACTTACAGTGGCCAGGAAGCAACGGAAGTGTCCTATGACAGATGTTTGGCTAAATAATCTGTGGTCCATATATACAATGGAATAATAGCCATAGGAAGAGATGAAATACTGCCATTTGCAACAACATGGGTAGACCTCGAGATAATCATGCTAAGTGAAATAAGCCAGACTGAAAAAGCTGAAAATCACATGATATCACTTATATGTGGGAAATAAACCTAAAAGCAACAAACAAACAGGACAAATAGAGACTCAAAAACATAGACAATGAACTGGTGGTTACCAGAGAGTATGGGGTGGAGGAGGAGGGGAGAGGTAGACACAGTAAGGGGGTCAAATATAGGGAGGTTTGGGGAGGGTGAAGTGGGTAAAGGGGATCAAATATATGGTGGCTGAAGGAAACTGTACTCTGGGTGGTAATCACACAATAGAATATACAGATGTCAAATTATAATGTACACCTGAAAATTATATAATTATATTAACCAATGCTCCCCAAATAAACTTTAAAAAAATGAAGGTAGAATTAGCACCCACACAAATGAAATATATATGTATGAAATATATATGTATGAAATATATATGTATGAAATATATATGTATGAAAATATATATGTATGTGTGTTTGTACACTATCACAAAATAGTAAAAGATGACATCTCATAAACCAAACCTGAAAATAGCTACTGTCGTACAAACACACACACTATTCTTAATTGTGTGTATTTTAAGCTTTCTATGTCTAGAAAAGATAATTTTTGTTATGGTAGATAAGTTTCTAATCAAAATTATAATAAAATTTTAGTAAAATTTTAGGTTATAATTGTATAATTTAAATATTCACAGTGTACACTTTGATATTTTGAAATGTATTTTGGAATAAGTATACATTTGTGAAACCATCACCACAATCAAAATAGTGAATATATACATCACGTCCAAAATACTCTTATGCCATTTAAGAGCAGATATTTTAAGGGAAACAAGGCCTCATAGACATTAAATAAATTGCACCAAACATATTCTGAAGAGATGTAGTCATCATATTATTTACTTTGAACAAAACAAAAACAAATAACACTTTCAAAGTTGTTCTCTGTCTTCTACTGTAACCTGCCTATTCTAACTAAATAGTTCTAAAATCTAGTCCTTAGTTAGAAAATATGAAAAGAACCATGTAGCTGAAATATACATTCTAATAATCTCCTCTGGCTTCTAGGGACTGCATATTTGAAACTCATATTTATTATTGCATTTTATAATTTCTGTTATTCACAATAGGAATTTTATCAAGCCAAGGGAACAAAAAGTTATGGTGAGAAGTTGGAACAAACATTAATTTGAAATCTACAAAACACACACTCATCTGATAATACCCTCTCTTTATCTAACCTCAGCAAACTTGTTTGGGCATAGAGATAAGTTAAATCAATGAGATTTGCAAAAAATTATTCCCTTTTTTCCCAGGAGTATGAAATTCTAAATTAACTTAGGCTGTATTAAAGAAATATCACTTTTGAGAAAACTGTCTTTTTAAATTTAAAATTTAAAAGATTTGTATTTCTTAATTTTGATAAGTAATCCTCTCTTTTTTAAATCTATATATTGATGAATAGGTAGGTCAAAACTAAAAATAAATCAAGTTTTATTAAATTCTATGAGTTTTTAAATTTATATATGTATATGATGTTTACATGAAAACTAAAATATCTAGTATCATTCCTGTATTCAGAATACTTAAATTATAAAGGACCAGATGGTAGATGCATGACAGAGAAAACTAAAGGTATAACTAGATAGAGATAATTTAATTTACTTAGACATGTTAAATGAACACAAATTATTGGTCGATTATAATACTGAAATTAATATTAATTAAACATACTTACGTATTTTTGTCAAATGCTAGCTAAACATATGCTTCAATTTCATTCACATTCTGTTTTTATTTACTGTGTTATATCTTTATTATGAATTGACAGCTACATTATATTTTATAAGTGTTTATGGTAAGTATTGAAACTTATACAGATTTAGGCCATTACAATTTATTCCTATAGCCTATCTTTAATGCAAGGATCATTGATTTAATTGATTTTAACACGTCCCTTTTATTTTTTCAGAACATGTGCTATCTGAGCCTTATTGAATTTATCAGGTTTATGGACTGGATAATGACATCAAAGTACGTGCGTTAAAAAATAAAAGAACCACAAAACTATACTTTTAGAATTTCGACTTGTTAAAATTTTGCTTAAATAATGACAAAAATCTGTCAAATTTCTGCAGTAACTTGATTTATGATATATCTTAAATTTTCATAAAATGTCAGGATTATGTTCTATTTATTATATTTATTTATGAAAAATATTTATCTGCAAATAACTGTGGTATGCAAATTGAACTCATGTGTACTTTAGGTAGAACTGTGATGTATTCATAATCAATTACTAATTGTACTTTATTTTGTGAAAAATTTATTTAAATTTTTCTTCTAGTTTTAAGTGACATGTTCAAGTATGTTCAAGAGAAAGAAAATATGAGCTTACTTTTAATTATACCTAAATAGAACTAACTAGCTTATCCTTTACCAAGGTCACTTTTTTGGAGGAGAAAAAGGTGTTTTGCCTTAAGTACAGAAAAGCTATTGACAATTCATACGTGCTAGGGATGGGTATTGCACTTTATAACTGTATAGAAATCAAACCAAAATATCTCTTCTGCTTTGATAAAAAAAAATAAATAATTTCATCCCGATAGAGAAGTTACAGGATAAATCTGTTCAATGTGCCAGGAAAGAATTCATGACCTGGCTTCTATTAACAGAAATGAGGTGTCTTGCAGCTATATCTCCATAAGTTGCACTATGAATACCTCTGTAAGTAGAGATTCAACCCAAGGGTTAGTTTTTACTGCAAGTTATAAACTTCAAGAAACTGGGTGTATAATGGAAGTGCTGACAGAACCTTAAAGATAGCCACTTGAACAGAGCGACTATAATGCTCCGACTTCTTTACTTCAGAAAGTGTGAATGTTTATGTTGCCACCAGATAGAAGAATTGATGCAGAAATTACTCATGCGTGGCGAATTGCATGGTGATAAAAGAAAGTCTTGCTAAACAGAACTTTGGGTAGAACAGAATATGGACTCAATTTTCCCCATAAAACCATTTTTACAAGTTTTACTATTTATGTTCTACAAATCCTGAATTTTGTGTCAATTTTCAGTTCGGCATTTTGTTTGCAAATACACTAATTAATTTATGTAACAATGAGATGGTCTACTTTGGATTTTCAGGAAGCTAATACACTGACAGGAATAAAATAGCTTTTGAAAAGGTCTCATAAAATCATGTTTTCTGCTTTATGGTCTTTAAGTTTTAAATATTGTTTTGATAATTATAGGTATCTATGAAAGAGTTAATTTTATGCTAAATAACTGTTTATAATTTTTAGAAAAGCATACCTTTATACTTTTTAAAAATCTCATATAAGACACTATTTACAATAAAAAATCTCATTTTTAAATGTTATTTCTCCAAGAATTTCATTATTTTAAGAATATAAAACTAGTTACTAAGCTTTGTTTTCTAATTTATGAATGAGTGTAGTACAAGTCTTTTCAAAGTCATGTTTAAAATGTTGGAAATAAATTATTCCTATATTTATATGAGTATAAATGAGAGACTTTTGTGTAATCTGTATATAGCTAGTCCACGGGATTGCGACAACTACGATACATAGTACTTGCTCTCAAGAATTTTGGTCTAATGGGAGAAAGGCATGAACCCATACAAAGGAATGTGATTTTTTTTATATATGGATATGCTTGGAATAATAAGAAACGTAGCAAAGAACTAATACCAACATGGGGGTCTTAGGAACAAAAGAGGATAAAAAAACAGAATATTCCTCATCAATCTTGAATGTTAAGTAATAATCCATCAGGTAGATAGAAAGGACACTTTTGCAGGTGGATGGGGCGGGGGTGGTGAGGGAGAGGAAGAGATAAAGGAGAGAAAGCCGGCACTCCATGAGGTATGGACAGCACATAGCATGAGGACACATGACCACTTCTAACACATTCATGTGGATATATCCATGCACGTGGGTACATGAGCAGGATGCTGATTTACAATGAGAGAAAAGTTAAAAGGACAGAACTGAGTTCTATCCAGAGGGTGTTCAAGATGTGCACAGCAATTTTCTGCATTTCTCTAAATGAAATAAGAATAATAGAAAAAAAAAATGAAATCTGGGGGGAAAACACAGCTATAAGAAATCTAAATTTTTAAATGAAATCAGATCATTTAAGCATTGAGTGAAACAATCTAAAAGAGGTTTTAGAGTGGACACAGTCTTAAGACGTGGTTTCAAAGAAGACACATTCAAGATGGAATAGATATTTTTAAATAAAGATTTTTCATGTATCTTAAAAATTACATTAAGTCCTAACTATTAAAAAAATTGTGGCTGAGACAAATAGTCAAGTTTTTAAATACAATAGATATGGATTTGAATTCTGGGTTAAGATTCATTAATTTATGAGCTTGTTTTCCTTTACCAATTAATGGTTATACTATAGGAATTTTGCATTAATTAAAAGGGCAGCATATGTAGAGTAATTGGTTGATAAGAGGTAATGAATGAGCCTCTGTCTTTATTTAATGTAACCACCCACAATGTTTTATCTCCTTTTTCTTTATTTTTAAGTCCACTAGACAATGGAGCAATTGCCCTTTTGAAGTGTCTGTCCTAGATGTTGCATTGAGCTATGACAGATGGAAGCTCAGTAGCTGTCATGCAGAACATTTGCCAAATAGGACACTCATCTGAAGATGATGGCAGTAATAGAGTTCTTCACTGCAGGACCCGAAGACCTACTGTCATTCACCAATGACTGAGGAAACTGTCTGGTGATTCTGTGTCTATAACGATATCACAGATATGAAAAAATCATTGCTAAAGATACTAAAAATAGAGAAATTGACCTTATCTCTCTTCCTCTTCTCACTCTCCCTCCTCCCATCTCACTTTCACAAATGAAATAAAGAACCTTGAATGAAAAATTAAAATTTAGCAGAGGACATATTTCAGGTGTAATATCAAGTGAACATTCTCAACTTATTCAGAGATCAATATTAGATTGTTCAGATAAAAATAAATTTAAAAAACCTCTGTGACTTCATGTTTAAAAATAAAAAACAATCATTTTCCCTGTACCATTTAGACCACTGATATCCTCACACTCTGCCTTTCTTCCCTTCCTTCCTTTTTCCTTCCTTCCTTCCTCCATCCCTTCCTTCCTTTCCTTCCTTCTCTCTCTCCCTTCCTCTCCTCTTTTCTTGATTCTCTTTCTCTCCCTTCTCCTTCTATTCATCAGTCTTTTCTTAAAAAAATTAAAAAAAGTATACACGATTCCAGTCCCTTCTAACTTTTCTAACTTACCTTTTCCAGAAGCTTTTTGTTACCCTGCTCTGTAAACTGCTCCATCATTTTCACAGGCCAACAGGATTTTCTCTTGGTAAAGTACTGTGTTATGAGAGCCAGTAGTTCAAGAAAGGCTAACTGCATGTATCAAAGCTTTAACTTAACATTTGATATTTGAAATTCTTTCTGGAAAACAGCAGTACTCTAATCAGGAGCGAATATCTAAAGATCTGGGTAATACTTTAGGTTAGGAGATTCAAGGAGTTTTTGTTTATTTGTTTGCTATTTGCTTTTTTTTTATGTTTAACATGCCATCATCATTTCGAACACTAGGAAAATAGGCAAGAAGCTGGGAAAAATCCCTACTCATATATACAGGCATAATAAACCTGAAATAGCTATCGTGTTTTGAATATTTATTACTTACTAAGCATATTGCTAATCACAGTATTGCATCATTCAAGTAATCCACATAACCAGTCAGCCTTCCATCTCTGTGGGTTCTGCATCTGTAGATTCAACCAATTACAGATCAAAAATATTCAGAAAATAAATGCCACATTGCTGCTGACATGCACTATGTAGTTAGGTCTATAATGACTGTCTGTACTGGACACGTAGATTTTTTTTCTTGTCATTATTCCCTAAACAACATAGTATAACAACGATATACATAGAACTTGCATTATAAATGTTGTAAGTTACCTAGAGATAATTAAAAGTATATGGAAGAATGTACATAGATTACGTACAAATACTATGCTGTTTTATATAAGGGACTTGAACATCCAAAAATTTGGGTATCTGTGCGGGGTACTTGAACCAATCCCTTAAAGATACTGAAAGATAATTATACTCTCATTACCACTGATTTATAGCTGAGAAAATTTGGGGAAAAACTAAGCAATTTGCTCAAGGTCAAATGATTATTTAGTTGTTTTGAAACCTATGCTCTTAATAGCACAATATACTATCTTCCTTAATATTAACTGAATAAATGCTAAAGATAGATAATTAACCAAGACACGGTGCTTATTAATTAACTTGCCCTTAGTGGTAAATACTGTTATTTGCAACCTAGATTCCCCCTTCAGGACCAAAAACACATTCCCTTAGCTGCTGGAAGTTATGGTTGTTGGAGGTTCATAGTTGAGTTCCTTCCCGACAATTGCCTTTGAATGAAAATTGTCGTCTCACCCAAATGTATGCCTCTTATCAGGACATTCTGCATCTAAAGGCCATTTTATATGGGAGTTCAAAGTTTCAGTTCTCTTCCTCCAGTTCAGGACCACTCTGAAGGGCCATCCCAGGGCCAAATGTTCCAACAAAACAGGATGAGGACTCTGTTGTAACTAGATTTCTATCCAATGTCCCCCTGTACTCAAACCTGCTTCATTCACTTCCGTAGAGTTGCCATTCCTACATTATTACCCAGTAATACATGATTCAATCTTCTGCATGCTAGTATCCAGCTCAGAATGTGTTGCCATGGAACCAAGCCTAAGATTTTTGGTCCCAGAATGGTTCCAGGAAGCAGATTTTAAAAGAGGGAGTTTGCAGCTGGATCACTTGCCAGAATTCTGACTTTGAGTACTCAATCACTGATAACAGATAGAGTTATGATAGCCTTTGGAATTATGTAGCAGAGCAATTGCTGTAACTTTCACTGGTGATGAACTTGAATGGGATATCTATAAATGGGAATGAAGTAGCTGCTGCAGCATTTTATAAATTTGAGAAGCGGGAGAGAAGTGGCAATTACAAAGACTACAGAATCATACAGCATTGTTGGATCCCATCCATGCACAATGGAAAGTCAATTAAAGGCTGTCTTAATGTGAAGTGTGAAAATCAATGAAATTCCTTGGCAGTTTAGGAACCTAATGGAATCTCCTGAATTTGATGGGCTAAAAAACATGAATATCAGACTTATACCATAAACATGGGAGCAGCAGACTTCAGTGATGTTTAAATTCTTAATCCAGTGAAGTTTCTTACAACAAAATCGGGGTCCTGATTAGAAAAGAATGGGACCCAGAGAATGAGTTCATTTGAAAATCAGAAAAATCTCAGATTTTTCTGAACCTCTTTTAGTGATAAAGTACTCACTCTTCCTCATAAAACACTAAAACCATCCTTAGCTCTTGCATCAACATGATACAGAGTCATCTGCTCTGAAAAGAAACATGAACTTTTTTGGAATTTATTCCCGTTTTCACAAGTCTCTCTTTAAATCAAAAACTAGACATTATTAATCTTCGTGAGGAAGGCATATCAAAAACTAAAATCAGCCAAAAGCTAGTCCTCTTGTGTCAAATAGTTAGCCAAGGTATGAATGAAAAGGAAAAGTTCCTGCAGTAATAAAAGAGATGCCCCAGGAAACACATGAATGATAAGAAAGTAAAACAGATTTATTACTGATAGGGATAAAGTTTCAGTGGTCTGGATAGAAGATCAAACCAGTCACAGCCTAATGTTTAAGTTTCCCTTAAACCAAAGCCTAATCCAGAGCAGGCCCTAACTCTCTCAATTCTATGAAGGCTAAGAGGTGAAGAAGTTGCAAAAGAAAAGTTTCAAGCTAGCAGAGGTTGGATTATGAGATTTAAGGAAAGAATCTCTCTATATAACATAAAGTACAAGGTGATATAGCCAGCGCTGATGTAGAAGCAAGAGCTAGCTAGCTAAGATAATTAACGAAGGTGGTTACACTAAACAAGATGTTTGATGTAGACAAAACAGCCTTATACTGGAAGAAGATTCCATCTAAGACTTTCATAGCTGAAGAGAAGTCAAGGTCTTGCTTTCACGCTTCACTCTCGTTAGGGGTTAACGCAGTTGGTGACTTTAAGTTGAAGCCGATGTCCATTTATCATTCTAAAAATTCTAGAGCCCATAAGAACAACTAAATTAACTCTGCTGGTGCTCTACAAATGAAAGAACAAAGCCTGGATGACAGCATGTCTGTTTACAACAGTTTACTGAATATTTTAAGCCCACCATTGAGACTTACTGCTTATAAAAGATTCCTTTCAAAATATTACTGCTCATTAACAATGCACTTGGTCACTCAAGAGCTCTGATGGAGATGGACAAACGAGATTACTGTTGTTTCCATGCTTGCTAAGCAACATCTATTTTGCAGATCATTGACCAAGAAATGTTTTCAACTATAAAGTCTTATTATTTAAGAAATGCATTTTGTAAGGCTATAGCTCCCATAGACAGTGATTCCTATGACGGATCTGGGCAAAGTAAATTGAAAACCTTTTGGAAAGTTGCAGCTTTAGATACCATTAAGAACATTCATGATTCATGGGAAAAGGTCAAAATTTCAACATTAACAAGAGCTTGGAAGAAGTTATGAATGAGTTTAAGGGGTTCAAGGTTTCAGGGAAGGAAGTAACCACCAAGCTGTTGGAAATAGCAAGAGCACTAGAATTAGACGTGGAGCCTGAAGATGTGCTGAATTGCCACAATCTCATGATAAACTCCAATGAATGAGGAGTTGCTAATTACAAATGAACAAAGGAAGTCATTTCCTTACATGGATTCTATTCCTGGTGACAATGCTGTGAAGATTGTTGAAATGACAACGAACGATATAGAATATTACATAAACTTAGTTGTTAAAGCAGCAGCAGAGTTTGAGAGGATTGATTTCATTTTTTAAAGAAATTCTGCTGTGGGTAAATGCTATCAAACAGCATCATGTACTATAGAGAAATCATCATGAAAGGAAGACTCAATTGATGCTGCAAACTTCATTGTTTTCTTATTTTAAGAAATTGCCACAGTCACTACAAAATTCAGAAACCACCACTCTAGTAAGTCAGCACCCATCAACATAAAATTAAGATTCTTCACCAGAAAAATAATTAGAACTCACCGAAGGCTCTGATGATAGCTAGCATGTTTTTTTTTTTTTAGAAAAATAAGATATTTTAATTAAATTATATACATTGTGTTTTTTAGACATAATTCCATTGCACACTTATTAGACTACAGCATAATGTAAACATAACTATTATATGTACTAGGAAAGCAAAAAATTTGTTACTTGCTTTATCACAGTATTTGCTTTACTGCAGTGGCCTAGAACAAAACCCACAACTTTTACAAGGTATGCCTGTACTACAGAGAGATGGAAATGAAAAGGCATATGAAGATTCAGAAGATAATACTAATAAAATTATTTATAATAAAAACCAGAAAACATTTTAGAAAATCGCTTGGCTTATTGTATGGATTATGCATTATCATTATTTTTTTTTTTAATTTGAAAGAAAATTCAAAAAAGTATCCAATTAAAAAATGAAAGAAGTACTTTTTTGATATTCTATAACTTGCAAAATTATCACTTCTATAGAAAACAGCAGCACAAAGCTGGTTATGTCTGGATAGTCTAATCAACCCACAAAACTTCAACATGTACCTATCTTGATATATACCAAGTCAGTTTATCTTGCCCACACATCCAATGGAACTTCAATTTTGACATACAACTCTCTTCCTTATATTTCCACCTGAACATCCAGTGGGCATCTCAGAGTCAATATTTACAAAACTGAATTATTTATTCAACATTGCTACTGCCTCCCACACTTCTCAAACTGCAATTTTCATTTTTATATTGGTCAATACCAAAATATACCACTCTTATAAAAATTCTGATCTTATGCTTTACCGAGGACTCCTCTTATTTTACATCTTGTTACTTTCCAGTTCAAGTCAATTTGCATTTATTAGTTCCTCTCCTTCTCTCCCTCATACCATGGATCATTAGAGCCTCTTACATGTAAGCTGAACTGTTATAATAGCTCAGCTTATTGAAACTTCAGCTTAGTTGAAACCTTTCTGGTTCTTAATTTACCATAAATTGTTTACATACCACCAGCATGAGTTTGCACCTTGATAAAAATTGTTTAAAGATCCTCTATTGCCTTTACAATAAAAGATTCCTTAGGATGCCATATAAGACCCTTTATTATCTGCTGCCTAATTACTGTTTCATTTCCATTTCTCAACACTCTCTTCATGTAGGATTATTAATTGTTCATACTTTGAATCATACAATTACTTTTCCATCTGGCTTTAAAATTGAACTCAGGCATCTTTTATTTTGGGAAAGCTTTAATCTGCTAGACATAAAACTTGTAAACTTAACAAAAATCACTGTTTGCATATATTTTTCTCCTTTATTCTTGTAACATTAAAAACAATCTCTCCCACGACAAACCTCAAAACTTTGATATAGTATATGGATCTCATCCATTTTGAAGATAAACTTTTTAATATGGATGAAAACTATGTTACTTTACATTTTTTCAAAGTCTTTTAGCTTACAAAAAGGTGGCTTTCTAAAAGTCTGATATCTTTTTGTTTTAGCTGCTATTTTCTGACATTCAAGATATAAACTCTGAAAATTGATCCATTTATTATTCAAATTAAAAGAAAAGAAAGCATAGGGGACTCATGTAAAAAAAAAAAATGGAGTGTTGGCCTATGCCTGGTTAATAGAGGATCTACTGTCCTGTGGTTGCTCATTGTGATTTGCAAATTGAAATCAACTAGTTGAATCACAAATAATCAGTGCATGTCCAATAAATCATAAGATATAGAATGACATATTACCTAAATCATGCAGCTAAGAATAGATCTTGTAAACTCCACTCAGAACATGTTTGCAATAAAACTCAGCTCATGCTTTGGGAATATTCTGAATTATTTCTGATTAAAACATTCTAGCTAACTGCCATATCCATTTATGTCAGGTTATTTTTTATTACACTTCCACTCCTCCTTTCTTCTCAGTAAATTTACTAGTAGCAGATTGTGACAAGGGAAAGTAGATAGGACATTCTGTTATAGATAATAGACCTGAAGGTAGAAATTTGTAGAACAAGTATCAAAATTCTTGAACCCTTTGTCCAATTCGAGAAGCATGGGGGGAAAGAAGCCTTGGGTAGGATGTTATTCTACCAAAAGAGAAAGAAAAGAATTTAATGATAAGAAACATTTTAGAATGTGACTGCTAGAACTGGTGGACTCTAGGGCTTGAGGTTTGCGCCATCCCAGGAAGTCTCGAAAACAGGGGTAACACAGGTAGCATAAATACTTGGATAGCATTTAGGTAGGTCTATGTTATGTCTGGGGCATGATACTACTGCCCTTTGAATATGAGACAAATTTTTCAGGCATGTTTTGTTATGAATCAAATGTGGAACTCGAAGTAAGTATCCCCATCTGAAAACAATATGTAACCCGTACAAAAGCACTACCTTCAAAAAGCAATAGAACTCCAAATACAAATATCTCTGTAGAGAGACAGAAAGCCAAGGAGTGAAAGGTGAGCTCTAACGAGAGGCACCACCAGTGCCTTGGGATGGTGATCATCCCAGAGAAACCCTCATCTATAGCACAATCATACCCAGGGAGAAAGGTGCTATCCTATAAACTTTACTGAACTTCTAGCCCATATTTGACCTTCCTTCCTAGACTAAACTTTAAAAAACTCCCAGAGAGGGAAGAGAAAATATTTAGTATTAAATTAACATCAAAACTTTACTTTTTTGTGATTGGAATTTTAAATACTGAGTTCAAACTGTGTTTGAAATTTTAAAAGATCTTGGGAATTTTCATGTCTTAAGAATGACTGGAAGTAATGAAACCTGTCTAACTTTTCATTGAAGAGCAGAGAAAAATTACCTTGCTGAACATTTTAAAGAGGGAGTGTGAGGCTAAATAAAGTTGTGTTTCTATTACTGCCCTTGAGTCTGGCTTATTAAGTATGTCAATCAAAACTCTGATTATTTATCCCTACTCTCTCCTCTAACTTGAACCTTGCTACACTGGCTAGAAGTCTTTTAAAATAAAATACAATGAATTTGAAATTTTTGAACCTTTCAATTCTATTCATTCACTGCCGACCCCACTCTTGTCAAGGCCCTCACATTCAGGGATTCCCTCTCCTCACCTTCCACATACCACTTCTGTCAACACCAGACGTGTATGTAGCTGCTTATTCACAGTTTTCACTGGCATATTTAACAGAACATTTAATTCTAACATTTAAAACATGATTTAGTGACCTAAGGTTTCAAACCTGTACCACTACAGCTTTCCATATTGTGAGATGGCAAAACTCTTAATACATTTCTCGACCCCTGTCTTTATATCAACTCCATCTCTTTACCTTCGAAGTGCATCTAGAATTTTGGTGTTTCTTCTCAATTTCACCATTAACACCCAGACATGAAACACCTTTGTCTTGGCTGGATTTATTCAGTAGTCTTCAAAATAAGGCAATGACAAAAATTTTATCTAAATATCTAGATGTTTTATAGTTTAAATATTTTCCTAATGTACTTACTGATTTATTAATATATTTGCTAACATATTTACTATATTAAACATATTTTATTTACACTAAAATGTATCTTATAAATATTTTGAAAGACAAGTGGCAAAAACCAGGACATTGTGTGGGTACTAATATAGCAAGAGAGAAAACAATAGTATGGGTTTGGACGAACGTATAACAGCATGTATCCATTATAATAATATCACACACAGAGTATTTTCACTGCCCTGAAATTCCTCCAACTTTGTTCCTCTTCAACATTCCAGGTCTTTTGCTTCTCCATACAAACTTTAGAATCAACTTGTGAATATTCACCAAGTAACTTGCTAGTACTTTAATTGGTATTGTATTGAATCTTAGAGCGAGTTGGCAAAAACCGACATCTTGACAAGATTGAGTCTTCTCATTCACAAACATATGTCTTCATTTATTTCGTTCTTTAATTTTATTCATCATATTTTTGTAGCTTTCCTCACATAGATCTTATAAAAATTCTGTTAGATTTATACTTGTGTTTCTTTCACATTCGGGGGTGCTAATGTATGGTATTGTGTTTTTAGTTTCAAATTCCACTTGTTCAGGACTGATATATAGAAAAAGGATGGACTTTTTCATATTATCTTGCCTCCTATAAACCTGATAACAATCACGTATTAGTTTCAGAGTTCTGTTTTTTTTTTTTTTTACATAGGTAATTATGTCATCTGTGAAGAAAGACAGTTTTTCCTCCACCTCAATCTGTACACCTTTTCTATCTTTTTCTTGCAAGAAATTCTAGTATGATATCAAAAAGCAGTGATGAGAAGGGCCATCCTCACCTTATGCCTCATATTAGTGAAAAAAACTTCTAGTTTTTTACCATTAAGTATGATGTGATCTGCACATTTTTTGTAGAAACTTTTTATCAAGTTGAGAAAATACTCCACTATTCATATTCTGCTAAGATTTTAACATAAATGGGTTTTGCATTTTGCTTTTTCTGAATCTATTGATGTGACCATATAATTCTTCTCTTTTTTTGAGTCTACTGGACCCATAGAATGAGTAAGAAAGTATTTCCTCTGCTGCTATCCTCTGAAAGAAATTGTAAAGAATTAGTATAGTTTCTTGCTTAACATTTTCTATAATTAACCAGGTAACCCATCTGGTACTGGTATTTTCTGTTTAGGTAGGATAGTAATCATTTATTTAATTTATAGATGCAGACCTATACAAATTCTGTATTTTTTTCTTGTGTGAGTTTTGGCAGATTGTGTCTTTAAAGGAATTGGTCTCTAAATTATGAATATTGGGATCATAGAGCTGGTAATAATATTCCTTTATCATTCTTTTTAAATATCCATGGTGTCTATAGAGACATCTCCTCTTCCATTTCTGATATTAGCAATTTGTGTCCCCCTTTTTTTCTTAGTTAATCTGGCTAGAGATGTGTCACTTTTATTGATATTTTCAAAGAACCAGCTTTTGGTTTTTGGTTTCATTGATTTTCTCTATTAATTTTCTGTGTTTTATTAATTTCTACCACATCTCATTATTTACTTTCTTTCTCTTCTATTTACTTTGGGTTTAATTATTATTTGTTTTTTTTTCTTTTTTTAGTTTCCTATTAATTAAAGGTCTCTATTCTTTTCTAATTACAGACACATAATGCTATGAACTTCCCTCTAAGCATTTGCTGATTTCCACAAATTTCGATAAATTGTATTTTTATTTTTAATTAGTTCTAAATACTTTTTTAAATCTCTGTGGAGATTTCTACTTTGACCAATGTGTCATTTAGAAGAGTTTTATTTAATATCCAGATATTGGGGATTTTCCAGTTATCTTTCCACTACTGCAGCCTCAGAGTAGACATTGTGATTTCTATTACTTAAAATTTGTTAAAATTTGTATTAAAATCCACAATGTGGTCTATATTGGTCAATGTTTCACACGAACTTGAGGAGACTGTTGTTTACTGAGTCAATAGGTGTCAATTACATCAGGCCGACTAACAGTGTTGGTGAGCTCAATCATGTTCTTTCTCATTTTCTGCCTGCTGGCTATGCCTATGTAAAGTCTCCCTCTATTACACTGGAGTCTTCTATTTCTCCTTGCCGTTTTATCAGTTTTTGCCTCATAGTTGGATGCTATGTTGTCAGACACACACACGTGAAGAACTGTTATGCTTTGTTGGAAAACTGACCTCTTTACCATTATATAATACCTACTTTTCTCCTGATTATTCTCCTTGCTTTGAAGTTTGTTTGTCTGAAATAAATATACCTATTCTTGACATCGTTCAATTAGTGTTCGCACGGTATATTTTTCTGTATCCATTTACATTTAATCCATATGGGTCTTTAGGTTTATAGTGGGTTTCTTATAGAATACACACACACACACACACACACACACACACACACACGCACACAGTATATATATGGATATATATAGCATATTCTTTATCCACTATGACAATCTGTCTTTTAGTTGACAGATTTATGCCACTGATATTCAAAGTGATTACTGATATAGTTAGATTACTATCTACCATATTTGTTATTGTTTTCTATTTATTGTCCTTGTTCTTTGTTTATATTTTTGTCTTCCACTTCTTTCTGCCTTTTGTGGTATTAATTGTGCATTTTATCTTTGATTTTCTTTCCTTTTCTTAGAATATCACATACATTTGTTTTTACTTTTTAGAGGTTGGTCAAGAGTTTGCAATATATATTTACAACTAATCCAAGCTCACTTTTAAATAACACTATATTACTTCCAGGATAGTGTGAGAATATCTAATGATACCCAAATGATTCTAATTCCTCCCTCCTGTCCCTTGCCGTCACTCACTTCACTTATTTATAAGCATACACAAGCAAATACATAATTATACATAATCAAATGCATTATTATTGTGAACTAATTGTTACCTGTTAGATAAGAATAAAAAAAAATTTTATTTTATTTTCACGTAATCCTTTTTTCATTCTTCCTTTCTTTATGTAAATTCAAACTGACTAATATCGTTTTCCTTCTCTTTAAAAAACCTTTTTTAAAAGAATATTTTGCAATGCAGGTTCACTAGGAACAAATTCCCTCAATTTCTGTGTTCTATCTGTCTTAATATCTCCTCCACTTCTGAAGGATAATTTTGTAGTGTACAAATTCTAGTCGAAGTCATTCTCTCTCAACATTTTAAATATTTCACTCCACTCTCTTCTTGCTTTCACGGTTTCTGAGAAGTTAAATCGATTATCTTTGTCCTCTACAGGTATGACGTTTTTCCTTTCTGGCTTCTTTTACTTTTTTTTTTTTTTTCTTTTCAATGACTTTCTATAGTTTGAAAATGATATGTCTGTGTGTGTGTGTGTGTGTGTGTGTGTGTGTGTGTGTGTGTGTAGTTGTCCCTCAGTCCTTAGATATTCTGTTGCTTTTTGTCAGTCTTTGCTCTATTTGATTTTTACTTTTGGAAGTTTCTATTCAAATATCCTCAAGCTCAGAGGTTTTTTCCTCACCCATGCCCAATCTGCTAGTAAGTATATGAAAGCTGTTATTCATTTCTTATATAGACATTTTTGATCCTTGGCACTTTTTTGTTTCTTTCTTAGAATTTTTATCTCTGCTTAAATGTCCATCTGTTTTGCATGCTGTCCACTTTATCCATTAGAGTTCTTTCCTGTCCATTCTTCGTCTTCATCTCTTCCTACTCTTTCTTCACTTGCTCCATACAGCCACCTGGCTCCCTGGTATTTCTGCACCACACCACGTGCTCTCCCACAACTGGGCTTTTGCCCTGATTCTTCTCTCTAGTTTGAACTCTGTCCTGTTATACATATGACTAATGTCCTTTTCCTCCTTTGGTGAGTCTCCTCATTTAGGTCTCTGCTCAAATGTCCCTTCTGCCTCCTAACACTGCTGGTTCTACTCACGATGCTCCATTTAAACATATTTTTTTCCACTGAACATAGAACCTCCTAACATAATAACCAATTTATTCAACATGCTTATTTTTTATTTATCTTCGTCAAGTGGGAAAGGTTCTTTTTTGGTTTTGTTTGCTGATGATTCCCAAGGACTTAGGATAGTACCTTGCACACTGCAGTTCTCAATAAATATATGTTGAATGAACAAATGACTATTTTAATCTATTTCATTCGAGCTTCTTCCCATTGCATCGAAACTGCTCTAAGATAATAGATTGAGATAAATTATTCTTTAGCTTATGAAACCATTCTTTTTAAGATATTTTATTTAATTGGTTTCATAAACTCCTCCTCTCCTGGTTTCTGTTTTTCAACAATCTCTGAGAATACACTTCCCATGCACGTGCATTTTTCTAAATTATAGATACACAGATATGCATGTATAAATGTGTGTTTATAGATAAATTATACATATGTATGTATGTATATATGTGTGTATATGTGTATGTGTGTGTGTGTGTGTGTGTTTGTGTGTAGATATACATCTTGGCATCTTGAATCATCTATCCCTTGACTAACTCACTCACTAGCTTCATTTTATGTTATTGCTTCTTCAGTTTCATCCTTTTGGCATAACATCAGATTTGGCCATGGGTTTAATAATTATTCTCCATCCTGAAACGCAACTTCCCAACTCCATAAAGTGCTGTTCTCAAGCTGGCTTTTAGTTGAGACTTCAATGTGTTATTGCACTATTATATCAGGCTGACCGCTTCAGAATGATGATGCATTTAATAATATCAGGGCATTGAGTAGTGATTTCTTTTTTAAAGGCTTACCATTCAGTTAGCAAAAGTCAGACTATTCTGCAATATTTATACTTAGTCTTTTGCCCATGCTGATGAAGGACCACAACCACTTTAAAAGGCAACCCTTCACCTCTCACGTGTACCCCACCCCAATCAACCACAAGTGAAAGTATCCATAATGACGCCACATTACTGCAAGCCAGGAATCATCACTTCCGCCAAGAATTGTTGTTGCTGTTTGACTGGTGAGTAATTTAGCTCCACAACCCCAACCTTAAGAGTCTGCTAACTAAAGGTATTTATGGTGCTTATTATCCTAGCCTGGGTTATCCCCCTGAATACCCCCTATAATAAAGATGTGCAAATCTTACCCTAGAGAGCAGAAGTGGAATAGCATGTGGGATAGAAAACAAGGGAAATACTTTTCAGCTCCCATCTCCTATTGGCCAAGAGTTACCCTAATGTTGTTCACTGTAAAAGTAAAGTCCTCTTGACTTGAGTTCTGCATATGTGAGTGGCAGGTGAGCTGTGTACTTGAGAGGATAGGAAAACAAGCAAATTGTACCTACAAGGCAATCAGACAGGTTGCATGGACACAAAGCTGCTGTTTAAAGCCTGTGTAGAACTAGACACTGTAACACTCGCTGCAATAACATAAGGCCTCGAGGATATGATGTTGTACGTGAAGGAGAGCCAATGCACTGCTTATTATAATCTCAAATAATAATTAAATGTTTTATGTTTTGGTCTCTGACTTGGCATATTTCTATTATGCTAAGGTTGGACTCTTTCACTGCCATTGTATACTAATGTCTAGAATAGAATATGTTATAAAATATTTTTGCTCAAAAATGAAAAGAAAAATGAGACAATAAAATTAATTTTACTCTAAATTTTACACTATGACTCAAAAAATATTTTTGTACTGTTATATAAAATGTAATTTCACATCAAAATTTTTACAGTTTAACTTCTAATATTGCTAATCGACTATCTGTTGAAAGAGTTAAAATGTTAAATTCTAAAGAAAATGGCACATATTTTTATAGGGTAAAGTACAGAATAACTTATTTAAATATATTTTAAGTTTGAAGAAATACAAGTGCCTTATGAATATGCATTATAGCCCTGATTATTTTTCATTTAAAAACCTAATATTATCTCTGTGGGTTCTGATAGTTTGTAATTATTAATAATATATGTAGTCTTTCTTGATTTTCAAAAATTTCCCTGAGGAAAGTAATTTATGTTGTCTTAAGGTGGATGAAATGAGGTATTTCAGGTCTCAGATGGACCTCAGGGAATTTATATCGGCGGGCAATTTTATTCTTGTATTTATTAGGGATCAGGATGGCTGATTTAACCACATGACTTTACATGTAGGATACTATAATTATGTGTAATCTTTGTACAGCTTTCTGTTACATAGGATTTTGTTGTCAACACACTATAAGACTTCTGCACTTCCAGAGAATATAAAAAGCTTTACTCTACCAGTTGCCTGCTATTTATCCGCGAAATGAATATTCTGCAGTCTTCTGGGCAAAGTTATCAATATTTACCCAAAATTGACAGAATACTTAAAAACCATGTGAACCATGACTTATTTCAATGAAGCTAAAGGTCTTCTTTACACGACAGCGATATTCTAAGAACCAATGGTCTGTATAACTGTAATGTGCTTGGGTCACTCAAATAAATGGGGATGGAGTTTTGGCTTTCATAGGTGGAAATACTGTTTAACTCAGGGAGTCCGAACCAGAAGAGAAGTTAATGGCATTCGCAAAAGTTTGAGAATTATACTCTCCTATGACCTTGTGAATTTGCACAATGAGGCATTGTTTCTACAGAGATCAGCATGTCCAAGGGCCCCTAAAGACTGCATTGAGTAGTAAGCTTAAATTTATATAAAAGTAAAGCAGTCAGCTTTATGTCAATTTAATATTCGTGCAAAACCTTACTTCCCTTATAAGCAGAAATTTACAGAAAAATAAAAGCACCATCTGAGTGAATGGGATAGGGATGTGGACCAGAGAAATTGAGGTTGATATTCCAATTCTAATATGGCAACTAAAAAGCAAGAACCAATTCTACTAAATGATCTGCAGCCTAAGATGAACTACAGAAACCCTCCTGCTATACTTTTATTTTTTCCTTCAGTCAGTCACTCACAGTTGTACCTTAATTTTATAAAAGGGGCCGATAGAAGACAGGCAAGGCTCCTCCCTCTTAAACCTTTTTCATGCACTTACATTTCTTAGATTGCAGCTGCATATTATTCCTTTGATATTTGCTTCTGGCCCTGTCATTTCATAAATATCTAGACTTTCCAGTTGATGTGCTGGACTTTGATTTACTCGTCTATTCCTTGCTCAGTTTGCCTTTGCAGTGCTAGCTCCATCCTCAGCGATCCGCCATGTGTCACCTCCCCCAAACAGGGGGGCTTTCTGGCATCAAATATTGAGTACTGAGTGTGTACCAAGCAGTAGAGTTTCTATTTATTCTACCTATAAGTCAACTTTAGAAACTAAAATTATTTTCTAGATTGAAAACTCAATTGGTTTAATATACTATCATGGTCAAGGTAATAATAAAAATAATCACTTTGGTTTTTAATTTGTAGAAAAAAAAAAATCAATGTTTCTCTCAAATTATTTCTTCATCACTTGAAACAAAAACTCGTTTTTTTCTCCCAGCATTACTGAGAAATGATTGACATATAAATATTGTATATATTTACAGTCTACTACGTAATGTTTTGATACATGCACACATTGTGAAATGATTACCACAATCAGGCTAATCAATATATCCTTTCCCTCATATAGTTATGTGTGTGTGTCTGTGTGTAGTATTAACACTTGAGATCTAGTCTCTTAACAAATTTCAAATATGCAGTACCCTGTTAATTATAGTCACCAGGCTATACATGGGGTCTCCATAACTCATTCAACTTATAACGAAAGGTTTGCACCCTTTGACCCGCATCTCCCATTTTATCCACTCCCAGCCCCTGGCCAACACCATCTTATTCTCTGTTTTGCTATTTCAGATTCCCCACATAAGTGAGATCATACACTATTTATCCTTCCATGTCAAGTTTATTTTACTTAGCATAATGTCCCAGGTTTATCCATGTTTTTGTAAGTTGAAGGTTTTCTTTCTTTTTAAAGACTGAATAATACATATCATCCAAGTTGTCAAAAAAAGGGACAATATTTGGGTAAAAAAGAAATGCAGCTAAAGTTCTTTAGGCCACATTCTGGTTTTCCTACTATTTACCTTGACCTTGGGGTCTCCAATCAGTTAACATGTACTGTGTGACTCTCAAGGAGCCTCTGCTTTCTCTTTAATTTACTTCTCTGCTTGACCCTATCATCTGTTCCACCTGGAAGAGATGAGATCAGACTAGACATTAAATCAAAATTTTATTAGGCCTTAGGTGATAACAAAAAGGTAAAAACGAGAGAGGATAATTATCCATACAGGCTCAACCTGATTCATGCGGCAGGAGAATGAGATGTCCTTAAACGTGTCTGCCCCTGAGCAAACGTAAGCCTCATCTTCCTTGTTTCAACACCCTGTTTTAACATCCAACCTTTTCCTGGATGAATTATAAACTTCTGTGGCAACAGCATATACTGTTCAACATGAGTATGCTTTGATGAAACATGATGAACTCAAAATTTTTCCTAGTTATAAAAGTATCTTTACTATACATGAAGGTTAGTTTAAAGATCATGTACTTCAATAACAATGTAGAAGTATTGAAACAACTACCTAAAAATAGAGTATAATGGTCCCTGTGCTGAATGTGAAACAATAAACTGTGTGAAAGAATACAAAAATCATTTTTTTTAAAATACTGTTAAGAGTTTAGAATTATATCTTTCCATGTGATCATGTTGACTATAAGATGTTATAATTCTTACTTCAACTTTCTTTTCATGGATGTAAAAGATACATACAAGATGATATAATCTTCCCAGGGATCCGAAATGTATGAGGGATGAAACTAATGGGATGAAAATAAAACCAATGGTTTTGTGACTCAAAAATGGTCTCAATTCCCTATGGTTGATTCATGAACTAATGAAGGAAGAAGAATAGCAATACTAAAATTATTTTAAAAATAAACTGAAAGCAAGCTGTCACAATTTATAGGTGACATTCAAATAATTTGACTCATTTAACTTTCACAGAATTATTGATGAAAAACTCAAGGTCCTCACCAAGTATGCCATCATTACTACACAGTTTCATTTTGTTGGTTTGGTACTGCATGCTGTAATTTATCCATTTATTCGATAAATATCTAATGAGAACCTATTATTTATTACAAAATACTTAAAATATCCTATTAGATAAGTATGATTTTGTTACAAAATTAAAAATAGGATTAATGATGATAAACTTGATCAAGTTTATACAGCAGTGAGTGGCAGAATCAAGACTCAAACATATGTGCTTTTAACCACTTTTCAATATATTTTTGAGCCACAGTTCTAGTCTTTATACTTAACACAGTTTTTTCTCGGTATAAAATTCATGCATACCTTTGTACATAGGCTCGCAAAGCATATATTTTAAAATTACTGAAACACCAAAATATTTCCTGTTATTATTCATAAACCATATCATCAAAAATATGCTGCAATGACAAAATATTTTCTTACTAGGTGAGAAGATCAGATTTTTCTGTTGTTATTAAGCACTAGTCTGTCAATATAATGCAATTCACCTGTTATCTCTTTGTCTGCATGTTAAATACATTTGGGTAAACAAAACTTACAAGTGTCCACAGTTGCAGTTTTATTCTCTTAACCATTAAAGAACTATAGTGTTTCAAACCTGCAAACAACTTTTCCTCATGACTGATGTCACTACTATTTAGCCTTTTGAGGTTAGTATTTATTGATTTTGCTTTTACTTTGATTGGATCTTACCTACCTCGGTGCTTCAGTAAATTGAAACCTTCTGCAGTTCATGGAAGAAAGCTAAGAGCAAGGCTATGAGAAAATGTGCACTGACCTCAATTTGTTTCAGACTATATTGGTAAAATCACTGTCACTTTGTTGCAAAAGTGACCTTAACTGGATTTGTGTAAATGCAACCCGCAATATTGTAAATAGCCTGATGGAAGACTGGCCTTAAGAATTAAAATTCCTAGAAAATCAAAAATACAAATGTTTATGGCTGTTTTATAGAAATATTGCAACGTGTATTAACTTCCACACATCCATTAAATCAAGAATGTTTGTGACTATTTACTGTGTAATGGGCAATGTGTTTGCTGTAGGAGTTACAAAACAGAATATAATATGTGTTACAAAATAGCAAAGGATATACCCAAGTTAATTAAAAACTAAATGCATTTGAACAAATTATAAACATGGTGTGCACTTTGGGAGCACACATTAAAGGGTGACCATATAAATTCTGGTGCAAACTGGGGCTCTTTTGTGAGTATAGTGGGAATAATTATTGATAATTGTGCTGGAACAACCCGAATAAACAAACTGGATGTGAAAATTGGTAAAATGAACACACAGGACGGGTGGAGATGGCCTGAAACATCTAAATACCTGAAATTAAACTTGAAATGGAAGCTACTCAAAGAGACTTGGACAAAAAGGAAAGGACATTTTAGGTATATGATATGCACTGAAGAAGAAAAGGAATTGAGAAAGCTAGTGAAAACAGCAAAAGTCACAATGGCAGGTATGATGTGGGAGAATCTGAGGCAAAATTGTGAAGTTGACATTTGTTATGCAGTTTGATATTTATAGGATTCAAAGAAAACTTAGAGCACAGCGAAGTTGCCAAATGCTGCTCATCAGAATCACCTGGTATATTTTTAAAAATCCAGATGCCTAGGTTGTACACCATACTAAGCCTAAATGTTCAAGGGCAGAATTCAGACATTAGTGTGTTTGAAAGATCCCAGGTGATTCTAATTTGCATCCATGTTGGGGAACCAATGGCTAAAATCATTTCATAACCCATTTCAGGGCACCTGGCATCTTCTGAAAAATATCTTCAGAACAATGGCACGGTCCTTTTTTTATATTCTTCATTTCAATATGCCAAACTAGAATTTGAACACATCTACAGAGCCTATTTGTTCTGACTGCAGCACTTTGATTTTATTTATTTATTTGTGTGTTTGTTTGTTTGTCTGATTTCTTTTCCTGCCTACGGCACCTGGTCTTCCTAGGTGGTCTCCCATCCAAGTACTAACCAGGCCCAACCCTGCTTTGCTACCGAGAGCAGTAGGGATTGGGCATGTGTCAGGCTAGCATGGTCATAGATGTAACTGCAGTATTTTTAAAGAAAATATTTTGCATGAGACTGCCATCAACTTCATTCAAATCTCTGTTCAATATCACCTCTCTAGACAGATATACCCTGACCATCTCAATATATACACACACAGACACATACATACACACACACATATGTAATAGCTTAAATATATTTATCTTATTATTATTTATAACTATATGATATTTTATTATATATTTATTTGTTTAACTATTTACTTTTTGCCACACACATTATTAAAATATTAAGTCACCAACACCAGGCATATCACAGACAGGCTTATTTTCATATCTTTAGCACCTAAACAGTCTCTGGCACATAATAGGTACTCAATAAATGCTTGCTTAATGAATGAATTATTATGAAAGTAAGGGTAGATAAAATAATTATCCTGGAGACTTGGTGTAATTAGAATGTTCTTACTTAAAAAAGAGAGACAAATTTCATCAAGGTTAATGTTATAGTCTATCGTTTTTCTGTTTTACATTTGAAACCGATGTGAGGAAATAAACTTTGTTTTCTTCCTTTCAAAGGATTATGCTAAAAACAATGAAACTAGAAGTTACAGAGATAATTAAGAACCTTTTGCTAAATTTGCCAAATTTGTGGTGCATTGTTCATTTTTACAAAAAATCAACTAAACTAAAACCTAGATGACGCACAAGTGATGTCTCCTCTCCCCACGAAATCTGACATTTTGAATCGATGTGACCATTTACTACAATTTTTTGATGATTATAATTCCATTTATCTAAGGCTTCCAGGTATTAAAAACACAACAGTTTCTGTAGCAATAAATGAAAATTAAAAGAATCAGATGGATAAAGATCCAGTTTTCATCATTTAACATTTTTCTCCAGTTACTAATTCGGATACTTTGAGATCAGTTGACTAACTCATTCCAGTTTGCCCAAGATTTTTCCAGATTTAGCACTCCGAATCCCATGTCCAGTGAAATTTCTCAGTTCTGAGAAAACTGGAATATTTGATCACCTTAATACTTAACACATGATAGATGAAAATACGAACAAAGTGGACATTTTTCAGATGGCATCAATTTGTTTGCCTTACCTCTATGAGTAGACACTTCGATTTGGAAAGCTCTGACTTCATGAGCCCTCTTGATAATTTGACCCCATAAGTCCAGAAATAATTTAATTTGTTGGTGTATCTTTAAATATTGGTAGTATCATTTAAATGCAAATATTTCAACTTGGAATGTTAAAGTATTCTATTTAATTTCATAAAATGCTATCATAAGAAGAGAAAAGTAGCATATTTACATAAATATTTTTATTTACATGTGAAGAAATTAGAAATTTTCTGTCAGGTTAAGATATAAAAAGGGGGCTCTGAACAGAGAATTAGACGCAAACCGACAGCCCCAGGCAGGGTAGTCACCCTTCGCCATGTTACTTCAGTAAATCTGTTAAGAACCACAATGATCAGAATAGTTTTGAAAATGCTTTAAGTCGCCTCACTTATTGAAGTTAATTTTTACCTTGTATTTTGCCATTGCTATTTTTTAATGTTTTAAAATGATGTGAAGAAAAATGAGTATAAATTAGTTTAAAATTTTAAAAAAATATACAAATATGTATATGTATATGTACGTATGAATAAATTATTTACTTTATATCTTTACCGTCACTCCCAAACCTCATGTGATAATTCTGTATGCCACATACGAACACTGGTTTCTCCGAAACAACTACTGAATCACCATCTCTAGAGATCAACTTCTGCCAAGCATTACGGTGGACCTACTCCAAAAGCGAAAACTACTTCCTAGTAATAAACAGCTCAGGTCCGCACGGCTTTATAATCCTTTTCAGAACAAGGAAAACAGGCATCTTTCTTCTCTCCTCAGACTTTTTCCATCTTTCCTTTTCATTCCTGAGGCCCAAGCTTCACAGACTTCATTAGGTATACCTAATTCCACTAAATATTTGGTAAACTTTTAAATTAAGTTTTATGGTAGAGTTTTGGAAGAAATATGAAATTAGAGAAGAAATGAATACCTTTTCTACTGTGGAAAAAGTAGAATGTTGGAGAATACAATAACAATATTATTTGCTTTAAAATAGAAGTCTAGTGGATCTGTAAGCCCAAATTACTTAAAATATCAGTTTTGAAAATATATTTATTGGTGTTCATATTAGCTGTCAATCTTTAAAATATAGTTTCACCTAACTCAACATGTATAGAACTTGAAAATCATCATTCTCATCCTTATAGGAAAACAAAGAACAAACAAAAAGAAAAAAGCAGAACACTAAAAATATTCTATTCTTATTAGAAATTTCACAGAATTGACGTCGCAGGGCAAACTTTTGTCATAAAAACTGGAAAGTAGACACAGAGAATCACAGTTTACCTTGAGTAGAAGCAGCTCAGGAATAAAAGCAGCTCCGAAGCAGAAGCCAGTAGCTGCAGTCAGCATCACGGGGACACTTTTAACCTGTAATGGACAAATAGGAGGTTCAGTGTAGATTACTTCCAGAGTTAAAACCCCTGATGGGATGCAGCCTTAAAGGAGTCACTACACTGTTGTGTGTTTTACCTCCAGGAGTCCTACCAGATTTTTAATCTGAATGCTGGGGGAAAAAAAAAAAAAAATCCTGGTGTTTTCAGGGAAAGGGAGAAATAACTATTTTCATATAGGCTCAGAGTTCTCTCTTATCCTTATCAAGGCCTGCCCTCAAGGAAAAAGGAAGTGCCCAATTCTAACACCTTCTAGCTTTGACTTAGGAAAAGATAAATATCAAACTCGAGCTCACCAAAAAACAGATTTAATCATAGGAATACAGAACATTTCTCACCAAAAAACAGATTTAATCATAGGAATATAGAACATTTCCTCTACCCTCGTGCCTTATGACTACAATAGGGCTTCTGTATAACAGCAGGGTATTAGGACTAAAAGGATTGTAAACTTCAGGCTCTATTTAAGGTGTCTCTGGGAAAACCTGAAGACAAAAGGGGAAAAAAAAAACAAGGTTACTACAGGGAATTTTAGACTCTGATAGCACAGCTATAACAAACAGTAAATTCACCCAAACTCTGAGCCAGAAAAACATAAATATCTCACTAAAGTTTGTCTATCTTGATTCTGTTTACCAAATACAGCATGTTAGGTATTAAACAAAAATTAAAAAGATATACTAAAAGGCAAAAAAATCAGTCTGAATATTTAAAAAATTTTAAAGTATATCTAAGATAGGAGAGAATATAGAATATAAAATGTTCAATTAGAATCAAAAAAGGCAAGAAAAGAGATGTTATACATAGATACACACAAACACACAAACACACACACATACACACATACATACATACATATAGCAATGAATGAAAAACAATTGCAAACGTAGATGTTAATCCAAGTATATTATAATCACTTTAAATGTGAATGGTCTAAATACGCCAAATGAAAGACAGAGACTGTGAGAAGGGGTAAAAACATAAAACCCAGTTATATGTTGTCAACCTGAAACCGACATTAAATATAAAGACATAGAGATTGAAAGTTAAGGGATGAAGAAGTTACATTATGCTATCACTAATTAAGAAAGTGACTATCTATATTAATTTCAGACAAAAAAAAACTTTAAGTCACAGAAAATTATTGGTGTAAAGAGGGATACTGCATAATGATAAAGGAGTTAACTATCCAAGAAGACCTCACAATCCTTAATATGTGTGTCCTAATGACAGAAAGGCAAAATACATGACGCAAAAATTGATGGAAATACATGGAGAAAGAAATAAATCCACTATCATAGTTGGAGACTTTGCACCCTTTTATTAGTAATTGACAGATCCAGGAGGCAGAAAATCATTAAGGATATAGTTGAACTGAACAGCACCATCTATCAACTGGATATAATTGACATTTATAAAATACGTTACTCAACAATGCCAGAATACAGATTATTCCAAAGTTCACATGAAAAATTCACCAGTACAGATCATATTCCTGGTCATTAAACACATCTGATCAAATTTAAAAGAAGAGACATCACACAATGTATGTACTCAGAAATTAGAAAATAACAGAATGATAGCTTAGAAAACCCCCCAAATATGTAACTATAAAACTATAACTTCTAAACTACAAGAAGCACAAAATATTTTTTAATATTTTGGATGAAATGAAAATGAAAATGCAATCTATGAAAATTTGTGCAATACATTAAAAGCAATGCTTAGCAGTAAATCCATAGCATGAGATCCATATACTGGGAAATAAGAAAGATCTAATGTTAATAAGCAAAGTTTCTACTTTGGAAACAAGAAAAAAAAAAGAGTAAATTGATTCCAAAGGAAGCATAATAGAAAGAAGAACCTTGAGCAGAAAACAATAAAATTGAAAACAGGCTCAGAATAGAGAAAATAAATGAGACAAAAAGCTGGTTCTTCAAAAATGAACAATAAAACTGATAACCACCTAGTAAACCTAACCAATAAAAAGGAGGTAAGATACAAATTACTGACCTTAGAAAAGAAAGAGGGATGAGCTATCACTAGTAAAACCATGGACATTAAAGATTAACAAAAATACTATGAACAACTCCATGCCCACAAATTTAATAACTTAGATAAAATACAGAATTCTTTAAAAGAAGAACTCAATTAGAATTCATAAAAGATAAATAAATAATATGAATAGACCAATAATCATTTAAAACTGAATCAGCCAATAACCTTCCAAAATAAGAAAATAAGGGGTCTAGATGTTTTTTTATCTTGAATTTTACAGAAAAGTTAAGGAGCAATTATATTCATTTTCTATAACCTGATTTGGGAAATAGAAGAAGAGAGAACATTTTCTAGTTAATTCTATGAGGTCGGCATTGCCCTAATACCAAAGCCACAGAAAAAAAGAAAAAGAAAACCACAATATCTCTCATAAACATAGTTGAAAAAAATCTACAACAAAATAATAGCAAATCAAATTCACAATTTATTAAAAAGTATACATGCCATGATCAAGTGGGATTTATTCTGGATATGCAAGGCAGATTCATATTTAAAAAAATCAATTAATGTAATCTATCATATTGACTGGCTAAAGGAGAAGCATCATATGATCATACAGTGCAGAAAATGCACTGGACAAAATATAATATCCATTCATTTTAAAAACTCTCAGAAAACTAGGAATAAAGGGAACTTCATCAACTTGGATATCTCCAAAATCCTACAGCTAACATATTTAATGGCAAGAAACTAGAAGCTTTCCCACTAAGAACAGAAACAAATCAAGGATTTCCTAGCTTACTATTCCTTTTCAGCAATGTACTGAAAGTCCTAGCTAATACAATTATGCAAGAAATTGAATAAAACATTGGTAAGAAGGAAACAAAACTGTCTGTTTGCCAATGACATGATTACCAATGTAGAAATCCAAAATAATTGACAAAAAAACTCCTGGAACATTATAATAGGTACTTATTGCAAGGTTGCAGGATACAAGGTTAATATAAATCATGACGAGGTTACTATAAATCAAGAGCTTTCCTACAATCCAGAAATGAGCAATGGCGTCTGAAATAAAAAACACAACACCACTTGCATGACCCCACCCCAACAGATAAATACTTAGGTAAAAATCCAACAAAATATATACAAGATGAACTGAGAGAAACTACAAACTTTGATGGAAGAATCTAAATAAATGAAAGGTGTTCCATGTTCATGGATTTGAAGACCCAATATTGTTTAAAGTGTCAATTATACACAAATTCATTTATAGATTTAATTCCATCCTAATAAAATTATCAGCAAGTTATTTCGTGGATACCAACAAACTGATTTTAAAGTTTATGTAGACAATATTCAAAAACAAATTCAGAAGGTGGAACTACTCAACTATAAGACTAACTATACACCTTTCAGTCAACAAGACAAGGTGGTATTAATGAGAATAGACAAAAAAACTAATGAAATGAAATAGTAACCTAGATCAGACCCACACAACTAGGAATCTGATCCACAACATAAGAGTGAAAGAAATCCAATGGAGAAAGGATCTTTTTCCACAAGTGGTGCTTAAACAACTGGATATCCACACATAAAAATGTGAATGTAGACACAAACTGAACACCTTTCATGAAAATTAACTCAACATAGAACAGAATTAAATGTAAGTGAAAAACTATAAAACTTCTACAAGGTTTTTTTTGTTTTGTTTTTTTTTTGTTTTTTTTTTTTGTTTTTTTTTTTTTATTAACATATGGAGAACATAATGAGTAAAATCTATATAACCTTATTTGGCAAAATGTTTTTAGATACAACACAAAGGCACAATTCATGAAAGAAAAAATTGCTAAATTGGACTTTATTAAAATGTAAAACTGCTGTTCTGTGAAAGACACTGTTAAGAGAATTAAAAGACAAGCCAAAATTGGAAGAAAATATTTGCAAAACATATATCTGTTTTTATTGACTATGGTGAGGAAGAGATTAAGATGTAGTTATCTCTTACTTTAGTTAAAAAATAAGTTAAAAAGTAAAAGTATTCAGAAGTTATAAGCAGGGTATTCTATGTGATATTTTATCTTCCACACAGGCTAACAAAAAAGTACAACACAGAATTCAAATCAACAATATTTTATTAGTTTTATTTTTGCTTTCTATTTTTATTTTGAATTCAGTAACAATATAAATTGCTTAATAAATAATTCAGGAGTACTATAAACTTGTTTCGTGTTTGTTACAGAAATATTTTATTTAAGTGTCAAAAAGTGATGAGCAGAAGTAGTAGTTGCAATGGCAAAAATGATGAGGTCTGATGGAAGGGAGCAAAGATTCTAAGACTTTATCCAAGGTGAAATGGTTGAATGGAATTTAGAATCTGCAGAAAAATGTAAAGGATGCAAAATGGAATGTAACTTAAGAATTTAGTGACAGAGACATACATTCGAATGTATATAATTAATTCATCAGCAATTTTAAAAAATGACTTTACTTAAACTTTATTTGTATTTGCAAAAAGTTCTATGCATATTACTACTGCCATAATTGCATTTAAAATTCAATGGTTTTATTGTAAATTTGCCACTTTTGAACTTGTATATTCACATACAAATAAAACTGTGAAGACTAAAAAAAACCAATAAAAGCACACATTTCCTATTGTATATTCTAATTTTCCATGACAAAGGATTTTAGTCTGCTTTTAATCTTAAGATTTTCACCTTTACTTTTATTTTCTTTGACCTTTTATATAAGATGGAACTCTAGTATCTCAAATCAAGTTATGTTAATCAACTAAAATCAGATTATGTCTCACTGAAAGGAATATGATTGATGTAATATGACAAGGGCACCCAAATATGACATGTCAGCTTTGAAATATTAAAAGTTTTGGTGGATAAAAACAAAAATAAAATACCTGTTTTTAAGGGCTTAGAAAGAAAAAAATTTATATTTCACAATCAAAGCTGAGATTCAATTAGATTTTATTAATTACCACATTCATAAGCAAATAGATTACAATATTTCTAAGATATATAGTAAATGTAAAATTAACTTTTTCATTAAAATACTTTTCATCTAAGTTTCATTTTTAAGAAAAATATTCGAAGAAAATTAAATTGAGAGCAAATAATCTACGAAACAAATTAACAATTAGCTATAAAGTATTTTAATTAAATATATGCTGAGATAAAGTCCTCATACTTGATTTTCTGAACATCACTTGTTTCTAGTCTTATTCTGCAATGTCCTTTACTTTACGAATTGCATGCTAAAATAAACATTTATAGAAATTACACAATCATTTGAAGGACAAATAACGCATTTTTAAAGTAACAGATAACATGGTTTTAATTACTTTAGAAAACTGAAGTTTTAAAAATTCTCTAATTGTGAGGTTTTGTTTTAAATGTTTATGTGTATATACATGTATTTATGTGTAATATGTATTTATTTCCTCATATGTTCTAATCTCGATCCTAGAATTTAGTCTCTTTTTCTTCACCCCCTCTCTGCCTTAACCATTCTGCATACTTCAAAGATATAAGAATGTGAATAGAGTTTTAGAATCATTTAATTTGCACAGTCTCATAATATTTCACATAAAGAATTCCTGGAAGAATGACTTGCCCATAGTTATATAGCTAGCCAAAATGATTATCTATTCCAACTTTTACTATTTCAAATGTACCTGATCTTATTCTGAATTACTGATGCATGATCATCTTTTCACCTTATCTATACATACACACACCCACATGTAAGTGTCAAGATGTAATCTAAGAAACCTGGCACCTATGACTATGCTTCAGTTATATCTAGAAATGTACAGGAAGGTATAAATGCAACAGTATACATATTGTTAGTTTACGATTAACAAAGCATTAGGTAACATGAAAACAGACAATGCACTCTTGTAATAAGCCAAAGCTGGCACATCTATATTCTTATGCTGTGCTGAATAAAAGAGAAGACAAAGCCATTAAATCTATATTGTAATGATGTTTTTATTTCCTCTTTTGTGGAAGATTACTATAATATATTTAGCCAGGTGACTTTTCAGAAATTCTCTCTATAATATAACAATAATAATAATGATGATACTACAGTTTTATAGAGTATTTGTCTTATAAGATGCTCTGTGTTTTTGTATACGCTGCCTCATTCATTCTAACAATGTTTCCGTGAAGAAAGTGATATTGGGCACTATCTTCCCCATTTGCCGTACAGGTAAAGGTAGCCAAGTGAAGCTAAATGACTTAAAGGGTCATTTGCAAAACTTAAGTTAGAATCTAGGCCTACAGATTCTCAGTATTTTCTCCTTTTTAAGAATTATTCATTTTATTTCATGTTTTCTACTAATAGGTTGCTATATCTTGCAAACAAAGAAACAGGATGCCAAGTTAAATTAGAATTTCAAATTTAAAAATAAACATTAATTTAGTAAAAGTGTATGTTTGCAATATTTAGAAGATACACAGAAAAAAATGTTGTTTATGTGAAATCTCTGTAATTTTTCTGAAAATTCTATCTGATAACCAGAACATGTGAAAACAACTACATGATTGAATCAGTGACACAAAAAGAAAGGATAAATTGGACTGTTCCAAAATAAAAATGTTTGTCCTGCAAAAATATTCCCAAAGAAGTGAAAAAATAATCCACAGACTAGGAGAAAATATCTATCTGCAAATCATATATCCAATAAAGGAGTTTTATCCACAATATAAAAAGAACCCTTACAACTTAATTATATAAAGATATAAAATGCACTTTAAATTTTGAGTTTAAATTATTTAAAAAATTATTTTAATAGTTATTTCACTAAAAAAAGATATTTAATGATCAATTAGCATCTGAAAAGATGCTCAATATTATTAAAAATTTTAAATCAAAACCATATTAGATACCACTTCACATAAGAATAACTATACTTTTTTTTAAAAGTGTTGGCAAGATATTTAAAAATTAGAACACTCGTACATTGCTGATCGAACTGTAAACTGGTACAGTATTATTAAAATGCTTTACAGTTTCTCAAATGTTAAATATAGAGTTATTGTATAATCAAGTCCTATTGATATGCCCATGAAAAACAAAAATATATACCCACAAAAGTTGTGCTACTTGTACATCTAGAAGAACATTATTCAAAATGGCCTAATATTGGAAACAATCAAATGTCCATTCGTTGATGAATACACAGAACAACATTGCCATTTGGCAATAAAAAAGAATGATGTATCAATACTACTACAAAGTGGATAAACCTGGGAAATATGGTAACATAAGCCAGTCACAAAAGACTCCATATTATGTAAAACTCTTTATATGAAATGTCAAGAACAGTCAAATGTATCATGCAGAAAGATGAGCTATTGCCTAGGACTAGAGCATGGGGAGACAGGAGGAAGGGAATGACTGTTAGAGGGCAGAAGTGTCTTCTTGGGGTGATCAAATGTTCTAAACTTCAACTGTAGTGATGGTTTCACAATTCTCTGAATGTACTAAAATAGAATTAAATTGAATTAAATATTATAAATGGGCAAAGTTTATGAAATGTGAACTATAATAAAACAGTAAACATTTTTAAAAATAGCTAAATGATTTTTAAACAAACAGAGAATCTCTTCTCTGATTTTGGTAAGGACAATTTAGTTGTAATAATCATCTGCCTCTAATTATTATAAAGAAGATCCCTAGTATCATAAGGAAGTTTTTAAAGGGAAGTATATATGGGTTAGTGGATGGTTAGAAGGATAGACAGACTGATATAAATGTGATTAAATGAGTATGGTAAAATATTATTTGTAGAATCTGGATAGTAGATATACTACTGTTCACTGTAAAATTACTTTGATTCTGTTGTATCTTAGAAATTTTTATAATAAAAATTATCTCTAGAAGATATTAAAAAGTATTTAAAAGTAGGTTTTCTCACTGGTCTTATTTACTTATCTGAATAATATTGAAAAGTAAAGAAAAATATTATTTGAAGCGATCTGGAGAAAGATTGTAATTTTACAAACTTACATAAGTCATTTTACTTTTGAATGGGTGAACACACCTGTCAATTTGTTCAGGACATTTCCAATTTATTACTATAAATTTGGCATGTTTATGAATAGTGCCATCTTTATTCTTATTTAATCTTCTAATTTGAAATTTACAAAGCGAAAAGTTAGAATTACATGGATGCTAAGAATTCATCGAATCTTAAAATTGATGTTTACAATTGTCATTCTCTATAGTTTCAAAAACTGAAGACAAATCTAATGCCTACTCCATCCAGTTTTAATTAAACTTTTGCATATTATTTTCTTTTAAGTAAATAAATTCAAATTGAATTAAGATATAATGCTTTGAAACACTAACATATCCAATTTTGTTCTGAGTTAGTATTTATTTACGAGTTAAAGCAGCATAAATAAAATGGTATGGAACAATGACTGGTCACAAGACACATGCTTAAGTTGTAAAGAACAAATGAAAAGTAGATGATTCTATGATCTTTTATTATATTATAAAGGGAATTGCTAACTAAGTGCAGTATATTGAATTGAGTTTCCAAAAAAAAATTATGTAGAAGTCCTGACCATGACACCTGTGAATGTAATCTTATTTATAAATAAGACCACAGCAAATAAAACTAGTTAAAATTACAATGAGGTCCTAACAGATTAGTGTGGACCCTAACAAAACATGACTTGTATTCTTATAAGATAGGCATAAAGACACACAGGAACTAACGCCATGTGAAGACAGAAGTAGAAATTAGAGCGATGTGTCTACAACACAAGAACACTAAAGATTATCAGCAACCATCAGAAACTAGGAGAGAGGCTTTGTATAGATATTCCTTCAAAACTCAGAGGACTTGGCCTTAGTGACATCTAGCCTCCAGACCTGTGGTTTTAAGCCACCATGTTTGTGTCAATTTGTTACAGCAGTCTTAAGAAAAGATACACACATACATAAATATATATGTACATGATTACTATCTGAATTGAAAACTAAGTCCAAAAGAAAACTTATCTGTGCAGAGCAAGTACGTTGTCAATTAAAAGGTGTGATGCTTCAAATACACAAACCCTGACATAATGTTCAAATCTAACAGGAAATGGCTGACATTATATTTTCTTTTAAATATGTTTACATTAAAATATCTAAAATGCATCGAATAGAAAAAATAAAGGTAATTTAGACAAAAAAAAATTCAAGGAGATGACTTTCAAAGCTCATGATTATATCTGAAACATGAAAACAGTTTAGCACAATATATAATAGTTTCATCAGTTTCATTTTGAAGGCTGCTGAAGATAGATGTAACCAGAAAAGAATAAAAGAGCAAACTAACACCAATATGTTTTCAATCTTGATATTATTTATCTAAATTTTCCAGTGACAATGTTAAAGAATCTGATATAAAGACTCAAGAAATATTTATTCAATGATTGATACATAATGATAAATGATGCAAAGCCACCATATTCGTATTAAAATTATTAATCCTTATTATGGCCATAAAAAAAGAAAATCTTATCATAATAAACTTTTGTGAATGACATCCTTTTATAGAAACCATATTTCCTAGCATTAAAAAAAAAATTAAAGTCAACCTAATTTTAAACCTACTAAAATTCAGGTTTGTTTTCTGCTTTTAAACATCCCATCCAAGTGGTCTAACTTTTTGAAAAACTACTTGTCATTTCAAACTAACATGGAAAAAAAACACATTTGAAAAAGCATTTTCCATTATACTGAAAATTAATGGCCTTTTGTTTTCAAAAATAAATATTTTATAAATATGGATTAGAGAATGCTCAATAACTGGTAAATTGCATTATTTCATTTGCAAGCAAGATCAAATTTCTTAATTTCTTAATATAATTCCATCATACCTTACAGACATTTATATATTAACACACTCAAACACATACTGTAGATAACATTTCTCTATATAAATCTGTATGTAAATATATGTTTGAACATATATGTATGTGTGTGATACACGTGCGCGCGTGTGTGTAATGTCTATCTAAATGTTCTTTTTTTCAGTGGATACAGTTATTTCGATACATTGGCAATTGGCAACTACTAAAACAGCTTTAGAGCATTTTTAATAAATGTTTTCAATTTTTAATAATTTATCCTCCAATTACATCTTTTGTAGGTATATTTCTCAAAAGTAGAGACTAGAGAAACTAGTTGGAAAAATGTAAATCCATAGATATCATGTTAAAACCAATCATAGGCATACTGTGAACTGGTGTTAAGTTATACACCAGGCCAGCTTCAGAAATGACGATCAAACTGTGTAGGGATAACTGAAACCAGTAACAGAGTAAACACTGTGTTAGGATAATAGGGTGCTGACAGGGAGGATGCCTTCCAGCTGAATCATTTTTCCATTCCTGGAAGATTTTGAAATGGAGAATTAAGCATTATCCACCTCGGGGTTACTCAGTCAGAATGTATTTCTGCAGATGAGCTTGCTGATATAACACAGAAACGCACGGTGATGAGTCCTATAGAGTCTCAGTGCTCGCAGGCATGAGTCCTGCACACTGAACAGACTGGGTCAATGCTGCATCCCCAGTTTTCTCCAGACAACGACAAATAGAAACACCAGGTAGCTGTAGAACAATACTTGATGGGAAAATAAGCCAAGCATTATACTGTGGTGTCTTATGACACAATTGAGAAATGAATCCCTTAGGGGGACTGCAGAGAAATTCATAAATATGTAAAACAGTTAAGTTTTCGGAAAGTATATTACTTGTAGGATTAGATTTAGAAATGGGCAGGCTATAGCTTTCTTATATGTAAGAGCTTTGTGACTAAAAATAAGACTTTTGATAAATAGCACACACATAATGGCAAATGCCATATCACAAGATATATAATCTATGAAATGGCATTTAACCAGTGTACTTTTAACACTGGTTATTATCAGTTCATCCAAGTCCGACAAGTTAAAAATTTCTTTTCTTCAATTAAACTATCATACAGGGAAATTCCTACTAATTCATGTGTGTTTTTTCATTTGGAGGATGTTTTATGTTGAATTTTTAATCCAAGGCTAACTTCCCACAGCTTTCAGTACACGAAGAACATCCTTGCTCTAGTCTATAATACAAGTGTTCCCAGACAAGGCAGATGATTCCAGCTTTTTCATGCAAAACATGTAACAGATGATTATTTATTCCACTGCCTCAAATCATATTAAATATTCCAAAGTGAAATGTAAATGGTTTTAAATGTTTTAAGAATTATGCACCCCCCAAATCCATGCACAAATAAGATTTACCCATATCCATGAACATCATTTGCTTCCACTATTTTTACTATATAATTCTGAAAATGAACTCTCTTCAGCTACAAAATAACAAAACAAATACATGTGTAAATACTTAATCTATTCAACTATGCTGTATCGAGTTGGGCCTAACACTTGCAATAGGTATTACAGTGTTTTGAGGATAATAGGTATTCTGAAAGTATTGGCTGAAGTATTCAAGTTAACCACACAGAAGTGCTTTAAATAAAATTTAAAAAAATAGTTGATGATTTATATAAATGAGCACGATGCGGTGTGGTTGAGCTGTATTGTACAGAAGTATCGCTATACAGCAGATATTAACTAAATATAAATGCCAAAAGATTCTTTAGATTTCTTTATACTAACACAAATGAAGCAGCACACGTTTTCTTTTTAAAAATATAAGTTCTATGAATGCACTTTGTAAATTAGAAAAAATATAAATGATTCTGAAATATCTTGGCAACTTACTAATATTTTTTCTCAATAACAAAAGATTTGAAATTATTAATTTTCTCATTAAAATGTCTATAAATGATAAAATATAAAATAAAATTTAACAGGGCATACATGTCATAAACAAAGCTTAAAGTCAATTAATTATTAAAATATTAAAATTATAAATATCAATTAAAATAATATAAATAAGCAAACAATAAAGAGGATAAGAATATGCTTAATCAAATAATTTGAATATTAAGAAACTGGTGAAGATTAAGAAACTGGTGAATGTCTAAAATTAAAATAGTGTAATAAAATAACTGTAGGCATTCAAAATTTTTACTTAAACTTCCTGAGAAATGATACAAGAATATATGTGCCAGAATCTGTTCACATTTCAATCAGACTCCTCTGGTGTCCCCCTTGACTTGGTCTTCTAGCCTTCCCAATACACGGCTGAACTGTACTTTTCTACTTACTTGCAACTAGGGGAGGCCATGTAACTAGTTCTGGCCAATGGTCTGTAAAAATCACGGTTATGGTAGAGTGACAGTATAGCTCCTGTGGCAAAGTGATTAACTGAGAGTTTAGGATTCTCGAGCAAGTTCCTCACTGTAAAAATGAAAGGGCCAGGTCTCCCAACTGTTTCATCTACATGATGCTTGGTCTCCCATAGACCGTATCTCAAGGTGCCTATGTGGAGTAATGCTAGCTACCAAACCATGCTAGAGTCATAGGATAAGGGAATACTATAATTTTGTTATATTTAATCATTAAGTTTCGAGGTTGCTGTTTAGTTACCACACAATAATCTAGCCTCACCTGATCAATCCATTGGTATTAGGTAATTGTGATAGGTCTAATCCATCTTCAGGTAAAGACATGTATTTTTCACATATTGAACAATTTCTAAAAATAATAACAAGAGTTCAGCACTATTTGATGGTGCAATCTTATCCTATTTAAGAGTATTGTGAAATATTACTATTTTGTCTACGGCCATGTCACTCTGAACGTGCCTGATCTCGTCTGATGTCAGAAGCTAAGCAGGGTCGGGCCTGGTTAGTACTACTAAGATGGGAGATCACCTAGGAAGACCAAGTGCTATAGGCATTAAAAAAAAAAAGAAAGAAATATTACTATTTAAAGTAATAAAGAGTCGCTAACTAGATCACATAATAAGGTATTCAAAACAATTAAAAGATTTACAAGAGAAATAGACACATATACAATTTTTTGAAGTTATTACACAACATATGCCTCATCCTATCTGCTCACCTAAAAACTAAAATAATTAAGAAGAAAAATGAGAAGATAAATAATGATTTAATAGATCCAGCTTTGATAAGTATGTATACCTATGCAAGTTACATAGTTGTACATACTTATAAAATACGTTACATATAATATACTTATAAGTATGTATATACTTATTATATATTATTATTATATGTAATGTATATATCCTGGTTATTGCCAATCACAATTTTATAGCAAAAACTTAGAACAAAAAGCTAAAAACTAAATAGTATCTAGAAGAATTTGTACAAGGAGAAATTATTTAGAACAAGAAACAGACATGAAGGTCATTTCTTCATGCTCACTGACTGATGGCCTGCTTTTGAAGAGCTTTGCTGCAAATCAAGAAAAAATGTTATAAAGAAATCACAGGAGTGTAATGAATTATATTTAGAATGTAAGGAAAAATGATGTATTCCAGCTCATGAAAGAATTCATTTGAAAGTAAACCTTAATACAGAAAGTCAAAATGCCTATAATACTAATCTTGTCTATTGGTATCCTTGAAGAGATAAAATTAGGAAATGGGGAAGGAGAAGTTATATATTTACATTAAGTCCCTGTCGTACATGATAAAATCTCTTAAAATATTTGGTTAGTAACTCAATAAAAAGTATTTTGCAACTATATGTTACACAGAGGCTCTACCCATGACCCTGTCCAGATTCCTGAGGATCTAATATAAGAATATTGTTCTTGTGCATTAAATTTAATGTCCTAATAATTGTTTTTTGCGTGTTACCATTTCAAATATCAATTGTCAAATTAATGTTTAAGAAAATATAGAAATGTCTTACATTGTAGTATTCTAATATAGTTAAAAAATTAAAATAATTTTGAAAGACTAACAATGCCAATAAAATAATAAAGATGCACTGGTAATTGAAGTCAAGTTTATTTAGGAGCTATAATATCATGGCCCAAAAATCTCTGGATCCCAGAATTATTACTAGAATAAATTCATATCCAAAGGGACAGTATGTATGAGCCCCTATGAGAGCATGTGTTTATATCTGTATGTGCCTGTTTATAAGTGTGTGTGTGTGTGTGTGTGTGTGTGTGTTTGGGGGGTACCATATATAAACATTTTATGGTATATTATTTTATATTATCAAATTGTCAGTTTTAATTCATTTGTGTGAGGTACTAGAATTCACTGGAGGAAAAGGTCACAGACAAACTATTTACCAAGCCATAACTAACAACAACAACAAAAATTTACAAATTACCTCTGATAAGGACTATATTTTTAAAGTACTTTTTTAATAAAGGACTCACTCTACTACATACATATGTGTACATGTTTGTGAAAAGAATAAAACTAATAAAATGAGAAAAATTTAAAAGAATATGCCAAAGAAAAGGTAAAAAAAAAAAATGTCCTTCCACTTCCCAAAATGGTAGTATTTCATTTTCCTGGAAAGCCAAATGAACACGAAGGCAAGTCAGAAAGGAATACCTACCAGGACAAATATTTTAAATTGCGTTCTTTTTACCTACCTCACTGATGACCTAGTGGGGTTTAACAAAAACCTTGGTCTTTTATCAACTTTGACATTGATCTAATGATGGATACATGAAGGAATAGAACTTATCTCTAAAATGTACATCGTGCAAGGAAAAAAATTAGTGTATCGAGAAACCTATAATGGGGAAATTAAAACCTAAGGGTACTACAAGTCATCTTGCATTGCATCCTACTCATTAGCAATCTCAAGTTTAAATAAAGGTTATCTCAGTATCAGACCAGCAGAAATACCATAATATTTAGAACCTGAAGGATTGGATCTCTGAATTGTGAATCCTGAGTCTGTAACTTTAAAATGTACATATAATTTATTTGTTTTGAGCTTCATTTATAACCTTTGTAAAACAGTTACATTTAATTATCTGATGTAGTCTTCGCCCATGCCACCCTGAACAGGCCGATCCCATCTGACCTCAGAAACTAAGCAGGGTCAGGCCTGATTAGTACTTGGATGGGAGACTAGCTAGGAAGACTTGGTACTGTAGGCATAAAAAATAAATAAATTTTTTTAAAAAATTAAAATAATATATACATATGATGCAAAGTTAAAGATATAAGGGTCTGAGATGTATACACATATCTTCTAGCACAGACTCTTTCCCCTGATAACTACTTAAAAATGAAAGTCACATTGTTATGATTATCACTGAAAAACGATATTATTCTCTGGTTTATTGTTATTCTTCAAATAATAAACAAACATCTTAATATTCCACAAAAGCCCTTTGGGATGGGGAATATATAATTTTATAAACTGATTTAAGGGCTGGAATTGAGAAACTAAATTACCCCGTAACAATTCATTCATCTCTGCAAATGGGATCTGAGGCCTGGGATGTGAACAACCAATGATGGACAGAATTTCAGGGTCCACGAAGCATAAGGAAAAAGAAGTCACAATTCAACTTCAATTATGCCGACTTCCCTAACAATTTGAAATGGATGTCTTATGGCAATAAATGAAGATGGCAGAAGAGCACTTTTCTTTTCCTTGGAGAGTAATGAGAAAGTCCGAGATAAAACATGAGAAAAATTGTAGATGTTTAAATGAATGATGTTCTTAAAGCTTTAAGTGTGACTTTCTTATCATTTTTGTGTTTTCACATGACTCAACAGGTCATTCAGCTTATTTTGAATGTTTATACCAAGGTTTAATATTTTAGTAAGATGAAATAATTGCTAGTGCTATTAAAGTGCCTGCTAACAAAATATTTCCTTTTATAAGCATTCAGATGTGTTACTGTAATCACAGCTATTTTATATACTTTAAGGTACTAGCCCTATCAAATAAATTTGAACATTATGTGTCGATTTCTACTATGAGATCCAGTTTATGACATATTGTTTTATCATCTATCTTTCATATGAATGGTTCCCATTGTCTGGATCTTTACAAAAGAAAAAGGAAAATCAAATCTCTCTAATAAAACAACAACAAAAAAGAAATTGTGGTCTAACTTTTGCATTTACAGACTGGTGTTTTTATTTTCTATTTTTTTATCCTCTATAATTATAAAATAGTAAGTAATAGTAGTATTCCGGTAATCTTAAGATTCTATGACCCAAGGCTTTTAATGCACAGATATTCAACAAGCAGTGCATAAAACCATGACAATACAGGGCAAACTGAAATGAAACAACGTAACAGGAGTAAAATCCAGAACATTCACAGGGTACATTTTGTCATTCATTTCCACTTATTTCTGTGTATGGTAAGCAAATTAATTAAATAGATAAAAACCCCTGACCTTCTCCTCTTTATCTCTCTTAATTTTTATTTTACTATCCCAAGAGCCGTGCTTGACTAAAATATCTTAAAAAGTAGTTGAGGTTGGAAGTCATCTGCTATGATCTCATTTTGGCTAGTATTGATTATCTCTCCTGTTGGTAGTCATCATATGAATTGATTTAAAAAAGTAATTCAAATTTGTCCTCACATTGTTAACTCCAGGTAGGTGGAGAAAAAACCTGGCCTTGGTCCTCTAATTCTGTTTGAAGTTCAAGAGGATAAGAGAGGATTAGATTAGCTTTTCCACTTTCCCAGCAGGCTTTTCTTTCCCCAATTTGTTTTAGCCACTTGAGAACATGAGTATATTACTCACATTTTCAGAGATACACATATTTTTAAGTATATCCAATGGGAATAGAGAGAACTACCAAAAAGGAAAAAAAATAATTTCCCTTGAGCAATCAGCCAAAATTGATCAAGGTTCACTCCTGCATTCCTGCTTCCTAGGCAAACACACGATTCTTCTTTAATCTTACTTCCATATAATAATAATAATGTAGGTGCTACTGAATTTCTGGGCTGCTGTATATTAAAGATCAAAAAGACATTTAAGCTTTAAAAAAAATGTCACTGCCTTCGGAGACCTCCTCACAGGTCTTTTCAACTCTGGCCAGAGTCTCCTATTGTCTGGCTAAATCACCTGATACTGACTGCAACTCGTGCCCAGCTCGATAAGTTTAAAGTCACATTTTTAATTTTTTCCATAGTGCAAGTCTGCATATAAGAATACAATTTCCAAATTATATTTAAAATGTAGTCCTTTGGGTTTTGACATATTTTGAATAAGTTAGCTTTCTCTCAAAGAGCATACTGCAGGATGTGTTGTTCTAGTGATAGCAAAGGAAAAAAAAGCAAGACTAAAGAAACAAACTTTAACATCTCAGACACCTCCATGGTAGTATGCTTAGCCTTATGCACACAATAACTATTTCCATGGGTAGAAAGAGTTTCACATGTGGAACCAGAGCAAGATATTAAGTTTGAAATGTGAAGAAAAGTACTAAGCTCCTGTAACAAGATTTTTGGAAAGCTTTTTTGAGCTTTATTGAGCACAGTCAATTACTCTTGTTGAATAAAACTGGATCATCAGAATACATTTAGATCATAAACTTGGCATTGTGTTGACTTACTGGCATGGTCATCATGTGATTTCTCTACAAATCCTATAGACCATGGGCTCTAGTCTGATCACTTATGATAGTAGGAATGTAGAAATAGCTTATGGACCTTGACATATGCCAATGAAAGCCAATGGCTCTATGTGATTGGTTACTCAGTTGGCTACAAGTTGAAGTATATGGGTGGACCATTTTGAAATCTTTTGTGATTGTACAGTGGCATACAGGTACCATTGTGTTGAAATAGTAGCAAAAAGCCGAAAGAGAAAATAAGGTAAAAAAGAAAATTAGTTTTGAGTCCAACTATTTCCATCATCAACCTGAATCTGAAATAATATAATCCAGACTTTTGTACTTTGCAGTTCAAAAATTCTAGCAGCAGCAAACCTTGTATACCCAAAGGCTTTTATTTTCTAATTTTCTGGGTCTGTTTCTGTTTTAAAAAGATTAGGATTATTACCAAATCATTTTATTAAGATATGATTATTTTATTATTTTATACAATGGTCCTACTACTTCTTGTCACAGAAGATATTTAAGATTTGTGGTTGCAAGGAATCTTCACAATAGGTATTACTTTGTGTGTGCGTGTGTGTGTGTGTGTGTGTGTGTGTGTAAGCAGTATTCTTTCATAGTGCCCTAAAAGTGCTGAATTTATCTGAGTATTAATTATGAATTAATGGTCTCCTTACTTAATATGAACTATAGGCTTACCCTTCTAATCTATGCATTTCACATTTGAATGTATAAAGTCCTCTTTTCTATTAGAGCCCTCAAATTATAAAACTGTCTGAACAGATTTCTGGACCTAAAAAGAATGTACACAGAAAACTAAGAAATACCTGTATCTACATATTTTAATTAACAGGAGTGAGAAAAAAGGCCATCTAAGTCAACATAAATAGAGTTGTTCTAGAAAATTATTGTTAAGGAAGATTAGGTGCAAAATGAGAACTTTACTGCTTTGTTGAGGGAGAGTTCCTCCAAACCATATTAATACAAACCAAACTGTTTACATGAGCAAATAGCTTATCATGTTTAACTGTAAACAGCTTACAGTTTACTTGTAATAACTCACTTTAAGACTCTCACTTATGTATCCACCACTCCTAAGCTATTATGTTATAAACTTTGTCTGATCCTAATCAACTTTCAGCTTTAAATGACACACTTAAAACTACTTGCGCTCAAATACAATCTCGCTATAGATATCTTCTGGTGAACTTCCTCTTGCGAAATGCTAGTGAGAATTTGTCCAGAAGGTTTTCTACTTCCTGTCACAGCTTCCTTGATCAAAAGGTTATTCGGCCAATCTTCTCAGGACTTTTAACAAGCCAACGAAGAAATTGCTATTTTTTTCCCTTCATTTTGAAAGCTATGATGTGCAACGAGTACTAGGAATCATTCGAACACTCAAATATAGAACTAAGGAAGTTGCCTTTTAACATTCCAAAAATTGTGTGTATGCATATGTCAGCGTTCTTGAAAAAGATTTCTTGAGGTACACATATATCTGAACATTTACTTAGAGTGATAATTTGCTTTTAGGCTATTTAAGTAGTGAGTGAATATAGATTTATAAAAACTCTAAATGTTGTCTTCTGTAAAATAGAATAATACTGAAAATTTTATAAGTAAAAGGGACAATTTCTTACCATTGTATCTCTTTCTTTCTTTCTTTCTTTCTTTCTTTCTTTCTTTCTTTCTTTCTTTCTTTCTTTCTTTCTTTCTTTCTTTCTTTTTTTTTTTTTTAACGCCTATAGCACCTACCACTCCTAGGTGGACTCCCATCCAAATACTAACACCAGGTCTGACTTATCTTAGCTTCCGAGATCAGAAGAGATCAAGCACATTCAGAGCAGCATGGCCATATACTTATTGCTCCTCTGGCAAAACTTGGATTTGAACCTAGGTTTGCACGAACTCGAGCTCATGCGGTCTAGCAGCACCAAAGTGCACCAGCTCACACACAATGCAAAATGACTTTAAAAGAAGGTTATTGCCAAGTATTTTAAAACTTTGCCTTAATAATATTTCTGCTTAATGCATTTAGATTCATTTTACAAGTATGCACTTAAAAGAAAATTAAGTCAATTACCTCTTCTCATTTCTGAAACAGTAAAAATAATCTTAATACTAATACTAAAAAAATCTTAATACTAATAGCACAAAATTTGGCCATTTTCTTAAAGACATATAAAGCACAAATTTCTCTTATATATTTAAGCCAAGGTAATCTTAAAATCTGTATTTTATATGTTTATTATGCAACAAAAATTAATAAACAGTGCTATTTAAACATAGTATATACACAAGTCATAATGATACTCTTTTAATGATTTGTTTATTGAACTAATGCCTGGTATTACCTATCCTTCCAGGCACACTTCGTGGTGCAAGAGTTAGAGCAGCACAAAAGAAATGTATTCCCTACTCTCATTAAATGTATCCCTAGTAAGAGAATACAAAAATAAAAAAGTAAACAAGTTAAGACCTAAGGTAGGGAAAATGCATTATACTAGGTTATTCTAAATCTGTTATGGAATAGGTAAGTTTACAAATCTATACAGATAAAAATACAATACCTTAGGCTTTGTTTCAAATTTTAGAAATCAACTAATTATAAAAAGTGCACAATTGGCACTATTTCAATTTTAGCACACTTTTTTTTTTTCTTGTTTAGTGAGATGTTTCCTTCTTGTTTTTTGTTACATCTTCTAATCTGTTGTAATTATGCTGCAGGACAAGACCATTCTCAGTGAAAATCAGAAATTTTTCCCTAGTTCTGTGAGGTAGTAAGTAAAATTTTTATCAGAGGCATTGTTACCTTATGACCTGAACTGTGAGTAATAGAAAATCAAATAAAACAAAACAAATCTGAAATGGCAGGAAAACAAGTACTAAGGGGATCCAGATCTCTTGAAGCAACACAAATACAAGAACAGAAGACAGTCTTAGCTGACAAAAAACATTTAGATAAGGGATGCTTTAATTTAGAGCAAGTGCCCAGCTGTCCTTTTAATCTTATAATCAAGGCATTGCCAATATAGAAAGAGGATGTCAGGAAACAATTATTTACAGGTCGTTTGTGTTGTTCTACATTTTGAGAACACAGGCGCTGACTGCCTCTTCTGGACTACCTTTTCAAGAATGCCTGTATAGCAAACTCCCTTGGAATATAGAGATTGTATTTTCTTCTAGGCAAAGAGCAGACATCTCCAGCCTTGGAAGATAAGTGTCACTCTCCTGAGAAGTGGCAGCTGTGCATACTGTCTATTACAAAACAGTTTGGTTTCCCAACATACAGGGTTCTTCTCCATAATGTATTCCACTTTATGTGCAGATGTCACCCGGCCCTCTTAATGTCACCCTGTGGGAGTTGGGGCTCAGAGAACCTGGCTATTGTCAGTTTTTATGTGACCTGGGAGTTTTATGTCTTCTGCCAGCAACCAAGTGACTGTGGCGAGCTAGACTGAAAAATCTCAGATACAGCATAGTTTTTGATAAAGGCAGATTAAACTCTTCAAATCTCAATATCCATTTAAAGAAATATGACGTATCTTTCTTTATACAGACTTAGAAAAGTATGCATGGGTTTAGAGTACTTTAAAGCATTTGATTCAAGTGAGAAACAACATAGAAATATAACTCAGTGACATTTTTCTCAAGGGATAAAGAAAAAATACATTTGAGTACTTTTTCCTGCCCTTTAAATAATATTTTTAGTCATTTCCTCGATCTATTTTTACATGGTTTATGAAGGATACAAGTAAGAAGGCCCTAATGGCCCCCCTCAGAGAACTAACTAGGTATTCATGAACACTATGCACAGACACATACAAAGCTATCAGACATATAACAATGCAATAAAAACATAAAAATAAATACTATCAATAAAGTTATAATCACCATTATTTCTTCAGGATTGCCTTCATCATCATGATCACATTCATCAGAATTGTTTGTTAATTCTTCCAGCAATCCAATGATAAACGTAATAGAAATAATAAAATAGTTTTATTTATTAATATAATGTGAAAGCACTATAAGAGGCATTTTTCTCATATCACAATTAAACTGATAATATTACCCATATTGTTGGAAGACAAATATTTAAAATATGACAAATATTTTTCTCCATATTTGAAAAATAATTCAAAACCTATATGGAAAAGGCTAATTACACAGCAAAAACTCCAATGCTAAATTTTGAACTCTAGCGTCTGTGCCAGAGATCTCACCAATAGGCAATTCTGCTCTTATTTTAGACCATGCAGTGATTTGTGATTTTGTGATATCTTACGCTATGTGCAAGAGCTTCATATGCAAACACTTCTCCAGCTCTCTTCTGTTTTTAAGAGGACTTTTTAGACCTACCATCTTAAAGAACATATTCCAGTGAGGAACATTCTATAATTCGGAAACAAACTAACAAATGGACAAACAAGCAAATTAAGAGATGGATGGGTGAGTGAATGAATGAATAAACAGGGTGACAAAGAGACAATTTTTATGAACATTATTGTTCAGTGTAGAGCATTTTACTAAGCAATTATTTATATTTCTCTGGTACAGTCATGTAATTTTCCATGAGTTATATTTACTTTTTAAAAAATGAAACATGTTGACAGAGAGGCTCAGAAATAAGCAACTGAATAACAGTTAACATATAAGAAAAAGACTCGAAATAAACACTAAAGCAATGTTAAATATTAGAGTGCACTGTTCCAAAAATTAGAGAATTCAAGGGACATATTTATTTCAATATTTCATAATTTATTTTCACTTATTAACTTTCAAAAAAAGATTCTGAAATGGATGAGGCTATTTAAATAGTAATAGCAATATCAATAATCATTATCATAACATGATGTGAACTGATCTACATGGGTACAATGCTTCATCTATAGATATAATTAGAATTTTTTAATGATGTCTATAATTGTGATTATTTTATCAATGTCTACTCATTCTATAATTTCAGTGTAAACTAAAATATTAACCAATACTTTTAAAAACATCTCTAATATACTTTTTAAACATTTTAGTTACTGCTCATGTGGGGAGGTTAAATTACTCATATAAAAATTATATAAATAAGAAAGAAAACAAATTTCCATAACAGAAAATTCCAAAGCACCATAAGTATAAAAGCCATAAGAGGAAAATTATTTTTTTTTAAAGTAGTAAAGCAAGAAAATTTGAAAATAACAAATCTAGAGAAACAATGATAAAAGTAAAGATAGTTTTACCATTAAAATCATATGGAGTAAGAAGTGTATGTGACTATATTTGTAGTATATGTAAATTAAACAAACAAGTAAAGGACTTAAAGTATCAAATAGGGGAACAATGTTTTGTTTTGTTTTGTTTAATTTCAACTTCTTAAATAATGGATTAATATAGTTTTCACTTTACTTTTATATTTACTATTTCAACACACTAACTTATTTGTAAAAATGCTTAATTCATATTAAGAAATATACTGTAATTTCAAATTAAAGTTTACATAATCATAATTTATAAAGCTAGAAACAAAATATTTCTAAATTTTAGAGAATAAGTTAATAAAAAAAAAGAATTATAGTACCTTAAAATATAAGACTATCTAGGTGAATCAATTTTACTCTTTAGTCCATTTTCTTCATTTCTTTATTTCATCATGTTTACCGAACTCATAAAATGTACAACTACAACTCACTGTATGTTTTTAGTAATGATATTAATAATTTTTCTGTCTATACGTGTATTCATTGGGGACATTATCCTAATACTCTCAGTAAAGACACATCTAACTTTAGGGTCCAAAGGAAGTTTATGTCATTATACTTCTTTACTTCAGTGGAAGCCAAATAAAATTACACACTTGACAATAACATAAAAAACTACTGATGAAGTCACACTAAATAACAAGAACAAATAATTTCTCCCTCTAGAATTAAATCGTATTATTTCTTCCTTGAATCTTAAGCTGTCCAAACTTTATTCAACTTTCTATTGATGTTTTTCAGAGATATATAGAGACATATCTGGTAAATTGAGGACTATGAAGGCAAAATATTTAGAGGGGGGAAAGGATAATTAACAAATAATAATAAACCTATTTGAAGGTAGTTTTGAGGATTAATACTCTATGCCTTTTAAACTCAACAAGTAGGTATTCTTAGGCTATTCTGATGAGTAGGAATTATTATACACAATTTCATCATTCCATGAAGGCACAACATAGAGAGGCTTTTCAATGTTTTGTAACTCAAAATATACTGCAAACAAATAAACTAGTTAAATTCTCCACTGTTGACCTAAAGAAAAATAGGGAAAGTGGGAAAAGCTGGCGAGAATTATTACATTCATGAAAGAAAACAAGACTAGAAATGAGTGCTAGATAGAATTTTTTTTTACTTTATATATCATGAGAAACACTGGAATAGATGATCACTGTGGCCTCCCGTTTTAAAATTTTATGATTCTATAATAAAAGTTTATATAAAAAGTGAACTTTTAAAAATATTTCTATGTAAGAAATAGTTTCTCCTATACCTCAAAAATATCTAAGAAGAAAAGCTATTCTTACATGAAAAGCAAAGCAAATTGAATCCGTTAAAATAACTCTAGGGCACCTCTAGGGCATCTGGCATTGAACCCAACATTGTTCCTTGTCAAAATGGGTGCGAAGGAGAGAAACTATAAAAATTGCAAAAAAAAAAATTCACTTACATTAATCTAAGATGGCATTTGCTGTTAGTGCTGAAGCTCTGTTGCTATCTGATACAGGGCTATATGACCTTGAGAAAAAAAGTACAGAAGTTTCTGCGAAGAAGAAAACAATGAGCGATATGCTTTCAAAAAGTGAATTATGAACCTTTCTTAAAGTAGAATCATTTATAAAAAAACTCATAATCATGATCTTGAATACAATTCATTTAGATATCATTAAAATAGTAGTTGTTTATGCCACTAATAGTTATTTCCCTAGCTTATAAAAGAAAATTTTATCATTGAAGAAAAATAGAATTATATTTTAATATATCTAAAGGCCCGCAATTGTAAAATATGTTTATGAAGCTATATGTCCCTGGAATTATATGAATACAGCTTCACATAAAACATATATACAACTACACAAGTACATTACAACTGAAGGCTATTAAAATAATACATTGTTTATGGCAATGACTTTTTAAACTAGTTAGATTTCTCTAGTAAACCATTTTGTTTTGAGATGTTTACAGTGTTGTATACTATGAAATTATGGGTCACAACTTTTCAAAAGAAAAGACAAACTCAGCTTCTAAGCATAAACATGTAAGACACAATTAGTAAAGGAGGAAACATTACCAGTCATAATAAAAATAAAAAAGTAAGATGCTCAAGTGCTTTCTTCTCTTCTTGAGTTTCATCTCCAGCCTCAAAACCATAAATATATAAAATCAAGATAAATATGAATTTGATTGCCAGGCTTTATATACTTCAGTTACTGAGTATAAGACCCTGAATTGATAAAAAGAAGTAGTATTTCCCTCAGGAGTGGATACAGTTATGAAACTTGTCCATATATTTGCCAAATATTATTCAAATACTTATCCATATAATAGCATAAAAAATTTGCTAATGTAAGTGGATGACTATGACATAAAACATGGCAATATAATTTCTAATATTTGTTGCCATGGAAGTTGACATTAATAGTACAAATGGAGCTTTGATTACTGGGTCCTAGAGAAAGCCTTACTTGTCATGACAGTATTTAACCAGTTTTACTTATATCACTGTCAAATGCTCAGATACTCCGGTTCTAAGTTTTAGGGATTTTTTGTTTGTTTGTTTGCAAAGTGATATGAATACTCTCAGATACTAATTTGGTGCATTGCCAGGAAAAACACACTGCGCCACAAGGATAAAAGCAAATCAGTCCATGATAACTGCATGTTTAGCATAACTGCTCATTTAATAGATTATAAAAATTGCTAAAGGAAATATGAGAGCTATGAGAGAATCAAAGAGATAAAACAGTGAGAGGAGCAGGGCAGAGATACCAACAGAATTAAACCTACCTTTGGGCCTTGAATTTCTTTAGGGTTACTCTCTGTGCCTAGTTCCATCTGCCATCTTTCCTTCTTTTTATACTATTAACAAATTGGAGTTTGCTTTTTAACCTAAACTTCAAATTAATACCTTGTGTGTACATGGCATATCCCTAGCAACCCACTATTATGTATCCCAAATAAGTACATTCAGCTTTTTAATTCCCTGAAGTGCACTGAAAAGTGAAACAATGCAGAGACCAGACTGTTCACCAGTCTATTCAAGTAATATGAGAATTAAGTTTTTTCAATGTGATTCTAGGAGAATATCTGTTCTCAAACTTAAAAAAAAAATAATTGAGGGGCAGAAATATTATTGTGAAATGGCTGTGCTGCTTCAGGCACTTAATAACAAAAGGCTGTATTTTGAAATGTGTCAAGTGCCTCTACAAGGCGTCCTGTGTGCAAGTATGTGTGTGTGTGGATTGCCTAGAATGATATCAACTGATATTACCACGTTGACTCAGGTATCTGCAGCTGACAGTGCACCCTTCAGGCATTTTTGAAATCTTCAACTAACACTGCAGACAGCTGACAGAAAAAGAATGATGAATTAACAGACTCAGGGGCATGGATAATAGCAAAGAGAGACTGCTAAGAAAGTTTGGAAAGTTGGCTTGTAAATACAGTAGGTCTATTAATTTTCATAAGGCTCTTAAATTTGAAGATTTAGGAGAAATTATACTCTTTTAATATTATAATATTGTAATCATAATCTTAACAATTGTAATATTGTTTTGAACAATAGTAAAAGCAGTGGAATACAATTAACAATACCTGTGGAATACACAGATTATAGTAATAACAATATTGAGTTTTAGGTGGTATTGAATAAATGAATGTTCTAATCAGGAAATATCTTGTTATTCTGAATACAAAAAAAAAAAATCCATTACAATGTATGTAGCATAAAACACATTCAGGTTGTCCTAGATTGGTAACACAAGAAAACAAGGATATTCATTCAGTTAAAGTATAAAGTACAAAATAACAATACAGTTTAAAAACAGAATTTATAAACTGAGTAGCATTTATACCAATTGAGTAAAATTTGTCTAATTCTCCTAAAGAACATTCATATTGGTTCTCCTCTGAGTTTCTCTATTTGTTTTTATTCAGTGTTTCATTTCAAAGAAAAAAAAATCAGTCCTGAGTCCGGTAGGAATAGGTGATTTTTTTTTTTTTTGAAAGGTTGGTATAGAATTAATAGTTCCTTGGTAGTAAGGTTATATGAAAAATTTCACAAGGAATATATTCAAATCATAGTTAAATTGATGTAGATTTGAAATCATCTTGAAATATGCTTATTATTGTCCACACTACTTCGAATATTCTCTTAAAGGAAACTTAACTACTATTCTTTAGAAATACACATAATATTTATTTTTGCATTTATTACTGTGCTTAATAAGGCCTTGATTTTTAATAGTCAGTTTTATATTTATCTTGAAATTATTTTTTAACTTTCTTGCACAGAGGGAAAACATAATTCTTCATTGTTTAAATCTTGCATAAATTCTTTCAGGTTGCTGAATTTATCACATATGAACAATAAATAAGCTTTATAAAAACTGAATTGAATTCAGTTACTTAAAAGAAACTTGGTATCTTAGACCAAGCCTATGGATACATTAGAGCCTGGGAAATACAAGTAAATATTTCTGCATAGTCACTTGAAAAGTAACTTGGAGTAACTTTAACAGAAAACATTTTAAAGTGACAGCAAAGCATTCTGCTATTTATTGCTTTGTAGCTGAGCCGTAAAATTTAGGTTGATTACTAAATAAAATCACATTTAACAAGAAGAAAAAAGTAGAATAGTAGTTGTAAAACATATAAATTGTATTTCATTTCCACTAATATTAAGTAATGTGTGTTAATATAAAAACACATCACACATCACCTTCCTAGGGTACGTAGGTAAATTAATACTAGCAATAGTTAATAGTGCTACCTGACATCACAAAACTGCTTTCCACTAAAGAAACCTACACCACCTGCAGAGAAATACTGTGTGGTTCATACTGCTACAGGCAGAGCTGACTTATGCTCCTCACCATGACATGCAGACCACTTCCTCCAACAGTTGATTGCATGAATGTTGTAATAGCCTGAAAACACAGTTTTTTTTCTTGTTGCAAGACATTAGCAGTTCTAGAAAATGGCAGCATGTCAGCAAGACGGGAAATATTAAAGTAAAACTCAAAACGCCCATGGTTTTCATGTAGTCGATCCTCATTAAAAGGCATTTAATAAAATCCTATAAAAAGTCTTATAAAGGCATAAGCCACTTTAATTTAAAAGAAAAAAATGTTGAAAATAGGCAGTGTTTTAGGAGTACTTTACATGAGCTAATTTTTTAATCCTTACAATAGCCTCTCCAGTACTAATATCGTTCCCATGTTACAGATGAATGGCTGGGCACAGAGAGTTTAAGTAAACTTCCTAAGGTCACACAGCTAACACATTAGACCAAGCTGTATTTTAAGAAAATTTCAGAGATTACAGCTCACAAAATTCTCATAAATTAGGTCAAATTATGATTAACAGAATTTATTCAGTATTGCAAAATAATTACAGAAATTTCACCTAACAACTAAGAAGAAACTGTCTTAATCTTCCAGGAACTTCTGCTTATTAAATAACTATCCCTTATTCAATGCATCTGTGACAGACAAAAAAACACCTCTCCGTATCACGAAAAGCATTTCGTGGCTCTGAAAAGATGAGAAAAGTTATACATACTAATTATTTATTACTTGTTGGAGCCAGCATATTAATTTTTTTAGGCTTCATTGATAACATGGCAATCATGTCTATTGCATGTTATTTGGATTTTTGCATATACTATTTTTTATGCACATATATCTCAAAGTTACAACTAAAATTTATAGAAGATAGACTAGATATAAGTAAAAAAGAACTACTTTTTAAGGACAGACAAAATGAATTTTCGCCCAGACTTTGACCAAATTTGTAATATGACCTTAGACAACTTATTTATTAAATATTATAGGTTTAATAACTTTACCCGTAAAAAATATTGACCTAACTTATAGTCAAGATTTATTTCAAAGATGAAAACATGGACAATGCAAAAGTCCTCAAAAAAATATTAGCAAACTGAATACAGCAATACATTAAAAATATTATACATCATGATCAAGTTGAATTTACTCTTGGGATGCAAGGTTGGTATAATATCTACAAATCAATTAATATGATATACCATGTTAACAAATCAAAAGATAAAAACCATGTGATCACATCAATAGATGCAGAAAAAATGTTAGATAAAATCCAGCATCCACTTATGATAAAAACTCTGAGCAAAGTGGGAAAAGAGTGAATATAGCTCAACATAATAAAGGCCATATACGACAAACCTATAGCTAACATCATACTCAATGGGGAAAGGCTAAAAAGCATTTTCCTTAAGATCAGAAACAAGACAAGATGTCCACTTTCACCACTCCTCTTCAACACTGCATTGGATGTTTTAGCCACAGCAATAAGCCAAGAAGGAGAAATAAAACACATTGAATTGGAAAGGAAGATGTAAAACCCTCATTATTTGACGATGACATGATACTGTATATACAGAACTCTAAGGATTCCGCCAAAAAACTGTTAAAACTGATCAATGAATTCAATAAGTAGTAGTTACAAAATAAATATTCAGAAGTCAGTGGCATTTTTATACACCAATAATGAACTTTCGAAAAGAGAAATTAAGAATTGTATCCCATTTACAATTGCATCAAAAACTATAAAATACCCAGAAATCAAATTAACCAAGGAGGTAAAATACCTGTTCTCGGAAAATAATAAGTCATTGAAAAGAGAATAATAAATGCTTCCAAATAAATGGAAGCATATACTGTGCTCACGGGTAGGAAGAATAAACATCGTTAAAATAGCCATGCTACCCAAAGCAATCTCTATAGATGCAATCCCTATCAAAGAACAAATAATCCTAAAATTTTTATGGAACCATAAAAAATTCTGAATAGCCACGGCAATCTTGAGAAAGAAGACCAGAGTTAGCGGTATCGCACTACCTGATATCAAACTATACTACAAGGAAGGCTACAGTAATCAAAACTGCATGGTACTAGCATGAAAACAGATACAATCATCAACGGAATAGAATAGAGAGCCAAGAAATAAATCTATATTCTCACTTAATTTATGACAAAGGAGTCAAGAATATACAATGGGGTAAAGACAGCCCTTTTAATAAATGGTGCTGGGAAAATTGAACAGATATATGCAAAAAAAAAAAAAAAAAGGAAAGACCATCTTCTTACACCCTATACAAGAATAGACTCAAATTGGATTAAAGACTTAAATCCAAGACCTGAAACAATAAAACTTCTAGAAAAAAACATAGGCAGTAATCTCTCTGATGTTGCTACTAGTAATTTCTTTTTTGGACTATCTCCTCGGGCAAGAAAAACAAAAGAAAAAATTAACAAATGAGTCTACATCAAACTAAAATATTTTTGTATAGCAAAAGAAACCAACAAAATGAAAAGACACCTGACTCAATGGGAGAAGATATTTGCTCATGATACATCTGATAAGAGGTTAATATCTAAAATATACAGAGAACTCATACAACTCAATGACAAAAAACAAACAATCCAAGTAAAAAATGGGCAAAAACCTAAAGAGATATTTCTCCAAAGAGAAAAGGCAGATGGCTAATACGAAAAGATATGAAAAGATGTTCAAGGTCACTAATCATCGAAGAAATGCAAATTAAAACCACAATGAGATATCACCTCACGCCTATCAGAATAGCTATCATCAATAAATCTAAAAACAACAAGTTTTGGCAAAGATGTGGAGGAAAAGAAACCCTCATACACTATTGATAGGATTGCAAATTGGTACAGCCACTATGGAAAACAGTCTGGAGGTTTCTCAAAAAAATTAAAAATGGATCTACCTTTTGACCCAGCAATTGCACTTCTGGGTATTTATCCAAAGAAAACCAAAACAATAATTCATAAAGATCTATGCACCCCTATGTTCATGGAAGAACAATTTACAATAGCCAAGATATGGAAGCAACCTAAATGCCCAACGATTGACAATTGGATAAAGAAGTTATCGTTCATATATACAATGGAATATTACTTAGCCATTAAAAAAATTAAATCCTACCATTTACATGGATAGACCTAGAGCTTATTAAGCTGAGTGAAATGTCAGAGAGAGAAAGATAAATACCATATGATTTCACTTATATGCTGAATCTAAGGAACAAAAAGAGCAAAATAATCAAAAATGGTCACAAATATAGTGGACAATTTGGTGAAAAAGGAAAAAGGGGCTCGGGGGCTGGGAGAATGGGGTTAGAGAAGTACAAATTAGTAGTTGATAGATGGTCATAGGAATGGGGAGCATGGCATATGGAATGCAGTCAGCATTAATATATTGGCTAGGTGAAAAACAGGAGAGAAGGAACAATTAGAGGAATCATTTTATAAACTATGTAAATGTCTAACCAATGTACTGTATACTTGAAAATAATTAAAATTTTAAAAATGAAAAAAAAATGTAGAAAGAATTGGGACTAGTAAATCACCAATTACATAGATTATCACAGAAGTAATTGTCACAGGCTAAATTCATCAATGAAATAAGAAGTTAGTGGACAAATGATTAAGCTAAAATGACATGAAAATCTCCTTTCAAAGAGAAAATTATAAACTACAGTATAAAGAAAAAAAGTAAATTTACAGTGTAGAATCCTAGCAGACACAATCTTAACCAAGCACTCAAGGTTAATATCATATTTGATAATGTCAACATATAATCCCTTGATTTATTCATAGAGGAGCATATTACTTTTGTGGTACTTTCCCAATCTCATCAAGAGGAAAAAAAAAAAACACTCAAATCAAAATTGGAAAACATTCTAGAAATAACTGACCTTCCTCCTTTAAAAATTGGCAAGGTCATGAAATATAATGAAACACTAAAAGGCTGTAAAAGATTAGAGAAGATAATAAGATTTCTATTGCCATTAGAACAAATTACCAAAAATTTAGTAACTTAAAACAACCACAATTTTTCATCTTACCATTCCAGAGATCTAAATTTGACATGGCCCTCACTGAGCTAAAATAAAGTATTGGTAGGGCTGAGTTACTTGTAACCAGAAAAATCAGATTTTGGCATTTATTTTCTAAAACAAAGAATTAAATGTCACCAAATGTGCAATTTAGATTTTATTAATTTTATGTCCAGATGTCAAAACTGTATTGTGTAAAAAAAATATTAAATAAGATAATGTAAAAGATGTTATAAAAACCACAAATGGGGAATGATTATATTTCATAAAATACAGAAATAGTTCAAATGAATACATAAATATGTTCTGGTGAAAGCATTCAAGAATGGACAGTTAAATCATTTTAAAATTTGTATTTCTTACTTTCTGTTATTTTGAGCATTTATAATAACCTATATATCATCTTAAAATTCTGAAGCAAAACTTATATTCTGAGAAAAATACAAGGTTTAACTGTCTTTAAATAAAGAACTGCATCGTCTTTGTTTTTAATATAAAAAAATTGAATTTAAATTAAAAATATATAAATTTAACTGTTTTGTAATTTTCGTTAAAATGTTCCCTTTTAATGACATGTTCTAAATTCTGTCTGCACCTACTCTTGACTTAATATAATTTAAATAGTATCCCTGATCTAATCTAGCATCACAGCATTTATGACAGACTTCTGTGCGTGCCTATCTATAGCTTCTTACTCTGGTAGCAAGAAATCTGGCCCCCATTATCTACTATTATTTAAATATTTATTCAACCCTTGTATACATGTAATTTCAGAATTTAAAACGTATCCCTATATCCTTCTAAAACATAAATTTATAAAGAAGAGTACAGTATGTTTAGTTTTCTGTTTCCCCTAGTCTTACAGTCACCTATTCAAACAATATTTCAAAGTTACTTTTCCTCCCACCCTCACCAAAATAGTCATGCAATCCAATTGGATTTATTTGTCTAGTCAGCATTTTATGCTGAGACTCTTGAAACCTGTTTTTTTTAATTTTTTTTTAATTTGCCTATGCTAAATTTCACTGTTTAGAGGTTTTACAAATGCATAAAGTCATATATCCAACACCTTATTACAATATATAACACTTTAGTTGCTTACTTTTAAAAAAGAATATTAGACAGTGATAAGTTAATAAATCTGAGAATCTTAGAATACAAGTTTATGAAAAAATTAAAAGTAAAATATTTGATTTTAGAAAACAGAGAAAAATAATGAGTGAGGAAAAGACAAAATGATATCAGTGAAATATCTCCGGAAAGCCTTAAATATAAATATAATAAATGAATACTCAAATACTATATCACAAAGTGAAAGCTGCTATAAAGTAGAAAAAGTAGAGCAGATGGAGGTGGATGTTGTAAGTGAGGTGGGAATTAGTGGCAGCATTATGTAGAGAAGTCAGAAAAAATCTCACTGAGAAGGTGTAATATGGACAAAAACTTTTAGAAAACGACAGTCAGCCATGTAAATATTCATAAAAGGTTATTACAAGTAGATGAAACATTTAGAGCTACACAATCCACTAGCCACAAGTGGCTATTTAAATTTAAATAGATTAGATTTAATGAAATTTAAAAATTCAATTCTTTGAATGAATGCCAATGCCTAGTAACTACATATGTACAGTGCTGATTACATACCATTCCTATCTTTGCAAAAAAAAAAAAAATCTATTGGGAAGCACTAGGCTTACATTGACCTTATGTGGAAGCATATACCTGTCATTTGGATAAACAGCACAGTGGCTGGAGTGGAATGAGTAAGAGGGAAGAAGTGAGCGAGGTTATAAAAGAGGAAGCGGTACAGATAAAACACTTTCTATTTATTATGCCTCAGTGAAGGAATCTGTTGGGAGAGCCAGCTTGCCATGGACCCTAAGCATCCCTGCACATTCTTGCTGATTTTCTCAGACTGCAGAGTTTATCCTACTTCTTATAGTCTGTGTCTAGCGGCACAGGCAACTAAATAGATCAAAGCCACTACAATGTGACAACTTTGTAGCTACATGCTCCTTGGTAGCAGGGGCCACTGGCTTGTTTGCTGCTAACTGCAATGTGTGCGGTCGGCTCAAAAAGTGCTTAGGCCCTTGAGCCTGTGTCTTTTTCCCAGTCCAACCCAATGTGTGTGCAGGTATTATCTGGCTCTCTGTGTGACACCCATGGGACTTAGAACAAGGGAAACCTACACATATATTCTGACACATGCACTGCTTGCTTTGCTAAGAGTAATAAAGGCATTTGTCTCAAGTTTGCACCAGTATCCAAGAAAGGGTTACAGGCTAACTCATTAGTTTGTGTGGTAGTCAGCTGTCCCACCCCCAGGCTTGTCATTCCTTGGTTATTCAATCAAATACTAATTCAGATACTGATGGAAAGGTATTCTGCATATGTAATTAAAATTATAGACTTAAAATAGGGAGACTATCTGGATTATTCTAAGTGGGCCCAATGTAAACACTTGAAAGCAGAGAAATTTCATCAGTTAGAGTCAGAGAGACATGGCAAAAGAGTAAAGCAGAACCGATGAGACCTAAGGGAAGCAATTTATCATGAATATCATAAATATTGGATTCAGATCATCCTGTAAGAATTTCTACTGTGACCTAGTAAAAGGACTAAAAATGAAAAATTCTAAGTAATTTATGGCAAGAATTTAGAATAACTGGAACTCGGGTACACTGCTGTTAGAAGTGTAAATTAGTCCAACAACTTTGGAAAACTGGAAGCATCTAAAGTTGAACACATGCATTTCTTATGATTTAGTAACTCCACTCTCATGCATACATCTATCAGGAATGCCTATTTATGAAGTATACTATGTATTCATATTAACACTATTCATAATAGTCCCAAGCTGAAAACTACTCTAATGTCCATCACAGTTGAATAAAGAGAGATATATTAACACATTCAATTCTCTATTGTAAGTAGAGTGAATAACTTCCCAGCATATCCAACACTACATGAACGCCTCAAATATATTCTTGTTCAAAAGAAACTAAACATGAAAAAAATGTGCACTATATGATACTGTTTATGTAAAGCACAAAATCAAATTAAATTGTCTATACTGCTACCTTTGTGGTTAGTGACTGAAAAGAAGAACAAGGAAGAAGAAGAACAAGAAATAAATCTTTTATTTCTTGAAACGAGTGCTGGTTAATGTGGGTTCAATTAACAAAAATTCATCCAACTGTAAATATGATTTGTGCCATTTTCTTTATGTATGTTATTTAAAATATATATGGTAAGGCCTTTATCCCAAAGTAGTGGAAAAGAAAAACAAAATACAGCAATTTTTTTCTGCATAGATAAAATTTAAAATATTAGATATTCATATATATTAGCATACACATAAATAAATTCCAGATTTATTATTTACTGCGTTAAGTTATATGGATCACATAAATATACAATCTTCGTACTGTTGACTAAGTATTAGATATATTAGATGATGTAAAGGGAACATATTAAAACAAAGAAGAGAAACGACATTTAGAACCAGATTTCCCAGGGACCTGGCTTCTAATGCCATGGATTATCAAATCAAAGACCACTAAATTTAAAATTTAGAGTAATATACATTTTAAATCATACATAGGTAGACCTCTGCCTTTGTGCACATAGTACTCCCCAATATCAATTCCAAAATTATTGCAGGTTCAGGCATACAATTTCACAGACCATAATAACCTGATAAAGAGAGCATTACATTCTACTGGAACACTATTTAGTAAATCAATATCAGTATTTGCTTTATCGTCTATTTGGTATTGTCTTTATAGACATAAAGATGCTACTTCTTTCTGTTAAAAAAGCAACATCATTAGCCAATTTTTTAGGATCATTCTCATCTACTCAAGTTGATATTTTATAATTTATGGTCCTTTTATCACAATCTCTGCTCTTGATAAGTGTATTCATATCCTGGGTGACTCTTTTTCATGATCTAATCTTATTTTGAACAACCGATTATATTAATTCCTAAAATAAACCAGACTGGAACTACAATGTGAAGAGATCTGTCCTGGAGATTGAAATATTTGTCTTTTATTTTGTAGAGTAGAAAACCATTTATTGAACATTTTAAATTATTAATATGAACAAATTAGTGATGTAGGAGAATATAACGAGCAACACAGCTTAAAAATAGTTTAGAGTACTCACTTTGGCAGCACATATACTAAAAATGGAACGATACAGAGAAGATTAGTATGGCCACTGTGCGAGGATGACGTGCAAATTCATGGAGCATTCCATTAAAAAAATAGCTTACAGTGGGTCGTTAAAAGATAAGGGGAGAAGAAATAGTCATATCCTCCTTGCTAAGAGCATCACTTAATAAAGAAGCCATGTGAATTTACTTTTGTTAGGAGAATAAACAAGACTTGATGTATTGCAGATTTGGGGTATTATAGAGAACAAAGGTGCTACTATGAGCATAATTATCTGATAAGGAAAGAGCTGCTTAGGTTTACCTACCAATAAATGCATGAAGGTCAAAAAAGTGCTAAATCAATGATTAAAGAGGGGTCACAACAATTAATTAGGGGCTTTTGGGGGGTAGGGAATGAGCAAGTGCTATACGTAGATAGCTATAAAAATATATATACACTTTGTTAGTCCAGGTCAATACTAAAATATCTAAAACTGGAAGGTCTTCATATCCACTAGTCACTTTCACTATGTATCTTCTCAGTGTATTTACTAAATGATTTTAATAATCGATTATGTAATTTATACATAAATACATTAGAAATAAGTCTTCCACCAAATTTTTTGTCAATTTTTCCATACTTCTTCCAAAAAGAAGCTACGTGTACCAGGTTCATATATGTCTTCTCATACATACCCTGCTCATATAGAGACATGCATGTATTTGCCATAAACAGCATATTATATGCACCACTGTACACCTTGTTCTATCCATTTAACAGTGTGTCTTAGACATCGTTCCTTATGTAAATATATAAAATCACTTTATTTAACAGCTATATAATGTCCCATATATAAAGAAAGGTATTTTACATTGTATCCAATCTCTCAATGTTAAGCAATACTACCATGAATATAGCTGTTTATATGAAAATGTTCATGTAATAGTATTTATTGGTAATATAAATCATTAAATATAAAGGTGCAATTCAGAAGTTTATAGATATAGAACATATCTAGCATTCTTATAAAATATAACCTAAATAATAACATATGCTTGAGTAGACTATCACCTTAAACTTAATATTTTATACATAAATCGTTATAATAATAAACTACCCTTAGTCCTAAATATCATAGTATTTAATATCTTGGGCCCTCAGTGATTTGGAAGCAAACTGGCTCTCCTCTTAAAAAAAAATAAAAGTGACAGTGTTTGCCATTTTGATGGTGTAGATATTCTCGCCATGGCCTAGTTCAAGTTAACAATAATTTGACAAATTTTGGGAGCATTTAATAAATGGCTCTAAAGAGCTTGGGCCAGGTCCAACAGGCCACTGTGATTCAGTCACTTGGATTTATGTCTCAGCTCTACAAATAATTAACTGGAATACTTTTGGTTATTTATTAATTTCCTAACCAAAGTGCTCTCATTTCTAAAAAGGAGCTCTACACAGAACCTACCTGATAGGACCACGTTAAGGATTACTTGATGTAAATTCTGTCAATTTACATTTCAGCGTAACACAATAAAGTTAAGTCCAACTACTTCATGAAACAACTCCCCAGATAGCCTCAGTCACCTCCTAGCAGTGACAACTAATGAATACATTCAGCTTACTTGACATTTGCTACCACACATCTTGAAAGATTTTTCTTTCTTGGTTGCTTTTGCATTAATATCTCCTCCAACTCCTAATATATTTAACTACTCTTTTTCAAGATCTCATGTGGGCTCTTTTCCTACTCACTTTTCAGTATGATATTCATCAAATTAATCTTTAGAATTATTTTTTTATCACTCTACATAGACATTATGAGCAGGTTATCTAAACATATAGCTCCAACCACACCATTAATGATAATGGCTCCCAATTTTAATTGATCAGGTAAAATTTCTATTATTTTTTTTTTCATTTTGGCAGACATTTTGCAGAAAACTAAGAATAGAAAGATGAATCAGTATCCTCATTCAAAAAACCTTCCTATCTATTGGGAGAGGCAATGGGGCAAAAATAATTTTGATTTGCTATGACAAGTGCTCTGCCCCAGGTATATTGAGCTACTTGTCAATTACATGTGTACGATATACGCTGTGAAATCAGTTTTTATAACCCTCTGTTCCTTCCTTCTCTGACTCCTGCTCCTTTATTATTTCTAATCCCAAGAATAACTATTTATTTGAAAGTCTCTCCTGACTTCCTCAGATAGAGACAGAGAGTCTAGTCTCCATGCTCTTATTATGTCTTAGGAAAATTTTAAATAAATTCATTTTATTGGGTTATATTTGTTTATACTTATATTTTCCCATCCCTTCATTAATTTGTGAACCACCTGGAGGCTCACAATATGCTTTTATATATTTAGAACTCAGCATAGTCCCAGCTAAAGAGGAAGAATACAATAAATAAAATTTCGATTGAATTGAAAAAGTTTAATTCAATGCTATACATTAAATTCAAGCATAGAAGAATGATTAAATTAAATAACTTTAAATTTCCCTTCCAATACTGGAGTAAAATAATTCTTTGATTGATACCAGAATGGTAGATCTGGTTTTGTTTTTTAGCAAAGGAGTATTTCTGCTATAGAAATGGATAGCAAGCCAATTGCTAGAAAAGGGGCCCAAGAAATACAAGCTCATACAGGCAATATGAATTTATTTCATGGCAATCAAAGCCATCTATATTTATGTATACGTTTCGGTTATCCAAAATGGAAACAGTGAGGCCTGGAATGGGGCTTATCTACATTTGTCCAATAAATATGATGAGAAAGAATAGCATTATTTTGTTTCAACAGAGAGAAACAAAAGAAATCATATTAAAATAATGAATTGGGAAGTGATATAATAGAATGAAATAGGCATTAGTTTAGGAGGCAGAGAAACGGTGGTTTACAAATTTTGGCTCTTATGCAGAAATAAATTTAGCCTGCTAATATAACTAACATACATGTTTGGGTCAATAAATACCAATGTAAATTATGTATGTAAACTAATCATCAGTGCCCAAAATATAACTGATAATATCATTATTGTTAGTATGAGAAATTGCATTCAGTTTACATATACAGAATATTTCTTTTCTGCCCTTCTATGCTTATTTATCGTTCTTGTTGTTCTTGTTGTTATTATTCACTTATTGCCAAAAAGGCAGTGGATATTTTAAAAAAACAGAATCAAACAGAGTTGTGCTTTCATCTAAAAGTCAGGCTCTAACAAAAACATGTTTTCCCTGTTTATTGCGAAATATTTTGTGTGTGATAGCTACAAAATCATTGTAGTTACCACACATAAAATGTCAGGAAAGATTGCATCTGCTTCTTCCCTTTGATTGATCAGGTATAGATTAGTTTGATAGAACTTGTACTTTAACAAACAATTGCTGTTATTACCTAATTCCAGGAATAAGTAACCTCCATAGAATAAACCATAACATTTACCCTATTGACTGGTCAGGAGGCAAACTTTCTGGCAAAAGCCAGAAAAGTCCTACTCCTTCCATCCACAAAACCCAAACAAGCAGTAGCTAGCCTTGGCATGCCCTGTATCTCCTATTAAACTACCTCAGGTCTGGCACTAGTGACAGCTGGTCTCAGTTTACAGCATAATCTCTCCCAGGCGACTCCAAGCCCAGCACAGGCATCTACAAACTGCAGATCATTTTGTAGCTCCTACCAAGTAGCCCTCGGTGAACACAGGCAATGGCTGACCTCGGCCTATGCAGGAGCCTCCCTCAAGAGGTTTCCAAAATAACACACTTGATGACCAACTTCAAACAACACCAGAGCACCACCCAATTAGTGCCACAAATGACACACCCAAAGGGTGGACTCAGCAGGTACCAGAGCCCTGCTAAAGTGAATTGTGCTCTGTGGAGTCACTCCTACATAATAGCTTATCTACTGTAGTCACTGTCAGTTCTCACAGCCAGTCAGCCTGAGGGTCAAGTCCACCCACTGATGTGCCTGCAGCAATTAAGGCTCAACTATAAGAGAAGAGCACATATAACCTACAAAAGGGACACCCCTGGAGCGCCTGGCTCAGGTGACCAGGGAGACTGTGGTCCTGGGCCCTACAGGCTACCTATTACATAGGCCAACCTGCCAAGACTGAAGATGTAGCAGATCTACCTAATAAACAGAAACAAACACAGGTAAGCAGCCAGAACCAGGAGACAAAGAAACATGTTCCAAATGAAAAAAAAAGAAAAAAAAAAAAAAAGGCAGAGTGAAACTATAGAAAAATAACTAAAGACAATTGAGATAAGAAGTCTACCACATGCTTAGTTCAAAATACTGGTTATAAGGATGCCCAATGAATTTAAGGGAAGGATAGATGATCTAAGTGAGAACTTCAACAAAGAGATAGGAAATATAAAAAAGGAGCTAAAAAATATTAAAAAGAACCAGTCAGAAATCAATGCAATAACTGACATACAGACTATATTAGAGGGAATCAATAGCAAATTAAATGAAGTAGAGGACTGAATCAGTGATTTGTAATACAAGGTAGAGGAAAACATCCAATAGGAACAGCAAGAAGAAAAAAGATTTTAAAAAAATGAGGATAATTTAAGGTACCTCTGGAATAATAACAGGCATAACTATATTTACATCATAAGGATATCAGTAGAAGTGAGAGCAAGGGTTGAGAAACTACTTAAAGAAATAATGACTGAAAAGTTTACTAATCAGGTGAAGGAAATAGACAAAAAGCCCAGGAAAGCAGAGTCTCAAACAAAATGAACCCAAAGAGATCCACACCAAGACACAATATAATTAAAATTCCAAAGGTTAAAGAAAAAGAGAAATTTTAAAAGAAACAAGTAGCCCCCTTAAGCATGTCAGCTGATTTCTCCAAAAAAAATAAATAAATAAACTTTGCAGGCCAGAAAGGATTGGCACAAAATATTCAAAGGGATAAATGCAACCAAGATCATTCTATCCAACAAGACTATCATTTAGAATTGAAAGAACAATAAATAACATCCTAGACAAGAAAAAGCTAAAGGAGTTCATCACTGTGGAACCAATATTATAAGAAATGTTAAAGGGACTTCTTTACAAAGAAGAAAATAATCTAAAATATGAAAAAAAAAAACACTGCAAAAAAATTGTTACTGACAAATGCAAACATAATAAAAGTAGTGGATCAACCAACACTAAAGCTAGTACAGAGGTTAAAAGGCAAAAGAAGAAAGATTATGCATAATTACAGTAAATTCAGGGATACACACAAACACACAAACAAAAGAAATAAAATTAATGACAAAAACATAAATGTAGAGAAAGTGAGTAAAAATGGCAGTGATTTTAGAATGTATTCAAATTTAAGTGATCATCAATTTAAAAAAGACTGCTATAAATATGGTTTGGTATATATGAAGCACATGGTAACCACAAACCAAAAGTCTACAAGAGATATACAAAAATAATGAGAAAGGAATCCAAACCCAACACTTCATAAAATAATCAACATACAAGAGAACATGAGAATAAGAAACAGAGAACTACATAATCAGAAAACAATAAAACAGCAATAACTACATACCTATCAATAATTACTTTAAATGTAAATGGATTAAATGGTCCAATCAAAAGACAAATGAATAAAAATGATGTGGTACATTTATACAATGCGATATTTCTCAGCTATAAAAATGAATGAAATTTCACCATTTGCAACAACATAGACAGACCTAGAGGATATTATGCTAAGCGAAATAAGTCAGAGAGAGAAAGACAAACACCATATGATTTCACTTGTTTGTGGAATCTAAAAATCAAAATAAACAAACAAAGTAGAAATGAACTCATAGATACAGAGAACAAACTGATGAGAGAGACGTTGCGGGGCTGGGTAGAAAAGGTGAAGGAATTAAAAATTAAAATTGGCTGATACAAAACAGTCACAGGGATGTAAAGCACAGTTTAGGGAATATAGTCAATGATATTGTAGTAACTATATATAGTGTCGAGTGGGTACTAGACCTATCAGGGGGAATAACTTCATAAGTTATATAAATGTCTAATCATCATGCTATACACATGAAACTAATACAATATTGAATGTCAATTGTAATTGAAAATTTAAAAATTTAAAAAATAAAGAACTGTTAACATTAAAAAAATTATAAGAATATATTTAAACAAGACATTTTACATGCATCAAGCTTTATGATTTTCTTTATTATCAATTTTAATTCATTTACTGATACTTTTATAATTTTGTTTGTATTACTGTCTTGAAATACTTCCAGAAATTATTTTTGTTTAGTAGTGTCAACTCCTTAACAAATCTCAGGTTTAGTAAGTAGACAAGAATAATTAATTATGGAAAGAATATAAATTAACCATGTTACTTTCTCTGAACATATCTCTGAAAGCCCCTATTACTACAATTGTAGGAAAAAATCAACTTTTTTATATAATAGGCATGTGGAGAATGCACACATCTGTAAATAAGTATTATCTTTAAATGAAAAATTAGGTCATTGTAAGATTTGTAAGTCATTAGAGGTCATCTATTTATTAAACATTGTTGTCTCATACATTTCCAAGACCTATTTATCCTGTATTAATTAAAAAGTAAGGGTGAGAGGTATATCATTCAAGAAGAAATAAACTTTATTTCAAGAAGCATACAAAACATTAAAGGATGTATATCTGAGAACTAAGTATTCAATAGACCAGTACAAATTATTTGAAGAGCAACTGTTTTTGGTTGATGGTACCCATGGTCCTCTGCTATTCTCTCACAGTTCGATATAAAATAATCTTTTATGCTCAAAGGAATTTTGTTTGGTATATTGTGACCATCAATGAGGTATTCAGTAAGTTCTCAGATGAAGGTGGTGAAGTATAGTAGGCAAGGAAGCTAAATATATAATGAGATTAAATATCTACTATAGAATGGATATAACATTATTATCTTTTTTTATTGGGAAAATCCAATATATATATATAGATTTGACACATCTGCAGAGTAGTGCCATATCATAACATTGGCCCAGCAGTTATCAGATTGAATATCTGACACTAGATGCAGCCAGTTTAGCTTACAGCAGGTCCTAAAATGACACTGTCATTCAATGTCATTTTATTATAACATTGATGAGATGCTGTTGAAATTTGACTCTTGTTTGCAGCAATTAGCAAAACTGGTTTTGTTATACATCTGTTTGCTTGAAGTTGCAGAACCTATCAATGTCATTAAATGAGGACTTACTGTACTCAAAAGATGTCAATATTGTTGAGTCCACAGATAACTATTATCTGCGCCATATGGCAACAGCATTGGTAATCCCTCAAGGGGATTACCAATCCACTAACTCGGGGACAGGAAGAGAAGGTGAAAGATTTCTCAGTAAGATCTCTTGGTTCTACCTTCAAATTATATCTCAAAACTGGCCAATTCTTCCCAAGTCCTTTACATCAAGATACAAGATGTCACCATCTCTTACCTGGATAAAGTAAAGTAGGCGTGCACATAAATAGTGATAATTAACTATAAATATATTAAAAGTCTGTTCCAGAGTAAGACAATTCTAGTCTTAAAGCACATTCCTGATGTGAATTTCCTGATCACAATGGTTGTATATGATTATGTAGGGGGATGTTCATAAATGTAAGAAAATATACACTCAAGTATTCTTGGGTAATGAGGTATCATGTCAGGAACTTATTCTCAACTGGTTCAGATATAAGAAAATTACTTGTACTATTCTTACAACTTTCTGTAAGTTTGAAACTTTAGCATTTTAAATATTTAATAATATATCTAATTACTCAAACTGTTTCCTGTGATATATGTTTAGTGCCATGTAGTACTTTATTTAATATTATTTTTAGTTTCGTAAGATGTCCAAAATTATTAATTCCAATAATATTGGATTTTTTTTTTTTTTACCAAATAGCTAAACCAACTGTGATTTCTTTATCAGGATTAAGTTATATATTTTGTTCTGTATTACAGGTATCATAATATAAAAATGATAAAAAAGCTCTAGTGTTATGAATGTTTCCCTAAAACAACCTAGAAACTTGAGTGTCTTTTTATTTAAATCCCTATCATAATATTTTTTTAAAAAATCATATACTAGAGCTTTTATTAAAATATTTCACCCTTCATCTCTTCCTATATCTTTATGAGCCAGAGTCACTTGTAATGATTTTAATTCTTAAGAAGGCTGAAACATATGTTCTTCTGTGTACAGAACAGAAAAAGTCATATTAGAAATGTTTATTTACAAATTTGCATCATTTTCTTAGAATATTAAAGTGTCATTATGCAAATTGTCTACTTTTAATTGGCATTTTAAAATTGGATTTATATTCCAATTTTCTCAGAAGGAAATACAACCAACAAAATCATACATTGTGTATATTTTCTAATGTCTTCTTTTCTCTTATCCTTATTAAAACTTCTTATCTGTTCCTCTATATGTTGCATTATTTAAAGGCTATTTGACATATTTACTACTTGTGGAGGGCTAATTCTAGAACAAAATTGCTTTTAACATGCTGTGATAGATTTTTTAAAAAAAATCAAGTTCAATTATTTATAGACTAATTTTCTATTTGCTGTCTACAGAATGGCAAAGTGAAAAGTTCACAAATCCAACTAGATGACACTTGCCTCCTCATATTCTAGGGCACTGACATTTCTTGGTGGACTGACAGTAAATCATAACTCCCCAGGCTACTCGTTAACTTTTAGAAGTTGATATAGTAACTTATAAGTTTGGTCTCTTTTGGATGACCACAAGTTCTGCTTAAGACATTATTAAAAAAAAAAGGGAGGGAGTACTTGGGATGGTAATAAATGGTGCCTCAAAGACCAAATTTAACCATGGTAAACTGGAACCATAATCACTAATGCTACTTCCTATGAACATCCACATTGATGCTTTAAAAGCTTTAGGGACAACTGTATTTTTCACACCACATAAATTGTATTTTCATTTCAGACTGTGCCATTATCAGACCCACGCAGCCATCAATCACCTTGTGATCTTTGAGTCATGAATCACTATTATTAGGGTTCTGCTGAAGTTTAGTTAGAAAGAAAAAGGTAAAATAAAACAAAAAAACAACTGAACAATTTGAAGGCTGATGGCATTTTACTTAAAGATAATACAATAAAAAAACTACCAAAAAATAAATAAATAATGCATTTTAACAATAAAGTATGAGGAAGAGCAAATACATTTTAAATAGCATTGTAAAAATTATAAAAGATTTCAGATTTGAAAACATTTCTAATAGTGACTTTTATTTTTAGTAATCGGGATATTGCATATCGCAGATTCTTTGTAAAAGTATAATTATTAAATGTTTTTATCACCTATTGATCTAAGAAATACAATAAAATATCTGATGCTGTACAGAATAAAACTATTCACAGTTTCTGAATGCACATACATATATAAAAAGTGCTTTTGTTATGTAAACTGTAAACTTCAAAGGTTATTTCTCTGGCAAATTGCTTTATGAAAACCCATCCAAAAAAAAAAAAAAAAAAGAATGTTCATTCATGCCTCTTAGGTGATTATTTTAAAAGTTTAGATTAATAGCAACAATAGCAACATAAAGCCTTAGCTTATTCACACTCACTAAAGATTTTGATGGAGAAAGTGGGAACATATATTGTTACTGTTTTTTATTTCTGTGTTCAAGTAATCAATGAAAATTTCCTGAAGTACTCAAATAGCTAAGTATTTCTAGAGAGATTCTATACAACCACTATAAATCCTAAATTTCTTAATGCAAAACCATATGTAAAATAATGTATTTTCGTGAACTTACAGCATATTAGATAAGCAGTCTAGAAATCTTCTCTAATAACCCATTATTCTGAATGTGCAAAGGATATAGCTAATTATCACAAAAGGAACTTATAGCCCTTGTTTAAGTTTTATAGACGACAACTCTAATAATAATTTTTAGATCATTTCTAAAGGACTTTTTGGTTGTGGATTATTGTTGTTGTTTTTTGCCATCATTTTAGTTTTTAGACATGTTTACTCATCGGTTTCCCTAATTTGCCAGTTTGCATGATATATCCATTGCTTTGCAAATGCCATTTCGTCTCTGAAAGGCTCATCTCCTGCCCTACCTAGCCAAATTTACATATTCTTCAAATTTCAGCTCAAATGCCATTTTTCTGAGGAAAATTTCGACATAGTTGTATTCAATCCCTAACCCTGATGGAAGTATTTATTTATTCTCCTGAGTTTAGGGAGTTCTTTGTTGCAAATTGGTACTTATCAATCCAGAAATATCCTTTTTTATATTATCCTCATTATCATATTCATCATCATAACTCCCATCATATACCTCCAATCTTGATATACATTAAGTGTCGGGCTGAGATAAAAGCTTGATGAAAACTTTCATTTAATCCTCATATAAAGCTGTATATTTTTCACTTTTTCCTCTTATTCTTACTTTCACCTTTAAAAAAAAATACTTTATTTTTAGGGTAGTTCAGAATACAGAAATACAAAGTTACCATGTACTTACTCCCTCTGCTTCTACACACAGTATTTCCTGTAATTTTCATCTTTTACTAGTTTAGTACGATTGCTGAACACATATGGATACATTATTATAATTAAAGTTCATAGTTTATATTAGGATTTACTGTATGTTTTGTACATTCATGAATTTTGACAAATGTGTAATGGTGTGTGTCTACCATCACTGTATCATTTGGAACAGTTTCACTGCCCTATAAATCTGTGCTGAAACTTTTCATCCTTCCATCACTTCACCAAGTTCCTCTCAAACACTGATCTTTTTTATGTCTCCATAGCTTTATCTTTTCCAGAATGTCATATAATTGCAATGATACAGGATGTAGACTTTTCATATGGGTTTCTTTCAGTTATCAATGTATATTTAAATATACTCTGTATCTTTTTCCTGACTTGAAAGCTCATTTCTTTTTGATCACTGAAAATATTCCATTATATGAATGTACCACTGTTCATTTATCCATTCGTCTCTTGAAAGAAGTTGGGCTGCTATCAACATTTGTGTGCAGGTTTTGTCATAAACATAAGTTTTCAGTTCATTTGGGTAAATACTGAGAAATGTGTTTGCTGGATGCTATGGTAAAAGTAAGTTAAATTTTATAAGAAACTGACAAACTGCATTGCAAAGTTGCTTCCATTTTGCATTTCCACCATCAATGAATGAATATTCCTGTTGTTCTACTTCCTCATCAACATTTGTTCTTTTCTGAATTATAGCTTTGAACAGGTATAGAGTGGTATCTCATTGTTTTAATTTGCAATTCCCTTACAAAATATGATCTTGACCATCTTTTCATATGCTTACTTGCCATCACTATATCTTCTTTGGTGAAGTGTTTGTTCAGATCATTTGCCCATATGTTTTAAGTGTTTTTTTTTTTTTTATTGTTGAATTTAAGTATTCTTTGTATATATTTCTATTAGGAAATATGTAACCAGTAACTAACTGCAAGGATTAGTAGCAAGGAAAAAAAAACCTAAGGTCACAATTCAGTCACAAACCTAAATATGTCACTCTGTGTGATCATGAAATATAATGTGCATCCTTATGTGCAATGGACAAGATGACTTAAATCTGATGTCATTCATTAATATAATTCTAGCTTTGAGAGTTAATATGCATGATTGCCAAATTACAAAAAAATGGCTTTTCTTTTATTGTTCAGAGTGCATTATTAATTATGACAGTTATTGTTTTCTCAAGGAGAAAATTCAGCACTATCTATCCATTAAATAACACCCAAAATAGTAGAATTCTACAACTATTTCTCTTCCAGAGAAATCAACAATATTTGCTTACTACTTAAGTGTTAAACTCTTTGAGGAAGAGCTCTAAATAGGTGAAGATGATATAAATATCACTCAATGGATTAGGGTACTATAGCATAATTTATGAGAATTTTTATGGCAAAATGTATTTCAAAATTTCATTTTTCTGAGTCTGGCTCCTGTTTAACAATCTATGTGCTCTTAGGTACTTGAAAAGACATTACCTGGCAGGTAGCTCAGGGGACAGCTGCCCTCTTCACACCAGACTTGGTGCACAGCCCAGGCATTTACTTCAGTTTCTAAAGGGAGATGCAGTGAAGGACACAGGCCTCTCTAGCTGGTCACGCTCTTACGCAAATCTGCCTTCCTCTCCTATGTGCCTTTATTTCTTAGTCTCTTTACCTAATATCTTCAGCTAAATTTCTCTTCCAAGGCCTTGGCCAAGGCCTCCTCATGGAAGAATAAAGGGAAAACTGAAGAAACTTTTTCCCATTCTGATTCAGTACTCAGGTCAAATGGAAACAGCACACCCATTAAGAAAAGTGAGACTCTAAAGCCCTATAAATTGATGTACATTATTTTGACATCTTAACACGTGCATTAAGTCTACCTGTAAAGAACATGGATGGTGTATCAGAGAAATATGATGCTTGAAATTCATAAATTAACATACATTTACAATAGGAAAATTACAAAATACAGAAAACTGTAAGGTGGGAAATTAAAATCAATCATATAAATCAGATAAATTCCACCTATTTATTATATATACATATTTACGGCATACGTGAATACGTAATATTTTGTATTGGTCATATTTGGATTAGAGTGATATAGTTTTGTATTACCATGTTGTTTAATTATTTCATCCAACATTTATGGGATGTTTTTAATATGTCCATTTTCTAAAGGCATCAAAAATTATTTAGGACCATAATTTTTGAACTACAAAATAATATCCCATCAGATATATTTGCCATAATATGTTTAATAATTCCACATTTATTAATGGTTGATATGAATATTTCCACAGTATAAAAATATTAGTTATATTGATGCTATATATGATTATTTAAGCAGATAAGATTCCTATCAATAGCCAATAAAAAATATTTTAAATTTCTTTATATAAAATTACCAAATTATTTTCTAAGAAGTTACACCAATTCAGAGTTCCCAGAGTGTTATGAAAATAATTTTTTTGAAAATCTTGCCAGAATATGTTTAATCTCGGGCAATTGCACGTATAAAAATGTTTATTTTTTATATTCATTCTTTTGATTACAAAATATAATTTTATTAAAATTTTAGTGTGAAATATATTTGTATAACATAATAACTCATGAATTATTAACAGAACTCTCGGCTTAATAAGAACTGTACATGTCTTTTATTTGCAAATTTTTTTTTTACTATTTATCAAATACGTATTTTTCTTTCAGCTTTTCCTCTTTGGGGCACCAGGAAATGACACTTAATTGCATGCTAATCTGTCTTCCAGATTATAAAAATATGGTTAAACTTTAAATGCCCAAAACTGAATTGATTTTCTTTTCTATAACTTTCAGCAAAACTCTACATTTTAATATTTTGAAGACTGTCACATATTCATCTACCCCTGGAAAAAACCTGAGTTTTGCCCTTAATTTCTTCTTCTCCTTTATAATTTTCATCAGTTGATCAAACAATCTTGTTAATTCTATTTATAACTCTCTCATATATCTTTTTTGCCCCTTTCTCATGTCGGCGGGCTTATAAGATTCCCTTACAATTTCTTGCTTTGTAACTCTAACTAGCATAGTGTCTACAAAAATATAGTAGATGCTTGATGTAAATTTGTTAATTTTTTAAATAATTAAATTTCCTTGCATCTGGCCCATCTTTCAATTAAAAAACAATATGATCACTTCAAACTACTATGTACAAAAACACTAATTCCTTTTCAATGACATCTAGGTATAGTCCAATTTTTAGCAAAGCTTATATTACCCATTAGTATTTTCCCACTGTTTAGCCTTATTCTTGTACCCTGCCTCATCCACAATGTAACTTTTATTGGTCTGAGAGTTTCCCATTTTTCCCAAACCTGCCTCCCCACTGCCACTGCCACTGCCACTGCCTGCAGAATAAGTCTAACCTGAGTACTCATACCGCAAATGGCGCTGTATCTACTGAGCAACATCTTCCCCAACGGGACTGTTAGAAAGCAGAGTAGGCACTCTGCAGGACTGCATTTCCTACATATATCCTCTAAAGTTGGCGTATTTCTAAGGTAACAAGACAAGCTAATAAATATATGATGAAAATTCATTGAGAAAGCTGTATGGAAAAAAAAAATCTTGTTACATGTAAAAGCAAAGAAAAAAGCTAGTCTGTTTCATGTTCGATTCCATGTGTGAAAAGAAACCATAGATCGTGCAGAGACGCAGGCCCCCACCTTTAGCCCTCTTGATATTCTACCCCTGATCTGAAACTCTCTTTGCCCTGTCTCTTTTCATATAAATATATGTGAAATAAAACTTAAAGTTCACTCAGTTACTTTATACAGGGAGGGAGGCGTTGTGCCAGGTTATTTCAATCTATAATGATTTTCCTTAAAAACACACACACACACAATAGCTACGTTTTAAAGTAACAAGCACTGTTGAAATTAAATTAAATGAACTGTTCAACTGAGAAACAATACTGGAGAAACTGGGAGTATACACAAAATGCCAAAAAACCATAGAAGGGGAAACAGGTCTAGGAAGCTGATATAAGTTGATAATTCCATTTCAACCTGAATATTTGCATTCTAACATTTCACCAGCATACATTAACATATATCAAACACTTACTGAATAGTTAATATTTGCTAGGCAGTTAGACAGGCTCTGGACACAAAACTCCTGGTAAGACACAACCCAAGCCCTCAGAGATTTACTTTGTAGGAATTATTGGCAAATACATTAAGAACCACAAGATAATCTGAGGATGATAAACCACTGAGAGAATACAAGTCCTGTGATTCATAAGAACACTTTATGAAAAAAATTGTGTTTAACTTGAGTTTTAAAAATCAATTAGAAAAACCAGATGGCTGGATGAAGAGGAGGAAGAAGGACTATGCAAGAGGAAATAAAATTCCTGGAGACACAGAGCTATGATGATGACTGTCATCTAAATTGCATCACTGTGTGCCATTTGCGGACTGCATCGTTTAAGTCAAGGGAAGTCATTAAAGGGATATATGCAGGGAGGTCAGACGAGCTCAGAAATGGATGTATGTTTGAGGAAAAAAAGGGTGATGGGTATATTAGAGAATGGATTAACTAAAACCAAAAACATGATCAGAAAACAAAAGATTAAGAAGAAAACAAAATAAGGTAGTGGCAAGAAAATGGAAAGGAAAACATACATATTACTTTCCTTAAGGATATTCTCTGAAGGACTTTGATTGCACACATGAACATGGTATATGCTCCAAGATGCTGCTTAGTAATCCCATCTCTGGTTCAGATGTTGATTTGGCTGTCTGCAAATTAACAGTTCTCCTTATTAATTGATAAAAATTATTTACTCCAAACATAATATCTTAGTAGGAAAAAAAATGACTTTTTTCTTTAAGAATAGAATCAAATTGATGTTTAGAGACCATGGAAGTAGCTTTATTTCCACTTTGCTTTCCTAACATTTGACTCCAGAAATTTAAAAGTTTAAACAATATTTAGTCCCTCCTAGACAAGGGAGGAGGTTAACTGCACAGGAATAGTTAACAGCTAGCAAGGGAAAGACTGTTTCTCAGATGATAAAAAAAAAAAAAAGTGATATTAAAAAATAGACAAAGCGTCTATTCTTGTGGCTTGACATTCATACTAAATTCCCTATTTCCCACAGTGGATGTCAGAACACTTAGAACAAATTCCAAATGATCAATATTTCTAGTCTTACATTCTGTTTGTAATAGATATTAAAGGGTCATGAAAACCACTGTTTGCCTCCATGAGTCACTGTCTTTTTTCACTCTCCTTATCTAATTTACTATGCCTTTGTTAGTAATAACACTTAATATTGTTGGCTTTATTGCCTTTAATGTTTTTATACAAAAATATAGATTTTACATTATGTTCTGTAGCAGCAAATTGCATATCCCTCTTCTTTCTCTCTTCCTCCCCCTCCTCCTTCCTCTCTCTTTCTTCTTCATTTTTACTGTAATGGTCATAAAATAGCTTCCACATCTTCATTTGATTCTATATCAGACATATGCCTTTGTTTTAGTGTAAGAAAGTGTTCTTATTTCATCCAGAAACTAAAAATTAATAACAATTCAACAATATTACAGGCAGAACAATGGCATTCTGAATATGCCCTGTACTAATCCCCAAAAGAACTCATGATATGTAAGGTTAAATGCTATACTTGGAGTCCCAAAGTTTACCCTTAGGATCAATGATTGGCTTGTAGAACTCATAGGACTCAGACACTGTCACACTCATGATCACGTATTTTACAGGGAAAAGATACAGTAAATCAACAAAGGGAAAGTTACATGGCGCAAAATAGTGAAATAAGCCAAGATTTCTTTAAAGCATTTCTTTCATGAACGATATTTAGTTTTTTTTCTGCCTAGTCTCAATTATTTAACTGTCCTCAAGCCTATTACAGCTTTCAATGAGCTCATTGATACCAACTTTCTTAAAATTTACTTTTTTCCCACCTTTCCCACAAATATATCCACATTTTCTGATTATTCTAGAATTTTTGTCTCAGGATTTTGTAATCAGACAAATAAAAAAAAAAAAAAAAAAAAAAAAAGCAAATAAACAGAAAGACTAGTTCCTTTTCAGAAACCCATTCTAATTACTTACTTAGAAAGCTATGTTTTCATTCCATTCAATTACAACTGTAGTAATAATTCTTAAATTGGTTTAAAAATAGACAGTTGTTTTTGTTTTTTGCATTTAACTCTACAATTCCCAAGGGATTTTTGGGGACAAGATGATATACTCAGTATTATCTAAATGTTACAATGTAAAGAATAACATTTGCTTACTTTATTTATACTATCGAAATTTCTTATGATATACCAGATTTCAAATAAGTATTTTTGAAATGATGAATAAGTAAATTTTAGTTCATCTGTTCGATTTTTTTTTTCTACATCACAAGTCCTAGCTTAACATGTTTGAAACTCAGAGAATAGGGCAAAGCACTTCAAGACCATATGGTCAAAACCACCAATGTCCATGATAAAAGTTTCCAAATCAAAAATTGTCAGAGGTAATTTTCAATCATATTGTGACTTGCATAATGAAGTGATTACAGGTTACAAATATTTCATTAAACATATATAATTTGCATAGCTGCTACTGTACCTTACAAAGCATATCCTGAAAATAGGACATATAAATAGGAAAAAATTAATTGTAATTGGGAACTTTGGCTACTAGAGTTTAGTCTATGAAGCAGTCTACAAAAAAAAGTCCAACATCTTCCCTCAATTGCACACCTGAAATCATAGGGCTCTCCTGTGAGGAGGAAGGCTGCAAGTCATTGAGCAAGTTTCAACCTTCCATTTCCCCAAAATGATAATATTAGACTCCTAAAAAACATGCCAAAGGTAAGCATAATTCCAAAATCTCATTCTTCACTGTCTAGTTGACTTCCATGACAATAGTACATTCAGGACACCATTCGCTGGCTACTTAAAAATAATTTTTCCAATTATTCCTCTTGATCCATCACTTCATTTCTGTGGAGCCATAGGTAGAATTTACAATAATCAACATTTTAGCTCCACAGAGGAACCGACAATAAATCACCTGTTTTTCTTATGCCTTATCACTATAAGCCTGAAGTTTTTCTTTTGCCTCTAGCACCTTTTAATTTTATTTTACAATAAATAGGTGCTTGCCATGATATGCAAAAGAGTCCTAGATAATAGCAGGTGTATTTTTTCCTAAAAGTACTAACATGAGAGAGAACACTTTTTATATGTTTAAATTTCTTTACTGGCATAGAATATGTGGCTTGGTTCATGAAGATTTTACTAGAAATAATCTATAATATCACTTATCAATCTCTTTTCTTAGCCATTATTTATGTCTAAGTGAGCCATTAATATTGTTTTAATTTTATTTTATTATTAGTTTCAAGTATACAGTATATTGGTTAGATATTTATATAGTTCATAAAACGATCCCCCTAATTGCTCTTTTTCTCCTCTGGCTCTCCACCTAGCCATTATGTTAATGCTGACTGTATTCCCTATGTCGTGCTCTATAGCTTCACATGTCCTAGAGCCTCTCTATACCATAGACAAACTGAAATAAAACAGTTATAGTTCAGATAACGCACAGGGATTTCCTCATTCTAATCTGTCATTACCTTTCTTGCCGGTAAAGGATTTTACAGCAGAGTATTCAGTACTGAGAATGCATTCACAAATTTAGTGTCTATCATATTTTAGAAAACTGTTCTCAGTTTATCAGCATGCATTTTTTTTCATGATAAAAGAACAAATCTGGCTGGTATCTGACAAGTATAAAATAATATGCATGTGCTCCTCCATGGGATGCCTGTCAAATCTCTCAAAAATATTGGTTTCCTCTAGTCTTTTGTTTATAATTCCTTTAACATGAAACAATCATAATAGCCTATACATTCCTGCAGAGAAACCAGTGACTAGATACATTAGTTCTTTTTGGAGTTGTCTGAAGATTTTACTTACTGCTAAATCTACCCATAGGGTAAAGAATACCACTTAACTTTATTTGAACTGTTTACTGTGTTTCTCCAAGAATTTTTTGTCAGTGGAAGACAAGCAACTATCTCAAGAATTTATAAATCCTGACAACCTTATTAAAATTTACAAATATATTTCTATCAATCTCAAACATAAAAAAAAAATGATAGCATCATGGAGGAGAAAATATGGAAACCTATTATTTTCAAGACTGTTAGAATTTTAAGATGAAGTTGATTTTGTCATCTATTATTTGTCCAGTGTAACACTTAAGTTAATGTTAACAATGATAATAATAAAGCCATGTAAACAGAAAAACCAACCTACATATTTCAACAAAAACAGAGCCAAAAGTGATTTTTAATTAAACAAATGAGTTTTCCACTTAATTTCTTACTACTACAAGATGAAGGTGGAGCTTGAAGTTATGCTACTTCACTGCACAGTACTTCACTAAAATGATGCTATGGTTTATTTACACAAAAGAGCCATGGTGGGAACTTCTTTTAAAGATGGTGCCGTAGTCTTGAATTCTTTAAAAATTTACTGTTTAAGTGAAATTATGAAATCGTTTTTTTAAAACATCTCCAAAAAGTAAGTTAAAGGGCTTAATACATTTAACTTAACCAGAAGGAGAGTAAAATGGCGGCGGTCAGTAGATCGGACCTAAGTGTAGAGTCCTGGCAACATAAGATTTCCCAGTGTGTCACTTTGTGTCAGGAGGGCATGTGATGCGCTGGTGTACCTGACAGCGCTTCTAGTAACTCGCTGATTAGCTGAGCTTTTTGAAATTCCAGGAAACAAGGCTGGGTTCTGGAAAAGCTTTCTTGGAGTAGCTCAAATATTACTTCTGCTGATAAAATGGTAGCTTTCTGTATCCATGTCTGCAGAATGCCAAATACTCAGGTGAAAACTGTACAATTTGCTCACTTTCTCATTTCTTTCTCAACTTTAGAATATTTAATTTCTCAAGTTACATCAGGTAATTACAATGATTCTATATTCAATTTAATATGTTTTGATGTTTCGATTACAATTTTTTTAAATCCTAGTATTTTTTCTGATATGATAAATGTGAAACATATATACAACACTACAGAAAAGATAAATACCTAAGATAATGAACACTAATAAAACTGCCAGCTCTATCAAGAAACAGTTTGGCAGCAATTTATTAGATTCATGCATGTATCTTCTTCATCATAACCATACTCTCCTCACCTCACAGAAGTAATCACTATCTTGATTTTTATGTTAATGAGTTTCTTGCCATAATAAATTTTCTTTTGATTTCCTCTTTGATTTGGGAGTTTTTCAGGAGGGTGTTGTCTAATTTATGTATACTTGTGAATTGTCTATTTCTGGTTTAATTCTGTTTTCACCTTAGATAATCAGTTAAGTAGGGCTCCTTTTTTTCTATTCTAACTTTATGTGAGATTTGAATATTTGGATGAACTTGGCAGAAGTTAGTTAAAGTCTTCCACTTATAAGCATTTTCTGATTCTTTCTGGAGTTTTATGGTTTCTTTGATATACTGGCTCTCCCTCATTGTGTCTAGTTTGCATGTTATTTGGCTACCGACACATTTTTCATTTCTATGAATCTCAAGAAGAAATTCCTTGTGAAGGGATGGGTAGACCAAACTGATCAGAAGTAGAGCAAATATACAGGCCTTTCATCTTCAGGCAACCCCACAGGTAGCCCAGAGGCCAAAATAACTCAATTCATGATAAATTATCCAGGATTTAATACCTCTGTCCCAATCAGTTATCTGGTAAGCGTGGTCCTAGAACGTATGTCCTTGCCTGAGGTGTCTGTTTGCAGCTGAAGCAATCCTTGAAGTTACTGTGAACCGAAGACTTGGCTGACAACATTCATAGCCGCCAAGGCAGCAAGTCATGTTTTGGAGAAGGTTGTAGGTCAAGAATCTCTAAAGTCACCATATATGGGTATAACAATTTTCTTTTCCCTTTGTTACTTTCTGTATTTCAGCTCTCATCTCTTGACTCAACGTTTTTACTGTGTGTGTGTGTGTGTGTGTGTGTACAGTAACAACAATTTTTTTTTCTTTTTCTAGCATTTTATTTTATTTTTAGTTCTGAGTATATCCATTTTCTTTTAACGAGAATACTTAGCATGTTTGCATTTAATGAAATTATTAACCTATATGAAATTTCATTGTAAAATTTCTTAATTTAAGGTCTTTTTTTGTAGCTGGAGTCTGAAATTATTCACTTTAATATGTAAAAGACATTTTCACTGGTTTAAGAATTCTAGGGCAGCTTTTTATTTTTTAGCATATGAAAGATATTATTCCACTGCTCAAGGTTTCCATTGCTGCTCATGGGAAGTCAGCAAACACTCTAACTGTTGTTTCTTTGAACGTAATTTTATTATCCATCACTCTTCATATACTTTCCAAGATTTTTCATTTGTTTTCTGCCATTTCACTAAGATGATTTAAGCACAGAATTTCTTTATAGTATACTTACATGGATCCATGGGGTTTCTTAATGTTTGACTTTGCTTCTTTCCATGAGTTGTTTCCTTTTACTAATGGCTCTCCATCATGGAGTCAAATTTGCTTGTGTACCAACAATCTCTACCTGTGTGTTTATTATAGTAATTCTTTAAAACTGTGGAACAATGAGTGACCTTGAATGAGGTTATTCTCCTCTGAGAGACTTAAAATTTGTTTTGGCCAATCACCTGGATACATAACCAATCTGGAATCACCTCAAATCCAGTGATGGCTTGATTGTCCCTAGACTTCAGGAGGCTTTTAATACCTGAGCTTTCACTTTTCATTAAGATTTGTTCACTTACCTTATGCCTTATCCCAGAGAGATGCTGTTTTTGTATAGAGGATTCCCTGTTACAGTATCATTATCTGAGACTTGATTTTGTTTTGTTTTGTTTTTCTCTCCCTTTCTTTTTCCAACAAAAGATAAGTAAAAATATGCACTTAAGACCAAAAGAACTTTCAGGTTGTTTGCTCTTTGGTTATTAATATTTCTTAGACTTTAGCTAAATAATTTTTTACTATTCTGTCAGTCCAAGATTCTTTAAAAGAAGATTGTAAAAATATGTTATCCAACTTTCCTAGTTATTGTCAGCATGAAAGTTTTCCCAAATAACCTCACCCATTACTTCTGGAAATGGAAGCTCACATATATAAAAGAACAAAGGCAGATAAGTGGGTATTGATTATTAGTGTGACCTAGTTCTCAATATCAAGCACAGAAAAGCAAAGGATTTGCAGCTTCCTCAGTAAGAGATGAAACATTGCTCATTCTCTAGTGATAGTTAAATACAAAGTTAAAATTTTCTTCTTGATGTGATTAACATACAATCCCATTTCCCTAGTCAATCATGAAAGTTCGAAAAGATAGTAACTTACTATGTACACATGGCAGTTAGAGAAGAGTTTTGCATGTGCCTGAAATGGTAATTGACAATAAAACAACTGCTGTTGTACAGTTCAATGTTGGTGAAGTATTTGGTAGCAAATCATAGTATGTTTTCTTTAATACGAAAACATGTAAAGATACTAACATGACAGCTTTAATTGAAACCTAATTATTTGTGAAAAGGCTCCTCCTTACAAAATTAAAAGTGGCCATAATATCAGTTTACTAAGGGGCATTCACACTGAAAAAGACTCTTTCAAAGAGAAAGCATATTCAGTAATTTTACAAGTTTAAGATCATTCAATCTTTTTAGTCTGAGACAAACAATAAAGAAGCAAATGTGGAAACAAATTAACACATTGTAACTGAATCTGTTGCTCTTTAATGTCAAAACAGTGTTCAGAGGCTTTTACTCCTACCATTTGGATGCATCTGTTACAGGCATAAATGAAAGCATGGAATTATTTCAACAACCATTTGCTTGTTGAATTTTACTCGATTAAATCTTCTATTGCATATTCCTTTTCAAATCAAAGTCTTTTTAAATACAAGTTTCTATCTATTCTCCATGGTAGAGCTATGGATATTAAATGTTAATCACAACCAAAGAGATGTTTACAAAGGCTTATTTCCAAAATTATAGTGTATTTTGTTTTTGTAACAAGTCCTCTATATTGCTCTATTATTTGAATAATCAAAGTTAGAACACAGAATACCAAACTACATATTTCAAAGTCATTCTTAATATTTTGTATTAAGTATATCCATTCTTAATAAAAACTAACATCCATCTGAAATACAAGGAAAATAATAATAGTTCTTAAATCTGCTTAAAATCACACAGTTTTAGTCTATTTCATATAAGGTATTCCTTTTTCATAGAAAAGTTACTAGTCATATTTATGAGCTTGCTCAGTCAACCAACAAAAGTCAGACTGTTTTAGAATTGTGGATTTGGATAATAAGGTTATTTCACTTTTCAGTACATTAAATTATAAATTTAATGTGAAAAACTGAAACATCTTATTATTATTTGACCACAAGTGATAATAAAATGTTTCAGGTTTTTACATTAAATATCTGCCTATATTTTCCTTGTTATCTCCCATTTGGTGTGTTTAGCTGTTGTACTGAAGTGTAAATACAGTATACCAGCCCTGTATCAAAGCATGCTGAGGTATAATGATGACATTTTCTCTATTTTTTATGTTAGATATATTTTAAGGTAACCTATCTTCATAAGGAAACTGTAACTATATTTTTTAACCTCTAAATTGTCTAGAGGCCTTTTATACATTAGTGATAGGTGTCTAAATTTCCTTCTTAGAACAAAGAAAACATTTCTCAACATTAATCATGAAATACATTTTATTTTAGGTTTATGAGAATAAGTTTTATGATAATGAGTATAATGAATACTATACTTATTCATTTCTATTTTCTATTTTATTTTAATGAAATAGATATCTTGAATTAAAAAATTTTCATTCAAAGCAAAAAGCAATATAAATCTTAGCTAATATTTTTTCAAAAGTGAATGCATTCAAAGCAGAATACATATAATTTTTATTATTTTCATTTTATTTCTAACTTCCTGACTTTTTTAAAAGTACGGCATTATTTTCAATGTCCCCCACTCAGGTATAAAAATAGACACTAACTGTTTGGGAATAAGTCTTCAACCCTACTGAGAAATTCTTCATAATGGCATCCTGCTTTCACTAGTAAATTGAATCAAACTGTGATGACTATAAGAAGCAGCCCTTCCATCAATTAGATGAATTTAATCTTTAAAGAGAAGCTCAGTTTGATAACCATTAAGTGCACCTTAAATGAAAACAAAGAGCACACCTTTTGTCTCAACAGAATTAATTCAAAATAGTCAAGATTTTTAACAAAATACATATATCATAATTTAGTTTGGATGGCATGTATAGATAATCTGCTTAAATCTTCCTGGGTAATACATATGGACCATTAATTACATGGATAGCCTTCACTATTCAAACTAAGTTAAAACTTTGTAGGTCTTTTTTTGCAATAAAACATCATAAAACTAATTCTTTTTGCTCTGAAGGTAAGATAGAAATTTTAAATATTTTATAATAGTTACAGTATGAAATTGACATACAAAATATAAATAAAATAAAATAAACATCACACTAAGAGAAAAGATTCTAGATTTTAAACATAGCTTTAATAGTTTTATTGTTATAAAATTTACATTTTTCTTTTATACCCCTTATTTTGAGAGCCATTTAGTATACATCCTAATTATTTACACATTCTTTGCTACAGTTTTTGTTTTGTAAAACTAAAGAACAATCTTTCAGCTTTACTAAGAAAAAGAAGAAAATCACCCAGAGACACTTATATTCCCAACAAGATAAGGACCTAAGCTTGGTGGAACTGACAATCTACAAAGTGATACCGTGCAATAAAAATAAGAGTTGGCCTGAGTGGAATGTTCAAATTTTAAATGCCTAAACTCAATATTCAATCCCTGAGGCATGTGTGTGTTTGTATGCGTGTGAGCACATGAGTAAATGTATGCACTCCCCCATCCCCCCAAAAAATCTGGAATTCTATTCACAAGCATTCTTATTTTAAATGTACATATTTAATTAATTTTGCAAGCCTACCAAAGATTAGAACACTGCTATGTGCCAAATCAAATTAAAGTTCACATTTTCCAAAGGCCTTCTCCCATCATTTTTACCAAAGTGCAGTTTCTCTCCACAGCATGTAATGCATACAAAATGGCATCAGGCTCACTTCTGAATATATTAGCTTAATGTACAACTAGCCACAGCCATCTAATAAAAATGATCTTTACAAGTAAACTATCCCTCCGCCAACAGAGGCAAACATTGCAAGCAATCTATGTACACAACTAAATATTACCTATGATAACTCAGCCACAAATGAAAAATCAATGGTCTTTTATTTTTTAAATTTTATTATAAATCTGGAGAGTCCATGAAAATACATTGTGTTAAACATCATAGCATATACTGACTGGCAGGAACAGATAGGATAGATAGCATCAACAGATATAAAATAATAATAATTATTATTATTATTATTAATAATAATGATGTTAAATGGGATCTTGCATTTCTAACAGAAATAAAATATCTGGAGAATAGTTAGAAGCATTTTTCATAATTAATATTAAATCTACCTTTCTGGTTTCATCATCTACCACTTCGTGAAATATACTATGCCTTAGTTATAATATTTCCATTTCAATATCGGTGACAACGTTTCATATGTATTTGAATGTACAACTTTTCCTTTAGTACGGGATGGGCTTACACCTCTTCCTTTGTCTAGTGAATTCTTATTTTTAAAGAATAAGCTATAATTTTATTCCTTCAATGAAGTCTTGAATTTGACTTCCAGGAATGATCTTTAAAACCCACTATTTAGACTTAATTATCACACTGTTCTTAAATCCTTGATAGATTTCAATACAATAATTTCTTAATATATCCACAATCTATCATATTGCCTTCATCCATTTCTACATTTTTTCCCTCTCAATTTGAGCCTCTCACTATTCTCTTTTTCTCCAATTTTTCCCTAGCCTTCCACTGAGGACTTGAGACACATGGTTTAAGATGAATGACGTGATGTTCCAAGAGGTGGTCAATGTGAGCAAGTGAACCATTATTGTGTTTTTCTTTCATTCATTCAAAGAATATGAATGATGAAAAATAGCTCTAATGACACACATACTTTATGTATCTGAACTCCTCTTGCCAAGAAGACATCAGGATACAGTAGGGAGTGGGATAGGTAAAAAAAAAAAAAAAAAAAACTAGATAGTCAAAAAAAAAAGGTAGAAATAGAAGGATCAAAGAGTAAAACACAGATGTCGTCATGCGTCTGGGGTGTGTTCTGCGTAAACTGATGGATGATCTAAAGGAAAGCTAACAGAATATAGTAGACATGATACTTTGTATGCTTAGGAGTCATTTTTTTTCCCTCTTTTAATGTTGGCAAGGCTTTAATATTGTCCTAGTGTTCACTCTATACTGTGAGTTTCAGGAAATCCATAATGTAGTCCTATTGCATGACAGACTAACAGGGGTGGGCATGTAATCTGGCTTGATCAAAAAGACATTAAAGAAAGTCTTCTGACCTGCTTTGGTGCCCTTTCTTTCCTTCTCTCTTCTCTCCTCTGCCCCCTTTTCTTAAAGTGAAGAAGTTCTTTATTTTTGTCGTACATTTTTAAATATATTTAATGCTTTCAGCTAAGGCACCCATTCTTTCACAAGGGTAATTGGTCTGACTTGAACATATTAAGGATAGCATGGAAAAAGACCCAAACTCCCATTCCTTGATGACATTGTTAAACCACTAACCTAATAAAACCTGAAGAAATTCTACTACTAGATTTTTTTCCAAATTTTAAAACTTCCTTGTGCATTTTTTATTAAATATTTACTACTAAATATTTAATAAAAATAAACATACACACATGCATACACGCGCGCATGCGAGTGCACACACACACACACACACACACACACACACACTCCTAGAGACTCAAGATCTTAAAACATTCTTCATGATCACAAGGTTAAATGGGTAATTCACTAAAGTTTGCTCTTTCACTTACCTGACTTTCTACTCCAACAACATTCTCCTTTTTGATCCCCCTTCTTCCATTTTCATCACTACATAATGAACCTTTTTGTCTACTGGGACTATCCTAGCTACTATTTGATTGATTTATAAACTCTGTGCACTTCCACAGCTCCTACTATAGCAACTACCAGGTCATTAATTCTCTAATCTCAAATGGACCTGCCAGGCCATAACTTTTGACCTCATATCTCTCTAGTTATCTACTCATTACCTATCAGCCACTTCTCTTTCTCTTCTTTCCTTCCCAACTCCAAGCCAAGGGTCTGTGACATCAACCAGCAACTTTCTGGTCTTATCAGTTTTCTTTCCCTCATGTCATTCTATTCCTCCAATGTTGGATGTAAACATAGAAATTAAAAATTCAGCAGAATGGCTGCTTTCTCTATATTTACACCTATTCAGTAGAGAAAAATATAAAACAACAAAACTATATAGAAAGGAGTCATTACCCAATGTGGGTCCCCAATGTCTTGAATGAAACTTATCTATTTACTTGCATGACTTTTTCCTTTCTCATTCTTCCTAAAAGTGTTTTCAATTTTTTTTTTTTTACTATCCAAATCTTCACCACCTCCTCTCCCATCTTGCAACCCAGCTCCATGCTCAGAATATTATTTTACAACCAGTAAATTGAGAATATATTTGACCACATTAGGAAAGAAACAGAATAACTGTATTACCAACAGAAATACAAGCTGAGTTAAAAATCTACTAAAGTAGAACACAAGTTTGTAATTATAAATGTCAGGTAAATCCTGAATATGTTTAAAAAAAGAATACAGACAACAGAAAGGTATATTTTTGGGGTCAAAAAATTAAATATCTTGTTCAAGAAAAAAATAAATTATTCAGTAGTTTATGCTACTTTTGAGAGCATATATATATATATATATATATATATATATATATATATATAATGAAAATAAAAACCCTCGAGCCATTCAGTGTTTCCTGAAAGCCCATTCATACTACTAAGCCATTGCACAGATAATTTGCTCAGTTTGCTCATTCACTCTCCCCTATCAATCCCTATATTTCTTTCAAGATATAATTCAAAGTTCAACTCTATCATTAAGACTTCTCTGCAGACAATGAGTGTAAGACATATGAGAGGAATAAGGACATATCATGTGAAAAACTTGTTTAAAGTAAGGCCAACCATGATGATATTGTCCCCAGTCACAGCTGTAATTCATATATTTCAATGCTCATCCAAGTCAATGACATTAGTTGAGTTGTATACAATGAATCTCACTCTTAGCAATCAACTATTCCTTAATAGTTAGTCTCAATTAAATATTTCTGAGAAACAGCAAACTCAAGAAATCCAAGATTGAGCTTAAAATGTCTCTTCAGTAAGTTTTCTCTTCTAGAACGTTTTTTTTTTTTTCTTAAAAATATATATAACTGATTTTTCACTGGACTATTTTAAAAACTTAAAGAGCTTTTCAATAGTCACAGGATAAAGACCAACATTTCTGCCGGAATTCTGCATGCTCTGGCCTTTCTTTCCTTCTGACTTTATTTCGTGCTATACTTCTCTTGTTCAGGATGCTAGAGCCATGTTAGCCATTTGCCTGTCCTTGAAATGCACAGCTTGCTCCTCCTACTTGGGGAACATTACACAGGCCGCCCCCTTTGCAACTGGGTTTATTGGAACCTAAGTTACTGCTATTTTCTTTTAAGCTTCAGATGACATCAAGAGTAGCCCTTTTTAGAAAATCTTTTTATGTATTCTAAGTCTAAATCATGTTCTTTTGCTATAAGTGCTTATGGCACTTTGAAATATATTGATTTCCTTCAAAGTTCATGTTATTTACAATTTATTAGAGATAATACGTATATATATTCCTCTTTATAATCTCATGAAGACAAGGACTAATCCCTCCCCCCCATATAGATAGATGATAGACAGATAGATATTTTTTTTTACATACACACATTTTTTTCCTCTTTATAGTCTCACAAGGACAAGGACTATTTCTCTTTATCTGTCTCTCAGTCTCTCTGTCTGTCTCTCTCTCTCTTTCCACACACACACATATTTACATACATGCTTTTTTTTCCCTCTTTATATTCTCCTGAGGACAAGGATAACCATTTTTGAGTATCACTGCACCACCAGCACTGAGCACAGTACCAGGTATATAAGGGCGGTGGAATTAATGTTGAAATATGATTTAAGAGAAACCAAGAATAACGTAGCTTCTTCAAATATAAAATTATGTCCTAAGGAAATAACACTTTAGAAAATTAAAGCATTTGGGAAGATGAATTCATTATCCAGACACTGGTTTGAAGTATATAAAATATTAACTGTAGGGTTAATTTGAACTCTGATAAGAGTAAGAAATTTTAAATAAAAGACGAAACCCCCAAAATTCTTCTAACACTTTTTCTCCATTAAGTAGTAGTGCCTTCCACTAATCCCAATTTGACAATCTTTTCTCATCTTTGAAAGTACATGACATTATAACAAAATTCGATGACTGTACTATCAACTAAATATGAAAGTCATACATAAAAGCTGTGTCTTCTTACTAGATTTCTTAGGAAACAGTTCTGTACTTAAGATCAAGAATAATTTTACTTCTGTGGCATTGATCAGTTATTTTCCATGAATCTTGTAATGGCCAAGTTTTTTCCTTGTATCAGCTACTAGACAGTATATGAGCAAATTTTTAGCTAAGTCAGATATGTATATAGGTTTTAATAAAATAAATATTTGGCATTAGTCTAATTTCTTTTTTGTATTTATAGCCTTGGTTTTCCTAATGTTTTTTTAATATGTTAGTAATATATTATAAGTCACTTTACATTCTTTCTGGTATAAACGCAAACATACATATTAACAAAATAAACAACATAGTGTTGCTGCATGCATTAAAGAAGATACTGCGGAATAATCGGGAACTATATACATTTATTCTCACGGTGTCGACATTAGTCACTAGGAGATGAGACAGTTCTGTTCGAGTAAAAGTGTTGCTTCGACTGTGTGGCAATAAGAGCAGGTCCTCAGCAACTTAAACCATAGAAGAGGCAGCAGCAGGATTTGGCATTTTACTCCAGAATACATGTGTGTAAATAAAATCACAATAATCAAAGCTCATTTCCCTCCATTGTCTTTATGTACATGGTATAAAAAGTGACATTATACCTTTTATCAATTCTTTTCTTAGTCAAAACATGTCTTGAAAAATTAATAAATGAATAACTGATGTCATCTTTTACATCTTTATTTCCTATAACTGGTTATAAAACTATGCCCAGTTTTTAAAATGTTATTTTCAATTATATTCTATCTTACCACAAGAATTTTGTGTACTCTTTAGTCTGTTAATTCATGACCTTATCCTCCACTCCCAAATCCTACCCCCTTGCTCGCTCTTCAAAACCCTTACCCAACTCTGAATATTTCAGTCAATTACAATTATAACATTCTAAACATAGATCTACTTATGCTATTTCTCAATTCAACAAAGTTTTGTAACTGCCGTTTGCCCTTAAAACATGCTTGGCCTAACAGTCCCAAGCCCCTTTGGTTCTAGCCTCATCTCTTCTAACAGTTCCTATATTTCAAACAAACTAGGCCAATTCTGATTTTCAAGTATGTCTCTACCCTTTCCTTAACTGTACTGTTATGCAAAGTTTCTGCTTATTGTGCTATATCCGCCTCTAACTTGAAAGCCTACTGATTCTGATATATAATTTAGATTTTTATCTTCACGAAATCTTTTCACCTAACGGTAAATAACCTCTTCTGCTTTTCCTCCTTAGCCCTATCTTTCTCTCTTATTACCTAAGGTGCATAGCTTGCTTTATCTCTGTGTCTTACTTTTTTCACTTTTTTTTTTACAAAAATTCTTTGAATAAGTGACCAGAGCTTACCTTTTTTTTTGTATCTCTCAGAGTCTAAAGTCATCTTTATAGACAATTTAAAAACAGATATTGTGTTAATGGTTTGATACCTAAAATAATTGATTACAATCCTGGGAAATTTTAAGGTGCATTAATTCTATCTCACAGATGGTATACAATTTCCTTACCTAAGATGTGGCTTTAGGAAAGTCATGAAATAATGTGGAAAAAAAATTAACCAAAAGAATGTTAGGAGATTCCATTGGCAGATGTTGGCCTAACACTAGGAGAGTTAAATAATGATTTACTGAATATAAGCCATAAGATTGTATAAATAACAAAAATTATAAAAATTTTTCCAATAATCAAATATTCCCTTTTCACACACCAACAATAAAGAACAAAAAGGAATCCCTGATAGAATCTTGTCAGGGACCATGTTTCTTTTAATATTTTAGAATGAAAACCAAAGCTGATAGTTTAGACAATGTCCTTTAAAGCAGCAAACCAAATGAATTTTACATAACTGGGAGCTGGTTTTTATCAGGGAAATAATGGAATAGAGGTAATGTTTTTAAGCAATCAATTGGAGTAACAAAAAGGAAAAGGAAAAGCTATTATGCAAATATATGGCTAGGTACTGCTAACCTACTTTGAGGAGATTCAGCACAGATTACGGGAAGATTGCAGATTCAAACTTTTTCTGCCTGTGATCCAATTCTATTTTAATAGCAGATATCTGCACAATAACAAATATTATAACAAGGTAAATAAAACATTATCCATGATAATTCTAGGTGATATAGATGAGCATATGTATTTCTCTGCAATGTGACCACTATTCTCTAGCTATTTCTAATGGTTTCTCATGGAAGTATTAAAAGTAACATATATGTCAGATAAATCAAATCCTGTCATACAGAATTCTAAGTCTTCAAATTCCATAATTTGAAGTTAAAAAATAAGTAGATATTATAATGTTACAACTAACAAGTGCTAAATCTGCAGCTTGAATAAATTCAAATAGTAAGCATTGTAGAATGTCAAGGTGGGAACGGTCTGTGGTTGTAAAATAAAAGGAATCTCCAATAAAATATTTAACGATAATTAATTACTCTGAATTCAGAAAAAAGTAATAAATAAAAGATGTCTGTTTCTTAAAATATGACCTAACAACATAATTCACATGGACTTACATTACTAATTCCCTTACCCTCAATTCAATATCAGTCTTCTGAGAAAATGAGTCACATTTGCAAATTCAGATATTTCTTTTAAGGCTACATAATTTTTATTATCTTACACAACTATCTGGACAGAAATGTAAAAGAAGAAATGACTACGACTACCAAAATCAGTGAGCCATTAGAAATGGAGGTGACAGCCTCACTATACTGTGGGAGTTTAGGAATAATGATTAAAACAAAGAAGTGTAGCCTGTGAATAGTACTGATGCTTTTCAGAAACTACCACTTGAGCATACTTAGTAGGAGGAATGGTTCTTAAAAGTATCTTTTTAATGTAAAAGGTGCCATTATATTTTCTGTAAATTATCTTTGAATCTTCATAGAAATTTTATCGATTTTGCTCAAAAGAATCTGAAGGCAATAAACTGAGTAGAAAAAAATGAAAATAGAGCATTCCACTTTTCCCTGGAATTATTTCAAACTCCAATCAGTTCAGAAGCAACTGAACATTTCAATAGGAAAAAAATAAAATAAAATGATCTCAAGTTATGAGTTATTAGAACCAGTTACAGAAAGTTCTATTGTTAAAATATAATCTATAAGCATTCTAATAGCATCTAAACACACAGAGAAGCTGAAAATATGATGACAATAGTAGAAAGCACAATAATGATATGCTCGGAAGAGTGAACCTGGAGAAACTACTTTCCCATTTTTACTGAGTAAAAAGTGAGATAGTCAGTCATGGAAAACAAGCAAAACAGAAACCTATAGAATAATTAACTATTGTAGAAAGGATCTAAGTCCAAATTCAGATTATTGTAAAATAGTCGATATCATTACTTTACTATAAATGACCTATATTAAAGAAAGGCTAAAAGTCCTTTTTGTTCTACAGTTAAAGACATATAAATATAAGAGAAATATAATAACTATGTCATATCATTGTGAAGATTAAATAAAATAACTTATTTAAAGTCTACAGAAGACTGTCTTCCACATAGCAAATATTCAACAAATATTGGTTCTTATCAATATTATTTTTTTTCTTATTGGAGTTTCTGCTATGATTTTTGTTGTTGTTATTATTTTAATTTATCACCATAAAGCATTTACAATGCAACAGAGGAATGCAGTAAGTATTTATCAAGAGTTTAACAGCAATAACGGAACAATAATAAAATGCAAATTTTTTCTCTTCTCTGTCAAATCACTGTTTTTAGATTACCAGTTCTCTACTTCTGTCTGTCTCAGAAAAAAAGGAGGCCCAATGTCTTCCTAAGGCTATTGTGTTTACAATATTAGCTTTCTACATTTTTTGAATCATATTCTATTAATATTTTCCATTCTCTCTTAAATATTCAATTACTCTTGCCCATATGTGATCCTATCAACAATTATAATGGAAACTGTGGATGAGATTATAGTTGCACAATATTTAGGGACAGGAATGGGACAATCACGTTTTCCTTTTAGCTAGATAACTTAATTCATTTATAGGAACCCTACTTTAAGAGAGATGGAGACATATATGATATAGAAGCTGAAAAAAAAATGTGAACGAGGGTCTGTCTGGTGACCAACAACCAAATATGCCAGTGTGGCCATATTGATAGGAACTGAAGAAAATTATACAGGAGAAATGTAAGCCCTGATAACTTTCTGGAGAAGAGTTGTATTCTTACTCTGGAACATTTACCTGCCTCTAGACTGTAATGTGACAGACATTTAACTTAAATGTTTTTAAGTCACAGAATTATTTGAGTCTCACTAACATAAACTATATCCTTACTTTTACCATGAGAAAAGAAATAACGTTTAAATTATTTAGAAAAGAAATAGCATTTAAATAGTTAAAAGTTTTAATAATATTTTAGCAATAAAGTTAACAATTTTATAAAATCAACTGAGTCAATTAATCTAAATTTATATGTGGAAGGTGTTGGTGGGGATTTGAAAATAAAATTCTTTTAATTACTTATTTTGCGTAACATGTTTGATAAATTTAAATCTATAATCAAAGTAAAATAAAAAGCCTTATTTCTGCCTCTCAAAAATATATAAAAACTTCTTGCTGCTGTTGTCCTGGCTGTGAAAGTCCCACTAGCAAAGGACTAGTTTAGAGCCACCTGCGCTCAACTGAACACAGCTCCTGGGCCAAAGCGAAGAGGCCAGGCTTAGAAACCTGGTCCACACTGGGACACCTGGATGATCGCTCCCAGGAATGTGGAATTGGTCTGAGTTGACAGCTAGAACTGAGGATCAGCGTTCTCTGGGGTGAGCAGAATAGGTCACCCCAGAATAACAGAGAAAAAAGCTAGCTGCAACACACACAGGTTTACCATGAAAAGCAGAGAAAAAGGCAAGATCATGACTCCTAGCCGAGGGCCCGAGAGATTAGCTGCCTTGGCTCCTAATTCTAGTTCTCGTTTCTGTTCCCGGTTCATGAGTCCTAGCCATACTTTCGGATTTGGAATTGTAATATAATCCTACATATTTACGAACAGTTGGACAATCACTCGCACTCAGAGAAAATAAGAGCCACTCTTGAATAGATCAATTCTTTCTGTTTCTCACCCTGGAGAAACACTACACATGCATGAACAACTCAGCACTAACAGAGTTGTTTTGTAAATGATTCCGTATTGCCTCAAGGTGCTTCCGCCTCTAAAAACTGTATTTCTCATGACAATAACCTATATTTTGGGTCATATTTTCAAAACAAATCTTTCAAGACTAGCTTTTTAAAGAAATGATGAGAGAAACTTTAGAATTTTATATCAAAAATAACAATTTGCATGAGGATTCTTATTGCAGTATGAAATTTATTTTCCTTACATATACAATTTCTTGATTATACAAATTGATTACAGAATATCGAAAGTAATGTAGTAAAAGATCATTTTAAAACAATTATTCTGAAAGAAACCACCAAAATAAAATCACAGATTTCTATTGTAGAATGAGTACTCAAATAAGGGCTCTGTAAGGATGTAGCATCTAAATGATTAACAGGCTCTATCTCTTGTGGGCTTCAGAGTAAGAGGTAAAAAGATGCAGAAATAAGTTATGCATTTTTGAGGAAAATAAAAGAGAACAATGTGTTCTAAACAAAGCAAACAACGGAAATGTTAAACAGGGATCAGATATTTGAGGGGCCTAGCAGGCGAACGTAAGTATTTTTTTCATTTCAATTGATTTTAACAAGAAACCTTTTATCAGGTAGAGGATATGCTTTAAAATATGCTTCAAAATGGTCACTATGCTGCTAGTGGAAAGTGGATAATTAAGGGTAGCATGAAGGAAGGCAGATCATATGGAATGTTTTTAAAATAGTTTAAGTATAAGCAGATGGTGGGTGATTTAGGCTAATATCAAAAGACAGAATGGATCTAGGATATACTTGGAAGTTAGAACCTGCAGAGTTTGGGGCGGCTTGAATAGAATGAATGGAGATGGAAAAACAGACTCCTAGTAGTTGGCTCCGAATCCAGGTGTGTGGAGCATCAATTGTTTATGTAGATGGGGGAAAGTGAAAGAAGAATTTCCAAGAAGGTAAGGTATCAAGGGTTTTTAATCGGACATTTTAACTTTGAGAAACTTATTATGTATCCAAATCAAGTTCTCAAATAAAGAAGTTCTGTACCTCAGTTGAGAGATCAGAGAAGATTTAAATTTAGAAATTACTGCCATGAGTGACATACGTAGCCAAATTACTGCAAGAAATAAAACAGAGAAAGAGCTATAGATTACTAAGAGAAGAGAACACAGGACTCACCCAATGAACAGGTATTATTTGGAGGCTAAGTGTAGTTAAGAAGTAGCCAATAAAAACAACTGAGGAGGGAAAAAAAATACAACACTATTAGTGGAATATCAGATTTCCAAGAATCAAGAGAATTCCAGAATTAAAAAGAAATGAAATGTTTAAGACCTTGGAAGTCAGCTGAAAAATTATATAAAGTGAGCACAGAAATTATAACTAGAGTTGATAACACAGAAGTCATTAGCTTAAGGGTGTTTGAAAATAAATAATTAAGTGTAATTTAAAATTCACAGCTGAAATATTTAGTTAATCCCAGGTTGTTCTATTTTTCTACAGCAATTCAAATTATTTGACAATCATTATTAATGTCAGTTAAATGAAAGGAGAAAAGGAATCTGACTTAGTGATGACAATAAAATGAATAGAAAAGAAAATAAAATCTAATCAGAGGAAAGAAAGAAGTGAGAACATGAAAGAGATCATTGATTTTTAAAAAATGGTGATAGAAAGCCATGTTAGGAAAAACTTCAGGTTTTCCCTTTGTGTGTCTCCTTTATTTTCAGACAAACACTTCACTTCTGACATTTCTGTTACTAAATGCATGAGGGTTTTTCCCCTACCAAGCGATTGTCTGAGATTCTACCTGGCTATCCTAGAATTTATCTACCTGAAGATAGTGTCAGATCTCACAGGTTAAGGGCTCAGTCTCCCCAACCCCACTACAGATCCCAATAGCAAGTAGTAAGCCCTCAGGTTACCTACAACTTCTGTCTGACTTGCCTAGAAATCAGAGATTCCCATGACCCTTTCCTCAGGTTTGATTAATTTGCTACAACTGCTCATAGAGCTCAGAGAAACACTTACTTACATTTACCAATTTATTTAAGAATATGATAAGGATACAGATGAATAGCCAGATAAAGAGATGCACAGGATAAGATCTGGGATGGTCCCAAGTACAGGAGTTTCAGAACCCTGTGTGGTTGTGATGCATCACCCTCCCAGTGTGGATGCATTCACCACCTTGGAACCTCTCCAACCCCATACTAATGGAATTTTTGTGGAGGGTTCCTCATAGCAGACATGATCGGTTAATTCCATTTCCAGAACCTCTCATCACTAAAGGAGTAGGAAGGGAGCTGAAAAGTCCAAGCTTCGACTTGTAGTTTGGTCTTTCTGGTGACCAGCACCCACCTAGGAGCCCCGCACCAGGAACCAGGGGCATGGAATGATGTGTATATAACACTTTATTTTATATTTTAAAATTATATATATATATATATATGTGTGTGTGTGTGTGTATATACACATATATGTATATGCACATATGTGTATATATATATATATGTATGTTATTATTTCACAGCAAGGAACTGAAGTTACTAATGAATTGAAATAATTATTAGAGTGGGATGGCTAGAGCAGTTGTAATGAGAGGGATCACGGTTAGAGAAGTGTGTGGTTGAAAAAATTTTGTAAGAGCCACAGTTATTGATGATGATAAGAGCTCAGATATGACTAAGAGATATGGAAGTAAGAATGCTAACTGACCTCTGGTTAGAATGTAGAAGTCTGAAGAAACTGTCACTTCAAATGTAAGAATTAAAACAAATTGGATAAACTAAAATAATTCTAGGAAAAAAAAAAATCAGAGAGCTAAAAATGCAAAGAAACATCAATTAACTGAATTTCAAAACAGAATGCAGCCCTCATAGGAGAAAAGAGACCAATAGTTATTCCGATCTCTGGTGAAGTGGTGGACTAATAAGAAATTTAACAAATAAAACTAAGGAGAAGCAACTGTTAAAACATTTTTTTAACAGCCACATGTTGGTTGGTTTAACAGATTAAAGCATCAAGCAGGTCCAGTCACAATGTAAGTCAGTATCTGTCCACAAATTTGCTACCAAGACTCTTCACTGAGGGTATGGGGCATCACATCAAAGGCTAGGCATAGGGTAAGAGAGCTGAGGAAGATCACCCTTAAGCATCTAGAATCTTCCCCAAATCCAAGACCTATAAGTTATGTGCCGCATAGCAACGTTTGGTTCAAAAATGCACCATATATAAAACAGTGGTCCCATCAGATTATAACAGAGCTGAAAAATTCGTATTGCCTAGTGACTTCATCAGTCATGAACTTCATGGACGATAGCATGATGAGTATCACAGTTTATGGCAAAAGACAGAGTACCCTTTCCTAAAAGTGGGAACAAGACAATTGGGAACATACTCCCCTTTCCCACTGAGTATCATAGTGGATATCTAGCCACTGCAATGGTCTAAGTAAAAGAAATAAAATCTTACAGATTGGTGAGGAAGACATATAATTTCTTTTTGAGCAGATAATATAATTGTCCACATAAGAAATTCCAAATAATCTTTTCAAAAGCTATTATTTCTAATAAGTAAGTTTAGCAAAATTACAGAATACAAGGTCAAATTTCTATAGAATACCAATATAAATTAAATTTATGTATTTTTAAATAGTGCTATTTACTATAGCACCATAAAACATGAATATGTATGTTAATTCTAACAAAACATGTGCCGAAACCTATAAAACACTGATTTTTGCATCGAATAATAACTAAATAGAGAGGAATACTGTATACAGCGGATGGAAAACTCATTATTGTCATGATTTCAATTCTCCCCTAAATGATCCTAATTGAACTATCAGAATAAATGTCTGCATAAATTTATTTTAATCTAAAATATATGGAAAAATGTAAAGGACTTAGAATAGTCAAAACTATTCTGAAAAACAAAAATAGAGTTGGATGTCTTTTACTATCTCATTTTAAGAAGTACTTTAAAACAATATCGCAGTATAGTAATAGTGAAAGAATCATCACATAGGTGGACTATATGGAAAGTAGAACCTAAAAAATGGCCTACATATACACAGAAAGTGGATTTTGGATAAAGCTGCAGAGGCAATTCAATGAAGAAGGATAGTTGTCTCAACCATTTGACATTCACATGGAAACTCAACCTCTATCTCATGGTAGTAGATCTAAATGTAAAATCTAAAAATAAAATACTTGTTGGAGAAAACATAACAGAATATATTAGTGACCTTGTGATGGACTGCCTATAAATTCTTGAAATTATTTTAAACTAAGACAAGCCCTCCATGCCACTTCGCTTCTTTCCTATTTCTGGGAGAAAGTATTTACCCTCTGTCCACCTTGCCCTTGTGACCAAGTCTTCAGAGCACCACACCTCCACTAAATAAATTAGCCAAGCATTACAGAAGAGTTGTATTTTTATCTCTATAAATGTTAAAGTCAGTTTATGGAAGCACATTCTCATATACTTAAAATGATCTATAAATAATCCCTTCAGTCATCTATATAAAGTATACTATCAAACATATTGTATCACAGTAAGTTCAAGACAGTTTATTTCTTCATGTAGGAACAGATGCTTCTCAGTTCATGTTTGCCTTGGAGGCTCACTGTGAGAAGTAATCTATTGCAATATTTAAATTTTTATTTTGTTTCTTCAAACTTTTTTTCTATCCTTTTAGCCAGACAGTAATTGAATTTGCATATGTTACATATAAAGTGATGTTATCCCACCAGTTTGTATTGCATTCCACTTACTCTGAGTCAATGTGTTCTTAATTTTATAGGGATATTATGTCAATTGCTGGATTCAAATGCATCGTTTACCCTATGTCACTATGTGTGCCCTTTCTCCTCAAATGCAGACCTTGCAAAGTATATTTGTAAAATCTAAGCTCATGATATATTCTGTGTGTGTATGTGTGTAAAGAGAAAAATATAGTTTTACAGAATATTTTTGAGAATTATTTTTATTGAATATCTCCTCTTGGAGATTTACATACCACATTAACATATTGAAAGTTCTATGAAGTCATCAAATAAGAAACAGATATAATTTTGTATAGTCTATACTTTTAAAACTTACTTGATTTTTGAAAATATAAAGTCTGGAAGACTTTAAACTATTTGACTTCGAATTTGAGTGGAAAACTACAGAAACCAAAATGGCATGGAATTAGCATGAGGATAGCCATATAAGGTCAATGAAAATGAATCTAGTCCAAAGATAGAAACACCTATGTATATGTCAACTAATTTTTAAATTAAATTTATTGGGGTGACATTGGTTAACATTCTATTAGTTTCACATGTATAATTCTATAATACGTCAGGTAGGTATTGCACTGTGTGCTTATCACCCCAAGTCTAGTCTCCTTCCATCACCATGTGTTGACCTTCTTTACCCTCTTCATCCTCCCTCTACTCAACTTCCTTTTGGTACCACCCTTCTCTCATCTGTATCCCTGAGTTTATTCCAGAACTAATTTTTGACAAAGACGCTAACATAAGATAGTGGAACAAGCATAGTCTTTTCCAAAAATAAAGATACAGAGTTTAAAAATAATCCTCAGCCCCTACCTCGTACTATACACAAAACTTAACTTGAAATAGGTAAGAAATAGAAAAATAAAAGCTAAAAAATAACAAACAGATTGGTGTTTGGCTGGGACTGAAGGTAAAAGGTCCAAATACAGTCACAAGGGAACTGTTTGAGGGGGAAGAAATGTCCACTAGGTATGTATGTATGTATGTATATGTTTGTGTATGTATGTGTGTGTGTGTATGTGTGTATGTGTGTATACATATGTATACATAAATATACATGACATTTCATACATCTAGATCTGTATATTCAAAGCCTCTTTCCTCAATCTCTCAGTAATGTCACTATATGAATAAGAATTTTAGAAAGCATGCATTTTGCCAAATCTACTCATTACTATTAAATATCATGTAAAAATGCATGTGTAATATTTACATGCACCTATATATATAACCTTTTCAATTCGTTGATCTATGGAAAATTCTTCCGACAAATCCACAGCACAATGTTAAATTCCTGTCTGGTTCTCAGGTACAGCTCCCTGTCAGTATAACTTTGACCCAAGAGCTTAGCGAGACTTCACAAGAGTCAAACTGGGCTCATGTTCAGCTTTTCAATCATTCCCTCACTAACCCTGGCCAATATGACCCAATTTCTTCTCTACAGCATTATAGAATTTTGAGCCATGATTTTTCCACTTCAACTAGTATTGAGTCTCAGATAAAGTTTCCCAGGGATCACAACAAACAATTTTATTTAGCTTATGAAAGTTCAAGAGTCATGAGGTGATTTCTCACTCTACTGAATTTGTTCTTTGCCAGCCTTAAAGAGTTAGCCACAAAAAGAGTAGAATTTCCTTGTTAAAAATTATGTTTCATACTGAAGTTCAAGAAAAAAAAAAATCTAAAACGAAAGTCATGTTTGTAAGTTTGAGAGATTGTTTATAATATTTTCATTATTTCCTGCACTTCCAGGCCGTAGCTGTCTATGATAAAGACCAGTAGTGTATATCTAGTCAGTGATATAATATCTAAGTCACTCAAAGTTACTTTAAAAATAATTCTTAACATTCTATTAAAATAAATAGCATAAAGTATATTTGCTATGTTTCCATGGAAACTAATGTGCTTGTACAAAAAATGCCATGCCTATTATTTCTAAATAAAATGTCTCTGACTTATATTAAATTGATTCAACACTAAAAAAAGAAGGAAAATTTTAACACACAGGAAATGTCTCAAACTTAGAATTCAAACAAAAAGAGAATTTATTTGAGCTGGCTTGGATTATCCTCCCATTCAACAAGATGCCTCATTCTGAATGAAATTAAAAGACTCTGGTTAAGATCTGATATATGTTATGAATAATTTTTTAATTTATATATAATAAAGCACATATTTTTATAGAAATGATGTTACTTAAATCACTAGACAATGGTTCTTTGAAAAAAGAATTACACCTTTTACAAAAGTATAATACATATATTCTTGGAATATAATCTCAAAGTTACTATTAATCATTCACATAAGATATGTGAATAAATTTGGGATATTGAGCTCTTTATTATTCTTAACGCTAACACCAAGCTGAGTTACGTTTTCTGGCTGACTAAATAGACTATTTGCTATATTATTTTCAAAGTAAATTTGCAGATTTAGATAACCTTTATTGAACCTCAGCAACAAATTCTCCTCAGACAAAATCTCAGTTAATCTAATTGAATCTCTGATATTCCCATAGAAACAAAGAAGCATATTCTGAATAAATAAAATAAATACTTTATTTACTTAATTAGATGTTTTAAAGTCTCAGGATAGCCAGTTTCAATTAATATTAATTTCATAGCTTGATAATCAGTAAGAAAACTCAATCATGGGGAAAAATGCCAATGTGGAAACGTAGAAATGCTCTTAAAAGTACTTGTCTCTTCTTCCTCATTTTATTTCATTTTTATATTAGTTTCAGGTGTACAGCATAGTGGTTAGACATTTATATAATTTATGAGGTGATCCCCTCAATTACTTAATATGCACCTGGCACTAGATATAGCCATTCCAATATTATTGACTATATTCCCTATGCTGTACTTCACATCCCTATGACTATTTTGTAACTACCATTTTGTACTTCTTAATTCCTGCAGCATTTTCACTCAGCCATCCAATCTTCCTCTTATCTAGCAATCACCAGTTTGTTCTCTGTAACAATGAGGCTGTTTTTGCTTTGTTTGTTCATTTATTTTGTTCCTCAGATTTCCCATATAAGTGAAATCATATGGTATTTTTCTTTCTCTGAGATATTTCACTTAGCATAATATTCTTTAATAGGTCCATTCATGTCATTGTGAATGGTAAGATGAGTAGTATTCATATATATACACACACACATATGTGTGTACACACACACACACACACACACACACACACACACACATATATATACCATAACTTCTTTATCCAATTATCTATTAATGGATAGTTAGGTTGCTTTCATATCTTGGCTACTGTAAATAACACCACAGTGAACATAGAGGCACATATATCTTTTTGAATTAGTGTTTTGGTTTTCTTTGGATGAATACCCAGAAGTATAGTTGCTGGGTTATAAGGTAGTTCTATTATTAATTTTTTTGAAGAAGCTCCAAACTGTTTTCCATAGTCACTGTACCAATTTGCAATCTCATCAACAGTGCACGAGGATTCTCTTTCTTCCATATTCTTGCCCACACTTGCTATTTTTGATTTATCGATGATAGCCATTCTGACAGGTAATATCTTTGTGATTTTAATTTGCATTTCTCTGATGATTAGAGACATTGAATATCTTTTCATATGCTTATTAGCCATCTGTATTTCCTCTTTGGAGTAGTACCTATTCATGTCTTCTGTCCATTTTTCATTTGGATTGTTTGTTTTTTGGTATTGACCTATATGAGTCCTTTATAAAATTTGGATGTTAAACCCTTACCAGCTATTTATTATAATAGTACCATAAGCAGCTATCCACTCACATTCAGTAGGTTGTCCGTTTTGTTTATGATTTCCTTTACTATCCAAAACCTTTTTACTTTAATGTAGTCTTATTTACTTTTTCTTCTGTTTATCTTGCCCAAGAGGATATATCGGAAAAAAAATATTACAAAGAACAATGTTAGAGAGTTTACTGCCCATATTTTCTTCTAGGAGTTGTATGGTTCGGGGCCTTACATTTAAGTCTTTAATTCATTTTGAATTTCTCCTTGTGTATTGTGTAAGAAAATGTTCCAGGTTTATTTTTTTGCACCATTTGTCCAGTTTTCCCAACACTGTTTATTGAAGTTACTGTCTTTACTCCATTGTACATTCTTCCCTCCTTTGTCATAGATTAAATGACCATATGGGCATGCATATATTTCTGGGCTCTCTATTCTGTTCCATTGATCTGTATTGCTGTTTTTATGCCAGCTCCTGGTTGTTTTGATTACTATAATCTTGTAGTATGGTTTGATATTAGGTAGTGTGATACCTTCAACTTCGTTCTTTCTCAAGATTGCTGTAGCTATTCAAGATCTTTTATGCTTTTATATAAATTTTGGAATAATTCTTCTAGTTTTGTGAAAAATGTCATTGGTATTTTAATAGTGATTGCATTCAATCTATGGACTGCTTTGAGTAGTATAAACATTTTAATGATGTTAATTCTTCCTTTTCATGAGCACAGTATATGCTTCTATTTATTTCTATCTTCTTCAATTTATTTTTTCAAACAACTTATAATTTTCTAAGTACAGATCTTTCACATCCTTGATTAAATTTATTCCTAGGTATTTTATTGTTTTTGATGCAATTATAAATGGGATTATTTTCTTAACTTTTCTGATAGTTCATTATTGGTGGATAAAAAGGCAATCAACTAAATATTAATTTTCTATACTGCTACTTTACTGAATTCATTTATCAGTTTGTTTTTTGTTGTTGTTATTGCTCTTGTTTTGGTTTTTTTTTTTTTTTTTTTTTTTTTGGTGGAATCTTTAGGGTTCTCTATATATAGTATCATGTCCTCTACAAATGATGACAGTTTTACTTCTTCCTTTCCAGTTTGGATGCCTTTTATTTCTCTTTCTTGTCTGATTGCTGTGGCTAGAACTGCCAATACTATATTGAATAAAAGTGGTGAATGTGGGCATCCCTGTCTTGTTCCTGATCTTAAGAAAAATGCTTTTAATTTTTCTCTGTTGAATATAATGTTAGCTGTAATGTTGCCTTTATTATGTTAAAATATTTCCCTCTATTTCCACTTTACTGAGAGTTTTTATTATAAATGGATGCTGGATTTGGTCTAACACTTTTTCTGCATCTACTGAAATAATATGATTTTTATATGATTAATGTGGTGTATCACATTAATCAATTTGTGGATATTGAACCAACCTTGCATCCTAGGAATAAATCCAACTCGATCATGGTGTATGATCTTTTTAATTTATCACTATTTCAGTTTGTTAATATTCTGTTGAGGATCTTTGCATCTATGTTCATCAGGGCTATCAACCCACAATTTTTCGTATGTGTGTAATTTCTTTGGGTTTCGAATCAGGGTAATGGTTGTCTCATGAAATAAGCTTGGGAGTCTTCCATTTTCTTGAGTTTTTTGAAATAGTTTGAGATTAGGTGTTAATTCTTTCTTGAATGTTTGGTAAAATTCAACCTATGAAGACATTCAGTCTGGGGCTTTTGTTTTCAGGAGCTTTTTAGTTACTGATTCTATTTTGTTAGTAAAATTGGTCAGTTCAGATTTTCCATTTCTTCCTAACTCAGTCTTGGGAGACTATTTTTCTAAGAATTTATCCATTTCTTCCAGATTGTCCAATTTGTTGACATATAATTGTAATATTTCTTAGAATATATCGTATTTTTGTAAACTCAGTTGTCACTGCTCCTCTTTCATTTCTAATCTTATTTATTTGGGTCCTCTCTTTTTTGTTGTTGTTGATGAGTCTAGTTAAAGTTTTATTAATTTTGTTTATCTTTTCAAAGAACCAGTTCTTGTTTTTATTGATCTTTTGTATTGTTTTTTTGTATTGTTTTTTCGACTCTATTTTATTTATTTCCACTCTAATTATTATTTCCTTCCTCCTACTCACTTTGAGCTTTGTTTGCTGTTCTTTTTTCTGGTTCTTTTAGGTGTAAAGTTATATTGTTTATTGTATATTTTTCTTGTTTCTTAAGGTAGCCCTGATTTGCTATGACTTTCCCTCTTGGGACCACTTTCACTATATCCCATAGATTTGGGGTCATTACATTTTCACTTTGTCTCAGATATCTTATAATTTCTTCCTTCATCCCTTTATTATAACCCATTCACTGTTTTGTAGCATGTTATTTAGCCTCCATGTATTTGTTTATTTTTCAGTTTTTTTTTTTTTTTTTGGTAACTAATTTTCGGTTTCATATCATTGTAGTCAGAGAAAACTGGTATGATTTCAATCTTATTAAATGTATTGAGACTTGTTTTGTCTACCAAGGCCTGAAAAATGTTCCATGTGCACTTGAGAAGAATGTATATTCTGCTTCTCTATGATGAAATGCTCTGAAAATATCAATTAAATCCATTTGGTCTGGTGTGTTATTCAAGGATGCTACTTCCTTGTTAATTTTCTGTCTGGAAGATCCATCTATTGGTGTTAAAGGGGTGTTAAAGTCTCCTACTATAGATGTATTACTGTCAATCTCTCTCTTTATGCCAGTCAATATTTGCTCTATATATTCAGGTGTTCATATGTTGGGTACATATATGTTTACTAGGGTTATGTCCTCTTGTTAGATTAATTCCTTTATCATTATGTAATCCTTCTTTATCTATTATATCCTTTGTTTTAAAGTCTATTCTGTCTGATGTAAGCATTGGTACACCAGCTTTTTTTTTTTTCATTTCCATTTGCATGAAATACCTTTTTCTATCCCTTTACTTTCAGTTCTGTGTCTTTTGATCTGAAGTGGATCTCTTGTAGACAGACACCACACGTATGGGTCTTGTTTCCTTATCAGTTAAGCTACATTATGTCTTTTTATCAGAGCATTTAATTCATTTATATTTAAATTGATTATTGACAGGTACATAGTTATTGGCACTTTCTTATTCACATTTAAGTCTTTTGCCCCCTTCAACTTTTTAAAGAAGTCCTTTTAACATTTTTTGTAAAACTGGCTAATTGGTGATGAAGTCTTTAGCTTTTTCCTATTAGAGAAGCTCTTTATCTCACCTTTAATTTTAGATAATAGCCTTGCTGGGTAGAGTAGTCTTGGTTGTACTTTCTTGTTTTTCATCACTTTGAATGTTTCACATCAATCTCTTCTGGCCTATAAAGTTTCTGTTGAGAAATCAGCTGACAGTCTATAGGAGCTCCCTTGTAAGTAACTAGCTGCCTTTCTCTTGCTGTTTTTAGGATTCTCTCTTTGTCTTTAACCTTTGGAATTTTAATTATGATGTACCTTGGTATGGGTCTGTTCGAGTTCCTCTGTTTGGGATTCTTTGCACTTCCTGAATTCTCTTTCCTTTGCTAGGTTAGGAAAGTTTTTCATCATTATTTCTTCAAATAGATTCTCGATCCCTTGCTTTCTCTCTTTTCCTTCTGATACCCAGATGATGCAAATGTTGGTACACTTGATGGAATCCTGGGCTAGGGAGCACTGGTGGGGGCCAGGGCCCCTAGCTCCTTCAGGGGAACCTCTGCATTCAAAATATTCCTCCAGGTACTCAACTGTCACATGCAGGTGGGGGCCTGCTCATTTCACATCTCTATTCTTCCTACCAGTCTCACTGTGACCTCTTTTTTGTATCCTTAATTATAGGGGATATGTTCAGCTAGACTTCAGGTGGTTCTCCTACTTGATTCTTCTATAATTTAGTCACCATTTTAATGCAGTCATGGGAAGAGGAGAGCACAGCATTTACTTGCCTCAATATCTTGACCAGAATCTCCCAGTCTTAATTTTAGCCTAATTTTATTTTTAATTTGCAAACAGAATACAATTCAATCACTCAATGGAAAATTAAAAACCTCTCAGATGCTTTTAAATTTGTCCTGGAAAATAATATCGCAGAAAAAATTTACATTTTATCCCTGCTTTAAAAGTAAGGGGAATACTTTCTAGACCAATTGATTACCAAAAAATTCAAATTTCACAACTGAAAAACTTGCAGTCTTTACAGATAAAAAATTTCATTTTTTACTTAAAATAATTAAACTGATAATGCTTTAAGATATTCTCCATAGAATCCTAAATTCAAATTTAAGTGTAATTTATGTATTACTATAATAAAAAAATACACACATAGTATCACCCTGCAAATTTTTACTTTTAATCTGATACAAAAAATGATATCCACATAAATGAAATATTCAAACTATATTCATTAGTCCTTCTATAAAGTTTAGTAGTCATTATCTACATATTTACTTAACTCAATTGATATTAAACTGCCAAAATTATTTACTTCTTGAAGCACAAATTCTACAACGATAAACGTGGTACAAATGAACAAAATATATGTAGTAGATTATTTTTTATTTATATTAGCTTGTGCATTTGTAAAATTTTATTTAAAACCACTTTCTAAATAGAAAAAATATATAAGATTATACTCACTTACAAATCCACTAAAATAAATGGAGCATTTTTTAATCTTATTTTTATGTTTTTGTCCTCATCTTCTACTTAATGTATGTGGCATGATTTATAATACAGTGCATTTATAACGCAAGTAATGTTAGAGTATAATATCATGAAGGAGACAATAGATCTGATAATCCTTGCCTTGCAAAATGTGAAAATCTGATTTTTAAATAATCCAACTGCATGCTAGGCCAGAATACCAGCTTCTTTCTTCTCTCTTACCTTTACTTAGTAGCCTCACAGCCTTTGGTGACACCAGCCATGGAAATATACTGAAGTGAAAGACTGGCAACTTGGATGGGAAGGATAGTAGTGAAGAGATTTAAAAGGCCAATGAAAGAAAAAGCAAAAGAAAAATTAATTTTTTCTAGACTACACTGAGTAGGTCAAAGAGTAAAGACACAGGTTAGATGAAAGAGCTGTCACAGAATGGTAAATTAAAATCACTACATCCACTGGATAAGTATAAGCTATATAGCAAAGTCGTCCTTAATTTTTCAACTATTTTAGGATTATATTTGTATAGCAAAATATTACTAACATCAACCACTGGTCACTGTTTCTATGTGCTTTATCTTCCAACAGTAAGAGAATACAGAAATAAACCATGTAAAGTCTTCCCTCCTATACCTAGGGAATTAATATTAGGTGAGGTTTCATGGATAACATATGTATCAACATATTTATATGTGCTTGTGTGTTTAAATGTAGTATAGTACAAGCATTGGTTTAAAAAAATCAACCAAAAATAATTCAGCATGCTAAAAGGGAACTATTCATATACATATAATTCTGAATGATTTTTATTTACAGTAATTTGCCTTCCTATATTTTTAAATTTTGTAGCAAAAAATATCATTTTAAATTAAATATATTATTTATAAGAGAAAGAAAATGACATGGTAAAATAATTAAATGTCTAAATAATAAAGTATAGATATCAACAGATTTTTGTTTAATATGAATGAAATATAATTTTTTTCCAAAAATATAATCAACATCAATAATTACTTCCAACTTCTAAAATAATCATTATATGTTGGGCTGTCCTTTCTTATAAGACTTGTTTCAAGTAAGAAGTTATGATATGGAACTATTTTATATGGCTTCCTTTGGGATTCCACACGTTATTTATACAGCAACAAAAGTGTAACTAAGATCAATGCTCAAGAAAGAATATTCTGAAGTGTGCAGAAAGAATTTTAAAACACTAAACATTTTAGCCATAGTAAAAATCCACACAACAAACTGGAAAAGATGTCATGAAAAAGACAGCAGAAAAACTATGCTGCTCTACATATTCCTTAGTAACAGAATCTCGGTTTGTAGCTCAGACTGGTGTTATGACCATTACCGGGTTGTGGATAATGAGATACACTATAAAATATACTGGACAGATGACTTTACTGAAAGGTGCTATATATACGTTTTTCCCTCCCTTTACTCTTTCTGTAATGCAGAAATCACGTCTGAAGTTTTATACGCTATCTTCTAGAAGAGGGGAAATTCGGATCCCAGTGCTGTGGAGGGAAAAGATCGAAGGAGCCTGGCGCCATCATGCTGGCCCCAAAGTCCCTATGTCCAGCATTCTTCTAGATAAGAGAATCGACGTCTGTGTTTGAGCCGACCTGGTAAGACCTCTGTTTCTTGCATCTGAACACAATTCCTGCTTCATGTGGTGAGGTCAATGATATTAATTTGGAATCTTTAATTATAAATAATGTAAAGTGATGCTAGCAAACATAAAACTAATTTCTTAAAAAAAAAAAAAAATAGTTGCCATCTCACCAAATAAAGGAAAATATAAAATTAAGACTTAAGAAAGAACAGCTGCAAAGACTTACAGAGAATCTTTCAGGCCACTATCAGAACTGCCCAGCTCTAAAGCACGCACAGTCTGAGATACTCGACTCCATACTGAAATGCTCAGAAGTGAAAATCAGACTATATTCCAGTTCATCCTTTAGGAAAGGCAACTTGGTGGCAGTTGAGGCATGGTAACTGACAGTTTCACAATGACTTTATGGAACAGGGAAAATTTAGCTCTCGTTGTGTTACTACTAATGGAAAGACAGAGGGTATAAGAAGGAGAACAAAAGAATAACATTCACTCCCTGTATAAGTACACATTCAAACACAATCATTTGATGTAAATGCAATTAAATGTCTCTATCTTCTGTTAGATTCTCTGCCTTATGTATTAAAGACACATATGTGCACATAGACTAAATGTTTCCATCTCTAAAAATAAGCAATCCAAAGCCATTCCCTGTGACGGTACCCAGCTTCAAGTGCAAGATCTTTGAAGGATACCTGTTTTTTTTTTTTCCTTCATTTGTATTATTTAGAAAACTGCAGACTACACTTAATCACATCTGACACTCTACATAATAAAATAAAAATCTTAAAAATTATAATTCATGTGAAGCCAGAAATAAAGGTAAACATCAGGAATCTAAATTCTGTACCTAAAAATGTCTAAATTTTAAAGTCTATAACAGATGTTATTGCTGATAATTATGACCCTTTTTCTATTGCCTGTACATTCTAGCTGGAGTTCTTTATCTAGTAGTACTTTCCAAGTATGTCCCCCCCCCCCCCCAGCTTTTGAAATGACTGCATGTTTAGTCTTTAATAAAATATCAATGGCTACGTTACTGCCCTAGAGACTTGGCCAGGTTCTATTCTCTTTCCTGCCACCGCTGGTCGGCAACCATACTACTTCTCTTTCATAAAGCATGGCAATCACTTTCTCCCCATCCTCTTTCTCGCCCCCACCCCCACCCTCCTCATGGCAGGAGTTCTTAGAAATGGCCGGATGGAATTTCAGCCACTTTATCAGGCTCCTAATTATAGTCATTGATAAAAGTTTTTTCTCACTTAATTATGACACCTCTAAACAAACTGAGACTGGAGTCATGGAGATTACAAACAAAATTTTTAAATCATACATGAAATATATTATTGCAAAATATCACCCACACATCTACTTCTACTTTTTGGTAACTGTAAATATAAGCATGTACAAGCAAATACACACACACACACACACACACACACACACACACACGCGTAATTAGAGAGGCAGCACCTGAAAAGCAATGCCTATATTTTATGATCATCACACAGGAGCACCCTTGAGGCTAAACAAAGTGGTTGACAGAGACCTCAGTGATCGTATGGACCAGTAGGTTGGGACAATCTGGTTTACAGCAGATGGTCTTGTTTTTGTTTTGGATCTGTCAATATATACTACTTGCCCTTGACGATGGGGTACCACTGAATAAGCTCAATTGATAGCTAGTTTGCTCAGATAGTACTTTATTCACAATGTCTGCTAAAGTTGCATAGTTCTCAAAGTTCCCATTGCTAATTATTTAACACCCAGCAAAACTGTACATGACAATAAAAGACTCAGTTTTAAAGGAATTTACTTATTTGGTGAGAGTGATATGGGCTTATTCTTGAAACGTTCAACTTTTGATGTGATTTCTCTTTTAGAAATTTTCAGACTCCATAAAGCATCACAATCCATTTGTCTGGATCCCAAGTCCATTTAAATCTTCGAGACATAATATCAGATGGAAGAGAAGTTTACTACGTATGTGGGGCAGCTGGAAAATTATTCCAGTTCTTATCCCGAAGCATAGCTAGTAATACCTTAGGTGTTAAGCAAATGGACAAGAGCAGTACAGTTTAATGCCATCTACTTTGCCTCAAAAACTGAAGGAGACCTACCAATATGTTCATTTCCTAATACTGGATGCTTTCATTTTGTCTCTCCTAACCCATCTCCATTTATACATCATCCTGTTTTGAGCCACAGGACACCACATATTTGGACTGAATTAATGGTTTTCACTGTTCCTTGGTGTGGTTAAACCAATGAGTCACCCATAAAAGGCAGGAAATTTCAGTTAGGCTGTCTCTTTCACTGAATCATTCATGTTTGTTCTAGAAAGGCTACATCCATTTAACTAAGATCAGACAGCTTCTATCATGCAGACGTCTTCTGTAGGTATAGCTACTCTCTCCGGATTTGTACAACTCATTTTTTCTGTTATCCCTTCTAATGTAGAAGAATAATGGTGCCCTCTCTTTGCTTCTCTGGGATGTGTTCATACTTTGTTGCTTTTTTTCTTTTCCATGCTTCCTAGTGACCTGTAAATAGTTCACTTATTAACCACTACTCTTTTACCCTACTTGTGGGTCAGCCAGAAGCCTGACTGAAACACAGTAAGAAAAAACCGGCATAATATTCTTCACTTTGAGGAATTATCCTCAATTGCCCAGATACCTGAGTCCTCAGGAATTTCTACTGAGGTGTAAGATTTTAACACTTACTGAATTTATTCTCCACTCTGATAAACATATGTCTTATCATTGTTGCTGGGGAACTTGAACTAGCTGTTCCCTTATCTCCTGGTTTTCTTGATGTCCATTTAGAATCAAGTTATTAGTGATAAGTCCCAGGATGGGAGCTTGTGGAGAGGATGAAGCTGTCAATGTCTTTCAAGACTATATTAGGATATTAGGATATGTATCATCTGTCCTTAAATCAGGAAGGTGAAAGCTTAATTCCTGGTGATCTGTAATTGCTAGAATAGTCAATATATTTTTTAAAATGAAAAAAGAACCAAGTTTGCAGGCACATAACTACTTTCCAGTGTCAGGGGTTTATTGTATTGTTCATGAAAAAAGACTACATCTGAAATAGCAGCTATAATTGTAATCACTGCCCAGTTAACTTCCTTATAATCTATTGTCATTTTCCAATCTGTGTCAGACTACTGTATAATTCAAACCAGGAAAATGAATGGGAAATTGAAAAACATCTCATAGCTGCACTATTCAAAATTTTGATCATGGTTTAAACCTCCATTATTCCCAAAAGGATGCATTATTCCATTTGCATTGCTATTTTAGAAAAATAGGAAGAGTTCTAATTGTTTTGACTTGGCCCTTCATGAAAATGCGAAGATTTTGCTGGTTCCCAATTTATCAATTTAAACTTTTAAATCAGGAAATGATAAAATAGCCTGAGTAGTGGTGAAGCCTGTAACAGGCCAGGAATTTTATGACAACTATGATTAATATGTGAAGAGATCTAATACATAAAGTGGATGGCAAGAACGGAAGGCAATATAAGCAAAGAGATGGGAATTAGAAAATAAATAAATAAATAGATAGATAGATAGATAAATAAATAAATAAATGCTAAAGATAAAAATGAAACAAACAAAAACAGAAGTGAATGCTTATGATGAGCTCATTAGCGTACTGGAAATAGCTGAGGAAAGAATTGTGGAGCTTTAGCCTATCTCTATAAATACTTTCAAAACTAAAAAAAGAAAAGAAAAAAACTTGAAAAAAGAAAAACAGTATATGTAAAACTGTGGGGCAAATATAAAGGTATAACATATATGTAATGGGGATACTAGAAGGAGAAGAGAGGAAGGAATAGATAAAATATTTGAAGCAATAATTACTTAGAATTTCCCCCAAATTAATGGCAAACACCAAACCAAAAATCCAGAAAGCTCAGAGAATACTAGGTACAAAAATGCAAAAACTACACCTAGGCATATTATTTTAAATTACAGAAAATCAAAGATAAAGGGAAAAAAAAAAACCTAAAAGAAGACAGAGGGGAGGAAAATCTTACCTGTAGAGGAGCTAAGATAATCATTCCTTAGAAATCATGTAACCAGAAAGTGAACAGAGTGAAAATTTAAAGTACTGAGACCAAAAACCTAAAAGTCTGTATCTTGTACTTTTCAAAAGTGAAGAAGTAAAGACTTTCTCAGGCAATCAAAAATTGATGGAGTCTATTGCCAATAGACCTGCCTTGTAAAAATGTAAAAAGATGTTCTTTAGAGAGAATCAGAATTATATAGTTCAGAAATCTGAATCTATATGATGGAAGAGTATCAGAAAAGAAATCAAATAAAACAAAAAATTCTCTCATTTTTAATTAATCTAATAGATAACCTTTTGTTTGAAATAAATAGCAACAATGTTTTCAATTATATAAGCATAAGCATATATAAGTAAAAGAAATGACAACAATTACACAAGGGATGAGAGAAGGCGGTTAGGCTTATTTTAAGGAACTCACGCTAAGCATAAAGCAAAATTATCTGTAAGTGGACTTTAATTATTTGTAAATGCATATACAAATTTAGACCAATCACTAAAAATGTAAAAATAAAAGTATAACTGCTATATTATTATTTAGAGATCTTCAGAGAAATGGCATCAATAAGATATATATAAATAAATATGAAGAGATTTCTTATAATAGGCTCATGAGACTGAAAAGTTCCATGGTCTTCTATGTGCAACTGAGAGAACCAGAGAGGCTGGTGGAATGATTCAAGCCTAGTCTGAAGGCCTGAGAACCATGGTGCTAATGGTGCAACTCCCAGGCCAAGGCCAACGACCAGAGAATCAAGAGGGGCCACTGCTCTAAATCCTGGAACTCAAAGGTTCAAGAACCAAGAGCCTCGTCTAAAGACAGGAAAAGATGTATGTTCCAGCTATAAAAGACAGAGTTTGTCCTTCCTCCACCTTTTTGTTCTATTCTGATTCTCAAAGGATTGAATGGTGTCCATTCATATTGGTGAGGGAAGATCCTTCATACTCAGTCCACTGATTCAAATGCTAGTCTCTTCTGAAAACAATCCTCACAGACACACCAAGAAATAGTTTTACCAGCAATCTAGGCATCCCTTAGAACAGTCATAGAAACAAAATCAACCATCACAATTGATATGCTAAAAAGAAAAGAAGAAACAATACAAAATGCTCAGTTAAAACAATGAAAGGCAGCAAGAGAGTGGAAATCAAAAATAGAAATAAACAAGTCTGCAGATTAAAAAAGTAACAAATATGGTAGATATTAATCCAACTATACCAATAATCAATTTAGACTAATACACAAATTAAAAGACATAAAGTATCAGAGTAAATTTAAAAAAAGACCCAACTAAGTACTGTCTACGAGAAATCTGCTTTAAATATAGATACATGGAATAAAATAAATGGTTGGAGAAAAATATACTGTAATCACACTAATCAAAAGAAAGCAGGAATAGCTATACTAATTTCAGACAGTGCCAACTTCAGAGCAGGGAAAGTTGTCAGGGATAAAGAGCAACATTATATAATGATGAATGTATATTTTCCAAGAAGACATATCAATCTTTAACATGTACACATCTAACAATAGAGTGTCAAATAAGTGAGGCCAAACTGATAAAACTGTACAAAAACAAACAAAAAATCCACTATTATAGTTGGGAATTACAACATCCTCTATTAGAAATGGATAGACTCGACAGGTAGCAAAACGGTAAGGATATAGCTTAACTCAACAGCACCATCAGTCAAGTAGATATAATTGACATCTATTGACTACTCCATACAACAAAGGCAGAATACACATTTTTCTCAAGCTTACATGCAGCATTCATCAAGACAGACCACATATGATCTTTAAAATACATCTTAATAAATTTAAAAGAATATTAATCACATGTTTGCTCTCAGACCATGGTGAGATTTAAATGGAAATCAGTAACAGAAGAGATAGCTGGAAAATCCCAAATACTTGGGAATTAAAAAATATACTTCTAAATAACATGTTGGTCAAAGAATTCACTTAGGCTTTCAACACAGGAAACTAGAAAAAGAAAAATACATTAAACCCAGTATAAGCAGAAGAAAACGAATATTGAAAAGTAGACCATAAATCAGTACAATTGAAAACAGGAAATCCATGGAGAAAATCATTGAAACCAAAAGCTAATTCTTTGAAGAGGTCAGCTAAAATTGATAAACCTGAGAGGACACAAATTTCTATTATCAGAAATGAAAGAAAGGATATTTCTACAAATCTCAGGGAAATTAAAAGTATAATAAAGAATAATGTGAGCAATTTTATGCCTACAAGTTTAACAACCTACATAAAACAATTCTTGAAAGGCATAATCTGGAAAAAAAAATGTACATAGGAAGAATTACATCATCAAAGTAAGCCTATACCAGTAAAGAGATTGAATCAACGGTGACCTTCCAAAACAGAAAGCTTCATGACCAGATGGTTTTACTAGTGAAATCTACCAAACATTTAAGGAAAAAATTATACTAATTCTCTAAAATCTCTTACAGAAGACAAAAGCAGAAGGAACACTTCTTAATTGATTCTATGAGGCCAACATTACCCTAATACTAAAACCTAAGATACTACATAAAAAACACAAATTGATATCTCATGAACAGAGATGCAAAAACTCTCACCAATATATAAGCATATCAAATCCAACCATGTATAAAATGCATTCTATAGTACAACCAAGTAAGGTTTATCCAAGATAGGTAAGGCTGTTTAAACATTTTAAAATCAATTAATATAATCCATCATATCAACAAACAAAAGATGAAAAGTCACATGATCATATCAGTAGACACAAAAAAATGATTTGACAAAATTAAACATCCATTCATGATTAAAACTCTCAGGAGAACACAAATAAAGAACTTCCCAACTTAATAAAGAAGATATACAGAAAACCTAAAGTTCACATTTGTACTTAATGGTGAGAAACTCAGCTTCTCCATCAAGGTTAGAAATAAGACAAGGAAGTTCCCTCTCGCCACTCACTCCTTTTCAACACTGTACTAGAATTTCTAACTGAAGTAAGGACATAGTAAAATAAAAAGTATGCAGATTACAAAGGAAGACATAAAACTGTCTTTATTTGCTTATGAAATGACCGTCTATTAGAGAATCTAAAAGAGTGGAAAAACAAAACAAAACAAAACAAAAATCCTGGAACTAATAAGTGATCATAGCAAGGTAGCAGGATGTAAGGTTAATATACAAAAGCCAATCACTTTCTTATATACCACTGTGGATGAAAAAAGGGGTTCTCTGGAAAATAACCTCACAGTGTTATCTGATTGTAAATTCCTAACTGGGCTGGTCATGGTGGGTAGTCACACCTCAGGCATACACATTTGTAGTATAAGGTTTATCTTAGCCTTAAGCAAGCCTTATCCATTGTTTCTGTGCATCTAGGTTAACACACCTTGAAATAACTCATAACCACCCACAAGAGAGCACATAATCTTGTTACCTATCCTGTAATCCATCTTGCTTTCTCCCACCTCTATGTAATCTTCCTTACATCCTCTCCTTAATATCAAATGCACAAAATAAATTGCAAAACTATTATTCTCTAGAGCATTGGAGATCTTTCTGTCCAACATATGTAGTCAGTTTTGGCAAATAAACTCAGAAAAGTTCTCTATAGGTTTGGATATTCCTTACATCGACACCAACAAGGAACAAGAGGAATTCGAAGTTAAAAACACAAGACCATTCACAATAGTAATCCCCAAAATGAAATATTTAAGTGTAAGTCTAACAAATTATATATAAGATCTATGAGAAAAACTCCATAGCTATGTTGAATAAAACAAAAGAACTAAATAAATAGAGAGATATTTCATGTTCGTGGATGGGAAGATTCAATATTGTTTGAGATATCAGTTCTTACAATTTACTCTATAGATCCAATTCAACTCCAATCAAACCCCTAGAGCAAGTTATTTTCTAGATTCTAAGAAATTGGTTTTAAAATTTACATGAAGAGGCATAAGATCCAGAAAAGTCAACATACTATTAAAGGAGAACAAAAATCAAAGGACTGACTCTACCCAACTTCAAGACTTACTATTAATCTATAGTTATCAAGACAGTGTAGTATTGGTGAAAAAAAAAATAGAAAAATAAATCAATAGAGCAAAATAGAGAGCTCAGGAATAGAGTCCTATAAATAAATTCAACTGGTCTTCAATTAAGGAGCGAAGGCAATACATTGGAGAAAAGTTAGTCTTTTCAATAAATGGGTAGTCTTTGAAAACACTGGACATTTGCATTCAGTAAGGTGCGAAGCTATAAAACTCTTAAAATATAACAAAGGATAAAATCAAGAAGACCCTGAGTTTGGTGATGATTTTTTAGACATGACACCCAAGGAATGATCCATGATAGAAAGAATTTATAAACTGGACTTCATTAAAATTAAAAAAAAAAAAAAAGCAAAAAATCCTTGGCTTTGCCAAAACACCGTCAAAAGATTAAAAACAAAACAAAACAAAAATGTCACAGACTAAAAGAAAATATTTGCAAGACATATGTCATAAAGGACTCTTATTAGAAATATACCAAGAACTCTTAAAACTCATTAATATAACACGAACAATAAAATTAAAAAAATAGGCCAAAGAATTCAAATATATTCTACCAAAGATGATATATAGATGAAAAATAAGTACAGGGAAAGATGCTCCACAACATATGTGATCACGAAAGTGCAAATTAAAACAATGATATACTGCAATACACCTATTAGAATAGCCAAAATCCCGAACACTGACAATACCAAATATTGGAGAGGATATGGAGCAACAGGGACTCACATTAATTGGTATAGAGAAAAATGCCTCTTTAGAAGACATTTTATAAGTCTCTTTCAAAACTAAACATATTCTTACCATTTGATCCACAAATCACACTCCTTGGTATTTACCCAAGGAGTATTTCCACACAAAAACCTCCTCACAGATGTTTATAGCAGCTTCATTTATATTTGCATTATAATATTAAGCATCATAATATGCATTATTGAAATTCCAGAAGAAGAAAAAGAGAAAAAAGCAGAGAACTTATTTGAAAAACAAATGCCAAAAACTTCTTAAATCTATGGGGAAAAAATAGATATAAATTCAATAAAGCAAATATCAAAATAAAGAGTCACATAAATCTTTTGTCTCCCAGTGCATATAAAAGTTGTTCCCATTCTACTGTTAAGTGTGCGATAGCATTATATCCTTAAAAAGCAAATAATTAAAAATACTTCATTACTAACAAATGCTAACTATCATCTGAGCCTTCAGCAAGTCTTAATCATTTTACTGGTTTTTTTGGAAGCAAAGGGATTCTGACCTCAATGTTGATGGCTGCTGACTGATCAGGGTAGTGGCTGTAGATGGTTGTAGTTGCTGTGGCAATTTCTTAAAGTAAGACAATTAAGTTTTCCACACCAATTGACTCTTCAAGAACAATTTCTCTGTAACACACGATGCTGCTTGATAGCATTTTACCCACAGTAGAACTTCTTTCAAAACTGGAATCAATCCTCTCAAACCCTGACACTGCTTTATCAACTGTTTATGTAATATTCTAAATCCTTTGTTGTCATTTCAACAAATTTCATAGCATCTTCACCAGGAGTACTTTCTATCTCACAAAACCACTTTCTTTGCTCAACCATGAGAAGCGATTCCTTGTCTATTTAAGTTTTATCGTGAGATTGCATCAATTTAGTTACATCCTCAGGCTCCACTTCTAATTTTAGGTCTTTTGTTATTTTCACCACCTCCACAATTACTTTCTCCACTGAAGTCTTAAACCCCTCAAAATCAACCATAAGGGCTGGAAACAACTTCCTCTAAACATCTGCTAATGTTGATATTTGACCTCTTCCCATGAATCATGGATACTCTTAATGGAATGTTGAATGGTAAATCCATTCCAATAGTTTTCAATTTGCTCAACCCAGGGTTGCCACAAACCTTAAATCTGTACATTAAAAAAGCAATATCTATGAAGCATAATAAAGTGAAGTGCAATAAAGCAAATATCCTGCATAAAGAACTTCTAAAACGCAACAAGAAAATAAAGCAACAAATAACCCATTACGAAATGGGCAAAAGATTTAAATAGATATTTCTACAATATGATTCACAAACAAACAAATGGTCAACAGCATATTTAAAAATGGTCTAAATCACTAATCATTAGAGAAAAGCAATCAAAATTATATCACCCATGCCCATTAGGATGGCCACTACTAAAAACAAATTAAAAAAAAAAATTGGTGAGAATATAGAGAAATTGAAATCCTTATGCACTGTTGGTGAAATAATAAAATGGTACTACTGTGGAAAACAATAAGATGTTTCTTCTAAAAATTAAAAATAGAACTATATCATACCAAACAGCAATATCACTCTAAGTAAATACTGAAAGCAAGGTCTCAGATTGATATTTTCACATTCACATTCAGAGAAGCACCACTCATAATAACCAATCAACCCAAATATCCATTAATGGATAAAGGAACAAACAAAATGTGATATATACATACAAAGGAAATTCTGTTACATGCTACAATATGGATAAAGCTTGAGGACATTATGCTAAGTAGAATAAACCAGTCACAGAAAAATAAATACTGGATGATTACACTCATATGAGGTATCTAAAGTAGTCAAAATCATAGAAACAAAGAGCAAAATGGTTGTTACCAAGGGTTGGATGAGGGGGATTATGGGAGTTGTTTTTTAAAGGGCAGAGAGTTTCAGTTTGTAAGATGAAAATTTCTGGAGATATTTCACAACAATATGAATTTTATACTTAGTTGAGTAAAATTACTACTGAATTGTATACTTAAAAATGAATAAAATGGTGCATTTCATGTTTTTAGGGGGTTTTTTTTGCCACAATTCAAAAAGGAGTAAAAATTAAAATTTTAGTAATTTATAAATTGATCAACTTTTATAATAAAAAAGGTCATACTCGTTAAGACTTTTAACACATTATTTACCAGAATTGAGGAGAATTTGAATGAAAACAAGAAAATAAGTAAGACATTGAGACATGCTAATGACTATGAAAAACTATTCTTACTGAGGACTGAAAATAGATTTTTTTTCAGATAGTATTTTTCAATTTGTAATTTCTACAACTCCTCCACACAGTTTTATATTTCTTATGTCATCATATATATTCATAGAATGATATGATTTTCAAAACACAGTTGCAAAATTACATGTGAAATGGATTTTTATGCTTACTACACCCTGTAAGTTAGGCTGCCCTGTTATTAATATCATCCTTTTAACACAGATGTTAAGTGACAGCGCTGGAACTACATTCTATGAATCTTGATTCCCAGAATACCAGGAAACATATTGCTATATTTCTCATATTTAAAGAGAATCTGAGTATGCCTAAAAAGACCAATGGGCTGTCAACTGGTTTTCATATATCTGAATCAATATATAGAATATTCACTGCTCACATGGTAGAGTAGTTTTCTGTTATTCGAAGCTAAAAATTTCATAGTGCATTTAGAATATGACTTAAAGACAACACAGCTTTTCCACTGAACATGGTTTTCTACACTGTTCAATCTTGTTATGCTTACTAACATTATGTAATTATATTCTACATTTTTGAAGTTATTCTTTTCAAAATCATTAAAGATTTTTCTCTCTCCAACCCCAAAACTTAAAGTTAATTCCATTTGCACTGCTATTCAAATATTTGTGTGTCTATAGATTTTGATGTATGATAGTGTCTGGCTAAAAGGCTCTGAAGCATAGTTACCCAGAATTTTTCTAAAATATCCATTGTTACTCCCTAAAATAGAAAACATTCAGCAACACACACAAAGCACTTGGTCATAATATCTGCTAGCCCTAAGGCTTACAAAGTAGATCGAACAAAGCATACCAAAAGTTAAAATATCCATGACCTCGAGAAACTGAAATGGTCTGAGAGTAGTAATGTGAACATTTGTTTCTTTTCATCCCATTCCCTTCCTCAGAATCCGTTTTCTATACCAATCAGAAAAAGAGACAATGATCCCCTATTTCAACATAGGTACATTAATAATGACCACTTTTATGTAACCATTATTTACTTTTAAACAGGAAATAATATGCACATAGTACACGACAATAATCTCCCACTTTCCCAGTCCTTAAGCCAGCCAGTTCTCATCCTCAGAAACATCTGCTTTATAAAGAATATCTATACATAACAAACCACATAAATGTTATTTTGAGAAGAGGTAATCGAGGCTTTGGTGATTTTTAGGTCTCTTTCTTAGTCATATTTTACAGGAGACCTTCTAACTCTAAGGGAAAAAAGTCACACTGAAATCTGGCCCCTCAGTTCCCCTGCAAAGAAAGAACTTTCTCTGTGAGAGTCACAAAGCCCGTGGCCCCAGCCCCTTGCCAGCCAGAATTACCTAGCTTCTCACCCACTCCAGCAAGCCTGCCTATTCTAGGCAGTTCCTTCTGCATCTGGTGTACTCTCACTAGAAAACAATGTCTAACATCAGAAGGCCTTCAGCAGGAGAGGCTTCTGACCTGGGCTGTTTGTTGGCTGTTGCTGTTATCCTCTCAGTTTTCATTGTTGCTATAGTTGTTTTGTTTTTAGTTAATAATTTCAACAGGAAAGTTACAAAAAAAGCACAAAAACTGCTTTATCGGAATGACTTAAGAGTAGCTTGCAGACATGATATCTTCATAATAATTATTGCTGTATCTTTCAGACATGATGATTACCAATTAATAATCAGGGTTATATTTCAACAGACTAGGACTTTCTCCTATATATGCATTACACCACCATCAATATCAGGTAGGTAGTGCTAATATGGTACTACCGTCTAACCACTAATCTTAGTCAAGTTTCAACAAATGCTCCGATAAATGAAAAGAACCAATTATCAAGATCATGCATTGTTTTCAGTTAGGCTTGTCATTACTGCCATTTAGTCTAGGACAGTTTCTCAGAATTTTAAAGATTACAGAATAGTTATTTAGTAGAAAGTCCCCCAACTCGAGTTTCTTTGATACTTCCTCATGATTACGTTCTAGATTCATTTTGTGTGATTTTGGCAATAATATTACATAAACAATATGGTATTCTTATTGCAACCTATTAGTTTGCACCAAGTTTCTATTTTATCCATCAAGGGTGGCATTAATTTTGATCATCTGATTAATCGCAACCAAATTTCAGCTCTATAAAGTTATGCTTAATCGATAAAAAACAGTGCCTAGCAAGAGTTACCAATAGGTTTACTCAACCTGTGAATTCTGAAAGCGGGAAACGTCAAGACTTATTTTTTTCTACAATGCATCCCCTTTGAGTTATGTCCAATCCTGAAGTAAAATCAAATGATTCATTCACTCAGTAAAAAATTATTAAATGCTTCCCATATGTCAAACACTGTCCTAAGAACTAGAGTCTTTTTGTACGTGGTCTGAAGAAATAAAGAATGAGCCTGTGTCCATGGGGGAAGAGCAGACATATATCTCACTCGCCTCTTGGCGCAAGAGTAGAGTGTAGTTTTATAAAAGAAAAAGATGACTCTCATCTTCATGAAGGATGGGGATCTGACAGACAAGGAAACTCATATAAGGCATGGTCAGCAAGACAGAGAAGGCATGGATGCTTGCTTCTCCCATTATCCTAGCAGAATGTAGGCACTAGTGTGATCTGCTGGATGTGGTCCATTTGAAGCTTTTACCCCCTACAGTTTTCTCATTTTTTTTTTTAGGGCAAGTATGAAAAGTGATATAGTCACAACATACATTGCAGCTACCTCTGGGCCATATTTTTTGAATTTACAGTACTTGCTGTCAAAAACTTATCCCTGGGAAATGTGGCTATGCAGGAGAACTTGGGGACTTTGGTGGTCCTGGGAAATTTTAACTTTTCTAGTTAATGTAGGGTCGCCAGATTTATCAAATAAAAACACAGGAAGCTCAGTTAAATTTTAATTTCAGATTACCAAATATTTTACATAAATATGCATTGCTTAATACTTGGGACATCCTTATACTCAATATTACTTGCTGATTTTCTGAAAATCAAATTTAACTGAGCATCCTGTTTCATCTAGCAGGCACACTGTCAGTCAATGTGAGAAAGACACTAGTACAGGAGGTGTATGTAGCTCCATTCCCACTGGGACAAAGAGGAGCCTCAAACCCTGTCATCCATCGTCCTGGGTCACTTACAGTTTTTCTTATTATGCTATAAAAATTAATAATAAACCTAATGTTTTTGCATTTTTGTCCCTTTCAAAAATAAATATGATACATATGATTGTATATGTTCCTATCTTATCAGCTGTATGTATTATAAGTCTCTATGGACTTAATTTTGTAAGAAATATAACCATAGTTACATACAGATTGCTGAAAGATTTTCTTTGGCTTGCTCTTTTTTTTTTTTAATTTAAATAATTATACCAACATTAAAGAATAAATGTCAATGAGCAAATCCCTTTCCTTTTCTCACAGTCATGGGTATGTGTACTTAATAATCAAATGGTATAAGAGACAGAATAGTGATGTGGCTGATTCATTTTTACCTGAAAGGTACACATTCTCTCCCCTTCTCCCAAATCCATTTTACCTCACCTTTCTGTCAAGAAAATGTATAAATTTATGCCTGCGCATCAGTTGGGTATGGGTTTGTCTTCTAAAAAACAGGTAGAAATATTACATTAGGTATCCTAAGCAAGTTTTATTCTTCTTCTCCTTCCTAATAAAAAGAGATTTTCAAGGAGAAAGTACCCTTCTTTTCATTGGATGCAGTGTACCAAATTTGATGCCAAGATCTATGGTAGATGATCCTTGAGGAAAATACAGAACTAAAGCCAACAGCTGAGGTTGACTGAGAAGAATATGGAAAACCTCAGGGCCTCGATAACATCAGTGTGCTGCTAAATTAATCAGACCTCCTGGGTTCTTGTTATGTGAGGTAAAGAATGTCTTATTGCTTAAGCTGTTGTTTGTTGGATTGTTTGTTACTTGCTGCTGAAAGAGTGCCATCTGGTTCTCATCATCATCTGTCCATGATGGTATTTACTGACACATTCATCATCCTGTCGTGTCCTTAGTTTTCACTGCATATGGGCTGTCAATGAATCATCCTTCATTTCAGTCCTCAAAGTCCCATTGAAGAAAATTATTCTTATGCCCCTATCCAGTAAACTATGAAGTTAGGATCATCTATTTAGGTCCTTCATACAAGTAATCATTTTGGGGGGCTGGGGTGGAGCTCCCTAGCCTGTTCTTCCTTCTCTACCTAGTTCTACCTGGAAAACAAAATATGTTTCTTCTGCTATTAGATGGTACAAAACTTTCTGGTATATTTTTATCTCTCTTGGATCTAGATTATGGGATAGGAAAACAAAGACTTCAAAGAAAATTGCTCCCAGAACCTATTACTGCTTACATGCTCCTTCTAGCTTCAAGTTAGCCATTATTTTCCCCCAGTCCAAAGGGACATTGCTCTCTCTCTCTCTCTCTGTTTCTCCATGTACCTCACCAAAGCCTAGTGTTTATGCCCTGGGTTCTTCTTACTCTCCTCAAAAACCAGACATGTGAAAATCAAAATTTAGAAGAAATCGCTTTAGGCTAACATATCTTTCCCTAGAGCAGTGAGCACAGAGAAGTTTATGTTCCGTTGAAATGGGTGAGGGGAAAAGAAGATATCAGAAATAATTGTGTCAATATTTCAAACTTATAAATCTGACACACCCACATTTTTATGTATAGAGTCATTCCTAACAAATTCCTCTGTTATCTTCTTTCAGTCCTAAATGTGTGTTAGAGGCACTTCCTATATATTCCTCAAAAGGTGTTGGAAATAGGAAGATATTTCTATCTATTGCAGTACATTTTCTGGTGTTAAAACTAAGCAAAAACAATTATATATTCAACTATATTCAATATCACCTTAGGGCATCTTCGGTTTAGCTATCTTTCGGGCTAACTGGATGCTATATTCTATGGGAAGGACTAATTCTAGAGGCATTTTATAAGGCACTTGTTACAGAAGATCTTCTGAGACTTGACCCCAATATCTGATGATAGCTGGCTAGAATTAGGGGAAATGTAATTTCAAAGTTTTATTGGTTAAAGGCATAGTTCAATGAGGTCATCTTCGGGGAGAAGTGGGAGTGGAAAAATCACTTAAATGGACCTTTGGTGATATAAATGAGAAATAAGATTCTTTTAATAAAATAAAGTTTTAAAACAATATCCAATTGTTCTGTACATTAATGTCTAAAATTGTTTCCCTCTGGGCAAAATTGCCTCCTTCCAGGAAGATTATTAGGATATTGAAGTCTGTATTATAGAGTTAAGCAAAAGACAAGTGGTATTTTTTTGTCTTATTTTGTTTTGCTTTGTTTTCCTCACCTTACATTGAAAGAAGAGTTGAGGGGCTGGGCTCCAGGTAGGCAGGAAGTTACTAAGGAATATCATTCAGGTGAAAAGATACTGACTCCTACAACTAAACAGCAGATAGAAGTCTAAGAAAAGTCAACAGAAAATCTTATGTACCTGATGGATTCTAAGAGACTTTTCATTTTATGTTTTTGTTGTTCTTAAAAACTGCACTGCATCCTATTTTGTGCTCTTTAAGTTCTCAATAGTTGTACTTTAAGACTGCTTTTTATTCGTGTCAGGGGTTGGGGTTTAGGGGTATGTGGATAAGGTCTGTATCTATATTTGAAGACAAAAACAGTCAAAAGAACAGTTATTAAATAATATAAGTGATGACAGGCAAGGAATAGGGCGGCTTTCTACTACTGCTAGCTAGCTAAGCTGATAAAGCAAAAACCACTCAGGATTTTTAAACCATATAATACGAATTCTTTGGAGAATGTCACATGTAAAAGACAATTCTTAGTACTATTCTTTATAATGAGGATTTCTATATTGCTAATTGTTTAGTAGATACTATAGACAGCTTAGTCACCATTCATTTGCCCTTTCTATGATTTTGACCTGCATATATCCATGGGTTTTACACAACCAAACACAGTAACCCTAATCCTTCCTACTACTCCTCTAAAGGAGTCTGCAATTGGTACTACAAAGACATCCACTAATCAAAAGGGAGGCCTGCTTTAAGACAGAGTGGGGTTCAGGAGGCCATGTGCTCCAAGGTGCTAGCAACTGCCTGTCAGGAGCTGCTAAAATTACAGTTATAGAGGCATTAGGTGGGCCTAAATCAGCAGCTGTTTAACTAGTAATTCATAAGTATTTCGATATGTAAGAACTGGAAAGGCTACATATTGGTGCAAATTAGATAAATATCAGCCTTGCTCAAATAGCCTTGCCAGGAAACAGGCAGTTGGAGCTGGAGCTGTAGGCAATGCAGTGGGAAGAGAAATTGCTGACTTCTAGGAAAAGTTATTTATTGATAAAAAAGAAACACATAATAGCCACTGAACACCACTTCCCCCATTTCTGCCTCCCCCCTACATTGGCAACCACAGCTCTATTCTCTACTTCTATGAATTCGACCGTTTTTGATATCTCATATAAGTGGAATCATGAAGAATTTGTCCTTTTGTGGCTGGCTTATTTCACTGGTATGAAGTTTCAGTTATATAGATGAATAAATCCTAGAGACCTGCTGTAGAACAGTGCCTATATTTAACAATATGATGTTATACGCTGAAAAATTACTTCAGAGGGTAGATCACATGCTAATTATTCTGGAAGGAAGGAAGGAAGGAAGGAAGGAAGGAAGGAAGGAAGGAAGGAAGGAAGGAAGGAAGGAAGGAAGGAAGGAAGGAAGGAAGGGAGAAAAAGAAAAAAAAACAAGGAGACAATAAATATTTTGGAGGTGATGGATGTTGATTGTGGTGACAGTTATTAGTGATGTATATATGTGTCTAAGCTCATCAAAATATGTACGAGTTTTCTGAATATTAGCTATACCTCAAGAAGGCTGATAAAAAGGAAACATGTAAGAAACTGCCAAACACACACAGAACACACACACACACATACAAACGGTAGGCAGTGTTTTGTTTTCTTGTACTGTCACAGACTCTGACAGTCATTTTGTAACTATAAAGAGAGACACCCTACATATATGTATGTTTGTATGTGTGTGTATATATATATATAATACATATATATGTATAAATAGTATAAACAACACATAAAACTATATATTAAACCATATGCGTGTGTGTGTATGTGTGTGTGTATACATTCCTGTTTCTTGCTGTCTAGTATTTCCTCATTAACATAGTTGGAAATAAAGGGAAAGAATGAAAGACAATTGGAAAACTTAGAGATGTAGTGCTATTCCAGGAACGAGTCAAGTGCAGCTCAGAGAACTTCGTGATATTGGTTTGTTAAACTAAAGGAACATACCTCAACTATCTCTACAGTCTACAAAATCAAATATGTCATCGACAGGTTCTTGGAAACTGCGACTTGAGCAAAATGTCATACAACAAAACCAATTTTTCCTTGGCTAATTGATATAAACAAGAGTTAACTTCTTATGGCATATTTCTGATCACAAATATATCACCAAACTTCTAAATAAAGACCCAAAATACTTCTAATATTAAACATTGAAATAAATGTGAGCCACACATACATTTAAGAAAAGTTAATAAAAACAAGATAATTATTTTAAACCCACTTAATCTAGTAGAGGGTCTCTGGTGGCTGGGAGCTTCTCCTGACACTTCAGGGCACAAGGCAGGAACCTATCGTAGACAGGACACCCGTTTCATGTAGAGCGCATTCACACACGCACAACCCTCACTCAAACTGGGACAACTTAGAGACATCCATTCACCTAACATGCACATCTGTGGGATGTGGGAGGAAACTGACAAGTATCCAGAGAAAACCCACACAGTCATGGGGAGAACATGCAAATTTCACACACGTGGTGGCTCATTATGATGAAACAACATTGATAGGAATTACATTATTTCAGGACCTGCTGCTCACAGTGTCAATTTTATTAACAATGACCAAGCACTACTGTATTATAAGTACTTGACCCTTAACATGTAAACTATGAGTAAAAAGTTGTGCGATGACTATATTTTAAGTTGTTATTTCATGACCTAACTTTCATGCCTAAAACAAATATACTATCTTAGCTGACATTTTCAGATTATAATCATTCATAAATTTAGAAACATAATAATCCATTACAGACACTGTATAAATTACTATTAATTTACTAACAAAAACATGTTGAAAGTAGACTTTAAAATGAGTAATAGAAATCCTTTAAATAATACTTTAATTATAGAACAAATCATAAAATGTTTGAGTAAATATTCTTAATTCCCTATCTGTTATTTAGGAGATCAGAAGGAAAATTTTTTTTCTTATTTATTATGGAATGTCACACATACTTTTAAAAATAAATTCTTAATGCATCATTTAAATTTTAATTTTAAAACTTCATTAAATTTTTAACAAAATTCAATTTTTAAAAGGCAGAGAAAATGGCTTTATGACCAAAAGAGGGGAAAAAAAAAGAATGGCTAATGTTATAGAGTTTCTTTTTAACCAAAATGAAAAGACCAAAAAATCGACATGCTAAAAATGAGAATAAAATAGATACAAACACTACATAATTCAATGTGTGTAAGAATTTAGAGTATTCTTTGACAATACAATAACAGAATCTCTAATGTAGGAACTGTTTAACACCAAGAACATAATTATTTTCTAATAAATTAAATTATAGATGCTTATGCATAATACTAAACACCTTAGAAATGCATATTTAAATGTGTAAAATGCTTATTCTCAGAATAATGACTCCTCTTCCAATCTTCTGCTATCGACTTTATTAAATCTTTATTAAAACAGCTAATATAGGTTTCTGGCCTCAGAGCAAAGAAAAACTTTAAGTGACGAACATTTAGTGGTCACATGCTTCCTTCTGCCTGCTTCAAGTGTACATCCTCCCATAGAAAATCATTCAAACATGTGCCCGATGATAGTGGACATTTTGTGTGTCAGCTAAGGCTCTCTGTTTTATTATTTTTGTTGTGTAATATTATGTCTTTATATTTCGTTCTGGTGAAAGCTACTTTGAGCAATTTTTTTTTTCCTTTTATTTGCTGCCTAGAATCTCCTAGTAGCTGTTTGATCTTTTGTCTCTTTGAGAACACATACAGAATAAGAAATTCCATTGTAGAATAGTGTTGAAATTTCCAGACATCATTCTCTACCAAAATGCTTGAAAAAATCTTAAGGCCATTCTTTAGCTAAAGGTGGTTACTCTCTTCTGAGTGTTACTTTTGATTCAGTTGCGTTACCAATTTATATTTGCAAATACTACACGGGTTATGCGTGATCTGTTGGTATTGAAGTCTAATCTATCATAGGCCATACTTCATATTGTGTCCAGTTCAGATATTTGTTTCCATAATTATGGTAATTGGCTGTTTCGTTTTGGTCTAGAGCAAAAACTTAGTGTATGACTGAGTCTTCCATTTCTCTCATATTGCAAAATATACCCAGATTCTAAAACCAAAAATTATCACACAACCACAACCACCCTGATAAATGACACAGAAAAGCAAGAGTTATTGGATTAGCTCCCTAATCTTTTCTCTATTTTCACATGTCGCTTTGTTAACCAATATGTGATCCAAGTTCCAGTAACACACGTCTCGGTTATCACTGGTGAAGAAATGAATTTCCAATCAGCAACAATTATGAGAGGAAAGATTTATTAGAGGCACATTTTGAGGTATAAAATGGGTCAAGCCTAAACTGGCTAAATGGGTGGAAAAGAAGATATGCATCCCGTGGAGGGTGGGTTACAGCAGAGAAAGTTAGCTGTAACACCAGGGAAGGCAGAGGTCTGTATTATATTAGGGCCAGGATAGGGGATTGGCATGTGAGGTTATCTTGATTGACACTGGGCTTGGCTGCTATATGACTCTGCACATGTGCTTACCCAGAATTCTGTCTGTTATAATTAAATTCATGAACTTATAGGCATAAACATGGTATTATAAGAATGGTATAATGAGGTTGTAAGCAGGTTAGGGTCATTCCTTCTGTGCAAGTGGCTATGGCCGGATTAAACCAGCTATAGGTTATGGGTCTCCTGGCCTTTTGTCTCCCGGGATGCAGGAGGGATTCTCTAACTACCAACAGGGTGTTCCCTGGGCAGCTTCTGGGCTGGGTCTCCATTCCTCTGTCCCCATCGCTCATGTCTGACTAGCTACCTAACACCTTTGTAGTCTATGTTCAGCACAATAACCAGGATAATACTTTTAAAACTTAAATCAGAGCACCTTGGTCTTCACTGCAAACCTGTGTTAACATTCTATCTCCCCAGAGTAGAGCAGAGGAACCTACGCAGATCTGTAAGGACTTCACCTGCAGCTGATCTACATTTTTCTTATTCCCTCTGTCCAGACACAACCCTCCTTGCTGTTGCTCAGTGAAATAGCCACATGGAAGAAAGGAAATACTCATCTCAAGTCCACTCCAACTACCTTGCCCCCTTAAAGGAGGAGGGGGGGCCTGAAAAACACTTGTAAAATTAATAATCCAGAGTTTCAGGTCCACTAAGAGACTGAGACCTGATCACAGGAAAATAGGAGGCCTTCCCACTTACCTATTGGTCAGGTCTATTGGCCCTGGTGGAGCAAAAGGCAGAGGATGGGCTGCCATGTGCTCAGCTGCAGACTCGGCTTTGAGAACGTCGGAATCAGGCCCCAGGCCGGGCAGCCGTGACCACACGTCCCAGAAAAAGCCTAATCTCGCGGGATCCTGGAGCTCTGCGGGAGCTGGCAAGGAAATACTAATGAGAAACAAGTGGGCACCGGAGGGCCGGGTTCAGCTCTCCCCATGCTCGTCCAATAGGAGTCTGGCTCACACCACCTATCGCGCAAACCTCGATTCTCCTAGGTGCCGTGTCGCCGTCCTCGCAGAGTCACAGTGCGGTAAGAGCTCGCTCCCGAGGCCCGGCCTGGTAAGTGGTAACAGGCTCTGGCCCATAGTCTGGGTGGGCGAGGGACCGTTTACGCCCCAGCCGGGAGGTGAACTGTATATCCTGGGACCACAAATGTAGAACCTTCCAGGAGGCCTAAGGGCCTGGGGCCATGACACAGGTTTCCGGGGCAGAACCCTAAACCCTAATCCCAAGGTCACAGCAACCCTAACGATGGTTCCATTGCACATCTTTAGGGACAGTTTTCCTCAGTGGCAGCTAGTAAGGGTCTAGAATTTGACCCAGGAGACGTTGCCATCTCTTCCTGGAGGCTTTCCCCAGAATAGCCTCGGGCATTGCGTTGCTCTTACGGACCCAGCCTAACTGCCAGCGCCCTGGCCTCTCCATCAGGAAATGTTCTCTTTTGAACACCATGGGAAATGACCTAAGGTTGGGACCAGGTGTAGTTGCATGGAGTGTGAGGTTTCCCAGGAAGGCCAACAAGGCACATTTGAAACCCGAGGGTGCACCATGTGTCTTTGAGAATGCAGAGGGAGTGTTCCTTTTGCCAAGCGCTTAAGTAAATGACAGCATTGATACAATGGAATTAGCATTATTATTATAAGATACTAACATGACAATGGTATAGTATTATTTGAAAGTAAATATATCTATTAGGGTTCTCCAGAGAAGCAGAACCAATAGTAAATATATATTTTATTAACCAGAAGTAATGTGTATTTCTCTCTCTCTCTCTATACATACATACATATATATAATTCTTATTCAGTCTACTGATTCAAATACAATGTTTATAGCAGCTTTATTCATAAATGCCAAAACTTGAAAGCAACCAAAATGTCCTTTAATAGGTGAATGATAATAAATTGTAATATATCCAGACAATATTATCCAGCATGAAAAGAAAAATGAGCTATCAAGACAAAAGACATTAAAAACTTAAATGTATACTACCAGGTGAAAAAAGCTAATCTCAGATACACTGTATGACTCCAAATATATGACATTCTGGAAAAGGCAATACTGTGAATAGAGTAAAAAAAAAAAAAAAAAAAATCAGCCATTGTCAGGGATTAGAGAGACAGATGGATAAATAACGTAGATGACTTTTAGGGCAAGAAAACTACAATGGTGGATATTATTATAAACCAATAGAATGTGTTCAAACCTATAGAATATGCAACGCTCCTAGTTTACTCAAACCAATGGAAGGTACAACACGATGAGTGAACCTTAATGTAAACATGGACTTTAGGTGATATAATGTGTCAGTGTAGATTCAACATCTGTAACAAATGTCCCATTCTGGTAAGACTGTTGATAATGGGGGAAGTTAGGCATGTGTGGGGACAGAGAGAGTATGTGATATATTTGTACTTTCCAGTTTGTTTCTCTGGGAACCTAAATCTGCTCTAAAATATAAACTCTACTTTTAAAATAAAAAAAGGAACAAAAAAATGCACTTTATCTGAGGACAGTTATTTATCTTTAGAGTTCTATTCCTGGAACTTATAGCTGGGCATGACACATAGTAGGCACTCAGTAATTATTTGTTAAATGAACTTCTCAATGGCTAGAAAAGCACTTTTCACTGGCTGCCACCTAGATTTCACTAAAGCCTAAAAATGAACATTCTGAAATGAACAATTGAATCTCTTAGTAGCATCTTCATTGTATACCCCAAAGCATTTAATTATCACATCCTTTCCTCAGTGTGTTTACAGCTGTGTGATTACAAAAAGTTTAGAGGTTTTTTTTGTTGGTTTTTTTTTTTTTTTGGTGGCTGCTGCTGTTATTGTGTGCATGAATAAGGTTGTATAAATTACAAGAATAAAATATATAACTATTGTTTTACCAAAGGAAATAAATGCAAATATAATGCAGTACTTCCGTGATTTACAAATATATTGTCACTGTAATATGAAGATAAATGCACATGTTGCATAATGATTTGCTATAAAACATTTTAAAAACAGCATCAAACAAAAAGAAGCCGATCTCTGTAATGTCAGGCTGCATCACATTATGCCATATCAACAACACTAGAAAATTCAAAATAGCATATTATGTGGCTTGTCTTATTTATAAAATATTCAAAGACATTTGGTTCCTTTAGAATGCAAGTATAGTAATCACTCCAAGTTCCTAATGAGCGAGAATGGTGCTGTTTGGGTTCCTAATACTAAGCTAGATTTACCCACTTTCTTGAGACGGTTCCAAGGCTTATACATATATCCAGTCTCTAACCCTGAATAAAGGGCTTCATTAAATTGTGGTTGGAAAAAGCACAGGGTAAGGAGCAGTAATCTGATTTAGTCTCAGAAATACAGAAAAGGAAGTATATGATGTGAATCGGTGAATGGGAAAGTACCTTTCAGAGGTGAAAATCAAGTATTTACTGTTATTAAAAATACATATACTCATTTTTTTCAAGCTATAGTAACTCATATTTAATATAGCAAGAATGGAAAGATATAGAGAAAATAAAATTTACCCCCACTCAACTCCAACTGTTTTCAGTAGTTAAATATCCTTCTAATTATGGGAGATAGAGAAGAATAATCATAATGTACACATAGTTTCATAACTATGAACCTTTTTCCATATCAACAAATATTTTTTTCTTATTTAAATATTGGGCAATCTTTGCTTCTTTCTCATAATTATGCCATGGTTTCAGGTAGGTAATCTGTAGTAGTGTGAGAATGGGGAAATAAAATGTTTACACTTAACTCCATTCTACTTCGATATTTGTATTTTTGTTTTAGTGTCTTTCTCATCAAATGGAGATTTCATTACTAAGAGTGGTAATTCTTTTTTCCCAAAATCCATCCTCAACAGCATCCACTAGAATTCTTATGTTTTGGAATCCCTTGGGAGGGTAATCAATACCAATTAGAATAACTGACAATTTTTTGAGAAAACACTTGTAATTATTACCTCTAGACTTTATATTTTTCACATACTGGGGCAATGGTAGAAATGAAGTGTCGCGTTTTCCCCCTCCTCCCTCTCTTCTGTCCTCTCTGAACCTTTATCCCCAACCCATCCTGTTTTCTATTCCTGAGGATGATGGTGAGAGACAAAGAATTACCAGTCTCAGTAATAAATCATCTAAATTTGGTGGAAAAAAATCCTAAAATGATAATGTAGATAATCTAAGTAAGATGGAATAGGTATAGTCATCCCCGATTTAGGATGGCAATGAGCCTTGTTAGAAAATTTTAAAAAATAAAACAAAACTAAAATTAAATAAGATAAACCTACATTTTTTTAGCCTGTCTGGACACTGCAGTTTTCATGGATATCGGTAGAAGTCTACTAGAATATTTGGGCATGTTTTATTTTTTAATATAGGCACCACCCTTTTCTCCTTGTTTCCTTCTTAATCTACTGCTTAGAACCTGTAATAAAAGACTGGAGGTCAACCTTGGACAGGTGATCGTGAGGATTATAACACTCACTATGGATGACGCCTGCAAAAATGGTGATCCAGGCAGCTAATGAACTATCCCATGACTTCCTAGCTCTGACTTTCTTCATATATCTTTTTTTTTAATGTTATTTCTTTAAGCCACTTTTATCCGTTATCTATTTCCTGCACCTGAAAGTAATCCTTAACTGATATTTCCTCTCCTTCCAAACTCACAGTTTTTAGAACGCTGTTTCATAAATAAAAACAAATCTTCCATACATTATCATAATTTTTTTCAAAATAATCATTTATCTTTATCTTACTGAAATTCAGATTGAAACCACAAATATTATCTTTTTCAACCGCTTTCTTGAAAAACTGTATTTTATTTTAAAATCTGAGATTACCTGAAATGGGCAAAACACTGTCCTCCTACCTCACCACTCCTGGTTGTTGCTGTGTCTAATCACACGTAAGAAAATTCCCTGTCCTTTGAGACCATGCAACTTGACTATGTCCACAAGATCCATTCTGGTTTCTCTTTTCTTCATATTCCTGTGCTCCACCCCTGATTGGCCTTCAATAGTGAAATAATCTGAATGACAGAAGTATGAACACAGATGATCCTTATTTACGTTCTTAAATGCTTATTGTGTGCAAAAGTTCTCACTCACTTTATTTCATCTGCTCACTCCCATATACACAAGCTGGTTGTCAGCATCATCTATTAGGCTTCATCTCGAAATTTTAAATAAAATTCTTGTTCTGACCATAACACAGGGTTTCTCTCTCAATATTCTTTTATCACAATAAACCCTACAGACTTTTGACCTTTCTAATATCTCTTATAAACCTCTTTTTTTTCCCACTTTCTCCTATATTCATCCCTATGAACTAATGTTAAAAATACTCTCACTGATATTATGAATTTTGTTCCTTTCTTTATTCTTTTGTGGTATCTCCTAACAAAACTCAAACTTAGATCAATAAAAGTTTTTGCTGCTTTCCATGTCCAGAATACTTAGTAGTCCAACTAGTGAAGTACATAACCATGCTGGCCGTGCTGCTACTAAATCAAAATCTCAAATTGGGCTTGAAAAATGGCCTGTGATTTTTATGCATGACTTGACATCACGTGGCTTTTCCACAACGTGAAAGGTGATAGAGGCAATTAATTTTGTTTGTTGTGGGAATGAACAGTATCTCAAAGGAAGCATGTTTATGGGTATACATGTGAATATAATAGTTTTCAGATAAGATTATTCAAAAATAGAAAGAAAGGAAAGTTGTACAGGTATTTAAATGTATAGCTAGTTTAGATAACTGCATGTCACCTATTATACCTGAAATGTATGGGTTTCATTCGGCAGATGAAAATGTAATATATGTGGGAGGTCTGTTTGCCATCCTTGGGAGTTCATAGTTTTATTCTATTAGAAGTAATAGCAAAACCATTTTTTAGTAAACAGGACTAAAAAAGATTATGTATGTACTAATATAGCTTCTTGTAAAGTAACAATACTTTTAATTTGAAAATATTCAGGAAATAAGAAATCCATATAGTAGAGAAGAATAGAAGCTAAGCCTCAAAGAGAATCATATTTTGGTAGATAGTTTACAGTTATATTTATATTTACAAAAATTAGATCATAGTATACATAATATACATATTGTTTTACTTCCTATTTTTCCATATGAATATATCATAACCCTATTTATGCATTCAAACTTATTTTACACCATTTTAATAATGCAAACTTATTCTGTAATATCAGTGTTTGAAATAAAATTAATCTACTACTAATTTCAGTCGGTGCCCGGTTATAAATACTAGGAATAAAGCTTCAATAATTATCCGTGTACAAATACATGTAATTATCCATGTATTTGTACACGGATAATGAATTATCCATGTTTTTGAGCAGTTTCTTATTTTTTAGAATTAATATATTTTAGTTAAAATAAAATTTTCTAGTAATAATATTCTAGGCTTTTAATATTAACAAATAACTCTCCAGAAAGTTTGAATTAACATATTCTGTAACATAGAAGACTTGATATTGTAAAAATATAGATTTTACTCAAATTGAATTATAACATAAATGCAATCTTAGTCACATTCCAAGCTGGAATGTTTTATAGAAATTGATAAGATGATTTTAAAACATATTTGGAAGAACAAAGGACACGGAAGAACTAAAGCAACTTAGAGAAATGAACAAAAAAATTAGAAGGAATCTAAGATTTATTATAATACTACAGTAATCCATACAGCATGGTCCTGCCAAAAGGGTAGACAAATTGAACAATTCAGCAGAATAGGGAGTACAGAAATAAATCTACATATAGATGGTCAAATGATTTTCAAGGATTGCCAGAGCAATTCAGTGGGGAACAGAAAATCTGTTCACCAAATGGTGCTGTAATAACGGAACATCAACATGGGGGAAAAAAAAGAAGAAAAAAAAGGAAAGAAATCAACCTCTACATCATGCACAAACATCAAAAATTAATTTTAGATGGATCAGAGTTATAAATGTAGAAACCAAACTATAATGTTTAGAAGATAAGTAGAAAAATATTTTTATGTTTAGTGAGTAGATAAGTACTTCTTAGACCAAAGAAAGAGGTAACCATAAAGAAAGAATAAATTAGACAATCAAAAATCAAAATTAAAAATTTTTCTTATTAAAAGAAACCATGACTTAAAGTACATAGATATTCCAAAGATTGAAAGATTACTGACAGCCAAAACACATAAAGAACAACTGCAACTCAGTTATAAAAGGCAAACTAATGAAAACAAACATTTTACAAAAGGAAATATATAAAAATGCAAGAATATGAAAAAGTGCTCAACTGCATTAGTCATCAGGAAAAACTTTTTAAATGTTTAAATCATAATGAGGCAACAAAATGCACCAACAATTATTTGCTAAAAAAGTGATAGACAAAATCTTAAATATTAGAAGGACTATGACCCTCATGCATTGCTGGTAGAAGTTTACGAAGTTACAACTATTTCAGAAAATTGTGTTTTCTTAAAAATGTAAACCTATGTCTACCCTATAACTTAGAAATTCCATTTCTGGTTAGTTAGCCAAGAACACTGAAAATATGTGTTAATAAAGCAGTATTATTAATAGTCAAAAAACTGGTAACATTATAATCAGTAGGAATTAGATAAACTCTGGTGTATTCATACAATTCATAAAATTAGTAATACTCAACTGTAAAAAACTGACGAGCTCTTGAAACATGCAGCAATGTAATTAAATCTTAAATGTGCTGAGTGCTCAACACCAGATAACAAAACATACACACATCAAATCACAAAAAAATCTGTGATTCCATTTATATAAAATCTTTAACTTTACTAGTAGACTTGGGCTTTGAATTTGTAAGCATATGATTCAAAAGACAATTGAAAGGCTTAAAATATCGTTTGATCCCATTCTCCAGCAAAACATTCGCCATCGTTTCTAGCAGCAGTCATAGCATACAGTAGTGATGATTATGGTTTCTGGCAAAACTGGTGAATGTAGTGGTGGTGGCCGCAGCATTCAGACAAGGCCTGTCCATCTTTGTTATAGCCACTTCTATAAACCTCAAGTGTTGAGTGTTTTGTTTTCCCATGGTTGCAAAATGTCTGCAGTAGTGTGATATTTCACATTATTTCACAAAATTATATTCCATATTAATATTTCATTTCTGTTAGTCATTTTTATTTTATTTTTATTTTATTTTGTTAAAAATTAAGAGCTTTCCAAAATTCAGCAAAAGACTGCTTCTCAGGTCTCAGTGACCAAGACTGGAGCTGAGGAACCTGTAATAATGAGATTTTGAAGTGGTGAAAGAAACTAATTTGAGTGAGCAACTTACACTGCCTACCATTACAGTCAACCCTAAGTTTGTAACTTTGAGGTCATGTTTACAAAGGTCATTCTACTTGGGATCTTAACGGAAACTTCTCTGATTTCTCAAGTCTCAATGTGATAGTATTGGTTGATTTCAAATATATATATATATATGTGTGTGTGTGTGTGTGTGTGTGTGTATATATGTGTATATGTATGTGTGTGTGTGTATATATATATATATATATGTAATTGTATTAAAAAATTGAGCAAACATAGTAAAATTCTCTGATTCGGCCGGACATTTAGAGGTGTGATTACCAAGGTGATTACCTTAATTTGAGTTTTCACTTAATGGTGAAATTTGTCACATAATCTCAGCATCCGTTAAAAGATTCATTATTTTACAGTTACTCCTTTCTCTACTAATAATTAAGTATATTATTACATGATATTAATAATTATGTATAATAATACACTACGTTCTTTGCATTCCCATCAGTTACCTTGCTTGCACTAATGTCTTAAAATTTTTATAAAATGTCGAAGATGATTCATTAACACTGATAATTTAGTACTTCTACTTTTATACATAAGCTTAAGATCAAGTTTTTATATCTTTGATTCAAGCTTTGAACATCAATATGATGATAACTTTCTAAAAAGAATTGGAACACCATCCATCTTGTTATATAAACTAGAGAAGTTTAAACCTCAAAAGAATAATTTGTTATGTAAGGCTTGAAATGTATTGATTTTTACCTGGAATGAGCCCAGAAACTTTTTGTGTATGTTTGCTTGCCAATTTTTTCCCAAGCTTATATTTTTTTCTTCCTAAACTAATTAAAATAATATATTTTTTCAATGTTAATAGAACTCAAAGAATGCCCAGTAAAATTGTTAAAAACAGATCAACATTAAAGCACATCATTTGAAATTTGAGAATGCAAATTTCAAAGATCAAAATGATAAAATCTTCCAGGGAAAGTAAATAAATAACAACACAAAATAGTGTAAATAAAAGCCCAAATGTTGATACTGTTTCAACTCGGTAAATTATTCATATTATGTATTCTCTAACTAGCTAAATATTGAGTCACTATTAAGGATTAATAAAGACGTTTTAAAGCAAGCAAGGTCTCAGATATTTAGACACATAAAGACATCAAAAAGCTACTCCACCATAGCAGAAAATAAAGCAACAGAGAAAAGTCCTGAGATCAGAAAACAAGAGATCCACATGGAAAAGATTTGAGGAGATTCCTAGTAAGATGAAGGGAAATGACAGCTTGTACACTGAAGTCTTGGTAGCAGCGGGAGGTCTCATAGCTCTGGGACCATGTCCTTAGGGTAGGAGAAACTGACAGAATAGCTGATGTTTACATTTTGTTTGGAGAACTTGAGGGTGACCAGCTGGAGTTCTAAGTAAAAACACAAAGAGTAAGTTATCAGTTTCAGAAAAATAAAGTGTTGTGAAAGACTTTCATCTTTGACATGGCTCATATTAATGATGTTTCCATAATCATAGTAATACATATACTGATTACTGATATTAAAAATGTATGATTTTACTGTTTTAGAAATATGAGGGAGAGATGAGTAGGGATGGTATGCTAGAGAGCTAACTTCTCAGCTTGCATAGTGAAAAAATAGATGCACAATGCCGAAAATTAAAATTAAGCATAGGCATGTTATTTTGACATATGAATATTGAAACAACTTGGTATCCTCCAATATTCATTCTCTTTCTTCAGGTAATATAAGATTCAGTTGTGTATATAGCTGCTAAACATTAAGTCCTTATTTTCAGCTTTCTTAATGTGGCCATAGATAAATGCAGAAATGAATTTTTGTTGTGTTGTATGTTAAAGACCAATTAAGACCTAATCCTTTTCTTCTACATCTCCATTTGTGGAGACAGGTTGCTATCTTGAAACATATGGATAAATGCCATATTCTAGATATATGGTGAGTTAACAGAAAACCTGGTTTTGAGATACCCTTAAAGCCAATCCACCTTAGCAGCCCAGTTTGAACACTGACACCAACTTGTGTGTGTGAGGGAAAACTTTGTATACACAGTGTAGGATTCAGTTGGTTCCAAGAGTTCTGGTTGAATTTCGGGGCAGACAAAAACTCTGACTTTGAGCAAGTTACCTATGTTTTACTTCTAGTGATCCTTAATATGAAAGTAAAGATTACTTGGAATAATCCATTAAAGAAATCAGAGGAATTTAACCTTCTACCTAACTTTCTTATATTTTTCCTTCTTTAAATACTCCGTTCCATCTGATTTCTAACACTACAGTCATATAATTTTACCAGCGCACCTATGACTGTTGATTCTCAGATTTGTTACTTCTTCCTATAAATTCAAATAGCTCCTATTTTATGTGTATACCAAATATATATATATATATATATAATATATAACATAATATTTTAGTACAAGTAAGGAGTTCCTGGATACTTCATTAGGAAGTCATGTGATTCCTCAATGCCAACTTACTTCCCCAGCATTGAACATCTTCCAACTTTTGCTCAACACTTTGTAATAATTTTTTTTTCTCTCTCTTCCTAAATGACAGTACCCACTTATCTAATGGCCCTTGAACCCATACACTTCTTTTGCTCCTTTGTCCAAGCAATTTGCATCTTTCCTAGATTACTAGACCAGACGCCTGCTTCAGGGCATTCAATTCTCCACAAAGTATCCAGAGAAACATACTATTTCATGAATGTTAAATTTTAGATAATTTGACATGACTTCAACTATTTCCATCTTCTTTCTCACTCTCTACATTCCAAAATTGAATTATTTGAGTTCTTCAGGTTCTAGATTTCTTTCTTCTGGGCCCCTTCATATGCTTGCCTCTCATTCAATATCATTGATAATGGCGGGCGGGGGAGGAGGGAGAAATAAGCATTGCTAAGAGAGTCACTTAAAATAGACTCAAGAGGCTATTAAGGAAGCAGTTCCTATGTATATCTTGCACCTCAGTTCTCAAGAGCTGCTATTAAAACCTGTTGCTAAACTCAGCTGAAGGCAGAACTATGAACATCCTGCAACCACGGCTGTATGGACACATGGACTTTATCTCTTGTAGTTCTCTATTCCTGTTTGCACATTGGAACTAAGCAATCCCTGTTAACATATCTAACAAGCCCTCATTTGCATGAAATAATGGAATGTTGTGAGCTTGCCTTTATAACGCCTTACTTTTTTTGTTCTCTCTGGAGCACTATTCAGGCTGCTACCTGAAAGTACATCTTCGTTTACAATCTTTTGCTTTAATAAATGCTTTTTTTTTTTTTTTTTAATTCATTACAGCCTAAACCTTTTCTTCTGGTTCATACCATGACTCTCCCACCCCTTCAACACCAGGTTTCCTGTATAATTATTTTTCTGTCAGCACCTCCTCTTTTTATATGTTACTTCCTCTAGATGACTTGTTCTGATACCCTGTGCTACATGCAGAGTTTATACCACTTCTCATAGTATAGGTCTTAGTTTTAATCTTTTCGGACTCTACAGATACACTTGTCAAGGACAAAGAACAATCTGCTAACTAGCTATCTGAATATTTGCAGTATGGCTTTTTATAGTCTATAGTCTATGTAGCCTATGCCTTGTTAGAGCTAAAATTCAAAGCAGTGGTTTGGAGTACGTACAGTTAAAGATGTTGACTAGTTTCTACAAGGAGCATTTGCACCTACAAAGTAGCAGCTATCAGAGAGGGCAGCCCAGTATCCTGCAGACTATCACTCACTTCTTACCCAAAAGCTCCATTTTGGTTCATCATCCCAAACAATATTTAATAATAAAATTAAATTTTAAAAATGAAGATAAATAGTGCTAATACTTATTCTACACTTGCTGTATGCTACATGCTACTCTACGTGCATTACACTTATTTCATCTTTATAATAATCCTAGTACAATTGTTATTAATATTTTACAGATAAAGAAACATTTTGAGGGAACTCTGCTTGTCAAGATCTAATCAGCGATAGAGTTTCCATACCAGTTAACTTACTCCAAAGTTGTGTAGATAACCACAAATTATACTGTCTCATATAGGAAATAGTATAACATATTTACATGTAATATATATTACTTACAGAATCACAGAGAAGCCAGTGAGTTTCAAACCTATACTTCATGAATTTAGTTAATGAGTGTGCTACTTTCTAGTAGAACTTTAGTCATTGAAAGTCCGATGCAGATTATTTCAATTGTGAAATATCTGTTTATAAAAGTGGAGTGATATAAGCCACCCATTTAAAAAATGTAATTAATATATGATATATTCTTATACTGCAAAAGTAAACATTTAGGAATTGTAGAAAAGTATAAATGAAAATATGATTATTTTTATGAATTACAGACAAACTAAATTATTTGCAGCTTGTTCTGATTTTTGTTTCTTTTAGTATCCTGAGAAAATCCACTTATGTTTCAGATAACAGATTTGGGTCTGATATATTTTAATTTATTTTATTGCAGGTCTATTACTAATTGTGTTCATTACAATTCAGTAAATACAAGTCATCATAAGTAAATACAAGCCAGAGGCAATGGTACTCTGATACTATTTCTATACATCTCTGAAAAAAATATTCGAAGAAGTGTTTAAATAAATGATATTTTAAACTGTGGTTACTTTAATGAGCAAAATAATTTTCATATATCTTGTTCTGTTTTAATATGTATGTGCTATTTTATTCAAGTCCCTTATAATTTTATAGCGGGGTTCGAATTATATTTTCTTTGGAAGAACAAGGAATTAGTGTTTTGATTATGAAACTCATATGAGTTGTGTGCAACATATTTTTTTCCTGTTTGCTACTATGCATAATACTTGAGTGATTAAACAACAACAAAAAAAAAACAATAATAATTGTTCCTGCAGATAGTTTCTCTTAAAACTTTTTTGGATAAGAAAAGAACATGTAGGAATTCAATAGATCCATTCCACCTTACTCAGATAAAGGAATTCAAATGAGAGCACATCAGAAACACCTATTTAATATCACAATTATCTTAATAGTTTTCGTATATGTATAGTGTGTATACGTGTTTATGTTCTGTTTGTATGCATACATACATATTAGAAGACAGCAGTCAAAATGTTACTTGTCATAGAAACAGTAGAATTAGCAAGACAGAAAATATCACTGTTTGGTATATGCATGTATAATAAGAAAAGAAAATAATATTCCCATTTCAGACTGTTATCCAGTTTATAAGTATTTGGTTATTCTGTCAGCTAAGAAGCTGTAGTCTGAAATGAAGCCCCCTAAAACTGAGTGACTTCATGAGCTGTAATGCTGAAAACTCAACATATCCGATAATGGAGAGCATACAGAACTCTCATGAAAACCATTATTCCAATAATAAGGCATGTTAGTAACAGAAAAGAAAAGGCTATTTGAGTCTCTGTTAATGGCATATAAGAAAGCCTTTATTACAAGAGTTCTTATTCAAATGGAGAGTCACTAAAGCTAAAAGTTCAAACCTTTTTTTTCCTATTTACCTACTTTGTGATTATAATCAATTTCATTTAAATTGCCTTTTAAAGTCTAGTGCTAAAACAGTGCATAGTTACAATTGAGCCACTCAATTGAGGCTGGTACTCACAGGTCTCTAGTTTCCATTTGGTTCTAAGTTAATTATTTTAAACCACTAAGGTTTATTTATTACATTATTTGCTACCTCACCTTTGCAGTTGAAAAGTGTGCTTAAAAATACTCTATCATGAGAGAATCAGTGTGCTTCCAAAGATGTTGATTTTTCCATGGTATAGTTTATCTTTTCAGAAATCCTGACTCTATATTATTTAACTACAAACTGTTCACCAGGAAAAGCCACAGTCTTTAATATTAACATCAGCCACAGAATATGTGTAAAACAGATGTCCATATCATGTATATATCCCTTTATTTCTGTCATAAACAGGTAACATTTATTCTTGGCTAATTCAGTTACACTGTTCAATATTTATCATTGAATATCAAGAATGAAGGGATTGACTGAGAAAGAGCTTACTCTACCAGCCACATATGGAACTACCTTGGGTGTCACAAATCACACACATTTGGGAAAATATCCTGATTCTTCTAGAAACTGATGTTTAAGAATGCTAAATCTCTAGTGCCTAGAAAATTTAAATAAACATTCAAGAATGAATGTTTTGCCAAATATTTTGTGTTAAAATAATTTAATATGAATCATATTTGATAAATAAAACTAGTGGTTACCATTTAAAATGTGTTTATTCAATAATTTTGTTTAAAAGATACAAGTCGAAATTCATGTAATTGACCACAATAATATTTTTATGTTAATATGATTACATTTTTATTTAGTATTGGTTTTAATATCAAAAATCTCAGTATTCAAAAACTGAATCAACATATTTGAAAACAACATTTAAACAACAAATGCAGTAGTGTCAATATTGATGTTTAAATTTTCAGATTACAAATTGAAATTGATAAGCAATTGATATTTGTTTTATACTGTATAATACAAAAGGAACAAGCATGCCTTCAAATTTTCAGTAAGGGTAAAATTAGTTCATAGGTTCTTAAATCTAGGGACCTCACAAGTATTTTGGAGGAAGTTTCTTTTTTAATCTTGATATTCCAGCATAATACTTAAAGTAACATGGCAGTTGCTGAGTGTGTCCAAGATAATTGAAATTTGCTTTTATGGACACAAACTGTTGACCTTCGAGAAAGTTGCTGACATCATTGTACTAGTCTTTAATGGCACCAAAGATAACATTGTCCTTTACCCTGTTTCTCTTGAAAACTTACAACATGGGAAAATAATTTGTATAAAGGAATGAATTTAGCTGGATCTTTATAATTTTACTATATAAAGTATATAAAAAAAAATCTTAACAAAAAGTCTCCAAAGCCCTGTATAATCATCATTATGTATACATAGAACCAAATGCAGCTCATTAACCTGTGATTAAATCAAACTTGGTCTACAAGAAGGTACAAGTTTGAAGATGTACATATATTGTTGATTAGGCAAGTGCTTTCAATTTTCTCTTCTAAAGAAAATGCAAAATGAATACTTCATTAGTGCACAACATGCAAACAACTAATCCAAAATTCAAACATTCCATTTCTGTGCATGTCCAAGTTTGCCATTTCTATGCATATTTCCATGTGCAACCATATGCTTGCAATTTCCAATACCCAGATGAAAACTTACCTTTTTTAAAAAAGCCTTTAAATCTCTTCTTAATCCTCACTTCTTATATTAAGCATATTAATTGAGTTAATATTACTAGAATTAACTCATCTTTACTATGGAATTTAGATTGTTGCATTTGTTCAACAAGTTCTTTTCCTTGAATATTTTCACATTATTGCTCAGCATGTTTAAATCCTACTGCATGAATAAGGCCTTCCCACAACCTTCCAGCAAAAACTAATCTTTTGCTCTTTTCTTTTCAAATAATTTTTAAACCTTAATTATAGTTCTTATTGGTGTAGGTCTCATTGGTTTTAAGCCCCTGGATTAAAGGAAACTTTCACTTAGACATATTTGGTCTTCCAGGAATGCTTATACATACTAGATGTGTAGTAAATACTTACTAAATTGTATTGTAAATTAAGACACTGCTTCTCTGGAAAGACATCTGCAAAGGTACTGTATTATAATAACTTTGATACGCCCAAGTTTCAGCTGCATTCCACAAAAATGCATATATACATACATACATAAATGAATGAATAAACAAATAACATGTCTTGCTCATTGCTTTTCAAGACAAAAACCTTACCACTATCGATAAATACTTATTCATAATCTGTTTTAAGAGAGGATGATATTTTCTAGAGAACAGAGGTTCTATACCTTGATGTTATTGACATTTTGTGCTGGATAATTCTTTGTTGGTGGGAGCTGTCCTATGTAATGAGGGATGTTTAGCAGCAGATACCCATAATAGCCCCCAAATTGTGACAATCAAAACATCTCCTCAAAGGGAAAATTATCTCTGGCAGAGAAACACTGGTCTAGGAAAAGAATCCTTTGATAAATTCTCACTCGCAAAGACTTTTAACCACTAAAACTTTCCCTTCAGCTCATCAAATGATTAACTGGGACAAACATGGAGTTTCATCTAAGGGAAGTCAAAAAGAAAAAGGAAATGAGGATTTATCCTTTTTTCATAGAGATTAGAGGGAAGAGAAATAAAGAGAATTAGAAACTGCAATCTGAATCCCAGCCTGACCTCTGTCTGAGTTTTAGTCCAAAGGAAAGAGACTTGTTAAATGTTCTCGAGGGAGAATTTCTAAAGACAGAAGGGCTTCCCCACATAAATGTTTGGGACTTTGGAAAAAGACTTTGTCTTGCAAACTGCCCATAACAATCAAACTAAGCTTATTGGTGCAGAGTGTATAGGCCATAAGAAGGTCAGAATTTAGCTTTCTCAAGTGCCCTTCCATGCTTGTGTTATGAGGGTATGGGCATTGAATTTCCTATATTGCCCTGCAGAGAAAATATAGAGAGTGGCTATGTAGCGATCCAGTCGGCATATCATGAAAACTGTCTAGATAAGAAAAAGAAGACCAACCTACAGAGTTTCACACACCCGCAAATAGAGGCCTCAAGGTACTTAAAAATTTAAATTTGGTGTGGGGAGGCGGGGGTGGAGAACAACAAGAATATTATACAGAAAGGGGAAAAAAACAAGATACAAGGATGAAAACCACAATTGACAATTTTAATATTTAGGTCTAGTCAGGAAAACAGAAGCTGTGTTGTATATTTCATCTGGAGTTTAACAAGGAATTGCTTACTAATGAATTGAAAAGACAGAGTGAACAAACATAGAGAAGGAAAAAAAAGAAAAGAAAAGAACAAGATGACTGGCAGAGTAAAAGGGAGAAATGGATTGCTACCCAAAAATGAAGAATCTGCCTCTCCTCACAGTCCTGAGTCCATAAGCTTGAACATTTTACTTCTCCTCTAGAGACGTAGCTGCTGTGGCCCAGTTTGACACACCATCAGCAGCTTCGCTGAGGCCAGGGAGTGAGCCCACCACTGCCAACGCCGAGACTGCCCAAGGGATTCCTTCCACTGCTTCCACAGGGACAAGTGGTATCTGCACAGAGAGTGTGGCCTTGCAGCAGCCTTTAGCCACTGTCCCCAACAGGCTCACCTTCTAATGCCCTGTCTGTGACTACGACTGGTAGAAATTAACACAACTTGAGAAATATAATTTCTGAGCACCCATTGGGAGTGTGTGGGTCTGAGAAATAACTGATAAATGTCCAGTGGGATAATGGATAAGCCGTTGAAGTTTTGATGCAAGAAAAATTTTACCTCCTCATAATTTCTTGTCTTTCAGACACCTTTCCAGTAAGGTAACTTGTGATTATTTTGGCCTGGTACTTTAGGTCTTAAAGCAGAGGCTAACAGTTCTATTTTGCTAGGCCAAGCTTTTGATCCTTTATTCTCATTAATTCATTTGTGCACACATCCAACAAATATTTACTATCTACAACTTAAGTACTTATGACTTACATAAACACAAAACATTGTGTTAATGCGTGAGATTTTAAAACCTCATCCGCAGTGTTCTGTATTCATTCCGTGAGATTTTAAAACCTCATCCGCAGTGTTCTGTATTCATTCCGTTTCAGACTCTGTTGACATTTTCCCTTATTCCACTCAGTCATTAGCCCACACCTCTTTGACAAAGCTTTTCTGATCAAAATCATCAGTGAGCTCCATGTTACAAAATATAATTGTAAGTTTTCAGTCCTCATCTTACTTAATCTTTGGCAGTGTGATTACTTTCTCCTACCTAAAACCCTTATTTTATATGTCTTGCAAGACAGCACACTGATATTTCTCTTACCACATGGATGCTTTCTTTATAGTTCTTCTTCCTTTCATCTCTTTGACCTTAAAATTTTGGCCTGCTATTTCTTGAGGGTTTTTTTCACCTCTATCAACACTCACTCTATTTGTGATCTCATTTAGTCTAATGACTTTAAGAGTCATTAATTTTCTGTCACCTCCCTAATTTTATATATGGGAAGCAGTCCCATATATTCAGCTGCCTATTAGACTGATGTGCTTGGTTGAATACGAAACATTTCAAATATGACACATTCAAAACTGACCCCAAATGTAGTTCCACCTATGATCTTCATCTCAGTAAATGGTTATTCCGTTCTTCAAGTTTCCCAGAAAAAGAAAAAATATATATATTTTGGACTTGCCCTTCACTCCTATCTTTATATGTTCCAAATAATGTTGGCTTCATCTTCAAAATATATCCAAAATCTGACAACTTCTCATCTGTCCCCATTATCACCACAATCAAGCAATGACTTCAGCATGGGTTATATGGCAGCCTCCTTGCTGGCCCCCCTGCTTTCATCTTTCCCTCCATACAGCCCATTCTAAATAAAGGAGACAGAGTAATTCTTTTACAATATGTCAGATCTCATCAGTCCTTTGCTCAGTCATTTGTAATGAAATCTATTTCTCTCAGAACAAAAGATACAGATCTTACCACAGACTCAAAGGTGTCAAATGGCCTAGCTCCACTCCCTCTCTGTCTTTATCTCGTAATTATCCCCTTCCTCTGTTCTGGCTATCCGCAGGACCTTGACAAGCACAGTACCGCCTCAGGACTTTGCACTGGCTATTCTCTGCTTAAAATCTCTTCTCACAGATGACCTTTATCATGTGTTCACTCAATTGTCTTATATTCAACGAGGTTTCCCTGGTTACTCTATTTAAAATTGGCAATGCCCAACACTGCATGCCTATCTGCTTTCCCTTCTTAATTTTTTCTCTAATTACCATATAATTACATATAACTATTATATATTTAAGTGTGTATATTTCACATATACATGTATACCTACATCTGTATATCATCTATCTAGATATTATATAGATAATTATATAATCTTTTCTCATTTGCTGTGTTCACTGCCATATCTCCAGATCCAAAGCATAGTGACTGATACAAATAGTAAATATTTATTGAGTATATAAATAATAAATCAGCAAATTTTTGGAAAATAAGTTTAGAAATCTTAGAAAAAAATAAAAGACTTCTAGAATTAACTATAAAATAAATAACAATCTTATCAAATGAAAAAATAAAATATTTCTTGAATTCTTAAGAGCAAATCTTTTCTTGACCAATAAAATTTGAAAACTTCCATTTTAGTTCATAGTGTAGGTTCTGCTCTAATTAGAAAAAGGGGTTTTGTAGGCAAGATGATCTAGAAATGACTTAATTTAAGTCTTTGATTATGCAATTTAAAAAAAAAAGGCGAGCTAGAATACTGCATAACTAATGTACTACTGAGTCACAGAATATCAAGAAAGGGAACACATATACTATAATATTGAATTTTTTTTCACTGCAGTCCTTTTTCATGGGTTAATATAACAGTCTTGTGACTGTCAGATTTTGTCACCAAAGACCTTTCTAGTCCTGTTACTTTATATATACGAATTCTGCATAGCAGTATTCGCAATGATTTAATGGAGGGAGATCAATTAAATCTGCATTTAATGTATTTATACATTCAAGCTGATGTCTGTGTACTGTATTTTTATCCTTTAATACAAAAATAATAAGTTTTGAAGGCATAACCAATGGAAATAGAGAAGATTCAGAACATCTATCTATAAGATTACAAAATTTAAAGTTAGTGGTCACTTAAATTGTGTAGAAATGTTTACATTCATAATTATTTCAGTATTCGTAATTCATTTGGACATTTGGTATATACAAAGATTAAAAATTTAAATGATTATTTTCCTGTCAGAAGTTACATAATTTTATTTAATTAAACATATCTGAAATAAGATAACCCTTTAATGAATATCTGAATTAAAATACCTGCACTAAATTAATCCTATGTGCAAAGAACAATGATAACCTACACAGGATAGAGGGCATAGGCGTTGCCAATGAAACAATTTCACCTTTATAGAACTCAGAGAATAGTAGTTCCATAATTATGGAAGATGGATGTAAAATGCTACATAAGCACAGTAGCTAAAATTGTGGTCTCCAAAGACATATCCAAATCCTAATCCCCAATACTAGTAAAATGCGAGTTAAGTAGAAAAAGGGTATTTGCTGATATAATTAAGTGAAGGGTGTCAAAAAGTTTGTCCTACATTAACTGGATGGGCTTTAAATCCAATGACAACTGTCCTTTTAAGAAGAGAAGACACACAGAGAAGTCCAAGTGAAGAAAAGGCAGAGCTTGGAGTGATGCAGCCAGAAGACAGGAAACACCTAGAGCCAGCAGAAGCAGGAAGGATTCTTCCCCAGAGCCCTCAGATGGAGCACTATCTTTTGGGAACCTTGATTTCCAACTTTTGGCCTCCAGAAATGTGAGAGAATACATTCCTGCTTTTTTAAGCAACCAGATTTGTGGTAATTTGTTACAGCGGCTCTGGAAAACTCAGACCATATGAAAGAATTAATAAAATACTCATTAATAAATGAACTAAATATTTTTGAAAATTGCGATCAGTGTTGCTTGGAGTAAATCAGAAAAAAAAATACTTGAGGAAGAGGTAATATTTTTTTTTGAGCCATGAATAATGAATAGTTGTGATTAAACAGGAAATAAAAGAGGATGGCTGTGTATTAAATCAACAGGATTTTTTTTTTAATGGCAAATGAAATGGTTTAAATTGACAACTTTCAAAGGTTAATTAATCTTATATTTTTCCAAGGCCTTTGTTTCTAAGGAATTTAGAAGTGAAAAAAGATTAATTCAAAGGAAGGGCTTAAATTTTCAAAAGAAATTCAATGTTTTATTGAAAATCTGATTAACGTTTGTAATACTTTGTAATGAGATTTAAAAATTACACACAATATTCTGGTCTTTTAAAATATATAGAAATTATTCAACCATAAATATTTTCTGTGCATAGATGTGTTACTATAACAACATTAACCTCTCCTCAGCCCTTAAAATTTTTCTTAATCACATTTAGCCTATTTTTTTCTCCATTGAAAATGAGAAAACAAATTTAAGCATGGTATGAAATTTTTAAATATTTGGTATTTTTTTTTTCTTGGACTTCTTCTCACCACACACAATATCTGGTTTATCTTCCTCTAATCATATACCAAACTCTAAAGACTAATAGTACAAATGTAAAATTTAAAATCAAAATTAGGGCATAACAGTTAATATTAGATCTGATTTGAAGTTACTCTTTAAGTATTATAAAGGATAGCAGAATATGCCATCCAAAATATGTCAGTTTCACATAAGGATTATTTTGAGCTGAAGGCAAATTGAGAAGAAACAGTTGAAAGCTCTCCACCTTCCCCATTTGCCTAAAAGGACACACATTTACTCCCCACCCTCTACCTGGAACCGCAAAGGTTAATCCCTGAAGACAACTTTATACCTTTTTTCAAAGGAGAAAGCTCTGATTTAAATCTACATAACAGACCTTACACTTATTTAACTGCTTTTTCTTGTTACTTCGCCATAATTGGCTTCTCTCACACCTTTTTCTCCTTTGTCTTTAACTGAATATGATAGTTAAGCCTGAGTTCTAAGCCACTCTGAGAGTTACTCATTTTTAGGATATCTTCCATTTATTCATCAGGTATACATGTTAATAAACTTTTGTTTGTTTTTCTCTTGTTAATTTATGTTTTGATATAAGGACCCCAAAGAGAATTTAGAATGGTAGAAGAAAAATTATTTTCCTCTCCAAAGTACAGATTCTCACTGTACTTTGTTTATATATTTTGATTTTGTGACCTAACTTTTAGCAAATACACATATTTTAACAACCCCAGGCAAGATATTGAATTGATTTCATTTGAATGACAAATTTGGGAAGATCGGGAAACAGCAAAAGGTTTTGGAAATTTGCAATTACAAAATGTAATATATACCATGAAAGAATCTAGTATAAGTAGAAAATAGCATGAAATGGGAAAGTTAATGATGAAAGGCAAGATTTTCTTTAATACATTTCTGTTTAACATTTGACAAATCCATATACAAAAAGCACTAGAGAGGAAATCATCTGTACATGTGAATAAGGTAAATTCATGGGTTTAAGTAAAATGTTTGGAAAAGTACCCAAATCATTTTATAGTTTATAATAAAAGGGGCTTTTGGTTGCAGCTGCAAAGTTGGACGTATGCCTGTTTAGACTGAAATTTAACTATCTTGTTTCAGAATGGAAATAAAATTTTAATTATTCTTATAACTTTATCTGAAATGTAAAACAAACAAAACCTAATTTTACTTTTCCCATATCTATTTTTAATTCCTTATTTAGGTGACAGAGACCAACAAACTATCTAAATAATGCTCTGCTGTTAACTTTCTTTAATATGCCAAATCAGTTTAATTACAGTTTCTATAAATAATCTATGCAAAATACTTCCCAGAACAGAATGCACTTTTCCTTCTGTGTGTGGCACATTTTAATACTTAAAAGCATTAGAACAGATGTTAGGTGCCTGCTAAACTTGTTTTCAGTTTTCTTTTATTTATATGTTAATGAGAATTTAATTACTTCATGAATACTTAAACAACCTGAGGGTGCCTGATATCATTAGCTTGAACATGACAAGCACCTCAAGTGACCACATGGGAAGACAAAAATTGCTTTTAGTTTACTTGTAGACAGAAAGATGAATTCATTTCACCCCCTGCTATGTTTTACCTGACACACACAACTGGAAAAGCACAGACTCAATCTTGCTTCAACAGGACTGAAAGGATTTCAGCAAAGCACTCAAGAGCATAAATTCTTCCTATTTGGTTTTGCTTCGATGTCTTTTAATAACTACTCTAGCTATATTCTGCTTTAAAATCTTATTTCACTTGAAAGTGTTCTGTTAAAGCAAGTCACTGTATTTTGTGTATTATGTCTATGGCAATCTTAGCAGAACCATGAGCATTTTAAACATTTTTATGGCATTGAAAAATAGTCTCCATTGAAGCTCACTCAAAGGGGTTTATTTGGCTGACTATAGGAAAGCTTATAACAGAAAACATGAATTTTTCTAGTACCACAAATGAAGTTAAATATAATAGCACTCATAATATTTATGATAGAATTTTATATATTTACTGATTAAATAATTATATATTTAAAATATATTGTATTTTATCTATTTTAAATATATTTTAATTTAAATATATATTAATTTAAATATATATTTAAAATATATAAAATTTTATAATGAAATACTACAAATAAATATTAATTACTTTCCCCAAGAAAGTAAAATAGCATTAATCAACTCACATATATATAATTTATCAACTACATAATATCAGGAATTCATGTAGAATTGTGAAGGGACAGAAGAAGTCTGAATTAGGGAACACAGTATTCAAAAAAAAAAAAAAGAAGAAAATAGTAGAAAAATATTTAAAAGGCCATTTTCTGAAACTATTGCTTCGACATTATGAAATTTGCTGCAGTTGACCCAATATCCCTTGTAGATTTGAATAATTACCAGAATTTATGATTAAGGAATATTTTCCTAGATTTGAAGATATTTTAGAAAATTTATATTTCCCTTTCCTCACATTTCTTAAAAATAAAGATTATAACTTCTATAAAAAATATTCTCCTTGTAAATATTTGAATAATGTTTTCCAAAGTATTTTCCCAGAATAGGTTTTATTAAATAATAATAATAAATAAATAAAACTTTAAACCTAAGCTGGAGTTTTAAAAAACAAAAACAAAAGAATCAGCCAGACAGCAACAAAGGGTTAAATAGTTTGTCTAAGAACTAGAATTTCTCAGAGCTTTTATACTTGATCTTAACCAAAAGGAAGAGAAGCTATTTTCAGAGCTTTTAATAGATTAATATAAATTACGAATCCCTAAGAATTATTTGGACCAGAGCTTTGCTCTAATGATAGGGCAAATTGAGTTCTGGGGCCTTTTCAACCTTGGGCTGGTTCTGTCGAACTGCTCATGACCTGAGCTTTATATCGTTTTTGAGCTGAAGCTTCTGTGACAGCCAAGTCATGTAATACTCTGCATGTAGTGTAGCAACACTGGGGTTTCTAGGCTTTTATCAAATTTACCTGATCAAAATTTCTCTTGACATTGGTAAGCCGAAGAATAATTGGGAAATAGTAGGTGAGAATAATTTCTTTTACAACATTATCTTATGTGTGGAAAGGTAAAAGTATTTACACTTCAATGTAATATATATATTTACCTCATAACAATAATATCACATATGTATATCATTTCATATATATATATATCATATATATATATAAATCACAGGAATGATTTAATACATAGAAATATCTTTGTGTAGGAAAATCAAGTAGAATATTCTTAGTACAATCCTTTATTTAAGAAGGACTCACATGAACAATCTCCTAATGACCAATGTAAAAGGAGAGAAAAATGGTTTACAGGGCTTGGATAGGAAGGAGAGATCATACACATTTCACCAAGAAGAAGAAATTTGTTCTTGTTGATTGCCAGCCATTGTTTGGGCAATTTGGGGGTAGAAAGGAACAACTAGAAAGGATGAGAAATGCCAGAGCCACAGAGAGAAAAAAAAGTTTTCCGAGTCCCCTACAACTCATAGATTATTCTACTGGGCATTTTGAGAGGAGTCAAAAGATTTCAGTTAATAATGTAATATGCTATTTTTGTATTTTGCCAAAAGTAATCAGCTTCACTTAACACTCATTGGATTTTCCAGAAAGTAATTTGTTCTTGAGCTTCTTTTTAACATCATGGCTTATCATTCATCTAATGACCACAAATTAATACCTGTTATGACAAAATCCCCATACTGAAAAAAATAAAATTTTAGAATGAGGGAGAATGGAAACTTTTTAAAGCCAAAATGAAAACAATTTACCAGAGTTTAAACACAGGAAAGGGAAATTTTTTTAGGTGCACATGTATGTGTGTATATGTGCACATGTGAGTGCATTGTCAAATATACCTTTATTTTCTTAATTTTTAAAATTATTGTTGTTAATGGAGTGAATGGGCTGGTCTTGCACTATATTACCAAAGAAAAGTTTGTAATGGATACTTCTTAAAAATAATAAGAAAGAATTGATTTCAGACACTTGCAATAGGGGCGACAGATTGAACTCAACTCTTCTAAAACAAAAAGCAGAAGAGTTTTTTAGCACTGGGTGAGCTAGTGAGAAATACTGTAGAACATTATGGGGAAGGTGACCAAATGTGGTTAGACCATCAGTTCTTGATAATTGGTGCTTTTTGAAGTTAGGCTTCTACCTCCCACAAAAGCTGGGAAATAAGAGGGCTCCCAAATCCTTGAGAAAAACATGCCTGGCTTTTAGAAGGTTTATATCTCAAAGGGGAAGAAAGGATTTGATGCAAGTTTTGTAAGAAAAGGGAAATTAGAGGGCTATTACAAAGAAGAAACTTGTCTAATATTTGATCGACCTAAAGGAAATATTAACGCTGTAACAACAGTATCAATCTATCATTGAATATCACATGAAATATTGTTTGAAATTAACTAGTAACATAGACAAATGGGAAAGAAGCGATATTTTCTTTGTGAGCAAAACTTAGTTCACTTTTTGATGGAAATCTTTATTTTTTGAAAATACTAAAGGCATTTAGAAACTGGTACAGCACAAATTATTACATAAGTAGCATGTAATAATACATATTTATGGTAAAGGAATTTTCTGCCCAGCAAAACACCAATGGATGTCTGTTTCTCATTTAAACAGAAAAAAATATTAAACATTTTATGTTAACTCCAAATTCCCATCCAATTCCCTGTAATGCAATTAAATTGCAGTCAAACACCTATGTATAAGTAACATGCCTTCATGGTAGGATGTAAGTCCTTAAACAATTTCCTGATCATCTGTAAACATGGTTGTTAAAGAATTACTTTGTATGCTAGTTCATACACGGTTTCCATGCCTTTGACACTGAAGCACTACCAGTCTAAAGAATTCCACATTACTTGGAATTTTATTCATTTTAACTTTTTTAAAAATGCTGCTATAACAGAATACCATAGACTTGACTTATAAACAACACAAATTTCTCATGGTCTAGAGGCAGGAAAGTCCATGATTCAGTGTTTGGTGAGAGCTTGCTTCCCAGGTCATACACAGCCATTTTCTCACTGTTTCACCATGTGGCAAAAAGGGCAGGGGAGCTCTCTGGGGTTTCTTTTATCAAGGCAGTGGCTCCACTCATCAGGGTGCCACCCTGCAGGCCCAATCACCTCCCAAAGGCCCCACCTCCAAACCCCATCACAATCAGGGTTAGGTTTAAACAATTTTGGAGGGACACAAACATTCTGTCTATAGCTTTCTGTCTCTACCGTCCCATTCATGTTCTTCTCATATGCAAAATACATTTATTTCATCCAAATAGCCCCCAAATTCTTGTTTCAGTACCAACTTTAAGTTCAAAGCCTCACATTAACACTTGTGAAGAGGAATTTTTACTCAAAAGGCAAACCTTATAATCAACTTTTTGTTCTGCTTTTGTAGATATGCTTACACATAGACCACGGGGCATGGTGACCTCAAAATTAAGTAAAGATTCATCCACTCTTTTGCTGGTTCTGTATAAACAACCCATAACAACTCCCATGCATTGTAAACATCTGAGGACAGATTAATCAATTGGCCCATGCCAACTAAGCCCTATAAAAGCAAAGTTGCGTTTGAGCTCAGGGCCCAGATCTTCAGAGCCTTTGCTCCTCTGGGCCTGCGGGCATAATAAATTTGAGTTCTCCAACTCTCTGAGTGCTGCTTGGTTTCTCACCAGTCTGATTTTTGCAACATTTCTACAACACTTGAACTTAAACTATAAATTGATTATATTATACATTATTACATTATTTTATATCCAACTTGATTTCAGTGTGTGTCATTATTATCTTGTAAGAATGGTAAAAGAATGAAAACATTTGTTAGAAAAGATTGCCAGAAATATTGTCAACCTCCTTTCTTTTTAGTTCTTTATTTTTTCCAAATAAAAAGGGTCAGTAACCTATATGAGTAATTATTTAAAGTTACAAATAGCAAGAGCCTTCCCAAAGAGTGATTCATTGACAAATCTAATGATGAAATATGGAAAAATATATCAATGCTGATATTTCAAATTTAAATTTTTATGAAGACTATCAGATTCAAGGAGGCAACTCCATATAACTGAGCAAAATCATTAGTGAAACTGAGATTATATACAATTTTACAAAGTCAGCTTCATATTACCAATCCACTCTATGTCATCAAAACAAAAATGTACAATTGTAAGACTCTTAAGAACTAAATGCACTGGCATGCTTTATCTTCTTTGATTATTTAAAAAAAAAAAAAAACATTAGGTTTCTCTATTGTAGATGCTTAAGCATTGGGAAGACAGATTTTAAGATTGAATTAGTGATAGTAAACATTAAGGTTTTATTAACATAAAAATGTAACAATTTATATTTTGATAATGAGAGATCATAATGTCATAGATTGGAATAGTAAAATTTGGTCAATAATACAAAGAATTACAGAACCGAAAACTTGCCAGAGAAATAAACAGTCCATAATTCTGTTAATAATCTATTTAAATTACACTTGGACATTGGCCTTTGATAAGCGAAATTCCAGTGGGATCCATTGCATATCTATATAAATAGTTCAATTCCTTATGTAATGATGGCTTATGACAATTTACTTTCCAGTGTTTTATTTCTCCAGGAAAAGTTAGAGTTTTGTTTGGCATCATTTTGTAAAATTCTGAATACATTGACTATGCTTCATAATTTCACAGCCCTCTAGCAGGTTCTTCTCACTATATTTGCTGCTCTGTAGCTCAGCACGGTCTCGTCCTGATGAATTATTCCACCTTTATAGCCGACATAAGCAAATAGTCAATTGAAAATGCAAATTATGGAGGTACTCGCTATTTGAAATCCCAAGGAGAACATAAATCAAAAAATAACCCACTAAGTTGCTAAATATTAAACTTTGTATTTTTCTAATCTTTGGTTTTCCAAATTTAGTCACTTTGCGAAGATGTAAATATGTATTAATGTCTTTGGTAGTTAATACATGAAGGGATGAACACAATGGGGTTATAAAACTAAGTTGCTTTATTTTAGTTTTCAAATAAAGTGAGGTCATGTTAATATATGGTTTATGAATTTTACCAAGAGTCAATCACACTTATGTAGTTTCTCAGCTTCCAATATGTTGCCTTACTGTTCTTTTGCTAATGAACTCTTTGCTACAGAACTGGAGGAAACAACATTTTCACAGAAGACAGAAGGAAGGCCAAATGACTCCTGTAAACAGTGGATTGCATTGCAAAACACTCCTGCGCGTGGGGAATCTCAATGTTGTATAATGGGCACTTTACAAACCTGCCTTTTACTCTGAAGTGAGATACAATCTTTTCAATACTGGACAGCAAGCACACCTGCTATTTGATATGGAGGGAAGCACTCTATCTTCAAATGCTATAACAAACCTGTCCTTTTTCGGACGGGGAGGAAGGGCATTACCTCTGATTTCGAAGGCTGCTTGTTACACAAACATCTTTAAAAAGATAGTTCACTTCTGTTTTCTTCTTCAACATGTAAATGGCTTGGAAATTATTACTTCCATTATACAACAAGAAAATAGATGAACACACTAAAAATTCAACAACTCTTTTTTAGATCCATCAGAGAATTAATGTTACAGAACAAACTTACACCCTAAAATCTGTGATATAGAGAATCACAGCTTAGCAGAAGTCACTGGAGCCAGAAACTGGTAGGAAAACTTAAACTGTAATTAATAAAGTGCTGGAAGCTGCATGTGGACAAATTTGAGAATTAAAAATGTCTGGCATGCCAGTCTTATGTGGGCCCACACACTCTCTCATAAGGAATAAGCAACAGATCCTCATGGTGAAGATGAAAGAAAAACCTCATACATCAGCAGGTGTAGAAAAATAATATTTTGAGATGTACCCGAAGACATTTGCCCATAAGCCCTCAAGGGAAGCTACCCTACCTACTTAAAATAGAGGAAGATATATCCTCCAGTTCAGCCTGTTTTAGCCTCCCTATTTCACATAGGAAGGAAAAAAAAAAAAAAAAGCCGAGAAGCGCTTGTGATGGTCACATGCCCAGAGCACATGTCTGCTAAAAAGATGACTGAGAATCATTTGCTTATAGAATACTTCCCCTTCCCCACATCTTATCACATCAACAAGGCTTCGGTATAATAACAGGATTACATCTGATATACTGCAAAGTTTGGACTCTAAGAAAAAGTTTCTAGGGAAACCCAGAGACAAAGACAAAAACAAGAACAGTAGAAAAAAATTGAACCCTCAGATACCTACAGCTACAAGAAAGAGTAAACACAATGTAACTAGTACCCGAATAAACATAAACTCTCATAATAAAGGTTTATTTCCCTGAGTTCATGTTACTCAATGCATCATGTGTCTTTAAACAACAAAGAAAAACTACCACATATGTTATAAGACAAGATAAACCAGTTTATAGAGACAAAGCAAGAAAGAGACTCTGACTCACATGAGAGATTTTGGAATTGTCATACCAGCTAATTTAAAATAATTATGAGAAATATGCTATGAGCACTAATGTGAAAAGTGGACAACATGGAAGAATAGATAATAAAAGATTGAAACTTTAAGAGAGTACTAAAAGGGAATGCTAGAAATCAAAAACACTAACAAATTAAGAATGCTTTTGGTGGGCTAAGGAGTAATACAAACATTTTAAGTACTAATGGCTATTTTTCCAAAATCGATGACAATGATAGACAACAAATTACATATCCATAAAGCTCAGTGAAGGCCAAAGAAGGTAAATATATATATGTATGTATATATATATAACTTCTTGTAGGTTTGTCATATGCAAAATGCAGAGAACCAAACAAAGACAAAGACACATCTTAACCTGTGGAGAACATCTCATCAGTAAAAAAAAATAAAACTCAACATATTACTTAAGGACAAAGTTGAAAGATTGACCTATCCAACTTCGAGACTTACCGCATGGCTCCAGTAACCAAAACAGTATGGCATTGGTAGAAAAATAGATAAATAGATCAATGGAACCCAATAAAGAGCCCAGAAATAGGCCCACATAAACATATTTAATTAAACTTTGACAAAGAAGCAAAGATAATATGAAGGAAAAAATCATCTTTTTAACAAATAATAGTGGAATGACTGAATGCCTAGCAAAAAAAAATGTAAACGTGGATCTTACAAAACGATCTTCGTAAAAATGATCTTATAATAGATGATAGACCTAAAAGTACAATGCAAAATTATATTATATAACTTTTAGAAGATAATATAGTAAAAAATCTATGTAACCTTGGGTTTGGCAATGAGATTTTAGAAACAGCACTAACAGAAGCATGATCCATGAAAAAATTGATTAGTTGGGCTTCATTGAAATTGACAACTTCTGCTCTCCAAATGACAGTTAAGAGAATGAAAATACAAGCCATATACTGGAAGGGAATATTTGTGATACATATAACTGATACACTTTTTTTCAAAATATGGTAAACAACACTTAAAAATCAATAAGAATACCAACGATCTAATTTTAAAATGGTTAAAGGTTCTGAATAGACATATTCAAAGAAGAAATATAGATGGAAAATAAGCTCTTCATGATACTCAATGTCATATGTCATTAGGGGATTTTTAACTTAAACAAAAATGAGATATTATTATACACCTATTGTAATAGCTGGGATCCAAAAACTGACAATAAATGCTGTGAAGCATGTAGAGCAGTAGGAGAGCTCATTCGTTGCTGGTAGGAATGCAGTGGTACAGTCACATTGGAAGACATTTGGGAAGTTTCTTACGTAACTAGTCCTAGTCTCACTGTATGATCCAGTAACCATTTACCTTGTAAACGTATGTCCACACACAAAACAATTGCATACAAATGTTCATAGCAACTTTATTCATTAAATTATCTTTCAAAAGGTGAATGGATAAACAAATATTTTCGTACAATGGAATTTTACTCAGCTATGAAAATAAATGAGCTATGAAGCCACAAAAAGTCACTGATGAGAATCCATGTTACTGAGTGAAAGAAGCCAGTCGGAAAAGGCTAATCTGGGCTGTTTTAAGCCACAATACTTCTGGCACCAAATGTGTGGATTTTTTTCACATCGACCGGGTATCCTACAATTCAGTTCAATTCTAACATTAACCGCCTGAAGTTAGCACAAGACTGCTTCCACTTTAGAAGCCAATCTCAAGTTCCAGGTTGCCACCTATACTTCCAACCAATCAACTATAAATTTAGAGTTCCTACAACCCCCTTCGAATATCCAATAATTAGCTGGAATGGCTCAAAACTCAAGGAAACATTTTACTTATTGTTACTGGTTTATTTTCAAGGATACAACTCAGGAACAACCAAACTAAAGACACGCACAGGACAAGGTATGGGGAAAGGGACACAAATCTTCAGTGATTTCTCTGGGCATGTCACCCTCCCAGAAGGTCAAATGTGTTTAGCAACTCAGAAGCTCTCCAAATGCCATCCTTTAAGAGTTTGTCTGAAGGTTCCATTACATAGGTATGATTGATTAAATACTTGGCTACTGATGATTAAACTCAACCTTCAGCCCCTCTTGTCTCCCTGGAGGTCCAGGTGGAACTGAAAATCCCAACACTGTGAACACATGGTTCTTTTGGCCACCAGCCCCAATCCTGAAGCTATCTAGGGGCCCGCCAAAAGTCACCTTCTTAGCATAAACTCAGGTATGATTGAAAAGAACTTGTTATGCATAGAAAAAGTTGCTCCTATAATTTCTATCACTCAGGAAATCCCAAGGTTGTAGAACCTCTGTGTCAGGAATAGAGGACAAAGACTGAATATGGATTTCTTATTATCACTGCCACATATTGTGTGACTTCAACTATGTGCAGTTAGAAAAAGGCAAACTAAAGAGAAAGAAAAATATCAGTAATTGCCAGAAGTTTGGAGGAGGGCAGGAAGAATGAATAGGCAGAACACAGCTTTCTAGGGCAGTGAAACTATTCTTCATGATACTTCATTGGTGGCCATAACATTATGCATTCGTTAATACCCATGAAGTTGTACTACCCAAAAAATGAACTCTAATGTAAACGATGGACTTTCATTAATAATAATGGACCATATTGGTTCATTATTTTAACAAAATATCACACTAATATAAAATGTTAACATGGGAAAGCGATTAGAAGGAATCGAAGGTATATGGGAGACGTACTATTTGCTCAATTTTCTATAAACCTAAAACAACTCTAAAAAGTAACATCTACTATTAAAAAATGAGTAAAAATTAGCATAATACAAATATCCTTAACAAGTTAGTCTAGGGAAAAAGACAGTGATTGTCTGTCTTGCAAGTTTCACAGAAACATTGAGCGACCCATGGAGAATTGTGTCTCATCACTTGGGATGACATAGGGCATCCAAAATTTACATTGTATGTCCCAGGTGAGTATTTTGATAAGATAAGTAATTATCTTCCAAATTAGCTGAAACTGAGCTGCCCTAAAAGGTCCATGTAAATGCTAATTGTGAGAGAAAGAAATGCTGGAATTATGAAATACGTTGGCTTCAAAAACCTAAATCTATTAAAAGGTTTCCAAATTTCACACTCCAAATTAAAGGTTGGTGATAGAGCTCCTTTCACAAGGGCAAATCTTTGTATGACCTGTTAAGAGTAGGAACATGATTTATTCATGGGAGAGTGGTTTTTCAATTCTCCCGAGCATTATTCAGTATGCCAGATATTCTAAATGAGTGAAAATGGCTAGTATTCTAGGAGGAAGTGCTACAGTTAGGCAACAATGGAATGTAATATGCTTGAAAAAAGCTTAGATATGAGTAACGAACTTGACATTGACTCATTATATCTAAGTGTCTGGCAATGTCAGCTGTGGCCCACGGTGGAGAAAACTAACTTGCATCAGCTATACTTTCATTTCTATCCTTTCATGTAATGGTTGCCTTAGATTTCTTAAAGTTTAGTAGTGAAACCTCAGCTGTCCACCAACCCTCTTTTTCACTTGCTTGAGGACACCTTGATGCAGCACAAAATTTTTGGAGTATAGCTTGGTAAAGGGAAAAAAACTACTCGGACTTAATAGAGTTGACACATGCTTTTTTTTCTTTTCCTTTGCTGCTGCTTGCCAGCCCTTATCTCTTCCTTTCTACTTTTTTTCTTTTTCTTTTTGTACCTGTTAGAGGAGAGAAGAATAAAATCCCTTCTATGAAATGCCAGCAAAGTCCTAAAACTTGGCTAAGTAGTAATCTAGGTACAGACAATGGATCATGCCAAATTTCCCCTGAAGTTACACGGAGATATTGATGAAGTACAAGAGAAGCTCAGAGCTTAGACATATCGAATATGTCAGGGGAAACCCATAAGATTTCATAGAAGAGGATAATTTTAGCTGCATCTGGAAGGATGAATAAGCATTTGTCAGACAGAGACTATGGGAGGGCACATTTCAGCCAGAGAGATCACTTCGCTCAAAGACAAGTAGTAAAAAAGGAGTGTGGGGAATTCTGAAAAGTTCTTGTGGTGGGAGAATAGGTTTTGTGAGGCAGATTTGTAGAAAATGAGAACGGAGAGGGGGTGAAGTATAGAATTGGAAAATAGCCTTTTGTGTCATCGAAGGAAATTGAATTTCATCGTATAATGAAAGGTTTTCAAGCAAAATGCTAAATGAAGGAAAGGATATTATCAATTTATTTTATAAAAGGGAAGCTAAGTTTGAGAATGCACTTGAAACATAGGAATCCAGACTTTGGAATCATTCTACTATGAGGTGGTTGTGCCTTGACTACAACCTTAAGCAATAAAACTGAAAGAAGAGACTGGCCTTGATTTATATATTTCTGAGTTTAAATTGACATTACTCCATTTAAACTTTGTAGTAATTTCTAAGTTGTCTTTATTTTTTAAATATGTTTATTATCATCTTAAAGATAACAGAAGTTGAGAGATGAATGTAACTTGTAACAGTGCATACAGATCATAAGTGTAGGATTTAAATCTAAGTTTTCAAACCTCAAGTCCAAGGTTCATTACACTCTAAAGTAATGGAATCACATGGTTTAGCTACGTATTTATTGTTTCCAATTTACAAATTTAGAATTATTAAATTATTTTTAGCATTTATTACTTAAAAAATGCACATCCAGAAATGTGTGCCCATCTCTCCCCATCCCCCACAAAATGAACACATTCTTACAAAATGAACCACATTCGTGAGCAACATATAGCTTGAGAAATAGAACACCCTGCCACTTTGTCCCCTGTCCTAATTACTATCCCTTCTTACACCTATCTCTTCTACGAGGTAGCTACTATCTTGACACTTATGGTAATCATTTAGCTGTTTTTCCTTACAATGTCATCACCTAAGTCTGATGCTCTATAATATCATTGTACTTGGGTTTTTTTTGTTTTAATTTGATATAAAAAGAATGGGACAACTTACGTTCTTTTGTGTGAGTTTCCTTTACTTAATATTATGCTTGTGAGGTTTATGCATGTTGTGACATATATTTGTACTTCATATATTTGCATTTGAGTATAATTTACTTATATGACTACAGCATTATTTATCTGTTCCATTGGTGGTGCATGTGTGTATTTTTTCCCTTTAATGTTATTGTAGAATACATTATTATGACCATTTCTATAAACACATGTAATGCGTTTGTGTTAAGGGTATGCCTGAGAAGGGCATAAATTGTTTTGTATATATAGTCAGTTTGGGTAGATAATGCTAAAGAACTTTGCAAAACAAAAAGCACAAAGAGGTTCAGTTGCTCCTCATCCTTGCTAACATTTGAGGTTTTCAGTATTTTCCATTTGAACTATCTTGATGGGAAAGTAGAGATATCTAGATCTAATTTGAATTTTCCTAGTACTAGTGAGATTGAGTGAACTTTAAATTCACAATATCTATTTGGACAACTATTTTTGTAAAGCGCCTTTTCAAATTGCTTGCTTGTTTTCTTTTTTAGTTGTTTGTCTTTTTCTTATTGGTTTCCATAAATTTCTACTTCCATGCTATAGCTAGAACTTTTCACTCTTTTTTTTTTTAATAATGAGAATTTTTAGTTAGGAAATCACCAGATTTATTTTATATATATTTGATTAGTACATATATCCTATTTTGAAACTCTTTCTCTACTTTAATTTCATTGTTACTATCTAAAAATATATTTCTGACATACATCTAAATCTATTCTAATCATTTTCTTTGTTTGATACACAGCTAGATTTTTTAAAAATTTTAACACAGAAAACCAATTAACTTGGTAACACTAAGTGAAAAGTCTATACTTTCCCTACTGATTTTTGGGATTCATTTTTTATGGATCAGATGTCCACATATGAGGGAGTATGTTTCTGAACTCTCTTCTTTTTCACAGATGTATTTGCTTATCCTTGCACTTAAATGGATTAATTTTTTAACTGTAAATAAGGCTCAACATCTGGTAGAATGAGTCCTACTAGCTTGTTTTTTTTTTCCAGGATTATCTAGGTTATCTTCATTATTTTTATTTATATATACTTTTAGAACATCTTGTAATGTTCTACAAAGACTCGATTGATATTTTGATCCAGCTTTCAATATTTTGTCTTTGAATTCATCAGTATGACATATTTCCTCATTCATTTTGATTTTCTTTTATTTTCATAATGTTTAATAATCTGTGTACCAGACATACATATTTTTATGTCTAAATATTTGATATTTTGCTGATATTATAAAATTTGTCCTTTATAAAATATCCATTTTTTTTAAACTAGGATATAGAGATAAATTAGATTTTGTACCTTGATTCTATAAAACAGCTGATAAATTCCACCAAGTTTTATTTGCAGATCTTTGGAATTTCTTGTATGCAATCACGTTTGGTAGAGAGATTTCTTTTCCAGTTCTTATGACTTTTCATTAATTTTTGCTATATGTGTTCTGTATAACCTAATAGCAGTAGAGTTAAGACTGCTTCTGTTATATTAGATCACAGAAAATTATTTTTTATATTAATCTATTAAGTGATGTTTACTATAGAATCATGTAAATCAGATTAGGAAGGCTCTATTCAATTCTTATTTACTAAAAGAATATTTAAGTGTATTGTGAAGCATTAATTTTAAGCAAAAACAAATTAGGCACACACTTTGAGTAGGGCATATGCTTCTTTGACCTCCTGTCATTAATTATATTGAATGCTTTTCTGTTCTTGCACTAATTGTTCAAACTTGCATTCCTAGAAGGTTGGAGTGGGAACAGTTTTGTTATTGATGCACTTTGATAATGTGTGTGTGTGTGTGTGTGTGTGTGTCTGTATCTCAGATTTTTTTCTGTCACTATCACTCTGGCCTCTTTAAAATAAATTGAGGAAGTAATCTTTTTCTTTTATCCACATTTTATGTAAGACTGAAATCAGTTGCATCTTAAATGGTCAAGTTTTCTGGTAAGGACATACAGGCCTAAAGTTGTTATTGTGGAAAGTTTCTAATATTACTATTAATACTAAAATTATCATTATTCTTATTATAAATTAATTATAACAACGCTGCACAGATTTTCTAATTATTCATGTTTCTTTCATACACGCATTTTTCTAGGAATTTATTCTTCTAAACTCAAATATATTGCATAGATCTGTTCATAATGTACTATTAATATTTTAAAATATTTGGATTCTATATTAATATCTTCCTTTTAATTCCTAATAATTATTTTTTTCAGTTATATTGGGATATAATTGACATAATATTGTGTATATTTCAGGTGTATAATGTAATAATTGAATATTGATATTGGTTACTTTTTATCTTGATCTATTTAAGAGTTCTCAATCAATTCCATTAGTCTTTTCAGAAATTAAATTTATTTTTTATTATATGCTTTCTGGCTCATTATTATTTTTTCTTTTCTTAATTATTTCCTTCTTTCTGCTTTCTTTGGTTATACTTTGATGGTTTTTCTAACTTCTCTAGAGGAACAAGTTCACTGGTCTTTTATCTTATAAGCAGTTAGGGGAAAAAAATATTTAAGCATTGCTTTAACTACTTTTCACAATTTTACTCTCATTTATTTCAAAATACTTTCCAGTTTCCACTGTGATTTCTTCTTTGATCCATGGTTATTTAGGAAATATTCAACTAAAAACATTTTTCTAATGTCTTATTTTGTGCCTTTCTTTACCCATGGCTTATTTTTAGTGTGTTATTTAATTTTCAAACATTTGAGGATTATATAAGTGAAATTTCATTATTGATTTTCAATTTAATTCTGTTGTAGGAAGAAAATATATGTTCTAAGACTTGAATCTATTACATTAAGAATTGTTTTGTGGCCAGAATGTGTACTATCTTGCTATATCTTCCTTATGCTTTTGAAAGAACATATTTTCTGCTGTTGTTTGTTGGGTGAATTGTCTTATAAATATAAATTAAGGCAAATTGATTGATAGTGTTTTGAAATCTATCTAGACTGATTTTCTATTTCTGTTATTGAGAAGGAATGTTGAATTACTTATAATTGTGAATTTATCCAATTATTGAAATTCTATTCATTTTCCCTATATGTTCTTTGATTATTTGTTGTTATGTACATAAATAGGCTTGTTATATATTATTAATTGACCCTAATTACTTTTGGCACACATCTCCTTTTCTAAAAATTATAGTCATGTCATAGGAATTAGGCATTTCTCATATAAGGCAGAATATTGTTAGTTGAATGAATTGCCAATCACTTTCCAATTAGTCACAGAAAGAAAAATAAACCTCTAAATATAATGTACATGAAATGGTGCACTCTCTGAACCAGGCATATTGGTATGTTAATTATTTTGCTCTAATTGACCAAAAGCGAGTCACATACCTGAGCCTGGATACAAAGAACATTACCTAATCCTAATTGTATGGAGGTAAGTTATCCTGGGGAAAATTGTAGAAGATAAATGGACACTAGATGTGAAAACAAAAGATATTGACTAATATGTATGAATCTCATGATCTATTGACTTATCTAATAGATTCATGATCTTTTTGACTTCTTATTTATCCACGTTCCTTGCCATTCTCCTACTTGTACCTTACTCCATTTTATAACAGAAAATTTATCTTTCCCCTCACAAACTATAATATTTCATACCCACTTGACTTCATATCTTCTTTCCCCTCTACCTCAGATATTCTTTGGCTTTATCTGTCTGAAAAGCCCATACTTATCCTTCAAACCTTTTCTCAAAGATAGCCTTCTTTGTGATGTCTTATTTCACTCCATATGAAGACTCACGAACATGTTCCTATATTGTATATTATGTAACTTATCATATGTAATTTAGTTGCTTGCCTCTCTTCCTACTCAATTTTATTTTTTAACAGCAAGTTGTCATGTATTTTTTTCTTCTGAATTCATGTTGAGTGTCAAGAGCATTGTTGATTCTAAATAAATATTTCTTGAATAAATAAATGTATAATGTCCTGGCTGAAGGATTGTGGAAACAATTGACTTAAATGGTGTCAAAATATAAACTAAAAATATATTTTTAAAAATATATTTGTGATAAAAATTTTTAAGAGCATGAAAACTGAAGGGAGAAGAGACTTTTCAACTCATGTGGACAGGCAGGGAAAGCTTATTTTGAGAAAGAGAAAAATAAGAAGTGAATATGAAAACTGATGTAGGAATGTGAGATTATGTGTTTCTAGAGAGAAAATTGAGAAATCCAGAACATAACTCTTGATTTCCTAGTGTGGTCTGGTCATTTTTTTCCTTTCTTGGGTTCTTTAAGATATGTTGTTGAATTACAGTAAATCTTATTGTTCAAATGTATTCATTGATTTTGTATTACTTGAAACCTAAAGTGCATTAAACTTAAATCAAATATGGTGAGTTCCTTCTTTTTAACTAGGCTCAGCTTTTATTTGTATGTCATTTACACTTTCCCTGGGCCTTCACTAAAAGTCTTATGAATGTTAATATGATATTTTATTTCATGAAATTTTATGATAATTATTGAGCACTCTTTTATATATATTTGAGAGGTAGATAGGAAGTTCTTCCTAATAGGATAAACGAGGTAACGTTGAATGTCTTAATGAAGAAACACTACATTAATTCTTGATTTAGACACAGTCTTGACATTATTCTTATAAAGTAAAAGTCAATCAATTGTATTTAATAGATAATTTTCTCATTCTTGGTCTTGTTATTCTGAATAGTGTTCTCAGAATGTGGTCCACAATTAACTGGATTAGGACCACATTATAGAATGGAATTAAAAAATGAGAGTCTTTTGTCTGATCGCAGAGATACTAGATCAGAAGTTTTAAATGTGGGATTAAGACTGTACTAAAAGAACCACAGGTTACTATTGTGCATCTTCACTACAGAGGAAGTTTATGGACATTTTCTTAATTCTTAATGTAGGGTGTTTATTTTAAAAAATCCATACCTTTTAAAGAATAAACTATTGTGTTTTCTTGATTTTTTTTTCTGGTAATAAGTGTTTTAGAACATAATATCATCACTGTTACAATACTATCAACATTGACATGTATATTTCTAAGAAAAGAGAGATATGTGTCTTCCTCAGAACCATCCTATGTTCAATACAAATTTTATGCACATACCTTGCTCCCTGTTTTTCTGCAGAGGTTGTATAGCTATATCCTTAATGTTCATAATAAATGTCTTATAACTATTAACATAAGAGTGCTTCTGTGTTCATTTGGTTTACCATTTGCATCAGAAACATGTGGAGGGCTTTATAAGAAAGCATATTTTTCTGAGTCTCATGAATAAAAACATTTTGGAGTAATGCCTTGGATTAAAAAATAACACAGACAACGTTTAGTGATTTCCAGATGGAAAGGGAGGATGAGGGAGGTAGATAAGGGTGAAGGGGATCAAATATATGGTGACAGAAGGAGATTTGACTTTGAGTCATGATAATTGCACCCAATGCAATATACATGACATTTTTGAACTGTACACTTGAAACCTATATAAATTTATTAATCAGTGTCACCCCAATAGATTTAATTTAAAAAATAGCATAGTTTATATGTAATATTCTAGAGTTTGAGAACTTCTAGTCCGAAGCATATAACTTCAAAATATTTTACTACCTTAAAAGTTTACATATTAACATTTCCCAATTTCAATTCCTAATGTTTGTTACTTCCATCCAAGTACAAGTTGAATTGGTGGAATAACATTCATGTGAAGGATTTAAATCAAGTAGATGGTCTAAAGATGATCAAAGTAATACGAATGAATTTAATACAGCATACAACTTTATTAGAGGGAATTTTTAGACTTAAATAGGTCCTGTAAAATTTTCTCAGAGACGTACCCTTCGATGCACTTGACCTTTAATAACCAAACTCTTCTTATATCCAGTAAAATCTCCCAGAGGCCGAGTTTTATTTTCCTTAACAAAGGAAAATGTCCATTTTATTCTAAGCAAGTAAAATTGAACATATCCTAAAACCACTGAATGCCATGAACAATCTTAACTATAAGGAAATAATACTATAATAAATATTTAAAGAGTAGGGACAATTTTCCACACTCTGCAATAGGTGAATGAGAAATAGTTATATTAGCAGTCTCCCAGACGTGAAACATAGCTCATTATACACACCTGCCAACAGCTACATTAAACATTTAATAACAGTAGGATACACCTTACCCTCACAAGTGATAAATGAGAACATTTTAGCATTTTCCTTTTTTCTGTGATGATTTTTGTCTTACTTTCTGAGTCATAAAAAAAGAAAAAAATCCAAAGTTGCAGCTTTTTAAATCTTCAAAACAGCATTATATTAGTAAAGACAGAAAATAATTTTACCATCCTTTTAAAGATACATTTTTTTCTTAAAACAAGTGATTATGTATAAGCAATTTTCATTTTAATTCAGTTTAAAGACTACTCATCATGTTATTTTTAATGGAAAAATTTGGAAGTTTGGTTTTTCCTTTGGTGGTTTTTTTGTCTTAAAAAATGCACATTTTTATTCTTGAGAAAATGTCTAGACTATTAGAGAATTAAGTTAAAAAAAATTTAACCATGGATATGTGCCAAATTCTAAATATTCCCTTCCTTTTCCAATCAAATAAACACAATGCAAAATTTAACAATCGAATGTTAATAATAACTCTCTTTGGAGGGTTTAATTCATATGCACCTCACACTTTGACACATTATTCATTGCCCTGAAAAGGAATCAGAAAAAAAGCCAGCAAGCCAAATAGAGAAGGGCCAAAGAATCCTTTCACTGGCAAGAAAAAAAAAACACGAAAAAGTGTGTAGAAGAGATACCTCTCAGCCTCCTCATATTTCTTTTCATTGAATAATGGTTCTGTTGTAGTACAAGAGAATGCTAAGTACCCAGTGCTGAATTTTAATGAGAACTACGTGGTCAAACATACTTAAATCTTTCTACATAGTGGTAAAATACACCACATGTTCTTATAGTGTCAAAAAATAATTTTAATTTTCATAAATTCAAGACATTTCTTCAGAAATATAGAATCACAGATGATTTCATTCCACTCATATGTAAGGACTGAACATGATTCTGAATGATCTATTAATACATTATTTTCTTGTTCCTAAACTAGCTTCTTATAGATAATAATTCTCTTTGTCCTTCCAAAGAATTATTAACTAAAAATACAATACTCCTGATGAAATCTGACAACTTTTTAGAATTAATAAATATAACAGTCACATATTTTTGGTGGCAAATAGAACATTATCCCCTTTCTTCCTTAACTATGCAAGATGTCTGCTCTGAAAAGACCAGACCTTTTTTGTGATATTATAATGAACTTGCATCTTGCTAATTCTGGATTAGAAAAAAGACCTTTTTACTACCAAATACATTTATCACCCCCAAATACTCTCGAATGAGTCCTATTGTCTCTACGAGTCTATGACCAATGAATCACATAGTACAGAGGTCAGTAGTCTATAGCCTATGGACCAAAACTTGCTGGTGCTTTTTTATCAAAATAAAAATTGGAACATAGCCACACCCATTTACTCATGTAGTATCTATGGATGCTTTAGCACTACAAATAGCAGATTTAAGTCATTGTAAAGAGACCATCTGGCCTGAAAAAAATTCTGAAATATCTACTATCTGGCTCTTTATAGAAAAAAGTTTCTCATTCTTGACAGACTATTTTCTGCCAGTGATATGATATATCTGATAGTCACATCATGCTACTTTAGTTTAGTTCTCTAAAACATATAAAGATGTGGGGACAAGTTTGAGATTATTGGACCAAAAATCAGAAGAACTTATTTTGTCTTTATTCTTTCTTCTATTATTAAGGAAAGTCACCACTTGTCGGGTTATGAAAGCTAGACTTTTTGAAACTCTTGGCAACATTTGTACATATGAAACATTTTATAAACATCTAATGCATAAAAAAATGGAGCTATTCTCTTTAAGGTGGAAATAGGAGCTTCAATTTAGACATGTCTTCTCCATTACCCCTGTGTAACTCTTATGTGGACACATGTAACATCCATATAGCTAACTACCTGTTCTAGTCTTTCACTTACACATCCAATAGACATCTCAAAATCTATAAGCTACTTTTATCCCAATGATGTCTCCTCTTCATCTATACCCTAGTTGTATGAGGAACACCACCATCCACCATAATTTTGCTTAAATCATAATATTGGTTGTTATCCTTGACTCCTGTACACTTTATTCCCTACATAAAATTTTGGTGTAAAAATGCCTTGCCAATTATAAATCCTTAAAATGCCTCTAATACTTTTTTTTTTTTTTTTTTTTTTTTGGTCTGGATAGGCCTTTGTCATCTCATATCTGAATTTCAGCAAAAGCCTAATAAATGGTCTTCCTGCTTCTAGTTTTAGCTCCTCAATTCAGTTTTTCAACTGATTCAAAAGTCAACCTTTTAAAATAAAAATGATCAAATCATAATTCTGTGTAAATTAGTTCAGTGGCTACTTCCCTTCTTAAATGAGAGTCCTCATTAAATAAAGAGGAAGAGAGAGGTTTTGGAAAATTGCTTCATTTCTTTGAATTTCTTGAGGCTAAAGTTTATTGCTGATTATATATGTTTATTGACACCACTGAGCAAGTGACTGAGAGAAAGAACAGGAACAAAGAGAAAATCAAAGACTAGTTCAGGGTTATTTGTATGAAGAGAGAAAAGTTTGATGAGTGGAGTCAGTTAACAGTCTCAGTGTTGCAGATAATGAAGTGGGAAAAAATGGAGAAATGTAGAATTTTCTGATGAGCAAGTTAACCATGAACTTGATAATCAGAAAAAGTCTACTGATGAGGGGAAATCTAACCGTGATATTTGTTTAGTCTGTCAAATATAAAGCTCTTAAAAACACCTACTGCCTGAAGACGATGAGAAAATTTTAACTTATAAAATTAAGAAAACGTAACTATTAAGTTAATTGATCAGGAAGTAGGGAACCTATACTATAATTTTTTTTCTTTTCATTAAGGTTATCTCATACTTCTCATAGATGTTGTGTTCATGTGTTTTATTCGCAGTGTTATTATATATATTTAAAATTGGGATGCTATTTTAAAAGCAATTATATTAAGTTTTAGTACTGGGTAAAAACCATTTAAAGAATTAGCTCCTTGAGAACAGTGAATGTGTTTTAAAACAGTGCCAAGAACAAATTAACCCTTCATTAAAAATGTATTGACCTAAAGAGTAAAGAACATGAAGCAAGGCTCCTGAAAACTGATACTGTATTTTCTGGTTTAAGCCTTTTCAGAAATCACCAAAATCATAAAGTTGTAACCAGTTAATTCCACTTGTCATAATTATTGGAAATAATTCATGAACAATATAGTTTTTAAAAGGGTTAATAAATCGAAACTGTATCTGAATCCAAATCTAGGTTATGAGAATTATAAGGATAAGTAAGAATAGCTAACTTAAACATAATTTTGTTAATGTGATATCCTAGGTGAGTAAAAGCTAGAGGAAGTTAACATACTATTGAATTAAATTCAGAATAATTGAATGGCATTAGTGATTTTAAGAGTAAGAAACCCGTAAAATGAAGGTTGCTAAAAAAGAAAAAAATCAAGTAATTGCCATTACCTTTGTTTTATTGTACAACTGCAGCATTGTGTCCATTACTTATAGTGTTTCTTCTCAGAGGAGGAAAATATCTTCTTTTGGTAATCAAATGCCACTTAAATCAAAGATAAAAATTAAACCTGCAGCACATAGATGACAAATATTATTACTATATAATTATAAGCTGTTCCTCTATCAGTGGAATTAAGAGCTATAAGACATTTCTTGAACAGAGAAATGCTATTCAATATTTATTATTGTGAATTATCACGATATACTTACAAATACTCTTTTTGAATAGTTAGCAACAATAAAATAAATCTACATTATGTTTTCTCAATAAAGCTGTAATTCTAGTACTAAATACAAAATATGCATAGTAGAATACATTGGAGATAAATTGATGGTATTTGTCTTGCTATGTACATGATTACAACCATTCCAAATCCCTGTGTATCGCTTTTTACTCTGCCATGGAACTAAAAAGCAAATTATTTGGCTGAACAAAAAGGGGCAAGCACAAAGCAACAGCTTAACTGTAAAACAGTTTGGCAGCAAAATGCAGTTCGACGATTTGTTACAGTCAGATCATTAGGTTAATATGAAGTTGTGTGAGGAGGTTGGCTAAGGGGAGGTTTAGATGTCTAGAAATATTAGAAAGCAATTTGCACCATGTGCACATCCTCACCCTGGACTGCCTTTGAACATGTTTACAATTCACTAAGAAAATCTGATGTACATTTTATTTCAGAATTGAGTAGAACAGGTGTTAGTGCAGTCAGGAGTGGAAAGACTGAGGGATTTGAAGCTGCTAGTTAAACTTGAATAGAACACATCAGTCGGTCTGTTAAATATTCATTGAACTCATGTAATATTTTAGTAGTTTTTTTTTAAGCAAAGTATCTCACTAGCTTTTGAATTCAAAGAAAGAATATATTTGTTTTTCCCCAACATATTTTTATGCCTTTCCTCTTTCTACGTTTTAAAGAACTACTTAGAAATCATTAGAATTAAATACAACTTTTCTGTTTCATAAAGTTGTAACCGGTTAATTCCACTTGTCATAATTTTGGAAATAATTCATGAACAATATAGTTTTTAAAAGGGTTAATAAATTGAAACCGTATCTGAATATTTTGTGTATGCTAATATTCTGCATTATTTCTAATTAATATTAAATTTATTGACCCAAATCATAACTCTGAATGCATATACGATAGCTGAATTTGCCTCCAAAAACAGCTATATGGATATATGACATTATAAACTAAAAGGACATTAAAGCATAACTGTGGCTGAATAGAGCAGAAACCTCATTAAGTCGTTCTGTATTTGTACCTCCCTGTTGGTCTTGCATCCTTCTAATATGCTCATCCTCTTTCCTGCTCTGTGCTTACTCACTTTTGATTCATCCATTATTGATTTATTTTCCTGCTTTGACCTTATATTAGGTCTTAGGTCCAATCTGTCTCTGTCCTTTTCTCTGGATTTTTTGAAAGAGTACTTTACACTTTCTGTCTCCCTTCCTTTCTTTGCAGTAACTCTTCTGCTAGCCAAACTAGTTGTTCATCAGTTTGTTAAGAACAGCCTAATGTTATAAATCACACTCTGTTCGTTAGGATTTTTTTTGTGAGTCTGCTGCACAGGTGGATGCTCACTTATTAAAATCTCCACTCCTGTGACTATTATGTTGCCACACTTTCCTTTCTCTCTCAGGACTTTTTTGAATAATCCCTTATTTCATCTTGATTAGATTTTTTTCTCTCATCACCTATTAAATAACGTTATCGCTCAGTGTTATTTTTTAGCTCACTATTCTTCTTATGCAAAATATTTTTCTCAGGTTATCCCACCCATTCTCATTTGTTTCAACTATTATGTATACTCTATTGATGTCTCAACTCAGTACTCAAGTTCATAACCATTTCAGACACATTTATCTGATTGGCTTTGGATATCTATATCTGGATTTTTCATGGGTGCCTTATAATCAACATTGATAAACTTCATTTTCATATTTCTTCTTAACTTGTTCATACTCTGTATCTTGATTGGAGATACCTCCATCAACCCAGTTACCCAAAAGGGAAAACTGACTCTTCCTGCTGTTGTAATCACAGAACTCAATCTATCTCAAAAATCTTTCAGATTCACAGTACCTTCATAGCTCTATCAATACCCTAGACCAGAATATTTATTTTTCTTAATTGAATGAGCATAAAAGTCTCATAATGTTCTTTGTTGCCTGCATTATTGTTTTCATCAAATAGGTTTTCTTCACAACTGCTGAGTTAACCACCTTGAAAACAAAACTGATTCTGGCACATTTCAAATAAAATCCTGCGGTTCCTTATAGTGTTAATTCTCAGTTCCTTAAACTGACAGAGACTTTCCTTCAAGTTTTACGTTCTTATAGCTGCTCATATGGTCAGTCTTATCTCGCCATTCTTGGTCCGGAAGCCTGACAACTCTGGTAACATCCCCACTCCTATGCTACTTTCTAATCTACGAGTCTTTGTTAAGACTCTTTCCTCACCTAGCACCTCCCAGCTTTGTGTGACTAATACTTGTTCTTCATTCATGACTCAAAGGCATATGCTCTCAGAAGTCTTTCTGGAATTTTTCACCATATTTTGTGTATGCTAATACTCTGCATTATCTTATGGCAGCAGAGGCATCACAAGTGAATGGATTGGGGGCATATCTCTGGGTTTTTATAGAGACTAGAAGTGACCTTGACTTTGTGTGCAAGGAGTATCTATCAGCTGCTATGGGATATACTCTCTGTAGTCTTAAAAGCAGTGGTGATGTTGCTCTGTGGCTAAGTCAGTGTCAATGGAGATGATTTCTGTGTCACCTGATCCTCAATCCAGGTTAGCTTCCATCTTTCCTCTCATGATATCACTGCCAAGTACTAGTTTGGGCTAACTGTACCCAAAACAAACAAACAAATAGTAGCAAGATGTCATAGTGAATGAGCATGCTTACGCTTGACTCTGTTACATGTAGTAAAACCAATCTATCATCTACCACAGGAGCTGATTCAGACTCTTGGTAAGGAAACTATCAGCACCTCATTGAATCCACCAGACTTTATTCTATGACAGATGTAAATTAAGAGAGCTTTCTATGCAAAACATTTAAGACAAGGAGGACTGCTTTAAATGTCTTGAGAGAGGAGCTATTTTTAATTGATGTGCTAAAAAGTCCACTCTGATAAAGAAGTAATATCTGATAAAACTGTTTTTTTTTTCTCATTTAAATGTAATATCAATACTAAGAAGAATGTGAAAAAGAAATATGCATTCTACATGAGGTTGTTTTGTTTTTTTATGTAAAATATAGAAGTAATGAGTAGATGACAGCATTACAAAATTAAACTCTTTGTGACCACGGAAGCTAATACACAGAAAATAGAAATAGAAGAAAAACATTTATTTATCTCTAATCCAAATTGATCAAAATTACTTATCAAACAGTGTATATTTTTTCCCCCAAAGGCAAGTCTAGTCGTTTAATCCACAATATTTGCTAATTTCCATTAGAGAGTATATCATAGGAATAAGTGTCATGGTTAAGTGATAAGATATCAAACGAATTTTTCTCTAAGATCTAAAATATGAATTTAAAAATTTAAATAACCTATAAATATTGCAAAATTTCTTTTTGTTTTATTTTTCTAATATATAAGAGTTTATATCAAGAAGATGACCCTAATTAGCTATTTATATTCTTATGCAACCAAAATATGATGAAAGAGATAAAGAACAACAACAACAAAAAAACTCTGATATTTTTCTGCTATATTTTATTTGGGTATCTTTGTCAAACTGCATTTTCTTGGCCTTAAAATCAAATAAAAATATTGCATCATTTAGTTTCGTAAGATTCAATTATGCATCAAGTACAAGTTTCTTGGAATTTTACCTTTAAAGAGACTTAACAAGTTATCTCTTCATCTCACTGCTATGTATTTGAAAAGATTAATTAAATGCTAAGACAAAATTACATGGAATAAAATGTAAAGAAGATATCGTATACTTTTCGAGCAAACTAAATTTAGTTGTTACAATCAAAGAGTGATGAAAATTTAAGTAATGGATTTTATTGACAATCTATGTTTCTAACAGTCAGGCACCCAGACACATTAAATTATTTGTATGAATCATTCCTTATTGAGGGGCAGAATGCTTTTTTAATAACAAAAAATCCTCTATCTTTTGTCGAGCTTGATGCAAGATGTTGATAAAGATCATTGATATATCTTTTTAAATTACTGGTTTCTACTCTTAGAATTCTCTAGTCAATAGAACATGGTATATCAATTACTCTTGGCTAAGCTCTAAAAAGGGAGTCCTATACGTCTGAAAAATACTAAGCATTATTGATAAATTCAATCTTTTTGTAAGAATTTTTTTTTTTAACTTGAACTTAACCAATGGGGTCTGTTCCCATGCTACTATTTCAGTTTGTGTAAAAATCTTTTGTTTCCTGACCAATGACCTACTTCTTTTTCTCACTCTTTCAGCAGCTGACACTATCTTCTGGGAAGTTTTTCCAGACCTAACTTCTATTTTTCCAAAGCAGTCATGACATTAATTTTGGATTCAAAACTCTTAGTCATGTATCCTCTAAATCAAATACAATACTCGTTGACCTAGTTCATATTGCTTTGTTTAACTTGATAATTTCTGCCCCTTTTATCAGTTTCCACTTTAATTTGTTGTTCTTGACAGCATTCATAAACTCATCTTTCAAGTCAATTTTGTCTCAGTATAAGTATTTCCTAGTCAAAGATGGTTTTTAAATTGTTAAGATAGTGTGGAACTTTTCAGAAAAATAAGTCTTCCCTTTGTTCCTCTTTTTCCTTTTCTCTGCACCATCATTTTTTTACTGCTGCTGCCACCATGGTCATTTATTCAGGTCCATACCAGCCTTAACCACTATTCCTCCTCTAGTTCTACCCTTTATTTCCAATATCAACTAAAATTATATAGATAAATAAAATTACAGAAAATTATTTATTATCTCATATTCATTATAGTCTACATAATATTCTAAGTGCTAGGATATAGCAGTATCTGAATATATGAAGTTTTTTTCATGTATTTTTTCATTAAGTTCTGCATCTTTATTAATATTTGCAGACAAAGCAAAATATTCCTGATTCTGGCTTATATAAGAAGAACTAAAATACATCTGTTGATTTTCAGTCAGTGCTAATGCAGGTTTTCAAGAAGCAGTCAGACCAGGTATCTATGGGGTACTTTAGCCTGGTAATTGAAGTTCTACATTTCCCTAGTTTCATCTATTCCTGCCCGATATCTATCAGCCAAATGAGGATATGTGTTTATTAGTATGACTGAGCCAGTGTACTTATGCTTTGACCTCTACTTTTAACCTTATACTCATTTCCCAATACAGAGTTTACTCCTTGAGGGGGAGAATCGACATTAAATATTTTAAGAATTATATTGCTGACACCACAATCTACATTATCATAACTCCAAAGATGCAATTTAAAGGTCACTGTATCACAATAATAAGGCAAAAAGGGAGACAATAATATCAATTTGTATTGTTTAAAACTGTGTGTTGTTTATTTAATATAAGTAACCTTTTACTGCTGCAGTGAATGTATTATAAACTATATAAATGCTTGAGTTTAAACATGTAAAATGTGAAATCCTGAGAAGTTAAGGAGAGAGCAGGGATCAAGCAGAAAAATGAATAGATATAATCCAAGAACAAATTTAGACATGTCAATAGAAGAGAATATAATACCCTACTCCATAATTTAACTAAGATTAATAGCTAATGCAGAAGTTCACTTATATCTGCCTATCAACACTGCTGGAAAGATAGATAGACCTAGTTCGTCTTGCAATTCCTATGCAATCCATGTGATCATTTTCCATCATACTGAAAAATCTCTCGTTGTCAAATGTTGATGTGAACATGATAGCCCTAAGCAAAGTTGTGAAACAGGTAAAACATTTTAGATACTTGGTTCCAACTCCTTAACAGGTTCTTTCTCCTTGAACTACATGTGTCTTTCTATCAGTTCACTTTAATGCTGTAGAATAGTAGTAGTTCTCAAACTTGAATTAGTTTGGGTCAGGGCCACTATATTTACATTTCTACTGAGTTCTCAGGTGCTGATGAGGCTGCTTGTCCAGGACCTGGACCACAGTGTCAGGTATATTGGTAACATAATTAATGAAACAAGAGGACTTAGCACTCATTGAAAGGTTATATTATACCAAGTATAAAGGAGTTCATACAAATGATATCTAAATTAGATTTCACAAATCTTAAAAAAGCAATGATAACCAATTCTATTAACATTTTGAGAATAGAAAACTAGTGCTGGAAGAGTTTAATTAATTTGTTCATGGCAACAGATTATAAGAGGCTACCATTATTTAAGTACTTCTATTTTGTTTTTGATTTGTTTGGCCTATTTTTCCTATGTTCCATACTCTTCACTATAAAAAACTGAAAAGCCAGTGCTGATTATAAAGAATCATTTCATTAAGAAGAGCCATTAAAGAAAAGATGAACCACTCAAGAAATGTTATCAGACATTTTGAGTAACCCTTTAGGGGTGGAGAGAGCAGGGAGAAAGTTTAATCTCAGAGTCATACTTCAGACTCCAGATGGGTCAAGAATTTAATTAAAAAGAAAATACCTAATATAATGATTGTATTAGATAAGAATTCAGTGTATTTATAAAATTATTTTTACAACTTATAATGATTTTCTTAGTATGACTAAAAACTCTAAAGTCCTTAAAACAAGGATATACAAAAACGTTTAAAAATCCATAAAAGTAGTATCAAAAAGTTATTAATTGGCTTTACTATATAAATAACCTGTGAAAATGAGTAAAACATATTACATTCTAAGACTCATTAGAAAATTAGGCAAATGACATGACTAGAAAAATGCAGGGAAAGCAACAAAATTAATCTTAAAACTGTGAAAAGGTGCTCAGTTTCACTCAAGGTAATATGCATTAAAACTAAAATCAAAACAAATTTTCTCTATCAATTGACAAAAAGCAAACTGTATGATTAAATACTATACTGGCAAAGACTTGAGGATATTAGTGGAAGTGTGATTAGTACAATCTGTACTCTATGTGGAAAATATCAAAAATGTAAATGTATATTTCTTTTTACAATTTTATTTCTAGTAATTTTATCACATATATCAATTTTGTGGAGTAACATATGGTCAATACTGTTTATTGTGACATTGTTTGCAATAATTAAACAAAACATCTATCAACGTGAGCTCACTCATATGAATTATAGTACTCATGCACATTGAAATACGTATCAGTCAGTAGGAGGAGAAAGGAAAAGAGAAGGAAAAGAAGGATATGCCAGAGAAGGAAAAGCAAAGAATAAAAATATGAAAGAACAGCCTTGAAGAAAAATAATCTCTCAGGTTTTTAACAAAGAATACTTTTTTTTTTTTTTTTTTTTTTTTAAGTTAGGCCATGCCCTTGGATGTAAGGCAGAGGGATTTGAGATGGGAGTTTTCATGACCATATAAATTATTGTTTAAACTGGGTCTCACTTGAGAATGCAAGGTAATCAACAAAACTGGTGGAAACTGAGACTGTGAATGCACTGAGTGAATATCTTCATGATGAGTGCTCCAGATCACTGAAAAGGAAGATATAGTTTGGGCTCAGTGTAATTTGGGCTCAGAAGAAGATGAACCATAGTTCAGTATTACTAGATATTTCTTGGAAGTTACATAGAGATAAGAGGGGGTTAAAATTAAAAAAAAAAAAACAAAAAAACAGCTAGTGTGGCTTCTCATCACAGACCAAGTGTGACCACAGTTGGTTTGTGTGCTTTTGCTTCCCTTATATGTGCTTATCCTGGCAAATTAAAGATACAGGGAGACCTCTATGGGATTTGACATGAGTTTCAAAGGGCCCAATTTGGAGGTACAAAACTAGACGTTGTTTCTTTTTCTTTGCATTCCTATTATAAGGAAGCTATTTTATCTCAAGGGCATAACATGTACCTAAATAAATAGTGAAATATCTTATATGAGGACTTTTGGAGAAGATAAATGTTTCAAGAAAAAAATCTTGCTGAAGTTACACACAAGGAGAAGTATAAAATATTGCAAGGGTGAAATCATTTACTAACACTGGCTCAACTAGTGTGGAGACCATTTAGAATAATAAACTGTTTCTATGGAGAGCCTGTTAAAAATCACAGCATTCTAATCTTCCTACCTAGATGTTAAGAACTTTTCATCTACATTTCATCATAATTTGAACTTGTTTCTTTTGGGATTTGAGGCCAGTTTTATGCCAACATGTGAGCATTCATTCCATTTGTACTACTACTATGAATGGAAGCTCCTGGTCCTCTCTCATTTTTATTACTTTATACACAAAATGTTCTGTGGTTTTTATTGCCAAAATTATAATTGCATTGCTTTTTCTATGCTATTGGTAACAGTGCATTTTAGAATATCCATTCCATACTAAAGAATTCTGCTTACAATTTAAAGTTTTTAAAATCCCGATCCTTGCCTCCACTGAAAGAAATCTTACTCAGTTCCTAGACACTGTGTCCACTCAAATCCTTTCAAATAAGTTCACTCATTTTCCCAAGTTTTATGTATAGACGGTTTGGTATCCATCTGGCTCCTCACTAAAATGTTTAAATTCTTTATTTTCCATGCTTGTGTAAAATAACTCCCTCATTTGAGTGTCATGATAACTAGCTCAGTACCCACTTTCTCTCATCTTTGCTGTAATCTACTGACTCTTAACAACATTCCCCAGAATTAACTGAAACACTTGGCACACAGCTCATTATTTCTGCTTTACTTAAACTTGTGTCTTTCTCTTTGTTGATATGACTGCCTATGTGCATGACAATTACAACATCAGAATCTCAAAATTTTTCATTATCTTCAACCCCACATATTTTTCTCTATACTTCTTTGTAGTTTTCTATACCCAAGACACCATCTTAGATGTTGACACTGCAACTGCTCTGTGTTAAATAAAATTTATTTACCTCTAACATTTCTTTCTAATCATAAACTCCTATTTTTCTAGCTGACCTTTACCTCACTTCCACTACATCTGTTTGACACTCATGTTACCTTATCCTTCCATTTTTCAATGTCCCATGTAACTATTTTTTTCTTTTCACTCGGCAGGCACCTGTGGTGGTTCTGTGCTCGTCTGTCTGAACACAATCCTACGTGTGTTTTGCTAGACCATTTTTTCGATAAGCACTAATAAAGGATTAGGCTCAAATGTATCTATAATACATCAAAAATCTAAACTATATTAGATAATTTATTATTAAGAAAGGTCAACCTTATCTCCAAAATTAAAATTAACTGCTTTATTTTTATTTCTAACCAAGAAACCACAAATAATACAAATCTCTATCATGGTTCTCCGCATATGGATGTTTTTATTTTAATTTTTTAAATTGAATTTAAGTTTTGATTTGATGTGTATGTGCTTATATGTATAACTGCAATATAATTTTTTGACAGATTTTTAAAAATGAAATCAAACAATATAATCTTATGATCTTTCAGGCAACCGTATCTATGAACCTTGGCACTAAAATGATAGCAGGAGCGTTTCCTGGTTGGCACACTGGGGGAATTCGTCACAGAATAGCTGCAGTTTTTACTGGGATGTGAATGTTCAGGGAATAATTAAAAGCTACATAAGAAAACTGATAAACAAAATCAGAGAAGCAGAGAAAACAAGAAAATTGCTGTAATGGCGAATCCCTCCAAGTCGGTCTTCGCAAAGTAATAGCCATGAACTGCTGGCTGACAGCCTCTGGCCCACCCACTAAAAGTGACTATGTATGGAGTCTTCACTCTCATGTCCATCACAGCTCTCTCCTTTTTTACTTTCACATCTTGACTCCTCTAGGCCTTCAGTGAGAAAGCTCTGAGGGTATCTGAGGATAAATAAGATGAGAGCAGGGGGCAGCTGAAGATGAGGCTCCAAATAAATGTTAGAGTTAAGTTGGACAAAGCCTTTAACATGTCTTTAGACTGTATCCTGCAAGGAGCAGAGATATGTCTTTTCAGAGGAAACATTGTATACCTGGTTTACTAGATGCTCTCTAACCAATACCCAGAGAGATTGTAACTTTCTTGGTCTGTGTGCTATATTTATAAGGAAGACTGAAATAGCGTTAGCTGTCCAGGCTGGCATATTACATACTTAGCTGCCACAGATCACACAGGAAATAAAGATTCCTGTGTATTTCTGATTTTAAAACCTGATCATTTTCATCATTATGTAAATGTGTAGTTTGGGTTTATTTACATAGAAATTTAATTTTATCCTCATTACATTTCATGTTTTGATTTTCCTTTTAACCAAGACTAATTAATTCATTCAGATTAATTAATTTATTCAATATTTTTTATAAACATCTACTAAGACCTAGGGATACTTAAAGACACTGGTCTTTTGGGATTATAACTTTTTCACTCTCAAATTGTGACATTTGTCTCTTCCTTAGATTAAGATTGGCATTAATCCTTAATTCTAGAGAAATTAATTGATGCTGTCTGAGTTCAACTCAAAGCCTTCTAATTGTTTTCTCAGGTTATAATACCTTATAGTTGTTTTCAAGAATGATGTGGCCTTAAAATATCTTCTAGCCTCAGAGCTGCCTATGTGACATTCTAGCTTCAAACTGTTCTACTTTCCAACCACTCAATATATTTTTTCCATAGTTTTGTCTTTTGATTCTTATTCTTCCCTCTGTTTATAGTCATTGCTATCCTCTTTCCTATATCAGTCCCTGTCCATAATTCACCACCCATGAGGTTTTACTTAATTGTCAGAACAAGTGATTTTTTCCTCCTTAGGTATATATTTCATATTATGTATGAAAGTATAAATATTACTAGTATTATATATAATTTTACCCAAAGATTTTGCTAATTATCTTTAATATTCAATTTTATAGAGATAATTATATATATATATAAAAAGACAAAATTTAAAAATGTCTTTATTTAAAATATTTTTAAAGATCTCAAAACCAAAATTGCATCCATAATCAATGTGTTCTGATTATAACTTTTAATAAGTAAAAGGGATTTTCTAATGTCATGATTTAGGTGTCTGACTTGACCTATGTTATGTTTAACATTAAAATGATGTGAATTACATTATAGAAAACACCAAATTTACAGATGATAAAATTGCGAGAGGAATATTAAATTATTTGACAATGTTTGTATTGAAGGACAAAATCTAGTAAGGAAACAGAAAATGAGGAATAAGGGGAGAGAGTATTCAAAATATGCAACAGAATCTCACTGCCCAGTCACATCGCGCTCACTGAACAGCCCACCATTTTTTCAATGCCAAACTTGCTTCCTATTCATAGCCTTTGTACTTGTTTCCTTGTCTGGAATACTATACCACAAAACTCTGCATGATTTCCTGTCATTCTCTGGAGGTTATTGTCTAAATATTTCTTATTATAGAAGACTATTGTAATGACCTTTTCTATAATAGCATTTGCATTCACCACCTCCATCATTGTCTATCTCCTTTATCTTTTTCTGCTTTCTTTTTCTGTAGCACTTTTCATTTTATAACACGGTACATAATTCATTCACGTTTTGCTTTTATTGTATTGTCTCTGCAACACCTGCCACACAGACACACATACATAATAAATGCTTCAGAAGAACAGAACTTTTGATGTTTTCTCTTTTGCTTTAAACTTTTATATTCCCAGTCTTAGGGCAATATAAAGTAATAATAGTTACCCCGAAATATTTATTGCATGAATTAGTTCATTAATTAGAATACTAAAATAACGTGGTATAGTTCTGTTTTACTCTATGCTCTGCAGGTCACGGTTAATATATTAATACCTAATTCTGAGCACCGTGTTTCAAGAAAGTCATATTCTGAATAGCCATATCAGGATGGTGAAGTGTCTTATGTTGTGTGAAGAAATTGAAGGATTTTATCATCTTTATTGGAGAGATAATCTGATCTGATAAATGTGATAAATATATTCAACTATCCATGAAGATGGATAAAAGTATTAAACTTATTAAAAATTTATTAAAATTACTTTTGTAAAAAGTAAAAAAGATTAAAAGTATAAGCAAATGGAAGTAAAATAAAGAATTCAATTCGTGCTAAATATAATGAAGAACATTCAACATCTTCAAAGAAAAAGCTGTCTCAGGAAATAGGAATGTGATATTTTAAGCATCATTTGTACCATTTCTTCCAACAAGTGTTGTAAAAGTGATTGAAGCATGAATTAGAGATTAAAGTGAAAGACACAAAGACATTTAATCTGGATAACTTGAAAATTCTATGAGAAATAAATTTTAAAATATTGAAGGTAAACAATCTAAAGAGGTAAAAATTTGAAACCTAAAAACAAAAGAAAAGGATAATTTCTAAGTTCTATAATTTGAACTTAGAGATATCAAGAAATTTATCATCATCATTATTATTATTGTGATAAATTATAATACATATTAAACAGAATTATTCAGAAATATTATTAGCTTCCAACTCTGTAAATAAATATAAGAATAAGAGTTTACTCATTATTTTAGTGAAATTTGTTTTCTATGTATTCTCTCGACTCTTTTGTCATACATTGCTTTGTATTAACATATTTTTTATGGTATCAAGCAATTTTAAACAATAAATAAGAATAATTTAAGTTGATTTCTCTACTGATATATTAAATCATCCTTTGGGTATTCTCAAATACTTGGATGATTCTTTTACAAAAGAATAAACATCAATATAGTTATATTCTTAAAAACTATTGCCACGCTTTTACAATAAAACATTCAAAAATAGTTATTCATGGTGCTTTCTGTTGTGCTATTGACTGCATGACTAGTTGAATCAATGGTGCAGAAATTGGTCATTTATATTGTAAAAATCAGTTTTATAAAACAGCTGACTGTATGACTGTTCATCTTGTGAAAGAACTCAGATTAAGGGTGACTTGTTTTAAGAACCTCTGAAAGAATTTCGAAACAATGACTTACATATGTCACACTGTCTATATTTTTTATTATTGTTTCAAATAATGTTTGTTTTTGATATAAGTTGATTTTAAGTTCTATGCTTGTATTTTGAATATTATATGGCAAGATTACTTTTGAGATATAATTTAGTTTGAAAAAATTGATTAATTTACAGCACCATTGCTCTGAAAGAAATGTACATTTTCAGTGCAAACTTTGTAGAACTATCAAATTACTTTTGGGATATGTTGTTGAAACCAGCCATTACTAAACTAAGGTATTTCATTTACCTACAGAGTAATTAAGGAAGTTAATTTAATAATGTAATTTGTTCTGTCCATTATGAATAAAAGAAGACTCCCAGATTTTGTGGCCAAAACCAATGAATTGTGGTTAGGAATTTAGGCAGGACTATGGATAGCAATATTTCTCCATCTAGTGGAAACTAAGATCACTCAAGCTATTCACATGGACTTGGGGCTGGTCTGGAGATGTGAGAACATCTTTACTTAAATGCCAAGTGCCTTAGCAGGGCCATCTGGAAGACCAACTTTGGTAGAACTCCTTTTTAGGACTTGCCTAGCAATCCCTCCAATAAGTGTGCTGCTTTCATAACAGCTAAGGGCTCTAAATATAAATCTTCCAAAATGTAAGACACAAGACCTATCAGATGTTGTGAAGATCAGACCTACAGGAACTGGTGTAGCATAATTTCAGTGGTACTCTATTGGTAGGTTTACCCTGTTTATAATGGGATGAGAAAAAGTACCCAGCTTTTGAAGAGAAGAGTACCAAAGAATATTTGGCCATTTTTACTCCAAAAGTGAAGTGAGTTTTAAGCCCTTGGACAAATGTTTTTAAAGTTCTCTTTAACGTTTAATCAGGGAGTTAAGAAATACCTCTTTTTTTATTTCTTATGTCTTCTAAAAATCCATACTTTTAGTCTCAGCAAATGTCAAAGTGAGATTTCTTTTCAAATCCAGTAGCATGCAAACTCAGCTATTTGGGAGTTCAATTTTAGAAGAAAGTCAAGTTTGTCTAGACCCTGCTCAGGTTTCTAAATGAAATATTTCATTGTTTCTGGATTAGTGGAAACCTAGGTGCACTATTTCAATTTAGTTTAACTATTCAGTTGTTACAGCAAATTCTTGAGACCGTATGGGGCTTTGTCATTCCTTTTGAGTTCATCACCAGGTTTCTTTGTAAAACATGACAGTACTTGTCACAGCCTGGTGAACCCAAAAGAGTTGGCTGAAGCTCACCAGTTTTACGTTCAATTTGGAAGCTCGGCTGGGCTTGGCTGAATATAAAATGTCAAGCTAAATGTGCTTGGCTTGAAATAGTAAAGTTAAAGCAAATGAACTAATGCAAATTTGTGTAAATCGGACACTGTATATTACCATTAACTTCAATAACAGTTAAAATCAAGACGGACTGTAAGCAAGAATCCAGATCTAGAACATTTGTAAGACAGGTGGAGTTAGCCCTCAAAACTCTGCCAACTCTTTCTGAATTATTTTAATCTTGGTCTAGAACAGTTATGCTTTCTTACCCTGCGACTTTACAGGGTTCCTCACTCTGTTGTTTAATACATATATATGTAAAATATGTATATATGTATTATATATGATGTATATAATACTAACATATGTACAATATATAATATAGTATAAAATATATGATGTATTCATTATATCGTATATAGTATATTATGTTTTATAGTATGCATAATGTATATGTTATATAGTATTAAATTAATTACATTAGCATTATTTATGCAATATGTTATATATGATAATATATATAAATGTTTTTTCTCCCCTGTTAGGGGCGCCACAACCTAAACGGGCCCTTAAGGGTTAAGGATAAAACGTGCTGGGCTTGGGCCTCACAAGAACAGAAGATAAAGAAGACAAATAGCAGCCCTTGACACCAACATTCCAGAGATTGGCCGACCACAGACATCCTGTTTGATAACTCTGAGAGCTTCTTTTATCTTAGCTTATCAGCACATGACCAGTACCCCCTTTCATCTTCTTTCCTTCCACTGCCCCTTCCCCACAGCACCAGCTGAAGACCAATCACATTGCAACAGGTACCCTTTGCCTGCCCTCCTTTGTTCTTGCCATATAAATATGTTTGTTATCCGAAAATAAAATTTGAGGCTTGATCAGAATACTGTCTTGCCTCCACTCTTTTCTCTCGTCCGTGTCACCCCTCTTTAGGTTGGGTTCTCCTCGGTTCTCCCACTAAATAGCCGGTCCCGCGGGCGGGACAGGTGGCGCCCAACGTGGGGCCCGAGTGCAGAACCCTTACCCAGGCGGACTACGAAATAACAGAGGCTGCAGCTCATTAAGGAGAAGTTTTTCAGAGAAGAAGTTTTTCAGGGAAGACTGCCTTTCACCGCTCATGGAAGGTCCTCGTCTTCGGCTCACCGGAGATCGCCGTCTTCGGTGAGTGTTCATCCGCCTTAGTTTAGTTTCGGCACGGACTGCTAGGATCATAAGTAACAAATTTTAAACGGAGAAAAGAGTTGAGCATAAACTCCCTCTGTCTTCTCTAGGTCCTCTTGTCTTTTCCTTTTTTTTTTTTTTTTCAAAGGATTTGGGACTTTTCTCTCTAGCCCGCTTCTCGGCACAAGCCGTCCACCCCTGAGGTTAGAGGCTGCTTTTTCTGAGTTGGGAAAATACAGTGTGTCAGTCGACTTTAAGGCAGAAGTCGTCCACTCAGAGGGCATCCCGGTCGTAGACCTCTCCCTCCGCCCTGGAGAGAGCGGTAGGTCTGCGATTCGCCTCTTGAGAGCCGTGTTGGCGGATTATACCAACCGACTGCCCACGTCGAGACCTCTGGTATAATCCCTCCTCTGCCGCCTCTGTAAAAGAGCCTTGTCTATGCCCAAAGGCACAGCCGGCGGGGGACGTCCGTAGGCAACGCACCCCAGGGGGTCCGTGTTAGCGGATTGTACTAACCGGCTGCCCACGCGGGAGAGAAGTTAAGTTCCCTTCTCCTCCTTTTTGCCTTGATACCTATGTTCACTTCCTCAGTTCCTATCCCTCTTTCTTTTTAGATAAATAAAACGAAAAGATGGGACAAACCTTGTCCAGAGAAGCGCAATTCATAAAAGACTTAAAATGCTCATTTAAGGAGCGAGGAATCCGAGTAAAAAAGAAGGATTTAGTCAAATTTTTTCTCTTCATTGATGAAGTCTGTCCCTGGTTCATAGTTAATGGACCTGAAATCCATCCAAAAAAATGGCAAAAGGTAGGCAGAGACTTAAACGATAAGTTACAAAAGGAAGGCCCTGATGCCGTCCCCGTCGCTGCTTTCTCTTATTGGGGACTAATTCGAGATATTGTAGAAACCGCCTCCGATGACCCCGAAAAACGACAACTCTTGTCAGTAACGGAGTACTGCCTTAAACCGCTGTCTCGCTCAGCATCCGTTACTCCTCTTCCCACTGAGAAGCCCCCCTCTAGATGTCCCTCAGTCGTTATAGACATGAGCGATCCCTCTCCAACTAAAGGCATATACCCTTCTTTGCCCACAGAACATCCCCCTTCTCCTAAAAGTCCTCTTACCAATCCCTTACTGACTAAAAGACCACTCAATGACCCCTTAGATCCTGGTGATGCCGCCACCTTAGAAGATGAGGCCGTACGATATCGTAACCCAGATTGGCCTTCTACTTGCCCACCCTACAATCCACAGTTCTGTGCGCCGGTTCTGCCATTCCCCGCCTCCAACGGCAACAATCTTTCACAAACCAAAGATAAGCTTGCTGCACAGATGGCCGAGATAGAGAGCAAACTAGACTCCCTTCAGGCTGCTTTACAAGAGACTGTCCTTACCGCCCAACGCTTGCCCATAAAACCCTCCAAAAACCCCAAACCAAAAACCCTCACCTTCCCTGTCATCACCCGATCCCAACGACCTGAATCTCCTACCTCTAACACCGCTGATCCCCCTGATGCCCCTGAAGGTGGAGAGGACACTGCTGACAATAATGATGAGGAAGAAAGCAGTGACGACGAACTCCCTCCCCCCGCCCCGGAGCGTAAAGAGTTCCATAAATTACAGTTCAAAAACTTAAAAGAACTAAATACAGCTGTCAGGACTTATGGACCTAATGCTCCTTACACCTTATCTGTCCTCGAAACACTGTCTCGAGGGGGACACCTTCTCCCTTGTGAATGGCTCCGCATAGTCCAGGCTGTCCTCACCCGTGGCCAATATCTAACTTGGCGGGCTGATTTCTGTGACCGCTGCCAGACTATAGCCGCTAATAATCTTAAAAATCCCCGCTCTCATTCTTGGACCTTTGAAAAACTTACTGGTCAGGGGACATATGCCACTGAAGAGCGACAACGAAATCTCCCTATTGGACTCCTTTCTCAGACACATAATGCCGCTCTTGGGGCCTGGAGAACTCTTCCTAGTTCTGGCACCCCCACCACACCACTCACCAAGGTTATCCAAGGTCCCCAGGAAGATTACAGTGAATTTGTCAGTCGCCTTCTAGAGGCTGCTGAGCGCGCTCTAGGAAGCGACGCCGCTAATGACAGGTTAGTCAAACAATTGGCTTTTGAAAATGCTAACGCCTCCTGCCGAGCCGTCCTCAGGGGTAAGACCCGGGACAAGACGCTCGATGAAATGCTTCGCTTGTGCCGAGACGTTGATCCATTTACTTCCAAGGTATCTCAGGCCATTCATCTAGCGGTTGGTGCTGCAGTCCAGGCCAACCCTGGCCAACAAAAAAATTGTTTCAAATGCGGTCAGCCAGGGCACTTTGCCCGTCAATGCCACGGTTCCTATGACAAACCCAGGGTTCAGGGCCCTTATAATAAAGGACCTTCTCCTCCCTCGACACCTTGCCCTGTTTGCAAAAAGGGCCGACACTGGGCTAGAGACTGCCGCTCCACCACCGACATACTCGGTAACCCCATCACTCGCCAGCAGGGAAACGGGCAGAGGGGCCAGCCCCGGGCCCCTCAGCCAATCCCTTTTCTCAGGGCCTCGGGGAACAGCCAGATAGAACAAACTCAGCCCCTACCCACCCTTCCCCAAAATCAGTCCATTCCCTTTACAGGGCCACCCCAGGAAGCGCAGGACTGGACCTCTGTGCCTCCTCCGACATCATATTAGAGCCCGATAGCGGGACTCAGGTGATCCCCACAGGCGTTTTTGGGCCCCCTCCCCCTAAAACATTTTTTCTTATCCTTGGAAGGGCCTCCCCTACCTTGCAGGGCATCACCATTTTTCCCTCTATTGTTGACAGTGATTATTCCGGGGAGATAAAGATATTAGCCAGTAGCTCCAGAGGCCCACTTTATATACACCAAGGTCAACGCCTTGCTCAGGCTCTACCCCTACCCCTCGACACATCTAATCCTTCCCTAGGGCCTTCCCGAGGGACGTCTACGCCTGGTTCCTCTGATATTTTCTGGATCCAGCAACTTTCTCGGGAACGCCCATACCACACACTCAAAATCAATGGCAAAGAATTCAAGGGCATCCTTGACACGGGCGCTGATTCCACAGTGCTTGCGAAGGCCTCCTGGCCTTCTTCCTGGCCTTGCCAGCCCTCTCTTACTCATCTCCAAGGCATAGGACACTCTCAAAACACCTTACAAAGCTCTCAACTCCTCACCTGGGAAGACCCTGATGGAAACACTGGTCAGGTCCGCCCCTTTATTGTCCCCGGGCTTCCCGTGAATCTGTGGGGTCGCGACATATTGAGCCAGATGGGAGTTTTAATGTTCAGTCCCTCAGCTACCGTTACTCATCAAATGCTAAACCAAGGGTTCATCCCGGGCAAGGGCCTTGGAAAAAATAATCAGGGTATTACCGTTCCCATAGAGGCCGAACACAGGGCCCCACGGACAGGCTTAGGGTACGACATCAAAAATTTTTCGTGAGGGCCGTTGCTCCCCCTGCACTCCAGGCAGATAAAATCACGTGGAAGAGCAACCACCCTGTCTGGATCGATCAATGGCCCTTGCCCCGTCATAAACTTTCAGCGGCCACACAGTTAGTGCAGGAACAGTTAGATGTTGGCCACATTGAACCATCTACCTCCCCTTGGAACACTCCCATCTTTGTTATACAAAAGAAAGGGGGTAAATGGAGACTTCTTCAAGATCTCAGAGAAATCAATAAGACCATGGTTCCCATGGGGGCGCTCCAACCAGGGCTGCCGTCCCCCGTTGCAATACCTGCAGGATATCATAAGATAGTCATAGATCTAAAAGACTGTTTTTTCTGTATCCCTTTACATCCGGAGGACAGAAAACGTTTCGCCTTTAGCCTCCCAGTTGTTAACTGCATAGGACCCTCCCCAAGATTTCAATGGAAGGTTTTGCCTCAGGGCATGGCAAACAGTCCTACCCTTTGTCAAAAATTTGTTGCCCAGGCCATTGATCCGTTTCGCCTTACACATCCCGACCTATACATTGTCCATTATATGGATGATATTCTCCTGGCAGGCTCTGATATTGCCATCTTGCTTGAAACCAGCCATAAATTAGTTGATGCTCTTCAAGATCTAGGACTACAGATTTCCCCAGAAAAGGTCCAATTACAGCCCCCTTTCCTCTTCTTAGGTTTCGAGTTACACCCTTCTAAGGTCCTTTCACAAAAGGTTGAATTGAGAAAAGACTCTTTACAGACCCTCAATGATTTCCAACGCCTGTTAGGTGATGTCAACTGGCTTCGCCCATATCTAAAGTTGACCACCGGAGATTTAAAGCCCCTCTTTGACATTCTCCGAGGAGATCCTGATCCCTCTTCTCCACGCACCCTGACGCCTGAGGCAGCCTCGGCCTTAAACTTAGTTGAAAAGGCCATTTTAAATCAAAATATCTCATATTATTCCCCTGCCTGTGCCCTGTGGCTACTAATTCTTCCCACAACCTTCACGCCTACGGGTGTCCTGTGGCAAAACAAACCCCTATATTGGCTTCATCTGCCAGCAACTCCTTCTAAGATACTCCCTGTTTACCCTTCTCTTATCGCACAAATACTTAAAATGGGGCGCGAAAGCTCCCTAAAGCTTTTTAACAAAGACCCTGATATCATTGTTGTGCCCTATGAAGCAGCTCAGGTCAAATGGCTACTACAAACATCAGATGAATGGGCTGTTAATTGTATTTCATTTCAAGGAAAGATAGATAATCATTACCCTGCTGACAAACTCATACAATTCCTTAAAAACCAGGCTGTAGTTTTCCCTTCCCTGACCAAGAGCCGTCCTATTCCACAAGCCCCTTCTGTTTTCACAGATGGCTCCTCTTCAGGAATTGCTGCCTTTAGTATTAATGGACAGCTTACTAAGATCAGGACCGACTACTTGTCCGCACAGCTTGTAGAACTTTTTGCAGTTGTTCAAGTCTTTAAGACTCTCCCTAATAGTCCTTTTAATTTGTTCACCGATAGTGCTTATATAAGTCAATCAGTTCCCCTTCTGGAGACCGTCCCTTTTATTCGACCCTCCACTAATGCCTCCCCCTTATTCTCAGAACTCCAAAACCTCATCCTCGCCAGATCTCATCCCTTTTTTATAGGGCACATCCGTGCTCACTCAGGTCTCCCTGGCCCCCTGAGTACTGGTAATGATCTTGTTGATAGAGCCTCTCGAGAAGTTTCCAACCTTGTTATGGCTATATCTTCTACTGACCCCATTCAACAAGCTCAACAGGCTCATCAGATACACCACCTAAATGCCCGGACTCTTCGCCTTTTATTCTCCATTACTAGGGAACAGGCACGCCAAATAGTGCGCCAATGTCAGGGGTGTCTTACTCTACTACCTGAACCCCATCTTGGCGTCAATCCTCGCGGCCTTACTCCTGGAGAACTGTGGCAAATGGATGTTACTCATTTCAGCCCTTTTGGTAAACTGAAATATATACATGTTTCTATAGATACCTTCAGTGGCTTTCTCTGTGCAACCCTACAGTCTGGAGAAGCCACCAAACATGTTATCAGTCATATGATTTCATGCCTTGCCTTTCTACCATTACCTAAAACACTCAAGACTGATAACGGCCCAGGCTACACCAGTACTTCCTTTAAACAATTTTGTGCTCAACTAAATATCAAACATATTACAGGCATTCCGTACAACCCCCAGGGCCAGGGCATTGTTGAAAGAGCACACCAGACTTTGAAGAATATGCTTACAAAACTTCAACACTCCAAAGGTATCCTATACCCCCCACACAACAATAATAAGACCTTGCTAAATCATGCCCTTTTTGTCCTTAATTTCCTGACACTCGATAATGACGGAAAGTCTGCAGCCGACCGATTTTGGCACCCTACTACTGCAAACTCTTATGCACAAGCCCTGTGGAAAGATCCTCTGACATCAAAATGGAATGGTCCCGACCCCGTCCTTATCTGGGGCAAGGGACATGCGTGTATCTATGATTCTAAAACACAAAATGCCCGATGGCTGCCTGGGAGGCTAATAAAACTCATCAACCCACCAGGGGAACTGTCCCCTGAGAAAAATGTATAAATGTGTTCTTTTCCAGGTACTTTAGAAAAATGTCTCCATTCTCTGCGATATGGCTCGCCATCTTTGGGGCACTCCAAACCGTAAGCGCCTCCTCAAGCTACACACTCTACAACTTCACCTGGATCATCAGAAATCAGGCAGGAGATATTGTCAACACCTCTTCTTCCCTAGCCCCCCAACCGCAGAAAGCCTCCCTTCAAGTAGATCTTTGCCAACTGGCAGCTGGAGGGGACCCTTTATGGGGACTTGCCACAGATTTCCTTCCGCTAGTCAAGGCACCCAATAATTCGGACCATTATCACACCGTTCCAGCCTGCGATTCCCCTTGGGGTCGCACTTCTCTTTGGCTGCAACAAGGGGGATACTATGTCTGTCCCGGCGCTCATAGGCCACGAGGGTTAGATTATAAATGTGGTCTCCAGGCTGATTATTATTGTGCCTCTTGGGGCTGTGAAACCACTGGAGATGTAAGCTGGAAGCCTGCCTCTGACAAGTTCATACAAGTAGAGAGGCTTAATCCTCCCTCTCCTGAAAATGATCTAAACAACATCCCGACATCAGTCTATAAAGCCTGTAGCGACCCAGGGTGGTGCAACCCCCTCCAAATATCTATCATTAAGGCCGACCTGAATGATTGGCAAACCACCCGGAAAAGACATTGGGGCATTCGTGGCTATTTTTCAGGGAAAGATAAAGGAATGCTTTTCTCTATTGAACTTTCTAAAGAAAGTCCCAACAGAAATGCGGCTTACCTGGGACCTGACCCAGTCCTGCGCCAATCCAAAATAGAAGGCACTGCTCCAAAACCTAAACGCTCTGCTCCTAAGCTTACTGCCACACCCCAGCCCAGCCATAAAAAAACCACCCTTTTTCAGCCTACCATCCTGCCTGGGCCTCCTGATTCTTCACAACTTATAGTTGACTTGATCAATGCCTCATTAGAGGCTCTCAGAGACAAAAACAGCACAGCCCATCAAGAATGTTGGATTTGCTTCTCGCCTATCCCTCCTTTTTATGAAGGCATAGCGACCCTTGAACCTCCCCTTTTTACAAATGATAGCGGTGCTTTATTACATACTCAAGACCCCTTTACAGCCCTCACCCTAACATCTATCTCCGGCTTAGGCCTCTGTCTCATAGGACCAGCAATGCGTCCCCCGACCAGCCTAATTCCCATATGTAACCAAACCATGACAATCAATCACACATTCTCATATGTGCTTGCTGCTAGTGGCACTTATTTTGCTTGCTCCTCTGGCTTAACCCCATACATTTTTACATCCCACTTTTTGACCTCTCGCGATTACTGTGTAGTTGTTGTTTTATTCCCCCGATTTTTTCTCCACGACCCTAATACTTTCCTTCAATTCATAGATCCAGATGCCACGTCTCGTAACAAGCGTGAGCCCTCACTGCTATCACCCTTTCTGTCTTGTTAGGTGTCAGTGCCATAGGAGCAGGCACTGGCATTGCTTCCTTAGTCACTTCCAACAACCAATACTTACAACTTCAATCTCTTATTGACAAAGACCTTAATAACCTCAGAGAAGGAATACAAGACCTAAAAGACTCTGTAGCGTCCCTCTCAGAGGTAGTTTTGCAAAACAGAAGAGGGCTTGATCTCCTCTTCCTCAAAGAAGGGGGCCTTTGCGTGGCCCTCAGAGAAGAATGCTGTTTTTATTCTGATAAGACAGGCCTTGTGCAAAATAGCCTTGACAAGGTAAAAAAGAGTCTAGAAAATAGAAAAATAGCTAGGGAACAACAAGAGTCTTGGTACCAAAACTGGTTCTCTGCCTCCCCTTGGCTTACCACAGTGCTCCCTAGTCTGTTAGGACCTTTCATAGGCTTGCTCTTATTACTCACTTTTGGCCCCTGGGCGTTCAGGAGAATAACAGATCTAATCAAAAGACAGGTTGACTCGGCACTGTCAAAAGGGCCCACGGTATACTACCAACAAATCTCAATGACAGAGCCCTCGGAAGAAGTCGGCGCAGCCCTAAATTTCTCCACCTTGGCCCAAGAGGGACCTCGACCTTGGTACAACAGGTTTGGTTGGTGGTAAATACCCCTCTCCCTACGGGGACGACATAAGGGACAGAGAAATGTCTACCTTCACCTTTGATAGACCAAGGGAAGGTATGGGCATCGAGATGGGTGCAGATGCAAAGCTACTGCAAGGGAAGACCCACTAGAGGGTCCCCTCTGTCCTTCCCTGAGAACATACCTGGTTTGCATAGAGGTTGGTATCCAAATCACAATCTAAAACCGGCTCTGCCTCTCCTCCCCAAAAGATACCAAGAGCCAACAATAGATGGGCGTATATAGCCCACGGGAGGAACCAGGTCAATGTTCCCCCACTCGGTTAAGGCCCGCCTTTCTAAAAACAGAAAGGGAGGAGATGTTAGGGGCGCCACAACCTAAACGGGCCCTTAAGGGTTAGGGATAAAACGTGCTGGGCTTGGGCCTCACAAGAACAGAAGATAAAGAAGACAAATAGCAGCCCTTGACACCAACATTCCAGAGATTGGCCGACCACAGACATCCTGTTTGATAACTCTGAGAGCTTCTTTTATCTTAGCTTATCAGCACATGACCAGTACCCCCTTTCATCTTCTTTCCTTCCACTGCCCCTTCCCCACAGCACCAGCTGAAGACCAATCACATTGCAACAGGTACCCTTTGCCTGCCCTCCTTTGTTCTTGCCATATAAATATGTTTGTTATCCGAAAATAAAATTTGAGGCTTGATCAGAATACTGTCTTGCCTCCACTCTTTTCTCTCGTCCGTGTCACCCCTCTTTAGGTTGGGTTCTCCTCGGTTCTCCCACTAAATAGCCGGTCCCGCGGGCGGGACACTCCCCCATGGGACTATGAGTCCCATGAAGGTTCATATTATTAATACTTTCTTATATCTTAGTATAAAATCTTATTATTTTTAGTTAATATTTTTATTTTCCTTTTTGATTAACATATTAGTATAGTAGGCAGTATACAGTAAGTATCACTTCACTCGATACACTCTTAGCTCTGCTACTGTATGTTCTATAAAAATAAACTCATAGTCAACATATAACATGTTTAACATCATTCTTTAAAATCAGATTAAATCTAATTTTTGAATAGTTTAAATTTAATCAGAGAAACAATTAGAGCTATTGATAAAGAAAGAAGCTAAACATGTTGAAAATATTAAAAGAAAAGGTTAAAATATTGAGAGATTAAAAATGCAAACCTATTTTATCTCTCTCCTGGCATTAACTGTTTCCATTCCTCTAATGGCCCATTTATAAAGATTAAATCTCTCACAAATACCTATTTCTGTGTTACAAATCATCCCCAAATATAGGGGTTTGAAACAACAACAATCTGTGGGTCAAGAATTTTGAAAGATCTAATTCAAGGATATTGTTTCCCAGTGTCTCATGAGGTTATAGTCAGGCTGTGGATGGTGGTGGAATAGAAAGGAGCTAGATCAGCTTGTACGCATCATCCTCTCTAGGGCTTCGTTGTGTGTTCTCTCAGCATGGGAGTGCATATGCTTCTCCATTGAACGGAGGCTTTAGGACAAGTTCCTTTGCTCAGGAGTCCAAGCATTGGTGCCCAAGGAACCAAAGAGAAGGTGCACCACCTTGAACAGCCACATCTCAGAAGTCACGCAGCATTACTTCTGCTATGTTCAGTGAGATGAGAGTGGATCCAGACTGGTTTCAATTCAGGAAGTGGGGACCTAGTACCACTCAAATACACATACATGCTCAGTGGGAATGGTGTCAAGGGCAAGTTTAGAAGGACAGGTGGAATCGAAGGTTTTGTTTTACACAAACGATCTTGAAATAGGTATTATGAAGAAGAAACAAAGTGAAATATTTACCTTAAAAAATATCCACTAGTAGCAAGAATCTAGAAATATTTAACTCTCGGCTGCTCAGAAACAGCAATAATTGGTCAAACAAATTTGAGTCACTTATCGATGTCCGGCTATATATTGTAAACTCTTCTCCTTAATTATCTGTAAATCCTCCTTCCTAAATTATGCCATAAGTTTTCCAAGTAAATTGTGTTATTCTAACAGGTAGTTTCTATAACGTATACTCACAATCTGTCCATCTGGTAAACATTCTTTATGAAAGTGAGAACCTGCCTTGTAAGATACGTAAAATTCAGGGATAATCACTGAACTCTTTGGTTTTTTTCTAGCTTTGATAACAAAGTAATATCTCTATAGCTTTTTTATTTCATTATGAATCATTATTATTGTTATTATTTCATCCATATTTTTCCCTGGATCATGAACCTTTAAAACATAATGATTCTCTATTTTGATTCATGTGTTTGGTCCAATATTATATTTAAAAAGTAAAAAATTTTACACTCATCATGTTAAGGAAGAATGAGAGTTAACTTGTTTTTTTAAAAAAATATATCTTTCAAAAAGCCACTTATACATGCAAAATAGGTGATTTCATATGGTCAGTAATTTCATTTCCGGTTCAAAGTAAAGCTGTTAAAAATTTGCACCTTTCATATCATATGACAGTTATAAATTAACAGCTGAAGTAACTGAAGAATGAAGATAAAAGCCTAACCACCAAGTTTTTCAGATTTGGAAATTTTCAGTAATAAAAAAAACATAGTCTTTTGCTTCTTTTTAATTTAATTGTCCTTCATGACTTCTCAATCTTAATATCTCTGAAATTTTATTTTTAATTTTGTTTCGTCTTTCTCAATTAATCATGCCCTTTTGAAAACCACAACTTCTAAGTAATTTTTTTTTTTTTTACTTTCTCCTTATAGCTATGGTAAAGAGTAGCATATAGTTCGGCATAATCAAGAGATTGTACTATCTCTGACTAAATTACTCAATCCACAAAATAAAGGAGGCAGAAAATAATTTGTCAACTAGTAGAAAAATATTTACTGGAGCAGTTATTGTAAATAAATGGCTCAAATCCCTAATCTGATGATTTTTTTTTTCCCAGTTACCTGACATCTCTATAAAGTAAAGCAAGCACAGGGTTTAGAATTAAGCACAATGCATCTTTGAACAAAATCTTTACTTCTGTAATAAGGTTGTGGAGAAGTTGTATAAGTACTAAAAATAAATTATAAACAAGGTAATGTCTGTTAAAGAATAGTACTATTTCCCATTGTTTAGAGTAGAGAAGATCAGGTTGTGACATAATAAAAATACTATTCACTAATTTAAAAATATTTATAAATTTACTACCAGTTTATTTACTTCACCATTAACTAGGAGAAAGAAAATATGGCATTTAGAAACCTCAGTAAAATGTTTAGACAGGTCACACTGATATTACTGTCATATTGCTGATTCTTTTAGAATGACTAGTCTAACTTTCTGAATATAAAAAGAAAAACAGAGATAAAACAGAATATCACTCATGACACGATGCTGTCAAAGCTGGTGTGTAGGTTCACTCCTGGTGTGACAGTGAAAACCACATCTTCACCCAAGAGAAAGATACAGTCCTGGCCTATAGGCTACACATTCAAAAGCCTGTTTTCTTGATTTACAATCAGCCAACTCTGTGTTTCCAAATCACGAAGCTAAGCCAAATCATCTTATCGTCTTTATTAGACACAAAATACAAGAATATAAAATCAATGATATTTGGTACTGGAAATTGGGGTTTACTTCCTTATTTGGCCAAGTATGCATGTCTTGGTCCATCTTTCTTTATACCAAAGAATATAGCATAATGCCTATTTTTTTTTTAAAGCGCATATATCACTCACATTATTGTTTTATTTTGGCATCTTCCCAGTTTCCAGAAGTTCTGCTCAAAGGCATTATAATTGAATTGTAAACACTGGTTATTAAACGCATTAAATGTATACTTAAGAGTAACTGATAATTAACACATTAATTGTTCATATGGAAGCCACTTACATAGAGGTTGAATAAGAAGTGTAATACAATCAGGGGGCCTTAACAGAATGAAGCAGAATGGACTCAGCATCAAATTTTAATATCCTATTAAAATAATTTATCCTATGAAATCTCATAAAATTGTGCATATGTCTATGTGTGTGTTTGTTGATGGAAAAAGTATTATCTAGCAAATTTCTTCCAATACCCTAAATAATTATTGTGCTAAGTACATATGACTCTTCTCTCAATGACAAACAAATAATATTTACTAACCTCAGACTTTATGCATAATTCCTCCTCCACTCCTTAGTAAAGAAATAGTTAACAATGCATAACAACTTATCATGCATACATATAAGTTTATCTATTTTTGTGCTCTGTACATGAAAATTGAAAGAAACTAGTTTTCCAGATAATCTCTGAGACATAGAAGGATTTATAAGCAAATTCAGTTTATTACTGATAAGAAAGGAGGTTTGGAGGCAGTTTTTATGGAGTGAGAGAGAGCAGAACACTGCTCTTTACCACTCTACTTCTCAAACTCAAGCTGTCTTAGAAATATTGCTTCCAAAGGGGCATCTTGTTGCTGATTACTCCCTGCCAGCACAGACTGTGTGCTTCTGAGCAAGGCGGAGGAATTTCCTTCACTACTAATCTTTTATCCTAGAACAGACAACCATCTGTTTTAGAAAGTTTAGGAGTAAGTATTTATTCTAGTCATGGAAAAACAAAAACAAAAATAAAACCCTTGTCTTTCTTAAAGTTTGGTCTGCTTTCACTCTATAATTCCATTATCCTTTTACAACTAAGGGCACAGGAAGGGGCACAGTTGTAGATTTACTCTCTGGGATGAGTTCAGGATTCTAGGGCTTTGAATTTATCACAATATCAAAGAATCTGGAATAACTTCTGTTTTTTATTTTTTTTCTCTGTCTTTCCACCCTCTGTTGCTCAGCCTTTTTGTATTAAATCAATCATCATCCATCAATTCTTCCTCTCGTCTGAGTTATATGATGCAGAAGAATATTCACTCTACTCTTATCATCCTCAGGAACAAACATTCGAATGGGATTGCCTTCCCCAATGACCCATAAAACATTGCTTCCATTATTATCTCTGTGTGGGCATTTGAATGTGAGGTATGCCATTTTCTTTCTGTTTTATTCACAAGCACATTTCAAAATGCCAATCAAAATCACTGGAGAAACTGCTCCTATTTGGGGTGAAAATGATTGGTCCCTGACAGTATTTCAAATTTTTGGTCATGCTCCTCTATAATACATTTATATTTTTCTTTAGTCAGAATAATTATTGGTGAAGCCAGTGTTTTTAGCAAATGAATTTGTGCTCTCTTCTGAAATGCTTCAGAAATTACATTTTAAGAACTATAGTAAGTAATTGTTTTACATGTGATATATCCCTGTCACCTCACTTAAAACAGCTTTTAATATTCTAAATGAAAATATAGTTTTGATGTTTGTTCCTATATAAATTGTTTAGGATAAGACCTTAACACATGAGTTATTAATAAAGTGCATTTTTCCTTTGGTTTTAAAAATATTTTTTAATTAATTAAGCTACAAGTATAGAATTGGAATTACATGTGCATCTGAGATCCAATATTTTAGGAGAAGAAACATAGAATAAGGGGACTGAATGCCTAACTCTAATCAAAGCAAACTCTTCTATTTGATTTGTGCCCTTGGGCGAGTCCTTTGACTCTCACAGCTGTGATTTTCTGTTTGGCAAAGAGCTGGTCTCAGGCCCTGAACTAGCCCATGCCCCTCAGTCAGCATCAGCTCCTTGGCCTCCTTCCGCCTTCCTCCACACCCCTCAGTGTAAGTGTGCAGAGCTCATGGAATTGTATTTAGGTGAGAGTGCTTTATACCAGTAGGTGCTATACCAATGAAAGAAACGTCATTCAATCCAAACTTTTACATTAAACAACTGGTTATACTCATTGGAGACACAGAATTAATTTTCAATTAGTAGAGAATTTAAAAGATATTCCATTACCTTTATTAAATTAAACAAACAGTTTTTCCATTCTAGTACAGAAGAGGCTTTCGCTTTTAGCCTTCAACTCTTGTTGTAATATTTGAATGCTTTTAATGTTTGTACTTATTCTGTTTACATTTTGATATTTAATCTTAGTAAAATGACCAAATCGAAACTAGCCTTTGGAGAATAGTGAATAAAGAGCATTAACACTCCCAGGTAACTCCTGTTATATACCTTAGGAATGGTCTAATTGAACCACCTCATTTTGCAAATAAGAACACTAAGGTATAGAACTATCGAGGAGGGGAGTGGGTCCTTCATTCTGAATAAGGCTACCGGGAATTTTTATTAAGATTATTCAGCTAAATAATCCGCTGATCTAGGTCCAGAGCGCATGCTTTTGGCAATGAGTACAGTGTTTTTTTCTCTCAGCCAATACTTCACAGCTGACACACACAAAGTCATAAAATACTTTGAAAGTCAAAAGGAAATCAAATCAAAACAAAACAAGATTGTCATGATTTAATACACTTGAATTAATAACCCTAGAATTCATGTGTTATATGTGTTTACACTTGAGGTGTGTGAAATGACCACTAAAATGGGATATTAAAGACACATTTAAAAGTCAAGCAAGACTAATGAAGTATGTTACCTATCTTATAATTCTACATACAGCATCTGGTTGACAAACATTCTTAAGACATATAACAAGACATAAAAGTTATGCAAATAATAACTACTAGGAAAATTTGCGTGTGGAATAGTAGTATAATATTTTATGGAAGTTTTCCCTAGAGAGCTAAACTGTGAAAACAGAAGCACTTTACAGATATCTGTAATTTGGATAATTTCTTATTAAAAGTGACAATTATTTGAAATAAGGTTATTGAAAACCATCGTAGTGACTTATTTTTAACATAATGAACAATTTTCAAAGGACTTTCCTGGTGATGCCTCCTACTACCAATGCAGGGCCTAAACTGGCTCCTCTAAGAGGGACAGAAGACCACTATCCCAGCATCTGTCCACCAGCCTGCATGTCTTATTTTCTTCCTTTCCCTGCTCCAAGTTCACTTGTCCTTGAAAACAGCTTGATGGAATTATTACACCTGTATATGTCACAGAGGGCACACGAGGAAGCTATCATGGGGGAACTTTAAGGATAAGTGAAACATTTTAAGCACGGTTGGAAATAGAACCCTCAGGCAAAAGAGGTAGTATGAGAAATCTCAGGGAGTGTAGGAGAACATGACTATCTGGGAGATGGCAGGTAAGGCAATATTCTTCTCACTTACTTGACAGGAGAAAGCTAGAAGTTAAATAATTTGTTCACAGATTCCCAGATAGTAAATTGACAAGTTAAGACCCAAGTTTGTTTTCCTATTAGCTTGTCTCTACTGTTCAAACCATTTCACGCTCTAAGATGCTCTACTGAAGTCTGCATCAAATCATTTGTGTACTCTTTTAGAGAAACTTTCTAGGCATGGCTTCATTGACCTTTTAAATTAGGGTTTGATTTTCAAAATGTTCAAAGTGAAAACCCTTCTTTAGTTTCTGTAACTGGCTGTTGGGGGATATTTATTTATTTAAAAACATAATGTGAAACCTATTTTATTCACAATTTTTAAGTGTATAGTACAGTATTCTTAACTGTACATGCACATTGTTGTCGCACAGCAGATCTCTAGAAATTTTTCATGTTGCATAAATGAAACTCTGTACCCATAGAATATTAGTTCCTGTTCCCCTCTCTCCGCAGGCCCTGTCGACAGCCATTCTACTCCCTGATTCTATGAGTTTGACTATTTTAGGTATCTCAGTGTAAGTGGAATCCTGCAATATTTGTCCTTCTGTGACAGTTTATTTCATATGGCATGATGTCCTCAAGGTTCATCCATGTGATAGTATATGACAATTTTTTTTTCATTCTAAAGGCTGAATAATATTCTATAGTGGTGGCATTTTGTTTATTTCAACCTCTCAGCTATTGTGAACAATGCTGCAATGAATATGAGTTTGCAAATATATCTTTGAGATCTCATTTTAAATTATTTTGGATGAACACCCAGTTGTGGACTTGCTGGATTGTATAGTAGTTCTATTTTTAAGTTTTTGAGGAAACTCCACACTGTTGTTGATAGAAGCTGTACTTTTTTATATTCTCATCAACAATACACCAGGATTCCAATTTCTCCATCATTTTTGCCAATACTTGTTACTTTCTGTTTTGTTTGTTTGAATAATGGTCATCCTAACAGGAGTGAGGTGCTATCTCATTGTGGTTTTGATTTGCATTTTCCTAATGGTTAATGATGTCGATCATATATTTTTAAATATACCTTTTGGCCATTTTTATGCTTTCTTTGGAAGAATGTCTTTTCAAGGCCTTTGCAGAATTTTAAATCAGCCTATTTAGGGTTTTTTGCTTATTTGTTTGTTTGTTTTTCTCTCTCATTTTTTTTTTTTTTTTTTTGCTATTGAGTTGTAGAAGTTCTGTGTTCGTTTTGAATATTATTCCCTTACCAAATATATGCTTCGAAAGTATTTTCTCCCAGTCTATAGGTTGCGTTTTAACTCTATCAGTTGTTTCCTTTGCTGAACTGAAAATTTTGTTTGATAAGCTTTGCTTGTCTGTTTCTGTTTTTGTTGCCTGTGATTTAGGTGTCATATACAAGAAATCATCAACAAGCCAATGTTATGGACCTTTCTCCTTATGTTTTCTTCTAGGAGTTTTATAGTTTGGGGTGTCATATGTAAGTTTTTAATCCACTCGAGGTGTGTGTGTGTGTGTGTGTGTGTGTGTGTGTGTGTGTGTGTGTGTTTTAATGTATGGGGTAGATAAGGGTCTAACTTCATTCTTTGCATGTAGATTTTTAACAATGATTACATCTTCAATGAACACAGTAGTTGCGATGTGGGTTGGGCTTGCTATAGGTACGTAAAGTACATAATGCTTTCGGAAGGGCTTTTGCCCAGTGCATTACACAATCAAATAAAATCGTGTTCAAGGAATTTGTAAAACATCTGCAGCATAGTCTATGAGAGATCACTTTCATTTCTTAATATGATTGTTTTAATAGTGAAAATAATGAGGAATGAGGATGGGAAAATAGGTATTGAATTGAAGCATGTGTAAAACATGATTTAGAAATTTAGTGGCACTACGTTGGTGTGTAGACAAAGTGTGATGTGGCTTCCAACAATATGGTGTTAATAGAATTATAGTCTCTAAACTAAGATGTTGATAACCCCATCTAATACTTTAATTCCTAGGTACCACATAGTCAAGGAGACACAAACTAGAATTTGTACAGAGGATAATGAGAATGGTAAACGAAATCATGTCATAATAGAAATCGACTTAGAAATTGAGGTTTTTATTCTAAGAAAGAAAAAAAATCAGGAAAATGGAATATCTTAGGTTCAACTACTAGAAATGCCATTATAATGAAATAGAATTGAACTTTCTTTTTCACAATGTTAAGGAGTTGAATCAGAACTACTTAGTAATAAGTGTGTGAAAAACTGTATTGACATATTTCAGGAGACTTTTTTATAAGTATAGATTAACAGAATGCTTGGAAAAAAGCAATCATACATATTCCCACTTGATAGCATTTTGTTCAGATTTGTGGTCATTTCTATACCCATCAAATTAGTTCATGGTTGTTTGTGCCTGGGGCCATGTTAATTGCCAATTAATTACTACCTGGTCGATCACATTGACCATGCGGCAGCCTGAGTTGGCCATTTGGCCAAAGGAAATATCTTGAACAGAAACCTTGTGTTCTGGTTATTCATATTATCTAAAAATGGACTGAGCCAATGATTTCTATTTATTATAACATATTGCTATATATTACTATAATGTAAAGCTTCCTAAAAATAGAAACAGAATTTCTACTCCTGATAGAATCCTACTGCAAATCAAATGTCACTAGACGAACCTTCCAAACTCTGTCACAGAAATAATTATCTATGGTGAAGAGATGCACAAATCAAAGTATCCTCAGTAGTTTAATGTCTAATGTAATAATTTCCAATTTGTGCTTCTGTAATTACAATTTCAACCCGATATAATCTCTCAACAAAATGGAATGAAGAAATGAGACAATGGAAAATATGTCTCTGTTATTCCTAAAATTGCTTCACCATTCACTATACTGCACAGACCTCATTTTACGAAGGATAGATTGGGGATAGAGTATTTTTTCTTTCAAGATTGTTTTTTCTTCTTAGTATTTCTGATGTCTTAGACACTCCTAAATTTTATTCATTAGCATAAAAACAGAGTACAAAAAAAAAAAAAAATGCCAAGCAGAGACAATGGCTTTGAGGGAATAATCTTCTCACTTGTTTTCATTTCTACTACATAAAATTAAACTTTCTTCCAACAAATTTTTTTTCTCTATTAATGTAGTTTTGAATTGTGTTTCTCTCACTTGAAACCCAGAGTAATGATAACACAATTACAAGAATGAAGGCCACAGGAATTACAAAGTGGGCAATGATAGGCTCTGAAGTGTAGCAGCAGAAACAATGTTCCTGCAATTCTTTCAAAATCAAATACTTTGTCGGAACAAGTGATGAAGACTAACATACTTAGGGGGACCAAAATTCTCATTAATCTGCAAGTTTTACATTGGAAAGAATTGTAGAATAATAAACAGTCCAGATAGCGGATTCATAACCCATTTCAAATAACTAAAATTCTGTCAAATTTGCATTGGAGTTGTCTTGGCTGAAATTTTAATCTTTGAATATAGTATTTTGTTCCTAGGTAGATACAAAATTCAGAATTTCCTTGAGTGAGAGATTCTCTAAAACACTTTAAAATTATGAAAAATTATCTACTGGCTTGTCTGTTATTTTAACTTAAGGTACAAGGTTTCAGCTCAGTTTATCTGTTTAATTTGGCTGTCTTCCCAATAACAATGTTACCAGCTAACTAGATCATGCAATAGTTTGTAGCTTTTATCTAGTACAGAATTGAGCCAACATTTTCTGTAAAGACCAGATAGTAAATATTTTAGTCTTTGCAGGTTACAAGTTCTCTGTCTTATAGTACAAAGCAGCTGTACACAAGCTTAAACAAATGAGCATGGCAGTGTTCCAATAAAACTTTATTTATAGGCATTGAAATACAGATTTCTTATAATTTCCATGTGTTCCAAAATATACTTTTAAAAATTAAAAACAAAAATTACATATGTAAAAATTATTCTTAGCTCGTGTGACACACAAAACAGGCAGCAGGCTAGATCTGGCTTTCAGGCCATGGTTTGGCTATGACTGATAGTTAAATAAAACCTTAGTTAATTCTTTTCATTTCTTTATTTAGATATGGTGTTAGTCCCACAATATTTTAAAGGACTTGAATAAATTGATTTGTACTTAAATAATTTATTCGGGTATAGTTGTTTCTTTTTCTACTAAATATTTAACACTACGATGCATAGGTGCCAAAAGGGAAATATAAGTTATTTGGGGAAATATCAATTTAGAATTTGCTAACTAGATTTAAAATATTTCTCTGCAATTGCTGTTTTCCTAATCCGAATAAAGACAGCACTCAAACATCTTTGTCATGGGCTTAATCACCTGACAACATGCGCTTTTCTGGCCTAAAGCAAAAGTTCCATGAATTTTTCTAAGTTAATTTTTTTGATTCTAGATCACTTTTTTACTTTTAAGCTTTCGTTTCTTTTGCCTTTTATACTAAGAGTTAACATGTCTGGCTGCAATGCAGGTACTTAGAGCACCATCTAGAGATGAAAAGTTAAAATTAACATAAAAAATATATATGGACCAAGAAGCAATATAACTGGAAGATGACTTTGCAATTTACAATTAGTGTGCTAATTATATTTTCAAACGATTGGCTCTAAGAAAGTCACATATTTCTAATTGAAAGCAAATACTTGTTTAATGTTGATTCTCTGCATGACTTTTCCAAAAATACATAGATCGAGCAGCTTCAGACTATGATTTACATTCCATGCAAATAATTAAGATAATAAATAGATTACTGTGTATTTAATCATATTCATAAAAACCTCTTATGTTGAGTAGATATATTTCTAACAGTATCCTAAATACCATGCACGTAAACATAAAAATACAGAGCAATCAAAATCTATATGAAGAATCTCTTAAGCTCAAATGAATTTATTCGTTATCATCTATATTTTTTTTCTTTTTCTTCTGCATAAAACCAGAAGTATATGAATGTAAACAGCACTTCTGTTTCTTACTTCATGGCAGATAATGCAAGGGTTGCAATCAGTTTAAGGAGTTGAGTCTAATTTCCCAATCACAGAAATATCTTGATCCGCAGTGAATCAGTAATATAGCTATTTTCCTATTGATTTATGTAATAGTGAAGGAGTTGGTTCTATTTTCTCAAACAGCTAATTAACAAAATGAACATTATTACTTTAAAATAACATCTATAATGTAACAGACTATGGCATTCCAAGCTAAATAATATGCAATTTTGACATTTCAGTTTAATTGTCTCTTTGAAAAAGCATTAGTGTTCCACAGAACTGTTAAAACATCAGTGAGGTATTTTTTGGGAAAATCGGTGACAGAACAAATTCCCTTTTGCCACTATTTTATAGTGTGTCAATTTTGTCTCAGTTATCATCCCTAAAGCTTTATATATTATGTCAATTTCCCTCACTGCTCCTCTCCCTGCAAAATCTACAAGGTAGACTATGTTTCAGTTTTATAAAGATGAAAATTAAATTATTGAAACAACAGACATATAATTCAAAACCCAGGTGTGTCTGGCTCCGAAGCAGATTCTCTTTCTATTTTCAGTTCTGCCTTTGCTGGGGTACAATCCTATTTTTATCCTATTAAATGGATAAAAATAAACTGACTATAAGGGATTCAGCAGACACAGTTGGAGTCAGATTATTGGACATCAAAGCCCATTCTTACTATCAACAACATAAATTTAGGAAAGTGGCTAAAGCTTTCTAATACATACTTTGCTCATCTCTAAAATGGGGAATGTGATTATGCCTAATTTTTTAAAGTCCTATGAGAAATCTATGTAAAATATTTAGTTTAATGCTACTACTAGATAATACTGATAAAATTTGAACCATTGCTGTGGGAAAGAAAGCAAAACAGGGGTGTCTTAATCATCTGAGTGTCAAAACCCAGGAATCAGATTGGTTACTATGATTCATTTGATTGCATGATAATTGATAAGAACAAGAACAAAATGCATATATTTTTAAGTCCAGAATACATTATTGACTTTTTTCTCATATCAGAAATGTACTATAAGTGAGCTATCACTTAAAATTTTTCAAATCTAGCCCAGCATTTTAGACAATTTCTGTTAAGTCTTCCCACTACAGTCACAGACTCCCGAGTGCATAGCAAGTTCCTGAAGGCCTTCAGTTTCCAGAAGTACATTTTACTGCCCTCGTACATAGATGCTTTTCTAAATATGTAGATTATATGAATAGTAGAGTATGCTCCTTTAATCCCTAGAAACACATGTAAATTATGTATGAAATTTTACTTTTATATTTGCATATAATATCTTGATAGGTTTCTATTTTGTTGCTTTAGAGCAAACATCTGCATTGTATATGAAATTAGTTTAAGAAACTTTTTTATAATTACAAAATAAATGACACTTGTGTGAAATCTGAGATAATCCAGGTATCAGAGTTCACAATTTCAGGTTTTTTTCCTGACAGGTCTCTTTCTGTCTATGCTATTGAACAGATGTGTGATCTTGAGGTCAAAGAAGAAGGGAAATCAGGAAGACATTGTTTTAAATTTCTGACTCCTCACTTTTGAAGTTTACATTTTTGAGTCAATCACAATATGTTTAAAACTCCATTTGTGCACTTATAAGTTGATATATCATCTGGCCTATTTACATTTCTAATGTCAAATTAGAAGACCAAATTAAATATTAGATTAAAAGATACTAAATGCTTTTAAGGTCTAAAATCAAATATGTATTATATACATCCTTTCATTTTTCTATACTTTAATTGTTCAGCACCTAATTTAAAAATAAAACATCCTATTTATGGAAAAGAGAAGAAATAAAACGAGATGCTACCTGTGAAAGTGAGAGTCAATATAGATCCACAGTTTCACTTCACATCTCTTTCAACATACAATAATACTCTGAGGTTGTAACAGTAAGAGATTGTGTGAGTATGTGTGTGTGCCTGTGCCTGTGTATGTGTGTGTGTGTGTGCGTACGCGCACTTGTGTGTGTGTAGGGTCAGGTGTACATATCCTTAGAGATCATGTTTTAAATTAGAATTTTGGGCAATTAGACACAATATCAGACAAGGTCAAATTTTTCTTTCTTAATTGCCAAATTAAAAGACCGTGAGCAGAATATCCCTTAGAGGTTATAATAATGAATAAGGCTGAAACTAGTTGTTTATCATTTTGGCTTAACTATCAGTATAGAATATGGAAAAGGGAAAAACAGACAAAAAAATAAATGTTATCCTATGCATTTTCCTGTCTCCCTAATGTGGATAAAGAGTAAAAAATGACTTACCAATGTTTCCTTGCAAAATACAAACAGTTAAAGAGTTCTTGACTTAACAGTTACCAGAATTCCACAATTTTCTTTCCTCCTAATATTTTAAAATCAGTAGAAATTTCTGAGTTAAAATATATAACCAGTGTGTAATAAACCGAAGAAAAGATATAGAATGCTGCACAATGTTCTTAAGTCTTCAAAATTGGAATTAGAATATAACTTGATTTAATATATTTACATATCTGTATTTAAAAATCTAAAAATGCTATATCTGTTATGTAAATTCAGAAAGTAGAGAATCACAATCACACCTGTTTGGAGTACTTACTGAATAGTATAAGGATAAAGGGGTTCTGATCTAAACCGGATCTTTATGGTTCCAAGTATATATCTAGAATGGAGAAATAAATATCAAGCTAGTTTAGACAGTTGAAAAGAAAACAGTCACATCATGCTTTCTTTCAAGGAAGGCAATATATCATGTTGCATAAAAGCACTGATTCCTGAACCTGATTACTTGAATTCAAGTTCTGGCTTCTCCAATTTTCCAGCTATTTTACTGAGAATTACTTAACCTCTGTGACTTTTAGTTTCCTCATCTGTGAAATGAGGTTACCAAGAATAGTTTCCTCATAGAATCAGTGGGATGGTGAAATTAGATAATCCAAGTAAAGCGTTTAAAACAGTCCTTTACATGTAAATGTGCTTACATATTGGGTGTAATTTGACTTCCCTATAGATTTTCTATAGGGAAAGACAAGCAAAGTCAGAACATTCTACTCGTTCTTATGTCAGTCATATTTCTCGCTCCAAAGGAAATAATCCCCCCTTTCTCTGAATTTAGCTAACATGAATCCTTTCCGTACAGACAAATTCACACTCCATGGCCAATTGCTGGCAAAGCAGGTTTCTTAGCCTTTAAACTAAGGGCCAATTTTAGACTGTGCTGAACCGAACAAGGTAAGGTTGTATTCTGGGAGACCAGCCAGGATTCTCTATGAAGCTCCCCTTCACTTCAAAAGTAAGCTTTCTTTGAACTACATTAGGCCACCTGAGTTTTTTCACAATCACCAGTTCAGAGAAAAATAGGAAAAAAGATTCTCATGTCAATTTTATTCCTGTTGACATGGAGAATGTCCAGAAATAAGTACTTTAGAACTGGAAGTGAACTTGATAAATACTGAATTCCAAAAGAGGCCTGACAGCACAGGAGTGTTTCATTTTGCCTAGTTTCCACCTTTGCTTTATCTCTGTTGCTAGATGACATACGTTATTATTTTCTTCTGTTTGCCTTCAGATGAGAAAAAGATATTCTTGTTTATAATAATGCTGACATTACTATGTAATTAATAATTACTAGGGAGAAAAATGGCAGTAAAATTTTTATAAAAAAATAATTCTCCTGAGAGTTTTTTTTCAAAGCATAGCACAAGGAAATCATATAAGTCATCCATAATATTTACAGACTGAACCTATATCACATCTTTTTTCAAATGATTTGGAAAATATATGAATGAGTAAATATATGAATAATCTAAATTGAACTGTACATTTTCTAAGGGGTGAATCCTATTTTAATGACAGTGTTCACTAATTTCTCTCTTTTTTTTTTTTATTCATTAGATTCTCCAGCAAATAGTGACTGCATGTCAATTAAATTGCACAAGGTGAGTGTACACAAATGAATAAGCCTCTATCCTAAAAGGTACAGATTCTAATAGGAAAATCAAACATGTAATAACTGGGTCAAGAGCAAGTACAATTATACAGGTTTATATGCAATATAAAGTTGTCTGAGAGAACTAAAAGATTGAGTTATTTTAGGGGCGAAAGTCAAAACAACAGAGGATTGAATATTTGTTCGATCAAGCTGAGGCATAATATACTTTTCGGTTCTGTGTTAAACACTCTTCAACCAAAATATATATTCATACATCTCCTATTAATCTTTACCCAAATAATGGCCTGTTCTCTCTTTATGGCTTGCTGTTTGCATGCTCACTCCCTCAATTTACACTCTTCTCTGGGCTGTTTTTTGTTTTTGTTTCTTTTTTGAAAGATGGCTACCTTCATGGCTGTAGCAGTTACAAAACACTTGTCTTTACATAATCACATCCAGAAGAAAAGTATGGTCTGATTCTTTCTGAAGAATGAGGTAAATTCTTTCCTGTGACTTTTTAGCAAACCTCTCTTCAAATATAATTTTATGATTTGAGTCATTTTCTAAAATAATCAACTTTGCAGGCAGAATATTATACAACATTTGGCCAGGCTTGTGTACAGAGTGAGTGAAATTAGCTTTGTTTGGTTCACATAACTGTAGTTCACATATTCCACACAAAATCTAGAGTGTGAGAAATAATATTGGAAAAACAGTCATAATATTCACCACAGAGGTCAATTAAGATAAGTTCAGTGTGCTCTACTGCCTAATGTAAGTGATAAGGTCACTGGTGACTTTAAGGTGCACAGTTTCTACACAATGATGTGTGCTTGGATGCATACAAGGAAAAGAAGGTGAGAAAATACCGAAGCTCAAATGTAAAGAGGAAAGAAAAGACAAACAGATGAAAATCAAATAAGTGTTTTAAAAAATTAATGAAATTAAAGTGAATAAATAAATTAGCATGTTTTATTCTGTTATTCAAACCATTATTTGAGAAATATAGAATTTTTATAATATGTTATTTAGAAATATCTAAAATCTGTAATTTTTTATTTTTTCTTTATTCTTTTTCTATTGTCGGGGTGACATTGGTTAATAAAATCATATAGGTTTCAGGTGTACAATTCAATACATCATATGTATATTGCATTGTATGTTCACCAACCAAAGTTAAATTTCCTTTTGCCTCCATGTATCTGACCCTATTACCCTTTTCTACCTCCCTCTCCCCGTTCTTTCTGGTAACCACTAAACCGTTGTGTCCATGAATATCTGTTTGTTTGTCTTGTTTGTTGCTTGCAGTTTTATATCCCACATATGAGTGAAATCATATAGTTCTCAACTTCTTCTATCTGATGTATTTTCTTTAGCATGATAATCTCAAAATCCATTCAAGTTGTCACAAATGGCAGTATTTGGTCTTATGGCTGAGTAATAATCCATTGTGTGTATGTACCACATCTTTTTATTCAATCATCTGTCGAAGGGCACTTCAGTCGTTTCCATGTCTTGGACACCATGAATAATGTTATGAACATCAGTGTGCATATATCTTTACGAATAAATGTTTTCATGTTTTTTGGATAAATACTCAGAAGAGGGATTGCTGGGTCATATGGTAATTCTATTCTTAATTTTTTGAGGAAACTCCATACTTTTTTTCATAGCGGTTGTACAATTCACATTTCCACCAGCAGTGTATGAGGGTTCCTTTCCTCTACTATTTCTCCATCACACTTGTCTTATTGACGATAGCCATTTTGACAGGTGCAAAGTGGTATCTCTCTGTGGTTTTAATTTGCATTTCCCTAATAGCAAGTAAAGCCAGACATCTTTTCATGTCTGCTCAGGTCATCTGCCCATTTTTAATTGGATTGTTTGTTTTTCTGTTGTTGAGTTTTATGAATTCAATATATATTTTGGATATTAGCCCCTAATTGGAGGTTTTATTTGCAAATATCTTCTCCCATTTGCTTGGTTGCTTCTTTGTCTTGTTGATGTTTTTGTTTGTTTTGCTGTGCAGAAGCTTTTTAGTTTGATATAGTCCCACTCATTTATTTTTGCTTTTACTTGTCTTGACTTTGAAGTCAAATTCATATAACCCTCTCTAAATCCAAGGATCATGAATTTAGTACCTATGCTTTCTTCTGTGAAGTTTATTGTTTCAGGTCTTATATTTAGGTCTTTGATCCATTTTGAGTTAATTTTGGTGTGTGGTGATAGACAACAGTCTAGTTTCTTTTGTATGTGGCTTTCCAATTTTCCCAGCATCATTATTGAAGAGGGTTTTCTTTCTCTATTATATATTTTTGGCTTCTTTGTCAAAAATTATTTGCCCATATATTCAGGGGTTTATTTCTGGGCTTTCAATTCTGTTCCATTGGTCTGTGTGTCTGTTTTTCTGCCGCTACCATGCCGTTTTGATTGTTGTCACTTTTTAGTATAATTTGAAGTGAGGCAGAGTGATTCTTCCAGCCCTGTTTCTTTGCCTCAGGATTGCTTTGGCTATTCGAGGTCTTTTGGACTTCCATACACATTTGATAATTTTTGTTCTATTTCTTTAAAAAATACCGTTAGTATCTTGATAGAGATTACATTAAATTTATATGTTGCTTTGGGTAATAAGGTCATTTTAACTATGTTGATTCCTCCAATCCATAAACATAGAATGTCTTTAATGTCTATAATTCTGATTTAAGTTATATTCATTTAATACTTGTAAAAAACTTCAAGCTAATTTTGTACTCTTTTCAAGACCTTTCCTTGTACAATATTATTCCTTTGACCAACATTTGAAAACGATGGAAAAGCATCAAGATTAAGTGAATATTAAGGAAAGATTATTTCATTTTGTAATGAACAGCTACTCTATGCCAAGAATTGTAAAGGATAGTGGTAGACAAGCTAGATAACACCCTTCCTCACATGAAACTCATTTTAACTAATGATGATTTTACTTCTGAGAATATAGAATATTCAGTGACTAAAATGATAAGTTTTAGGCTATCTCCAGACTAAAACAAGTGTTAATGGATTGGTTTTTAAAACATAAAAGCTTTCATAGTTCTAAGAAAAAATTAGGCATTTAAAAGTTATTGATAAGATACATTTTAAATAAACCACTATTTAAAAAGTACATATTTATGTATTTTAAAGACATACATATGTAAAATATGGATATTTATTATTTATACACACACATTTGGCAAACAATTTATTTTCCACTGCTTCAAGAGGAAAGCCTACTTAATTAATGTGGTCACAGTGGTGGAGGTTAAGTCAACACTTTAAAATTTCAAATCGTTAAAATGAATTTCAGGCACTGACAGTGATTTTTTAAATTACACTGGCCAAATATATGAAACAAACAGTATAATAAAGAGGTGTAAAATGTACATTCTCTAATAACCAGCTTCGTGATTTTTAAGGACCAAATGAAACAAAGAAGGTAAGTGATACTTGCTCATTGGCCCGCCTGTGGTTCACAGAAGTGAGATGTAGGAAAGGTATCAGTATGCAAGTAGAGCAGGCCTCATCAATTTGCCATCTGCCATAGCGGAAGGATGGTAAAATGTTGCCATTGTGAGTGAGGTTCATTGAGTGGTAAAGTTATAATTAAAAGTCATGCATAGATTTAAAGTAAAAATTCCAAGAAAAAAACAGCTGCCGAAAGATGACAAGGATTCTATGTTCCTTTAAAAAGATGAAATGAGAAAATATATACAGATGAAATTATGCACATGCACACACAAGCATAGCTATAAATGTTTGTAAGTTAACCTCAGCATGGCCATTCTCTGTCATGAAATAAAAATAATTTAACAGTTTTATGGAATAAAGTCTAATATTTCCAGTCTAGGAGATTAAACACAGAGAAACAAAGATAATGATTGTTAATAGTATTGTTACAATAGTGCATTTAGCACTGAATAGATAAATTTAGAAATAAAACCACAGTGAAATAAAATAGATAATACATAAAGCAGATTTTCTTTCAAAAGTATAAATAACCGAAAATTATTTGGAATAGTTTTATTATGTCACTTTTGTTTTTAACGATTTAATATGCAATGAATATATATTTTCTATATGGTTTAATAGAAAACCTTTTTAAAGAAAACGTAAAGAGCTTGGATAAATCTACAATTCCTCAAACATGATCCGACTTCTGATGTTGTACAAAATCCCCATTTTATTCTTTATAAATTTAAAAGGCTTTCTGCAGCCAGTAGCAACGATTTTACTTATACATATTAACAACATTGCAAAAAATGAACTTAATAAAATAATTTTATTTATAAAAGCATCAAATTAATTAAACATTTAAGAAAATTTTAATAAAACAAGTACAAGGCTTATGCACTGAAAACTAAAAAAACATTATAAAAAATTTTCTGAAGAGATCTAAATAAATGAAACGAATCTCATGTTCCTGGATCAGGATATTTAATATTGTTAAAATGTCAATACTCCCCAGCAAAATACCCATAAAAAATTCTACTAAATTGTTTTCAAAACCTGAAAAACCTATCCTAAAATTCATGTGAATGTATATGGACCCCGAAGAGCCAAATCAAGCCTGAGAGAGAAGGGCAAAGTTGGAAGACTCATCCTTCCTAATTTCAAAACTAATCCACAATAATTAAGACAATGTGGTAGTGGCATAAGGAGGCAAATAGATCAGTGGAATGGAGTTGAGAAATTAACCCTCGCACTTATGGTCAATAGATTTTTCACAAGAGTTCTAAGACAGTTCAATGTGGAAATAGCCTTTTCAACAAATGATACTGGGAAACTGTATATCCAAAGGCAACAGAAGGAATTTGGAACATTTGCTTACACCATACATAAAAATAAACGCAAAGTGGAACACAGACATAAATGTAAGAGCTAATATTATAAACCTGTAAGCAAAAAATATATAGGCTGATTAGATACTACACCAAAGCACGAGTGACCAAAAAAAAAAAAAAATACTGGACTTTCTTAAAATTGAAAACGAAGTTCTTAAAAAGACCCATCAGTGAAATGAAAAGGTAACTGACAGAAAAGAGGAAATATTTGCAAATCATATATCTGATGAGACTGACTAGAGAATTGTACCTAAAACATATAAAGAACTCTTATAATTCAACAATTAAAAAACAAATATTCCAATTTAAAAGTGGGCAAAGGCTCTGAATAGATATCATTCCAAAGAAGATAGACAAATGTTCAACGAATACATGAAAAGACATCTATCACAATTAGACATCTGGGGGAGGCAAATCAAAACCATAAATTGATACCACTTTATGCCAGGGAAATTATGACCAAAAAAGTAAGTAATAAAAACTGTTAGCCATGATGTGGAGAAATTAGAACCCTCATTGTGCAACAGCTTAAAAAGTGTCTGGCGATTTTTCAAAAGATTAAACATAGTGTTACCATATGACCAATGAACTCTACACCAAGGTATATCTCAAAGAGAAATTTAACATATATTTACAGAAAAACTTGTACATAAAAACTGATAGCAGCATTATTCATAATAGCCAAAAAAGTGGATAAACATGCAAAAGTTCAACTATTAGATGAAAAAAAAAGTATTATATCTGTATAATGCAATATTATTTTCCAATAAAGATAATTTAAGGGCATACAATCTACACATGGATAAACCTTAGCAACATTTTTCTAAGTGAAAGAAACTGGTCATAAAAGGCCACATATTGAATTATTTCGCTAATATGAAATGTTCAAAAATCTATACTGACAGAAAGTAAATTAGTGGTTGCTAAGGGCTAAGATAAATAAGTTGGAATGGAGAGTGACAGCTAATGGATACAAGATTTATTTTTAGAGTGATAAAACTGTTATAAAATTGATTGTTATGATGGTTATACAGCTCTGCAAATACACTAAAAACCACTGAATTTTATAAACAGTGTGAAGTTTAAAACCATTCAGTTGTATAGTTTAAGTGATATTGTATGTGAGTTGCATGCAATTATACAGCATATGAATGATATCTCAATAACATATTAAAAATCATTTGAGAAAATTTAACCTTGAAAAGTTAAAAGTTTCATTTCAACATTTTGGCTTCTGAATTAAAGCCCACTGCAATTACAAAGTTGTAAAATTTTCAGTGTAATTTAAGATCAGTTATAATTTTTAAAATTTAACTTCATTATATTAACATTTGGGTATATGTCTTTTGATTATTAAATATTGAGAGTATTGTCCTTAGTTTGCTTTTTTTACCACATTAAAATAAAAAATTGTTTTATTTCCATGTATTTAGTTGAATAGATGTTATATATACTTGTGATTCTAAAGTAATAGTTATGTAGTTGCCATGACATTTTAGTTCTAATGAGCCTACAGAAGAGATATGCCAACAATTTATTACCCCAAGATTTGTTAACTGTAAAAGACTTTTGTAAATAACCATAAGTTTATATTCTAAGAAAGAAAAAACATGAACATGAAACCATGTTTGCCATTGATTGTTTTAAACTGATTTCAGGTATATTTAAAAAAATTTTAAAGTATAAGAAAATCTAGTTAACATTTAAATTTTTTTCTCCAATTTAATATTTTTAATAGTCATTACAATATGAACTTATATTTTTATTATACCTACATTCTTCAAAAATTTAAAGTCAGCAAGCCATTTCTAAAATAATCACAGTTTGGAGGAAATTTTAAAAAGTAAACAAATCTTCTATAAAACAAATTAAAATAAACTCAGGGATGATAAATCTTTGTAGAATAGGGTAGGATGAACTGGACTGGGCTGAGCTAGTCTAATGTAGAGTGAGATAGAGTGGAATAATATAGAAAAGTGTAAAGAGAATAAAGTATAATAGGATGTGAGGCACAAAGCTTTTAAAAGGAGTCTTCTAATTTGAATTTTTAAAAACTTCTTTCAAGCTAATATGGCTCCCCCAAAATTTCAGTATTACTTGTTATTAAGAAAACGTTTCTTCTATATAACATTGATAATAGTAATAATAATATCAACATATTTTAACATAAAATATAGTAACAATACCCCATTATTATGTTTTTTACATCAGATTTTCTAGTTGATATTCATATCATCTTTAGATAGTTACCATTTTTAGTCTCCATTTGACAGAAAAGCAAAATAAGACCTAGAAAAATTAAATTGTATGCCCATATTACACATCCGTAAGTGTTAGAATTGGGATTTTGAAACCAGGATATCCGAATCTAGACCTCATATTCCTTATCACTTTTCATTGCCTCGGTAAGCTTTTCTTTTCATATATAAGAAGAAATACCACCTTCTTTCCTCATATGTAGAAAGGAGTCTTACATTTCCCAAGTTTATAACAGGAAATATCTTAAAATTATACCTCTTCCAAATTCTCCTTTATCAACAATCATCAGAAAAATTTCATTAGCCTCCTTCATCATGTAAAGGAGTGCTTTCAAACACTTTCAATACAGATTCATAGAGGTTAATAAATATTCTAAAAGGAGTAATTAAGAAAGTGCTAGATAGAACCCAGTATTGTCCAGGTCAGAGTTCCTTGGGGAATAAAAAGACTGCTGAGGCTGATTGCTGATGGGTAGCATTCATATAAGCAAAGAATGATGGATGGTAGGGAGATCACAAAAGAATAAAATATGTCTAAACTACTCCTAAAATCCAGACTATTAACAAACAAACCAAAACAAGACACATCTAGATTTTCACAACACAGACTCAGTTCCTTCTTCCAATCATCCTCCCGGGTCAAACCACCAGGACTTCCTTCTCAAGTTAGAAACTTTACTGGGATATTGAAACTAGCCTTTCATAGTAGCATTTTAGAAGAAATCATACAAACCTTTGCAGAACCACAGATGCCTAAGTAGTTTTTTAGACTAATATTTATTAATTGATTCATTCAGCAACTATTTAATAAACCCATTAGTAGTTAAGTATAGTGACCCTGGAGCATTTTAGATTGACTGCCTATATAAATATGGATTCTCACGGAAGAGGCCAAAACATCAAATAGCCACAAAAACAAATGTAATACTACACATACATAGCAAGTGAAATGATCTAAACAAGTTTAATAAGAATCTCTAATTGTGAGAGTTTGACACACTCTAGGTGTTGAGGTTAAACTAATTTCCTTGAGGTAATAATGTTTGAACTGATATCAGAATTATGAGTAGGAGTTTATAAACTTCATGGAGGAAAAAAAAAATCTAGGAAGGAAGTGGCTCGTATAAGAATGGGCATAGACGATAGAATGATGGCTAACGTGGAGTGAGCAAGGAGAGATGCCGTGCCCTAAAGCTGAGCAGCTGTCCAGTGACGAGCCAAGGAAAAGGGTTTTCAGGAAGGACTGAAGGGTAAATTATCTACTTTTCATACTGTAAGTCTGACGTACACACACACAAACACACACGCCATTTTTATTTTTTTAAATTTTATTTTATTAGTGTCAAGTATACAGTACATTGGTTAGATATTTATATAGTTTACAAAAAGATTCCCCTAATTGTTCTCTCTCTCTCTTCCGGCTCTACACCCAGCCATTACATTACTGCTGACTGCATTCCCTATGCTGTGCTCCCCATTTCTGTGACCATCTATCAACTACTAATCTGTACTTCTTTAAACCTTCGCCCTATTTTCCTAGCCTCTCCAACCTCCTCCCCTCTAGCCATCACCAGAATATCTTCTATATTTGTTTGTTTTTGATTAATTTGTTCTTTTTGTTCCTTAGATTCTTCATATAAGTGAAATCATATGGTATTTATCTTTGATTTATTTCACTCAGCATAATAATCTCTAGGTCCATCTATGTCATTACAAATGGTAGGATTTCATTTTTCAATGACTGAGTAATATTCCATTGTACATAGGAACCATAACTTCTTTATCCAACTGTCTGTTGATGGGCATTTAGGTTGGTTCCATATCTTGGCTATCATAAATTATACAGCTATGAACATAGGAGTCTATAGATCTTTATAAATTATTGTTTGAATTTTCTTTGGATGAATACCCAGAAGTGCAATTGCTGGGTCAGAAGGTATATCCATTTTTACACACACCATTTCTGATAAATCTTTGTAGAGTTGGTAGTTTGGAGCCTTGGTTTGTGTGAAATAATTTACGGAAGGAATAAGGGGTCAGCAGAGGAGTACCTTTGAAGAACTCCAAAATTTGAAAGATTTATAAAGTAGTGTGAAATTTCAAAGGCAATGAAGAGGGAACAAATAGTAATGTAGAAGTAAAATAAATTGAGTGTAGTATCATGAATGCCAAGAAAAGATAATGCTTCAAACAAGTAAAGGAAGCAATATCCAATGCTGCTAAACACCTTATGAGCAGGACTGAAGTGTACCCACTGGACTCAAGAGCATGGTGGTCATCCGTGACTTTAGCAAGTTCAGGTTTATAGTCACATTAAACACAGTTGATGAGTGAATAGGAAAAATAAAGAACTTTTTTGAATATTTAAGGAAAGAAACTGCCGATAATATGGGTCTTGGTTTGGAAGTATAGTCTGTTTTCCTACAGAGTATGTTTCTTCAGTGCACAGTAACTCTTATACAATTGATACAAAATGGAATAATATATGTACAATATATGACTGGTGTTGATTCACATGTAATTTTCTTAGAACTTTACTATTTTTTAGTGATTAGAGGCAAGTTTTTTTTTTTTTTACAATTGAAGAGAATATCTTATAAATACATAACCCTTAAAAAATGAAAATCTCATAGAACTCCTTTGTTTTAAAATATAATTTTGATTTAGTAGCTTCAAGATCAGCTATAGTTTCACTAAATTAAGGCCTCTGTTCTGTCAGAGTGAATATGTCATTTTTCTGGTATGCGTGTCTAAGTTTAAGGTAATAGATCATTTTTTAAATTTTATATAAAACAGTCTTTATAAGAAATGAGTACATGCACTGACTATCTTTAGAGAAGCAATAACTCCAGGATTCAAGGCTGCAAAGACCATGGATTGAGATGCTGGATACAAATGCTAGTGAATATTTTAATTTCTGTTATTGTTCTGTTAACATAGCATTGTTTTGCTACTAAGTCTATAAGTACTGAATGGTTCAACACAAACCCTATTTTCCCTATCAGCTCTGATCTGATGTTTTTGGCATGTGATTTTATACAATATTTTTTAGGAATGCATTCTGACAGTATAATAGCTAACAATTATTTAATAATAGCTAACAATTGTTTAATAATTATCATGTGCCCATCATTGTTCTAAATAGTTTCTATACAACACATTACTTTTCATAGCAGTCATAGTAGGTACTATCATCACTCCCATTTTATAGATGAGGAAACTGAAGCACAAAATGTTATGTTTCTTTTTTTAAAGTTTTAAATACATATGATGATTTTTAAAGATTCATTGTAATTTCTATTTCTATGTTTTTGTTCAAGCTTTCTTCTCTACCTGTAATATTTCTTGCCTTCCACTATCTTTTAAGATTCCCAACATTCCTTTATCTTTTAAGGTTCAGTTTGAATGCCTAAAATGAATTCCTTTTCTGCTCCCCAACATTGATTAAGTAGTCACTAAATATTGACTACCAAAATTACCAAATAACATTCCATATATTTTGTGGAACTCATGGAATATACATACAAATAATAAAAATATAATTATAGATAGTAAATAACTTTAATCTCCTTGAGACTGATATATTGCTTTATTATTTTCTTATGTATTGCTTCTAAATGTGATATTTATGTGAAAACTTAAATCTTTTGATGACCCTAAGATAGCTTTTACAGGAACTGTAATTCTTATTTCAAGAGTGAAACAGGCCAAATGAGAGCTGGAGAAACAATCAAATGTTATAGCATTGAAAAAACTAATAGAGGCCATAGGAAGAGTGAACAATATGGTATATTGCTAAACTAAATACAATTTGGGAAATTGAAATAGTGAAATTAAAAACTACTGAGGCATAAAGAAGAAATTTTCACAGTCTTTCAGTCACAAAAACCCTACAATGTGATGCATTTCCATTATACCATGATCAAAGTGAAGACAAGCCAAAATGTTCAAGAAAGAATAATTATTTTTCTTAAAGAAAATAATGTAAGCTTTCAATTAAAAGTTAAAGTAATGTTTCTAAAATATTTTATTTCTAATAAAATATTTTATTTCGAATAAAATATTTCTAAAAATGATTTAAAATACAAAGCTTTTTCTTTATTCTTAGAAATGTTTGTATTCCTAAAACTCTTAAATAAATTTAGTAAGTTACTTCTGTCACATTGTGGAAGTGGTATGTGCAGTGGAAATAGCATTAGCCTCGCCATCCAGACATCTTGGTTTTGTGTTTTAATCTATGTCTTGACCCTTCCTGGACCTTGGGCACCAAGCTGTTGGTCTAATTTGCCCCCTTTTGTCAATTGAGGCTAGCTGTCCAAATGTCCCCTATAGGAGGATTAAGTGAGTATACCTTTGTATGTAAAAAAAAAAAAAAAAAAAAAAAAAAAAAAAAAAAGCATTCTACTGAGGTCAGGAATCGAGATCCTGACAATATTTTTATTGTGAAAGTCATCTTGTTATGTTGACTTAGTTTCTTGCCTCTGGTGAGTTGCTAGGTGAAAACCTGATAAGTCTTTCTTGTTAAATACAAGCAAACAAGATTCAAATGAATTGTGGCATTTTAGAGTCATTTTATTATTTACAATTGGGAAATAAAGAATGTTTTTAAAAACAGTATAAATTAAATTTAAAAAATATCTAATTTGATAAACATTCCTATAGACTTTTTATATCTTTTTTTTTTTCCTGCTTTTACTTTGATTAACATTTATTCGATGCTGAATTTACTCCCAAGCCATAAGTTTTTATTTCTTCAGTTTTTTTTCTGGGATATGTTTTTCTTCTGTGCAACCTCCTCTTCTGGGTTAGGAACAGTTTGCTGTTTTTCAGTAAAGATCATCTCAACATAGCAGGGAAAACTCATGTAGGGGTTCATCCACCTGTGAGCTCTGTAAATTCTGAGCTACATCTTGGTAGCTTTGTTCACCCTGATGTGCTCAATGACCAGAAAATCTACAACTAAACCTTAAGTTCAGCATTACTCTTTTCATTTTTAAGCCTTCGCAACAAAAATTCAGGACTCTTTTTGGGCCACTGACCCTGCATTCAGTTCCACTGTTTGGCCTACCAACTCCATCACTATAATGATGGAATGGCACATCTTGTTTCTGTAAAATGACATCCCGCTGATACTTAGTGGCTTTTCGGATATACATACCTTTGATGGACTGGGCAGTTTCACGAGTGTTCTTAAAGTGAACACAAACATTGGAACCTCTTGATATGCATGATTTTGTGGGGTTTTCTGGGTCACGTGAATAACAAACCATTTTCAGAGGTCTCCTCAGACTGCTTATGGGAAGAGCTAGATTTTTAAATCTTCAAAATTCTTTCTTGGTTTAAAAGTTACCTGGTGGATTTTATTTGACTGATAGAAATGCTAATTCATCTGGGTTTTTTAAATCTTTGTTGGCCACCTCTAGTTGGCTTGTTTCAATATACTCTTGCCTGTTTATGATAAAATATCTTGTGTATTTTTATAAAAGGATAATCATATTTATATAATCAATATTTTTTTCTTGAAAACATTTGCATACTTTCAGTATAAAAGGGAATTTATTTCTGAATTTGTGTTTTGAAAGTTCTTGGAGATATTTGCACAGCAGGGCTTTGGATTAAATTGAAACCTGAGGTAAAGAGCAATGTTAACATATATTAAAAATTACAATATTCAGAGCATACAGCATGGCACAATGGAAGGAATAAAGAACACCATGTGACCGAAATGTTGTGTTTAGTGGCTGTTGACATTAATGAACTTAAGCTTTATTTACTGTGCATTTTAAAATTTATTTTTTCTCATATTTTTTTGATGCTAAATTTTAATGCATTAGAATTTATGTCTTTGAACCTATATAAAGAAGCTATCTGTGTTCAGGTTACATTTTTTTTTTTCCAGTGGGGATTGAATACTGACCTAAAAAACTCTTTATTGTGATACCATAGACTCTTATTTTTATAAATAATCTTTACTTTGAAGTATTTATTGTAAAAATTAGAAGTAGATGTACTTTTTCTGAGATTTTAATTGTGTTTCCTAATTTATAATATTATTGCAGTGCTTTAAATACATAATGTCCTAAATTTTAGGCATCTAGGCTAATAAACTATAAGAAAAATTATAGAAATGATATGAATATATGACACCTTGTACTCAACATACTGTACTCAGTGACAGAATGGTGTGACATATGGAAATCTAAGTATAAAGCAGTATGAGTATAAATTTGAAATTAAATAAACAAGTAGTTCTGGGCAAGCAACTGAACTTGAAAAATCTGACTACAGATGTCACTCTAGAAACAAATCTGCCCCAAAGCTGTTGGAATCAGCAATAGGCAGCTCCAAGTGAATGTCTGTGCAGGTACATGAATATACATTTGAAATATGTGTCTATATGTATGAAGTACTTGAATAGTTCAAAATGAAACCCTACATGGCAAAACCAGTCTTCAATAGGGATTTTGGTTGGTGGTCACTTGATTGACTTGCATCATTAAAATAACTTCAGAAATCTGTGTTAAAGAAAAGCCGTGTATATTGAATTCGTTCTGTTGATTATATTTTTCTTATGCAAATTTGAGGAAGATCTACAAGTAATTCACGAACTCCACCCCCAAACGATCACTGTCCAAAAAGCAAAGTTTTATTAGACTAAGGAGATAAGGAAAGAACATGTGAAAAAATAGATTTGGCAGATAATCATTTATGGGAAGATTCAACTTTCATTCGGAATAAATACTAATTTTTCAGAAGAGGCAAAACAAACTTGTATGTAAACAATAAGTAAGTAGAATAATAATATATGAGTCTAGAGGAATAAAATGAGTTTCTATTATAAAGGATCTTAAGAACCATTTTCACATCATTTGGTACACAAATCTGAGCCATTGAAAATTACTGAATATAACTTTATTCTAATTAAGCAACATTACCTACTTTGGATTAAAGAAGAATGGGAGTAAAAGTAGAGTAGTCATCAAAGAAGTTATTAATGTAGGTTGTCAGATAAACAGAATTTTTATTAAGACAATTGCAACAGGAGTGGAACTAAGAGTTCTCCACAGAAAACATAGATGGAGGAAGAATCTAAAATGATCCTGAATATCTCTTTAATGCAAGAGGAAATGATTCACATTCCTTAGAAATAAGCTAAGATCTTCAGAACCGATACTTGAGTAATCCCGCATTAAATTAGACTTTGCTCATAGCACGAGCAACAGTACTAGGTGCGTCATCACCAGTACTAAGCAACCTTATTAGATTCTGGATTTCTGCCCTTGCTTCTCTGCCAAAAATCTGGACTCTGACACCTGCTGCCCTATCTTTTTGATGTCTACTGCCTATAAAGTCCTTGTTCTCGTTTGGGTCTTGGTATCCCCTGCTGGAAGGCACTGCCAGCTGGAACCCAACTGGACTGGGAAATACAACCAGCACTATTCTGGCTCAATACTATATGCTATACAGTATGTACTGTACCATGGGTTCCTCTCATCTCTTGAAACTAAATGGCGCCAGTGTATCTACTGTGTTTAATATCCCCTTGCCGGATATTTACTGACTGTCTTTCCATCAGACCTACCATGCTTTATATTGCTGTTTTCATAACCTTGGATATAACTGAGATATAAGGAATGAAGTGACAGAGGAGAGTAGAAGCAAAGGAGTTAAAAATTACTAAGATTCTATTTTTGGTCACTTGATGAAACAAATACTAGAAATTGGAGGTCAGAAGAAAGAGCTGGCTTTAGATAGTTTTATTTTTAAGAAGATTTATAATTTTAAAATAAAAGTTTAAAAACATTAAAATCCTGTGACTTGATTTGATAAAATTGCATATTATTCACTAAATTGATCAAAATAAAGATGTCTTTTTAGTCCCACTTCTTTTCAATTTAGTTATTCTGATTAAATGACTATTAATGAACCAGAAGCCCACATAGCATTTTAAATTCGAATTTGGATATTTATACCTTTTCTACCTTCTACTCTAGTAATTACATGGACCCTATAAGACTACTATTCCAATAATATCTGTCTTATAAATATTTAAATGATAAATAATTTAAAAATAATTGATGATTTTAAAAAGTAATCTAGCTCTTTTTGATATAAAAAATAATTGATCTACCAATTAGTGCCTTATATTTATATATGTAGGTGATTATTTTAATGAATTGCTTTTAGGGAAATCACAGTTCAAGATAGTTCAATTTGCTATGCTTTACAGAAATCCTCTCCTTGTAATGCAGAAGACGTAACTAATCCCTTTAAAACCTTCCAATACAAAAACAATAATTCAGTTTTCAGCGAAATAGATTTGAATGACTGGAGCAATACACAAATTATGCATAAATGTATAAAAGTTTTCAAAAAAAGATATTAAAATGTCTTTCTTTTATAATAGTAAGCCTAAATTGAACAAAGGCTGTAATCATTTCAACGAATACTCACAGCTGACCACAATAAAATATCCTAAATTCTGACATTTTCCTCTGACAAATATTTGTTAAAGTTATTCAGAATCTAGCTATAAAACAATAATTGGATTTATTCTGCTATATATTATTTCAGTTCTATTCCAACTTCATGTACTCCAAGACCATGTTTAAACAGCCTCAAATCCAGATAACTATTTTCTCCTAAAGCATAATGCCTGACAGAATAGTAATTTTGGACACAATTTTCTTGGCAGCATAAAACACACCAAAATGATCGTAATAGTTATATCATGCTCTCTGTCAATTGTTATTTTTGCAAATTTCAGACAAACTTTTGTGAAGATTTTATTTTAAACCGTGATTGAAAATTTACTCCACCTAAGTCCTCTATCTGAACATGTTGTCTAAAAGTACAACCAGCTAAAGAACCAACCCTTCCCGTCTCCATTTAATGATAATGACTAAATAATTTAAAAGGGTAATTTTAAGAACCATTTAAGAACAATACCAGAAGAGGTGAGCTACATGTTGACATACAGAGAAACATACAGAATGACAAATATATATTCATAATGGCTGCTCAAAGTCTGAGGTAACGATTAAAATGGCTTAGAAGACAAGTTTTATTATAACGAAAAGCTTAGTCTTATTAACCAGTGCTCAACCTCTCAAAAAATACTTTTGCTTTAATTCTGATAACTTTATTTAATCGATATTTAACATCTCCTATGCAATAGAAATAATTTACTTGTTTAAATTTCAAACATTTTCCCATGACATATAATCTAATAATTGAAAGACAGTGTGGTGTTGTGGTGGAAATGAGCTGTGATTTTTCAGTGGAGGAATAAACTACCTGAAGTTCTGAGAAATTCTCACAGATAAAGGAAACATTTGAAATGAATATAAAATACTTATTTGGAGAGACTGTGACATAGAAAGAGCTATCTCTTATTTTTTAAATAGATAAGGATAAAGAGGGTCAAATATATGGTAAAGGAAGAATTGACTTTGGGTCTTGAATACACAATGCAATTTACAGATGATGTATTATTGAATTGCACACTTGAGACCTATATCATTTATTAACCAATGTCACCCCAGTAAATTAATAAAAATAAATAAATAATCATAATCAGAATTAGATCAAAGTCTTAAAGGAAAGGAGGAATTTTTCCTGTCAGAGGAAATGTGAAAAAAAAAATGAAATTAGGAAAATTCTTTAAGAACTAAAGTCTGAAGATATAAAGCTTGCAAAATCTTATGCTGAATTTTAATCGCAAACAATTAATTTTCACCTGTGTATTAAAAGTTATTAAATCTACCTTTCTTTGAAGATAGTCACTCCAATAAACATGTGTTTTACTAATAAAAGCCATCACAAGGGATCAAAATCATTACTCTAAAATATTTTTCTACTTCAGACAAGACTTTTATGGCATTCTGCTTCCAAAAACACTGCCAACTGATCAAACCAAGATGAGGTATTATCTCGCCTTGGTTATCTGATACATGACCATGTGAAACACAACTTTCACATTACTGTTTAATCAGCACCCAAGTACCAAGCAATTCAGTGTGGAATTCTATAGAGGTAAAGTCAACTAGAACCAGAACAGAAATGGCACATTTGTTAGTGTCTGACATATGTACAACTTAAAAAAGTGTTTTTTGTTTGTTTTTATTTTATGTAGTCGAATCTAAAATATTATGTATCCTTACCTCAGGAGTCAACTTACTCAAACTTCATGTTGTTTTTATCTTTATAATTTATTGCAAAGATCCCAATATATCTACTATAAGTCTTTTAAGCAATTTTGACCAAAAGCAATACAATTCCCTTACCTGCATGATTCGGAGTTATTAGGCTACTGATAGAATGTTGTAATTCTATAGACCTACTCTTCATATGGCTACATGATTCTTTGATAAAATGTAATTTATACTGCTTCTTTAGTACATTCTATTTAGCAAGAGAAATGCAATTAAGTAAAACTTTGAAATTACTGGACAAATGTGACAGAGAAAAAAGAAAAAAATGCAAGTAAACGTGTGTGTCTGTGTGAGTTTATGGGGAAAAAATGCTCATGTAAATCCCTTTTCTTTACTTTCTCAAATCCATGTTTTTTAAATCTTCATTACATTTTACATATTTTCCAATTTCCACTCTATATGTTTAATTCTTAAATTTCCTTGCATTAAAAACTGCTTCTCACCTTTTCCCAACTTGTTTCTTGACATTTACATCTGGTCTAAGACAGAATAAGCAGATATGGTGATGGTACCTGCTAGAGTTGTTTTCCACAGGGCCATTGTAATTGTAAGCAACAGTAGATATGTGGAAAAATTGATTCCAAAGATGGAATTAGCTGAATTAGCAAACTTGAGTTGATAATTTCTCAACTAATAACATATCTAAAATTAGAACCCCAAATGAATTATTATGCTATGCCGCTCTGAATTCTTATAATAAAAATATGTCAGCCTATACAGTTCAATTACTATAATGTGGCTATCTATAGACTTGATTTTTTTTTCAAAAATTTTAGATTGATATTCAGAAGTGCCGTAAGTCAAAAGTTCTGTAGATGTTAATGCCATCTGGCCTTCTTGTCACCACATGAGATAACTGAGTCCAGTAGTAATTAACTGAATTGCAAAATGTCACAAAGCTTTTTCATGACATAACCTGGGTTGGAACATAGGTATTCCTATCATGAAACTCATGTTTTGTCACTACACCAGTAAATGCCAATTATGGCTACTCAACCTTTCTATGATAACCCATCAAATATTCAATGCAGCAAAACAAGTTTCAGACCATTTTGAATAATTATTTTAGAGTAACTTCTAAATTATGAAAAGAACTATAAAAGTATGAGAAAATAAAATAGGTTTTTTTTTTTAAAGCTGATAAATTTGTGGTAATTTATATAGCATCATTATTAATTATAATATGTTAACGGTAGTAGAGTAAAACCCATACAGTGAGGCTGATGTTTTGGGTTATCTGTTCAGCGCATATACTTCATTCTTCCTTTAAAAAAGAACTTTAATTTTATTCAGATGCCCACTTCTCTCTTATGCAGATGTGACAGGAGAGAAATCCCTACTACAACCTCTAGGAATGATACTTATTGGTGTTAAAGTAATTTCATTTCACTTCTAGTTACTATATCAGCAATATGCATGCTACTTGGTGGGGCTCAAGGAAATGCGCTCCTATAAAATATCCCTTCAAGTCATTAAGAATGATTTCCTCTCTTCCTCTTCTCAACATCATCAAGTTGCGTATGATATCTAGAAATTCTAATATTCTGAGGATGAGTTGAAGGACAATAATAGATGACAAGACAGATTAAAAAAATACTTGGATTTAATAATCATAATAATGAAACAACCAACTCTGTTTATTATTTTACTCTTGAACTTCTTATATAGTTAATAACTTTTGTTACTCTTTAAGCCATGTTGAATTCAGATTCCTATTACTTGAAGTCAAAGTATCTGAAAAATAATACATTAAAGTTGGCTATAAAAGTATTTTGCACTATGGCCCTGGATTCTCCAGCTACTAAATATGCGACTTTACTTCAAAAACAATTAACATTTTTAAAGCTTAGTTTTTCAAAGAATTATTTTGACAACCGACATAATATATAAAAGTGTATTTTGACATTACAAAATTGCACAAAATTGCACATGCTTAAGGGACTAGTAATGGTAATAAACCAAATAAGTAACATTTGATTTTATGGGCATTTGCATTTCTCAACAATCTGTCCCCACTCAATACACCTAACTTTATCTTTCATTATTGATTGAAAAAAAAAAAAAAAAGAAAGAAATCCCTCATAACCAAATCCAATCCAGTCATTGCATATAAGTACACCATTATATAAATTATTTGAATTATGTGGTTATCTTTGCATGGAACAATCTCAAATCACTATACCTATGTAGGTCATAACTGATTCAATTAATTATAACACTGTGAAGATACCTTTGGCTACCATGTTTCACCATAAGTGATTCCTTTCACAACTGAACAAATCTTATGAATAACACATTTGATCTTAATCATTTATTTTCTTATAACATTGTATCTTGTTGTTAAATTATTACATTCAGTATCTCAAGACATTTTAACAAATTGCCATCTGTTAATCTGTTGCTTTTTATTTTAATGGTGTAAAACTTTAAAATAGTGCATTTATTAGTGTTATTTGAATATTCACATTACAGATGCACTTTACATTTATGTCTGCTTATTTAAATCATAATTATTTTTGGAAACTTTCTTAACTTTATTACCTTTAAAATGTCTATAAAACCTAAATTTTTCTACTCCTGAATGACAATTCATTTTAAATATAAATATATATTTGTTTTGTCTCTACGAAACATTTTTTTCTATGCATTATGTAAACTAAGAAACATAGTTTACCCTCCGTTTTGTCCTTTCATATAAGCAATGCATTTTTGGTTGTATGATTCTGAGCTGTTGATTTTTATAATCTAGATATCCCCAAGTTTCCAGATGCAGAATAACTTAGAAATTTTATACAATTCAGTGAAGAAAGTATTTCTAAGATCTTCTCATAAAAATATGGGCATTTAAATATTTTATGTCAGAGCATAAGAAGGCACCCCTTTTATTTATGTCTTATCTACCTCCTTCCCTTCTCTCAAATGTCCTAAGTCTCAAGATTACTTTATTTCATCTTTATTTGTTCCTGCAAAAATGAAAAAACACTTTTACCCTGTTATATGTGTTATTTTTTTTCTCATTTTCCTCTTATCCACTAATGGAGTGACATGAAATGTGTTTTAACAGTTAATGAAATGAAAAAAAAAGCAAAATATTTTTTTAAAAAATCCTTACATGCACAGACATAGAGACAGACCTGCTAATATATAAATAATGGAAGTTAGGAAGAATAAGACTATGTATATGGTCAAATGACATTAATTCTGAAAAAAATGTTAAAAAAATAAAAATAATACAGAGACTCAGATAGATAATACTCAATTGAATTTAAAAAGTTGAAAGGTTACCAAAGCAGATGAGTTAAGTGGACTTTTGAGGATATTGAATTCTCAAATGGCAAAAGGCATGTGAATATGACCATACATCTACAGAACTATAGTGATATGTAAAATAATATGATCACTACGATATTGATTTTTAGTAATTCAGGTCTACTAATGGCCTATTTGTGCAAATTATTTGACTTGTATGAAAAATGTAGCATATTGTCATTTTCATTAACATCATTTTCTAGCTCAAAAGTAATAAATTTATCAAATTAGAAGAAACTGACAACTAGCAAATTTGAGGAAAACTTAATATTTTAATGGAAAGAAATATCTAATAATATTTATTTTATCACTATTCATTCTGTGGTTTGTTTTAAGTGGACAAAAACACATATGAGTAATAGCAAGAAAGAGGAAACTGTTTATAGATAACTGAGGAAGAATGTGTCAAATGCCTATTGAATTAGCCAGAACTTTCATGAGTAGAGATATTTGAGTTGCAAGGTGAAGGACAAATAGAAGGAAACATTTGGGAAGTAAGGTATTTCAGGTTTGTGAAAATATATGACACTTAGAAAATCATGAGCCCGTAGGTGGGACGGGAGTTTAGACTTCCTAGGACAGACAGATTGCAATTAGATTATGAAGAAGCTCGTTATGCCATGCTAAAATTGGAACTTCAAATTTTGCTAATTATTGTATTTTGTTTTCATTGTTAAATAAACGTAGACTGCTAAGTTATAAGGATTCATCTTTCAGAACACTAACTCTGGAAGCCTTAAGAAAAATAAAACTTGGGAGTAGAAGTGTTCTTAGTTGTAGAGATAGGTCAAATTCTCTGTGAATACTCAGGGAAAGATAGAAGTACACTAGAGTGCTTTAAACATGTTTTAATGTGACTTAGAGTATAAAACATGTTCCTACACACATACATATAAGACAAACATCTCATAAAGATTCTTCACCTTACTATATTTGAATGATCTGATATTTTTGCATCCCATTCTATTTTTATTTTTAGTAACTAGTGCAATTATGGCCCAATGAATCGATTTCACTGCCAATTAATGGGCTATAATTCACATTTTAAAAAATACTGTCAAAATGATGAAGAGATTCAGAATTTAAATATGATGGCAGGAAGAGATAATTTCTAAGTACAACTGACGTAATAGTAACTAACATTTATTGAGTACTCATTAGCTGCCAAGCTCATTTCGTAAATTATCTTATTCAATCTTACAAAATCCCCAGGAGACAGTTGAAACTTGTATTTAATTTTACAGATGAAGAACAAAGACAGAGAAAAATAAGTACTTTTGGAGAACTATAGGATGAAATGTTAGAGTAGAAATTCAAGATTGCCTCACTATGTGTTTTACAATTAAATTATATTGCTGCTAAAACCTAATTAAAATAAGCATGAGAGATAAGAAAGGAGTAGTATTAATCAGATAAAGATAAATTGTCTGAATATAGTATTTATAAAAATAGTATTTTGAGAATAATTAATATAATGTTGGATATATTTAAAGCCAATATTAAATAAACAGTTGTAAAGTCCAATAAGCAACTTGTGTAAATTTAGAGAATGTGTTAAATCTGAATTTCTCCTTAATAATGTAGGAGTAGAGCTAAGTATCTTTTTAGAACTCTAAATATAATATTTACTTAACAAAATCATACATACACACACACATACATTTTTAAAGAAGTACAAACATTATATTGAAAAGGTGAAGGGATGAAATATCTAGGTAAATAAATTATTTAAAATCAGTAGTTCCTGGTAGGCTTTTTAAAAATATTTTATATGAATTAGTTATAAGTGTTTTCAACTCTCAACAATCAATTCTGAGAACAAAAATTGCTAATTTATAAAATACATATGTGTGATAACACAAAAAAGTTAAGATATATTTCTTGGGAAGAAAGATTTTCAGTATCATTTTATTTTCTTTTTATACCAAAATTAGTTTATCTTCAGAGTCTCCTCCTACTTTCTACCACAAAAAAAAAAAAAAAGAAATAAAATGTGGTTTTTATTCAAAAAAAGAAAAGTGTGGTTGTTTCAATAAAATACTTTTAAGAAGACATTAACTTTAGCATAACAAAGTGCAATAATGTTTCCTGGAGTGACATGTTAGTTTATTAAATTACAACAGTAGTAATTTAGACTCAACACTCATTGAGAATCCTAATTATTATAAACAATCAACCATAATGAAAACAGGAAAGAATATCATTTATAATGGTGAATGATAATAGTAGATTAGGTTACACTCAACTCGTGCCAAGTCTTTTTAACATGTGTTAAACTGATGATGTAACTGGTAACGCCTTCAAGGCCCAACTTAAATCTTATCTTCCATAAAACATCTGAGTATTTCAGCTCATTGCTTTTTCCTACAAATTCCTACATGTTTTTACTTATAAAAGTAAAGTGAACTGTATGTCCTTTTTGTGTGCCCTGTAGTACTTAACACAGATATAATCATTGAATAAGTACTATCTACATTTTTAAAAACTACTTGCTTTATGATAATTACGCAATCTCATGTAATGTTTGTCCACTAGAAAACATTTTTTCAAGGTATTTGGGCATTTCCATGCAGGATGCTCATTTATTTCCCTTCTCTACTCAATTAAAAATAGACAGAATTATAATAAAATACTATTTAGTGTGTAAAATTAAATAATAATAGAAAGTAATTATAAATACAATATATCCACAAGCCAAATATATTCACTCAATTTCTTATGTAGGGTACCTATCTCTAGCAAACTATCAAAAAGTCTAAAATAACATTTAGACCATTGTATGGAGCAAAGTGGGGAAGTTGGTATCTTTGAAAGGTACTTATTCTACATTGATTCCATCTCTGCCCTATCACACGGAACTCTCCTGAGTGACAGTACTAATGCATCCACAAGAATTAACAATGTTTTTTCGTATGCAGGAACAGATCAACAACACCCCTTCCCCATCTTACAGATATTTTGCTGCTTTAGCAATTTTCCTTGAGTTACAATCAGCTCTTGCTTTTCTGTCTTCTTGCTCAGGAAACATTTTGCGTCTGAGGTTGTTTTACATACATAATCTCATCCAATATGTTTTAATATTATCATTTGATTTATCCAGTTTACATGTACCTGTTGTCTCAATTTCAGGTGGAGGGGGTCTATTTTTTATGGAAATATTCTCAATATGCTCCTCTCTAAAAGTAAATATGAATTATAAAACTGGTGTTTTAATTTGCTTTTGAATGATGATTGAATTATTTTGCTTTTACTTGGGTGTAGCTCCTCTTAAATTCAATCTTTATGACTATGTATTTTGGTTTGAGGTATAGATTGTCCTAAACATTAGCATAAACATAACTGAAAATACAAATAAGAAATTGCTTTTAAAGTCCAACGTAAATGTCTTCGGTTTTCTGTTCTTACTGATTATTCATCTGTTTCTTTTCCAAAAGAATACATAATTAAGAAATAATTATATATTTGACTTCACATCAAAAGTTAAAAGGAAAAGGTAATTAGACAAAAATAAAATATGCTTATGTTAAAAACATGTACGAGAAACTACCCTATAAGAAAGAGGTAGAAGTAATTCATGTAAAGGTTCAGTTAAGATTTTTGTAGACAGTTCACTGCAGCTACAGTTGACTTTAATTCCATTGAGCCCAAGGTTCTTAAATGTACTGAATTCCTTCTGACAATGAAGGTCCCCAAGACTGCCAACATCCTCAGCTACATTCAGGATTAATTTCAAGGGGATTGTCTTTACTGAAAGTGTCCTTTCTGGCACTGGTTGTATTAATCCCTCTGGGTTTTAAGGAAGGAAGTCACTTTCAATTCAACACTTACAGGTTACCAAAGAGGAAATCTCAAGATAATCAATTCGAACACTCAGAGCCCCTGTCCTGCTTACTGGGTTACCCCAAGGAAGGTTCAGGAAATTATGTAATTGACTGTGTATAGCTCAAAGGTTTCCTCCTGAGTAATTCTGTATTGGTTTAATGTTTTTATTCATTATATTTGCTTAAAACAGATTTGGGTAGAATTATATACACATGTTATATTTGCTATGCATATGAAAATACTATTTTTTCAATTTCAACTTAATAACTTCAAAATATAGGATTTGTGAAGTCTATTACCAAATATACTTTATTAAAATTTATTCTAGTATGGAGGTGGATATCAAAAGCAGAGACATATTAAAATGCATAGGTATTATTATTAATAGAACCATATTGGGCTTTCAAAAAATAGCATCTAGTAAGGCCCTCTAGGATTAGTTTCAGGCGCATAGCTATTTAACATATTTATTAACAATCTGGATAGAGTGCTGAGAAGCAGATGATTCGAAATTGAGAGGAAAAGCAAATACTGTGCTCGAAGATTTAAGATTCAATAAGATTTGGAGAGATTAATAGAATGGGCAGAGGGGTACTTAAGTCAGCTTTAGCACATGCATTAGTAAAAGGGGAAGCAAACATTTTAAATTGGAACTTTAAGCAGCTTTCTCTTTTGTGTAGGGGAGATTTGCAATCAGGTGTTTTCTCTGAACAACATTCAATATGTATATAATTAAATTATGTAATTATGCACATTGTTCTTTAAAATGCATGCATATACTAGTGCCAAAAAGAGGCACTAAGCATTCAGGATTAAAACAATGTGAGAATCATTGCCAAAGAACTACAGACAAAAGGCAAACTTTGTCATAAAGTGATAAAAAATTCAACAGTTGGATATACAACCAGAGACATAAACTTAAATCATAAAGCAGAATTAAACCACAGCCATGGCACTGTTCTCTTGTTCTTTATAAAGAACATGCTGACAGTCTGGAAAACAGAACATCCACGAAGAAGATAAGTTATAAAATAAATCATTATGAAAAACTTAAGAAGTAAAATGAGAGTGATGAGAACATAGAGATTATGATATATTTAGAAATAATAGTTATTAAGGAAAAATGCCTTAATCATTACACATAGTTTGGTAAAAACACTTATTTTGGTTAAAACAAATAAATTACAGTTGGAGTTGTTGAAGCATTTTAAAATCAACAAAATCCTAGATTGTACATTATAATAATGATTCATCGTTCTTGGTTTCAAGAAATGTTCATTGCAGTTCTGATAGATTATTTTCTTATTAATTTTCTGATATATTATCTTGATTTTTGTTAACTACTCCTTAGGTCATTCCAGTAAATTCATTGTAGAAGTTTTAAGTTTGAAATATTTTTTAAGAATCCCTCTTGATTTATTTCACTTGGATTTTTTCATGGTTTCATTTTCAAAGAGATTTGAGAAAGAGAGCAGGAAAGGCAGGGCTAGGATAAAAGGATAATTTATTTCAAAGTCATCAAAATATCAGCCTATATTATTTGCACATATAATATAAACAGTGAAAATAGAACAACTTTTTGTTGCTATCTAAGGACATTTATTGAAAGTAGTTAAAATTAGCTACATGTTAGAAATTGTTTAAGCATGCATTGAGAACATTCAGGGTTAATTAGGCATAGAAAATATTAGGGAGTGATTAGGAAGTTAATTCAAGGTATCAATTTTAAGAAAATGAAGAGAGATATAACTGCATTGAATATAAATTGGGATTTCTAGTTAATGGAAAAATTTGGTAGGTATGAACTTATTATTAAACTGTGATTACATAAAAAATGATATGACATTATTTTTCTAACCATATTTCCATGTTCTTTTTTTACCACCTGCAGAAAATTAAAGGAACTAAAACATGGTACTATAAATATTTGTTGATTTTAAAGTAACAGATATTTTAATTTAAAAGGACTACTATGATCAAAATATCCAATAACATTTAATTGTGTTGTTTAAGGAAATTTTTAAAAACGTGTGTGTGAGTGGAATACATTGGCATGCAGAAAATGAGAGACAAAAGATAGAATGGGATTAACACAAAACTAGGATGATTTCTGTGGCGTCACATGCATTCTCCAAGAATTATCTTAGGTAACAGTTACAATTTTTATGACTTACCTCGAAAGCTGTAATTTTTACTTATTTTGTCCAGAGTTTTCTAACATACCTTCACTCAGACTATGCAGTTATCTTTCCTTGAAACCTGATCCTTTATATTATTTTTCTGTCAGGATGTCTTGTTTTCTCCTCTTAAGACTAGTTTTACCTCCTTTTTCTGGTTGCTAGTTAGCATTAATGCACCAATGCATAATTAGTTTAAAAATATTCTTTAAGTTTATTCTGCCTGAGATATTACCCACCTATTAAATTTCAGAAAAATCTCATTATTAAGCACATAGGCCATGCTTCCTCTATGGTATCTGATAAAAATAAGATTATAATTCTAAAAATGCTCAAATGAAACAAAATGTTCTAGCCTCATTAAAATCTAACTCTGCCCCCCCCACCCCACCCCCCACACACACACCTGGAGATTAATTTAGTGACATTTTCTTATCTCATATTATCCGTGGTTACTAGTCAACAAAACAGGACTCTACTTTAATGTTGTTATTATTGCTTAAATGAAGAACAAACACTATTATGCATATCGTCTCGCATTCTGAGTGAAAATTACTTTTAAATAGAGATGTATATTTTATATACATATTTTTAATTTTGAAGCAGGCATTTTAAGAAAATTAAGGTCCTATATAATTATATTGCTTTGACAATGATACTGAGTTTCTCAAAATTCCAAATATATAAGATACGGAATGCTAATAAAAATATTGAATAGTTTTTTTGATATATTTGGTATATTTACGGTTGTCATTATGCCTCAAAATTAAATGTTAGAATGAGAAGACCAACACATATTAAATATAATGGAATTTGCAGAAATATAATAAGAAATGCTAATAAAAAATACCACAAAAAAAGGCAACAAGATTTGTGTTTTAGACACACATTCAGTGTTTTATAATTTTTTTATGAAAAAAAGACATTTGTGTTCATCTAAGTACATGTACTTTATTTGTAACTTTTTTCTAATAGGCAGTTTTGGAGATTGGAAAATTTATGCATTAGTTTATAAGTTTAACACAACTTTTAAAATACAGTACCTGGCATTTCTGATTCAGAGGCAAAATAATAATTTTACTTTGCTTAGCTTTACTAATTTTCATAAAACTATAAATAAAAATGTATAATTGAACCTAAGTCTTTACTCTTTCTTTTCCCATATAAAGGTGAGCTGACCAGTTTAGCAAAAAGTAATGGACTATGGCAAAGACATTACTCACCACAGATCCCATTTTTATAACTTCTGTTTCTGTATATTTGATAAAATTTTGATAACTTTGCTACATAAATTACTATTTTGTACTACATTATTTTTTCTCAGATACTGACATCTTTAGAGTTGATTTTTTAAATTATCATTTTATTTATGTTTAACATTATGTATGTTCAAATATATCACAGGCAATGAAATCCCATTATAATTTATATAATAGTACAAGTTTATTGACTATAGATATCTAATTATCATTGAGGCGCTATATCCAGTAGAAGTTGCATGTGCTATATTTCTCAAAAACTGCATAAATCTCAACAAATGTAGGTGAAGAGAGGGAAAACAAGACTTTTTTCCCCCTTTATAGTAAAAAACTTCCAATAAAAACTTATTCATCCACTTTTATTTCTGATTCTTGCAAAAGTTTAACAGTGTAGGACAATGTTTAAAGATATTTGATATGCAAAATTTACTCCACGAGACTTACTCCCCAAGGTCATGTGTCTTGCAGCTTTGCAAGATGCTGTTTTTGGCACATAGGAACCAGGGCACTGGTACCAGAGCCTCATTAGCTCCCTCCACAAAGAGATGAATGCCCTTTCAGAAGAATTAAATAAAAAGTCAGATAAAACTAGGGCAGAAATTGCTGCCATGGATACAAAGCTGGACTCAGTACTATAGTTGCATATCTGAACAAGTTGTACAAAACTGCAGGAAGAGCAGAGGGGAGAAAGAAGGAAGTTCTACTGCCAAAAGAAAAGTATTCCAAGGACATAGCAGTAGGCATGACCCTGGTTTAATTTAGCTCTTTCTCAGTCAAAGTCACCCTCACACCATTAGCATGAAGATGCTGGTAATGAAGGAAGCTGTGTTGGGGGAGTAGATCAGAATCATTTTTGAGACAATCGATAGTAATTCTTACAATATTTAAATAAGAACAAAAATCAATACATGGTAGAAATATTATTCAAGCTCCCATGCAGCTAAAAGAATGGGAATGACAAAACTGATAAAAATTAAATTCAAACTGTCAGATTTAAAAGATGAAGATAAAAGAGTAAAGGTTTTGCCAGCAAAAGGAGAGAGATAAATTCAAGTAATATATTGTCCTCCTTTAACGCAAGCCCTTCTCAAACAAGAAAAGAGGACAATCTATGCTTACAAAACAAAATCAAACTAGTAAAAAAAAAATCTTTGAATAAAGTGAAATAAATTGCATAACTTTATTATAAAACTTGATGTGTAAGAACTTTTCAGTATAAAACATAACAGTTTTCAAGTTCTGAATAAATTTTTAAAATGACTGAAATGTAATGTAAAAAGGTAGAATAAATTGAATAAAAATACAGAAATAAAAAGTACTATAACTACTATAATGGAAGTTGCATATTGTTTAAATTCATTATTTCATTTATTGAAGTAGCTATTGCATGTATTTGGTTTAGCTATTATGAGATCATTTTTTATAACATCTGGACTGTCACGTATATTCCCCCCAAAACACTAATTCATCAAGAAAATATGCTTGACAGAACTTTAGGAAACTACAGAATGGAAATAAGAAAGGACTATAAGGTGGGTGATTATAGTTAGATGAAATGCTGCTTTAAGCCATAGGGCCGCAGGGAATTCTAGAGAGAATCTCATATATTTTAAATAATGTTTCAGGGAGGCCTATATTTAAAACCGATGATTGAGCTGTGTTTTGATAGATAAATATGTGTTTACCAGGCAGCCAATGGTGGAATGGCATTCCAGAAGATATGTGTTAGCAAATCTTTGAGGTGTGAACAGCATAATGAGTTCAAGAAACTACAAGCGGTATTTCACACCTGGAATATAAATTGAGGCAGCTTTAGTATTAATATGAAGATTTTAATTCACCTATAATTGTAATCATCTCCACTTTCTGAGCCATACCAAATAAATACAAAATCTAAGGAAACATCCTTACTGTGCAAGATCACAAATCCTTTATCACATCTGTCCAATCCATTTACAGTTCTTCACCCTCTAATTAAATAAAACTTTTAGATCTGTGCTGTTCAACATGACAGCTACTAACCACATGTGGCTATTTTAATTCAAATAGAATTAAATTAAAGATTCAGTACCTAAGTTGCACTAGCCACAAGTGCTCGATAGATCAATAGCTACACATACTAGTGTAGCTGCCGTATTGGATAGTTCAGATATGGAGCATTTCTATCATCTCAGAACTTTGTTGGACAATACATCTCTAGAGCACCACTGTTGGAGAGAACAGAGGTAGATGGAGTGAGAAGTAAAGCTAGAAATCTATTCACAAGGGAGATAATGAACGACCCTTCGTGACACACTCAGGCTTTGAAACATTGTCCTCTGGACCATAAGAACACCAAAAATGTTAAAATAAGGAAGCATAGTGAAAAAGTTTGTCTATGAGAAAACTAAAAATGAAGCTGTAATTTATTGAACTTCTATATGTGTTAGCCATTGTGCTAGCCTTGGGACCTAGTCTTTGGCCAACTTATTCTGTGTGATGCTGGCCTTCAAAAATACGTTCAGGCCCATGATAGGGACATACTCTCCTATACCTGTGACATGAAATTTCTCAATTTCTCATCAACAATTTATTCTGTCATCAGAAAAAGAGTGCTTCTGTTGGAAAGATTATCTAAGCTGCCACTGAATTACCTTAAGTGTGTGCCTTTGTTCTGTTATAGGGCATTCTCCATCTACAGCATTCCTCACACTTCATTGTGTTTCTATCCCCTTGCTTTTCACCCTGAGAATGTATTACACATGAGAGCATGAAACATATTCAGACTGTTTAACAGTTGTATGGCATTCTATAATGACTGATACAAAAGAATTATGTTTCTAAATATGAATTATATTTAGTCCCAGTAAATGGTCACAGGTAGATATTATTTTCTCTCTTTTTGTATATTAGGAATCTAAATCTTAAAGAGGTTCAGTAATTTATTTAGGTTCAGTTAGCTAACAGGTTGGAGACTGAAATTTCAAACTACATAGGTCATATTTAACTCTAGTTACATCGTGAAGACTAGATTAGACTATGAGTAAAAATAGTCTTTGGAAAGCTGGAAACAATCAATGTATAGTGATTAGAATCTGACTAAGGTGGTAATATAGAAATAAAGAAGATGGAAGGGTCATAGGAGCATTAAAAAGATAATTTCAACAGAACTTGCTTCATCATTGAGATAAAGAGCTAATAATAGCAGGAAGGGAGAAGTCAAGTATTCTAGAATTCTAGTTACTCAAAAATATATTTCATGAGTATAGTGATTATAGGACAACAAAATATTTGGAGGAAAATTATTGGTATTTGGTATTTAAGGAATTTTTGATACATTTAGATGGAAAAACTTAGTAACAAGAGAGAAAGAAAGGAAAGAAAAAGAGAGAAGGAGAGTTCAGCACATTTTTTAATGAGAAAATACTTAGAAAGCTTTGCGATATAAGCTCATTTTTGACCAAAATAAGTTAGTGATATCTCCTACAGAGAGAGAATATCAAAAAGGTGAGAAAAAGAATGAGAAAAGTGAACAAATGATAAAAAATACCTAAGTATAAATTCCCTTTTGTAAGAGTACATACTTTTAGCTACATCTAAAAATGTTACATTTTTATTCTTTTAAATTTATATTTAATTTTTATATGCTATATTTAACAAATACTTTGTGCATTATTACCTGACTAATTTAAAACATTTATACAAGTAAGAATTAAGAATAAAATGAAATTAAAAAGAAAAGAGAAGTACGTTTTTAAAAATATAATTTCAACACAATAAATATTTTATTTATTTTTTTGTTTCATTCGATTTTCTTAGAGGAACAAAAAGGCAAATTAGTCCAATAATAATACACAAAAAAATCCAAAATTTTTTTTCTATTTCTCTTATGCTTGGCTTTCTTCACCTCTTTGATGTCACTCTACTTATAATTAGAGAAGAACACAGCTTTTTTCACTATCTTTCATTGCTACCACCCACATTTCTAAAAAAAAAATATATATATATATATACTTTTATTTAGAAGCTCATAAATTCATAATACTTAAGACTTTCCCAAGGCAGCCATCACCTAAAGATCCCTCCATTTCTCCAAGTTTGAGGAGTACCCAAAGGGGAGAGAATACATAGATCCAGATGTAAAATGGACAGGGACATAGACATTGATATCTTCTGTCTGGGAGTGCTCTCTCTGCAAGTTCAAGGATGCTTCTTACCTCTGTCTTAGGCCTCTTTGGTTCTTCAATTTGGAGTTAAAAAAAATGTGTACTAAGCAAGACAGAGAATGTAAATTTGAGGTTGTTTCATGTAATGTAGGTCACATTAGATTTTTAGATCTATTTATTTTTGTCCTCCGAGGAAAAGGACATTAAAAACTATTATAAAAGTTATTTAACTGTCATTTATTACATTACTTTATCATGTTACATTGTTTTTATCTGTTAAAAATATGCTAAATTGATTTTATAGAAAAATTTTATAGAAGCTAAATTGTTTTTTATAGAGAAAATATGATTAAAAACCTTAATAAATCTATACCACAGCTATCTATTTATTATTATTTTGACAATGAAGTTTTTTTTTTTTATCTGATGCAGGAAAGCTTTGACACTAGAAAACCTGCAGAGACCAAATATTTTAAGAACAGCAACTTGTCACTTTGAATTTGATATTATGTGGAACAATATCTCAAGTTCCTACTGATGAACAATAAATTGCTAGCAACATATTTCTTAGATTGCTAAAATAGAAAGATAGGAAGACATTGTTTTTAGCTTTTATATTAATGGTTGAAGGTGAGAGAACTGTGAAAAAATTACTCCTTATATTATTATTTTATTATTACATAGAAACACAATGTTAAAATTTATGATGTAGTTTCTTTTTCTTCTGAACAGAAATCTCATTAAAAAATAATATTTATATAACATTGTCTAACCAAAACTGCTTGTGGTCATTTTGACTCATACCTGCAAAAGAGAACTCATTTATTCATTTAAGTGTTTATTTAATGACTATCTTTTGAGTACCTACTACATCCCAGGACCTGTAATAAAAATGAAAATATAGTGTATTTTGTCACCTATTAAATCTGTGATATCTTGAAGCTCATAAGTTAATGGTAGAGATAAACAGAAAACAAAAAATTATGCAATTACATGTAGCATTGAATACTGAAGTAGACATTATAAAAAACAAGAAGAATGAGTCAAATGTGATTGATTTATTAAATGTCTGTTCATGGAAGCAATAAGTAACTGAAACCTGTAAGAGAGATAGGAATTAGCTAAGAAATGTTGGCAGGGTGCTTATTTTCTGATCGAGTCACAGGACATTATAATCATGCTTAAAAGCAATAGAATATTGTTTGGGGATGAAGAGAGTTCACTAAAGAATATTGAGTATTTGGAGGACTTGATATTGTGTATTTTTAAAAGATTATTCTAAGTACAGTACTCTAGAAGAATGGTTTAGCATGGTATCTAGGGTGGGGAGGAGTAGAGAAAGGAATTATTTCAGAGATCATTGAAATAACCCAAACAATACATACAATTTATCACCCTAAAACCAAATAATCCAATTAATAAATGTGCAGAGGCTTGAATAAACTTTTCTCCAGAGAGGACATACAGATGACCAACAGACATGAAAAGATGCTCAACATCACTAATCATCAGGGAAATGCATATTAAAATCACAATGAGAATCCAACTCACACTTGTTAGAATAGATATCATCAATAGATCAACAAATAAGTTTTGGCAAGGATATGGAGAAGAGAGGAGAACACTTATATACTATTGATAGAATTATAAATTAGTGCAGCCACTATGGAAAACAATATAGTGATATCTCAAAAAAATAAAAATAGAGCTGCCATGCAATCCAGCAATTCCACTTCCAGATATTTATCTGAAGAAAACAAAAATAGTAATTCAAAAAGATATATGCACCCCCATGTTTATTACTAGTAATAACCAAGATATGGAAGCAACCTAAATGTCCATCAATAGATGAATGGATAAAAAATGTGATACACACACATACACATACACAATGAAATATTATTCATCAATAAAAAATAATAAAATCATACCATTTGAAATTACATGGGTGGACCTATTGGCTATTATGCTAAGTGAAATAAGTCAGATAAAGACAGACAAATATCACATTATTTCATTTATATATATAATATAAGCTTTTTAAAAAGTGAATAAACAAAACAACAGAAAAAATAAAAAAAACATAGATGTAGAGAACAAGTTGATGGTTGCCAAAGGGGAGGAGAGTAGGGTAAAACGAGGAGATGAGTCTGAACCCAGGTCTGTTTTCAAAGCTGGGACCATGGCTACACCAGTCCTTCCCATGGTGCTGTAGAGAGGTATGTGTTGGCATCACTGTGTAGAGATATGGTAGTATATGGAGAAGCAGGGTGAGCAGTCAGCTGCCCAAAGCAGTCAGCTGCCCAAAGCAGTCAGCTGCCCAAAGGATGATTTAGATAGGTGTTATTCAAGGGCGGGGCACAGGTATAAGGGGACTCCTGGAAGTAACATCACTTCTTTGACAATAGACCCCAATAAAATTAGGAATCCCTGTAACCAGACACTCACTCACTCAAATTCTAGTGACAAGCCTGTAGCCAGCTCATTTGAAGGGACACACTCAAGAGTAAGAAATATTGTCTTACTATATCCCTATTTATTGGGGCTCTTGCTCCAGAAAAACTCACAGCAAAAGCTCTTCCAGCCACCGCAGACATTGGCTCAATCCTCATCCCGAATATATTTGGACATTTTCCAGGAGATCCTTTAAGAGCTCCACATGAGAGGACAGACAGGAGCTGACTGATGTTCATCTTCTCCATCTTCCTGCAGGACGGGAAAGCATCTCACACCACCAGCAGAGTCCAGTGCTGGCTCAGGGGTGAAAATGCATCAGTTGTGAACAGAAATGAGACCTGCATGGTGTGGACTGCACAGGCAGGTAGGCTAGATAAGCTGGTGGAACATCTGGTGCCCACCTCCTAGACAGCAATCCCATCTTTGTCCCCACATTTCTGTATACTTACACAGCTTTTACCACCACCCAACAGTTCCTGGACCTTCTGTTTCAAAGGTATGAATGGATCCTCCCTTATTCTGATGAAGACAGTGAACCTCTGGACCAGTTTGAAAGACTATCTCATTCATCCAGATGACCTGGCCACACCAGTACTCTGAGGATGTTTTCCAGGCCTGGAATTTTACCTGCCAGAAAATGTTGTTGTTCTACATAGAACTCAACAGTCCAGGGTCAGGCTTGGAGTGCCAGGTCCATCTTTTCCTTTCATAGCTAGAGCACCTTGAGACTGAGGCCCCAGCTCCAGAGCTTGCTTTAGAACCACCTTAAGAGTTAGCACCAGCTCCAGTTCTACTTCTGGCAAAAGCATCAGAGCCATGCAAGCTGTAGACACAACTCTCTTTCAAACGCAAGAGCCAGAACAAACATCATCACCAGCTCCAGAGCCAGAGTTAGAGAAGGCTCAAGCCACAGCTTTTGTTAAAGCTCAAGATGTAGAATGAGGACATATGCCACCTACAATTCCAGACCCAGAGCATGCTCAGCAACTGCTCGCATTCAAGCTTAAGAGCCAGAACAAGCACCTATATTATCTTCAGTTTCAGAGCAGCAGCAGGCTCAAACCACTACTCTCGTTCAAAAACAAGACAGAACAAGCACCTACACTACATCCAGCTTAAGAGCGGCAACAAGCTAAAGCCACAATTCTCATTCAAACTCAAGAGTTAGATCAAGAACCTCCACCATGTGTGGCTTCAATACAAGAAAAGGCACAAGCCATAGCTCTCATTCAAGCTTAAGAGATAGAATAAGCAAGTACACCAACTCCAATTCCAGAGTCAGAGCTATAGCTCTATTCAAGAACTAGAACAAGTAACCTGTGTAGGCTTCAATTCCAGATCCAGAGAAGGTTCAAGCTGTGGCTCTCACCCAATCTTCAGAGCTGAAATCAGTATGGAAACCTGTTCTAGCCCTTGCTGCACAGCTCCAGCCAGTTCCTTCAACAGCCTCAGTTGCAGAGCTTAAGTCAACCCCAGCAAGAGCACTACCACCAGCTCTTGAGCTCCTTAGCACTTTGGCACCAGCTCTACCTTCAGAGTGTAATCCCATTCTGGCTCTAGATCTAGATCTAGAGATAACAACGGACCCAGTTCTCACAGCAACCCTGGAGCTAGAGTCAGTTCCTTCCCCAATACCAAGAGCGGGCACTAGGTCAGCAACTTTTCCAGCTCCTGCAATGCCTTCAGTGCCAGATCATTAATTAGCTGCAACTGGTTTGAGCTGCAGCGCCAGAGACTTCTTTCCACCCCCTATAGTCGCATTTTTTGTTATATGTTCATTTTTTTCTTATATGTTCTCAGTGGTTTATTTTGTCATATAAACTTAAATTAAAATTTAACTCTTTGATCATTAAAAAAGGGAGAGAAATAACCCAAACAATAAAAGATTATGGAAGTAGAGATGGTAACAAATATAGGAATCTAATTTATATACTGTTTTGTTTTCATGGTGAGCAAAATTTGACAATGAGAATGTAGGAAGATTAAATTGTCAACACTGGTTTCCAGTTTTCAGAATTGAGAAATTAACTAGTTGAATAGTAACATTCTTAACTAAGATGAAGTATGTAAGAAATATATTTCTTTCGTTCAGTCAAGTTCAAGGTACTTTTGACCACAATTGAGACATTAGCAAGATACCAAGTGGGAATACTCAGTGAGCATTTAGATGTATAAGTCTAGAGGTCAAAGAAAGTGCCTGAGCTCTTGAGTACATATTTTTAAGGCATGTGGATGGCTTTTGAGGTCATGGAAATTAAATTAATAAGATTAAAAATATAAAATTATAAATGAAGAGAGCACAGAGAAACACATCTCGATAAATTTCAAAATTGAAAACACCCAAAAAGGAAGTAGACTTAACAAAGACATGTAAGATAACAGAGAAATATGAAGAACAGAAAATGGAATCGTAGATAGAAGTTCTCTAAGTTGTTCCCAGAAAGAGAGAGGGTCAAATATGTGAAACATCATTGAGAGATAGGGATGATCATATGAATATCATCCTTTTATTTGAGAATACATATATCATGGTTACAATTAACGAGTTTGTTTAGTTGTAGAGTTGAGGCTTTAAATAAAATTGTGGATACTTTCAAGAACATGCAAGATATATAGTATTATCTCCATTTTGCAGTTGAGAATACTGAAGCAAATGGTTACTTGTTTATTGTCAATAATCAATATTTGGTTAAAATAGCATTTGAAGTCAAGTTATTAGAAAAGTCCAGAGTCATAATCATTTCTCTACCTTGCCAGATTCTGTGTCATTATTTATACTTAATTTAGACCTTCAGTTTAGACCTCTGTCTAGGTGACTAAAAATACCGTTCTGATTCCTTTGAGCCTTTGCACGTTCCGTTTCTTTTTAAGATTGTATCCTCTCTTCTCTTTCTTGAGTATTATTAAATATTCAACAAAAGCACCCTCTCTTGAAATTGCTTACTGTAACTGTGACTTTGTCCTCTTCTGTGATTAAAGTGTACCTCCTTCCTTTTCCCATCACACAGCACCACATAGATCCTTCTGTGATTATAGATTGCCTTCCCTACCAGCATATATATATATCTTCTTGTGGTCAGAAACTGTATTTTATTTATATCATATATTTACTATCCTTAGCCCTACCTGACATAAAGTGGAATCAATAAGTGAATGTGTGAATGATGCCCTCAAAATTTGCTTTTAGAATTTTTAGGGTTCATTCAATTCCTTGTCTGCCTTCTCTATATTCATTTGCATATCCTCATTTCAAGCAGAAACTATTAGAAGTTGATATAACCTGGTTTTCTTCCTGTGATTTAAAGTATTAGGAGAAGGAAAACACTTAGAAGACAAAATTGAACATGAAAAATACATGTGGCATTATATTGACATTATTATTAAATTAATATTCCAAGTGTAATTTTGAGAATATAGTGATTTTTATGGTCCTATTCACCTGTTTTATGGTGAGAAATACGAGAGAAGGAAAATAAGGTGGTTTTCTCTGTTTACCAGAAGATACATTTCTTTATTTTTTCTTTCTTTCTTTCATTTTCTTTCTTTTTTGAAGGGAGGGGAGTTTTACTATTTAAATGAACCAACATTGCAAGCAAGAAAGAAAATGATAAATAAAAGTGTATCACCTTTATGATTTTAAGTTTTCTATATACATAATATTTATTAAAATTTGTTTTTACTACGTGGTTTATACAGACTTATATTGGTAATTTAATAATGTCCTTTTTCATCCCTTCCCCACTGTACCCATCCCTTGGAATGTTATTAGTTCTTTTGGATTCATTTAAAAATATGAATCCCTTCTCAGTGCCTTTACTCTGCTCTCACCGTCTCTCTCACTCTCTGCCTCTGAGAAAAGACTACACTCTGGAGTGTTACCCCTTTTCTAGTAAACTTTCCTTTTGATTCCAAAAATCAAGAACAACAACAAAAAATATTAATCTAAAAAATTGCTAAATTCGGATAAACAAGTGGTTAGTTTAGTTTAACAGTTGGCTTCTCTCATTTATTGTTTTACACAATGTATTTATTTATTTATTGTCACATGGGATCTTTCAGTTTTATGTATGTCCATATTTTGCCTCACTATCAAAAAGAGCTATATCTTTTGGGAAAATATGATTTATTTAGTTTTTAAATATATCAACATATGTAATCTTGAAGTCTATATTAAGGATGACACACAGTTCTGAAAATTTATGTTCAGGAATTTATATGCCATATAAAAAAAATATATCTAATATGTATTGGGTCGGGATATCTGAGTTTTGGTCCCAGTTCTAAAGCCAACATGCTAATGCCTTCAGGATAAATCATATGATTTTCATAAAATTCATTTTCTTTTATAATGATGAAATTTTTTTTAAATAATATCTTCAAAACTCTTGCAGCTCTAAAATAGCACCATTGTATGTAGTAGAGAGGAAGTTGCCTTGAATGTGGCCACTACAATTCTCATATTGCAGAATAAGGAATTTCATTGGGTTGCTATTTTATAGTGGTGTATTTTTTCTTACCTAAATGCATATTTAAGGTTTCCAATTAAAGATAACATAATGTTAATTAATCTGAGCTTGGGCAAGTAAAATCAGGTTTAGTTAATGACTTCTATTTTAATGTTTTTCTTTTCTGTCAAGTGTTAAGCATATGATGAATGACCTCTTTTGCACCCAAGTTACATCCACAAGGCAGTGAGAAAAGTTATTTTCCTTTAGATATATTTTAATGCACCATATATTGTATGTCCGTACCCAGGCATCTATACCTCTTATAGTAAAAATCAAGTGACTTAAATGCCCAGTTCTGTAGACATACTGCCAAAAGCATGAAGGTGAAATTGTAAATGTCAAAGTTACTCAGAAAGAATTCATTTTTGTCTTAGAATGGATAATAAATTTTTAAGTCAATTATAGTCTGACCTCTGTCATAGTACAGAATAGGATGTTGGGGTCCTCTAGGGCTTAGGTCTGCCTGTGGCACTTTGCAGGTAGTCTGTATATTTCTTAATTCTAATAAGGTAAAATCAGATAATTATGAAGCAAAGAAGCATAAATAACCACTAGGAAAAATTTAAAAAGTAGGCATGGAAAAATAGATGGAGTTAAGTCTGACTGGAAGAATTAAGTTTATTTGGATATCGTAGAAGCTGTGTGGTGTGTGTGTGTGTGTGTGTGTGTGTGTGCGTGCGCGCAAAATTTTTGAGGCTCATGCTGGAGGCATGACCATAACCCAGGAACATATTATTATTCTTACATGAGAAGTATGCCTAGAACCTGATATAAATTCTATGAAAAATAAGATTATTCAAGGAAAGAAAATTATACCCCTTTCACTTTACTGCATAATTAGACTTCTTCTAAAGGACATAGAACAGAATTTAAGAAGGAATGAAACTAGCACATCATGACATATATATTTATTTATTTGTCGGTCTATTAATTATTTAATTATTTTAGTAATTTATACTGTGATTCCTATAATACTAATTGTTATAGAAAACAAGTTTGGTCATGTGAACTGCTGATTACCATATGTGTTGCTAGCTAGAAAACAATCATTTCTCTGTAAATAAATGGGCTAAAAGAGGCTAAGAAATTTGAGTGATATAAAACCTTAACTTAATTGAACACACATATGAGACACTCTGTTCTCTTCTAGAAGATGCAGAATTTTTTTACTCTTGATTTATCTGGAGATTCCTTCCCTCCAGCCATGAAAGTAATTTTAAACAACTACATTTAAGCTTAATTTTTCTTTCTGAGTAGAGAAAGATGAAACATATAAAAACAATATTTAACCACTTACAATTACAATTACATAAATGTTATTGTAGTAAAAATGAGAAGAAAAACCTTTTCGATTATTATAATCCCAATAGACATAAACAAAACTGTTAAGTGCTAGTATATGTCTTCAAGATGTAAATAAATACAGGTATAATATCATATACAGGTATATTTATACCATTAGTATGAAGCTGTGATCATGTAATACCTACTATTTACTATTTGCGTTTTTCGCTCACTAATTGTTTTTAAACACCTTGTGTGTAGATTATTTTACTTGTCAATTTGACCTAGAGGAAGAGTGCTGGACTAAAGGTTATTTCTGGGTATGTAGGTGGGACTATTTCCAGATGAGATTAGCATTTAAATAGGTACTCAGTAAAGTGTTTTGCCCTCCCCATTGTTAGTAGAGATCTTCCAAACCATTTAGGGCCTGCATAGAACAAAAAGGCAGAAGAAAGAGAAATTGAGGCCTTTGACTCCTTGCTTCTCTGCTTGAGCTATCTTCTCTTGCCCTTGGGCTGAGATTTACACCTTTGGCTCCTTTGTTTCTCAGGTCTTTGGTTTGGGAAGTATACCACCCATTTTCCCACCTTTCCAGTTACAGATGGGGATCATGGGACTTCTCAGCCTCCATTGTCAAGTGAATCATGTGAGTCAATTCCTCATAGTAAATTTTTTTCTTTCCCTCTCTACCATCCTCCCTCCCTCTCTCTCCTACTGGTTTTGTTCTCTAGAGAACCATAACTAATTACAATGTGAAATATTTGCTTTCATAGAATTATTTTTAAAACTTCACAATTTTATTGTATATGTTCTATTTGTGTGTGAATATCCTCACAGTTAATTTTTTGCAAATGGCAAATGTTTATAATAACTTACTTATTTACGATAAATTCCTAACAGTGGATTTTCTGGTACATATTGTCATATTATCCTCCATGATTGCAATAGCATTGTAAAAGAAAATTTATTGAGTTTTACACAAATCCTGTTTCTAAGTTTCAGTTCTAAGATTCAGTATTATTATAGTGCAATATGATTCTCTTTGTTTGGATTTTTTTATTATCTTTCTGTCGAGATAGAAATTATTCCAGAGCTCACCATGAGGCTTGAAAAAACAATTCCTTGGTTCGACTTTGCCATGAACTTTGAATATCCAAAATGTGGGTTTCTCATGCTCTTCTCTGATGATATTTTGAGTTATTTTTTTATTTCTTACTGCTTATTTGTGTGTTTAGGCTCCCACTCACTCCAGTTTTACCAGTCTAAAGTCTGTGTGTCCGGCATTTTGAAACTCATACTGTTAGAGTGTGGAATAAGTAAAAGTTTATTGATTAAGAAGCTACCAACAGAGAAAATGGGAGACTTAATCCTCAAATTCACTTTAAGAAAGTACAGAGTTCAGATTTCTTTTATGTCCAGGGAAGGGAAAATTATAGGGGCTGTTATTTTTTTTAAACTTAAAACCCCAAACAGAATTCCTCTAGTGATTTAGCATGTTTATGTGAAAGACTAAGCAGAAGCTATTAGCCTGAAGGCCATGGAAACAGAGCAGGCTTGAATAAGATGGAGTCAGAGAGGCTGAACAATTCACTCTGTTACTCCAAGAACTGACCAGAGGCTGGGTATTGAGTGTTCCCTGGATCCTCCATCTGCTGGACTTAAATTATGCGTGTGGAGACATTCAGCAAACATTTTAATTACTGTAGGAATGATAGCCTCTGCCCAGAGAGAACTCTAAGGTTTTAAGAAAAATTAGAATAAGAAATGACTTGTTTATTTAAATTACAAAGTTCAAACCAACATCAGGTGGAATACCAACAGAACACATTGTTACCACTGGGGCGATGTGAAATCCGACATCTCCCTAGAGGTATGGTGGGGGTCCTTAGTTCTTTCCCATTGACACAGTAAAGAATTACAGGTCAACAAGATTTAGAAAGGTTAAGATTTATTGAAAGTACATTTTTAGGAGACAGGCCATACTAAGGAAGGCTCCAGTCCTCTGGAATTGGGGAGGTGAGAAGATAAAAGATAAAAGACAAAGAGCACTCCAAGGAGTGAGTTTTCAGCTATAATCTCGCAGAAGTGAGGAAGTCTGTTTATATTTGGGCCGTGATGCGAAGTCCTTGACAATCCATTTATCAGGTCACTTTGACTGACAGCTGCTATATTACCCTTTGCCCACTGAGCATGTGCTTACCTAGAATTCAGTCTGTTATAATTAGATTTATGAACTTCCAGGCATAGACATGATATTATAAAGATGATATAATGAGGCTGAAGTTCGGGACAGTACTTTCTGTGCACACATTTGTGGCTGGTTTAGCCAGTAGCTTTTACAACCCTTGTGTCTTAGGATTTGAGGTAATTTATAACCCTAAAAGGGAGGTATTCCGGGAAGTCCTTAAAGAAGGTCTTCGAAGGAGATTTCTATGGTTATAGAGCTGGACATTTGCTCCTGTCGCTCTTGCCTGACTTATTATCTAACAATTCCTAACAATATGAGAACAGTAAAGGCGATCAAAGGCAGGTCTGCATCATTATAAAATAAATAAACGTCAGTTTATTCACAATCACACAAACATACATATACACACAGAGAGCTGGTGAAATATGCTTTATGCAACTGATCAAAAATAAAATCAAAAAGTTCAAATGCTTATAAGGCAGAAATATTCAATTTTCCTACAGCGTTGGCTTCCTGCTAATGCAACGCTCCCTGGAAGATAAGGACGTTACGTAAGTTTGGTTGGAGAGTATAGGCTGTGCTGGGTAGAAGCCATTAATTAACTTGCATCATCAAAGTGAGCACTACTGTAGATGGCCAATGTGGACATTTTGTACATCTTAATTTTTCCCCAAAGTATTTGTAATATGAATAAGAGATAAATGTCTGCAGGACTATCTGAGAAGAAACATAATAGCAAAAGGCTTTATTACTTATTTTAAATTTAGGTTGTAAAATTTTAGAAATTAAAAGAAAAAAACATACTTGTAATATGTCTGTGCTTGCACTTGATTGCAAAGTAATTTTTAACTTCATTAAGCTTTTCTTGATTAACAATCCTAGAAAGATACGCTTCTTATACAAATTTGATTCTGCATAACTTCTGGTACATAAAAGACTGTTAAGAATTATTTGAAGATTTTTTTAATAGATGATTTCTTAAAATTATTGGCAGATAGTAGGAGGATTTTTTTTCACTTTTATAAATAAAACAGCTCTAAGTAATTTCAAAGTCCAGAGTATTAAATTTATTTATTGTAAATTCTATATCTATGTATAGGTATACATACATATTGATATTTAAATTTAAATAAGTAAAATGAATGACTCAAGGAAAACAGTTTATATCATTCTTCCTAGGTTTATGGAATGTCCTTAAATGGTCTAGAATTAAATAAACCTTTGATTTTTCTCAGTACTTAAATTAGATTACATATTTATTGTACACTAAATACATGATATTGTAATAAACTTAAATGAATAAGAGTAAGTTAATTTAGTTGTCATACAATTACTTCAATGAGAAAAACATTAAATGTGCTTTATCCCCCTAATTAATACATTAAACTTGCAAAGAATTTGAACATTTAACAAGTGTTTAACAAAATCACTATAGTGAGTAGATTGGGTATATCAATTAATTGCCAAAATTAGAATGTTAATTAGTATTTATTTTACTAAAATGGTTGTTATCTATGAGATTGCTAATTGAAATACTTTAAGCTTTTCTAAGTGTATAATTATATCGATAGTCTTACTTTTGGGGAAATTTATATGGTAACAAAATGCATATACTTTATACAATAAAACTCGAGCACTTAGAAATAAATTAATATTCAACTCCTTTAACTTATTAAACTTACTTAAATATACACCATGTGATAATAGAATATGTCTATATTTATTGTTTTTAAGGTAAGATACTTTTATTGGCTCAGCTCTTATAATGTTAAGCGACACTTAAAAAATGTAGTGAAGTTCAAAAGAGATATTTTCTTTCTATGCTTTGTTTCAACTTGGATAGGTTGTCCTACAGTGCTGATCAGCTATTTCAATTATTCTTAACATCTACATTATCACACAAATTGTTCTTCTCAGTAATTGTTAACTGTTTATCACTGTGGAGATAGATGATAGATGCTAGCTGATAGCTGATCGATAGATGATAGATTAGATAGATAGATGATAGATAGATAGATGATAGATAGATAGATAGAGAGATAGATAGATAGATGATAGATTATAGATAGATGATAGATAAATAGGTAGATAGGCAGAAAGACAGACAGACAGACAAGGAGATAGAAATAATGTGCATATATGGTGGATATATGTAATTACTTATTCAAAATACATGAACCAGTTTTAAAGTTTTTACACATTTTAAGAAATTATTAATCTTGTCCCATTTCGCTTGCCTATTCAAAAGGAACTTTTGAACTTGTGAGTCTTTGTTACTCACAGTTCCCCTCTTTTTTTCCTAATTCTATTTTTCAATAAAACTTCTCCTTCAGAGTTTTTTCAGGACTCTATAGGCCTATTTATCCATGAAGACTTCTTTACTTTGGAAAGAAGTCTTAAGTCCTATATAGAGCCAGAAACAAAACGAAACAGACACATATCCTATAGCTACCACCAACAACGATAATAAAAATCAGGTCTGTAGCTGTGGACCATTTAAAAGGCTCCATATTTCTCAGGTACCTGGACTAGATGGATCTCTAGCAAACTTATGTTACTGCCTTTTTTTTTTTTAATCAAAGAAACTAGAAGGTTGAATTTGTAATTATCACATTAACATATTTCTTTAAAAAGTAGAAAAGAGGTAATTCACATATATCAGAGGTTCTGAAATGTACCACTGTGTTCCAGTATCTTACATATTTTTCTTTAGCCTTATATCAGTTCCAGAAGCTGTCGAGCTCCTAAATCCATATTTGGATCTATCGAATTTACCCTCTTTAAAGCTTTCAAAGTCCTCAATCTTCTATTTTTGCATTTGTCAAGGGATTTTAAATATAATAAGTGGGAAAGAGTGTGTTCAGCTTATGCCGTTTTGATTATCATCAGAAGTCCAGGGATGTGTTTTTGAAATTATCAGTGTCATTGGTGGTTTTTTGATATCCAAGACTTTTAACTGTGGCAAATGTAGCTAGTTCACTGATGGAATACTTTGATGTTTAGAAAAATTCCCCAAAGCTCACTTAACAGCTTTTCTTCCTGCCCTTTTAATAATTATGTAAAAATATGATAGCTTTACTAAATGTTTTTCATTCCCAAATATCCAGATTTTTCCCTGGAAGTCAATTCAGATTTTTATAGCTCCTACCTGCTTAAATAAGTATGAGCTGAATTTCTGTTGCTTACATAAAAGAACCCAGATTTAGAGTATCTTAGTAGAAAATCAAAGGAGCTGTGTAGTCAACCAAATTTTAATTTTCATACTGTACTGAGCACCGATTTTCTTTACCCCCTGATTTAGCTGGTTAACTTCAGTTTTGTCATTAGTAAAATAGTGTGATAATGCATAGGACAGTTATGAAGCCCAGACACTAAAGTCTTTGTTATTGTTATGCGAGCTTTGTATAGATTGACTGCTACCTGATGGATTAATTTATAAACACCATCAAAATAGCCAATCGTAGCATATTTGAGGGTACAATTATTGCTCATCAGAACAACAAAATTAGCACAATATTACTTCAGAAGATAAAGAGTGAGTCTGTAAATACATAATAAGTTATACCATTAAATCTGCTTTGATTGCACATGTCACAACCCATTGTTTATGAACTTAGCATTACATAAATATTCAGAGAAAAGATATGAAAGAAAAGGAACCATCTCTGATTTTCTTTTGATTTTGGTCACATAAGAAAACTATATTGGTAAATGAATTTTAGCATTTATTTTTTTAAGAAATCAAGATTTATAAACTTAAGAAACATCGAATAGTGGTCATTATTTATTATTGTTGTTATTATTTAATCGCTTAGCCTCCTACCTGTCACATTATTAAAGTGATGATGATAATGATGATGTCAATAGTAGTAAATGTTTATTGGGGTAATAAAAGTGATATTCAAAGCTCTCATTACAGTGTCTGGCATGGTAGACACTTAATATCAACTAGGCCTAATTATTTTTAATCATCTTTATGATATTGTAATAGTATTGCTCAAAAATAAGCAATTCTTTTTGCAGAATTAATTTAAGTACTTTGCCTATTACATCATCTTTCTATTATTTCATATAATAAGCATTTAGTTTTTCTATGACTTTTTATATAATTTGATGTTTTTAATACACTTTCATTAATTACATCACTTTCAGTGTCAAAATATTTATGATTGGGATAAAAACACATTTAAAAGTTTTCTGATTAAATGCCTTATCTAGAACAGATTACCTTCTATCAATGGGCAGTTAATTGACTTTTGTCTTTCTATCAGATCAACAACACTGATGACCTTTAGGAAAAAAAGAAAAAAGAAAGAAAACTGTCAAGTGTATCCTTGAAGGTCCTTAAACAACACTTTTTTTAAAAAGGTAATTTGTTTTGGTAAAAAGGCAAAGCCACAGTAAAACTCTATAACTAACAAGATTGATTTACTAGATATTTTCCTAATCCTTGAACAAGGTCATTTATGCACTTGTAAGCAGTCATGTCATATTTTTATCCCTTCCTAAGACCTACAAAATGAACAGGTTAGTGTATTGCAAGACCTAAAATTTGTGTATCACCAGACAATTATTACCTAGTAACTTTTAGTAAAGTGAGTAATTGTTTTGTTTGTTTGTTTGTTTGTTTGTTTGTTTGTTTTTACTGCTTATCCAGTAATTATACTGTTGGCAGGATCTTTAAAATGTTTTTTTTTCAGTTCTTTATCTTCTCAAGAAAAATATACTTTTCAAAAGGAAATGATTCACCGGATCTATTTGTCAAAAGCTATTTAGATAATTTTTCTGTTCATAGTTTATTACCCCAATAAACGAGTCATTAATATAAAAAATAATGTGTCCTTTAAATATGAAGATGAATTATTGACTGACCTTCCATAGTTTGCTGATTTCCATCTCTGCTTCTACGGGCTCATGGCATACTTCTTATACCTAATACCAAGGTTTTCCAGCCTACCCGCTAAATTAAACATTAAATGCTTTGTTATAAAGAAGAGTATTTACCTCCTGGAGTTATTTTATTTGTGACTGTGGCCTGTGCTAAGGATGTATCCACAGTATCATGAAAAGGTATAACAAATATAAAAATGTATGGTGAAGGTCTCTGCATTTTAGTTTTGGATCTCTTAAGAAAAAATACTAAAGTTATGTTTTTACAATGTAATTATTTAACATTGTGCTATTCCATAAAATACTCATTAAGAAAAAAACAAATAGTACGTAGAAAATAGCGAGTTATACTGTGCGATAGACTAGACTTAACTTTAAATGTTATTTACCACAATTGCCCGATGCATAGTTGGTGATAGGAGTGGATAGCGGCTGACAAACTGAAAAATATAAGATCTTTACGTTGCCCTTAAAAATGTATAAAAGTTATCCATACGATGTGATACATATATAGGCATTGGGGAAATGAGAGAAGTAATAGTTCTCATTTTTCTAATTTCACTTTTTTCAAATAAAAGTCATCTCATTTTTTTTTTTCTTTTCTAAAGTGTTTTTGCCTTTATTTAACCATTTTAGAATATCAGTGTTTAAGAACCTCGGTGTTGTCCAATGAGGCTGATTTTGTTGTCGCTGATTTTCATTATGGGTAGATTAATTTTTATATCTTTAATGTACTTCAGACAATTGCATCTTAACTATTTTTGGTGACCAAAATACTCATTTTTTACTGCATTGAGCGGCTTTTGGCTGGTTCCTCAATTCTGTTGATAAAATCCCATTAGAGTTTTTCAAGTCTCTTCTTGGATATTTTCTGTCCCAAAGCTGAAATTTGCTACTCTTTTTAGTGGAAAACTATACTTACAGTCCTTGGGGTCCTAGAGATTCTCATTTCTTTTGAGTTGTTATAGCTTTTAAGATTTCTCGGAGGATAGAGCTAAGAATTACATAATTTGTATTAAGAAAATATAAATCATATGTTTGTATTGCTGTAACAATTCAAATTGGATTGTAGTTTACTTCTTAGATTTTATACATCAATCTTTTTTTTTTTATATACCAAAAACCTTGATTTCTAATGGCTTGAACATCATTACTTATTTGCTTCATTCTGATATCTACAAATATGTAATACTTTCATATAATAATACAATATTACCTCTAACAATAAGATTAATACATTCATTTTAAGATTATTTTTGTTTATTGTCCTTTGGATATGCCCAGGTAGAAAATTATAATCTTCAACTCGAGCACACCCTGTCAACCTGGCCATCTTATTCAAAATGTTAGAATGCGCCTTGCTTCCTAATACCCTTTTTATAGAATATATGCATTTCACTGTGTATTCTTTCAATTCATTTTTTCTCTCTTTTTTTTTTTTTATTATGGTGACATTGATTAACAAAATACAATAAGTTTCAAGTGTACAATTCAACAGTAGGTCATATATGTATTGCATTATGTGTTCGCTGCTCAAAGTTAGATTTCTTTCTGTCACCACATATTTGACCCCTTTTACCCCATCTCCCTCCCTCCTCACTCCCACCCTCTGGTAACCACTAGTCCATTGTCTATGACCACAAGTCTCTGTTTGTTTGTCATGTTTGTTTGTTGCTTTTAGATTTATATCCCGCATATCATGTGGAATATAAGTGATATCATGTGGTTTTCAATTATTCTCTCGCTTCTTTCACTTAGCATGATTATCTCAAGATCCATCCATGTTGTCGCAAATGGCAGTATTCGATCTCTTCTTGTAGCTCAGTAATATTCCACTGTGTATATGTACCATGCCTTATTTATCCATTCATCTATTATGGGACACTTCAGTTGCTTCCATGTCCTGGCCACCATGAATAATGCTGCTATGAATATCGGTGTGCATATATCTTTACAAAAAAAATATTTTCAAGTTTTTTGGGTAAATACCCAGTCAAGGGATTGGCCAGGTCATAAGGTATATTAATTATTAGTTTTTTGAGAAACCTCCATACTATTTTCCATAGTGGTTGTACCAGTTTTCAGTGCAGTTCCTTTTTCTCTGCATCTTCTCCAACACTTGTTATTAGTTATCCTGTTGATAACAGCCACTCTAACAGGTGTGAAATGGCATCTTATTGTGGTTTTGATTTGCATTTCCCTAATAGCTAGTGAAATTAAGCATCCTTTCATATGTTTGTTGGCCATTTGTATGTCTTCTTGGAAGAGGTATCTGTTCAGGTCCTCTGCCCACTTTTCAATTGGATAATGTTTTTTTTTTTGTTATTGTTGCTGTTACTGAGTTGTATGAGTTCTTTGTATATTTTGAATATTAGGCTCTAATCAAAGGCGTTGCTTGCAAATATATTTTCCCATTCAGATGATTGTCTCTTTGCCTTGTTGACGTGCAGAAGGTTTTTAGTTTGATATAGTTTCATTCATTTATTTTTGCTTTTACTTCCCTTGTCTTTGAGGTCAAATTCATAAAATTCTCTTTAAGTCTAAGGTCCATGAGTTTAGTTACTGGATTTTCTTCTGTGCAATTTATCATTTCAGGTCTTATATTCAGGTCCTTAATCCTTTTTTGAGTATTTTGGCTGAATATTCAGGAATCTTTTTTTTTTTTTTAAGACCTCTGAACAGAAAAAAAAAAAAAGACAATACACAGAAATATCCATGAATTACATTGACAGTAAAATGGTAGAACTTTAGAACTATGTATCCTCTGAAGAGCATGCAGAATGTCAAGAAGATGATATCTGAGATGTTGCTAGCATTGAGAGGGACAACTCAGAGTCACACTCAGTAAGACTTATTGTCTGAACCATATTTGAACTCAAGAATATTGAGAAAATGTGTTGAATAAATGCAAGTGAGAATATCATAGACCTTTGATAAAAGAGCACATTGAAATATTATGCTGCACATGCTGAATATATCAGTTACTGCAGTGTATTCTATCATAATAAGAGTGAACAGGAAATTATGTAGATACTATTCGGTAGTAAAATGAATAATACTAAAAGAACACTTAATTATTTGATAGAAAAACTTTGAAAATAACTAGTAAAATGGACAAAGAATATGAATGATAGTAACATCTCTTTCCTTACTTGTTGATCCAGCCTAAGGTAATGAACTTGCTTATGAACTTGATGATGGAGGTTATGAGGAATATTATGAGTCAGCAAAGAAGTTGATATTGATATTAAAAGCAAACTTGACATGGTTCAACAGATGCAAGTTGTGTCATTCTCCTTTACTCAAAATGGCAACATAGTTGACATTGAGGCAATTGTATGTATTCTTTTATTTATGAAACCTTATTGAGACCATATCAATAAATATTTTCTATGTAAATGATATAGGTTTATTTTGGAAATACTCTCCATTCTGTGTATTTATCTCATAGGAGAAGCAATGCCTGGTCTCAAAGAATTCAAAGACAAGCAGACTTTTATGTTCAGGGTTAATTGTAAGAGATCGAGTTAAAAATTTATCAGCACAATATTACAAAACCCTCTAGGCAGTCAAGTAAATGATCAAAGAAAAATTGCCAATTATCTAGAGGTTGAATTCCAAAGCCCAGGTGAGGAAAGAGGTTTTTCTAGTCTATGTAAAATATTTTCCCCTTCATAATGTATTGTACAGCAGAACAGATATCACAAAGGAGGTCCTGTGTGACAATGACAGGTCTCTTAAACACATGGCCAATATTAGTTAGCATAGTTACAAATTCCAAAATTTTTTCTATTCTTAATCTGTTATTACAGTGCATGGAACATAGAGTTATGATAGCTTTCAAGGCATGTCTGCTTATTGCTTATGCACTCTTTCAACCAAGAAGCTTCACTGGAGGTCTTTAGAAGAGTCTTGGCTTGCAACAAATCCCTAGATTTCATTGTGAAAGCTCAGCAAAGAGCTTTTACATAGAATAAATTTTGTATGGACGAAACTATCCCTGTACACTGTCCACATTTCTACAACTTTAAAAAGACTTTAAACGTAGGGGAAAAACATTGTTGGTCTTGAAAAGAAACCAGGTTTGAAGAAGTTGATGAACAAGATGTAGACAAGCTTGAAAGTTCATCTCTAAGAAACCAACAAGTACTGAATTTGTGCACTAAGAATATGATGAAAATAAAGCCAATAAGGAGCTGACATTAAAAACATCAATAATTATTTAAAAAATTTTATGAATCTTAATCTATGATTGTGATGCACTGGGTATGGCTGTGAGGCATAAATTCAGTGCCAATAATGACTTGTATTGCTGGCTTGAGTAATAAGACTGGTGATAAGGCAGTCACTGAGTTAAAAATGAAGGATATAACCTTTGCTATGAATATGATTAATTGAGTTTTAGCCATGTTGAATTATATTTCTTCAGATTATCTACATACTATATTTGGTTATATAGTGTTAAAGTTCCAGAAGAGATCAGATATAGAAATACAGTAATATAAACAAAACATTTTACTGATTAACATCTAAAAAATAAAATGTTAGAAAAGACTGAAGTTGTCTTGGGACCTCATAGAAAGAGAAAAAAAGGTCTATTGGACAATATCCACATCAAAATTTAAGGCTCTAAAAGAAAAACAAACCCTCCAAAATAACTTAGAGGGTTGAGATAAAATTTAGGAAAAAATCAAATAAAACAAGACTGGAGATTTTATGTCATGGAAGCTGCTATAGATGAAGTGTGTCCCTATATAGTTTATATGTCGAAATCCTAACTCATGGTGTTTTGATATCAGAAGGTAGAGCTTTTGGTAGGTGATTAGAACATGTGAGTGAAGTCCACACTAGTAGATTACTGCCTTTTACTAAAAGGAGACCCCAAAGGGCTCTCTCTGCTCTCTGACATGTAAGCAAAGAAGGAGGCGGCTATCTGCAAAACAGAAATTGGAACCCATTAACACACCCAATCTGCTGACATCTTTATCTTGGACTTCTCAACTTTCAGAAGTGTGAAAAATAAATTCCTGTCATTTATAAGCCCCCCAGTCTATGATATTCTATTATAGAAGTCCAACAGACTAAGACAAAAGCCAAAAAAGAATGTGGACCAGTGAACCATCTCAGGTGACACCAGGAAGGTAGATAAAAGGACCGAAAAGAAGCATCCGATTGATCAAAGTGTGACTTCAGTAAAGGCATTTTAAATAGAATAAAAGAAACATGATTTTTGTGTTTACAGTCTAGTTCCAGTCCTACTTTTCAGGTTTATCACCCATTATTTTCTTACAAAAATTGTTCATTCTAAGGGAATTGATAGAACAAGTTACCGAGATGAAAATACAAATCAGTATGTATTGAACATACTTTACCATTTTTCATTCCAGAGTCATACATGAGTGTTGAGTGTCATGCTCTTTTTTCCCCTTTGCCTGTTCTTCAAAATATAGCTTAAATGTTGCTTTTCATATGGTATGTTCATTTAATTCGCAACTGAAAGTGATTTAATATTTTTCTGAGCCGTGATCTTTAATTCTCTGAAGTTCAAGATGTAAAATACATTTGCTATATAGTACTTTTTCCCCTAAAAAATTTAAGAAGAGAAACTTTTTTATATCTATTAATCTATAATCTTTGATTGCAGTGCTTTTCAATGTTTAGAATTAAAAACAAGATATTCGTTGATTGCAGAGGACTATATCTTTTATACTACTCTCATTCAACACACAAAATTAAGGAAAAAGCATTCAATATGATATTGTGATATCTTGATTGTAATTTTACTTTTTTTATAACTTAAAAATATTAGATGTCTGTTTTATTTTAATCAATAAAATAGTTGATAGAAGATATGCAGCTCTGAGGTTGTAATCTTATTTAAAAAAAGATAGTTCTGTGAAATTGTAAATAAAATATAACCAAAAAAAAATCCTAATATACTAGGTGATTTACATTATACAAACAAAACCAATCTATGGTTTAAATATTCCAACTCTACAGGGAAAAGAGAAGTGAGAAATGAGACAATACATACCTCCTCCAGTGACACAAGTTCCAAATGCCACAATTAGCTTCCCATTTCCTGGAGAAAATTAAATATTCATTCTATTTTTAAAAAACATTTTAAATAATAAAATAATATTTATAAAACAATATTTTTTCTTTTTATATCAAAGTTATATAATAGCAAACATATTATATGTCAATTTATCTCAGATATAATACTGAATATACTATGCATACATGTGTATGTGTCTATGCATATATACTAAGCCAGTAAAAACTGAAACTGAATATGAAATATATTTTTTCTTCCACATTCTCACATAGTACATGTGAGTAATTATGCTGAATTACAATCTGCACTAGGACATACATCATGTTTAATTTTTTTAAAAGGCAAAGTGCATTCAATGGTTGAATAAAATCAAATACTTCGAATTTTTGTTTTCAACTCGACGTGTTCAAATTATTTTAAAAACTGAGTCCTTCTATTTTGTCTTAATAATTATGATATTTCGGTGCGTTAAAGTCTGATCTAAGTTTTGAGCATCAATTTTCAATACTGAGCAAACACCAACATGCTTAAACTGAATATTGTAACCCTAAAAGGTACAAATATGATTTTTTTTGACTAATATAAAACCTTAAAAATTGGCCAAACTAACTCCCTCCTTTTCCAGATGAGTTAATTTACAAATAGAAAGGATTTATTTAATTCCTAAACACCAAAAGAACTTATAATGGCAAAGCTTAGTATAAATCGAAGTCTCTTAACTCTGAGTCCAAGGTTCTTCTAATGAAATTGTTTTGTTGGGAGTAGTTTAAAGTAAATATATCCAGCAATAAAATCATAAATATGGAATTTTCTTGCTTAAAATAAGAATTTTAGCAACACTGTAATGATAGCTTGTGATTCATTATATATAGTGATATATATATATATAGTATATTTATACATTACATATAGCATATTTGATCAATTTTGTATACCCAGTATATTAAAGTTCTATCTTAATGTATATCCAAAAAATAATAGTAGTTATTTTCACCTAACTTTAAGTAGTAATATTATACAATTTAAATGGTCCAAACTCTGTGCATTATTTTAGATTCTTTCACAAGTTCAAGTAAATGAATAAAAATAGAAAAATAAAATTTATTTTAGGAACAAATGAATCTTCAGCAGATTTAGTCAGTGTTTCTTGAGGTTTGATTATAGATTTTGTTGTTGTTTTATTAAGTAATTATTCCTTACAAACTCTACAACTTGACAAATTAGGATTGCTATTCTATGAACAAATGTGGTAGATTACAAGCCATATTATTTCTACTTTGTGAAATAAGAAGGACAATGTGTGTATATATGTTCGTAATATGTTATCAGCAGTTTCATTTTCTCTTTAAAGAATACTTCTGCACTTCATGCTGTTGTCAGCATAGTCTCCAAGTGATGTGCAATGACAAAATACATTTATCATCTGTCAGTAAATTTTTTACAATAGAATCTTTGGAGAAATCTTCTTGCAATTACCATGTATAAAATACCCAACAAAAATATAAAACTAATGCTACTTCTATATATGCTAGATGAATATGTAAGTATAATACCTCATTCATTTCATTTTAAATTATTAAGTTAAAAAATGATATAGATTAATAGCTGAAGAAAAAAACGGCATTTACAAATGGGCCATAGAAAAAAAGTAAAAATAAAAATAAAGTAACAATATAAATCAAGAATAATGCTTAGGAAGGTGAACTCTGATAATTTTCTAAAATTAAACATTTAATCATAAGAGAGTTCCAACATTTTCCTTTCTCTTGTTCAAGGTGGAACTGAATATTGTTATTGCCAGTCTGAAGGGTAAGTATTGTCACTTCTCCTTGAACTCCATTCTGTGTTTAAGTTGATTCTGCACTGAGCAGGGTACAAATTCACCACCAGCTGATTTGAAGTAAGAGATGCTATGTCATCTTCACTTTTTTCTACCTGTCTTTTCTCAAATCCTGGCTGCCTTTGCAACATACAACTTCCATTTTTACCTCTTTAGCTCTGTGATGATGCCAGAAGCTTTGCTGGCTTCTCCTCACTTTTCTACCACCTTCTGCCTGGCTTCTCAGTTGCCTCCTGAGCCTCACCACATGCCTGACGTAGGCAAAGGTGCAGAAAAGAAAAGCATCCTGTGAAAGCGAGGCTCACGTGATGAACTCTTCTCTCAGGAATCTTGGCTGCTCCAGCTCTGACTGCCTTGGCAACACTCTGATGCCTTCAAAAATATTTCTTATCTGGAAATTTTATCCATCCTTTCTGAGAGAACTTTGTTATAAGCTTACCAAAGATAAAAATTCTTCGATTGTATTTTAAAGTCAACCCTTCACAGTGTATAGATATTCATCACAAGCCAGATCATCCAGTCCCATACATGACACTCCAGTACTTTTGGATATATTTTGAAGATGGAGTCAGTAGGATTTACTCAAGGAAGGGATGCAAGGTGAGCAAGAGAGTAGTCAAGGATGACACCAAAGTTTTTGAGCATAATAACTGCAATGTTGGTGTCGCATTTACTTACATGGATGAGGCTGCAGAAAAAGCTCTTCTAAGGAGGAAATTATATAGATCGATGGACATACAAGTCTGAGGTTCAGGATTAAATTGATTCAATTTTAACGAATGTGTTATATAAATAAAATTTCCTATTAATTTCAAAATAATTTTATCCCAGGTATATTAAATCAAAATAGAAACTAGGATTGTGAGACTGCTTTCCCTGACACTCTCTCAAAGGATGACTTTTTTAATCTCACAACCTCTAAGCCTGACGTGGAGTCAGATGTTTCTTTTGTCTTATTGTTGTGTTTCAGTCTTTTTTTTTTCTTTTAAAATAACACAGTCTTAGGAAGTGACTCATTTCACTTTTATTTCATAACCTTACAACACAATGAGCTTCTATTTTATTACATTTCTCAAATAAATCGCTTATCTATTATATATTTCACAATTTCTATTCTCTCAATACTTCACCAGCTCACTTCTTATCTTGATTTTCAGCTTTTTCAGTTTGTTTTTAAGGGAAATAAAAACATACGAAAGTGAATCAATCATACCTTATCCACCCACCTGAGAGTATATGCTTTACCACTTGTTATTATATGTGAACTCCTAAGAAAGTCCTACCTAAATCCAATGTTTTTCATTATGAACTAGATCACGTCTCTTCTTACCTTCGAGTCCACAGATCCCACAATTATTTCATTCTGTTCTTTCCTCCTCATTGTATATATTCCATCTGCTAAAATATGTTCTTATTGCTTAATTGATACAATACATTTTCTTGACTGCACTTCTTAACCCCAAGAAATATGAAAATTCTTCGTTGCTATTTTGCAGCAAAACTCAATATGTTTGATGTCTATTATTTTATTTCCATTTTTCTCTAAATTTGTTCATAACAGGCATTTTTCTGGTAAAACTCCTCTTGTCAAGGTCATCAATGACCACTACGTTGTTAAATCCATAGTTAAATCTCAATTCACATTTTAAATGCGCTACCAATAGGATTTATATAGTTGATTACTTTCTCTTCCTTGCCAGACGTTTTTTACCAGACATCACATCCACTTGGTTTCCCCCCAGCTTCAGTGACCACTTCTTCTCAATCGTGTTAGCTGATTCTTACTCTTCATTTTGATGCTCTTCATATAATAGTGATCAGTAGATCAATGCTGGGACTCTTCTCTTACTTTACTGAGCTAGATATTTCCTATGTGCTCGTCCAGATCCAGTATTCATCCTTTTATACAATGTTCTGTCAGAAAGTTAATATCTATAAACTGCCATGGGCCCTTTGCCCTTTAGTTTCTAGTTGAGTTTGGCTAATGGAGAATGCTGGCAAGAAGGCTTCAAGATAATGAGGTTGGAATATCTACTCCACCGGCTTTCTCCATCCTGGATTTCTTGGGTTGGCTGCCACCTTTCACCAGAAGACAAAGCTCCTGTGGGAAATTAGTATCACACACATACTTTATTCATGTTTGGATAATCATTCTTCTTCCTTGCCAATTTGTATCTAGGTGTGGATGAAAACCTCCCAGTCTTGCTAGCTTTTCACGTAATGTGCTATCTCTTGCTATTTCTGTATACATTGCACACACGTTTGTATATTTCCCTTTTTAATTTGTTTCTCCTTTAAGTGAGCTATCTTTTTTCTGCTGATATGCCAGCTGCTACACAGTAACCACACACACACACACACACACACACACGCGCGCGCGCGCACACACTATAGGTCAAAAAGATAAGCTAACAATTGAGTGAATAAATAATAAATTTCCAGTTGATCAAGGATGAAAATTCAGCAGGGCCTCAAGAACAGTAGATTCAGAAATTAGGATCTCGAGTCATTACAATGTCTCAAGATATCTCTCAGTTCTAGTGTGTTTCAAGCTTTTCCATTGCTTCAGTCCAACTTTGTGGTAGAAAATATCTGTTGAAATATCTATTTCGTGAACTTATAAGCAGCTGGGTCTTGATATTGCTAGTCCTGAATCAAAATTTCTATAGACTTTTCTTGTCCCTGTTGATTTGAAGGAAGTTAGAGTGCTATGCGGATATTGAAAATCTATATAAAGTAGCTTGGGTCTGAAAGTTGAAGTAGCAACTAAAATATTGAGATATTAATTCTCAACAAAAAAAAATAACTTTGGGAATCAGATATATTAATTTCCCCAACAATTAAAAAAGAGATTGCAAATTATATACAGTAGAAATATGGAAGCTCTCATTTCAATATTTATAAATTTATAAAGATAATATATTAACTGTAATGCCTATAAGTGGCTCAGTAGCATCACTTTATAATTAATTCCTTCCAGTTTTTCTTTTTCTGTTGCTAAAATGAAGTTTAGAGATGAAATAAATCACTATGAGCACAAAAGGCATGTTGAATAAATATTTAATTTTGGAAAAATATCCATTTTTTAAATCATTGTACACTATATTTTCAGGAATAGGCATTAAACTCAGAAAATTTGGCCAAACAATATATTAAAAAATAAAATGGATTTAGAATATGATAATCAATATCTGATATGCCTCATGTATAGGCCCTTATTAAAAATATTGTCAGAGTTCTATGTCTAGTAAACACAATTTACCACACAGCCAGCAATAAATAGAATAATGAATATTGAAGTTAAGTTAAATACAAATTGAAATGACATCAGTAAAAGTTGAGTAACTATTTTGAAAGAAGAAAATTGAATTAAAAATGTAATTATATATCTAAAACTCTTCATAAATGGTATATCCCTATTGCATATAAGTATTTTGGAACCTTTAATAGGAAAATATAGCTAAATTAGGAACATGTTGTACATATGATAAGACTAAATTGAGGCTATATCTTCCCATGTGGAGGGGAAGATAATGCTAAAATACACACGTTCTGATATGGTTGTAGGAAAAATTAATATCAATATAATCATGAGTTGATAGTAATCTGTATGAATAACAGGCAACATAAGTACCAAATCATAACTTTCCCATGTAAATAACTTTTATGTGCTTTAGAATATCAAAGGAAATAAAATTCACTAAAATCCACTTTAACCCATTGTTCAATTATTGCACAGAAACACTGAAGACAATATTACAGGTTTCTAGAGTCTATAGTTAGAGCGTGTGCACATACTTGAAAAAGGCGACAATGCTTATTCAAAATGTAACTGGGCACTGACCTAGTTTTAGAGATCCATGGAATGCGGGCCCGGAAGGAGAAAGCTGATGTTTATTGAGTACGTACAGTGCTACATTCGCTTGTTATGTTGAGGTAGAGATGTGCAAGTGAGTTGGATGTAGATGTGTGTGTGTGTGTGTGTGTGTGTGCGCGCGCGTGTGTGTGAGAGGGGTGGAGAAAGGAGTCAGGCTTCTGATTTTAAGAATCTTGACATTGTTGTATGTCATCAAAGAGTATTTCTAAAAATTTGTATGCATACATATTAAAAATTGTTGTCAGTTAAAACCTAAGTGTTGGGAAGACATATAATAAGTAAAGTGATAGTGAGCTGTCGAAGAATTTTGAACTACGATTTTATTTACTATGTACCCTGTACAGGATCTTTCACAGTTTATTTTAAATATTGATAAAAGTGTTTATTTTTCATCAGTGTTATGAAATTTTGATGGAAATATTCAAATTAATGTTCCAATAGAGTATATTTTCAAGGTATATTAAGGGAAAGAATATATTTTCTTTCTTTAATTATTCTTTTCAATCTAAGGGCATTAGATGGGAGATTTTAAGGAATAATTGGAATATATGTAAAACTACACATTATATTTCTTACCAGAGGATTTAACTTCACACTGAGCTGGCTTTATAGATGAGTGACTTTGAAATTACAGAGTCATACACTAAAAAGAATCCTATGTTTGGTTTAATACTCTGTTTTCACCTCCTTGAAATTCTTAATTATGTTTTTTAACAAAAGGTCATACATTTTCGATTTTCACTGAACCCTACATACTATGTAACCTGTTCTAACTTCATCAGTTCAAAAACATTTTTCTTTATTCACTGATGTATCGTGGCCCCTAAAACAGTGACTGGATTATAGTAAACACGCAGTAAGTCTTTGTTAAACTGTATAATCCAGGCTAGATAAGCATCTCCAACTACTTGATGGTGTGCTAAAGTAGTCCACACTCCATTCATTCCTAGGCTTATTTTAAGAATATGACAATATTTTCCTCAGGTATAGGTGACTGTATAATCTTTGAAACAGTTGATCTTGCCTAGTCCTTAAAAGAAGAAATGAGAAATATGCTGTTTTGAATAATAGAGTAGAAAAATACAAGCTGTCTTATTTATAGAAAAGTATTTTTTTTATTAAGTCAACAATGTAATACAGGTTTATAAATATTATTTCATTCAGTCTTTCTATGTGATTCAGGATTTTAACTGGCCCCTGTGTATTCGAATTTTCCAGGATTGCATTACATCATCAGATTTAAACTTTATTCTTTTTTTTTTTTAAACTCTGTTGGCAATTTTATTATACTTAAAAACTTAATTAGCTATTTATTAGTGCTACCAAAAAGTTGTAACCTAAGCCAAAAATAGAACTGCCCAAAAAGGGTAGAAACAAAAATATTTACACGATACCAAGAATAGTTTATATTCACTTTAGCCTGAGTAGGAAAACTTATAATTCATAAAGCATCACGTAGTAAGCTCAGAAGTGTATTGTCACAGTAACAAGAAGAAAAGTAGCCCTAGAAAAAGATTATTCTACTTCCACCTAAAAAAATGTAAAGGCAAGACTTGAAATAAATACACAGAGAAAAAAATTTTTTTAATTGAAAATAAAAGAAATGCATCTGTAAACTTGGGAAAAGATTAAAGTCTAGTATACATTAAACTAGTGGTCTCAAAAGAGTAGAAAAAGAGGGAAAAGCAAAAAAAAAGATTATAATTTCCTTTTAAAGTTTAATTGAAAACTAAAAATTCACACATTCCAGAAACTTAAGTGTAATCAAGAAAAAATGGAAAACTATAACAAAATACATTATAATGCAATTGTTAAAATTAGTAATAAAAGAAAAATTTGAAAGCAAGAGGAGGAGATAAAATAGAATTAATATAAAAATGACAACAGATTCTCTATTAGAAAAACACAACCCAGCAAGCAGTAGAAGAAAATTTTTAATGAATTAAAAGGAATAAAAATAAAAAACTGAATTAAAATTTTATCCAGCAAAAACATGTTTCAAAAACAAAGAGTAAATTAATATATTTTAAAAAATACAAATGCTGTAATCATTTATTATAAGCATACCTGCACTAGAAATGTTAACTTCTTACATTTTGTAAAAGACAAATTAAACTAGATGGACATCTGGATCTACAGAAAGTAATGAATCAAAAGTGGAATTCTGTGTATAAATACAAAACACTATTTTAAAAAATCGCTTTAAAAGATAATTGCTAACAACAACAACAAGCTATAATTTAATTTGGAACTAATAAAAAAACCTGTTCTCAAAGAATATTTTTCACCATCATATACTATATATACATACACGTGACATCTCACTAATTTCATATATGAGAATGAGATCATTAAAATTCTTATCTTAAATTGTTTCTTAGGAACATAATCCACTTCTGTTTTTTGGGGAAATTTCCCACCCTGAGATGTAATCCCTGAAAACCATGACCCTTTATCCTTAACCAAACTTGAAGGGAGGAGAGTGAGTACATTATCCAAATTGGGCCAGTGGGAATCTTCGTTTTCTGAATTTGTTTTTGGGATTGTGAAATACTTGTGGTTCTCAATGCTTTATATTCGGCTGTGCACACAGAGACTAGGACAAAGCTAACCTGAAGAAAAAGATAAGATGGAGTATATACTCAGTGAAGAGCTGCATTAGGGTGTCATTCAGGACTAGAGAGGACCTGAGCAATCACATCTGCCTTAAGATCCAACAGTTTCTAATTTCTAATCTAGTCTCAGGATGTTCTCAATTTAAACTATATCTCAGTGATCTTTAATTTACTTCTATATTTTACTAATGTATTCCACTTTTACTTCTTTCTCTCTGTCCTTTTTCGCTTCTTCTTTTCCTCCCTCCTTCCTCTGTTCTTTCTTCTGTTCATTCTCTTTCTATTTTTTTTTTCTCTAAATAAGAATTAATAGAATTTCTGTTATTTGGAAATAAGAGACTCCAAAACAGATTTTTTTTTTTTTAATTTCATGGGGCTCCTATTTTTAAGAGGCAATTTCCTTTTTTAGTGAAAATAATCAATTATATCTATGTGTATGTATATTCATATATACATACTTCATGAAACACATAATTTCAAGTTTCAACCATTTTCTTTCTCAGATGTCCAAAATTAAAATAAGAAATTCCACCATGTTTTCAGAACACTTTTTAAGGTAATCACTAAATAAAACTTAGTAAAATTAACCCAGGAAATAGAGTTTAAAAAAAATACTCATCATGCAGAAATATATGTGTTTTGCCTTTTCTCACTGAGCTGTGATGGAAGAAAGGCAGCAATTTCTTTGGGAAAAAGCCTAAGAGATAAATTATGTTCATTCTAGGCCAGTGTGGTAAAGTCGGTCCTTAACATTCAAAGACCAGGCTTCCGTCGATAACATCCCTGCTGACACAATTTGAGATGTCAAATAGGCCCATGTCCAACACTTTCATATAGAGCACTGACTTAACCTTTGCTTTTCTTAACAGGTTGTCGACACTATCATTTTTATTAAGAATTTGATGAAAACATATTAGATGCCCTTTCATATGTGCTGCTGTATGGCCTTGTTTCTCAGCCTTTTTCCCTTTCTCACTTAAACAGGATTTGAGAAGCTATAAGCTACTGCCTATTTCAGCTTTCTCTTTTATGGATCCGTCCCTGAGGCTGCATGACAGTTTTGCTGAAATTGAGCCAATGCATCTCAGATGATCACACACAGGGTGGTCTGTCTGCAGCTTTCACTTTCCAAACATCCGTGACTATGCGAAATGGCTTTGTGTTGTGCTAGAAGCACCTTCTGCCCAAATGCCTGTGGCTTCCCTATTTCACCTCATCCTTCAACAGCTGTTTGGGATTCTCTCCTACTGTCATTGCCACCTTTACTTATAAGAAAAATCCCCACTATATTGAAGATTATTTCTTCTAATCCTGCTTGCAAAGTGACTCAGTTGAAGGGTATGAACCTTATTTTTTTAATCTTTGTATTCCCTGCATCTTGTAGAAATGTGATTTTTTTTTTTTGGTACAAAAAAGGCACAAAATAAATGCTGTGTGTAGGTAAATAAATTCTTGATTTTGGATATGAAAGAGGAAAAAATCACTTTTCCTTCCAACTTATGTTCTATCTCATAAAACTTCCTGGTGAGGAGCAAAGATGATTCGGAATTCATTGAAATTTAAGAGGACAAGTCCTTCTGAGGACAGTCACCTGGGTAATGTCTGAACAAGTTGGTAGATAGTAACATAAACTAGACTATATTAGAAAACACACTAATTCTTTGAGACATTGTGATCAACCTAGCAAAAATTTAAAAGTTAGAAAAACCAGATAATAAGCCAGGCCTTGACAACAATTTATATACATCAAAAACAACAAGTTTTGATGTATCCCATAAACATAGCATTGATATACCCATAAAATGTAGAATCTTGCCACAAAAACTTTACTAAAATTTCCTGGGTTCACTCCTCATAGAATAGTTTTCCTTATTCTAGTGTGTGTGTGTGTGTGTGTGTGTGTGTGTGTGTGTGTGTGTGTGTAAAATAAATAGTACTTCTACAGCCTCCTTTTAGCCCCATAGTAAAACTCTACTTCTTGGTTTCAACTTCTTTACCACCTGCTTGGAGAGCTTGACTGTACTAACCTCTTAAGTGAAAATCAATGTTTAGGTATATTCTTAAAATTTCCCTGACTTCTGCTACTTTAGATTGAAATAACAAAAAATTTCTCTCTATATATTGTCTCTCACTTCTGTTCCCAGAGTCACTCACCACTCTCTTCTAAAAAATAAAAATAAAAAAAAGAAAAAAGAAAAAAGAAAGAAAAAGAAAGAAGAAAAAAAAAAAAGAATCCATTAGTAAAGGAATGGCTGATCATATATGAGCTATAGAAAATTTAGTCATGATGTTACTTCCATTTACAGATGAAATTTTACCTCTCGATTTCTCAATTTTCTTAGGAGCAGGGCTCAAATAGACCAACATTCTTATCATAGCTCGATCTGCTTGTTAGAGTACACTGTGTTGGAGAATGGGAACGAAACTGTCACAGTAGGATTTCTTCCTGGTCTTAAATGATAGATAGTCCCCAGTGATTCCACTTGTCTCTAATCAGGTGTCCATGTGATGAGGGTCTCCAACAAAGAAAGCATTTAAAAAAAATCCATTGTAGTGTCCAGACTCTTCCACTAACTGACCCTCAGGAAGTTACTCAACTTCTCTCTTATTTCTCTGTAAAATAATAGTGCTTATAATTGTATTATAAAAATTAAGTTAAATAATGCATAAATACTCCTCAAAAAGTTCTTGGTATGTCATAAATATTCAGTCAAGGCTGCCTATGTATTTAGTTTATAAATCAAAATGTCTATTATCTAAAGTAAGAAATCAGATGTGTTACTCTCTAGGTAATATTTGAATAACTTTCCTGATCCAGAACAATCACATCTCTTGGTTGGTCTTCTGGAGCTCACTCACTTTGAAGTGTGCTCAGTTGGTTTTAGGGATTGTTTACTTACTACCGTCAGGGAGTAAAGACAGTGCATATATATGGGCACAAGAAAAGGAGAAGGACAGGACAGAAAAATAAATTGCAATTCACCTGATTTCTGATGGTGTGTCTATATTTGTAAAATGAAGCAGTCACTGTGTGAAACTAGAATAACAACAACAACAAAAAAATAGTCAAGGAGAGATATTTTTATGTTCATCCTGGAACAGGCTAATATACATGAAAGTATGCACAAGATTATTAAAATGAATTTTGACAACGTTATGACATAGGGAAAGTATATGACATGCGGAGCAAGCATATGAGAGAAACAATCTTCAAAATTTGGGGAAATGCTTCAAATAAGGGATGTCATGAAAGTTTCCCCAAGGAAGTGAGGTCTTTGTTCTGAAGAATAAGTTAGAACTGGCCAGGAAGGAAGATGGAATGGCGAGCTAGGAGGATGAATTGGCAAGTACAAAGGATCTGTGGCTAATTGAAACAAAAGATGTTTTACTTAAAGATTGTACCTCTGAGGTTCAGAAAAGGGGGAGTGTGGATTGTGATGAGGTTAAAAATATAAGTGGAAGCCAAAACCTTGATAGGCTTTAGGTCTTCTCACAGGCAATGGGAAAGATTGATGGGTTTTAAGCAACAAAATGACATAATCATGTTGGGTTAAAAGTCGAGAATAAATTGGAAAAGGGAAAGAAAAAATTGCAGAGAGATTACTTGGGAGATATGTAAGGTAACCATGTGAAAAGTGTTGGTGGTTTATACAAGAGCAAGAATGGTATAGAGCTAGATTATTTCTATTTCCTCAATTATCTATTGAATGTTACCTATTGAATGGGTTTTAACTAATAGCATTTGAGCAGAAGTGTTGTGAGTCAGCCACTTTCAAGAACAGCTCATTAACAAATTCACTGTGCCCTCCATGCTCTCACCCTTTTACCAGTTTGATGCGAACATAGTAAAGTCATAGAGAAAAGCAAAGCTATGTGACAAAAGAAGATTGCATTTGAGAATGACTTTATGAGAGAAAGCCATCCACCAACCAGGTATATTCCATCTTGGAATATTTTTTCAAACCAAATGTTTTTGCAGTTGGTTTGAACTATTACACATTAGGGAGCTATTCATTACAGCTATCTAAGTACTCTCAGTAATACAGATATTTAGTGAATAAAACAGGCAGGACTCAGTGATTGCTCAGTTGAACTTGGCGGGACTTGGTTATGTGTACTGAGGGATACATAACTGAAAGATTATGGTGAGGGCTCTGGAGTCAGATTCCTTGGGTTCATTGCTCATCTCAGCAACTTCCTAATTATGTGACCTTGAGGAAGTTACAAAATCTGTCTCTGAATCACTTTATGTCTTTAAATTCTTGCTGCAATTAATTACCTAGGTTATGGAGTGTTGAAAAAGAATACATAAAACTATATAAATAAATTGCTAGAAGTGTCATTAAGTACATAAAAGTATACTGTACAAGATGCTATTATCGTTTACATCAGTATATTAATGTTGCATTAATATAACATATTGTTATATTAGACACTGTTATTAGCCTATTAGAGGGGAATGTGTTTAAGGGATAAAGATCATATGGATAATCTTTGGAACCTTGAGTCTGATCTGCTTACAAAAATGTCAAATTCACAATTGAATGTAAGGGTTTGGCTCTCAAAAGAGAGGTGTATGATAGAGGAACAAATTGAGAAGTATTGTGTAAGCATCTGATCATTAAAGGCAGGTTATGGAGAGTATGTCTAAGAATATAGACGAGAGAAAGAGAATAGGATGTAGGGCTGCTCTTGAGAATTCAGAACATTTAATAAGAGGGCTAAGTTTAGTTTGCAGGGAACCCAAGGAAATAGGCCAGAAACACAGGTAGAGCTATTGTCACAGAAGCCAGAGAAAGTTATGTGTGAAGAAAAAGGAAATACTTAGTGATAGTAAATTCTGCTCAAAGTCAAATAAAGTGAATTGCTTGATATCAATTCACAGACTTGATTCGACACTCAGTTTTTAGGTCTAAATATTTGCTTTCTGATTTTTCCCTTGAACCCAAGAATCATTCAATTGTATTTTATTTTACTTTTTATAGATATATAGTTTTACGATTATTAGTTTTCTTATAACATCTAGGGGTCATAAAATACCATATGATATTGTTTTTTAGGACTATTTAAGGTTACTTTGGGGTATTGCTGTGACTTGATATTTACATAATTCTGTCAAGTTTCAAGTGTGCTCAATGAGAATAAGTATATTCATGTAGTTGCTAGAAATACATATAAATGTATTAATCCTAACTAATTATTGAATTATTCAAAATCCAATAACATTGCTAATATTTTGCCTGCCAGACCTATCATCTTTTGAGAAACAAAGTTTTGCTAAAACTTCCAAATATATTTGATAAACTACATTGCTCTTCTCAATATTGTATTTTATTGTGCCAGTTTTTCTTTTACCAGTATTTAAAATCTCTCTTTTCACTGATGATTTTTTTTAATCCTGTTTTTCTTGCATCTTAATTTGTTAACCCCAGGTAACGTTCTGCAGGGGTGAGGGGATGAGGCAGGATACAGCTCAGTTCTGAGAGCTTCTCTCTATGCTCACATCCAGAAATGCTTCACACCCAGTTACCCGTATGAGGGGATTCTGCCGGCAGGATGCTATCAGTAGTTCTGGTCCAGCTTTTTCCTTTGGCTGTGTTGTCCCACAGTGATGCGCTCAGAAAAGACCGTGAGGGCAGGCTCAGTGCTGTCCTTTTCGTTACAAGATCCTCATAGAGTAGCATTAGAGCCCTCCGCAGGATCCATCCTTCAGAGAGCTTTCAGTTCTCCTGTCCTGACGCCCCTGAGTGACAGGGCCAGAAGAAAAGAACTTAGGATAACATGAGAGGTCTAAACCAGTACAACAAAAAGGCTTTTCCCTGCTCAATCTCAGTATATAACACTGAGGCCTCCACTGCTCTGGGCTGATAATTTCTGTCTCTGTGTGACTTCCATTTGCTTATTAATTTTTCAAAAATCGTATGAGTATCTCAAATCTGCCCATCTCCCTCCTAGGACATCAGGAGGGTTACATTTGAGAGAGGGAGTCAGCAGCCCACATTAGTTTGTCATCTTATTAAGAACCAGAAGTCAATTTTGATATACCGTAGGAATCTAATTCTTCAAACTGACAAAATTGATATTTAAATTAAGCTATTGTAATAATCTTCAAGCAGATTGCATTGCAGGTATTTTCAAAATATCCACGTGAAATATACACAAATACTAGGCTTAAATTTGGATAATGGCAGAGGCTTGGGTTACTATTAAACATCAGGGTACTGGGACTTTATTGTCATTGTATCCTATTCATTCAATCTAACTACCTTGACAAACAAGCACACAGAAAAAAGCAAAACAAGAACAAAAGAACTCATGTCACTGCAAAGATTATTAAGCCCAGATTTAAAGAGATGTATATAAGAAAACAGTTGTGATGTATCACCAAGGACAAATCAAACAATAACATGTACTGTAAGAATGGAGTCAGAAAAATCTGATCCTAGAATGACAAGAGTACAGTAAATGTTAAAATCTTTTAAAAAGGCCCTTTTGTGAAGCATGTTTATGGATAAAAGAAAAATCGAAACAAGAACCCTAAAGTCTAGGCCCACTTCTAGGACAAATGCTATCTTACATAAAGATGATATAGAAAGAGCGAAACCATTCATCTTAAAATTTGCTGTGATAGTGTCTGCCAATGACATTGTTTCAGCCTGGAAAGACTAGAATATACATCAACAAAAGAATTAAAATCCCCCGGTGTGTGAGGAGACTATTACAGTAAATAGTCATTTCTTTGGGCCTAGGTGAACCTCAATTCAAAGGACACACACAAAAAAATAACCAACAAAGAGTGCCTCCACCGACTCTATGTGATCAAGTACACTCTAGAGTCCTTGCACATCAGGAAAAGCTTTGGCGACAGGGAAGACTGATCACATGGGTAAATCACAATTGCTCATAATTTGAGGGGCCAGAAACAATGATCATAAGGTGGTGGTGGTGCTGATGGTGGGGAAGCAACAGGCCTTTCAAACATCTATCAGTAAAAGATTTAATCTTTAAGTCACATTATAAGTCAGTAAACATTTGTTGAATGTCAGTCACAGTTTCATAATTTTTTTCAGGGCTTCGAATAAAAGTATCACTACAAATAAAGTCAATGACTTTTCCCACGTGCTACACTTAGGAATGAAACTGTCTCTCTTCTCTCAAATATTACACAATTAGTGAAGGCCAAAAAAATAAGTATTTATAATACAAGAGATAAATACTATATGAGTGACATCTGCATAGGATTTTTGAGCACATGTACATTGTGTACAGAGTGGGAAGATAATTGGATTATTTTAAGAAAGGTAATGTTTGGAAGGCTAACTAGAGCTATTATGGGAAGTTTGGCTGAATATCACTTTCTGCTCACCCTATAAGGCAGTGGTCCCCAACCTTTTTGGTACCAGGGACCAGTGCTTCTATGAAATCTAATGCCTGATGAGCTGAGGCGGTGATGCTAGTGCTGGGGAGCAGCTGCAAATACATATGAAGCTTTGTTTGCTTGCAATTCACCTCTTGCTATGCCACCCAGTGCCTAACGGGCCATGGCCAGGATTTTGGGGGCCTCTGCTATATGAGAAGTTTAATTCAAGCCAGTTTCCAGATGCTTTACAGGAGTTTTGCAAATCTTTGAGTTCATTTGTTCTTTTAAAATGTATAGTCAATTCTTAGTTATTCTTGGATCATTTGACTAGATTATCTGTGATTAAGAACTAGGCTCAGTCCACAAACAACAGGACTTTCTGTTCTCACTACTGAGGTTTTTCCTTTATATACTGATGACTTCCAAATCAATATCTCTCCTAAATCTGGATCCATATGTACACTTTAGCTGAACATTTCTACTTGGACAACTCACAGGTCTCCAAACCCCAAGATTTTCCAAACTGATGTTATCATCCTCTTTAAAAACTAGTATCTTCTTCTAAGTTTTTTATTCTTACAAATTGAATGGTACCACTATCCACCAATTAAAAAGATATCTGTGTCTTTTGTTTTTTATAGATAAATATCCTTTCCACAAATCTTTATTAACTATTCACTACTTTTTTTAGGCACAGGTGACATTTCCAAAATCATTTATTTGCAAATATCATAATATACCTGTTTTCTGTAAAGACTTCACCAATAGGAAGGAAATAATTTCACTCTTTTCTATAAAAGAAAATGTACTGTTATAATGTATGCGACCTGAACTCAGGTAAAAGTTTGAGAACGCCTGCTCTAGCTGTGCACACAACAGGAGGTAAAAGTCATAGGAAAAAGTGAATTCATAGCATGTTATTTCACGATGCTTTAAAATAATTTTAGTGACTCATTGTTCTAATTAATTGTTTAGAAATATTATAAAATAGGCAAATAAAGTAATATTTAAATAATCATTACCATTAGCTTTGCATAATGAGTTTCTCTATAGGTATCATTTACAAAGAAGTTGCTTTGCTTTAAAATGTAAAAAAAAATGTTATTAATTGCTTAAATAATTTTTTTTTAAAAACACATTGAAGTAATTATGACATTCTCTATTCTATTAAGGAAATTCTGTCATATTCTACTACATTGATGTAACTTGACAATGTTAAGTGAAGTAAGCCCATCACTAAAAGAAAGTACTGCATAATTCCACTAATATGAAGTATCTGAAGTAGGAACAGTAATAGAAAGTAGAATAGTGATTTCCAAGGGCTAGGGAGAAAGGTAAAGGGGAGTTGTTCAATGGATTTTGAGTTTGTTTTGCAAAGTGAAAAAGTTCTAAAGATCTGTTACATAACAAAGTACATATAGTTATACCACTGTAATATACACTTAAAATGGTTAAGATGATAAATTTTATAAAATGTCTATTTTACCACACACTAAAAAGCACTTAATAGCTTCGGAAGAAGTTTTGATATACTACTCATGTGCTTGTTAGAGTTATTGAAGACAAATAACAAGGTTAGGAAAGATATGTTTACAGTTTGGTTTGATTGTGTGTTATGCTTCCGAAAAGTACAAAAAGTATCTTTGCCATAAGAAGATATGGGATAGTTTAGAATCCTTAGTTATATCTATAGTTCTTAATTCATTTTTTATATGAGCAAACTATTACCAAAATAAAGGGCTCTTTCAGTTTGTGGAAAACTACTTAGTTGTTTTGAAACCATGTGTTTAATATGAAGTTATTTTTAATATCAATATTGATTTGAGAATATTAGCTTGATATATTCTTTTAAATAGTATTATGTGGTTTTTGCTCTTTGGCTATATGTCATCCAGTTAAAAATTATTTCAGAAAATAGCCTAAATGGTAGCTTCTCAAGTTTAAAAATCCTTTTATAAAAGATTACCATCTGCATATTATTGAATAAAATCTTATGAGTCCTGGGATAATATCACTCATAATACAATTTCGCCCAAAATTATCTTTTTAGTAATATGCCCTAAATTTCTTAATGTTTCTGCATTCTCAACATGATTGTTCTATTGATTCAAATTAGTCTCAAATGATGCTGATGCTGAATCAAAATTATCTTCAGTGTAATCACAATACCCAAATAAATGTAAAGATGTTCTCCATCCATAAAGATATTTTTCTTTACTTGATACTCAGCTTCGAATATTTATTTGACATACTAACTATTTAACTGGGAAGGGGAAATATAAAAAGGACTGCCAATATGTAGTGGGGTCCATGACATTATCCATCACTTTCTAAAAGGAACAAGGACTTTCCTAGTTTTATTAAAACTACTGTATGAAAAACTATGTAATGACTATAAAGTGACATTTTATTTCAGTAAGACATACACACAAGGTCTAATTCAGATGAGAGAAAATGAGAGAAGAAAAGAGAGAAAGGTGAGAGAAATCTGGGATTATATTAATGAATAAGTGAAAGAAAAAATAAAATACTTTTGAACCTATGTTCTTGAAAACTATGTTTGGTGATTGATGCCTGTGACAACTACATTAGTCTCCTACAAAGAGTAATTTTAAGGAAAGTGTCATATTTCATGCACTTAATTTATTCATAAGCAAAATAATAATATTACTTTCTTTAACCACCGAATGAGTTAAAACCATGAAGGATTATATACAGTATGGAACTTTAAAAGTACATTATATTACCAAGAATGTAAGAGTTTATCAGACATTCTAGAAGTTTAACATCCTAATGAAGTTCTTATCCCAATCCTTTTCTCCCTACATTTTTCCGAACGATTCTGCAGAAATGTACCCATTCTCTTCCAACTAATGTTTATCGCACTCTACCAGTAAAAATGCAGAAAAAAAGCAAACAAAACAAAATCCTTGTTGCCTACAAAGCAAGGAACTTGTATCTCATCAAATCAGAAAAGAAAGAAAATAATCATTTATTTTCATCACCGAAGACAATAGGTGCTTATTTACTTTACATTTATGTAATTAAGAGTTCACTCAAATGAATCTTCCCTCAACGATGGTGGTCTGCTTTGAGAGACTTGGCATTGACATATAGCAATACACATATAAATGGTCATGGCTCAAAATTTTTACACAAATCTGCTCATCTTTGGAAAATAAAAAACTTTAAACTGATAAAAAAAAAATAGCAATTGACAAATGTTTCCAGCACAGTAGTATATCAATTTTACATGAGCTGAATCAATGAGATAGGTAGGCAGGTAGTGAATTGTAGGCTCAGAGTAACAGGTAAAACTGCTTATTGCCAACACAGTATTTTTTATACTAGAGTGTCTACGAGTTATTTATATAGGCGAGAAGGTTAATATATCAAATTCGTTTCATTAATCAATACTTTTGATCAAATCTTGGGTATAAGGTACTGTGCTAAGCACTCAGAATATAAGAGTTACTAAAACAGCAATTTTCTGAGATTCCAATAGGAAGACATCAAACAACAAATCATACAGTAAATATTAAATCACATCTGGGATAAATGCCTGCTAGAAATTAGCAATGCAATAATATCCTATAAAAAGAATATCAGTGCTAATGTATATGAGGACTTAAAGTTTTCCTGAGAGAATAATTTGCATCTAAAATTTGAAGTTTAAAAATAAATATTTAATGAATTAGCCTATGAGTGAAATTCATTCAAGTGAGATTAAGGAAATTAATTCTAGTTCTACTGATACATTCTGGTTAACAATAGTACTGTCCAATTAACTTCCTGGTTCTCCATTCAACATGTATAAAACCATGAATAATACCTAACACTTGTTATTGCCCAGCAATATTATTAAACATTTGTCAGAAAAGATCTGACAAAGGAATTTGAAAACTTTAAAGTTGTATGAAATTAATTTATGGTATTTCATGTGTCAATACTTTTTGCCCAATTATACATGTCTGTGATCTCTACATATAATTGTTGTTGATGGCATCAAGAAGAATTTGACAGGCTGGATGACCTTACAGTAACTTTCCAGTCCTGTGAGTTTATAAATCATTTATCTTATCTAACCATCTTTGAACCAGACTGCAGTGGATTCAGTCAGATTAAGTCAACCCTTCAAACAATCAATAATGATTCTGAAGCTCAGGACTATGGTCTACTCATTATCAACTGAAGCCAGACAGTCCTTTAAAATTAAATTTTATGGATTTGGTCATATTTATGAAAAGTAAAAGGTTATGGCTGCCCATTTCCTTGTTCTTTAACTCAGTTGCTATATCTAAAGATTTACAAAATGCTTCATGCTTAAATCTCTATTATTATCATTATGTTTACTTTCATTTTGTGTAAAACTTGAAGGAAATTGTGTAGAGTGGGAAAAATATATGAAATTTAAAGCTCTAGATGACATTTGACATTCCTTCTTTATAAACTCACTGAAGTTAACTTGCATGGCTGTATCAAAATAATAGCAGGTGTTTCTCTTTGTAACAGTTGATAGTTGAAATGTACATTGTATATTCTCTTGAAAATAGTTATTTTTTTTTTACCCCTGTTGATTTGGAGTCTCTGGAGTTCTACTTGAAGAAAATAAATGTGTTTAGCTTGCCTGAATGACAAATAAGCAGTAGCATGATATCCATCTGCAGGAATTTGTAAGAGGTATGCGAAAAGAAAGGAAGGACATTTAGGAAGGCCAAAAATTATTTCTTTAATATTAAAGATAAAACTGATAAGAATGTTTCAGATAAAAATCATATTAAGAATTTAATTTTACTCTGAATAACATATACTCTTATTGCAAAATCATAATGACTTTATTGATTTAAATCATTCACAAATGTACATGAGACCATTTCTCCTAATCTCTGCAAATATACACTGTGGAATGTCAAACTATGTTTTTAAAGTAATTCCTGAATCAGTGTTTTGCTTTTATATTGTAATACTTTGGAGTACTTCCGTGGCCTATTTTTTGATTATTCAAAGTAGAATAATGGGACAAAATATGATTTTGAATTACACGTTTTGAAATTAATGCATAACATTATAAAAAAAATTGTGGTCTGTTAGTTTTCAAAACTTTATATTTATTGAAAGTATGGTTTTCACCTCACTTCTTCTAAAACTCATTCTTAATTTCTAAGCAGTGTTTTCTCATGGATTGGAAGAATAAAGAGAGATAGATTCATCTTATAAGCTGTGGCAAAGCCAAGTCTAGTCTAGCCCCAGCACCAGAGATATGTAATATGCTTTCTCCTGTTCTTCTTCTGAAATTGTATAAACTATACACTAGTCTTAATACATTTTTTCCATTGCACATGCTAAGTATTGTGTTTTGGGATAATGCCAGTAATTTAGAACCCTAATGATTTAATGGGATTAGATTTAGTAATGAAACACAAAGAAATAGTAAAGGAAATAATCTGAAATCTTTTAATAAAACATGAAGCCAAATCACAAAGTATGGAGGAAAATTTCTAACAGAAGTTGGAAATGAAAATATTGAAATAAACAGAATCAATCAAGAGTAATTGTTTAATAACCAAATGTGTTCGCAGAAGGACTCAGGCAGGGAGTCTAGAAAAGAAATAAATTTAAAACTTTCCAGATACAGACCAAAGAGCAGCCAGCTCAAATTTGGCAGATGTCTACGGGGGAAATAGTTGGGACTAAAACTGGCGTGGGATATGAGGAAAGTTTCCAGAAGGAAAATGGTCTACAGAGAAGTTAGTTTCTCCTCCTTTGTGGTGTATACAAATAGCTGGAGAACAAATTAAGTACTAAAACTACTTTGCATATCAGTCACTTTCTAGTCGGTTTCCTGAGATCTCTTCCATGACATAAAATGGATCTTACAAAACAGCTGAAATGTCTTGCTGAGTGTGTGATGTTTTGAAGGAGTCTCTGTAGGGAGCAATCAATAAATGAGAAGTCAGTGTCAAAAGTCCCAATCTCCATACAGAGTCCTTTCTAATCTTTGCAGTGGTGTCAGTAGAAGTTACCAGTGCGAAATATCTAAGAGATGTTAGTTAAGTGGTGCTTGTGGCACTTTGACAAGGAAATTTATAAAAGCTTAAAAGGGTAGCAGCACCAAAGAGAAACAATTAACATACTTATATACTATTCTGTTATTTCCTGTATTTGGTCTACCCTCATTTGCTGCTGCTGCTGCTGCTGCTACTGCTGCTAGTGTGTGTGTGTGTGTGTGTGTGTGTGTGTTTTGTAAGGGCAAATACAAATTTGAAATAAGAGCCCTGTTGAGGGGGACAAACTCTTCCATCTCTCTTTTTCTTACAACATTTATATTAGAAGTATTTTAATTGTACACTTTGTCTCTAGAAATTGTAAAATCTGAAGGACTTTTGAAATATAATCATCAAAGAAGACAGTGCTTCTAACTTCCAGTTTCTGTGGGAGGGGAGGAGCCCAACTTTGGTGAAGACCCCTCTCTAAGCTGCAGAAATACCAACTGTTATAGACATGATGAATTTATTTTCTTTTGAATAAAGCCAATCGACTAACTCAATGGTCACCCCAATTACAGGTGGAACCTAGGATGAACCTGTAATTGAGGTGACACAGCATTGTCAAGTCCTCTTATTTAAGGTCTAGTTATTGTGTATCTTGAGAACTTGTGTGTAATGCGTGATATCTGCTTGGCTATAAAAAAAAGGTGAGATTTTTCTCTGTCTGTGATCTCTTAGCAGATCCCGTGTATCACATTCTGGTTGAATGCTTATTCGATAATGTAACTGTTTTCTTTCTCTTCTACTTTGGAGAGGTTTTCTGGTTGGGCAGGATATTTTGTTTATAATTATATTTCCCAAAATGCGTGTGTATAAAATTATAGTTGTGGTATATATTTTTTAATTTTATTAAATTTTTTTTCACCTCCTCAAGCACTTTTCTCTTCCTCCAATTATTCCAAAGAGTCACTTATCTCATGATTTTATTAGAAATCATGAACAGAAAAACACAACTTCAGGCAGTTTCTTGTTTCTCTATCACAAACCTTAACCTAGAGGAAGATTCAATATAACATGAATGCATGAGCACAGGAAGATAAATTTTCCTTCTATTTCTCTATTTTCCCAGCCTTAACTTTTCATTCCTTCTCCAAAATAATAAAAGGACTAGAGTTTAACTTGAATTAATAATACAGATACCAAAACTATAAATGCGTGCAGAAGCAGGAGCTAAATATTAATGAAAGAGTTCATGTTTAGACTTCAGCTGCTTTGGAATATAAGAAAGTAATATGTTTCCTAAAGATGCACCCCCAGAATGTCTACATAGTAGTAGTTTATGATATGAATCTACTTGTAGTGTACAGTTGAGTGGATGCCCTGAGGTGAACTTGCAGAGCAGGCATACCCTAATTCAGTTTCTGTGCAAATAGATAATTAAGGGGAAATACTAAAGAAGATGAACCTAAAGGAGATGAAGTCATTTATACTCCCAAACCACTTCGTAGCTAGCTTTATGTGCAATATAAGAATAATCTGGAGAAATTGTTTTTAAATATTCACACTTCAACATAGAGGTAGAGAGCCAGAGAGAGTTCTACCCTCCCCAGACTCAGGAGGAGAGTCAGGATAAACAAGATCAGCTTCACCAAGTTAATGCCATAAACTACAAAATCAAATACAAAGCATTATTTTTCAAATGTTGAAAGTGTGCCACATTTAAAGACTGAAGATTCAGAAAGCAATGACTTCATGAGGAGGATATAAAGAATTCCACAGGTATGGTGGGAAGATGAAAAGTATTGAAGGATCCACATGATTGGCAAAATAAAAACACAGCTGAACATGTGGTGTGGAACCAGAAACACTGCAACTATAAAGTAGTCAATACTAGATGTGATGTTTACCTTGGAAAAAAAAAATATATATATATGTATGTGTATATATATATATATATATGTCACTACTGGCAGTCATATAATTGTGCATGACTTAGTTTAGAGTCTAGAAGGATAAGAAGGATAACTATAGTAACATAATATTTTAAAAGACTGAAACTATAAAATTAATACTTTGTAACAGTATTATTCAGAAAATGATTAAACGTTAAAATTTAAACTATACATGCATACACAGTGTTAGGCTCTTGTAAGATGAAGATCAAAAACAAATGGAAACCTACTTATCTCCCTTCATCATAACCTGATTTTCTAGACTCAGGATAGTGTTTTCAAGAAAAGAGCCATAGGACAGCGCAATGCTGCTCATCAGATCGCAAAGGGCTGGAAATATGACCATGAACTGTAAAGGTCCCACTCTGCATGGTTGACAATGACGATAGAAAGAGAATGAATAAAGGGATGGGACAAAGTGCAGGACTACGACTGTGATGGAGGACAACGAAACCAAATTAGGGGTGAAGGTGAGAAAATCTTGAGAGATTTCAGCTGTTTGAGGACAGTAAAGGAGATGTTAAGATTTTAAATAATGTTTTGATACATTTAAAAATATCACATAGTTCAGAGACTATAGGGCTGAAACTGAGCATCAGTTCTATTAGCATTGCATATCCGTATGCTTGTACATACATCTGTTTATATAGACATTTCTTAAAAAAAAAAAAAAACTTAAATGTGAATTTTTTAAACGATGGTTTAAGATTAAAAGTGTCACACTTAAAATGAAAATAATAGCATATTTAGAACAATTAAAAAAAAACCTTGTTAACTAAGAGATTACTAAACTAGTTAAATAGTCACATATTTTACCAGTGTATTTGTAGGTGTTTCTGTACTGATTGGCTATTTCAGATCTGATTGTTAGAAAAAGAAAAAAAAAAATGATCAAATCTATGCATCACTTATCTTTTAATAGGTTCTGCTTAGATGAATAAAGTCCCTTATCTAATGACTCGTTTTGTTGATTTTCCTCAACATGAACGTGCCATTCTTATCTCCTTTTCTAAGATCCATCTGCAGAAGCACCAGAGACATCAAAGGCAGTGAGGAGCTGCAGCGGCTGGGTGAAGTGCAATACTCAAGTCACGAAGAATGCAGGAGAAATTTGCCTTTTATCTGCATATAGATCACACCTAACGATTCTGGGATTCCAGAACCATGCGCAAATGATTTAGCTGAGTATAAAGAGCCCACCATCTCTCTGGACAATTTCAGAATTGTCAATTCTTAGTGTTCATTTGAGCCTTTGAAATAAGTGAAAGGGTGTCAATGGATGGAAAAATCTCTATTTTCCAGTTTCACTAATAGGCTGCTTCCCAAGTTGAAATCCACACATCCGTTAATTTTTGTGAAGGGTCTTCCTTCCACAGCTGTCTGTAAACCTCAACAGGAGTCAATGAAGGATCATGCAGAGAAACTGATAGAAAACTGGTAGAAATTATAGTTAGTCATCATAACAATCATGGGCTATACTGCTTTGTGCATGTTGATTTGAATTAAAAGTAATACAGGCAACATTAGAGACAAAGCCTACCAATAATGAAATAAAAAAGAGCCTGTATGATGATAAATATTTCAATTACTTTGAGATAAAATATTTTATTAAATCACATGAGCAGTTTATAAATTAACAAGTGTGCAGTAAATCCTGTGGTCTTCACCCCGGATCTCATTGATGGGTCGATAGATCCACATACGGTTCCTCAGGAGGAGCCATACTCCTCAGGGCACCACAGCAACTGGCTGATATGAGTACCCAAGGCCTTGAAGTTGAGTCTCAGCTGGCACAACTCTGAATAATCAGCTCAATAAGCAGAGGAGGGGCTGTGGCCTCCACTGCAAACACATTGTTGGTTGTGTCCAGTTCAATCCTACTTTCCTGTCATGTATCAACTTGGCTAAGCCGTGTTCATCAGTTGCTCAATCAAATATTAATCTAGTTGCTTCTGTGAAAGTATTTTTTTAGATATCATTGAAGTCCATAAGCAGTTGAGTTTAAGTGAGGGACAACCAGATAATCTGCTTAGGTCTGATTCAGTTAGTTAAAGTGTGTTTGGAGGCTTCTCAATAAAGGAAAATTCTGTCTATGGACAGCAGCTTCAGCTGTACTGAGAGGTCCAGCTTGACCTTCCCATTGGCCTGCTCTGTGGATTTCTTATTTCGCTAGCCAGGCAGCCCCATCATTGCTTAAGTTGATTCTTTGCAATAATTCCCTTAATATTAACCTCTTACTCTGTCTTTTTTCCTAGTGAAATCCTGATGGATTCACTTCCGTTTGCATGCATGTCCACAGAATACTGTTTAAGACACTATGCTTTAATTATTCAATTCTCTTCATCAAATCTGTCCAATTCAATGAAGTTGTTGCTTGAACCAGCAAGTTCTATCAGTAAGTTCTATTGAGCGAGTTGATTTTAAACTAAAGTAAAATTTTGGTTGGCTAAGTTTGTTTTAGGCACATCTGTTTTTTTTTTGTTGTTTTTTTTGGTTTTTTTTTTTTTTTTTTTTACAACTTTTACCCTTTTAGTATTTCCTAACCAGTTACTTGTTTGATTTTATCTCTTTAAAATGAATGCCCAAGTTTTCTTCATCCTAACAGTCACTTGTGACACTTGGCCCACAAATTACAGTAATTTTGTGTGATCTGCTTCAAGGAAATCCTCAATGTTCCTAAAAAAACTGTTTATAACCCAAATTAACTCCCTTTTAAAGTTCTTCACAATGATTATTTCAAAATGTTTCAATTATCCTTAACTTTCCATTCCTCTCACTCTGAGAAGAGGACCTCCTTCTCTACTACTTCTTAAACAGAAAGAGAAACCATCCAACTGGTATTCTTTCGGACTTATACCAACACAGCCCTAATAATCTTGTGATATTCTTTTCCTTCTGTGATGACAAAAACACAAAATTTTTCTCTCCTATTTTCTAGATTCTTAGGCTCTGGATCCTGTTTCTTCTGGTTTGCTTGGGGCCTTTGATCCATCTATTTTTCTCTCTCTGCATAGTATAAATTCCTATAGCTTAAAAACAGTCTTCTTTGTATTTCATAGTCATCTCTATGATACTACTTAAGACTTTTTGAAAGAGTTGTCTGCATTAGTCACTTGGCTCTTGCTTAATGGTTCCGTAATGCTCTCCAGCCACTAGATTGAGTGGTTTATTTTTGAAATCATTAGTGACCTTAGTGTCAAACAGAATAAACAATTTTTAGTCCTTAGATGCAATGCTTTATCCTCATAAGCATCTTTTTCATGAAACAATTTATTCTATAGACTTCTTTTCATATTTATAGTTTGCCTTTTAAAGTGTCTCCTATGTGGAATTTTCCTCTCATTCATTTGAAAACTTTTTCCAGAGTTTTATTTTGGATTCTATTCTTGCCTTATTCTGTACACTTTTCCTGGATAATTTTAATATTCAAGTACAATCTGTTTATTGTTTTAAAAAAAAGCTCCATCTAAGATATCTCTCTAAATTTGATATCAACATAACCCACTGGATATAGTCATAATGTACATAATTGCCTTTTCTCCAGGAAACACGCTTTTAATGCTGTGTCTCTTATCTCAGTACATACAACATCTTATTCATTCATTCACCCTGGCTGAACATTTAGGTTTATCTTCCGATATGTCTAATTTTCTCACCTCCCACATGTAATTTATCAAAATAGCTCTAACAAGAAAATTCATGTGTCCCTAGTAGAAATTTCTTTATTTTTAATAACTAGTATGATCTTGATTTGTGGCAGCCACTGGTGTTGGGAAAAAAATGCCTTCAACTTGCTTGTTGAGATAGCTCCACTTTTTCTGACTTTATTTTTTCATTTTATTTTAATGTCTGTATGGATTCTTCTCTCTCTGTTGGTCTTCCCTAACCTTATTTTATTTTTCTAGGATGACATCTGGGAACAAAGGGAAACATGGTAATGGGGGAAGATCCTTGTGTTTAACTGCTGCCCACTGGTTATCTGAGGATCCAAAGGTGGGATGTTGGACTAGTCCTGTCCATAAGTATCCTGTCTTGGTGTACACCAGAGACTTAAGAAGTGTGGTTGATTGATGCTGCTGAAATTCATGAACTCTGACAGAACATCTTGATAGAGCATCTATTCATGTAGAATAGAAGTTCCTGTACTTCTCACCCTTTTGACTCAAAGCCTATTTTCGTCTGTTGGTTCTCTTGCAACCTTTGTATGTATCCCCCTACACACATTCCAATCACCAGAAAATTCTTGAGAGTTCTTTGCATTTCTTGCTGTATTTGAATGGGACTTTGTGAGGCTATATCAGTTCCTCTCTCGGCCATCCTTAACTTAGTGCCCTGGTTCTCAGCCAAAGATGATTTTGCCCACCAGGATAATGGTCAGGAGACATTTATGATGTTTGCATAACTACTGGTACATAGTTGATAGATGCCAAGGATACTGGTAAACATACTACAATATACAGGACTGTATCCTATAAGAAAGAGTTATGTGGTAAAAAATGTCAGTAGTGCCGCATTTGCTACATTCTGCTTCAGAGTCATTCCATAAACTAGGACTTGCCATTACAAATGAAGAGTTACCATACAGTTCTTTCCCTCACTCTTCATTCTTTCTCATTAAAGTCTGGCCTCGGGTCCATCGTCTAGCTATCAATTTTAAAACCTGAGCTTGATCCTTCAAGTTGAGCAACTGTTTCTTTGACAGAGGCATTCTTTCTCACTCTGCAAACCACCTACTGCCAAAGCAATGTGTGGCACTGTCCCTGTTACAGTTCTCCAAGTGCTTACAAGTCTCCAGCGCTTTTATGTCAGTAACTTTGTTTTATTTACCTTTGCATCTCTACGCTTCACCTGGTACAGTGGAGGCACTCCATATGTAATGAAAAAATGACAAATGGATGACCAAAGAATAAGTGGTGTTATTTCCTGTCAACCTTTTCATGTTTCTCTGATCTCTATTTTTTTCTTTGTGAATACCACCTAATTACTTAATATGGAGCAAGATATCCTTTACCATTGTCTACAACTCTGGTTCCCTGACTTTTCCAAGTATTCTGGCTCCTTAGCCAAGTCCCTGTTCTTTAGAGTACTTGTATCTTAACTTACTGAAGAGCAAATGCAAAATTTTATTTTAATTGTACATAGAAAAATGGTAGGAGTCAAACTGGCTTTTCCTGCCTCTCATCTTCCTTGTCTTCCTTACTTCTTCTTGTTCTTGCTTTCTCAGGCCACACATATTTTTACTTTATTTCACCTATATACTTCTTTCATATGATTTGCCTCAAATATCTGCTCCCAGACCTCTCACTCATCTCTCTCTTTTCACTGGCATCCTTCTATTCCCTCTCTCCTTTCTTCGTCTTACATCACATCACCTTATCTTTTAAGCAGTCAGAATAGTTAAGAGAATGGACTGTATCTAGACTACCTCAACTCAAGTCTCAGCTCTGAATTAAGCAGCTTGTGATTCGAGGCAAGTTATTTAACCTCAGTTTCCTCATCTACAAAATAAAGATTAAAACTGTATTTAAGAATTTAGAAAGAGTCAATGAGGTATGGATTAAAGTTATATTTTAATAAGTTATGAAGAGTAAAGGAGTTAATGGAGATAAAATGCTTACAAGAGATTCAGGCACATAATAATTAAACATGTATGTTATAGTCTGAATATAAATCTTAAGTCTGTTTGTCTATCCTCTATTCTGTCTCTTATTTATTTCTTCTCTCTATTTTATCCTTGTAATTTATATTCATCCTTTCTTCTCTCAAATTCTTTCAATTCTTACGCTTGTATTTTAAGAGTAATAGTAATAGAAAACAATATATGAATAAGTAAACTTAATTGTTTCCACCATCAGACAGCGTAGAAACTATAGATTTGATTGGGTTGTATGATTTCATTTTCTCTCTCTACTCATAGAACAAAGTGTTATATTTAGTCTTCTGATTTTTGCTTTTGGGAGTAAGGGTATTAACTTTTCGAACCCTAGATGTCTGTTCTCTCTTTCATGACCTGCAGAATTATTTATCATCTCTATGATTTAAATTGTAGTTGGCCTTTGAACAATTAGGGGTTTGGGTGCCAGCACCCCTGCACAGTCCGAAATCCACGTGTAACTTTCAATCCCTCCAAAACATAACTACTAATAGCCTCAGTTGACCGAAAGCCTTACTGGTAACATGAATAGTCAACTAACACATATTTTGTATGTTATACATATTATATACTGTATTCTTATACTGAAGTAAACTAGAGAAGAAAAATATTTTTAAAATCATAAGGAAGAGAAAATATATTTACAGTATTTATTGAAAAAAAATCCACGTATAAGTAGAACCAAGAGTTGTTCAAGAATCAACTGCAATTGCCTTGGTTCATCTTTATTTTCTTTCATTATACATTAAAAGTGTTTCTCCCCCATGCTGTAGATTTTCTTCTTCAATTTCATTTCTAGAGTTTCTTTTTAAAACAAGTTTTCTTAACAATTTGTAAATTACATACAAATCTTGTCATGTTATAACTGAACCTTCTTACTATCCCATTATAGTCATTATCTAAGCTAATTAGTTATTTAAAAAGTCACATCCTGAGGCAGGTGATGGGCTTAGAAACCTACATTATAAACAACATTGTATCTTAGGAAGAAATGGATCATGAAGATATCCCAAACTAAATTCTCAAGAGTTGATCCTCTCCCTTATTTTTAATCTAGCAAACACTTGGGGCTACTTCTCTTCTTAAGGAAGGATATTTGTCATCCTAAAGTGTTATGTTAACTTAGCATTATTCTTCTCATTGTGAACATTAGTTCTATTCTAGACATTAGGGTTTTATTATATTTTTACCTATACAGGTGATATCTTTAGACAATATCTATAGTCTGCTTTTGAGCCTATCCCATGATTATTTTTGCTGAGAAATGGTTATTCCCAAGCATGCTTTTGTACTACTGCCAAAATTTCTATTGTGTAAAGATAGCATCAGATTCCTCTTTAGGTAGGTAGACCACACAATTCTCAACAGTCCATACGGGTTGTATTTCAGTATTCTAGCAATCTAAATTCTTTAGTTGTTCAAAATTACTTTTAATGGTTTCAAAATCAGCTACAATCTATTTCTTTTATGGTTAAGAGAAATAAATTCATCAGTAAATTAATTTCCAGGCTCGTAGAATTGTAATGATCATTCAAAAGGATTAAAATTAAAAGTATATGGTTCTATTTTAACAAAGCAATTTCCATTTTTCAAACAGAATTTTGCGAGGAACTCTATTTCGGGGAGGACTGGGACACTTCAGTTGTGCCGCTGAGGCCAAGGTACTTGGACCTCCCATCATCATCGAACAATTCACCTTCCACTGGTGTCTGCTTTGGTTCCTCTCTCCTTCCCATAGGTTAACAGCAATCCATAATGATAAATCTCTCTCCAAACACTGAGCTTCAATAGTAATTTTAATAAAATAGTTTCTGAATCCCTGCAAAAGCTCCTACGAACTATTATTCTAATTTAAATCTCAATTTTATTTTTAAAAAAGAATGAGTACTATATATGATAAAATTACTTATTTAAGATTACAAAAATTATAGCAGGATTCTTTCTCCCATGTTATCAGTGCATCCTTTGACAATTACTTTGCCAAATTAATTTGTTTTAATTAAAAACTTTATATTGAAAGAAAAGGAGCTAAATCTTTTCTAACTAGAGATTTAATTGAAAACGAAGTTTATATGCAAATAAGGAATATATTTTTTAAAGAGTTACATTTAGTGTTTTTTTTTTTGCTATATGTCTGTGTTTTTAAATTTACAATGTTATGTATATTGAAAATGTTTTACTTTTTGTGTAAATTGAAGGACAAAATATGGGAAATACTTAAAAGCAACTATAGCAGAAGCTTAACATTAGCTGCAAGCTATTCTTTCTTCCTTCCAGATAGTATAGCTATAGCATTTTCATACCAAACTTCTTACATATTCTGTGCTGTGCTTGGCTTCTCACGCTTTGCAATTTACTTTTAGATAGTCACCCTTGATGTATTTATCGGTAGCTACTAAACATCTTATGATTCTTCATATCATAAATTCTCAAGTATATTTGTGAGTTCAAGAGAAAATGGCAAGCCTTAGGAAAAAGGATCTAGTTTATGATATATAATTTTTTTTACAACTTCAAAAACCAGCATAATACAATTTCTCCTAACTTTATATTGTTTTCCTTGGACAACCTTGCCAGTAACCTTTAAAACCCAGTTACAAAGTAGTAGTATGTGGCATTTTATTATATCATCAGTGAGCATACTGTGCATAACCCATCTCTAGAATTTTACGTGAAAGATTTTTAACGACTCTCCAAAGAAGAAGTTGGTTGATTTAAAACAAACTAAAATAAAAGCCTCAGGCAAATGTTGATGTGTTGATCACAGTTCATGTGAGACATAAGCACGAGTCATTTATGACAGTTGAACAAATGACAGGAACCTAAGTTAAAGGACTTTGACAGAAGTACCATATTTTCAAAGTTTGCTTGTCCATGCCTAAACTCGTCGTATGTAACTGAAATAATATTTGTTGAGCAGGATAAGAAAATATAAATATAATACTGCTTTGGTACCTGACGTTAATACATTCAGTTAGCACACTACTATTAAAATAAGACCCTTCAATTTGCCTTTACAACTAGAATCAAATATTGAGCATTTCCCGTTAAGTTGTGTTGCCCTTGTCTTCATATTATTTTTCTTTCCTTTTTCTTCTTTTTAAATTTACTTATACTTCCAGCTTTGCTCTCTTTTATTCTTCTGCATAGAAGCCATAAATAGCATTTTACTGAATTTATAGTCAATATCATAATAATAAATATTTTTTTCAAATAATATTTAGTATTTTGAGTACTATGGATGGATAAATGATATATGCAGAAGTTTCTTTCACTCCAACTTATTACAGCTGTTATTGCTTTCCTTTTGTCAGAAATAGCCTTTAATTTGGCTATTTGTTAAATTTTCCTTTTTACTACATTAACTTTTACATAGATTTCTGAAATGTACTCCTTAAATTTGCTTAAAACCTGTCATCGTATCTCATGTTATTTTAAAACAATTTCTGTTTTGCATTTATTTCCACTATATAATACTTGGGATGATAAACCAGCAATATGTATGTGTGTGCGTGTATGCGTGTGTGTGTGTATGTGTGTATATATATATATATATACATATATATATATATTTTTAGTGTCTGTATAATATAACAAACCAAGAAGAATGGATATCCTTATGATAATAATTGATAAGTAGCTATATGTGCACAAATTATTTAATGGATAAACTATGTCATCCATTTTAACAAAATCAATTCATCTTCTTTCCAAGTTTGAATACTTTAATAAGTGTAGCATATTTTTCCACATATGATTTCATATAGAATTTAGTTTCATTTATGCAGTTGAATGTATAGATTGGTTTGGCACTTTCTCTTTGTGTCGTGTGATGTGATATTGCCATAAAAATACAGAAATGTCAGTCTGGGTGACAGAGCTAAAAGGATATGTAAGAAATTGCCAAAACACAGATCACATGTTTGTATTGTAGTTTAACAGCATCATTTAGAAGCATAAAACTAAAAAGGTTGCTTTTTGTAGGTCATCTCTACACATTCCAGATCCTCCTCTCTCTGCTTTAAACTGTCAGACGCCCCACTGAGTCTGCTTGTGAATGCCTCATTGAAAGCCTCCCCATGTGTTTCTGAGTGATGTGAAATTGTGAGGGGAAGAAACATAAATTACTCCTTTTTACTGGAGGAATTTAATGTCTCACAAGGTTCAGAGGTAAATGCATTTCCCAATAATAAAAAAAAAATAGATGATAATAAAAGGCATATTTTAATTCAGTTTAATTTAATTCAATAAAAATTAATTCATCGCTGGTATGTGCAAAGTATCACTTTAAGTGTCTGCTTCATCTCTGAAGGAGAGTTTTCCTAATCAGTGAAAAAAAAATCAAAAAAATAATTTTTTTTATACACCAATAGGAGGCAGGTCTTCTCATGATAGCTGTTAACTGAATTTTTAAAAAATGAGAGGAAGGTTTATAAGAGTACCAAAAAGATGTACAATTGCATAATTTCAAAGTGAAATAATAAAACAGAAGCAAATGAGTATTGAGATAGAATATTTGACATCTTTTTAAAAACATCAAGCAAAAACACAATAAAACAATCATAAATAACATGATAATGTTTACATACAATATATTTATAATATATTTAAAATATATTGTAAATGATGACTGAATATATTCATATCCATGACATATCTTGAAAAACTTAACTTCAATCTGAAATCTAAATTTTTGTCATAACATTGAATACTTTAAAAGAAAACATCAATTTATCTTTATAAGATTCCTTTGTGAAAGTGTGAAAAAAATATTATCGTTATTTTTGTTTATTAAACTGAATGTTATTAAATTTTTGAAGTCTTAAATGAAAAAATACAACTTCTGATGTTTCAAATGGATTTCCCCCTACATTCAACATGTGAAAAAATAGATTATTATTATTTTTGTTTTGTTATTGTTTAGACTAACATAAAAAAATAACTTAAAGCTTCATTTTGTGTTATTGCTGAGAGACACTGAGGAATTGGATAGGATACAAGCTTTGGTGTCTGGCAAATATATGTTAGATACCAAATTTAAGTAATTTGTCAAGTCTGAGACCTTCTCTTTGCTTTTGTAGGGTTACTCTTCTATAAGGCATATAATGATGTTCCTGGTGTTTAATGGATTAATAACAACATATCTCCCTTGTTCTCATAAATGGAACCAGCTAAGGCAAAAGAATCAGGTAGGTGGAGATGAAAATATATTAATCAATATAATAACAATAAGTATATTAATGATAGTGATTAGTATTTGCATATTACATATATTTTATCTGGTATTCTCCTAATTGCTTTGCATATATTAATTCAATATGCACCCAATATTATCAATATTAATCTTGTCAAGTTTATTTGCGGAACAAGCACGTGGCCAAATAGACTTAAAAACACTGAACATTTCCATTACCCTCACTTAACTCCCCAGCCTCGCAAACACACACACACACACACACTCCACTCAGGATATTCATTCAATCACAGGCAGAACTGGACAACCTTAGATCTCTCCATTGTTAATAGGACACTCATGTATAGTTGGGAACAAATATAAGCATTTCCTTGAGGGTTGTCACTCTGTAAGAAATAGACTATTTCTTCTGTTTTGACAGGTAAGTGATACTTTCTCATGTGGAAATATGTGATATGGGGAGAGGACATAGAGATACCCAAATTATTCATCTCAAGTAATTTTCCCTTCTATGTGAACATAAGTAAAGGAACATAAAGTTTCTCTCTGGAGAATAGATACGCAATAAAATGAATTTATTAATAATATGAACGAATCCAAAAACATTTCAGGACACTTTAATTTGTAGGTATTTTTAAGTTCTTGATAACACTTCCCCTTGGATATCATTATAAAAGATTATAAAAGTAGTTACTAAAAACTCTGAAAATATCACAAATTTATATGTTCAAGTACCTTTTATGATATGCTGTTCATAACTATATATAAGAGAGGTGGGAATTCATAGACATTTTATTTATCTCGCAAGTATTTAATATGTCCTATGGAGATAAAGATAAATTAAAAACATTGGAAATGTGAAATTTTTATTATTTTCCTTTTTGATGTATCTTTACAAACCAAATAGAGTTAGAAATGGCTATCAACTTTGTGTTCACACCTAATTTATATTATTCTTATAAGAGTTAAGTCTTTACCTAAATTTTTTTCTACGTATTCAGTCACTCTAAATTACTCATTCTACTTAGGAGTTAAAAACATTCTTATTACTATCCCAGTCAGAAAGTTTTGATTATGTTTTTAAACACCATTTTTTTTATTTATCAACTTTTTATTATTGTATTTTTTAAATCTGAAATGGAAACTGAAGTCATGATGTTTGTTTACTCCTAAATACTTCAATGTTAAAGACCATTTTTTTGTTTGTTTTACAATCACTTTATGAGTAGGATATCCAAATATTTAGCTAATTTAAAAATATAGGACTTAAAATTACAGGAATTTTTTATAATTTGATTGTTTTTAATAAAACTGGTGACAATCATAGAACTATTAAGTTATAAATGCTATTGTACAGTTATAAAACCAGAAGAAAATATTTATTTGTACATGTATTTGCACAATTTAAATAATTGGTTGTTTTTTCCCTATATGAAATTGATTTTAACTTTCCACTGAGTAAATTACTGTAACTCAAAACTGTATATCATCAAAATAATTTCATTATGCTTATTGTCACAATTTCGAAAATAATGTGGTATTTAACTAGTAATCATAATAACAGTAAATAACTTCATTGGTTAGTTTGTATTTTTTTAACATTTTATTACATTTTCATTCTAACACTATCTAGTCAATTAACATGATGATTTTAATAATAATAGTATTATCTGATAATCTTCAGAAAAACATGAAAAGGAGCAAAATGTGGGGTTCCCAGAACTATTCTACCGAAACACTCATAAAATAACCTAGACAGACACACATTTCCTCAGAAAATAACTCAATTTCTGGGAGACAGTAATACTAAAATATGCTTAATTTATACCGCTCTCCACTATTGCAAAAGATTGTTTTCAAGAAGAAATCATCTGATATAAAGAGCCTCTTCATGTTTATACTACTTGATAAATTCTAATATAAGGATAACATCTTACCCTCAATTTACAAAATATCTACCTTGGTGTTAATTACAGCAGAATATTTTATTTGTGTAGTAAGCTCTAGAGAGGAAAATTAATCAACATATATGTAGTTGAAATGAACTCAACACATATTAAATTGTTATTAAAGTTATTTAAATGGGAAACATTCTATTCATATGATAATTTCTATAATTCATACCAAAACCAGCTTTTAAAATATAATATAAATGATAAAATCATGTGTGTGATCATGCAAATATTTCAATAAAAAACTAAGATGACACTTGCTAGAGTTGGAGAAAATGTTATGATACTCAAAATTTCATTTAACTTATCGCTCAAAATATTTTCATCATAGAGTTGGAATATTGATTGTTGGAAATCTTTAAAGTCTTACCACTAAAAGTGTGGTCAGGCAAGGAATGTTTACTTCATCTTGGAGCTTGCCATGAATACAAAATTTCAAGTCCTACTTCATATCTATTGATCAGAAATTATATTTTAATAAGATCTGGAGTTGTTTCATATGTATATTAAAGCCTTGGAAATGTTGTATTAAGGAATGCTGAAAATATTTTGTTCTACTTTCTCATCTGATACACTTCACATATAAAATGAAATAAACTATACTACACGTAGTGTAAAAGAATATATATATATATGAATGTGTGTATGAATATATATATGCATATTAATAGATGTAAGAGAATATGCATTACTATAAAATATATTTAAAATATGTTTATATGTTTTAAATGATTAATAGGTGACTCTGGTGGCATAGTTATAAAAGAGATAGACACTGTCTTTGTTATTGAAGAGTTTACTGGTTAATAGGGAAAATACAGTAAAGTCTAAGGTTGCTGAAATGATTCCTGACCTGGGATCAGGGGAAACTCTGGATGCGGCACTCAAGGAATTGCGAATATACTATAAATTCCAGTTCTGAAAAATATAGCAATCAAAAAATATTTCTAAGGTTTTGGATTGAGAAACCGTTGGGTGGTACCATTTATGAGGATGTATAAATTTGAGGAAGAAATGATTAAGGGAGATGAATAAATATATTTAACAGACTCTTAGTAGACAATTACGTACATGAGTTTGGAATTCAGTAGAGAGCCAGATTTACAATTCCATGGTCATTAGCACATACATAGCATTTAAATTAGTGAGAAAGAATGAGATTCTCTGGTGACGTTGTGTAGAAAGTAAAAATGGGATTTTGAACTAATCTGTATCCCACCAGAAAGAAAAAAGAAGGTACAGCAAAAGAGGAAAACTAAGAATAAACAGCCAGTGAAATCATAGGGAAACAAGAAGAATGTGGTTATGAAAGAAAAAAAAAGTTATTTTTTAAGAGAGAGTAGGTATATCCCTTAAAAGAGAGAGGAAATAATAAATCAATAAGAAAATAAAAGTGACAGTTAGCTTTGTTTCTGAGGCACCGAAGCTTAACACAAATAATTTTAGGTGTGGTGGAGTTGAATATGGATTGCAATGGGTTTATAAGACAAGTGAGAAAATAAAGAGAATGCATGAAAACTCCTGAAAGTTGTGTTGTTAAAAAGAGCAAAGAACTGGGTAGAAGTCAAGAGTTTTTTTGGGTTGAAACATTTATCCACTCGCCCCAATTAAAAACAAAACAAAACAAAAAAAAAACAGAACATGACATTCAGAAAATGACATGTTCAATTTTCTGAAATTGGAATAGAGAGAAGTGACAGAGGATGTCTATTATGGAATTAAGCAAAGCCTAATTATGAAGGGAATTTTAGGTTGATAAGCAGTTTAGAGTTTGTCTAGTGTAATCAATGAGAAACCACTAACACGTTTTCAGTAAGGCAATGACATGGACAGAATTTTGTATAGGTATGTCATTCCTGTTGCAATTGAATGAATTAGAAAGGTTAAGAGGATATGTGGTAATCTAGGCGAGAGAAAGTAGTGCCTTCAACTAGGGTTTGGGAAGTAGAGGTGGAAATGACAGAAGACTCAGAGAGCAATTTCGGAAATGGAATTAAAATAACTTGTTGGTAGGATGTGGAGGTGAAGAAAGAAAAGAATAAGGGTAATGCTTTGATTTATAACTTGACCTATTAAGCTAAAGTTATTACATTCACTCGGATTAGGAACGTTTTAGTAAGAAAAGATAATTTCTTCTGCTTCGTTACCTCTGTGTCTTACTTGTTAATGGACACCCCAATAGCATTATCCAGCAGGCAATTAACAGTGTTCTGGCATTGAGAAATAAGTATAAGAAATAATAGTATTAGTTCAAGAGTTTATGAGATTCCAAGGATAAAAATATAGAATGAGAAATGATCCTAGGAGAGAATCTTGAGAATGTATCCATATTTCAAAAAAGAAAGAAAATGTTAGATACAAATACAAAACAGTTCATACAAGGCTATATATGATGGTGACATTGTAAGGCATAAAAATGTCAAATCACTATAAAAATGTTAAATTACTGAAACTAACATAACAATATAAGATTATACACCAATCATACTTAAATAAAAAATAAATTTAAAAATTATTATAGCACCACTGTATCTATAGAAGCAGAAAGACTAACCCAATTGTAATTAATATGTTAATTATAAAAATTATACATTCCTATTCTCACTTAACTAAGAAAACAATTGTTTACTTATGGGGTTTTCATATTTTTTTACTTGCCAAATTTAAAAAGAGCTCACATTTCTCTACTTAATGGAAATTACTCATATGTAAATACAGATGACCCTTACTCAGATCTTCCTTATGGCCATAAGTAAATGTTTTTCAAATTTTCATAATCCTTTAAAACAAATTATCTCAGAATATTCTAATGTCAAAAAAGAGTTTGGATATCTGTTATAATGAGTTTATATTGTGAAAGCTGTACTTTGAGTGGCAAGTAAAATTTAACTGAATTTAAACCTCATAATGGAGACAAAATCTGCACTAATAAGGGAATGTCATAAAATAGATAAAGCTATATGTTTATACTACAGTTACGATTTTATTGTAAATTTTACAAATATAATTAAAATGCTTAAATGTAATGTTAAAATGATTTAAGTTTGGCATCATTTCTTTCACTAATCTTGCAGTTTTATGAAAAAGTTAACCACCACCACAACAGCATTTATTAACAAAGTTCTATTATTTCATTTTTAAAAAATGAGGCCACTCACCACATACTAGTTAATTAACTTGAGAAAATGAAGAATTAATGAGAGCAGTGACTCCAGCGTTAGTGAAGGTTAGCAAGGCAAACTGACAACGTACCCACTGCTGTAATTTATACACTCCACTCATTTAGCCTAGTTGGTGTAATTCTAAAAAGGTTATGATCAGTACACCTTAGAGAAGCAACCTAGTTTCTCCTAGTTCTAAGAGTCAAAAAGGTGATTCATTGCTATAAACAGCTCTCTACAGGATTTAGCAACTTATTGCCCAAAATTATGCTCCCTGCTTTCCAATACCATATATTGAGAAACAAGAAAAATTAGTTGTCAGAGAAAGGGAAATTAATGTATGCTCTATGGATTACTAATTCTATTAATTTAACTTAGTCTAGCAAATTAGTATAAGGCCATGGAGTCTTGGGACCTTGAGAAATATATGTCGTGGCAGGTGCATAATTAGTTATCAAAATGTATTTTTGATAAATATTGTCAGATCCACCTCTGCACCACCTCCTCTTCTCCACAGGTAGAGACACTTTATCCCTCCTGGAAAATTAGTTCCTTCTCAGACGTAGAGCATGTTCCTTTCTAACTTTGGTCTAGTTGCCCACAATATAATTATATGGGTTGTCAGTTGGCATGCAAATGCCTGGGGTACACATAGGACTTACTTAATCAAAATATTTTATGATGAGTCCAGAAATCTGCATTTTTAATTAATAATTCGGGTGATTTTTAAGGACATTAAAAACATTGTCCTAAGAGTAATCTTAACCTGATCCAGTTTTATTGCATCCCTACCAGCATTTGATATTGTCAAATGTTTTTTGATCTGATAATTTACCTGATTGATAGGTGTGCAATGATAGCTCATTGTGGTTTTAGTTTGAATTTTTCTATTGGCTAATGATGTTGAATATGTTTTCATGTGCTTGTTACCTGTATATCTTCTTCAGTGACACATTTGTTTATGACTTTTGCCATTTTTTAAAAGGATCGATTTTCTTTTTAAACAGGTGAGTTTTTAGAGAATTTTATATATTATAGACCTTTGTCTGATATGTAATTTGCAAATATTTCTCCCAGCCAATAGCTAGTATTTTCATTTTCCTAAAAGAGTTTTTCAGAGAACATTATTTGTTAAATTCTAACAAGGTCTAGTTGATTATTATTTTAATTTTATAACTTGTGCCTTCAGAATCAAGCATAAGAACTCTTTAAGAACGCTTTACCTAGCTGTAGGCCCCAAATATTTTTTTCTGTAAGTTTTTTTTTTTAAGATTTCTTTTTTTCGCTTGTTTATATAAGGTATGAGACTTAGATCAAGGTTCATGGTGTTGACGTCTTTTTTTTTTGATAACTCTATGAAGTTGGCAAAAGTCTTCTCTATTCCTAAAATTGTGTGAGTTTTTGTTATGAATGGCTGTTAAAAGCTACAAGATTTTTTTTTTCATATTGAAGGATCTGATCATGTGATTTTTTGGTCTCATATTATACTGAGTTTCACTGCTCATTTTTCAAATATTGAAGAGTTTTAACATCTCTGAAATAATCCATATATATGTATACATTACTGAATTCTCTTTGTCAGTATTTTATTAATGATTTTTGTGTCTCTCTTTATGGCAGATGACAGTGTGTAGTTTTCTTTTTATATACTGTCTTTATCTAGCTTTGATATTGGGTAATACTAGCTTCATAAAATGCATTGGAAAGTAGTTTTCTATTTTCTGGAAAAGATTGTGTAGAATCCACGCTTCTACATCTTTAAACATCTGGAAGTATTCCATCTGGGATTTGGGGTTACTTTTTGGGATGTTTTTAAACGATAGATTCAATTTCCTTTATAGTAGGGCTATTCAAACAATCTATTTCATTTGAAGTGAGTTTTGGAGGTGTGTTTTGAATAATTGGTTAATTTTATTTTACTTTAAAAATTTTCATATACAGAGTTGTTCATAGTAGTCCTTATTATCTTTTTATCTGTAGGATATGTAGTAATGGCTCCTGTTTTATTCATGATATTGGTAATTTGTACTTTCTCTCAATTTTTCTCTTGTTGAGTCTTAATGGAAGTTTGCCAATTTTATGACCTTTAGAAAAAAAAATCGCTCTTTTATCATAAATTTTCTTTTGTTTGCTTTCAGTCTCATTGATTTATGCTTTTATATTTTTATTTACTTTCTTCTATTTGCTTTTAATTTATTTTTTCTCTTTTTTAGACCCCTAAAATAGTAGCCTAGAGTATTGATTTGAGAATTCCTTTTTTCTAAAATACACATTTATTGCTGTAGATTACCCTCTCAGTATTGTTTTAACTGCATCCTACAACTTTTGATGTTTCATTTTTCTTTACATTAAGCTCAATGTATAGTTTTTTTATTTTCCATTATGAGCTTTCCTTTGTTGCATAAATTATCTATAAATGTGTTGTTTTATATCCAGTTGTTGAAGAATTGATTTTTCTATTGTGGTTGAAGAATATATCTGTATTGTTTAAATTCTTTTAAATGTGTTAAGCTTGATTTTATACCCCCAAATATAGTCTATCTTGGAATATGTTATATAACACTTGAAAATAATCTGTATTTTGAAGTTGTTGGATCAAGTGTTGTATAAACATCAATTAGATCCTACCGGTTGATATTGTTGAGTTCTATATTCTTGCTGATTGACTCTCTAGTTGTTCTATGAAATATTGAAAGAGGGATGTTGAAGTCTTCAACTATAATTATTGCTTTATTTATTTCTCCTTTCATTTTGGTAGTTTTTTCCTTCACATATACTACCATTTTGTTTTTTGGTACATCCACATGTAGGAACACATATCCTTTTATTGATTGAGCACTTTTATTACAAAATGGTGTCTATCTCTGGTAATTATTAATGTTTTCTCTGAAGTTAGTTCATCTAACTTCTTTTGTTTAGTGTCTCTCCTCTCTGCTTTGTTTTTCTCTCTCACTATATATATATACACACACATACACACATATATATGTGCATATATATGTATGTATATATACATATATACACACACATATATACATATAATATAATCTCTCTATATATATATACGTGTGTGTATATATGTATATATAATATATGTATAATATTTCATATACACACACATATATATACATATATAGAAAGAGATTATATTATATATTAAATTTTATATATATATATATTTGCCCATCTCTTTAAAAACTTTCAACTTACCTATATTATTATTTTATATAGAGATAAATTATGTGACAGGTGGGAAAGGAAAATATGTGTATGATGTAAGGTTACTCAGTCTAGATTATAAGTTATAATATCAATTGAATTTAAGCTTTGATAATTTAAAGATGTTTATTAATAATCCTAAAACAATCAGCAAAATAAAACATCAAAGAGATATAGGTAATAAAATGGAAATAAAAAAAACTCAGTTAACTCAAAAGTATGCAGAAAAAGAAAACAAAGGAGAGATATCACAAATAGTAGGATGGTAAATTTGAACTCAACAATATAAATACTCACACTGAGTGTAAATGTTGTAAACACCCAATTTAAAAACAAGCATCATAAGATTGAACTGAAAAAAAGCAAGACCCTACTCTCCAGTGCTTAAAAAACCCTCAAATATGAAGATATAAATAAGTTAAATATAAGAGAGTAGAGAATGGTATACCATACTAATATCTGAAGACAGCAGGATTGGCTCTGCTAATATCACAAGAATAGAATTCAGGGCAACCAATTCTCTCAGTGATAAAGAGTCATTTTGTAATGAAACTAAAACTGGCTCTTTTAAAATATAAATAAAACCGATGAACCTCTAGCCAAAATGATCAAGGAAAAAAATGGAGAAAAGTTGCCAATTGACAATACAGGAAAAATATGTAAATTTCATATGTATGAAAAAGGAAGCTTTCATAATTCCAGAAAATAGAAAAGATACTATTGTTATATATGACATTTATATTCACATCACAAGAAATACAGAACACTAGTTACTTTTACTAATCAGTAAGTGTGTTTAAGTTTAATTGCAATTCTAGATGTTTTCAGATATTTTACTAAAGAAAAAAGTATGGGTACATTAGATATTTATTGAAAATCCGTCAAACATGTGAGACTCATTTAGGTTTGAATTTGCAGTAATAAATAGAATGGCTCTGGTAGTTTAACCTCTCAGAATAAATTAGATTTTCTATACATTTAAAAATCATTTTCCCGATTTCAAGGTAGAGATATTCACTTTTGTGGCTGCTAGATGGCATGAATTTCATGGTATTTCTATATACGTGGAAGTATTAATTGTTTCTCCATTTAAAGATATATAATTTATTATTCTTTACCGGCATATGTGTGCTACTGATTTTAGCAGTAATTATTATATATAATAACTTGAATTAATTCATTTTAAAGATATGTCAGATATTCTAAACTCAGTAATGATGGTAATAGTAGATTATGATAAAGCATCTAACAAGAAAAAAATGTCTCAAAATAATGGGCTCTGTTTAAAAAACTTGTCCTCTATTAGATTTATTAAATTGACTAAAGCACTTTTCCAGGAAACTCATTTAGCAACTAAAAACTACATTCCTTTGTGATTGAATTTATACGTAAAAACAAAATAATTTGATTGTGCACATTGAAATTTTTTAGGTTTCATCTTGTAGATTATCACTAGTGTAATTTGTTCACCATAGAAAATTAATTATTAATGTAACATTGCTTTAAGGAATGAGATGGGTCTCTGTTGTACACACTTTATTAAAGTGGTGCTGAACATACATTAAATAGGAGGAATATTGACATTTTTTAAGCTAGCCCACAAGTAAAAGACACATTTACTTGTTTCCGAAAAAATATCAAAAGAATTTAAAACAATAACTATTACACATGTAATATTTATTATATCACGTGCAAAAATAGACAGCTTTTACCACAATATTGAGATTGTAAGGGCACATTAAACTTTAAAGTCTATCCACAAAAGTTGTGTATAAGACATCATACTTTTTATTAAGGCATTACAAATCTTATATTGACGACAGGATCCCTATTACTTTTACAGTAAATTAAAGTGTTTTGAAACCAAAAGATATAAGCTTGTAAAGAATTTACTAAGTGTACAATAGACAATTCAATTCATTCCAAATGTTTTAATGGGTACTGCTTGTTTGATTTTTTGCTTTTCTTTCCAAGAGACAATCATTTCACAAAGTCAATTTCAAGGTTTGAAGACATTTTGCTTTCCAAGTGTATTGAATGAATTTTTTCTTTGTTTAGTGTGTGTGTGTGTGTGTGTGTGTGTGTGTGTGTGTGTGTGTGTATGTGTGTGTGTATTATGATAAAGTAGCTATACTTGCTTACTTATTGTTCACACATCATCATCACACCACTGGGGAAACTAGTCCCATTCAAAAATAAACTTTTAGAATGCATCTGCCAACAAAAGAATAATTTTTTTGTTTTGCTTTGGTTGACACTTTTGCTTAAAAACCTTGATTGTGCCAGGATTCTAATTTCATTGGTTTGTTTCAATACTTTCAATTGCAAGTGTGAGTGACCAGTTTTATCAAAGTTGCTTTCTTTATATTCAATCAGAGACAAAGAGTAAAAATGATACTTAAGTATCATAGAAAATTTCTTTCCCCAATGAGTAAGAAAACAGAATGTAAAATTATTATTTTACAAAGCTTCTCTCTTGTTAGCCAATTTTAGGACATTCGCTGCTGAATTCTTTTACAAATCTGTGAATATTTTGTGACGTCTCATTTAAAGTGGGTTTTGAATCACTAGGCTTACCTCAGAAATAGTCATCAAAACTTCTCATACAAATAATTATGAAGTACGGAAAAAAGTATATTTAGAGAGACACAATATAATCATTTAAAGGAAAGAACATCTTTTAGTTGACTTTATGAACTCATTACAACTAGGAAATCTCCAAGGTATCAGGATGTTGTGTGACAAAAATGCACTATTCACTACATTGCCTAAGGCTAAATTTTGGTCAAGTAACTTAGAAGTCATCATTCAGTACAAACTAAAATTACTTACTTAAACCAAATTACAAAGGAATGATTTAGAAATTCCTCATTAACTATATTTTTTTATTATATTATTTCAACACTCGAGAGGACTTTACTTTCCTACATATAATTATTACCTATTAGAAAAATGACCACAATTTTAAAAATATATTTATATGAATATTTGAATTATGTAAGTGTAGGCTTTTAAAATATATTTTCTTAACACAAACACTCACAAATACACATACTATCAGAGGAATATAGTTTTTAAAATGTAAAAACCATGCTCCACACTGTTTCAACCAGGTCATCAAAAAGATATTTTTAAAAAATGAAACCAGGTCTGACCTCTGGGGAATATTACTCATTCAGGCTAATTCCAGATCTGTCATCACCATCTGTTTAACATTATCCTCCAATCAGTTGGGGGTTACTAAGACAGAAATTTGCCTAATCTTATCTTCCTAATTCTTCAGAATTTTCTGGTGATGTAATCAAAACTCTTCTTGAAGTCCATACAATTTTGAATAATTTCTACCTGTAATTTTATCTTTGAATTAAAATTTTAGTCTAATTTCTTTTTCACAAAGCTTATTTATTTTTACACAAAAAGTCTTGCCATTGAATTTGATTGCAAATGAATAAAATGAAGTAATGTTTTATTATTCAAAAGCTGTTAGTTGCACATCTTATTTTCTAGTTTTCTTTTGTTAAGACTGTTTTGTTCTTCAATATATGGTTTACAAAATATCTCACAAGTGTCTTCAATATTTTAAGGTGCACATTATAGTTATTTTTGTTTAAAGAACTATTCAAAATCTTACGTCTTGGATATTTATCTGTCTAAATATTGGTTGTCATTAAAGTCCTAACTTCAAGTTTACTCTCCTTGCCACCTTTACAAAGCTACATTCCTTTCAATTTTTCTGACATTAACCTCTATACAATTCGCTGATTTTTATCTGGCACTCCTTTTAGTCTAGTCTGTGTTAAATGTTTTGTTCATTCGTTATAAATGAAAATCTTCTCATAAAGAATTAAACACAGAAAAAGATTTTAATATTTTGTTGTCAGTTTTTATGATAAAAGGTAGAAATTATTCTCTTAGCCAGCATTTTAGACTTCATTTTAAGAACAACATGGCAAACATAAATTTATTTTGTTAGTGACTTTAACAGTGATAGTGAAATTGCAACAGAATCTCACTTAATTATATAAAATTGTTTTCAATTCTATATTTCCTTTTCATGTATTATGCCATTTAGACTTAATGCATCGGTGAAGCAAATTCTGGTTATCCTAAAATGGTAGTTATAGTAGATATCTTTTATTTGAATTGAGCATAATGACTTTTTTCCTTGAGATATTTTCCTTCCCCACTTCCAATTATGTGGTGGTAATTGGGAAATTTGCGTTATTCTTCTCTTTTTTTTTTTTTGTCTAGTCAGAGAGATTGGTTTAGTGGTTGTCATTAGTTTCTAAATAAGTTAATCATGTAGTGCTTTCTCCTGGCTATAGTCGACTACTCCAATAATAGGTATGTTGCTTTAGTGGAGATAATTAGATTTCTTCCACATTTTTCCTCAGAATTTGAATGGGAAACAAAAAGACAAATTTTCAGATGTGAAATTTAAGAAATGTTGGCTACTAAATCACCTTCCATGTACAGGAGGATGACTTACAGTAAGCAAGGCTGGAACACATATTCAGAAGGAAGCAGAAATATATCATTTCCGAGGCTCAGATACATTGTCGATATCTCCATGGATATCTGAGACTTCCATAAGTTTTCTTTTTAATTCAGTTTCTTATTTAGGCATATTTTCACAGTGAGTAAAAGATTATAATAAATGCAATAATCATTTTCTGAGAGTGTCTGAAAAAGTAGCACAGGTTGGCCCTAAGTTTTAGCCACTTATAACCTCTATCAGTGAATGAAACCACTCAAAATAACAAAGAATTAATACAATTGTTTAATATTGACTGTTGATATTTTGTTAAAATCAAAATAGTGTGCATAAAAATAGCTTTAGAAAATCTTCTATTTTAATTAATCTGCGACTATTTATGTAAGTACTGCCTGCTATGAAAAGTCTATTTTAAGACATGTCCCTAAGATTCCATCCAACCTGTCATACTACTGACAACTTGAAGTCCTTCATACACAGATTTTCTAAATCTCTCTCTGCCAAGCAATATTAACCAAAAATGGGAATCTAAAAAAGCAGGTAGAGACGATTATCTGAGATCACTCAGGTGTGACTGTTCACTGGATGAAATATTTATCTAATATCTGTTTTTGGCAGGAAAAAGTTGAAGATTTACTCACATTGGAAACGAACTTAGCCTATAACTCACAAAATAACTTTTGAGTTTAAATAAAAATAAAGATTGGTAGTTTTTTTTTTTTTCTGGCAGTGATAAAGGATCCCAGATAAGGTTGTGATTTGCCACTGAGGCCTCATACTTAAAGAGAGAAATTAACCTGAGTTAAAAAAAAAAAAAATTTAAATGAAAACCTATTTCAAGAAATAATGATGGAAAACTTCCTTAACCTAGTGAAGAAAATAAACATACAACCCCAGGAAGTATAGAGTCCCACGCAAGATGAACCCAAAGAGGCCCACAAGACACATCATAATTAAAATGCCAAAGTTTAATGACAAAGAGAATCTTAAAAGCAGCAAAAGAAAAGCAGTTAGTTACCTACAAGGGTGCTTTCCCATACAGCTAACTGTCAGCTGATTTCTTAAAAGAATCTGCTGGCCAGAAGGGATTGGCATGAAATGTTCAAAGTGATGAAAAGCAAGAACCAATGACCAAGATTACGCTACCCAGCAAAGCTATGATTTAGAATCAAAGGACAGATAAAGAAAAAGCTCAAGAAGTTCATCATTGAGCCAGCATTACAGGAGATGTTAGAAGAGTTTATTTAAGAAGAAGAAAAAAGAAAAAAAAGATAAAAAATATAAATAACAAAATAGCAATAACTACATATATAACAATAATTATTTTAAATGTAAATGGATTAAATGCTCCAATCAAAAAATAGGGTGGCCGAATGGATGAGAAAACAAGACCCTTATATATGCTGCCTACAAGAGACTCACTTCAGATTGAAAGACACACATAGACTGAAAGTAAAGGTATGAAAAAAGATGTTTCATGAAAATGGAAACAAACAAAAAGCTGGGGTAACAATACTTATACTACATAAAATAACTTTAAAACAAAGGCTATAATAAGAGACAAAGCAGGATCCAGTTTCCCCACTTACGGGTATTTATCTGGAGGAACCCAAACCACTACTTTGAAGGGACATGTAAATTCATAGGTTCATTGCAGCATTATTTATAGTAGCCAAGATATGGTGGGATCCTGGGTGTCCATCAATGGATGATTGGATATTATTGGATATGTGTGTGTGTGTGTGTGTGTGCGCGCACTATTACTCAGCCATAAAAAGAATGAAATCTTGCCATTCGCAACAACATAGATGGACCTAGAGTATATTGTGCTAAGTGGAGTAGGTCAGATAGAGAAATACAGATGTCATATGTAGAATCTAGAGAACAGAAAAATAAACAAACAACATAAACAAGCTCATAGATACAGAGGGCATATTGATGGTTGTCATATTGGGAGTGGCGAGATCCGGGGGGAGGAAATTAAGGTATAATTTGGTAGTTACAAAATAGTCATAGGGATACAGAGTATAGCATGGGGAAATAGTAGTATTATAATAGCTATTTTTGGTGTCACATGGGTACTAGATTTACCGGGGTGATCACTTCAAAAGTTATGTAAATGTCTAATCACTGTATTGTATACCTGAAACTAATATAATATTATATGTCAACTATAATTGAAAAATTAAAAATATAAAAATTAAATTAAAAAATAGATTTAAAAATACATGTTCTCTTTTTTATTGAGATATTAATAACCTAAAACACTATATTAATTTCAGATGTATAACATAATAAGTCAATATTTGTACATATTATGAACTGTTCACTGCAATAAGTTTAGTTAACATTCAGCACCGCACAGTTACAAATTTTTTTGGTGATGAAACCTTGCAATATACAACTTTCAAATATATACTACATATTATTAACTATTGTCACCACACTATTCATTACATTCCATTGACTTATTCATTCTAAAACTGGAAGTTTATAACTTTGTACTTTTGGATCACCTTGATCTATGTCATTCTCCATCCTCCATCTCTGGTAACCGCAAATCTGTACATCTGTACTCTGTATCTATGAGTTCTCTCTATATTTCTCTCTCTCGATCATTTGGTGTTCATCAAAAAAATAGACTTGCTTTCTTAAAGAGGAAGAACCTCATTTAAACCTGGACATTAGAGGAAAAATGTCACAAATATGCAGAGGAGTTGGTGAATGCCAAGTGTACATGGATGATTTGGAGGTAAGAGTTTTTTCTTCAAGCAATGACTAAAGCAGGATTTATTATGTTCAAGTCTGTTGTAGACTAAAAACGGGGCAGCATCGTTTTTAAAAAATGAAGAGAAACCACAGCAAGATTACATGAACAAGAAGGGCGATCACACAAGGTTAGATACAGTTCTGTGAAAAACTTGCAAAGGAAGCCATTCTTTTGTTGACTGGTCAGAGAAATTATTCTCTGTTTTGCAAAACATATGGATTGTTTATGTCTTACCTCATTCTAGAAATAATTTAAGATAAAGTGTTTAAAGCTGATAGTGCTGCTCATAAACTATGAGCATATTTCTCATATTCCTGTTAGGATTTCTGGATACAATAAAAAACCCTTATATCACCTAAAATAAATCAATACCATGTGTATTTCTTTCTCTTATGTTCCTTATTGAAAGTGGCAAATCATATAGGCAAAATTATTGTTCGAATGAGGCAAACATTTAAATGAAGAGATTTAGGAGTAACAGGAAATGCTCACTCTCAAAATAAATCTCCCAGCTGACCCGATAGTAAATACTAAAATTTTTAAAAATTTTAGAAATTCACCCCCTCGATTTGTGTTAATTTGGCATTCAGGTTTTCCTTGTGTATAAAATAGATAAAGCTGGATATTATAACATATTAATCTTCTTACACCGGGCATTAATATTACATATTCTTGCCCAACAATAGGATTCTGAAAGATTGAGACAAGTGTATACTTAAAGAACAGATGTGGGAAGCAGAGAAGGATGTGCAATACCAAAGTAGAAAACAAATAAAAATAACTTTTTCTTTGGGATTTTATTTTCCTCTCTAGGCTTCTGTGACTCTATTCTTTCTTTTTTCTCCTTTCTTTCTGCATGCTCCCTTTCACCAATTTCTTGGCTTCAACTATTATTTTCAACAAGAAGGGCTTCCAAAACATTTTCTCTTCATTTGTCACTGCTCTGTTGATCTGTAGCCCTTCATTCACAACTGCTTCCTAGAGAACTATATCCATTAACACATAATTTGTTTCTATCTGTATATGTCACTTCTTCTCAAACTTACACATTCTGTTGTCAAAAATTTTACTTTTATGAGCCATTAGAACCGAAATATTGATTCTTCTATCTTCCTCACCATACCAGTATTACCAAATATAACTACAAATGTTGCCTCCTTTCTCTTTCATCCTCTGCTATCTAGAAGCCACAACCAGAACCTCTGGCAGGGTGGCCCATCAGGAATGATGGGACCTAGATCGAAATCTGCATGATGTCACAGTAAGCCATATGAAGTTGTTAGATTGTAAGTGCTAATACAATGCCATACATTAACTCAAATATATTTGTTGACTCGAATAAAATGTTAGATGAATGATTTAACTTTCCTCTCATTATTATTATTATTATTATTAACTTATTTTAATCATATAATAATTCTTGCCTACCTAACTTGTTGTTGGCGAATAACTAAATATGAATCACAAGGCAATACCACTCCACATTCACCAAAATGACAATATTTTTAAGATAACAATAGCAGGGAAGCTGGGGCAGGTGAGATTTTAAAGCAGTATATACTGTTAGTTAGAGTGTAAATGTATATAGTCATTTTGGAAGACAGTTTACAATTTCTAGTAAGTTTATAACACAGTGATCTCACCCTCAAGAAACTCTAAAATCACATAAGAGTTCTTTGTATTAGCCAGTGTTCTTGAGGGAAATGGAGCCATCAGATGGAGCATGTGAGAGACTTTTTTAAGAAATTGGTTTATGTGATTATAAAGGCTGACAAGTCCAAAAATCATAGAGCGAGACAACGGCCTGGAAATTCAGTAAGAGTTGATGTTGCAATCTTATCTCTAAAATCTGCAGGACAGGCCAGCATGCTACAAACTCAGGCAGGTTTTCTATATTTCAGTCTTGAGACAGAATAGTTTTTTCAAGAAATATCAGTTTTTGTTCTTAAGACCTTCAACTGAATGGATAAGGCCCACTCACATAAAGAGTAATCTGCTTTACTTAAAGTCAACTATAAACAAATATTTTCATGGCGACATGTAGACTAAGTATTTGACCAAACAGCTGGGCACCATAGCCTAGCTATACTGATGAACAAAATTAACTATCATAATTCATATTTTTAAAAAGTTAAACATTTCATTCAAAAATTATTGAATTACTAAACTTTTGGGTTTTAATAGGTAGTCCAAACATCAGACATTACATATAAAGGATGTTCCTATTAAGGAAAGTTAAATTATAATTTTGACTACTAAATAAAATAGAAAACTTACAAGATGAAGAAATTAAGGTAGTTTCAGTATAACATAGTTTATAAACTGCATTTGTTTTATGCCTGTGGGGTATTTGTTTGGAGGCAGTTTAACATATTTATTTTGTTCTAAAGATAAATATCTACTGTTAGCAATTCCCTAAATGTAGTACAGTTATTTTAACTACAATCTACCTTTCATCATTATCAATTGGATTCTTGTTACATGGCTGAAAAACACCAAAAATAGTCCTGCAGATGTAGATGACACTCTTGATGAGAACTGACACATGCTGATTGCAGTGTGAAAATATGAATGTTCTGGCCAAATTCACAAAGGCTAATTCTTTGGACCTACCAAATGATTCAAACTAAATGTTAATTATTTTTTTCCTCTAAATTTATCTTTCATGTCTCATCTGTAAAATAAAGGACTATTTCAAGTACAAGGTCAAAATAGCCCCAGTATTAATATTTATCTAAAATGTGTTGATATTTAATTAACAAAATGAATCTGGGGGGAATATAGCAGAGCCACTCTTGAGAACAGAAAGGAATATGCACATATGGACAGATGTATTTTAGGTTAATTTTAATGAAAATAACTAATAAATATACATTCTCTTGGGCTATGAACAAATTGTGGTTTCGCTTCAACATGAGTTCACTAGTTACAATTCCACTTTCAGTTTAGAAAATAAAACAAATAATACTGTAGTATAGTTAATAATCGCCCTTCCATTTTGTTTTCATACACAAGTAGCTAGCACAATGGCTGAAAATTAAAAAAATAATCTAGATATTCTAAATAACTTGTATCCTTTTGTAACACCCATCCCATATGAGAGAAAGCCTTGATATTAAAGAATTTGATTGCATATTGGTGGAGATAGTTTTACAATTGTCATGACTCACTGTTTTCTAGTAAATGCAGAAATAGCTCTGAGGTTAATCTCCCATATCAAAATAAAATGAGCAGCCACCTGCTCTAATGGCTTCTCACTGCTCAGAATGGGCTGACGAGCCAGAAGAGCAGCTGGAGGAGAAAACGCCTTATGATGCCAGTGGTTTGTTTACCTAATTCTATTTCAACTCATTTTACTTTATTTTCCAAATGGTATTTATGTTTTTTTTTCTGTTTATAAAAGTAATGTATTTTCATTGAGCCTATTCAGAGCATTTATCTCCATTTCAAACACTTAGAAATGTAGTAGTTAATTTTCTAATATTTTAGTGCATATGTATTTTAGTATTTAAAAATGAAAATCATGTATACAATTTCTACTCACTATATCTTAGTTAATGAAATGTTGACTATTTTATAATAGAATATTTTGAAATATACTTTACTCATGCCATAATATTTCTGCTTTTGTAAATATAGTATTTTTCTAACCAGTCTATCACTGTTCAAAACTTAACATAAATAGTATTTTGATGAACCCACTTAGGTATCCATATTAGTGCATGTTTCCAAATATTACATAGGAATTTCACCTGTGAGTTATGTTTTTCTCCTAAATATTTTTGAAAAATCCAAAAGTTTGAAATGCAGATTGCCAACTTGGTTTCCAGAAATTTTAATCAATTTACACTCTCAGCAACACAAGATGAAACAATCCATTTAAGTGCATCATTATTAATACTAATTTCTACCTTTTTCAAATTAGTGAGGGGGAAATCATATCACATTATTGTTATTATTTGTCTGGCTTTGACTTTTTGTGTGGTTATAATATTATCGCTTTTTTTTTTTCATAATTTGTATGTCATCATTTGGCAATTGCTTACCCTTTTTCTTTGCCATGATTTTAGGGAGTGTATCATATTACTAAAAAAAAAAAACAATTAAAAACTGTATACAGAAAACATCTACCTTTTTCTGTCAGATATGTCCTCATTTGAAATCCTAAGGTTATCATGATTATTGACATTTTTTTTTCCATCACAAATCTTTCCTCAACTATTTGTGATACATCGTCTTCCTATTTGCTTTTCCTCTGAGTCAACATGAAGCTTTTCTTCCCTCTGTTCTTTATTTTTTTCCCCTCACACACAAACTGTATTTTAAGTCATTCTCAAATGAAATGAGATTTATCCAGATTCTATATTTGTCAATAGCATCGACAAATAGCATCTACATGATATTCGAACTCTTCCTTTATAGACATTATGGTGTGGGAATGATGTGATGTCTGGGGCTAGCTTTCTTGATTCAATAATCTGGATTTCATCACTTATCAGCGGCACTTTGAAATGATGGAATCGATAAAAATTAGAACTTAGAACTCGTAGTATAAACTGTTACTGTAAATTATCCTTTCCTCACTTAATGAGCTGGATTCCTTACGAAATTCTATCAGATCTAGTTTTTGAAGTTTTATCGACTTTTATCTTTCTCGGCATTTTAAATGGAAATTTTAGTCCGTTGTGACCAGATACTTTTTAGAAAAGAGATATATTGAATTTTCCTTTAGATTAAAATATTGTAGAAAACCAAAATGTAAAACACGAAAGCAAAACCACCGAATGCTCTGTTTATGTGTGTGTATGGGGGGTTTTGAGTGGACGTGAAGGGAGAACTAGCATTACAATCTGGTTGCCTTATTATTCCACTCTTGTGTTTCTCTAACATCTTCTTACGATAGCAACAAGTGAAGGGTTTCCAAGGAACACTGCTCTGTAGAAAACAGCATGAAATAGTAAACTTTAATCTTAGATAAATTAGTGAAAAAATTATCCAATGTTTATGAAAGATGAGATTCACCATGCTAGTCCTCAATTCTAATCATTCAAACCACAGAAAGCAACTATGTCTTTTCTAGCTTAAGGAGACACAGTATATAGGACCAAAAGAGTGAAGAAAATCCTTAATAATCTAGGTACTATGTTTCTGAATGCAGATTACAGGAAATAAAACCAAAATATGCATAGCCCACTCATTACAAACCTGAAAGGTAGCACAATGGAGAAGTAAAACAGCTCTAGCTTTGAACATTTTGGTTTTCAGTGTCAGCATAGCCCCTTGGTAGCTCCCTGACATGTGACACGGTGTTAAACTCCGATCCTCCATAGTCTGAAAAATCAAGGTATGAATATTTTGTGAGGGTTAGACATAATCTAGATGTACAACATCCGACATAACATTTGGCCCAAAGTAAGTGAATAAATAATTTGAGTCATTACTATTTCTTGGTATACAACCATGTTCTGGACACAACCTTAAATTTTCCTCTGATGTTCAGCTTCCAGATATTTTTAAAATCCTTGATGAATGTGACAACTCTAGTAATCATTATCAGTTAAATTTCATGAATTTAATTATTAAAATTTTACATTTAAGAAAGAATAAACACTGTACCTAAATAATATGTTTTAGTTCTAATTAAGTGGGTATAATATTTATTATGATTATGACCAAAAATAACTGTAGTGATTTAAGTGCAATACAAACATAACAGGGCTTTATGGAAGAATATGGATAGATAAATAAATATTTTGACGAATTCAATTTTTATCCATGCATGTGAATATGGTTTGCATTATATAATTCTCGGTTTTCTAAATATGTGCCAAAAAAAGAATTTTTGAAAAGTCAGGGGTTATGAGAAATAGAATTCACTTTCTTTTTAAGAAAACTTTGAATACTTAATATAATAATGCTAATACATTATATTTATAAAAAAATATACCATTGGTCCCCACCCTTTCTGTCACCAGAGACCAGTGCTTCTATGAGAATCTAATGCCTGATGATCTGAGGTGGAGCCCAGGCTATGATTCTAGCACTCGGGACAGGCTGCAAATACAGATAAAGCTTCCCTAGCTGGCCAACTCTTGCCTCCTGCTGTGCGGCCTGGTTCCTAACAAGCCACAGATTATTATTACCCTTTGCAACCCAGGGGTCGATGATCCCTGTATTATACAATAAAATGGTAAATTAAATTTTTTATTTTAATTATTAGCATCTTTAAAGCTTCTGTGGTATGGGGATTGTATTCATTAGAATTGCTTTTTAAATATTTTATTACATGAATCAACATATTGATCAAATGTCCTTTCTCCAACATTGACATTCCATTGAAACAAAAATAGTTCTTCTAACTATACTACCCTCAAAGATTTTTTAAAAAAATTTATTTACAAATGTTTTCCACCTTTAACAGTGATGTATGACATTGGCAAAAGAGAGATAGAACTTCAGGCTATGTATAGAGACCTAATTTGTTTACACCTGTTGAAACAAATTTCTAGACTGAAGATGGACGGAGCCTCTCTGGCCTGGGGGTGCCGAGCCACACCAGAAAACCAAACTTTTGCGTTCCTGTAAATGCTGCTCTTGCCAGAAATGCAGTATACCCAATCAGCCAATTCCCAAATGTCAAGACAACTCTGGGCTCTATACTCCTTTTCTCGTTCCTTGATCTTTCAGTATCCAAGTATCTTGATATTTATAAGAGCAAATGTACGCCCCCAGCCGACCCTGCCCTGTTTACCGTTTCCCACACTGTAAAACCTGCGTTTCCCACAACCCTGTAAGACTCTCCATTGCCTACGCGCAGGCATGTTCCCCCAATCCATGAGTTTTTCCATCTAATAAAGGATAGCAACCTCATTACCAGTTTTGGTTTTGTATTTGACATTTATGTTAAGGGGATGAGACCTGAAGACGCCTACTGACGTTTCCAGACGCCTCCAAGATGCAGGGGACAGCACCAGGCGCCTTTCGGGTCACTGTCTCGGTGAGCTGCCCTCGGGCTGGAGGGCACTTATCCCGCGTTCCGAGCGCTGCGCGTTTGTTTGTCCCGATCCCTCCAGTGGACAGTGGGTGTGGGAGAGACCCCAGAGGTGTCACAGTGAGACCGAGCGGGCTGAAACGCTTGTGTTTGCGGCGGGCCTCGGGAGCACCGACGCGGCCGGGACTGCGCGCAGGGCCGGGCGCGTTACCTGCGGTGGAGTCAAGAGGGTCGTTTCAACAAGGGACAGTAGTGGCTGCACCTCAAACGCAAGGAAGCACGATGGCAGCCATTGTGGCATTGCGTAAACTGCTGGGGGATTTGGGGAAATAATTCAAGAAATGTGGCCCGTGTTGACCAATGGTACATCAAATTGTAAGTAGGATCAGGTGAGACCATTAAAGGCCATGGGTATCTGCAACTATAAAGAAATCTTTTTATAAAAGAAACACTAGACCTGTTAATGGGTATTCGAGAAGATAAAGCAGCGGTGCTCTTAAAAGCTGTTTGAGCAATTGCCTCCTAACTCTAAGACTTCTAAAAATTACGCAACTGTTAAAGTCCGTAGAATGCTAGTGTAAGAGTCCACAATTTCTTACTTTTTAGTTTTCACTGGGACTAAAGGATTATAAATGTTAGGATTTCTAATCAATATATGTAATTAAAATACTTAGACTTAGGAAAGATGAAAGAAAATAATTGGGTATGAAAGTCAAATGATTGGTTGTTCCAGAATGAGAAAAAGAAGAGGGGGAGGGGAGCAACAAAACCAGAATGGGTATTAAAAAAAAAAAAAAAAAAAAGTCGTGGTTTTGTGGAAAAGGAATCTTGGGAAAATAATTTCATGTGTGTCAAGTTGTGGCTAAATTTGCTTGGGACCAGTGCTCCACCGTGAGGTGCTGTACAACCCCATCCTCACCTTCCATGGATTGTTTTCCCTTGAAGACACGACATCAAACTCATTACTAAATTGTTTCATTGTCATTTAACCATAATTGTGTTGCTTCAATAATTTAGCTTTTTAAGTAAAATCTCTTTCAAATGTTTAGAGCCACACTTAATATATTATGAAAAACCGGCATCAAAACCAAATCATTAAAAGAAACAACCATAAAAGCCATTTTGACAGCATTTTAAATCAGTTTGCATTCTGTTAATAATAGTTTTTGTGAAGCACAATAAGTATATGTATTATATATATATATATATTTGTATACTGATATACATCTCTAAGATGTATATGTTCACATTAGTTATGTTCTAGGCACATTTATTAAAATTTAATTTATCGTGAGACTACTAGGAGTCAATATGTAAAAGGACAAACTCTAATAAATTCTGTAATATAAAACTATAGTGTTAGAAATATGAGTAAAGTGTTATAGAAAAAGCTAGTAGTGATTAATTCTTTGTTGAGGATATCATATTTTCTAGAAGTTTGGGTTTTATAGAAAAATGATGTTCTACCAGAGTTAGAAGTGGTAATAAGCATGAAAGCCATTTCAAGGAGGGGGACAATGCATGGCTAAAGGTAAAGTGACAATGAAAGGGCGTATGTTTTAGAAATGGTTTATAATTTGCTGTGCCTGGAGTATAGGCTTAATTGAGGTTCAGAGGAGGGGCAGTTGTAGAAGATTAAACTAGGAAGATAGATTGGAACATGTTATGAAGAGTTTTAAATACCAAGCTAAGAACTTCAAATGTTCTCCACACCAGGGGGAGCGCTCTATTACAGTGATTTCGTGATTGTTTTTGACAAAGGAAATTCTGGCTAAGATACAAAGAACACATTTAAAGACGAATAAAGGAAGTTGCTAGTGAAGACATATAGAAAGTTATAGCATTATTTCATTAAAAAAAAATGGCTTTCAAAATAAAAGCTATGAGATTACCATAAGAGTAGATAGGGTGCTGTGAAAGCCATTTCATAAACTGTAACGGTGGGACTTGTGGAAAAAATAAACTCAGAGTGTCTATGTAATTATTTTTTTTCTCTCATGTATACACATTTTCACAAATGTCATGAGTATTTAAATAGTATGCTTTAATGCGCTAAGGATTCTGTGGAACTTCAGAAATCACCCAAAGGCTGAGAGGGAAATCTTAGCAGATGGGAAGATGGAATTCTCCTCATTCTACCTCTCTGTTTCTCCTAGTGCTGCTACATGCACATATAGACACATATACATATGCAAATGCATATAGTTACATAGTTATATATTTACAAAGTGTGCTTCAAAGATTCATTTTATTAAATAATCCTAATGTAGTCCATCGAGGCAGTCTTTTTATCATTGCTGCTTATTGGGCTGCAACTCTTCTCATAAAGAATAATCATTCTATTATTCATTTAAAATTTTTCATGTATTTCATTTTTCCATAGGCACATATAACCATTCTGTTTGCCACTCTGTGGCAAACTGCTATTGAAGTTAGTGAGAGGAAAAGAACACTCTTAATGATGATAAGGATGCAAAGTTAAATTTCAGAGTGCTTTTTTCAAATGGTAGAATTCGATATGATGCTTACAGAATGGGATAAAGTCAAAAACCCAGAGAGAGCACAAAGGTATTTCAGGCTGAGAATAATAGCTATATGATTGTTAACTGTATATGTTACTGTGAATATTTCTAAATTAAAACTCAAATGTATCAGAATCATATACTTAATATTGTATTTTATTTTTGTGTTTATTATAAATGCAAATGGCAACATTAATAGAAATTTTAGAGTTAAATAAACCTAAAAAGGAAAGAAATAACACACCAATCTAAAGACTCATATACAATTGTACTTGCTGTAAACTCTATTGTTCTTTTCATAGTTGTGATTATGCAAAATGAACTAAGTTATACTCAGCTTTTTAACATAACATCTTAAAATACACTAAAAAAATGCATAATCTATTTCCAGAATCCCTTTCCAGTATTTTTCTTCAGAATTCATATTCACATAACAATAATTTGGATTTGGGGGGTGTTTTTTAATGTTCTGCGTCATACTCTGAGATGTCCCTGTTATTGTCTTAAATTATTATACAGGCTTGTTGAATCCTACTCATCCTCCAAGTCTTGGCTCATATTCCATATTCTAATCATAGCCTTCTGAAATACCAACCAATAGGAAACACTCTTTCCCTATTCTAAATAACAGGATTATTATGCTTTCCAAAATGTACTGCCTCTAATTTCTAAGCTGTCTAGGCATAGCGTTTTGATCTGATTCTGGAAAAATGTTTTCACACTGGATATTCTCCATATATCTCTTCTTTTGTCATTTACTTAATATAATGAAATCCAGAGTGCAAGATAGAAACTGTAAATCTTCTATATATAAATTTATGTACACATGCACGCAGAGAAGCACATTAGTATACCACATCATCCCTTCAATATATTTAAGAACAAATGATCACAGATTATGATCTATTTGATAAAACTGAAATTCTCATCTAAAGCATTTTCATTGAAAAAAAAACACAATATTTTAAAAATAATTTGTTTCCTTGTTTTTATTTTGTGCTAACCACCCACTACTGTTAGTGACATGGGAAACTAAAGCATCATTATTAATGTTATTCCTGCCTAAGTAATTTGTTAACATGGATAATTCTAGTACCAATGTTAAAATAATATTTGAGGATTATTTTTATTCTTTATTATTGCTGTTGTTTACTATGCTTTTGAGAATGAGGCTTCATAAACTCAAGCTTTCGTGGAATTTCATATTATATTATTTTATTCACCCTACATGAACTCTGTCTACCCATTATTTGCAGAAAATACTTCACTTTCTAAAATCATCATACTACCTTGAAATAGTACATAATAGATCTTCTGTAAATTTATGATAACTTAATATTATTTTTCAAAATCTGTCTTCATTGTAAATTTTTCTAAATATATAGTCTTGCCCTACCTTGTAACAAGTACAAGATATCTTTTATGATTCCTCATTTAGAATTATCTGTGTGGGGAGTTGTCGTAAGCAGAAAGTAAGAAATAACAAGTGTATGTGTTGGAGTAAATGTCCTACTTAATATAATTCACATTCAGGGAACTTCTATAGCAAAACAAGTTTAAATTATTACAAAAGACACTCTTAAAATGCCTGTTCCATTGTTCTGTTGTTTTTTGTGTTAGTTTTTTTTGATAATGGTTTAAGATCTTTATAGTAAAAAGAAAGGAAAAGTGAGTAAACAAAGATAAAAACTCTTCTAGCAATATGGAATATTGCTATGCTACATAAGAACTGTGTTAGTGGATATTGCCATTTTATAACTTTTTCACATAAAGGAATAACTTTGAATTGAGGCTAAAAATGATAATAAAAACTCTCCAGAAAAATAGATGTTGTCAGAATTTTATAGCTGAAGGTACAACATAAATCGTTGAGGGCCCATTGTGATCCAAAGCAGTTACTGCCAGAGAGCACTATTAGTGCATGTGTTAAAACTGGACTAGAGCAAAGCACTTTGCAATGACTTTGGAATGGGCAAATACCCTAATATGAATTGAAGTCAACATTTGACAATAATTAGCATAATAAATTTTTAATTATTGGCTATTATATCATCCAAGTGACATGGTAATCACTATTGGAAATCAAAGGTCACGAGAAAAACAGTAACTAAAAGCACTTTCACCACGTGTATTGACACTTACCACATAGTAAATGATCAATGATTCCTTGGTAAATGATAAAGTTAGCTTTGGAGACTTACAAACAGCTGTATGATTTAATTATTTTTGAATATTTTTTAATATTGAATATTTATCTTGCAATTAATATTTCTAAGGGATAATTTTTGATTCTCACACCAACACTTCTACCCCATTTCAGTAAATGACATGAGTAAATGATTACTTTCTCATCCACAAACAAGCCCAAAACCAAACCAACAAACGTCACTCTTTATTACCTTCTTTGCCTTGATTCTCAACCAATTCTATGAGTTTTATCTAAAAATACACTCCGAATCTTTGATCTCTCATATATCCACTACCACCATCCTTGAAAAGCTTCATAATTTTTTCTTCCCTGGACCTCCATAATCATCTCCAACATTGATCTTTTACTTGAAGTTTTTATTCTCTCATCTCTAGATTGCAAACCATGTGATTTAAAACTGACTAAATAAGAAATGAATTAGACCATTGGCTCACCTGCTTAAACATATCTGTGCCTTTCAATGTCCTTCAGGCACTTGGGTGATCTACTGGTTCTTGTTATCCAGGTCTTACTGCGGAAGTCTCTCTTGAGAGAGCTTCTCTGACCTCATGCTCTAAGAGAGGTCACAGTTACTATCATAGTTCCCAAATTTATTTTATACATAAGATATAACAATCAGACACACTCATATCTGTTATTTATTTCTTGTGCAACACCCTACCACATATAAGTTTCACAAAGCAAATAAGTCTTGTTTCACAACTTTAAAGAATGTATCAAACACAGAAAAGAGTGAAAAGATTAATATTTAATGAAAATTACTGTAGCAGGATAGAGAATGGACAGCAATAACAACAGCTCCAATATAGGCATTTCCTTTGAAAGCTGGTGTAGTGTCCACATCTGGACAAGGTGAGAAGAAAGCCTACCCACTCCCTCCCTTTGCTGTTCTGGGGAGGTTGATGTTGGAGGGGGGAATAACTGTGAAATGTTTAAGGCCCTGCCTTCTTGGGAGCCCTCACCCCACTCTCAACCAAAATAAAGACTATAGCCACTTACCCCTTCATCCTCTCAAGTTATTCAGCCAATTTTGGACTACTTTAGGCATTGCCTTGCTTTTCTCAGAAAGTTCCATTAGATGAGTAATAAATTTTTCGTATCTCCTTGGCATGTATCTGGGTTATTAGTGTTGATATCTGCACTATTTATTGGGAGGGCATCCATCCCATCTCCTTATGGTGACCACAAGAGCTGTTCTTTTTCTTAATGAGAATCTTAACATCAAAATCAGGTTGTATCACTATAAGACATCTTTCATTAATCTCTCAGAAAAATGTAAATATTTAAAAATTATTTCTACCTTAATATATGCATAACTTCAGACAATATCGTTGCCTGTTGAAAATTTTTGGGACTTTATTTTTTCACTTAAATTGTGCCACTCTTAGATTATTATCAAATATAATCAAGTTAATATTGAATTTGAAATATTAATGTAAAGTTATCAAGATATGTATTGCATTTACTGAATTAAAACCATGGCTTTCTAATTATAGTGTATTTACTTGGTTGTTAAAATTAACATTTTGTGATGAAATGAATTAGTACTCATTATTAAACTGTGTAATCTAAACATTTGCTAAGAAATTAGCAGATAATTATTTCTTACAAACCAAAGTGTGATTAAGAAGATGTCATGTGAAAATAATATTCTGTAATTTATCATGAGAAGAATAAAGGTTGTCAAGATATGATTTGAAACTTCGATGTAATCACTTTGCTACAATTGCACCTGATGATTATGCATTTTTATTACAATAATTTAAACTTCATAATACAACCATAAAATCAGGTAGTAGTCACTCATCTTTATGGTTACTAAAGACTTCAGCGTATATTTATAAGGATGATCACACAGATTAGACTTTTACTGGCTTTAATCCAGATTATGTTGATTAAAATTCATTAATGAAGTTGATAAAACAGTAGTGTATACTTTAGTCCATATGTTAAGAAAAAGAAAGCATTGTTATTGAGTCTTAGTTTCCATTCTCTAGGAAAGAATGAGTTTCTTAGAAGGAAGAGAAAAGCATCTGTATGTGCATTATTGAGATAGTTGTGGAAGGAATGATTCTTCTTATTGTAGAATGTGCTGAGCTTCTGTTAAATTACTGACTAATTTAACAAGGGTAGGGCCAGCATTGTTCAGTCTGTGTCTAGTAAACACAGTCTTGACTTCAAATATTATATTTTATACATTATGTATTATAATTACATACTGTTTTCTTCTGATTCAGTGCTGCCCCATTAAAAGACACATTTTTTTACTTTTTAATTTATCAACTGCTTTTTAAAAAGACATTTATTGAGAGCTAACTATGTGTCAGACACTAGGCAATTTTATTTTTCTCATACTTGAACTTTTCTGTGCTGCTAACTTTTCATAGATAAATTATTTCCTTTCACTGATATCCTGAGTAAAATTTGTGCATATATTTTCCAAATGCTCTACTTGCTTTTACTCTATAGTAATGATTCTGCAGCTGTGGTCTGGCTATTTCAGCTGGACTGTTGACTTAAAAATCAAGCTGGGATCCTGTTTAAATATTAGATTTTGGGCTCCACCCACAAAAATTTGGTTAATATGTAGTGACTCCCAGGAATTAACATTTTCCTACCAACTTTGCTAATGATTTGTTTAGAATGCAATTTTTGACAATCAGAAACTTGACTTTCATTTCACAATAATTTGGAATTTTTAAAAAATAGTAATATTGCTCCCTAATTTCAGAAAAGTCTCCATGCCAGTTTGCTAGCTAAACAATGGGATTTTTTGTTTTACTAATTTGGAATCCACATCTTTTATCTTAATTGACAACTCTGTAGAATTTTCTAATTTCTTTTTATGGATTCTTTTTATGGAACATCATTTAGAAAGATTTCCTTTTTAAGGAAAATGAACATAAAAACTTTATTATAATGTGTACTTAATATAGGCTGATAATTTTTTTTTATTTTAATTCTTGTATTGACTTATTTATCAAGATAGTAGACTGTGAAACTATAAGGGTAAACTAAATTTATAACTTTTTTTTATTCATTAAGAAAACAGTGGACTAATACCAGTTACAGATAGATTTCATTTATATTCTTTTGATTCTTTTAAAGAGATGCTTTAATAGGAATATGAAGTCTTGAAAATACTATCACCAGGGACTAGCTCTAAGATTACTGGTAGATTAGAATTCTGACAATATATTCTGGAGTAATTGGCTTCATTTTTCTTAAGAAAACAGAAATATGTCTCTGTATCTCTCTCTCTCATTTATCTATCTATCTATCTATCTATCTATCTATCTATCTATCTATCTATCTATCATCTATCTATCTATCTATCTATCATCTGTCTAATTGAGAAAAAATGTATTTCTATATTGCACACTATTAAATGATGCTAGACTAATTCTTAGATGGACTCTACTAAAGCAAAGAGACAGTAAGTCAGACAGATTGGAAAATATCTGCACATATATCACTCAACTAGCTACTGAAATGAAAAATCTTCCTCATGGCAGATGAACAGCCTGGAGGTTGTTCCATTTGTCATAATGGATAAAGGCTTTTCTAGCATACTGTATTAATTTTTGCCAAGCAAAAGCAATGATGGATTAAGTATTTTGCACAAGCCCAGAGTACTATATATGTTTTAAAAATTTAAACAATTATGTATTCACAGATTATTTTTGTCCTTTGCTTAATAATATTTTATATGATGTATTTAATAAGAGCATAATATTTACCAAATTTTCTAGTAAACATTATAAAAAAAGAATAGCCCATAGGAAAAGATATCAAGTATCATATGGCAGACAGAGTGATATATGAGTTCCTTGTGAGATGTCAAGTGCAAATATTGCCAAAAAAAAAAAAAATCACAGTTACAGGGCTGTATACTCCATCCCCCATCTTTATTCTAGTCCATAAAGGGAATTGTTCTCCAGGGGCATCTACTGAAAGCATGTACAAAAGAAATGAGGTTAGTTTTATTAATTTACTTTCTTCACAACTGAATAGCCATAGCTTTATTCTTTCATTCCCCTTGGCACTACTTTGTTCCTTTCTTTAATAACAGTAAATGTGAAAAATCAGGATTTGTTTTACTCAGCTTCATTTCACTGGGAGCGCTGTAGGGAGATGAGATTTGAAACTGTTCACCATAATGTATAGGGTATCTGGATTCACTTTACTGATGATGCGGTATCACTGAAAATGACTCACTTTGGGATGTGCGGCTTTATTAGAGCATTAAGTCTTGAACTCCTGACTCCCTTTGAGTGGCACCAGCAATTGCTTAGAAAGAATTGCTGAGATCTGTAAGTGGTATTCCTTTTTTTCAGTGTTCTGTTGTCAGGGCAAACAGAGCTTGTTGGCAAACATAGTTACAGCTAAGAAAAGTAGAGCATTTGAGATAAGCTTTCTATCATGTATAAATGTATGTTTTCCTACAGTAAAGCTAATTCTCATGATAATAGCAATCCCTAGATAGAACTTCTCAATCTGAGGCACCGTTTCTTCAATGTAGTTACTGAGAAAAAAAATGATTAAGAAATTGGTCAAGATATTTATTCATATGTCACTTATAGTGTAATATGAGAGACTAACAAGAAAATGTTTATATAAATATAAATTTATATATCTACATGTTGATGTATATATAAATTTCATGTTGTGAAGAGAAGAAAGCAGTGGTATAAATATTGAAACATGCTTGATAATAATTGATTTGTGAGATATTTTCTTGTGAAATAGAATTTAAGTTCAGACTTGCTATTTAGAACAAGTCAGCCTTTTAGAATAAAGGGAAAATCTTTTACATATAAGGTGCAACGTTTGTGAAGATCCTGAATTTGGAAACCTGATTATTAACACAGAATTTATGAGATGCAAAGTATGAGACTAATAAGTCATATATCTATGTTTTTAGTCACCCATATTTATGAATTATTTCCTAAAGTCTAGGTACTTTGATAGGCAGGACAAATGTGTTAAATTAATGACCAAAACTTTATACTCATGGGTTCCTGGCATAGTGAGCAATAGGATAGATGTAAGAGGAATAATCAAAGAAGTAATTAGGGAGATATTAACATGAAAGGAAGTCTTTAAATTCTCTGTTCTTCAGTTTGCTCAAAATAAATGAAGTATTAATACCAGCTTGTGAAATTAACTCTACAATCAGTATAAAGACATGGTCATTTAAAAACTTATTTGGAAAATTATTTTATGTCTTTAATTTCAGTGTATCTTCAGAACTCCTATTAAGGTTTTATAAATCTCTTATAAGAACTGCAAAATGGACATTAAAAATTACTCTCGTTAGAAAAGCAGACTTTAAACTTTTAGCTTGAAACAAGCTCTTATAAGATTTAACTCTGCTGTAGTAACTTATTTAGTTTTCAGAATAAGTAATTTGTTTCTTTCACTTGTATTTTACTATGAAAAATTGTATAATGTTGCTTATACGGCATATTTAGATATTTAAAATAAATGTGTTTATAAAAGAAATGAACATACTTTTTTTGAAAATATTAGCATATTTCAGATAAGTTTAGAGTCTTTGGCCACTCTTCTAGTGTGTCTGCTTCTCTCTCTGATATTAGCCATTTAAACATTTTCTCAGGTGTATTTTAAACATAAATATTTATAAATATAAACTGTAATATTTTAGCTTTATATTATATATTATCTTATTGTGAATATTTTTCTAACAGTGTGAATTTATCATGTGAAATCTTCATAGTTTTTAAAGCATAATGTTATTAATTGAAAACACATTAGGCACGCCAAGGAAACAGGACCACAAAATCAAAGGTGAGAGGGGAAAGAGGCAGTAGAAAAAGATCCACGATGGTCCAGATATTTGAATGAGCCGATAAGGATTTTAATGCAACTTGTGGTTAATATATTACAGAAAATAGATGGACGATTTCAGTACAGAATTAGAATTTATTAACCTATTTTGATTCTAGAATGCAAAACATAAAGTCTAAAATTAAGAATTCAGATAGAATTAAAAATTAGTTAAGGCACACTCAAAGAACTATAGAACTGGAAAATGGTCATTAGAAATTTGTGAAACAATGTATTGAAAGAAAAAAAATAAGAATGAAAAATATAGAAAAGAGCAAATGAGCCACATGGGTATCAATAAAACGTTTAATATTTATATAATTGCATCCCAGAAGAAAAGGACAGGAAAAAAGTAAAGACTAGATACTGAGAATAAAATAATTAAGATATTATTGAGTTATATATTTTGTATATTTTTAGATATTAGACCTTTTTCAGAGGCATTGTTTGAAAATATATTTTCTCATTTGGATGGTTGCTTCTTTATCTTGTTGATAGTTCTTTTGCTGTGCAGAAGCTTTTTAGTTTGATATAGTCCTGTTCATTTATTTTTTGCTTTTAATTTCCCTTGCCTTTAAGGTCAAATTCAATAAGTCCTATCTAAATCCAAGGTCAATGAGTTTAACACCTATGTTATCTTCTATGCAATTTGTTCTTTCAGGTTTTATATTCAGATCTTTGATCCATTTTGAGTTAATTTTGGTGTATGGTGATAGATCGCAGTCTACCTTCATTCTTTTCTCTATGGCTTTCCAATTTTCCCAACATCATTTATTGAAGAGCCTTTCCTTTTGCATGGTATGTTTTCGGTTCCTTTGTCAAAAATGATTTGCCCATATATATAGAGGTTTGTTTCTGTGCTCTTAATTCTGTTCCAGTGGTCTTACAATTTTCAGTGCGAAGGTCCTTCATATGCTTCATTAGGTTTATTCTTAGGTATTTTGTTATTTTTGTTGCAATTGCAAAAGGAATTGTTTTTTTCATTTTTTTTCTGAAAATTCATTGTTAGAGTATAGGAATGATATGGATGTTGTACATTGATTTTGTATCTTTACTGTAAAATTTACTGTATTTTTTTATTTTTAATAGTTTTTTAGTAGAGCCTTTAGGGTTTTCTATATTGAGAATCATGTAATATGCTAAAAGTGACAATTTGACTTCTTCGTTCTCTATTTGGATACCTTTCCGTTTTCTTGCCTCATTGGTCTAGCTAGTACTTCCAATACTGTATTGAATAACAGTGGTGATAGTGGACAGCCTTGTCTTGTTCCTGATCTTAGAGGGAAGGTTTTAAATTTTTCACCATTAAATATGTTAGCTGAGGGTTTGTCATATATGGCCTTTATTATATCGAGGTACTTTCTTCTATACTTATAAGTGTTTTAATCATAAATAGGTACTGGATGTTGTCAGATGCTTTTACTGAATCTATTGATATGATCATATGATTTTTATCTTTTATTTTCTTAATGTGGTGTATCACATTAATCAATTTGAGTATGCTAAACCATCTTTATGCCCCTGGGATCAAGCCTACTTAATCACATATAATCTTTTTAATATGTTTCTGTGTTTGATTTACTAGTATTTGGTTAGGATTTTTGCATCTGTGTTCATAAAAAAATATTGATCTATCATTTTCTGTTTGTGTTTGTGTTATCTTACCAGGTTTTAGTATCAGGGTAATGGTGGCCTCATAAAATGAGTTAGTAGGTGTTGCCTTTTCTTCAGTTTTTTTGAAAAGTTTGAGAACAGGTATTAAAATTTTAAAATTTTTGAATGTTTGGTAGAATTCACTAATGAAGCCATCTGGTCCTGGACTGTTCCTTTTTGGGAGGTTTTTGATGATTGTTTCAATTTCCATACTGTTGATCAGTCTCTTCAGATTTTTCAGTTCTTAATGATTCAGTCTAGACAGGTTATATATTTCTAAAAATTTGTCTATTTCTTCTAGGTCATTATATTTGGTAGCATATAATTTTTTGTAATATTTTTGTATAATCCTTTGTATTTCACTGGTATCTGTCATAATTTCTTCTCTTTCATTTCACATTTTGTTTATTTGTGTCCTTTCTCTTTTTGCTTTAGTGAGTCTAGCCAGGAGTTTGTCAATTTTATTAAGTTTCTCAAAGAACCAGCTCTTCGTTGCTTATATTTTTCTAGTGTCTTTTTATTCTCAATTTCATTTAATTCTGCTCCAATTTTGATTATTTTCTTCATTCTGCTGACTTTGGGCTTCATTTGTTCTTTTTCTAGTTTTTGTTTTTGTTTTTGTTTTTAAGATGTAATGTTCAGTTGTTTATTTGGGATCTTTTTTGTTTCTTGAGATAGGCCTCTAATGATATGAACTTTCCTCTTATTACTGCTTTTGCCATGTCCCAAAAGTTTTGATATGTTGTACTTTCATTCTCATTTGTTTCTGTGTATTTCTTGATATCTCCTTTTATTTTTTCTCTGATCCAGTCATTCTTCAGTAGAATGTTCTTTAATCTCTATGTATTTGTGGTTCTTTTTGCTTTCTTTTTCAGTTGATCTCCATTTTCAAAGTGTTATGGTCAGAGAATATATTTGGTATGATTTCAATCTTCTCAAATTTGTTGAGGCTACGTTGTGTCCCAACATATGGTCTATCCTTGTGAATGTTCCATGTGATAAGAGAAGAATGTATAAGTTGCTCTTTTGGGATGAAGGGGTCTGTAAATGTTGATTACATCCAATTGGTTTAATGTGTCATGTAAGGATGATATTCCCTTATTGATTTTCCGTTGGATGATCTATCCATAGTTGACAGTAGGGTATTTAGGTCCCCCACTATGATTGAGTTTTTGTCAGTATTTCCCTTGAGCTCTGTTAGTAGTTGCTTTATATATTTTGGTGCTCCCTGGTTGGGAGCATAAATATGAAAATGTGTTATGTCTTCTTGCTATAGGGTTCCCTTTATCATTATGAAGTGTCCGTCATTGTTTTTCTTTATCATTTTTATCTTGAAGTTTGTTTTACAGGTGTAAGTACGGCTATACCTGCTTTTCTGTGGATGCCATTTGCTTGCATTATTGTTTTCCACCCTTTTACTTTGAATCTGTATTTGTTCTTGTAGCTGAGATGTGTCTCTTGAAGGTAGTATATGGTTGGGTTTTATATTTTGATCTAATCTGCTACTTTGTGCTTTTATATCGATGAGTTCAGTCCCTTTACATTTAGGGTGACTGTTGAAATATGAGGTTTTTTAAATAGCCATTTTATCTTTTGTTTTCTGGTAGCTCAGTGTCTCCATTGTTTCTTTGCCCTTGTGTTCTGTATTTTAGTTGGGTAGTATTCTGTGATATATTTCCTTTTTTTTTTTTTTTTTTTTTACCTTTAAACGTTATGTAATATTAAAGCTTATAATAACGTATTCTTAATAAAGGTTTCAATACTCTGTTTTTATCTGCCTGTTAGCCTTCCTACTCAGACTTGTGTGTTTTTTTGTTCTTTTCTTTTCTTTTCTTTTTTTTTAGGTAGAATGACCCCTTTAGTGTTTCCTATAATGCAGGCCTTGTGGTGGAAAATTCCCTTAGCTTTTATATACCTGAAAAGGTCTTTATTTCTTCTTCATATCTAAAAAAGAACTTTGCTGGATATATTATTCTTGGCTGATAATTTATCTCTTTCAGTAGTTTAAATATTTGGTTTCATTTCCTCAAAGCTTATAAGATTTGTGCTGAAAGTCCAATGATAATCTGGTGGGGTTTCCTTTATAAGTTTTCGTCTTCTTTTCCCTGGCTCCTTTGAGAAGTCTTTTTTTTTGTCATTAAGTGTCTTGGAGGTCTTTTTTAGGTTGAGAAAATTAGGGATTCTGTATGCTTCTTGCACTGAAGATTTTTCCATAGATTTGAGAAATTCTCATCGACTATTTGTTTGAATATGCTCTCTGGTTCCTTCTTCCTCTCTGCTCTTTCCGGTAGACCCATCATTCTTATATTGCTTTTTCTCTAATGGTGTCAGATAGTTCTCATAGAATTTTTGCATTTTCTTTACTCTCAAGTCCGTTTTCTTCCATCTGCGTCATTTTCTGATTTCTGTTTTCATTATCGCTAATTTTTTCCTCCATCTAGTCAGCTCTATTTCCCAAGCTTGCCATTTCATTCTTCATATCTTTTAATGTGTTCTTCATCTCTGGTTCTATGTTATTCTTTTTTAGAGTTTCAGTCTCCTTGGTAAAGTAGTCTTGTTGTTCATTGATTTTGTTTCTGAGTTCTATGAATTATCATTCAGAATTTTCTTGCATCTCGTTGAGTTTCTTCAAGAGTTTCTCTTTCATTTAAACTGCGTATTTCTGTATCTTTAAGCTTATTTTCTGGAGATTTTTCATTTTCTTTCTGCACTGCCTTGTCACCTTGGTTGTTCATGGTGTTTGATGGACTATTTCTCCACCTAGGCATTAATGGGAATGTTTTTATTTTTTCTCTCTTTTTTCTTCTTTAAGAAAATTTATTATATAGTGATCGTTTTTTTAGCAGGTTAGGAAAAGGTTTCTTTTTTTTCTGTTTTCCAGTAGGTGGCACCCAAGCCTCCTGAATTGCTCAAGTCTCCTGGATCTCTGCTTAGAGGTTAAAAATGCCCTTTATTCTCTGGGGAGGTGTGTGTCTCTGCACTGTAACCAGGTTGTCTCAGGTCCCCATGGGTGAAGGACAATGGGGGTTCAAATCTCTGAAAAGCCCAGAATTCCTGGTATTGCCCAACAGTCAGATGCAATGCTCCACTGCTTCCTTCTGAATCAGCCTGACTGAGAGGGTGGGGTGGACTGGGAGAGGATAGTGGGGTGTGTGTGGCTCTTTTCCTTCGGAACATGCTTTAGCTTCCTTACATCTATAGTTCTACCCCTGTCACTGGGACTGGCTATAGAGTATGTTTCAGTTCTGGTTATGCAAATTATCCTGGTCCTTTTTTTAAATAGTCATCTGGTCTTTATTTTTTTAATTTTAATTTTTTATCTCATATTCTGATTTTGAGATAAAATTATAGTATCCAAAATTATTGCTATTTTTTTCTGATTTAATTTATCTATTTATCTATGTAGTTGAGTCTATTTATCTATGTAGTTATTTTATATTATTGATTTGTATTTGGCTTAATTTCTCAAGTGGGAATCCTAATGGACCCTTGCTTTATAGTTTATTGGCTTGAGTTTCCTGGATCACAAAGGAGGATTTTATATGACTATGTTTTTTTTTTTTTTAATAAGAATTAGGTTGGCAGTTCCTTTTGTTTTTAAGTGTTTTGTTTTATGATTTTTGCAGTATCATAATAGGTTTAATGATTGAGCCACCTTTTTTAGTATGATTCCTTATTATTTACACATTTCTCATTTGTTTAATAAATATTCATTGAGCATCAATGATGCTTAACGGATACTAAGAAATATGTTTAGTTATTAAATATTTATTGATTTCTTAATACATGTAAACCTGTCAGTGTTTTAGTTTTGTGAGTATAGAAATGAATAATACAGTCATGATTTCAGTTCTGATGAAGATGGTGACTAAGACACATACTCAGCCAATAATTGAAGATTTTTATTGGCTGTAATTATAATCCTTACTACAAAAGAGGAATACAAGGATGCCATAATAGAACAATTTGACTTAAGAGAGAGAGAGAAGTCTGATCAGGAAACATTTTCTCAATGAAAGGAAAATTAAGATCAAATTCTGTGAGTAAAAGAAGGATTCAAAACAGTGAGTAAAGCATTTCTATATATCTTTAGTGTAATATATTTGAAGGAAAGAAAGAGAGCCATTGTCGCTGTAATACTAGGAATGACTATCTAGAGAATGAGTGATGTTGAGTATGATTCAAGATAAAACACAGGAAGCAATAAGCATTTTTGTGTACTGTATTTAGACTTTATATGTTTTTCTATGATAAATGAGTCAAAATTGAAGTGGTTAACTAAGGAACTAATAATTGTATTTTAAGACTTCCCAATTAATGTGTAATGAAAATTATATATACATGTGTATCATTTATCATATATGTATACATATATTTTTGAATATAATAAGCACAAAATTACTTCTAACATCAAGAAGCTCCCTATCTGCAGTAGATGAAATATGCACTGGATGTTTTCTGGAGCTTCATCTGTCAGGAAAATTTTGAAATACACTTATGATAATTTTTACATATGCTTGCGGGTCTGTGTGTGTGTGTATGTGTGTGTGTGTGTGTGTGCATTTTGAGTGAAAACAGAATAATTAAGATAAGGCTGAGTACACAAGTCAGCAGATTTACCTGCAGGAGGTTAGGTTTTGTGGATAACAAAGAATGATATTAAGTAAACTTTGACTTCAATAATACAAAGCTTAAATAAATAAACATTTAATTCCCATCATTGCATTGGTTGATAACTCAGAAATCTTATCAACTTTCTGAATATTTTGGGATATACAGGTATTTGTCGATAGTGCACTGAATTTTTTGGATGGTTTGACATCTTTTTCTATTTTATTTTATATTTTCACTTGCTGATTATAATCTAAAGCTTCTTTTAGGACTTGTAGATTTCTCTGTATTTTGACATACAGATATGGATTCATTTTTTTTTCCAGGAAAATGAATGTTCAAAATGTCCTAACTCTGATATTTATGCATGTCCTGCCAACCTTACCTTTCCCCTATGTTTCCCTTTTATACATGAAAATTAAACAGACTTTCATTCCATAAAACATTTTTAATATCTATATAAATAGGACATATTATGTACCCAATAAACAGTCTAGTTGTTTATGTTTATGTTAGTAATATTAATTACCTCATAGTGTTCGTTAGGCAATATTACCTTTTTTTTTTTCTTACCTTTTTTTTTCCTTCTGTTTCTTCAATGTCAACATTTATCATAACTACCATTTTTTGAGAGATGACAAATATTCAGATATTGCACATGGTAAGAAAGTTCTTATAAACACAGATTTTTTTACTTGACTATATCTTCCCAGCTTTGTTTTGGCATAGGAAAATTAAATAAAAATAGATCGGGATAAAACTACACTTTGTAAATAGTTGAAAACTAGTTGAAATCACCATTTAGAGCAATGAAGAAATGAAAGAGATAGTGGAAATCAGCGAAAATCAATGCGAATTGTTATATTTGAGCAAATTAATATGCTTATCTACACCAGTCCCTTGATTTAAGCGGATTATTCATTTAACAAGTCATTTTTTTTTTACGTAGAAGAAAACCACATGAAAAGAATCCATCATTATGAAAAGAAATGTACTAAATAGGTTATTATAAGTCAAAAATATTTATTTGACATATTTTTACAAAAATATGCTAAGAAAATTCAGAAAAACAAAACTTTTATTCTCTGTCAGTATCTGTACTGTAATCTAAAGCAATCAACCTTCTCTTTTTAATCGGCACAAAGTCACTATCTTTGTCACTCAGAATAATTGGAAGTACTACTTTGGTTTCATTATTTATATTTATGTTTTTGAATGATCTTTTTCCAATCCCATCTTTTGCTAAGTTTTCATAAATTCCTCGATATTTACTGCAACATTTTAAAAAATCTTTTCAAAAATATAAGGCTCGTTGGATGTTCGGCTCAATATCTAGAATTGCAGTTTCTAGTTTTGTGGCCTTTTGAAGAGCTTTGTAAATATTTCTTGCAGTGAATGAAACTGGTTCAAGGTCACTGCTGTGTTTATCAGCGGGATGGCCTTTAGATCGTAAATGAATTAATTATCGGTTAATTTGTGATCAACCAGTAATTCATTAATATCATCTTCAAATTGTCAGAGACTTCTTCTTGAAATTTGCTTAATAAATTAATAATGCCAGTTAATCCCTCTTTAGTTGTTGGAATCATATTCCCTGGTACAACCAATCCTGTCTACATTGCTTTCCAGCAAGCATTTCAAGTTGATGGCTTTATGTCACTCAAAGCTAAGGCAATATTCTTGCTACAACTTAAAATTGCTATTTACTCCAGGTTTCTGTAACTATGATTTGTTATCTTCAAGTTTATTAAAATTATCATTAAAACTCCATTTAATATAATTAATCTTATAGGCAGAAATAATGCCTTCATTTAAAGGTTGGATCAAGGAAGTTGTATTTGATGGCAAATATACAACTTTTATAATTGGATGTTCTAAATTGTGTGGATGACCTGGTACATTATTTAAAAGTAGAAGTATTTTAAAAGCAGGACATTTTTTCTTCATATAATTTTCAGCTTCTGAAGCAAAAGATTTGTAAAACCAATCCTGAAAAATATCGGTAGTCACCCATGCGTTTTTATTTGCAATCTAATGAATGAGACAATCATTAATAATTTTGTTAGTATTATTTCTTTGTTTGTTGCTGAGCTAAGCTATTGTTTTTTAGAAAGAGTAATTGTCAATAATGGAAATGCAAAAGGTAAAATGAGACTGCATAAACAGAAATCATATATAAAAAGTCCATGTAAACGATAGAGGGATGGTACTTACCATGTATAAAAATACTCGCGTAAAAAAATACTGCATCAATTGAGGGATGGGCGGATATATATTTTTAATATATCGAATGACATGAATTGTTTTAAAATTTTATGATGATCTCTAATTTAGCTTATAATGATAGTTCTCTTAAATTTCACAATAATTTGATTAAATTGTATTAAATATATTTCAATATTTTGTGTCTAAATATTATAACATCAAATGAACAAACCTTGATTTTATAGATTTTCAGCATTTCTCAAAATTAACTTTGACTGAAGTCAAGATTGATCTGTCATTAAAATATAATAATAATGAATAAACTAAGGCGATCTAAATTTACATGTTCTTATAAATACCCAGAGTATGGTTACTTAGTACACGTTAACATTTGCAGATGTGTGCAAGAAACCACTAACATATTTTATCTCCACCCAGGATGTCAGTTAAGCAAATTGTTGACTTTGTTTTATGTGAGAATTAAAAAAAGAGTTAAAAAACTGTTTTTTCGCTAAATTACTTTCAGTGAAACTAAAATTCTTGACCCAACAATTTACTTAATAAAGAACTTTTGTAAGACATCTAGCTTTTATTTAGGACTCCATGTGGCAATGTTATTTACTCAAGATAATTTTTGATATGCAGGAACTCTACAGGATCACCCTTCCAGCAGTCTCTGTGGTTCTATAGAATTAGTTTTTTCTTACAGAATCCTCAGTGGGGTACCTCAGACCCAATTAATCAGCCTAAGAGTTAAAATATCTTACTAGATATAAGCTGAAGTATGGTAATTACTTTTGCTTCTTATACTTTATAAAAGAAAGCTCACTATAATTTAAAATTGCACTAATAGTACTTTTTGGTGATGGCCAATAATGAAACTTGTTTTCTTAATAAAATATACTCTCGAATAATAAAAATTAAGCTTCTTAACCATAATCGTAAATGAAGTATATTAATATAGAAACACAAATTTGGGCTTCTGACCTTCCTATTCTTAGGAAGGGTCTCAGACAAAGGCCACTTTCAATATGCTGCCACCAGGCAACCATGAGGTACCTTATGGTTATCCATAATATTTTACCCAGGAGTCATAATTACTGCTGGTGCTATGGTGTGATTTCTCTGGGGGATGCTCTATGGCGCATGGCTGCCAAAGCTAAGAAACACTCACTATATCAGAATGACACTATAAGAGTACTGATTTTCAGCAAGTACTACTTACAGACTAACCTACCACTTAGAAAAACCAGAAAAACTACACTGGAAAATTCCACAGCTTAGGTGTAATGATGAATGGGGACCAGACTGTGCCTCTCAGAAACTGAAACTCAGCTTCAGATCTTATCGGTTGACCATTGACTAAATTTTATTTAGAATCACTTGTGACACAATCTTCTTACCGATGTCTTTTGAAAATCAGACTTTTCTTTTAATCTATGAGGAAGTTTGATTAGATTTTTTTTCTTTTATGACTCATGCTTCTACTCTGGTATCTAAGAAAACTGTCTAAACAAGGTCAAAAAGATTTTCTACTTTGTGTTTTTTTTTTTTTTATTCTGGAAATTTTATAGACAACTCTTTTATTTAAGTCTATACTCATTTTGAGTTAAATATTTGTATGTGTGAAGTAAGAATCTAAGTTCATGTATTTGTATGTAGATACCCAAATGCAGCACCATGTTACAAGGCTATCCTTAGCCCATTAAATTTCCCCAACACCTTGTTAAAAATGAATTGATCACATATTTATGGATCTATCTTTATATCCTATGCTGTTGCTTTATCCATCTGTCATGACATCAGTACCACACTACTCAATTCTTGTAGCTTTATAAGTTTGAAATCGGATAATAGAAGCACACCAATTTTGTTCTTTATCAAAGTTGTTTTGGCTGTTGTGGGTTCTTTAAATTTTTACATTAATTCTAGGATTGGCTTAGCAATTTTTTCAAAAAAAGGACTGCTGGAGCTTGAGAGGGATTCAATCTATAGTCATGTTGTGGGTAATTAGTATGTAAACAATATTGAGTTTTTTATTCATGAACATAGTACTGCCTTCATTTATTTGTAATTTCTTTAATTTTTCTCAGAAATGTTTTGTATTTTTCGGTTTAAAGACGTGTACTTCTTTTGTTAGATGTATTTGGCTCCCGTGTTGTTTACTATGTTATTTACAACAGGCTGGGACTGTTAGCTGAAAAGCTGCTGGCACCAGACTCAACATTTTACACATCCAACCGCTTTAAATATAGCCCAAATAACCATATATTAGTCATTTAGAGCTTGCCTACTTTGCATGCTCTGCAAAGTCTCACTCCATAGATGCTAGAGATTGATGAGACACACACTGAGGCTGCTGCCCTTTGGAGCTCTCTGACCAAGGACTCCCTGCTGTATTTCTTGAGTGTCACTCCGCCAAACACATAACCCCCCGCTCTGATTTATCTTTCCTCTGGGAGTTCCCTTGTTCCCCTATCCCTCTGGGTAGTGGCCTAGCACCACTAGCTCTGGAAAGTCTCCTTCTGCGAGGGAATTCCCTCATTATGCAACCCGCCTAAAAAATCTTGTGTGCAACTGTCACCTCTTAATCATGACATTTTCATTGATCAGGTCCAAAGAATTTGAATTCGAGAAATATAGAAATAGAGTTGTATCCTGTGACCTTACTAAATGTCTTTATCTGTTCAAGGAATTGTGTGTGTGTGTGTGTGTATGTGTGTGTGTGTGAAGTATGTGTGTATTTCTTAGAATTTTCTATGTGAAAGATCACGTTATCTTCTATTTGAGATAATTTTACTATTTACTTTTAAGTCTGTATGATTTTAATTTCATTTTATTTTATTTAACTATTACCTCCAGTACAATTTTGATGATAAAGCTTTTTCCTTTTTCAGTTTGTCATATGAGACCCCGCCCTCCATGTCATAGATGTAAAAAAGGAATGAAACACTACTACAAGTGTAATGTGTGTTTTCTGGACTACCAAATCATAGAGATTACTTATGCCATCTTTTTTCAAGTGGCCTGAGATATTTAATAATCATACCACATACATATTATAGAATATACATAAAGCCAGCTCCACCATGAAATTAAACACAACAGTGATAGAAAAATGTAATTAGAAAATCCTCATAGATTTGAAAATAACCAACACACTTTTAAATAAGTCATGGATCAACTAAGAAATAGTATTGGGAATTATGCCAATTAGCAAAAGCTAAACAACCTATTCATAATAATTTGCATGAGATTCGAATAGATCTTGTCAAAAAGATACCCTAATGACCAAAGGAAATCCTGGTTCTTCTAAAATGAGGAGGAAAAAAATGGAATTAAACTCTTAGAGACTATTTTGAACATATACTGTTACACCCTTCAGATGGTATTAATGCAGTCTGTTATACTGGCATTATTACAGAATTTAAACCAGTATTTTAGCATCATACACATTTTAGGATATTCCTTCTGTAGTTAACTATGTAACAGTATCATTTGGTTGGTATCTTCTTTTATGGTTTTGGCTATTCTCAAACTAAATGAGACCTCTCAGACTGATTTTTTAAAACTTGAGACCTATGAACATATCAGACTTCTGACTTTTACTAGATCCATGACAAATATATGAATAATCAAATAAAGTATAATAGTCAACTTGGATTTGTGTTTTAAGACACATATGAAGATTCTACTTATTTTTAAAAGGACAGGATAGTGTCAAGGTGGCAGAAGGAATCTAACTGAGATCACAGCAACCATGATAATGGAGATTGGCTGTGAACTTAACCTTGTTTGTTTTAAAAGTGTCATATTTATAAAAGTGTTTTCCATCTTTAACATATTACAGTGGATTATTTTAAAATTTTACTTACAATCTTGGTTTGTGTAAGTTAATTCTCCTGTAAATATATTGTTTTTATGAAGAAGTTATTTTGATTTCGTCAAAGCTAGCATTTTTAAGACCTTATGAATGTTTTCATTTTCTTAGGCAAGTAACATTAGTAGACTTCCTTGTTAGTGGGTGAAATTGGTACTATGATAGTTTCTGAATTTCCCTGTAAGACTGAAATCTTTTCAATCAAAATATATACATATGTTTTCTAAAAATGTAAAATATTCTTAATTGTCATGTATAACAATATCAGATAAAAGAGAGAAAGCAATCAGGTATATCATTTCATAAACTATATAAATGTCTAACCAATGTATTATGTGCTTGAAACTAATAATAAAACAATTTTTTAAAGATCAGATGAAGTGATTATCATTGAAACTTGGAAATTGTTTTTAATATAACAAATGCTGGCGCATTTGCTTTCGACTCAGTTGTTAATTGGATGACTGATAAACATGTCTTAATGTATGTTTTTCATGTCTTAATATATGTCTTATAGTTGTTTTCTGATAATGCTGTCATATGCTAAATAATAAAATATTCATATATTTTGTCTTAAGAGATTACCATTTTCACTAATATGCTATAAATATTTGTCAACAGTGAAAGAAAAAAATAATAAAACTGAATCCTTTATATTTATTTGCAGTTGACCCTTGAATAATATGAGGGTTGTGGTGCTGAGCCCCTGCACTGCAAAAAATTTGGGTGTCATTTTAGACTTCCTAAAAACTAAATTTTAGTTCTTTTTTGATGTCTGTGGGGGATTATTTCCAGGACCCACCACTCATGCCAAAATCTGAAGATGCTGAAGTTTCTTATAAAATGGAGTAGAACAATGCAATGGTCATCTCTCCCTTTCTAACCACAGAATCCCAAACTCAGATCGAAAATAGTTTTTAAATCCATGGTTGGTTGAATGCACTTATGTGAAATGGAGATACAGAGGGCCAACTGTGTACTTATTGAAAAAAAAATCATGTATAAGCAGACTTGTGCAGTTCAAACCCATGTTGTTCAGGGGTCAACTGTATAACACTTGGACAAAGTAGGAATAAAATGAGAAAATAAAATATAAATATTTTTCAACTATATTGAAAATATTTGGCAAGGCATAGAATGTCCTGTAAAGGTTTCTTTCACTTTGTCTCACTGAATTGTCTCACATAATAACTATTTTCTATTAGTTATAGTTTAAGTAGCTACTCATCCTTTCTAAGAGTAATCCAGCTAAGTAAGTGCATTCAGCATAAACAAGATTATTAAAAATGTGTGAAAGGATAGCAATACCTCTCAGAGAAAATCATCAACCTCAAATCATTACATTGTTAAGAAGGAAAAACTGAAGTGTCATTGAGCAACTATTCAAACTACAGATAATTTAAAAATGTCTCATTTAAATTTGTATTGTAAACTCATACTACGACACTCAAACAAAAACTGGCAGCTATCAGTTCAATAGCAGAGTAGATTAAAATACAACCTGTTTATGTAATCACCATGAAATTAAATTGAAGCACACACAGAATTAAGCAATTGCTTAGAAATTATTCAAGTATAAATCAGTTCATAAAACAATCCCATTTACAATTGCATCCAGAAACAAAAGATACCTAGGAATAAATTTAACTAGAGATGCAAAAGATCTGTTTTCTGAAAAATGTAAGACATTGAAGAAAGAAATTGAAGAAAATACAAATAAATGGTAGGACATACGTTGCTCATGGATTGGAAACATTAATATTGACAAAATGTCCTTACTACCTAAAGCAATATACAAATTCAATACAAATCCTATGAAAATGGCAATGGAATTCTTTCGAGAATTATAGCAACTAATCCTAAAATTTATAGGAATACAAAAGACCTCAAATAACCAAAGAAATTTTGAGAAAAAAACAAAGTGAGAGGTATTTTATTCCCTGATGTAAAACTGTACTACAAACCTATAATAATCAAAACAGTATGCTACTGGCATAAAAGCAGATATATAGATCAATGGAATAGAATAGCGAGCCCAGAAAGAAATCCTAATTTATATAGTCAATAAATCTATGATAAAGGAGGCAAGGACATATAATGGGATGAAGATTGCCTCTTCAATAAGTGATTTTGGGAAAACTGGGCAGATACACATAAAAAATGAAATTGGACCACTTTCTTACACCATACACAAAAATAGACCCAAAATAGATTTAATTTTAAGTGTAATACCTGAAACCATAAATCTTCTAGTAGAAAATGTAGATGATAAGAACTCTTTGACATAGCTCTGAGCAACATCTTTTTGGATTTCTCCTTGGGCAAGAGCAGCAAAAGAAAAAATAAACAAATGGAACTACATCAAACTAAAAAGTGCACAGCAAAGGAAACCACCACCACCAACAACAACAAAAAAAAACCTAGTAAATGGGAGCAGATATTTTCAAAAGATCCATCCATTAAGAGGTTAATATCCAAAACATATAAGGAACTATTACAACTTAATCCCCTCTCCCTGCCAAAAAACAATCCAATTAAAAAATGAACAGAGGATCTGAGTAGGTGTTGTCTAGAGAGGACATATAGATGGCCAACAGACATATAAAAAGACATCTTTCATTACTAATCGTCAGGGAAATGCAAATTAAAACCACATTATATATTACTTCAAACCTATCAGAAAGGCTATCATAAATAAAACAACAAATAGCAAGTGCTGATGTAGATATGGAGAAAAGGGAACCCTTGTGCACTGTTTGTTAAGTAACTTGGCAGAAGAGCCTGGGAAACAGAGCCTGTCGAAGTCAGGCTGTGTGACAAAGCAGTGCTAATAGTCAAGAGATTATGAGGGCAAAGAGGCCTTTGGGAAATCAGTAAGTAAAACCTTAGTAGCAAGTGTGAATATTGGAGGTCAACATAGGTATCTGAAGGCTGAAGATGGGCTTTCATGTTGTATATCATAGATGAGGAAGCTGGGAGGCATCTTCTAGGCAATATGAAGCAGTAAAAAAAAAGAGGAAGAAAGGAAGGTAGAAAGAAAGGAAAGAAGAGGAATGGAAAGGAGGAAGGGAACTGATGGACACTGCTGGATGGACCAGTTAAGAATCCGTTATTAAATTAGAAGGGCTTGGAACTACATTGGTGGTGGCAGTGAGGATAACATGGAAGGTGTGAAAACCATTTTATAGGTTTAATCAAGAGAGTATGTGGTTACTAATTGTTTATACAAAATAAATTACTAGATAATTATACAATTTCAATCTTGAGAGATAATACCTTGTTTTTTTAATGGATAAAACAACTGGATGGAGCATCTCCTTTGCTCAAATATATTCAAAATATGGCAATCTTGTAGAGTAGTGATTAAGATAATGGATTCCAGAGACACAATCTTCCCATACCACTTACTAGGCTTGTGACTTTGGGCAAGTTGCTTAATCATTTTAAACTTTAACTTCTTAATCTGTAAACCGAGAATAATAATGCAATCTCCTAATCTGATTTTTATGAGAATTAAATGAGTTAACACTTATGAAGCCTTCCTAACACCTGAGTGTTTTTAAATTGAAGTGGCATCTCTGTGGAATCTCTTATTCTATAAGAAATTATAGCTTGTGCTTTAAAGAAGGATTACATATTGATCTTTATATACACATCCACACATACTTATATTTAAATATCAAAAGAGAAGTGGAGAAATACATAAGAAAGTTTTTATCTTATAGGGAAAGATTCTGGAGAGAAATACTAATAGTTGTGGCAAGGCAATTGAGTGAAAACATAGAGAAAGAAAGAGGCACAATTTAAAATATCAAAGAAAAAATTAGGTAATAACCGCAGAAGTCACAAAAGTATAACATTTGGAGAATGCTGGGATGATGCCTAAGGTTAAATCTTGCCATGAGAATTGACACAAGGTGATAACCTTTGTTAAAAGAGGATTTTGAAAAAAAATAATTTGGAGTCCCAGTTCAGTAAGAAGATGGAGAATGGATGAAGACAACCTGAAGCAGAGATGGATAACTTTCATCAGTAATGGTTGACAAGATAAGGAGGATAATGAGTAAGAAATAAGGCATCCACCTGAATGTAAACATATCTTAAAAGTGATAAGCAAATTGCTTTAAATGACTGTAATATGCAAATTGAAAATCAAAATGTGACTCGAACATGTTTTCTTCTTCCTCTAGCAGATTTAAGAAGTTTCTTTTTGGCCCTCTATCATTTAAGTTATGCGGATAGGCTTACATGATTTGAAGTTTAGCTGTCATGTAGCCTAATTTAGAAGTTCTTATTAAATTACCATGTCCACATTTACATAGTTGTGGAGAACATAAAATTCAAGTCTTAACCAAGAGACACTATGAAGAGTTTAACAGAATTTTTGGAACAGTACTAATATTTAAAAAACGAAATTAGAGAATTATAGTCTTAGGATTTAATGTTGGCTTAAAAGTCATCAAATGAAATACTCCATAAAACCAGCTGTAGCTGAAATAATTCTAGTACAGCATTCTTATAGAAATATACTTTTCTTTTTTCCTTTTTTGTAAGTTATAATTTGCTTCAGTTGTAATTACACATATTTTTTTAAATAAAAATTTGAAAAGGCTTATAAGTACATTAAAAACAACAGTCTCTTTTCTCCACGCTTTATTCTCAACATTAAAAAAAAAACAACTTTCAACTCTGAGTTTCTTCTGGAATTTATCTTCCTAACCTACATACATAAGAACTACTATGTTTTGAATTATAAATAATATCATTAAATATGTTATATTAGATAAAGACTGCAGTGTTCTTATACCTCTTTCCTCCTCACCATTTTTCAAACATAGCAATCCCACAACATTTGTTTAAAAACATCATTTTGCTTATGAAAATATTGTTCTCCTCTGAGATAAGCAATGCACTCTAATTGCATTTCCATTGTTGTACGACTTTTTCGTTTACTCAAATAACTGATTGTACTTTTTCTTTGCATAACTTTCTCTGAAGCTATATAGTAAAATCTTTCCAATCTTCTAATAGCTCTGTAATATACTTATCTTAATTTCCCACATATTTAATCCTGTTACATAACTGAACAGTTCGTTTTCCTCATTGGACACACCCCTCCTGCAGCTTTTCTTTCTCCTATCAATCTGGGTTTCCTTTTATCGTCATCATAAGAATCCTCCTACGTCCCCATGCCCTGTGTTCCGTCTACAGCTTCGAACATATGCCTCGATTTCTGTTTTCCTTTTTTCCTTTGTAATATACCGAGAAAGGACACACGTCAGGTAAGCTTGTTGAGAATGCTCTTCTGAGAATACCTTTTTTTAACCTAACACACAATGAATGATTTGTCTGGGTGTCAAATTTTAAGTTGAAATGTATTTTACATTAAGGGATTGTACCACTCAGTCCTAGCTTCAAACATTGATGTTCGGGAACTTGAAACAGTTATATTTCACATCTTATAAGGAGTTATCATTTCTTTTGTCCTGATTATATGACATCTTACCCTCACTTGCCCAGATAGGGATTTGTTTCATTACCGAGTGAGCAACATATGATCCCTTCCATCCAGATACTTAAGTCATTCAATAATGATGTTTTATTTTAATATTTCTTTGAACATTTTCTAACTACTCCTCTTCTAGTCCTCCCCAAGCTCCATGAAGAACTTATTATTTATTTCTTTGGCTATCAAATTGCCTTGATCGTTCCTCTGATTGTCATATTCTTTATCCATTGTCCCTCTTTTTTGTCTTTCTGTTCTAACTTCTGGAAGATTTATATAACTTCGACATTTTTATTTTCCCATCCTTTTTGATTTCATGTATCAAACTTTTAATATTCAAGATTCTAATATCTTATGATTTTTCTTTTTATCATAGATACAAAATATTTCCTTACCTCTGAGAATAAGTGTCTGAGTTACTTCTTTCATCTTAGCAGTGTCCCCTAATTATAATGCCAACACGATTATTTGAAAATGAGACATTAAAGTACTGATTGGAACATCTCTGTGCATTGTGGACTTCCCTGTGTCAAATCAGGTAGCTGGCGAGCTTTTTTGAGAACTCAAAATGTCAGTACATGCAGGTAATTCAGCTACTTCAGAGAAGATTCCCTAATTCTTTGTTGAGGATACATTAAACTGGTTGTCAGAACTCTGGAGCTATCATGGAAGGTAAAAAGAGTTGGAAGTTGTGCTGTGAGCATTAAATGTGGCAGGCCTAAAATTGACTGAGCTATGTTACAGAAATAAGAAATGAACCTTGGTGGCTCTGATCCCTGGTCAAGGCACAAAACATTAATTAACTATGGGTCTGAGGTAAGGTCCTGGACAATTCGTGCCAGCTTTTCATCATCATATATTGACCATAGTAATACTGGTGATTTGCAGCTGGTCTTGCTGAGATTGGAAGGTGACTATGCCATTGGGGCTGGTTTTATGTTAAGAGGAGCCCTATACAAACATCAGGGTAATAGAAACCACAGCTGAGATTCCATCTTGGGCTTCTTTGTCCTGAGGTGTTCTGTGCATGTGTTGGTGGTCCCTGATCTGAGATAGAAAGCCTATCCTGTATGACCCCTGCAGAGGGAGAACAATGGCAGCTAGCAACGGTGAGACTAAGGCTGCCGCCATACTGTATCATTTTTAGTAGCAACTTTAGATTTGATGCATTTTCATTTGGCGTATTATAAGCTTTTATTTAACAATTGGATCTTATCTAAATGCCCCTATTAGTGTGAGTCTTTTCTTAAGTTATTCGTATCACCTGATTCTCCAGTTTAATCTAATTCTGCTTCTAGACTTTTTGCTCTACCTTGGGTCGCTATGTCTCTGGGACCCAGTATCTGGCTCAGTATCTTCATAGAACATCCCTTAGTTTTTGTAGGAATTATTTAGTTTTGGGATCTAGTAATCAGTCAGGTTTTTCATACTGACTTTTACTCAGGTCCTCGTTTTTTGAAACTGTTGCTTTAACCCAGCTTTCTTCCACATATGCCTCTAATTTTTGACTGTCTTAAATTTGACGGGCCAATCAGCTTAGTTTCCCTGGATTATCTGAGAAGTCCTTTTGGATTTCTTATTTTACTTTCCAATTTTATTTATCATAGCACAGGATTCCAGGTGTCACAGATTTATTTAAAATGGCATTTGTGCTTTCTGTTCTTTCTTCTGGATATGTGTGGGAAATAGTGATTTCTGGAGGAAAGCCTTAGTATCTCAAAGCCAGCAGACTCAGAGGTAGAGATACCTCCTAGTGAACATGCCAGTTTTCTCTTAAACAGGCTATTGTTTCAAACCCAAAGGCAAAATTCCCCAATGGGAGAGGGGAAGAGAGAAAGAGAGAATGAGAGAGACAGACAGACAGAGAGAGACAGATCAAGAGAGAGACAGAGACAGAGAGAAAGAGAGAGAGAGGGAGTGTTGGGGTGAGGGAGTGTGTGGGCTTTTGTGTTTTCCTCCAGTACAAAGAAAGGGAGATGATAGCCATGCTTTCTTCCATGTGGCAGAATATCATGGCCCGCTGTAACAGTTTTATGCACCTGTTAAAAGGAAACAAAAGAAAAAACTTTTCATACACATTACCTTTTTAAACTAACGAGTCTCATCTACCAATCCATGTGTCTCAGTCAGCAACCTGAACTTTAACAACCTATTTTTAAACTTTCTTCCATAATCAAACAAACGTATTACCTAGTCTTTTCACAAGACAAAATGCACCATGTATTAGATATTCTTTTTCTGAGATAATTGCGTATCCCCTATTTTTAAAATCACTTTTTGGGTGTTTCTGCAAAATCTTGATGCCTTTTAAAATTCTGAAATATAGGCTATCTTTATCAACTGGTAGGTATCAAATATAGCCACAGTGGATTCTTATATAATTGACATTTGTAAAGGAAAGAATTAAGAGATCTATAACATATCTGCTTCCTCCTGGAGGATGTTTGAGGAAATGTTGATGGGACCAGACTTTCTTGTAAACAATTTTTGGAATTCACTAACAAAGTGACCAAAAAAGTTCTTATCTTCGATTGTTTTTAGGAAAATACCTGGTCTGCCTAGATAGCTTATTGAAAATAAACCTGAGATGTATGAAGTAATGAAGCACAACTGGCTAGAGAATGGAAGTTAGTCACTTAAATTTTCTTACTGCCTGGAAAAAAAAAAAGTATAAAAACTAAGAAGTTTCAAACCTAAAGAACTTCTCAGAACTATGTGGCACCACATCCAGAGTAAGCACAGTTCTCATACTCAGAAACCAAAATGGATGCCAATTTAGATTAAATAATTTTGAGGGAGTAGCATCTTATAGTTCAGGCCATTCCAGAGATGCTACTGTTGTTAAAGCTTACTCTTTTTTTGTTTGTGTATACAGATAATCATTAGCCGGTATTACTCAATAGTGCTGGGTAAGATTTATGATTTATGTGAAGCTGACTGCTTTTCCAATTTATATCTTTTACCTATACCCATGCAAAATCTTTATCAAGTTATGTTTCTTTCATTCCATAGTTGTTATGTAATTTCGTATTTTGTGTTTGTTTTCTTTTCTTGTGTGTGTTGGGAGAGTGATGGAATCCGAGTATGATAGTTACACTTTCTATTTGGGCATTTTTATTATATTAGATTTGACTCATTGCTTAGCTGGTAAATAGATTTAGTCATTATTTTGTACAAACTCATCAAATCGTTACTTTTAAATGTCAAAAGGATAGAAATGCGAACTAAATGTCTTCATGGGAACTCTTCTTGGAAGGTTTCTCTTCATCGGTGACTTCTCAATTTGAATTTTTAAATATTATAATGCTTCTCGTTTGACTTTACTATCACTAGAATCTGTTGTAATGCCTTGCTTAGACAACAAATTTTTGTCAAATTAACATTGTGGATGTTCAAGATAAAGGAGTCCACACATAAGATTCTTTCTAAAACATCTTTGTTAAACATAAAATATGTTGGGTCAGTGGTATTTCTATAATATATTCCAATACGCCTTCAAAATATGTTTAATTTTTCAGGATTTGTTTTAGCAATCTCTTGCTAGTTTCTACCTATTTTAATTACTCATAAATCATGGATCGTTTCCAAAGTTACTCATAACTACAGAGATATTTAGATATTTTAATCTATGAATAGTTTTTTAAGTGGCTAGTAAAAAAACAGAGATGCCTTTTTTCTCAAAGAATACCAAATCTATTTGATTAAGAATTTACAACACAGAGGACCATGTTATTTTTCTAATGACATTTTTCTATATCTAATATTTTTCATAACTAATAATATATTTTTGTATCTAATAATAGGAATACCTAGGCTGTTATTGGCTTACATTTATATTATCATGCCTACTGTGAAAAGTTATGACATAATCATTCTTCAATTTGCATTTTAAAATAAATTTTATAAATTCCCTATTAAATTTCCATAACTTGAATGTCATCTATTTTAATTTTTTCAAGCCTACTTACTTTTTATTAACTCCCAGTTTTTTCTATATTTTCAGAGTCCATTTTCCTAGAATATTATTGAAAACAAGATTAATACCTTCAACTTGTACTCAGATTAATTTACTTTTTATCTTTGTGAATTATCAATTGATTTCTATGTTGTCTCTTAAAATGTATAATCTTAACTGATTCACAAAACTTAGAAATCCCCTATTCTGAACATGACAAATTTATAAAAATTTATAAATATAAATTTATAAATTTGTTATTTATAAATGTATAAACATAGAGTATTCTAAACACATGTTGAAAATAAAATTTAGTTCTCAAAGAACTCAAGGTATATGATAAAAATTTTTAATTGAGGTACATTAAGTTTAGTATTTACCCTCCTGAATATTATTTAATATAGAGGTGATTATCAAACCATTATTAAACAATAAATTTAGATGACAATATTGGTATTTTACTGCAAGTCCTTAATTTTAATTTTATTCATTTAAGATTTTGTGAGGTGACTTCCAATAGACAAAGGAAGTGTGCTTAAATTTGGAAAGAAATACATTTGCTGATACAGATTTAAAAGACTATACAAGGAATTTTGCAGGTGCTATAATTAGTGCCTGCACAGGTAAACTGAACTGACTCAGAAATGAAAATAATATCAAAATTAAAAAAAATTAAAACCCTGATTTGCAGTATTTCCATGGTATATACACTCCACCATAACTGAGGAAAGCTATGTCTTAATGAATGCCTCATTCCTGAATTTTAATGAACTTTCAGGGACCAATAGAGTCAACACACTGCTGGTTCAAGATTAAGCAGGGAATTATAAACTTTCAAAATGTCTTTAAAAAAATGGCTGAAATTTTTATTCTAGAAATTTATAAGGTCCTATACATTTGCATTATTGTGATTTTGGAGGGGGTGGGGAGAGGAGGTGTGATTATTATTGCTCGTTGAATAAAATAGTTCTTGACTTTCTTAAACATTTCGACTTTTGAAAAGAATAGCCAACACTTTCAGAATTTAAAAATCTTGCTTTTACTTTTCAAATGTGAGCATAGCGTCAACTAGTTTAAGTCAGATGAATGTCTAATTAAGGCTACCATTTGGCCACTTCCTACATGTCTAATGATAAATAATTTTGTCTCAATTGTATTTTTGCAGTTATCGGAATTATTTCCCATTCTGTACTTATTTGTATCAAAAGGCATCTAAAGAACTAAAAATAAATATGTCTACACACATGTAAATATAACTTTAATAACTATAAATGAGAATAAATGTAAAGTAATAATTAATATATACCAATACTTATAATTTTGTTTAAATGCATAAACAAATATAATATTGAATTATATGTGAGATATTTATCTTTCTTAAATGCTAAAGAATTGTTTTGTCTTTTTAAAGTTTTATATAAGTCGTACCATACTATGCAGATCATTCTGTTATTTCCTTTTTAAAATGCAATATTTTGTTTTGGGGGGACATTTATTCAAGTGGCTGCATATAATTCTAGTTTATTCATTATATACATCTACATAGATATCTGTGATGTGTGTGGTGTGCAGTAAATATTTTCTATTTATCCATTCTTTGTTAAATGAACACACAGACATGTAGGTGTTTTCCAATATTTCACTTTTACAAGCAAGTTTTTATATCTACTATGCACCTAAATCATTTTTTTTAGGGAGAGGTATCAAATTAGTTTGAATAATTAGGATTTACAGTTTGCATGTCTTTTTCTTTCTTAGGTTTTTCCACATTTTTCTTCAAATGGCATGCACCAATTTATATTCCACCACCATGTATAAAATTTCTTCTGCTCCAAATTCTTGCTAATGTTTAAATTGTCACATTTAAATTTTTTTAATCTCATTGATATGAAATGGATTCTTCCTGTTTATTTTAGTCCATCTTCCAAGATTTATATTTCATGATAACTATTATTGCTTTTGACAATTATTTTCCATTTTCTTTTTTCCAGGCACATTGTAAGTCTGCATTTCCTGGTTTTTTTGTGGTTATCAGGCCTCTATTACTGGCCAATAAATGCTTACAGTAAAAATGAACACATGTCAGTTCTTTTCTAGATCATTTACTTGCCAGTACAAGCATCATTTCTGTTGGTACAGCAAATGGAAGCTCTTGGTATGGTGATTGCTCCATCAGCTTGAGATTCTTTGTGACTATGACCAATGTACATCCCCCCACTCCTTGCAAAGAAAATGATTGAAAAATAAGTGTTTGTTGTTTTAAGTCATTGAGATTTTGCAGTTTGTTACCATAAGAGAATCCAACCTTCCTTTCTTCCTTTCTTTCCTTCTTTCTTTCTTTCTTTCTTTCTTTCTTTCTTTCTTTCTTTCTTTCTTTCTTTCTTTCTTTCTTTCTTTCTTTCTTCCCTTTGAGAATGCTAGGATGTTAATCAGAATGTCCATTATAATTTACAAAAATCTTTGACATATATTACCTTTATGTCTCCTAATAGAAAATTGTTCTGATGAACATGATGTGAACACTGAGGCATGATGAGGTGAAGGCATCCTCTCAAAGCAACAGTGCAGTTTGTAACTGTGATTAGAAAACCAAACTTTTGTATCCAAGTACTATTCTCTTTTGTTTTAAAGTATGATGCTTTTCCCCAAAAATCAGTTATCCTCAAACTAACAATAGCAGTATCCTAACAATACTGCTTTACAGCATTGTTAGATTTAAGACTATTTAAAATACTAATAAAAGGGGCAAACTTCTATTTGAGACTAGGATATCAGGGAGGGTTTGGTGTCTCCCTGGTGTATCAGTCAATATGAGAAATTCAAGTGTGGAGTTTCTATGATAGGAGGTGATGTAAAACGCAGAAAGCGAATGCTAAAATTTTCTCTCAGGTTGTGTCTGCAGCATCAAGTGATAAAAATAATTATAAATTAAATAAACTTTATGTGATGCTCAAGTCACTGAGAGGATAAATATAGTGGCCCACGGTGTCTTTTTCAGACTTAGATTTCACACTATAACCACAGATTGAAGGAAAAAAAAAAAAACATAATTTTTAGCTAAATAGCAACCTCTAAAGAGTTCTAGTTCTGTTAATTTTTTAAACAGGTGTAATATCTGAAAACCCTAGTTCGAGAATAAAAATTAGCTTGTAACACTTGCGAGAGCATTAAAATAAAACAAAAGTCATTATTTGCTCAATATGTGAGTTTTATAATTCTGTATTGTGAGAAAATTATTTTGAACCAATCAATATTTATTTATCTTCCATCCATGCACTAGCTCATGAAAATAAAAAATATGTAAGGCTAACTTTTTTTTAGTTCTATTCTTTCCATGATAAAAGGTTACGTTTTTGATCACTTTCAAATTTCTATCGTTGAAACTGTTGTAATAGGATTTTATTTTCTAACTTAACTCATGATTTGTTTCTATCCTTCTAAATTATGAGTGCTATGTCCTCTCTCTCTGAGCCTGGAAAGCTAGATTAACCTCTTTCCCCTTTCACAGAGAAAAATAAGTTTATTACATTTGATAGAAATGATATTGTATTATTATTTTAGCAGCAATTACCATGTATTTTAACATTTTATTCCATGTATTTAAATATATTTCTTTAAAAAAAATTAAAACTATTTTTCAGTGTAGTTTAAGGTTCACAAAAAGTTGAGGACAGAGTACAGAGGTTTCTCATATAACCCCTGCTGCCACGTTATCTACCTTTCTTACCAGACCAATGAATTTATAACAAATGACGAACCTTCATTGACAGATCATTATTACCCAAAGTCCATAGTTTACAGTATGGTTCACTTTTGGTCTTGTACATTCTATGGATTTGAACAAATCTCTAAGAACATATATCCATCATTATAATATCATACAGAGAAGTTTCATGACCCTAAAAGTCTTCCATATTTACCTATTTATCCCTCCCTCCACCGCAACACCTGACAATAACTGATATTTTTACTGTCTCTACAGTTTTGCCTTTTCCAGAATGCCATATAGTTGGAATCAGACCATATGTAGCCTTTTCAGATTGGTTTCTTTTACTTAGTACTATGCATTTAAGTTTCCTTCATGTTTTTTAGTGTCTTGATCATTTCTTTTTAGCGCTGAATAATATTCCATTGTTTGGATGTAGTACAGTTTATCCATTCATCTCCTGTAGGAATCTAGGTGGCTTCTGGGTTCTAGCAGGTATGAATAAAGCTGCTGTAAACATTATCATGCAGGTTTTTGTGTGAATGTAAATTTCGACTCTTTTGTATAAATGCCAATGAGCATAATTGCTGGATCTTATAGTAAAGGTGTGTTTAGTTTTTTAATAAGAAGTTGCCAAACTGTCTTCCAAAGTAGCTGTACCATTTTTGCATTCCACCAGCAAGTGAGGAGAGTTTCTGCTGCCCCGAATCATTGTCAGCAGTTGGTGTGAGTGTTCCCGATTTCAGCCATTCTAATTGGTGTGTAGTGATATCTCATTGTTGTTTTAATTTGCAGTGCTGTGATGACATATGTCGTCTAGAATCTTTTCACGTATTTTCTTTGGTAAGATGTCTTTTAAGGATTTTGACCCATTTTGTTTTCTTATTGTTGAGTTCGAAGAATTCTTTTTATAATTAGACTGTTCTTTATCAGATGTGTTTTTGGCGATTATTTCCACCCAGTCTGTGACTTGAATTCTTATTCTCTTGATATTAACTTTCACGGAGAAAAGTTTTTAATTTTAGTGATCCAGTTAATCAAATTATTTGTTTCATGGACCATACCTATGGTGTCATATCTCAAAATCCATCACCATATCCAGAGTATTCTAAGGTTTCCTTTATGTTATCTTTCAGAAGTTTTATAGTTTTCTGTTTCACATTTAGGTTTGTGATCCATTTTGAGTTAACTTTTGTGAAGACTTAGTCCTTCAGCTTTTTTCTTTTCCTTCAATATTGTGATGGCTCTTTTGGGATTTTATCTGCTGCTTCCTTTTTAATTATTCTTTGAAGCCAGTGAGATGATCTAGAAAAAAGTTATTCATGTATATTTACCGGATTACCTAAATTGGCTGGAATTTTCTCATGACTCTCTGTTTACATAAAATATCAGAAAATTTGAAGTGTGAAAGAAAATTGATAACTTGAGTTATCATAGATGTGAATGAAAGCTTCATTTTCCAGAAAAATATAGGGCCAGGAAGAATATTTAAATATTGCAAAATAATTAAGAAAATTCATGTGAAATCATTGAATGCACAATTTTAATAGCAAATATTTAATTTGAAATAAATTCTAAAACATATTGCAAAAGGTTTAGAACAATTTTAATGCCATTGTGTGCTTCGCTCTCTTACTTTAAAATGTTAGTGATAATTTTTATGGTTAACATTTGCATTTAATGCCAAACTTAATTTTAATCATATTGAAACCTGTAATATTTCAATTAATATTGCTCTGAAATTAGAATATTAAGAAATGAGCTTATTAAAAGATTATTTTTGTCATATATAAAATTCATTAGAAAAGGGAACTTTGCTTACATTATCCAATGCTAAATAACCAACAAGTTCACCGGTGTAGTCAAGCTTGATATCATTTGATTAAATATTTGATTGAATTAAGTTGACAAATATTCTTCAAAACATTTGATAAGTTTATGTAACCATAATCTACATTTTTTATTCAGCTTGTTTTTTTTTTTATTGTTTGTGCAAAACTGACAGAATTTAGAGCATAGATGAAGTATGTCAGACCAAAGTGAAACACATATAGATGAAAGGGCTAAGTTTCACACCTAAGGAGGTTCTATGTGGAAGTCATACAAGTGGAACGAATACAAGTAAAGTTTATTTGTAAATAATAGTAGATTGGAGGGTGCCTACTATTTTCCAGCTTCTCTCCTTCCATTACAAAAGCCAGTCATAAATATTCTATTTAAGTCATGGTCATTGTTCCAAGAGAGAATAAGCCCCCACTGCATACTAGGATAGGATATACTTACAGAATTATAGATGAGCAAAAAATTTGGTTAGTAACACCTAGCTTTTCAAATTAATGAGAAATCTATCAAGGAATTATTGGGCTCAGGAATAATGCTAAAGAGTGTGTATACTGAGAGACAGGTAGGCAGGCATACAAGGCCCCTGGGAAGAGCCTTGCTACTCAGAATGATGACATCTCGAGACATTCTCATCTCTTTACCAGCTGGCACAGTTCAGTTGAGCCATCTTTCAACTAAATTACCAAAAGGAAGATGAAAATGAACCTCTAGGGTCCTCCAGGTGTGTCTCTTAACAGGAGAAAACATAAGATTAGGTACATTAATAGAGAGATTGGTGGTGGAGAAGATTACGAAAATGCTCTTGCCGTCCTTATAGTCAGTTGCAAAGATTACTGGGGATTATCAGTTATGCTAATCCTGGCCATAGAATAAGATATCATATGCAATGTGTATCTGTATTTATAGGAGTTCATTTAACAAAACTGAAAACGAACAAACCAAAACCAAATCTAAAACAAAGCAAATAACTCATGGGTTTTTACATAAAGAGGGGCAAATCCGTTTTGTCTTCCTCCTCGGAATTTTCTTCATGGCCTTGTGGATTTACCCTGCTTGGGAAATATGATCTCAGAAGGAATATATTTGCAGATTCTGCATTGCAGTTGTCATATGCCTGACGCCTGCAGCCTGCAGTGACACAAGGACAATTGTCTCCCTACAAAGAAAAATTATTTCTAACCACTTCTGTCCTCCCTGTTTACATAGATCACTCATTTAGATAATTGTACTACATAAGAAACAATACATTCAATCATAATCTGTAGCAGCCTTCAACATATCAAGCAAAATATCAATTCCATAGAATCATCCTGTACCCTCCCCAAATATAGAATTTATTTTGCTCAAATTAACTTTTCCTTACTGTCTTCTACTGCCATTGTGGCGATCTCATTAAAATTTATAACGTGGATTAAATGCCAGTTTTACTATAAAGTGTTTCCTAATTCCCCACACAACAGAATAAATCTCTTTGTACTTTATAGCATGACAGTATATAAAAATGATACTTGAGGTCAGCCATACTTGGGTTTGTTGAACTTATGCTGCTGTTTTTGATACTTTAGTTGAAAAGATTTTTTTTGTCTTTCTGTTTTTTTGTTCTTAATGTCTTGTTCATTCTCCTTCTGGATGGTAAATAATACAGGGCCTTTATAGCCACTGTTCAGCTCAGCACTGTATTTCAACTCCAGTTTCACAGCTTATGCTAAAAATGTATTAAAATATAGTAATAAATGTAATAATGAAATATTTTTAGAATATTTTAAAAATATTTTTAGAATACTTAGGTCATTTTTTTTTTTTAATCTTTCCAGTGTGATTACTTTTTTACTTCCCAAACCTCACATATCTACATCTAAACATTATATTTCTTTCTCTTTAAGTAAGATGACATGAGTTTTTATTAATATTTGTTACATATAATTTAAAACACTAGTGCTTTTTATATAATAATCTGAAATTAAAAATTTTTTCTCATAATTTGAAAGCATTTGTCGAATACATATTATTTAAATATATTTGAATATTCAAAATAGAAGAAATTATAACATTGTGTTGTGTTTTGTAAAGGGAGGAAGAGAATTTTGATGTTAGTCCTTTGAGAATGCTAGATCAATTGCTTATTTTTCAAATGAACAAATTAAAATTTAAAGAGGTTAAGTGACTTTTCAAAATCATACATAAATTCAGTGTTCCAATTTATTATATGTACCTGTTTACAGTGTCCTCCATTGAAATGTGACAAATGAGAAAATAAAAAGCAACATAATCTTTCTATTAATTAAAATATATTTCATAAAATATTATCAAACTTGGCACTATAATGAAATATGTAATTGAAAATTCATTAGACTATCAAAGTAAGTGTAAGTTTATATAGTCATCATTTTAGTTGGTAATTATAATAATTAATTATTAATTACTTTAGGCTAATAATTAGTAACTAAGCTAAAATAAATTCATATATAAATATTTTCTTTATAAAATATAAATTAAAGTCAATATCTTTATGTTATAATATAGGACTTTATTTTGACTATACCATATTCTGTGCAAAACAATATTGTCTTCCAAATTTTAGTATATGTGTGTGTTTATAAATATACAACTTTTAGAGTAAACAAAGTTATATATATAATTCAGTTTTTTTCAATTTACAAAATGAGTTCACAGCAAATATTAAGATTTTTTAAAAGCTTTTTCATGAAGTATTAACTTAAAAAGTAAGAGTAAAGTCACTTTGATACACTGACGTTAGTAGAAAGAGCTAGCTTTAAAATAATTTAATTGAACATTTGTATCTATTTTATTAACTGTAATAATATCAATCAATTCAAATAATGTCTAAATATGACTTGCCTTTTGTACTCAAACGATATATAGCTCACACCAATATAAATATCTGTTTTAGACAGAATCATTAATTAAGAAAATAATTTGTGATTACCCTCAACAGGGCAATAGGGCAGGAACATCTCTGTACTAAAGAAGCATTTTTATGTAAAATGCACTGCTAATTTTAGTTTTCCAGGAGCTGGTACTCTTGTGGGAAAAGATCCCTCACGGTTCTCTTTACATGATTTTCTTATCGTTGAAATCAGAATGCAAATTTTAATACTAGCTGGAGTTACCCAGTCTTTATTTCTATTACCAGAAAGCTCACTTCCAGCTCTGCTGAATACTGAGAGATAAGTGGAGATTCAGGATACACTCGTGTGCAACATACAGGAGCTGGAAAAAATGAGCCATCAAATATTTTCAAGAAGATTCACACAAACTACCTCAGAAATGAGAGAATTGCCTACTCTATTGAAACTGTGGTGACTGTTTTTCATTTATGTTGATGGTGTTTTTATACAAACGTGGATGATGTTGCAAAGATTCTCTGGTATTTCCAGGCATAAGAAGGTTTACATTCTCTAACCTCTTGAAGTTACGTCTAATGACTGACTATTTACAAACAGCAAAATGTGAGTGATTTGACATGATGAATATCACTTCTGTGCTGAAGCATTTCATTAGTGGTCAACCAGTGGTCAGCTCAGGAAAATGGGTACTTCAAACAGCATGGCTAACTGAGAAGAAGTATTGTCCATACATGAATAACTAAGGGGAGCATATTGCCCTGTTGACCTGAATTGGGTGTGTAACATGAATAAGAAGTAGGCCTTTGCCGTTTTAAACTACCGAATTCAGGACATTGTGTTAGCCAACTCAGTATTAAATGGTTTCAATTGAATAATACAGATGCCTAGTTATGCATTATGATTATTACATCAAATCAACAGTAAAACTCCATGACCCTAATGCATCCTAGAAAATTTCGTATTTATATAAATATCAGAATTTTACCTAACTGGATGTATGAGAATAGATAATTTAGAAAGTAGTTCATCTGAGGCAACAATGGTTAGCAAAAAGACCTTATATGAGAAAAAAGGCAATATTAATGAATACAGTTCTTCCTTTACTGAATGGAAGAAATGCAAGAAGAGGTACCTGGAAACAAACTATTTTACTTTAATGCACGAATTTACTCATCCATGCATAAGCCTAAAAATACCTAAAAAATTTATTACACAGACATTTTGCTGATGATCAGTCATTTTTGCAACAGCCCTTTGAAAAGCAATATAAAACTGATTTCAGACAAGTAATTAATGTAACTGAAAACTTTACAAGTAAAGAGATGACAAGGGTGCTCATAATCCACTGGTCCTGGATTTCAGGAATTACCAGATATTTTTTCAACAGGTTTTGACCTAAACAAGTTTTAAAAGTCTGCTTTTTCTGTGTGATTATTTCTGTTCTGCCTTATAGGGAGTCATACAAGTATTAATAATGTATACCTATTATTCTAAAGGTTAAATAGGTTATGCCTTACATGTTTTACTACATAGGAATTTGATTATTCTGTAGAATAATTGCTTAAGTATGTGATGTAATGGCAAAAGTAAGAAAGAAAATTATGCAACTAAGAAAAGAAGAATAAAACAAAGATGAAATGGAATGAGAAGAATCATCTCCTTGGAAGGAAATGCTGAAAATGCATTAGATTTAGACATTGAAAATTTTGTTCAAGTTTCCTAAACATGCTAATGAAATAAGACAGGAAATATTTCAGTTCTATACCTCAGCTTGTTTTCATAGTCACTACTATTGTTAATGGACTAAACTTTTTAAAAACAGAGACTAAAGCTTCCGTTACTTATTTTTTTCTCATTTATTCATTTACTTATTTATTTGTTTATTTGTTTATATTATGGTGACATTGGTTAATGAAATCCAATGAATTTCAAGTGCACAATTCAACAGTAAATCTTATATATTGCATTGTGTGTTCACCACCCATAGACTTCTTTCTGTCACCGCGTTTGACCCCTTTTCCCCATCTCTCCCCTTACCTTCTGGTGACCACTAGTCACTAGTCTATTATCCATGTCCATGCGTCTCTGTCCTGTTTGTTTGTTGCTTTTAGACTAATATCTCACATATAAGTGATATCACATGGCTTTCAACTTTTTCTGTCTGTCTTATTTCGCTTAACCAAAAGCTATGTTTACAGAGAATAGGGATTGTGCAGAAGATCTTCATTCTCTCACCAGAACTTTATTGGAGCACATCTATGGAAAATTTAATCAGACAGCTTAAGAAAGTTAAAGTGAGGTGCGAAAGTGAGAAAGGTACAAAGTAAAGAATTATCCGATTTTAGGATGATGAGTCTGTGGAGACTTCAAATTAAAACAATTTTTAAGAAGTTGCACTGGCACAAAATATTATGTTTTTATTATATGTGGATATGTATAATATGCTTCCTAAAGAGTAGGCATTATTCAAATATTTGTTCTGCTGAACTTTACATTGCCTTTTTTACAGAAAAAATATTCTGCTAATTATTCAGTATTTTTCATTGATATGAAAACAAGTATATTCATTGTATCACTACTTATAGTAACTGAACTCCAGGTGTGATCTAAATCTTATCAGTATTGTGATGTCTAATAAAAATACAGAATATCTAACCTATGGAAAACTATAGAAATTTTAAAAGAATGGTGTAAGAAAAATATTATAGAGGAGAAATATAATATAATTATTCATTTTTGTGTACATAGATATATGTATATCTTACATTTAGCTTTATATCTATAAATTTATACATTTCAATAAACATCTGAAAGAATATACATTAGACAGACATGGATTTGAAAATATGGGAGGAGGAATTGAATTTTTATATTTTTATATTCTTTAGATTAAATTGTATTTAAAAATGAATTTATTTTTAAAGCCTTCTTTTGTATTAACAGTCATTCACTAATTTATTCAACTAAGAAAGCAATTATACATATATACCAGTCACTTTTTTTAGAAAGCAGAATCTCAAATAATTCTTGTTATGGGGTGAATTCTGTTCCCCAAAAGAAGACAGGAAGTAGTCTTAATCCCTAGTCCCTTAGAATGTTATTTTATTATGAAATAGGGTCTTTGCAGAATTAACCAAGTTAAGATAAGGTTATTATACTGGGTCCTAATCCAATATAACTGGTGTTCTTATTAAAGGAGGATATTGAGACACAGACACACAGAGTAGATGATGTGACATGTCTCTCATAAAGAGAAATATTAAAATAATTAAAATATTAAAATAATTTTAATTAAAAGTGAACCATTTGAATCCAATAATATAAAAGTAATGATATATTATGAGCAAGCAGGATCTATTCCAGAAACACAAAGTTAGTTTAACATTCAAAATCAATTCATGTAATTCAACATATTAACAGACTTTCAAGAGAAAACAATGTGATAATCTCAAGAGATATGGAAAAACCGCTTGACATTTTTGAAAAATAATTGTCAGCAAACTTCAAAATGATAAAAGCCATTTATGAAATGTGCACATGGTTCCTGACTTAGGATGGCTTGACTTAACAATTCTTTGACTTTACAAGAGTGTGAAAGGGATATGATCTTTTCCAAGCTAACAATGTGCAGCGGGATACTCTATGTTGCTGGGCAGCAGCAGCCAGGCTCAGCTCCCTGTCAGGCACCTGATCACTCAGGTAAATGATCTCATATAAGCTCTATAGTGTATTGTGTTAACAGTTTTTTGTATATTGTGTTCTGAGCACTTTTAAGGTAAGCTAGGTTACGCTATGATGTCGGTAGGTTAGATGTATTTAATGCATATCAATTTATGATAGTTTCAACTTACAGAGATATAACCCCATCTTAAGTTGAGGAGCATCTATATACAACTAATAGCATATTTAAGAGTGAAAGTGCTTTTCATCTAAGATGAGGACAAGGCAATAATGTTCTTGCTTACCACTCCTATTCAGCACTTTACTGGATATTAGACAAGACAATACAATAGGAAAAAAAGAAATCAAAAACATACTAGTTAGAAAGAAAGAAAAAACTTTTTAATTACAGATAAGATCATTTTCTATGTAGAAAACCCTTATGAATAAGCAAATATAATTATGGGAACTTATCAATTGGTTAGCAAAATTATAAGATATGAGTTTAATATCTAAAAATATACAAATGTGTTTCTAAATTCTAGCAACAATCAATAAGAAATTAAAATAAAAAATATAATAACAACAAATACAAGAAGCACTTAAGGATAAATTTTTAAAATATGGGCAAAACCTGAACCCTAAAACTATGCAGCATGTACACGCGCACACACACACACACACGCACACACGCCAAACATCATCTATGCATGTATGTATGTATGTATGTATGTATGTATCTATCTACACACACACAATTGATTTTTGACACATTTCCCAAGGCAATTTAAAGGATAGATTTAATCTTTCAACAAATGTAGGAACGGTTGAATAGCTATATGAAAAATAAAATTTGACCTATGACCTTAAAGCATGTACAAAAAGTAACTTGAGATTGGTCACATATGTGAACATATTAAATATAGGTACAAATTTCTAAAATAATGCAAAAGAGAAAAGCTTAGCAATTGCGAGTTTGGCAAAAAAATACATACAACACAATAAGCACAAACTATGATTAATGTCAACACTTTGGACCACAACAAATTAAACGTATAGTTCTTCAAAGCATTTTAAAAATGAAAAGGTGAGCAATAGACTAGAAAATATTTTTAAAATATATTTCTGACAAAGAACTTAAACCTAGGTTATATAAAAAATACAAATAAATATGAAGACCAAAAACATAATAAAAATGGGCAAAATATCTGAATAAACATTTCACCGAAAAAATGATTTTTGATGGGAAATCGGCCCATGAAAATATCATCAAACTAATTGGGAATTAAGGAAATGTAAACTAAAACCATAACAAGATTTCATTACACAGGCACTGGAGTGGGCAAAATTGTATCAATTAACCCATGATATTGGTAAAACTGTAGTAACCATTGCTGGAGGGAATGTAAAACCTATACAAACACTTTGGAAAATAGTTGAGCAAATTTTTGAAATATTATATATTCATTGGCCTTATAACGCAACCATCTCCTCCTAGGTATTTGTGCAAGAGAAATTTAAGTGTATGTCAACAAAAAGACACTTATGAAGTTATCTTAGAAACATTATTTGTAAAATCAAAAATAGGAAACCTTGTTAACCTGAGTATGAATATAATACTACTCACAAAAACTAGGGGAAAGAGGGTGAACTGTTGATGCATGAAACAACATGGACGAAACTCAGAATAATTATTTTGAGAAAAAAACAGATCACAAGAGCCTACACTTTAAGTTTCACTTTATATAAAATTCTAGAAAAACAAACTGATCTATAATGACAGAAAGCATATCAGTAGTTGATGTGGGGCGATGGGAGAATGGAGCAGGAAAGATGGCAAACCCCATGAAGAAACTTGCTGACAATGGATGCGTTCATTATCTTGATTGTGGAGATGATTTTATAGGCATATGAAGGCAGTATTAATCAAAATATATACTTTAAATATATACAGTGAAGATAGAAAAACATAGCTTACAATCCTTTGGCCTTAAACTCATGTTTCAGTCTGTATAAATACTAAAGCAAAATATTGCCACATAGTATAGTAATTGCTATAATTGAATGTGCGAATAAGATGTTTTTTGAATATAGATATCCTAAAAACATAGGTGATACCCAGATTATTTTATTTATACTTTCATGTCATTTTTCAAACACATTCAACTAAAACATTTAGGTATGTTTTTGACAATTGTTACTTGGGAAGAAAGCATAAGATATGCTCAAGAAGTTACTTCATGAAACATTAATAGTAAATGATGTCAAAAAATGATTCCTTACTACAATATGTTGCTGTCTTTGAGGACTATAGCAAGCATTCTGCTTCCAAAGCAATTATTTCCCAAACAGATAGTATTATGTCTCATTGCCTGATTCTATACAATGACATCAACACCAAGCTAATTCTTCTTTTCCTCAACAAGATTCCTTTAATGCCTCCTTCTTTGCATGCTTAATTCTAAGACTATATTTTAAAATGCCAGAAATAAATGTAGTGGGTATAAAGAAAAATGAAAATGAAAAAAAAAATTGTCTTTCAAATGATAATTAATCAGTCTTTTTTTCTCTTAAGACAATACATATGACTAATTTTAGGAAAGTAACACTTCATATGTTATGGGAGGTGCTACCTTTAAAGGATCAAGAATATATGAGAAAGTTTTTTTATGGTAAAATTGGGTAACAAAAGTTCAAATTTAGAAAAGTTTTTCTTCAATAAATTAATTTTCCCTGTGGAAAAATAAATGAGTTATTTGGGATAAAATTCAGCATTAATTTGTAAATTGAGTTTCATTGCATAACAGATATGAACAAAATTAATAAAAGTGTACACAAAGCAAATATATAACCTATTTGTTGAGAAAAATGTATCCTTACCTTTTAATTAATATTAATGACAAAAATAATAATTTAAAATTATTATAACATTGGGCAATAAAAATATACATTTGTCTTATGTTAAAGACGATTTTTATTTTTTAATTTAAAAATAATAAGTAACATTTTTAAAATTAGAATATTAATTTATTTTAACTATAAATTTGCTAGTTTATTTTACAAAAATATATATTATATTAAAGGCATATACACTGAAATATACTCTATAATGGTTTATAATGTACTGTTTAGTGAAGTAAAGCAAATCATAAACATATTGTATTATTTTTATGAATTAATAAAATTATAACCAACATAACAGTATAAATTGTTCTAATAGGAAATTAGGATCTATTGTATACACACAAGAAGGAAGAAATAGCATCAGGCTTACATCAGTGGCTCAGAGAGTTGAGCTACTGGTTCAAGTTGTGATGTTATTTTTAAAGTTCGTTCATACAGCAGACATCTACTGTGTAGTATGAGAATGGGATATAATATTGAGTATGAACACAAATATTTCCTACCTTCATGGGTTTATAATCTAAAGTGAAACACAGACATTAATTTAATTATCACATAAAATTGTGATTTTAAAACAGTATTTTAAAGGAGAGGTAAATGGTACTGTAAAGCCTATAATAGGGAGAGAGGTAAGTAGTAAGAAGTGTTTGTAGAGAAGTGAGTTTAAGCTGAGTTGAATGATCAAAAGCAATATATATTTAAAAGGGAACAGAAGATTTTTCAAAGCAGAAGAAACAGCATATACAAAGGTCCTATAGTAAGAAACAACATGAAGTATATAAAGGACTAAAAGAAGTTCAGAACATTGGAGAAAATAGGGAGCAGAATGGCTTGACATGAAACTGGATAATAGCTTAGATTATCATACAAGATAAGCTCTGAACAACCTGTGTCTTAATAATTATTTTCTTATTTTTTGGCCAATGAGAAATTATTGGTTTTGTTTTCATGATGACTAAAATAATTGTATAGCTCTATATGACAACCTTGTATTAAATGTATGGAATTTCTAGGAGAGGTTATTTAAAGGAATAAATGATTCAGGAGTTACTTCTATAATCTGGTTGAGAGATGACGACAGCTCAGGCTACATACATTGTAGCTGTGGTTATATAGATAAGTGAAAATATTTGAAAAATAATTAGGAAGTAAAATTTATATGACATAGATATTAATGGGAAAAAAATGACAGCATTCAGCACACTTTAAAGCAATGGCATACACTGAATTATACACTCAAGCATTTAAACTTAAGAATTCAGCAAAAGAAAACCATTCAGCATTCAAAACTGAATGAACTTGAGGTAGAAAATTGAGGGAATATCCAAGTTTTTTTTTTTCCCTAATAATAATATTACATTTGTAATTGTGATCTGGTTTGGTGAAGTTTAAAATCGTTGGTTCATTTTAGTAGAAATTAATATGTAGAATTAAGAGACTATATACTAGAAACATAAGGCCAAGTTTTGAGTGAAAGCTCAACAGTAGTGATTAGAGTATAATTCATAGTAAAAACTGAATAATTTTTATAGCATGAATGAATCAACAAATAAATTAATATATGAGAGGAGTTCATGAACAGTAATCGGTATCATTAGCAGTAAAGTATTTTAGGATGAGAAAACATTTTTCCAAGAAAATGTTGATAAAACTATAAGAAAGTTAACTGATAACCTCTAAAGGAGTAATTTCAGAGAAATTATACTGCCAGAACAAGAAATAAAATAGTTATAAAATAAAAGGTAGCATGGCTGTCACCACATACAATAAAATAAAACAAAAAGCAAAATTAGCTGTTGTCTGGTAAAATTCATTAAAGGTAGTAAAAAGCACTTCTCTACAGAGAGTCTGTAATCTAAATGCTCACATTAATAGAGATGCTTCTGTACTACAATCCTTGAATGTTATTTCATCAAATAGTTTGTGTTCTTCTAGCTTTGTTATTTTATACTGTCAAATAATTTCATATTATAATTGCATATAGTGATGACCTTTACTTTTATTACTTTATTGAGGACAATATTATTTCAGGAGATTGCGAATGACTTTTCTAAAGCTTCACAGTATAGCTGTGGCTGAACTATGGTGGAATCTGACATTTGTCTTTATCCCGTCTCCATATATTTTCATTATTTGAAGACATCTATGTTATTTCATCTATACTTAATCATTTATTAGGTTAAGTTAAAACATTTGCTGTTAGAAAATATAAATATTGACTGAATTTTATACCCCAAATATCCAACCTGATGTTATGCTATTATTGCATTGTAGGAAAATTTATTTTTTCATCTAAAGGGCAGGTACAATCAAATCAATATTATGCATTTTCTGTTAGGCTTATCTATTCGTGTGTGTGTGTGTGTGTGTGTGTGTGTGTGTGTGTGTGTGTGTAGCAATAGCCTTGAGAATAGTCCATAATCTACATATGTTTTTGCAAGAGGGTTGGTTAGAAAACAAAATAAAGTGCAGTAGCTATTAAGGGGATCGTTTTACTTCAAATACGTTGTCTTATTTGTCGATTCTCTTTATACTATTCAGACATATCGCTTTGTATGTGTTATTTGTCTGATAAGTGTACTTTAAAGAGACTCCGGTATGGCTTTGATGTAACTGATATAACCATTGGCTTTGATGGAGAAACGCTTTGTTCCTATTAAACTTAAAAAGCACATTTCTGAAGGTTGAAAAGTTAAGAACATGGAAGCTGCCTGTGTTTTCTCAGCTTCCACCTGTCACGCTTGCTGCCTTGAAATATTTATGCCTCTCATTGTTCTGTCAAGTATAAGACATCCTTGTTAACATTTAGACATAATTTAGGACACATTTCACAAGCAAACTGTTAAATATTTATGCCTAGTACTCATTACTTACAAAGCACTTCACGTATGCATCTATGTTTCAATTATTAATGAAGAATTTGGACAGACCTTGTTTTTATTGCTCTGTTCTTCTGAAGATTAACTTTTTCATATTCTTCCATACTAATATCCTGAGTTGTTTATTGTCTGGTTTAAGGAGATTGTCTCTTCTTTAGATACTAAATTCGTTTTGTGTTTAAGTTTCTAGAAAAGTAGATATAAGGAGATGATAATATAAAATTAAATTCTTCACATTAATACATATGCACATGTGTGGATTGCTTCAGTTTAATAAAAAATATTAGTTTATATTTGAAGAGGAAATGTAATTCAGTGTCTAACAAGGGTGTTTATGAGCTTGTTTAGCCTTTTCAGCCATGTGTGGCAAATGGCAGTGCCAACTGTAAATACAGGTCTCCCCTGCTTTTTGCAAGTCGCCTTTACATCACTTGACTTTTACAGAAGACCTGCATTCGTACTTGTCACTAATTGAAAGAAATCTGAAACGAATCTTCATTTTAGAGAAAAGGTAAACAGTGTAAACAGTGTTCAGCACTTGCTTTGCCGCGAGCCATTATAAAGGCAGCACACACCTAGAGCAGCAAGAGTGTCCCTCACCAGGCTCACTCCCTGAGAAGCACAGTCTGTATCCCAGCATCAAGCCGCCAGAGCTTTGAACTATGTCTGTGAGCATCTGCATTTTATTTCAATTTGTTTTGTGCATCTCTTAGCAAGATGTGTCATAAGGTGATAGCTTCTTTGCTTTACATCATTCTGGCTTAGGAAAGATCTTTCGTAAGGATCCGTCCACTTTTAGATAGCAGAGAAACCTGCATATTGGGAAATAATATTCTTTTCTACTTAATACAGTGAAGGCTCTTACAGACAGTAATACAAGTGGAACCATCTGAGCAGTTTTTATTACCGGACTTAGGAATCATTTAAGTTTTTAAAAATCTCACAACTGCAGAAATTAATGCACATATTTTGATTTTAATATCATTTACATAATTAAAAAAAAAACACGCATACATGAAGACCATAGAATAATGGGCCATTTATAGTCTCCCACTTAATTGGGGGAAACTTAGCATTGCAAATAATTTCATTACTAATGCATCTATAAATTTATGTAACCTCCTATCTCTGATAAGTAAATAAACCCCAATGGAAGAAAGAGTAATAGAATTTAGCTAGGCTTTTTGCCCAACAAATTTTCCAGTTCTTAATTTTGGAATATCTTCTTTATGAACAAACACATTTTCATAAACGATTATATCACTGAGGCAAATTGATATTAACACTCTGTTAAAAAGACAATAAAGTGTGATGTGATAATACTAAAAGAAGTAACAAAAGCCCAATCATACAGATAATAGGAAACTCAAATCAGTAACAACAGCAGAAGTTACTGCCCTATCCAAGGTAAGTCAAGTTCTGAACATTGGGATATCAGATTCATTTTAAAATTTTGAGAAATATTTACATCATATAACCTTTAAAAGTCTATGTAGGATCATTTTGATTGTATAACAATCTGAAAGTCTTGAAAGGAGCTGCTAGTAAGATTTTTAAAGCTACTTCATATAAAATTCAATGAGTATTTTACTCTTTTTACTGACTGTGAAATTATAGTCAATATAATTCAAAATATTCTCATTTTAAAATTATATTTTTCTTTCTAAAAACTTGTTACACCAAATCTAGGGAGAACATATACTAGCATTATGAAATAATAGAGAACAAAATAGTAGTAGAGATACTTTGTATACTTAAAAAATGAAAAGCTTTTTGGTTCCTTCAGTCTCTCAACAATATTTTTGAACCTTCAATTAGTAGAGGAAAATAGACAAATAAAAATGAGAGTAGTGACCACCGTTATGGATAAGGAGCCAGAAAACAATGAGAGTTTGAATGCAATATTACAAAAAATGTTTAAAGAAGGTGTTTCTGTAAAGGGAAGTTGGAGAATCAGCATAAAGAAAACAAGATTTCAAGCAATATAGATATATTTTCTAGCCAGAGACAACAGCACTTGCAAAGGTCCTGAGACTGTTAACTGTGATTCTCTGTATCCACCTGTCGTTCTCCTCACTTTGGGGGACAGTGGTTTACACTGTCCCTCAGTTCACTGGTAGATCAGGAACAATCGTTGATTTTGATTTTCATTTTATTCAGTCTTTTTTTTCTCTGTCTCTTGTGTGTGGACGGACGTGACAGCTTTCAAGTTCTTAACATGCTAAACTGAAATCAGAAGTTCTTTACAGGCTTTTTTTAAGGAAAAATCAAAGAATCAGGATAGAAGCTGTAATTAAAATTAAGAATTACTCCAATTTTGTATTATATAAAGTGATAGAGTGAACTCCATGTTTCAAATTGGCCAATATAATGCTTTCTTTTGATGTACTGTATGAAAATGGAAAAAGACTAGAAAAAGGGAATTAAGTACTATAAAAAACATGATATTTTTATTTAATAAAGATTTGAGTAGAATGCCTATATATTACAAATAACCAAGTTTAATTATATATTTCTAATGCAGATATATAATTTGCTGTTAACAACATAATTGAATTCTAAAAAGCAGTGTCTCAGCAAGCCTAGCAGGTTTCCTTCACAGATCACTAATCCTATCCAATGGTTCCAACAGCTGTGCTATAAATATCAGAGGAGGTCACCATCCATCATGGGCACATTTATATCAAGAGGGCTCCTGGGTTATGATATGGAATTCACATCAACATCTGTGGAAAAGAATGCCAAGTACACAATTTTGGAATATTGTGCACAGCATTGGAAAAAAAAAATAAAGATAGACTATAAAGGTGATAGAATCATGAAAAATACTGTAATAGGAAAAAACTGCAAACTTAGCAAAAACACATTATGTTTGAGCAAAGCACAAATATATTGTTTAGCTCAGCTGGAATCTTCAGTTACTGCCTGAAGCAGGTATTCCACTCAAATGAACAGATATTTTTGTGGGACTTGTTGAGATGGAGGAATGGGCAGAGTGAGGAGAGGACAGAAATTAAGGAATGAAGATGCTAAGAGAGTAGATCATAAAAGGTAACCAAAACGATTCTACAGTTTTAGCAAAATAGACAAGATGGGAGTTTTTTAGCTCTATATAACCATTTATGATATTATATATACCATCTAGCTAGGACTTTAAAATGTTTAGACAAATGATCATTATAATATAATCAAGAGATTGGCCATTCTTCGTGCTGTGATAATAATTTGTACTACCATATCACGTCATTTGTTGTCGACATGCTCTGAGGGCTACTAGTCAATAAATTGAGTTATTCTGATTGGCTTTTTTTATATTTTAGGTGTATAAGGTACCTTGCATTTTTCCTAAAGCTGCATGAGCATCTTTAATTTACAAGTAGCTATACAAGATGCCGTAACACCGTATGCTCTGGTCATTTTTCATTTTGTCATCCTCATTACCTATGAGTTTATTAGTTCTAATATATTTTAAAACAATGTGCTTTAAAAACTAAGCCTTTGTTTACTTATAGAGCTAAGCTAAGCCACCTTTTTACCCCGAAAACAAGCCCGCAATTAGCAATGAAATATCTCTTACACTAGTTCCTAAAATTCCAAGTGCTGGCCAGAGCCACTGGAAGCAATGAAGGAAAAAGTAGCAGTTGTTATAAAACGATGACATTTGGGCACATAAATATTATACGAAAAGGAAGAAAATAACGTCAATGTGGTGTTTGGAAGCGAGAAATTTGTTTCAGTATAGGAACATTTAATTGAGCAGTTTCAATTCATAAAAAATGAATGCAAAGCATTTGTATACAGAGTTCACAGCTATGAGAAAAAGGAACACTTTTCATTAAACACTGAGATATATGAGGAGTTAAAACTTTCCACAAATTTAAGCAGACTTAGGATAAAGTTAAATTAACAGATACAGTTGAAAAATGTAGACTTTAAGAAAGAAAAAGAGTGAATTAATTCTATGGAATATGGCCTCAAAATTCAAGTCTGGGTACATATTACAGGCTAAAAGAAATTAACTGCTTAAGTGTTTTTAATATTTTGGTGAGCAGAAAATAAAACAAGATTTAGTTTGAGATTTATGCTCCAGTCCAAGTTAAAAGATGATAGTTATTTTTTTAAAAAACTAAACAAAATTTAATAAAAGTCGAGTAGACTTTTGTTCAAGTCATATTGTAAGTCCACTTTGAATATAATTCGAGAATAAGAAAATATATCATTAAGATATAGAATAATTGCACTATAATAACATATTTGGTCATTTTAAAATCACTTTCCAAGAGTAAATCCACTGATGGAATCATTATTATAATTTTTACATTATAATTTAGATGAAAAGATAGAATTTTTATTTGATTTAGAAATAAAGCATAACATCTACTTATTCATTCATTCATTCATTCATCCATTTTACAATTTGTACACGTGTGATTTTTTTCAAGCCAACTCACGTAAGGAATATAAAGTTATCTTTCTAGCAGATAAAAAATAGCACTATATTTATTTTAGCTGTTCTGCGTACTTCAATAGACTGTAAAGACAATAAAAACTTAGTGGCTCCCAGAGAAATGTTAATAAATAAATAGAATGAAAGTAACTTCTATGCTCATGTCCCTAGTTCCCAGTAATTACTTACCAGGTATCTATAGTTAATTTAAGTTTATATAATGCCAAAAAGATTAGTGTACTCATTAAGTGAGAGCTGGTCATTTTCAAAATTACTTAAATGGGGACAACTTTTTCTAAACTGTTTTTGGGGACCAAGGAATTTAAATTTAAATGCCAAAGAAAAGACTTAACCATATCCTAGAATCTTACAACAAATTTGCAAAGAGGGTAATGTACCATTATGGTATTAAAAAAATATGCTCAAAACGATTAATTATTTGTTATGTTTATGCTGGACTTGCATCCATGTTAATCAGATATAAAAATACATAATCTTTTTTTAGGCACCTGACAAGCATGCATACTAATACATCTTAGCAATTATGCCTCTATTTGTCTCTGTCTGTCTCTCTCTCTCACCATTGACTGGTAGGTAGATAGGTAAGGAGATAGAATGATGGGTTTATAGATACAGGAGAGATATAGATATAAATCTGTTGCTATAGTTTATATGAAATTTCTTTGTAACCTTGAAGTAGGTGTTAAAAAATAAATAATTATGACTATGCATTTTATAGTCATGCACCACAGAACGATATTTTAGTCAACGACACACTGCATATACGAAAGTTGTCCCAAGATTATCATGGAGCTGAAAAACTTTTATTGCCTAGTGATGTCAAAACTACTGTAATATCGTAGTGCAAAGGTTGTGAAAATCAAGAATGTTGTGGTTGAGATGGCAAACCACTTTCATCTGAGCGTGGATGAGGATGACATTGAGGAGCTCCTGACGTGGTTCCTGAGAAATTAACTGAAGAATTGTTGGAACTGGAACAGGAGTGTGTGAAGATGAAGAAGAGTCAGGAAAGAAAGAGACTGCGGAAGAAAGAAACCCCAAGAAAATGCACAATGAAGGGGTTATCAGCCCTTTCGCAGACATCAACCAGCTCCTTAAGAAGTTTGTAAACATAGACCCTAACATTGAGAGATTTTCATTAATAAAGAGGAATGTTCATAGTGTATTATTTGTTTACAAGCAAATCTGTGATAAAAAAAAAAAGTAAACCAAGCTTGGTCTGGCAAGCACACAATAAAGTATACAGATACTGTAATATAAAGTAGTACACCTGAAATTTATATAATGTTATTAACGAATGTGACCCCAATCAATTTAATTTTTAAAAATTAAAAAAAAGAAAAAAGAAAAAAAATAGAGAGAGAGAGAAACCAAGCAAACAACCATGGACATATTTCTGAAAAGAGTGATACTTCTCATACAGAGCCTCAGGCAGGTCCTTCAGGAGGTATCAGAACAAAACATTGTTCTCATACAAGATGAGAGCTCTGTGCGTGTTATTGCCCCTGAATACCCTCTGGTGGGACAAGATGTGGAGGTGGAAGGCAGTGATATCGATGATCCTGACCCTGTGCAGGCCTAGGCTAATGTGTGTATCTATGTCTTAGTTTTTAACAGAAAAGCTTAGAAAGAAAAAAATTAAAGGCAAGAATTTTAAAAATAGAAAAATCTTATAAAATAAAGATATGAATAAATTATTTTTGTACAGCTGTACAATGGGTATTTTAAGCTAAATGTTAATATAAAAAGTTAAAAAGTTAAAAAAAGTTTATAAAGTAAAAAAGTTACAGTAAGCCAAGGATAATTTATTGAAAATAAAATTAATGAATTAGTCATAGCCTAAGTGGACACTGTTTCCAAAGCCTACAGCAGTGGACAGTCATGTCCTAGGCCTTTGTATTCACTGACGCTCACTCACTGACTCACCCAGAACAACTTCCAGTCCTGCAAACTCCGTTATTGTTTGGTGCCTTACCCAAGTGTACCATTTTTATCTTTTATACCATATTTTTACTGTACCCTTTTTATGTTTAGACACATAAATACTATCTGTATCAATTGCCTACAATATTCAGTGCAGTAATATGTTGTTCAGGTTTGTAACCTAGGAACAATTGGCTGTACCATGTAACCTGGGTGCAATAGACTGTACCACGTAGGTTCGTGTAAGTGCACTTTATGATGTTTGCCCAATGATGAAATGGCCTAATGACACACTTCTCAGAACGTATCCCTCTCATTAAGCTACACAAGACAGCATACTTATTTTTACAATTATGGGGCAAGTCCTTGTGACAAAGTAGTGACTTGCTTTCTGACTCCTGTCCTACTTTGCTGCTCCCATTGCTTTACTGGTTCCTTTCCCATGTCTGATGTAATCTGACAAGTGCCCACTATGGGTTGTAGCCCAGCTGCCAGATATTCAGGTCCTGCCAGTTCATTTTCTCCGTGTCTGCCTATCCCTGGCACCAGTGCTCAGCAAACGTCCCAGTCAGTTGCTTCCACTCCTTGGGTCCCATCAAAATGCAGTTCTCGCCACCACCCTTTTGTTTCTTGAATGGCAATTAAGACAGAATTCAAATTCGTGATTATGTATCAAGCACATTTAGTTAAAAACAAACAAAAAAAACCTTTGTCATTTCTAAAGTGGAACAAAATAGATCCATATTACGCAATCTAGAACTTTCATTATATTTTCTTCCCACCCAGCCCTCCTTAATGGATGCATTATTTTGGTCAAGCCATAGAGGACCCTGGAGTCTTATGACTTACTTCAACAGCCTGGGGAGGCTGTTGTGGGGACCAAATACCTGATACATGATAAAATATATGTATTTTAGATATAAGGATATTTCTCACTACATCACCGTGTTGCCATTGTTCTCACTGCTCAGTCTCAAATCATTTTAAGCTTTTGGATACTTTCTGCTCCTAACAGTTGTCTAGTGCTGACCTTTATAACTATTACTGATTGTTTTTGCTCAGCACCTCATTATGACTCAACTCTTTAATTGAATTCAACATAAAAGATTTAACAAAAAAGTTTTATGTAGCAATTTAAAAATAATATCTATTTTATTAACTGGAATAAAATCATTGATTCTTTTGTTATCATTTTTATCATGATTTTAGACAAAATATTACATTTACACTACTTTTATCTTTCTTTTCATTATAAAACATTAGCATTATAATGTAAGTAATATTGTGCCTACAGGAGACATAAATCTGAAATTACGTTAATAATCACTGCCGTGTCAGGTAATAGGAATCAGCTGTTCAAGACCTCCATTAAATAATATTATAAATGTTATTTAAATAATATAATATTTAAATAATATTAAAATAAATGTTTAACTCATGCCCAGGGCCAAAGGATTTTATGAGAGTGGATTAAAATAGCATTACTTTTTAAAAAAGAATCGATTAATTTGAATGGGTGCCTAATCACATGTTTTTTTTGTATGAACTCAAAAGCAAAATAATCATGTTTTCTTTTTTCTTATCAGAATACAGAGGGTGAATATTAAGATGATCAGACTGGCTTTCCTTGAGGTGATTGAAGGAAACGTGATCTTTAGAATAAGCAGCCTTCTTTAGGAAAGCAGAGCTTTTTCTTGTTGAACTTTATATACCACTAATCATGAGAAAAAACAAGCCAAACCATACCCAAATACAGAAGAAAAGAAAATTTAAAACAAACGACAGTGGATTAAATAGAAACACAAGCGCGCACATACACACACACACACAATTCTACTCATTCTCTTTTTTTGTGAAAAGTTCTAGGGGTAGACTGTGATCAATTATGATTATAACTTTATTGTAAAAAAATCTTTAAAAAACTGAATACTAATAGTTACAAAGGAGTTTTCCGCAACTTATTTTTTTGGATGCTACTTTGTTTTTCAGTGGTTGTTATTGGCTCGAATGTGATTTAGCAAAAGTGGGCTAAACCTGATTTCACAAAATCTGTATATTATTCCCAGCCTGCCTGCTGTCCCAAAATAGCCTAGCTCTAGATCTAATTTAGGAAGCATAAAATTGACTTCTAAAAGGATAGTTAATGATCTTGTGCCTCTGTGAATGTCCAATTTATAGACCGTTCTCTGAGTAAATGAGATACATATTTTTTCCTCAAATATTTGCAGTATGGAAACTTGACAAATTCTCTATATAGACCATTTCATATAAGTTAATTTTAATACTAATAAACAAAGAATCTAGAAATTATGAGCTTGATTTTCATTCATCATCACAGTTTTTATTTTTTGAGACAATTTATATTTATTTCACTTTAATAGCTTAGATGTTATATTCAAAATAAAGAGTGATAAACTTTGCTTTCCTCAAATGTGAGAAAAATGGGTTATTATCTCCTGTGACAGAAATAATTACTGATATTTATAGATTGAATTTTTTTAATAATATTAACCAAAGTTACCATATATTTATTTTGACCCTATGGGGCAATTAATTCTTCCCTGGAATAATTAAGGAAATGATCAATAAATTCAGTCAATTTAATTATTTTGTACAGAATTCTTAATAGTGAACTTTATAGCCAAAGGAGCTATTATGACTAAAATGTTACATGCATTATTTCACAAACTTTAACCAATTGACTAAGAAGTTAAATTAGGACACTTGCAAGAATTAAAAATATTTTAGCCATTATTCAATCAGAGGAACATCAGAATATTACAGTATCCACTCCAGAGGACTGCTGCAGAGATTATGCATTATTATATGTAAAGCATTTAGGAAACTGTCTGGTACATAGCAAGTTTACAGTTTTTCTATTTTACTATTATTGTTCTATTACATATGTGCTATTATCTCTTATTTATTATTATTTCTATTTTTATTAATTTAGCTTATTTTAATCTTCTATTTGTATCCAGATCACAAGATAGTATTGGTTGATGTTTCTTAGAACCTGATATTTTTGTCTATTTGAAAAAGACAGGATTGCTAGAGTGTCCTCCATTTATAAGGAAAGAGATTTCCATGTGTTTTAGAATGACTGGTTCTGGAATACCAACAGATTCCTTAAATTAAGTATTACTCTACCACAATTACAGAAAACTAATTATCAGGTAGAATACAGCATGTAGCCCAAAACTATTTCAAACAACTCATACCTATAAGATGATTAAATATGTATCTATACTGCATTGATTCTGTTCTTCCACTTACATACTCCTTTTCCTGCAATAAAGATGGACATCCAATCTGATGAAAACATTAGAGACTGAGCTTTCGCCCATTTTCTCATAACTCAGAGAGCCACTGAAATCCACTGAAAATGCAATTTGTAATTGTGCTACAATTATGTTGCTTTTTTTAAAAAATGAGAATTAAAATTGCATCAGAAAACATGGTAACTGTCACTCTCTAGGTAGCAGTTAACCTCATATAGAGAGTACTACAACTGAATCTAAAAGCAAGTAACATTTATGTGAATATTTATTTTTACTTTTTTCATGGAGGAACTCTTTTCATATATTAACTGATATACCGATTTATCATTCATGCTTTGATTAAAAATTATGTATATGACATTGTATTATTTTTACTGTGTTTATTTTTATGATTATCCCCTTATTTGTATATACAACTAGAAGTTGTAATATAATGTTTTATTTTAAGAGAAACATGTAAGTAAAATGAGTCAAAATGAATAAAAAATATTTTTAAAATGATAGAGTTTATAAATTTAGATGTAGCAATAATCATGAAACGGTAATGGAATCGTGGGACTATTTTAGTGAGGGAGATAATTATGCAAACAATTAGCATGCTGAAAAACCATGGTAAGTAAGTATAGTACAAAAGGGAGTGGCAGGGTATTGGGAGGCGGGCCGCTGGGTTAAATTGTCGTGCAGTATTTCCCAGGAAAATCAGTATCGAGTGGCTCTAAGAATTATTAATAGATAACACTTAAGTCAAAGGAGGAAGGGAGAAAGCTGTAGAGAGAGTGCTGATGGCTTGCTTTTACTTCTTAGAATGAGTTGACACCTTTTTAACTCAAGTTCTTTGCACAAGTGGTTCCCTAAGTTTGTGCTACATTTTCCTTATATTTCTTTCCATAATTAACTTCCCTTAAAGCTTATAATTCAGTTAGGGTGTAACTTCAGCAGAGAAAACTTTACTGACTCACCAGAATGCATGAAGCTTTCCCCTAATATTTTTTTCCCTGGATGCCTATATATATATATATCTTTGAGAATAGTTATTATATTAAAGTTTATAAGTTTAGGTCTCTGTTTACTATGCATTATCAGCTATAGATGGTAATTGCATGACAGCAGGAATGTAATTTTTCTTTCATCTTTTGGCAAATAATTTATCCCCAGAAGTCTTGCAGATATATATACAGGGTGCTAAATAAATATCAGCCAAATAAATGAATGAATGTTTTAGGCAGAGAAAACAGTGTAACATTGAGAAAAGTGCATGTATTTCAGGATGGCTTTATATTATCTCTTTGCAAAAAAAAAAAAAAATAGCTTCTGCATAAGACACTGGTTTTTATTTCCCTGTTTGTCCTCTCCCCTTCATTATTGTGAAACTGTGGACAGGAACTTTGCCTTTTTCCTTATACTTTCAATGCTTAGTATAATGTCTCTACCACTTAGAGTCAGACAAAAAGCAGCCATTTTACCTGTTAATCCCAATTATTTTAACAGAGGATTTTGACACAAAATCCGTTAACCAGGCATTAGAGAATTGAAAAGACTTCTAGGATGATAATGAGGTTTGGTAGAGCTAATAATTGCAAGAAGAAACCATAACCCCTATGCCTGAGGATACAAAGGGAAGACTATGATATTCTGAAAATTGAGAAGAGATCCCATGGAGCTGGTTCTGACAGTTTGTGAACCCTGAAAACAATTCAGCTGCCCTTAACTTGAATCGACTGCCATTGCCAAGGAGAGAACCATTGCTGAGGTGACTATCAGAAATAAGAAACAAAAAAGAAGTAAGCTCATTCTTCCTCTTCCACTCTTCCTTTCTCACTCTGAAACCCTGTGTTGGCAGAGTCTAACAAAGAGCTAGCTGATCAAATAGAAGTGTTGTTTGCAGTGTCTCATCGCTAGCATGGCTAGAATATAAAAGGATGGATTTAGGGGTGGGAACAAATAGGTAATTATCTGGCACAACATCCACATAGTACATCTTAACAACAAAAACAACCAATGATTTTTTTTCTTAACAGGAAGCAATTTTTATTTTGTGCAAACAAAATTACTCTTCCACTCTCCCCTAAATTACACAAAGTTCCTACAATCACTCAGTAAGTTGGTCCATAGCTGGGAGCCAGCCACAACATCCATCTCTAGGCTATGTTAATTGCTTCTCACATTCATTCTCAGTCCCATCTAAATATTCTGTACTATAGACAAAATTGTAAAATAATCACTAACAATGATCTTTATATAAAGTAATTAGGGAAAGACAAAAAGAGAAAATTATAGTTATAGATAAAAAAATAGATGTAAGTATATACACAAATATAACATCCAAAGGAAAATATATATAGCTGGTCCATTTCTTGTTCCTATAACTGGTCATAAATCCATAGTTAATTTGCCACTTCCCATTTAATGTTTCCTTTGCTTTTAGATAAAATCTCAGGAAGTCTAATTCTTTATCTGTTGGGATGACAAAGATCTTCACTCCTGAGGAGACCAAATCCTTCATGACTCTTCCTTTATTCCTTTGCTGTAATTTTGTATTAACTATTTTACTAATGGATATAGGAGAACCGAGAGGCACCCTGTGGAGATTCCAGACAAAACCCTCCCAGACCCCTGTTGAGAAACAGCAATGCTGTCTCCCCTTGAAATTTAAACAATCACTCAGTCAGTAGAATAACCCTCTTCTTTGTCTACTGGTTCAAAGTCATAAAACATTATTAACAACAAAAACACAAAAGCTAATAGCTGAGTGGCAAATTCAAATTCTAATTTAATGGAAATACATTGTGTCCTCTCTAAAACATTCCTCTTAGGAACCATGGTCTTTACACCAGTAGAGCTCAAGCTTGTGAGAATTAAATGGAGGGAAAAAAAATATAGGGTGAGATATTTAGTGTAATCATCAGAGAAACTACTCTCACTTTTACTTCTTAAATTCCCAGACCAATATATTCTGCAGCATATCTTAGTTGCTGATTCATAGGATATCCTGCATTCTATAGGATAGAATCTGGTTCTTCGTAGATATTGTCTCCCAACTGACATACGTTGCTGGAGCCTTTGGAAGGCATATACTTATTGGAATTTGCCTCTTGCTTATAGCTAACAGGGTCTGTGGTAAGACCTATGAATTCTCTGGGCATTAGCCCATGGCTATACTACTTATACTGTAAAATCTGTACCTTAATCAGAAGCAGTTGTGTTCAGAACACCATGCTGGTGAAAAGGCAGTTGCTAAGTTCATAGATGGCAGTCCTGGTGGCGTTATGGGCAGGGAATGCAATTCTATACCCACAGTGTACTTCTGTTCCTTTGACAAAAAATAGCTAACCTTCCATGATATAATTTACCCAGTGTAGTCAATCTATCACTGGAAATAGTTCCACATACAGAACAGTGTTTTTCTCGGATATTAATAGGTTAGATACTTGATATGACCTGGCAAGGAGAAGTTCTGTAATTATATCACTAATGTTAAGGTATTTTTTTACTTGAGTCCATTGTGTAAGCACAGGGTAACTGAAGAAACTGAATTATATGCACAGTCTAAGTCATCTTGTCCACGTGATTACTGAAAGCATCCTCTGCAGAGGATGACCTTTGGGGAGTATCCACACGGAACACAAATATCTTCACAATCTGTAGACATTTTTTGAGATTCTTCCCTATATAAGAAGAATAAATAAATATATATATTTATTTATTTATTTATTTATTTATTTATTTATTTATTTATTTATTTCAGACCTCCTTGCCACCAATCTTACAATCCTGTTCTTTTCAAGTCCTTCATCTTCCATCCAAACAGTGTACGAGGTCCCATGAATCTATGCCAATTTCACTTGGCAATTCCTCAGTCCAGATTAAATAGAAAACAAAATTTACTGCATGAATTTCTACACACTGAAGAGATTTATCACGTCTTTTGTGTTTGAGGACCACTTCTGGATTGGGACATATCTCTGCATCTATTCAGTTACAGTTGGAACCAGTATAACATGCAGAACATCTATAAATCAGGAACATGCTCTTTCTTTCTCAGTCAAATGTCTGTAAGGGGCAATTTATGAGACCATAAATCTGGATTAAGGGAGATAGAGAATATCAGACATTGATATGATGTAGTGTGAGCCGCCGGCTCTTTCAACTTCTATCCATCTTTCAAACTTTCTTGAGCTTAATTTCTTATCTACCGTTTTCATTTGATGATAGATTGCTTCTCCATAAGCACAAGATTATGGTTTGGTAGAAAACACAACAGCCAATTCATGATGAACATTTCAATTCACATGATTATTGATTTCCTATTATTAGGCTTATAGTGACTGCCAGAGTTAGGTAGAAGCCAAGGGCTATTTCTCAAAAGAACAGTCCTTATCAGGAGAAAAAGTAAATTTGTTCTCAATGCCTAGAAGTCTATATTGTTGTTCTCTTATTGGGGAATTCCAGGGGCTTCATACAACATTTATATTTTTCACAGAAATTTTGAATATCATTGGATATGCTTTCTGTCTCTATAAGGGCTGAATAAAAGCTGGAAGCTATTTCTCAAAAGGAGAATAGTTATTTTCTAAAGATGACACGGACTTACTCCCAACCCCTAGAGATCTATTCTCATATTCTCACAATTTTCCAGAGGTTCAATCCATCATCTGTGTTTGTCACAATAACTTTGAGCATTATGGTTACGCCGGGTCTCAAGTCCCACGTAGAAGAGCAGCTTTCACAGCAGTACCGAGCTGTTGCTGAGTCTTCTTTTATTCTCCTCCCTGCCCAAGATTATAGTTTTATGACATATATCGTAAGTGGGTTTGAGGAGCACACTCAAAACATTGCTTGACAGAGAGCAGAAAAGTTTGTGGAACCCCCAAACGATACTGAGAATTTTCACTTTTAGCCCTGCAAGGTAAATCTCAAACTGCTTTCAGTAATTCTGACAATTAGTGTAGAAAGAAAATAAAAGCAAATTCCAGATACCAGGACTGAATTAATATTTTCCAGTAAATACACACTATTTAGAACAGCAACCAGAGTTGTCTTCTGATTTAGATGATGATAAAACAGTTATTCTCCAAGATCCATGTGTGTTCTGAACAAATCAGGGAACCTTTCTGTGTTAATTAATGTAGCAGCCCAATGTTGTAGTTTGTCAAAGTCAATTCCAGTTTTTCCTTTTTTCTCTCTCCATCCAGAAGTCTAACCAATTTCTATTTATCCCTACTCTGTTCTTGCGCCCTGGCAGTTGGGGAGGGAATTGTAGCTGCACTTTGATTAAATAACATATAATCAGCTCAGGGTAATTTTAAGAGACATGTCAGTCAGCTTTTCTGGAACAGAAACAGGTATTTTTCAGGATGGAACTATACACAATGGTGTTTCACAAATCAGTTGAAAAGTCTTGGGAAATAAAAGCCGGGGAGAACTACTGGTAGTTTTGCCATACTCCAGGAGGCCACCAATGGTTCTCTCAGTTGCCTGCAACACTGAGCCCATGGTTTGCAATGCGAGTCCTGAAGCATCTGCAAACCTTACATTCGCCCTCTGCCAGAATCTGCTGCCGCTGTATCAGGAGTGCCATGTACTGACTTTCTGATCATGAGCAAGTGCCTCGCCTTAAATTCATGAGAACCAGAATTCTGTTAGCAAGCTAGTGTGCAAATTGTAGTTTTTCCTTTTCCTTCCCCTCAGTATCAAGGAAGTGCTTAGAAAGGCTGAGGTGGAGCTAAGTATCAGTGTACAATATCTGACACAGAAATCTGGTCATTTAGAATCTGCAAATCTGACCGAAATGAATAAATTATTGGAATCTTCAGAGTAAGTAAAGATTTGAATTTACTTCAGCGTACTGTATCAGTCACTATGGCAATATTAAAACTTCAATCCAGGGGGTAGTCACCAAACTACTCAGCGGCTATGAAGAAAAAGACCAACATACAAACAATGTTTTAGGAAAACAAGAAAATAAGGTCTGGAAACAAGAGAAATAAGGAAATAACTTGTTGAACCTACAAGAATCACTTGGTTAAGGATAATAAGACACATTCCAGTGTTTCTAAAATCATGTATGATTGCAGTGGTTTTCTCTGAGCAAATCTTCGTAATTTCTAAGAAAAAAAAAAAATCTGTGACTCAGAGGAGATATGATTGGTGAAATATTTTTTAAAGAAAAATTCTTAAAAATAGTGGAAAATTTACTGTCAGTATATTAGAAATTGTAAAGAACTTCTGGAAAATAGAAAGTTATTTGGGTATTATCGAAGAAAATTGGAAAAAATTACAAGTCATAAAACATGATGGATGGAAAACAGAAAAGGATGTCTGGGTCCTTCCTGTCCTTGCACCTAAAATTAAAGCTTGCAGAAGAAAATTTTCCTTAGAGAAAAAAAATAACCGAAAATTAGTATGGATTTAGGTGAGATGCTTATTAGTGGAACAGAACATAAAAGATTTTGAAATTCATGTTAGATTTATACGCAAAAAATATATTTATTTACATTTGTGACCAGATAATCAATTCTCACCATAATTTTAAGAAGAGAAAAACTGAAAAAATTTACCAAAATAAAACAAATTATTATAGACACAATATAATTCAGATAACAAAAAGAATTTTAAAATAAGTCTGGATCAGACTTCACATAAGTTTGAGAGGATATTGAATCCATCAACTCAAAACATGTTAAGTGAAAAGTATTTCTTAAAAATTTTAAATTCTTAGAAGGGATTGGTAATTTAATAGGTTATCAAAGTTGTAATCTGGAATTTAAATATATAGAATAGAGGCAACGAATAAAATTAAAATTAGAACATGAAAAAAGGAAATACAAGTTAAAAGCCTGAAGAAACAATGAGAAGCAGATTGATATTAGGCTCCTTCACTCTAACACTGGATGCTAGGAGACAAAGGAGGACTAACTTTAAAATATTAAGCAGAATTTATTTTGAACCTCAAGCCATCTACCCAGAAAAATTAATATTAAGTGAAGACATTTTCATACACATAAGGATTTAAAAGTTTACTTACTTAACACTTGTAAGAAAAAATTTGCCAAGGACATATTGTGACAAGAAGAAAACGTGATTCTAAAAAAGAGGAAGGTACACAAAAGAAGGGAAATGAAATCAGTAATGATTATAGGTTGTGCAAGTAATTGCTACCAAATGCTTTTCAAAAGCCTGAATAAAAAATTCAAATGATTTCGCTGTTGAAGATGTCTATTTTTGGTAAGTAATACAGGTATTTGTGATGAAAATATCAGTAGCAATAACACCAATAATAAAAGTCTGACTATGTCCAAAGATCTTTGTGCAGTTGATGCCATATTATATTCTTCATCCCTCTTTTCCACAATGCTATAACACTAATCATTTTTATATTAGTAACATAAATGTAATAATTACATATCCTAGAGAAAGTATGAATATATCCTATAGCATTAGAGCAAAGCAGAAGGAGGAAAAAATTGTTTCAACAAAAAGCAGGAATAAAAAAATACATTAAAGAAAAAGAGAAACAATAAATTGGACACATAAATACTACTTACATTCTAAATATACTTCATTAACTATAGCTCTAATTAGGAAGAAAACCAAATATATAGCTTTTTCCAGTACATGTAGCAAATGGATAAAAATCTGCATTTGAAAGGCAGAAAATCCCATATTAGAATGAAATTGACCTAAAAATATCTGATAAACAGAAATATATAAAATGAAATAACAGTATAGTTTTAACAGAAGGATATAAAAGCTTTAATATTTTATTAACAAACCAAAAAAATTGAGTAATATTGATAATAGAATAAATAGAATAGTGTACCAAAGCATAAAAATACAGGAATATTTTGTTTTTGTAATAATATAAACCATAAGAGGGTATAAAATCATGAATAATTATGCACCTGATAATATATATTTGAAATATATAAAGAATAACACAAATAGACAAAAAAAAATGGCAAATACATTTGCAAAAAAGGACTTTAAAGCATGTTTTTCAGAAATCAACAGATTGTGTGGAATCAACAATATTATTATAGCATATTTAATAACGTAATCTACAAGCTTAATATAACACTATATACGCTTGTTTTCTCGCAAGCAAAAAGCGTATGTTTTTTCAAAGACTAAAATAATATCACACACTTAACCAGCTATAAACCACTTGTGCGCACACAACCATACACACACACACACCCTTGAGCAAAGTTTACAACACACAAAATCTCATACAGGTTATCTTTTGCTTCAATTTAATGGAATTACATGCCCCAAATTTTCATTTATGTGTACAGAGAGAGAGAGAGAGAGATACAGAGAAAACATTGTATATCACAAAATACAGGTGATCCTCTTTTGCCATATAGCTCCTCCAGTAGTGTGATTAAGATGAAAATACTATAGCTGAAAGAAAAGAGAGGTTCATAGGTGGGGGTAGTGACTATAATTTTTTAAAGTAGAACGATTTTGGAAAAGTTATAGAGGTAGTTGTGACATATGCGGTGTTTGAGGAAGACATATACAAAGTGATAAAAAGAGTTTTAATAAGTATCGCTAATGGAGTTTAAGAAAAACAAGCAACATTTTGAGTTTTTGAAAATTTTCTTAAGCTTCATAGACTATTTTCTTATCTTAGATTATATTTCAGGAATGAGCTATGTGAGTTGTGACTTATAAGAATCACATCTATGAATGGGAAAATTGAAATTAAAATAAGTGTTTTTGGAATGGTTAATTTTTTTCACTCATTATATAAATGCTTATTGGATGTTTATCTTAAATACTTTTTTCAGTGAAGAGATATAATTTATTTTGGAAATTGAATCTTTTAGATGTATGATGAATTGGGTGTAGAGGAAGCAAGGAAAAGAAAAATCATCAAAAAGATCATCAAAAGAAAAAGTAGAAAGTTTTGAGGAGCCTTTGTAAAGGTCACTAGAGAATGACAGCAGAGATCCTAGCAATGATTTAGAATATATTGAAGTTTTTCTTCTTTAAATCCTTTTAAGCAAAAGCATTCAGCTATATTGTGTAACTTGTCAGCAATAATGCTCTGATGCATCAATAGGAATACATATGAACAAATACTCCAAAATTAGTGTTTTCTTAGCTAAGTCCAAAGGTAATATGCTTAATAATAATTGCAAGTGAATGATTATAATGCTGAACCACAATATAACAAGCCATAGAAGTAGGGAAGAAGTAAACTAAGAGGTATATTGAAATTGGAAAAGGAAAAGTTCTGACAGTCTTGGAGAAGTTGAAAAATTGCATTATTTGATGTAGAGATAGAGAATTTTGTTATAACAGTAGAATATCTGAATGTGTGGTTGAAAACTTCCAGTTTTTTTTTTCTTTCTAGTTTGCTTTTGCAAAGACAAGAGCAAGAAAGCAGCCATAGGATTCCGGAGATGAGTTGAAGAAAAGATAAGGTGCAAAAGCTGCTGTGTTGGAAATATCCTCTATGTGCACCTTAAAATTATTGAAAATAGTGAGCAGAACTGAGGTGGTGAGAAAAAACAAAGAGACAAAGTATTGAGCATTATTGTCTGAGGAAAGATGACAGAAAGTTTCCATAGGCAATAAAGAGACAGGGTGATATTACAAGACTACTTGAACTCTAAGGCAACATGGATTTTCAAATGATTGAAGGCGAGGATGGGTCTAAAACTGGTGTGGAGGAGAAAGGAAGACAAGCAGCAGTATTTTCACCCTTATGTGTGAGAGTTATGACCTTTCTGGGCTAATAAGGTATTCTCAAGGTGAAACGAGGGTGTAGTTAAGAGAGGCCAGTAGATGAAATTTGGGAAAGGATTTTGAGTCTTGCAGTTGTATTTCTATATTGTGGATTAGAGCATTCGAGCTCAGTGGAAAGAATTGGAGTAAGGAGAGAGATGGGAGAATATGTTCCAGTAGGGCATGAACCAAGAGGTATCAAGATTGATACCATGTAATAATAGATTAAAACTAGGGAGTTGGTGAACTGGGCTTTGGCTCTAGAAATGACTAATGTACGCAGAGATGGGACATTAAAGGGTTCTGAGGAAAGAATCCTGAAAATAGCATTGAAGCTCTGAAGGCTTTTCCCAGTGGCTTCCTGGGAAATGAGATTCTCAGTAGGTAAGCCATCACTGAAGAAAGACATATTCAGGTGGCTGGTCACAAAGACCTTAGGTAGAGGCTCCCCATGTGGAGCCCTACGGGCTGCTGGGACCATGGAAGAACTGGATCTTTCTGACTCCTGCCTGAGAGGTGGGGTGGATTCTGGGAAGGGTCTGGTGGGAGTGTCTAACCTGCAATTAAGTGGAGCCAGACTCCCATGTGGAGTGACCCAAATGGCGACAAAGTGTGTCAGTAGCCTTCTGTATAAAGATTGAAAAAAAAAAAAAAAAGTTTGCTAGTAGCTAGTAGGTAGTAAGACCTTCGTTTCTCTTGGCTAATTTGTAGCTCAGCTAATGAGACACCATGGGTATGGCCCAAGTAGCCGAACATTCAAACTAGCAGAGAGAAAACTTTCTTGTGAAGATATTATACCTTAATTATCTATGGAATAAAAGTAGTACTAATCACATATTGCACTTATAATACAATAATAATATCAAACTAAAACCAATTAATATTTCATTTGGTAATTTGCAGTTATTTAATAAATTTTTTCATTTAAAGATTTTCTTTAAGTTAGTATATTGATATTCTTATAAATACATAAATATTAAGAGACAAAATTGATGAAAAAATAAAACACATTGTTCTACTTTGAATGCATTTCCAGTTCTTCACACTGAGTATTGTTCTACCTAGAGAACTTTCTGCACATAAAGCTGGCATTACGTAATCGTGAGGGAAGATAGAGATTTATACATCTTCCATTTTGTGGACTTCGAGTGCTTATGGAATAATTGGCATATTAAATAACTGGGAAATTGATAAATCACTTTTTGATAGTTACTTCAAAGAGTAATAACCGAACTACAAATTCCTCTGCTATTCTATAAGCTTACCTGAAATCATTTAAAGTTACATGATGGACAAAGGAAAACTGTCACAAGTTTATTTTGACAAATGGATAAAGGTTGGGGAGATTTCAGACTGTCAGTGGGAATGGAAAATTAGATTCCTTGGAGGTATAACATCTATGACAACTGTGTATAATTCAGTTTGCAGATTGATCTCACACACTTGGTAGTGTCATTGGCTTATAGTCTTCCCAGGTCATGACTGTAATAAGCATTTTTACTGACTACGGCACCATGTTAATAGAAGCATAGACATTGCAAGTTGGCAGTTCTCAGTTTTTCATTTTTGTATTTCGTGAAGCTGATAGGAAAGAGTGTGTCAAAATCAAGGGAATTAAAAACACTAAATAAATTGGGAAAGATTAATGCTTACTGTTGTAGTAACACAGCATTATACTTTTCGAAAAATCGGAAAATCTGAATAACCACTAGTGTTCCCTTTGAAAACTCTTACTATCATAACTATCCTTTAATTAGTGATTTGCTATTTAGATGGAAAATTTCTTATGAACACCACTCTTTGCAAAACAATAATAATTAGCCTCGCAATCATAAATTGTATTGAAAATAATACAATGAGGTCATTAAGGACATGAGTTTTGGAATCACACACACTTGTGTTTAATTCTCAAGTTTACTACTTACTAACTAGGACAAGGGTCCCCAACCCTCAGGCCATGGACCAGTACTGGTCCGTGGCCTGTTAGGAACCAGACCACACAGCAGGAGGTGAGCAGCAGGCAAGCGAGGGAAGTTTCATCTGTATTCGCAGCTGCTCCCCAGTGCTAGCATCAACACCTCAGCTCCACTTTAGATCATCATGCATTAGATACTCATAGGAGTACTGGGCCCAAAAAGGGAAGCCTGGGACTGAGTTCCGAAGCTCTAAGTTGTTTTTATATTAAACAAGAGAATAACACTATGATAACACAGGCAGATCTCAAGAGATTTAAAGATAATAGTACATGTGAAGTGCTTAGCATAGTGCCTTGTCCATAAAGAGGGATTCGAAAAAGGCATTTATTATATCATTAGCATTAGCATTAACATTGTGACCAAATTTATCATCAAAAATCAGTTGAAATTATTTTCCCAAGTTATTTCATTATTCTATCTTCTATATTAGTGACTAGATAGGTGATTATCGAGTTCCCAAGAAGTAAATTTTTTTTACAGTAGAAAATAATGATCAAAATTAAAATGCCTTGTATTATGAAAATGTTAATTTACACATTCTTACACAAGAAGAAATACGGGAGAATGTTTAAATACCCTAACTTTATTACATACTCCAAAGGCAAATGATTTGTTGACACACTTGACTTTCATGTTAGGTATAACTCGTGCATATCAAAAAACTTGTGCATAGAAAAAAAATACAAACAAAGCTTATATTTTTTTAATTTCTACATTTTCCTGATTTCCTTTGTACATTCAATATCTGCCTTTATGTCAGTTTTATAACCTAATTGCATACTTTTAAGTGGCTATGTAAGGAAAATCCTACATAAAATCTTTATACATCATATTTCATATCTCATTTTTACTTCTCGTTACTTGTTTGATTTTGATTTTTTATAATTTGGAAAATAGGATTAATGTAAAAAGTCTCTTGTAAATATTCACTATTAAAAATATATATACATACTATGGGAGGACTGAAATTTGAAATGCTCCTTTGTGTCATTGCAGTGTGTGGTAAAGCTTTTCAGTGCAAAACTAATATTCAAACCAAAGTAGATCTCTACTCAGTCTTCTGCTTGTTGACTAAGTATTGACTCAGTACTTATTACCTCCAACAACTGAGTTTTAGTGCCCTGTTAACAAAATGCCACTGTGGTTTTCCAAACTACATTATTTAACATGATTTGCAGAGATGGTGATACACCTATAATGACTTACATGTGATAATAAAACCTCTACCTACTTTTTTCATTGGATTTAGGTATCAAAATTTCTCTAAAAGGAAATAGTGTAACAGCTTTTGCAGTAATGTAAAAATGATAAAAAGGCAGCAGGACATAAGGCAGCTGAATGAAAATAATCGAGTAACAGTGTTTATCTACTGACAAAAAAAAAAAAACTGAGATGGTGACTCAAAATATCTGTTAACATTTGGCACAATCTTCATAGCTGGATAACTGTAAGAAAAACTTAATTTGCTTGAAGATCAAAAGGAAATCATTGGGAAGATGCAAACTGTAGTCTATAATACTGAGACTGCTTTAGAGAATGGTACATGATAGCAGCCTTATTTAAATGTCTGTTAATTATTTATTTGAAATTGCAGTAAAAATGGCTTAGGATAGATTACAAATTACATCCAACTTACTGAATAAATGGCAAGCTCTTGTGATCTCTAATCATAATTATTTTTAGTTCTACGGGGTTGCATATTTTTCTCTTTATTTGTATGCCACTAATCTCAATAATATTGCTAAGAATGCAGTCATAACTAACATATGTATACCACTTGTAAAACCAGTACTAATTTATCAGGCACTATAAAACATGCTATCTTTCAGCTGAAGAATGTATATTTACAAGAGAATAAAACAACATTGAGCTATATTTCAAGAAAGCCAGAAAACTTTTACAAGAAATCAGCAAAGCTTACCAGTTAGATATTTCGAATGTCATCATAAATAGTAGGAAATCAATGAGAAACAGTGCCCTTATTTGATCTTTCAGTTTCATAGTATTAATTTTTCAAAAACTTTGCTTATTTTATTATTTTTCTTTTACTTCCAAATCAATATGTTTATATCGATTGTTTCTTTGCTTTATAAAATATCTTTTATTTCAACTCTTCAGTGAGTATCAAGTATACATTATTTTTTATATGTCGATAATTGTTCATTGGTTAGAAGGATAAAGACAAAACATGGACCATAACAATTAAAATACAGGACAAATTAAAGTGGATTGTATTAAATAGTAAAGGTATCAATCGACCATGGAGATAATCTAAAATATATACATATATATCAAAATGCAAAATTAAAATAAAGACTTAAATATTTTCAAGTTAGGCATTCATAATTTTTCTTTATGTTTATTCATTTTACTTTCAAATGTGCTTTACACATTTTGAGCTATAATTTGTATTTCCTTTTAATCATTTTTTCTTTTATTAGTTAAACAGCATTAAAATGTAATAACCTGTTCTTTGATCTTTTCAGCGTGATTGTTCTAAGTGACAGATATCCAACTTGAACTAACCTTGAGCAAAAAGAGACTGTATTTGTTTGTGTGACTTGGCTCTGAGAATGACAGAATTGATGCTGGTCTCAGAGAGAATTGGAACTAAGGACAAAGTTCACTTTCGTTGATTCTGCTTTTCTGTCTGCATGTAGGCTTATTTCTGTCCTGGTAGACGTAAACTTTTCTTTGCTGAGGATACAGCAACTGGCAAGTTGACTCTAAATTTCAGCATTCTATAGAAATAGCCTCTTCCCTCATTTCCTGTTCTAAAACTCTCAGGAAGAAGTCTACTTATATTAGCCTATTGGCCAAAAATTACACTGGCTAGAGTAGCAGGTGTTATGACTGGCCATCTTTAGACCAATCACTTTGCTTAAGGGGTAAGGTCATATAAAAGAAATTAACTTATTTGGACCACATTAAAGGGAATTAGTGGGAAGAAGATGGAGAGATGAGTAAATAATTAAAGGGATAAAAAGAATAGAGTAACCAAGAGTCAGCCTATTAGGTAGTTAGTTATATCTAAGTGACAGTAGCAAAGGGCAAAGGAATAGAGGCCCAGCTTAGAGGCCATCCAAAGAACACTCTATTGGTAGTTAGAGAGTCCCTCCTGCATCCCTAGGGACAAAATACAGGAGGGCTGTAATCTATAGCTGGTTTAATCTGGCCACAGACCTGTGCACAGTAGATACTACCCTAACCTGCTCACAAACTCATTCTCATTATACCATCATTATAATACTATGACTATGCCTTCAAGTTCATGAATCTAATTATAACAGATTGAAGTCTGGGTAAGTGCATGCTCACTAGGCAGTAGGGGCAAAGAATTATACAGCAGCCAAGTGTCAATCAAAATGACATGCCAATCACAAGGAAACGATTTGTAACCACCTATCATAGCCCAAATATAAGACAGATCTTCCCACTTCTGCAAGGTTATGGCTCTCTTCACTGAAAACCCTTTTCTCCCTTGGAGCATGCTCTGTCTTTCTAAAACATACTTTTTATAAATCTTTTCTAAATCTCTCTGACCTGTGATTCCTCACTGCATCAATGGGGAAGAACTTAGGAAAAATACTAATTACATTTCTGCACTGCTACCTTCCCCCCTGCCCCCCATGCTGCTGGGGCAACGTCGAAGTTCACATTGACCCTGAATGATAACAGGCCTCTGGTGAAATTAGTCATAGTAAAATAGAATGGATCCCAAGTGATTTTCTTCATCTAGATAGTTATATACTTCATCTAGCTAAAATCAGTTTATTGACAATAATAATTGAAAAGATATGGAGACTTTTAACTTATGAGTATCCCTAGCGGGGGTGGGCAATCGCTTATAGTATAGATGCTTTTGTGTCCAGGGACCTTTATACACATTATGTGTCTGTATCTTGTCCTTTCTTTTTTTTTTTTCATTTGTATAAATACTTAATTCTCAATCCCCTTAGAAAGGAGAGTGATAAGTGACCTGCTTCTTCAAGCTCACCTAACAAGGCAGAAAGTATCAATAAAATATATCAATAAAATAAAATCCTCATTCTAAATAAATTCTTTTAACTTTAAAGATAAGTTAAATAATGACAGATTCCTCTGAAACTTGAATGAAATTAGGTTTTATTACATAAAGATTGCAAAAGAAGAGAAAATGTGTAGCTGAATATACTTCTTTATTTTTCTCCTTCTTTCTTACTGATATACATATTATCATAACAGCAACAACATTATCTAATAGAACTCGAGTGAATGCTGTTTGAAAAACTTCTACCTTTTCAAATAGCAGGACTTTAGACCCCTTCAAATTCTCTATCATTTTGTTGTCCCCAAAGTAGTTCTTTACATGTGTCTAAGAACACTTCAATTGCATTCACCAGAGCAGTTACTTTCCTTTCTTATGTGTTCACACACACTAGAATGACTTGCGGAAATTGTGTTTTCCTTCTCACCTTTCATGATAATGCTGACTTTCAAGCAAATTGTGCTTGCAGACATTTCCAAAGGCGTTAAATTGGTCCCGTATATCTGAGCAGCCTTTGAGTTCCCTCGAGGCTGGGGGAGAGGTCTTTTCTTCTCTAGAGTGTTTCATACTTTGTCGGAGTTCCCTCTCTAGGCTCCTATCTCTCGAATAGTTGCATCAACTTGCACTCATCACTGTAGCTATAGGGATTCAAACCCATTACTGAAGCTGGAGGGGGATGTAAGCCATGTCATTATCTTAACTGTATTCTCTTCACAGCTACTCCCCACGTTGAAAAGCCCTCCTTCTCAAACAGTTACAAAATAAAGCCTCTAATGTTTCCGGTACTCAGAACCAGGGGATAGTAGGAGGGGCTGCTTACATAAGCAGAATTTGGACCTTAGCTCATCAGCTAAGAACGCTTTGTAACAAGAAAGTAATTCTCATTTAGCTGCACCACAGGATGCTCAAATATAATTTCTCAGCCATCTACATTTGTAACCAATTGATTATTTTTACATTAACCATAAAATTTGTTTGAAATGCCTGTGATACTTCCATTTCTAAAAATAATCATTTATTCATTTATGATTATGTATATTTCCCAACTTCAGAAAAAAATTAACAGGAAAAATAATATGGGCAACAAAAAATAAATAAAATAATCACACAGCAGTCAATTGAAAACCAGTATCATATCTGTGCTCTATTTCTTACATACATACTGTATAGATCAGAGCTGCATAGATTTCATGTGCTGCACTAGAATATGCATCATTATAGTAGTGTCGAGGGTGGGGTACTATTCACATGATCTCTCTCCTTCAGGAACAAAGCATATTATAGCAATTTCTGCTAAGGTCTACTCAATCCAGATGTGATTAACCACACTTACTTGTCACTGTTTGGTGAAATGATGTAATGTAGGGTATAAATGAAGGAAAGCAATGGAATTAGAGCCAATTTGACAAAAATGTCCCCACACCAAATGTTGCCACGCCAAACCCTGATAACTTATAGAGCTAACTTCAGTGATTTTAGATGCAATTAAATTTTTCTTTATTTTATAACCCCAATACACTGGAAATTAATAAGGTGCCTAACCGAACTTAGTAGATAAAGTATATATTGTTCCTTTTTTCCTTTTATATGCATATCTTATTAACATATGTTTACTTGTCTTCAAAGTTAGTTTTATGCCATATATTTTTACATTAGGCCGGCCAATATTCGACTAAATACAAAGATAGCAACTTCAGTGTAAAAATAACAAAAATGACTATTTGTTGTTCTATCATCTGTATTTATAGGGATGCTTACTTTCTTCATATGTTCTCTAAAATTCTGATGCCCATGTGTTGTGTGTTTATTCTGATTGTGATCTCCCCCAGCTGTTACTGTGTTTCCCTGCCATGGGTGGACAGATATGTGTGGCCGAGCAAAGGGCTCATCTTTAAATCACTTTAGCCGGAGGCAGAGAAACACAATTCAAATGTGTGTAACTCTATGCTTTTTCTTTGATTTTCTCCAAGACGTTTCTATTTGCACACCACATTCAACTCGGTAATACAATTTTACTGAAGGTTTATAGTAATGGATATATTTGACTTTACAGTAACAAAAATACCTACATACGGAATACTTGGCATCTGTGCTCCTAAGTCTTTTCAGTCCCCTGCCTCTTAGCCTTTATCACATGGGCTATATGTTTGGATCTCTGGTAACCTTTCTCTGCCTCTATTTTTCAAACCCAACTCTATCTGATTATTTTGGGGAAACATCGTAGTATTCTGTTATTTAAGTCAAAGTCATTCTTCATTCTGTACCAGGCTTAAGGCTCACTTTTACAAATCAAAGTCTTCATTAGTGCATTAGCTAAACGAGGCCTTCTAGTCTAATTCATTTTGAGTACCATACTTAACAAGCTTTGGTGATTCAATATTTTGTTGTTATGGCATCTTTAACAATATTTATAAGTGGAATTGAGCATTCTAAAAATTTAGTTCCTACTAATAATTATACTGATACTATTGCATCCTCTGTCCTAAGAGGCCATGTCATCTAAGTCAATTTTGCAAAATCACTTTTGAAAAATTATTAATTAATAGTGCTTGCTCTCTATAGCACTAAATGCTAATCATTAAAGAATTAAGTTTCCAAAAATTGTATAGTGTGTTGAGAAATTATTACTGTTAAGTCAGACATCAGGTACAGAGGAGCAAAGGAATAGAGGCCCAGCCTAGAGACCACCCAAAGAACACCCTATTGGTAGTTAGAGAATCCCTCTTGCATCCTCAGAGACAAAGGACAGGAGGGCCATAGTCTTAGTGGATCTAATCTGGCCAGACCCCTGTGCAGAAGGTACCACCCTAATTTGCCCCCAATTTAAGCCTCATTATACTGTTATTATAATACTACATTTATGCCTGGATATTCATGAATCTAATTATAACAGACTGAATTCTGAGTAAGCATATGTGCAGCAGGCAGAGTTATATAGCAACCAAGTGTCAGTCAAAATGACCTCACTTGCCAATCAGCTAAGAATGCCTTTGTAACCACCTATCATGGCCCTAATAAAACTCAGACTTCGCCCAACACTCCCCGACCACTCCCGACAACCATCCCCCTCCACCGCCCCTTTATACCTCTCTGTCTTCGTTGGCTGTAACCCATGCCCCGCCCCAGGGGTACAGATCCTCATTTTCACATGGTCATTAGGCTTTAGGCTTGACCTGTCTTCTATCTCCAAACGTGCCTTTGATAAACGAATAGTTCTCATAAAATAAAACAAAACAAAAACTTACCGTCATGGCGATCAGAGTTCCAGTAACACATTTCTCTTGGTCCTTATCACTGATGAAGAAATGAATTTCAACTCAGTGAATGATGAGAAATATTCGTTTATTAAAGGTACTTTGTGAGGTAGAAGACGGGTCAAGCTTAAAGCCACTAACCACGTGTTAATGAAGATATGTACCCCATAAAGGAGGGGCACGAGTTACAGTCAGGGAAGACAGAGAACAGTAACCCCAGGAGAGGGAGAGGTCTGCATTATATTAGGGCCATGATGTGTGGTTACAAAGATGTTCTTAGGTGACTGGCAAGTGAAGGCACTTTGATTAACAATTGGCTGCTATATAATTCTTTGTCTAGTGCACATGTGCTTACTCAGAATTCAGTGTTACAAGTAGATTCATGAACTTCCAGGCACAAACATAGTATTATAACGACAGTATAAGGAAGCTTAAATTGGGGGCAAATTAGGGTAGTACCTTCTACACAGGAGTCTGTTGCCAGATTAGATCCACTAAGACTATGGCCCTCCTGTCCTTTGTCTCTGGGGATACAAGAGGGATTCTCTAACTACCAATAGGGTGTTCTTTGGGTGGTCTCTAGGCTGGGTCTCTATTCCTTTGCTCCTCTGTCACTGATGTCTGACTAGCAACCTACCTAACATTACTACTCTAATAGCAATTTACTACTAATAATAATTTCTTATATAAAATTCCATATTTGCTTAAAATTAAAAATTATTCTGAATTATTTATTTTCAAATACATAAATTTATATTTCGATAATTTTAATTACCAAAGATAACCTATTTTTCTAAGAGGAACAAGTCTTAAAGGAAAAATCTTAATTTCTCCCAAATATCATTTTCAAATTAAAAATTTTTGTTTTAAAAAATGTTATTTCTATAATTTAGAGTGCAACTGAAAACGAGTATACTATAACAGAAAGAAATAAGTCAAGGCAGAATGGACCAAAACATGTTGGTAGTCTTCAAATGAGAGTCACTTTGTTTAATTTGACGCACTCCAAAAGAAGTTGATTTCATTAAAAATCTATGAAATATCATTTCGTTAAATAGTAAAGCTTTCCTTTATTGTATCTTGTATAGTGAGTACCCCTCTGTTTTGTAAACTTGAGATTCCAAATATATTAATGAAGGGGGAACATTTTACTTTGATTTCAATGACAGAAGTCACTGAGGTCTTATAAGTAAGGAAAGAATAATCTGGACTGTGTCACTACATAATGTGTGAAAAACATTAATGAGCGGTGTTCTCACCAAGGCTGTATGTTATACAATGAAGGCGGCAGTGATGTGGCAGCAATAGAATAATACAATACGGTTTCTTGGTGTTCCGAGTTTATGAGCTTCAGTGATCAGGCAAAAGTGATTTGGTTTGGGGAAGGATAAGTCTCAAAAATGTAACTATTATTTCAATTTCTGAGAAATCACTTGTTTAGGACTTGTAGGTTTTATTTTTCTACATGACAGAATTTAAATAAAATGGATTATAAAAAAAATGAAACACTAACGATTATAGCTTCTAACATTTGAAATCCTTTTCAAATGAAAAGGGAGATAAGGGACTTATTATTTTTTAAAACTTGGTTCAATGATAAGAAATATACCATTCTATGTTTTATCTTTTGAAATAGTTCTTATATTTGTTTCTTGCTTCAAGCCTCTGGTAATTATATTAAAACCGATTTAACTATTTTACAATAGTATTAAAAATAATATCAGTAACACTGATAATAATGGCTAATACTAATGTAATATTTACCATATGTCAAGCAATATTCCAAGAATATTTTTTAATTTATGTAATCCTCACATCAATTTAGTAGATAGAATTATTTAACCCCATTTAACTAAAGATAATACAGGCACCAAGAATTAAAATAATTTGCCAAAACTCACATGGCTAGTCCATGGAAGAATCAAGGTTGAACCCAGGTGACTCCTGTGTTCAGAGTTTGAGTAACTAATTACACTGTATGTTACTCCTATTTAATGATATTTTCATGCACTACTGTAGAGGTAACAGTGCTATGTATAGTTTAGTTGTATTAAAGAACTTGCAAAAAATTTTTATTGGTTATAAAATATATCATGTATACTTATAGATTGTTATTTCAAAATAAAAGTGACATACAAATTATCAGAATATATTTATGATTTTTTGTTTTATTCAATAAATAATTAAAATAATTTTCAAAATAGCAATTTTTTATTTAAAAAATAAGTGAAACTTAAATTCTACCTACTCATCTTCAAAATGTAATTAATTAAATCTTTCTTTAAAATAATGAGACAGTTTAATGTTGAAAACTAAACCTAGTTGTAAAGGGGGCATTCTCATTGCCTGCAGGAGGGAATTATATTTGCAAAGGAAAATTGCTGTCTGTGAGACATCATCCTATAAGCTCTAAATATCCATTACAAAATTTCTATGTCATATTGATTACATAAGCCCTTCACATTTGAAAGTTTGACATTTATAAGACATTTCGTTAGAAAATAGAAAAGAGTGTAATTACACACGTTTCCTTCTTTTTCAATGTATTATGTTTAATAAATTTTAAAATCTGGGCTTTTCAAAGTGAAAGACAAACAAATTAACTGTAAACAAGCAAGTACAAATGGCAGAAAAATAAAATAAGTAGCTTATGTTTGAAGAGAAATAATAGCTTAGTGTTAAATTTATCACATGGAAAATAAATATATAACATTTTTAAATTTAAAAACTGATTTAATTTCACAAAGTCAAAACTAAGTATCTACAGCAATGAGCATGTTTATTTTACAAATTCCTCAATCTAAAATGCATTGCAGTTGGGAATAGCACAAATATATGAAAAAGATAGTTAAAGTGGAGCTATTTAGCTGAAACAAGAATGTCAATCTCTTCTCCACCTGATCTTGTAAAAAAGTGCAACTTAGTGGCTTAATTGATTATGTGAATTGCATTTCTTTTCTCTTCTAATGCCTTTCCTTGGTAGAAGTACTAATGAGAAACGAAGTGACTAGAGGGACAAATGAAAAAGTATGGTCCATGGTTAATCACAAATTAAATTGAGCCTCCTTCTGCTGCCTTCCACTGAGTTTATCAAGTGAATGTGACCTTAAGCTTAATCACTGTTTTCTAACTATAAATATACTAAACATTTACTTTAGCAGTGTTTTCTACAGGACTATTTATTAGACGTAGGTAATGTGTAAAAGTTTTAAAGGGATTTTTAAAATTAAAAGGCATCACATTTCATGTAAGTCTTGCTATTTATTTATTCATTTATTTATTTCAGTCTTCCAGGTTATAATGTGTTTGACAGGTTTTATATAAAGTTAAGTGCTGTTTTGAAGACATTTATCAAATGCAGCGATATTAGCATGCTAATCAAAAGACTGAACCTTCCCAGACTTTTTTTGGGGGGGTGGGGGTATGAAGACTACAATAAAGATATCTTTAATGAAATAAAGAATTACATTTTCCCCAAAATGATAAAAGAAAAAAATAATTTTAAAATAATTGTATAGATATTTTTAGCAGTTTCAAATGAGAGGTGGTACATTTTACACAGTGGATTTTCTTCAAATGGTCAAATTTCTTGAGTGTGTTTAAGCAAGCTCGGTTTACATAATCTATGTTCTAAATTTTTTTAACTTTAAAAGTATACTGATTTTATCATCACATTAAAAACAAAGCCACGTACATCTTCACATTGTGCGTGTGAGTGTTTGTGCACGCGTGTGCGTATGTCTATCTGTGCATGTAATCCTTAGTGCTGTGGCCCTACTCTGTCCTCTGACTCTTCTCTAGGACACTTAGATTCCGTTTAAGGAACTCTCAAAGGCTACAACTTTAAGGCTTCTGTTACTCTCCATTTTGTATATTTTAAAAAATATCATTTCTATTAGAAATATTAAAGAGTTTATGACATAATGATGATTCGATGTGTAAATTACATCTCCCATTAATTTCCAAAATGAGTTTTTCAAAGTCTGAGCTAACCGAAATTAAGATTAAATTACATATATTTTAATCACTGTGTTGGCGAGGGGATGGTTCTCTGAATGCTCCTTAACCTGTCTATGCTGTTGTCTTTCATTCAGTTTCTCAAAATATATCAATGGGAAACAAACTTGTTTATTTCTGTAAATCTGGAAAGAATTTGAGTTTGGGGGCAATCATAAAACTTAAGAATTTACACATAATGTAATAGAAAAGTTTATCTTTAAAAAAACCACCATCATATTAAATAAATTGTATATTATACATTAAATAAATTATATACTAATATAATTGCTTGATGAAGCAAAAGGGAGACTTCCATTTATTAAGCAAAAACATTTAAATTTATAGCAACTAATAACAAAAAGCATACAGCAATGTAAATATCTACTTTTCCTTTACTACAAATCTCATTCTATTTCAATCAAAACATAAATGTAATTTTTGAGATATCTACCATAATAGAACAATTTTGGAGTGCTTCAGAGAAAGGAAACATGTCTGGTATTGTACAGAAAACTTTTCATTTATAGGTACTTTATATTTCAAATGATATTGCTATGAAGGCATGATTGTTGGTCACCATTTAATGACACAAAGCATCAATTTGTAGCTTTAAAATTTTGTTTTAGAAAATTCTATTTTGACAAATGTCGTTTATCAAAAACATTGCAAATACACTTAAGAAAATGCATTCTTTTACATTCATTGCTATTTGCCATAATGAATTATATGGACAGTAGCACTTTAGCCATAGTGACCACAACTAAATAAATGTCCACGAGAAGCATCCATTTTTACTTATGTAAACCTAATATATAAATAAGAAAATTCACCTATACAATCAAATTTTCTAGCTTCAAATCAGACACATAAGAGTGATTATAAAATGTGCTTCAAAATATTGTTTTATTTCATGTTTCAGAACAAAGAATGAGCTCAGGGATTTGCTCCTGTGACCTTATTTAATCCTCCAAGCAGCCACGAGGTGGCAACTATTTTTATCCTCTTTTTATAAATGATGAAAGTGAGGTATAGTGATCTACACCATACTGCAACTCCAATGACTCAGGGAGAACTTGAATTGAGTCACTTTATTGTCAATGCTAGTGCCTAACCACTACCTAATAGTGTCTCTGTAAAATCGCAGATCTAGTTTTAGAAGCGTGATCTCTTAAGTTCTGATTCCTATGCATTCACAGTTGACTGTAGGAACTTTCAAATTGAGACTTCAGATTCTCAATTTATTATTTTTGTAGTGCATTTATATTGAGTAATGCCTTGCTGTATTACTTTCTCTGTTTTGACAGAAATTTCTAGATTTTGCACATCTGTACATTGCATTTCTTCATTCTTAGCTCATATCTCACTTGTTTCCTTTCAAGGCTATGGGTATATACTATAGTTTGGTCATTTATAATCCAAAAATAGGACTCAGACATTTTTTTCTACAGAGTACCCTACCCTTGACCTTTGAAAGTCAATGTGGTCTTTTGTGGCACCTTATGGGTTGTAACCACATTTTCCTTACTATGAAAGTAGCCAGATTTTCATGCTGTGATCAGATTAAACCAAAGTATGAACTTCAAAATTGCAATTATATCTTAAACTATAGGTGTTTCCTATAAGCCTTCTGAATGCATTTCAATTCCAGTTTCTCACTGGAATCGATTATGGCATTTCTGTAATAATCCTTATTGGTCGCAATTTGCTAATACCTGGAAGCATAGTTTATCATTTCTTTATGGCTTAGTGACTGGCATGACGTGAATGTGGAGAAATTTTACAGGGCAAGCACTATTAGGAAGATCTTTTTTTTTAATGTAGAAAAAAATCTTTCTTTTTATTTATCCATGTTACAGCTTTCCTTTTTTTCTATTTCTATCTCGAATGGTAAAGAAACAAATAAGTATTCCATCTCCGGAGCAGAACTCAAGGATAACTTGAAATTAGTTTAGATTTATTTAAATATTCTATTCAATGACTGGTTTTTATGTGCCAGTTTTTGACTATTTCAGCATTGTTTCTTTTATTTCCAAATTATCTATTGTTTCCAAAATTGTTTCAGCCATTAGGTTGGTGGTTATACCTTTTTGATCTCTCCTAACCTAGAACATTCCATTTACCTTTCTTTGTTATTTACAATATTGAATATGTCGAAAGATTTCTGGTTCATAGTCCCAGAGTATGCCCTGCCTTCTACTTGGTTTCTGACTGTTTCCTCATCATTAGCTTGATGTCAAACTATTCTGGCTCACAACACATAGATATGGTGCTGAAACACCACATCAGGAGACACATACTGTCATGCCACAGAGCTGTTGGCAATGCCAGGCTTAGACATTTATGTAAGTTGGCGACTTCTAGATCTCTCCTTGTAAGGTGAATATATATATATATATATATATATATATTTGTAATTTATAATAAACAAGCTAAAAGATTATAATTTATTGTTTCACTCACTTGTTCAACTCACAGTTTTAGCCTGATTTCAGGATCCTTAATCAGCAATTAAATAAGGGTAATAAGACGGCTATTTTCTAATTCTACAATTACTTTGACATATATAGGCTGGCACAGCTGGCATTTTTTTTTCTATAAGAAGTTTTCATCCTCGGCATTTATCCCTTCTTTTTTTAAACTATCACTAAAGATTTATGGACTTTATTTGTTGATTTAAAATCCATTATCCTCATTATCTCATTGTTATTTGCGGTACTCAAATTTTTCTGGTTTTTGACTCTAGGAGCCCATTTATTCCAGTTAATTTATATTTTTGACAATATTACATTTCTCTTTAATGAAGTCCTTTGTATGAACAGTCACAAAAAAAGCAAGATTAAAATACTAACAAAGGATGAGAGAAAAAAAAAATCAATGTTTCTAAAATTCTGTTCTGTCCAAGTTTCCAAAAGAGCCTCATGTCCTTGACTAGAGAGTGACACAAGACAGAGCTGGCGACATAGGGTGCTGACAGTGCAGAGTCTTGTAAATCAGCATAAGGTATTTGAATGTTTTTCCTAGTTCATGTGGTGGATGTTAGGAGAGAAAGTCGTGGTAGCACTTGTAGTTTTGAACATCATTCTTCTTTACAGGTGGAGGTAGAACTGTTTAGAGGTGTCAACAGCAGTGGAGATGGAGAGAAAGAGATAGATTTGAGATCTATTATGAGGTAGAGCAGAAGGTACTAGCTGATGGATTAGATATAGAGGAAGAAGGAGAAGAAGAGATCAGAAATGATTTTTTTTTTTTTTTACATGAGCAATGAAATTTGCTGACATCGAAGAGGCTAAGAGAAAAAGATTGTGGGGCAGTGGGAAGGAAGACATTAAGATTCTAATGTACACACATTTTAAATTACGATATGCCTGTACATATCCAAAGCAGAGCTGTAAAATCTGAACATTTCTACTGTACAGATGTAAATTTAAGATTTATAAGAATAGGTGTAACATTTAAAGGCATGAGATTAAATGAGATGCTGTAGAGAGAGGCAGACGTTGGGAGAAGTGCCTCCGGACATTCTGTCATTTAGAAGTAGTAGAAAAGGACAAGTCAGGAAAGAGGTTGAAGAAGGAGCACCTGGGAAAATGAGAATGAACCAACAATTTCATGTTCATTAAAGTAATTTTCTAAATAATTTTTTAAAACTGCAAAATTGTATGCTCATTGAAACATTGAATGTAGTATTTGAAGGTTAAATTAAATTTCCCACTTAAAATATTTCATCTTCATATTTTAAATGTCTAAAATTCTCAAAGCTATTTGTTCCATATTAAAATGCAAATAGTTCTTATCAAAATTTTTGTGTTTGACAGTTTAAAATTGTATGTAATTTTGAGGTGCAAAACTGTATTACAGCCATCATTACAATTGTTAAAAACTTCCTACTCTCTTTAGCTATTATGAGCTAATTGATTTTATGGAGAGAAAAAACCTGCAAAGAGCAATTTTGAAGGGGATAGGAATCATCGGAGAACAGTCAGTCAGCTTTTGTTTTAAGTTTTAACCACACCATCGCAAATATCCTAAGAGATGGTTTTAAAGCTTAAAATGAAAATTGCTCTTGGGCTGAAAGCTTATATGCCAAGTGAAATTTCACTAAAGTAGGAGTTCATAACTGCTGACAAGTCCTTAACTATAGTGAGGCTAAAAACATTACTATTATAAGAACACTACAGAAGCTATTAGAGCTCTCAAATCTCTCCTTCAGTGTTCACTTACTAAAGGAAAAGCACACAAATGCAACAAGAGAGTGGAAGAGGTGCTTTTTTTTTTTTTTAGAGGAAAAGACTCCTGAAAATTTTAAAGTCACTTTGAGATATTACAGGAATTCATCATACAACGGAAGAGTTTTCTCTGTACCCACGGGGAGCAGGGGCAAAACAGAAAGACTCCGATGACACAGAGCTTTCTAGGACTCTGTTGGACTTCATAAACATTTTATTGTTGTATTAAAAGTGAACAGCTGGTAACTTAATATCCCTTCATCCTGGGATGTGGTATGAACTTAAGGGCTCTTCTGATTTCCTGTTATGAAGCTAATTTAGTAATTGCAAGCACAAGCATATATAGGAAATGCTAAAAAAAAAAAAAAAAAAAATTGGGTCATGACTGGCCCATTATTTTTTGTGATCCAGTCATATTTTCATCTCAAAAGAGTAGTCTTAGCTCTTTTATTAGGAAGGAAAGTCTAATAACAGGTCTGCCATCCTCAAGTTTTAAAGATTTCCCCTTATTGCCATTTTTTTAGGAATTCCAAGTAGAACTTTCTTCTTTATGAGCAAGGTTGAACTGAGTGTCTCTCTCTGAAATCAGTAGGTACCTATTCTAGCTTATCTCAGTTTTGTAGATCAGGGAAATATTTGCTTTTGGCTTGTTATGTGTCTTTGCCTCATTGTGCCTGCATTTTCACCAGTAACCTCATGCGCCTCGTGGTAATATTCCAATGTCCACTTTGTTTCCTCTTAAATAAATCAAACAAAAGAAACAAACGGCAAACAAAATCATTTTTTACCTTGCTGTGTTTAGGGCCTTATTCCCTTTGAATTATAGTTAGATAACATTCCAAATGCTTGAATCTTTTGCATGAAGACTTCCCCAGGTAACACAAGAAATACAGGTTTATTTTAGTACCACGGTGAAAGAAACAATTTCTTGTCATAAAATCCCCAACTTTAGTGAGAATTTCAGACAAAATAACATGCCAATAGCAGGTAGATATTTGAGGCAGGGAAAGAATTTTGCTGCTTTTCAAATTACCATAGAAGAAGCCCTACATATTTTAGCATGTCCTTTTCCATGAGCTCTTTCATTTCAGAATATAAAGATATCCATTCCCTCAGCCTCTCTCATGTTAACAAATAAACAAACAAAAAATATTTCCACACATTTCCCTTGAAATCTCTTACTCTGAACCTCTCTTCTAGTCTTGTTTTCAAGTTTCTGGTCATCCTTAATATTTTTATTTCTGAATTAACAAGTTCAACAAGTCAGTGATGCTTATGGATCCTATTTATTACTTCATTTATTCTTCTGTCTTCCTTGGATTCACAGTTTTATCATTCTATCTAGATTGTAACCTGTGGGCTCAGTCCTAGTATTCTTTCACTGACAGACTCCAGTGCCTAAAACATTGTCTGGGTCATAGATGACAATAAATATGGGTTAAATTAATAAAGTTACATATTTAAGTTTATGTTTTATGGTTATGTAAACTTGATCAATGATATTTTAGAAAAGTTTTGTGCATTCTATCTTTAAAACTGCTCTCAGAGGTGTTCTACTACCTATTAATTTTGGAAAACTTCTAGAGATCTAAGCAATTTAGCCAAGGATATAATAAATAAGTAGAATCTAGATTTGAATTTAGCTTATTATGACTCTAATTCTTATGTTTTCTTTTATTTACCATGCTGATAAAAAAAAAAAAAGAATATAGCAAAGAAAAAAAATCAATGCTCTGGTTTTCAAGAATCTTAGTCACTGATCTCAATTGTTTCCTATATATCTCTCACGCCTATTTAATGTTGCTGAATCTTTGGACTTGAATGGTTTCTCTCTGATTCCTTAGTCCTAAGGTAAATTAGCTATTCTTAGAGTTGTTGCATATGCCTTGAAGACTAGCAGTTATAAGATTTGAATTCTTAATTAACTAACTGGACGCTAAGTCATAGTCACTTTCATTCCCCTCCATGCTCTGAGAAATGAATTTTCTTCATTCAAGGATTTAATTTGTAAACAGGGTTTGTTTTGGTTAACATGACACTGCTACACCTTAAATTATTGGTTGGGCATTTTAGTATTGCCGAAAGGCATGATATTATACATAAAAGCTGTCACCATGCAGATAGATGTCTGTCTCTTTTTTTATAACATTATGCTTGAGGCAAACAGATCAGGTTCTGAGAGAGAAGGAGAGAATATGATAAAATTCTAATATAATCATGTAGAATAAACATTTTAAATTAATATGGAGATGGAGTTTTGTTTTGTCTAGACAATGGATATACTATAATGACCAAAGAGAAGTCAATGTGGTTCCAGCAGAGAAAGAGATTACTTTGTATTTTTAAGTAACATCTGGTTTATTCTCTATCAGTTATAATGGAAAATCATTTAAACAGAGTGTCTTATTTTTATAACAATCATTAGAGCCTGTGAGTAAAGATTTTATGTTTACATTTTTACACCTTGAATATTTTAGAAGAGACATAAGCCCAGCAAATGTTTTTGAGAACTGACACTTTTTGCAAAGGAAGTGCTTAGTAAGGGACCTTTCGCTACGCAGATGAAGTTGCAGAGGATGATACTATTCCAGTCAGAAAGGACTGCATGCGCTAAGACACATCATATTATAAATAGCACCTACTGATGCCTGAGGGCTTTATAGTGTCCCTGTTGGACAGGGTCAGAGGAGACTGGTGAGAAGAAGAGTGACCTGAAGAGAAAGGGATTCTGTAGGTAAAGTAGAAAAATCAAAAGAGGTCAGAGAATGAAGGGATTTACAGAAGAGATGTATTTTATAATGCAAACCATGGGCTCACAAGCCCAGTGCTTATAGGGAGCAGGGAGAGAGCATAAATAGAAGAATCCAGAGTATAAGAGAAAGAGGAATGGCCCCTGACACACTGCATCAGCCAAAGGCCATTTAAATTCTAGTTAAAACAACAACGAAAATGTTCCTGACAAGCAAACAAACTTTTTGACACTATTTTTGGCTTCTCGGAGGTCAGTTAACTAATGTAGAGCACATAAGGGAGAGATATTTAAATATTTGAAATAGTTTAGTCATAAAGTAAGTATTATAGGACCTTTAGAAAGTTAACAGAGGCAGGAATATGGAGGCTGCGGCAATAGGATTGCAATGCAAGAGATCATGAGACAGTGAGCCTACAGTTTTTGTCATCAGAGATGATTAAGTCTTGGCCCGGGGTAATGGCAGGAAGGGTGTAGTAGACAGGGTATCCTGGAGGAGAAATGAAGCAGTGAGAATAAAAAGAAAATATTATCCATGAAATGAAGTGTGTGGGTAGGGCGGATTGAGAGATCTAGATTTTAACATGGGCATTTGTATGAATAATGTTAAGTAGGGGTGAGACATAGAGTTTAGTTTGAAAATGTTGTTTTAAGTCTTACAGGACAAATCGGTGAGATAGATATCCAGGAGACAATTCTTAACAAGAGTATGGAGATCATATGAGGTTTGTTTTTGTTTTTTTTGTTTGTTTGTTTTTGTTTTTTTGGTTAGTGTATAAATTTGAAAATCATCTGATTATAAGTGATAATTAAAGCAAAACCTATAAAATAAATTGTAAGCAGAGACTGAGAAAACAGAAAACTATAGAGCCCCTCTATACAGATCTAGTAACAGATGTGGTTCCCATTATTGCTTTATATTTGAAACTGAAATTCTAGATTTTGGCAATTTGATTTTTTTTTTTAAGTGAGGAAAATGGATGCATTTTTAAAGATTTATTTTATTTTATTTTGGATTCATTTAAAATTTTTAGTATCAAACAAACTTTGTGTAATACTGATGCATTCCATGTTCCTTAGGAGATGTGACTGTGCCGTTATGTTTGACAAGGTATTTTTTATTAGTGTATAGTGTTTGGTATGTATCCAAAGGAACCACGTTTTGAAACTCCTATTTAGGTTTTCTTAGTTCTTACTTTTTTCCACTAGTTCTTTGTCGATGAGTGTCCTTTATTTCTTTTATCTTTCATCTCTTGCATCTTCTACCTGTGTTGTTTTGTATAGAGGTATTGGTAGTGTTATATCTTCATTGTGGCATGAGGCTTTTATGAGTTGATATTAAAATCATTTCTTTTAATTGTTCAGCTAAGCTTATTGGTATAGTTATTTATTGTATTGATTATCATGCTTGATCTCAATTCTGTCATAGCTTATATTTTAATTACTGTATTTAATGTTATATTTATTGTATATTTATTTATATTTTTTCTCTATTCATGTTTCCTAGTTTATCTCTACATTTAAAAAAACTCTGGGTATTAAAGAAAATTTTCATTTTATTCAAGTGGTTAATATTTTATAAACATTTTTATAGTTTACTTTTTTATTACTTAACCTTATACTTTCTGTCAGTTCTAAATTGTATATGTTTTTTTTCCCACATTACTTATACAACTGTCAATAATCTTATTCTAATTTTCCTTTCCCCACTTTTAGTAGATTTTTTCTATCTTTTAGAACATAAAAAGGTTACATATTATTTTTCAACTCATGACCCCAGGACCCACTCTCATTTTAATATTAGCTCTAAAATTGAATATTTGAAATGCTTGCAATGAGTTTTTTTGCACATTTTACCAGGCATCACATGACTGGATGAAGCTGATCCACTTGTGAAGAGCAGTCAAATACAGCTTTTCATAGAGCTGGAAATGTTCTGTATCTACACTGTCCCAAAGGGTAGACACTAGTCACATTTGAGCATTGAACATAACATGTACCTAGGACTGAGGAACTAAATTTTAGTTAGTCAAATTATAATTAATTTTAATTTAAATGTCCACATGTGATTAGTGGCAACACTATTGGACTGTGCAACTCTTAATAGATTCTTCAGGGGTGGCACATGATTATAGTATTTGCTAATTTCTAGCTTATTCAAAATTCTTTTTCTGTGGTCCTAAAACTTGAAGAACATCTAATCTTTTTGGTCCATTCTTTTTTTTTCCTTAAATGTTTTTGAAAATATTGATACACTTTTGCCTAGTTTCTATGTTTTTTTCACAAGCATGACATCAGTATAATGACATTACCTATGTAAATCATAATAGTTACCAAGTTGAAATGAACAATTTGATCATTTTTTAGAAAATTACCAAGTTGTGCACAAATTACAACAATCTAGTTTTAAAACATGTGTAGCCTGATAGGATTTTTGTTGGCATTGCATTAAATCTATAAATATACTCGGAGAGGATAGACATCTTAACAAAATTGAATCTCCATTCAGTGAGATGGTATATATCTTTACTTATTTAGATCTTCTTTGAGTTCAATTAGTAGACTTTTTAAAAAATATTCTATGAATAGGTCTTAGACAAGTATTGGAAATGTATCCCTTTGTATTTCAAAAAATAAGATTGCTGCTTGTAATTTAAATTTTCTACAGTTCTTTAGTAGTATATAGAAATATAATTGAATTTTTATTTTGCCTTTGTATCCTTTGACTTTGTTTTCTGCAAATATAATTTTACGTTTTCCTTTCCCTATATGCCTTTTATTATTTTTATTGCAGTAATTTTATTAGAAACTAAAATTAAGCATTTATAAAAATTAATCACAACCTACTTTTGCTCAGAGATGCTTGCTCGTGACAATTTTTTTAGTAAACTATTTAGTGTTTTTTAAACAATCAGTTAATCACAAATTGCAATTTTTTAAGAAAACGTTTTTATTTTTCAAATAAGAAAGCTTGAGAAGAAAAGTTAGAACACTTCCATCTACACTATTCTTCCAAATTACCCCGGCTATCTGATTAATTCATGGTCCACCCTCAAATTTCGATAAACCAATTTGTTTAATTTTACAATTATTTTATTTATAATTATTTGGTATATTTTTAAATTAGCTTTTTTTCATTCTTAACTGAACATCTGATTTACATTTTATGATGCGCCTTTCCTTATTTCATTTCTTCAATAAAATAATTAGGTAAAGGGACAGTATTTCCATGTTTGCAGAATGAGAAAACATTTACTGGTATTATTTGAATAAAAGTTTGAGAAGAGACTTTATCCCTAATATATTCCATACTCAGTATTTTAAGAACATTTTCCACATTGTGTTCTGTGAAACATAAGATTCTTAAAACATATCAAGAGGTATTCAGCGATAAAACAGTTTATTACACAGTTATCTGATCTTCATAAAGGATTCCTAAAATACGTTGTGTAAAAGATACGAAACCACAAATCTGTAGCACAGTTATGCAAATTTAATTTAGTATCGATCAGTTCACATCTCGCTCTCCCCTGCCAGGTACATAGAGCGGTAGAAATGGGGTGCCTCGTTACTGACAAAGCATTCACATGGAGAAAACAAAAATTCATTTTGTTATTTGTATTCGTAAGCTGTTCGTAGATTTTTTTTTTGATGATATTAAGAATGACAATTTTTTTTTTTAATTTTATTATTAGTTTAAAGTATACATTTCATTGGTTCGACATTTATATGGTTTATAAAATGATCCCCCCGATTGCTCTTTCTCTCCTCTGGCTCTCCACCTAGCCTTTACATTGATGTTAACTACATTCCCTATGTTGTGCTCCCCATCCCCGTGACCATCTATCGACTACTTATTTGTATTTCTACAGACTTTTATTTCATCTCAATTTTAAGGGATCTGCAGATTGGTAATCTTTCAGTTTTCTCACTCCCTCCAGGCTCACCATAGACAGCATTAGAATTGGGTTTGGGAGCTTAACTAGTCCTAGTGAATGAAAAATTAATGGAAACAAAATGTACGTGTTTGTGGCCAATTATTTAATTGCTTATGCAAGATGTTAACAGAATTTTCTTCCTGCCACAGTGACTGTGGAAGCACATTTCAAAATGGATCCCATTTTAGTGTGGGACTCTGAGGAACAATGACGAGCAGAACCCCGTGCCAACCTGCACTGGGCAAGTAGTGGCTATGCTGAGCCAGCTGTGGAGACCTGTGGTCCACCTCGTGGATTTATTTAGTCCATGTCTAGCATGTCTCGAGGAAAGGGAATGGTTTTGGTGCTTTTACATGCAGAATTCTCTGATATCTTGGAACCTGGAGAGCTGCTTTCAGAGCCATTTACATGGGCCAATTAGTCAAACATTGCTCCTCTGCAACTTCCTTGCCAACCGTGACATGGGAATGCGTTCTGAGTAGCAAGGCCTTGGCACTTCTAGAGCTTTCAAGTTATTCCAGAATTTACCCAAGTGTTTTCATCATACCTCCACACAGAGAATATAGATATATTGGAGAGTGAGGCACCTTTTTTCAGAGACACATATTATATTTAATTTTATATATCTCTTGTCACAACACTTTCTTGTTAATTAATAAGATTGATTTAACTTCTGTGTCAATTTTATAATCTGTGATTGAGAAATATATCGCCTCTTGGATCATGGGTCAGCAAACATGGCTCACAGGCCAAATTAGTCTGCCACCATTTTTTATTCCTTTGTTTTCTAACTTGTTATTTTGAAATAATTATGGACTCACTGGAAGCTATAAAAATAGTACAGAGACAGGTGTGTACCCATCACATATATTACTCCAATGATAACACTGTACATAACTCCAATAAAATATCATAACGAAGACATTGATTTGGTAAAATATTAACAATTCTGTAGACTTTATTCAGAATTCTCTCATTTTTGCATGTACTCATTTGTGTGTATGTGTGTATGTATGTATGTTATTCTGTGAAATTTTATCTCATGTGTAGATTTTCACCACTGCAAATATTCAAGACACAGAATGGCCCATCACCAAAAAACATCTTCCTCATTCTGTTAATAATACTAAATGTTTTTTTCCCCAACTAAACTACTAGAAACCACTAATCTGCTTTCTATCTCTCTAATTTTGTCAACTTAAAAATATTATATAAATATGGCCATACTTAAGAAACCTTTTACAATTGGCTTTTTTTCATTCAACCTAGTGTTCTTGAAATCTGTGTGTATCAATTAATATTTTGCTTCTTTTTATTGATAAGTAGTTTTCAATGGCCCCATTATAATACATTTATTTAATCATTCAATGTCAAGGGATAACTTTTTCTTTCCATTTTTGTTAGTACAAATAAAACTACTATGCACATTTGTGAGAACATAGTTTTAATATCACTGGGTCATAAGATAGGTATGTGTTTAATTTTATTTGAAAATGTCGAATGAGTTTTTAGACAGGCTGACCATTTTACATGTCCACCAGCAATGTATGAGATACCCAGTTTATTCGTATCTTCTCCTTCATCATGAATTATTGTCGATATAGACATATATGTTATTTTAGTCATTCTGATGTTTGTGTAGTTTCTCTCAACAGTTTTATTCACTAGCTGGTCAATTCCTAGGGGGAAATTGGCACTTATACAGTCACACATATTTCCCAACTCCATTTTATATTCTATAAACTTAATCTACTGAGATCTTCTGCTCTCTGATTCACAGTGTTCTAAGTTGCATTTTTTTTCTTTTGCTCAAGAAAAAGAAAAAAGGTTTCTACAAATTAAAAGAACTTAGTTTCCTAAGTTATTTAATTGTAAAAACTAAACTAGTTGCTTTCACCTCTTTGGATTCCTTTGGTAACCATCCCCATTTCCCTAATAAGGGAAGACAAATGCTTTCTGTAGCAACAGTGTTTTTAACTCAAAGGCTGTAGGATCTGGGATATAAGAAAAGTGCAGAGATGGGAAATATTTTAATTATTATGCATAATTTTATATCCACATTATTGCTAATATATATCATAAATGTCCAAGGAGGGGATATATTAAGTAAAATTGTTTACACTCTTTTGATCACAGAATGCTATAGTACAGAACAGCTAATTAAGCAGTTCACGGAAGTATCTTGGGAACTATTTCTGTAGCGATACTGATATTAGATATATCAGTAATATTTGTAGTAGGTCAGCATGACATAAAACAATTGTTCTCAAATACATGTATATTAGAATTGTCTGGGACACAATAAAAAATATAAATTCTTAGATTCTCAACTCTAGAAATTTTAAGTCAGTGACTTAAGTATACATTTATATATATACATATGTACTTGCATATACAGACACATATGTATGATTAATCTCATATATACAAAAATATATAGATGTACATGTATAGTACACATATGTGTAGATATTTGTGTAGATATGTATGGACACACCCATATATGTCTCCTCTGTGTGTCTGTGTGTGTATGTAAACATATACATATAACACTTCATTTACTCATATGTTTTTACAAATGCTGAGAAATTTTTAAATACTTAATTTTCACAGGGCTATGGTAATAAAGTATCACTATATAAAAAAGACATTTATTGTCTCAGTTCTAGAGGCTAGAATCTGATATTAAGGTGTGAGCAGGACCATGATCCTTCTGAGACTGGAGTAGAAAGCATCCTTCTTTGCCTCTTCTTAGTTTCGGGCGGCGGCTGCAAATCCCTGGCATGCCTCGGTTTGTAGCTGTGTAACTCCAATCCCTGCCTCCATCTTCACATAGAATTCTTCCAGGTATCTTCACAAAGTCTTCTAACAAGGAGAGCAGTCATGTTGGATTAAGGGTCTGTCCCGATTCAAATGATGCATCTTAACCAATTATATCTGCAGCAATTCTATTTCCAAATAAGTTCACATTTTGAGGTACTGTTAAGAGTTCAACATATCTTTTTGGGAGACACATTTCAACCCATAATACATATTTTTTTTTTCTGCAAAGGAGCTTATGTTAGAAAAAAGATAGTAATTTTTAAAAAAAATACATTACCATGGATCGACGTCTTAAGTCCATGATATTTTTAAAAAACACACTGTGTCGTGATATGTTTTTTTCTTGAGAATATCTCAACTTTTCTCCTAAAATGTTTTCTGCCCTAGATTCTTTTTCATGAAATGACTGCTGCACTAAATGCGTATATATAAAATAAATATGCTTACTAATCTAGGTCCAGATATTTATTTTAATGTGTTAAAAGAACATAAACGACAGTAAAGGGCTATCTATATTAATGGTCCTATAAAAAAGTCAAAAGGCCAGACAAAAACCTAACAATTCTCAAAGGAGTATTTTCACCTTTAAAGTTATTTCATTAGCTATATGGTTTGATATAATTTCCTAAATGTGGCTTTTATTTCATTTAAAATACATTATATATGTTAAAACGCTTCTCTGCTGTGCAAACCAGTACATAATGCTAAGTTATATAGCTCAAAATCTTTATACTAGCTGGATGATTTATTAGCATCTCTTCTTGATGAGGAACTAACGTGAAGATATAACTCAAAATATATCATCTTTATATTCTCAATTTTGGAAACATAATCAACTTTATGAATGAATTTCTTTTAACATATTCAGCCTATCTGTTAATTACTGTAAATTATAGTGGAAATGTGGAATTATTACTGACATGCAATATAAATTATCATCAAATCATTATGACACTTTATATAAATAAAACCTCTATGAACAATGTATTTTAAAAAAATAAACAGGTTTTTTTCTTTTTTAATCTATCTCTTGGTACTACTACACAAAATTCAAGAAGAAGGCAATTATGAGATTTTAAATGACAATGGGAATTTTTGCTAATGTTGCACAAAAATAAAATTTTTCAACCTTTCAAGTCAGAGGGCTTACAAAAGCTTAGTAAACAAACAACAAAATATTCTAGATGATCTATAATCCGGATAAGGCCCTGCATTATTTATTTTTTAAATGATAGACAGTGATATAGATTACAGATTTTCCAAGTATCTTATCTACCCATATATAAATTAAGTGAGAATATATATATGATATTACAAGCCTAAAGTTTTCTGTTCCCTGTGTTAAAGCTTGTTTAAAACTGTACCAGAGTAGTACCAGAGCGCTTCTCATCTCTGCTTCGGCAGTGTCTCCTGTGAACTATCAAATGATAAAACAGTGTGAACAATCCCACATATCCCCCTCTTCCCCAAGAATTTTCCTATCAGTCAAGGAATTATTTCCCCATTGCATCAGATCAAAAAGAGCAAAATGGGCTTATCACATATAAAACTCCAAAGAATAGACTGTTGAATTTGTAAAATAGAAGAACAAGACTTAATAATATAGATATTCCTTTGCTGATGAGTAGTCAGTAAATTGCAGCATATATTCAGGAGAAAATGATATTTCCTTAGTAATTAGGTTTTCAAGGACTCTGAACTTAAAGGGACTCTCCAAGATATGCAAATAAGATTTTACTTCTGTGTACTAATTATACCAAGAAAATGGATAAAAGAACATGTCTCAGTTCAAAGGGCAATGGGAGAATGTAAAAGTGGCCATGTAAGGAAATAAATCTGAAATACAATAGAATCTCATTTCAGTCTCACTTGTGATAAAATATAAAAGAATTAAGAAAGTTTGCATATTCTATCAGAAGTCCATGCATTAATTTGCTTACTCATAATACCTTTTGCATAAAATTATTAAAATTATGACATCAAAAGATGTAGATTTAACGTTTCTTAACTTTTTTGTCATAATATGATCATAATTTAAATAACCATATAGTATCTGTTGGGTCCCACTCACTCCTAAGTGGCAGGAGTTAAAAATAAGCTAGTATGCATCATCCCATGATAATACTGCTTTAAAGATATGCAAATAAGAGATATATTTATGACTTTTTCAAACACTGTGGTGGGACTGGTGTGATACAGTTGAATCAGAAGAAATTTGACTCACAACCATTAAAAAAGTTTATTAAAGGAGATGTGGACATTTACATACATTACTAAAGTGTATAGTTAGATAAGGACATATATAGAAATGGAAAAGAGTTCCCAGGAGGAAAATAAGTAGGTGGTTGGTGACTAAGAGAGTTTTCACCAAAAAAAAGGGCATGAAAATTGGAGTTTTAAAAGAATGCAAATTTATAGGCCCAAATCAAGGATAAAACAATAGAAAGAAATAAAGTACTGAGATAAAGAAAGCTTTTCCGATTATGTTTTTCATATACAGTGAACTTTTATTAAATTATACCTCATTAGATAGAAAGGAACAGGACTTGCTTTTGTTATTTCTCTATCATTCATTTTGGGGACTTTATATTTCTGTCTACAAATTCACTAATTCTCTCTTCTACAATATCTAAAGTACTGTCAATCCCATTTATCTTCACCTCATTGTATTTACCATTATGTATTTGAATCAGGGCTTTTAAAAATAGTTTTCATTTCTCTACTTAATATGTTCAGTTTTTTATCTAACTTCTGAATATATATAATGCAGTTTAAATAACTCTTTTAAATGAAAGAGTTATTTTGGAACATGCTTAGATCTGTATAGAAGTTATAAAGATAGTGCAGAGGTTTGCTTATACCCATGGTCGCGTCTAATTTTTTCTATTATCAACACCTGCATCATATGGCACACTTGTTAAAATAATCAATACATTATTATTAACTAAATTCCATAGTTTGTTTATATTTCCTTAATTTTTACCAAAGGCCTCTTTTATCATTGAGAATTGAATACAGGATACACACTACACTTAATACTGTCTCCTTAGGCTCCTGTGAGCAGTGACAGCTTTCCAGATATTCCTTGCCAGTTTCAGGCGCACTGTTCAGGTATTTTGTAAAATTCCTTCAATTAGGCTTTGTCTATTTTTTTTTTCTTCTGATTACATTGGGGTTATCTGTTTCTAGAAGAAGACCACAGAGGTTTAAATGTTATTTTTATTATGTTGGGAGTGCAAACTATCAAAATGACTTATTACTATTGATGTGGACCTCGATAAAGAGATTTTGTCAGATTTCTCAACTCTATGGCTATTGTTTTGATTTCTCTTTCTATACTGTACTTTTTTGGTAAAGAGCCACTATGTGCAGCCTAATGATGAGTTATTTGGAATTATATTGGATAAGAGATTCATCCCTTCTTCCCCATGTGTTTAACATTTATATCATTATAAACTTTGGCTATTTATTTAAACTCATGCACAAATGTAGTCTACTGCAGATACCATCAAAAGCTTCAGTTTCATTTTAGTAGTTTTTCATTCTAACATTTCCTTTTGATTCTCAGAGTTTTCATCTCTGCTTAAATTACTCATCTGTTTCTTACATGTTGTCTACTTTTTCATTAGATCCCTTAATGTATTAATTATTGTTATTTTAGATTGTGAATTTTAAATTCCCTGTCTTCCAACATTCTTGTCAAAAGTGAATCTGCTTCTCATGCATGCTTTGTTGTTTCAGATATAATGTATTTACTTGTTTTGCCTTTTAACGTGCCTCGCAATTATATATGGAATGCCCATCAGGATGTACTGGGTGATAAAAACTAAAGTCATCTTTTAGTGGTAAGTTTTATGTTAATCCGACTAGGAGTTTTATTGTGTTTAATGTTTAGTAGATCTGTAGGTGCCAAAGGCTTCACATTTCTTTAGTGCCCTAGTTTTCGTATCTCCTGTTGATCCGGGCCCTCCCTAAGTATTCCCCTGAGAGTTGTGGCTTTTTCACCTGAAATCTATCATTATCGCAGTGGAGCTCTGTTTCTATACTAGTAAGGTGTGTGTAAAGGGAAAGTATTCTATATTTAGGATTAAATACCGGTCGTTTGTAGGCCTGTGTCCCTAGCATGTAACCATCACAAGTGCTTCTCAATATTTTTATTCTACTAGATGATACATAAAAGCTGCAGAGGGCAAAAAATGGAAACATGCCTTTCTTCCAAGTGGAATAAAACTCTGGCAGAGTCTTTTCCTTCTGCAGCGCAGGCCTTTGTGATAGAGAACAGTCAGTGTGTTTCATCATGACTAATCCTCCCTTTCCCCTGCTGGAACCAAGAACTTACCTTTCTCAGATCTTCACCACATGACCTTGCAGTGTTTCCAGTGGTAAAATCCAAGAAAGTGTGAGATTCTCACTTCCATGCTAATCCACACTCAGCTCCCAGCAATTCATCACTATTATCTTCTTTTTAAATTAATTTTTGATTATTTATTTACTTATTTATTTTGGTGACATTGTCAGGGGTACAATTTAACAGGAAGCATCAGGGATACAATTTAACAGGAAGGCATATATATATTGCATTGTGTATTCCCCTCCCACAGTTAGATTTCTTTCTGTCACCACATATTTGACCCCCTTTACCCTGTCTACCTTCTCCCCCCTCCCCTCTGGTAACCACTAGTCTCTGTTTGTCCTGTTCATTTGTTGCTTTTAGGTTTATGCTCCGTATATAAGTGATATCATGTGATTTTCATTATCTTTTAATTGTTCCTATCAGTTTCTCACTCCAACAGCTTCAGAGCTGTTTAGGCAGACCTTGGCTGTTTCTCTGGATTCTCTTGTCTCTGTGGATTTTGACATTATGTTTTACCCTGTGACCTTAGGTCCCTGCTGGGGCTCAGAAGAGGCATTGATTTTCTATTTGTTCAGCTTTTTTCTTGTAAGGATGGCTTTGATGACTTCCAGCCTTTTTACATGTCAAGAGATGAAGCTGGAAATCTAATAACACTCTTTAAAATCCTTTTCTACTAGTTCTGTAATCTCTGTCATTTCTAGTTCAATTTTAATTGGGCCCTATTTTCCTTCTTCTTTATAAGTCTGATAGGGTTTTTGACAACTCAAGGCTTGCTTTGTTATATAGATAAGGAATTTAGTTTAGTTTATGGCTAATTAGCTCCATTCCCAAGGAGTTTCTGATTATTCTGTATGATACCTTGTAAATTATCAGATATTCCACTCTGGAGAATTAGAACATGAGCAAATTCCAGTAATGTGTGAGGTCCAGAGATTTATATTTATGTTCCTTTTGAATTGTTCTTTACTGCTTGTGGGGTATTTTTCTCATATAATTGTGCTGATTAGTACTCAGATAAAGACTCAGGGGAGTCCTCTGCAGATTACTGGACTTCTATTCTCTCCCGAAACGTTCCAGTACTTCATCAGACTTGAATCTCCTGGAATCTTCCAGCTCTCTGGTGATAACTGGGGAGATTATCAAGTTCCACCTGGAGTATCTTTTTCTGAGCTGCAGTCTGGAATCTTCCCAGACAGTGAAGTGTGGCAATCTCAACGCTTGGGTTAGTTTCGTGGGGCTGCTGTAACAAATTGTCACAAATTTAGATGGTTTAAAACAACATAAATTTATTGCGTCACAGTTCTGGAGGCTGCAGGTCTGAAATCAAGAAGTAGGCAGGGTCATGCTCTCTGTAAGACTCTGGGGTGTGTTTTCTTGCTTCTTCCTAGATTCAGGTGATTGCCAGCAATTCTTGGCATTCCTTGGTTTGTAGCAGTATAACTCCAATCTCTGTATTTTTCTTCACATGGTGCTCTTTCAGTTTATCTCTGCTTCCAAATTTCCCTCTTTTTAAGGATGCCAGCCCTTGAATTAAGTCCACTGTAACCCAGTGTGTTCTCATCATTACTTGATTACATCTACAAAGACCTTATATCCAAATAAAATCATGTTTACAGATTCCAGGTGGATGTGGGTTCTGACAGAGCACTATTCAATCCAGTACAGGGTTCAATTTATTTGTTTCCTGTCTCTCAAAAATAATTATCTGCACACTGTTGTTTCATATATTTTTCCACCTTTTCAGTTGTTTCACACAGGGGAGTAATTCGGTTCCTTTATCTTAGCAAGAAGTAGAAATCTTCCACATAATTTCTGTTTACCTAGTATCTTTTCAGTATTTTACTGGGGTTCAGTGTACAATATTCTTTTAAGAAAATGGCTTAAAATCTGGCTTATGTATAAAAAAAGGCAAACTATATCACAAGAGTAGAAAAATTGTGGTGGACAAATGTTGAAACGCACTAATTGCATGTAAGTTGATTTTATAAACATTGAAATTTCAATGTTATCGAGTAGAATGAATCATTTGAATTGAGCTTGGAAAAGGCACATGTGGCACATGTAAAATGGGTGTAGTGGTGGAGAAATAGAAAGTAAGGATTTCGGGAAGGATTTTGCTATAGAAGTCTGAGTCTGAACCAATTTGGGACAGTTCGTTACAGAAAGATAAAGTCAAATTACGGCTAAGGTTGGATTATCATGCCAATGTATCAAAGAAAATTAAAACATGACAAGATTCTAACAACACAGGGTCACAGCTAAGTGCTCAATAAATACTGCTATAATAAATTCATGATTACAGTGTTCAGGGATATTTTCTGGAGATGTATTCATAAATTCTTATGAAATGGCAAAAGGAGGTAAACCATAGGCCATAATGAATTAGTGTCATAACTGTAACTAACATATACTCTTACCACTTATAATTCTATGATGTCTTTTACTAGACAACTGTCTTTTCTCCTTTTCTATTATGTCAGAATTTTATGACATAAAGATTCTTCGAATCATTCTGTGAATATCAGAGTGAAGACAAAATATTGTCAGTGAGTGGCACACTCCTTTAGATGTCCAATAAATTTTCAGATTTTAAAGTTTAGAACATGTTTTATGTATTTATTCAGACCTTTTCCTAAGCAATATGGAAAAGCTGACAGTGTATGAAATATATAAGTTGACATTTCATCACTGGAGAAACACCTCTTGTTTAAAAATGAATTCAGAAATTTGATTTATGTGACATTTCAAACAATGTTTTTTTGATATCAATGGGTAAAGCAACTAGAAAAATTATTATTATAATAAAAAGTAAATAAACCTTACCTAGATTTTGGAGTATTTTAAAAGGTAAATGTACCAATATCTGTTCATTAGAGAAATCTAAATAACCTTCCAACTAGATACATTTTCTAAACTTTCAACTCTAACAAGTTTGAACTTTTATTTAATAGTCAATCATAATTTATAATTAGCTATTCATTAGTATTTTACCAATACATTAAAATGAAAATACATTGTATGCCTGCTCCATCCAGAGAATGCACAAAATTTAAGATAATAATATACTGAATATTTTATTCCAAGTATAAATGAGGTATACTAACTAAAAGATAAACAATTATCTTTCCAATTCAGAATATGCCATTCAATGAGGAAACAGGGATTTTTAAGTGATTACTTTTATAAATGCAGTGTGATAAAGACGATATTACATGTTTGAGAATTACCGATTTCACAGACCATAAAGTGTTAATTTTGCCTAGTCCAGGAGGTATATTCCTTACGAACTTGAATTCGTGCCATTATTTGTGAATGTGTATTCACCTGGCAAAGATGTGGGAAATGTGCATCAAGGATGAGAGAAGCAAATGTATAAAAGCATGGACATATGAAGTAGCACATGTTCAGGGAATGGCACACAGAGACTATAAAGAGTACAGGGGAAGAGTGGCAGATTATAAGAAGAAAAACATGTTAGAGTTGCTCGAAGGACCTTGTACAGTACGTCAGAGTCTAAAGTTAATCCTATGTGAGGGTTATGCCAGAACATGGCAGTATTCTTTTCCTCTACTTAAGTTTTTTGTTTGTTTGTTTTATTTGTTTGTTTGTTTTTGCTCTTGTGGATGTAAGGAATCAGATGAATGAAATAGTCAAAGTTGTATCCAAGCTTTTCATCTAAGATGGCTAAAACATGATTATATTATCTTTTTAAAAGAGTGTTTATAAATAAATCTTTATTCTAATTTGTTTCCTATCCTCAAAATAAGCTGGAGTTTTACAAACAGACTTCTAAAAATTGAACTAAAAAAAAAGCCATATTAAAGACAGATATAAAGGTGGTAAGATTTCAATGATATTCAAATCTTTTTAAATGAATATTATTCAGAAAAATATATGAAACTGTAAATGTTCTTGTTAATTATATATTTAAGATAACTATTCAGAGTAATATAGAGAAAATTAAAAAACAATATTGGAAAGTCATGGTGTTATGATTTGTCAAATTTTCCCCTGTCTCCTATGTAACTGTTATTTACCTTTTTCTTTTCAGTGTAGATTTATTTATAACTTTAAGGATTGAATTTGGTATAATATTTAAGCTCACAGGCACTGGAGTCAAATTTACATGGGCAGACATTTCAGTTTCATTCATCTCTTGCTAAGTGATGTGGACAAAGTCCTCTGCATCTAGGTTTCACTTTTTTTTTTCCATCTCTAATACTACTTAAATAGTAGACCCCATATTATAATGTTAGAGGATATGTAAATGAAGTTATACAGGAAAGATATTTATTTCAGTGTTTGGCATATGATAACATGATAGCAGTTTAAGAAATCCTGGAACTTACTATTCCTTTCAGAAAGAGAAGCTTCTGCAAATGAGTTTTGGGTTAGATAAAAGTGTGTTTAGGTAAAAAAAAAAAAAGAATTAAGACTGCATATGCTTAGATAAACAGTTAGCATTATAAGTAACTATTTCAGTGTTCTTTCATTAAAAAACAGAATAAATTGTAGATCTGTCTCACAGATTATTGACACTTTTTAGGTAAACATAGAAAGAATTTCATAATAAGAAGCAGCCTATTTTATCTTTGATTCTCCTTTTAAAAATTTGTGGTCTGATTTTTCACCATTAAGTACATATTTATTTAGAACCTCTTACATGGTAGAAAACATTCTATTCTAAGTAAGCATTTAAATACAATTTGACTTGGTATTTGTACTCCAGAGATAAAGTATAGGAGAGAAATATATACGAAACACACACACAATATAACACAGGGTTTTAAAATTAAGATATAAGATATAAAATTAATGTGATATAAGATATAAGATTTAGAAGTGTCATGGAAATCAAGCATGCAGTGTTCTTATTTGAAAATTAGATGTGGAATATGAAAGTGTAATTAAATAGATCATGTTATATTCAAAGAGGTGAAAACCAACATAAAAAACCAATTGCATTTCTTCACAACAACAATGGTCTATCAAAAAAGTAAACAAAGTAAACAATTCAATTTATAATAGTATCAAAAAATAAAATACTTAGGAATAAATTTGACTAAGAATTTAGTTTTCTATACATAGAAAGCTATAAAATGTTGATAAAAGAAATTGAAGAAAACATAAATAAATGAAAGGATATCCCCTCTTATGGGCTGAAATAATTAATATTGTCAAAATTTCCATAGTACCCAAGGCATTATAGATTCAGTGCAATCCTCATCCAAATTCCAATGTCAGTTTTCACAAAACAAAACAAAACTTAAATTTGTGTGGAAACACAAAATACCCTAAATAGCCAAAACTATTAGTTTTTCAAGAAAGAAGAACAAATTTGGAGGCTTCACACTTTCTGCATTCAAACTATATTACAAAGCTGTAGTCATTAAAACAGTATGGCTGGCATAAAAACTAACATATAGGTTAATCGATCAGAATAAAGAACCCAGAAATAAACCCACACATATATAGTCAACTACTTTGAGAAAGGTGTCAAGAATATACAATAGAGAAAAAGATAGTCTCTGTAGTAAATGTTAGGAAAACAGAATAGCCACGTGTAAAGAAATGGAATTGGACTATACACAAAAGTCAACTCAAAATGGATGAAAGACTTAAATGTAAGACATGAAACCATAGAAATTCTAGAATAAAACAGAGAAAAAGCTCCTTGATATTGGTCTTGGTAATGATTTTTTGGATAAAAAAAAAAAATCATTTGGAAAAAAAAATCAAGAAAATAAAAAATCTACCCACAGAATGGGAGAAAATATTTTTAAACAATATATCTAATAAGAGGTTAATATTCAAAATATGTAAAGAACTCGTACCAATCAACAGCAAAACCAACCAAACAACAAACAAACCAAAAAACTGATTAAAAAATGAGCAAAGCACCTGCATAGACATTTTTCTAAAGAAGATATCCAACCATTAACAGGAATATGAAAAGGTGCTCAACATCACTGATCGTCAGGATAATACAATTCAAATCACAATGAAATATCACTCCATACTTGTTAGATGGATACATAAAAAAGATAACAAGTGTTGGTAAGGATATGGTGAAAAGGGAACCCTTGTACACTGTTGGTAGAAATGGTAAACAGCACAGAGGTTCTACAAAAAGCTGAAAGTATAATTACCATACAACACAGCAATCCCTCTTCTGAGTATCTACTCAAAGGAAATAAAATCAATTACTGAGATAGCTGTGCTTTCATGTTTGTTGAAACATTGAAACAGTATTTAAAATAGCCAAGGTATGAAAACAACCTAAAAGTCCATTGATTGTTGAATGGATATAAAAGATGTAGTGTGTGTGTGCGCGCGCGCGCGCGCGCGCACACACACACACACACACACACACACACAGGAGGGTGGTGGGGACTATTATTAGGCCACAACAAACAAGGAAATTTGCCATTAACGACAGCTTGGAGAAACTGGAGAACATTATGCTAAGTGAAATAAGCCAGACACAGGAAGAAGATAAGTATTGTGATAAAGAGAAAGATTAATGAGTGTAAGTGTAGCATGGTTTTACCAAGGACAGAATGCTCCACCTACTAGAAGTTAGATCTTTGGAAAACACTGAAGCCTGAGGATAGCTTGATTGCAAGTCAAAGCAAGTCATCTAGAAGGCATTGTCTGTCCCCGAGTAAGTCAAGAGGACCAAATATAATGGTATTAGTTGTCAAAATTAACTAGAAATTCCAACGGGGTAAACCATGTCCATTTTGGAAAAGGGAATTTTCCCTAACAATATGTCACAGAGGACAGTGAATATTCACATGCCATCATGGAATCAGTTTGTTCGGCACCCCCTCCCCACCTCCTGCCCCATATGCACATGAATGCATAAACATGGCTCCCACCCCAACAAACAAACAAACAGATAACCTTATCTTATAGAAAGGAATTGTAGAAGAGAGGCATAACTAAATTGTTTTTCCCCTAAATGAGAGTAGGATCCCTAGGGCGTGTTTACATTGTCCCATATGTTTTAATCTGGGATATTTAGTTATCTTCATTCAGAAAATGTTACCAAAAACTAATTTTATATTTGAAATTATTTTTAAAGTTTTACATTCAAATGTGTTTTTCAAGTTTCTTTGAGAAAATACGTCAAAAAAAATAAAAGATTACTTTTAGGAATTTTGAGAATATAGGTTAAATGATTTGGATATTCCCTCCTTCCTTTCTTCACTTACTCCCTCCCTCCTTCCCTCCCTCCCTTCCTTCCTTTTTTCCTTCCTTCTTTCCTTCTGCGTTTCTCTTTTCCATCCTCCCTTCCCGCTCCCCACCCCCCTTTTTCCTTTCTTTTCCTTTCCTCTCTTTCCTTTTCGGAAAAAAACAATTACTTTTGAAGTGGGATATTATCACTGGCACGCTGATCAATAACCAGCTAGAAATCATCAGGAAAGAAGCCTTGATTTGTGGCATTTGTTAATTATCAAGGTCTAAGTACTATACCACACTCAAAGGAAATAAAATCAATTACTGAGATAGCTGTGCTTTCAAGCTACCAACCTGATGTCAAACCATAGCAAAATTCCTAAAAATTTAGCATTCCATGCCAAGAGGCAGCTCAAGCTTGTTGCATCATTCTAAGACAGCCTAGTGGATACAAGTTTGAACACTGTAAAGACTTTCAGAGTTGAAAAGGCCATTGATGTAGAGGTAGAGTGTATTTCTCATCTGACCCTAGAAGTACGAACTTGTACAAGTAATAAACAGTTGTTCCATGGGGGTGGGGGAGGAGTGGGGTGGGAGGAGAATACTCTAAATCTTAAAAAAAAAAAAAAAAAAAAAAACCTGGAATATTTGGAGTAAACAATAGAATGATTCATATACTTAACATGCCAATTTCTTCCCCTGTAATAGTGTGTTTGCTGATTGGAAGGTCCTACATGATCTCTAATGTTACTAATAGTTTTAAATATCATAAAATAGAAATTATCATTTCAGTTCAATATTTACATCAAATTTTAACATGAATGAAGAATCTCAGGTTTTCTTCATAAAGACTTCTAATTATTTTGACTTTTTAGGATAGCCAGTATAATATTATCTTTGTTAATACAGGGAACGCTTTCATTCAAACCCCATAATATCTCAAAAATGAACAATGAAAACAATTTAAAACTTGATAACCAAGGGCTTTGTGCTAATTCTGGTAATAGATAATACCAGTGAATATGTATTGTTAATTTAGCACTTTATGCTTTTCAAAAGAGTTTGAAAATGATGTTGGCATACGTGTACCCGTCCTCTTTCTGTACACTAGATGAATCAGTTACATGTGTAAACTGCTTCTAAAATATATTCCTATGCTCTTTTTTTTCTGTTCTATCTTTAAAATGTGTGTTATGTGGTTTATAAGTAAGGAAAAATTTTTTGTCTAAATTCTGCACACACTATAGGATTATTGGGAATGTTATGGTAGAAGGTGATTATGATATTTAGCTTCAATATTTATTCTCATACACTGATTTGGAAAGAAGAAAGGAAAAAAGAAATAAAAGAATAAATCTTACTTACACAAATATGCCAGATAATTAGCAGTCTCCCTTTCCAAAGAAACAATCATGATGGTAGATTTAATGAGGATGAATTAATTTTTTCTCTCTTTTTAGTTTTAATGATCACTACTAATACAGCAATGCCATCAATAGTATGACTGATAACAGAGCTTTCATCTTCTGCAAGGAGCTGATATTCTGACTTTGCTCTTTGATTATGCTGCCTTTTGTGGTGTCGGAGATCAATGTTAGACATAGAGCAAGTCAGACCTTAATGTTTTAGATTGAAAAATGTAAAATAAAACCCGAGAAGGTGGCAGGCATGCCCTGAAAAATAGTACGCATTTTTCCTTTTCACATATTGGTAGTATATATTTCGGTGAATTAAAATGTAGCGTAAACACTCACCTCAATTATATAATCATTCACATGTATTTCTTCATAGGATCTGGGTTCTTGAGTGCTCCAAATGTCTATATCATTAAGATAGTTTTCCTAGTTAACAAGATAAGGAGATAAGTCAAATAAGTAGTTTATGTTGTTTCAGTTGAAAAGGAATTTATATACATATATATATATAATCTTTGAAAATTAACAAATCCATAAATAACCTATTAAAAGTGGTTCAAAGGTCCCATAATTAGACATTTAAAATATTTATTATTTTCTAAATAAACTCTACAGAGGTGTATTTAACACACAATAATATATACTCACTTTAAATGTATAGTTTGATGAGTTTTGACCAATGCATAAGTACATTGTTTACCATCATAGTCAAGATATATAACACATTCCACCAAAAAGTTCCATTGTGTCTTTTTAAAACCAATACCCCTATTCAAACTTACACCCAGGCTACAACTGATCTGTTTTCTGTTACTTTAGTTTTGCCTTTTGTAGAGATTCATATTTATACAATGCCAACTGCACCTAAAAAAATATCGTTCTCTTTCTAGCAATCAGATACTTCTGTTATAAATATTATTACTACATTACTACAAGTATTTATAAACACTTTTCTAAATACATTACAAAAGAGCTATCACATCCATTCCCTGAAATCACACTTAAAAAAAACAACAACAAAAAACAAAACAAAACAACACCAGTGATGCATGATCATTCTAGCTGATCCACATCTTTGGGTGATAATCACATTTCACTACTGACAGACGATTTTGAGTAGTTTTTTTGTGCTAATTGGTCATTGTGTGTCTTCTTTTGAAGTCTACTGAAAATGCCCTTTTTTAAAATTGGGTTAGTAGTTTTATTTGTGAGCCGGATGAGATTTTTAACATAAACTGAATATAAATCATCAAATATATATTATGTATATGTATATATAATATATATGTATATGTATAATATTTAATAGAAAGGACAGGAGATTTTAATTTTAATAAAGTCTCAATTTATCTTCTTTTGAATGTTAAGAGCTTTTTACTTCCCGTATATGAAGTCTGCCTATTACAAAGTCATGAGAATTTTTTCTAGCTTCTTTCCAAATTTTTATATTTTTGTCTTTTATGGTTGATCGTGTCATATAATTTGACATAATATTGTGTATTGCATGAGATAGATCCTTTTTCTTACAAATATCCAGTTGTTTTAGCACCATTCATTGCAAAGACTATTTTATTAGATCAGTGTTTTTGTTAAAAAAAGATTGATCTTATATAATCATAAGTTTATTTCTGGATTCTTTTCTCTTCCACTAATCTATCTGTGTATTTTGTGTTCTCTTGAATTTAGGAAGTTACTTCTATTTTTGTCTCCTTTCAAAATTAGTTTGCTTCTTTTAGTTTAGTTGCATTTCCATATATATTTTCGAATTAGATTGTAAATTCCTACCAAAAAAGATATGAGGATTTCAATTTAATATGGTTTAAATTTATAGATCAAATTGGACAATGATATAGATAATAATACTGAATTATTAAAATTGTGTGATTTCTGTGAATTGTTCAGTTTATATGTCTTTGTAGTATTTTTCTTTTCAAAGTGATCTATGCTGATCTCCTCTGATGCTCTGCACCACTAATACCAGACTCCTTAGCCTACCCCAATCCAATTGCTGTTTCCAGATCTCAGTGAATCCTTTGTATTCTGCTTGGGGTCCCTATCTATGCTATCAGAAAACTGCATCCAGGCAAAATGCAGGGGTGATTGTGGTACTCACTATGCTTACTTTCCTTCTCTCTTTGGTCATTGTCCTATTATCTAATATCTAAAAGTTGTTTTACATGTTTTACCCAGTATTCTACTTAATTATGGAGAGTATGTATATATGTTAATCAGACTTTCTCTTACAGTCAGAAACAGAAGTCACATTATCATGTATTTTTATTATTAATGTTGGTGTTCTTATTCAATAAGTTTATTTATTTATAACACAAAAACTTTAAAGCATTAGCTTATTAAATACTTAAAATACTACCATAGCATAGACAATCTTATGCCCACTTTCCAGATTCAAAAATAGGGAAAATTAAAGCATGATACAGTCAAAATATCTGCCAAAGATCAAGCACCAAGTAAATGATGAAGGTAACATTAGAAATGAGGAAATTTGCCTTCGAAGGCAGAGTAACTCATAGATTCTAATAAATATGTAAATTAATAGCTCTCAAAGAACTTAATACATAACACAGCACAGATAAGTACTTGGTATATATTTTTTTTTCCGAGTTGACTGACATCATAGTGAGTTAAATAGTGGCCCTCACAAAAAACGATGTCCAAATTCTAACCACCAGAATCTACAAATATGACCGTATTTGAATAAAAGTTTTGCAAATGTAATGAAGTTAAAAATCTCTAGGTAAAATCATTCTGGATTTAGGGTAGGCCCTACTCCAATGACGGATGTCCTTTTAAGATAAAATCAGAGAGACATTTGATACATAGAGAAACAGTGTTAGCCAGATGAAAACAGAGGGTAATTTGGAATTAGGGAACAACAAGCCAAGGAACACCAGTGATTTCTTGGAGCCACCGGAAGCTAGGGCAAGGCATGAAATGTATACTTTCTTGGTACCTCCAAGAGGAACCAACCCCACCAAAACCTTGATTTCAGACTGCTGGCCTCCAGTACTAAGAAAGAATACATTTCTGTTCTTTTGAGCCACTGGCTTTGTGATAATTTGTTATGGCAACCTTAGGAAATGAATATAGACATTATTCCTGTTTATAGTATTGTATCAGCCTTTTACCCATTTTGATTTAAAATATTAATGGTTTCATAATATTTCAGCTTTTTTCATACAATATAGAAATATATAAACTACTAAATTGATTAAAAATTTTATCATTAAAGCTAACATTTCAGTTAACCTCTCCCTGCATAAATAATTCCAGTTAATCTCTCCCTGTATAAATATTTTTATAGATTTCTATTTCTTTAGGAAGCATTTATAACTATTTACTTATGCTTTATGAATCCAGACAAAAAAGACAAAGTAAACTGCTGCTGAGGTGTTTGAGTGTTGCATATTAATTATAATTTATCATTTTAGTTGTATCTTTACTGTCAGTTTTGTGTCATGGACTTATAAAGTACAAATAAAAGTCTGCAGATTTTAAAAATATTTTAAGTTCATATACAAGTAGAAACCTTTAGACCCCTTATTTCTCTAAGATTTTAAAAAGCTTCTAATTTATTATTCTTTAATACATTTTAGCCCTCAAGGAAGACATCAAACTGTAGGAACTCTTAACTACTCATGAACTTTAAGGGTTATAAGAAGATCTGATATTAAATTTAAATTTTTGTTGGCTGTAAGAATGAATTTAAAATACTATTTTATTGAATGTTGGAGAAATGCATACAAACATATTAATAGTCAAAAACAAAGTTTGGTCGTATTACTAATTTTTTCCTTATGAGAGTAAAACACAAATCATAATCCTGAAAAAAAAATTTCATTTGCTATACAATTGGGTGAATTTAATTATTGACTTGACAGAATTATTTACATTCCTTCAATCCTGCTCATCTCTAATGACTTCCAAAACATCAAATATAACTTTTAAAAATACCTTTTAGTATTGTTGAATGCTTCTTGGAATTCATCTATCAAGGCAATAGTTATTCTATTCAATGAGGTAATGTATTAGGGCCACCTGTGGTAAAGGTGGGACCTAACGAAAGTTTCCAATCAGGTTAGGGAGCTACGACGGCCTGTGTGGGGGCTCAGAAGAGGGAAATGATCGACTCGATAGGGCAACCCACAGTATTTTTTTTTTTTTTTTGAATTGTAGTGCTCATAATTTTGATTCTTTTCACTGAGTTGTATTTTGGAATTTTATGAAGTTCTGGCTTTAATCCTTTGCACTTTTTTTCTTATTCATTTCAGCATATTCATATATTTCCTCTTTACGCATAACTCCAAAACTCATGTCCTTAAAAAAAAAACTCTCCCATGTGATCTAGTTTTCAATATGTAACAGCTAATAATTCTACTAGAATGTAATGTCAGTCCCTCGAATTCAATATATTTATATATAATCTCATTATGTCTTGATACCAAATAGATTTTCTTTTGAATTCTTACAGTTTCATTAACAGCTCCACACGGAAAACCATCGAGTCCTGTATAACAGCTCCCTCTCCTTCACTACGCATCCTCCATCAATAAGCCACACTCTTTCAACAAATTTCTTGCTCTCTTCCCTTGCTTTTAGTGTCTACTACCAATTTCTGAAGGCTTTTACTTTTCAAGGAATACTTCATTTGCATCTTAATTGGCCTTCTCGTCTTTAGATTTTCTCCCCTAATACAAGCATTTCATTATTATTTTTTAGCACCATGTCATAGCACTACATCAACGTGTTACTCCCTACCTAAAAATCTTCATGCCTACTTTTTTTGTATATGTTAAAGTGGATATCATGGAAAAGCGATTTGAATCATGGAAAAAGTTCTGCTATTTGTGATGCTTGTATTCCACTAAATGTATAAAATAATTAAGGTAAAACATGAATTACATCAATGTCTTTTAAAAGCCTAACACAATAATTTTTCCTTATAGATTACATAGACTGAGAATAATTATAAGTCTTGGAAAAGGCAAAAAAATATATTTGCAGATGTTTTAAAAACTTATTGGTGAAGGGTTAAATTTTCAAAATAATTCTATATAATCTCCAAATGTCACTTGAATTTGAATTGCATATTGATATATATTTTTATGTACACTAAAGTACAGGGAGGAAATATGTCTTTAATATTTCATTTAAAAATTTAAATATTGTGGACCATGAAATCTGCTTTTACTAAGCTTTTCAGAAGTAACACAGTATTTCTAGTGTAGATAGATAAGATGTAATACAACTCAGAGAGAAAAAAAAAACTTTTAAAATTCCATGGTGGGATTAAGACATTTGTAAAATAAGTACATATAATTAATATATGACTTGCTTGTGAGACAATAAATAATAAATGGTGCTATTTGATAAAAACACAAATTCTAGTAATTGGTTTTCTTTCTATTTTTGTCATATAGCTAGATAGTGAAGTGTGCAAAAGTTGGTTTTTGAAATTATCAACAGAAAAAGAAAATGTTACCCAAGTCTTGAATAATGTAAAAGTATATAAATGGCTTTACCAATCCATTATGAACACACATAACATATAGTGATAATGAAAATTACTTTCACTATGCCCATTTTTGGCATCAGCCCAATTGTCCTCATGTCTTTATATATAATGATAAAATGCTCTAGAAGACATGTATGTGCATTGTACCAGTACAGTAAATAACTTGTTTTAAACTGATTAAGTTGATAGTTATTTCTTTTATAAATTATCTGTGTAATCTTTGTAACATATCCTACCCTTTTTTTAATGTAACTGCAAAATAAGAAAGTTGTGCTCTGTAGGTTTATGAATTTTTTCTAACTCTAAAATTCTGATTTAATAACAGATACATGTATATTCCCATATTGTGGAATATCATGATGAAATAATCAGTCAAATGGCATAACAACATAAATAATGTGATAAAATTGTTATTAGTATTCTGTGAATTTCTCCTACATTAATTATTAAAGATAAATTGTCTCCTATGCAAAAAATAAAAATAAATAAAAAAACCAAAACCAGAAATCATGCAAACAAGTGAAGGAACCAAATTTATATATGCATGCTTTTTCCTTCCAGTCAAATTGGACTTTTGTATAAGTGTAGCATATCCTAAAGTGTAATTCTGCCTCTGAGATTTTATTCACACGTATTGAGCAGTAACAATGATATAGTTTCTAATAAGGGATTTGAATGTGGTAGAAGTGTAGCAAAGCAGTTAGTTCTGCCAATTAGATAAATGTTGTGGAAAGTGCATCTCCTACCACCCTGTGGTAGTTTAGAATCATTACATATTAGCATACTTCATTTAACTCGCCTGCTTAATTGATGCTTTCTTAATGAATTGCATATCAAGTGGTATTTGCGACATATAAAGAAAGTACATAGCAGAACAAAACATCCTGCACATTCTTTTTGGGAGGGAAAAAACCTGCATACACAGACAAATTTGGGGCTTCAAAACTAGCAGCAACACTTTCTAGCTTGTCATTAATAATTTAATCAGCAAGCCACAAATGCTTTAAATTAAACTTTATCATTTAGCTATCTTTCAGAGATTATCACACTAAACCCAATTCATTTCCACACTGAATTATTTAAGACAGAATAAAATAAAAATCTCTTTTAGAATTTCCCTGAATTCCACTTCTATTATTGTTTTATTTCTGATCAAGATAAACTGCATTCTTTGTTTTTTCAAAGAAAAATATGAAAAATATAGAGTATTTAGCAGTTGATTGATTTAGAAGAGACCATGTAGTTTCTTTATGTTTATGTTCTTATATTACTTTTGCTCAAATGCTTAACTGACAGTGTAAGTAAAAATAAGCTATTACGAATTTAATGCATATTTATAAATTATTGTTGAACATTTACTATAATAAAGTCATTGTACTTGCTGTTGTTATATAAGTAATATTCAGAAGTTGTTTTATGTTGTTGTTTATCTGAGAGATTTCGAACTCAAATGATATAAAGATGCACGTGGATAAACTAAGTGAAACAAGAATGATCTTGAAGAGTGAAACTCACTCGAGTTTTTGGAAGCACTTTAGTTTTGCCTAAAATAATTGTACTATTTTTTTTTAATTTCACATTTTGCTATGCAGATGAGATCTGGGAGCTGATGATGCTTTTTATGTATTTTGTTTTTTTCTCTCCCTTGCTCACATTTTCTTTTTCTCTCCACTCACCTGCTGCTTTCCCAACCACAGCTCTGAAGTACGACATGGCACTACACCCCAAGGAATTTATGTATATAGAATTATCTTTCTTCATAATTATGCATATTACCTAAAGATAGTAGAATACAAAAATAGACATATTCTATGGTGTATTTGAATCCATAAAATGGGCAACTTTCCTCTGACTCTGGCAACAGATTTCTTTATCAAGGCACAAGTATGTTTCTATGTTTATAAGTTTATTATCAGAAAATGGCTGAAATTAGAAGCATTTTTTTCCAATTACAGATTAGACATGCTTATTTATTTTGTTTTAATTATTGTTTCTATTCCAACTATTAGTTCTATCTCGAAAATAATTAATGGCCTAAAAGCACACTAACATAATCCAGAAATTATGTCTCTCACTTTTTTATCTTTCAATTATTTTAATAACAAGCAAAATATAATAAACCAAAAAGAGTATTAGTTTTACCTTTTAGAAAGTACAACTTAATGTTCCTCGAAGTCTGTAAATATCAGTTAGCTTGACAAGATTAAATATCTATATCTTAAGTGTCACTATTTCTCATAATGAAGATTCGATATTAAGAAGTATTTTCTAGTATATCTGAAAAAGGAGTTTCTTCTTTGCTCCACCTTTTTTTTCTATTAGTTTCATGAAGATTTGTATGGGAATTATTTAGTCACTATGTTTCTCCACTATTTTATTATGACTGAAAAAAATGAAATTAGGGAAATCTTATGCTAATCTTACTTGGTTAGAGTTGCTGTGATCAGCTTCACTTAGAGATTACTCAGTCACAAAGATTTATTGACTTCACACTCTTTTAGGAAGCACCATACTAAGTGTACAGAAAGTGTCGCTGAGGATATTAATATCTAATGAAGGAAACCAGAAGCATTTTTCTTGCTGCGTGCCCCAGGAAAAGTTAATTGACCTCTTAAACTGAATTTCTTCATTTATAATATAAAGATAATAACTTACTGGGCTGCTATTAAGTGCTTATGCTCTAATAAAACAAATACTAACATTGCTACACAAAAATATATTGAAATTTTTCTTAATTTATGTGAAATAAATTAACAGATAAAGTAGATGAAATGTAGATATTTTTATTTAGCAGTTTTATTTAGAAAGTATGAAAATATGATCTAAATGAAACCATTTACATATGGTTCATACTACCTGACTACTTCAATTATAGCAATAGCTTATAGATAGATATACCACGTCCTATTTTTTTGTAAACTTACGGACTCATTTCCTATCAATGAAATCTGTGACAGTATTGTTAAATCAAGCCCAACATTATTTAAATCTATATTCTAGAACTAATCCAAACAAATAGAAAACTAATACTAATATTAGTCAATTATAATATGACTAGATCGATTGTTTTCGATTATTTTTAGTAAAATATGTTTATTTTTCCTAAAGACCTATTATGAGGAACATTAAAACATAACTGAGATGTGGCAGATTGCATTGTGGAAGATTGCATGAGAGTGCACAGTTGTTCCACTAAGAGATAGACCTGCCACTTTCCCAATTTGCGCCTGAAAATACCCTAGTCAAATGTGAGCTCATGTGCTAGAAATTTAGATACTACTAAAATTACCCGAAGCTATCAATTATAGTTTGTGTTAAAAGACATGTTCTAGATTAATTATATATTTTTAAGTTTTAATTTTCAAAAAGTACTTGGCAGTGGGCAAAGGAAGTAATATCAAAATATATTTAGATGAAAGTGAATCTCCTAATTTTTATTCCATGCCTGGTGATATCTATGATAACTACCTAATTTAGTAGAGAAACAGCACTGTTGAGAACCTGGACATTTTGTGTGAACAAAGTTTTTGTGGTGCTTTTCAATTGCATTAAATAGTTAAAAGTACTTAAGAATGAAATGCTAAACATTATTACTTTATTTCTTCATTGATTCAAGCAATCGTATTAATAACACGTAGAACAGTGACTGGGACATAGTAGCATAGTAGGTCTTTATTAAGTGTTTAAAACATGATGAATTAATAATAAATATAAATGATAATTAATATACAGGTCAAAGATAGTTAAGAGGAAATTAGAGTACTACTATTAGACTTAAGAGACAATGATCCCTTCTGTAGGCTATATTAAAAAAAGAAAAGCAGACATTGAGATTCTAGTCACCACATTGCCCAACATAGTGCTCGTAAATATTAGAACACCTGAGAGGAAAGGCCAAGAGCTGTGTGAAACTTTCAATTATCATTCAATTTAATACAGAAATTAATATATAAAAATTGGTTCCTAAATAAGTTCCTGTATCCTTCACTGACTTGTGAGCAGTTTGTTTCAACATCTCCTGAGTGTCCCTCACAGTGAGGTTCTTGAGGGCTGTTAAATTTTAGCATTGAAGGAATGCTGATTATAGCATAACTTCGCCAGGCTAGCATATTTAGAAACTCAAAGTACCCAAGTATTGTTATATGATAAGCTGAAAAGATACTGAACATAGATGATGGATTAAATTATTTTAATATGTCCTAAAACACGGTATGAGATAATTTAAAACACTGAGAGAAAGCTAAAGACAATTGCTGTTAATAGCTTTTGCTCAGAGATAATATCTCTTCAACAGACTCAGGAAAAAGTAAGGCAATATTTTATCTCAATATTATTTTGTCTTTTTTGTTATGTAAGCATACACTTTTTCACAATCTCTTTTAAATCAACCTCTTCCCTTCACAATTGCAATAGTTTTCCTTAATAAAAGTGATATTATTAATCAGGGATTACAATAAGGAGGAGTGATGATCAATATTAATTGAGTGTCTACTATGAAAAGAGACTGCTATTTCTTCTTTGGATTTATTAGCTTACTTAACCCTTACAATAGTCCTGAAAAAAAAAAAGAGGGGGGAGTATATTTCACCATATACAATTTCCAGAAGGTTCAGAAAGATAAGGAAACTTGACCAGGGACACAAAGCTCGCCACTGGAAGGACTTGAGACTCTTCTTTAAAGCCAGTGTTTTCATTTACAGAAGATAGATAATTCTTCCTAATGACATCTGTTATTTTATTTAAAAAACAAATTTACACATAAGCTATACTACATGCGTGCTGTGTAATATATTATGCTTTGGACATTTCTAGGTATACATACTTATACTTGTATATATTTTTATGTTACAACTACATAAATGAGTAAAATCCATTTTCATGAGGTTTATTTAGGATATTTCTGACATTATTATTAATTTTTCTGGCTGATTAGTGAATAATCATATTGTGTCTAAGTGATGAGAAAAAGGAGACTCATCACTGTGAAACAAAAACCACAATGCAAGAAATTTATGTAGAGATCAAGGGAATCCTATAAAATCTAAGGTGGTTAAAGTGGCTCTTCCACTATGTTTTTACAGGTCAAAGTCTCTAAGACAACTATTCCTGTGTGATCTTCTGACACAATGAACCTTTCCTTATTTAATGCTTGGATAGCTAAACTTTCAGTTATATGGCAGTTGATTTATGATTTCTTTCTTGTACTTTTTTTTAATGCTAAATTCAACTAGTAACTGGAGGAACAACGAAGAACAAGCCTGAAAATGAACATATTTCCTGGTCAACAAATTATATATGCCTAGTCTCTAATAATACCATGTATATATAAATATGCATTAAGAGGAAAGGTGTGGCCATCTTGGAGGATCTCAAACCCCTTACATTTTCTCTAAGTCATATAACAGCCCAAGAATTATAATGAGAGAAGTAAAATATAATTGAATTTATATTTGCAGATTTTGACAGTCCAATTTTTTATACCTTCATAAACTTTTTTTATTGACACATGAATGTGGTCAATTACCTAAGACCTTACCCAAGCAATCTATCTGAGAATCCTAAGGAAGAAACAAAACTAATTGAATAAATACAACTGTCTTATGTTATTTTCAATGTTCAACTACAAAAAATAAATAAATAGAAATCTAAACTTCAAATATTTAGTTGATTATATTATATTAAAATTTTTTAGAATTGAGATATAATTACCTATAATAATATTTAGAAAAATATATAAGTTCCCAGCTAGAAACCCTTATTCTCTGAATAGAATGGAGTATTTAAAGTTGTTATTGTGTTATATCAGTAATTTTAATACATATTTTAGTTGAGAGAATGTTAATGTCTTTATCAAAGTCTGTGTATTTTGACTAGGAATAGAATTCTTACAACCAATATATAGTGACTATAGAGCACAATTGACCTCAAAGTATATTAGTCAAATAACAGAAAAAATTTCTTATAGACCCATGTTAGGACACAAAACAAGTCTCAATAAATTTAAGAAGATGAAGTCATATTAACCGTCTTGTCCATTCACAGTGGTATGAAACTTGAAATGAACTACAAGAAAAAAACTGGAAAATATACAAGAGTTAACAAGGAGGTCAAGGAAGAAATCAAAAGATACCTATAGACAAATGAAAGTGAAAACACAACAACTCAAAATCTATGTGATATGGTGAAAGCAGTCTTAAGAGGGAAATTCATAGCAATAGAGGCCTACTTTAAGAAATAAGAAAAAACTCAAACAATCTAACCTTACACTTAAAAGAATCAGAAAAATAAAAGCAAACAAAGCCAAAGGTAAGTAGAAAGAGCAAACAATAAAGATCAGAGTGGAAATAAATGAAATAGAGTTTAGAAAACAATACAAAAGATTAATGAAGCCAAGAGCTGATTCTTTGAAAGGATAAACAAAATTGAGAAACCCTTAACCAGACTCTTCAAGGAAAAAAGAGAAGCTTCAAATAAATAAAATCAGAAGTGAAAGAGGAGAAATAACTATGGACTCCAGAGAAATACAAAGAACCATAAGAAAATACTATGAGCGATTATATGCCAACAAGTTGTACAATCTAGAAGAAATGGGTGCATTCTTAGAAATATACGCTCTCCCAAGACTGAGCCAAGAAGAAACAGAAATTCTGAACTGACTGATTACCACCAATGAAGTTGAATTAGTAATCAAAAAACTCCCAAAAAATAACAGTCCTGGACCAATTGGCTTCATCGGCAAATTTTACCAAACATTCAAAGAAGAATTAACACTTATTGTTCTTAAACTATTCCAAAAAATTTAAGAGGGAAGGTTCCCTAACTCCTTTTATGAGGCCACCAGTACCTTTATTCCAAAACTAGACAAAGACATTACAAAAAAAGAAAGAAAGGAAGAAAGAAAGAAAACTATAGACCAATATCTCTTATGACCATTGATGCAAAAATCCGCAACAAAATATTAGCAAACCAAATTCAACAATACATTAAAAATATCATGAATCATGGTCAAGTTGGATTTATTCCTGGGATGCAAAGTTAGTACAACGGCATTTTTCAGAGATAAACCACATTAACAAATCAAAAGATAAAAATCATATGATTATATCAATAGATGCAGAAAAAGTGTTCGATAAAAATCTAGCATCCATTTATGATAAAAGCTCTCAGGAACATGGGAATAGAGGGAACATACCTCAATATAATAAAGGCTATATATGACAAACCTACAGCTAACATCATACTCAATGGGGCAAGGCTAAAAGCATTCTCCTGAAGATCAGGAATAAGACAAAGATGGCCACTTTCACCACTCCTCTTCAATATTGTATTGGAAGTCTTAGCCACAGCAATAAGACAAAAAAGAGAAATAAAAGGTATATGAATTGGAAAAGAAGAAGAAAAACTCTTGTTAGTTGCAGATGATATAATACTGTATATAGAGAACCCTAAATATTCCACTAAAAAACTGTTAGAACTGATCAATGAATTCAGTAAAGTAGCAATATACAAAATTAATATTCAGAAGTCAGTGACATTTTTATATACCAATGAGGAACTTTCAGAAAGAGAAATTAAGAAAATAATCTTATTTGTAATTGCATCAAAAACTCTAAAATACTTGGAAATCAAATTAACCAAGGAGATAAAATACCTGTTCTCAGAAAATCATGTCATTGAAAAAAAAAATTGAAGAAGATACAAATTAACAGAAGCATATACCATGCTCGTGGGTAGGAAGAATCAACATCATTAAAAAGGGCATACTACCTAAAGCAATCTATAAATTCAATGCAATCCCTATCAAAGTATCAACGGCATTTTTCAGAGAGCTAGAACAAATAATCCTAAAATTTTTATGGAACCATAAAAGACCCTGAATAGCTACAGCAATTTTGAGAAAGAAGAGCAAAGTTGGAAGTATCACACTACATGATATCAAACTATACTGCAAGGCTACAGTAATCAGAACAGCATAGTACTGGCATAAAAACAGATACATTGGTGAATGGAACAGTGAATGGAACAGAATAGAGAGCCCAGAAATAAATCCACACCCATATACTCACTTAATTTATGACAAAGGAGTCAAGAATATACAATAGGATAAAGACAGTCTCTTTAATAAATGATGTTAGGAAAATTGGACAGATACACACACACACACACAGACACACACACACACACACACACAAAGGAAAAACTGGATAACCTTTTTACACCATATACAAGAATAGACTCAAATTGTATTAAAGACCTAAATGTAAGACCCCAAACCATAAAACAGAAGAAGAAAACACAGCTAATAATCTGTCTGATATTTGTACTAGTAAATTCTTTTTGGACTATCTTCTCAGGCAAGGGAAACAAAAGAAAAAATAAATGGGACTACATCAAACTAAAAAGTTTTTGCACAGCAAAGGAAACCATCAACAAAACAAAAAGACAACCAAAAGAATGGGAGAAGATATTTGCTTATGATACATCTGATAAGAGGTTAATACCCAAATATATAAAAAACTCATACAACTCAACAACAACAACAACAAAACAATCCAGTTAAAAAATGGGCAAAAAATGTGAATAGATATTTCTCCAAAGAGGAAATACAAATATCCAATAGAGATGAAAAGATGCTCAAGGTTACTAATCATCAGAGAAAGGCAAATTAAAACCACAGTGAGATATCACCTCACACCTATCAGAATGGCTATCATCAGTAAATCTAGGAACAACAAATATGGACAAGAATGTGGAGAAAAGGGAACCCTCATACACTATTGGTAGAATTGCAAATTTGTGCAACCACTGTGGAAAATAGTCTGGAGGTTTTTCAAAAAATTAAAAGTGGATAGACCTATTGACCCAGGAATTGAACTTCTAGGTATTTATCCAAAGAAAATCAAAACAATAATTCGTAAAGATCTACGCACCCCTATGTTCATAGCAGCACACTTAACAATAGCCAAGATATGGAACCAACCTAAATGCCTGTCAATAGACAATTGGATAAAGAAGTTGTGGTTCATATATACAATGGAATATTACTCGACCACTAAAAGATGAAATCGTATCATTCTCAACAACATGGAAGGACCTAGAGATTATTATGCTGAATGAAATAAGTCAGACAGAGAAAGATAAATACCACATTATTTCACTTATATGCAGAATCTAAGAAACAAAAAGAACAAACTAATCGAAAACAGACTCACAAATATACAGGACAGTATGGTGACAGCCAAAGGGGAAAGAGGTTAGGAGACTGGGAGGAAGAGGTGAAGGGTTACAGAAGTACAAATTAGTAGTTGATAGATGGCCACAGGGATGGGAGGATGGCACAGGGAATGCAGTCAGCCTTAAAGTAGTGGCTAAGCAGAGAGCCAGAGTGGAGAAAGAGCAATCAGGGGGATAGTTTTATAAACTATATAAATGTCTAACCAACGTACTGTATACTTGAAACAAACAAACAAATAAAAATTTCTTTAATTTAATGAAATCTATGAAAAAAAAATTGAGAAAACCTTTTTTATAATAAAAAATGCCTAACAAATATTTGTGCATATTTTAGGAAAGATATACATTTGTTAAATTTAATTCTTCACATATTATTTTATAATTAAAATACAATATGCCATTAAGTTGGGGAATCTCTTACACTCCTTATTGAGAACTAAATGGTGGTAAAATAAAATATGTAGCTGATTATTTTAAGCAGCTATGTTCTTGGCCAGACACTGTAATGACAGAAACATATATTACCTTAAAGTAATGGGCTGAACATATTGAAGTTCAAGCCAAGTCTGTCTTTTTTATTATTATGACCCTCTTCACCAAGCAGAGTGTCTCATAGTGGGTGATCGACACATCAGAAAATGAATAAAAAGAATGAGGTTATTGTCATGCATAAATTGGAGAGTACACTAATTTGACATTGCTGATCTAAAAAGTTGTTTTGATACAAATGGTAGATATTTAATAAATATTTACTTATGCACAGCACTCTTTAGATTAAAATTTTTCTTTAAGTGCAAAAGAGGAATGTTTCCCAAACTCATGGCCAGATGAAAGCATCCCTTAGGTATATCCAGTTCCATTTGCTTGAGTTAGATGATTACCAATTTCTCATTTAATTCGGTTTCTACACCAGAACTAACCACTGCGATGAAGTGGCTTGTGCAGGCAAGCAGCAAATTGTAAATACATAAAATAGCATTTCATTTTATAAAGCACTATCATGAGAGTAATTTTTGTGAATTTCTTACTTGGAGCCCAATAACTCCTCTTTATTTCTCTATATTCTCCAATATATTTAGATATCTTGAGGTTGAGGGTAAAGCTTACAGTTTTAACCCTTCCATAGTCATGCCAAGCATAATTATTACCATGGGCACTGAACAAAGATTTGTTAAGTAGGCAAATAAATCAATCAATAAATTTTTAAAAAACTATAAGCCCGGAGACCATATCCTGTACACAAGATATAATACTCTCACTTTGTAATCACCAAATCATCTCTCTCTAAAAATCATCTCTTACCTGTTTCATTTATGTCAAAAATACTAACATATGGTGAATCATTTTACTATGATGACTAAATTAACAGTACTTTTGGAAATTTGTAAATTTGTAAATAAAAAAGTATCTTTTTAATTTGTTCAACAAACAATATTTATTAAGCTATTAAATGGGTACTATGTGGCAGACATCATTCTCTGTGCTTTGTACGAGTAGGCGTAGTATTTATATATTTCCATAATTTAGATTTATACCTATGTGCAATTAGAATCTAAAATATACTTGTAAAATATAATTTAAAAATGTTTCACCAACATTTTATCATTTAAACCAAATTCTGTCTTAAAAAATTATATCTGAAAAATATATTGAGAAACATTTCTGTAGGATTTCTTTCAGTTCCTTGCATTGATCACAAATGTACTAAAATTTCTATGATTATTTATATTAGCGTCCCTTTCCCAATGATCCATTTATTAAAATAGTATTTAATTCATCTTTTTTTTTCTAATGAGTAAATGTACACACAGATAATTTAATAACTTTTTTGCCCTTAAAAAATACATTTTAACCTATTATTTTCTTAGAAGAAAATACCAAGTGCACCTCTTAATCAACTTTTATTATATATGAAATCTTAACATAATAGCTTATGCCCAGGATATCTGTAAAAATCTAAATCCAATGGCATTACCAATATTTATGGATATCTATTCTATTTTACTTAGAATTAGAAAAAAGTTAAGGAATAGAAATCACAGAGTTTGCTTTTAAAAAGACAGTCTGTGGAAAGAACATTGCTTCTCTTAATGAGATAGCCTTGACAATATTTGGTTAAGAATTCTCTGCACTGAGAATTGCATGGCAACTCCCTTACTTCCTGCAGAAGCTCCTAGATTTCATGGTGATTGAAGAGCTTAGTTTTTATCTCCATGCAAATGATTAAACTAGTCATAGGAAAACCCTCCTGGAGGGAGTTATCACTATTTTCTATGTAGCTCTTAGAAATAACTTATTTATTCTGAAAAGGTAAGAAAAATATAATACCATACTATTGTTTCAAAAGTGCATTCTTTGCTACCTTAAGGTTTTAGATATAGAGCTCATCAGGATACTACGAGTTTGGGCAAAATAAATTTATTTTTAGCCGTTCTCTCTATAAACTATGATTGTATGTATGCAAATCAAGCCCTGCTGATGAAGCTGCAAAATTAATCCTAAATAACTCAGTTCATTGAGCTGATGTGGCATTTCAGCACTTTCTAATTCTAATACTTTATCTTTCCATGGAAACATTGCCTTCATGATCTTTCACTATTATCTGTGTTTATTATGAAAATCAACATCTCTTTCCAGTTATACCTCCTCAGAATGCATTTTGCTTTATCCAGGACTACTTACCAGACAGAATATTAGCAATGACTCACTACCTGCTTTCTCTCTAAACCCTACTCTGAATTCAAGAAAGCCTCTTGCTCATTGTTTCTTTGGGTGAAGACTTATCAGACTTAAATTAAAGAGATAGTCCCTCTTCATAAGGTTCTGTCTTAAAATAACAACAACAAAAATCAGTTTAACTTTAGGAATGATTTATTTTCCTGATGCCCAACACCTGGACTGAGTGACTTACTGGGAACTAAAATCAACCATTGCTGTCATAATTTGTCTTCCAGAAGAGCTGATTATCACAAAACACAACATCTTTTATAAAGACAGGAGCATGTCTATTGAGATTGGATTCAGGAAAGAAATTGAGAGAATGTAATTATAACAATTGAAGTTCAGCTAGAATATTTTACACTTGCTCCTAGGATAACAGGCCAATAAACACGAACTCTCTATACCACTTAGAAACAAGAATAAAAACAAAAACACTGGTAAATTATATTACAGTTCACATTTTATGAAAAATGAATTTGATTGTAAAACTTATCCTCATCAAATAATGGATTTACCTTTCAAGCCTTCATTAGCAATGTATTTGCAAATAGGTAGTACTGATTTACAGGAGATAGCATAAGCCTACAGTTTTGTAAAATATTACTAATTAACTATTAGAAATAGTTTATTTTCAAATAAATTCTCTAGCTTAACCTATCATTTAGATAACTAATTATATTTAATATTAAAAGATGTCTATTAACAATTTTTCCAAACAGTTTTATATGACAAATAAAGAACATGTCTGCAATTAGAGAGATGCCATTAAAAATATTAATTTTCTCACTGTTAATAACTTAAAAATTAATCAGAAAGTTGAGAAAGAATTATAATTAAAAAATGCTCTTAATTCAATGATTCAATTAAAACTAGGAGAATATTTTCCCTTGTTTGTTAACAATATAATTAAATTCTTCCTAAATCTATGGTGTTAGTGTTAATGGTTATAATTACTTAGAAAGTATGACAGCAAAATTGTTTTCTCTTTCTTTTATTTCTCCCTCTTTAAAAGTTATATGTCATAAACTTGGATTCATAAATGACTTTATGAAGCCATACATTCTTTTTGCAGAATGTGTTTGTGGATTTGTGTCCCACTTACACCTGCATGAATTTACTCATTTATTATCACACCAGAATGCCACACAGGAACAACCTTTGTAGTTTCTCTTTTGAATAATTGAAACAATAACTTCTGTTTTTGTAGTGCTTTAAAGATCACAAGATGCTTTCACATAAATTATGTTTTTATTATTAGAAAAATTCTGGAAATTCTTACTGCTAAATCTTTTTTACAGATAAGGAAATAGAAACCAAAGAGTTATTTAATGTCATATACCTCATAAGTTAAAAAACTTTTAAATCATCTCATTTTCATTCTACTAATTTCGAATCTACTAATGTTCATCTTTCTAATATTCTAGAACTACAAAACTGTATACCTCTTTTTCTAAAGTTTTTAAAAAGTGTAATGTATTCAAATATGGACTTAATTATGCTGTATCTTCTGTGTTCAACTTCGAGGGCAGACAATCACTGGTTACTGGCTGGAAGCACGCATTTGAAAAATCTTTTCAAATTTAAGAATGAAATTTTGAGAATAACTTGATTCCTGAGAAGCTATCACGTTCAAGAACTAACTGGCTTATGTGAGACACATGAGGAACCTCAACTGGATTGAAGTCTGTGAATGAAAGTTGTCGCTGTGGTGATAGTGGCGATGATGATGATGATGAATGTTACTCAAACTGCAGTATTTATAAAAAAAGATTATTTACGATATTTTTGTTTTTATTTGACATTTTACGTACAATATTCTTGTAAAAAGTTTATAACATTATGTTGTAATATCCATGTGTGATGTTTCTTTTCAAACAAGTATGGGAAAAATGAACTGGTAGAGGTTTTTTTGTTTTGTTTTGTTTTGCTTTTTACTGGAGTCATGTTTCTCTCTGTTTTAGTAATCTGAAATTTTTTTTCTCAATTGTCATGTAAGATTTCTTGAAGATTCAGCATTATTTCTCATCTTTCACTCAATAAGCTTACAACTATATATTTTTCCTTTTCTCATTATGTCCAGTAGGCTGAGTGACAGAAAATATTGCTTCACAATTTCTTCATTTTGAATACCAAAACCAAAGTCTTGGTAAAACTTTTTAATATAGAATACAGCCCACACACTGTCCTATCTCTAGGATTTCTAGTAGAGTCATTCTACTAATTAATCTTTTATTCCTTTTGTTAGTTTGTTTGGGTTATTTGATGTATATTTTATATTTTATTGATTCTTAGACCCATTGATTATAGAATGAACCATTAGGCTATATACCAGTAAAAAAGAAAAATGCTCTCAATTAAAGAATGATGCAATAAATACCTTAGTCTCAATGTACACAATCTGCAAAGAGGTCACACAATTTTTTGGTTGCTTAAAAATTTTTCTACTCTGCAGGGTTTGGCAGTTTCTCATGCCTTCAGTTTGTATTGCTTGGTGGCTGACAGGCCTCTTCTTGTAACTGTCTCAAGGAAAAAATGTTGTCACCTTTATATGTGATGCAGTTTTCCTTCCTTGGGTTCTATAAAGCACATAGTTATTGCTTTACAGGAAAATATGAAATTGTAGTATTTCCCCCAAGGATTGAAATCTACTTCTTTGCTTTCTTTCCTCATTTCTTAAAAACCCAGAAATAGTTTTATTGCTGATTATTTTGTAATGTTTAGAAAACATCACAATTAGTAATTAAAGCCAAACCATATATTACCAAGAAGAAACATAACTTAATTACAGTGATGAAAATGTGAGTAAGTCTAACCCAGACTGCAAGCACAATGATAACTAAATCCTGAGGGCTGTAGCCTAACTACAATTTCAAGAAACATAGATGTCAGAAACATCCTAGTAAAATATTCAAATAATCCGACTCTGGTTACTAAATATATATAGTTCATTTTCTAATGTGATCCTACCATATTATTGACCTCGTGTTTCCCTGGGATTAAGAGTAAAATGTGGCTCAGGAAAAACTTTTAGAGGAGCTGTTCTGCAATTATGCCTGGGATGTGTTTGCACATGTAGGAGTCTCCAGTGGGAAAATATTTTAAGGAACACAATTGCATTGTAACTATTAACTTTTACTTTAACCTCTAAATTAGAGTTCACCCTGAAACAACACAAGATTGAAATTCTTGGAATGGACTGACTTCCCTAAAAGATCTAAAGGCAAAAAAAGCCTTTTTTAATAAGAACCACCACACACACATATATGTATATTCATATTCATATATATCTATATTCATATTCATATATATATAGGAGCTGTGGAATAAGACACTCAATTGTAAGCCAAAGTGGAAACTTCTGAGAAATTGCTCACTTGCGGCAAATACACTGGCTTCCTGGAGGCCTCAGGCTCAGGAAGGGAATATTCAGTCATCTGCGGTAGTTGGGTACAGAAGTTTGAGAAGCATTGGGGTCCTTGGGGTACGAACTCGGTGTCATTCCTCTTGTACCCTCACTATGAATTCAGGGCCCGAGACATACAACGTGCCCAGGAATGCTTAAGCCCACTGTCTGATCATCCGCACATCCAAAAATGTTGAGGAAGGAGACACTGGCATCCTTCAACTGGTGGAACGAGGCCATTTTGGGGAGACTTCAGACAGCTGTGGATCGTTATTTTGACTCTGTCACTTATAAGCTGTGTGGTCACCTTTCTGAGCCTCAGGTTTCTCAATTGTACATGTGTCTAAAAGAACCACCTTGAGCAGCCCAGGCAAACGGGTAGAGAGAAGGAGGTTTCTGCTCCAATGCAGAAGTCTGATTTCAGATGAAGCAGATAGGATGGAACTGAGGACTCAGGAAGCAGCGCCTGGGCCTCTGTGATGAGAAGGGACCACGAGGAATTGTGGGTCCGGACTCCCCTTCGCCCACACTCCCTTGAGGCCGTTCACCATCCAGAGGATGACTTGAGTGGAACGATGGAAGGATCAGATGTGTCTCATAAACCTAGGGTCCCCGAGCAGAAGTGCTGGGCTTCTAATGTCTGACAGTGAGCTCCTTCAAGGCCCAGCTCACAGCAAGGGTCATTCGGAAGCTGGGGCTCAAGTACAAGCAGACCCCTGATAAACTCTGTGAGCCTAGACACTTGCCTTCTCCATGGCCTCTTTACCACAGTCTTGCCTTGGAGACAAACAACACATTCACTGTCTCTTGCTCCCAATAGGGGCTACGTGTCCTCCCTGGGCCAGAGTGAAGGAAATTTTCCTGGGAGATATTTTCAAAAGTATCTGCCTAGAATGGCCTTTCTTTCCTAAAAGATTTCAGGGCAACAGTGCATTTTTTTAATTAAAACCAGCATATATATATATATATATACACACACACGTACATATATATGAGCTATGTGAGAAGATACTCTATTCTCTTCAATTGTTGCTCAAAGTGGTAACTTCTTTGAAATTGCTCACTTGTGGCAAATGTACGGTGTTTCCCAAGGCCTCGGAAGAATTTTACAATGTTCAGTCATCTGTGGTAGTTGGGTACAGAAGTTTGAGAGGATTGGTTTCCTTGTGGTGCAAACTATGTCTTTTTTCTCTCCGTATCCTAGTTTCAAATTAGGATCATCAACATACAGCGTGCCCAAGGATTCTTTGGCCCAACCCTCCATTTTGACGTCCGCGCATCCTACCTTTGAGGAAGAAATCAAACTGGCAGTCATAAACAGAAGTTTGAATTGAGAATCAGAAGGAAAGAGGTCAGTTTTGCGAGACTTCAGACAGCTGTGAGTCTTAATTCTGACACTGTGACTTAATATGTGTGTGATCACCTCTCTGAGCCCCAGTTTCTCAATTTGAAATGCATATAAAATGACCTTCATGACTGACCCACACAGAAAAGTGAAGGAGGGAAATATTTGTGTTCCAGTGCAGAAGTGTGATTTCAGATGAAGAAGCCAGGAATGAACTGAGGACTCAGGAAGAAGCCCCTGGGCCTCTGGGACAAATAGGAACCACGTGGAATTGTGGCTCTGGAAGCCCCTATGTGCACATTTAGACGATGCTGTGTGCTGTCCAGAGGGTGATTTTTGTGAAGCATGGAAAGAACAGACGTGTCTCATACACTACAGGTCACCGAGCAGATGTGCTGACCTTCTCATGTCTGCCGGTGAGCTGCTTCGAGGCCCAGCTCACAGCAAGTTTCTTTTGAAGCGAAGGCTCAAGTACAAGGAGATTGCCAACAAACTCTGTGGCCCTGGGCAAGTTCCTTCTGCACAGCCTCTCTACCACATTTTTTTGCTTGGAGAAAAACAACAAGTTCACTACCTCTTGCTTCCCAAGGAGGGCTAAGTTTCTGCCCTGAGCCAGAGCTCTGCAGAATTTTTTAGATGTTTTCGAAAGTTTCTGCTGGGAATGGCCTGTTTTTCCTAAAAGATCTAGGGACAACACTGCCTTTTTTTTTATTTTTTACTAAAATCGCCATATATATGTATAAATATATATTTATATATGCATATATATTTATATATTTATATATGTGTATGTGTATGTGTATATATATAAATATATATGTATGTATATATATATGTATGTATATATGAGCTATGAAATAAGACACTCAATTCACGTCAACTGTAACCTCAGCGTGTAGACTTCTGAGAAATTTCTCACTTGCTGCAATTGCACAGGTTTTTCCAGGGCTTGTGGGTATGTAGGGAATGTTTAGCCTTCTGTATTAGTTGGGTACAGATGTTTTTAGAAGCATTGGGCTCCCTGGGGTACAAGCTACTTCTCATATCTCTCTGTATTCTCACTGAGAATTCAGGGTCAGCTACAGATAGTGTGCCCAGGGATGCTTTGGTCCACCCTCAAATAGCCCTTTATTCGCGTCCAACCTTTTCGTGAAAGAAACCAAATTTACAGCCTTAATCTGGTGGAAAGAGGTCATTTTTGAGAGACTTCAGACATTGTGGTTCTTAATTCTGACTCTGTCACTTATTAGCTGTGTGGTCACCTCTCTGAACCCCAGTTTTCTCCATTTTAAATGAGTATAAAAGGACCACAATGATCATCACAAGTAGAAAGGTGAAAGAGGGGGAGATGTGTCTTTCAGTCCAGAAGTCTGATTTGATAATTAGAAGGCAGGAAGGAGCTGAACCATAAGTAAGGAGCCCCTGGGCTTATGGGATGAGATGGGACCTAGTTGAATTGTGCATGTGGCGCCCCCCTCCCCCACTTACTTCAGGAAGCCTGTGTGTTGGCGAGAGTGTTACTTGGGTGGAGTGATGGAGGGATCAGATATGTCTCATACACCTAGGGTCTCCGATCAGATGTCCTGTCCTCATGTTTGCCAGTGAGCGCCTTGGAGGCCCAGCTCACGGCAATGGTCATTTGGCAGAGGAAAGTGGAGTAGGAGCAGGCTACTAACAAACTCTGTGATCCTAGGCAAGTGCCTTCTCCATAGCCTCTTTATCACACTCTTAGTTTTGCAGAGTAACAACACATTCACTGCCCCTTGCTTCCCAACAGGGGTATACACACACATACACACACACACATATACACACACACACACATATACATATACACATATACACACACACATACATATACACACACATATATACTCATATGTATGAGAGTGTGTGTGTGTGTGTGTGTGTGTGTATTAGCAGCTATGGAATATAAACAATCACTGCATTATATTCATACACCACATCAAACACTGTAGGAAGATTTTGGAATGGAAAGATCTGACATTCATTTTTCTAGGCTTCCACCATAAAAAAAAACAAAGAAGATTAGCAATTTAAATCTCAGGGAAAAAAAGTGAAATAATTAGAACTGAAATCTATAAAATTGAAAACAAGACATTAATAGGTTAAGATCAACAAAACATGCCTCTGGTTTTTGAATTAGCAATAAAATTAGAAGTCTGCAGGCCTTCTATTCTTCTTGTCTAACCAAGAAAAAAAAAGAGAAGCAAATGTATAATATCAGCAATGAGGAGGGGCTATTTCTACTCATCTCAAATTAGGACAGTGACTCAATTTTGAAGTATTTAAACTTCTATTTTCTTTTAATATATAGTTGTGAAATAATTCTTACCCAAAGTGACTATTTTTGATGCCGATATATTTTGGTGTGAAATACTATATTAGAATATCATTTCATGGCATTATAGTTAGTTTTTTTTTTAAGAACAGGAAAATAATTTTTCAAAATATTAAAACTGAAACATCTCGGAGTCTTCTTTATAACAATTATAAAATGCAGATGCAGTTGCCACATTATTAATATAATTTTATGACTTCTCAGAAGTTGAATAATACATTTTCATGCTTTATTCATCTTTATAAGGAAGCTACCACACTATTTCACAGGCATATTTTTGTAGGAGTTTTATGTAATTATTTCCTAAGGAGTATGCTATAGTTGATTGAGGAGAAAGTAAGGATGAGAATGAATAGATAGCAACGGTAGATTTATTTTTGAATAGTTTTGCTTTTAAGGGAAGCAGAGAAATGGGAAGAAGCTGGAGGAAGTGTTGAAGTTAATAGTAGTTTTATTTATTTATTAGTTTGTTGGCTGTTTTTCTTAAGATAGAGAATTATTTGGGCATTTCTATGGGCTAAGGGGCATGTTCACATAGAGAATGGGAAATCATTCATCCTCTGTCAGTCCTCACTATCAATCACATAGTCAGTTGTTGAGACTCTTAGAAAATATGGTCTTATTATGTGAGACAATTTGAAACTATTCGAAAATACTAATAATAGAAAAACTGGAGTAAGTAGAACTACCATATGATCTAGCAATCCTGTAGGATAGTGCAAAGATATCTGTACTACTATGTTTACTGTAGCATTATTCACAATAGCCAAGATATGGAAACAATCTATATGTCCATCAACAGATGAATGGAAATACACAATGGAATATCATATAGCCATGAGAAAGAAAGAATTTCCTCTATTTGCAACAACGTGAATGGACGTTGAGGGCATTACACCAGGTGAGATAAGTGAGACAAGGAAAGGTAAATACTGTATGATATCACTTATATGTGGAATCTCAAAAGGCTGAGTTTATAGAAACAGCAGAAAGGTAGTTACCAGGGACAGAGGAGTGAGGGAATTGTGGAAATGATGGTCAAATAGCGCAAACTTGCAGTTAGCAGATGAATGAACTAATGCACAGCATAGTGGTTATAGTCAATAGTACTGTATTACATACTCCAAAACTGCTAAGAGACTATATTTTAAATGTTCTTGCCACAAAAAAGAAATGATAGTTATGTGATGTGATGAAGTTGTTAGCTAATGCTAGGGCGGTAACCATATTGCAGTAAATAAATGCATTAAATCAACACCTTGTACATTTTAAACTTGAATGTTATATGTCAGTTGTATCTTAATGAAAAACTCCATGAGGTTCTTAAATAGAAGTTTAATAAAATTTTATGTAATAAATAATGTGGAAAAAATCTAATAAAGGATTCACACCGGGAAAAAGAAAAGGAGTAAATGCTTATCTTTTAGTGAGTAAAACATCCTAGGAAAATATAATACTTACACTTAATATTAGCTATAACTGATTATGTTATACATAAACATCAAAGAGGGAAAATAAAAAATGCAACTATATAAAGAGATGCACTAAACGAGGGGGAAGAAAAATGGAGATTTATTTTAAAATGACATTTGATAAATTTATTAATGTCTTTGAAATAAAACTGCATGAAATACATCCTAACTTGCATTTTATCTTTCATGTTCTTGAAACCACAGAATTTGTTTTATATCACCAACAAAGGCAGCATGCCCAGAATAAACTTCAGTCGCACAAACTAATAAAGAGTTTGCCTTGATGGAAACTCTGTTTTGTCATAAACGAAGTGATAGAAATTGTTGAAAGTATATTATTCCCAACACTTTGTACTATGTTTCTGATGATATTTACAAAATGTTTGTGTGATATACTTAATCTTCGTACCCAGGAACTCTTGAAGGCAAACGATTCCTGACTTAATGCATACTTTAACCTGCTGGGATACCACAACATAATGTTATGTAAGGTAACATAACGTAACATTACAAATAACATAACAACACCTAACATAAATTTTGAAATTTAAATTTTCAATTTAAATAATTATGTGAGAATTTTTTTCCTGAGAAAATGAAATATTTATGTTGCCTTCTGATAAGTTTATTTGCATTATATTTAAAAGCTCTGGTTGACCTTTAAAAATATAGATGATGCATGTTTCTTCCTACAATATAAATTAGATATTAATGTCACAAAATTTTACAAGTACAGAGTGCTTTTTTTTTTTTGTCACTGAACATCACCTTAATATTTAACAAATGTTGTTAGTTAGGCAGGATAAAACAGAGCATTTAAGATGTAAAAATTCAACTATCTTGGTCAATTTACTCAAAATTTTCATAATTCTAGGTACTTGAATTCTTTCAGGGAGTAGAATAATTAATGTAAAAATGCATAATCTCTTCCTCCCTAAGAGCAAGGGAGTGGAGGGGAAACATTTAATTACTTCATGCAAACAGGCTCTCATCATCTGAAATTTTGCAATACTAATTATTTGTTGCATGTATTTTGCTGATTAAGAAAAAGGAAATTTCGAGGTACTCTAGTACATTTCCTGGCCTTTAAGAGTTACTCAATAAAGATTTTCTTGAGATTGAAATAAAAATGAAATATTTGTTGACAGTAGGATTTTAAAAACCTTTGTTTTTAAGAGATGAAGAGAAATTTATTTCTAAGAAAGAGAAATATAATTTTTTTTGAAGAAGAAGAATTGAAAATGCCTAATAACCTTCAGAATACATTTTGGAAAAAAGCTCTTCAGTTATATTTCACATCCAATATTAAAATTCTGATTTAACTTCCCCAAATCTGTTTCACCCACAGGCTTCTTCATCTCAGTCAGTAGCAACTCCATCTTCTAATTTCTGAGCAAAAGCAAGCAAGCAAACAAACAAAAATCCTTGGCATTTTTCTTTTTCCTTCTTTTCTACACTGCATGTGCCATCTGTCAGAAATTCTGCAGGACTTATTTTCAGATGAAGATGGAATCTGACTATTGTTCACCTTCTCCACTATAACACCCTGTTCAGATACTATCTTGTTGATTTTGATTATTGAAGTGGCCCCCTAATTAGCACAATAGCCCTGATTATTGCAATAGTCCAGATTGTTGCAGGACCCTCTTTGTTATTGCAGTAGCCCTTAATTATTGCAATAGCCCCTCATCACTGTAGTACCTTCTCGGTTGTTAAAGTAGCCCATGGTTACTTCAGTGGTCTTCTGATTATTGCAGCAGTCCCTAAGTATTGCACTAGCTCCTCATTAATATCATTGTGGTAGCGTCTTGGTTAATGCAGAAGTCCCTGATTATTAGAGCAGCTTTCTATCTGCTCTCCTTTTTTCCATCATTGCTCCTCTTCAATTTCTTTTGAACAGTGCAGTCAGCATGATTCTGTGAAATCTTAGGTCAGACCACATTACTGCTCTGCTGAAAATCCTCTAGTGGTTTCCATTTCACACATTGTAAAAGCCAAAGCATGTAGCGTGCCCTACAAATTCCTCCACACTCTGGGATTAAATTTGCATGCTCTGATACTCTGTTGGAGCCACACTTGCTTCCTCTGTCTGCCCCAAGCATGATAAGAATTAGGCGGGCCTGAGTATTTGCTCATTTATTTGTTCAGATGTACTTCCTGCCCTCTGTTGTCAGTGCCACATTCTCTTTGAGGATTTCCAGACCCCTGTATAGAAATGCAGCCCATTCTCAAGGCTCTCTATCCCCTGGCCTGTTTTATTTTTTCACGGTTAACTACGTATTACCTTCTGTCACACTACATGTGTTTTCTTTTTTTTTAGATTTGTTCTTCTGTCTTGCCTCGAAGAAAAAGAATGCAAGCTCCATTAAGAGCATGGTTCTTGCCAGTTTTGTTCAGTGTTAGATCCATTTTTTTAAGATTCTAAAATATAAAGAACACATGTAGATATGAACACAAGTGGGCCCATAATAAATATTTGTTTATTATTGTGTATGTGTATGATTAAAGGATAAACTGCTGAAAAGAGTGAAGCATGTTTGCTTCTCATCATCATGTCCAGGAAACTTAAAAGGAAATTTGACTTACTGAGACCAAGTCCATTCTGTGATGACTCTACTGGACTTATAACTCCCAAGCTGATCTCAGATTATCTTGTAGATAAATTATCTTTCTCAGCTTTCCTACTGTGGGGGATGACAAGGTTCCTCTGCTTGTGCGGACAGACTTGTGAGCAGGGGAAGATAAAATATTCTAAAGCCTGAACAGTGTCTCTAGGTAGATACCCACAGGTAGGTACTCATTTTCAACATGGTGGTTTGCAGGTGATCTGTTCTAGGAAATGTTTAAGTTTGAGGATAGAGAAGTTAGGGACAACAATAGGTTAATGAGGATAAATTTCCTTTGTGTTACTGGGACTGTCATTTCAGAGCAGAGTTTCCATGCATCTTACGTTGTAATTCTTTGGGTGATTCTAGGTCTTCAATCCAATCTGATAACATATAGAGCCCTGGGAAATACAATAGTGAGACACTGAAGGGATATTCACACCTACAAAAACAGTCCAGAGGGATTCACATTCTGCCCAATGAGACCATTTATCAGGAAACTACAGCAGGATAGAGAGTCGTAACCCATGGTAAAGTAAGGAATATTGATAAGAGCTCATTAACAACAGTGCTAAAGTGGTGGATGGCTCAGTTGTAGACAGGAGAAAACCCTTTTTTCCCCCAAAAAAATATGGAAAAGCGAATATTAAACATAGTAAAGAGACAATGTTAAAAATGTATAACCTCTTCATAGGACTTCATACCCTACATGTTGATATTTGATTCAAAGCCTGTATTAGAACACATTCTTGGTTCAATTAATGAGGGCATTACAATGCACTCATTTCAAAATGTCATAGATTTCTTTTTAGATCATCTTGTTCTGATAGAATTATGAAAGTAGCATAAGACATTAGTTAGTAACATAGATAATAAGAAAGTATATAACATTTCTTTTTTGGTAGAAAAAATCACTAGATAAAATTATGAGCATTCTAAAGGAATGAGGTTGCCATTGTAATTGTTCATCATCATAAATATTCATCTTTCTCTTATTTACTTAGATTGAGAATTTGTTAGAGAATGTTTTCTTATTATTGAAAATTACTGTGACATTCATATCCTTGCATAGTCCTAGGCTGATGATTTCTAAAAGAAATTTAAATAAACCGGAAACTATCACACCTATAGACATATAATACAAATGTGTAAGATGAGCAAGTTCGTGTTAGTTTTTTATTATTATTATTATTATTATTTTGGATGATAATAGATTTATGCTACTTAACTTTTTTCACTTAAATTTTCATACGAGTCTTGTGGTTGGAATTTGTGTCCTATAATCGTTGCTTATTTATTTAGAACCATATGGATCCCTTGAGTAATAATATAGAAAACAATCAAATTTCACTACCTGAATATTTTGCAGGAAATGAAAGTCCCCAAAATTACACAGGGAAACAAATTAATACATAACTTTTATATAAACATATTTAAGTTGATTTATGTGACTTTAGCCATTTTAATTACACTTTCACCCCTTTTTGACATATCTCAAGAATAAACAGAAGATAAAATATAGAGAAGAATTTTTAAAATCTCTAGTTATATTTAAAAGATAAGTGAAATCAAAAATTTTCAATATAGTTTTTGAGACTAAATGTTGAATTAAATTTTACATTAATTTGTCTCTTTTTGGTAAATTGACATGCAGTTTTGGAGTTATGTGTGTGATCATTAATGTCCCATGTATTATGCCATTTTAAGATTTGGGAAATCAGAAGTCAAATATGAAGTAATTCCTGTGATTCTCAAGGAACAGACTTAAAATGCTGACATAAGGCTTAAACTTTTGATTTTTAACTATTTATACAAAAAAAAAATAGTAGAGTGCTTCTACTGGATCTCTTTTAATTGTATTTACCCACTGATCATAAATTTAAAGGAGAAGAGTGTTTCAATTAAAAAGTGTGAGCATAAAAAAAAAGGACAACCATAACTTTTTTTTTAATTATCTGTATTAACCTAACTATCATTTGGAAGTTATTCCATTTTATTTTTGTTTTTATGTGCATGAAAACAAATTAGCTATCAAAATAGCTAATACATAAAGTGAGTTAAATTTTAAAATGATAAGCTTTACTTAGAGTTATTTAAATGTGTTATTTTTATCTCTTAGTGCTATTTTTTTGATAGTATACAGAGTAGGAAATTTGTGAAACTTCGATTAATATTTAATAGTCACAATGTATTTTGTTTTACTATTGAAAGGAAGTACTATTTATTTCATTCTTTCATTCAGCATTCTAAGTAATTTCAAATATTTAGAAAATTAAGAAAGGTTTTGACTCTTTCAAAGATTTTGATATGCTTTTTTCCTCAGGTGCTTATGACTATAAGAAGAAAATATAATAGTAACATTCTAGTGTTTTTCTAATTTGCATATTTTGCCAATTCTAGATACTTTTTCCAGTGTAGAGGAAATTGGATTAATATAATTTTAGTGTTTGAAGAGAATTCAAGCTATTTTACTTTGACTCTTTTTTGATAGATTAGAAAATTGAGACACAGAGACAGAAAGTGATTCGACAAGTTTACACAGTAAGTTAAGGCAAATTGGTAACATATAGAAATGTAAAAACTTAATTCGACTTGCGAATGCAAGGATTCAAATAATAAATATTTAAATAAGTTCATACTATTTTTGGAATACATCTTATGCATTTCATGTCATTTTATTGATTTACATGTAATCACTTGATTCTCACATTAATTTTCGCTTAAGTAAGATTTATCATTATCTTTATGGGTCAGAGAACTCAAGTGCAGAGAGATTTAGATATATTTCCAAACACACACTGCAGATCTAAGCTTTAAAATTAGCTGTTTGATTTCACAGCCTAAACTCTTAAACATGACTCTCCACACATCGAGATTTCTGTACACAGAATTTCTACTAAATAGTGTTATTGTATGGTTTTGCTTTCTCTCTATAATCTCCAACACACCTGTATTCCAACACTAATTTTCTTCAACCTCTAACCTTTCTATCCTTCTTATTTTCATTATTTCTACAATTCCCACCCTATCCAAGTCATGACTGTTCCTAGATCATTAAATCTTGGAATTGGTTGGGACCTTGGGGGTCTGCTTTTGCTCTTTCATGTTACATTTGAGGAAATTGAAACCCAAATACTTAAAATTACTTGCCTTAGGCCCTACATAGTAGATGGTAGAGCTACAAATGAAAGCATATCTTCTAAAAGTTTTACTCTCCTGACAGTCCACTTCTTTTCTTTCATATAATGTTTATGCTACAATGGTAGAAGCATGTCAGTCTAAAATGGTTTTTAAAGGATGCCCTAGAACTTGAAGTAACAAATTTTTTATTTCTCTTTCAAAAAGTAGACTCGCTAACAAACTTGAAATTACAACCATAAGAGTGAGCATTGAGATTTATCATAGGATAAATAAGAATGCCAATTACACTATCATATGAGCCACAGCCACGAGTGATAGTCAGTGTGTAAACTTTTTAAAATCTTAGAAATGTAATACAATAAATCTTTATTATTTACCTGAGTCACAATTGACTGACAGTTTGATAACTCCACTGGGCAGATCTCCTCGGTGGCAGGTGAGGGAAAGGACTGCCTTATACCATGCTGCTCCATCCAGTCTCTCCTGGGGTCTCCTAACAGTTGTCTTCTAGATCTGCAATCTTCCAGCCAGTATACAGTAGTGATGAGAGGATCCTGCAAGCTGTTCTATGACAAGGTTTTTCATGACACATCGTTCCTGACCACATTAAATTGGGCTGAAATTTAGTTCCATGACCCTAGCCTAATTATAAGGAAGACAGGAAAATAATCTGTCTAGGATAAGGAAACTAAACTGGCACCCATCTTGTTAGTGTCTGCCTCAGATTAAGTTCTACTATAGTTTATCCCAAATTGAATAATACTCTGATAATTAAGACTATATTTTTTAGCAAATGGAATCAAACAAAATGGAGGAAATCATGCAAGCTGAAAAATTAATTTTATGAAACCTGTAAGTGTTGCTAATCCAGACTCATATTAGTCTTTGGTACATATAGGTACATGCACTTTTTTTTTTTTTATGTTATATTATGTTATTTATACATGTCCAAATAATTTTGCTAGGCAGGTCAGAACCCATCATTCATGTATCAGACTCCACACACGATATCTGTGCTGTTTCAGTTTGCAACCTTGGTATGTTTTACTAAATATAGCTCTGATTAAAGTTTGGAATAAGAAAGAGTATATACCTCTTTTACTTCTTCCTGCATTCATATTCAGTCTCTGTGTGTATTCCAACACTCATGAAGATTAAATGTGGCCCACCTATCTTTTCGCCTCTAGAAAAAATTCTCCAAATGAAGTAGATTATTTCCTATCTCTAACCATTCCCTTAATTCAAACAAAGTCTTGGCAAATAGCAGAATTTTGTCAATAAAACTTTGCTATGTAGAACTGTTAAATATATTTTGCACTTAATTTATATACTCTATTTAATCAATTCTTATATAGTATAATTTATGGTAGTAAATTATCAAAATCATGGAAAACTATACAGTATTATAAATCTATTATAATGTCTACTTAGATTATAATACATCTTCCCCCACTCCCCCACAGGAAAATACTGTTACTAATAGAACTGAATCCCTAGGACTCACATTTCATTATATGACCTTATCTTAGGACTACAGTTGATTTGGTAATAATGGTAGAGAGTTGTCATGATTAAAGCCAATTGGAATGTATCTCCAGGAAATGTAGGAGAGGCGGCATGGAATTACATTCAGTTTTATGTTTTTTGTTTGTTTGTTTGTTTGTTTGTTTTTGTTTTTGTTCAGTGTGTTTGGAACTTTATAACTTTAACATGTAAACTATAAAAATTTGAGCTACCCATTTTCTGCCATGTGATTTTTTACTCAGAAGTGCTGTTAACAGAAAAAAAAAAGAGAATGAAGCTAATACTGAGGAGCACCAAGTACATTAAGATCTCTGATTGCTATGTTCAATGACTTAGTCTAACTCCTGTCTAAAATTAGAATCTGTAATATTCTCTTGTGGATTATTTACAACATATTTATTTTTTAAAGATGGACAAGCAGGTTTCTCTACTTAAAATGAAAAGAGATTTAACTATAGCAAGTTCTATTTCAAAATATCTCTCTGATTCAAGGAAGTTGAGTACAAAAATAATACGCATGTTTCAAGGTAACATGCATTTCATATTTTGCTTTGAACAACAAGTATAAGAAGGAGTTAAACCTTATGAGTCAAACAACAGAAGAAGGAATAATCTTAGTCTTTAACTTTCTATGCCAATGCCAATTAAAACTCTAAAAAGTGGAATACATTTTCAATGTCTAAGCAATGAAAGTTTAAATATCATTAGCACTGAAGTAACTTGCTTTAAAAAAAAAAAAATCACGATCTAGTTTCTGAATGATTTCCACATATTTACTGGCCTGAGTTCCTACAGAGAATTGAACTTTTATATAAGAAAAAATGTAGTGCCCAGAAGGCTTTAAGTTGTGGAAGAATTGGCCTGTAGAATTCACTAGAGGAAAACCTATTTTAGTTCATCTTGAATGAACCAGAGCACTAATAGAGAAGTCTGGTCTCAAAGTGCAGAAGTGTAATTTTCTCTTCGTTATGAGCTATAATTGTTAGTGTATTAATATTTGTGACTCTCAAGAAAGGGGACTATCACTTGTTATTACCTTTGCAAATAGTGGCAAACTCTTCACTCACTTGCAAGTTATGACATTTTGAGTATCATGGTTTGTAGGAAAGAAATAGAATGTTGTTATAAGTTAGAATGCAAACATTCCCCTAGCTAACAGGATTATAGCCAGAAATCTTTCCCAAGGACAAAATTACAGCAGTCTATTCATTTATCAGTGAGATAATTTTCTGTAAAGCGGACCTCTACTCTATAGGTAGCACAAACAATGCAATTAATTAATTCTTAGATTGAAAATAAACACACTTCATTCAGAAGATTAATAAACACCAGAGAAGAAAGGCCACTATCATTTCTGAGATATAATGGATTTTTATAAATACAAAATCATTAACAAAAAAGCAAATAAATGTAAAGAATAGAATACAGTTACTTTTTGCCAAATTAATAGTGCTTCATACATAAATAAACGTTCTTCCTTATTCTTTTTTAAAAATAAAGCCACATTTCTGCTTATATTCATTTCATTTAAACATTTTGTGGCTGTCACTTGTAACTTGCTCCTAGTGATGATTAAAAAAAAAAAAGATCTGTAGATTGAATAATTATTTAGGTGGTTTAAGTGATTTGTGATGCATTCTTTAATAAAACCGTGTTCTTAGCCTTGTCCTTCTCCTCCTCTTTCCGCTTAGGTCTTTCCTATGTAAATCATTGATAATTTATCTCACTTCAAAGCAAAGAATTTGGCATTTTTAAAAACTGACTATAAATTATGGAAAGATGCAGTTTTCAATTTTTTTTCCTTTCCCTTTTTGGCTGATGTAAATCAAATTTAAACAAAACTCTACATCCCTGGAGCTAGCCCAGAAAGCTATCTTGAAAATGTTAGATAATGATTACATTTGTTCTATTCATGACATGGGGAGTTATGATAGTCAACGGAAGCATGTGTAAATGAAACAATGTTTAATTCTAGTGTTTATCTTCAGTAAATCCAGACATATCCACAGGCCTCTGGTTTGCCAGTCCTCAATGGAGAAAGACCAGCAAAAGTGATGCTACAGGAATAAGATGAAGCAGTATCCCCTGAAGATTTACTTATCTAGAAAAGCAGAGATTATGTTTTGCCACCTTGAAACATCGAGCCTCAGATGAAAGATGAGAATAAAACTCTTAAAGGAAGACTACAGTAGAAGTTCTGTGTGCAAGTACATTTGTCCACCTTTCCACAGCTGGCCTCTTAATCACTGGCATAACGAACTTGGATTTAGGAAGCTTATAGGATTCTGTTTAAAGAGCCACCTTGAGCCCTAGAGTGTTCCTCATCATGAATTCTACAAAGTGTGCTTCTCTGGGCGAGATAGATTTATCCCATGGTTGTTACCCTGTGATTTTTAAGGTGTGAGCAAAATATATTTGGAATATATCATGCAGTAAAATTGCATGACGTATTTCATGGTGATGATGGAATGGAAGATCTCAGTAATTACGTACATATCTGGAAACACACACTGCTGTTTTTCTTAAGAAAGAGAAGCCTTTCCTTAGCCAAAGAGCCCATAGGCTTCTATCAAGTGTAGTCTAGCTGGCTGGTCCTAGGAAACTCCCAAATTAATATCAATAGCAAAATGTTTAAGAATTTGCAAGTTTACACTTTAAAGGTTATACAGCCTTGCTACTATCACCTAGAACAAGTAAAATATCAATCAGTACGTAAGACATCCCAAACCAACACCACCCCCCCAACCAGTAACCATTTCTTCTTCCTCCACAAAAATTTCTATCACTAAAAAAAGCTTCTGCTACAGTTTTAAGTGTATGGTATACTATAACATATCATTAAATGCATAGAAAAATTCAGTTAGTAATGACTTTAGCTGTGTCATGTCATATGTCAGGACATGAGAGTTAATGGAAATTAATACATGTAAAAAATAGTTTTATAAAACTACATTATGATGTACATTTTAAATCTCATATTAGGTATGAGGAACAATACTGACATATCTTTATACTACTCTGCTTAGAAATATAGAAGTTTGGAATGTAGTTTATGCCTTCTAGTATAGAAATTTTATGAAAAATTCTCAACTTACAGAACAGATTCTTTATTTTAGACTATAATTTATCCCAATTTTAAATTTTGAACATACTTTAGGGCATTAAATTATTTGAGTCAGGACTAAACACTTACCACATATTTTCTAGTTTATTCACAATTGTAGAATTATTTTAGCAACATGAATTTTAATCCTGAGAAAATATTTTAACTTCTGGGAAACATCAATTTTCTAGAACGAGCTTTATATAAATATATATTTCCAAGGTACAATCTCATTTGAAAAACGATCTTTTCCTTTGTTCAATTTAAAGAAATATTCCAATTGAGATATTTATCTCCTTGCGAAGTACTACGGCAAAAACAAAACAAAAAGCCTGAGCTTATGCTGTTATTTTAAGCTGTTTTTACTGCTATGGCAGTTACAGTCATGAGGTAAACTCGTTTAGCATAGTTATTTAGAGCCTACTGTACACCAGCCACACTCGTCAATGACACAGCTCCTTTGATTGAGAACTTTAGGTTGATCACAGTCTAAGCAAAATTTTAAGAAATGCAATATTTATGTGGATGGTATAATAAACACAAACAGGTTATAGTTATTTTATTGTGATTATTTCCTTACCCATGTGTATTCCTCTTTGCGAAATTTACTTTTTGGAATGCCTTCTACCACTTATTTACCTATTTAGTAGCAATCAGCACACGGTGTTGTGTTCTCTTTTCTTGAGAGAATATAGAAATATTTATATGTACATGTATAAATACATATAACTACATAGACATATAAATGTGGCTTAGACCTGAACATAAGATCTCTTTAAAGTGAGTTCAGATTATCTGATAGATTATGATAATGCCTTCAAAAACATGTTGAAAACTGTACGAATATTATCTTCTCTATAGTAAAAGAGAAGATTGGTGGTGATAGTGGTAGTTGTGACAATTTGTACTTCAAAGAAAAACCGACCATTTATTTCTTCCTAGTCTGTACATACTCTCATTTTAATACATTCCTATCTCCTCTCTTTGAAATTGCAACTAACAATTCTACATTTTGCTTCACCCTTATTGTTTATTACTACTCCAGTCTAACATTCTGATTTCTTCATCTCAGTTAATAATATGGCCTTACATTCCATCAGCAATTTCATTAGTAGTTTAGTTTAGATTTTTTGGTTTGTATAGAACACTATAAAATCAACCTTAACTGGCCATTCAATGTACTATAGAGAGAGCATTCCTAAAATTTTGTTTTATTGTTTTTTTTTTTTAAGAAAATTATAATCAATTATCAACAAATAATAACAAAGTCCAAACATCTCTAAAGGCTTGGGCATTTATCGTAGAAGGTTAAAAAGTTCCTAGAAAAATACATTAGGGGTTAAATAGAACAGTGCAGAAAATGAAATAGCCTAGAGGAAACTAAGATGAGGAGGTCAGTTCATTTAACCTGGTGTGTAGACTCTAGAGCTCTGGGAGAGGAAAAGAACCCTCCAGTGAAAATCTGTATACACATTCATAAATTAGAAGCTGCTATTCACATAATTTCATTCCATCATTTCCATTGCATGGCAATTTCCAAGAGATTAATCTCACTTGAACTGTAGTGTGTTTTTTTTAATATATATATAAAATTATTTGCACCATTTGCTACTATAAGACTTTATGTTTTCAAATATAAGAAAACATTACATTCGTGAAATAATTCTGAATGGTGATACTCTGAAAAGTACTGAACATAAATATTGAGACATGTAAAACAGAAATGGACTGATAAAAATAGAACTTTCATAACCAGAATCATTCCCAAATAACAAATTAGATGTTTTTCAATAGTTAATACCATAGTTCTGGTTTTCCATGTACAGGAAATTTCTCAAGAAAACAATCTTAAGAATGGTTATTTTAAGATATTAAAATGAGAGGTTTCTAGGCTAATAATAGGAGTACATTTGAATCTCACTAGAGCCGTAGTACATTAATAATTGATGATGGTATTAGAGTACGACATATATGAAACTTTAAAACAAACAAACAAACAAACAAACAAACTCAACAAAGTAAACTTTTGTGTGTGTGTGATTGCTTGATGAAAGCATTTTAAGAGAAGGAAGGAAAGTGGAGGTTGTTTAGGAAATTGTGAAGAAAATGTGGCAGCCTTTCAGATACGTTCGACATCAATACTATCATTATTTGTAGGCTTAGTTTTGCTTCACACTCACTTTCTATTCCTTCTCTTTGATACGGGAATAGTTGTTAACCATTATCAAACACTGGTTTGGAAACGAAATTAAAGAGAAGATTGTTCCAGAGTTAGAGATGTCAGTCAGTGGGTTCAGGTGCTGTCAGTCTAATCTACCATTACCATTCCTGTCAATTACATGCAGTTTTTTTTTTACTCCTATTTTCTCTTTATTAATGGAATTTTTTTAAAAATAAAGAGTAACTCCCATATCGATTACACTTGGCAACTCTAAAATATAGTTTATACAAGAAAAGCAAAGAAAAAAAGGCACAAAAATATTTCTTGTAAAACCTAGGCAAGACTTTGAATGCAGAAATAACATAAAGTGTGATTTAGAAATATTTATAATGAAGTGTTAAAAAGACATTACTAAATTATATATACTTTACTGGTCTTGTATTATACAGTAGTTTTTTTTCCCTAAAAAAGTTATATTCAGAATCTCCTATTTGATCACAGAAAATCTATTTGCTTCAATTTTGTGTTTTCATCTATATTTCACAATATATGTCCCATTTGTAGTAAAAAAAAAAATAGATCCGATAGTTACAGCTTTATTACCTCATATAAATTTACTTTAGTGAATTTCAATTTCTTTGGCTTTAAAATAGCTTTCCATTGTTCGTCAATTAGTAAAACAAATATTTATTTTTATGCCTCTGGATTTCTCTGTTTCTATTCATTGTTATTAAATTAAATAAAAGGAGGAATTATCCTAATATACCATCTTTTCTAAAATCTTGCCTTGGTTACTATAGCTATAAAGTGACTTATTGCCTTTTCAACCACCTTTAGAAATCCTTTACAAATCATTAAAATAAAAAAATGAGTTTTAAAAAATTGCATATGCACAAAAGAATTTTCCCTATTAATAGACTATTTAGAATTAGTTAAAATTACTTGATATGGATTAAGTCAATATTTAATATTGTACTCTACTTTAAAACCTTATTTCCATATTTTTTCATGCAGCTTTACACACACACAAACACACACACACACACACACACACATGCACACGCACACACAATCATTAAATTGGAATGTTCTTTGTAGTGGGCAGAATGGTGACCTGAGACATCCACATTCTAATCTCCGAAACCAGTGAATATGTTCCTTTACCTGGTAAAGGGGTGTTAAAATGGCATATGGAATTAGGATTGCTAGGAATTAAGTTTAAAATAAAGAGATTATCCTGAATTTTCTGGACGGCTGTATGCAAGCACAAGGATTTTTAAATGTGGAAGACGGAAGCAGAAGAGGAAGTTAGGATGATATAATGTGAGAATAACACTTGACCTGCTATAGTTGGTTTGAAGATGGATGAACAGGTTAACGAACCCAGAAATATGGGTGGCTTCTAGAAGCTGGAAAGGGCAAGGAAATGGATTCATACTCCAGAAAGGTGTGAAAACTTGCTGACATTTGATTTTATCCAGTGAGACCTATTTTGGACTCCAACCTTCAGAAGTGTAAGACAATAACTTATGTTGTTTGAAGCCACTAAATTTGTGGCAATTTGTTACAACAGTGATAGAAAACTAATACACTATTTTTCTATTAATAGAGAAGGGACTCTGCTAAACGTAACAAGATGTTAGAAAGGTTACAAAGTGTTTAAATTGAAAAGATACTGAAATCATTATATGGAAGTGTTATAGATTTCATGTTTTTCATCTTCCTGTTTAAACCATGGATACCAAATGATATTAGTTACAGTTCTTAGTTGCTAATAGAAATGGGCTTCTTTAGGAGAAGAATTTTTTTGAAAGATACAGGTGACTCATAAATACAGAAGAAGTATTGTCAGTCACAGAACATACAGGAATTAATTATGGAAAATCATAGCAGAATTAATTATGGAAAATTATACCTTACGGCGACTTTTCCACTCCTCCTTCTGGATGCTTGTCGCTGTCATTGAAACTGAGAATGATCTCACTTAACTGCTTTGTCTTTGAGATATTGCTCTATATTTAAAGTCCTAAGTGTAAACTCCTGGGAGGCCAAACCTTATGTATGTACGCACTCTCTGAATTACAGGAGAAAGTGACATGTTGCTTTCACTTCTTTTGGAGAAGGTCAGTGCCTACCTTCCTCCAAAACTCACAGAAGGAGACTTCCTCAAATTGAAGAGTTTGTTGCCCAATATCTCATAATTGTTCAATTAAATAAAATATTGATGTTGTTGCTGTTATTTCATTGAAGTCATGAGGAGGCTGAAGTTTAGATTCATGTTAAGTATTTAGCCAAAGCCATTTAAGTAGTAGTCAGAAACAGAAAAAAAGCAATCTTCGGATGTCTGAATCTATTTCATTTTCTGCAAACGTGAATTCTAAAATTTAGCATATATTTCACAAACTGGAATAGGAAAATTATAATTTTAAAACTCTAGTAATAATTAAGGGTTAACATTGGCCTCGGAGTAATGTATATGGATTACTTCAACCAAATAAATTTTTATCGTTGAAGATAATTTTCATCCTACATGTCAGGTATACTATTTATTGGTGGATGCATTATTACCCACAGTATTAGTTGAGATGATGGAAGCACTAGAACTCCTTGATTTCAATACTTAATTGAAGCTTCAGCAACCCCAAATCCTGCTGATAGTGAGGAAAAGCTTCGGCTTGCCAGTGGGTGATAATGTTTGCTATTCACTGAAAGTTCATTTGGCTACAAGGCAGTATCTTCTCTATGTGCATTATTGTCCAAGATCTACACAGAAATTGATTTCATGGAGCCTGAAGTCAAGAGAGTGTGTGGTATTGTGGAACTTCATGCATGTCCTCAACTGATTTTATTCTGGGTTCTTGCTGACTTCTAAGTGTTCACCTACCCGATCTGGTCACTGGCGCCATGGAAACCTGCTCCTCCAGCCCAGTGCTGGCAGTATTTAATATGTTCTCTGCCGATAACAGCATACAGTGATTGCTCTTTCCTCTCTTTGGTGGATATTTCGTTTCTGTCACAGCTCCCTTTTGACTTGTCATTTAACTCCACTGATCCTAAGACAAAAACTGCATGAGGTTTGCAGTGAAGGAACCAAACTTTGCCAAGAGAATGTTTATTAAGGAGTGTTTCTCAAAGTTTGTTCCATTAGATTTTTTTTCCTCAGAAACATTTTATAAAAAAAAAATTATTTCAACCAACTTCCCACTTGAATGCCCATTATGTTAATTTCTCCTAGTATTGCTAATACACACACACACACACACACACACACACGATAAAATATGCTTTGTACATGTGCTCGTGTATTTTCATTCTATCATTTCTCTTCACTTAAGTTGATTTACATATTCTTTTAGACAGAGGTTATACTTTCTACTCTTTAGAATTTCTCACTTGGATTCTATTTATCACTTTGGCCAGAATGGGATCTATTTATAAATTAGAAAATACAGATAAATTAAAAAAAAAAAAATCACCTGAAAGAAACCACCCAAAGATTTTTTTTAAAGGCTGCTATTAATACATCTTCTCATATAAGAGGGCTTGTGATGGTGTGGCAGTATTTTCTTTACTTATCTTTCATGACATTAGACTTCTTTCTTGAAAATATTTGTCTTTAATTCAGTTTCATTTCTACCATGTCTAGCAGAAATTCTTTAGTGTGCATTTCAATTACAATATGTACTTTTTTCTATATTTGTCTTTGAGTGACCAAGTTCTCATTTTAATATATATCTAGGAAAGTTATCTGTATGTTAATTCTTGCCTCACTATCTTTGCTAAAAGTCCCTTTGAGTCTTTGTAAGAAAGTTTTTTTTTTTTTTTAATTAAAATTATTGGGGTGCATTGGTTAATAAAATCAAATAGGTTTCAAGTGTACAATTCAATAATACTTCATATGTATATTGCATTGTCAGGAAGCTATAATGCTGGCTGGAAATAGGAGATCTAAAAATCAAGATGCTTTATTCATTTAGTGTTGATAATACATATTCTCTTTAAGAATGTAGGCTTAATATTAGGGTTAATTTAAATTAAAAAATTGGATAGTTAAATCATAATCTATTTTTATGTATGTATGTATGCATATATCCTTTCTTTACACTTTGTAGTCTGGAATGACCTTTTTTTTTGAAATTTGCATTTGCTTAAGAATAATAAGCTATTATTTCTGATGTATCACATTAGATTTGATCACAGAGAGCTATGTGGTCTGCAATACATTTTCTTATGCTTCTGTCAAATTTGCTTTCATGAACACATGTACTTAGATTGGAGCCCATGTAAAAATTACCGAAGCTAAAGTACATTAACATAAGCACTTTTAGTTAATCAGTCTTTGGAATCACTTAAAACAAGTGCTATAAAACTATATCATATTTAAACACTGATTCCATCATATTTACTGCACACTCTTTGTTTCCCATGAAGATTGATTGGTTTCTGCTGCAGTATAAAGTGAAATTCAAATTCGTAATTTAAATAAATGTAGTTTCCCTTATATTGCAACTGCTTGAAGTAAGAACTTCCACACTAGAGCATAAAATCTTCTCCCAAAATGAGATTTTATATCTCTGCTTAGTTAGGTGCAACAGGTCATCAAAATGAGGATCATAGAAATAAAAAATAATAATAATTTTAGTTATGCTGGCAAAACCCTTGGGGGGTATTTGGAAAACTGGAAATCTTCAAACAATTACAAGTTTAACCTTTGGCTTAATAGCATCCAATTTCAGTAAAACAAATTCTCAGAGTGAGTTCACTTGGATGTACAGCCAGTGAGGTCAATCAATTAACAAATTAAGCAGCCAATCTTCAAAGACTTTTGAAAGACTGTTACTTCCCAAAAGAGTTACTCAGAATGTTAAATGTTGCATTACGCAAACAACAACAAGATTGTCACCTCCTTAGGGATAGGAATTATGTTTTATTTATATCTTGTTTTCTGGGAGTGAGGTGGGGGGAAGGTTTAGACATTTCTGGAAGGGGGAAGATGGTGAAGAAAAATTTATCAAAAGACACATGGAGATGGATTCTCATAATTGGGGACTTGAGCTTTTGTGCTGATAGGACCAGAGATAAGGGTAGGATGTGTCTAGCTCTGAACATTTCCAAGGCTAACCACATTGGTATGGTGTGGCATGGTATGGTATTATGTGGTGTGTGTGTGGGGGGGCGGGGCATGGCTTACTTTTAACTCATGCTTATGCAAGTCTGGGGCTGTAGAAAAGTTGTTTTTCTTTGTATGCATCTATATTTATATTTGAATATTATTGATAGATTTCATGAGGGACACATTGTCATGGTTCCAAAAAAATAGTAAACATTAAAGGATGATTTGATCAAGTCCTGATATTTTTGTTTCTATTATTATAGTTAATTCTTACAAATAAATACTAAGAGACATGGCTCCAAGGAATGAATGACACTCCATGGTAGTCTCAGATTAAATGAATCACTCATATTAATTCATATAATTCGATTTACATCTTCTCCTTCTACAATGTCATATTAGAAGTTAAATTTCTGAATTATGAAGTTATCAATGGAATATAGCACATACATGCATATAATAAGAACTAGGAAAATATAACACCATGACTAGGGAAAATGGACTCAGTGAGGTTGTATAATCTGAGTCTTGTGTCAGAAATGCCTTATCGTGACCTTGACAATGTTTAGCTATTATTTTCAGTTCATTGGCTTATATAGTAAAGTTAACTATGTTCACTGATAAACTATGTTCACTGATAAAAAAGTAAAAACATCTGTATTTTTAAATTAGAAAATTAACCAACCTGTACATATTTGTTAAATGAAAATGATTATTTATTTATTTCTCTTTTTCGACAGGGACTTCTTTCATCGGTAGTCACATATCAACAAAATGTAATAAGATGACATTTAATTTTAAGAAGATTAAACTATATTTAAACTCTGTCCAATTTTACCACTCATGGGAATCCCAGAATATGAGGATATAAGTTAGATGGTCATATAAAGATATATGATGCTTTCTGCCAATAATGAGTTATAACATCTATAAGTATGAATATGGATTTCATATCTATATTAATAGACAGAAATGTGCTTATTTTTATTCTACAGACACTGAATATTGTTTTTATTTCAACCTAAAGTAATTCTTTAATTAGATAATATCAAAAGAATTTTTAGTTAGGTAAAATAAAAAGACGCTTTTTTGTATTAAAACTATACACACATTCTTTCATCTATCATCTATCTACAGTTAACATATACACATATGTAGCTTGTGCTTATTTGACAGGCAATTGTACAAGATCTTTACATACATCATTTTATTTAACTAAAAATAATGCAGCAAAAATGCTAATATTGTTATTATTTTTAGAAAAGGAAACAGTGACCTAAGTTAATTTTGCAATTCATACAGATCGAAATTATAAGCATCAAGTTCTGAGTTCAAGTTCTGTTAACATATTTGTATAACCAATGTTCAGATACTTTTACTTTCTTTTCCATTTCACCATTCATATAGCCTACTCTTTCTTATTTCACATATGTTAGCAGGAGCTAATATTCTGAAACAGAAATTTTAGCGTGAAGATAAGGACAAAATCACTTGTGATGATTTTGAGACAGGATAGAAGATGTGGTTGTGATAGTGCTTTGAACATATAGGAATATCAAGATACTGTAGACATGGGGGTTGCAAGTGAGTTTTTGTGTAGAATAAAAAGTAAACAGAGAGAATAAAATGCGTGAGAAAGAGAATTGTTTAATAAACAACATACTGAGGTAAAATGATAAAAGAAATTATTAAAAACAATGGAGCAAAGGTTGGCCTAGAAAAGGCTAGAAAGAAAGGAGATAAGGAGGTAAGGAGACTTAAAGTATGCGAGAATAATAAGGTGGATAGAGGGGAACTGCAGAATAATGTGGCAGAGGAAAGGGAGGTCGAATATTTACAAATCAGGTTTTTTGAGTCCATAAGTAAACCAGGAACTAAACTGAAAAGCTTGGAGTTGAGTGTAAGGACAGTGATGAAAAGTTTGAATTAGACACTAGTGTAGTATCTATGCAGCTAAGCAAAAATAACTAGAATGACTAACACACTATACTGGGTCATTTAAAGCCACTTTAAGTTTATATTGAAAATTTCACTTTTGAGAGATTATTTTAATCAACCTGACTATCTTCTTGAATGACATGCATACAGAATTGTCAAAATGCTGTGAGACTTTTAATTTTTTAATTAGATCTTAATGATTACGAATAAAAACTGTGTTTGTGTTTGCAAAACAGTATCTGGTTAAATATTGCATACAATCTTGTCATTTACATAGACTCATCAACTGTGTGCTTGCATAGATAAAAAGGATTTTTTTTTAAGTTGTAGAAAATTTAAAATAAACAGAGCTCTAAGTACTCTTCAGACAAAATTATATATTTGAGACATCAAACAATGTTTTCAATTAAAATAGAAAATCTACACAGTATATGTTTTAAAGTGAAAAAAGCACACTTTCCTAAAATATGTTAAGCTTTTCTCTAGTTTTGTTGTGACTTGCCATCTCTGTGCACTAACATAGATAAAAAGGATTTTTGTTAATTATAAAGAAATAAAATTAATAGACCTCTACATAGTATTTAAACTCTTTATTTTAAACAATGCTTTTACATGATAAAAATTATCCATACAATATAACATTTAAAAATGAAAAGCTTCTTTTTCTGGAATTTGACTGCAGTGTTTCACAAAACCATGTTCAAAGAAATGAACTATCAAAATGAGTTTTTAATTATAATACTATGTAAGTGGACAGTGGACTAAGATGATGATAATGAGAAAACATTCATTTCTCAAGTAGAGGAAATTTGTCGGCCAAAGATAAAAATTAGAAATCTCAGGGATTTAAGGAGACAATTTATTAAATGATAAAAGCTATAATTTTCAAAAACATTTCTGGGATTTTACCAAAGTGTTTTTTCTTATTTAATTCCATAAATATACAAATCCTTTTAACTATTTATGAACAAAATGCAATTAATTTCCAAATATATCACTTTATATATAGAAGGATTTTCACAAGTGTGGTACATTTTTCTTCAATTTTGAGATAAACATCAATATTTATATTATTCAGTTTAAAACAATTAGAAAAGTATAGTATATGTAGAATTTAGTCTTTAAGATCAAATTTTCTTCTTGTCTAAACTTCATTCTGTCAGTTTGTATTTAAAAAATTAAATTAAAATTAAACATTTGATATTTTTAGAAATAAATTTTAAAACTTATTTTATTACAGATGTATAAAGCCATATTTATCTTGAACTTGTAGTATTGCTTAAATTTTCATTTGCAAACAAAAAGGAAAAAAATAAAAATTAAGAATATATCTGAATTCAGGTATCATGGGAATGGTTACCTACCATCAGGATAGAAGAAAAGTGAAATAATGCTAAGTATCAATGAAATTAAACTGTAAAATTAGTTCTGTGTACCTCGAATTCTACTACCTTTATGTTTTTGGTAGGACTAACTTCGAAAGTAGAAAAAAGAAAAAAAAAAAGTCAAATTCACATAGAATTATACCTGAGTATATTTATATAATGCATTATTAATCTCAGTTATGTATCTCACTAATGAAATAGCAAATATAAATTTAAATATTAAAAATATTAATGAAAAGTCAATTGTAAACAAAGTTTCAAATAAATCGAAAGTTGGAGTTCACATGTTATCAGAAGATTTTATTAGCGAAAAAATTGTATAACTCAGGTTTTTCAGTTATAACTTGTCTTGTATAGATAGAGAAGATGGGAAAATACTTAATAGTCAGATTGCATATATTTACTGAGTGTCTACAATGTGCCATTTGCTGTGCAATATCCAGTATACAGGCCAATGTTCTCAGCCAAAAGAATTAACATTTTAAAGTGTCATACAACTAAATGTAGGATTTCTAATTCGAAATTAATTACTGTTTCTTTTAAAACCATACTAGAGTTATTATTATTATTATTATTACTATTATGCTTTGAGATTATTATTACTGTATCAGTGAAACATGGTTTTATCAGTCATGTATTGAAATGATATGTCTCAACTTTTCATATGGATTTCTGTAGACCTGTGTTCTTATTCATGGCATTTGTATATTAGAAGTTAAGATTTGTGAAGCCTCTGTATATATGTAGATGATTCAAGGGAGAAGACCTTTAAATTTTTTTCATATTTTCCAAAATATTAATGACTTCTCAAGAAATTTATAACTATTACTGTAGGAAATATGGTTTATTCTTTTAAACTTCTTCCACTTAAAAGAAGAAAACTTTGAGTACTATGTTAGAACTTTATGTTTTTGAAGAGACTTATGAGAAATAATTCTTCCATTGCTTTATTTGGATTATAGGAGGATACGGCAATAAGTTAAAATTTCCACCCAATTGTATGCCAATTCAGTTGCTTTCAACTACTACCTACTCTGTTAACTGCACCAGACATTCTAATAAGAACCAGGGGTTCTAAGTTATATAAAATAAAATATCGTTCTTATCTCTAGCTCTTTGACTATTAGTTAAAAAAATAAGAAAAAAACTATGTGTTTAAACACATAAATACACAAAAAGAAGAAAGCATAACTTTCTATTTCATAAATAAAATCTAATTTGTTAGGTTGTCTGAATTTACACATTTATCCTATTTTTAATGAATTTTACCTTGTGGAAAACACTACATTGTACCTTGTGGTGAATTTGAACAAGCGTGCAAATTTCTTGCTCATTTTCCAAGAGGATTCATAATATAGTGGAAAGAAATATACATATGAATTAATAGAAGAGTTAGATGAATGAGAATGGCAAAGAAAAGTAATATTGTTCTCCTGGAGTTGTTCATGAGTAGTGATTCAAGATTTTAAAAATGGTAACACAGAATGATAAGAGGGATTTTCAATCATAACATTTATAAGGAGTATGCTTAGTGAGTTTAGGACCAAAAAGAAATAAATCTTACTGATTAAATTTTTCATGCAGGACAAAAAACAAATATCCAATCAGTATGGACACTGCGTTTCTTTGCTAAACATATCCATATTGTGAGAAAGTGACTTGAAACCTTAATCAAAATTTCAGACCTCCACAGGTCTTCTAGGAAGAAAATAAATATACCAATAAAAGTCTCTGAAATGACTTTTCAGTATCATGAAGAGCAGACTAAATGTGTGGCAGTTGTTCTTGAAAACAAAATAACTAAAACAGCTGAGGAATTCAAAAACTCATGGGAGATCTTGTTATAATTACAGTTCAAAATCATGTATACCATTGATGAATGACCTTTATATACTGTGAAACACAAAATAATACTTAGAACAAAGTAAAGGTGAATATGTATTTGAGTAGTCAAAATTGGAGTATAGATTGTTCGTAGACTTAGGCCCTGATAGAAAATAAATTTTGTTCACACTTATCTTCACTTCTAAGGTAGCAAAGTTAATGTTTTCCAGGAGGTAGTTGACAGGGTGGGTAAGAAAACTATGTATTGAGATTTGCCCCACCTTATTCTTGCATGTCCTGTGTGCAGAAGCCCACTGTAAGTCAGAGGACTGATAGTCATAGGTCACCACAGTGAGTGGTGCAGGACCTTTCAAATGGTAATGTCCATTGACAGTGAGATAAATGTGTAAATTAAGCCCTTCTAACAAATTAAATCGTATATATTTGCTTGACCTTAACACCAGTTGTTATAGACATCTAAAGAACTTTCTAGATTTAAGTTGGTACTAGAGAAACCGGGTAGTTTTACTTTAAGATGGCTCATTCACTTAAGGACAATTCAAGATTATCAAGTCGAACTTAGGAACCTTCAAAGTGGAGTGAGCACTAAAGCTAATGGAAGTCCAGGTCTCTTGAGATGAGCCAGTATTTGGGTATTTTGTGCCTGGTTACTGTTCTGAAAAATCACTTCCATAACACCAAAAACTAGTGACCGTTTCTTAGGTCTCCTCTTTCTGATTTTGTAATCAATATATGACACTTCTGATCCACCACCTACTTCTTCAATCAGTCCTCAGTTGGCTCATTGGACAGTACTTTTTCATGGTTCTTCTCCTTCATCACCAGACAGTTCTTAGTCTGCTTTGCTAGTTTCTTTTACTTCCTCACTTAATTCTAGATAGGCTTAGATGAGTCTTTTGGCATCTTTTATATTAGAAACTACACATGCGGCTACATGGTTTTATATATCATTTATATGCCGACCATTCTCTAATTTATATTGCTTGCCCTTTTCTTGTCTTAAATATAACGGTGCAGGTAGGTTCTTGGACTGTGTAGGTTGTTATGAATACAGATTTTAAATTTCAGACTATTCTGCATAAAAATTCTCGGGTTTGGTTCTTTCTCTTTGTATGGCTTTGAATTACTTCATGAAACCGGATTTTCTCATCATGATGAACAACTAAATCTTGCCAGGGAAAGAAAGCTATTTTCTGTTTTATTTAAAGATTAGTTCTCTATGAAGGCTATGACTACACAACTTCCAATACAAGTCTTTGAACTATATTCTGGGTCTATAACCACCAGTATATATATACACACACACACATATACATACATGCATGCATAAATACATGTATACATACATACACACATACATACATATACATATGTATGTATATATATATGTATATATGTGTATGTGTGCTGTTTTCTAAATAAATGTAATGAATACTATTGAAGTCTGGTTACAGATAAGTAGGCTAAATGTTACAAACTGAATGCTTATGTCCCTTCAAAATTCCTGTGTGAAAACTCTGATCCTCAATGTAATGGCATTTGGAATTAGAGCCTTTGGGAGTTAGATGAGGTCATGAAGATGCACATAATGGGATTAGTGCCCTTATAATCCATTATAAAGGCTTGCTTACTCTCTCTGCATATACTCACTGCCATAAGGCCATGCGAGGCTATAGGCCAGGAAAAAGTCCTTGCCAGGAACGCAATCTGCTGGCACCTTGTAAAGTATTGTTCACATAAACAACTGCTTCCAAAAGTACCTAAAAATCACAATTATTTGACAAACTCAATAAGTGAATACCAACTCTTTTTATCACTTGAGTTGCCTATTATATAATCTCTATTCTCACCATCTAGTGGGAAAAGAGGAAGGGGAAACAAATAATTGCAAAGCAGTACAGCAAATGCTTTATATACAAAATGTCCTAGGAGTACAAAGAGAGAATAATTAACTCTGCGAGGGAAAGTTAAGGAGAAATTCACAGAAGTGACATTCAAGACATGTTCTGAAGCATGAATATTTGTTCAATAGGAAGTGGAAAGAGCACAACACAGGGCTTTCTAGACCGAAGAAAGGACATTAATAGAGAGCAGAGTGAACAGGATCAGCAAAAGTTTATGATTAATTTAGAGTCCTTAAGTTGCAGAAAAGATTGAGAGAAGTTAGGGTATATGCTGAATGTTAGAATTAAAACTCAATTGAGACTAATTTAAGGTTAGAAATTAGTCTCACCTTAAATTTCTAACTGGATGTGACTGGATGGTGGAGGGTCTTTTTTGCCATTCCAAGTGATTTAAATCTTATCTTTGAGATAAACAAAATCCTTAGAAGGAGTAAGTTGTATAGATAAAAGGTTTCAATCCTCAAATATCAAGAAAATAAATGTCTGTATCAGGTATTAATCTCTTCTGTTTATGTAAAGAGAACATTGCAAATAGCTTTCCTTTATCACTCTCACCAATAGTATATCAATCTCAATCTCCTCTCCCATCCTTCTTACCTCCCGTTCTCTGGATAGCTATCAATTCCCCCACCACACACACACATACACACACATCCTTTCTTTTTCTTGTCTACCATCCTTAAATTCAGAGATATTGAGATATTAATATTAATGTTTACCCCATGTAACATTAAATAGAAGTCTTTCTTAAAAACAACCTTAATGTTTTAGCTATAGATAAATGGGGTTGCAGCAAAATTTGATAATTTTTGACCATTGGATTTTGACAGAGCTGACTGGCTTGTAAAATATCAGTGGGAGAAAGGAGGGCTACAATAGTAAGATAGGTTTAGAAACATTGAGAACAATTTTGAGTACTGTTCAACTTAAAACTGTTATATGTTTTTCAAGACTCTGCAATTGTTTCCCCATCACCATTCTCATAGAAGTCTGTCATTGCACTGTTTCAGAGATTTGGCGCAAACTCTGAAACAGCGCATGTGTTTCTGGGTACCACAGAGAACTGTGAATGAATGCATGTGTATGAAGGGGTTCTAATGGGTATGTTCAATGATCTGTTAACAAAAATGTTTGTCTCCTGCACCTGGAGCTCAGGACTTGCTCTCCTGGGTTTTTGTGTTCATTTATGACACAAAGAACTGCTTCACCAGGGACAGAGCAGTGGTTCCAAAATAAAGCTACAACGCAGTCATTTTGAGGGCTCCTGACAATTTTGAAGTTTTTGTAGATAAGTCCCAGGATAAATTGGCCAAAAAATAAAAATGGTTTCAGGGTATTGGCTTGGATAATAGATCATGATCATCGTTAAGAAATAGAGCTCTTGTTACATATAGGAGACCGAATGGACTATGGATAAAACTAGAAATTCCTTCTTCATATTCTTCCTCATAGTCTCATTTTTAGGTCTAAAAATGATGATGGATAATATATTATGCCTCCCTAAAGGCCAAACAGTCAAAACAGAACCCCTAAAAATAGATTTTTATTCTGGTAAAGAATCTTTTCTATCTGCGAAATTGTTCAGAGTCAATAATGGATAGTGAAGGAGGGAGTTAATAAATCCTGGTATGTAACACATGAAGGGAAAATGTGAGAGTTACCTATATTTCCAGCTTTGTAACATTTCTTCCTTTTTCTCAAACAATTATTGATATGGTGTGTTTGTCATGGGCAACATTACTATTAATTTCATAGTTTGCAGATCAGCGAGCGCAATGTGTTTGTGTTACATGGAAAAAGATGAAATCTTCAAATAAATAGGACAATGTGTGCAATACCATATGTCATTAGGGAATTTCAAATTAAAACAATTATATATTAAAATACATCTAGTAGAACAATTTAAATAAATAAACACTGCTAATACTAAATGAGGATGAGGAGCAACAGAAACTCTTTGTTATGGGAATGCAAAATTGAACAGCCACTTTGGAAGACAATTTAGAAGTTTTTACAAAACTAAAATGGTGAATATGTCATTATCTATTTATCATAAACAAAGAATGTACGACATGATGAGTTAACCCAGATGTAAACTATATGCTTAATAACTGACAGTTTTTGAGGTTCTCTCCCATTAGGTAAGAGAATGAATATCTCCTTAAAGGATAGGTGCACTATGATTTTACTTACCAGTGTAAAAATGGACAGAAGAGAGTTTTTGGATTTTAGAAACCAAAGTGATGAAATACAGTAACCACTGGTCATTTTTGCTGCTTAGCTTCAAATAGCCTCTTTCTCAATGAGGCCAAACTCACTTTTTGGGAGGCAATAATTTCACTCTTGAATCAGACATTTACGATGATGATGCTCAGCCAATCAGATTCTCAGGGATGGAAGTGTAAATCTAGTGATTTTGAAATAAAAGAAAGGAAAGTTTAAAATTTCTTATGCTGGCAATGGAACTATGTTCAGTGGTGATAGGTCTAGCAAGTTTCTGTCCAGATGCTCCTGCTGCCAGGAGCTCTGAGAGTCTCATTTTTGCATATTTTCCTAACCTAAGTTCTCCAATCTGCAATCAAAATAGTTATTTCCTCTGTATATATCCAATACATTAAACTTTTCCTTAAAATATCCAGAGTCCATTTCCCTTGCTTATAACCAAGAATAACTAATGTCATCACTATTTTTGTCTGATTTTCATTATTTTTATTAGCAATTATTATTCAGCCTGTATTTAAAGAGAATCAAGAAGTGCAACATAATAGGAAAAACAACATCTAACAAGCAATGTCAGCCACTCAGAAATAAAGATATTTTGAAATAGTAGTCTATATTCCCACAGCGTAAAAACCTTTCAATTGACAAAAAGACATAAACATGCACTTTTCTTTTGTGAAGTTCCTAAGTATCATCAGTCAACATATTCTTCAGAAAAGAAAATCAAAAGTTTTCTCATCAATAAAATTTCAAAGTCAGCTAAATAGTGCTCTGTGGGCGGCACTACTCATTAACCTTTTCATAATATATACAGCCCTGAAAGCTTTGCCATTTTACTATTAACATATCTTCATTATGGAGCTGTCAGTGGCTCTGCAAACAGAACTCCTTTGGATCTTTGGTGACAATTAAAGTGCTGTGATCACAAGGGGAAAAGGGTAAGAAGAGACAGCATCTTTATCAGGCTAAAATGTGAGTGCCTGCATATGAATACAATATTTATTGGAACTAATTTGTTATAAAAACAACCAGTTTATGTCATGTTGGCATAAAGAACTCACCAAATGACCCAAACTGAGGTTTCAATCTATTTTGCTAAGTGAGAATAAGGAGACACAATACATGTGTCTATTGGAAAATGTGTATTATAATGACAAGCATTAAAAAGTTTCAAAATATATGATTTCTATTTTTATTAAATGGATGCTTTATATCATTATATGGAAACTTCTAATTCTTTTAGAAAGCTCAGCAAGAAAACCTATTAACATAAGTACAATATACAAAGGCAGAGATTAGAATGGGGAAGATATGATAAAAAAGCAAAAAGTTTATGTGTGCTATAAATTCTAAAACAGAAATTACTGATATTCGAGATTACACAGTGAATATTTCCGAATCACTATGAATATAAACGCAAATCTTTAGCATTACTTTTATGTTTTTCATTTAGTAATACTGCCTTGCGAAAGGTATATACATAATTTTTCATATTCTACTCAGAGATTGTAAAATATGTTGTATTAATGTAACTAAAGAAAAAAGAAAAAATATGCTAATACATATTCTTCATAAGAAATTAGGTCTGAAGTGAACTTTTAAAAGTGATACCCGCATAGACACCTCCTGGGGAACTTTCTTGGAACAAAAGGATACACTTTCTTAGTTATTTTAATTCAAACTGCCATTAATTCTAATCTAGTTTACCGTAAAGAATTTCCTAACTGGCCTTCCTATCTATAATCTTGTTATCCTCTGATAAAATCAGCATATTGCTCCTCACTTTTTCTAAACCACAAATCTGATGAAAGTGATATATATTAAAAAATAAAACCTCTCCTTTAGGATAATGTTAAAATGTCTAACTTACTTTAACATATGCCCTATGACCACATCACTGCTTCGTCTCTCATCAAGCGCTGAGCCCCTTCTCTGCTTTTAACTTTAGAGAACCTGTTACAGGTTTGTCTTTATTTATGGACCAGAACTTTGCATAGTCCATTCTTCAGCCTGGACTCCATTCTCATTTCCCAATATTTATTCCTACTAAATTTGTCTTGAGAACTCTTACTCATCCTCCAGATATCATTTTCTCCAAGAAGCCTTCCCTAGTCCTTGAAAATAACTTAAAATTTTTCTGCTAAAAGAAAAATGATGGCAGCAGAGCTATTGGAGCTACCTGTTCCAGAACAACATGGTTTATTTCCCATTGCACTACATTGAAGGGAGAGGTATGTTTCCATTCCCTTCCTGCCTTTCGAAGAATGAGCACTTGTTGTTTTAATTTATGTCTGTATAATAAAGGCATAGCTGTACTATTAGATATGTTTTTGCTGGAGTAGATCTAAATAAGAGTAAGTCATATACATAAAAGTAAAGAATAGGTCCATATAAATATGGCATAGGGCATTTATTTGATACTAGTACTTGTTCATTACAATCCAAGATGCATAAAAACATCTTAATTAAATATTTGATTTTTTCATTATTATCATACTCACTTAGAGGAGTACAACTAAAACCATGTCCATGCTCATGTATTTACATATCCTTTTATATGAATAAAGTATTACTTTAAATAATGTCATATTTACTTTTAATGAACTCTTACTATTTTTTCATATGCCAGTAGGTCAATTTTGATATTAAAATAATTAAAATTTTGGGAATACATCATACCAGCATCCCCAAATGCACAGGCTTGCCTCTGTATTCATCAATGTCATAAATGTTATTTGCATCTATAATCAACACTTGGTGTTGAGAAATAAAAATGAATTAATTCTTTTAAAATTATTTTAAGACAAGGTTTATTAATGAGAAAGTACGATTAAGATTAGATGAATGATAAAAAATAGATACTTTGTTTTTTTATTAAACAAGTAGCTAATTAAATTTATTTTATATATATTACATTCACAAAAGAAAAATACTATGTAAAGTTTTATCAAAACATTCATTCATATCTAGTTTCCACTTAATTATTAAAGATGATCAAACTAAACTTTTAAAAATATTATTTTATTGGTATAATCCATTCATTACTTGATACAATAATATAAATGCAAATTTATTTGCTTCAAGAAATTTGTGGGGCTAACCATTTAAATCTCCTACAATTCAAGCTTCTGTAATTTATCTTTAAGTGTGAATATATATTATTCCTTCAGATATTCAACAAATTTTAATTGCGTTTCTCTTATACACAAGGCACTGAGGATACAATAGCCAAAACAGAAATGAGTGTATGAAGAATTATAAAAGTTTAAAACACTGTTGGTCTGGAATGAATGTCAAGCAAATTATCCAGAAATAATGCTGGAAGCTATTATTTCTGTATTGAGTACATAATACAACAATGCCATGGGTCAAATTATTTTAATACAATCTATATGTAAGTTATTACTTGGCATCAAATAGATGGAGATGACTTGCTCTTTTGTATTATATAATAACATCCTAAATTTCAGTTTTTTAAATAAAATTATATTCAATAATTGCATTTGAAGTAATATTATTCCTTACAATAAATGGAAAAAAATAATATTATTCCTTGCTATAAACTGTACCATACAGAAATACATAGGTCTCCACAGAAAAAAAATCTTTTAATAACTGTGTTTTTAAACAAAGCTTTAAACTTGCATGCGAACTAGAGACTTGGAAAGTGCTCGTGTGCATTACAAATTTGCTGCTTTATTTTATTCGGCCCTAATGATTTTCATTATCTCCTTAGTTGATAGAATCCATTTCCAAAACCAATAATCTCTTGAAATCCACTGAGCCACAAATTACTCATTAGAGAAAATTTTCAAAGATCATTACCTTTACCATAGATTTTCGCTTTTCATTGGCGTACTTGCTTCTAATGCTCCTCATAATAAGGGGTGGGGAGATTATGCAGTTACAGACAATGATTTCAATATAGTACAGACCAATGGTTTGTTTACTGTTGGAATCACTGCATTTTATTAAAAGTTAACATTGCATCATGCTTAACCTTAATTTTGTATTTGTAGATCTAATATATTATCATTAAAATAAAAATGGGCTCTTAATTACATGGTTCTGATAGTTTCTGAAGTATTATATAATTTTCTTATAATTTTTGGAGAAGGGCAAAGGTGTGTGGATATTTGATGAACTTGCTTTTAGAGAACCATAATTAGTAAGAGAATTATTTCACATTTAACTTATGGTATTTCTAATACTAGAACATGGTTTTAAATGTATGAAGTTTTTGTATTTGTAGTAAAATAAATCTAATTTCTTAAGAAATCACAACACTATTGATGTGACTCACTGAGAGAAAAAAAAATCCCTCTTAACATGAACTTAATCACTTTGAATTAAATGAATGCTCCCTCAAATTCTCTGTATACATATTTGAATGCTCAAAATGAATGTGGAAATGATTGGAAGTTTAATAAAAATCTGAATAATTTTGTCAAAAAATAAATACTGCTATTGAGGAAAATTACATGCCACTTAATGAGGTCTTTGTTTTTTTAAGAACAGAGCTAAGGAGAGATTTTACAAACCATGTTTTAGGAAATCTCAGTTTGAATAATTATTGATGGTATTATTTGTTAGCTTGTGACTTTGGACAAGTTATTTAGCTTCTTTCTTTCTTCATTCTCTCACACACAGAACAGAAAATTGAGTCTTTCCTAAAAAGCTCTTGAGCACAGTGCCTGGCACATGGACAGTTTAATGGATGTTTGACCTTTTATTCTTTGACCGACTGGGCCTCCATTTTCTGTTTTGGACATTTCTTATGTTGTGATTATTAACTAACAGCAAACACTGCCTTCACTACAGGACCCGGCAGTGTGAGCGGCTTGCTTCTCAGGTCTTCATTTCAAACAGAACGCAAGCATGTGACCCCGGGGTCCGACAATCAGAGACGTCATGCCTGCGTGGGCTGAGGAGCTACTGGCAGATAAAGGTCAGAAACAAGAAGTTTTATTTTTTCAAGAGTTGGTAGAAAGAACTAGAACAAAGGTGCAGACCTATTATCAAAAACAGTTTGGGGTATTATTACAAGAAAGTTGGGTGTTAGCCAATGATATAGCAGTATCATTGTTCTGGTCATTAAAATAAGGTTTAGGGTATTTTATCACTGCTTAGCATCTGGCCTACTTCCCAGTCTTCCTAATGATTCTGTGAAACACCCAATATCTTCTTAATAAACTCCTTTCCTGCTTAACCCAGCAAGACCTGCTTGAAATGCTTTCAAATACAAATACCCTCTGATGCAGAAAGTGGTCACTGAATGTTAATTACTGTTTTCTTAGAAAGTGGAGCAAAATAGTTCATAGGATTTATTCAATGGGCATAGGAAAACTTTCATTTATAAAAGAGTGGGCTGTGCTAGATGGCCCTAAACTTGTATCTAGCAGAATTCTTGTGATTCTATAATACTGCATATGCCTGATGGATTTTGAAAGTTGGTGCTAACACAGGGGTGTGTATGTGTGTGGGTGTGGGCATCTGTATCTCAGATCGTAATCATGCCAAGGAATGGGAAAGTTATTATATGTAATTTATATGAAACATAGAGAGCAATACATTCTCATATAAACACAAATAGGAAAGAAACAGAAGGACAAAAGGAAATTTAATTATGAGGTTTGAAAAATAAATGTGGTGTACAAAGGGTTCAATAATGTGTGTTAATTGTATCTTGCGTTTTGCAGTTATATTTTCACTCAAAGTAGGTACAATAACTTTTGAAAACAATCAAGAAATGTCTGTTTTAGTTATTTTATGTCATGCTTACTCACATTGGGTAAAACAAGACTATTTTCATGCCAATTAATCTGGCCATACAAAGCCGTAAAATGAACACTAAAAGACGTAAAAAATAATTGACCTCCTGAAGGCAACTTTCTTGGCTTTTCTTGGTAGGATATGGATTCATTAAAGTACTTGCCATTACTTATATTCATTAAAGAAAGAAACAATCTATATTGTCATCAACAAACCATACAAATTTTCTAACCTCTTGCTAGTTCCATAACATTTTTTTAATTGGCCTGACCCTGACTATCCTTTGGGCTTTTCAAAGAAGAAAGTTGGCAGATCCATGTGCAGTGAAATTAAGTGGGCCTGGAATAAGATCCTGAAATGGTTCTGGTAACTGCGATTCAGAATATATAGGGTATTCAGAGTTCACATGAATATGAATTACAAGTGACTGCTGAACTGCTAGAAGTCACAGCAAATTACATCAGTTCTGGGGACTGTTAATAGACGTTTTATACATTTTTGACTAATAAAAACTTTTATATTAGTGACAATATTTATGCAGTATTACAGTATAGAATATTTGTAGAAATATGACTGATACAGGTTCAATATTTTATTGTCATTATTATATAAGGATGATGACTAAAAAGAGGAAAAACACTAACATAGCAGCAGGAATATATTCAAAGGATTTAAATGAAGAAATACAAACTTCTAATAAATTAAAATATGTTCAAATGTCTAAGAAATAAAATATGCATACTTAAATTATAATGTGCTCTTTTTGTATATGTAAAATTGGCAAACATTAGGGAAAAAAACCAACAGATATTCAGTGCTGGAAAGATGCAATGGAAGAATGAGTCTCACGCACTGCTAGGTAGACTATAAAACTTTCTGCTAGAAAGTAAGCACCAAAAGCCCTTAGAAACATACTCACTTCAACCAAGTGATTATACTTCATGACTCTGTTCTATGTGAATAAACAAAAATCTGGGCCCCATATTTAGGGTGTTGTCTTTTTTAAGCAAAGAATTATTAGAGTTATAATAAAACTATAACAACTTAGTTTTAAATGAATAAGGTCGATGATACAAATCTCATATAGTATGTTTAAAATTTATACACACAGACACACATACACACACAGAAGATCCTCGAATAATATCCATTGTTTCATTATTACATTGCAGAGATGCTGTAGGAACTTAACTCTTATTTATATCAATTAGCCAATCGTAAAATTGGTTTCATTATACGTTTTGTTTAAAGTCGCAGTTTCCAAGAACCTATTCATAATGTTAAGTGAGGACTTACTGAATATATATATATATATATAAAATTATCCTATACATACACACACACTGGCCTTATATGTGGTTGCATGTGTATGTGTATATATATATACACATATATATAGTGTGTGTGTATATATATATAGTGTGTGTGCGCATGTGTGTGTGTGTGTGTGTGTGTGTGTGATACCTTCATATCTAAAACTAGACAAATATTAGAAGAGAGTATTTATAGTAGCTCTATCAAGGAGACAAAATTTCAGCTAATTTACATATCTTTCTTTAGGATTTTCTTGTTTTCCAGAATTTCTAAACTGAGTAGATTCTTCAATATATTCAAAACCTTTTTAATACTCCAATAAATGGGAACCTCAATTCTAACATCTTCGAAAGAATAGAGGCGAAAGGAAAAGAAATTGTTCGTCTTACAAAACTTATATGAAATTCAAATTTTTTTCCCCCCCAAGTGGCAGCTGAGCCATTCCTTTCAGTGACACTTGCACACTCTGGTACAACAAATGAACCTGTGGTCATAAGCAGTTTTTTTAACCTCTTCCCATTTCTTTCCTCATAAGATCTAACATTACCCCCCTGATGTGTCTAATTACAGAATATGTTATTTTCACTTTAAACTTAACTCAAATGCAATTTATCTGGTTTCCCAGTTCACAATAACACGGGAAATTGGAAATTTGTGATGTGTGGTGTGATGAGCAGGGGACCAGAGAGGGTGCTAAATAACACAGGAGGCTACGGGGATAGCTCTGTAATGAAAGAGGACCTAAAAAAAAACACCTCTCTTCTTTTCCTCATTTCAAAAATCCAAACAATGAATCTCTGCTTTGTTTTCATGATAAATAGCGTCACATATCTCAGTAGTCTCTAAGTACATTGCAGTAATTAAAGTTTTTAAGTAATAGATCTGTGTCAGCAATATATGTTCAAATTTCTTCCCCTACAACCTGTTTATTCGATCAGGAAATTGAATTAGTAATTTTACAAGCATTCCTAGGCAGATAAGCTCATTTGCCTTCAGCAAGCTCTGAGGCGGCGTTTACACTCTAGAGCTTCCTACAGGGTCAGGCGGAGGTTGGGACCTCTGCTGAAAGAAGAGCCAAGAATAGCCTCCTTGGCCTCCTTCTCGAACCCAAGGTCTTCCCCTTTTCTTTGTATATGCACTGCCTTACTAAACCATCTGTCCACAGATTGTGGTCTCAGAGTCTGCTTCTATAAATCAGATACACATCACTTCCAGAGTGAAAAAGGTTACAAAGGACACCGCTTCTTAATAGAAGCACCAGCATCTTAAATGCAAAAGCAGTTGGACCTGAGGGAATATTTTAAAGTATGAATTCATGAATAAAGCAAACAAAAAAAAAAACAATGTAAATAAAAGAAATAGTTAAGCACATACAGCCATCCCTCAGGTCTGTGGGAGTTGGTCCCAGGACCTCTGTGGGTACCAAAATCTACAGATGCTCAAGTGTCTTACATACAATGGCGTAGTATTTGTATATAACCAATGCACATCCTCCCATATATTTAATTCAGCTCTGGATTAATTATAATACCCAATACTATGTAAATACTATGCAAATAGTTGGTACACTGTTTTGTTTAGGGAATAATGACAAGAAAAAAAAAGTCTATACATGTTCAGTGCAGATGCAGTCATCACAATCATTGTAGGCCTAACTACATAGTACACATTAGCCATAATGTAACTTTTTTACAAAGATATTTGAATTTTGATTGAACCTGTAGACGTGGAACCTGTAGGTACAGAGGGCTGACTCCTGACTGTATTATGCAATCAACCTTGTTGAAGATTAAGTAAACAATTAACCTACCCATGGTTGCTTGTTCTGACCACACTTTCTGTGTTCCTCTATTTTCTTGCATCACTGGCTTCTGCCTTTCTCTTTGCCTAAAGAAGTTGACCTATATTATTTCATCAATAGGCTCTGTACCACTGAGTTTCACTTGGGCTTAGACAATGGGAAGCCTCATTAGGAGATTATAGACAGTAGGGAAAGAGCATTTATTTCTTTGGCTACCTTCCTATGAAGTTGCTTTAGGCTTCTGACTTCAGTTCTTGACCCAAATCATATGAATCTCAAGACTGTTGATCCTAGCCAATGTTCTGTCTTTCTGACTTTTATATTTCTGATAGGCTATGATATCTGGCTTCTGATATGATTTGCTCCCTGCTCTTTGGGCCTACAGATGGTAATAGCTTGCTACTGTTAGCCAGCATTCTTGCAGTATTCCTGTGATTTTCCTCAAATGATGCATTCATAAATATAAAAATTATAATTAAGCTCTCTTACATTATCTTATTTTGGGTATGTCATCCTTTTCCTGTTAGAGTCTTGATAGAAGTTGGTATCTAAATTTAGGAGTAGCATATAATGTGTTCATCATTTTAAATTACTTTTTCTTCTTTCTAACTGGTCCAAACCTTATGTAAACATGACTTCCTTATCATCTTAAATTATGTGTGTATGTCTATGATTTTTCTCATATAATTTTAAACAATTTCATACACATTTAAATAATATGAAACAATATAATTTCTTCTTGTGTCAAGAGTTTTTAGCTAATTATAGTCATGTCATTTATCAAGTTCACATTAAGGGCAGCATCTTACTAAATTATATTTCTGTATCTATAACTAGCACTATTCCTTTTAGATACTGCTTAATTTGAACAACATTAATCTTCAAGAGTATGTACTCCTCTTCAGTGTGTTCTGTACAGTTGCTATGGTTGCCATTTTTTTTCTGTAAATTACTTCTATCTATATTGCATCTCTGGGGCTATATGAGCTCCATTTAGAAAACTCTCTCATCTCTGCCCCAGAATTCGAAGAGTTTTTATAGTGTGGTCTCTCATAAAATGGAGGAGAAAAAAAGTCCAATTTGTATAAAATTTGGAAAAACTCTTCCAACAGGGAAAAAATCTCTGAAATAAAAAGTAACTAGAAATAGTTGTTCAAACGAAATTTCAAGTCCTCCTCGTGTGAGGATTAAAGATGCATGATTTTGATCTACGAGGTTTTTTCTGGCAATTACAAATGTAAAGTAAGCTTTTATTTTTTATTTTAGAGTTAAATTATTCATAATAAATATTACATACTGCATTAAGTCATATCTAATTATAAACCTAAACTATTACTTAATTTGATTAGTATTTTTAATATATTATTATTTGGGAATATTTTGCTCTAGTTAATCAGCATATATTTAATGAACACTTAATATATGTTAAGCAGTAGATTTCAAGTAGTAAAAGAGAAAAACATTAACTCAGTTTTACAGGGAGTTTTACAAAGTCCTAAATTTATTCATTGAATCTTCAAACATTTATTTTATACAGGTATTAGGTGACAAAGAAAGCAATTTTTTATAACTTTATCTTTTATGATTTCAATGTATTATTATTTTTCATGAATCTACTTTGTTTATCTTATCTATATCTTCCTTGATACAACATTTCTTGGGCAAGTTCCCATAGTAATTTCCTTTGTATCGGGATCCCTTGTCACAGTTCCTTTCCCATACATAGTACTTGGTTCATTATCTTCTTTCTTAATGCTCCAGCAATTGTAACTTATGCCAGGCTTTGAAATGTGCTGCCAGCATTCCTTCTTCAAGCCAGAAAAGGTGATAACAAAAGATACATTTTTTTTTAAAGTCACACACACGCACACACAAATCTATCATCTATCTATCTATCTATCTATCTATCTATCTATCTATCTATCTATCTATAAACCTTAAACATTGTTTGAATTTTTTAGGCTTTTAAGGGTCTTATGAGTAAGAGAAAACTTAAAAAGTAATAAAATATTTTTGTATTCCCCATGTTTTTTGGAAAGTAAAATATATATATATATTTAAATTATTACTTTTATATGGTTTGTTTTGTTTTTTGGAACTAAGATCAGAAGTTTGACTAAATCTTTATTTTCAGTTTATGCCACATTATCAACGTATCCCATGCAAAATCTTCAAATTAGTCATCTAATCATTTATCAATGAACAGAATAAGAAAATAGAGACTTAAAAAAAAAATAAAGTATTTAAGCTGAAATATTGAAAGTAAACAAATATTAATACAGTGTGAGGCATACCATGGACATCCTGCCCCAGTATGTCAGCACATTAAACTAGAGACTGGAGGAGTGGGCTTCTGGTGAACCCCCGATTCAAGAGCTTAGAGGAGCTTGGTGGGAAATATCAGTATCTTGGTGATTGCTTATTTGCATTGAGTAAGCATAGTTAGCCCATCAGCAGCGAGGGCACGGGCGTCTGTTTAGCAGCTTACAGGAGAGGGACCAGCTGCTAGTGGGCTACCTGTCTAGTTGTGGGGCAGGTGTCCAGGCGCTTGTGAGGGTCGTGTACAGCAGATCGTCTTTGTGTCTGAGGGAGTTTGGCATTAAATATCAAAAAATATTATGGCAGGTGAACAGAAAGGCTGTGGAAGAAAGGAATATTTTTTTTATAGTTAGTACCTTTAACAACACTTTTTTCCTTCTTTTGGAGCAAAGGTCCTGCATTTAAATTATGCATTATGATTGATTTTTACTGGCTTTTATCTCCACTGACTTCAGAGGAAAGGATGTATGAGTTTTATTCATTTTCTTTTTTCTATTTTGTTTGCTTGTTTGTTCGTTTGATGTTTGATTTGCTTTAGTTTTGTTACCAAATATATATTACATAACAGAGAATGAGAAACTGTAGGTATTTTAAATCATTTCCATGAGGGTACTTAACAAAGAGATTCACCCCTTAAAAAATGAGGTGGCCAATATGTCACAGTTCTCAGTGCTGAAAGAAGAAATGTAAGTGAATACCAGGAATAAAACAAATTGTACATGTCAAGAAAGTCTAGTCAAATATCCTCAGTGAGTCTTTAAAGAACTCACAAATAAGCTCCCCAAAAGCAGCCTGCTTTTATTATCTGTCAAGCTAACAGTGTGTCTGTCACCTTGGCGATTGCCAACACCAGAAATAACAAAGCCTAATTACATTGATGCCAGGAAAGGAGGACCTTGTGGCACATTACCTCTCCAGCCTTGCCAGCTCCATTCAACTCTGGAGTCACCTGAAGCAGCCTATTTAATGAAAAAAGAGAAATAGGAGAACTGGACAGGTAAAGAGAGAAGACTGCTCAGTTACCTACCTCCCGAAAGGCTTCGTACCAGGCTGGAAGATATAATTTGAAGCTTGGAGTTTGATCATTAACTTGGCTGGATGTATTGATTACATGACAATATTCTTGTGACTGAAAATGATGAGAGGACTTATCTTATTACTAAGAGGAATTAAAAGCATTGTTAGATTTGGCCTAGATTTTATTGTAGCTAGAGCAGATTCTAAAAGCAGATTCACTAGGGCAGTAGTAGCAAAAGTAAAGTAGTATACTGTGATTCTGAGTTTAACTCACTATGTCCTATGGACTTATCAATCAGCTGTAGTAGGTCTGAACAAAGCTTTATTGAAGCAAAATAAATTTGGGTAAATAGATATTACTTTAATTTCTACTATTTTCTTTCTTCAAGAGATTTTTTATAAGAAGCTCTAAATAACAGATGCACAATAATTAATGGTCTGTGAATTCATCAACATAAACATATTTTTTATATCTTATTTGTAATACATGATAAACAGTAAATTGCTATTTCTAAAGTTCTAAATATTTGGTAACAATGAATATTACACATCGATTTATAATTTCCATTTGTCCATATAAAATATTCCATTTATCATTTATCCAGAGTTATTTTAAAATTTATCTATGTCTCAACTATTAACTAAGCAGACACAAATGGGAAAGCATTTACTCTTTACTGTGTTCAGGATCTTTAACCCCCCTTACAGAATTTCCAAACTGTTCCTAGCAGTGAATCCCACTGCTAATACTGACATTTTTCTACATATTTCTCAGGTCTGTAAATATATCTCTGAATGGGATTTTAGGAATAATTATTCCACCTGAATGAATATGCCCTGCAGCTATTTAAATAGCTTAACATTTGGGGCAAAAACATTTTCAAGAAAACTGTATATTCACAATCTCTGTGCTGACCTGCAAAGAATTTTGTTATTCTTCTATCCTGGGATCAACTTTTCAGAAAAGAAAACCCTTACAATGCAAAAGAATCTTTCTTTTTGTATACATTATGAATAAAGTTAAATTTATTTATTCTGCTTCTTAATTTATAAATAAGTAAATAAACACATGAAATGGTATAATATACTTTATGAAATAAAGAGAAATATAGCATTTACTGAAAAAATATTTAGAAGGTATTGACCATTTGTTCAAGTAACAGACATTGGAGTGGATATGACAGCTACATTAACATTTTAAGTAACAGTCACTAGGATAAATACAACATAAAAGTCATGTGCAAACTTTTTGCAGAATGTAAGAAATATAAGAATAAAAACTTATGTGTAATAGAAGAGAAGACATTTGACCAAAACCTTCAAGGGTAGAGATTCCTTAATTAGGGCAGTTGAGAAGTACATTGGAAAATATAAGAAAATAAATCTAGTCTGGTACCAAAATATCATAGGGTTTGTTCATGCTAATGGTTTTATACTTTATCATATGGGATAATCAGTCGAGTTTTTTCAACTAAAAACATTGTGAAAAAAATGATTGCAGGGATGAAGGAATAGAGAATTATCTAGTTAGCTGAGTATTGAAGAAGCCTATATGAAAAACCACTGTGAAATATAATAGTAAGATTAAAAAGGAATGGATTCGAAAGATATTTAATTGATGGTGTTTACAGAATTTAGAACTAAGAAAACATGTAAATTGGAGCACGGTGATGGGAAATCATAATTATGAACAGGATTTTATTGACAGGACAATATCTAGTTAGATAAAAAAGAGAAATCCTCCCATTCTCACACTATTTAAAGTATTCTCTAATCTCTTCAAACTTTGGTTTAATTTCCATCATCCATTCTTAGGAGGTGATAGTCTCCCTATTTCAGATAGTCAATGTATTGGAAAGAATGCTTCAGTTTCCCACCACCAGTTGACAAATCTATTTCTTTCAATATTCATCTCAACCTTACCTATTACTCAAGGAGAAAAACTCACTGATTTTCCTATCTAGCTCTAATCCCTCTCCCTACATTCTTGGAGTCACTTCTCTGCTTACTTTTCAGCTTAATGATTTTCTACTTCTAGATCCTAGTCTCTCTCTATATACACCATCTTATGTTCAAATCTCTCCCTTCTGGAGGCTTAGGAGAGATCCCATTTAGCTCTTGCTTTGCCTCCCTATTTCACTCAACAGCCAAATTTTTTAACAAGTTGTTCATGTTTGTTTCCTCAGTGTTTTCAAGAAATTATTTTTCACACATTTTTAATATCTGGTTTCTACCCCTGAACTATAATCATAATCCTCATGTTACAAAGTCTAAATGGCACATTTTAGTCTGAAATATTAATTCATTTATGCATACTGCCATATATCCTTTCCAACTGAAAAACTATTGGGCTTATTGTCAGCAGACATTTTTCTTGGAACTTTGTAAGAAATATTACAAAGTTTTTCAGTAATTTGATTGAACTCTGCTCATTATACATTATATTCATTTCTTAAATGTTGGTATTTATCAGTCCAAGTCTATTTTCTTTCTGTTTTTTCCTTCTTTCTCTTTCTGTCATTACATGATGTTACAAAAAGTTGTCTGTGAGCCAGCACTGGACTGAATATATGTGTTCCACACATAGTGTTTTCAGCAAAGCATTGATTATTTTTGTGGAGAAGATATTTGGCTCCCCAACACTGGCTCGCCACTCTTCCTGGAGGAAGAATCCCTACTGTGTCATGATGACAGTATTCAATATCTTTCCTACCATCTAGGAAGGCAAAATGGTTAAATCCACTCTACCTGCTCACTAGCACCTATCACAAAGGTTATTTGTCCTGGCTTACCCAATCAGACACTCCATTTGGAATTCTGAATCTGAAGTTAGGAGAATCCAAATCAATCTGAGCAGGGGTTCGATGGTTATGGTGAAGATGTGTGGACAGATTGCTCATGATGCCAATCCAAAGGAGACTTCTTGATTTCTGTCCACTTTGTAAGCCTGAAACATTTTGCAGTATCCTACCAGTTATGTAAGCATAAATAGTATTACAAAAACTCCCCTTTTCACTTAAAATGTTCAGATATTTTTTAAAATTAAGACTTTATTTTTTTAGAGCAGTTTTAGGTTCACAGGAAAATTGAGGGGAAGGTAAAGATTTCCCATATGTGTACTACCCCCACCCATACATAATCTCCCCAATTATCAACATCTCCCACTAGAGTAACATGTTTGTTTCAGTTTATGAACTTACAATGACAGAGCCTTATTACTCAAAGTCCATAGTTTACATTAGGACTGGATATGAGGGATATCTGGCTGCAACATCTGTCATCTCATTGATTGTCAGGGTTGATTCAGCTGATCTGGATGACTACGCAGGTGTTTCCTTCCTCCCTTGCTGCTTCCATGTGCATCCCTCGAGAAGCTGCACATTTGGTCCAGGAGGATGACCTTCCCTGATAGAGGAGTGGACTATTTTCAGTCAAGGGTATGTGAGTATCTGCGTTCCCTGGCTAGAACCTCTAAAAAAGCTCTCAGAGACCATTTCTTTGCTTACTAAGATAATTACCAAAATATACAATGAAGAATGTATATAAAAATGGAGACGTTTGGCTTCGCTTCAAAATTAGATGATCTGATAATTCCCTAGTGTTGAAGACCAGCTGGCTCCATTAAATGAAGCATGTGGCCCCAAGTTCCAAACCATCACTACTGTTCTTGCATTTGGAAAGCTTTATTTGCTTTTGTTATTCAAACAACCAGGGTAGGCATTTGACTTAGTGAACTGCAATTTACACTTCTCCCCAAGACATCTCATTCACTCTTACTGTTTTGGATGCTGTGTGTGTTAAAACTTCAAAAATCTAATACACTGTACACAAAACATATTTTTGAGCTTCAGATCTATTTTACTAGTTGTCTTTTGATATCACTTTCAGAAACCTAAAATTAAAAATATTAAAAACAGAGATCATCGCTCATCAAAAAAATCCTTGCTATTTTTTCTATTTTCACTTGTTGCTTAAATTGTAAACAAATACAAAGTTAGATATATGGAATGTATCATTAACTTCTCTGTCAGTTCTATGCTTAATTATGATATTTATTCAATTTCATATACTAAGAGTCTCTCACATTTATTTATTCTCCTTTATTATCCCATCTGTCCGGTTCAGACCAGAATCACTTCTTGTGTGAGTTATTCCATTTTAACTTCTCACATGGCATATTTACCTCAAAACTTGATTCCCAGAAGTGTGTTTTCTACATCGAACTTAGAGCATTCTTTGAAAATAAGAAAAATTTAAGTAATAGCCCATTAAATAATGTCTTTTTAAAATACTATCTAAAATTCTTAACATTGCTTCAAGATCTTTATGTCAACAGCCTCTTCATATCATAATCATTTTTTGTTTTATATATCCAGGTATAAGGTATAGATACAGTTATTCTTTTATTTTGCCATATCATTCTTGAAAATTTATAGACCTAAGAGTTTTAGGTAGGCTTTCTGAAAGTGTGAAACCACTAGAGCTAAGATATGTAAGATGACTTTTAGATAGTATGTAGTTATTCGCCACTCCAATGGCTCACTTCTATGTGCAGTGCCACCGATCTCGGCATAGACTGAGAGAGATAGGGGTAGAAGGAAATGAGAGCAGAACAGTAATAAGGGATGAAAGTATGCGAGATATTTTAACACTCTGGCGTTTACCCTGAGTGAAATGTGGAACCATTGTAGTTTATTGCAAAGAATCCATATGCTTTATATTGTAAATTTGAAAGATCATTATGGTAGCTATTGATGATAAACTCTGGGAGCTATAGGGGAGAGATATGGTAGATCTCAGGAAGCTAGTGAGAAAGCTACTTGGATAACTGAAGTGAAGGCGGTAGTGGCTAAGACTAGGAGAGTAGCAGTGGATATAATGACAAAATGTGGACTCTGGACATATATATTTTTTCCTTTAAAATAATATGTTTTTCAAATTTTTATCTTCTATGTGTTTTTTTTTCTCCTAAAAACAAGAACATGTTCTTTAACCGGAGTTCACTAATCAACATTATGAAATTTGTCTTTATTTTATATTATTTTTATATCTGCATATATTCTGGAGGTAGAGTCAACAAGATTTGTTACCAAATTAAAACTGTTTATGAGTAAAAGAGAGGAGTCACGGATGACTCCAATATTTTGCTTTAAACAAGTGTCAAGATAGAGTTTATGCTAATGAGAATAGGTATCCTGTGGGTGGAGCAGGTTTTGAATCTGGAGAAAATCATGAGTTCGATGTTGAACGTGGGAAGTTTGAGAAATCTCTTAATATCTAAGTGGAATTATCAAGTAGGTAGTTGAATGTATAAGCCTACAGTTCTGGAGATATGTCTGAAAGTTGTCCTTGGAAGGGAGTGTAGATAGTTCTGCCTAAGAAAAAAGTTAGATAACTAAAGATGTAAAGCCATTTAATATTTGAGATAAAGGTAATTGATTAGTTTCATGACAGAAGGTCTTTATTTTCTCAATGGGATTGTCACAGAACAAATTTTTAGAGGTAAGTTTGCAAGCAAAGAAGAATGCTGTTTGGAATACCTTATAAAGGGACAGGAGGAAAAACCACAAATAAAAGATATATGATTTAGATCCTTCAGAGATATGTAAGAAAAGAGTGGAGGGGTCAGAGTAAGCAGTCAGGTGTGAAGATCCTGGTTATAGGGATGCACTACGATATATGGGTTGGGTAGAAACGAAAGAATGGAAGAAAAATAGAAACATAAGAAAAAGAAGATGAAAAAAAGTTTAAGGAACTGAAAGAATACAATAATATATGAGAATAAAAATAGTGAAACAAAGATATGCAAGGATATAAAAGGAATGTATTCAGAGAAGTATGAGTTCTATATTTCAGTAGTAGAGAAGTTTAGATTGATAACAATATATAGATCGTGTCCAGGGTTCAGTTGTTAAAATGGAAATGGTGTTTGCTGAATTGGAGGATGCCTATTACAGGGAATAGATCTTAGAAGACCTGGCATGGGCAATATCCAAAGATGAGTAAGTGACACTGTTTTAATTCTGCATGACTAATTTATTATTTTCTTTCCCTGACAGAAAAGGGTCTAAAATCATATAATATCTACTTCCTTATTCTTTTTTTTCTCCTCTCACTATTCCTTTCAGAATATTTTCCTTAATATCTGAAGATATTTTTTCTCCCCACGCTATTGAAAAATTTTCAGTTTCTATTTATTTGTTCCATTTCCAGGTGAAGTTTATTTGTATTCTTTATAGGCACTGTGAGTCAATAAATAGAATCAAGTTTCAGGGTACTCTCATCTCACCTAGCAAGTATCTCTTTCAGTGAGACTATAAAAGTGCCTTTCTCTTATCTTTATAAATTTGCATGTATCGCATTTTCATGATAAGCTGTGGTTCTCTGATAAGTCAACAACTGTTTAGAATTTCCAAATCTTATCACTGCTCTTTCAGTTATTGAATCTCCTGACTTTTAAGGGGGGGGGGGGAGAGAGGGAGGGATGGAAATAAAAAGATTTATAATCTGGATATTTTATTTTGAAATAGACCTTTTTATCACATTTTCTTCTCACTGCTAATCTTAGACTGGTATCTTCATCTGCCATGAGTAAAAGTGCTATTACTTGCTAGCACATCATTAACTCTGGCAAGAGTATAACAAATTATGCTTTTACTTCGCAATTTTACTCATGTAATTTTTTCATTATTGAAACTGGAAAAAACTGGGGTTACACTTGATGCAATAGCACAGAGATATTTTATAACTGCCATTGTCACTAATATATTTACAGTCAGGGCTATCATATGATTTTTGGTCTGCTTATAGAGCAGGCCAACAAAAGAATCCCCAGTTGAATGTGGGGCAAATCAGAATATATATGGAAATATGACATAACTCATTTCTTAACATATTTGGTAAAAATGGTGCAGTTTAACTACTTACGAACACTAGAGTGTCGGAGCTCAGTATTGTTAAATTATACAATTCAAATATTCAGAGTAGAAATAAATAAAGGCGATGTGTATCTTAAGACTTTATTTTTAGATCCTTGCAGGTTTCCTTATAAGGAGTTTTCTTTTGGGCCAGAATTTTTTTTTTTAAGTTTATTGGGGTAACATTAGTTAATACAACTATAAAATTTTCAGATGTGCATTATCATTTGACATTTATATAGTCTGTTTGTGATTACCACCCACAGTCTAGTTTCCTTCAGCTACCATATATTTGATTCCCTTTACCCACTTCACCCTCCCCCAACCGCCTTTATATTTGACCCCCATTACCCTTTCTACATCTTTCCTCCTCCCCCACCCCTTACCCTCTGGTAACCACTAGTCCATTGTCCGTGTCCCTGAGTCTGTTTGTCCTGTTCATTTGCTGCTTTTAGGTTTATATCCCACATATAAGTGATATCATGTGATTTTCCACTTTTTCAGTTGGTTTATTTTGCTTAGCATGATTATCTCGAGGTCCATCCATGTTCTTGCAAATGGCAGTATTACGTCTCTTCTTATGGCTGAGTAATATTCCATTGTATATATGTATCACAACTTCTTTAGCCAATCATCTATCATAGGACACCATGAATAGTGCTACTATGAACATCGTTGTGCGAATATCTTTTCTGATATGGGTTTTCAAGTTTTCGGGATAAATACCTAGTAGAGGGATTGCTAGATCATATGGTAGATCAATTCTTAGTTTTTTGAGGAAACTCCATACTGTTTTTCATAGTGGCTGTACCAATTTGCAGTCCCACCAGCAGTGTATGAAAGTTCCTTTTTCTCCGCAACTTCTCCAACATTTGTTATTACTTGTTTTGTTGATTATAGCTATTCTAACAGGTGTGAAATGATATCTCATTGTGGTTTTGATTTGCATTTCCCTAATTGTTATTGATTCCAGTCTTATATTCAGGTTCTTAATCTATTTTGAGTTAATTTGGGTGTGTGGGGATAGACAAGAGTCTAGTTTCATTCTTTTGCATGTGGCCTTCCAATTTTCCCAGAACCATTTATTGAAGGGGTTTCCCTTTCTCCACTGTATGTTTTTGGCTTTTCTGTTGATTATTTGCCCGTATAAATATGGGTTTACTTCTGGACTCTCGATTCTGCTCCACTGATCTGTATGTCCATTTTTCTGCCAATACCATGCCGTTTTGATTACTGCCATTTTGATTACTGTTGCTTTATAGTATAATTTGAAGTCAGGCAGACTGATGCCTCCAACCTCACTCTTTTTTTCTCAAGATGGCTTTGGCGATTCAGGGTCTTTCGCATTTCTATACAAATCTGATGAATTTCTGTTCTATTTCTTAAAGAAATTTGGCCAGAATTTTTGTAGGTAGTGGGAGTATACCTGACCAATTTATTATACTTTATTTCCTCTCTAGGTCATAAGAAGTAGAACTCAGGAAAAGATAACAGGGAGAATATCAGATTTCAGGAATTAACTTTGAAAATAATAAATTATTAGCTAGCGTTCATCTCCACTCCCTTGAAGTGTTAGATTATAAACATTTTGTGGGATGCCTACTGAATGTAAACCTTTATTTTATTGTATTTCAAAATGCTTTCAGATAAATTGCCTCATTTTATCCTTAGAATAACTATGTGCTGATAATCACATGTTTTTTTCTCTTTAAACTCTTGCATATGTCCATATGGTTAATCACCAATTCTTATTACCTAATTCAATGATAAGAGAGCCTGATTCTATTGTTACTTAGAAAGTATCCAAAGAGACTCGCCTAATTTTGGAAGCATGAATTCTGGCTGAGGTAGCTCTGGTGCTTCCTAGGAAACCCAATATATCATGCATATTGAAACATAGATAGCCTCTAGCATGAAAGATATCAAATTCAGATAAAAAGGCTCCAGCCTTCCTACAAAAGCTTTCAACTGAGATGAGCAATCTTACAATACTTTAATATAGCATTTATTGTATTTTGTAATTGTTTACTTTCTACCATAACAGTTGGTGTTGATTTCTTAAAGGGAGAAGATAACCGTTTTAAATTTGCATTGTGCCTAGCAAAACTTATGGCACCTTTTGGATACTCAACAAATTTTCATATATACCTGATTGTAACTCTCTCTTCTCATCCCATGCTTACCAAGAACTTTTTATCAGTTGGAGGACCATAATGGGAATTCCAGTTAACTCAAAGATCTTCAGAATTCCTCCTAAAAGTAATAAAATTCCTGGAAAGAAGAGAGTGGAATAGAGTTTGCATGGTATAGTGAACTGAGAGACGCTTGCAAAACTTTGTGAATTCTCCCATCTTTTCTTTACATCCAAACACCACAATTGTCCTGTTTAAAGAATGGTGCCTTCAATGACTATACTGTGTTCAGAAGCTTTAGTTGTCAGACATAATGTTCTTGGATTGTGCTCATTATTCAAACTCGTTTCCTGACTCTCACATGTCAAAAGTGCCAGGATCATCTGTTATTCGAACTTTTCTTTATTTATACTAATTTATAACTATATTTACTCTGAATATTTTATATTTTGTATTTGGATCGTATTCTGTAACTCTTGCATATGGTCCAATTCTTCCTGGTTCAGGATATCACACTCCACTTAGCACTGGCTTTAGAATCTTTTCTTTCTAACTTTTACATTGATGTACTATAGATATATTTCACCCCTAGATTTTCTCAGTGTTTTAATGTGTATTCCTGATAACTTGTGATTTGCAGTTCAGAGCTTAAAAGGTCTATTAATGACTTAGTTGGATATTTCTAATTTGCAAAATCCCTTGATTTATTTTAAATTTGTGTTACATTTATAATAAACATCATATGTCATCAAGGGAGATTCTGTCAAATATATTTCAAAAATTACATTTTAGCCACAAGCGCTGCCAATTTTGAATGTTTTAATATTATGGAAGAATAACTAAGCAAATGTACAAAAACATTATTTTAAAAATATAGGAACTATGGGTATGGGTGAACAGATTCGTAGTTAGAAGCAATTTAAGGTGGGGAAATCTAAATAGGAGAAGCACTGAGGATTGTTTAAGGTGGGTGAAATATTCTGTACGTTACAATTTTTGGATACATGGCATTATGAATAGAGACCTTTACTGCACAAAGAACAAACTTTATTGCATGCAAATTAAAAAAATATATATATTTAGGAAATTGGAGGATACCGAAATGGAATGTAGAATATGAGAAAACAATCTAGTGATATGACAAATGTATGAAATAACTTCATTATGTGGGTTGGGGGAAAAGATGCAACCTAAGTAACTTTGGAAATCTGTGGAGTCTGTAAAAATTGAGTCAAACAGAACAATAGATAAGAACTCTACTGTAATGGGTAAAGTTGTTTCTCATAGGAGTGTGGTTAACAACTCTGAAACCACTATATATGTACACTGGTATTAAACAGTTAACTAAATGAGCAGCAGATGGTGGGAGCTAGGTTTCTCACTGTTGAACTGGGATGTTGCACAGAAACAAGGACTCTAAAATGATCCATATCATAATGGATTAGAGGTGGTGATATTAGTGTAAACTCCTGTTTAACTTACAGAGGTACAGATGGTTACACACACACACACACACACACACACACACACACACACACACAGGAGTTTGTCTGTGCAAGGAGGGAACATTAATTAACAAAGAAAACTAACATTCTTGCCATCTTGGATTTTATTTCTATATAAGGTCTGCTGGAGGTACAAGATAAATAATTTGGTTATATTATGTTTCTAATGACAATAACCAAGCCTAATTAAGAATGAGTTAAAATTAGGACTACAAATAGGTTTCAGTTTAAAATTAGTTTAAAATAAGTTGTCATTTTTGCAAGAACTTAAAGGAGGCAAGGGATTAAAACATGGGCCACGGACCCTCTTCACTTCAGGTTTACAGATGTGTTACGATGGCTAATTTAGCTCCTTTGGCATCCAGTATGGAAACAACAAAGAAATCCCAGGGCATGACATGAAAGCTAAATGATGTATCTGAATAAAAGCACTCCCAGTTTATATCTGTGATAGTTTTGGACCAACTTTATATTTTTTACCCTTTACTTTCTAAAACATAGAGGACACTAAGAACTCTTCCTCAACTAAGTAAATATGTGAATCGATAAATAATACTCGAACAAACAAAGAAAGATTAATTGGAGCATCCATAATATAGGAAATCCGATGATTAACAGTGAATAAGTGAAAGATAATATTAAACCTAAATGTAAATACAAAGATTAAATTAAATAATGAGAGTTCAGCATAAAAATGAGTGCAACCAATTTTTATATGTTTTTCAGAGGTGGATTTTAAACTTTCAAGAAAGCACTATGATGATTGGGAGATCTTTTGGTAAATACTATGTTTTTCTGTTACTAAGTACAGAAAGATGTTGCCCTCATCAGTTTTCATAAATCAGTCAATACTTATTTTAGTTTACTCCATCTTTAATAGCATTCTAACAATCAAAGTAGTAATCCACAAATTGTGCCCTATGTGTCCTTTAGATAATGGTGTATGAAATGTTACTAATTATTAGCTCAGAATATATACTCTTGAATTTTCAAAACATAAAAATTTTATTTTTCCATTTTTAAATTAATAATTTTCCCCAAAACTTGATGAAAATGAGTAGGTTTGATAATCTATAAAAATAGAATTGCAAAACAGCATGGTACTGGCATAAAGACAGATACATAGATCAATGGAACAGAATAGAGAGCCCAGAAATAAATCCATGCCTATATGCTCACTTAATATATGACAAAAGAATGTTGAGAAAATGGGACAGATATACGGAAAAGAAAAAAGAAAGAAAGAAAGAAAGAAAGAAAGAAAGAAAGAAAGAAAGAAAGAAAGAAAGAAAGAAAGAAAGAAAGAAAGAAAGAAAGAAAGAAAGAAAAAAGAAAATGAATGAAAGAAAGAAAAAAGAAAATGAATGAAAGGAACTGGATCATTTTCTTACATCATGTACAAGAATAGACTCAAAATGGATTAAAAAATTAAATGTAAGACTCAAAACCATAAAACTTCTAGCAGAAAGCATAAGCAGTAAACTCTCTGATGTTGCTAACAGTAATTTCTTTTTGGATATATCTCCTTGGGCAAGGGAAACAAAAGAAAAAATAAACAAATGAGACTGTATTGAACTAAAAAGTTTTTGTACAGCAAAGGAAGCCATTAACAAAACAAATAGACAACTGACTGATTGGGAGAAGATATTTACTACTGATACATCTGATAAGAGGTTAATATCCAAAATATATAAAGAACTCATACAACTCGACAACATAAAAACAAACAATCCAACTAAAAAATGGACAGAAGACCTGAATAGACACTTCTCCAAAGAGTAAATACAGATGGTCAATAGACATATGAAAAGATGCCCAAGGTCACTAATCATCTGAGAAATGTAAATTAAAACCACAATGAGATATCACCCGATGCCTGTCAGAATGGCTATCATCAATGAATCAAAGAACAAGTGTTGGCGAGAATGCAGAGAAAAGAGAACTCTCTTACATTCTTAGTGGGATTGCAAATTGGTGCAGACACAGATGAAAACATTCTTAAGGTTTTTCAAAAAATTAAAAATGGATATACCTTTTGACCCAGCAATTGCACTTCTGAGAATTTTTCCAAAGAAACCCAAAACAATAATTTGCAAAAATCTATGCACTCCTATGTCCATGGCAGCACAATTTACAATAGCCAAGATATGGAAGCAACCTAAATGCCCATCAGCAGACGATTGGTTAAAGAAGTTATGGTTCATATATACAATGGAATATTACTCAGCCAGTTAAAAAAAATGACATGGATGGATCTAGAGGTTATTATGCTGAGTGAGAAATAAGTAATACAAAGAAAAATAAACACCATATGATTTCACTTATGTGTGGAATCTAAGGAACAAAAAGAACAAACTAATTAAAAACAGACAAATAGAGATGGCAATCTGGTGATAGTCAGAGGGGAGGGGGTTTTGGAGGCTGGAAGGAAGAGTTGAAGGGTTAGAGAAGTACAAATTAGTAGTTGATAGACTGTCACAGGGATGAGGAGCATGTTGTAGGGAATGAAGTTAACATTAATATATAGGCTAGGTGTAGAGCCAGAGGAGAGAAAGAGTAATCGAGGGGATCATTTTATAAACTATATAATTGTCTAACCAATTACCGTATACTTGAAACTAATAAAATAAAATTAAAAAAAAAATAGAATTGCAAAGAATACTACAATCCCAATCTTTAAAACAGAAAAGCCATTTAACAGGAAGATGTCCTCAATGTTTCATGAACCTTTAAAATTATTCTTCAGTATTAATATGAATAAAAGACTTATGTGATGTTAGAACTTCTTTTACACTTTATTTGCAAATTCAGTTTAAAAAAAAAAATCTCTGGAATACTGCCTTTTCTGACAACTGTCTGGCCATACAAAGATGATGACTGTGTTCATAGCTCAGTCTACAGAAGGTGGTGGAAGAGGGAGCGAGAACAGGTAAAAAAATCCTGGTAGAGTGGATTTTGATTTTCATATCTTCTCTTAAGTAACTCTTCATAATTCACTAGCTGTTAAAAGCTACCCTGAGGTTCCTAAGAAGAATGAGCTACAAATGAAGAAGCACATATAGAAATATCTCAGCCTCTTTTCTTTCCATGTTCCGTGCTATCATCCTCACTCAAGACCCAGGCACTGTGTTTCTCAGACTCGCTCACTCATCATGACTGTGAAAGCTTTTACGTGTGAACTAGAGTGAGAGTGAATGAGCAAAATGTAGGGGGCAAATCACTTTTTTTCAAAAATCAGGATGAATATCTCACAAGAATTTTTTTATTGCTTCTAATATTTACTAGAATTCCCAGAAAATATTCAATGTTTATCCAAGATGTTAGTTTTTAAAAATATACACTATGACATACCTCAGCATCAATAAACTGACTTTTTAAAAAGAAAATATATATGATTTAATGTTCATTGTGTTCCTTTATCTTTACTGTTTTTTTTTTTTTTTTAATTTATGTATAGAACTTAACATGGAAAACTGACACACCATTTCTAACTTTATAATGAGGCAGGCATTTGGGGGAAGAACATTGCAATTTCATTTTCTCCTCTTTCTAAACAATATATATGTATTCGATAACTAATTTATCATCTAATTGCTGGTGTTGGCATTCCTTAAACTGAAATTCAAATAAACAAACTTAGAAGTTTTTTATATTAAATATAACGTTGAACTAAAATATTATTATGACTATTGACAAGATCCCATTAGGAACAGTATTCACCATCTCAGTAAAGATGCTACCACATAGAAGAACAATGTGATAAACATTTTTATTTTAAAAAGTTGACTTTCAGTGCTATAGGAAAGCCAACAAGAGGAGGTGTTGTTTCCAGCAGAGACACTTCAAGTGCACCTTGGTATGAGAGTTAGAATCTGATTTGTTTGTAAAGATATCGTTTATTGGTTCAGATTTCATGGCAAATAACAGAAATTTAAAATCTAAATAGGGATAAATGTAAGTAAGCATTATATTACTTACAAATGTAAGTAAGCATTATATTGGAGTGGTTTTGAAATAGCTGGAAGTGTAGGCTCTAGGTTTAACTTTTAGGAATAAATTTTTAATTATCAGATGATACCACCTGATTGAAAGGAAATATTGAATTTCTAAGAGAATTTTGCTTTGCTCCAAAACTATCCAAGTGTACTTTGTGTTTCTCTTATTAATGCCTTCCACAGGATACACACCTATCTGCAATAGACACTTCAGGCATAGTTGGATCCTGGCCAAAAGAAAAATCTGTTTTCGCTCCATCCGAAAACAGTTGGAGAACCCTTTATTGCTCAGGATATCTCTTTATGCAGAGTATTAACGGTCATTATATAAATGGCCAAGAACAATGCACTCAAAAAATGTGCTGTATGTTTTCTCCAAAGTCCAAAGAGACTTGTCTTGCACCACTTCGTTTTTTAGTTCAGGTCTCAAGGCAAAGCAATTTGTGATTCACTTTGCAGGGAATATATCACCATGTGCCTAACCCTGCCAGACAGACTTTTCAGTAGCATGGGGGAGACCTTCAGATTTTCCTTAGTGATGTGGGTCAATGTACTGGTTGGAGGTCTTTGCATATTAATTAGGAAGCAGAATGGGGGAGTGTCAATATGGCCCTGAGCAAAGTTATTATAACTTTGAAGGAAGACACTCTGCTGTCCTTGTCACGGGAATGTAAACTGCTTTTGTTTTTTCAGGCTATATTCATAGAGATAAATCATTTACAAAATCATTGGTTATTCAACGAACGCCAGGGGTGTGTTGATTTGTCCCACTAGAGTCTGTATCTGAAAATGAAACATCGGTTCCAATTAGCATCACTGCCTAATTTGATGTACAATAATCCACTATCATCCTTTAAGATGCATCTGTCTTCAGCAAAAGAAAAAAGTGATAAAGCAGCAGAAATCTCTTACTTCGGCTACTTTTACATAGAAGGGTGCTAATAAATATTCTATTCCTGCAGGTCTTTAGTTTATTGTTTTGATGGTGAAACGTACTTCTAAAATTTCCACTTGGCCTTTCTAATCACGATCCCCTCCCAGCTAAAACTTACTTAGTGATTTAGTGTGTATCTGACCATCTCTACCTGAGGATAGGATAAGGTTGAGGATATCCTTTACAATGTAAAGCACAATGTACCAAAAAAAAAAAAAAAGTATTAAATAAAAGACCTATAGAAAATATGTTGGCTTATTCCATATCTTCATAATAAAATTTCCAGTGTTATAGAACAGAAAAAATGCAAGGTAATAGTATCATTAAATCAATGATAGAGGAAATTTTTCCTAATCAGATAAGAGTCATCAGTCTTCTTACGGTTGTCTTTTGCATACTAGAATATACATATTAGGTAAGAAGCTTACCGCCATGTAATTCCTTTTATCCTACTGATTCTTTATGTCATTGCTGTCATATATTTTACATATGAAAGTTATAAATTCCACATTGTACTTTTAGTATTTTTTCTTAACTTTCCTTTTAATAATTACTAATAATTAAAGAATATTTACAACATGTTCACTCATTCTATTGTTTTTTTTATTTCTTCTATAGACTTGAGTTCATTTAGAAATATAAACTCTCCTGCAAGATTTTGCAGATAAAATTATTTCTTTCCTATGAATTTTTTCTTAATTTGTAGAAGTACTGTCAAATTCAACAGACAAATCCACCCGTAATAACTAAATAATTGCGTTTCTTCCAAAATGTACTACTTTTGTGTTTTGTGCCTAGACTCACCTTTCTTGGCTCCAGTGACAAATTTAACCAGGAAGCAAAGATCATTTATTTTTATTCTTGTTGACTATTTCTAACTGTTATGTTTCTCAGCCAAGTCTGATTTCATTTTGTAAATGAACATCATTTTTTTTTATTTTTAGTAGCAACATTTGGAAATCTGGTTTTGATTATATTATCTGACCATATGGTCTTTTTCAAGTGACAGACACCACTGGGTTTTTTTTTTTTTTTTTCCTGTTTATCCCTTGTGTTTTCTTGTATCGAGGATTCTGTTATCTTTGGATTTTTAGAAACTATTCTCTTTGCCAACAGATAATAAGAATATAATTTCAAAGGATAGATGGCAGACCTGTATCTAATGCAAGAATGACAAAGTGTTCATATTACATATTAAATCATTATGTATAACCTGATTATTGGATAAAACCCTTAAAATTTGTGTTGCTTGCACATTCTGTGAACTCAAATCACTATAAACGAAAAAGCTTAAATTTTAAAAAGTCACTGGAATATCACCCCAGTGAAAATTTGTTCTGGCTCTAAGGAACATCTAAAGGAGGTTGTTCATGTCTACATGACCATCCCTACCTGAAACTGATGTAGCTAATTGTTGAAATTTTGTTTGAAATACAACAAATTGTTCTCTGTATTTACATTTGACCAGTGACTGAAGATGAAAAATTAAGGCTGCTAATACTCCACGTTTCTCTGTGGTGTGTGAGCAACTAATATTTTAAAGGCTTTTTTCTCTTCAAAAAAGAACATAGCTTTTACAACAGTTTGCTTCTAATTGCAGCCCTTTTGTGCCATGATTGGCTCCTTTTTAAAGCTTTTGGAGATTAATTGGTCATATAAATCTTTCATTTATGTGCACTATAGAGTTATCTAATTGGAACAGATCTACCATAAAAAGGGTGAAATGTATGCAGAATTTCGAAGATTGACATTGTTTTGCATGGTTTGGAGAGCAGAGAACTCTTACAAAAAAAAAATTTTGCTTTTCTTGGTTGCGATGAAAATTGCATGAATGAGTCTGAATTATTGTCAGAATCAAATGCACATGAAATAAAAGAGTACTGCTGGCTTGTGAAGTGCTCTTTGCCTGTGTTAGATTTCAGAAAGGTTCTAATTCTCATGGCTTTTCCTCATTTCTCTTGGAGAAAAAAGAAAGAAATACATAATGTCTAGGCAAGACATTTTCAATAACTCTTTGTGTCTGCAAAAAGAAAAAAAAAATGTTAAACTTTACTTTGACTCACAATCTCTAGACCAGGGCTTTAGCAAACAACAACCAAGAAATAAGGAAATACAAACTCTGACCCTAAACCTCTTATCCTGAGCTCGTCTGTCATTTTAACTAAGACCATGCCATACAAAAAACCTGCGGTTATGCTTCCTCCCCGCACAGTGTAGTAACATCCGCCACACGCATGATTTCAGTAATGCATCCTGGAAGCAAAGTAGTCCGGAGACTGAGCTGAGAACACAGGTGGCCGAGGTGGAGCTTCACAGCCAGAACTGGCTCTCTTTGGGAAGGCGATCTTTGGAATATCTTACAAAATGGAGTAGGCGAGAGGAACTGTTGAGCTTTTAAGAAAGGCAGACCATTTTGTAATATGAGCCAAAGGCTGTCACAGAATTAATTCCTTGTCACTCTGCAGGGAATAATTTAGTTATTGAAAAACACAGGTCATTTAAGTCACAGTATATGCCACAATCTAGAATGTAGATTGCAAACCCATTGTGGAGTTCTCTGTGTTCCTCTGGCTTCAGTCTTTCCGGAAAATTGAAAGCTAAATCCAGAGGCTTGGTCAAACTCAGATTTGATTTGACAGGACTATTTGTGGTGTTGTATTGTTTTATCTCGCAATGTATAATTGTTGTTCTTTTTTATGATAATAGCACTGATGATCAAACTTAGATCATTTCATTCATTAACCATTTCATTCGTTAGAGTTGGTAACATCCTTACTTTCTGTTAGATTTGGACACCAGGGATGCTCATTACTGCTGGGCTAGTAATTTTAAATTATCATTTTTTTTCTCTTAAAGCTCCAAATCTCACATTTTTTAAATTTTTATAAATAAATAGATTTGTTTAGTAAATAAGTTTCACAAATCTGAGTATTAATTCCATATAAAATCCAAATACCTCTATCTACTTTTCTAGAGCACCTGATTATACCCATTTGATTATTTTGAAGTTAACTGAGAGAAAAAAATGGACTATATTATAATGTCTTATTCTATACTTTTTATTAAACAGGAAATTCTCCAATCATTTTTAGCAATTCTCTCATAACTCAGTGATATTTATGTGTTTTACTTAATATAAGAAAACTCCTTTATTGAGGTCGGAGTGGATATCAGTTTTAAAAGATATATCTTTACCACTAAATCTGTTCTCTGGCTCTAGAAAATATATGCTTTTTCTAAAATTCAAATGTAGTCCGAACTTGTAATTCATTCATATACTATGGAAGTAAGTAAAGTATAGCATCTATTTTAACCAGTAAGGTGATTAAGGATAGAATAACAGGTAAGATGTTTTGTCACACACACAATTTGGTTAAAAAAAATGATTTAAAATTTTTTTTACTATGGTTTAAATTGATGATATCAATGTAGCTGTGTCAAATTTACCTGTCAGTTAATTTGATTTTGTGATCGCTTTCATCAAAACTCAAAATCACTCATATTAAAAAGGAGAAATTTGAATTTAATCATGCATTTGATATGAAATAATACTCTGCAAATATTTAAAGACCAAGAAGATTAATAATCTTTAACTGAGGTATAATAGGAAAAAATTAAAATTATTAAAATTAAAATGAAGGTGCATTAAGACAAAGAATTTGGAAAGGGCAGAAAAATTGTTACATTATGAGCAGGAGAGTGTCATCTTGAGCATGTGAGAAAATGTAATTTTGGTGAGATTGTAAAATCAGAGGTAGAAGTGTGTGATTTGTGGGAATATCAATTATGGGTGAGTTGCAGGGACTGCATTTTCTAGCTGTTCATAACATAAACATAGTAGGAAAAGATATGGGAATAGAATAAAAATCTTGCATAGAATCAGTGACAAATATGTACTAAAAGCAGTTTGTCAAAATGTAAATGAATGTAGCAAACAATAAAAAATATTGGTAAAGGAACGATGTAGTATATTTTAAAGAATCTAAAATGTAGGAATATAAACCAGAAAATAAAAGAGTAAATGAAAAGGAAGACGAGGAAAATGGCACAAATTGTAGTCAGCTCAATGACAGCCATTCCAGCAAGCACTTGAATGTTGATTGTTGGACATCGGAGGTGGTATAATAGCCACTTTGCTTTCTCTTTTCTCTTTTTATTTCTTTTCTCATACTTATACATAAATACAGTCATGTTTAAAAAAAAAATGCTGATATTCAGTGACCCAGTAATCTCCTTGTAAATAGTGAAATTACTGTGATTTGTTTCACAATAGATGGCTCCGACTCAACGATAATTTATCAAATAGTTTTAAAAAACTTGATGTAGTTTCAAGGATTGTCTATTTTGCTGTGAAGAAGAAAAAAAATTGTTTCAACCTGTCTGTGATCAAAATGATTGTCAACTTAAAAAATGAAGTTTTTAGGTTATGAATAAACCCAAATAACTTTTACATTCACTTAGCACAGCTTTATCTCTAGAAAGAATAGTCTGTAAGTGGAAGAGCTGGTAGAGATAAGCTGGTAACCGCCCTCCTATACAAGTGAAGCTTTTAGGACGTGAAGTCACATTTTGTTTCCCAAAAGAAACCTAACTTTTCAAATGGACATAAAGCCTATAACGGTTTTATGGACCATGCTATTAGGAAATTGTTTTCCAACTGACATGATTGCAAGTTTTAGCACACATATTAAATAATTCGATTATCAGTTCTATGCATATTGTCCTACTAAATAACTACTACCTACATACTCTGAATTCCCATGATTTTGCTTTTTTAAAAAATGTTATACTGAATAATTTTTTTTTATACATTCTACTACATAGCCAAAATCAAAGGATACAAATTCGTGGAATATAGTTTTAATTCAAAGGAAATTGAAGACAAGATTTAATGGTTTGTATCAAGTGCTGTATCTCGAAAAGAACAGATAATAGTAATAGCTAACACATGTATTTGCTTTGCTGCCATTCATTATTTTTTAAATAGATTTATTGAGATATAACTCACAAACCATAAAATTACCCATTTTAAGTGTGCAATGCAGTGGTTTTAATATACTCAAAGATAATGTACTACCATCAGTAAGTCAATTTTAGAAAATTTTCAACACCACGTAAAGAAAATCCATAGCATTTAGTTATCATTCTTTTATTCCTTTATTCCTTGTCTTCCATCCTGAGAAACTACTAATCTACTTTTTTCTTTATAGATTGGCCTATTCTGGATAATTCGTATAAGTGAAATCATATAATAGGTGTTCCTTGTGACTAATTCCTATTATTGGCATAGTGTTTCTAAGGTTCATCCATGTTGTAACATGTCATCGCACTTCATTCCTTTTTATGACCAAATAATATTACACTGTGTGAATACAACATTTTTTAAATTCATTTCTCTAGGAGTGGATTTGCTGGGTCATATGGTGACTCCATGTTAAGTTGTTTCTGGACTTGCCAGACTGTTAGCCAAAGTGGCTGTACCATTTTACATTCCCACCAGCACATCGATTTTTATCCTGTTACCTTGTTGTACGTCTTTATTCGTTTCCAGGTTATTGTTGTTCCACAATCTCACCAGCACTTGTTTTTACCTGGCTTTTTAATTCTAACCATTTAAGTGGGTGTTTACTAGTTCATTGTAGTTTTGTTTTGCATTTCCTGGGGAGTGAATGTAAAATACTTTGACCACCTTTCCAATGCTTAATGGCTATCTGTATATTTTTTTTTCAGAGAAATATCTATTTATATTCTTTGACCATTTTTAAATTGTCATTGTTCTTTTTATCAATAAGTTTTAAGTGTTCTTCATGTATTATAAATAGAAAATCTTTATAAAATATGAAATTTGAAAATATATCCTCCAATTCTGTGGGTTATTTCTCTTCCTTAAGTATAAAACTGTGATGTGTCATATCTAATAATCGATTGAAAAAGATGAGAGCATACGTATTTTCTGCTGTTTTCTTCAGATTTTTATAATTTTATCTCTCACATTGAAGTCATTGATCCATTCAAGTTATTTTTACATATGATGTAAGAGATCAACTTCATTATTTCACATGGGTCTGTATTTGTTCAAACATCATGTTAAAAAACATTCTTTCACCAATAAATTGTTGTGGCACCCTTGCCAAAATCAGTTGACCATAGACACATGGTCTATTTCTGGACTCTCAATTTTACTCTATTGATCTATATAGCTACCCTTATGCCAGTACCACTTGAATATTATTGCTTGATTATTGTTGCTTTGTAGTAAGCTTTGAAATCAGGATGTTATGTCCTCCTAACTTGGTCTTTTTTCAAGATTGGTTGGTTATTCTGGGTTGCTTGAAGTTTCATATGAATTTAGAATTGAATTGCCAATTTCTATAATGAAGTCAATTGAGATGATGATAGAGTTTGAGTCTGTGGATCACTTTGCTAAGTATAGTCATCTTAACAATATTAACTCTTTTGATAAATGATTATAGATGTTTTCCACTAATTTATAGCTTCTTAAATTTCATTAGTGTTTTGCAGTGTTCAGAGTGTAAGTTTTGCTCTTATATTCCTGAGTATTTTATTTTCGTGCATTTGTAAATGGAACTGTTCTCTTAATTTTATTTTTAGGTCATTTATTGCAATTTATAAAGATACAATTAATTTTTTACGTTACTTTGTATTCTACTACCTTGGTGAACTTATTAGTTCTAATAGATTTTTAGTAGATTCCTTAGAATGTTTACATACAAGATCATGTCATCTGCAAGCAAGGACAGCTACCTTTTCCTTACTAACCTCCATGCCGTATACATATATATATTTTTTGACTTATTTCCCTACCTAGAAATTCCAGTAAAATGTTGAGTAGAAGTTGTGCGGGAAGATATTCTTATCTTGCTCCTAATATTAGGAGGAAAGCATCTACTTTTCACCACTAAATATGACATGAGTTATAGCATTTTGTAGGTGTTCTTTATCAAGTTGGGGAAGTTCTATTTTATTCCTAGGTTGTTGAGTGATTTTATTTGAAATTGGATTAAATTTTGTTGTATGATTTTTTTAACATCTATTAAAATGATCATGTGTTTTTGTTTTTTATTCCATCAACATGATAAATTAAATGACTTTGTTTCATATATTGGCCAAATTTGTATTCTTGGAATAAATTCCACTTGAACATATTGTGCAATTATGTATATACTGCTAGATTGCATTCACTAGTATTTTATTGAGTTATTTTTCATCCATATTCATAAGGGATATTGGTATGAAGTTTTTTTCTTGCGATGTGTCTTTACTGAGTTTCGGCATCAGGATGTTACTAGCCTCATACAATGACTTGGGAAATGTCCCCTATTCTTCTAATATGTGGAAGAGTTTGTGAAGAGTTGATATTATTTTTTAAATGTTTGGTAAAATTCAGTAGTGATAGTAAGCTTGGGCTTTCCTATGTACATCATTTTTGATTATTAATTCAATCACTTAATAATTGTTATAGGTTTATCAGATTGTCTATTTCTTCTTGAGTTAATATCAATAGTATCTTTTCAGAAATATGTCCATTTCATCTATGTTACCTAATTTTTTGCATATAATTATTCACACTGTTGCTTTATATCTTTTTTATTTCTTCAAAGTCAATACTAATGACCCCTTTTTCATTTCTCTTTCCAGTAATTTAGGACTTCTCTTAAATACTCTAGTTAAAGTTTTGTTGGTGTTTTTAATAAAAAACAACTTGTTGAAAAAATTTCTCCACTGCTTTTCTGATATCTGGTTCATTTCTACAATATTTCTTATTATTCACATAGGTAGCCTCAGCAACAGGTAGGTGATGCCACGGTGAGAATTGCTGACATTGTGGGAAGTAGTCTTTTGACTGGTAGCTGGAGGAGAGAGATCCTGTATATTTCGGTCAACAAGTATGTTGTAGAGCTCATGTCAGTGAGAAGGGAAAAGTGGGGAGGTCTCAGTTCAGATAGCATAAACTCTTCCTGTTCTTACAAAACTTCAGTCGATTTTCTTGAATAAATGTTTCTTTATCTGCTGCATGTACTTAGGATCACTCCCAGAGGTTTTAGCTTATTTAAATAAATAATTTTATCAGTTTAGTTGAGGTGTGTGTCCATAGAGCTCCTCAGGCTTTAATGCAGGAGGTCTCTCTAATTAAGCAGTTTTAATCATTTGTTAACTCTTCTTCACAACACTGTGGTAGACTACTTTTATTATCATCCCCATTTTGCATATGAAGAAAGTAAGTACAAGGAAGTTAAAAAACCTCACCTTATGTCATGATTATCATCTGCCTAATTTGATGAGCAAGATTTCAACCCAGCGTGATTGTTAATTTTATGAGTCAACTTGACTGGGCCACTGAGTGCCCAGATATTTAGTTAAACATTATTTCTGTGTGTGTTTGTCTGTGAGAGTATTTTTTTGTTTTCTTTTGTTTTGCCTGCCTTCCTTCCTTCCTTCCTTCCTTCCTTCCTTCCTTCCTTCCTTCCATCTTCCTTCCTTCCTTCCATCTTTCTTCCTTCCGTCCTTCCTTCCTTCTTTCCTTCCTTCCTTCCTTCCTTTTTTGTTTTCCTTTGTTTTGCCTGCCTGCCTTCCTTCCTTCCTTCCTTCCTTCCTTCCCTTCCTCCTCCATCTTCCTTGCACTTCCTTCCATTTTCTCCTTCACCTTCCTTTCCTTCCGTCCTTCCTTACTTCCCTCCTTCCTTCCTTCCTTCTTCCTTCCATCTTCTTTCTGCTTTGCTTCTTTCTTCTTTCTTTCTTTCTTTCTTTCTTTCTTATCCTTCCTTCCTTCCTTCCTTCCTTCCTTCCTTCCTTCCTTCCTTCCTTCTTTCCTTTCTCTCTCTCTCTCTCTCTCTCTCTCTCTCTCTCTCTCTCTCTCTTTCTTTCTTTTTTTCTTTCTTCTCTGTCTCCCCCTCCATCTCTCTCTGTCTTTCTTTTTCCCCAGGAGATTAGTATTTGAATCCGTAGAGTAATTGAGGAACATTGCTCCTCCAGTGTGGGCAACATCATCCAGTCCACTGAGGGCCTTAATAAAACAACAGAAAGGAGGAAGGGAGAATTCTTTCTCTGTACTTGACTGCTTTAGCTGGAAAATTAGTCTTTTCCTGGTCTTTGACTGAGACACAGTTGGTGACACCCCTGGTTCTCAGAACTTTGGACTCAGACCGGAACACCACCACCAGCTTCCCTGAGTCACCCATTTATAGATGATATACAGTGGTACTTCTCAGCCTCCATAATCATGTGAGCCAATTTCTTATAATAAATGTTTACATTTATTATACTACTTAGAGTTCTGTTTCTCTGGAGAATCCTAGTACACCCAGGCACTGTGGCTTCAGAATTTTGATATTAACCACTATACCATTCAACTCTATGCTTCAAGTTTCAAAAACTTTTCCATCTTCTACTACTATATTTGAAGATAGCTTAAAATAGCATATTATAGCACAGTACAAAAATCACAGATTTTTGTAGTTAGATGTACCTGAAAACAACTCCTAGATTTGTCAGTATTATGTGTAAGCAGGTAAATCATTACAATTATTAACTGAAAAAAAAATCACCTCTCATAAGATTCTACTGAGACATGAACTTATATATCTTATATAATGTGATAATATTATCTAGGGATGTAGCGTTTGGTGACATAGTTCCATGCTAAATACTAAATAGACCTTTTTAACAAAACATATCAGACAATTTATGGTTTAAAAATATAATTGTCAGGAAGGATTTCGTTGTATATTGACATCCACAAGAATACTTTATGAAGTGTCTGTTTACAGAAACTAGGCAAACCATGTATTCCCTTCATTTCTGCTCTTTAAAAGATTCCAATCATTTCTCTTCATTTATATATATTTAGGATCCAATAGGTGTTACTGTTGATTTCAGTAGATAATCTACAAGTTATTGTTTCAGTAAATAATCTACAAGTTATTGGACTGGTCGTGTTTCAAACTGCAGTGGATCATAAAATCCCACGTTTAAATCTCAATTTTGGAGTGTAGGACCTGCCCTTAGAAAATAAGGAGGCAAAATGAACGGAATAGTAGACAACATGAAGTGATATAATTCTAAGAAAAGCTGTTCTGGCTGTAGCATTGCCACATATATCACTCTGTTATCTATTTTTCTTTTCTACACTGGGCCCATTTACTATCCGGGGTTCATTAACTCTTATGAGTTAATAAGATACTGGCTGCATATGAATTTTTATGAAAGATAAGGTAATTATCTTGTATTTATGATGATATTTCTGATCTTTGCAGTTAAGCATGTTTATGCACACATGATTTTTCTATCAATATAGAGGATAAAACTCTGGTGTTATTTTATTTAAAAGCTGTAAGTTTTCTACATTGTTAAGTACTAATCTATCTATATACTCTCAAAGCATTCATCATTTATTGTCAAGAGTTTTTTTTTTTTTTAACGACTGTTGAATTAAATTGAGGGGAAATGAAGCAAAGCTGTTCTTTTGTGATTCAGTTACATCAATTAATTTATTGCAATGCTCTGAGGCTGAGGAGTAATGTATTTCAAGAAAAAATAATCAATTCAAATACTACTTTACTTCTATAATTATTTTTTTCTCATAATTTTTCAGGTTGATAGTGTATATATGACATGTCTAATGCAAAAACAAAGTAGTTCTATGTATTTGCTTTTTAAATGTATGAATAAAGTAGAATCCAATCTGATGAACGTTGAGTTCTCTAGAGGATGGGACAGATACTAGATGAAAAATTGATTAAAGTATTTCTTTTAACTATAGCCATTTAAAAAACCCTACTTCATTTTCCTGGTGAAAAAGAGTCTAGTGTCTAGAATCATAGTCCTAGTTTGTTACTGATTAGATTCACTGATTAAGCTTCTCTAACTGATTAGATTGCTGGGCTAAATGTAGGTCAAACTTACACTAGCAGAACTTGTGGCATTTAACTATTATTCTAATGCAATTAGTCTATATGGCATTATTTTATGTTACAGAGCATGAATCACTTGAAATTGCCAGATGTAGCTATGGTTGCAAGATGGTGATTAATGCTAGATACTGAAATTCCCATAGCAACATGATTCAAACAAACAAATTTCATTATTTACTGATGCTCCCAATGTCAGCATAGTTTAACAGGCATAATTTGTTGATTTTGAGGAAGTTTGCTAAGTTTCAGGTATATTTTCAGAGATTTTTTCCAGGTTTTGATTAATTGGAGTATTTTACTCTGATCTATGAATAAATCATTTCTTCCATAAATGTTAATTACTCGAATTGAAATTATTTATTATTTAGTATTACAGCTTTCGCTGCAGTTGACTACTGGCTCTCTTTTGGTATTCATTTTAGTACAAAAATCTGAAAGTGAATTGAATTTTTATGGGGAGAAGAGAAATGAATTACTTTTTCATGATAAAGAAAGTTGAGAATATTTTTCTAAAAAATTGTTAGAATAGTTTTGTCCTAAATGTTTTCGAGTGCCTGCTATGTATGGGGAATGAATTACAAAATAGAAAAACACAGAAAAGATTCTCAATATCATTAGTCAAAAAAATAAATGAAAATAAAAAACACAATAATATGCCAATCCACATCTACTAAAATGGGGGAAAAATTTTTTTTAATTAAACAACAAAAGCAATAAAAAGAAAACACCCCTAACAATATCAAGTGTTGCTTCAGATGCAGAACAACTGAACTGTTATACAAATGGTGGCAAAGCAAGATGGTATAGTCATTTTGGAAAAGAGTTTGGCAGTTTCTTACATCAAACAGACACTTACTTTATCTTCCAGGAATCCCACTTCTAGATATTTAGATTTTTGCCTAATCAAATGAAAACATGTTCACATAAAACCTAGCAAGTGAAAGTTCACAGTGGATTTATTTGTCATCATCTAAAACTGGCTACAGTCCAAATGCCATTCAACTGATAAGTCAATAAACAAGACTTAATGTATATATATTAGATTATAAACAAACCAAATGTCCCTGTATTGAAAAGACTAAACTCTACACAAAATATGCATTACAAATATACTATGTTATTTGAAAATATCCACACTCCAAAGTCCATATACAATATGACTCAATTGATATGATACAATATTGTGGAGAATGAAAAGTTATAGGAACAAGCAAAATTGGTGTTGCCAGAGGCTGGAAGCTGAGGAGGACGTTGACCACAGCACGGCATGGGAGAAGTTTTGGAGCGACTGAACTGTTTTAATTCTCGATTGCAGTGGTGGCTACACAACTGTGAGTGCATTTCAGAACTTCTACAACTATACGCTAAAAATGGTTAATGTGTTGCATGTAAATTATATCTAAAATAGATAAAATGTTTAAGCTAAGAAAAAAAATTCTGGTGAATATATATGTTACTTCCATGGTTGCTATACTTATCTAATTGAAGATTATGCAACATTCAAAAGAAATAGGTAAATTTTGGCAAAACAATATTCAGTTAAAGAAGTAAATCCCTAAAAGTACATATAACATCACAGTCACTGATAAAGTCAACTAAGACTAAGCAGAACTTTTTTAAAAATTTATTTTAGAAATTCCTGTAGTTGTCACTCATGTATATGATTGTGTGCGTGCGTGTGTGTGTGTGTGTGTGTGTGTGTGACTTTATGTGAGTGCATGCATAAAGTAAGAGAATGATCTATGTAAGATCCAGGATAGTGGTTTCTTCCATTTAGTCACAGGGTAATAACGTGAACAAGCTTCATTTTAATTCGAGTGCTGTGTGTATGTTTCCCTATGATTTGAAAGCATTTGTGTTCTCTTCTTTCTATGAATAAAATATTGCATGATAAAAATTTTAAAGTAATAAAATAACTTCTATTGACAGTGTTTAGGTAGATATCTTAAATATATTTTCTTAAAGGAATGGAATAAAAAATCTACATTTAAAATTAATTAGACTGCTGTTTAGTGTTATGATCATTGACAAAATATTTAGTTGACTTCAATTAACCAATTTATTTTTCAGTTAAAAAACAGGTATTTAATAATACCATTCTGTTAAATTTCTCAAGAAGAAAAAAGAAAGGATTTAATGCTCGAGTAGCTGGGGTCTCTAATTACTTAACAAATACAATAACTCATTGTCTATAATAGAACAATAGAAATAATAATAATAAAGAACATTCTGCTTAAATTCATTTTGGCTTTTCAATATTTTTCTCCTATGTATTAAATAAAAAAATTATATTTAACCAAAATATTTCAGATTATATCCTCACAAGATGTTTGCAAAATATCAAATTCTTTGTTCATATTTTTAAAAAAAATAACTTCAGGCATAAAATAACTAACGTATAAAATAATTCCTGGAAAATATGTGTATATTATTTTAAATTTCATTTTTAGAAGATGGAAATCATGAAAAAAATTGTCTTTTAAAGTTAGTTTTTCCTATCCTAATATTTTATCTGGTCTAATATATATATTTTTTCTTCTATAACTCTTGTAAAACACTCGGAATTATGAATGAATCAAGTAGAAGAAACTACCATAGTGCTCATGGCAGGAATTAGAATTTTCTCAAAAATTAGTTCATAAATTGTATTCTTAATGCTTAGGAAATATGTAAATTTGAGTTCCATTCTTCTATTACTTGAGGTGAAATACTCTTAGTGAAGATTATTTATCTTGTTAAAAATAATTGGTATACTCAATCATTTTTTTCCTTCAAGAGATGTTTCAATTAAGAAAAATATGTAGATTCTTTGTGCATTGATTTTTCTGTTTGATTCTTTGTGTTATTTGTTGTTATGACAATAATTAAATTTTTGAGATACAATTTTAGTACTAAATTAAAGTTTCGAAACAAAAATATCTTAAAGAAATTACAATAATTTCACATGAGATTTTTAAATAGCAAAGAACTAATTTTCTATATCCAAAAGATTGTATCATTTTTCAAAAATTTTCTTAAGAATTTTGGGGCATTTCATATGACTGTAAATAACTTAATAGTACATAAACTGTTATTTGTCAGCTATATGGTCATATGTTTATAAATATTTTAATAATGTATAAGCAAAATGCAAAAATAAAGACATTTTTCAGAAGTAAAATATTGCCTCAAATACTTTTACAAGACAAATGAAAATTATGTTTCAGATTTACAATGTAGAATTTAGATAGTAACATTTATTTTCTGATGAGATTTTGTATGCTTAATTATATACAATTATTTTCTATTTTATAAGTTTGATTTGCCAATTTAACAGCCTTATAACTTCATGACTTTTAAGGCTTAAAAAAACACTGAAACTGTTGTATAATTACTCTGAGTATTATATCTATAGCCAAGAAAATGAAGTATTTTTATGATTCTCTTAGTTGTCCACAGTTACATAACCAATTAAAGCATTGACTGAGGGTCATAGTGTCTTATGTGATATTTTTGTAATTCCTGTGTGTAACAACAGAAAAATCTAAGTAGTTATGGTTAATTAAGAAATAGAGTGCATGTGATTTTTTTAACATATGTAAAAGGAAAAGAACATAAGAAACCTATATCGGCATATTATTTCAACTTGGAGAAGATGTAGGTTTTCCCTGTAACATTAAAAGGTCAAACTACTAAGAAAAAATTATTGTAATCACTTAAATTATGTTTGCCTTACATGTATATATATTTTTTATTAGAAAATTGTAGTTTGAGACTTGTAGCTTATATAAGTCTTTCTCACAACTATATCTAAACAAATCTGAAATATATATTTAGTAATTTTGGAGTTAGTTGCAGATTCCAAGGTATCTGGTCAAACTTTTCAAGGCTTGTGGAAAAAAAATATACACCAATAGCTTAAAGGATGCCTGCGGATAAGAAGCATTCCAGTACAAAAAGATGACGTTATCAGCACCAATGTTTCTTAAATTTGCATCCAAATCTCATTTTCGCAAATAGACTTGAATGAGATCTTAGGGATTTGTTCTCAGGGAAGTGAGAATTATAGGAGGAAATTTTGGCAATTGTCATAATTAAAGAATTTAAAAAATACTTGGAAACCTACAGACTCTGAGTAAGATTTGATATGGATGTATTAATGCATATGGCATAGAGAATGTCTGGGAAGAAAATATAATATCGTCCAATTTTATGGCCATTGGTCTCTGCCTTAACTTATATATTGTGTTACAAATGTAATACCATATAAGATCAGTTTGGCTTTAATATGCTCACCTGTACTAGAATAGATGAAAAATGTTTGGGAAAAATAACTCACTGTTTCATATTTGTCCAAGTGAAGTATTATTATTTCTAGAAAGGTTAATTTATTAAAGAAAAAAAGAGTATATATTAAAGATAGGGTAAGATTTTATTATTAAGAGGCTAGCTTAGAAGTTTGAAGTAGTTCTACTTTTATTTATTTTAATTTTAATTTTTTTATTTTCTATTTTTATTAAGTTTATTGGGGTAACATTGGTTAATACAATTATTTAATTTTCAGGTGTACATTATAATTTGACATCTGTACATTCTATTGTGTGTTTACCACCCAACGTCCAGTTTCCTTCAACTACCATATATTTGGTCCCCTTTACCCACTTCACCCAGTTCTACTTAAAAAAAAAAAAAAAAAATTGGTTTCATTTTGTATTAAGGAGAAAACTTGCTTATATACTGCTAGCTAGATTGTAGAAATTACCTCCTGAAATACTATGAAATGCTAAAATAATGTCTGACCTATAATGATTTTCTACTGACTTCTCAGATATGAATGTATATACTTAGAAATGCCAACTTTTCTTCTATGGACCCAAGAGGAAACCAGTTATACTATTTGACACCCATCCTTATGGTCATTTCAAATTTGTCATTGAAACAATATGCACTCTTAGATGAAACCATTTATCTCTGTCATTCGAAGTAAAATAATAGCATAAAGATAATGAAAACTTCATTTTACACAGCAATTGCCACATGCTACACACTATTCTAAGCATTTTTTATTATTATTTCATTTAACTCTCTCAATAACTCTGTAAGGTTGTATTTTTCTCATTTTCCAAATGAGAAAACTAAAACTCCAAGCAAATAAGGAACTTGCCCAAGGTGTCAGAGCTAACAAATAGCAGCGTTGGGCTATTAACTCAGGCAGGCAACTTTCAGAAACTTAGATTTTTATCAGTGTACTTTATTAAATGCACACACACACACACACAGAGTCATGACAAGTATTTTGTTAATGTACTCTATACACTTTGGAGTAGCTGTAATGAGATTGCTAGAATATCCTTGTGGTTTAAATGAGAAAGGAGAAAGACTAAAATAAGTGTGAAATACATCTTCCTTTTGTTTTAAGGCAAAAAAGAGCTTTTTATAAGGCCTCTAGGAGAGGGTCTCTGGCAGACAGTCAGACCTCTAGGATCTTCTCTTGAGTACTACTTCAAAATCGAAGAAAGTTTAAGAGGGCAACTTTTAACCTGTAACCCTAGTAAGGGATTAAGGATTAGGACTCTGGAGATGGACTAGGCTCTACTGGCAGGTTTCCCTAGGTGACTTCACTCTTTACTCTTGCATGCAGCCTTGAGGCTAGGACTCCAGTGACATCTGGTCTCCGATGCCGATGCCGCCAACAGATGGCTTACAGCTGGCATGAGTTAGGAACAGTGACTCTTCATCCGTACTTTAATTAGGGACACCCAAGTGGGAGCCCTGTGACTTGTAGCCTCTACCTGGGTCTTTCGTGCCTGCCACTAATCATGTGCTTTATAATCTTGTTATCTACTTAAAGAGTCATGAGCAGAGCACTGGATTGAGAAAAGGTTTCAAACTACTTGAAAGCAGTTAGACCATATGGTAATTGCAGGAAAGGAAAAAAAAAGAGGGCGTGTATTTAGCTAACTTATCAGGATAGCACACTTTAATCTGTTCCATGGGCCCACATACTACAGCTACCCCTGTAGCAGAGCTTTACTTGGGCGATAATAGCTGAACTTGAAGGCCACTCCCAACGATGAAAGCATTTTACATTCTACAGAACACACAAGTAGGCTGGAATTAGTGTCAATATGGGGCAAGGCTACTGCGTTATGACATGGAGAATTATTAAGAAAATTAGAAAAAATAATGAAGTCATTGCAAGTGGGACGACTTTTCTGATGACTCTTAAATCAGAAAAACCATGATAATAGATCTGGCAGAAAATATTGTGGAACTAAGCAAATGAGACTTCAGGAAGTAATACTGTTTCATGCATTGGGCAGAATCAAGGTCCAGAATAATGCGGAAGGTCTAATGGCAGTCCCTTAATTTGAACCTCTTATCTTAGTGGTTAAAAAGTTTAAATATATCATTCTGGGTTAAGAGAATATTCAAAGACGTAAATGAGCAAGACCTTCCTTACATATTTTTTTTTATTTAGTTTTTATGTCATTATCTTTAAATAACTTTCTTTTGCAGATGGTTCGTGGCACCTTATAGAGAAACTAGAGTGGATTAAATAAAACTCTTCTTAACGTCATTACGAACTTTGGCCATAATGGTTGTTGCCCTGTCAGCAAAGGAATGGAATGAAATAATTGATTTGGGAAGTTTATTTCCTTTATCCCACTGATAAAAGTTAACTGGCTCTAAAATCTCCACATGGGAATACTTATGCTATAGGTCTTCACTGCTTCAATAATGCTGAGTAACAGAGAATTCAGAAAACTGGGTGGAAGTCTACAAAGAAAAAGTCCATATGGAGTGTGAAAGGTCCATATGGTCAATTACTTGTGGTCCTTGTGCAGAACAATCTGTCAGGTAAGAATGACTTCTCACCATCCCTAAGAGTGTCCAAGGGGATCTCCAATCTTTGATAAATGCTAACCATAAGAGCACTTTGATTTTAACAAACCAAATTGGAAGGCTCTTCAATTCAGTAATGGCACCCACTGGACTACTGGAGTAAAGTGTTTAACAAGAAGTTTTAAGAGATATGTATAAATATACTGCATTTTGTCCCAGAGATGACTATCATAGAATCTACAAAATTTTGTCTCACTGATGCATCTGAGGGGATAATGAGTGTGCAGCAAAATACATACAGTTCACAAAGTTCCAAAATTTCTCTTACTTTCGAATGGTTCAGGTGTATCCTCTCATAATCAAACCTCACCAGTAGGATGTGATAGTAGATGTGTGCCATCTGTGTGTTTGTGTGTGTGGTAGTGGTTGTGCAGGTAATATATCAAGGTATATATTAGAGGAAGTCTTGGTGATGTTACTAATTTTTGGAGTTCACGGTTAAAGTAAGACGGATTTTTTTCCCCTTTTTCTTTTTGATAAAGACTGAATGAAAAGTTAAGGGATGAGATCGAGACTGAGCTTTTATCTTGATATGCCAAGACAGTGTAGATCAGGCAGACAAAGTCGTTACAAAGGGCCATGAAGTATAGTCTGGTGACAGAGGACAGGAAATGGTTTTACAAGTTATATACTTATAGCGAATTTGCTGCAAGGATATGACAATTTTTTTGTAGACTTCAAAAATGATGTCCCCAATGGCCAGTTATCTTCTTGTTAAAGTAAGTTTCCCTATCATACAAACCCAGAGCCTGAGATTGTGGTTGACAAATCACACGCACTGCCATCCTGATATGGTGACCCCTTCTGCCTATGGCTAAAAATTCCTAGGAAATTTCTGAACAGTGAAGTGCTGAATAATGATAAAAGAAGGTTGTTGGAACTCTTGAATAGGGACAAGACATACAGTTGGGATTTCATAAACCACATGTGGGTGGTGAAATATGTCCATATACCAACAGGCTCAAGACCTGAATCACATGGAGATTTTATTTTTTTAACTTTTATATTAGAGTTTATGGTACAGTGAGTTTTGTTGAAATTACCATCACCTGCTAATTACATTGGTCCTATTTTTTTTTTTCAATGTGGAATTAAAAACATGCTTCATCAGTCTAATGAGGAAGTACCTCTACATGTCATCAAGGATTTTTGGTTAAGGATACATTAGTGTGTTGATTGGTAGGTAGGACACAGCCATACCTACCATAATAGAAACAAAAACAAGACCGGTAACACAATAAGAAACAGAATATAGAAAGATAAAAATAATGCTTTGGGGTTTATATTCCTTCCCACTTCTGTCTCTTACTACCACTTAAAATAGAAAAAGAATGATTCTGTATAGATTCCTTTTATTTAGCTCTCTCTTTGTTCTATTTGAAGAAATGGAAGTACAATCACATGTATCTGTGACAATAAATTGGATTTGACTTTGAACTGCTCGATGATGATTCCCTGAGAACTTAAGTGATACTAACCTTTATAGAACCCAATTCTTTGTCCTCACCCACTCAAGCTTCAACCAAGCTTTGTAATTTGCTCTCTCTCATTGCTGTTGGCTCATTTTTTTTTTTTAAAAAAAAACACTTTCTTTCATTCTTCATAAGTTAGATTTGCTTCATTATTCTTTTTAAACTTTTGAAGTGAGTGTTTATATGTTTTCAACATTTGTTCATCTGCATTTTAAAACGGTTTACTGAAGTATAGTTACTGAAGTGTGCACATAATTTTAAACTGACTGCATTGTGAAACTAGCACTCTAGACCTGAACTCATAACCTCTCAAAGCCTTCTCATATCCCCTTTCAGTTTCTACCCTCTTCCAAAGCAGGGTTCTGTGTGGGATGCTACAGTATTTCTTCACATTGTGTATATTTTTATGTCTTGTTTCTTTCACTCGATATCATGTTCATGAGATCTATTCATATTCCAGGTAGTTCAGGTTATTTATTCTTATTGTCGTCGATAAGTATTACATTATACAGACAGGGTACAAGTGAATTCCAATTTTATTATTGTTGGGCTTAGTTTCAAGTTTTAAGTCAAAATACTACTGTCATGAACATTCTAGTACATACCTTATGGTTAATATATGTTGTAAATATTTCTATTAAGCATGTACTTAGGAGTATAAATGTTAGGTTAAAAGATATTCAAGTATTCAACTTTAAAATATACCACCAAAGCATAAACCTTTCCGAAGTGGTTGTACCAATTTACTTTGCCTCTAGTAGTATATAAGTATTTTTTATTTTGCATTCTCATCATACTTGTTATTGACTATCTTTTTAACTTTTGACATTATAATAGCTGTATAGCAGACACATTTTACTTTTAAACTGCATTTTAAGCTATAATTTTCTTACAATGGCTAGTTTAGTTTTGGCTCATATGTTTTGGCTTATGGGAATTTCAAAAGAATTATGTACTGAATATTTTATAAATTTCCTTATTTTCTATTTAACCCAGCATTTGCTTTGTAGTTTATCAGATATGAAGATTTTATGACATCTTCTCATTGATGTATAATTTTATTACATTATGATTATCTCATCATGTTTCTTTTAAATGAAATTTTATTTTCTCTGGTCTGTGGTTTATTTTTAATATATCAAGGGTATTCTTTATTTGGAATGCATAAAATTCTATAAATACACCTATTAGAAAAAATTTCTTTCACAAGCCTAGATAATTCCATATGTTGCTAAATAATTCACAACAAAGAATATCAGTTATCAGAAGTTGAACCTCACAGAATTATTGAACCTTACCAGTGAAAGGAATAGTACAGACAAATATAACTTCAATTTTTTTTTCCTAAAATTCACTTCTACCTTTTCAAAATGTGACAGTACTGGATCTAGTATTAATGCATGCCAGAATTGAAAATTCTTGCTGTAATAGGCCTGATCTACAGTCCAGTCCCATTTGATGCACATTCCTATAGCCTTGTTCCCTTGCGTTCATAGCCATTTCCAGAAGAATGCAGTAATTTGGATCTCTAGATTTAAGCAAACAGCAAATTGATTTATAACATACAGTGCCTCACCTCAGATTCTCCAAGCTTATTGCTCTTGATTCTAATTAGTGTAGCCCCCAAGTAAATATAATGCAATATTACACCTGGAAAATGAATTCCTCCAAGCCACAATATCCTACTGACATACTGAATTTATTTAATGTTGATCATGCATATAAAATAGTTACAGTTGCGTTGTAAACCTTACGGTTGTCTTTCTCTTTCTGTGTATCCTCCCCTTACTAAGCGCACGCACCCCTTAAATTCCAGATAAGATCACCATTCTACCATTCTGTTCTTGAATTTCCTTATCTGTTTTTTTGTTTGTTGGTTTTTAATCTGGGAATTAAGATGTTATTTTCCTGCGAAAGATCATAGCAATGTAACAGAAATTTGAGAATTTGCCCAGTGTTCGATGAATTGTCTTTTGAAATTGTTGTCTTCTTGAGTAGATTGCAAGTTAAGGCTGTTCTTCACTGAGATACTTGTACACTACCTCATACACGCCCTCTCCAACATCAGTGGGAACACACACACACACACACACACACACACACACACACACACACACACTGTAAGAGAGCGCAGCAAAGCAGAACTTGGAATGTCAGCTCCTGTGGCAAAATTTGATTATTCAGGGGAAGTGATTGACACATTATATGACTGACCTTGACCCTTTTTCAGTGAGTTATGATTCAAAGAATATTAAATAAATGAGACTTTAAAGGTGATTGCACTCTCACAAAGTACAAACAAGCCAAAACAATGGCACAGTAATAGTAAGCTCATCCAAATACTCCAATATTTTACAGTTTGGATTTTGCTTATGTAGTTATGAACATGTTCCCTAATTAGATTTTCCCCATTCGTTAACTATGAAATGAAATAGAGACACTCAGTATAACAACATTGGGAAAGAAAGTAGCACATGACCAGAATAGCAGATAAGGCGAAGGATGTTAGAATTACAGAAACACTCATTTGTTATACATATAATTAAACTTATGTATTGAGATTTATATGCACCATTTATTAAAAATAGAAAAAACTACCGACTATACAAAATGCATGGCATCAGATAGCTTTCTTTCTCCTATCATTTGAGATATTTTATTAACTTTATGTATTTTCTAAGAGCAAGATAAACTTAAAAATCAGTTTAATGTAAGCGTTTTAGTAATAGAACTGTTCATCTTTTCTGTATGGCAGAGTATGAAAAATATAAATATTAAGAATATACAGAATGGCACATTCTGTCATGACTTTTGTTAAATGTCTTTATTTATTTATTAGCTTGTTTTTTTTTTCGTTTTTTTTTTTTCAGTTTACCCAAGACTTTCAGTTGTTTTAGCCTCTGGGAAATATCCTCACATTATAAAACCCACATACAATTTAGAATGATTGACAGGTTCCAGTGACGAAGGATCAAAACTAGACCAGCGGAGGGCATATATGTCGATGATGAACCACGAATGTATCCTAGATCATCATAGAATACTTTTTTACATGTCTTACTAGACATATATTTTGCATCAATGCTTAATTTGCTTAAATTGGGGAAAATATTGCATATACTGAAAGAGTAAATAATGAAGTAAAACTTAAAGGGTAAAATGCATTGACTGCAAAAGCGCAGATGATAGGAAGATGTGCTGCATTGAAAGTGAATAAAACAACAGAAGATTCTTTCATTATTTCTTGAAGGATAGCATGATCAATAATAGAAGACTTTGTACCACTAAGGGATAATGGAAGGAATTAAATAATAGCAGAATAAAATATGAACAGAAATAATAAGCTTTTTCTGAGATTACAATGAGGGAAGTTGCAGATAAGTTGTCAGAATTGAAAGCAAGGCTTCATAGAAATTGCATGAATATTTTCTTTAAAATAAACACATGCAGGTAAGAGCTTCTTGATCATAAAACAAATGAATAAATGCCAAACATATCTGTAAGAAAAGTTATAAGTGCAGAATGGCGGCGACTTAACAAAGTAAAAGCACAAGTTCTTCATTGGTGTGATTATGAGATATTTCACATCATTGCTATGGTAATCACATAGTAGAGCTAAATAGAAGATGCATAGGATAGTGAAACTTTCTGTCACATTTCTTCTCATGTAGAGTTTACTTCTCCCTCTCAATTTTATTTAAAATTTCTCTATGAATACTTTCCTATTTTTAATATAAACTTGTTGTCCTTAAATGTGAACCTCGGTTACTTTAAAACTCACCACGTCCGACAAGATACAGGGCTTGCCCGTTGGAATAGCTTCAGGGTGTGTGGGCTGTTAAGTCGCCAGGGTCTGCACTTGCAAAAGCTCCCTGCTTGGTTTAATGCTCTACTGTTGCTGACATATTATAATTCTTATAATTTTCCACTGGGCACTGCAAGTTATGTAAGGAGAGAGGCATATCTCCCTTTAAAGTTGAAAGTCTTCATCTCTCTTTTCTTCTGCTTCACAGAGACACATCTCAGCGAAATTCCATTGCCAAAATAACTATCTTTAGGATGGATTGCTATCATCACTCACTCTCATTTCCTCTGTGTGGAAAATTTCTAAGGGATAGTCTAAATTGTCTAGGGATATGACATCATATGATTATTATTGTTGCCTAGGGATTCCTCCTTATTGTTTCTCTCAAGCATTTTATTGCTATAGATTAAGTTAGAGAGCTCAGGGCAACATAGATTTGTGAGGAAATGATGGATATAATGCTTTTAGAATTATTATGAGGCATTCATTGGGAGATATCTAGGAGGCATTTGGTAAAATGGTCTGGAGTTTAGACTGGTTTAGGAGGGGAGTTATCAACTTTTATGTTTTTCACGAAGCCATGGCTGTGAATGTCAGTTCTAAGTGCAAAGTAAGAAGTTCAAGGCCAGAAATGCTGACTTATAAGGTTGCAATGAGATGCCAATACTAGGCAAATACAATGTGCAGAGAGGGAGAAAGAAAGAAAAAACCTGAGGAATAATACAGTAATAAAATTTAGAAGATTTCAACTCCTTTGTCGGTAACTGATGCTATTGTCAAATTGGACTGTTCTTCGCTTTTTGAAAGACACCGTGTTTCCCATAAATCCCCCACTTTTCTTGTCAAAATCTTTTTCACATTAAAGATCATGCTCAAATATCTCTATCTTCTGCCCTCTTATTTTTATATAAGGTTTTCAAGTCTGCTAGTATCTCCAGAATGTTCATTCTACCTCTTTTTTATAACTCACTTTGTCTTGTCACAGTTTTCCATGCTTTCATCATTTTTCCTATGCATTTTGGATGAGTTTTTGTGCTTAATTCTTACCTAAATATCCCTGCATTTCCATTAGAAAGCAATATAATTCACTGTGCATGTCCATGTATGTATATGTGGAGATGAGCTGAGTCTACCAGCTGAGTAGAGAAGCTGGTAGACCTGGCCCAGGGCCTGAGAGTACCTCTAGTTCAAGGCCTACAGAGGCCAGTTCCACACAGGGATGTCACCACTTGACCCTTGGAGAATACTACTGCTAGGTGGAGCTGTACCCTTTCTTTCACCCTTAGGTCCAGGTTTTCAGTCCCCAGACCCTGAGTAGTCTCACCTGCCACAAATTCCCCTACACTCTGGAGTGTACTTCATAGTCTTCTAGGATCTCTAGAATGAAGGTCTCTGTGAATGGGATTCTAACTTGGTTAGACCATGGAGTAGAATGCAATAAACAGCAATATTTCAACAGAGCAGATTGTTAGATTCAACAGCATGTCCAGGGGCATCCATTAGTGGTACAAGTTAGTGTTAATCACTGGCCTGTTAATTACTTTGACTGACCAATCTATCATCTTCTAAACTGTTCCTTATGGACAAGGTCATATCACCAGGCAAGTCTCTGTATCTGGGACACAAAATTTGTAGCCGATATAGTTAGATCTGTAGAGCTAGATCCAGATCTGGGTGGAGAAAGGAAAACAGACTTTGCAAGTGCAGGGCCAACAGGACCAGGCTCAGCAGATTTAGCAGCTGCAGACAGCCGTCACTGCCAGCCAAACACAAACACGGCAGAAGAGCTCTGTCTAGGGGAAGCCAGTAGCACAGACTACTAAAGGGCAGACCGTCTTTTTCTGGCCCATTAATGCAGATGGCTTCACTCTTTGGCAAAGCATGACCACCAAACCAGCACCAGTTCGGCAGGGGCACAGACTGTTCAGACAGGAGCCAGTAACCACACAACCAGCAGTGGGCAAGGACATGGCGACACCAGCAGTATGTGTGGTCAGTTCAAGAAAGTCAGTTGTGATGGCACCTAAGTCTGGCCCTGAGCCTACTGTCTGAGGAACCCCTCTACCTGGGGCTCAGATGCTTGACGAAGAGTCTCTTCATATGAATGCCATGTGATGCCAGGGATAAACTAGATGCAGAAGGGAAATTCCAAAGGAAAGAGGAAATGCTTGTATGAATCCTGCCTTAGCTGGCAAGTGTGGTAAAAGTGGGCTGCTTTTCTCTCCGTGGAAACAGCTCTCAGATGCAGAAGCCACACCAAATAAATAAGGAAACACTGACATGGATCGTTGGAATGTTCTCGCCCGGACCACATGATGAAGATGATCAAGCTGTATTCCTTACCACTGCTCCCCACTGTTCCAGGAAATTAATCCTCTCTTTGGAAGGGATACTCATAATCGCGTTCTGCCCTTTTGAACATGACAGAGACCACATAGTTTTCCACAAAAGGCTCAGAATTATCATTGTAGCAATGTCTGGAAATTTGAAATTGCAAGCCTTTGTGTTGCCCTTTCAATCCAGACCTTATTTCAGACTATATATAACACTGAAATTTCATAGGTTAGAATAAATCAAGGGTACCAATGCCAGCCCAGCAGTACCACACAAGCACTGATGAAGCTATCCATCCAACCCAGTAAAGGAGAGCAACCTTTGCAATTTAAACTACAATCAAGAAAGCCATAGCCCTCTTCTTCACAGGAATTTGGTTAAACAGCATTCATCCCTCTGGTTGGGTAGCTCATCCTGACCAGCTGAATGGACGCTTTATATTCAGAGATGGTTTCCAGGAAAGGAAGTTTAATCTCGTGATTTGGAAACAATAAATTATCTGAGATTTAAATATAAACATACATATACTTTTTAGCTTAAAACAGTGATTCTTAAAAAGTGCTTTGAGAAACAGCAGTTCAGAGTATATTGAGTCATTAATATGGCAGAGAGGGAGTCCTATGGTCATTTGGTAAATAAGTTAAAAATTAAAGAGATTTCTTTACTGCAGGACTTATTAAATCCTCAGGTATTCTTGTTTTGTAAATATCTAAGAGAGGTTGAGTGTACAGCACTTGCCAAAATTATTTTGACTATAAAATTAATTTACTTGTTTCAGGCATGAAATGGAACCAACTTTTCTGTGAAATACACTTCAGGGAATGTCAAGCTAAGATTTAATTTTTTTTCTTATGGAATAAAACCTATAAAGCTAACTTGCTCATATAAACATGAAATAAATGTTATTTTATTGGTAGTGAAAGGCTTTGATTAGATATAAGTATGTAATGTTTAATCTGATTTCTCAAAATTATTAGTGTTTTCACTATATGAATGCTATATACTTGCAACATTGTGACTACTGGTTACTGCAGTTCCACATTTGTATCTCTGAAATGATAACTGTCAATGTTCTAAGAATTCTCACTTATTCTTTTCCTTTTATATCTTTCTAACACTTATATTCACATTCTGTGATCTCATTACAAGCTCTAATTTTTTTTTTATGTAGTTCTCTTCCACTCTATCAGGTTGTCCTCTCTATTTACTTCTATTCATATTAACCTAAGAAAACAGGAAAACACCAAGGAGACTCTTACTTAGGATATCTGCATTACTTGAACATCATTCCAGTGAATATCTAAATGAATTCCCCTACTACCTGCAAAATCCATTCTGGTTTTTTTTTCCCCTAATTTCCACTGTATCAGACAGAGAGGCTTTTCATGGGCTGTCTTATCCAAAATAATATCATCCTGTCTCTTGCCTTTCTCTATCTCTTATGATCTACCTGTGGGGAAAGATGAGGCTATGAGTGTCCATAAATATATTTACCGAGGCACCTTCATGGATCTATGAACACTTTTAATAAAGGATGAGTCCTTAAGCCTGAATTAAAGAAGAAAGTTCAAACACTAATAAAAACAAAACAGAATAAACATGTCGATGTTGTCCCATTTGTCTAGATTTGCTTTTGTTGCTATGCTTTTGGTATCATATATAAAAAAATCATTGTTAAGACCAATGCCAAGAAGTTTTTCCCCTATCTAAGAGTTTTCGTTTAGAAGTTTTATGGTTTCAGATGTGGCATTTAAGTCTCTAATCTATTTTGTGTTTTTTTGTGTATGGTGTAAAATAAGGTTCCAATTTTATTCTTTTTTACATGAATATCCGGTTTTCTCAACATCATTTATTGAAGAAACTTTCCTCATTGGATATTCTAGGCATCTTTGTCAAAATCGACCATATATGTGTGGACGTATTTCTGAGCTCTTTAATCTATCCCACTGGTTTATGTCTGTCTTTATAAAACTACCATACTGTTGTAATTACTGTAGATTTGTAATGTATTTTGAAATCAGTAAATGTGAAGCCTTCAGTTTTATTCTTCTTTCTCAAGATGATTTAGCTATCCGGGATCCTTTCTGGTTTTATCTGAATTTTAGAGCTGTTTTAATTTTAATTCTTTAAAAAAAAAAAAAAAAACATTGAATGGAAGAAAATATTTGCAAACCATCTATTTGATAAGGGTTTAATTCCAAAATATGTAAGGAATACCTACAATTTAATAAAAAATAAAAATAATCAAAAAATGGACAAAGTACTTGAATAAACATTTCTCAACATCATGAATCATCAGAGAATTAAAAATAAAATGAGATATCAAATCACATCCTTTAGGATACCTAGTGTCAAAAAGAAAAGAGATAAGCATTAACAAGGTTATAGAGAAAAGAGAACTTTTGTACACTGTTGGTGTGAATGTATACTGGTTTAAACATTATGAAAAACAGCATGGAGATTTTTCAAAAATTAAAAATATAACTACTATGTGATCCAGTAATCCTCTTTCATTCCCAAGGGAAATGAAATCACTACTTGAATTGATATCTATGGTCATTGCAACATTATTTACAATGGCCAAAATATGGAAACAATTCAAATGTCTATCAACAAATGAATGAATAAAGGAAACATGGTCTATACATACATATAAGGAATATTATTTAGCCCTATAAAAGGAAGGAAATCTTGTTATATATAATAACATGGATGAACATTGAGGAAATTATGTCATATGAAATTATCCAATCACAGAAGGACAAAACCTACATGATGCCACTCAAATGAGGTATGGAAAATAATCACACACTAGAAGCAGAATGTAGAATGGTGTTTACCAAGTTCTGGAGAAAGGGTTTGGGAGGTTCTTATCCATTGGGTAAAAAGTTTCAGTTATACGGGATGATCAAAGTCTAGAGATCTGCTGTAAAATAAATAAATACCTAAAAAACAATAATTATAACAAAGTCTTGGTCCCTCTACTGTGAACTACCAGGTAAAGAAAAAAAATATTGCCTATTTTGCAATTCCCAAAATACTGAGAATTTTAGATGCGGTCTAGTGAACCTGAAAGTCTCATAAATCCTACTAATCTAGTAAATAACTTCGCTTTACATTAAATAACCACAGAGGAGAAATAGAGAAAAAGCAGGATATTTGCAATCAACTTCCCCCTTCCAGTAGAATGGGAAGAAAGATTCTGTGTGTAAATAGAATATGGTGGAATCGGCATCCCGTTCCACGTTAAGCATTATTGGAACTACACTCTTCAGGGTCACTTACATCTCTATCCTTGTTAAAGTTAGTTAGTGCATATACATTCTTATCCTAAGTGGCATCTCTTAAGCATCTTAAACATCTTATATGTTTTAATGTTTCTTTTTAATATTCTTTCTTTGTTTCCACAACTGACCTTTCTCTTAATTTTCTCCCCCTTTCTTTCATTCTAATATATTCAGCCATCTTTAGTTTTCTTGCCTTTCATTCTTTTCCGCTGTTAGTGTTTATGGACATTTTCGTATTATAGAACATATATAGAAAATAAAAATATTTATTTTGGGCCATTAGGTTAAAAGGGAAATTATTTAACCTCAAGATAATAGGCTCATGGGCTACAACTGAATTAAGCCCAGCTCAGCCACTGTGAATGTTCTAAAGTAATCAATTATCTTGGCACCTGAACACATTCTTAGTACACTATGTGCAGTAACAAATTAGTTGGTGAGTTTGCTCACATTTTATCATTGATTAATCTCATTGAAATCTTCACATATCATCTATATGCTCTCAATTTCCAAATCTACATCTCCAGATATGAACTCTCTTTTGAGTTCCAGATCTATTCAAACAACCAATATTAAACATGTCCACTTGGATGTCTATCAGTAATCTCAAAGTTAGCATAACCAAAAAAAGTTTCCCCCAAAGCCTACCTTACCTACTTTGACTAGACCAGAGCTTCTTAACCTCAGAATTAATGATATTTTTCATCCAGAAATGTTCGTATTGCAAAACGTTGTCCTGTGCATTGCACTCTATAGAGGCCAGCATATATCTCTGGCTTTTACTTACCAGATGCTGGTGACATCTCCCCCAGTTGTGACAATCAACCAGATATTGCCAATGTCACCTTATGAGGGAAAGGGGTCAAAATCACTCCCAATTGAGAACCACTTCATTAAAATGTTCAGTTTGGACAATGAAAGCCATTTTAGTATCTTCTTCTTATATTATATCCATCATTCTAAGTGTTCAGTAATATAGAATTCTATAAAGACATCAAAAGAATAAGTTGGACAATTATATATTTGATTTATTTAAAAATGCAATTTGATAAAAAAGATAAAAGTGAGATTTTAGTCAAAGAATAGAAATTGAAGAATGAATAGATGGTGAGGCAGCAAAAGGAGAAAGATCAAGGAGTTTGGTTGTAAGAGAGGGAAATAAAGTTTTATGTAGTGCCGATTATAGTGATTGATGGTGGTGATTTTCATGTTAAGATTAGAAATACTCGAACAAGTTTTGGGTCAGGAACGATTAGCAGAACAGACAAATGAGATTCCATTCATTGAGAATAAAATCAGTGGATAATCAGTTCAAAGTTAAAGACCATTTGTTCCATTTTGAAAATGTTGACTTGAGACATTTGTGATATATATGTTTGGAAATGCCCAGGAAGTATTTGGTGGAATAAATATACAGATATTCAACTCAGGGGAGAGGTCTGGGAACAAGCAATATAAAAATTGACATTAAAGTTGTCTGTGGTCCTCATTTTTTATGGATAATTTAAGGATAATTTCTCCAACTAGGGTTTGAATTTCTGCTCCATTTCTGCTCCTTCTTGCTGCAACGAGACTTTTGTTTGAATAGAGTCTATATTTTTATTTGTTTTTGTTTGTGTGTTTGTGTTTTCTGGTATAAATTGTAAGTAAAAAATTCCATTTTGAAGCAAATAATATTATTAAGTTATTGCCTGAGGAGTCCTTTCTATTTCTTTCCTAACTATTCAAGCAGGCAGAATACCTTTTGATTCATATTTTAATCAAAAGTTTTGGAAACAGGATAGAAAGGTTCAAATGAGGTCTGAATAGATATTTAAACCTACGACAATGAAAAAAATACTGATTAAAAAAAACTATGGTGTTAGAGGTACTTTGGAATCCAACATTGACTTTGAATATCAAGAACCAGAAAGTCTGAGGGACTCAGAGTGTGGCTTTCGCATGTGAAAGAATTTGTGGTAACATAAGGATAATTCCGACAGCAAGTGAAAGAATGAAATTGAGTTATATTAAAATGCTAATGGTACCTAACAAAGATTGTCACAGTAATGGAAAAAGGAATTAGATATGACAGAGAACTTAAGATAAATTTAGGGACCCAAGAACAGAAGATATTTCTTCCTACTTCTTTTCTATATTTCTTGGAGCAGTCAGCTTCTCAGAATATCAAGGCGGACATGAGTCTGGACAGAAGGTGTAGCAAAACAGGGTATAAAAACAAGCAGTAAAATGTTTCTATCACCTGAGTTCCCCTCAGTGAAGAGAGAAGGAAACTCACACATTTCTGGATGCCTAAAATCACCAAATTTATTACAAACAGAAGTCATTAACCATAAGTAATGGAATTATCTTGAATTTTCAAAGTTTGATATTTAGCGGAATTGAGTGTGCCAATTAAGGAGAAAACTAGTCTAGATTTAAAAACATAAAGATTCATACTATAATGACATTTATAAACATTTATTAAATGTCCATTTATTATATTTTAGGCTCTATACAAGGTTATATAATATAAAGGTAAATAGATTCATAATGTCCCTGATCTCATAGATCTCACAGTGGATGAAGAAAGAAAGGCACTGAGTAATTCCTTATGCATTCAATTTCAGTGTTAGCAGAGGAAGATCAGGCTACTCTCTTAGTGTGTAACAGACACATTTAACATGGACATGTGAGTTATGAACACCTGCCTGGCAAACAGTGATACCTTTAAGCGAGATTCTTAAGAGTGAATTAGAATTAACTAGGTAAAATGGGAAGGTAATTCCAGAAAAAAAGAAATAAAAAATGATAATATATTTTAAAGACATAAAATAAATCAGGTAAAATTGGATCATGGGAAATGAGAACCAATGTGCTAGCACATGAGGCTATTATCAGTATAATATATTCTAGTTTCATTTTGCAAATATTTATTAAGTGCAGCTATGTGTCAGCAGCTGTGCTCACAGTAATAAACAGATCCTTCCATAAAGCCCCTCACATGAAAACACATAAATAAATCTTTTCGTATAATGTTCTAAGATGTATGGGTTCTACAGCTGTACAGAAGTCTGACGGGCCCTGCAGCTTTGAGGAAGTCTTCCTGAACGAGGACGTATATAAGCTAGTTGTGATTATTGGAGAATGGAAAGTTCAGGACAAGGTGAAATCATACTCACAGACATTACAGCAAAAAGGCATGCAAATGTAGTGAAACAGAAGAAGTCTAAAAATATATATAGTGCACAGTTTTGTAATGTTAATTCTGCAGCACAGTGTAAAGGAACAAGAAGCTCTTGAGTAAGTCACGTGAAAAACTCGGATGCCCATTCCATGGAACTTACGCTTTTGCCGAGATTCTAAGGTATTCTAAAACACTTTGAGATATTAAATCAGATTTGTGCTATGAAGAGCACATTATAAATATGGTTTGGAGTTTGTGGACAAAATAAATTAAAAGGAAGACCAATTCAAAGCCATCACAAAATTCCAGGAGAAAAATTATGAGTACTTGAGATAAGGAAGTGGCATTTCATTATGTGCAGTGGCAGTTAACATAATTAATTGTCTACCCAGGATTAATTTCCCTTTTGTATTATCCTAATAGTGTCCAGTTTTTTGTTCAGAAACCCCTCTTCTTCACATATCTCATGTACCCTATGGAAAGTTAACCACATCCCCAGCTGAAAAAGAGAAGGCAGAGCTTATTTTAATGAATAAATACTTCGCATCCCATTAAGCAAGAGCATTGGCTAAGTACAGGACATACACAAAATCATTTGATCATTCTTGCTGAGAACACTGAAAATAATGGACTATCTCGGGACAAGTATGAGAACCAGAAGTGTTGAACCCATTACATTAACTTGAAGTATTGTTTTCATTTTGTCCATACCAATAAATATTTATTCATTGTATTTACCCAGAGAAAAGAGAGTGAGGAGGTAAAGGGTCCTCATGTGTGCTACAAAATAATAATAAACAGGAAGGGAATTATCCTGCACAGCAAAATCAGCCATTATATAAACGCTCCCCAGTGATGGGGTAACCAAATCCCAAGGGAGCCCAGGCCACCAAAGTTCAGGAATTAAGAGCAGAAGTCAGGGAAACTACATGCTTTTTTACCCTTTCTTTCTCCCTATAAATTTAAGATTTCACACAAATCTTCAGTTCCTAGCAGTAGATATGTAGTTTATTTCCTGTTAAATAACCTTGTGACTACATTGACATACGTTTCTTGCACCCGGGTAAAAGTTCCTGAGGGACTTGGATATGCATTTCTTGGTCTTGCATACCCATTTTCTGTTAACAAGATCATAAAAAATCCTAGTAGAAAACACAGGTAGGTGGTAAGCCCCCTGAATGTGGAAATGATTTTTAAAACCTAATACTAAAAGTAAAAGCAGCAAAAGCAAAAATAAACAAGTGGGATTTCACCAAACTAAAGAGCTTCTGCACAGCAAATGAAAACATCAACAAAATGAAAAGATGACCTACTGAATGGGAAAATATATTTGCAAATCATATATCTGATAATGGATTAATAGCCAAAATATATAAAGAACTCACACAGCACAGCGAAACAAATTCAGTTAAAAAATGAGAATGGGATTCAAATAGACATTTTTTTCCCCAAAAAAGACAGATAGATGGCCAATAGATACAGAAAAGATGCTCTACATCATCAATTATCAGAGAAATGCAAATCAAAACCACAATGAGATATCTATCACTTGATGCTTGATAGGATGACTATTATCAAAAAGACAAAAAATAAATAAATAACAAGTGTTGGCAAGAACGTAGAGAAAAGGAAACCCTTATGCACTATATTGGTGGCAATGTAAATTGGTCCCGCTACTATGGGAAACAGTATGGAGTTTCCTCAAAAAATTAAAAATGGAACTATCATATGATCCAGTAATTTCACTTCTGGGTATTTATCCAAGGAAAATGAAAACACTAACTCAAAAAGATAAGCACCCCCATGTTAATTATTTACAAGAGCCAAGATATAGATACAGTTAAGTCCATTGATGAATGAATTGATAAAGAAAATTTGAGAAGAAAAATACATAAATATTTATGAATATATAAATATTATTCGGCCATAAGAAAGAATGAAATCTTGCCCTTTGCGACAACATTCTAAGTAAAATAAGTCAGACAGAGAAATAAAAATACTGATAACCTCTCTTACATGTGGAATCTAAAAAAATTAAAGAATATAATAAGTAAACCAAACTCATAGATGCGGAGAACAGATTGCTGGCTGCTAGAGGTAGAATATTGCTGAAAGGAGAAATGAATGACTGTTTTTTTTTTTTTTTTTTTCAGTTTAAATAAACTGATTTAAAAAAGAAATGTCATGCACAATCACTGGACCACAAATAAAACAAAAGCCAGGATTGAACCACACCTTGTCACAACTCTTCTTATAATTTAAGACAATTTATGTTGGATTTTGTTACTTTCAGCAAAAATCATCCTAAATGATAAAACAAATATATTTGAAGTCATGTAGATGATTTACAATCACATTTAGACCATAATTTATATCTTTTTTTTTTTAAGATCTTGTCTCTCTTTGCCCTCTGCAGGTTTTTAAGAATTATTACATTTTATATAATCTGTGAAATTGAATAAGGCAAGTTTAGGCAGAAAGGGAACCATTAACTTTCAGTGTCCTTGCTTTAGCCTATTTTATCAGACCTTTAAAGTTATTTTTATATTGTTTTGGTACTTAATTTTTTATAGCATGCAAAAACGTATTTGTCTGCCAGGGCCTGGAGAGAATTACAGAAAAGGCTGACAGATGACTCTGTCATCATTCTAAGTGTCATTAGCCTGACCATTTTCCCCAGAGCAAACAAAAGAACATATATTAGCAGGAAGAAATTAGATGGCAATATAAATATTTTTATAGTGACTTAATGATATCTAGTTACTTAAATAATGTTCTCTACATGCTCTATTTTAAATATATAAACTAATATGAATTTTAAATGCTAGTTTTAATTTTTCCTATATTCCATCACAACTATATTAACAATAAATGATTTACCTGGCACACTAATATGATGTATAAATTTTACTCAAAAACTATGGTGAATGACATAATTTTAACTAGAGATGTCAAGAAAAATGAGCTATGACTTCTCAGTTAAACATTTTACTGCTTTAAAATATATAGCAATTGTACTTATCATGGCAAACAAGAACCAAAACCTTCTGTATCTGATAACAATCTAATGTCCAGTCCCTATATATTTTTTTTTCTATTTTTCTCATGTGTTCATGATACAGCATGCTGCATAGAATTGCATCTTCTTTAAAAGGCACACATTCTTCTCTCTTTGTCATTTGTTTGTGTGTGTCTCTCTGTCTGAAAGATTTTCCTTCCCACCTATTCTAATTGGTGAACTGCTTCTCATTTGCCAGCCTTAGCTCAGATTTTACTTTAATGAAATCTCAATTGACTCTCACAGGTGGCAGAATTAATAGGCTTCTCTCCCTAGCATTTAATGAGATGGTAACAGCATATGAGAAAGCAATCTGATCAACAGCATTTCCATAGCACGCTGTATATATCACTATTATAAAGCTCAGTAACAGCAGCGGGTTTGCCATAACACAAAAGAAACTTAGGACTCTGAACCTTTCACTTGCATAGGCCCCTTTAAAGTGCCCATACGTGATTTTTTACTTGTATCCTGTAACATTTATCTTAAAGGGCACCTCTAAAATTGTATAAGTTTAAAACCTGGAAATAGCTTCCTTCCTCGCATCCTCAAAGTTATCTGCCATTCTAATCTGTAAGATTTTTCAGGGAGAAAGATCTCGTCTTACACATATTTATTTCGTTAGTTATTATCACTCTTTTATATATAGCAGAGTCAATAAAATGTGTTGAACAGGTCATGTCATTTGACTTCATGATGAGAAGTGGATATAAAACTGGAAAGATGAGAGAAAGACGGGAAATTATAAAAATAGAAAAAAGGAAGGCTGATATACTTACTTACCTGATACACCTATAAGAGAACCAGAAAATGCTCATGTTAGCCTATACAGAATAGGCAGCCAATTTTACAAATAAATTGTTTTTTAAAAACTCAGCTTCAAGTTTAAGATAAACAGGGAATGGGCTTGGTGGGTTAATTTTTTCAGCCGTGTGGTTGTGTTTATAGGCAAAATCGGTTTCCACTATTTTCAGAGTATGGAAAAGCCCTCTACAGCAGCAGTCTCCAACTTTTTTGGCACCAGGTACTGGTGCTCCTGTGACAATCTGATGCCTGATGATCTAAGGCGGAGCAGAGGCGGTGATGCAAGCCCTGGGGAGCGAGGGCAAATACAAATGAAGCTTTGCTCATTTGCCCACCTTTCACCTCCTGCTGTGCGGCTCTGTTCCTAACAGGCTCCGGACAGGTAAGGGTCTATGGCCTGGAGGTTAGCGACCCTTGCTCTATAGAACATTTGGTTATTTCAGAGTATAACTGAGGGACAAAGGGAAAAGTGATTTTTCTGATTCTGACACTACTCTATTAATATCCATAATCTGCTATGGAGGACAAAGTTATAAACGAGAACTTTTCTACAGTTCATCTGTACTTGTATTTGTATTGAAAGAAAAAATGTTTATTACTCACTTGTAAAAATTTGAGGGTCAAGTTCAATTGGACTAGAAATAAACTTCAAAACGTAGCAGTTGAGAAATTCATATTTTACTATTATTTTTATAAGATATTAAGTAGGTATTATTATTTCAAAATTTATACTCTAGAATGTTTACTCAAATCCCCGAGATGCAAAATAAAGTGAATTTTATGATCAACACCTAAGGTACTCATGTATGGCTCTTCATTTCTCTTATGTCCTGCTCTTTAGCTGTTTTTTCTCTACACAATATCTTACCACATCTTTTATAGTTTTTATTCTACTACTTTCAAACACGTTAGTGAAGCTAAAAATTAAAAGTAAGATTACTAATTTTCATATTTTTCAATGAATTATTCTTGGTTGTGTGTTTAAGCATCTGTTCATTAAACTAATAGTTACTACGTGCTCACAACCTCATTTTGTGCTAATTTCTGCTTGCTAATGTGTCATTGCTTTTTCTCATAAAACGGGATAAATATCAAATTATTATTATGTTCTATCTATATATTGTTAAATACATTATATATTAAAATATGTCTTGAATATCTTCTTAATTATGACCTACATTATATATATTTAAATTATTTTCTGAGTTCTTATGCAATTAAGCATCGAAAGGAACATTAGTCTGAGTATAAAAAAATGACAGGTACATTTTGTGTTACTACTCTCCCTTGTCAAATATTAATAATATGCTTCACCAGTCTTAATTACTTCAATGACCTTCTTAATTTAACAAATTCAACGTTTTTTTACTCGAAATTTTTGTCAGAATAATTGGTTAAGTAGGCAGTGCATATACCTAAACAAATTAGGCATTTTAATCAAACTTCATTATTAACAGTTCATTGGACAAAATGTCAGATTTTTAAAATTAGTATCAGTCATTACCGTAAGTAAGGTTCAGTGTTAAACATGATGCTTTGTCCTTTTAGATTTAAATTGTTCATAATGTGAAATACAATCAATTCCATAATAGTAAAAAGACACTTATATTGCATTGGAACATATCATTTCAAATTCTTTGTATTTAAAAGAAATCAAAGTGCACATGATAAGAACTAGATAATAGGACAAATGAGAATTTAAATATTCTTTTTAGTATTCTTTTTTATTTGCATGCAAATTTGTATGAATTTCATGAACTCTAGTTGGTTTGTCACAAGTGGTTCATCTTTATTTACCAAAATAACCTTCATGTTTCCCTTTAGACAGTCTTCTTCCTGACTCAAGTCCCTAACCTCCCTTTTCTTAGAATATATACTTTGTTAAACTTTTAAGCTTTTTCTCTGCCCTTCTGCGATGTAAATCTTTTTAAAAAACCCTATTGCAATTTGACAACCCAGGACCAACTTTCGCAAGCACCAGGGAGCTATCCCTTTGAAATGCAACCATCAAAGAAGATAGCCCCATTGTATCTCAATTTATGGGCAAAGATAGGTGCCAAACTTCATTCAGCGAGCATCTTGCTTTACTGAGACAAGTTTCCAAAAAGGGGGAAGAGAGAGTATTTCTCTTCTACATCAAATAGAAATTATGTCATAGATTTACATAGTCAAGTTAGTTTGGGGGGGTACATATTTTCTCAATTAATTATGATTATTTAGGATATGATGTTTGATGCTTCTCTTATACAAGTCCCTTGACCTCTAACAGAGGTCACACGTAAGCACTGGATTGGCACATAAGAAGTCACTTATTCTATAAGTCATCCACTATTTACTGAGCACTTTCAATATGCCAGAAATTGATCTTGCAACAAATATGATGAACAAGATCTCTGTTCTCTTGCAACCAACAATCTATTTGGAAGCATGCTATAAAAAAATAAAATATTATGAAAAATATAAATAAATGTGGTAAGAGAACAGAGGCTCCAATGCATAGTCTAGATGAAGTAGTCAGGGAGTGCAGCCTCGAGTAGGTGAGATTTAAGTAGGGATCTGAATATCGAGAAGCTAGCTCCGTAAAGAAATATTTCAGTAAGCATAGTTGGAGATAGATTGGTAGAAGAAGAAGATGGGGAATGGGGTAGGGTATGAGTAGATTTTCTAGGGACTTAAAGATTGTGGCAAGCAATGATGCAGCAGGTTTTAATGGTTAATGGCATAGATGTTAAGAGTAGGACAGAATGTCTCAGTGCGGAGTTTCTATAATTAAGGAAATATATGATTTAATAACTGAGAAACACTGGGGTCTATGAAAGACTTAGTAAAAGATCTACACTTTCTCAACTATCTCTCCTCAACAGCTGTTAGGAAATGCGATCACAGTTCAACAGAGGAAAGGAATTCTGAAGCTATATCTTGCAGAAAACATGAAACTGCTCATTTTCTTTTCCTATAAAGATGGGTTTAAAATATTTACCACAAGGGAAGTGAAACAACTTCTTGACTTAAGAACAAAGATATCCAGATCGTGTTGTACAGTATACACACACACACACACACACACACACACACACACACATACATACATAAACATATATACATATATATGTGTGTATATATATGGCGTATGTATATATGGTGCTTTAGCTAATATATATATATGTATGTGTGCATATATGAACATACATATAAGTAGTGCTTTAGCTAATTTATGTACAATTAAAAATATAATGTAAGTCTATGGCCATGCTACTTTGAACACAACTGATCTCATCTGATCTCAGAAGCTAAGCAGGGTTGGGCATGGTTAGTACTTGGATGAGAGACCACCTAGGAATACCAGATGCTGTAGGCATTTAAAAAAAAAAAAAAAAAAAAGAATATAATGTAAGTCTCAGTCATGTATAGGAAGATAATTTTAATCTATTTATAGCATATATTTTATAATTGTCTTTTCTAAGCACGAATGTGTGTTGTTGTTATTTGGCAACTTTCATGATTATGATTTCTTTACATGTCTTGAGGAATTCTGTCAGATGCTGAGTTTAAATTTTGACTAGTAACTTTGTTTCACTTTGAGAAACAAAGAAATTAAAATGAGTATCAGTTATTTTATCCAAAATTGACTGAATAATATATTGGTCTAAAAAAATGAGTAAAACAAGATGTACTAAAGGACAATATTGGCTAAAAATTACTTGTAAAGGTATATGACTTAAATTTTTTGTTTACTTTTTGAAACATACAGGACATTGATTTGGAATCCAGGAATCCAGAGCCTTGTTCCTTTTTTCTAACAGAACTTGCCGAATTTCCCTACTGATACCCAAATCAAAGTGTTAATTTTAGAGTTAGCTGTAATGGAACATGTAGTTTGTTTAGCCCATAGAGCTTAGCTGAATATAGATAGCTATTTAGAAAAAAAAAAAGATGTATAGAGATCTCTTCTCTCTTTTTTTCAGACTTTATTTTTTTTCATTTTCTTTTAAGCTATTAAAAAAGTAGACTACAATATTATTAAAATGCTTGAGAATGATCTAGTGTTTTAATTGCTTTCAGTTATATTTTACCATAGTGATTTATCCTATCAAGTGATCAAAGTTAAAATCTTGTGTAACATGTGGAAGAACAAAATAATCTTTAGATCCAAAAGAGGCAGATAGATGATGAATTAAGTGTTTATTTGATAATTCTGTCAAAATGGTTATCCACACCAATCTTCATTTCCCCTTATTATTTTCTATTTTAACTACATGAGCTTTAACTTTATGGAATTTTACACATAGAAATGATTAATCATTTCGATTAATTTCTTATAATTCATCTGCCTTACCAGACTATGCGATATCCTATAAAAATGATTGTTCCATTTGCCAGCATGCAACTAACACACAAGACATGCTCAACAAATATTTATTGAATGGATTAAAAATAAATCAATATGATATGTTATAAATAAGATACTCCTTGAAGTAGTTCCCAAGAAAACCTGATTTATAACGTACACATTTCAAATGGACAGAAATTTGATTTACTGTGTCATTTTGTCATTTTACATACTTAACATTCTTCAATACAATAATAACCTAGACCTAATACCAGAATATATGTATTGTACATAATTATATATACAATTTGCCTACTTCTACGTCAGATTCGGTCTTAGGCAGTCTCTCCCTTCTTATTGGCAAAATGCTTTTTGAAGCTTATATCTTTTCAAATAGCCAATGTCCCTTTCTGTCTCTGTGTCCTGATACAGCCTATCAGTGTTCTAATTTGTTATTCTAATAAAAGGCATTCGTTTGGGACAGGCTTGGGTCAAAAGGAATTCTTCAGTGAATTGCTGTGGCAGGAGAAATGGGATGTCTTGCCTAGGGTGTCTGCTTGTTTCTACTTCCTGCTGGTAGTTTGCTACCTGCCTAAATCATATGAACTCAGAAAAGGGGAAGACATTTCTCTCTAAGGAGATACTGTATTGTTGTTACCGAAAGAGAAAATAGATACATATCTGACAGAGAGGAAAACAGAATGGATAGACATTAAAGGGATAACAATTCATGCTCTCAATATGCATAATATTCTAAGAACTTTATGAAGAGGAAATTTTTCTTGAGGAATGACATGATAAAGGCACTTGAGGTGAGCTCACTTCAATGGGCTTGTTGCTCAAAAGTACGCATGTGTCTGGCACAAGACTGTTGCTACTACTGTTTAGATTATCCTCTTGAAAACCCCTACAAGTCTTTTCATAAAATGAACACTGGGGCTACAATAATTAAGTCTAAGTTAAAAGCTCCCTTCTCTGGTATATCTATAAAAACTACAGGTACAAGTCCATTGACTTGACAGATAGTTACTGTGTTTCTATGATGTTCCAGACACCCTATGTAAATAGAATAATAATAACAATAATCAAATAATGACATGTAAATTGTACTTGACTGCAAGGATTCTGCATTTTAGTTGAGAAAGATGACATCCAAGCAAAATATTAAGAAAACTTTTTTTTTTTTTTAAATTTGAAATAGTTAACTTTTTATGGTGGGATTTCTGGTACACATAGGGTTACTGAAAAATGAGCAATTGGTAGAAGTCATGTTTAATATGGAACGGCTAAACACTTTACCATACATTCTGAGACTGAGCAAACCAAATAAAAGGAAAATCAAAGGGAAACGACAGCCAGAACAACGACTGTACATTCATGAGTTAGTGAAGAGAAACTCGTGAGAGAGTAAAGTTATTGCAATTTTGTGGAGAGTGGATGAGCCAGTGCAATATGTTTAGTATAATTGTGATTGCAAATACATATTTACAATATAGATTTTGAGATGTGAGTTATTATGAATTAGAAAAATAAAAATTTACTTTTGGTTAAAAGACAATACTATTTAAAATAGTTTATATAACTCATATTAAAATCGCTCTCTTCTCTCTTCCTATAGTCCTCCAATAATTTTTATTACCATCAGAACCTACTGTGCATTATATTGATCAGCTCTATCATGTTCTGCCAATCTTCATGTCTACTTAACATGATATGTAAATAGTTAAAGAAATTATTATCATCCAAATAAATGTTGATGAAAGTGAAGATTTGGGAAACTATTACACAAAGTAACAGTCATACATAGAAAAGAATAAAATAAAATTAAGAGCCCATAGAAACCATATAAGCTTGGGTATGTGTAGAAGCTGTGACTTAGATTCAAGTATTATGATAGCCATCAGTCATGTAAAAATCATTACAAAACAAATCACAGGCAACTGAAACTACAAGTTTGAAAGCAAAACACAGAAGAGACATGTTCCCCTGCATCTCCCTAATACTCCTCTTAAAAAAACAGACATTGGCCTGAGAAGTGATTCACCTACAAAAAGGAAGTAATAAAGGGGGAATAATAAAAGTTTAATGACTCCATGGCATACTAACTGCTAATAACTAACTGAACAAAATTTAAAGGAATTTAGTTTTCATCATAATCAATTTTTGAAGTTGCTACTACTTAATCGCTTAATTAATTTACAATTTATTTTTCTCTATATTTTGGAAAAGTTGAGAACTCATCACTTACTTGTTATTGTTCATTTAACCACTAAATTTCTTTCTTGCTTGATAGACTAGACTGTTCAAATATCTTGAAGGGCTCATTACATCCCTACTGTTTACTTATGCCAACCACAAAGAGGCCTAAAGTTGGTTTTGAGTTTATTTGCACATATCATTCAAGTATTCTAAATTTCTTTGTGAATCTGTTCAGTTAGAGAGAATAACCCTGTAACTGTAAAAACACTACATATTTTTTTCGTTAATATTTTCTTTGACTTTCTTTTATTGCTTCTGATGTGGTGAACATGCAATATTTCATCCTCAAATTACCCATGCATCCTACAGTATTATTTTAAAATTAGCATAAAGAGAACTGCATATGTTCCAAATCTGAGTGTAAAAGCTATATTATTGTGATGGGTCATAAGTGTTAGAATTTATTTTATTAATGATTTACTATTTCTTTGGATGAATAACAAATCGCAAATACCACGTACCTCTGGGAACAACTTTTTTGAAAGAAGGAAGAAAGGACTTGTTAGGTAGTTTTCAGTTTAAACACATCACACGCTTAAAGCGTGAATAGAGAAGATTTTGACCATGACGAAAATCTCTGACTAGAAACAGTTTGATTTGAGAGAACAAAACATTTCAGTGGACACAATGACATTTGACAGGCATGCCTCAGGATGGTTAAAGCTCTTAGAGTCATTTCTTATGACTTGCTTTATAAAAACTTAAGTTTTCAATAAAATAATCCTTTACAGAATTTATATAAAAAATGATTTTGATCTAACTTCTCAGTTATATTTTTGTAGGGAATAATTTCAGAAATTAAAACATACCCAGAGCCACTGATGCTGAATTTTGATACATCTTTAAATATATAAAAGTGTCTTCATTTAACTAGAATAATTGTTAATTTATCTGGAAATAATCTTTTGCAGATATATCATCATCTCAATAAATTGTCATTGTTTCCTTTGTTAAATTCTGTCTTCTAAAGCTTATATGACAGAATCTCCATGAAATTATTTTAGTGGGAAAAATTTCTTTATATCTTAGAATATACTTTATAAAAAAAAGTTTGGAAAAGACAAGCAAACACATTGGAGACAACCTGAACAATGTTTACAACCTGAATCCATATAAATCTGTTATACACATTTTTGTAGCGATGAAAGTAAGTGAAATAATTCATTAGTAATTCAGTGGATTATTTTTTTTTTTTCCGAGCAGAATTACAATCAAAGCAAAGGGAAATCTAGAAAGTTTAGGTAATCTTATTCAATGTTTATATTTCAGGTGTAAGGACAAATACAAATTAAAAATAGACCTTAATTCTCTCGGTTGAAAATAAGGAAAGAGATTATAGAATTTGTAATTGCAAGTACTTTCTCCTATCTTTGAAATGTATACATGAGTATACCTCAAAGATACTGAGGGTTTGGTTCCAGACCACCACAATAGAATAAATATTGCAGTAAAGAGTCCTATGAATTTTTGATTTCCAGTGCATATAAAAGTTATGTTTATATTACACTGTAGTCTGTTAAGTGTGTAATTGGATTATATCTGAAAAAACAACATACATACTTTAATAAAAATACTTTATTGCTAAAAATCACTCACCAGTCTCTGAGCCTTCAGTAAGTTGTAATCTTTTTGCTGGTGAGGGTCTTACCTTCAATTTGTAAAAAACGCAATATCTGCAAAATGCAATAAAATGAGTTATACCTGTACCTCCTCCTGAAAACTACATAGGCTTTTTATCAGCTTTATGACACAGAAATACCTTTCTCAAGGTCTCAGTAACCATCTTATTGAAATGTAAACATCAAGAAATATAGTACCTCTATCTCTCAATTTCTCCGAGAGAGTAGGGCTCCATGTTACAAAACTATCTCCTGTTCTAGAGATATGAGAAATTTGTTTTCCCCTGGGCAAAGCCAATTAACTAACACAGAAGGTAATCCCTTTTACCAGGTGAATCTAGGATGAATCTCTGTGTGACAAATGATGCTGTCAATTTCTCTTACTTGAGTACCAGGTATTGTTTATCTTAAGAACATGTGTATAATATGTTCAATCTCCTTGGCTATGTAAAAGGGAAAGATTTCTTTCTGTCATTGCAATCTCTTAGTTGATTACCTGTCATGTGTATCACATTCTGGTTTAGTACTTTTTCAATAAAAATTTTGTTTATTACCTTTATGGAGAGATTTTCTTGATTCAGAGGACTTTGTTTTTAATTATATTTCTGCAACACAAGTCATTCTTAGATATATTTTCTCCTTTTCCATCATAATTTGCTAATGATCAAAAAAGATCATTGTGGATAATTATTTCAAATACAATTTTCTTAAGATTTATAGAAGCAATACCATTAGGAAATTTACAATCAAAAATATCTTTTATAGAACCACTTTAGTAGAGTTTTGAGTTTGACCTATAAGATTTTCTGTCAGTTTTTTAAGACTTTATTTTTTAAGGGAATTTTAGGTTTATAACAAAATTAAGAGGGAATTGCAGAGATTTCTCATATATTCTCTGCCCCAGTACATGTACAGTCTCTCCTAGCATCAACATCACTCATCAGGATGGTACACATTTCTTACCAAGCATGAGCTTACATGGGCACATTATAATAACTCTAAGTCCATAATTTACATTCAGGTTCACTCTTGGTGTTAAATATTTTAGGGGTTTGGACAAATGTATGTATAATGAGTACAGTCATTTTTTTTAAGAGACACGCCCCCCCCCCCCCCCCCCACACACACACACACACAACCATGGAATGGCATACTAGAATCTATTTAGACTGGGGAACAAATTCCCTTTGTCACATCCCAGTGTTCTTTTTCTAGCTTTGACAGGTTATTCTTAGTATTATTACACTCTCATTCATCAATTTTGGATCACCAGATGCAGTTTCTAACCAAAGGTTAAATTTTGGATAATTTGCAGACATCTCATACACCCTGCAAATAATCTCTGTAAGATAATTTCCTGACCACTTCTAAAATACCTGGGCAATTTCCCCATAAGAGATGCCTCTCAAATGACCTGAAACTCAGTAAAGATTCTTTATGGTTACAAGAATATTGCCAGATCTGATATAATCTGATTACATAGTATATATTCAAAGCTAGAACAAAGAACTCAATGATAGCATAGGTATTAAGTTTATTAGATTCTATTAAAGCAGTATGGGAAACATACTTTAAAATACAGTTCAGAATGAACCTTTTTAAAATTCTTTCCCCCCAAAGTTGAACCAATGAGATGGTGGAAAATGCTGGAACTGTCACATGAGAACAAATTGTCAACTCTATCTTGCAAAATATTCATCATGGACCACTTGCAAATGACATGGGAAATACTAACATGAGTATGTTAAAGGCTTTTTTTCTCCTTCGGTGCTTTTTTATATAATAGAATGAATGAGACATGTTCACAAATATATGTGCATAAGTAGATTTATTGTAAAAGGAAAAATAACCTTCAAATAATTTTTCCATCAGTCACTTCCTTCACATTCTAAAGCTCTTTTAAAAAAGTGTATGGGCAGGGAGGGGAGGAGCAGTGTTTAACCTCTCTGTATGGTTGACCATCTGATTTAATAAACCTAAACTAGAGAGAGAAAGCTGTATATAAGCTTCAGTACGCCAATGATGAAATCCAGCATCATAAGACACTGTAACACTCAGGTAAGTTTCAGGTTAGCTGCAGTAATAGCAATCTCAAAATATCAGCGGTTAAACAATATGAAAGTTTATTTCTTATGGAAACAGAAATTGTTGAGGTTTCAGTAGACTTATCTGGCCATATATCACTCACATTGTAATTCGTCATTGCCATCAGAAAGCATATCATGGATCACTTGAATTAAATGTGAATCAAAGTTTGCAATTATTTCTCAAATTTTTCTATATTTAAAAAATAGGTTGTAATTATTAAAATAAAATATAGTTACTCTATATTCCTAAAAATTTTAAGATGTTAACAGGCATCATTTACAGAATAAAATGTTTGATACCAAAACTATAGCTGTCTATGAATCAATTGATTAAGTCATTACTATTTAATTGAAGAAAATGTATTCTTGTCAATTACTGTATAAGTTCATTTAAAGTGTCCCAGAAAACTTTTTCTAATATTAAAATTTTCTAAAATTTTTTGACAAAATCAATTTTTTCTAACTCATGCTTAACATTTCAATAGGAAAAAGTTTTTCTCAGACTTCTTATAATCTTTTACTTTAGTTAAAGTAAATTCAAAGTAATTTTATCTCACCTAGCTATCAAGTGAAGATTTTTGTTTAAACAAGTTCCTAAACATTGAAACACATATGCTTTTCTTTTCCTTTCACTTTCAGTCAATGAGAAAGTTGGGAGCAATATATAATGAGAACATTATCCATTAAGCCCGTTAGCCTCACACAGACTACCTTTGTATCAGCTTAAAACTTTAGTTCATTTTCTGGCCATCTCATCTCCCATGGGCTATAACTAAGAGCCCATTATGAAGATTGCTTTCTGCCCTTGCTGATCCTATACTCATTTATGTTATCCATGATTCAGCTTGCTTAATTTTGCTAGCAAAATCTTGCAAGGAAAAATTTGTAACTCGGGCCCAAATATCTATGCTTTGTGGAAAGAACACAATCCATTTATAAATAAATGAATTTCAATATTTAGAGATTGCCCACCATAAGAGAATTAAAAGTCTGAAACTACTTGTCTGAATAAAATGTTTGAAAACTGAGAGCCCATTAAATAATCAATGTATTTATTTCTCACATTCCATCATGGTAAGAGTCAGAACAATTGATTTTAGCTTGGGAAAATGTTTATAGGTATCCAGAAATTTTCCTTCCATCCATTCTCTCCCCAACGTTGAAATGAAAATTACTAAAAAACTCCTGGGAATGAGGAGGCTATGTCAAAATGAAATCTTTATAAGCAGTGGTGAAGGGGAAAGGAAGAATAGGTGACCAGACAATACAAATAGGTCAAATGGCAGTTTAGAAAACATTTAGATTATTATTTATTTATGGTTTGAGTCCAAGAGGCCAGTGTGCCAATCTTGTTAAAGATATTAGAGCAATATTCTTGAATCAGTATTTATTTACTTATTTTTGGTCCTGGATTCAGCTGATTTCATTAATATGTCACAAAGAACAACCCAATAATCAGTTAAATAATGAAGTGTAAGAGACTCTTAGAGCAAACACATTAGCATGACAGCACAGCATGTCAGAAAACACTCAAAGAAAATATTTTAGCATATTTTTGTTCTTTGTAAATGACAAAGAAAATAGACTGTGTTAGAGACTTTTTTTTTTTTAAATCAAACAGGTACATATGAGACTCCTGTATGTTCCGCATTTTAAGAGTTGTTCTAAGGGAGAGAGCTAAAACTAGCGACACAATAAGGAGAATTATCTTCAAACTGGGAGAGTAGAACAAAAAAAAGTGGAATTGAAGCAGAACGAGAGTACTTAATACGAGTACCTATTTGCACTAAAATATTTCAAGTTTTATACCTTGATTTGTTAAATGTCAGTGTATTAAAAGCATTGGCAAATGCAAACGCAATCCTCAGGTGTCTATCCATATTCTTCAGTGAGTGATAGAATATGAGAGATCTGTACAGTAAACAGAAATTAGTTTGTGAGTTATAAAACACTAGAATAATTTAATGAAATAGCCTACCATTATCATTATTAACTTAAAGGAGTACTTTTTTTCTGAAATACATGACAGCTACAATTTCAAATTGTCTTAAAATAAATATATATATTGATGAAAAATGACCCTGTAGTCTTCACTTTTTTCTTCTTTTCTTTTTCTTTTTTTCACTTTCCTCTACACATTAGAAAATGTCACTGGCATTTCGGAATGAGTAGCATACAGTGATTCTTCAACTTATTTGAGACGCTGCTTTGTGAAGCGTCTCAAGGGGTCTGTAGTCCATGGAACCCACATCAGAAAACACTTCTCTTGACAAAGTTTCATTGAAATTTGTGGTCAATTATTATTATAAAGACATTGAACATTAGATTCTGTTCTTGATGATAATGCATCTGGAAGAAAAGAATAATATACACATAAAATCATTTCTTTTAAATTATTACAATTGCATGTATGTAATACTCTTTGATATTGTGTCACAATTCTTGACTACATTTCCATCTTTTTCTTTCCGTTTCCTCTTTACATTTCAATTTTCTTTTTATACAGCTTTACCGATTTTTTTCCATCGGCCTTGTCTAGTTTATTACTGAGCCCATCAAAGGCATTCTTCATTTTCATTAGAATATTTTTGATTTCTAACATTTCTTTTTGATCCTTTCTTAGAGTTTTCATTTTGTTACACTATCCAACTGTTGGTTCATGGTGTCTATTTTTTCCCTTAGAGTTAAGATATTAATCATAATCCTTTTAAATTCTAAGCTTGATAAATCTGAAAACTACCATAACTGGTTTTGATTATTGCTTTGTCCCTTCAAGCTGTATTTTTTGTTTGTTTTGTCTTTTTCTTTATGGCTTGTAAATGTTTTGTTGAAATCAGTACATGGTGTACTAAGTAACAGGAGCTGAGATGACTAGAATTTTCATGTGAGGTTAAAGCTGTTTGCTGTTTCTCAAGGTTATCAGATGCTAAATTTCCTGTTTTCCTTGTTCTCCCCTCCTGTTGTCTTTGGTTTTCCCTAGACCTTTCCTCTTAAATAATGCCTATAACATGCCTTTCTTTCTTTGTAATCCTGTTATTATACAGGAACTCTCGATTTGTTGGAAATGTTGTATGAGGAGAAGGGTTGTATAGTCCTATAATTATATTTCAGTTTTTCGTCAGCCTGTGTCCTTAGGCTGTGACCTTCACAAGTGCTTCTCATTTTTTTTTTTTTTTTCCTTACCTTAGATGACAAGGGAAGCCAGGAGGAACCGGAGTTGGGTATTTCCCTTACTCTTTGCTGAATGTGGATGGGACGGGAGTTTTGTTTCTCTTCCTCCACATGGAAGACTGGAGTGGCCCAAAGGTGAATGTTTTCCTTCTTCCAGGTTGGCTAGGCTCTAATAAACTCCATCACTTAGGCTCTGATAAATAGTTTTCCTTGAGGGCAGGTTATATTATGAATAATAGCTGCTCTGGGCATATTCCAAAATTACCACTTTTCTTTTCCTCCTCTTTAAGCACAGAAAACTTTTCTCTGATCTTATCTGTGAGAACCTGGAGGACTCCTGAAAGTAGAAGTCAAGGAAGTGTGGCCCTCCTCTTAGATGAGGCCCTCCTGATAATTTAAATTTTCTGCATTATCCACTTGGAGCCTCCAGCAATTCGTCAGTTACAGTTTCCCTACCCCAGTATTGGCTCCATAGTGGTTTCTGCTCCTGGGCTTCTGTTCCAGAAAACTGGGATTCTCTGTACTGCCTGTCAGTTTCTTCATTCTGGGCGCCAGAACTTTGCTCTTATGACCTTAATTCTCTGATGAATCTGAAGAGTTGTTGATTTTCAGTTTATTCAGCTTCTCTCTTGTCGTAAGGATGGGAATGTTGACTTCCAGCTCCTCACATGCTGGACTGGAAACCAAAAGTAGCTCGTATATTTTCTGTTCCCTGCTATTAGTCGTGTACACATTAAGGATTGTTATCTCTTAGCATATTGACCATTCATTTGTCATTATATAATATCTATCTATATCTATGATAATTTTCTTTGTTCCCAAGTCTGCTTTGTCTAAGATTAGTATATATAGTTACTTAACTTTTTTTAATGAGTGTTAGTAGGGTATATCTTTCTTTATCCCTTTATAAATATATAAATGCACATACACATATATTATTTTAGGAGAACCTATTATAATATGTAATATCATTAAATATATTATGTAAATATTTTATATATTTATATTTATAGTGGGTTTTTTTGTGGTAGAAAATATAACTGGTCTTGTTTTTCATCTATTTAACAATTTCTGTCTTTGAATTGGTGTACTTAGACTATTCACTTTTAAAGTGATTATTGCTATACTTTTATCAATATCTACCATGTTTATTATTGGTTTCCCTTCATTATACTTTGTATATTTTTGTTCTTCCCCTCTTTTTATGGCTTTTCTGGCTTTATTCCGGCATTTTATTGTAATTTTATTGTCTCTTCTCTCTTAGCATATCAATGATACTTTTTAAATATTAGTTCTTGTCCTGAGTTTGTAATATACATTTACGACTAATCCAAATTCACTTTCAAATAACACTATACCATTAGACAGGCAGTGTAAACATATTATAACAGAGTATTTACAAATCCTCCTTTCTGTACTTATAACTTTTCTGTCATTTCTTGCAGTTATCCACATGCTATAATAATCTAATACATTTTACTATTATTACTTTAAACAGTTTTCTACTTGATCAATTTAATATTACTATTATTTATTCTTTCTCTGACATTCTTCCTTTTTTTCTTTTTTGATGAACATTATTTTCCTTCTCCCTGAGAACATCTTTTAAGAGTTATTACATTGTAGGTATAATGACAATTTATTCTCTCAGAGTATTTTTTGTCCAGTAAGTCTTTGTTCCCTCCTCCCCGTCCCACTTTTTGGGAATATATTCATTTCTAGGTTGGTGATTTATCTTAATTTCAACATTTTAAAATTTCTTATTTCATTCTTTTCTTGCTTTCATTGTTCCTGACAAGAAATTCAATGTAATTTTATCATTTTCCTCTCTATATTGGATGTCCAACAGCCCCTGTCCTTAACACTTTAGATGTAATCCATCCGCTGGAGCCCTGTTGATATGGTGTTGGGGAGTGTTCTAAACTCATATGATTGAATCTCAGTTTTTTAGTGTTTCTTTGTTCTTGGTCTGTTAAATTCACCAGAATTTCTTAGTTTTATTTTCTTGCTTAGGTAAGATAGATGAGGAGGTCAGCAATCAGGTAACTTCCTTTCTTCCAATTCGCATAGATGTAGTTGTCTTTTAACCTGCTGTGTAGGAGCTGGTTATGGAAAATGTTCTGGATATAATTAGAAATGGCTACCTTCCCCTCCTCCTGTCAGAAATACGAGGAGTTTTCTTTAGCTCTTTAGCATAAGAACCTGGTGCTTGTCCTAAAGTTTATACCCACAAATGTATGATAGCAGCCTAAGACTAAGGCCACCAGGAATCTCCTACTTCATGCTTTTCCACTTTTTGCTGGCAGAAATTCATCAATTTTTTTTTTCTTTATGTGGTTCCAACAGTTTACTGTTCCAGTACATTCTGCTCTTGAGCAATAAGCTTATTTTGAAAATGACTCTCTCTATATTAACCTGTCTCTCCAAATTTGGGGATGGCAGTTTTCCCTACGACTTCAGTTCTCTGCCATGTTTTTAAAAAAGCCTTTGATTATCCAGTATTTTGGCTTTTTTTCTTCTTGTGACAATGGTAATGATGGCTTCCAAGCTCTTTACACATTGACCCTTGGCCAGACCATCCTTTCAATGATATATGTATTCTGAAAAGCCTTGGCGGGCAGACCTGGTAACTCCCTCTGGAGCATAAAGCAGACAAGCTTATAGTCCAGTACATAAAGATAATGCTTACTAGCTATTGTGAAAGATTCGGGTCACCTATGCTCAGGGTTCTATAATATAATCAGTTTGTATGTGTTTCCTGGCCTTTCTTACATCATTCTGTGGAAGTGGGGTTTTGGAGAACCAACACAAATATTGTTATTCTATTAAAATTGCTGTAAGTAATAAACTCTTTTATTTCTGATTCAGGAGTCTTATGTTTTCTACCAATATCAATTGATTTATGGTAGGCTAAGTTGTTGGCTAATACGTGGGGTAAAATCTCCAGCCCTCAAATTTCTTGACAGTTTTAGTAGCAAGAGTGGTTCCTGGCAGATATGCAGCTTTATGGTTTTCTGGAAGATAAATTTTGAGGGTTCTACAAGTAGATTAACAGTATTTGAAGAAAAACAATTCCTGGACCAAGAACCAGGAATTACATCCAAAGCTAATTGTTCAAATGGTGCCCTATGTCTGTTTGCTCTCTTGCAGGAAGGGGACTTCCTTGCTAATCTGGAAGTCAGCATCTGCCTGTTTCCTTTATAACAAGCGCTGGTCTACAAAGACTAAAATTCTGCGATTTTTCCAGAAAGACAGTTAAGCTTATGAATATGATTGTCCCAATAAATATGCTTGACTCTTTCTTTAATTATGTTCATGATGACAAATGGTATCTACACAGATTTATTTTGAAAATTTTGACAATTAAGGATTGCACATGATGATTCTTTAGCATGATGCTTCTTCTTTCTCTTAATGGCAATTTCAGGCCTCTTTGTTATATCTTATAGGTCCCAGCCTGGCCTAAAATGTGTCTAACATTAATTCCAGCTTAGCTATCTAAATTTTCTTATTCAGATTACATAGTCTTATGACCACTTAGTCAGAGTTGACTACTTGCTGGAGTTCTCTACAAAGGCCTACATATACCAAAGTTGGAGACACAATTTGTCATTTTAATTTTATAACATTACCTTTGTTGTTCTTGTATCTCATCTTTTGGGAAAAATTTTTGAGCATAAATAGGGTATGATTGGAAACAAGGTGAATTTCTGATTCAGAAACGGTATACACTGATTTTCTGTTGGCAGTAAAAGAACATCGGTCCAAAGAGACATCACTTATACTTTATTTTTAACTTTTCGCTGAGTCTAACATCCATGGCCAGATATCTATGAGCTTGTTTTGTTTGTCTTAATCCTTAACCATACTGGAGAGTCTATCAGAAACAGCAGAATATACCCCCAGCTCTTTAACTCCACTTGGAAATCACCTGAGAAGAAGCATGTTTTCCCCCTATTTTCATAGATATTACTCAGTCATTCTACTGAGCAGATTAATGGTGCTTTGTTGATAGTGTGGACAAACAAGTGAGGTTGAATCAGTTGTTCTCAGGTAGTTGCTCTGAAAAACAAGCACTAGATTAATTTATCCAAACCTATTCTTCAAACTACAATCTATTTAAAATGAGGGTACCGTTGGTTAACAGAAGGTGGGGGGCTTTGCAGTGGGCTAGTGGATTCGTTTGTTATGATTACAATGCATGCAATGTTCTCTACCATGAGAGTCATTCAGTTAGAAAAGCGGATGCAGACTATATCCCTGACTTTAGCTTAGATGATCAGTAATACAACCTGTGTTCTGGAAATTATTCATTCACCCTCATTGCACTATGGTTTTCATGTATGATAGAAAGGCTCCTTGGAGACCAAGACACGGTCTGCTATCATAAACATATCTCACTATATAGATGCTCCTCAACTTATGATGAGGTTACTGCCTGATGAAATCTTTGAAAATTGAAAATATCTTCAGTTGAAAATATGTTTAGTGCACTAACCCACCAAACATCATCACCTAGCCTATCTTACCTTAAATGTGCTCAGGACACTTACATTGGCCTACAGTTGGGCAAAATCATCCAAAACAATGAATACACTGTACAGTATCAGTTGTTTACCCTCGTAATCATATGACTGATTGGGACCTGTGGCTTGCTGCTTCTTCTCAGCATCACACAGTACATTGCTAGCATAAGAAAAGGTCAAATTTCCAAATTTAAAGTACTGTTTCTGCTGAATGTGTATTGCTTTTACACAATTATAAAGTAAAAAATTTGTAAGTTGAGGACCTTGTGTACTTGGATTAATGCTTTAGGGCAGGCAGAGGGATCAACACAGAAACTTAAGGAGTAATCCACTTGGATCCCTAAGGCAGACCCTGATGGTTTGTGGGATTCATGGCATGAGTTAGGTATGGAGCCTTGGTGGACATTTTTGAGCTTCATCCTTCTGCTTGGGATTTCTTTGATAGAACCTTAAATTAATTCTGAATGAGACAAATTAGATGAATTTGGTGACAGTCAATGTCCATCAGACTAACTAGAGGCACCAACAAAGTGTTATACTCAGAAAAATTTGCCAGGAACCAGGAAGATGAAGGGCTTTTGAGAAGTTATAGTTAGGAGACAATTCTTCATAACTCTTTCATGTTTCAGTATAACTTACGAGAAGAGTCACGGTTGTCTTTCTTCCAGGCTTTCTCAAGAATGCTTGTCTCACAAACAACTGTGGAAAATCATAAGTATCTCCTTCCAGAACAGAGAACAGTTTTGATTACATCCTTGGAAAATAGAGAGAGTGACTTCTTCCAGAGAAAATAGCAGGCATATTCACTGCATATTATAAAAAGTTGGGATCACTAAGCTCAAGATTTCTATTCTGTAATGCATCCTTCTCCTTGTTTAGGTTTTATCTATGCCTCTTCATGTAGCCCTGAAAAATTGTTACTTGTTGGAACTCACACAATTGCTGATACTATGGCTACTGCTTTTGCTATGAATACTAAACTTTGTCTCTAAGCCAGAAATCTTGTCTTCTACCAATATCCATGAATTGGTTGCAGGCTAATTTGCAAAGTAGAGATTAATATAAAAACTGATACCCTTCTCAATCTTTACAGTCATACACAAATAAAATATATAATAAAACTAATTATATATAATAAAACTAATTAAAATATATAATAAAAATATTAAAATATATAATAAAACTAATTATAAAAATATTTAACATATCCTCTAAGAAAATACAAAGATGCATTTAATGACCTTAAAAGAATGCCCTAAACATGACACACACACAAAAGTAACTATTAAGTAACAAAATTGATAACTGCAATTCAATTCAATGTAGGAACTTAATTTCATCAGGAAAAAGGCAAGGTGGATCTAAAGGAAATTTTCTAGTTAGTATTACCAGAAATAGGTGAGAGAAAAGGAAAATAATCCTTTCAGATTGTGTCATGGATATTAAAAAAGGACAGAAATGATATTATCTTCAGGCAGAAGCAAATACAATATTTCTTTGGGGAAACTATTTTCAAATTTGAATTTCCACAAATTAATATCTATTGATTATGAGATCACAATTACATTATTTTTGAGTTACTTTAGTATAACTTGAAGTCTTCTGGTCCCTGTCCCTATAAATATTTCCATTTGTATTTTTTAAGAACAAAGACATTTGCTTAAATAACCATGTTGCAGTTACCAAATTAAGGACTTTAACATTCACCTAAAACTATTCTACAGACTTTTTTTTTCATATGTTCCAGTTGTCCATTAATGTCCTCTCTAGCAAAAAGAAAGAAAACTAAAATAATCTCTGTATCCAGACAATTCTCTACAACATATGTCCAGCATTTATGTCTCTATGCTCTTAATTTGCAAAAGTCCAATCTTTCTTTGTCTTTATTGATCTTAATCTTTTTGAATAGTTTTGACCATTATTTTGTTAAGTGTTCTACAGTGTGGGTGTCTGGCATTTACTCATAATTTTATTAAAGTTGTGTATTTTTTGGTAAGCATGTAACAGAAGTGATGTTATTTTTTTTTACAGTGTATTATATTAGGAGGCATTTGATGCCATTTGTCTTATCATTGAATGTTAACTTTGATTACATGGTTAATGTGGTTTATACCAATTGTCTAAAGTTACTTTTTTCCTTTGTGTAACTACAGAGTAAGTTGGGGGTGATACTTTGTGAATATGTACATTTTACACTCCATTTTACACATCTGCCGGTAATTCTTGTCTAACTTTTCTAAATAGTCATCTTTTAACTCAGTTGTTTCTTCTATATTTATCAATTGACATTAATTATAAAAAATTTTCCTTCAAATATTCAAGCTGATATTTTTAAAAACTACTTCATATTTGTGCTGTGGTTTCAATTGTCGTTGACGAATTTCATAATATGCCTGGTTTGTAAAGATCTTAGTTAAAGAAGCACAGGCCTATTATATAATTGATCTGTCAGATGAAATGGGTTTAAAGAATATAGGTTGATGGAGCTAACTGATACATTAATCCAAATGTATATTATCCTAAAATACCTGGATAGCATTAATTAGCAAATTTAAATTAAACAATTGTCTTGTGAATAAATAAAAATGTAAGACACATAAATTAAGTCATTAACTCTGTGTTTTCCTCAGTGAAGATTGCTAAATTATTTCACTTCAGTGAGACACATATACTTAACACAGTTTATTATTTACCTGCCAAATTGCTGTACTTGCTTTGAAACAATAGAGAAGTATCCTGTAGTATTCAAATTTCTTTTTCAATTAATATCCGCAGTATTTCACTGTTAAATAATTTAGAGCTGTGTCTTGTCATGAATTAGCATTAACTATAGATTTGAGAAGTGAAAGATGATAAGCAATTATACATATCCAAATACATATTTAGTGTGTTAATTATTTTACAAACCTATCCATTTATGTTTATAGAAAATCACATGCATAAAATACTAATATGGATTAAGGTTTAACTGTAATCAATAATGTTTCATTACGAATCATCTTATGATAGAACATTTTGGAAATTAAACTGCTTCGAGGCAACTCCTGTAATGAAACTTTCATAGAAAGAATACTTTAGGAATGCTAAGAACCATTTGTTCATAAATATATATGTACTGAATTATTCTCATTTCTTCCAAATGATTCATTTTTCAATATAAATAGGGTTTATATAACATAAACATGATGATTTAGATTTTCTCTTCTTAATGTAGAATCTCAGTTGAACACAATGTTTAATCCTTAGCCTCCTAAAATCTATGTTCCTTCATAATTTTAATGTAAATTTTAATTTATATTTTCCTCACAATAAAAATTCAAGATATTTTGTATCATAGTCTCAAGAAAAAAAAAAAATTAACCCTTTGCAGCTCAGGCCTAAAATGTCCATTCCGGGGGGCGGGGGGGAGGGAATCAGTTTTAGAGTATAACCAAATCTCTCTCTAATTTTTTTTCAAAGTTATATTAATCAGTTTTAATACTTCTTCACACAATTTCCCCTTCTCATTCTGAGGACACTATACTTTTTTTTTCTTTTACCATGGATCTCTATTTTACTAATATCTTGCATACTTACCTAGAGTTGTTATAATTTTTAAGGAGAAATTTACTCTTAAAATATAAGATAATCACTCTAAATTAAATAAAACAATGTTTTAAGTATTAATATTAACAAAATTACCTTATTTAATTATTTTGTATCTTCTGATATAATGTGTTGCAGTATAATTGTTTTCCTTAAGAAAAACAAGAGTATGATAAAGACAACTTAACTTTTAATTCAATAAGTTATTTAATATGTGACCAACTTTAAATACAAGTGAAAGCAGTTCAAGATTTATAAAATAATTCATTTCAATATGGGTTCTTTATTACACATACAAAATTATATATTATAATGCTATATTATATAAAATAAGTCCCATGTACCTGCAGCAGCTAAAACCAAGTACATATTTTTAATTAATGTGCTTTCACTCTATTTTGATCAATAATAATGTTATAGTCTATAAAATTTTATAATTTAAATCAATTTATATTTAGATGTGACTACATTGACAAAACATGATTCTCAGAGCTACTTATACTTGTGGATATAAAAAGACATTATTACTTATCGAAGGTCAATGTGCTTACTATGAAGAAGAAAAATAATTAAAATAAATTGTTACAATTAATAATACAGGTAAAACAAGACCAAGATGATGAAGATTTGCATTCATTTTCACTTATCAAATTGAATCCGGGCAATTAATTCTATAGACTACAGATTAAGAAAGAAGGGTGTGAGTTCCACTTCCCAGTTTACTCACCTGTAAAATTGGAACTAGTAAATTTGAAGAGGATATCTGATGTCTCCAGTATAAATTTAATAAAACTATAAAATTTATCCTCAGTATTATAAATATTTCCTGAATCCCTTCACATTGAATCAGTCTTGCAAAGGTCTGTGTCTCTGCCAATATAACATGATACTTGATACAGAAGAAATGGAACCGCACTGAAAGAAACAGAGGAGAGAGCATTGAATTGGAACTCGGAATAATTTCTAGACCTATCTCTGCTCTTAAATTTAGTTGCCATTTGAGCAAGTTATGTAATGTCTGCCTCCAGTTCTTCATCTGTAAAATATGAGTTAGTAATGTAAGTTAGAAAAATATCAAAATATACAGCTTCGACATTCTCAATTCCCTGAGTCCATCTTCACCTGAAGGGGAGACTAGAGCTCATTAAATGTATTTTGAGGTCTATCCTTGAAATAAGGCAGAGATCAAAGTGAGGCCTTCTTAGGCAGTATTTATCAAAGCAGATCTCTGACTTCTCCTAAGGAATTGTGCTCAATGAGATATGCTCTCAGCCAGAAAAGGAACAGTCCCATTTGTCTTTTCCTTTAACTTCTTCATGGTCACTAGTTTGTAACACTTCACCCTCTGGAGAAATAACTGCCTGCTTTCTGTCAGTCTCATTAATACTCCCTTCAGTGAACTCCTGGCTGATACCCAGCAAGGGTGCTTTTCTTCAAATGGAGCCTGGCAATAATGATGTAGATAACTGATTAGGCTAGGGTGAGATTTTTAACCATCTGGTTTCACAGCAAAATTCAATGGCAAGCCTGTAGGACAGGTGCTAATGAATTCCTGTTTTGAAGAAGAGTGTAAAGCTGGATGAGTAAGGTCATTGTCTATTCTTCACATTATTAAATCTGGTCTAAATTTTGAAACATAGTCATTAAGTTATATAGAATTTATTTTTTATAATTTTGTACATGTCTTAAATTTATTGCATTTGATTTAAATTTAAAAAGTAATGATCATTTTCTTTCTGAATGCCATTTGCCAAATTGATTTTCTAAAAATGCTGTTACTTTAAGTCACAGTTCTTAGCAAATCTACAGATAATAAACAAAGAAAAAAATGTTCAGAAAAACCCATCACAGATAAATACAGATAAATTCATTAGTTTTCAATTCTGCCATAAAGAATCATCTTTATGTACTTCTGAAAGATAAATAATTAATGGAGTGGAATGGAAAGTAAAGTATATAGTAATTTCATACTTCTAGGAAAAAAACAGCAAAAAGTATTTGTATGTATACAGGAGATTTTTTTTTTTAATTAAAAATCTTTGTCTGGAAATTGGCACACAAAATTATATAGAAGCCATAATTTTGATTTAATCATTTGCATTTAGTGAAGTTATATCAAAGTTTTTAAAAAATTAGAAGCTAGATTTTATATAAAATGTACATTTTGATAGATCTCAAAAATAATACCTTCTAATCATATTCCACAGAAAGGCCAAATGATAGCTTATTCATTAAAGGTTTTAACCGATTTAAATTTCTGAGAGAGAGAGAGAGAAATGATCAATTTAACAAAAGTGTAAATATATCCGAGGGAGCAACAATTTATACCAAACTGCTGGAAAGATATTTTTAATTTATCTTTTGGTTTACGATTAACATGCATAAGTAAGAAATTTGCCCTTATGACCTCAAGTAAAAAAAGTCTCATATTTTAATAGAAAAATAACATGTTTTATTTCTATACTGTGAAGTATTTCACTAGCCACCAAAAGTATGTCTGCTGTTTCTGCTTTATAAACTGGAATAGAAATCTGTTTGCTAAATGTGCAAAAGCTTAATTATTTAGCTGATTTATGGATGTGTTTTATAATTTAAAGTTTAACTCTACCCATTAAACTTATTAACATGAAGCAATATGCTTTTAATCAAAACAGCTTCTGTGTTAACTTCATTACTTTTATGTCATAAATGCTGAAGGAGGAAGATTTTAAAGGGGAGCAGAATAGTTCACCCCAAAATATGCCACATTGACATAGAATTATTTTGAGCTGAAAGCAATCAAAATCCAGCAAGTTCAGGAAAATCTCTTGCCTCCTACCTAAATTTACCTGACTACTTAAATTTACTTTGGAAAGGGGACCTGTACCAGGAAGAGGGCTATTACCAGAGATAACATTTTACCCCCAAAACTTATCAGGGCAAACTTTATTTTCCAAATATCTCCTCTGCTTTCTTGAGAATGACCTTTCTTCTCTCTGTATCTCCTGACCTCTACCCTTTTTCTTAGCTCAAGGTGTTATATAAACTTTGATTATCTGGCTGCCTGTGAATCTTATCATTATGTGGTTTCTGTATGTATGAAATTTGTTTTTCTCCTTCGTTAATTTTGTTTTATATCAATTTATTTTTTAGAGCAGTCAAAGAATCTAAAAAGAAATAAGGGACTTTTTTTCCTGTCCCTTAATGGTAATATTTTAAAACTGTATTGACCATGTCTAAAACTGAGTAACTGCTATCAAAAACCAGAAGAAGCAAGTGAGACAGTAATTTTATTTCTTAGGGATTAATTAAGAGAAATTGTTTTACCATATGGGTGAAACACTGTTGAGTTTGTCATTTTTCTGCTTCAAAGGAAAATTCCCAAATCACTGGGATTAGTTCTTCCATGGTCAAGAGAATTATTTTCCATTTTTCATTTATTAACCACCTCTGTTTAAGAAATGTTTACAAGGATCTTAAGATTTTTATGGAAAGTAGGATTCTTATTGAAGGGAAGGTTGCTCCTGGTTGTTAGTCATGTCTTTTCCTTCCAGATTGACTACCTTCTTTTTCTTCGCTCTTCAAGTTCTCCAGTACCTCAGGTCTTTTCTCCTCAGAGTTTCCCCTTTGACTCTTTTTTTTTCCTGATACTCTACTACCAATCCTGCATAGTCTTTGTATGAGGTAAATAATAAGCAAAGCAAAACTGGATTAGCAAACATGTGTCTAGATCTTCCTTGGATTCTGTCTTAAATCAACATTTCTGTTTTAGGGAGCAGAGGCAGAGATACACTTAAATCTTTTACTGCCTTTTTAGATCCATAAGTCCTTCTCATGCCGATATGATAACGTCTTTGGGCAAGGAAAAAGGAACTCTACCCCCTAACTAAATCCAGCCCAGCATTGTAATACAGTTTCTTGTAGAGCGGATTTACTTATTGTCTTTGTGGGTCCTGTTTTCTGCTTCTGTTTAACTATTCCTCTTAGATGTTAATGATTATATGAAGACTATTTTTAAAAAAAATTAATTAAAAACAGAAATAGAACTGGTGTTATTTCAGAAAAAATAGTAACATTGTGCTTTTGCATAGCTAAAATATATCCATAGATATTTATGTTTTCTTACTTTCTCTTAAATATGTGAATAATAATTCATGGTGCACCATAACAATTAACTTTTTAAAGTTAGAATTTTCATATTTTACAAATTGAAATTAGCAATGATTTTATTTCTCAATGACACCTTAGACTATAGGTTTCATTTTATGCTTTCACAACATATTAACATAGATAACAAATTGTATCAAGTTTTAAAATATCAGTACTCTATCATATAAGCCAACACTTTTTAAAAAATGTTTAAAAAGTCATATCAGTTTTCATACTCATTAGTTCAATGAGTTACATGATTAGAATATTTTACATGCCTTTAGTTTTTCTTACTTTTGGATTTGGGGAATTACAAATATCTAATTCATCAGATTCTTAAACATTTTGTTTCAAGATTCAGATTTAATTAATTTTTAGCTGTTTGGTTTTCAAATTGGATTTCTTTATAATTGATATTCTCATTCATTACTCTTGAAAAACATTAATGAATAAGACTCAAATAAGACAAACTAAACATGTGAATTATATAGGTTTACATGAACCTTGGGACTATTTTTAAAAAGCAAAGTAAAGATAAAATATAGACAAAGTTTTATTGAAAGGCTCTGAAAAAAAGAACAGTGGCTCAGATCTGAAAAAAACTCATGACCCAGTTTTATAAACTTCTGTAGTAGCAATATTCTATAACTTAAAGAAATGCAATCCTTTAGAAATACTTAAATGTCACTTTCCCTTGAAATTATTAAAGAACCAAATTAAGATTTACAATTATAATTAAATATAATAATATTTCAAGTAATTTTGAGAGTTTTATGACACTTTCTTTAATAAACTGAATCTGTTATGTTAAAAACATAAAATGAAAATTTAGGCTTGTGTGTGTGTATACCATGTAAGTCATACACGTCAAATAATTTATTCTTTCTCATGAATATATATTCTTGAATAGTTCTCAAATATGTCTGTTATATTCATACTCACACATATATATAGCTGGCATAAATCTATTCTAATATTTATAATCATAAATGACTTTTTTTTCCCAAAATGTCCCTACATATAAAGATAGGATTGCAGGAGAAGTTTTTAACGCAACTCTTTATATACAACAGGTATGTTTACCAGAGTACATTAATTTCTTAGCATATTATTTACAAATATATGTCAGAAAATTAGTTGCTATTAAGTAAAAGCAAAAATGAAACTTGAATAAAATAATTTCTGGAAGAAATAAGCTACAATGACTTTTTAAATCACCACAATTAAAGTTATGCTTTCCCCAATGCATTTAGTATCTATATTATCATCTTAATTTCTTTTTGGACTTTTTTTGTTCTTTTAACAGGCTTCCATCCAATAATTCAGTATATTTCAAGGAATAATCTCATATAAAGGAATGGATTAACTATGTCATTGTTTATTACTGGATTTGTATTAAAATCAAGTTCACATAGCTAAAGCAAAATAACAGTGTAAATAATAACTCAGATCGTTTAAAAATATAACAAAATGCTACCATATCTATATGACACAGATATATATTCCAAATGCCTGGTGTTATGAATCAATTTATATATCACTGATGAGTTATATTAATCATAGCAGTCATTAATTAACTTGAACACATGAATTTTCTAATAATTCTTTATGAAATTTTATGAGCCACTTTTTCATAGGCTTATATGAGAAGAAATAATTTAATATATAATTAAAAATAATTTAAATACAAAATATTATTACATGAAATTTAAATCTATTGTTAGGTTAAATTAATATAAGCTTCAAAAATTACAAGATTTTTTGGAAAATCTCTTATCACAAATAGTGATTCTAATTAAAATAAATCCTTGGGCAATTTTTAAAATTAAGTACAAGGTAAACTTTTAAAGTTAGAGAAATTCATTAGAATTTAACATGTATTGAGCTAAATTAAGTTTACTCTGGCATCGGGACTATTTTTGCCTACTACTAAGAAATGCATGTCTAAAATCAACACAGAAGCTCTGCACGGTGTACTCGGTAACACTGCTCTAATAATATCAACTTTTTATTAATGTATCACCTAGTTCTGATTTCTAAAAATTAAAATAAATTTAAAACCCTCTTTAAATTTATATTATTTCTCCCACTGTCGAACAAAAAAAAATCCATTCAAAATACTGCATCCCTTGAAAACTGTATTGTCTTTTCAATTCATTTCACACATTTTTGAAGGTGCTCCCTATTCTGACCGATAGTGAATAAAATATTCTGTAATTACCCTTACCTCTCATAACAGAAGCCAGAATCTTGTTCAGTTGAGCAGACAAGAATTGAAGTGTTGAATGACAAAATGACTAGAATATTCTAGAAAAGAGTGTATGAGAGTAGATACATAAATGTAGAAAGAACTCAAGACACATTTTGACTGGACAACTTACACATTTGTAAGATGAAAACGCATGACATTTAAAAAGAACAACTTCCAAAGAAAAAACAGTTAACAGGTATTTGCAAAGTAAACAATTCCTAGAGCAGATAGAGTGCAAGAATTTAGCTGAGCTCTAAACTAAAAGGGAGATTTTGCAATGCATGAGGCAGTCAGTGTGGACCTCAGAAAGACTTGCATTACTAATGTGGCCAAATTAGTCCTTGAAAGAAGGCTGCCATCAAAGGAGCAAACTAATGCACAGGAATATAACTGCCTTCCAGAAAATATCGACCAGTTTTTAAATGAATAACACAAAATTTAGCACTTCCACATGTAAATTACAGTGCTCAGAATCCAATAAGATATTGTCAGACTTAAAAGGAAGCTGGCAAATGGGACCCAGAACCAGGAAATATATCAGTTATTTGAAAATGACCTGCAAATGTCAAAGCAGATGAAATTAGCAGAGAAGGACATTACAAGGGCAATTCTAAGAATGTAATATATACCCAGGGATGAACATAATGAGAGAAAAGAATAGCATTAAGAAGACCCATTTGGAACTTTTAGATTTGTAAAATACAATATCTAAAAAAAAAAAAAATCATTTGAAGGATTATAAATAAGATAGAAACCACAGGGAAAATAAATCAATGAATTTAAATGTATTGCAATAAGATCTCTCCAGAAGAATATTCGTGATACAAAAATAAAGTGTGTTAGTAACCTGTGATACCATATCACATGAACTAACACACAAATGCACACACACACACATACACACACACATACAGAGTTGCAGAAGTGGAGTAGTAGGAAAATTATTAAATAAAAAACTGCTGAACATTTTACAAATTTGTAGAAAACTGTAAACCTTCAGATTCAGAAACCAAAAGGCTCTGAATATCATAAATATATATAAAAAAACACAAAAATCATGTTATATTGAAATTGGTAGAGATTAGTGATTAGGAGAACATTTTGAAAACAGTAAACAACAGACAACAGTAAATAAAATTCTTGAAAATAGTAAACAATAAATGAGAGAAAAGATAAGAATGACAATAGACTTATCAGACATGGTTAAGCAATACCTTTAAAGAACGTAAGAAGAAAATAATTGCTTAATTAGAAATCCAGCACAGATTGTAATTAGGTACTAGAATCTGTACACTCCTTCTTCTGAATTGTTCCTAATTGCATACAAGTATTGCTTAGTATTTTCTGTCTGACAGCACTCTGAAGTTTATTTATTTAGTCGATTATTGCTTTTTCTTCCAACAAGAACATAAATTCCAATAGGGCAAGGGCTATCGCTATTTGTTCAACTATGGATATGTATGTAGCACATAGATCAGTGGCAGAAGGCTAAAATGTATCTTGAAATTAGTGGGGAGTCATTAAAAAAGATTTAAACATGAGAAATGACATGATCGAATTTGCATTCTGTATTGTTCATGAGTATGTTGGAAAGATTGATAAATGAGAACATGGCTGCAAGAACACTGAATTATTACTTGGCTGCTCTCTCTCCTGCATCATTAATCCACTCCTTTATGCTAGGTCATTCTCATAAGCATGAGAACATGCTGTCACACTCACAAACATCTTCGATGGCCCCATATCCTCTCTAGCAGCATCCCAGTTTGCATACTCCCCTCTAGAAAAACATAGACACTTCAAACATTAAAGGTATTTCCTTGTATATTTTGCAAAAAAATGTTATAAATGAAACCACTTCAACATGGAGTTGGAGCCACTACCTTGCAGGACTTACTTCTCAAACCCTTGGGATGTTAAAACTGGGCAAAACGACTTTCACCCTGGGCCTAAAGCAGCTTTGTATCCCAAACAACTGTTTGTTATGACTACCAGGCTGAAAGTTAAAAACATTCTTTGGAATTAATATCAATATTTCAGCTTATCTGTATTTATAGAAATCCTTTCTTTAGCCTGTTAACACCTATAGACAGTCCTTTCTTCTATTCATATAACCTTTTCCTTTCTCTTTCTCATAAATACCACTTGCCTTTCCTCATAAGAAAAATGCTGTTCGGGTTTCTGCCCGAATCAGTGTTCGCTAAACAGCTATGCTTTTGAATCTCAAATAAATGCTTGTTGCTTCTCACTTTGGACTTTCTTAAAGTTACACTGACCCCTGAGCTCTTATCCAAACTTCCTTTCCCCTCTCTTTTCACAGGTGTTATACCTGCATGGTGGTCTGTAGACTTTTCATACTTACTCCTCCTCCTCTTTAATTTACAAGGCATTTTTCCCCCCATAAATTCCTTACACATTTAATACTTCTTTAACACCTGCTTCTTGAGACTACAAACACTAATGGCATTATTTTATTACAAATAACAAACATTAGATACAGTTATTTTCAAGTAACATTTAGTGAGAAATTTTCCATAACTTACCAACACCCCACAGAGCCCAGAAGCTTACCGAGAAAATGTGATTTTACCAGACTTTTGTCTGATGATACCAGATTGACTGGAAATAACACATGAATGTATGAACAAAAACAGAGAGATAAACTAATGATGAATAAATTTAACAGTCTAGATCTGTGTGTGTGTGTGTGTGTGTGTGTGTGTGTGTGTGTAAAATGTTCATAAATATAATGAAAAAACTAAAAAGCCCTTACAAATTAGGTTTGCTAGGTTCTGTTGTACATGTTTGTAGTGGTATGTTCTGATTAGATATTTATAAAAACATTACCCTTTTTCAGATCAGGAAACTATGACGCCAACAGTAAATAACTTCCTTCAGGTCATGGTGCTATTTAGTTGTAAAAGAGAGATTGGACCTGGGTTATCAGACTTCAACATTCATTCTACTTAGCAAAGTATTATCATGTCTCCCCTGAGTGAAATATGAGTAAGGACAGTTTTAATAGGAGAGTATTCCATATTATTTTTATCTTGATCCTTTATCAATTTTCATTCCATAAACAATTATCAAAGGTAATTTCAATGGTTTACACCATGAGATAAAAATCAAGCGTATTCATTTTAATTATCTTTTATTTGAATGTATGTTATTCATATAATTTTTTACCAACAAAAGGCATTTAATTTTTAAATGTAAATTCTTCTTAGCTTTCTTACAATATTATTCTCATTTTATCTAAAACCTGTTTTAATAATCTTCATGTCATAGCAATATAGGGCAAATAGCTTCAAATATATTGCATTATATTAGGTTAGATTCTTATTTATAAACCTCTTAAAGTTGGTGTTAATGATGAAACAGGATAGTAAATTCACAAAGAAGAGTTTTTCTTCTATATTTAATATTCTGGCCCAATATTAGGATGATAGTTGAGGACTTTTTTCTTTATTCTTTTACCACATTCTCAAATTTCATTGACTTGATAACTTGTCGATAATGAGAATAAGAACTAAGATTAATTCCGTAAATGTGAAAACAGATTTTATTATACAGTTTATTGGAAATATTCTCAATATTATTTTTGTTATTCTTATCCGAATTTTTTTTTTAAATGCCTATTCTCTCTTTCTACAGAATAGTTTGTAGTTATTTTTCCAATTGGCCTTAATTTTTCCTTCTAGGCGTACTTTGTACCATTCTTTCCACCAAATGGTATAAGCAACCCGGAGTGTGTCTGAATTTTTCCATGAAGTTTGTTTGGCATAATTACTTTCCCAAGTCTAACAGTTTTTTATGCCGTTAAGCCCTAACAAAAGGCACATAGAAACATTGAAAAATGTTATCTTTAATGCAATCTTCAGTTTTCAGGAATTATTACTTTAACTCTGTCATCAGTGGTAACATTGTCGGCTGCTTTATGAGTCTTGAGTAAAATGGAATGGTTTACAATTCTGACTCACGCCTCTCTGAGCCACGAAACTCTAGACTTTCCAAAGATGAGCCTGAATGTCAAGGATCCTTACCACGTTATGTCCACAGAGCCTTCTGGGCTTTTGTTTACATGTGTGAAGTTGTGAGTTTCTGTGTAAGCCTTCTGAAAATTAAATATACAAAAAAATCACCTGGGAATCTTAGTAAGGAAATTCTGATTTGGTAATAGAGATGGCATTTCATAATATGAATTTCTGACAGGTTTTTGTGATGATGCTAGTCTGCAAGGTACATTTTGAGTAGCAGTATTGTTGAGTTCTGTTACTGCCCATATACTAAATTAAATTCTTTCTCTTTTTTTCACAAATTAATATATCTATATATAATATGTGCAAAATCTGTGAATATGGTTAATCTTTTAAGAACAACTAAGAAGTATTTTAATTTGAAGTATTATCCAGTTTTTGAACACTATTTGAAATGAAATGGCAGAGCTCATCACCCTTAAAGTACCCTTTGCTCACCCCACTAATGAGGAGATTGACTAGCTTTTTACCATGTGTAATTTCAGTATCTTCATTTAGTCAATTCTTCTCTATACCTCCTTACTTTTCTGAACTTACCCACTTCTTATAGTACTCAAGGCACTTTCCGAAAGAAAGGGAATTTCTTCCATTAGGGAAATTCTGGCAATAAAATAACTGATGCCTAATTATCAAATATAAGTCGCATAAAACCATAGCCTCCAAAGGTCTGTATATTACTTAATTCATTTAAGACTCATCAAGAATTAAACTAACAGCAAACATTCTATAAAACTAAATCTAGTCATTCAAATCACTTGAAAGAAATAAGAATTTTTCTACAAAAAAGTACTGTCAAGTTGGCATGCAAACAACTAAGTAAAAGATATTTTATTTTTTATTGAAATAGTATTAGCTAATATCCTTAGGGAGAAAGTCATCCTATGATGAATAATAAAATATTACTTTATTTTTTATTAAATTTATTGGCGGTGACATTGATTAATCAAATTGTATAGATTTCAGGTACACAATTCAATAATATATCCTCTGTATATTGCATTGCATGTTCACCACCCAAAGTCAAATCTCCTTCCATCACCACGTATTTGATCTTTAGCCTTACCTACCTCCCCCCTCCCCCCTTTCCCTCTGGTAACCACTAAATGGTTGGCTGTGTCTATGAGTTTTTGTTTGTAACAAAATATTATCTTAAAAAGTTACTCTTCCCGATTAAATCCATACAAGATAAGAGTTTCAAGACTCTTAGAATTTACATTTCCCTGAGTATGCAGGAAGTTTCTCCAGCCAACTTGTTGTTAAAGTAATAAAAACACTCTATTGATTTTCTATGAAAAATCATCTGATATATAAAGACAAATTTTCCTTCATCCTGTACTAAACCAGTGTTCTTTTGTTCTTTGTCCTTTTTCTCATTGAAAAGTAACAGTTCTCTCTCACTTACTCTTTCATTTACTCTTGCTCTGTCTTGTTCTCTTGCTCTTTGCTTTCTGCAAAAGATAGACAGATTTTCCATCACATCCTTCAGCTTTCTGACAGCCTGATCAACTTCTGTTAGTCTCACAGTTTTATCACACATTCCCTTATCCACTTAAAGGAAGTACATAGACAAGCTTCACAAGCAGAGTAACATTTATCTTTTAACTCCTTCACTTGAAAAAATATTCACTTATGCTAAAAATATCTTTCTGCAGAAAGAAAACTAGTTGAAATCAGAAGCCAATTCTCAGAAGGACGAATTGTTCAAACAGAAATGACCTGATTTTTTGAACTAGAAATGAATTTCCTGCTGTAAGAAAAAGACAGCAAAGAGTGATGCATTAGTTATAATAGAAAAGGGAAACTATTACTGCTATAACCCGTGGGATTGGGAAAACCATCTTCCCAAACCACACATCAAATATTTCTTTACTGACTCCTAAAATGTCTTAAAATGTCTCTAGATTAAATAAATCTAAAAATATAAAGTGATATATCCATTTGCTGACAGAGGAATTATTTTCATATATATATATTTTTTTCAGACATTTTTTTGTGGTCTAGCAGTTTTAGCTTAGTAAAAACTATAAACACAAAAAAGTTACAGAAGGGAATGAATCTTAACCCTCAGAGTTAAACTTAGAATGATAAAGAATATTCCTAAATATGAAACATGTCATTAGGAAAAGAAGACTTCTTCTACAAAGTATTTTATGCATTTAAAAGATGTTAAATTCACCATCGAATGTAAATAAATTATATGTAATGATATGTTGCATGAAGAAACATGGGAGAAGTTGGTAAGATTTCACTTTGTTTCATACTGAGTAATATTCCATTGTGTATATGAACCATAGCTTCTTTATTCGGTCGTCTGTTGATGGCCACTTAGGTTGCTTCCATATCTTGTCTGTTTTGAAAGTGCTGCCGTGAACATAGGGGTGCACAGATCTTTACGAATTATTGTTTTGGTTTTCTTCAGATAAATATCCAGAAGAGCAATTGCTGGGTCAAAAGCTAATTCTATTTTTAATTTTTTGAGGAACTTCCAAACTGTTTTCCATAGTGGCTGTACCAATTTGCAATTCCAACAACAGTGGATGAGGGTTCCGTTTTCTCCGCATCCTCACCAATGTTTGTTTTTTGATCACCCATTGAATTACATTATTTGAGAGTTAAGTAGTTATAACTCAGTTACTTTAATTTGTATTTCCTGAAAAATAACAAAATGCAGTGAGTTTTCATATACTCTGGACATTTAAATTTCCACTTCTGTGTATCATTTATTAGTAACTATGTCCATGTTTCAAATAGGTTGTTATCATTTGTAATCAAATTTGGAGTGGTTTGTATATTTTAAAAACTACCTATTACATTACCATTTAACTTGCATATATTTTCTCATATGCTGTTTTGCTCTTGTTTTTAATGTAATTTTGAATAAAAATCTTAATTTTTGTTATTGCTAAATATTGTCATTTCTTCATAATTTCTGTCTCTTACAACTTCCGTTCTCATATGTTTTCATATATTTTCTAAATAAATTCTGAAATTTTTACTATTTTTAATCAACATCTCAGCATTCATTCCATTGAATGGTTTTTGTTTATAATTTGCTGTTATAGTCCACATTTTAAGAAAAATAATTGTGTGCCAACACCGTTTATTAAATGCATGTTTTATTATACCATAAGTTACAGTACCAAAGAATAAGTTTTATTTCTTTACAATTTATTTTCCTGTTATCCAATCTCAATATCATACTACTTTGTTTACAAAAAAACTTTTATGTTTTCATACATAACAAAGCAAAGTCTCTACTGCCAAACTTATTTTCATATATTCATCAGTAATTAGCTACTCCAGTTTAGCATACTCCAGATACTTTGAATTTGATAAAATGACCGAGGGGAAATAACACAACAATGTGGCTCTCGCATCAAAGATGTAAGCCATGGTGCCCACCATTAAATGCAAAAATAGAGAGTAATATTTGCAATAACTAAAACAGTGTGGGAGCCGTTCCTCAAAATAAATCATGGTTCTAGTTACTAGCACCTAATGCTGGATGCAATTTATAAGATATGAAGACTACCGAGTTTTCTAAAAAATTAGTCTACCCCACTTAAAAAAAAAAAAAAAAGCTGGAATTTAAACAGACTCCAATTGTGTAAATGTATTCTGCATCCAATTATCAGAGTGAGAGAACTGAGAATTCTAAAAAGAGGCATATTCTCCAATATTAAAAACTGACACAATCCAATAAAGTGAGATGAAAGGATGAACCTACCAAAGGATGAAGCCAGAATCCTAGAGTCCATCAGTGAGAATCCTTGACTTTGAACTTGAGTCTATTACAGAATGGCATCATTGGGCATCTCTTCAGATAAGTGATTGAATGTATTTTGCATGTAGAAAGAAGATTGTCTCTTTTCTTTCATGGTCATAAGGACTCATCACCTTCCAATTCCTTTAATTAGGCTTAACTCTGTCACTTACTTTAACTAGATTACTGCGAATGGAATGGGCTTGTATGTGCTTCTAGAAAAAAGTACTACATAGCTAGTACTTGATTCACCATATACTCTTTCTCTGCTTGAGAGAACTCTAAGGTCTGATAGTGGTGGTGTCATTACATGAAGTGGTTCATTAACTAAGGCATGAATGAATATGACAAGTGCAAGTCTTCTGCTAACAAACATTTTATCATTATATGGTGCATGTATTGTTTACATGAAATAAACCTTTGGGTTTTGTTTTTAATTTTTATTAGACTTTATTTTTCAGAAAACTTTTAGTTTCACAGCAAAATTGAACATAAGGTATAGAGATTTCCCACATACTCCTTGTCCCCATGCAAAGCCTCTCCATTATCAGTATCCTGCATAGCGTAGGACATTTCTTACAATTGAAGAACTGACATTAACACATCATCATTACCTAAAGCTCATGTTTCACATTAGGGTCACTCTTAGTGTTGCGCATTTTATGGCTCAGGATAAATTTTGATGACCTATATCCACTAATTTACCATTATACACACTAATTTTACTGCGTTAAAAATTCTTGGTAGTCAGCGTATTCATTCTCTCTCCCCTAACCCTGATATTTTAAGTGTCTCCATTGTTTTATACTTGAGAATGTCGTATAGTTGGAATCATATAAGATGTAGCCTTTATGCTTCCTCCATGAATAATATTCCATTTTCTAGATGTACCAATGTATCCACTCGCCTCCTGAAGGACATCTCGGTTGCTTTCAAGTTTTTGGCAATTATGGTAAAGCTACTATAAACATCCATGTGGGGCTTTTGTGTAGATAAAAAATTTCAACTTCTTGGGGTAAGTATGAGCATGATTGCTGGTTTATAGGGTATTAGTTCTTTAAGGAACTGCTTGACTCCTTAAGTCACTGCACCACTTTACGTTGCCACAGCCATGAATGAGTTATGTTGGCGCATATCTTTGCCAGCATTTGGTGTTGTCAGTGTTCCAGATTCTGACCATTCTAATAGGTGTGTAGTGATATCTATGGTTTTAATGCGCATTTCCCTGGTAGCATGTGGTGTGAAACATCATTTCATATGCTTGTTTACCATCTGTATATCTTCTTTGGTGAGGTATCTGTTAAGGTTTTCAGTTTGTTGTTTTGTTTTTGTTTTTGTTTTCAATTACAATTGATAACCAGTATTATTTTATATTAGTTTCAGACATACAACATGGTGGTTAGACATTTATAGAATTTATGAAGTGATCCATGATACATCTAGTACCCACCTGGTACCCATACATACTTGTTACAATATTATCGACTATATTCCCCATGCTGTACTTTACTTCCTTGTGACTATTTTGTAACTACCAATTTGCACTTAATCCCTTCACTTTTTTCCTCCGCACCCCCGCCCCATGTTCCTTCCCTCTGGAAACCATCAGTTTGTTCTCTGTATCCATGAGTCTATTTTTGTTTTGTTTGTTCCTTTATTTTGTTCTTTAGATGCCACATAGAATTAAACCATATGGCACTCGTCTTTCTCTGTCCGACTTATTTTACTTAGCACATAATACTCTCCTTCTAGGTCCATCCATGTTGTCACAAATGGTAAGATTTCATTTTCCTTTACGGCTGAGTAACATTCATTGTATATATGTACTGGCTCTTCTTTATCCAATCATTTATTGATGGGCACTCAGGTTACTTCCATATCTTGACTATTGTAAATAATGCTTCAGTGAACATACAGGTGTCTATGCCTTTTTGACTTAGTGTTTTTGATTTCTTCAGCTAAATATCCAGAAGTAGATTTGCTGGATCTTAAGGTAGTTCTATTTTTAATTTTTTGAGGAAACTTTAAACTGTTTTCCATAGTGACTGCACCGATTTTCTCCGAGTTTCCTTTTCTCCACATCCTCGCTAGCTCCTGTTATTTGTTGATTTATAGATGACAGCCATTCTGGTGATATGAGGTGGTATGTAATTGTATTAATTTGCATTTCTCTGATGATTAGAGATGTTCAACACCTTTTCATATGTCTGTTGGCCATCTGTGTGTCTTATTTGGAGAAATGTCTATTCATGTCCTCTGCCCATTTTTTAATTAGATTACTGATTTTTAGGGGTTTTTTATATTAAATTGTATGAGTCTTTGAAATTTTGAATATTAAACCTTTATCAGATGTATCATTGGCAAATATCTTATCTCAATCAGTAGGTTGTCTTTTATTTTTGTGATGGTTTCTTTTGCTGTGCGAAAACATTTCTAGTTTGATGTAGTTTCATTTCTTTATTTTTCTTTTATTTCCTTCGTTTGGGTTGTATGTGCCCTCCTGTAGTAGTTGAGCCTTGATTGCTGTTGGCATGTCAGTGGGTGAGACTGACTCTCAGGCTGACTGGTTGTGAGGATGGGCCACAACCACAGGTTATGAGCTGCAGTGTGGCCTCTCACCCCATGGAATGGGATTCACCCCAGCGGGTTCTGGTGCCTGCCATGGCCACCCTTTGGAAGTGCCACTTACAGGGCTAATTAGGAAGTGCTCTGTTATGGTCTGAAGGCTGACACTGGGTGTGTTTGTTCTGGGGCCTCTTGGGAGGAGGTCCTGTGCAGGACAAATTCGACCACTACCTGTAAGCTGCCTTGGCTACTTTCTAGGAACTAGAAAGCAATACGCAGTTGGTTGCTGCCTCTGAGAGACCTGGAGGTATGTAGAGGGCCACACAGGGAACCAAAGCCAGCTACCACCAGTACCAGGCCTAGGGTAGCTCTGCAAAAGACACAGGGAGCCTGAGACCTGCCACCACCTGCTGGCTGCCTGTAAGGCACAACTGTTTTGTTTTGTTTTGTTTTGTTTTGTTTTGTTTTGTTTTGTTTTGTTTTGTTTTGTTTTATTTATTACCTTAACCAAATGAAAGACTCTAAACTTTAGTACAAGTCTGGTTTCAAACTCAAAACACATTTGATCAAAACTTCAGTTTCTTATCAAATTTCTGGACAGCAAAGGAGAGTGAGCTGGCTGGGGAGCCCTCAGGAGAAAAAGGAGGCGGCAGAGAAGGGGTGCCCCAGGCTGCGGCTCCAGCCTCCCTGGGGGAAGCGCTTGCTCAGCACAGCCCCCCAGCGCGCAGGCAGCCAGGAGACCTGGCTACAGCTGTGCCGCAGCTCTTCCCGCCTGCACGTTTTAACTAGGTTGTTTTCTTATTGTGGGCTTTTGAGAGTTCTTTGTGTATCTTGGATAACAGTCATTTCTCAGCAGTGTCTTTTGCAAATATCTTCTCCCACTCCTCTGCGACTTATCTTCTCATTCTCTTGACATTGTCTTTCACCAAGCAGAAATTTCAAATTTTAACGAACTCCAGCTCATCAGTTGTTTTATTGTGGACCGTGCCTTTGGTGCTGCATCTAAAAAGCTACTGTCATAACAAAAATCATCTAAGTTTCCTCTTTTATATTATATTCTAGGACTTTACAGCTTTGCATTTTACACTTAGGTCTGTAATCCATTTTGAGTTCATTTTTGTGAAACATGTAAAGTCTGTGTCTAGAATTTTTTTTCATGTGGATGTCCAGTTGTTCCAACCATCTGTTGAAGACTAACCTCTGAAAGCACATTTATTCACCAAGAAATTTATGTAGATTCTTTCACATCTCGTCCTTTTGTGCAATACATGAGAGACTATTCATGCAGAAGTTAGGGTGCTGGAGGAGTGAAATCATACGGAAGAAATGTTCATCGAATGAGAAGCATTTTGGGTAAGGTCTGTGTCACACTCCTTTTCATTGGGTGGCAGCTGGGGGAGAGAGAGCATCACAGCAGGATTTCAAGCTTCCTGAGAAGTAGAATGTGAGGAGACTGGCCCTGAAGAGAAGGTGGCATATCGCACAGGGAGAGCAGGGAACATGTGGAAAGGAAAATTAAGGCTCAACTTTTGTTATTTCAAATGAACACCCTCTCTGTCAGGAACCTACAAGACTACCTCACCGCTATGTTTGGAGACTCATTAGAAAAATTCACTGGTCTCAGCATATGATCATCCTAATGGAGAAGTTTTTTGGTTTTTTTTTTTGTTTGTTTGTTTTTGTTTGTTTGTTTTTGTTTGTTTGGTTTTTTTACAGCAATGTCGTAAAATGCCTAGGTGGATTGTGGAGTAACCCACATGCAGGCTTCAGATGCTTTTTCCCTCCCATGGAGTCACACAGAGTATTCTCTTTCCCCCACAATAAAAAATATAGCAACAAATAGACTTTAAATCTTCTCCAGGAAGCCCATTGGAGACTAAGTATCGCCAGGTTCTTGTTGGACTGATCACATAGTCACCCTCTGCTTAACACCCACTAAAATTCCAGAGTCCCAGAAGGAAGCACCCAGAAGGTTCTCCACACAGCCTATTGTTTGTAGAGTCTAGGGACAATGACTATTTCTTATCAGTTAACTGTTGACTGGTAGCAGCTAGATTCTCAGAAACCAGCTCAGGGCAAACTTGCCAGCAGATTTTTCTAAGGATAGCTGTCTTAGGCATACTATGTTAACTTTTCTGAGTACACCTACTATAATCATTCACAGTTCCTAAGACATTACTAAATATGTGAAATATATGTGTGCTTTCATTCTTCCAGAAATTACTTAAAGACTCAGATCTGGTGAAATAGACATGTGCTCATATTTCTTGTGGAAACTAATGAAAGGATAGAAAATGAGGTGCGCAGCTTTATTCTAGCTTATCTATGGGTAACGTCAGGGATGAGGCAATATTATCAGGGAAGCAGCTAAAGCATATAATCCAAAACACGCAGTACATCCAAATCGACAGTTTGCACTTAGAAAAAGAGAGGTTCAGCAGACCCCAGGGTTACGTTTTTTGAGTTCGTCTTGGATAATGAAATAAGTTAGAGTACTCAACGTAATATTGAATTTGAATATCAATAAAGACCAAATTCGCCTTGGAGGCAACGGCAGCCAGACTGTCTCACACACAGTCTGTGGAGCTGCCGAGCAGAGCCAGGATCGCTGTGAACCCTGTGTACACTGCCTCAGTCTCGGGGAAGCTCGCTCTGCTCTGAGGTTTACTTAATAAACTTTGCAATAAAGTATGCTTTAGATGGATAACCAAGGCATACAGTGTTGTGAGCATCTACAATACAAGTGCAGGGATAACCACATGAAGTGGAAAGATTGAGATAAAAGTTTAGCTTTGGCTCTAAGGAGTTTTCATTATTGCAATGAACAACCCCTACTCTGTGCTATCTGCCCCAAAAGCCGCTGTGTGGCTGACTATTAAGTTAAGACTGGTCCTTCCTTCCTTCCCTCCCTCCCACCCTCTTTACCCCATTCCCTTCCTCTTTTCTTTCTTTCTTTCTTTCTTTCTTTCTTTCTTTCTTTCTTTCTTTCTTTCTTTCTTTCTTTCTTTCCTTTCTTTCTTTCTTCATATGCATGTTTAACTATTAAACTTAGTAATAATATTTAATTTAATTTCATGAAAATATTTTTTAAAACGAGGCATGCTTAGTTTCTTCCCATTAAGTTTCTGTGGCTGCTCAGCGAACTCCCGGAAGGCACTTGATGAGTTTTAACTTTGATTCTTACTGCCATTTCATATCACTTATCACAGCTTGTGATGCTTTGTTTATTTGCATATTTATTCATTTACAATCCTTACAAACTTAATCATAAATTCATAACTTCTATTTTCTTTTCATAACTCATTATCTTCTAAGTAACATTAGGGTCTCCGCCATATGTTTCTTTACACTTCTACTAAAGTTATTACAATATTTCTATGTTTACACCTAAATAGTACTAATCACTCAAAAGAAAGTATTTTCTCTCCTGACTCAGAAAACATAACATTCTGTCCTGACCCAGACAGGAGAAACATATTCATAAAAATGAGAGAGGGTCACAGTAAGGGGCAGTGGCGGGGACGGGTCACAATGCTCGGTGACACATGTAGTCCTTTCTTCAGCAGTGAACTCTTTACACACATTAACTCCTTTCATCCTCGTAACAACCCTGTGAGGTAGGGACTGTTGACAAACTATTTTACAGATGAAAAAGCTACACGATAGAGTTAAGGACTAGGTAAATCTCGGATATACACCCAGGCAGTCCGAACATTCTGGCTCCAGAGTCTACCATCCTTTAACGCTGACGTTATCTAACCTGGCTCTTTGGTTATCAAATGAGAACATCGATTAATATTTTGTGATGCATACATGGAAGAATTCTTCTAAAGTATGCTTGACTCTATGCATATATGTATATCACACGTAGGGTTGAAATTTTACTGCTTATATATATATTTTTTTTGAGGATTTTGTGTATTTACAGTAGTTGGTCTTAGAGAACCAATTAGGATATATCTAAACTCTAATTTTGGTCTAATTAATAGTAATCTCAAAGAAAAAGAAGCTTAATTGGATATCTAGGCCACGAACATGTGTTTTTTAGTACTTCTGTTGCAAATAAAATATATTTGACAAATGAAACACTCGACCCATGTTAGCTAGTAGTCAATTTCCAGAAAATAAAACCCTTTTGGGACTCTTCACTCTTTCACCATTGCTGTCTTCTTTGTCTTTCATAACCAAAAAAGGGTTATGGAACAGAGTATACTTATTAATTACAACCTTTCTTCTCCTTAAAATATTAAATTTAACATTAATTAATTAAATGCATGAGACAAATCCCTAATATGGTAAACTTGGTTATATCAAAGCTGATTTGGAATCCATATATCTGTCAATAATTAGGGGGCAAGCTTAGCTGTGTGTTAAAGTGACTTTTAGCTCAAAAAATAAAGCCTTGCCTTGTGGGAAAAATAAGACCAAAAAATGAGGGCGGAACCAAAGTAGTGAGACCTTCCTGAAAGTAAACTGAAAAACTTGAAAGAAACATGACAGCATGAAAATGCACCTCTCAGTCCGAGGCGGTTAGAATTGATCAATTCCCTGCTAACAAACTCTCAGATCCATTTCCACATTCTCTTCAAGGCTCAGCTTCTAAGAGGCTGTTCCAAGCCAGGGACTGAGTGTTGCAGGATTTAAAGTAGGCCCACTCCTGGGAGGACGGGATTCCTCTGACGGGCAACTTTGATTCGACTGCCCATCGATCTTGCCAGCAATTTTCAGGATCGCACTGCTGCATTCTGGGAAAAGCTTCCATTCAAAGCTCCTCCCTTCTCCTTCTCCTTCTCCTTCACCAGGTCAGGCCTGCATCATTGTCTTAATGGGTCTCTAGGCCTGCTTGAGTTTCTCCATTATTTCCTTTTCAAGTCTTTCCCTAAATAATTTTGTTGCAGATCTCATCTTTTCACCGTTTCTGCTTCTTGAAAAGAACTATGCTACCCAAAACAGCATGTCACATTCATTATAATAAGTAGGAACTTTAGGAAGGAGAAATAGAGGAAAGCAAGAGTAGGGCACTATACAGCCTATGAAGCATAGGTTATGTTCCTTACTGGAAGCTGAAGAGGGTTATTCGGACATCCAAGTGGGTCCTGATGTTGAAAGGAAAGAAAGTGGTACAAAAGAAAACAGAATTAAATTGATAATTATTTATTCAGGTAAATTTTAAACCCAATGTTCTCTTGCTTAATGATCTATAAATGAACTTGTAGTACAGTATTTGTATAATTGTCTGCAAACATAGAACCTTCTTTACATCATTTGTTTTGTGTGGTCAGTCAATTTTTTTGTAAATGTGCCGATAATAAATATTTTATTGTTTGCAAGTCGCATACAAGTCTCCGAAGTTACTTCTCCTCCTCATTTGTCTTCTCATCTCTTCCTCCTCTTTTTAAAATCCTTTAAAAGTGTGAAAACTAAGAAAGACTATATTAGCTTGTAGGCAGCACCAATACAGGCCAGGCACCAGTCAGTAGCTTCCTGACTGCTGTATGACATGGAAAAGATGACAATATTCTGTTATCACATCATTTTATGTAGTTCGAAATAAAATGATTCAAATGAGGTTTAGATTAGAGCTCCTCTCAAACTCCTTGAGAAATCTTGTAAACCTGAAATCTGTCTTATTTTTATTTTTTACCTCCCTGTCCATTTTGCGGAAATTATATGTAACCAATATATGAGACAGCTTTAAATTAATAAGTAAACACACAATCACACACACACACACACACACACACACACACACGATTTTATCCACACATCCACACACACGCATAAGCACATACACATTCAAATACGGGTTAAACAATATACAATTTCTGGTGGGCTAGGCACAGCATGTACGTACCCCTCTCTTCTTATTTTGACTCCAAATAGGAGCAACGGTGAAGAGGAAGGCTGGGTCCATGTGCACAGCAGGTGCCCTTTGTGAGAGCCTGACATTTTAACCTGGAAAGCATTCTGGACTATTATGAAATAAGAAAGGGAGAAAGAAATGATGAAAGAAGAGAAAGCCATGTCTGGCAGGTCATTATCTTGTCCTTAAATCCCTTACATAACTAGTAAATGTCACAGCTGCATTTATAACTGAAATGATATAAACCTAAATTGAAAATTTATGAAAAACTAATTTAGTTCGTGACTACAATTTTGGGAATTAGAAAATGGCTTTGTTACATGAGAAAAAATGTTTTTATCTGATGAATCATGGATAGTGAGGTCTGGCATGGGACCCTTTGTAAATGCCAATATAATTTAAAGAAGCAAGAAATGAGGAAGGATGGAGCACGCTGTCCTCATTTTAATGATTGCATGCCAAATAAGATCTTAAAAATAACAGAAAGAAATAATGACCTTATGCTTAATTTCATTTTTAATGTTTTCTATTATATAATAAACTGCTCAAATTTTAATGGAGCAACTCAACTACAATAAGATCAAAATATAAAATATTAATAATTCTTCTGCAAAGTAGATTTTAGGAAAATTATATGTAATATAAATTTTGACAATCTATATATCCTACAAATCAATAATGGGCATGTACTTAGCTTATATGATATGAGACATGAAATAAAAATTTAGATCATATCATCAAAATAGTTCTCATTTGTTTTTAATCTATCCCCCTTATATTTTTAATTATGTAAGGTTTCATTTCAGCATAACTAAAGCTGTATCTGTGCCATGCCAAAATATTTGAGTGTAGCAGAAAAATCAATTGATATTGTATAACAATAGGTCAAGATTGCTGTGATAGTAATGGTCTTACTCTAACATCTGGAAATCTGAAAAGTTTAGAAAAATATTTGTATATTGATTGATGCAAATGAGAACATTTAAAATACTATGGTAACTATTCCACCAGCAAATAATTTTTTTGAATGTTAATATCTCTAGTTTAATATATCATTTGATTGGTATGGCATGCGTTATTTGCTATTGATCACCTATCAGAATACTATTTTATGTGTCTTTGGCCTTTATGAAAAGGAGGTGGACCAATTACCTACTTTCAAGTCATAGGAACATTATGACAGCTATCCATATATGTTAAATAAAGCTCACAGAATCCTCTAATTTTGGTACCTGAGATAAAGCCAATATCAGTCTTATTACACAAGGTCAACCACCTCCCTCCATCCTATATATCGAAGAAGCAAGGGAGTTACAAATTCATTTGTTAATATTGTCTGTTTAGTAGAGTGTAATGATGTTGCTCTTTCACTGTATTCATTTCAATAAAAGTAATAAGAAGAGGTGACTTTAGTCACCAAGGTGACACTGGCACAGAGAAGGTGAGATGCTTCCTGTGGCATTTTTACTTGTATATCCTGATGTTTGAGAAACTAGCTAAGAGACTGACTGAAACCAATTACAATTTCTGAGTCAAGGAAAAGGGTTGCAATAAGAGCAAATTAAATTTTCGGAATACAGCAGGGCAAAGGTGATGAGATTTCCCATATGTTACGAGTACACTGTAAACATTAATTTTAATAGACTGAAATTGAAAATGTCTCACTCAAGAGGGTTACCTGTCATGGTGAGGTTTCTATACAAGCATAAGCCAAGGGGAAAATGATACTCTATCATCTTGAGAGCACATCACATGTCCCAAGGAAATATAGTTTCATAGGTCCCTGAGTGCCTGAAGCAACCACAAAACAAAAAGTCAGCTGGCATGAAGTTCTGACTACTGTAAAACCAGTAATTAGGACCCTGATTGCTTCTCACATCTCCTTCCAGATGTCAATCTGGAGGAAACAAAGGAAGAAAAGAAAGAGCCAAAGGTAGGAAGAGCAAAATCATGGATTGTACAGCATCTCTTTCTCTACCGCAGGGTGTCTAATCTGGATCAAGCACAAGCCAAAGAGGAAATGCCAGAAACTGAGTGTGTGATGCAAGATTTTTTTTTTAATTTAAGTTAGATTGGTCATTTTAATAAATGAAACTGCTGCAGCACTTATATTTAAAAATGAAGGAAAAGCTATGGAATTTACTCAAGATATCAGTCACAGGTAGAGAACAGATATGAAGAATTGTGTATTCCAAAGACAGGTAGCAAAGAAAAACAAATGGGTGATTCACTATTTATTCCTTAAGAGGTCCATCTCTGTAATTCGGATAGTTACAAGTAAGTGCAGATTTACTATTTTTAAATATGAAGATATAATGCATGGAAATGTAAGAAGAAACTAAGATAATTATTAATTTATGGCATTTTGAAAATACACTAATGGCCATGATTATTTCCTATCTCAATATGATGGAATACAGGACTATAGAATAGAACACTTTATAAGAAAGTACACTTTAAAAAAAAACAGAGCACACTTATTTTAACAATTATAATAAAAATCTCTATGCTGCTGATTCTTTAAAATCCCTTTATGCTTAGAAAATATAAATGTTTTATTGTCAAAAACAAGCAAACAAAAATACATCATTTTTGAGACTGGCTTTCTCTCTCCAAATATAGTGAACATTTTTAATAACAGACATTTTAAATTACCTACATTAGGAGAGAAAGTCAATTTAAAAATAGGTATTTATTAGCCAATATCCATTTGTAAAATACTAGAAATAAGGAAGAGGAAAGGGGAATGAGCTACATGAAATTTATAATAGGAGACAACACTTTAAAACAAATAAAAAATCCTACATTTTCTGAAATTCTATTCTATAGCATGTCTTTTTAAATATTAATTTCAGCTAATTTAATCCAAAATGAAGTGTAGATATAATTATAAAACTAATGAATTGAATGAACACGAATTTATTTGGTCATTGTAAGAAAACAGTAGTGCCTTAGGATCGAAGTCAATAGCCTTCTGCAGTGTCAAAGCCATGAGGGAGAAATCCTGATGGAATTCGGTAGAGAATGGTAGATGTTTTCTTATTCTTAGATCACTCACTGAACTCTAGGACACCAAAAAAAAAAAAAAATCCTGAGTCCTGTGTGTTTTGCCTAAATAGAACAAAAATTATGATAATAATTATATTTTTCCTCCTTGGGAAAAAAACAATTATTAAGAAAAAATAATCCAACAATTTTAGTAATCACCACTAATCATAAATAACATAAATGTTATGCACGACTAATCAATAATAATGTATATTAAAGATAAAATGTAATGTAGGTTTGTGAATTCTTTTGTCAATCTTTCTCTTCAAAGTTCAAATTCAAGTCACAAATAAATGGAGAGGAAATTCAGGAAGACAACTAAGAATAATTCCAGAGTTAGGTTTGCTTTCTTGTAGGTATAGAATCAAGTTCAATGCAAGTTCCTATTTTCTCAAACACATTTTGCCTTGAGCAAACCTGAAAAACAGAATTTGTTATATAAATAATCTAGAATCCAACTCTATGTGTTATTATTCTTCATAATGCTTCTAAATAAATAAATATATATGTCCCATATACAACTTATTTTTAGGACCAAAAAGGTGAGTAATTTGTAAAAGGTTGAATAACATATCAGGCAATAAGATAAAGATTACATTATATATATATTTAATGATTATTATTTAATGCTGTTATCTTGACATTTTTGTTAAATTATATCAATTAATAAAAAGAAAAATATTTTGTCAATGTTAACTTGTAAGTAAAAGTAATATAAGAAGGAAAAATTTTCATCATCCCAAACAAAATTTCACCAAATTATATATAACAGACAGGTTTCTCAAGATATATAATTGAGGGCTAATGAATATAACATATGTTTAGGTTAACATTAAATAAGTAAAATGAGATTCTCTGAATAATTTAAGCATTTTAAGATGGCATATCCATACAAAGCTTATTAGTGCTATTGTACTTAGAATGAAAACAAAATGTTAAAAAAATTGTTTAAGCATACTTGTAACAATTATGAATAAAGACTAATTTAGGTGAACAGTATTGTATATGTTAAATTTTTTGAACATAAAATCCATTTAAAAAATTAAGAATTTTATTTATAAAATAAAACCAGCTCAACATAAAAAAAAAAGTAATGTGGTTTTTCATACACCAATAAAAGAGAAGAAACAGAAACAGAAAACATATAAGATTAATTTAGTGAACAGGAATATAAAAAGAAGATCGAATGAGTTGTCTGAGAAAAGCAAGTTAGAACATTATGTATAATGTAATTACATTACTATAAAAATACATAGATACAAAGATCATTACATAAAAGAATTGTTACTACATAGAGAGAGAAAAGTGTGGAATGTTAATGTTTTATTTTTACTTCATAATTTTTAAATTAAAAACAAATGTTTAAAATAAAAAAGTAAATATAAAAGAAGAGTCATAACATGCCACAAATTAAGAATTTTAAGAGAATGTAATAAATATATTACACCAATAAATTGGATGGCCTTAAAGAAATGGTTAAGTCCTAGAAACAAGCAATGTAACAAGGCTGAATCATGTAAAAAAGTCTGAACACTCTATTAGCATGGACACTCAAGCAGTAAACAGACACCACTTAGCAAGTGAAAGTTGGAGAACACATGGCTTCACCAGTGAATTCTACCAAACATTTAAAGATGAATTAATACTAATCCTTCTCGAACTATTGCAAAAAATTGAAGCGGAGAAAAAATTTCCAAATTACCCTGATCTCAAAGCGAGATGAAGACACCACAAAGAACTGCAGACCAATATCCCCGATGACTACATGTAAACATTTTCAGTAAAATCCTAGCAAATTGTATTCAACACCACATTAAAATACCAAATGCCCCAAACAAGTGGACTTTGTTCCTGAGATGCAGATGATTTAACATATAGAAGTTATTCAATGATTTTATGTCATGTTAACAGAATAAAGGAGTAAAATTACATGATGATCTCAATAGATGCAGAGAAGCATTTTACACAGTTTGAAGTCTTGTTTTGATTAAAAAGAAAACCTCTCAACAAACTAGCAATAGAAAAAATCAGAACATAATAAAGGCCATATATGAAATGCCCACAACTAACATTTTACTCATTGTTGAAAAATAAAACTTCTCCTTTAATAAATCAAAGAGAAGATAAATGTGTCCACTCTCACCACTTTTATTCAGTGCAGGACTGGATGTCCTAGTCGGAGCATTCAGATAAGGAGAAGAAATAAAAGAAATCTAAATTGGGAAAAAAGAAGTAAAATTATCTCTATAGATGATTTGATGTTATGTGTAGAAAACCTGAAAGACTCCATAAAAATGTGTTAGAGTAATAAAAATTCAATAAAGTTTCAGGATACAAAAATCATCTTTAAAAAATCAATTGTTTTTCTATATACTAACAATGAATTATCTGAATGGGAAAACAATCGCACTTCCAATAGTACCAAAATAATAACATACTTAGGAATAAACTTAACTAAAATTAAAAGACTCGTACACTGAAAATTACCGAACTCCAAAAGAAATTAAAGAGGACACAAACAAATGGAATGACATAGATAGAAATGGATTGGAAGACTTAAAAGCAGTATACATACTTACTACCATCCCCACCAAAATCCCAATAGGATTTTTACAGTAATAAAAAAAAAAAATTCTAAAATTTATTCTGAACCTTAAAAGAACCCAACCAGCCAAATTAATATTGAGAAAGGAGAACAAATCTTGAGGCATGACTGTTGCTGATATTGAAATATATTACTAAGCTATAGCAACTAAAACTGTATTGTACTGTTATAAATACAGATGTATAGACCAATGAAACAGAATAGGGAGCCCAGAAATAAACTCACTCTTATATATGTCAATGAATCTTCAACAAGCATGCCAAAATATACAATAGAAAAAGGACAGTCTCTTCAACAGAGTGTTGGGGAATTGGATATCCATAAACAAAAGAATGAAATGGACCTTTATCTTACGCCACACATGAAATCAACTAAAATATAAGGTCTGAAGTATTAAATTTCTAGAATAAAACATAGGAGAAAGCTTTATGACAAAGATCTTAGCAATGATTTTATAGATATGACACCAACAGTACCAACAGATAAATAGGATTACATCAAACTATAAAGCTCTGCACAGTAAACAATCGACAGAGTACAAAAGAACGGGAGAAAATATTTGCAAACCATGTATCTGATAAAGAGCTATTTTCTAAAATACATGTTACTCTTATAGCTCAATAGTGAAGAAAATAAACACACATATACACACACATATACACACACACATGACTAATAACCCAGTATTTAAAGTGAACTAAAGATTTGAACAGATCTCCAAAAAAGACATACAGGTGGCCAATGGATATATGGAAAGATGGTCAATGTCAGCAGTCATCAAGGTAATATGAATCAAAAGCACGATGAAATACATGGCCTCACACCTGTCAGGATGGCTATTATCAAAAACAAAAGACGAGTGTTGGCAAGGTTTGGAGAAACTGGAACCACTGTGGTATATATACATGAAATGGAGTATTATTCAGCCATTGAAAAGAAGGGAATTCTGCAATATGCAATAACATCAATGAAATTTGAGGACATTATGCTAAGTGAAATAAGCTAGACATTGAATGACAGATGATTCATAATTCCCTTTAGGGGCATGGTAGTCTTCAGGGGCTGGGACACAGGAGAAACGGGGTGTAGCTAACCAATGGGCATAAAGTTTTAGTTAAGCAAGATAAATAAGTTTTATAGATATGTTAAACAGCACTGTGCCTGCAGTTAACAATACTGTATTACATACTTGAAAGTTTACTCAGAGAGTAGATCTCATATTAAGTGTTCTTACCACAAAAAAAATTTACCACATTTAAAAATTTTAAATATTTAAACATTTTAAATATTAAAATTACTTAGTCTGGAAATGGACATAAATGGACATAAATGGACATAAATGCCATCATGTAGAAAGATTTTAAGCAAATGCAAAAAATATCAAATAAAAACAAAAGTAGAATAGGAAAGAAAAAATAATGGGAAACATCTCCTTTTTTGGTTGACATTTGACCATCTAAAGGAAGAAACAAATTGAGGATTTCTTCAAATTCCTTGCAGCTTAAAGTATTTTTTAAAGAAAAAAAATATATATGTGTGGGTTTATTTTCTTTGTACCATCAGATAACCCTAGGTGAATTCTTAAGTTCTACTAATTATTAGTTTTATTACCTTCAACCTGTAGCTTAATGGTGCTGCGCTTCTCTCATTCTACCTAAAAATAGAGATGATAATGTGCATCTCACAAAGTCGTGCTGAAGGTGAAAAGAGTATTTAGTGGATATGTTACAGTTTTTTAAATATTTCTTTTTATCGAATGATATTTTATTTTCAGGATTTCAACAGATTCAGCAAGGCTGAATTTTTAATTTTATTTTATTGTTCGACACCATAGAGATTTTTTTATTTATAGTGTTAACTCTTATAAATAACAAAATATACCTTATAAAAACACTTTATGAAAAAATAAACTAGTTATAAACTGAAACTGAATTGAGAGGATAGAGTGTACAGCTAAATTAGTAATGTGATCTATTAAGAGATTTGAATTTATCGTTTTTTATCATTTTATGAGTCTTCCTATCTGATTGTATTTGATAAAGCACTGAGGATGCATATATAGCCAGCCATGATACAGACAGATAGAAAATCAAAAAGAGAGGAGAGAGAGAGAAATCAGACCTGTTTTGCATAATGACATATTTCTCTTCGTCAATGTCAAATTCTACTGTCTTCTCAAGTGAACTGATAATTACATCATTATTTGCCTTTAAATTTGAAAGATAATCTATTTGGCTTATGCATCTGGTAATTTCTGTCACAGAAATAGATGAGGTTGGGCTTTTAGATTTATCATCAAAGCCACAAGAGACATTATTGAGCAACTTTTGTTCAATAAGGAGACTTGATGTTTGGCAGCACATTGTCATTCACAGACAAGGTCATGGAGGATTAAAGTATGTTTGCTAATTGTCCCTATTATGATTGAAGTAGAAAAACTGTTTGTATAAACTTGTCAAAAAGATATTTTAAAATGACCTCTCCTCAGTTTAGAAAGCACCAATTTCACAATTTTATTGACGCCAAGTAAATGTTAATGTAGAAGTCACTTGGGCTGTATCTGTGTCCCTTCTGTATTGCTTAGATATGCCTAAAATAGTTCATAGTTAAAATAAAATAATATAAGTGAAGATTAATGTAAGTAAGATTAGAAAGTTATTCACATATTATCCATAGTTATGACTTTGGTGGTTAGAGTAAATCAACAGCATCTTATAAATAAATATTAAAAATAAATAGTTAAATCATTTAGTTACTTTAAGTTATTATATGTATTCTTCATATCTTTTGCAATCTCTGTTATGATAACAATAGAAAGACTATACATTGGTGTGCTTGAAAATTGTATATCTTATTACTTTATTTCCTTTACTGACATTTGTTTTCACCATAGTTTGGATTATCACATTTTTAAATTCTGGTCAGTGTGAAATATGTTGGTTATGAAACAGATTAAATGAATTTAAATAGCACCAGGAGAATTAATTTGGATATAATTTCTACAGATAGAAAGTAAATTTGTACTATACTAGTCACAAATATGGATATTTCTGAAATAGTGAAACAGAACAATTTGGAACAATCAATTGGAAGTGAAAATGTTACATTCATTTTCATAAGAAATCTATATTGTTTGTCTTTATTCAGACAAATATAAAGCACATGTAATTTATCAACAGCTGTCTTTATTTGTGCCAGTCTAGAAAATTAGCATTAAGAAGATATTATCTCAGACAGTTCTTATAGACAAAGTAATAATTTGAAGGGGAATATGTATTATATGTAAACAATTCTTAGTTAAACTGATGTCCAATGAGAGCGTTAAATACAGGAAAAACTATGCTTTAAGTGATAAACATGGACTACGGGATTCATTCATAATCATTATAAAAAAGTGAATATATCAATAAATATGTAAAGTTGCTCTAATTTGAAAATAATTATATCGTTCAAAGGCTGCTGTGTCTAATTTCGGTAACCGTATTTAAAGGGGGTTTGGGTAAACTAGAAAAACAGTAAAGAAAAAAAAAAGTGATAAAAGAAGTAGGGACTTCTGCTTCTGTAATAATTAAATCAATTCTACCTGATAAAGAAAAGAACTATAATAAGCATTAGCATGAAAGAAGCAGATGGTTCTCATGGGGAGTTTAGACTTAGAGCAGGGCAATTGTGTGAACTGAGTTTCTGTTTTTGTGGCCCAGTATATTAAGTGACAGGATGCCTAGTAGAAAGGCACAGACTTTCTAGCCAGGAGATCCAGAACATTGAAGCCGGGGAAATTCGGGCTAGTAAATGGACTGGTGAAATCCTAGAAAGGAGAAAGACAGAGAGGAGATATCAGATTCTAACTATCCACAAACCTGATTAATCCCTGAAATATCCATGTATAAAACAGGCCCAAAGTAGCTCAAACAAAATCAGATCTGAAATGAAACCAAAGATATTAGCCAAGAGTTAGCGCCTACAGTTGAACTTCAACCAAGATTGCTTCCTACTAAAACAAGTAAACAATATTTGACATAAATTAACAGAATCCAGAATCTCTTATAATTACAATTTATAATTTAGAATGTCTAGAATAGAATATAATCAAAAAGCATACAGATAAAAATCATGAATAAACTGTAACACGTTCTCAAGTAAAAAGAAATCAGTAGCCCTCTCTTACCTGTGGGGGATACATTCTAAAATTCCCAGTGGATACCTGAAACTGAGGATAGCACCAAACCAAGCACTTTACGGCTTCTCTACAGCATATGCAAATTGCCAGCATCACTACTCTTGTGCTTTGGGACATTATGAGTTAAAATAAGAGTTACTTGAATATAAATACTGCAATACTGTAAGACAGCTATTAAGTGACTAATAGGTGGGTAGCACACACAGTGTGGATACACTGGATGACAAATGATTCACGACCCTGATAGGATGGAAAAAGGACAACACGAGATTTCCTCATGCTATTCAGAATGGCATATAACCTAAAACTTAAAAATTGTATATTTCTGGAATTTTCTATTTAACATTTTTGGACCATGGGTGACAGTGAGTAATTGAAACCACAAGGAGCAAAACTGCAGATAAGGGGGGACTGTTGTATCAACTAAGATTGATCCTGAGGAAATTCAGATGTCAAGATTATTACACACTGATTTTAAAGGCATGGTTAAAATTATCTAAAGTAAATGTATGATAGGTTCTCTGTGAAAAAAAAATGTCAATAGAAAAATAGAAATGGTTTTTTGAAAGAATCAAATGAATAATTTTAAAGCTAAAACTTATATGAATTAAAAAAAACTGAGTGGATCAATTGAAATTATACAGAGTAATAAACATAGATAAAAATGAAAGTGAACATAAGCTCAGAAACTGCTCAATAATGCTTAATATTACTGAATCTGTAAATTTGGTGTAGAAGAAGAAGAAAAAAGAATGAGAAAGAAAAACTATTTGAATAAATAATTGCTAAAAAGTTTCCCAGATTTGATGAAAGACAAAAATTGACCTATGAGAAGTTCAAGGCAGAAGGGGAAAAGAAAAAAAAAAAAGAAACACAAGAAACGCAATGAAGCAAAACTCAAAACAGCACTGAAACCCAAAGATCAAATACTGAAAGACAAAAATGAGACCTTGATATAGAGTAAAGCAACAAGTTGATTAATGGCTAATTCGTCATCAAAAACTAAGGAGGTCAAAATAGAATGAAACATCTTTAAGGAAAATCAATCCAGAATTCAACGACATGTGAAAATATCTTTCAAAAATTAAGATATTTTAAGTATGAAAAGTAATTAAGAGAATTTTTCTTTGGAAGATTTTCACTACAAAAAAATGTTTAAAAAAAAATGTCCCATAACCTTAATGGAAATGATACTAGATAGAACTTTGCAACTTCAGAAAGGAATGTTGGGAGTGGTGTGCATGAAAAATGGTTGTTACTCTCTGCGTCCATACCAAAAATCCATTTTAAAAAAATTGCCTTGTGTTCTTTATACTACATTAACTATTAAATGCAAATTTGCAATATTGTTTTGCAGATATATTACACACACACTTGTATGTATATGTGCATACACAGAGAAAGATATTTGTCAACTGTAGTATAAAGAATGAGGGTAATAGTAACCTATCTAATTGCAGTTTCTTCATTTTATATGAAGTGGCACAATAGGAACAGTAAACAGACTGTACAATTAAAAGTCTAAACTGTGATGTTAGAAAAGACACTGCAAAATGCAAAGAAGTATATAGTTAAAATGACAATGGGGAAATAAAGTTATAAAAAAATGTTTAATATGGGCACTATCCTCATTATCTTTCCAATTTTGGTGCAAATTTAAACCAGTCTAAACACAAAGCTTTTAAAAAAATGTTTAAATAAATCTTAATATCCAGAAAATTAGGCCCAGAGGAATAAAAGACAAAGGTAGTATATATAAAATTATAAAATAAAATTTAAAATCACAGTAATTACATCATTACTTACATTAAATTTAAGTCAAAGACAGAGATCGTCAGGAAAGAGAAAGCATCCAACTATATGTTGTCTCCAAGAGAATATTCTTTAAATACAGAGACACCCTAAAGGTTTGAAATAAATAAATGGGAAAACATACTATTCAAACAAATATAACTTTGGAGTGGGTATACTACTATTAGGCAAAACAGATTAGAAGGAAAAAAATTAAGATCAATTATAAAGAAGGCTATATTATTAAAAAGAACTATTTAATGAGCAGAGATTTCCAATTATAAATACGAATATATTTAACATTAGAGTTTGAAACCGTAAAAGATAAAAAATTGTCAGAATTAAAGAGAAAAACAAAAATTCCAAGAGATGACCTATCCCACCTTAAGAATTTTAAAGAAAGAGAGCAAATTAAATACAAGTAAGTAGAAGGACAAAATGATAAATATAAGAGAAGAAATTAGTCAAGTAGGAAATTAATAAACATAAAACATAAATAAAACCAAAGCTTATTTTTGAAAAGATTAGTAAACTAGCCACTAGTTTGACTGATAAGGAAAAAAAGAGAAAGACATAAGAAACACTAATACATAGAATAAAGAATGAACATTACTAAAGAAAAATTCTACACACATTAAAAAGGTAAAAAAATAAAAATAATTAACAAATTCTGTCAATACATTTGAAATGTTAACCCTAGACAAATAATTGTATGGTTTCACTCTCAATAATTTTCTAATAAAGTGAAATCATTAATTGATTTTGAAACATTAAACTAAGTTTGATTTGCCAAAATTAAATCCACTTGGTTATTACTCACTATTCTCTATTTGTGTCTTCCACTTGTGAAAACATTGTTAAGGACTTTTGCATCTATATTGATAAGGATTATTGATCTGTATATTTCTAATTTATTTTAATAATTTTGTTATTAGAGCAATATTGGCCTCATAAAATGTGTTGGGGTACCTCCTTATCTATCTTCTGGAAATATTCATAAAATATTAGTATTATTTCTTCTCTGTGGTGTTGATAGAATTAAACATGGTAGCCATCTGAACCTGAGGTTTTCTTTTTGGGACTGAAGTCAACTCTTCTAATTGCTATACAGCTATTCAAGTTTTCTATTTCTTTCTGCATCAGTTTTAGTAATTTGTGTTTTTTAAGACATTCATCTACTTTGTCTACTTTTCAAATAATTGTCCTGGTCTTATTTAAGGTAATCCTTTCTTGTCCTTTTAATTTTTGTAGGATCTATACTGTGGCATCAAATTAACTGTAGATATGTAAATCAAATAAAACAAAACAGTCCAAACTAACCAAAAAAACTTTTTCTAATCGATTGTTTATAAACAAGATTCCAAAGTTAAACAAACAAAAAAAAATTGGGGGAAAATGAATTTTGACCTTTAATTTACACCATATGCTCTCTTCACAAAACCCATTTTTTATCATAGATACCATGCAAATGGTATACATGTAAGTGCTGTAACAAAATCTTTGTGATATTAAATTTGGCACATTTTCTTAAACAGAAAAGAAAAAAGCACAATCAAAAGACAAAGTTAAATATACTTAATTAAATTTGAATCTTTTGTTCTTCAAATAATAGTTAAGATCTCGCCACAGAGAGAAAAAATGTTTTAAAAAATATGTATTTGACAAAACATTTTGAGTTAGAATTTAGAAAAAAAATATTTGTAACCTAGTGAGAAAAAAAAAAGCAGCATAGTTTAACAGAAAAATCACCAAAAAAAATAAACAAGAAGCACTAGAGAAGATGCACAATGTCACTATTCATTTAGAAAATGAAAATTTAAAAGCAATGAGATACTACTACATAACAACTAGAATGAATAAAATTAAAAAGTAAATCAACACTAAGTGATGATAAAGATGTGGAACAAAGGGAACTCATACATTGGTGGTGGGAATGCAGAATGGTACAGCTACTTTGGAAAACCATATACCAGTATATTTTAAAGTTAAATATGCCCTTACCGTATAACTCAGCAATCCCACTCCTGGTATTTTACCATGGAGAAAATGAGCATATGTTCAAACGAAGGATAGCACATTAATATTTGTAGAAATATTACTCATAACACTAAAATTATGAAGCAACCTCAATGTCCACCAACTGGTGAATGAGTAAGGATATTTTGATATGAACATATAAAATACGACAAAGTAAACAAAGAAACAAAAACCTTATGGGTGAATTTCAAATTACTACGCTAAGTGTAAAATGTCAAACCAGAGATTATGTGAAGTATAACTAAATTTGTATAAAATCTAGAAAAGGCAAAATGATAGTGATAGAAAGCAGATCTTTGATTTTAGCGGGCCAAAAGACAATGAAATAGATTGACCACGCAGGACAATAAGGTACATTTTAGGGTGATGGAAATGTTCTATGACTTGATTTTGGTTGTCGTTATACAGCTGTATACAATTACCAAAGACATGAAAATATTCTCTAAAGATGTCATTGTATGTTTAACACACATTAATAAAGCTGGGGAAAAAATAGACAACATTCAAGAGGAAACATAGGAAACACATGCTCTTTGACTGAAGAAAGAGGCTAAAGATGATTGCAGGCTCTGCAGAAATTTAACCTGTATCTGGAAAGGTTGCAGAGGACTGCTCTTCAACTTAATAATGAATTATTTTACTTGTTGATAAAGGTAGCAATGCTTAACAATTAAAAAACAGAAATTAACAAGGCAGATATGAAAAGTTTAGATGTTTGTTTCACTGGAGATGTTTTAGAACATCTGTATCATTCAACTGTGTGAGGAGATGAATATAATATCATTGTGCCATGGCTTTCAAACCATTCTCTAGTGGAATATATCTTTTTAAAATAATACTTAACATGAAACCTTTTATAATTTATATGAAAATTATATGACTATGTCAGAAACTGACTCTTTTGTCATTCTCTAAATACCAATACCTCCAGGGCATTTTGTGAGGGCTAGATAGTACCTGTATCTGCAAAGAATGTATCCTGGAGAGAAACCCCCAAAGTAATGCAAATCTGATCTTTTTAAGATCTGACTGCTGGTATCTGCCCAGCTCTGCTCTGGAAAGAGGTAGGTGAGAGATAGAGACATGTAAGAAGAGGGGAGGGAGGGCGGGAGGAAGGGAGGAAGTAAGAGGCCAGAGAGAGAGAGAGAGAGAGAGAGAGAGAGAGAGAGAGAGAGAAAGGACTTTGTTTTACTTTATCTTTATCTTTTTGTCTTAGCTTTATTTCACTTTATTTATTTTCTTATCTTTATGCTGCTTATCAATGTAAGCAAATCCTTCTGAAAAGAAAGGGAAGTTCTTTATCTTTATACCTGTAATGTCTTTCACAAGGGAGATGTCTTCTATACTAGAAGTCTCTTTATACGAATGTCCTTAACTTGACCATAACAGTCTTTACTCAGAGGATATGAAATATATATATGGTATTCATGGAGAATTGTGTCCCAACATGTATGATATTTTACATATCTATTTCTAAATTTAGAATTGTGATATTTATATTATATTGAAACAATAATCATCTATGACAGACATGGAATAGTGAATCAGAGATGAAATTTTTACTCTTTAGCTAATCTCAATTTTAAATTTATTTTCACATTTTATTGTGATTATGCTTTAAGACAAAATCTTCGTTCACAGAGCTAAATGCCAATGACAAGAGGTTTTAGAGCCTAACTTTCAATCTCAATCTATTCTTGAGAATCATGAAAAGTAGCAGAATATTTACATTCTAAAATTAAAGTACATGCTACTAATATAAACACTGCTCAAAATCCTTGTAATAAATATAAACATCAAACAAACGCTTCTCAAAACTTAGAATAAACACTGCAGTCTTTTTATGGATGAGAGTACTCACAGAGCAGAAATTTCTGAATTCACTGGCACAGCTTACATACTCCGTAAAAGAGGATTTGTTAATCAATTGGAAGAGGCAACAAGTCAAGGGTTTAAATTTAAAAATAAAAAGTTATGAGTTCCCATCTTATCTGTAATAGAGAGCCTTATATTTAATCTCTAATACACTTTTCCTAAGGGTGGCAGCTAACTACCTGGATAATAGCTGATTATACTGAGTACCTTCGCGCATGGATGGATAACAATTTGTTCTTACTGGATAGTCATTTATTTTGGATATGGATTTATTTCCCTGTTTGCTCTGCTTTTGCAATGATGCTGAGAATCACTGTAATTCTAGCCATTTTGGAGGTGGTAGCAAAAATTCTTATAAGTTATTTTAAAATCATTATCTTTTTCCTAAACCTACCCTGTTAATAAGTGAGGCTCACATCTCAGGTACAGAGAATTTTGTAAAACAACTTAAGAAATTTGCTCTTCTACTCTGACTTTATAAGCCAGTGTTTCTTGTCACTAAGTTGGTGTTCTAAATTCTTCCATTTAATCTTTATCTTTCCAGTAATGAGCTGACCCTGACAAGAATATACCAATTATCTCAACTGAATTGTAGAGAAAGACTATTATTTCCTTTCTTTATGATGAGACACCTGTGTCAATGAAATGGCAAATTACAGCAGTTTTATTTGCTGCAAGAATACACTGCAAACTCTGTGCTAATGTGCTGTCATCAGGATTTCAGAAATCCAATATCTTTAGGATATAAGCTGAATTTGAAAACCATCGAGTTGTTCCTTATTTTTCTTTTATGTCAATGCGCCAATGTATTTATTTTTGGTTATCTATTGCTGCGCATTGCCGCATAATAAACCTCCTGAAAACTCCGGCACCATTATTCTATTATTTCTCTTGATTCTCTAGGTTCACTGAGCCATACCTAGATGGTTTTCCTGTTGGTCTCTGTATAAGGTCTTGCAAGAGCATTCAGTCATTTTGTGTCTGGGATTGAAGTATCCAGATTACTTCTCATTCTCAAGTCTGGAGCCTTACTGCTTTTTCACTGTGGCCTCTCTCTTTCCCAGCAGGAAGCCTGGAGGCCTAAAGAGATTGCTCAGGAGGCAGGAAGAGGAGACTGCTTGGGCTGCTCACTCTGAGCTCAGAAATCCCAGGAAGTCATTCAATAATAGCATTCTATTGCTAAAGCCAGGGCGGGAAAAGAATGAGAAGCAGCTTACATGGGAGACAACTAGTTTTTTGTCTTTTTGCTTTGTTTTGTTTTTTGGTGAGGAGACTGTAGTTTTGGAGACTGTCTACCATGTGTGCCTGTTAGTTTTACATGGAAACAGTATTAGAAGACAAAAACAAAAACAAAAAAACATAAACCCAAACAAGGATAATTTTAGAGATTTTGTGTAGATTTTAGTCCTACTACTAATTAAACAATAAGGTGTGTATAGAGTTACTCTTTGTCACAAGGAAGAATAGATCTTTGGAAATGTGATCGTGTAATTCTCTGTTTCTTGAGGAGGAGGGAATATCTTTCTCACTGCAATGGCAGAAAGTTGAGCCATTAGAATTTCTTTTATAATTCCATAGAAATCTGTGGCAAAAGTAATAATCATTTCAGTAAGACCCATTCTATTGTGTCCCTGGACTCACAGACTCACAGACGACTTGGCTAGGAAATATATTCTTAATCTGCCCTTGCAATTACTACTTATATGTGTCTAAATTTGCCGCGTGAGCAGAAGTGGTGGGTTTAATATCCTCCTAAGTCGCTTAAAAGTTAGTCAATTAACTTTTATGCCCTCTTTTTCTTTTCTGTTATCTGGAATGCCGATTTGTCTTCCATCTTTGTTTTATTTTGTTTGGTTTTGTTTTGAAAATGTAGGTAAGACTAATGACAGATGACAGGCGGAATGACTAGGAATAAACCAGGATCTGTGACTCTTGTGAATCACACAGGTCTTCCAGCAGAACTTTTAAATTATAGAGACATTAAAGGTTTTTTTTCCCCCTAAACTAATGCATTTTAGTGAGTTAGGTGGGGATCTTAGTCTTTTCTATAACTAATAAAAAAATTACACCAGGAATTTAAGAGACTATGTATGAGTCAGGTCAATCTCACTGCAAACTGACATGAATTTAAGTGAACTATTCCCTTTGCAAATAATAAAAATGTAAATGATTAAAAACTTTGGAAGATATGTATGAATATAAGAATGGAATAAATAATAATGCTATTTCTTTTTACATTTTATTTTTAATTAGGAAGAATTTATCTTTTTTAGTCTTGTCAAAAATTAATGTATTTGATGAATTTTAATTAGAAGTAAGCTATTAATAGAAAGAGCTAGCTATATCAGTGCATAAAGACTTCCGTGCAGCAGAGTCTCAGTTACCCTAAAACAGCAAAAAATAACATAATTAAAAAGAATGTGGAGGCAAATAATAGAAAGTGAAAAGAGAAGACACTGGAAGTCACTGAATAGAGAGTTTTTCAGAGGGCTATCTATGACTAGCTCACCAAAACTATTGTTAAGTAATGAGAAAAGAATCAAGTTATCATATGGTACTCACTATCAGACAAATATACTACTCTAAAAGGGAAAAATCATATAATAATTTTATACGGTTCTTTCTTTCAGAATTGTATTTGCCTTTATTAAACCTTTCCTATGTATAACATTTGTACATTATAAAATATTAATATAGAGACATATATCTCTATTTATCTTTATTTATCTGTCCACACACATAAACATAAAAATAGAAATCTGCTCTCTGAAATTAAACGAACACATTTTCCTCTATAAGATTTGATTCCTCTTTCTCACTTCTTCTATTTGTGATGCTTAGTTTTATTGTTATATTCGAGTGCTTTTAATTTGTCAGTTTTAAAAACTTTGAGAGTTTATGTATTTCAGAAATTTGTTTTTCATTTAAGTGCCTCCGAATTATTCTCTTTTCTCCTTCTGATGTCTTCTTAGAACTATGCTAAATTGTATAGATGTAAATTTCAGTTATCTTATTTTCCATTCCTTATATAATAATTCATTTTTATGATATTTTAAATTTTTTCTTAATTAACGCAATTCACTTTTTACCTAGTATAGTCCGTCATCATTTCAATAAATACTACTTTTATCTCCAATTAGTTATTGACTTGGACTTCTGGTTTTATTTTCAAAACACTTGTTTCATAGTTGTAATCCATACTCTTGTTGATTTATAGATGAAAAATTTAGCTTATAATCTCTTTATACTGCTGTATTATCTCTAGTCACTCCAATATAAGTTTCTCGGTTTGCTGAGTATTTTATTTCCTTCCTATTATGTTTACTTTCTTCAAGTGTTTTGTTATACTTGATTTTATAGTTATCTTATGTAGGAGGTATTTTGTTGTGCTTGATTTTACAAGCTTCCATGAATCTTACCTTGAATTGGGTTTCCTGACTAAGCTCTGTTTATTGTTTTAGGGAATAAGCTCCCTATTTCATGTATGTGACATGGTAATGAGCCACCTTTCCAAGCAGCACACAAGCAGCTCTTTCTAGGCTGTGGTCCTGATGGGCAGGGCTGTTCTAGAGACCCACGTCATGGACATGATTGTCTTGGTTGTGGACATAGGCACAAGCCTCCAGTCTCCGGATCTGTGCCTTGGGGCCCAGCTCTGACCCTTAACTTTCTCAACTGCAGTCTCTGTGGAACATGGTACATTTTGGATGGCTTCATTTGAAACACCATTTCTATTTTTAATTTTTGTTTTTATCCTTAGCTACTCGCCATGCTCATGTGCTCATGTGTACGTGTGTATATAGTTTTTCTATGGTTTGCAACTTTCAATATGTTAACAATATTCTGTGTTGTACCATATATTTCTTCATATTTTTGTCATGTAAACATTTTTATTCTTCTTGAGAGCTATCAAAAATATATTTTCTAACTTCCTTGTGGGAACTTTAGTAATCTAGAGCATACGTTTTTACCAATGGGAATCCAGTATTTCTCAGCTATAATCTCAGGTTTAATTTTCAAAGTATAACAATTTTCAGTGTTCCATAGGTGAATATTATAAATATAACTCATATTTAGAAAAATGCTTTCTTTCTTTTTGCTACAATTGCAGACCACTTCCTCTGTTCCAATAATAATTTAATCTTGTGTGTACTGCTCCCAGCTACAGTGTAATTATTTACCAGCAAGAGTTATGATATGTAACAGGAAGATATAAACAAAACACCCTGAATTGCTTTGTAGCAAGTATATTTTACTTTCATATTGTAGCACAATAATTGGTTTAAGTTCTCAATTTTAGGCTGTAAGAAGTTATTAATAAAGTCTATAGTGCCTGGACTAATTTTCCTCTTGTTATAAATTGTTAACAGCATTGACATGTGGCTGCTGTAATAACTAGTCACTAGCTTGGAGCAGCATCTTAGGCAAAATGTTCCTAGAAATGTGAAAGACTAATTCTTTTTGCTTGTGCGGAGTCCTCTTAATGGAGGAAAACTGAAAATATGATTTCGAGTGAAAAATCAAAATTTTATGTCATTAAAATATCTACTTAAATCTTACTTATTGCAGGAAAAAAGTCCCTGAGGTTATGCTGTATTTGTAAAGGCTATTTATATCGCTGTCTGTTCCTCTTAGCAATGTAGCTAAACGATTTATCACAGTTATGTCAGTATTCATCTCCATGAGGTTTTCTAACAGAGTATGGAAAGACATGCAAGCCACAGTGAATCTTTATGACCTAAGTCAGTGTACATGTGTTTGGTAGCATCGGTGATTAATATCTTGAAGATAAATATCCGCAACATATCTCTATATCAGCAGAAGCAAATCAAAATCCATTAAATCGAATTGTTTCTTGGACAGAATAGCATGCGCGTGCACACACATGTGCACGCACACACACACGCGGGCGCACACACACATACACACACACCACCACCACCACCACACACCGCAGGCAACACCACATGCCACAGGTATTCTTAGGGTGGTTCCCATGTTCTTCAAGGTGATAACTTGTTATTCCCTTTAGTTTCTTAGAACATTAAATTTGGATATCCAGTATGGTGAGGGATATGAAACATGTAACTTGCCCTTTCTATATGCTATTGAGAATGTAATATTTGACATTATTTTTTTTTCTTTTCAGAACTAATGCAACAAGTTTGAATTTATAGTAGGAAATTCATTGGCAGTTGTTCACCTATAAATCGTGAGAGTTCCTAAAATTGATAAACAATTTTATGAAGATTTGTTAAGAAAGTCTCTATCAAATTTATTTGGGCCTTCCACCAATTTTATAATATTCTCTCAAGTATACAATGAGGTTACCAAAAATCCAGAAAAAGTGTATTTTTAATATTTCTCTAGCCACCTGCCACTTATTCTTATGTCAAAATAACTCTGGTATAACTGTGTACTCCTTTGAGTTTGCTCCATATGCCCTTAGACATGCTATATATTTGAATGTCATGACATTTTCTTAAAATATGTCTTAGAATTACTTTTCCTTCTAACCATGTTGTCTGAAAATTTAATAGTTTCCCTAATGTGAGTCAGTAAAAATCTATCCCAGTGATTACCAAATTCTACTCTGTAGATATTTGACTGGCTGGCTACAGAATGAGAATCACAAAGGAATATTTTAAAAAGTACAGAAAACTTCCTGATAATACCCTGCATATTCTTACTCCATACATCATATATATATATATATATATATATATATATAGCCAAAATTTCTGGGTTTTTAACTAGCTCTCAAGGTTATTTTCAGATACAATCAGATTTGAATACCAATTATCTACTACTATAGTTATTCTCCAGCATATATAAATGAAATAAAGTAAAACATATTTTATAATTATATATTAATAACATTGATAGAATATTTTAGTGTATTTGTTAAACATTATTTACTGAAATTATGCTTTCTTTTATTGAACTTATCTTAATAGCAAGTGCATCAGCAACAAAACATGTGCAAATAAATCAATTGTGGACTCTAACGTCCATACAATGAACACCAGTGACCCGTTTACTTCTAGATTGCAAAGGCCATAACACTTTTCCTCTTCTATTCTCTTCCTTCCAATTCTTATTTAAACAACTTTATTGAGACATAGCTCACATACCGTACAATTCATGCGGTTAAAGTGTACAACTCAATGGCTTTTTTCTATATCCACAGGTATGTACAACCATTCCCACAATTTAAGAACATTATTATTATGCCTCCAAAGTCACTATATATATATCCTTTAGCTATTTTCCTCCTACCTTAACCCCTGGCTCTAAGCAACCAGTAATCTATTTTCTTTTCAATTTGCCCAGGTCCTGAGATAATCCACTCTAATCTATCCCACTCTCTGTTCCCACCATACTTCATAGAACATGAAAGTTAATATTCCATTCTGGAACAAAGCATAAAATCAGAACATGACTACTACACATAATGCCTCTGAAGGAAAGAGGAGAATTCTTTCTTTCTGGAAATTGATTCACTGGGGAGAGGAATCTCTGAAACACTCATAATCTTAATAATTGACCTGTTCTGCGAACTAAAGTGAAGTAATTTTACCCAAATAATCCAGTGCTCCTTACCCAAGAGAATATTTTTCTAATCTAAAAATGCATTTATAGTCATTTATATGTCTCTACATCCATTCCTCAGTCATACTGGTTTCAGCACTGAAATCTATAAGTGGTCATTCATTCTCATTGAAGATAATTAGAAAAAAAGAAGAAAAAAAGAGAGTAGTACAATGGAAACTAAAGGCAAAAGCAGATAAATGTACAACAAAGTTTTTGTGATAATACTTAGGATAGATAAATTATGGAGATGAACAATAAACTTAGAACTATGAGCCAATGTCTGTGAGAAGAGAAAGCTAAAATAAAAGTAAGAAGCTAGGTCAGCCCATTTTTTGGCCATGAAGTTATCAAAGGGAGAGCTAAACAGACCCTTTTGAAAGAAAGAATTTGCTCAGTCTACTAAATAATAATGGGTGACAATCAGTTATAAAAAAAATGTAGGAAAATACAAGGCATAGAAAATTAAATTTTTTAAATAATTAAAATTCTAGATAACATCAAATAATTACATGAGCAAATATCACTTCGCATGAATAGAAAAATGAGATGGGTTGAATTTCTACAAAGTATGTGAAAATTTCAGGGAGAGAAAATCTTGACAAAATTTTTATGATGCAGGAATTATAAACAAAAATTAATTACTTAAGTGTTAATTAAATAACTTAAATGTCTATAACTGCCTTACTGGATAGCCAAATCACTGTATATTTTAATAGCCAAGAATCAAAGATTACTCTGAGATAACTGATCCATGAAAACTGAGAAAGATATTGCCACAGAGCTTAGAGAGGGGCATAAAAATAAGTAATTAATAAATGCTTCAATGAATGAAATGTATTAAATCTATAAATTCAGTCCTAGGATATTAAAGAAAGGTCAAATTTATGGATATAATTTGGAAATGATCTGAACAGAGATGATAATTAAAATACTGAATTGACTACTACTTCTTAGGAAACTAGGATAAAAAATAAAAATGATGGTGTTCAAGGGCACTCTTGGAGAATATTAAGAGCTCAGTTGAATAATTTTATCACTTAATTGCCCTGGTATAACAGATATCACTAAATTGAAATTGCCTTTGGGAGGGGAAGCACAGCATAGATTTTCCCTCCACTACAGCACTACACAGAGTATTAAGCAATGATAATAGTTATAAACGCTTGTTGATTGATTGGTAAGCAGTTCATATGGGGTTTTTTTTTCCCCTAATAATTTTTCACACTTACCAGGTTGTGTCAGTAATGAAATGTCAAAGGCATGAAATTTCTACTGGTAGTGTCATTTGTGTGTGTGTGTGTGTGTGTGTGTGTGTGTGTGTGTGTGTGTGTGTGAAAAGATATTAATCAGAAGGACCATGAAAAAAAAATGTTTACTTGGAAAGGTAAAGTATCAGCCCAGATGGTATACTTATGATCAATTATGAAATCTGGGGTATTGCTACCTCGATGCTTATGGAGATTGTAATTATATTTGCACTGATACATTTTCAGACTGAAATAATACACTGTCTTTAATAAAAGTCCTAAGAAATTATAATGATAATTCTGAAAGACCAAGGGGATTTGAAGAAGTTTAAAAGTAATAACACAAGGTAGTCTAAATCCTGGGATCTGGAAAATAATGGACCATATGACATAGAAATCTGCCTTTAAAGTGCATTTTTCTCATTAGCACATTCTTTTGATTGAATAAGAAAATATGTTAGATTTTGATGAAATTATAGAGCATACTGATTCTGATTTCTTAATATTAACCTAATTAAAGCCATCTCACATGTACTCCATAATTTAGCAAACAGCAATTATTTTTCAAAATTAGAAGAAAGTTATCAGCAACTTCTCAACACTGATGAGCTCCTGAAACACTTTCCTGCTTTGGTTCATCCAGATAGGCAATAAATTTCAGCCATCTATAAAACACCCTGATACTCACCTGTTATCAATATCTAATATTTGTATAGCTATTTACTGTGGAATTGTTAGAAAATTCTCAAAAGTTCACTTGCTTCCTTTTATGAAGACTGGGCATCAATCACTTTATATCTCTTTTTAAATAATGGATTTAAACATTTTATTATCATGGATCTAAACATTTTATTATCATGATAAATACAGAATTTTAATTTGAAATTTAGGATTCAAAAGTAAAAACAAATTTGAATATATAATAAGAATATATCTGCTTAAGTTTTAAAACCCTAAGAAAATAAAACAGAAGCTTATATATTTCATAGGTTACATCTTTACCAACTATGTTCCCCTTTTATTTGTTTATTCGTGTATAAAGCAATGTATATATAGTTAAATACATACATTTAAATTTGAAAAATAGTTTAGAACCATCTAAAGTTATTGTTAAATTAATACAGCTGAGAAATGGCAGAAAACAGTGTTACCCTTAGCTTTTTTTTGGCGTAGCTGTGCTGTTATTGTCTTTTCCCATTCTTAGCTGTGTCCTCAATTATTCTAATAATGAAATGTTTAAATCCATTGTTTAGAGAGAGAAGCGATTGATACCCACTTTTAATAATAGGCAAGTAAACATTTGAGAATTTTGAAACAATTACACATTTAAGAATTCTATAAATATTAGATATTTACAACATGTATGTATCAGGGTGTTTAACAAATAGATGAAATTCACTGTCTATCTTGATGAACCCAAAATAGAAAAGTAAAGGACAAAAAGAAAGGTAAAAAACAAAAAGACTCAATATGGTCTAAAGATATATGAGAAAACTATGAATTCATGAGAATGAATAATGTGCAGGAGTTAAAGTTGCTATCGATTGGAATTTATTTGTGTCACCATCTCCTGAAATGCATCTTAGATGCAAATTGTGCTCAATTCTACAATTCACCTCAATCAAGCCTTTAACATGTAGTTATTTTTTAAATCTTGTTGACTACGTTGTAATCCCCTCAAATATATCCCTTCTTCTCTAATATGACAAGGCTATTCTCATTTTAATCTTTAATATTGTTTCCTAATCTAGCACTTTTTTTTCCCCTTCAGTCATATCTTTCCTGCTTAATTGGTGTGTAGTCTGCCTCTAGATATGGATATTTCTTATGTATTAATTAATATTGCAATTATAGAAGTATTTTTTTTTATGGAAAACAAGATCATTTTATTTGCTCTGTAAAAGAATAACCTATTTAAATTGGTTTTTCTTCTTCTTCTTTTTTTTTTTGCTGTTGTTATATCTTCTTTAAAAGTTGAAGCTAACCACACCAACTATTTTTTGGGTTTGGACCCAAACTTGATTAAAACTGGACTTCTTCATGACTTAGATAATTAGGTCAAATATACTTTTACTTCAAATCAAAGCAACATAATTAAAGGCATTGACTATCAGATGATTTATATTTGATTGTCAGACAATGGAAATATTTTAGTTGCTTCTTTGGTCTAGTTATTCCTTATGTATAAGCAGAGCACAACTAGGTCGTTTTCCCTATCATGCCTTTTATAACCTATACAACAAATGATAGTAGATTATATGAAACTTTTCGATATTCCTGATTGCTTTATTTTGACCCGCTGTCAAGAACAGGCTATATTTACCTTGATCAAACAAAGGCTTTCACAGACAACCTTTTCTTTTTATGCCACTTAGTTTTCTGATCCTTTTACTTCAAGGAGAGTAAATTTATTACCATGGATAACCTTGTGGCAGGTTCAGCTGGCATCTGTATCCACTTGACAAGATTTGCTTTTCTGACCATCGTGTCAAGTGTGCTCATGCATGGATTGGGGGTGAAACATTGAAGTATTTGAAATTTAAAGTTTTTACAGTTAGACCGAAGATAATATTTAGTTGAAAACTGCCCCAAATGGGAAGATTCTTAATGTAGTTGAAACTGTTAAACTTCTTAGTTCCCATAAAAACTGAAAAAATTTAATAGTAACTTGTGTTATGTTTAATCCATAAAACTCTGTCTTTACCTTTTGTATTTTTTCTATGATCAAAAAGAGAAGTCTTCACTTAGTACATATTGCATTGTTATAATAAACCTTAATAAAATATAAAGTAGTCAACTATATATTCAAAAAATAAGCATATAGGACATTGATTAAGTAGACATCTCCAAGTTAATTTACATCTTTTTGCAAAATATGAGGTCCAAATATGAGATATACATAAAGAATATAAAATTATTAAAATGGATATCAGTTAATTTTTAATATGTTTATATATAGCTATTAGTGTTTTTTTGTCCCTCCAGTGATAATATTTTGAGGAAGATAGAATCACTCTTACAAGACCTATATTAACACTGTTTTTGGATGAAGAAAAAAGCTAAGAAATATAAGCAAGTATAGGAAACAAATTAATAAGTTATAAGGATATAACTTGAACCTAGGGTTGCATTCATATCTTAATACTTCTGGGTTTTGCTAACGTGATACATTATGATTTGTCAGAGAAAGAATGAGCTTTAGAAAATGAGTCTTGCTTTAAATAAACCTGTCTTTACTGCCTGTTATTAACAAAACTGTCTGTGACTCAGTTTTCTTATCAGTACAATTGGAATATGGTAACCTATAATATAGATATTATGAAAATTTTTTGAAATTTTATGCAATATCTAGTACGTCACCTGGAATTTAGTACAGACTCAATAAATCATAATTTTACTCTCTTTCAAGTATTCTCCTTCTAGGATGTGTATGTATACAATGTGTGTTTGTGTGTGTGCATGTGTGTGTGTATTGTACATATACATTAAAATATATATGCTTGGGTGTAGCATATATGTACACCCACACATATATGACTACACCTACACATACGTTAACTTATTTTAAAGAACTAGAATTTGAGATAAATGTCCTGAGGTAAGTACATGGGAACTACACATAATGCAGTAAGATGTCCCTTCCTTTGATAGAATTAAAAATAACCAACCACCAGCTTTTGGTAAGGTATGAAGTACAAACGATGTCCCAATTTAATTTTTCCACTTTTTAATTTCCGTAATGCTAAGAATTAGTCTGACACAGAAAATGCAATTAAAAATATGGAGAAACTAGACACTTCTGACTTGCATGTCGCCTATTTTAGCTCCATTTTAACATAGCTGCAAGTATCACCACAGCCTTTTCCGACCAGCGCAGAATCTATTCTTCAGCAATATTGTTAAATATTCCTGAGTGCCCTGCAGGCACATCTTATGCTATTTTATTTTCTTTAGTGAAGTAAAATTTCTTATTTTCATTCTTCACCTCAGCTTTTATTTATATTCTGTTTTCTCTGTCTTTCTCTCTCAATTTTTTTTTAACATTTTCCCCAAAAGTTTGCCTCACAGATACTTTCAAGGCTTAGTTCATCCAGTTTCCTGCTTCGATATTACTGTCTCGGGTCATCCTCAACCATCTTATTCATTCAATTGCTTTCCTTGCTTTGTGTTTCCTCATGGCACTTCTTATGAGCTGATGTATGGCATATTGATTTGTGTGTGAGTCAATATTTCATCTTCCGACTAGAATGTGTGTCTGATAAGAGTAGGCACTCCATCCGCCTTATTCACTGCCCTATCCCCAGCACCCTATCCCCAGCACCCATCACAGGATATATATATATCCTGTATATATATCCTGTATATATATATACACGACGGAAGGAAGCATGGAAGGAAAAGATGTTTCTGGTTTCCCACTTTCTTTCTGACCTCCGCAGATCTGCTTCTATGGCCTTTTCCCTAGGTTCTCACTTTGCTGGCTTCCCTCTCTCCCCTCTGCCTTTTCAATTCACTCTTCCCTTGCAGGAACACAGCGAGTTCCTTTCTTTGCTTCTTTTTTTCTTCATTTCCTTTCTTGTTTTTTTTGCTTTCTCTTTTTTCTTGTCTTTGTTTTTTTCTCTTCTCTTCTCTTCTATACTATTATTTTTTCTATTCTTTTATTATTTTATTTTTACAAATAAGGGAACTGAGGACCAGAAAGGGGAGTTACCAGACAAAGGTGAGCCTGATAGTTACTGGCAGAGTTGAGGCCAGGGCCTGTCTCTTCAGACAATTTGTCTGTTACTATTTCTACCTTGGGGCCAGAAGATAGAGCCTGATCAGAATCAGCCCAGATGTGTAAGTGTGTACCATCACTGGCCTATTAATCTCACAGGGGTGTTAGTACAATAGATTTGGGTAGGATTTGGATGAAAAAAATTTAGCAACATGAGTATTTATTTTTACTTTTTTGTTGTTTTTCCAGAGAAGACCTAAGACAACTTAATCTGACCTGAAATTAATTCCCTTCTTTAATGAATTGCCCAGGGAATTTCCACTGTTTATTATTGTTATTATTTTATTATCGTTATTTAATTTTTATTTAAACTTAAAATAAGTTCACCCATTTCTCTCCATCCCCACCCCCACCTCTCCCAACCACCAATTTGTTCTCTGTATTTATAAGCTCAATAAAATAGATTGTTTTTATTATTTCTATATTTTCTTTCATTTATGTTAAATGTATTTATATAACATATTTTTATTTTATTTTATTTTTTAGATTCCACATGTAAAGAGATTATATGATAATTATCTTTCTCTGTCTGACTTATTTCACTTAGTATAATGCAATCAAGGTCTACCCATACTGTTACAAATGACGCTTTTTCTTCTTTTTATTATGGCTGAATAATATCCATTATATATATGTTCCACATTTTTTTTTATCCGTTCATCCATTCATGACATTTATGTGGTTTCCGTATCTTGGCTATTGTAAATAATGCTGCAGTAAATATGAGGGTCTATATATCTTTTCAAATTAGTATTTTTGTTTTCATCAGATAAATACCCAGAAGTGGAACTGCTAAATCATATGGTTATTCTATTTTTCAATTTGTCTAGCAAACTCGATACTGTTTTCCACAGTGACTGCACCAACTGCTTTGCCACCAACAGTACATAAGGGTTACCTATTCTCCACATCTTCACCAACACTTGTTATTTCTTGTCTTTTTGATAATAGCCATTGTGACAGATGTGAAGTAATATTGTATTATGGTTTTGATTTGCATTCTTTTGAAGACTAATGATGTTTAATATCTTTTGATGTACCTGTTGGCCATCTGGATGTCTTCTTTGAAAAAATATCTATTTAGATCTTCTGCCCATTTTTTAAGTGGGTTGTTTGTTTTCGATGTCGAGTTGTATAATCTTTTTTAATGTTTTGTTTATTAGCCCTTATCAGATATATAATTTGAACATATTTCTTCTATTCTGTAAGGAGCCCTTTCATTTGGTGGATGGTTTCTTTTGCTGTTCAGATGCTTTTTAGTTTGATGTAGTCCCATCTTTTTACTTTTGGTACCAGATTTAAAATATTGTGAAGACCTCTGTCTAGGAGCTTACCACTGACATTTCTTCTAGGAGTTGTAAGGTTTTAGGTTTTATGTTCAAGTCTTTAATTCATGTTGAGTTCATTTTTGTGTGGAGTAAGACAGGTGATCTTTTTAAATTAGCATTTATTCATAATGGGTTTAGATGTTTCTTCTCTTAATTTTGTGGATATTTAGTTTTAACATTTCACTGACTAATTTTTTTTTCTTTTACATTTACTGAGGTATAATTGACACATTTAATTTGTATATATTTGAGCTGTACAACTTGATGTTTTGAAAGACATATACATTGTGAAATGACCATCACAATCAAGCTAATTAATATATTTATCACTCACTTAGAAACCTTTTTTTAAAATGTGTGGTTGGAACACTTAAAATCTACTCTCTTAGAACTGGGTGAATGTGATAAAAAAGCACAAACTTCCCGTTGTGAATAAATATGTAGGGCATCATTTACAACTTGATGACTAAGTTGACAATGCTGGATGATATAGTGGAAAGTTGTTAAGAGAGTAGATCCTAGGAGTTCTTATCACAAGGGGAAAGAAAACTTTTTTTTTGTATCTATGAGATGACAGGTGTTAACTAAACTTATTGTGGTGATCATTTCACAATATATAGTAGTCAAATCTTTATGCTGTGTACCTGAAACTTATACAGTACAATGTGCCAATTATGCCTCAATAAAACTGAGGAAAAAAAAGATACAAAAACAAAAAAAATTTACTATGGAATTTTCTAATGTATCTAATGTAGTACCTTCAGATATTGCTGCAGTGACTATAGCTTTCTAATATTATATAATAAAGAAAAGAATAAAAAAAAGAGATCTATTTCTTTGCACATTACAAGTGTAAAATATAGCATTGTTGACTATAGTTACCATGCTGCATGTTAGTTAGCTCTCCGGGACTTGGCCATCTTGCATAACTGAAAGTTTGCACCCCCTTGACAAATATTTCTTCATTTCCTTTCCTCCTGACTCCTGGCATCTACCACTCTACCTTGTGCTTCTGTAAGTTTAACTATTTTAGCTTCTGCAAATAATAGAGGTTCACTGACTAATGTACATTTGAATTATGGCATATGAAATGGTTAAGTTATATATCTATGAAAGCAATCCGTATAAAGAAGAAAAACTACAAAAAGGATATTTGTTATGGTTTTCTATCCTCCACCATACTCTCGTCTTTACTACATGCTACTTTAGACTCTAGATTCGCCTTGAAACACATAATTATTGTTGAACTTTTCTTCTTTACAGCACTTTTCTAATACTAGTAAACCAGGAAGAACTTTTCTGGTTCTTAAAAAGATTATGTATTTTCTTAGTCCTTTGGAATGGATTGTGTCCCATCGTACATAATATTTTCTTACTTAACATTTTACTTTTAAGATTTACTGACATTGGTGCGTTTAGGTCTGGTATAATCTTTAAGAGCTATTTCATATTTTATCAAATATGGAATAAGTTAAAGATTCATTCAGGTTTGTTTATTAGAAATTCTCAACAATCTTCCATGTAAATATGGTGTGTTTGGCTGTAGAGTCAGTTGCTAAATAATGTCATAATGAAGCTAGTCATATCTCTTCCATCGGTGATTCTTGGTCTTCATCTTAGAAAGTAATAGCTGCAATTCACTGAATCATACTCTCATTCTTTAGCAGAGAATAGATAGGAAACCCCCGCCCCCCACATCTTTACATATAGAAATAACTTTCTATATTTCTGCATAGCAGACCTGCCTTCAAATCTCTTGGCTCAGGATATAATTCATATGGTCTTATCAGACAAAAAAGAAACTTCAGAAATGTTTTACTTTCTGTTGTAGAATACTGAAGAGATTAGATTGTTGGGACTAACAGGTGAGTGGCCAAAAATGGTGTCCATCAAAGACTTGTCAGAATTTATTCAGCCATTCTTCTATTGCTCAACATTTAGATTTTCTTCAGGTTTTTACTATTACCTGGGATGTTGAAACAAATATATTTGGGCATATATGTAGTAAAAGCATCTTTTTGTGTGCATGTCTGTATTTCGCCTGATGGACCGCCTTCAAACAATTGAGAAACCTTCCACTTTATGATTCTTGGTGCAATGTAGAGCTTGCCACTTACTATATAGAAGGCGAAGATAACAGATAATGCTAACTGTTTGAGGTAAATGACATAAGCTCCAACTAGATAAGTCTATGGTCGGAATCTTTCCTTTCCCATGGGTTGTTGAGAAAGGAGCAGCTGCAGCCCGCTGGGTAGCAGAGAAGTTCATTGATTTGCCTGGGTCAGGGCTAGTCTGTAACGTTAGACAAGCAGAAAGCAACCATCCTCCGTACAGGTGGCACACAATGGAATCTCATTCAATCAACCGAGGTATGAATGGGCAGGAACCAGCCAATGGCAGACCGAGGAGCAGGAGTCCTAGTGAGGAATCGCAGCTCCTGTGCCGACAGGAGGCGTGGAATGTGAGGGGTCGGTGTAGAGAGGGGTGCGGAAAGGTTGTCCCTGGGTCAAGCCCTGGCTGTGAGGTCGCTGAGGTACCCGTACTTGAAGTCTCACACCCACAGTGCCCACCCGCTGTGAGCTGCCAGCCGCCTCAGGGGAGCCTCCTGCCATGTCCCTCCTGCGCCCACTTCTGAGGACACTTAACACTGTTCTCGCTATGTAGAAGAAATACCTGTCAGAGGAATTTCTCCCGTTGTGGCAGAGCCTATACTGAGGGGTAAATTTGGAGCTGAGAGGCAATAAATTACTTACTGACAAACATATGACACGCCAGGCAGCATATTAGGTACGTAGGTGTCACAATAAAGATAAAGTATTAAATTATTCTTAAAGAAATTATAGTCTAGTAGGAGATATATTACATTATTCAAAAAATTATTATATAATTAAAGGTGTGGTAAAACAATAAAGGTCTATGAAACAAAAATAGAATGCCATGAAAGTATAATGACATTTACTGAGGTTAAAAAAATAACGACCAACATATGCTTGGGGAATTAACACTTTAGCTGTTCCTTGGATATATGAATACGAGGCTATGTCAGTATTCCTATACAGAATAAACAGGGTTCTGTTCTAAATGCTAAGGATTGAGAGTTATTGGCATGAAAGATGAAAACTGAAATATGGTAATAGGTGAGCTTGACAAGGAAGATAGAAAGCCAAATAAAGATTTTTTTCTTTAAAAACTATTAAACTATATTTGACATATTAGCATTATGTAAACTTAAGGTATACGACATGTTAATATCATACATTTATATATATTCTAACATGATTGCCATTGTACTAGTAATTACCACCTCTGTCACGGCATATGGTTATCATTTCTTTTAAGTGGTTGGCATAATTAAGGAATCTTTCAATAAACAAATGTCTAAATTGCTGACAGATCAGTTAAGATGTGAATTAAAATGTATTTCAAAAACTGACATGTATGTCATTGCCAACCTTTGTATTTTGGAGTGTTGGTGGCAGACTCCAGATGTCAGTGACTTAAACAGCAATAATCTTATCGAAGTGACGTGGATATAAAGTTATAAATTTATGGTAGTTTTCAACTCACTATGTGAAATTTAAAATTAGGAGACTTTGAATAAATTTTTGATTTATTACTCCCTTTCAAAAAATGAGATTTTTCAGTCTCTGCCCACGTTTGACAGGGTAGTTGACTCTTCCTTGAGAAGATGTGGGCCATGAACTCTCTGTTTCGTTTCTATCAATACTGAACTGCTTCACTCATAATATTCCCAAATGGTTTCAGACATTTAAACTGGCAAATTCTGTAATATGCCACTATTTAAAGCAGTTGGTGTGGGACAAGATAATGTGGTATGTAATAATGGAAGACAATTATGATTTTTTTAATCTCATTTCCTCTTTCTTTTCTTTCTTTCCTTATTAAAAGAAAGTGAATGATTGATTCCTGAAATGAAGGTATGTGCAGGCAGAAAGAAATAAACCCATCTATAGGAAACTATTGATAAAACAGAGAAAATTTTACTCCATCTCTATTTTATTTTTGGAATAACACTGACTCAGCTATTTAACTCTCTGATTCTTAATGCCTTCATTTATAAAATGGAAACAAATAATCACTGCCTAAAAGTTATCATGCAGATTTTGAAATGAAGTTGCACTTCTAGATCTTATAACTATGGTTTATGACTAAGGATTTAAAAATAGATAAGGGATGCACATTTTATTAATATATTGGCCAAGATATCATAGTAATTGAAAAGGAACTACGACTCAGATCACCAAGTCAGTCATAACATAGTTCCTGGCTACTTCATCAGGCTGGCGATGGTAATGTGTGGGGGAAACAAAGGCGCACCATGAAAATAAATCAAACCTCATAAAAAGTGTCTTAAACTGAAATCTAAAAGATTTTATTGTTAATTATTTGTCTTCCTGTAGTTATAGGACTGCGTTAAATTATTCATTTGAAATAAATAGAATTATTCTCAAATAAAGATCTCTAATATGTGGACGCCTATTCTAACAAAATATTTTTAAAATATTTTTGAGAAGTTCTTATTAAAAAAAATACTTAACACTATTATTTGTATATATCAAGTGACATTAATGCACAAATTCTCAGGATGGTTAATTTTAGGATTATATTTTTATTAGTAGTAGAAAATATAACCAAAATATTGTTTGAATAAATAATTATACAGTATATATTTTCTGTTTAAAGTCAAAAGAATGCTCATATTATATTATTAATACTATATTATATTCTCTAATGTATTTACATATAAAAACAGTATTTTATTTTCATTTTACAAATTGATATCATAAGCCTGAAACATTATGTTCAAAATTATTTTCAAAATGTCAAATAATATTCTAGTGAGTTCTTGCATTGAATGATTACTAAATAGAAAAGTATTTAATTAAATTTTATGTAATGCGTTCAGTTTTTATACATTTTGTTGAATAGTTAACACAAATGCATAATTATCATAACAAATCAGATAATCTATTAAAAATATTTAATAATATAATTAACAGACATTCTGAAAATGTCAATAATGAAATGTTATATAGGGTATCTCTCTTTTTCTTTCATAATATAAATTAACAATTTTAATATTATTAAAATTTATTTTTCAATAAAGATATATTCTAAAGACTACATTTGTATGAAATAACTAGTACGCACATAGCATATTCTGTATTTTTGCCATAAATGTGTAAATAGAGAAACATAAATAGCTTTATTTTTCTTTTTTCACATGCAAATTTTAATAGTTTTAATTGTAAACTAGGAACTTAAGTATAAGGAACCCAAGCTATGTTTTCATAATTTAATTCTGAATGTGTGAAAGAAATTAGGATTTAGTCAAAAATAAAAGAGTAGTTTCAGTAGTTTTAACATTTTTCACCTGTTCACTAGGCAACTATAACCTGTTTTTATACTTGTAAGCTTAGTATACTGGGGCACCTTCTGGTCATAAGTATATATGAAATGGTATTATCTACAGACTAAAAATTCAGGGAGAGACTGTCATGGAAAGATTAGGCAGAGGATAAGGGAGTGTGTGTGTGTGTGTGTGTGTGTGTGTGTGTGTGTGTGTGTGAACTCAGCCCTTGCATCTAGTTATCTAGGATGTTATGAACATAAACTTGATGGCACGTTAACAGCTTTATTTAGTTCTCCTGTTTAAGTTTCTAAATTTTAGGCATTTTGCATTCACAATGACAGTTACACAGTCTATGCTGACTTTAAATTCTGCTCTCATGTTATGCTTTACGAATGTAATAGCATACTGATACATGTAAAGTAGTAAATATTTTTTATGCTTGATGAATTTATAGCTTACATTTGAATTGCAAAAAAGACTTAAGAAAGGACACTATCTTAGGAAAAGAAAAATGGGTAAATTGCTATTTTATTTGCTTTTAGCATATTCTATGTAAGAACGAATGTGCTAAATGTTCCTTAACAGTGATGTATAAAATGCTCATTAATTCCTATTTTACAAATATGAAACTAAGTTTTAATGAAGTTAGGTCATTAGGCCGATTTCACACCTAGTTGAGAGTTCACCTGGGATGAGAACTGTTTTTTTCTCCTTTTCACTAAAGTATTGACTTTTCCTATTACCTAAGCTTATCTCTCAAAATATAAAATTGCCCAGTATTAATTATTGATGCATATGACATTGATACTAAATACTTGGAGAGTCAGCTTCACTGACATTTTCAAGATTTTATGCTGCACCAATTTAAAAAGTTGACAGTTAATACTCTAGGAAGATTCCCTTGGAGTATCGCAGTCATCGATGTGTTCACACACTGTTATAAACTCTATTTTTCAATAGAATTCAGGTAAAATTTTAGTTTGTCATGAATGAAAAAGGGGCTATGTAATAAACCTGGTAAACTCAGGGCAGGGGCACATGGCAGCATGACAAGCTCAGTGACCAAAAGTAACCACACAGTATGGTCTGATCATAAATTCCTAACTGGGCAGGCCATGGCTGGTTGTCATGTCTCAGGTTTATAGCTTCCTTAGCAAAGGTCGGTCTTTACCTTAAATGAGCCCTGTCCATTTTTCTTATGCATCCAGGATAACCTATCTTTGGAATGTAAGAGTATTTTTTTTTCTAGACCTCTTGAAGGCACAATGGCAGGCACCAGCGCCCAAGACCACAGAACCTCTCATTGTTATATTGCTCCTCACCTATCATCTCTATTGACTGTCAGTGTTAATTATTACCTATCTTGTATCTACCATCCTGTAAAAGTATGTTTCTCCATTTTGCTTCTTATCCAGTTCTAGAGATTTTCCTGCTTTGCTTTCTCCTGCCTCCTTAATCTACCACCAGTAGAGTTCATGTAACTTTCTTAATGTTTTCTCCTTTGATTCTAAAAACATAAAACTGTCATTCTCGGGAGCATTTTCTCAATCCATTGAGGTTTTGCTTCTGGTCATGTCCTCAAAATTTTGGTTCAAATAAACACTTATAAAACTTTCCTATATAGAGTCTGGACATTCTTTCACTGACATTAACTAACTTAAAGAAAAAAATATTACTGACAGCTTTAGGTAAGTTAATCTTGATATTAATCAGTTTACATGAACAATTTATTGAATTTACATCTATGTCAGTTACAGCTCATCGTTGTAAACTAACTGCTAACTGTGTAAAGCCAGACGTAAATTGCTTTGTATAAGAATTTCTAATAGTTGCACCTTAAACTAAGTATATTTACATTTCACCACAGTGAGGTAGTGTAAACTCCATATATCAAAGGTAATATTATTCAAATGATACTTTTAATAATGTTGCCTATCTGTGTATATGAAATTTAAAATATTGGCCTGTATTTTAATGATATATAGTTAATAAACATTTATAATGAATAACCATTAATAAAACAACCACTAACATATTCTTGGATTTTTGAAGATTCTTAGATAATTCAGAATACCTTTATTCACTCAAAAATATGAAATATATGTACATTAACATAATATTTAGCTACCTTATAACATTGTATACCACAGCAGACTAGAAGTAAATGAATACACAAATATGAAGAATGTGTTTACTTACTTATTCCTATGCAAGAGACCATCAATAAAAATATAGGGAAAGATAAGCTCTTTAAGCTTTTTTTGTTTTAATTTAATATAGATACGTGCTCAGTGTATGTGGAGTTGTGAGGATGAGGAGTGAGCCTCCCCAGAATGTGCCACCCCAGCATGCAGATTATTTCCAGCTGAAAACAAAGCTCGACAAACTCAGGAAGAGTTTTTATTTATTCATTTGTTTGTTTTACTTCTCCTTTTCCGTCTTAAAGAGATTCAGATAGAAAAACCTGCTTTAGGAAGTGAACTTCAGTATAATTACCTTAGCATGTTAAGCATTGTACACAGAAAGGACCTTTGTAAAACTGTCTACTCAGTTCCCCTCTATTCCATTGTTTCAGGTTTGCCACTTTCTTTGGCTACCTGTACATTGCCTGTTTCTCCTTTGAAATATCAAAACCCTTCCCTATTTTTCTGCTTTTGCCCAAAATGACATATATACCTCATTTTGCCTCACTGTCTTTAGGATTTTCATGCTTATGTGAATTCTTGAGTGCACATATTGAAAGTTGATTATCTCCAGTGAATGCCTCTGTTAATTTGATTATCAGCCCAGCTAGAAGTACTTAGAAGATGTGAAGAAAATTATTTTTTTTACATCTTCACAGAGTTTAATTTGATTTGTTACTTTCTGTTAGTATATACTAAGGTTGGCATTACCTATTCCAAAATAAAGAATGACAAATTCTGGCAAGCAGCTGAAGTTTCTGAGTAATCTCTTGTGTTAAATTATATCATTATTGAACTCAGTGAATCAAATAACTGTATTAAAAGTGTTTTTAAAACCTGAATCCCTGCTCTTCCTTATTTAATTCTGTTTTAATTACCTTAATTTTCATTCTCTCTAAGAGTGAAATAGTCTTTTTTCCCACTTGTTAAACATAGAATATAGTTTCATATCTTAATAACCTGAAAGTAGATCAAAAGAGAAAATTTTTGAAAACTAATTAATTGTGATGTCTTTATATTCTACTGGAAATATTATTTGATTAGAGGAAGTTTAAATTGTTCATCTTCACATTTCATCAGGTCTTTAGAAAATGCAACCTGTATTACCCACATTCAAAATTAACATCGAATAGGAGCCATAAACTCTGATCTTGCTAAAGATAAAAAAAAAAAAAAACTCAGCTGAATGCACCCTTTAGTAATTATTTCCCCTATGATCTTCTCTTTCAGATAAGGGCCATGTTTGAGAAAAGACTTGTACACACTGATAAAGATTCTCAGTATAAAGCTGCCTTCGCTGTATTTCATTCTGACATTTTTTACACAGATGGTTTTTGGTGTCTTGATCATTTAAAAAGTGCCACTTCATATAAATAGTTAACTATTAAAGTTTTTGAAGCTTTGGCTCTATTCTGCCTTTTTCATTGACTCAAAGAAAAATGATGCTCTCTGGCTAAGGTGATAATTTCCTCATTTACATACCTTGGAAAATGAAGAAAGAGGTCATAAATTCTATTGTCAAATTAAAGCATATTACAATAAAAAGATTAGTCAAAAGAATACTATTTATTAAGGTAGTTATAAATAAACGCTTTGACTTCATGTCTCCTATGGGGTACCTGTATTTATCATAGTAACTGAGGGTGTAAATATTTACTCTTCATATAATATGAGATAATTCAGCTCAAGGATAAGAAAGCACTCCAGTTTTGCTGTGTTTCACTTGGGAGATCTTAGTGTAGCTTCAAAACAAAAAGTGACCTCAATATTTAGTATTTTCACATTTCTACTCGTTTTATTTCTAAATAATCCTTTTAGTTTTACATGTACTTAAGTTATTATCTAAGTGATCATATCTATATCCTTCCATAACTTGTCTACAGAATAAATTTAAGACTAAAGCAAATTTTTACCTATATACTTCAGCTGAATTTAAGTTGTAAAGTATTTTGAAAGTAATTCTTCTCACTCATGATACTTTGTCCTATCCACTGATAAATGTTTTTAATTTTTTACAACTAATATGGGATATGTAAAAAGATAATTATTCCTAATATTGACTATATAAAGAGTCATGCAAAAGAAGTATTTAATAATGCACTTCTGAAAGAAAGCAATATAAGTAACCATAAGATAAACACTAGTTTTCAGGGTCCCAAATAGTTTATAACCAAATTTTTCCTTAAAGGAGTCACATTCTTCTTAGTTTCTGATTTATAACAGAGTATTTCCCACAGCTGAGGTTGTTTTTGGTAATATCCCAATTAGTTCTCTGGGCTTTTCAATATTTTTTCCTGAGCATAGCAAGAGGAGTCATTTTGATTTCTATTATAACATAATGATATCTACCATTTTAAATCTCTACTGAAAGAGAAGTCAAACTGTTAAATTATTTTTTTGCAATCTAGTTTCATTAGCCTAAAATATTCCATTGGAGAATATTGAATTTTTAGTCAAATAAGCAAAAACTATACAGTGAAAAACCAATATAAAATTGGAAGAAGAATTCTTCTTTTTAAAATAAATTCTTATGATGAATAAAAAAAAAATCTCTTCAAACCTCTACCTTCAGAAATGCAAAGAAGCATGGAAAATTTTGCTTTTCCTTCTAAGTCACTAAATACTTAGTATTAGTTTCTTAGACAGAGCCCAAGATCAAAGTGTTCTTCTAACCTCTGACCCTCCAAAACGTCTGAAATTCAAAAACTTCCCCCAGGATATTGGTGGGTGACCTATCATACTGAAATAGTAAAAGACCTATTATTCTTTATCAAGAAAAACTATCTTTTTTGTCTGTTATGCTTGTTTTGTGAACATTTTCAGGTAACTTTGGATTAAGGAATCCTAAAGATATGTGTATGATGTTCATGTAATGATGGAAAATATATTATTATTTAAAAATAGGACACTGCTACATGAAGTATCTTTGGTATCAGACCACCCCCAATGACTTTAAAACACTGTTTCCTCAGAGTCAGGTGCATCAACAGTCCAACCAGGTAAGATTGTCCAACATGGCACCACTTATAGCTGAATTCATCTAGGACGTCTTAGTTCCTATCCTCATGGCATTTCATTGACTAGTAGGCTAGACTGGTTTTGTTTTTGTTTTATTTTTTTTTCATGGCAGTGAAACATTCTGAGAGGGCAAGAATGAAAGCAACAAGACCTCATAAGGCCTCAAACTCACACAGTGTCATTTTTGTCACATTTTGTTGGCCAGTGTAAACCACAGGCCAATTCAGTTATTAGGGGTGGGTAAGTGGATTGCTACTCACCAACCTGCAAAGGATGCGAGGAAAAGTCACTCATTCAGGACCACTTATGGAAGTCTATTTTGCCCACAAAGAGCATTATTTAATCTCAAACAATTAATAGTAACATTTGACCTCACTACACTTTGAGGTCCACTCAAGGGTAATGCTATTTCTCATTACTATTTGCTAATAGTAAAAAGCATCATTTGGTATTAACCAGCACTAAAATCATGTAATATTTTAAAAATTGTCTATTTAGGCTATTCACAGTTTTTTTTTTGTCGTAATAGATTTTTAAAAAATTTATTTTATTAGTTTCAAGTAGACAGTACATTAGTTAGACATTTATGTAGTTTATGAAACGATCCCCCCGATTACTCTATTTTCTCTCTGGCTCTGCACATAGCCATTACGTCACTGCTGACTGTATACCCAATGTCGGGCTCCCCATCCCCATGATCATCCCTGTACTTCTTGGACCCTTCACCCCTTTCTCCCAGTCTCCCAAGCTTCTTCCCCTCTGGCCGTCACCATATTGTCCTCTACATTTGTGAGTCTGTTTTGATTAGTTTGTTCTTTTCTTCTCCTAGATTGCACATAGTAAATTATTATTTAAATGAAAGTATGTAATTAAAATTTCTCATTGAAAACTAAACATTAACAAGAATAAGTCTGCATAGACTCCCATGAGGTAAAACTGATCTTTATCACCACAAGGAACATTCCCTTAGAAAGTGTCCATATAACAGAGTGCTGAGACTGTAATATGAGAAAATGAGAAGAAAGAGCTTTTATGAAAGGGAATTTAAAGTGAGTTACAGAAACTTCTGGGAAGTTGCGGTTTATTGTATTTCATATTATTCCTCTGAATCATATTTTTGAAATGCTTAGATCTAAGGGCAAATGAAAGTGTTACTAACAATCTCTGGTCTTCCTGAAGGTAATATTATTTTCTCTAGTTTTAAACTTAAGAAACTTATATGTTATAAATCACATCAAGAAGAGTCTGTGCAGGGCCAGATTTTTTTTTTTTTTTGAGTGGCACCCACATTATAATGTCTTTAAAAAATCATTTTTAAAAGTATATATTTAATAGAGCTTAATAAAACAGAGGTCTTTGTAGCCCCAAATTTTATAACTAAAGTTTTTAATCCATCAGAACATTTTTCTGCCTACTGATCTTGTTCTTTCTCTAGTTCAAGTTTGTTGATTATTTCATGCTGTTAAGAATATTTGATACAATTCCATGATCAGCAAGACCCCAGGAGAAAATGAAAATGGCTATATCAATGGAGAGGCTGGTGGTCTCCCACTGCCTTTTGCTGTTCATACATTGTATTTCTTGGGTTTCAAAATAAAAGACTTTACTTTCTTTGTAATGTTTTTCTTTTTTATAGGCCCTAGTAGTAGAAATGTAGACATAGTATATATAATTATCACCAAGGCTGATAACACTGATATAGATGATAATGGCTATAAATTACTATTGTGGAATAAGGAATAAGATGTATTGATAAATTATAGTTTATTTTACAGATTTGTTTTTGTTACATTTCTAAACTGAGAAACAAAAGCTCTTTCTGAATCATTCCTCTGGCTGGTCTGCAGACAGAGTATACTTCAGTCAAAAAAATCAAGCATCCTTCCCTACAAAATGATTACCATTTACTAAGACATATGTTATATAGAATGTGCTGCATAACAATTTTAAATAGTTTGGTATAAGAACAAATGTATATTATTAGAAACCGATAAAGAGTAGTAAAATTTAAATTACAAATAAAATAATAAATGATAAATTAAAAATTACTTAAATTATCATAAGTGTGATATCATGAGCCTGCATATAATTCCCCTATGTCCAGAAAATGTCTCTAGGAGTCTATTTGCATGAGAGAGTGAGGAACTTTCTGAAAAAAGTTGATGAAAAGGAAAAAGTGATGAAGAATTTTTTTTTTCTTTGAGTAGTGTCTTTGGCTTCAGAAAAAAAGTTATTTAACAGAGTATGGTGCACATCATTCAGAATAAAAGTCCCCTTCACACATAAGGTGCCTAGGGTGTGGAAAAAACAGACTGTTAAAAAGAACAGTCAAAAAACATTTTCAAATCAAGAAACTGTGAGAAAATTCCAATAACTAGCCAAGAGAGCTTTTGTACCAAAATAATAGAATGTGTCACAAAGGTAGAAATAGGAATTCTCTCTCTTTGGATGGGAGGAAGACTGGGCAGGGCAGTGATGTTGCTGTGCTGTTTCTACGGATGTCAACAGAAAGCAGAAACTGTTCTAGAAGTATCACCAACTACAGAAACAGTTACTGGGAAACATCAAGCAGAGAGCCTGATACATGTTAGGGTTTAAGTATTTATGTGGTGACTCAAACACTAAATTGACACAGTTGCGTAGCAAAGCTCAAGAAAGAGACAGTGGTTTATTTGATTGCACTAATAATGTCTTCGAGTGTTGGTAGCGTGAAGGTGGGTGGTGGGAATAGTAACATTCCTGTTTAGTGATTAATGATCATTTTATGAGCTCCAGACGGCAACGCAACATCCTCAGTGGAAGCATGACTCAAAAGCGTTATTATAACCTTCGCATTCCTTGATGGCCATTTTTTTCAGGTAGCAAGGGTGATACTTCATCAATAGCAGAGAGTTGCCAACAGACATAACTGATAGAAAGAAGATAGAATCATTCAATCTAAAGCGGTAGTGGAGAGAAACTTACTTAAACATAAAATAAATGCCTCATATGGACTCAAATACTTGTGGGGAGGAATATGAGGGCAGATTTACTGGCTTTCAAATAATGGCCGTAGGGACTGGGATCAGCAATATGTTGCTTGTATAGTTGGCATCTCACGCCAGCAATTTAGAGTTCAAATTCATTCATTATATTTGGCAATTGATTATGTCTCTCGGCTTTCATATTGAAGGATGAATTGTGTGGCTCTGAGCTGGCTAGAAATTCTAATCATAAATTTAACCCAATTATCTATATCAGACGGCCGTATATTAAGGGACATATTTCACTATTATATGGGAAAATTGTAAACTATACCAATGTGCAGGTTCCATCCTTGACAATTTTGAGGTGGGGCTAAACCACGTATTTTTTTAAAGCTCCTTAAGTGATTTAAACATGCAGCTAGGTTTAACTACCAATAACTCTTCAAGATGGTGGATTTGGGGGAGCTGGCATACAGCTTTTATATTCACCTCATTTTTATCTACATATAAAAAAATTAACTCCTGGAATATCATGGATGAGGATGTAGAAATAGAAGAGGGATGCTATCAGTGTATTAAAAGGATGAGAATGAATCGGGGAGAGATCACATATAATAAGATCAGATTGTAGAAAAGCATGAGTGCATAGACAAAAAGGAAGAACAAGGTAGGAGAAGTCAGCAAGGAGAATAGTAGGCAAGATGAGAATCAAATAATCGGTGTCTCTTCTCCTTTTCTTCTATGCAAGTCAGATTTTGTTCCCCATTTTTGGCAAATGCATTTTGGAAGGTGATCTTACTCAGGAAAGGGATGATTTCCAGGTCATACTCATCCTAAATGTGAATCATTTATTGTTTGTGTATCACTTTTAACCATAACCAAATTTTTGAATAGATAGTTCCTGTTATTAAATAATTATCACTGTATTTCATGTCTTCTAAGTATCTTTTTGATATCCAGTGGCTATGCTACATTCTTAAATTCATATCAAATGTAGTCACATTGTCTATTTTATTGTTAAGCCAGTGCCATAATGACTTTCATCTCTAGATTTCTTTTATCACAGCAACAAATCATGCTCAAAACAGCACAGCTTTTGAGACTATTATTATGCATGCACAGCTGCATCTTGCCTTAGCCGCTGTCTGTGATTATTCACTAAAGAATTCTTCATATACTCATTATCCACAGGACAGTCTTCCTCTTCTTTATTTGTGCACAGCTCAGGAGTGAGACCTCCTGCAAGTTGCAATTTAGATGTAAGAGGAGTTTATTTTAGGAATGTTCATCTTTCATCACAAAGGGGTATGTACCTTAGTGAAGTGCATGCAAAACTTCCACAGTTTTAATGAGAGTTCTATGTGTACATCAATAGAAAATGGGAAAACCTTTGGTCACAGACAATGTCTCCAGCAGGGAGAAAGGCATATTAACTTTCTGATCTAGCAGTTATCAAAATCAGCATGAGCTCTCCTTTCTCAGGTAGAAACTGCTGGATTGGGAACCTGATTCTCACTCCTCAGGGAATGTAATATGGAAGAAAGTTATCGAAGACGGATCATAAAATATTTATGAAGAGCTCATGTCTATATTTTGCTTTACTAGTGCCTGTGATACAAATAGTGTAGAGAATATAGTTTCTCCATTTCACATGAGTTTATAATATGAAGGAAGAGATTTAAAAAACTGGGGATAAAAAACCTGAAAAAGCACTTTTCTCAATGATATGTAAGTATAAGCTAGCACACAGAGTAGGACAAAGAGTCTTTGTAGGTCCACATATTACTAAATTTGACCAACATTATATCTGTTCATTTACTTTTACTGAAAGTTGCTCATTAAGATTTTATACATATTTATTATTGTGCAATCATTGGCAAAAATGGAATACAAAGCAAATACATGATTTGTTTCAGAAACTATTTAGGAAACAAATATGAGAAACATCAAAAGAATATTTACTAATTCAAGTAGGATATACTAACATGCTAAAACATATTTCAAAGATGCCCGATACTATTTAGAGTCAGAAAAGAAAGAAATTGAAATGATCTTGTTCAGACAAGGAGTATTTCCATTGTGAGTTGAATAAATTTAGATTTTAAAAACATGAAAGGAAAATATTATGGTTGGGGAAAACGTTTAAGTAATGCTTTATAATGAGAAATGAAAATGAACTATGAGCATTTCATGAAAGAGGGTTTATGTTGGGTATTTGGAAAGACAAAATTGGTACAACAGCTAAGATTTAATGTGCACGACCACGAATGTCAAGTTCAGGTGTTTGAGCTTGCTTTCAGAAGAGAATTCTTAAGACTTTGGAAGCTGGACATAAAATTTAAATTAATTTTATTTTACATAATCTAAATAATAAAAACATAATGCAATGTACATACTATAAAATATAAAGAGAAGTTTAATATTATGATGATTACTACGATAGCAAATATATGGAGGTCATTATTGGTAGCACAATATTCAGAAAAATAGTCTCCAGAATTTAACTTGAATTTGGAGGACACTTTACTGTTATTTGAAACAATTTTTAAAGGAAAATATAGTCTTTGACTGAGTTGGATTGAGAGCTTCTTATACTTCTGTGTATGACAGCTCACACAGGTCATTGTGAAGGGGGAAGAAAGCAAAAGTCATGTTTGTTCATAAACCATGTTTGCTCTGAGGAGCACCACTATAATCTTTTTACTGGACATTGCTGATTTGACCAGCAAGATTTTCTAAACCCCAGTGATGCAAACTTTCTCTCTCCATGTAGCAGAAAGCAGCTGAGCCAACTTTAAGTAAACTTCAGTTTTTATGAGTAGCTTCTAGGACTAAAATAAGCCTCTGTTGAGTCACCCACAGCTGATGTTGATGTAAAAGTGATGAACAGTACCTGTTTCTGAAGATAGCAGTAGGAGTCGGGATTCTAGAAGAGATCTGAGGTCTGTTTAGATAGTGAATCACTGTGTCATGAATCCTGCTTCTTCATAGGCTATAAGTTTATGCCCAGTTTTCCCACAAAACAAAATAACTTTCAATAGTACCCAAATAATTTAAAACAGATTAATATGCATCACATAGAATGCCGAAATATCCAGTCCAGAGATCAGAAGCCTGACATTGAGAAAAATGAACAATCAATGTCACTATGTTCTTCCAAATCCACTAAATGACAGTTTTTCCAGTTTTTAATTATCTGGTATTTAGAATATTAATCAAACTGATTTAAATGGGTAAGTTAGGGTGACATATAATTTATTGTTAAATTTGGACACTGTTGAAGGGATGCTATTAATAATTGCACCAGTACACCAGGTGTAAACTGACTATCCCAGAAAATTAGGACATATGGTCATCCTAATAATAGAACATTGGAATGTTTTTTTCTCCATATCTATTGCTCTGGATAATTTAAAATTTCATCTAAATAAGATAATTAAAGTGCAATGTTTGGGAATACTAACAGAAACATTTTTTTTATGAGAAAAGAATAAACAGAATTGTAAACCAACAATGTAACAGGGATAAGAATGCGAGTTGAAAAATTAAAGACAACTTAATTGGTTAGGATGCTTTAACTGCACATAAGAGAAAACCTGCATACAGTGGCTCAGACATGAGATTGTTTCTCACATAAGTCTGGAGGTAAGAGGCTGCTAGCATTGGTTTAGTCTTCAGAGATTCAATTATACTAGAACTGCTGTTTCTGATATTCGTATGGCCTTTCCTTCATGGTCACTGGATAGTTTCTGCCTTCAAGTTATCATATCTATCTTACAGGAAGAAAGAAGAAAGACAAATAGAATTCTTTTCTAAAATTTTCACTACATTCATCATATACTTCATGAATAGATCTCTGTTGCACAGCTACAGTTGATTGAAAAATGCTCAGAAAGAAAGGGATTGGGAATTGAGATTATATCAGACAATACTGTATATTAAAAATAGCCTTCAAAATAACAAAAATCCAACTTTAATCATCTCAATCTCTGATTTTTGTGATCTGTGAAAGCTACTGAGAAAGGATTGTCTTTGGACTTTCAATGTACAATGCTAAACACCTCATATATAGCTGTCTTATATTTATATTTGAAAAATTGTGTGGGTTTGTGAGTATATTTGTCTGCTGGGGATAATTATCCTTATTTCTTTAAAAGCCCTCTCTCCTTTGTTAACTTTTGTGATATAACTTTAGGGGTAGCAATGTCATTAATAGAGATATGAAACAAGAATCTTATTTTCTTTTTAGAAAATTATGAGGATTCATTTGTTTGAGATTTTTTCTTTTTAATATAATCAGTTTGATATGAAGGAGGGATACTTTAAAGAAAATTTGAATATATGTAACTGGACAGCTCTGGGAGGATGACAAACTAAAAATTTAAAGTTGAGAATCAGAAGAATTAAACCATGGTAAAACAATGTCACAGAAGGCAAAAAAAAAAAAAAAAAAAAAAAAAAGTGTAGTGATAACAGGAAAATAAAACGTTCCAGTATTTAGGGATATTAACACTCATGGGTTTAGACAAGCAAAAAATGCTTACCTTGTAAAAATATATTTTTTTTAATTTTAGTTTATCATTCTAGAAGTTTCCGTTATCAAATTTGGCTTAATTTTACTGAAGATATTTTAATTAATAATGTATAGCAAAACGTCAAAACTATGTAGGTGAACTCAAAGCTTCTAATTTACTAAATAAATGTTGAATATTATTCTGCAACTATATATAAAAAAAAAACACATTATCCCAACAAGTGCAGACATGATAATGAGCATCACAATTAGGTAGAGGAAGATACTGGAAAATAAATTTTATTCATCTTTCCAATAGGACAACTGAGAAGACTCTACTGTCTGCACATTTTCCCAAGGAATTAATATTAAGTCTATATAAATACATATAGATTCTTCCTACCTTGGCAATTAAAATATTGGGTAATTTTCCCATGTTATTTTTTAGATTTATTGCAACACGGTCATACTCAGTCTTTTATGTAATACCTAAGGCTGCTTTTGTGCAACATGGCAGAGTGAATAATTGTGGTCGATAGCATATGGCTCACAAAGCCAAAAGCATTTATTATGTGGCCTTTTATAGAAAAGTTTGTCAACCTCAATCTAAAGGAATTAGGATAGAATATAAATGCTTATGTATATTCTCTCATTGAGAAATAGATAAAATAATTTTATAGTAAATTTGGAGCTAATGAAACTAATATTTATTATTTTATTTAGTCTTCAGAATATATGAGACAGGCATTATTACCCTAATTTTGCAGTTAAAAAAATAGTGTTAAAAAAAAGAATTGTTAAAAAAAATCTCGTTAACCAATAAATACACAATTAGTTAAGTGGTGGAACTGAAATCCAAGCTGGAGTTATTTTATATTATTTATTTTATGTTTTTGTTTGTATTCAGGTGAGCTCATTCATCTATATCATTCAGTTCATTAGCTTTTCCAAATAAAAATAGACTGGTTTATGTAGAATTGAATTTGTCCTGTTATTCTTAGAGTTACCGATCTAACAACAAAAGTCTTACAGAATATAATAATAGATTTCCAACATTAAGCATATTTACTCATTGTTCTTCTAATGCTTGTGTTATTCTTGAACCAAGATGAATATTTCATTTAATTTACATTATTTATTTAAGTATTCCAGTAGATTTTATTCTTTCTGAACCTACTTCTCTCCTATTTTTTGCATTCTCCAGTGGGAGTTCTGAACCACAATCTGGATTAAACTGTCTAAATGCTGATAAGTAACCTTCATCTCCCTATTTCCAGTTGTCAATTCTTTCCTGAATTAGAAGCTGATACAACCAAATTCTTAGTGGAATGTCTGCCAGAAGTCCTGCAGGTAACTGAAATCTAGTCTATTCAGAAGAGTACACGTTATCTCTCCTGACCCTCCAAAATATCCAGATCCAGAGGCTAAATCAAGACAATGTAAATGGAATTGAATGAAATTCTGGGCAAGGGTATAAACACTAGCTGAATAGTTTCTGCCTTGGACAGTGACCAAGATATGAAGACGCTTTCCTAAATCTGAGTTTGTGAGCCTAGAATTTGAATTTTCCAACCATGTTTGACATATTTTGAATTTGTATCAATACAATTAGAAGTATAATGCCAATACAAAGTAATAATAAATTATTAAAAAATAATTTTCATTTTAATTTTCCATAGAAATGTCAGTGTTATTTCAATGCTTGAAAAGTCATTAGACATCTGACACTAATATAATATTGTATGTCAACAGTAATTGAAAATAAAAATAAAAAAAGAAACAGTAGATATGTTTAAAGCCATAAGTTCATAAGAAATAAAGACCTTGTAGTCACCTGTAAAAAAAAATGAAAGAAAAAGTCATTAGATGCAATAAGGATAAGATGCGAAATGGACAACTTTATAAATGATGAAATTTCATATTTTTTAATGATAACTGGAATGAGACACATGAATATGCAAAATATTTTCTCTTTACTAACATTACATGATTTTTATTAACTTAGATTTATCAATTTTAAGAAATTTGAAAATACAGGCCCAAAATGTATTTTGATATATACTCATATTTAATTGTAAGTTTTGTTTAAATTACAGTATTTAAATGACAAATGCTTAAAGCAAAATTTGACTACCACAATATAAAATGTTATATGTGATCTAAACTCTCTCTTTCCCAATATGGACAGACTTTCTTGCTAATTGTAAATTTCTCTAGGGCAAGAAAAATGCCTTTCAATATTTAAGGTTTCAAAATAGTATTAGACATACCACCAATACTTAATTTAAGGTAAACTAGTAGTAAAAGAATCTGATGTAATGTGCTCATGATTCATTTCTATAACAATTAAGAGACTACCCAATTTATTTGTAATCAGATTTTTATGCCCTGGGTGAAAGAGTGAATCTTAGCTCATACTTAGCTTGTACTTAGTCTGATATTGTTGTATTTCATTTAGATTTTACCTTATTTTTGTCAATATAAAATGCAAACCTTTGAAAGTATTTTTAAATAGTTAAATTTGTCTTAATATTAGAACATTATATAAGACACTCTTGTTAATTATATATAAATGCTTCTTGTCCTAATTATGCTGAAATGTGTGGCTATAAAATTGAGCCACCATTTTTATTGTCTCCATATCTTCATTTTCTTTCACCCATAGAATGTGTTTCATGGTAAATGTGTCCCCTCATGCTATCCCCAGTGAATTCACATAAAGATACAAAAATATAATTACTCTATTAGCCTAAAGTTATTTTTAAGCCCCTTCTTAATACAAGTGACCTTTTAAGTTAGACTACAATTAATTTTTTTTCTTCTTAATCCTTAATCATTTTTAAATTGTCTTAATCGTGAAACTTCTTAATCATTCTTAAATACCTTTAAGCATTCTTAATCATCCTTAAACATTCCTAATCATTCTTCGGGTTCAGGGATTCTTAGAGAAAGTGATAAACATAGTAACTATATCTAGTCTTGCTATTTTAATATCTAATGATTTCATGTATATAGTGCTGTTATTCCTTTTCTATGCAAGATAGCAACTGATATGTTCCATATATATGAAAACCGACATTCAAAAAGATTGTCAAGCTGCCTAAATAAATATCTATAATACACTACAACGATTCATTCAGCAAAGGTTCTTTTTCTGCTTATCTCAGTGTTCTGTTAATTTTCATTAGCAAGAACATTTTGCCATTCTTTACATAATTACTTTCCCAATTGTAGAATGAGAAATAATGAATGTACATAAGCTCACAGGCTGTATGTGTGCTAGAGAGGGGGTACAGAAAGAGCTAGAGGTGCCCCTTTTCATCTCCTCTGAGGCTAAGCTTTATGCAGATTTGGAAATATAATTACAATTAACTAATGAAAAGTTGGATACCAGAGTCCCATTCCTGAGATTGTTTTTTGAATGTTCTTTTAGATTCTCTTTGTTTCATACCATGTATATCTATAAATCTTAAGGTCAGTTGTTCAGTTTTGAACTATAATGGCAACTATTAAAATTAAACCTAAATTTTGGACAAACTTTTTGTACCCCATTCTTTAACAAAATCTAAACTATGAAAGGCAAATTGCTTATAGTTATGCTATAAATAATAATTGAGTCATAGAATTATCTTTGACACAGAATGCAAGTTGGCATTTGATAATTTGCTCAATAAAGACAATATTCTTGAGATTCTATATTTTGTCTTAAAGTATGCAATATTATACTTTAACATGCATATACATTGTGAAATTATTACCACAGTCAAGTTAGTTAACACACCCAACACCTCACATAGTTATCATTTCTTGTATGTGTGATGAGAACACTTAAGATCTCTTTAGTACATTTCAGGTATATAATACAGTGTTATTAACTATAGCCACCATGCTGCACATTACATCCCCAGAATTTATTATTTTTAAAAATGAAAGTTTGTACCCTTTGACTATTTAAAACTTACAAAAATAAAATTGATGAAGATACTGTTATTCAATTTAAATTTACTTATTTCGATGGCAGAATTACCAGAATCTAATTTTAAACATATTGACAATTTTTTAGGTAGCTAATGGAATTTTAGCAATAATTTAAGAATAATTATTATGTAGTTTAATGTAATCGTATGACTTATGAAAGTAAAATAACATTGAATATAATACTTAGATCTTATTCTACTCATGAGAAATATTATTTTGTTTCCTTTTTAAAGAAAAGTTTATGATCTCAAATTTAAATTACCATTCTTATGATACTTTAAAACTATAATTATAGGGTAATCAATTGGTTTAAATAATAATAATAATGTTTGTGAGGTTTATAACATTTGAATAAGTAAATGTATAACAAAAGTAGTATGAAGGCTGGGAGAGAGGAAACAGAAGTATACTATTATGAGTTTTTATACTATATGAAATATTACTTGAAATTGTATTCTGTGGTAAATTAGAGATATGTACTCTAATGCTTATCCTCTGCCCCCTATACATGGTATAACTAATAAACCAATACAGATATGAAATAGCAACTCAAAAGTGTACATATAAACAAATAAAAACACTCCATTAACTCAAAAGAAGATATAAATAGAGGAAAATCTGGGGAAAAATACAAGTAGAACAAAGAAAAAACAAATGATAAAATGGTAGCTTTTAGCCCAACATAATCAAAATAAAACCAATTAAAAATTCAGAAGGTGAACATAAAATAAGAATTTAAAAATATAATGAATAGTTTTAATAGCATACAGTACATAGTCAAAGAGGATTAGTGAAATGTGAGATTCCCAGTCTTACATATAAAAAGAATAATGCAATGAGATACAGATTGCAAAAAAAGAGAAGTCAGAGACATAAAGGATAGACTGAAGATATCATATATATAAAACTGAAATATATCGTATATATAAAAATGAAATATAAGAATGAAAAGAGAAACAGAATGGGATGATGACATATTTGAAGAGGTATACCCTAAAATTTTCCAAAACTGATGAAAAGGCATCGAGATTCAGATTCAAAATGTTCTATGAACCTCATGCAAGATAAATACAAGGAGAACTATGTATTTCCACATCATACTGACATAGCTAAAAATCAAAGAACACAAAATACAATGTCACGACTCCTCTGAACAGCACAATGAAAATGAATAGGAACCCAGAACTCTATGTTCACTTGGGGGCAACATCCTCTCAATAATGAAGTTGTAATAAAGATATTTTTAAACAAATAAAAATTGATGTATATTGCCACTAGCTTTCTTGGACTCCAACTTCATATGTTGAAGCCTACTGTGCATGACCATAGAATGTGACTAAATTTGGAGACAGGGCTTTTAAAGAGATAATTAAGATTAATTATCCCCAGTAGACTAACATATTCACAAATCCACATTATTTTTCAAATATAAGTACAAGACTATATACATAAATGATGTGTTCAACATTTTACATTAAAGTCCAAAGACAATCTTTGCTTTCCTCTCTCAGTAGCTGTCACAGGTCATGAGAATCAGAGATCGAGATGATCGAAATAGGAATTTTGTTATTTCAAAAGCTATTTTTAATACATGCTACTCTATGTCACGACTTTTCTGGGTTCCAGCCAAAAGCTTGAGAATTTTATAATGGCCCCTTCCTCTTAGCCTCTGATAATCTCCTTCCTGACCCCCATCCCCGCTTTGATTCATTTACCATGGCAAACTCTGCTAAGCTTCTCCATCTTCTTGCATGGTGCAGTCTTACTAATCCTCTAGCTCTAAAATATCTAATAGTTAATATAGACATAATATGCAGGTCTCCTCTATCTCTCACTAGACTAGTACATAACAGGATAATAATTACTATGATTATAACAAAATTAAAAGCTTTAAGTTTACATATGAAACAAAAATATCAGGAAGAGTATAATATATAACAAATACACATGTATACATGTGTATGTAGCTAATAAAATAAAATAAAAAGTAAGAAGGATATAATAACACTTTCATAATGAAGATAGGATATTATTACTACACAGGGAAATTAGTAAAAAGCTAATAATGTTACTTCATTTTCATTTGTCATCGAAAAAGAATCTTTATCTTTCTTCCAAAGGGCTCATCTTTCTTTGCTATCTCTTATTTTCAATGTATTTTATTACTTAGTTTTTCATTCAAGTTAGGTTTAACAACACAAATAATTTCCACTTTTAAATTATTTTTGTTCATTGATACAATGAATCAGTAGCTGCAAATACTCCAGGAATGCTTTTGCTGTTCTTTGTATTATCATTGTATCTTTCTCAGAAGATATCTTAACTTTGCTGATGTTTTATAGGTGTTTGTGAGTCCTGAATATATGTTGTGCTATATCTTTGATTCATTGTAATTACTTTACCCATTATTTATGAATGTGCTTTGAGGTTTCTGCGCTGAAAGTAATGTACTCTGCTATAAAAATTCTGTTTATCTGAAGGTAATATTAAATAAATCTTATAACGAACTAAATAATAAGCAAACTCTTCTGTATTTTCAATGACTGTTGATTTATATATTAATATTAAGTTGCAGAAAATATTGAGGCATCATTCTGTACTTCAATTATGCTCATTCAACCTCAACTTGCTTCTAATTATTCTTTATTTAACCACTTGTGTCTCAGGTTTTCTGATACAGAGAAAAAATGCTGCTTGAAGCAAAATCTGAACAAACAAGCAAATTTTTTAAACAAGAAAATGTTTTATGACATATAAAATATCAGAGAATGTACACAAAGATGTTTACGTTTATACAGTCAATATTTAAATTATTTCTTTTATAAAGAAAACAAATTACCTAAATATTCAAATTGACTTAAGAAAAGGAATATGACAGTGTTATCTGAAGAATAGAAAAAAAAAAAAAAACACAAACATAAATTAGAAAAGAGGCAGTAACCCACAGAGATTAATGCAAGGACTTTAAGAAAAGAGTAAACAGGTAAATATTTAGAAATTTTAATCATAAAATTTATTAAAAATAAACTTCAAATAAAATAAAAACATTAATGTACACAGAGACTACTTCCAATATACAATGGAATGCAAAGAACATTAATGTTATGTATGTTTGTAAATAATATCCATTTTCATGGCTAAAGTTTGTAAGAACAAAAAAAGTCGCAAAATAAGAAGACTACTAAGAATGTAGAAGAGCAAATAAACAAAAGTAGAAAAGGTAATTTTTTTAAATTAGAAAACATTGGGCATTATCATGAAGATATGAGAACCATTACTTCACTTTATGCTCTCAGAATGGAATTTAAATTCAAATAATGCTATCTTATTCATTTGTTTTCTTTTTTACTTTCTTTTAAAATAATTAATAGAGTATTCCCATCTGGGGAATAACTTACTTTGCAAGTTCAGGAAAGCAAAAGATTAAAATTTGACATTTCTTATTAAATTGATGAACTATTCAGGATTCTAGAGAAACAAACATTCTGACCAACAATTACAGAACTTTTTGTGGTCTAAAGTAAAGGCTATAAAGTATAGAATTGAATGAATAATTGAAACAAAGGTATATTTAAAAAGGAAGTTCAGTATTAAAATTACAGCTTTTAAAATTTATTTAAAGTACTAGCGCTAACAATATACACAGAAATATATGTTTGTGCAAGCAGGAAAAGAACATAATAAATATTCATTAACAGAAAATATTGAGGCATCTGTCTGTACTTTAATTATGCTTATTCAATCTCAACTTGCTCCTAATTATTCTTCATTTAACCACTTGTGTCTCATAGGTTTTCTGATACAAAGAAAAAATGCTATTTGAAGTAAAATCTGAACACTTGAATGCCTTCAAATTCATACACCTGGAAATACTTTCACAATTCATAGAAGCACTTTTGTGAATTACCACTGCATCGGTGAAATACTAACATTGCTTTTTATCTTAGGCATCCCCTTCAAGGAAACATTAGCAACTTGAAAATGAGATTCTTTAACTCTTCGTTTATCATATTCATCAATTTCTTAAAGTAATTGTCCATCATTTCTTATATAAACATAACATATTCACCTCCCTGGGTATTCTAGGAGTACAACTACAAATTGTATCTGTGAAAACACTATTATATTACATTATAGACCACAGCAGTTCATAACATTGTTTTCTTTGCTTATTTAAAAATCTAATGGTACAAGCTTTAATTATCCATATAATATTGTCACATGTAGAAGAGCTCATTTCGCAAATCACTTTCTTCAAAGTAAGTTTGGTTAAAATCATACTTCATGACTATTTGAAAAGTGGGAATATATTAAATATGTAAGCTTAGATGCTCTTAACACCTTATAAGTGAAAACAGAGATAAAAGTAAGCCTACATTAACCCATCTCTGTTTTGCTTTTCACTTTTTCAAGGTTTTTCCTTAACTTTTCTAATCCTCTGTTTCTCCCTCTTTCCCAAGCTCCCCCAATTCTACAGAATTTTGTTTAATTAAAAAATTGAGTCAGAGAAAGTTAGCTTTTTCCCCCTATTGATACCCATGGTGTAATAGGGCTTGTTTATTTTGGAATCCTGGCCAAATTTCCCCATTTTCTAGGAGACCATGGTTCCTAAAAGTTGGGACCATCACTCCTAAATGGGAAGTTAGTAAATTGAATACTTTTGCTCAGTTAGTATATTAATAGTAGTGGAGAATGATATACAAAGAGTTGTCCAACCCATAGACAATGTTACTTTAATCATTCAATTATAGTTATATGTAGGTAAAATGAAAAGGAATTTCACTAAATAATATACTAAAGCTATTTTTAATAAAGATTTCAAGAAAAATTTCAAAACAGTGCATTTTCCCACAAAATAAGGTGGGAAAACTACTGAGTCTATAAATGTGTTTGCATGTTATTGTGCCTAGAGTTATTGAATAAATATTTTAATAAAATTAAGAAAAAGGCAAAAAAATTTTTCAATTACTAAAATAAGATGTATTTTGAACTTAAAGCATGATGAGTTGGGAGCACTTGGGTGAAAGGGAAAAATATTTCATTAAAATATAGATAATGCAAACATCGTCAATATTTGACAAATCTCATGGAATAAATGAGGAGAATAAAAATAATTGACATAGCTTGATGGATTTATTTATTTATTTTTAATTCTTGCTTTGAAAGAGTGCATGATGCAAGCTATTTGGCAATTTTGCTGTTTCTAGATTCTCATTTGAATTAAACTGTCTACTAATATCTGGCTCCTTGAATGTGGAGACATGTCATAGAAACTGAATTAAGCAAATAGAAAACACATTTTAATGAAACAAGTTATTAAGTTCACTGTAGTAAAAAGGAAGTAAAATTTCCAGCAATTAAAAAAAACCCTGAGTATTTAAAAATGAATAGATAATTAGTAGCTAAACTCATAACTTTATAGTTATATTCACTAATTCTCTTTTTATATATTTTTTCTTATGGTATATAATTATTCATTGCAAACAATAAATAGTGATAATCGAAGATGAGGTGATTGTGAAATTACAACTGTAAGAGATACTAGTCTATTTTCTTAGTTGACATTGGAGGAGGTACTATATTTGGCTCAATGATAATAAAGAAAAAGAAAACCCTTTCAACGTTTAGCTTCCTTTTACTTTTGCTCTCTAAACCTGTTCTAAGAATTCAGACAAATGTCCTAGCATCATCAGTGCATTTTTCATTAACCTAACTGGTGTTCCTTCACCATCTGGCACATTTTTTTCAAGGTGACTCAATCCTGTATAAACTCTCTTTAAGCAACTCTTGAGCGTGACACAAAGCTTTTCTAAGTAAATATGCGTTACCAAATGAAGTATATTTTCTAACATAAGTACTTCTTTAGAGGTCATCTTATATTGTCCTGGAGGTCTTGGTATTTGATATGCTTAGTCTAAATTTTAAAGTAACATAAAACAGTTGTGAGAAACACATATAAAATGCTGCAGGCATGAAAAAATTTTCACAGAGTTAATTAGATCAATCAGGATTAATGTGAAAAGTGGCAGGTAAGTGAATAGAAGATCAAAGACAAATATTCTTCTGAATATAAACAAACATTTTTAGTGTCAAAATTGAAAATAGATTTATGACCAAAGAAACTGTAGGTATGTTTTGACATTTGCAGAAACATGTTATAGTAATGGCTAAGGAAGGCAGTCTAGAAACTGACCGATTTGCAGAGAATATAAAATAATTATGCTTCATGTGTATTATTCTTCTTCTCTTAGTCAGTTCTATAAAAGAGGAATCAATCCAAAAATTCTGTATTCTAAAAGCAAATGGTGACTTTATAATTTAAGTAAAACATAAAAAATAAATAAATAAAGTAAATAAAACTACACTCTTGCAAGCAAAGGAATGAACACTGAAAAGATATTAGAAAATATATACTTCAGAACTCATCCAGCTACCCTATGGTTTAGTTTTAAAGCAGATATATTTAAACATTAATATATCTTGATGTCATAAATGTGCTCAGTAAATTTAACTTTAACTTAATGTCAATTGAATTAACTGGTAACATAATAAAGATATGACATACTTTTTAAGAGCTTTTAATATATCAAATAGTATTCTAAACTATTTTCCATACATTGATATGTTTAATTCTCACAACACATTGAGAAAGTACTATTTGTTTTTCTATTTTATCAGGGGGAAAGTGAAACTTAGGTTTAAAATTAAAGCTCTACTTTGCGTTTAAAATGTGTGTAAGGAATATTATATTGTTTGTCATCTTTTTGTCTCTCTATAAACCTCATTTCTTACAAAATCAAAATTGCCAAATATCCTGACACTGAAAGTCATTCAATCCATTCTCAAAATTAAAAAGAGATTTAATATTGACTACAAATGTAGTGTTATGACTGACATTCAAGCTTAAGGGAGGACATCGATCATTTGACAAGTGCCATTTTGAATAGAAAAATAATGCATTTTAAAAATAAATTTGGAATGAAAAGGATGGCTTCCTAATGTGGACTCATGACAAGATTAGTGGTCAAATGACCAACACTGGCTCTGCCACTAACAGTCTCAACAGCTTCTTCCATAAAAGTATCTGCTATTTTAAGTCTCATTCACCTCTACTTTCACTTAACAAGGATTTGATAAAGACTTATCATGTGCCAAACACAGTAACAGAACTGAGAATAAAATGAATACAACAGAGCCATCAAATGTGCAGATGACATTTATAGGGGTTGGACTGCACAAGATAACTTGGGAAGTGAGTGTAGAAATAGAAAAAAATGTTTGAGTCTAAGTCCTTAGACATTTCAGCTATTTGAGGTCCATAAAACGAGGAGGAATAAAAGAAGAAGAGTGAGAGAGAGCCGCCAAGGTCCTAGAAGCAAAGCCAAAGAATGTTGCCCTAGTCCAGGGAATTAAAAGTCTCTAGAAGGAGTAGAGTGGTTACAGTGTGTGAAATGATTCAGCTAAGTCGGCTTACTTGTGAATTGATACTTAACCATCCATGGTACTGCAGTAGGTGATCAGTACCTTGTCCCACGCTCTCAGTAGTATTTTGTCACTCGCTCCCTTAGAATTGTCTTTCTGTTATGATGCTACAAAATGAGGAGCACAAAGAAATATCTATAGTTAATTTAATAATTAGAGGTAAAAAGAAATTATCAGGAATATAATCAACATTTATTTTTTTCAGAACTGTGTTATAGGTACACAATAATATAAGCATGATTAGTTCTTGAGATTATATTTTAAACTAAGAACATGAAAAGGATGCAAATTAAAATATTAGCAGAACTGTATAATGATTTTTTTTCATTTTCTATGCATTAAACAGCATATTACTGACATCTCTATTCTATCTTTAAAATGGCAATGTTAGATTTTAATTTTTTGGAGATTGTGATATGCAATGTAGCATGTTTGGAACTATACTGAGTTTATGAAGTTTCTCATAAATAAGGAACCATGTTCAGATTATTTTTAAATCTGTTCTCTAACAGTAAATTATGAAATATAACTGTTACTTTGTAATTTATTTTATTAGTGATTCTATTTTATTTGTAAATTTGAATAAAATGTCTTAAATAAAGTTTTAATTTTAAAAGGTAGTATCTTTAGTTATTAGTTACATTAATTTTATGAGAATTTTCATAAGAATGTAGAGGTTAATTTATAATGACATCATTAAGAGTAATTCTGTCCTCAACTTTTTAAAAATAAATCTTAGAGATCAGAAGACTATAAAATTCATGAAGACATATGTCTGTATTGTTCATTGCTCTGTTCTTAGAATTTATAAAAGTCCATGGAATATAGAAGCCATTCAGTAAATATTTTTGAGTATATTAATAAATATATCATATCTATGAAAGAAAATTTCTCTATTAATACTAGTCAAATTTAGCTTGATGGAAAAAATTGAGTACATATTTTACAAGCAAGTGAATGAATAAGTAAAGTCACAGGCAGTAACTTATTTTGATACTTGAAAGTAATTTGAGTAAAATTTTGTGAAATTCATGTTCACTTGGCTTTTGTTTGTTTTTAGAAATATAAGATGTTGTACATTGACCCTTGAAAAAAACATGTGCTTTAAAAAATTAAATCAAAACTTACTGCCTAAGGATGTAAATGAATCATTTTAAAGAATTTACATTTGGAAATATAGATTGCTGAAAGTGGCTTACTTATTTTGATATGCACACATCTGATCACAGAATCATAGGCTATGTATTGTTTGTCTTCATGATGTTACAAAGTAGATGACAATCTATCTTAAAAATTCTCTAGAGGAACACACCTTTGTCATTCATACCTCACAAACCTATGGAAAGGTTTGAATATAGGAAGAAATTCTCCCCTTTATCTTATTCTTGTACCACTGCTCTGGCTATGGGAAAGAGATGGGACACATTATCCTTAGAAACCATTTTGATGCATGCCTGAGTTTATCTTTAGTTATCTCTTATGAACAATAGTTCTTCTTTAACTTAATCTTTGTATTTTTGTCTGACTTTACCGTTTGTAGTGGTTTGTTTTGTGGGATTTTTTTTTTTTTTTTTGAGGGAGGTTGTTTTCTCTGCTAAAATTGCCTCACTTTGTAGGGTGTGTGTGTGTGTGTGTGTGTGTGTGTGTGTGTGTGTGTGTGTGTAAGATGTATTACACAGACCAGTTTCAGAGTTCTGGATCTCATGAGGCTTGTGTTGGATCAGTAAGATCAAAGTGACCTCCGTCTAACTCAGTGTGAGAAATCTGCATGACATAAATTAAAATTCGTTAAGTAAATCAGAAGAGAACCAAGTTAACACAGCTTCTAATAGTCCCACAAGGTGTTACAGTTCATCTGACAAGATTATAAGGCTATTCCATTAATATGAATCATTATGCTTTGCCTTAACGTTCTTCAAAGTAAGACTGTTTACTTTAGCTCACAGGAAGCAGTTGGATCAACACTAGTGATAATTGCCATCATTAAAACAATACCTCAGTAGAACACTAATTTGGGGGCTCTTGCAGTTCTTTCTTGGAAAGCATTACATAATGGGTGAATGTCACACTTACTTTAACAGAAGCACCTAATAATGATGACTACTAGCCTTTCATTGAGAAATGCCTTACTAAACACTATAGAATTCCATAGGAAGTATTTTAATGCACGTATGAGTATAGTCATGACAATTGCAACTTGGTTAACTATTTGTATTTTAATAAATAGCAAATGAGTATACAGCAATTATATTTTGAGTTGAGCAAAGGGACATTATTATCATCTGTTTTATTTTAAATTATACTCCTCTTGATCAGGGAGAATGTATGCTAAATATATCTATCTCACTGGTAGACTTTAAGGCTATTGACTAATTATGCACTGTTGGTGAGATTGCAAGTTGGTGTAGCCACTTTTGAAAGCAGTATGGAGATTCCTTAAAAAATTAAAAATAGAACTACCTATGACCCAACAATTCCAATTCTGGGCATTTAGCTTTAGAAATCCAAAACACTAATTCAAAAAGACATATGCACCCTTGTGTTTACTGCAGTATTATTTACAATAGTCAAAATATGGAAGCAACCTAAGTACCCATCAATAGATGATTGGATGAAGAAAAGGTACATATATACAACCAAATATTACTCAGACATGTAAAGAAAGTGAAATCTTACCATTTGTGACAACATGGATAGACATAGAGGGTATTATGCTAAGTGAAATAAATCAGACAGAGAAAGACAAATATCATATGATCTCACTTATATTTAGACTCTAAAGAACAAAATAAATAAACAAAACAGAAACAAATTCATAGATACAGAGAATAAACCGATGGTTGCCAGATGAAAAGAATATTGGGGGGGGGGGGCTGGGTGATAAAGGTGAAGGAATTAAGAAGTACAAATTGGTAGTTACAAAATAGTCACTGGGATGAAAGTACAGCATAGGGAATATAATCAATAATATTGTAATAACTATGTATGGTACCAAGTGGGTACTAGACTTATCGAAGGATCACTCGGTAAATTATATAAATGTCTAACCACTATGCTGGACACCGGAAACTAACATAAAATACTATAGACTCTCAATTGTAATTGGAAAGAAAGAAAGAAAGAAAGAAAGAAAGAAAGAAAGAAAGAAAGAAAGAAAGAAAGAAAGAAAGAAAGGAAGGAAGGAAGGAAGAGAAGGAATTAAGAATGAGAAGAAACATAAGAAAAAAATCACTACAGAAAAACGAAAAAAGAAATAAATACGAAGAATAAAAACACCGAAATAACAGAAATAAAAAAGAACAAGAAAGACAAAGAAGAAGAAGAAAGAAAGAAAGAAAAGAGAAGAGATGCAGTATTGTGGGGAAAAATAGTGATAAAATATAGTAAAATAAGGTTTCAAATATCTTGAATGTGTCTAGTATTTACCCCAAATAATCCCTTAATCAGTAGTTCTCTCCCTTGTCTGTCCTTTAGCATCACTTTAGAGCTTTTAAAAACCCTGGTGCCCTGGATGCAACCCAGTCCAATTAAATCAGTATCTCTAGGGGTGAGATCTGGGCATCTGTAATTTATAAGGCTTCCCAGGTGATTGTACTGTATAGACAAGGATGAGAACCACTTAGGATGATCTGAATACATGATGAAGCTTCAGGCTAACTTGGAAAACATCTCGACAAAAAAGATGAAAATGTGAGTTAAATTAAAACATGAATTTTATTATTAAAGTATTAATATAAATATTTATTTATGTAAGAAAATATACTGTTATTTGATTAGGACTTCCTAGTTTCAAAACCTGGACTGATTTCTCTTCTAATTTTTGTTGATTGACAGCTTTTAAGATAACTCATTCACCAATGTTCATTTGCCTTCAAGAAATTTTTTGAAAGCATAAGATTTAAGAAAAAAAGTTTATTTAAGTATACTTCCCCCCACCCTAATATAAACCTTACAAAAATTTCTATCATTATATTTTATTTCAGCTTTTAAAACATATCTGCCCATTTCTAACTCAGAAGACATTCTTCTGCTTTTTCTTAAAATTTCACAACCTCCCTTGAACACTAAATGTACTATATATTTTTATGCAAATGACCTATACATAACATTTTCTAAGAAAGTAGACCTTAAATGTTCTCACCACATACACACAAAAAAGATAACTATGTGAGGTGATGGGTATGTTAACTAACTTAATTGTGGTAATCGTTTCACAATATACGGATACATCGCATTATCTCATTGTACAAATTGACTTTTTTTAAATGTTAAAGAATTTCTATAAATAAACACACAAATAAAATGGTAATTTGAGAGTGATGATGCCACAATGCAGCAAGAAGGCATGAAAAAATTTATTACTCACATAATGGAACTTTCTGGTTCAGTGGTTGGAATGGGGGGGGGGGGAAGGAATCGGGGTGAGGATCTCGTGAGGAAACTTGAATTTGAGTGGTTTGGACTTCCCTGCCCACGCCAAGGCAAGGGGCATGCCAGCTTTATCTGCTTGCTCAGATAGTGCAAAACCAGGAATGAGGGAGTAAAGCCTGTAAGTGTCAGCCCTAAAATATCAAAACCAGAGTCATTTAAAAAAATGTATCTTACATATAGCATTCTATGTCCAAAATGCAAATAAGCAAAAATAATTCAAGGGAACTAAGAAAAAAATGTGTTTGGATATTAAAAACTTATTTTTGAATATACCAATCTAAATACATATACATGTGTGTGTGTGTGTGTGTATATATATACACATACACATATACAGATATATAGGTGTGTGTATATATACATATATAGAGAGAGAAGGAAATTGTACTACCAGATACTATTTTTTATAAAGCTATAAAAATTAAAATGTGACCATTAAGATTGTGATATTGGTGCGGAGACAAATTGACAAATATAATTTTACAAAGATAAAAATAGTGTGAGGAGACAGTCATCTGCAAACCAAGCAGAGACCTCTCATTAGAAACCAAATACCGATGGCACCTTGATATTGGACCTCCAGCCTCCAGAACTGCAAGAAAATAAATTTTCATTGTTTAAGCTGCCCAGCTCATGAAATTTATTACGGTAGCCCAAGCAGACTAATACATTATATAACAAAATAGCATAAAACAGTGGCTTAAAAATAACATTTCATGATTTCTTATAATTTTGTGGGCTGGGAACCTAGTGGTTCTTCTCTTTGTCTTACCTGGAGTCAATTACGCGGCCACAGGCATCTGCCACTGACTTCTGCCAACTAGGCTGGAGGCGGAGTTTGTGTCAGAGAGTCTCAGCCTGGAATAGCACCGCTTCCTCATACGCCGCCCCTCCCCCGTGCTCCATCACACTAGTACTGGAGAATTGTCTGAGAAGCCTTATACCAGCCAGACTTCACCTCCAGTGTCCAGAGCATGTCTCTAATCAGACCTTTGCAATTATCTTGGCGGAAGGGTGTTCCCATGACCGCCTCAGGCACTCACTTGCATCCAAACAGTGTCTTCACTTCTAGGCTCCTCCTGTTAGCCTTGATCTTCTTCACCTACTTGCTTTTTCACCCATTGTTTACAGTGTAAACTTTACACTAAGATTCTTTTAAGCCTTCATTGTTTGGAAACGCTAAGGGCCTTATTACTATTTAACAAATGCCTTCTTTGAAATTTAAAATTTTTGATTTTCAAGATTGTTTTTTAGCTGTAAGTTTCTGGATGGCATTTCAAAAATTCTATAGCAATCATTATTATTATTGGAATGTCTCTCATTAAATAAGAAGAGGATTGCTAAATCTGTTAAATTAGTTTACATTATACTGCTCTAGAAAACAATCTAAAAATCATAGAAACTTATAAAAACATGAGTCTGATTCCTTTTCCTACTTCGTTTCCATTGGAGCCAGTGGTTGCTCTGCTCAACGTCATTTAATTTACAAGACAACAGACAGAAGCTTCTGTCTTGAATATTTTTCTATACATGACAGCAAAAATGAGACATCTGCACTTGATTCTTAAAGCTTCTGCTGCAAAGTAAGTCACATCCTCTTTCTACATTTCATTGCCAACAAGGACCACGTGCCGCTCCTGAGATGAAGAAGGAGAAATTGTAAAGTCTTCCTATATAGAAGTGTGATGGAAGGAGAAAAAATGTAGTTTTTCCAAATCTGGAATGTTCACGCATATGGAAGTGCAATTAAACGTATTCTGTGCCCCTGCCCTTTTTTAGTAATATCTGTTACTAAGTATAAGAAATATTTACCAACAATCGTACAATACTTTTTTCTCATCATAATTTCATGAGTAAAGTCTCCTAGTCTGCGTAACTTTTAGCTACTGTTCTTATATGAACCCAAACCTGTGATTCCCGGTTCTGTGTTTTTTGACAAATCACCCTTATTCACAAAATACGAATGGCTATATGTCACCTCATAATTTTAACATGTTGCATATGTATAATATGTCTATTATACTACTGATCCTTCTGATATAGGCCAGGGCAAATTCTCCTGATTTGGGGTGGGGGAAGGAGCTCAAGCTCAGCACCAAAAGAGAGAAAGAAAGAGAGAGAGAGAGATCTTGACAGTGCAGGAAAGAATTCAAGCTCACAGCAGAGCTAGAGTCAAGAAGAAAGTTTCTTAGAGAAGGGTTAATGGTCCATAGACAGACCGTGGTTTCCTCTCAGAGAGAAAGAGTGAGAGAGGAACAGAGAGACAGATTTCCTCATGGTCTGGCCACAATCAGCACATTGCAGGTTCTGAATACAGCTTGATTTTAGTTCTCTTGCCCACCTCACTATATTACTTTCAGTTTTTCACCTATAAAATCCATTCATACATCTATTCAGTAAATACGTATTGAGCATCTGATGTGTGCCGAAAATAAATTCCTCCGAGGTACGATATTGAACAAAACAAACAAAAGGCCTGCCTTCCTGAGGCATACTGTCTAGTGCAGTGGTTCCTAACCCCAGGGTTGCAGACAAGTACCAGTCAGTGGCATTTTAGGAACCAGGCTGCACAGCAGGAGGTGAGTGGTGGGCAAGAAGCTTCATCTGTTTGCAGTTGTTCACCAGCGCCAGCATCACCACCTCAGCTCTACCTCAGATCCTCAGGCGTTAGATTCTCATAGAGGCACTGGACTATCAGGTAACACAGACACTAAGGTGATAAGTAATTTCCAAATGACTATAAAAAGTTACAGAAGTGTACAGTGGTAGGACCTATTTTAATTATGCATTTAGGGAATGCAACATTGAAAATCCACTTCTACACCGAGATCTGAAACACAAGTGGGCAAATTGTTCCTGAAAAGCACCTCATTGGTAAAATGCATCCTATTCTTCACCATGTAATCAGACATTTCTTTCATCTTTAACTCCACCATCCTCCAATGCACTACTGAGCACTATAATCAAAGTTTTCTATTTAGTGACAACTGAAGTTCAACTGTAGTTGTTTAGCACATTCGTGAGTATTTTTTCTCTTTTTTAGACTAAGCAATTTATCAAAAAACATTGAAGTAAGCATGTCGGAAAGATGGTGAGCTCTGCAGAAAGAGTGTTAATATCCTTTGGAGCGCTAAATGTGATAACTTCCCCCCCATCTCCCACAACTTCTGTCCCTCCTGTCTAATTCCGGATGAACACTGGCGATTCTGAAGAGCTCGCAGTCAATGAACTAGTGCACTTTTTGGCCTGTGCTAAAATTGCTCTTGATCAAGTCAGTTCCTTTTGAACTTGGCTTGCACAATTGTCCTTGATTCATCACAACTGTCATTCTCAATATGACACAAACATTGTTCATCATCATACTCAATGTAGGCTTCTGAGCTTTTTTTGTAAATAGCAAAAAATAGATATAAAAAGGGATATAAATTATTATTGCCATGTGATCTAGACACTTGAGTGCTGTTTGAATACATTTTAAAAGAGCGTATAGGGGTCATTTTTCCACATAAGCATATGTGCTTGTAACTTCCAACCCTTCAAAATTGATTTTTCTTTTGAAAAATCATAATGTATATTTTATTACAATTTTTACACAATTATTACTTTATAGTTGACCAAGCTAATATAATATCAAGTATGTAAGAAGTATTTTGACTCCAAAAATGTTAAGATTACAATAACAATTGTAGACAAATCTTAATTTTAATGAAGTTCTATAAATAGCAATAGTATATTGCAGATAAAATCCATGGGAAACTAACTTAAAAATGCAATGGGAAAAAAATGAAAAGGCACAAGTCATCTACAAATATTTATATGTTTGCCTTAAGAATATTTTCTATTTCATAATAATAAGTAATAATAAATATTAATCCAAAACTTTCAAAAATTCATAAAAATTATCATACCAAGAGAAGTCTCTAATTTTTAATCGTGCATATAGTACCTCAACAATTAACCTACTAATGCAATACACGAATTAAGAATATGTATATGTATGTATCTATGTGTGTGTGAGTTAAATTAAATAGAATTACTACTGATAAAATCATCATCTTTTGGCAAAATGATTGATGACTACAGGAGAGTATTTCGTTAACAAAATCAGGCATGAGAAATTAAAAAAAAATACATCTAAGATGAAGCTAGGAAAAAAATACTCTCATTTCAATTCATTGATTATTCCCTCATAAGAGTCTAAATATCCTTCTGTTTATACAATTCACAGTGAGACTAGCACTACTTTTTGCAACTTAATATAAGTTATTGGTCTCTTTGCTTTTTTGACTGGCCTTTAAAATAAGTTGTGGCTACTATTACATTATTTTAAATGCATTTCTCCTAGTGGAATAAAGAGTGATTAACAATCTGCATTTCTGTTATGATTTTATGGTACTCTTCTATTTCTGAAATATTTTATCCATGTTCTCACATTCCATATATCTTTGAATATAAATTTCCACTTTTTTAAAACATTATTACACACTAGTTAAAAATTTGCACTTAATGCCAGAAAAAAAATATTTCTTTTTGATATCTGCAGTGATATATAACCAATTTGCTATTGAAAAAAGTGAAAAAATTTGCTATTTTAAAAAATATATCAGTAAATAGACTTTAAAGGAAACATTATTCTAAGAATTCATGGAATGAATTGAATCAGGGAAGAATTTAATTAATTTCATTCTGAATTCATATTGTCTCGTGATTCCTTATGCGATGTTTCATTGTTTGTTTGTTTTTTAACCAAGCCAAATAGAGCCAAAATATCTAAGAATATAGCTATGAATTGAAATAGAGGTCTGGAATTAATCATACTTATTAAAATGGTAAGGTTACTCTCTTTTCCTTGCAACCATATTTTACTATTATCTCAATATGCCTTTTCTGATGCTGCTATAAACTTTTCAGTATAGATGTCCCATTGATTCCAAGTGAACTTCTGTGCTTATATTTAGAAAAATTTCTTAAATATCTTATGAGTAGCTGAATGGACCCTATAAATGGTAGCTAAGTTGATTTTTATTAAATATTTTGCTAATAATAGAGATATGAACATTTGTGTAATGTTTTTCTATTGTGTTTTTTATTTAAATAATGAAGAACAGCTGAGTATGTAATGTTTTAAAACCCCAAATGGCTTTTATTCATACCTCATTTATTTTACTGATTTCAGAATTATGCAGCTATTCTAAACAATGGTTAACAATTCCATCATATCTGGTATATTAAAGAGGGGGGAAAAAGCCAAAAAAAAAAAACAAAAATAAAATAATCTATAGCAAAATGTATCTACACAGCATGATGAAGATTGATATTTAATGTTATGATTTACTTTATTTGCCATTTATATATTCTTATTCCTAATTCCTATTATCACCTCATTTATAAAGATTTTCATTTAGTATTATTTAACAGGTTGGTTAATGACTCATTTTAATTATTTTAGTTGAGGTTTAATTGATAGACAATTAACTGTGCACATTTAAAGCGCACATTTTGATGAATTTTGATATGTTCATCAACCCCCAAAATGAACACTGCAAAAATGAACACTGCAATTAAATTAATTAATGCATCCACCAACATCAAGAGACTTCTCTTTTGTAATCCATATTAGACCACTCCCACCTCTCTTCCGGACAAGTACCAATCTCCTTTCTGTCACTATAAATTAGTTTGTATTTTTATGAATTTTATATATAAGTGGAAATTTACATTATGAGCCCATTTTATCTGATTTTTTTATTTAGTTTGTTCTTATTTTCAAATTATTCACATAATTCTGTATATCAATAGTTTATTCCTTTTATTGTTGAGTAATATTCCCTTTTATGAATACACCACAATTTATTTACTTATTTACCTGTTGATGGATATTTTGGTTATTTGTAATTTGAGGCTATTACAAATAAAGCTATGAAAATTACGTATAAAATTTTTATGTGAACATAAATACCTAGGAATGGTATAACTGGAATTTATAGAAACAACTCAGGAAGAATTAGTAAAGCCTATATTATTAAAAGTAGAGGGCCAAAATTCTTCCCATTTAAGAAATTGTCATTTTTAGTAAATATAAATTTGTTACAGTTTATAAGTATATGCTAAATAATAACTCACAATCTCATATAGACTTTCATGAATAGAATAGTAAAATATTGTATTTATTTGGGTTCAGTTTCTCAAGTTATAAGGTAAGATGTATCTGAGGCTCTTGTACTGATGTGATACACAGAATATTTTAGTAGGATAAAACAGTGTATTTTGAAAATAGTTATGCAATTTTAAGAAATTCATCTTTTGAATATTTTTTGACTATTTGCAGAGATATATTTTATAAAAAAACTATCAAAATGTTAACTCACATGCTTTTATATTCAGGTCTTTCTTAATATGATTCTAGTATTACTTCAAAGGTTATATTTGTTTTTAAAGATAATCAATTGTTAGTTACTCTTTTTGCTTTTCATTTACAATATTTATAATACAAAAAGAATGATAATATATATCTGTAACCACTCTTTTACATTACTTAAACCTTTATTTTATAGATTCAAGTTAACCAATAGTTATAAACAATCTCTACAGCATAAAATATTCCTTTATTTGGTAATTTTTGTACTATTCAAATTTTTCACACACTTATTAGGGAGATAAATATATTCAAAAGGCCTTAATTTAACATTTCGTAGATTACACTCAATGCTGACATATTAAATCTGACTGCTCAATAACTTCACTCTGCTAATCTTGTAGTCTACTCTCTGATGCTCACTATCATCTGTTACCTGAACCTACATATTAGTCTGCATGCTGCTATCTTTGTTTTCACTCTAGCCATGGGGAAGTCAGAAGGATGTTTTGAGAACACAAATCATTTCATGTTACTCTTCAGCTTAAAACACTCTTGGCACTTTCCAAAAACAATGTTTTAAAAATCAGAAACTCCTTAAAATGTTTTACGCATTTCCATTGAGCAATTTTTTTTATCCTGGTTGTGTCTGTTATGCCCCTTGGTGAGCAAAAGGTATGATTGTTTTGTTGTCCAAGAATCTAAAACATTCTGGCACGTAGTAGACACCCAATATGTGTCTGTCTAGTGAATCAATGAAACTTTGCCATTTTCTTTCCTCAACATAATTGTATTCATGTATTCTTCTTGAAATTTAAGCTGCAAAAAAAATTTTTTTTAAGTAAAAGATAGTTGTTGACAATAGATAAGAAAAAAAAAAAGTAAGTATTGCAATGTTAAGAAAATTTACTCAGTAGAATCTCCTGGGAAAGCAAATTTGCAGGTAGCCCTGGGCTAGGAAGCAAGTGTGGGTATAGTGAATGTTTGTAAATATACTTCCTGTGTTAATGTTCTAAAAGCATTTTTTTTTTTTTTTTTTTTTTTTTTTTAGTAAACACAGCTCACTAAATTAGTAATGCTGAACTTTATCCAAAAATCTAAATGGAAGTATAAAATAAAGACAGAAGAGTGAAGAGGATGAGAAGTAAAAGCTTCAGGAGATTTGTTCCCATTTTGGATTCGAGATTTATTAAGTGTGAATGTATAAGCATGAGCTCGTTGAACTTTTGTGTGTGTGTGTGTGAAAGATTTGTCTGCTATTCTTGGATGCAGTCAGAAGAGTTTCTTTCAAATATGGCTTCTCCGTTCACTGAGGCACTACAAAGTGATGCCTCTGCTGTGTTTTATTTATATCAAATTGTGAGAAATCATGCTGAAATCTGTCTTAGAATTTTTCTGGACTTCTAATTAATTTCTATAATATAGTCTTTACTAATTCTTCTTGACTTAAAAACCTTGTCAAGAGAAATGCAAAGATGCTATTGTGATTTTTCAATGTGAAACGGTGGTTGCTAAACTAAGAACATATAGAGTTACTATGTCCTAGAGACAAAATTTGATGAAGTAAACTCTCTCTTTTCATTTAAGTAATAATGCTTTGAGAAGATGATGCTATGCCATTGAAAATAACCATTTTTTATTAACTGTTAAAGTTATGGCATAGTAAAGTGATACAAAATAATCATGAATAAAACTTGTCCTTTGTCTATTGTTTTTTATTTTTTGTGTTAATTTTTAAGTGTTTATTTCAGCATACTTTTTCATACTGTGTATTTTATATGGAGATATAGTTTGATTTACTTTAAGTACATCTAATGTATTTATAGATTCTCTTTAAATTTATCTTTAACGATTACATCTTTAAACATTTCCAAAATATGCTAATATCTTGCGATTGTTTGTTAGTATGAACAGAATAATTTGACACTAATACACACTTTTGTTACATGATATATATAAACATTATAAAGTATTTATTACATTTAGTATATACAGAATAATATGTGAAAATGATTAGAATGGTATCTATCCTATTTTTTATCACAAGAATGCTTATGGTGAAAATTTCCTAAATTAAACCAGAAATTGATGAACCACTTTTGGAGAGCCATTACTGAAGCCTTTCAAAGGTAAAATGACCATTTTTTTCCCCTCAAATTGTCTAGGTATGGATATATTCTCCAAAATGTGCTGCCTGTACAAGTGCAATTGTCATAATGTTTTGTATTTACTCAATTCTTTTTTTGCTTTTTGAAAAGATCTTCGTATGTTATCAGGATTTTATGTTTTCATACATTTATAAACTCTGGAGGGTAGACTTATATTTAAATAGTGGTAATAATTTAATTAATACTTATTGGATGGCTTCCCTGTACTAGACACTGCGATAATTTGTTCATATGAAATATTCATTTGTTCAACAAAATTGTACAATGAGGAAGCCATTCTTGCTGCTCCCATTTTATAGAGGAGGAAAGTAAGAGCGGTTATGTGACTCACTCAAAGTTGCGTAACCAGTAAGAGAAGAAATTGGAATATAAATTCTCACTCTAATTCTGCATACAATAATCTTAACAATATGCATCATGTTGATATGGTTTTTACATATCTATCTTCTTATGGATGAAGATGGTAATCATGATCTTAACAATAATATTATGTTGTAAAAACGATTTTAATTTTAAATATCTGTTTGCCAGACATGATTTGTCCTACTAGTATATCTCAAAAGGAAGAACACAAGAAAACTCATTTGGGATCTGATTTGTGCTGTGTCCTCCGGTTCTGCTTTACCAATCAAGAGAATAGTTTCATGCTTACCCAACTCTCTACCATATGTAACTAGTCCTTAGGGGAAACCTCAGCATTCTGTGACTCTTTTATTCCATTACATAAATTTCCCTTGTATAGTGACCAAAAAAAAAAAAGTTATCCACAACTAATTTTATGTTTAGTGATAATCACTGCAATTAGAAGATGTAACTCTTCAAACAACACCAATATGCAAACTCTAAAGGTAAATTTGTGATTTATTCAGCTTAAGTGCAGTTAAATAAACTGGTTAGGGACAATGCATCCAGAAGAGTTAAGAACACATAAAGTGGGAACTATAGTGCAGGAGAAAACATATGAACTTTTAAGTCATGTACGACTGTGCTTCAATACATGTTCTCTTTTATAATATTTTCTGTAATGAACTGTATAGTAAAAAAATCAGTTTCTTCATATGAAAATCAATTATTACTAAAATAACGAGTCTTTATATTTGTTTTTAACAGTTCTTAATGATATGTTTTATTTTTTTTATTGTTATTTATCCTGATTGGATTTATAGTAAATTTTAACTTTGTAGTGTAATGTTTTTTGTGAATTTCGTAAAAAACTTTTAAGCAATGCCTCTTCAAATATTGGTTCTGTACTTATTTTCTTCTTCCTCTCCTGGTTCTCCAGTCATTAATGAGTTTCTCCTTTTGATCCTATCTCCTATGACTCCTAGCACTCTTTTCTTTATTCTGAATATTTCTTGCTTCCAAATTTCCAGTTCATGAATTGTCTCCTCAGTTTTGTCCAGTGTACTTTAAACAGACCTATTGACTTCTTAGTTTCATTTATTGTTTTTTTTTAATTCTGTACATTTCATTTTTAAAAAATATATTCTACTTCTCTTCCAAATTTCTCCTTCTTTAAAATCTATTCCAATTCAATTTGTTAAGACTTGCACCTCATTAGTACTATAGAGAATGTGCCAGCAAGGTCTCACACTACCACTTAAATAAATCTATTCCCAAAATAATTTTTCAAGCTTTGTTCTCAATGTAATATTTGTACAAAAATATTTTCTAGCCATATCAGTTAACTATTACTCTGTAATAAACTACCACAAATCTCGGTGACTTAAACAAAAACATTTACTCTTTTTCTGCAGATCAGCTAAGTTTGTGAACATACCAAGGGCAGACTCTGTTATTTCATTTGACCTCACTCCTGTGGCTGTTGTGAGCTAATGTTTTGGATGTTCTCAGTTGGACAATTTATCTCTGATCTGCCTTAGCTCTCATCCTCTAATAGGACAGTTCAGGCTTGTTCTCATGGTAGTTTCAATAAAGAGTGGAAGTGTGTGAAGATTCTTGAAGCCAAAGCTTGAAATGAATATTATATCACTTCCCAGAATTTTATTAGCAAAGAAAAGCACAAAGCCAGCTAGAATCAAAGGGTGAGGAAATAGATTTTTCTCTGGATGAAAGGATTTACAGTCACATTGCAAATGGCATGCATAGCAAAGATTAGAGAATGTGATCAATTTTCCAATTAACCCAATATATTAACTTTTACTTGAATTTTTTGACTTTAGTAAAGTTTAAATAGCACAATGATGAAATTTAATAATCATGTCTAAAAGACTATATTAATCAAAGAAGATTAAGCAAGAATACTTTAATTAATAAACTATTAAAATGAATCGACAATAATAAAGTTTTTATCAAATGGTCTATTAGAACATTACTTTAACCCTAGTGTACAGTTCTTAAAAACATTATGTATAATACTTTCTTTATAAATAAAAAACTTTATCCAAATTTAGTGATTACATTATAGGAAACTAAAATGTTCTCTATAACTGCAATAGCTAGAGTTAAAATTATCATTAACAGTTATCGGAAGAGTTTTGTCTTATAATATTTCCTTCAAATTAGTAACCAATTTTAATATTCAGTTAAAGACTTTCGAGAAATAGGAATATATACTTTAAAGAATATAGCTTTTAAAGAGTATTAATGCTATGGGAAGAAAAAGAAAATAAACACTTTTTTTGTTGTTAATTCACGGACTTTAATTCCAACTTCCTAGTGTATAAAGGATTTCAGATATTGCATTAGTGAATTAATTTTGACATAGTACATTTTATAAGCCTAGTGACCTCAATTATGGAATAACAAATGATTGCAAACATAATCCAAGGGCCTGGTATTATGTCTTAATTTTTGAACAAAAGTCAATATTCAGTTAATAACTTTAAATCAAGGTCATCTTAATTATAAATTCTCACATCATTCATCTTTATTTCTGCATTTTATAAAAAAGAAACTGCTTTTCTTCTTTAAGATGCTTTTTTTCCCAGCATATCAATAACAAAATACAAATATCTTTTTAATTTTCTTATGAGGTAAAGGTCATTCATCTCTCCACCAACATCCATCAGAAAAACAGAACACTTGTATGCAGCTGCTTTAGTAAGTAACAGTCAAATAATTTATGTCCAAATAATATAGTTTAATCCCTTAAAGTTAATACATGGTTAGGAGAATTATATTATCTGCTTAACAGTATGTTCTTAATACCTGGCAAAATGTACTTACTATACAAATATTTGTTTAATAAAGAATTATACAAATCATAATTGAAAGTAAATATTAAACTGTCAACAAGTTTTAATTTAAATTGTTAGGCCATGGGTGCTTAATATCAAAGGCGCTCTTTAATCATTGACAGAAGGAACACACTGGAGGGAGGTAAAATAAATCCAAGGACAAATTCCAAAGCGGAAGTTTATTTTTCTCTTTTAGCCTAGTTTCTCCATACTCTCACTGATCTTCCTCTTCCACAGATTATTTTCTCCTTTCCTTTCACACCTATATACCTTACCTCAGCACACAGATATCCAGAACACAGGTACACAACATAATCCGTACGTGTACTGAGAGCTGATATCTGTAAGTACGTGCCCTGGGTTGTCTGCTGACATCAGGGCTTGTTGATGCAAACTTCATTCCTCTGATCTCTACATGTAAAGATTAGCTGATATTTATATGACACAGACTAGATGTTACCCAGGCTTACCGTACCCGGATTTACGAAAGACTTTGGATAAAACAGAGCAAAATGGAGTTTAGAGAAAAAGAGCTTGAATAGAGTCAAAGATGAAACTTCATTAAGTATGAGACTAAGATTATATGTACTCTTCTCTCTTCCTGTTCAGGGAGAATTCCTTAAGAAAAATTAAAAAAAAAAAAAGACACTCTACTTTCTCTGAAATTAAAATTTACGTTCATCAATATAGGACCTGCTAAATTCCTCTTAAATATTCTCTAAATGAGCTAAAGGAGGTGAAGAAAGAAGAATTGTGACTTATGATTTTTAAATTATAACATATTGATATGGTTATTTGTTTTGTTGACATTACTCTTTTAATAAGTGTTGTTAAAGATAAACTCAAGTTTGTGAGATGCATGACCTTACTTTAGTAAGTATTTCTTTTTTTTTTTTTTTTTTTTGCCCCTTTAGAGTAAAATATTATCACTATTCTGCTTGATGCTATTTTCTATTTCTTCAGTTGACTGTAAGTCTTCACATCGCTAAAATCTTTGAAATTAGACACAAAGTGGAGGACAAATAACTTAAACTCTGAGTCTTAGTGTCTTTATGTCAGTGGCTCCTCATACTCATGGATACGATTAATTGCAGCAAAAAGATATAAAACAAAATAGCAAAAGGAAAAGTTGCATAAGTCAAAAACTCCAGAGGAAACTGGATATAAGTGTCCCAGAATTCTATTCCGGAAGAGTCACACTGGATGTGCTTATTTGTTTTAACAATGAGGTGGGACAACACAAATGAAATAAGTCTACCAAGGAAGATCCTTAGAGACCCCGTGCCCAGGGTTTTTATTGTCACTCTCTACTTCGTACATACCAAAATTCCAGACTTTCAAAAGGTATAGGTGTTCAGTATAAATCATATTGTTTACACAAACATTTTGGGGACAGTGAATCACTCATGAGTTCTGGGAATGGTGACTAGCTCTTCCCAAATTCTGTTTCCAGATGCCAGCTAACTGACAACTTTATAAGCAGCCCTTTACAGGAATATCAGCCTCAGATCTCCTATGTTAACTCTTCTGTAGAATCTTCATTTGAAAAATAGAAGTAAACGCTTATTTGAAATGTAGTGTATTTTAAATACAATAGAAACCATGTTGCAAGGCTATTTATGGCATCTTGTGTTTATTATTTTTAGAAATTATTGGTTTTTATTATCGATATAAAGCACTTTTCTGTACATTTTAATGAATAAGAATTGGAAAATGCCCCCCTGGCCCCGTCAATATTTATAGATCTTGTCCTGGCATTTTGTGAAATGGGTATAATGTGCATTGTCTGGCACTCAAAATGTCAGGCAAACAAACCTTGCACTGGTATGTGAAAATTGTAGATTACTGCACTACTGTATCAGTAACCATGAACCTCTGCTGCCATGCTATATATATAAATATATATATAATATATATATTAATGCATTTAATACTTTGTCCTCACTAAAATATAAACTACATAAGAGCAGGAATCTTTATCTTTTTTCCCCACTGACATATCCCAGTATATGGAACAGTATATAGAAAAATCATAGACGATTGATAAATATTTATTCAATGATTGAATGAATGAGTTGTCAATTACCAGTAAGCTGTCAGGTTTCAACTTATTCTTCATCCTTTCCTCTTCTCCCTCCTCCCACATTTTTCTTCTCCTCCCACCTCATACATCATCATTATTTTCTTTTCCTCCCTCTCCTCATTTCTGTTCTCTACGTTTCTTTCTGGAAACTTCAACAATGCATTGTGTGGCTTTCACTCCCTGAAGTTTTATTTTACTTTTCTAAGGTATAATATATTTCACTTTATGTGTTTTAGAAGTTATAATATAGTTTACTTTATATCCACTTTATAAAGTATGTATGACATATACACCTTAGTTTATATATTAACTATTTCCAACTTAATTAGTATCCAAATTTACTGTGTAGAAGACTTTTTATTCTTTTAATAAGAAACTATATTTTATAAATGTTTTTAAGTTTACTAAAATGACTGGTTTATGTAATGATGCAAAAGAATCTCAAGATAACAAAAATTACAGTTCAAAGTACTTTATAAATAAAATCTCATTGAAATCTCATATAACAATTTTAAATAATGATACTAATTTAACACACATTTTATACAGAAGAAAATAGAGATAAGGGTATTAGCAAGTTTTGTGATGAGTTTAGTGGAATTTGACTTTGACTCTTGATTTAGTTACATTACATTAGCTGAGTAAATGTATTAATCATGAATTTATTCTGATGTCATGTACGTCAGTCAGGATAGGCTAGCTATGCAGTGAAGAATGTATCAAAGTCAGTTGTCAACAAGTGGATAAAGAATACTTCTCATCTCAAACATTCACAGTCCTCCAAGGGTTAGCTTCTTGATAAACATTTCCTTACATGCTCACGTGGGCTGGATGTAGAGAGCTAAGGATGAGAAAGTAAATGCTTCGACCCAGAAGTTTGAGCTATCATTTTTGCTTATATTCATTGTCAAAAACAAGCCATTTTTGGCTACAGCTTAATTTAAATAGAGCAGGCAAGTCCAGACCTTCCCTGTGCCAGGATGGGTAAGAAAACCTGATGTTTGGATTAGCTGCAGTAACATTTACCATACTGTGTTTTAAGAATTAGCTGTACACTTAAGTCTGTTGAGAAAAGCATTCTTATTTGAGGAATACAATTTTTTAAGTTAAATTTTTGGTCCCAATGATAACAAAAACCATGCACAATATCACACAATTTATTTAAGATGAAAATCTCTTGAAATCTTCATGACTTCAAAACACAGAACCTAAAGTTGAGTAAGAAAAATTTATAAGAAAATAGGTTCTTTGCTGCAGATTCCATATTGATTTATGAAGGCATTAATTTGCCATTTAGATCTTAAAATTGACTATTAATAATCTTTGACATTGAAGGGATAAATGTCTTTTTCTTTTTTACAATTAAAATAAAACTATGACATTGTCAAAAATCAGATATATGTTATGGTTATGACAGGAAAAGCATTTCCTAAAATTTTCTTAGGAAAATGTAATTGCAATAAAGTTAAGACAGCACTTTAAGAATATTTCTTTTTTAGAAATAGTCAATCAAAAGTTTAATCCAAATGACTTAATATTATTACAACCAGAAACCTATTGCAAAATGTCCTGATTTAATTAAGTGATAAGAGGATCATTTAAAATTGCTCCTGAAAATCTGCAATTCTGAAATAAATAATTTATCATTAGTACATATTAATAGAAAATCATTTTTATTTGTAACATAAAATGATGCACTTGAGTTAAATTTTTAAAAAATATAATCAAGCGAATCCATATTAATTTGCAATGTGAGGCATGATGGTTTTGTGTGCTTATTATAGCTGTCTATAGTTTAATAGCCAGCTGATATGCATGAAGAATATATCAGAGTCAGTTGTCGAATTAACCTTTTTTTTTCTTTGTAATAGAGCAAAACATCACTATTTTGGCAAGAGTGGGGTGGGATGAGGAAAAGCTGTCTCTACTTATTCTAAGTTCTCTAAATGCTATCTTACTGACACTGGCAAATATCATCTTTCTCTACTACATTTTGGAAACTTTATCTATACAATACTTCCTAATTTACTGTGGACTGCAAGGAGTCTATGTAAGAAAAAATAGTGGCTATTTAGCTGTCCAGAGTTGTTCTATGATAAATATAAATGTAAATTTTATAAACTCTGGATTACTCAAATGTTTCAAGACAAATCGATAAAATTGTATTCAAGTTTTTTCATTGCTCAAACCAAATGTTAAAAAATAAAGTCTAATAAAAGAAGGAAAAGAAAAAAGAAAGAAAATAATGTGAGCAAGAAGAATAAAAAGTTAATATAGAAATTGTATTTACTAGTTAGCAAGGATATGAACTTTTTTTCTGTGTTCTATGGGTTATGAAAATGATCTACAGAAATTTTAGTTAGACCTTAGAAATTAAGTATATTACTATATTAATTCTAACATCTATTAAAATTTAAATTTTTATATGTACTTCATTGTTACCTAAGCATTTAAAAATATGCATCTAAGAATAAAATTTTACCTATAATTTCCTGGTCTGGATAATCACTAAATCTTTTCTGTAGGTCATCACACATTTTTACTTTTTCTATGTATGTTCTTCTAATCTAACCAATTTAGGCTATTTCAGGATATCAACTCATAAACCACTGTATTGAATTTAGTGAAGTTTATAGATGTTAGAACAAATAGGGAACCAACAAAAGGAATGAATTATTAATATTATGAAAATTTCTGAAAGGTGATAAAGACCCTGCAGCTAAAAAGATCAATGTATAGATATCCTTCAGATGTCAGCATCTTATTTATTCTGGAAACATAAAACTGTTCAGACAAAATATATATCAAGGAACAAGAAATTACTCTGTTCACATAAAGTTTCTAGAATATATTTTTAGTTAAAAAAATAAAATATAGACAATGCAATTTATATTTTCATACCTATCATTATTCATATTTTATTTAAATATTTGTGTTTTTATTTTATATTTTCTTTCATTTTAAAACACTCTAAACATATACAAAATGCTATTTCAAAGCATTTTATGTTTTCAGGTTTAAAAAATCATAAAAAGCCCATATTTCTCTAGAATCTCTGAATTTTACAATTCTAGAATTTCTTCCTTCATTAGGATAATCTTAAGTTGTTGAGATAGTTGTAGAAAAATTTCAAGTTATACAGAGCATTAGAATAGTGAAACATCACCTGTTTTATATTCACAATGCTACCATCAATTTCTCAGTATGATTAGGTATATTAGTCAAATTTGGGGTTTCTTGTAATTTACCAAAAACAATATAACTTGTAAAGCAGTGAAAAATGGAATTTAGAGGTATTTTTTTAAAAGTCTAGAGCCTCTTCAATGTCTTAAATGTATTATCTTATTTAGCTCTTCCAATAAGTCCATTTGTGGATGTTATTAGCCCTACATAGTAACAACTAAACAAGTCAATTTAATAATATCATTATTATTTAATATTATCATCTCATTTAGTTCTCACATCATCCAAGGGTGATAATTGATATCAATTTTTCCATCGTTCGGTTGACCAATAACAGTTTACCTCCTATCGAAGATGAGAACATGGAGAAACAAAGAAAGTATGTAACTCCTCTGATGTCAGACTAGTTTGTGGCCATATATACTTGAAGCTCTGCTAGGACTTATACTATTCATTTGTGAAAAGTATTTTTCACTTGGAGTCTTATGTAACCACCACATTTTTAAAAAGTGTTTACTTCCTTTCTTTCTTTTATCCTTATCTTCTTTCCTTCAGTGAGAATTTTATTTCTCATGTGGGTAAGCATGAATTTGATTTTTGCACTATTTATTTGTCCTAATTACATGGAATACTTAGGAGTGTTTAGAATAACGTGTAAATAAACACATATTCCCAAATTTCTACTCACATTCCTTGGATACAAATGTCTGGTAACCAACCTGTGATGTTCGTCAATAATGAGTCCCTTCTGAGTTATGCAGAGACAATATAATCTAACATGTACTTTAGTATGTTTTGGCTTTGCTTTATAAACTCAATGCCAACAACAAACCAGTGAAAGAAAGGTTCATGAATATATCCTTATACATGACATGCTCTTCGTTCTTTTTAGATTACTCATACAAAAAATACATCTATAGTCTAAACCCATCTTCATAAGTAATTATTAATATAATTTAAAAACAAGAACTTAACTATGTCACCTTGGCTTTTGCTGTGAAGTCAGTCAGTCCTTACAACATAATGGTGGCATTCCAGTCAGGGCAGCTACAATTCTGTTTTTTCCACAGTAAGCAGTAATCGGTATTTCTGAGCAGCTGCTGTGATTTCAGACTCTCTGATAAAGGTTTCACTATTTTCAGACTCTGGCCTGATCAAGTCAAGATATCAGGTTTTGTCAAACTGCTGAGATATTTAGAAACTCAGCAATCGGATTCACTAAATAATCCTTTACAATAGCAACAAGACTCCTAGGACACTTTCCTTTTTCAATAGGTTTAGGTGAATCATTTGATTTAGCTTGACCTCTTGTCTTCCTGTACCAGCTAAGACAGATTCCTAATTTAAAAATACCTGGGGAGTAAAATCGGTAGCATCTGGAAGGGAAGGCTTTGTAGCATCTGGAGTGATGAGAGCTTTTGATCCCCATTTCCCTGTAGGTCCCTGACTTTGCAATTACATTTGAAGGACTTCTCTATTGAATAATAGTTCCAGTCAAAGCGATATAATCACAGGGGGAAAAAAAAAAGAAAACCTTAAATGGATTCTTTGCTTTTTTCTTATTATTCTATACTAAAATAAATACTATTCCCGGCTTAGTTTTACTCAGTGTATTTAGGGTGCTTTGGTTCTTATAAAGCATTTCACAAATAATCCTCATCTGTGTTTTTAAATATTATAACACCTGCAAAATAAAAACACACTATTATATAATTTATGCAACTAAAATACTTCCTGGTAGCATCATTAAGCATGGAAGATGGTCATTCTTTCAATTCCCACAACTGATTGACTGCATTCATTTTACAAATAAAGAAAATGTTTCTGTAAATTACTGTCATATTTTCATTGAAAAGTAACAAAGGACAAAAGTACATCAGGGATAGATGATGGGAAGCTCATGAGGTGCCCAGGGTGGCCTTACCAAGAAGGGGACATATGAACAAAGACCTGAAAGGGATGAAGTAGTCTACTATGCGTTTGTCTGGGACAGAGACTATTGAGACAAAGAAAAAAACAAATCCAAAGGACTTGAAGCAGAAGAATGCCTGACTGTTTGAGAAACCTGAAGACTAGCTCTACTGAGCAGAGTGAGCAAGTGAGAGAGTAGGAGGAATTACCACAGGGAGGAAACCAAAGCACCCATGCTCTAGGTTCTTGCAAGGACTTTAGCTTATACTGTGAGATGTTACGTAGAGGAAGGGCATGATCATGCCTTCTTTTAAGTAGAAATACTCTTATTTATCTGTCTATCATCTATCTATCTATCTATCTATCTATCTATCTATCTATCTATTATTATTTTTTTTTAGTAGACTGAAGGGGTGTGACAGCATAAAAGCAGAATGACTATTTAGGAGGCAATCACCGTTGCCCTAACAAAAGATGTTGGATACCTAGGCCAAAGGAGAGTGCACTTAAGATATTGAGAATAGATGAATTATTGTTATAATCTGGCATTAGCCATGACTAGATTTGATGACTGCTTGAATGTGGGGAAACATTCAATAGACAGACACACGGAAATGAAGAATGATTCCAAGGTCTTCAGTCTGACAAACTGGAACAAGGATACTTTCATTTACAGAGATAATGTTGGGTTAATCTTAAAATATTTTGTCTATGGTGATGAAAATGACACCAAGAAAACTGGTGCTCAAAATTATTGTCATTCACAAGCCTACAACGGTCCATGAAACTTTACCTACACTTTGGAAGTAAGGTCTTTTCTCCAAAGTTCTTATCTTAAAATAAAAATATTTATCGTGTAAGTAATTGATGCAATAAGAGAAAAATAGCACCCATTTAATAAAATCCTAGGAAATAACTTGTCAAATCAGTGAACTATTATTCATCCAAAGTATGAGGATTGAAACTATAGAAAAATGCACAAAGGAGATGTTACAGTAATGGGTATGAAATTGATATTAGAAAAGTTTTATCAAGTATGAGAGGATAGGGAATCCAGAGGCCAGCATGAAGGTGGTGAAGGCAATGGGAATGGTGGATGACCTGTATAAAATATATTTTACCTGCTTCAATCATTTTCCTTAACTAACATACTCTAAATCTTTATTAGTTAAAGACTGAAAGTAAAATAAGCCACAAAATCAAAGCAAATTATACATCATCGTCAAACTGGATGCCCTACATTGCTTCCCAGATGATCATTTCATGGGACATTGTTAAACATTGATGCAGTGTAAAATAGTATGGAAAGTTGTTTTATGGATGAACACATCATATTTAAAAGTTTATCCTGTTAGAATTTGAATCCTAAATTCCTAAATGAATTTAGTTTAGTTCCTCCATGTGATAAAGTAGAAGATATACAATGTTATACTTTAACAATATTTAGTGATAGTCAGTCATACATTTGATATTTACATATTTATTTCTACTATAGTGTTCTCCTTTAAAAATCTCCTATATTTTTAAAACAAAATATAACTAATCAACACATTTGCAGTTATTCTTCTTTGCCTGTCATGTTTACCATAATTCCCTTCAAGTGTATTATATTTTTGTAGGACAAGGTTTGCATAAAATGCTTGGGTTACTAATGGATTCCGTACTTTAAATTTTTATTGCATTTCTTATATTTATGGTTTTACTTTTCTACAACTACCATTGACTTTAACTGTACATAAATATTTCTGATAGCATTGAGGAAATTAACCTTCTCATGTGGGTTTCACAAGCAATAGTTAATATTACACATACATGTAAGTGGAAACTCAAGCATGAATACATATGTTTTCTAAAAAAATAATCAAACATTGTCTATCTTGGAAAAAATATATAAAATATAAATCCTCTAAGTTGTCTTTCGCAGCTTTTCTTAAAGAGTTCCTTCAAAGAAACATTATGCTTGAGATGGACTTTTGCATTCCAATTTATTTATTGTTTTATCCAATGAAAATTAAAGTCAATACATATTTTTGAATTGCTGATATACACAAAGCACTGTTATACATAACATGTAAACTTTTGTTAAGGAAGCTGTTTAACAAAAGGTGTCCATGGTATGAGTAATACAGGTTAGGTGATTATGACATCATATTTCTCTGGAGAAATGAAGAAAATAACACTCATAGTGTTCTTATTCAAAGTAGCCACATTAGAAACCTGCAGATTGAATGCATACAAGATTTTATGTGAGAAGACTTCACCTCAGTATATAGAGATCCAACCGTGTTCTCTGATATGTAATCTTCAATAACAAATTCATATAATTAAGTAATCAGGTCTCATTACTACCTTGTGATTTGGACAAGTTAACTCCTCTCAGCTTTCATTTATTCAAATATAAAAATGAGAAATTAAGAAATATCCAGGTAATAGAACATGTTGACCTTATCTAAAAGGTTGTTTTTCCCAACTCATTTATCTGACTTTAGATTAAAATGTTAGGAAAAAATAATTAAAAAAATAGTTTTAGTTAAAGTAAACATTTACATCCAAGGCTACCTAGCGTGAGCTAGTCCCAGACACTATGGTTTGACCACACGCTTATCTCCAAGGTTTCTTGGAGCATGACTAATGCTATGGAATATATTAAGTAAAAATAATATTCTTTAACCAAGGGTCTGTAAGTTGTTTGGGGAGCAGGTCAAACTACTCTGTTAGCATTATTTGATAACTAGATTTTTATTTGAATCTGGTTTTGATAAAGCCTGAAGGATTTTGACGGAAGAGGCTGGTCATGTAGCTGGAATGTACTTACAGAGTCAACTTACATAAGAGATCTCACCATATGCAGACTTTGAACTTCTTGGCACCAAAGGGCATCGATGCATGCTAATGGGTGTTGGAGACCTGCTGACCTGTGTAACCCAGCAGTGTAATTGTGAGCATAAACCTGTAGTGCCTGTTTCTCCTGTTGCTAGTGCCTAGAATCCTTTGCCTATATAGTAGAGCTATTTCATGAATATAAATATTTTTGAGTACAATGAGTCACTTTAGAGTAATTAATGAATATTTAACAAAAAAAAGAAGCAGATATATTCTAGATGCCAAAAATAAAAATGGAATCCAAGTCAGAAGAGTAGCCTAAACTAACGTTTCTCTATGATGATAGGTATTGGTCATAGGTTTTAAAGACCTGTGGTGAGGAGTCTGCCTCTTCTATGAGGACAAGGGTTCTAGGAAAGAGGTTCCTTTTAGCTGAAAATCCCCAGGCTGGAGTATTTCAGGGCACCTACAATCTTGAAGCAATGTCTTTTCCAAGGAATTGGAGCTAGTAGAATTTATGACACTTTCCCAAAGAAGTGACAAGAAAGATTGAAGCATGCACTGTCTATAGGTAGAAAAAGAGTTGTTTGCCAGACATTAAAATCATCCTCTGTCTTAACATTAGCTTATGGTTGGCCTCACTTTATTGTGTCAAGAAATGACTGACAAAATCTGAGGGCAATATATTTCCTTCTCTGACCAAGGGAGACAGAAAGGGTTATGCAACCCTCCTAGAAAAGTTTAAAAAAAAAAAAAATCTTGTCCAGAGACCTGTGGGCCCTGATCTGGGTCACAACTCCTGTCTGGAGCAATTACTGTGACTGTGGAATGAGATTGCTCAGATTTGGCTTAGCTTTTTCCAAAGCACGGGGATGCATGAAAGTAGATCCGTAGATAAATGGTAATTATCAAAATAAAAGGAAGGCAGCTACAATGTTCACTCTACTAGGAAGTGTAACAGGTAAGCTCTGGAATGGGTATGATGAGGCACTCTACCAGAGGCCTCAACAGACGTTTCCAATGAGCCTTTGGATTCAGAAACATAATAAGGAATATATTTTACATTGCAGCCCAGTATATCACTGTGTTTGCGTATCCATCATCTATCAATCTAAATATTTATAACAAATCGAATCCTCATGAAAAATACTTATTTCCATATATGAGCTTTATTTTCTATTCTATTCCATTCATTTTATAATTATGGTTATAACTTAGTAAGTTGATTTACTCATACAGTACTGTATCTTCACCTGCAGTTTGAAAAAAAAATCTGCATTAGAATACTGGTAGAAATATAAATAAATATATATAAATATAAATAAATATGTATAAATATAAATATCAAAAACTCCCCATCTTGAAATTAGTCCCAAGTTTCAGTTTCTATGAGAGATAATGTAATTGACCCAAAGTCAGATATTATGGCTTTGACTTTGAGAATCCATGCCAGGATAGATTGGCTATTCACAGAAGGAGGGAATGTATGAACACAGCAGCTACTCTAAGAATTTTCTGCTAAAATATTTTGTTTCCACAGGAAATAATTATTTGGTGGCCCGCAAGACATCTCATTGTGTCCCAGCATCTCTTTTCTTTACGCTGAACATTATAACTAGTTAGCATTTATTCTTTTTGATGGAATATCTTTCCATTTCTTAAACATGCTATTCGAAATTGAAGAAAAAAGTTTAGGATAGATGTTATGCATTTATTTGGTGTGTATGAGTGAGTGTGTGTGCATGTGCATGTGTGTGCACTTGTCTGTTTTTCACTGAGTTGGGCAGGGATCAATCGATTTTGATCAACAAGTTCTGCAGGAGAACTTGACATGTGTTATTCTAATTCCTCTATGGTAACCTGATGAGATTGTCATTATTATCTTTGTCTTACAGGTCAGTAAACTGAAGTGCTGAGAGTTTCAGGGGCACTCCACAATTCACATAGCTGACTGATAATGAAGTTAAGACAGAAATCCAATTCCAAAATGTATCCTATTTTACTATACTATTTAAGGATGTGAAGGTAAAACTCACACCCAAGTGATGGCTCAGTAAATTTATTCAGAGAGAAATTAGTGGAGTTTCCATCTTACATGACTAAAATTTCAGTATTAAAAATCTGGCAAGAGCAATGAAAGACACCAGAAATTCTCCGGTGAGTTTGAAGTTTAGACTTTGCCATTCCTAGTTGTAATTAAGAGACTACTATTATTGCTTTTTGTTTGAACTCAAAGGTCTTCTCTGTCTAGTTTTATTCTATTAAATGTGTAGTGTAACACAGATGCAAAGGAGAAGAAAACACAATGTTGTTTTCTTTTTTTCAAGAATTCATTTTTAAATATTAGTGCAGAAAAAATAGGAGACACAGACCTTTGGGTAAAAATAGTCAGTGCAAATTAGACCTCACACTTCCCGTGCAAATGTGTAGGTAGGGAAGGTAGCCAGTTCACACACATCTTACTGTCCTCATTTTGCTTCTATACATGCTGAAGCCTGTTTCTATGACTAGTAATTCAAATTTTTAATTTAAAAAAATGTTATTTTAGTTCAAGAGCAAAATATGTCAGTGGAACTGATGATCTTCCCATTTTCAACTAAATGATGAACCTCTAAACTGATTCAAGCTCTTACGCTCTTATTAAAAAGCCCTTGATAAAAGGCATCAAGTTTTGAAGCAATCCTATCCTTGAAAAATGATTTTAAAATCTTCGTTTAGAGTTATTGGCTTACTATATTTAGAACTTTCCTTCTCATGTATTGTTATTGATTCAAAGTGTCATTAAATTTCTGGAGCTGTAAGAAAATTGTCTGCTCACAACTTAAGGATTTTCTGTGGATAAAATCTTGGATAGTTCAGTTTTTCATTTTATGGAAGTGAGAGAAATTGCTCAAGTGAAGTTTAAAGTGCTGAGTTAAGAAATAGCCTTGAGATTTTACTAAGCAGACACTATATTATAGTTGACAGTCCTTTTGAAGTTTCCAGGCAAATATTTGCTTTTAAGTCTAGCTAACTAGGAGTTAGCTATAAAGGGAAAAGGGATTTTTTGTTTTATTTTTTTGATGCACACTGGCAAAACTCAAAGTAAAACATAGATATTTCCATCAAGAATTGTCAGAAATGATTTCATCCATATGTAGGATGTAAAACTGAAAGCACCAAACAAACAAGAAAAACAATCTCATAGACACAGACAACAGTTTTGTGGTTACTAGAGGGAAAGGAGAGAGGAGGAAAGTAGATAAAGGTAAAGGGGGTTAAATATATGATGACGGAAGGAGATTTGACTTTGAATGATAAACACACAGCGTTATATTCAGATGATGTATTATTGAATTGTACACTTGAAACCTATATAATTTTATTAACCAATGTCATCCCAACAAATTTAACTTAAAAAAAAATGAAGAAAAAGAATGATCAGAAATAAAAATAGCCAAACAACATAATCTAGAAAAAAATCACTACCATAGAATAAGTATTGTTTCTTTTCATTACATGATCCAGGGTGAACTGAATTTCTATAATAATTGCTCTAGCATGGACTCCAGCTAGCAAAATGTACACTTACCACACCGGTGTCCACTGGCGCATACTAGCTTGCTCATGAAAAGAAAAGCAATGGTAGAAATGCAGATTACACAGACGAATGGTTTTATACACACACACACACACACATACACACACACACACACACACATGAATTGGAGAACACAAAGAACTCTAACATAAATGTAAAAATTATTGATAACACGACACTATTAATACTGGCATGAAATAGAAAAAAGTGGTACTTGAGAAAATAAGGTTGATGACAGCAGACGGAGAGAAAAGTTCTGAGAAAAGAAAAACTTCATGAGTGAGATAGATAGAAAGTCATGTGAGTGAGTTCTTAAAGTTCTTACTCAACAGATTGCTAATTCTTAACAAAATAGAAAGTAGAGAAATAAAGATATATGTTAAGGTAACAGAAGTAAGATGTAACACGCAAAACCCAAATTTTTAAATGTATTGCTCAGCTCAAAAAATACTCATTTCTAACTCATATAAAGAATGACTTCTATCACTTAATTCAGGTGTCACATTGAACATCATGCCTTAAAATCTCAAACTATGAATTATAGTTTTAGGGAAGCTGACATTCTACGAGAGGGATGAATCCATAACAAGTAATTATAAACCAATTAGATTTAGGAATAGAAAAAAAAAACAGAAAGTAAACTGTACAGTTTCTGTACAGTAAAATATATTTACTCTGAGGAAAATATACTAAATTTAGGCATAGTATCGAGTGAAAATTAAGCTTCCTGTCTTGGAGAGATAGATGTTCATGGCATCCTGCCTCTAACTGTGGTGAGAGGGACACCGTGTTCTGACCAGCGGGCTGTGCGGCAGCATAAAATACTCCTCCTCCTAGTCTCAGCATCCTCTCTACTTCCTCACAACCATGCCACTTCACTGGAGAGATGATTCTTAAGGAACGATTACAGTTAACAGTAACTCGAATGAATAGTTAACTACCATGGCAACTGCTACTGCACCTAAAGCTTCTTTACTGGAGAAACTCAAGACAACCTGTGACATTTAGTGCTAGAAATTTAGCAAAGGTTTTTTCTTTCTTTACCCCAACAGACAAACCCCACGGCTTACCATTATATCAGTCAAGCTCCTGTATAACAGGAGATTAGAACGGAAAGAACAAGAAGTCTCAGAGTCCTTTTAAAGGAGTCTCTAGGGAAACTCAAAGACACCTGGGACAAAAAATAGACAACAGAAAATTTTAGCCTCGGACACAGCAGTGGCAAGAGTAAACACAGCCTAACTCCTAGCCAAATAAATATAATATCTCACACTAAAGGCTTATTTACCTCAGTTTCTTTTATCCAGTACATTGTGTTTGGCTTTCTACAAAAAAATTACAAGGAAACTAAAAGGCAAAAAATACAGTCTGAAGAGACAAAGGAAGGCATTGAACCAAATTCAGATACGGCAGAGATTTTGGAATTAACGGACAGGGAATTATTTAAACTGCAGAAAATCAAAGCCGAAGAGAAAATCTTGAAAGAAACTAGAGGAAAACACCTGTAGTTCTATTAGTTTTCTCTCTCTTGGTTTGGGTAATGGTTACTTTTTAAAGTTCACTCTATTACAACTCATTAATATGCACATTTTACACTTTTTTCTATCTACATGTTATTCTTCCATATTAAATTTTATTAAATTCTAGGCGTGCTTTCCTATCGAATCAGATGCTCACAGCACTATTTGTGTTTTCAATATTAATGGTTGAGTTTCTGCATTCAACATAAATATTATTAAATACAATTATTTAGAAAATAATGTATGCTAACTGCATAATTAGACAAACTGTAACTTTAATCGTTACATTTAGAAAATTCTTTAGAGTATATGAAACCACAATCTGATATATTACCAACTGTAATTTTTTAAAAATTCATGATCAGTGGTTATTTCACCTGAGTTTGAATATTTCCATTGATAGGTAAATCATCACTATGTTCCTCCTACCATTCTTTTGCACCAGGTACTGTGCAATTTACTAAAATACAAATGTGGTTGGTTTCCAGTTTTTTCTATCAAAGAGCTTACAACATCCTGTGGAAGAAAAGCAACAAATTTTAATTCCATTATTTTATAAATAATACAAAATATAATATAAAGCACATTCAATAAATTCAAGTCATAGAAGATAAAGTTGAATAATCTTGATGAGGGCTGGGACAAGGCAATTGAAAGGGCATCTGAATGGTGACATTCAAATTAATTTTGTAAAGTAATGTACAATTTTAAAAAGTGGAGGGTCAGAAGAAAGACAATAAGAAAAGTTCCCCCCAAAAGTCATGGAGTTTCTATAAAAGTAGTTCTTTATTGCTGAGATGTGTTTTATGTGAGATAATAATACACTATATAAAATCAAAAAAAGTTTGGATCCAGCACGGAAATTTAAATGTCAGGGTAAACAGTTTCATGATGAGGCAGCTCTAGTTATTAGAATGTTTCTGTAAACCTGAAAAATGCTTTCTTATTATTTTGTGCCTAATTTCCCAGGTTATTGCCTCCAGTAAAATTTTGAAAGATTATGATACTAGACATCCTTGTCTATATCATAATCTCAGTTAGGAATATCCAGTCTTACGCTACTGGTGGGTTTTTGTAGTGATTATTGGATTGAGGTTTGCATCCATTATAATTAGAGTTAGTAAAAATTAAAACTGAAAGATGATGTGGCAACCTGAAAAGTATATTTATAGATTACTCGGAAGCAATACAAAGTACACAATATTTTATATCCTGTGATTACAACTCCGTGAGAAGGGAAAAAATGAGAGTAATACTCATTTCCTCTGCTGCAGTAATTCTGTGAGTGTAGTGGTTTTATGAGTGCTTTTGTTTGTATGCTTGATAACGTCAATGTTTTATATCATATGATGACCTTTTTATACTGAAAAAAAAAGTTATTTTCTGACATTTAAAAAGCCCTTAAAATTAGGTTTAGGAAGTATTTCATTTTTATTTAATTATTGATCCCTAGTTTTCTATCATTTGAATTATTCCATAAATCTTCTTTTTAAAAACATTTAATGAAATAATTCTCTCTCTTTCTGTCTGGAACTTTATCATGTCAGGACTCTGGATTAATGATTTCTTTTAAAGTAATTTTATCGGTTTATAAATTTGGTCGATTTATCTTTGGCTCTATAAATGTACTAGAAAGGAACCCAGAGAGTGTTCTAAAGTTAATATATAGCACTCGGCCTTAACAATTTGCAAATCCAGCAAGTTAAACTACCAAAGAAAAATTAACAAATGCAGGATTGAATTATTCTGTTTTTCATATAACCCTTGCCAGTTTAAAATAGAATTATAATAGACTTAAATTTTGCTTACTTTATTTGAATAAATTAGTGAAGGATTGATGGAAAGAAGATATTTTAAAATCAAATATTCTTATTTTTAAAAGTTCTTTTAATTTTCTACCAGTTTCCCACTAAATATAATACATATTTTTAATTCCTACTAGAAATAACCCATATTATTTTCCATTTGTGTTTCTATTGAGCTATTTCTCAATGATAGTTGTATATAATATCTTATTATTCTGGGAAATACTACTAATTATGTTCTACTTAATTCACAGAAGTATGTGTTTTTATTTCAATTTTATTTTTAGCATAAGAGCATATTTATTTCAAATGATAGCTAGGTCAGAAAAAATATGACATGTTTTATCAATAAAATTTGATTTCCAGCTACCTTGGAAAAAATACATATACATATATAACTGTAAAACAAAACATATATATATGGAGACATGCATCACACACACACTTGAAATTTGATGGAAAATATAAATATTCTCTTAGGTAGTTTTTTTCATCAAATATCATACATATGCTTTATATTTTTTCCTGACATTTTATGCATTTGATATGAATATGTGTGTGTATTCTATCAAACATATGTATGTCAAATCCATATTGAATACACGTCACATGGGTTTCAACATTAATATACTGCCATGTGATTTCATTTTTAAGCTAGAAAGTAGTTTAAAATTGAAAATTTTTATATAATATAATATGTAATTTATTGTTTTGTTTAAACTCTTATTAATGTTATAATCATTAAACACTTTTAATCTTAATTTAACATATGCATTTAACAGAATGGATAGACTGGTTTAGCCATTGAAGAAAGCAATTTGAAAATATGTGTGTGTATATACATATATATTATTGTGTATATATACACATATAGATTGTTGTACATATACATATACATATATATATATATACATATACATATCCATATATATATATATACACATATACATATCCCTACTCTTGAATAATATCCTGAAGAAATAATCACATAGCTTCATAAGGTATACATACCAAGGATATTTGTAGCAGTCATTTATGGTAGTGGAAAATAGGTGTTGATGTAGGTGTTCACCATGTAGTACCATGTAGTTCTCTGAAACAATAAACTCAATGTACACTCAACACCATCAATATAATTTAAAATATAGTGCAGAGTGAAAAAGAAAAACAATACATTGAGTAAGACGTATAGATTGATATCATTCACTGTGATTTGCAATACTTATTATCAAAACAATCCAAAGGGAAAGATGGGTATTAGGGCAGTAAAAAATTAGTAGGAAATGGGAACATAAAGAAATGATACAGAAAACAGAAAGTCTTGCCCATTGCATTGAACTCAAAATATAATTAATTAATCCGTCTCTTTCTATAGCCTTGATGTAATCCTAAGTTAATTCATTTAACAAATCCAACAGAGAAAATGTACGATATTGCATTAAGTTGTCTTCAATAAATTATTTAACTACTCTTACTTTCAATTATTCCTTATCTGTGGAAAATTATTCTTATTTAATACAAGATTTCTAAAGAGAGCATTTTGAAAACCTGCTTTGACTGAGATCAAATAGCAGGCTTTTTGATCTGCAATCTTCCAAATTTTGTTGTGATTTCTCCCTAAGTACAAAGTGCTAGATTAAGTTTCAGTAGACTCCTTTGGGTTGGTTTGTTGTTCTCTGCCACCACCAATACCACCTTAATCAGTTTAGCAATGGTGCTTTATCCAGCTGTGGGGGAAAACTAGAATGTAGAATTTCAAGTACAGTTTTTTTTCAAGGTTATGCAAAGACACCAAGAGGGTTATATTTTCTTAAAATTGTGTCTGGGGAGACAAACTCTTTGGCCTGTTGTAGTAGATTTGATAACAAAGGCAGCAATTGGTTTTGCCTTGCCAAACGTCATATGGAGACCAAATCCTCTTTGCGTACATCCAGCAGGAATAAAAGCTAGTATCTACTGGAAAATAGAAACCTCTTTAAGAGAGAATAATTGAAAAAGAACACGATTGATTTTACAGATTTCTGTGATCGAAGAAGGGAAAAGTGAACAGAGAGAAAGTCAAAAGAATTGTGATCTATTAAAATAGATCTATAAAAAAATACAGAATATTGTTCCTTGAAGATACGTAACATGAAATTAATTAAAACAATAACATCTAGAAATTTTGAGGAATAGGATATCCGTTTCTTACTTAGGCATAATTCCCTCTCGATATTTCAATAAGAAAAAGGTGAATTTGAAGTTTCTTTCTATACCTACCACTGCGTCTAAATTATACTGCTGTATTATGATTCTTGTATTAATCTTAAAAATAGCATATCAACCTTGTTGGTAGTTACATAACTTTTTTTTTCTTTTCTTTTTTTCTGTTTGGTCTAGTGTCCTCATATTAGTTGGGAGGAAAAAATGATAATATCTGTATTCCAAACCTGGATTAAATCTCAGATGACACTTTAGGAGAATTTTTTTTAGAAATTGCTTGAAGAAGAAGAGATGCAGCCACAATATAATCAGAGCAGAGACGCTTAATTCATTTTACTCAGGTAGATAAGGTTATTAAAACTTTCACGATATTTTAACTTGTGTCAAATATGTCTGTAAAATTGGGAAGCTATATCTAAGAGTCTTAGTGTGCATTGCTTGGCTGGGACCTATTTGTCACCTGGGAAGATGATATTTAGTTCATACCTAGCAGAGAAAATAACAACAGCAATAACAGCAAACCCATGCTGCTAATCTCTTGGCACACTTTATCCAGGATTACAGTTTACCAGTCAGGAAATTGTTTAAACACCTAGGAGGGCTACATAATCTTCCTTGGTGCCTGCCCTAGGAAAGAATTGCCTGAGACCCTTGGCCTCTCCTCAGCAATTGGAAGCTTTCAGAAATTTTATTTATATTTATACGTATTTCAGTTGGAGAGCACTAACTAAATAATACCCATTTCTAAGTAGGAACATGGAAGATGTACTAATTATTTTGCTACTTTAGTTCTCTTAAGTTCTCAATAAAAATGACTATTAGATGATTCGGAAACAGTGAGATAAAAATAAAAGTGTGAGAATAAATAACAGAAACCATTCTACCCTAAATTCCACTATTATTTTTATAAAATATATTGAGACACAAAATAAAATGGATAAAACTGTTGTTAAAACAATAAAAAAAAACTTTCTAAGGCCACTTTAAAGACAATGTCTGTGTCTTATTTTTCCTACAATTATATCCTTAAGTCAGATTCTTTGTATTCGTAAAGACCACAGCAGGATCACTATTCAAAGAAACTCTTTTAAATAAACAAAAGAAAAGTATAATCAGAAATCTGGAAAAAAATTCTTCTTTGCATACAAGTACTTACTTAGAAGTGTATTCTCCCCCTGAATTCAGTTTTTTTTTTTAAATGTTCTGTATCTCTTTGATTTATACCACTATCTAGCCAGTCACTTTCAACAGAATCCTAAGATTTTAAATATTAAATATACCTCCTGTTGTCTCTCCTGTTTAACATGTCTTCTCCATCGCAACCTTCTTAACGTGTACAGTACTTCGTTTTTACCTGCTTTAACCACTATAGCCATTCATAACTGGTCTGCTTTTTTGTCTCTTTCCAATTTATGTATCATACTACTTCCAAGTGGATTTTTCTAGAGCAAATATTAGATCAATTCTCCTCTCCTTATTACAAATTAATTAATTATACCATTTTGCCTGCAGCCCAAAGTCTAAGTCACTTACTGTGGTATATTTAGGTTTCTAGAAAATTCTGTTCATACTGACTGAAATAATATGAAAATTGTTAACTTACATACATGGAAGGTAGGGTAGACATCAGGGTTTACTCATTCCCATGACTAAATAATGTAGCAAAGGCATAATCTCATCTATCTTTTCGGCCTCTCACAGCAACACATTTATTTTAATACATGTTTTATTCATAAACTTAACATGGCATGAAATACACGTTAGACTATACAAACCTTCATGCATATTTGAGAAAAAAAAAGTACGTTTTTAATCTTGAAAAAATAAATGTGTTGAACTTCCTCCTGATTTTTCAAATTGAGACATGTGTCCAACCCTAAAGCAATCACTTTGGCCAGGGAAATGGAATTTTTTTGATGACCTCTGCTCGGATAAGCTATATTTTGCTCTTGGAACCATAATGGCAGCTAATAGAGGAAAGATGTAATGAACTGTCAGGAAATAATCACAATGTTTTCTAATGCTGCTAACAAAAATGTTCTGTTTCCTTTTCTTTTGTTAATTAATGCATTCAAAATGTAACACCGTGTGGAAGGTTGTATTTCCCAACATGTCTGACACAATATGTTCCATCCCACATGTTTTTCTTACAAAGCCCTACCTTCTAAAAAGGCAGTGCTTTGTGACCGATCTAACTTATAGAATACCCAAAGTGGGCCTAAGTGACATGTGAGGCCAGGTCTTACAAATACTATAGATTTCCGCCTTGTTTTCTGGAGATTCCAACACCTGACCCAAGCCGTCATAACAGGGTGAAAGCCATACAACATAAAAAGGCCTCAAAGAGTTGTTTCTTTCTTTCTTTCTTTTGTTTTTTTGACTGAAAGCTTAGCTATGGTTTCAGGCAGTATATAGCATGACCTAATATTCACATGAATAAAGGAGAATTCAGTATAAATCCAGGCCCAATCACCACCTATATATGAAATGATTGACTCATAGAGAATACTGCCTAGATGAAATAAGTAATCTCCAGAAACATGAAATACAATAGAATAATAATTATTTTAATCCACTTAGTATTGAGTGATTTATTGCAAGCAATAGACAAACAGAACGCATCAGTACTAATCCATCTTTCAAGAGTTAATACAAATAGCTTTTCCATAAAATTTCTTTCTTTATACTTTTGCTCTCTCATTCTGATATTTTACTCCTTTCATGTTGTTAGAGCATGTACATTTTTTAAAAAAATTTTCTGACTTTAAACTGTTGTTTATATATCTGTCTCCTTCACCAGAGTGCACTCCTTGAAGGAATGAATTATGTAATATGCATGATTTTACTGTGGAGAGTGTAATAGTTTCACTATAAAGGTCCATTGAGTCAATCAACCAATGATTAATCAATCAATCAACATTTAACTCAGAATTAATATAAACATTTAAACTGGTTTTCACTTTTTTTTAGGTGATACATTTAGATGTATGGCATGATAATATGACTTCAACCTTTCTAATACCAAGAGTCTCTAAACTTTTAAAAATAAATGGTACATTTATAATTTATATTATAAAGGTTATATTGAAGTTTATAATTATTTTTCAGTGAATTGAAATAATTACTAACTGCCTTTCTTTTTAATTAGTTGTTCTGTTTAAAATTAAATAAATAACACCCCCTGAAAAAAAACCTCTGTTTACATAAGAATTTATCTTTCTCCTTATTTGTCCAGAAACTCCTACTAACATAAGAGTTTTACTGGAACTAGAGTAGAAAACTTTCAGGATTGTGTAGATTAAAGCCATTGTAGGCAAGTCCTCCTTTCTAATAATTAATACATTTTTATTTAGTTCTCAGATTTCAATCATTTATTTCCTTCTCTGCAATGATTGCTTTTTTTTTTTCATTACAGCTCCCTACCTGATGAACTTCCCCCATAATTTAATAATACATTATATTTTGTAGAAAATAAAGCATTTCCTGTTCACAATATAAGCATCAGCATTTTCAATAGAAATATAATCCTTTATATTTGTTTACTTTAGTGGTTTAAGCCAAAAAGTGTTCAAATGTTTACTTTCCCCTCCTCCTATAGTATTTATCTTTGTATGGGATTAAAAAGATGGGTAAGTACAATTTAAGAAATCTTTGCTAAAATTTCATTCAACAAACTTTAATTTTACCGCATACCAGTGAGAGATTTTTTAATGATGTTATGACATATACAGAGAAACATAAATGACAGCTTCTGTCTCCAGAAAGAAAATGACAGTATGCAGTAAAATTGTTTTCAAAGCAATAAACATCAAAAGATGTTTAGAACGAAGTGTTAAAATAGTAAAGTGGAGGGAAAGACTCTTTCATGCTGAGAGAATTAGGGAAGACAAGCAGATTATGATACTTTAGCCGGCCTCTAAAATATTATGATTTGCACATATTAATATGGCTGAAGGACACTGAAGCCAGAAATTGTGCAAGCAGATCATAAAGTAAAAAAGCACTGCTGTGCTGGGTATGTTGTGGTATTGCCAAAAGGGTATATGAAAACATAGTAATAAAAGCCAGAGATAACTGCAAGTCTGGAGATCTGAGTGAGTAAAAGATTACCAATAAAAATATGAAATTTATGTTCAGGAACTGACTTGTGGAAAAAGATGATGAGTTTTGTTTTAGTCTGTGATGATGTTTAAGATGCAGACTGGATACCAGGTGGACATTCATGTAGAGAATTGGAAATGCAGAACTACTACTGAAGAGACTACAGTTACAGATGTAGAATTAGGATATATAAATATGTTTAGAGATAGATTTGTAGGTAGGTAGATGGGTAGAGTAGGTAGATGGGCTAGGTAAGAATATAGATGATACCAAAAACACAGATGAGATGCAATAGATTTTTGGAATATAAAGATGTTGTTTTGCTAAACCATTTTATATACAAATATTTACTTATAAAAAACTCTTTAGTCTACATAAAATTCCCAAAAAGGCAATCAGCAGGATAAATTGAGTTTGAAGCTGTATTTTGTTTGACTAACATGGTTTTTAAAAAGCCAAAATTTGACTAACTTTAAATATCATGCACATTCATTTATTCAGTTACCTATGAACTCTCAATTATCCTTTATCCTGACTACTTTACAAATTTATGATTCTTTCCTACTATCTTGAGTAGCTGCAGCTCAAGAACACCACATGAAATCAATAATCGTTTACTGTAAGTTGCTAGAACTTTATTCACTTGTTTGTTTCCAAAAGCACGGAACATGCAGGATGCAATGTACAAGGTCAGAGTATGTGAAAATAGTTCTCATATAGTGAAGGAATAGACATACATACATACATACGTACATACATATATACACATATATGTGTGTATATACATATATACACATATATGTGTGTATATACATATATACACACATATATGTTGATTAAAAATCTTTCAAAAGCAGTTCTTTACTCTTTAACATATAATTATTAATGCTTTACAGTTTTCTTATAAATTAATATTTTTGTTTGCTAAGACTGAGCATGTATACGATTGCTGAGACATTAGTAAAGATAATATCAAAGAGATATTCCTGAAAATGTTAGTTGATAACTCTGAGGCAAAGAGGGTAATTCAACTCTTACTTTCCAATGACACCGTAGTTCGATCTATTCAGAAGCTGTCTAAAAATATGAAAGACCAACACAAAGGGAGAAGACACATACATAAATATAATGCAAGGGCATCTATATGCCATCAACATGACAAGGAGAAGAGACTCAGAAAAAAAACAGTCCTGCCAACACCAGATTTCTAGTCTCCAATTGTGAGAAAATAGGTTTCTATTGTTGAAGCCAGTCTGTGGTCCTTTGTTACGGCAGCCCCAGCAAAATGACACAGCAAATCAGTTAAACATAAATAAAATTCAGCCATCATTTATGTTTTGTTTTTCCTCCATGGCTTAAAGCTTCATGTGTAGAAAATTAACTAATATATTTACTTAAAAAATAAAATAGATATAAACAATATACGATAATGATTTGATGTTTTATATAAAATAATTTTTTGTAGCTTTTAAATGTATCTCTAATGTTTATTCCACATTTTACAAGTTGGTCATTGGCATATAAAATGCAGTATGTTTTTGTTGATTGATGTCTAAAAGTGTACATGAGATACACCTTGATTAAAATGACTTTCAATACATTTACAATTCATTTTCTTGACATAAGAGAGATTCTTCTCTATTATTACTATTTTTTTTTAATTTTAAGAGTGCCATGAGACATATCTCTAAAATATTCATCAGAGAAATCTAATAACTTTAAGTAGGATTTAAAATAATCTTTCACAAAAGAGGCATTAAAATTTCAGAAAAGAAATTTGGTATTGGAAAAAAATTGCATTCCCTAAGCTATCTTTATAAGCTAGTTAGTGCTGAAGTGAAACGAAACATTCAATTATTCAGCTAGTTTTATAGTATCTATCACTACTGGATAAAGACATTTTATAGACCTATTGGGTATAATGCAGAGTATGTAGGAAAATAATAGAATATTTTGCACAAGAGCTCGTAAGTGCTTTAAAATAAAACAAACCATTTTATAACACAGTTACATCAAATTATCTGATGAATTATATGGTGATCAAACTATGATTTTAATTTTATATGTTTGATTCTGTTCTTTAATGTTAAAAAAGTTTCATCATATTTGTTATGTTTGCTTAAATATATTTGTTAAAAATTTGTTGTACAGGTTGTTCAATAGTTAATAATTGATCAAAATTATTGTTTGAAGCTCCTTCATGGTTTGTACTCTGCTACTCTGACCTTTTAAACATTGATCCATTCTATTTTTTTATACATGTATGAGAATATGTTCACTCATGAAAGTGAAGTTTGATTATGTCTGTTTACAAAGCTACCAGATAATCTGGGAAGAATACAATGCCACACACGATGTGGTTGCTTCAGATATTTTGTGGCACACAAAAGAGGTCAAATTCAATATTATTCAACAACACCATTATCTAAGGAGCCATGCTTATCCTCCACTTCTGAATAAAGTGAAGGGGTTGGATAATAATAATATAATAAATAATGTATTATGGTATTATATTAAATATCTATAACACATCACAGAATTTTGTACATATATATTATATTAACATAGACCTGTCTTGTTACTTAAAAAAATAAGTACAATAAAAAATACATGGGAATGTAGCATTGAGCTGTGCATCAAGTTTTATTGGTTTGAAGATAAAAATTTCAACTCTAATTTTCAACGGAATAATGTGATAAAAATATCACATCTTGATTTAATCACAAAACACATCTTGTATGTTGTTTTATATATCTATATGTACACACTAATGTTTTTATTATGACATATATACATATACAAAATATATTTGTAGATCAATGTGTGAATATATGTATGCATGTGTATGTGTGCGTACGAGTATGTGTGTACGTGTGCACGCACATACATTTACTCACCTGTACACTATCAGGCAGGTTATTTTTGAGGTCATGGAACAGAGGGAATCATAGACCAGTAATTTGAATTTGAATTACATGGTTCATTGAACTAATTTAAAGGAGAGCAAGGAGCAAGGGGAAAGGGAAGGGTAAGTTAATTTGTTTAGGCTAAAATACAGGCAGGATGGGAGAACCATATTTCCTGAATTTTATATTATATTGTGTCTAAATGTCCTGTTTCTCCCTCTGCTGCATCAGCTTTCCCCACTAATAGTGTGATTTTTGAGGAGCCAAGTTAATGGTAAGTGAGAGGCCTTATTGGCTGAAGTTCTACAAAGCCAAGCCATGCTTTTTCAATAGAAGAGATGCAGAGGCAAGTGCATCTGGCTACAGCTGTAATTTGTAGAGAGCCTGACGAGCAGCTATGATGTTATTGCTGTGCTCTGGGCAGAAGACATATGGGCCAGAGCGGATGTCACCATAGGGTGGCTAATTTAGGGACGTCATAGCTGTCAATATAAAAGTGCCATGAAATGTCCCTTATGAATATTTGTTTGCTACTGCTATCCCTTCCTACTTTTAATGGATATTAATTAATTATTTTGTTTAGACCTCAGTTCAACTCACATATGTTCTATTTACTTCATCTCTAATTTAACTTGGAGATTATTTTCTGTATCTATAGTTAACCCATCTTATCAATTTCACCTGAATCTTGCAAGCTATTTGTTTATTTACTGTCTATACTTTGTTTTATCTTCTCTCTGTATTTGTTCCTCTTGTTCATTTCTCTTGTTCCCTATAGTGGAACTGACCATGCTTAAATATTTTAGCAAATATGTGTTACTACATTACACAGCAATTGACAAAAATATATAGAGTGGCACTTGAAAGATATTCTTTCCCACCTTCTGTCTCTCAGCCTCTTGTTTTAATCACAGAAGTTGGTAAAAAACACCTTTCCTATCCTCCTATTTCATAAGTATAAAATATTTAGAGTTAGGTATTTATTACTTGAACTTCTCAAGTTTAATCTAAAGTAAACTCTTACAGATTGAAGATGTCTATAAAGCATCTCGAAGTGCTTTTAAAAATACTTTAGTGACATAAAACAAAAAAATTTGGATAGCTTTTCTAAGGGCAGTTCTTTGTGGATGTTCTCTGACTTTCAAAAGTTGGAAAAGATAATTGACATTTTCATCCTAGGGGGAAAAAATCCGTGATGCCCAAAATAAATGTTTACAATAAAGAATGTGAATAGTAAGGCATTTAAACAATGTATTGCCACTCTCCAAGAATTTTCATCAACATACATTGAACATATTTAAATTCGGATTTTATCTATCCATATAATCTAAAAAGTAGAGACATACTTGAACATCTTTTACCCCAAGTTAAATTTAATCATAGTGACTTTTGATATCAGATACCATAGATAATAATACAGATATACTCTATAATGTTTTCATTGTATTTATTACAAGAAGCTGAACTTTCCTGCCTATATTACGGACATTACAGGTCAGACTTAATAACAGTAGCAATAGCTCTAATTTTTGCTTAAACGTTCCCTGTCATATAATTTATCGGTTGCATTATTTCTATTAATGTTATTTAATCTACATATTGATTTGTGAATTATGTTTTTTTTTTATCATTAGTTTATTGTGATTCAGAAAGTCAAATCCTTGGTTACAAAGGCAGTAAGTGACTAAAATGGTAAAAATAGTGCATATTATGCTGATTTTAAAGTCTCTAGATATGACTTGATGTACATTTCTCAGAATGCCTGTCATAATAGAGCTTGGATTCTTCTACCCTTGTGTACTATTTGTTTTGCTATTTTTGTAGCAAACATTTGTAGTACTCTGAGACTATGGCAAAAATATCTCTTGACCATTCCTATTATTCTACAATTTTGTTTTAAATGTTATAGAACTTTCTGAAGACATTTAAAAGCAGAAAAAAATATGTTGGATCGCCATGTCTCCACATCCAACTCATGTGTATATTTGCTTCTATTGATATCTACTTCCCCTACCATTTCACCCATAATCGTTAGAGATAGTATATGTAAAAGAGAAGAAATCTTCTTTAATAAACATAATTATTCATATTTGTTATAACTTGGAAAGTAATAATAATTATTACTTTCCCTAATTGCCTTGCGATTTTCAAATTATTATCATCTTCATCTGGTTCTTTCTCTTCTTCTAACTCAAGATATAGGTAGCGTTACTTGTTTTTGTTCAGCACATCTCATTGAATCTGTTAATACTGCAGGATAACAATTCACAGCAAAACTCAGCGACTGTATTTCGAATTGATTACCACTAACCTCATACACTCTTCTTAAATTTGGCTGCAGGTAAGCTCGTCAAGGTTGGGCTCAGTTTGGTTCCACTCTAGTCTGTACTCTCTCACCTTTCCCCAATAACCTGCAGCCTGCACTAGGAGGTTCTTACTTCAATAACAGACTTGCAAGAGTATGTTCAATTGCAACAGTGCTTCTTTAAAGCTTCTGATTTCATCAGATCTGCTCGCTTTTTATTCTCCAAGTGAAGTCACCTTGTCAGATTCAAAAACGAGGAGAGGTGAATCCAGCTCCACTTAGCGAAGAGGACACTGAGAGGTCACACAGCAAACAGCAAGCCAGAAGAAGAGTGAAGAACTGGGACCATCGGCGCCATCTCCCACAGTTTCTTCATAAGTCTCTTTAATCTATAGCAGTGGTTTTCAATTTTTTTCATCTCAGGACTTTTTGATATTCTTAATAGTATTGAAAAAAGCGAGGAACTTCTGTTTATGTGGGTTATACCTATCAGCACTTAGCCTATTAGAAATTAAATTGGAAAATATTTTAAATATTTATAAATGTATATAAAGTTTATAAAATTTGTCGAGATGTTACACCTGTTAATAAAAATAATACATTTTTATAAAACATAGCTTTACTAAAATAAAGCAATAGTGAAAAGGATGACATTGTTTCACAATTTTCAGCAACTTAGTATCTGACTTAATAAAAGACAACTATATCTCATATCTGCTTCTGCATCATATCTGTTGCTACATATTTTTGGATAAATTATACAAAAAAAATCAGACTTACTACCAGTATTTGGTATTTGTAAGAGAGGAATATTCTGTTTGCCTTTTCAGGTAATTGTGGATATTCTTCTTTGACACTACACAAAACTCAACAAGTGGTATTTTCATAAAGGTCAGTTGCATTTGAATTCTTAAACTATTTCAATGAACTTTATGTAGTCAATTATATGCAAATCCTTTTGTCTAACTTGGATCTTGCATGGATTTGGAAGCATCTTGCATTGTAATTGGAAAATATTGATTTATTGAGTTGAACAGATCTAAATTTTGACATGTCTTACATACTATCAAAAGTTATATTCATTAATTATTGTCAATCTCTTAAGAAATCTTTAAATATTGTGAAGCCATTACAGTAGTGAATGCACATTTTCCCAAATGATTACACCGATTGTGTTAGCTAACACCACCATCATGTTACATACTTACCATTTCTTTTTTTTTGTGCTGAGAACATTTAAGATCTACTCTCTTAGCAACTTTCAAGCATTTAATACAGTATTGTTAACTAATCATCGTGCCGTACATTAGCTCCTCAGAACTTATTCTTTTTATAATTGAAAGTTTATACCCTTTAACTAACATCTCTCCAATTTTCTTTATACCACAATTTCTAGGAACCACTATTGTACTTTCTATTTTTGCTTTTTTAGATTCTATATTTAAGTGATTTCATACTATATGTATCTTTCTCTGTCTGACTTACATTACTTAGTGTAATGTCCTCAATGTTTTGCTGAAAATGACGGGATTTTCTTTTTACTCATGGCTGAATAATATCTCTGTGTGTGTGTGTGTGTGTGTGTGTGTGTGTGTGTGTGACATCTTTTCCACACATACATCGACATACATGTAGGTTATTTCATTTCTTGGCTATTGTGAATAATGCCACAATGAGCATGGAGAATGCAATCCTGTTGCTATTTCTTTTGCATATATATCAAGTAACTTAAGTACAAATTTATCTTGTTATTTGTAAGTCCAAATTTTATAATTAGTAACAAATACAGTCAGTTATTTCCTCTGAAGTGATAGGCTCATTTTGTTTACTTTTGAGAAATGTCCTCCAAATGCCCAAGCTTAAGTAACTAGTGTTGGACTTTTTGTTTTTCTTTCAAACAGAAAACTATAATCTATGAAAAAAAAAGGCAGCTATTTCAGCTCACAACTCATATAAAGATGTCTGCTATGCCTTGAGTCTAACATTGTGATTGAGTTTCTAACAGAGGTACTTTGTGTATACTTCCTATTTTACCACCTACGATTTTAAAACTCAAGAATTGGCTTGAATAAAATTAATAATGACTATTGCCCCATTGAAGACCTTCATAAGTGAAACTGGCTTTAATTTTTTTGTGAGCGTGTGACAATAACAAATACAAAGACTCTAGTACAACTTGGAGTCACTTCCTTAATTTGTGATTAGGTGCCGGCAGTTTTACCCAACATTGTTCTGTAAACATTAATACACATGTAAATACAGTAAAAAAGGAAACGTTTTAACAATATTTTATAGTTTTGATCTCTGATATCACTGGTAAGGGTCATGAGTTTCATCGAAGCATTATTGTGTTTTGTTTGACGTACTATTTGTCTTTTTTTCTTTAAACTCATAGTTTCAACGAGGACCTTAATAAATACGAGTTATTTTTAAACAAAAATGTCACAGGAGAAACTGTTTTGCATGTGATAATACCAGCTATTAGCAATTACCTAGTTCTATTATTTTATTGGGAATAACATATTGTAATTTAAAAATTATATTTTTTTCTTATCTGTATATCAGTTGGATTAATTCTATAAGGAGATGCTTCCTCTGATTAACATTTAGTCACCCTGGGAACTATAGGATAAATGCTCGAACAAATAAAAATAAAGAAAATTTCAGTAATATACAACTAAAAACTTAATTGACCTCCTTTAGAGGCATATAGTAAACCAACTCATTTTTTGAAAGTAAGTCAATAAGGGATACAGTATGCATTTATCTTGCTTTTGTCTGCGTAGACTCTACTAACAGAGTTTCCCCCTGCAATGTTCCAGATTTAACCTTTACAGTTTAAAATACAAAGTACCTTTTAAGGGATTATAAATTCCAAATGAAATTATAAGATAACAATTAGCAAAACAGAGATATAACTAGCCACATCCAATTGGCTTCAATAGTAAATTTCTACAAAGTGTCATCATCTTGGTGAATACTTTGTCACTTTCTAGGGTTGAAGCCTTCAGACTTCATTATCAAAACCTAAGTTACCAAGACAAAAATAATAAATTTATTTCACTAGACAGGGGCACTATAGCAAAAACCACAAAATTAGAATAGCACGTTTGGTTGAAAGAATGGAATCAGATTTAGGGACGATGGAGCTCACCTATTCAATAAGTACATACTGCTTGGATTGAGCATGTAGAGTTCTGAGAGAATAAGGATTCTTCTTCTCCCCAGAGTAGGGCAAAGATAAATAGTGCTGGCAGTTGCCTCTTAAATGCTGCCTTTTGTGTGTGTTTGTACTTCTACTGCTGAACAATTTTAATTATGCAGGATGGAAATAATTTATTCAACAAGCCACAGAAAGTTATTAGAAATTTGGATGTGATACTGTGATTTGTAATTTGTAATAAGAATTATATATTTGACCTTTATCCTCAAAAGGGGTGGGGAGGAAGCTCTGGCACAGAGCTTCTAAAACCATTGGTATTTCCTAAGCAATAAGAGTGATGAAGATATCTGTTGAGTTAATGAGTAGGCCTTTGGAAAGCACCTTGGTAACCTAAGGCTGGGGGCTGGTTGCTAAGGTACCCAACCCTGTGATTAGAGAGTTGGAACTTTCAGTCTTCATCCCCCCTATGCTCAACTTCCTGGTAGTGGTAAAGGGGCTAAAGGTTAAATCAATAGCCAGTGACCAATGATTTTATCAATCATGTATATGAAATGAAGCCTCCATAAACCTCAAAAGATGGGATTCAGGGAGTTTCCAGTTTGGTGAACATGTAGAGTTTCCGGGACGTGGTGCCCTCAGAGAGGGCCTGGAATCTCCACATCTATTCCCCATAACTTGTCTTATACATCTCTTTCACCTATATATATCCTTTTATAATAAACCATTAATCTAGTAAGTAAAATGTTTCTCTGAATTCTGTGAGTCACTTCATCAAATTAATCAAGCCCAAGGCAAGGGTTATTAGAATCTCTGATTTATAACCTGTAGGTCAGAAGCACAAATGACAATCTGGACTTGTAATTGGCATCTGAAATGCAGGGCAGTCTTGTGGGACTAAGGCCTTAATCTGTGGGACTTATTATCTCTGGATAGATAGTAGCAGAAATGAGTTAAATTGTGGGGCAGTCAGCTGTTTGAAAATAGACTATAGGTGTGGGGGGAAAACCAACATATTAATGACTAGAACCTTAGTTGGTGATCAGAACTGGGGTCAGAGTCAAAATCTTACTGGGAACTATTCTTCCTTTTTAAAACAATATTCTATTCAGTTCTGACTCATTGTGGATAGAATTATATTTTAACAAAGACAATATTATTTTCATTCTTAAGAAGTATTTTATTTTTAGTCCTAGTATCACTGACAAATACATTACAAATCTTTATGAATTATTTGAACACCAGAATCTGTGCCGGAAGAAGAAATTCAGCTCAGGAAGTTTGGCAATTGTTGAAGACTATGTTGCCTTTTTTTATTTTTTCAATTTTAAATAAAATTTTATGGAATGAAGTAACTTTTGGCCTTTGCTTAGCTACTCAAAGCTTCAGTGTTAAGTTTTGAATACAGAGTTTAGTGGAGCCTTTCAGAACCAATATGAAAGTCAAATACAAATGGTTATTCTGAATTACATTAAGAGAATCAAGTAATATCTTTAATTTTGAGAAATCGATATTAAAGAATATTTTGATTTCAAGAACATTGAATAATGAATGACATTTAATCTACATATTTATTTTAAGGTGAATACAATATACTTTGGATACACATTTTAAATTATTTTACTTTTTTAATGAGGTAAAATTCACACAGTGTACAATTAATCATTAAAAGTGAAAAATTCTGTACATTTAGTACAGTCACGATGCTGTGCACTTTCCACCTCTATCCGGTTCTAAAACATTTTCATCACTCCAAAGAAAGCCTTTCTATATTAGGTGGTCATTCTGCTTTGTGATATCTAAAGGTACTTTTAGGTACGTTTAGGGGGTGAGTGTGTTTGTTTATTGTTTAGATATACTTTCTCTGCTGGATCATCCTACTTTAAACATTATTCCTGAATGGTCTGTAAAAGAAAAAATCTTTGGATCTCAGATTTGTTTTTGATTTTACATGTAGACATTATTATAAAACGTGTCCAGATACTACGCATTTTAAAAAGGTACCCCAAAAGAATACATTCAATTTTTTGAATTATATTTTTCTCATTGATATTATTTACATTAAATTTATTGACTTTAAGCAAATATCCAGCAGCTATTTCTCCAGAAAAACAAGTTTCTTGGTGAAAAATGAAGACTTGCAATTTGGGACATGTGGTCTAATGGCTAACCACTGCAAGTCCAGAGAACAAAGGAGGAAAACAGTTTTTTTATGCATTTGGAAGATACTGTTGTAAATAAAGAGTCCTTTGGAGGAAGCTGAAGGTTTGAAGTGTAGAGACTTTTATTTGGCTGAGTTATGGCAGTCTCTCATTGGTTAAAATGTTACTAGCAAGGAAGAATTTTTTTTTTCTTCCACTGAGGTATTAAATATATCACTTCCTGTCAGAGGTTCGTCTCTTCCTGTCGGAGTCTGTAGTGTACGTTAAGTTGCAGGTGCATGAAAATTCACTCTTGTAGCCTCCTGACTCCATTTTAAATGAGGTTTTGTTTATTAATTTTCACAAATTATTTGCCTTTAAAATTGTTTAAGTATAATTTTAAGGCCTTTGTAGAAAATAACATAGGTCAGACACTCAGTAAATAGTGACTGAATGAATATTCACTTTTGAGGAGAATTGAGGAAAAAACTTTTATTTCTACTGTATTTGTTTTATCTGAGTTAAATAACTTCAATTACATAACGAGAGACTGGTAATGTTAAAGCAAGCATTGCCAGTGACAGATGTGTTGAATATTCTTTCTGTAAAGTACAAAAAATGATAAAAGTAATTGGTGCTGATGACAGTTTAGCCAAGGGTGATAATCCTTATTTCATCAACTACATTTAAACAACTGGGTTCCACATTTTCTCCAAAGTACTTCGCATATGTGACAGTACAAATTAATAAAGTCTAAATTTCAACTTAAGGTCCCAGTGTGTCATTTGATAGCAAACATTTGCAAACTGTAGCCAAAAAGCAGGCTTCTGCCAGGGACTCTGAAACTTCTCATTTACATAAGAATAGGAAGTTAATTGTGGTACAGATATTGTGGTATCCCCAAGGAGTTCATTAAACATGCTGAACATGCTGAAATTATAACTTAACTGTCACTTCTGAGAAATTGGGAAAATTTAACTTTAGATATAACACTGTTGGCAATAACAAGCATAATTTAATGTATACATTGTTCTGAAGCACAGATGGGCTTCCATTGAAATTTATAAAATCTCTAATTTCTGTATTCATTGCCCAAATAGTATATCATATTTGAGAATTAAGTGACCTAGAGACCTTTCCACCCACCCCAATCCTGTCCCTAAAAATATGGCTATGCCATTGCCCACAGGTTTCAGTTACTTAAAACATTTTGTGGCGTTATGGATCAACAGAAATGCCTCATTTGCATTTGCATGAATGTTGTATAAGTAAATATGAAGTAAAAATGGAAAAATACAGATGATAAAATAGACACAAAATTCACCATTAATTAAAAAAAAACTGATATGTAAGTATATATATATATGTATGCATCTAATATACATATACATAGATAGATACATATATATTATAATAATATTGATGATTTGTAAGGAAATTTGTCTTTATAAACACTGTTTAAGTAAGCATAAGATATGAGATCTGGGATTGTTTTTACTATGACGAAGTATTTGCACTTGGACACTCAGAAGCGATTTGGGTGATCCTGTTCTACAGCATGGGGGTGCAAAACTAATTTTCTTCCCACCTTCTAAATTCTCCTAGCTGGGCTAATAATCAAATTTCCAGAGACAGATTAATAAATGAAAATGTTCGAAGTTTATTTTATGAATGCCCATTTGGAGGTGTTATAATAATAGAGATCCAAGGACAGATTGGACAACTGAAGCTTATATGTCATTCTGGAGCTAAAGACTGGTTTGGGAAGTCAAAGGGCGGAAAGGTAATTTACAAAGAGATGGAAAAGCAAATGTTTGGTAAATAAATGGTTGCCAGGTGGGCCATTTTTAACAATGAACAAATGGACTTTGCTTGGTTCCTCTCCATCTGTAACACACTAGTTATCTATGGTTGTCTGTGGTGTATATCTCTTTCTGGAGCAGGTTCTCTATATAAATTTCTTCGGCAGTTAGGGGGACAGCCAAAGATTTTTCCTGAGTCTTTTACACCTTAATAACCAGCTTAAAATTAATACGCCAAAAGGCATACTGCATGGAGGGAAACTCTGCTTCTATTCAATAGTAAAAATGTCCACTAGGGCAAGGATTTCTCTTCCTGAAACAATGTTTTAGTGTGTCAATGTAAAAAATATCCACACCTGGAGAGAATTTTTATGAGTTTATTTGAACCAAACTAACAATATTAGTGGGAAGTGAGATCTCGAATGCTCCAGAGACTAACAAACATACACAAACACATATGCACATAAATATAAACTTTTATAAAGATTTTTTGACTTTCTGTGTGTCACATCATTTCTCCCCTGGCCCTTGATGCAACTGACCAGTTGACCAGTTTGTCTATTTAATGTGCCTGGACAAGCCAATATTGATGAGGGATATTTAATGTCAGAACAAGCTGAGTATTTTACTATTTTTATATATGTCTTTGACTAAGCTATTAATGCCATTTTTAATTCCATTTATTTATTGGGCTTTTACATATCATTCACAAATGTCCAAACATCACTTCTTAATCTAAAGTATTCTCTATTACAGCACTTTGTTTTGTCTTTTTTTTATTTTTTTAACATTTATCATTTTCAGTAAAGTTCATGTTTGATAACTTATTTCCACCCTCGGAAATGAAAAGTAAATTTCATGAAAGCAAGGACTGTATCTTAACTCAGCACGGTGTCTCCCATGTTGAGGATAACGCCTGACTCATTCAAGGTGCCCAGTATTGTAATTGACTTAGCTTCTAGTATGGGTGATAGCTACAGCACTAAATAAAATAAAGTTCCTGCTTTCATGGAGTAATCTTTGAGTATTGGAGGGGAGGGGTTCAGGAGGGCAGACAGGCAGAATTCAGCCATGCCAAGCAGTGATGAGTATAGAAGAAAATTAAAGCAAGATGAAAGAATAGGGATTAATGGGCGAGAAAAATAAATCAAGGGAAGAAAATGATGATTGAAAGGGGCCTTGTTTGATATAATAGATACTTTTTACACTTCTCAATGTAGTTTGCTTATTGCATATCTGGTATAAATTTATAAATACAGAATTTGCAGGAATATTCAATTAATGTTTCCTGAATATGATATTTTCATGATTACTTACTATGTAGTAAGTAAATCAGACACTATACTTGACTAGTAACCTCTAAAAAAGCTAAAATTTCTAACCACTTGGGAGTAAATGCATTTGAGGGGCAAATTTCACATCCTTCTCTGAAGTTACTATGTGGTTCTTTTGAAACTACTATTGAAATTTAGAATCTGAAAAAGCTAATTCAGAGACTATATTTGGGCTTCTTTTCTGGTTTATTTCTAGAATGAATAAACATAAATATTCAAAAAGAAGTATTATTTTGTGTAAGAGACTTACGTATAAAGCTGCCTTTCACACAGTCCTGATGCAAAACAAATCAATTAGTTGATGAAAATTATTTATTCCATAGGCAAGCAACAATCTTAAAAAGTGTTATGTTGTTCTTGCAGTGACTACAAACTTTGTAAATTTAATTTATAGCATACTTTTTTTTCTGTATTTCAATTATATACCTCTCTTTTAAATATATTTTTCTAAATGTCGGGAGCATTAACTCCTTTTGAAATTTATCTAGCCTACTATATTTGTCATGAGTAACTGACTTATATGTGAGATCATTCTAAGACCTCTCCAAGTGATCGTGATGGTTCCCTCATTTGAACCATCGAAGTCTGCTTTTTCTTTCCTTTCCCATATATCAATACAATATATACAGAGAGAACTCTTCAATATGTATGATCCCCCCAAAGACAGAAGTTTCCTTGGCGTGGGTACCAATTTATCTTTGTATTCTTTAAGAATGGTTTCCCCACTGTCTTTTTTCCAGAGCTCTTTGAGTAAATCTGAAGGCCTACTTATTAAACAAAAGCAGCATTTTCCTAAATACTACAAATACAAATTATATACTAATGGATACAAATATCCATCTACTTTGGTTACTGAAACACCTCATTTAGTGTCTCATTATAACTATTTTTTTTCCAACTCTTTTTTCCTTCTATTCCCAGCCTCACTACCCAAGTTCCCTGGAGCCCCTGTTACATATTTATGGTATATTGGATCTTACATTTACTTAAATGTACATGCACACACACAACAGTATAACGTGATATTTTTAGTGCACTCTTCTAAAATTATATGAATGTTATCAAACTTTCAGTGTGTGTTACAACTTGTTTTTACTAAACTTTTCATTTTAAATGTTATCCACATGGTTAATTATAAAGGTACTTTCTTTTAACTTTCATATAGTGAACATTCTTATAACTACACCACATGTATTAACCAATTGCTAAACAACATTTTCATTATTTCCATATTTTAATTCTATAACCAATTACACTATGTATCTTATATATCCTTTCCTGTATCCTACTGTTAAAAAGAAATTCTGGAGTTAGCATGGATGAATTATTGGGATATACATTTTTCTTTTATTAAATGACTAAATCACACTTCATTATGATTAAATTATTTACATTAATGCCTACAGTGTATGAGAATGTTTTCATCACAGTCTTCCTGTCTCTAGATTTTAATTTAACTTTTAATTTATTTCAAATTTATTTTGTAAATACAGGTAATTTGTTGTTGTTTTACTGATCAGTGGTGAGACTGAACACCTCTTTATATTTATTGACCATTTACTTATTTTCTGGATGCCCAGTTTCTTATTTTTGTCTATTTTCCTACAGATTATATATATTTTACTTTAAAATTTCTGGGAATATATACATAAAAATATGAATTTACTAGTATTTGTAGTAATATGTATATTAATAAAATTTTATTCATTTTATGTATTTTATGCATTGCAAATATCTCTTCTCAGTCTACCTCTTAGTTTTGATTTTTGTGTATGAACCTACATATTATAAAATGGAGCTTCATGTAATTACTCATATTAATCTCTTTTCTGCATGTTTGTTTTTGTATTATTCAAGAAACTATTCTTCAGACTGAATGTGTATAATTCCCAATATCAAATATTTTATATTTATTTATCTTAAAAATTTGTCAGCGGCTTTGTCTAGTTAACATTAGAATATATTTCAATATTGTTTATAAATTTGCCCAGGATTTGTATTTTATGCTGAGCTGTTTTAGGTTAAATACATTAGAATTTCATGACATCCCATAAAACAAGTCCTTTGGATGTGAGAAGGTCTGGGGTGCTAGATAGTCTGGGTATAGAACTCCAAGATGGTATAGTGACACATTTAATTTGAGGCTCCCTGAAGTCTTTGTATCAGAAAAAAAAAAAAAAAAGAAGAGGGAACTTATAGATGGGTATAAGTGAAGAAAGATAAAATAGAAATACAAAGAAAAGACTCTGGAAAGAAATTTTATGTTTTATAAATTAGATTTATCTGTTAACCTTTCTTCCCCCCCACCCCCCCGCCCCGCCAAATGACAGCATCTTTCATTTACTTCATAGGCAGAATGATTATATGTCAAACTGTAAAAATGAGGTATTCTTAAGAATTCTACTTGGATAAATAGAGTAAAATCTGTTTCACAGGTAGTTTTTCTCTTTCTTTCTTTCTTTCTTTTTTTTTTTTTTTTTTTTTTTTTTTTTTTTGTTGAAATTCAGCATAACTGAGAGATCTGGCAAACTTTTTCCTTGTTACCATTTTCGTTACCTCTAATCGATCCTCTGATTACTATGCTATAAAAAATACAAACATTTGCCTGTTAAACACACACACACACACACACACACAGAAAAAAACTGTAAAACGAAATGTATTCCCACATAAAAGATGCTCACGAAAACAAACAGAACAAGAAATAAAATAGAATAACTGGTATCTTTAAAAACATTTGTCTGATTTTCTTTAGCCTGAGAATGATTTCTCTGGGACTCTGATTCATAGCATTGTGCTTATTCTCATGGGTGATTATATATTATTTCGATTACTACTGTGATTGCTGCCATGTGAAATGAATTTGGCTATCCTAACATAGTGTTAATTTACGTTGTTCTTACATAGTGTGATATACTGGAATCAATGGCAGTAGAACAACTGAAATTGGATAGAAAAGTCACAGTAGATTTATGTTCCCTGGACACACATTTCCTGTTTTACCACCAAGAAAAAAACTAAAGTGGTTGTTGACTTCCCTAGTAAATCACAGGAAACCATGTAAAACAAGCTGCTAATTTGTATCCCTTAATATTTGACTCCAAGAAAAATATGAAGTGACGTATATTCTGCTAATATAAGGAATGTATCATATAATTTAAAAATATTCAAAATACTTTGAAATAAATTTATCAGTATATTTGGTACCATATATAGTGTTTTTATATACCTAAAATAATATTCTTAATGTTACTTAGGTTTCTTTAAAATCTTATCTAAAATTTAAGATCTCCGAGTTCAGGTGATTTATTTTACTAAATTTCTATTATTTCAGGTTTTTAAATTAGATATGCAAAAATATACTCATTATAATTGCCTAGATAACCATATAAATAATGTTTGAATTTAGCTCAAAACAAGCTATCTATCTCACTATCAAAATTAGAAAAGTTATATATTTGTTATTTAATTGGTTATTTTATTTTCTTCTTGCCAAACAACAAGTTGATTTTTTTCTCACAGAACTCACTCTTTCTTTTTAAACATAATAGAGATAAATAATCAGGTATTGTATTTAAAGGATAGAGTAAATGGCAAGGCAGTTAAATAAATGAAGTAAAAAGCCTAAGATTGAACTTAAGTAATTGGTTTGGTGGAACACAATGCTTCATTTCCAAGATTGCCTTATAATTGCTCATTTGCACATTCTATGAAGTAAAACAACTGAATTTGCCCACAGTATTACCAATTAAATTGTTTAAGAAAAAGACCTGCTGATAACTTATTAATGATAAATGTTCTTTTAATGCATGTAAATGCATGCTGGAGGTCCCTAATTGCAATATTCAGTTTCTTTTAGATGAGTATGTCACCTTGCTCATGTTGAGAACAGTACTAGTCTTTGCTCAAATTTGCTCCACAAGGGTCTTCACTTTTCAGCAATAATTAACTGTATTCTACTGTTTCACTCTTAATATCTGCAAGACCATAATTTAATTTAATAATATCTATATATTTTTAAGTTCTATAACAACTATTGTAGAGATTGCCATCATATAAAAACAAAAGAAAATTAATCTCACTGTTCTTTTTTTAAGTAAACGAATCTTCATTTTGAGCAAAAAAAATTCTTTTCTTGAGTATTAACCTCCATCCAATCTTTGAATGAATATTTATCAAGCATCTCTCTATATTAGGCAATAACCATATGGAGTATAGCACAGAACCACAGGTACCCTACCTTGCAGAGGCTGCATTTTGACTGCTCGATCACATTAAAGATGTCAAAATAAGAGTAGGCTAACAATGTGATCTGTTTTCTAGTTCTCATCCGACAATCAGATATTGTGATGCTGGACAATCATTCAAATTCTGTGGGCCTCAGTTTTCTTATCTGTAAAAATAAATATACTATAATCTGAAAGAATGCTGAAATGAAACTAGGTGCTGCCTGGCGCCGAGGGCTATTTTGCTTAATGATAGATTTTGCTTGTGCTAAATGCTGCAAAAAGAAATGTGGGTAAGTAAAGGTGTGATGGCTGCTTCAACTTTTGCCTTGTAATGTTGAATGACCTTTTAAAGAAACATGATTGGATATTTTTAGGTGAAAACCCAGAGTTGAAGTCTGGAGTTGGCACTATTATATATTTTGAATGGTGAACTAATGAGTCGTCTATATTATTATGTGATGCTGTTACTTGCTCACAATCTGAACCATAGATCTGTAAGACAACTATCATCCTAGTAGACTTCTGGCAATCTGTACTGTGTTTGGAACCAATAATGTATTAAGACACAATAGCTGATTCTGTGTAATCCCTGGACTACTTTACCATGGACTCTTACATGAGAGAGGAACACGCTTTTATCTTGTTTAAAAGAGAAGGACAAGATATCTGAACCTACTCGGGATACCAATTGAAGCCATAGTCAATGGAAGTTTTCTTTGTAGCCACTTCATTACATTCCCACTCTACCTGTTAGGACTTTGTTAAAGTGGACTTGTGGTGGAAGCATTCTGTTTTCTCAAGCACTCAGTTTATTTAAGCGCAAGTTTATAACTTACTAGTAACTGGGATATTATAGTCTGGAAGTGTGTTTACAAAAATCCAATTCAGTTTCCTAGCACAAGCTTTTCATATTGCCTCTCATCCTCTCTGTTAATGCCCTAAATAGTACCTTATCCCATCTTCTTTCATTCTATTACTGCTGTTTTCATTTATTTCCTTGCCTCTGGTAATCTCACCTTTTTGACTGCTATCTTTCTTATTAAAACAGCATTATTATAGTCTTTTTATCATGGTGGCAGTGTGTGTCAACCAAGGCAAGAGTGATCTGCTGCCGCTCCCAGGAATCATGAAGATTTAGAAGAGGGTTATAAATTTCACTCCTATATCCCTTCTGTTAGTTCTTATCAGTGAAACAATTTCAGAGCTAATGAAAATGAGACTGTAGAATGTGTATCCATAAAACTTGATCATCTTCTGCCCCACAAATGATACTGAGAAGAAATACTTGCTAACATATTTAGGCAACAAGAAATCAAAGAGTTGAATTGGTACCTCACTATGTGGGAATTATTAAGTATTATTAAATGATCCTCCTAAATATCAATGCATCCATTCTGTTTTCTAGTTTTCTATCTCTCTATAAATAAAGATTAACTCTTTAAAAACCTTTATGTAAAATCGTAACATAATTAATGTTAAAGATGACTTCAAAAACTAAAACTTAGAAAAATAGTCTGATTTCATTCCTAAGTGTATTTAATACAAATATTTTCCTACTTATTTATTTCTCATGTCAGTTTTCCAATTAAGTAAGATTTGAATTTACCATCTGTTCACATTTTAGTAGGCCTATTAGAGAATTAAAAATGCATCCTAATCTACAGTCTTCTAAGTACTATATTTTTATTATGTAGCACTAGAAACAAAATCAGTAAGTGCAGAAAATATGAATTTAGTGATTCTAGATTTATCAAAATAATACTTATATCATCTAAGATTTTCCCTCTGGAAAATGTGTTTAATTTTAAATATTTATATTTTAAGTTTCATTCAAGTGCCTTGAATTGCCTAAATTTTGTTCATTACACTTGCAAATTTCAACAGTAACGTGGTTAAAAATAAATAAAGAATATGAAATTTAACCTTGATTTTGTTTAACATAACACGATACCTTGCTGTTACAACTAGGCATTTGTGACATTGCTCTATAGTATGATTATCTAAACAATAGATGTACATGGGACCTAAATGCAGTTCTGGAATCTAAATGGAGCCTAAATGCCAATGTCAAGGGGTTAAGGAGAGTTCTAACCATGTGTGTTATAAGATTCAGTTAGGAAAACTATGTGGTCATCTAATATCTCACTGATTATGGTGGTTTCTAAATTAAAATACATTTTAGTTAAGGATAAACCATTGAACTCTCCAGGACTCTTGACATAAGATGTAGATACATTTCTTGGGAAAAAGGAATATTGTGTATTATTTCTGTACTCTATGAACTCTTAACACAATTGTAGTGAGTGAGAATGTTAGAAAAGAAAGCCATTGGTCATCTCTGCATTTTAATTAGAAGAGTCTTCTCTCGCGGAAGTTTTCTTTCTTTCTTTCTTTTTTTTTTTTTTTATTAAATCCTAACTTCAGACTGGAAATGCAAGTAATTTTCATAAACTCCTCAAAGTAAAGGAACATTGTTATTCTAGACTACTCTCCAGAAGAATATCATGTCTTCAAATTACCAAAAATGTTTAGAAATAAAATTTATATTGTAATATACAAAGCCTACATTAATTTTGCAATACATAAAAACAGAAAAGGATATAGGTATATATGATATGTGTATATATATTTCTGTCCACTAATTATATGTTTTTAATGTTTACCTTTTAAATAAATTCTTTATGCCTATTTAAAAGTTTGCCCAATCATTTTGTGCTGAATCAATAAGCATCTACATAATGCTTTCAAAATTGAGAATTCTTGAAGTTTGCAAATATTAGCATACACATCTTTTTCTTCCTCTTATTGAAAATAACTTCGAATATGGAATTTCAAAGGTTATTGGTGATATTAGACCTGTGTTCCATGTAGTAGATGATATGGTGTTAAAAAATAGAATTTAGAATCAGGATAACAGGAGTCTAGAATGACAACTTAGTACTGTGTAATGTTGAACAATTTTTGATCTAATCTGACTGAATCTCAGTTTTATAACCTGAAAAGCTAGTGATGATGATATTATGGTTTTGGATGATAGAGAATGAAAAATAGTGTTACCTATAAAGGCAGAATGTTTAGCAGAATGTTTAGCAATGTGTGTAAATAAATAAACCTTTACTTAGAGGAAACTATTACTAAGTCTCAATACGCATTTTAATGAGAATTGTGCTTAAACATTTAAAGAACACACTAAAAGCAATACTATTAATACTATAAAATTCCTAAGGAAAAACATATATCCTCCTCTTTCTGTGTTCAGTAAAGAATTCTCTAAAAGAAAAAGTATGAGAACAACAGCTCTAGTTTCCACCCAAAGCAAAATTTCTCTAGCTTCTCCATATAAAACAAAGAGTAAGGCACATAACAAAGCAAGAGGAAACATGTATGGGTAGGTAGCTTAGGGACTTCTGAGTTTTTAATCTTTGGAGAAACCTCTCCTGGATGTATGTGTTTATCTCTGTCTAGATGTAAGAGATCTACAACCTGGGTATTGTCTGCAGTTGTCTCTCTCTACCAACATTTATATGAGAAACTTCAATTCACTGGTGGAACTTTTAGGAAGCACACTGTCTTAAACATAAGCTATATTAATTAGGCTTACCAGTAATACATGTATATTTAACCTTCGAGTCTCCAGTCTTGTTTCTTACTTCTTAATTTGTTCTAACTTTGGATGGATGAGGCAAAGAGCAGTTATTTGTCACTCTCAGAAAAGCTCCAGTAAATGTTTTCAACTATTTCTATAACCATGGACTATATTATTTTCCAAGAAAACCTTTAACTATTTCACCATATTATTTTTTTAAATATAAAATGTATATCCCATTTTAAATTCTGTATAATTCTAACAGTGACAAGACATTGGAAATAGAGTAAAAATTGATTAGATTTTTTTTCCTAGTGGTCAATATTTTATTTTAGGCAATCTATCAATATTTTTTAAAATATACATTTTTATTTTTATGATTCTGAGAAGTAATTAATGTTGAAGAGCATTACAAGAGTTATATTTCACTCTTCCTCATTCCTTCTTTTTGAAAATGAGACTTAGAATACAGAGGATAAATGAGAAAATGATCAGAACCAATGTACTCTTCATTGAATCATAAATGATTTGTAATTATCACAAAATACATTGGACAATAAGTCAGAATAAATGAGTCCAATATGTACAAAAAAAAATGAAAAAAAAAGTTTGTCAATTTGCAAAGAAAGTGAACTATAGTTTTCTAAATTATTTATAATTTAAAATTAATTAATTTATAGAAATAATATTTAGTAAATTAATTGTTCATATGATATGAATCTAAATTTTTAACACAGAAAAATAATTAGAATTATCTTTATATTTTTATTATATAAAATAATATTTATTACTCAAAAGTCTTACAGAAAATCATATATATGTATATAATATCTAAAGTGCCAGAATCTGGTGTTTCTCTTCTCTTTTACCAACAGAAATCCAGTTTTGTTGGAGGAGCAATTTACCTACTTAAAAAAGCTATAGTTTCCATTATCTATTACAAATAGGAGTGGCTAATTGACTAGTTGGTTAAATTGTAGTCAAATGAATACAAGCAGAAGTTGTTCAGTGCTACTTCTAGAAGAATCCTGTTAAACATTCTTTTGCACTTCTTTCATTATTCTTATTGTTTCCTGGGCAGTGAGTATGTCTGAAGCCTTAGCAGTCGTCTTGTAAACATGAAGCTAAAGGTTGAAGAAAGCTGGAAGGAGCCTGGGTCCCTGATGGCTCCGTGGAGCCATCAAAGCAGCCTTGGATATTTCCCTCAAGACTTTCCCATTACATAAAAGGAAAGTAAGTATAAGATTTATGATGTTTTTATTTTGTTTTCTTGAACATACTACTGAAATCAATTTTTAATACACAGGAATTCTATACTAACTTTAACCAAAATTAGATCGGTAAGAGATTGAGATATGTAGAAAATATCTTAGCAAGTGTATTGGTTTTATATGTTGTATAACAAATAATCACAAATTATTAGTCGGTTAAAACTGCACCCATTTATTATCACAGTTTCCATGAGTCGAGACTCTCAGCACAGCTCAAATGAGTACTCCTCTTCAGGCTCACGTGGTTATTGTTGGATTTAAGATCTTTGACATCTTAATACTGAAATAAAATGTCTCAGCAGCTTGAAGCAATTTTTGCCATGCTGTCTTCTCCATGGACAATTTACATCTTAGCAACTTGCTCTTCAAAACTAACAGAAGATTTGGGCAGTGGAATCTTAAAAGCAAATAAATGAACAAAGAGAACAGAAACAAACTCATAGATACAGAGAATATTTTAATGGTTGCCACATTGGAGGATAACATGACGGATGGGTAATAAATGGGAAAGGATTAAGATGTTATACAAAAAAAGTTATGGTGATATAAAATACAGCATAGAGAATATAGTCAATATGATTGTAATAACTCTGTATGGTGTCAGGTGGGTACTAGAATTATTGGGATGATCATTTTGTAAGTTATATAAATGTCTAATCACTATGCTGTACATCTGAGACTAATATAATAATGTATGTGAACTGTAATTGAAAAATAAAAAAATACTTAAAAATAAAGATGAGAAAAAAGCCAAAAAGAAAGTCTATCATATATATATATATATATATATATATATATATATATATATATATATTTAGAGAGAGAGAGAGAGAGATAATCAAATAACCAAATCATGAAAATGACATCCCGTCTTCATCATCTTTGCCATATTTTACTAATTAGTGGTGATTCACAGCTCCCACAAAGAGATCCTGTTTGATTTGTCCATCTTTTTATGCACTGGTATACTAGATCATATATTCTAGATGGCTTTTGATAGAAACCTATTTACATTTCATACAACCCCTTAAACACAGATCTCAGAATAAGCCACCACAAAATATATTCGCTAAGCTCTTCAAGTCTAAACCATACCTGAATCTAATTTTCTAGAGATAAAATTTACTTTTGAGAATAAAAACTCTTGCCCAACACAAATTTATCAAAATGTCAAAAATCTTAAGACCTTCTAGAGCTCAAGATTTTTTAAATCAGAAATCTACATGATGGACATTCACAATGATAAATTTCTGGACAGAGAAATCTCTCCAAATTTAACATTAAGAAATTTATATCCCCTTCTCCCTTGTGTTCATTGCATTGATATTTAAAGTATATGTGTCAGTGTTAACAAATAAGAATAAACTTGCCTGTTGTATCTTTTTCTTTCTTTTTCCCTATATCCGTTAATTTAAAGAACTTTTTTTTGTCTACTTTGATATTTATCACATTGTGTTGTAATGATCAGTTCCACATTTACTTTTCTTACTAGAGTAGGCTAAGCTGAGTTCCCCGAGGACAAGAGGTTCATTCAATCAATGTCTTGTACCACAGTGGTTATCCAGGCTGAGACATCAATTGTACTTCCATTATTTCATTTAAACTGAAAAAATAATGTTTGCATTTAAAAAAATATTATGCACTTTAAAGTGGCCCTAATTTGTTTACCAAAGTTTAAATAAAATGCCACTTCATAAAGGAAGACAATTTTATATTCTTAAAAAAAAAAAATAACAGAATATCTGTGTTCTTAGAAACATAGACCCCATTAAAGAATTGACCTAAAATTCATGTTAGATATCTGAAGATAGTTTATATGCTTTAGATATATTAGTTAATAAGGACATGGTACCTGTAAGCTGGTTCTACTTAAACACTGGACAAGTGAAGATTTAAAGTTTGTTCCTTAACTCTCTACTAAAAAAAGTTAAAATTGTGTCCTCGTTATGCTGGAATCTCAGTATTTTACTTGTTTGAATGTCAGAACTGACAGTGTAATCTTGCTGTGAATTGACTGGCTATATTAGTGTAAAAACACCTGGGAGCTGTTATAATATGTGCTACTTTCAAAACATAAAAATATGTAAGTATATTGTATACATAAGCATCACTCTTTCTCTGTCTCTGTCTCTGTCTCTCTGTCTCTCTGTCTATCTCTCACATACACACACACAGGCACGCACATACACACAGATATATCTGGACACTTAAAATTATTAATTTATATATATATATAATCTTTCCTTATGAGTTTAATTCCTTAAAATTAGCACAAGTTCTGCAAGCAAAATAAAACCATACATTAAGGGAATGTTAATGCACTTTGTATTATGTCGATATAAGTTATATTATTATGAGACAGCTGTGGAGAGAACACTATAATTGTGTGAATTGTATGGTATGTGAATTGCACCACAATAAAGCTGTTTTTTTTTTTTTTTTTTAAGAGCCATCAGAGAATGAAAAGGCATACCTTACATCGAAGAAACTTTTTTTTGCAAAACTCACATCTAATAAAGAACTGGTATCCAAATTATACAAAGAATTCCTAAAACTCAGCAATAAGAAAACAAACAATCCAATTTTAAAATGGGTAAACGATCTAAAGAGACAGCTCTCCAAAGAAGATATAAAAATGGCAAATTAGCATGTGAGAAGATACTCAACATTACCTGTCATCAAAAAATTAAAAATTAAAAGTGATCTATCACTACACACCCAAAGACTAACCAAAATCCTGATCCAGAAACACTGATACAAAATATTGATAACACTAATGCTTGAGAAGATATGCAGAATAGAAACTACACATCTTAAAAAAAATACACACACACACACACACACACACACACATTGCTGGTGGAAGGGTCGAATGTTACCGCCTCTATGGAAAACAGTTTGTCGGTTTCCTGCAAAACTAAATGTACCCTTACTACATGATTCAGCAATTGCATTCCTCAGTATTTACTCAAATAAGTTGGAAACTATGTCCACAAATCCAGCACATAAATGTTTACAGCTATTTAATTTATAATTGCCAAAACTTAGAAGCAACAAAGATGTCCTTCAATAGGTGAATAGACAAATAAACTGTAATACATCCATATGAGAAATATTATTCAGTACTAAAAAATAATGAGCTATGAAGCTATGAAAAGAATGAAAATCTAAACTTCATAATTGTTAAATGAAATGAATCTGTATGAAAAGGTGACATGATTCCAATTATGTAATATTATGGGCAAAAAGAAAACTAAGTATATAATAAAAAAGATCAATAGTGGCCAGGAGTTCTTGGGGAGGTAGTACAGGGAATAGATAAAGCACAGGGAATTTTTAGGGTAGCAAAACTTTCCACAAGATACTGTCATGGTGAACACACATCATAATACATTTGTCAAAACCCACAGTATAACACAAAAAATGAACCCTAAGGTAAAGCATAGACTTTAGTTGATAATAATATATTAATATTGGCTCATCAATTGTAATCAATGTACCATAGTAACGAAAGATGTTAGTAATAGGAGAAACTGTCTGTATATGTGCAGAGACGGATGAGGTGGTATAAGACTATACTTTCTGCTCATTTTTTTTCTGAAAACTTAAAACTACTTTAAAATACAGTTTATTAATTTAAAAAAATAACCAATGGACTACAGAAATAAAAAAAAAATAACGAAGTGAATAAAAAGACTCAGTGGTACAGATAACAATCGACTGACTCAGTAATCTGAGGACAGGTCAATAGAACTTATCCAATCTGAACGATAAAGAGAAAATAGAAAAAAAGATGAATAGAGTTTCAGGGACCTGTGGGACAACAAAATTTCCAACATTCCTATCCCTACAATCCCAGGAAAACAGAAAAAGAATGAGATTGAAAGACTGTTTAAAGAAATAACAGTTGAAAGTTCTCCACATTTGCCAAAAGACACAAATTTATAGATTCTGCAAATTGAACAAACCCCAAACAAGATAATCTTAAAGAAATTCATGCCAAAGGCACATTATAATTACCTTTCTGAAAACTAAAGAGAAAAAACAAACTTTGACAGCAGCCAGACAAAAATGATGCATTACCTGTCTGGGAATAGCAATTTGAATGCCAGAGAATTCATCTGAAACCATGGAGACCAGAAGAATCTGGAACACAATTTTCCAAGTGCTGAAAGAAAAGAACTATTAACCATAAATTCTGTATTTGGTAAAACTATGCCCTCAGGAATGAAGAGGACATAAGAACATGTTCAGATGAAAGAAAAGTAAATGAATATTTTGCTAGAAGACCTGTGTTTAAGGCTGGCTAAAGGAAGATCTTTGAACAGGAAAGTCATAATAAAATAAAAAATCCTGGAGTATCAAGAAGGAAGAACAGTGTAAATTGCAGAAATACAGGTACATACAATAAACTGCCCTTTTCCCTAAGTTTTATAAGTCATGTTTGGTGGTTGAAACTAAAATTATAATACTATCTGACACTCAAAATAATACTTTATTGGAGAATGTAAAAGGATATAAATGGAAGTGAATTTTCACAATTCACTAGAAGTCGTACATGTATTTAATACTCAAAGCAAACACAACAAAACCTATACAAATACAACATTCAAAAACACCATAGATAAAGCAAGATAGAATATTTAGAAATATTTGAATAATACACAGGAAGCTCACAAAAGAGAAAACACAAAGAAAATCAATAATAAAATAGCAGTAAAAAGCACTAACATATCAATAATTAATAATACGTTAATAAGATTAAATTTAAAAAACTATAATATTTAAAAAATTGACTCATATATGCAGCATGCCAGTAGCTCTCTTCAAATTCAATGACATTGATAGATTGAAAGTGAAAGAATGGGGAAAAATTATACCACGCAATTTTAATTTAAAACAAGCACAAGTAACTATTAATATCTGATGAATTAGATTTTAGATCAAGAAAATTTCTAGAGATAATGAGGGACATTATATAATGATAAAAGTTCAATCCAGAAGGAAGCTATACAAATATACACATTAAAAATAAAGCTTCAAAATACATGAAACTAAAACCAATAGACCTGAAAAGAGAAATAAACAGATCTACAATTGTAGCTGGAAACTTCGACATCCCCTCTCAGAAACCGATAAAACTAATAGAATGAAAATCGATAAAGGATATAGATCTGAACAGCACAATCAATGAGCAGCATATAATAGATATATTTCGAACAGTCCACCCAACAACAAACAGCAGAATACACAATTTTATTTTAAGCACCAATGGGACATTAACCAAGATAGGTTGTATTCTGGGTCATAAAACATAGCTCAATAAACGTAAAAGAATTGACATTCTATAAAGTGTATTCTCTGATGATAATGGAAAAAAGTTAGAACTCAATAACAGAAAGGCAACAGAAATATATTGTACTTTTTAAATTATGCATTGATTAAAAGCAATATTTCTTAGTATTCTCTACTTCATTTTGTGTTCCTGTGTGTGTTTATGGGTATATTGAGACAGTTAAAAACAAACAAATAATATATGTAAAAGTATTTAAAGTGATGCTTGCTAAAAAGGTGAACATATACTTCAGTGTTAATCATTATTATTATGATGATTAAATGATTAACTTATTGTTTATCCTTGCCCTATTAATATACCTAAGGTTTTTGCTCAGGGTTCACAGGTGAACCTAAAAAAAAACTCAAAAACTAAAAATCCCCAACTAATCTAATTTAAATTGTATATTAAATTGATTCTGTTAAAACAATGAAATTGCATTCTCCCTCCCACTCTCTCCCACACACAGACACACAGACACAGACACAGACACCATGTCTTTTAAAGTAGACTTTTGACAGATGTGGAGAGAAAAGATAATCTAGAAATCTCATCCTGAAGAATAAAGCAGATAATAAAACATTTGCTTGTTATTATTTTAGGCCAAAGTAAAAAAGATAAGGGAAATTCAGATCCATTTACATTTCAATGAAGTCTAGTAATTAATCATGGACTTTAAGTCATTCTTAGTACTTTAGAATCCTCATTTTATTTTCCCTTTGTTTAATATAATTACAATTATATTTAATATAATTATCACATACACACACATGTCTTCCTAGAAAACCTTCAAAAGAATGCTTACATGTTTACTAACAAAAGGGGAAATCTTAGGAAAGTCTTAGTTTTTTTCAGGTAAAATAAAACTTTTCTCAAATAATTAGGTAGAGAAGACCCCACGGATCAGTTTTTGCAATCAAAATAAACAAGCAAACATTCTGGCCAAGTGTGGTGGTTCCAAGAAAGGTAAGGATTCATAAATACAGTAATCACTAATGTTGATTCAAAAATCAAGGCATATTCCTTGAGAAGTAGACTATGTGACAGAATATTTTAAATTGGAATGCTTTAAATTATACTGCTTAATTTAAGCCAAAATTAATATCTCTGACCATTTATCAACTGCATGAAAGTCCCTTGGTTTGAAGAGCAGTTGTGAAATTATGAACACCTTGGCTAGATAAAATAATAGTTAAACAACACATTACATTTAGCCTAGTGCCACTGAGAAAAATAGAATGGTAAATTCAGATTTCTTAAAGATAGAAGTGATTTCTAATTTGGTCAAATATTTCTTAAATCCTTAAATGACTCAAATCTACCATATAAAAGAGGGTATCCATTTACAAGCCTATCTCAGAAAAAAAAAAGTACTGATACAGACCCACCCTCTGCTATCTTCAATGAATCAGAAAAACAACAACAAAACAAAACAAAACAACCACAAAAAAACCTAGAATTTAAGGACATATGGTAAATATAGGCAAATTGCAACCTTACACAAAAGCATTTTAAGTTACTGGTTAATGAGATAGATGGCCTATGACAGAGAGCTCAGTATAGAGGTATTGAAGAAATTCCAAGGTAAAATGTAACTAGGATATGATGAAAGACATTTACCAATTCATTCATTCAGCTAATTGTTGAGTACCATGTGCCCAGGATTGTGTTAATTCTAGAGATACAGAGGTATACAAAGTAGACATGGCTTCTTCTCCCAGGGAACTTACACTCCAGTGCTGCAGATAAACAGTAACTCTGCAAGTCCAAGAACAGGATTATATGATATATAATAACTAGTTTGGGGGCATATTTTAAAGTGTTTATAAAAAAACAAATTGAAGAGGCATAAATGAGATGAGACTTCATATAATTTCAATCTTATTAAATTTGACTGTTATGGACTAGATCTTTGTGTTCCCCCCTCCAGGAAAAAAAATACACACACACACACACACACACACACACACACACACGTGTGTGTGTGTGTGTGTATATATATATATATATACACACATTTATATGTGTGTATATATATATATGTATATGTATATTAAAGCTCTAATGTCTAATGTGATGATTTTTGGAGTTCGGGTCTTTGGGAAGGAATCTGACTTAGATGAGTTCATGAAGATGGGATCGCTGTGATTTGATACGCTCTTAGAAGAAGAGGAAGAGACACCAGAGCTCTCTTTCTCCGTGAGATGTGATAACACAGTGTGAAGGTGGCCTAACTGCAAGCCGGGAAGATGGCTCTCACCAGAATTCGGCCAAGCTGGCATCTTTATCTCAAACTTCCAGCCTCCAGAACTGTGAGAAAATAAATATCTGTTGTTAAGCCTCCTGGTCTCTATGGTAATTTTTTATTGTAGCCTGAGGTGACTAACACACATGTGGGAACTGTGACAGGTGTTGGGGAAGAAAGAACCTAGAAATCTTAACTGAGGAATAAAGGAGATACAAATAATTTGCTTGGCATTTTGATTTAAACTAAAACACGAATGCTGAGGAGTCAGAGAGCTTTGCAAAAAGCCAAGGGAAGACTCTACGGGGGGGAGGGGCCAGGAATGGCGCGTGCAAAGCTCGCTGAATATCAATGAAAATGTTAAGGAGGCCGCATGTTCAGAGCATAACGAGTGAGGAAGAAGGTGGTAGACAAGGTGGTAGACTTTGATGTTGGAGGATGGGTTGGAGTCAATTTGTATAAGATCCCTTAGGACTTAATAAGACTTTGGATCTGCTTCTATGTGCAATAAGAAGCCATTTAAGGGTTTAGAACAGAGTTTGGTTTACACTGGCTGGGAGGTTGCAGTTGGCAGGAAGGGAATAGAAAAGACCAGTAAGGAAACTATTGCAGAAGCCGATGTGAGAAGTGATAGTGGTATGGATAGCGGTAATGGCTTGTAAGATGGGGAGTTTAAAATATGTTTGTTGAGGAGAACTAATAGGATTTCCTGATGGGTCAGCCTTCAGAGATTTTGTTGAAATTATTCTCCAGTAAAATGAGAGACTGGAGTAAAAATAATTTGGGAGGGGAAGAAAAATAGCTCCAATTTGGACATGTTGTCTTTAAAATGTGAGTTTTGACAGACTCTCATTGACAAAACTCTAGACAGGCTGCTGTGAGCCCTCTTTTTGACTAGATTTCTTCCTTGGACCTTGTCCTCAGCCTGCCTAGCCCAATTTTAGTGAGAATCCTGCTAATGGAGTGTAGAGAGAATCCCCCTGAACCCTTGATATCTTATCCTCCTTGACATTTGTTCAAGTTACTTATTCCAACCATTGATACCTGACCACCTTGGCTGCTTTGTAGCAAGAATCCTGTTGTAAAGCAGTTTGGTAAGAAACTCCTTACCCATGATAGTTCCTCTTAGTAATTTTTCATCTACTGACCCACTCACTCTGCTCTTTGGCTATAAATTCCCAGTTTTCCTTGTTGAATTTGACATAGAGCTCAATTCTGTGTTAAAATATCTTCCCACTCTTGCAACAATACTGAATAAAATTTGTCTTCCCTGCCTAACTAGTGTCTATATCTATTTTTCTTTAACACTTTGTATTATTTGATTATCTCTGATAATCAAACCCAAATGCTAATCTTTTCTTTGCAAAATACATTTTCTCTACAGCAGATGGCTGGTTTGTATGGGTCTCCCAACTCTTTCCCTCAGGGAAACACCTACTGGGTAAACTGTAATCACTGGATCTGGAAGTTGCTTGTGAATTTGTGGACCTATGTGCCAAGTTCAGAGGCACTTGTGAAGGAAACCAACCACAATAGCTCCATGGTTAAGTGAAAATACTGCTATCTATGGCAACGCTGGCTGGCCCTGCATTTTATGTAGATGAGGTCATATTCTCTCCAGTAATGACAAAACTTCATGTGCATCCTTAGCACTTGGACTCACAATAATGTTTCCTATTATGTTGAAATTTAATTTAAACTTAGCTCTGAGTGAAAAGAATTATTCTTTAAGGAACAGAAAACATCGCTATGGACAGTATACTTTATATTGCTAAATGATGCTTTTGTAGGTACAATAAAATAGATTTTTTTGAAGTTATATTGGCTTACTAAACATAGATTAATATAAAGATATAGATACACTCTTAAGTAAGAAGCCCCCAAACTGAAACATTTGTTGTTCAATTACACTGTTTTTTTTTTTTTCTTCTGTTTAAAAGAAAACCACAAGTCCTATAACCATTCCATCACTGGCAAAATAAGGCAGTAGGATAAAAATTTTACTCTTTTTTCCATCAGTAGGTATTACATCAATGTTAGTGGGGCAGAACAAAGCATTGGATCTCGCCGCAAAATCTGTTACCTAGAACTGCTGTCCAAAGCTGCCTGCCTATACATTGGGTTGATAGCAACCTGTACTGGTAACTAGAATGTTTGTTATTCAGCCTGACATATACTCCCTGCCAGTAATTAGATTTGGGAAGAAAACCTAATGATATTTCTCACCCAATATATCTCATGGCAGGAGAGTAGAAGACAATGCTACTTTCTTTCTGCAGTCACAGCAGAATTCTTCGGCTTGGAATTTGCTTACACTAAACTATGTCACTTTGAATATAATAACAATAACAATAACTAATAATAGTAGTGGTGGTAGTAGTAGTAGTAGTTATAGTTGTAGTAGAAATACTATGACTGACGGTGATTGGTACGCCACACCAAAAAGTAAAAATAATTTAAGTCATGAATGACAAACTCTCCAACTTGCAGTCTGTATCTCTATCCCTGCCACCCGAAAGAGTTAGAATCGGGTTTTCTGGACTAAATGATTTATTTGTATTTTTCAAGATAACAAATCCTTTAAAGGCTCATATATTAATAACAGAAAACAAATTAACTGCCACTAAATCAAATGTTTTTCTTTACTTATATGAAATGGTGAATGATTTTCATTCACCTAGAAATGTTCCTTTCCCGCTATAGCAGTCAGCTTAAATGCTATCAAATTTATGAAACTGTAGGGGAGCAGAAGGATGCAAATTTAAGTAAATAAACAAGGTAATTGTAGATCATAAGAAGGGCCATAAAATAAATAAGTAGAGTAAGTATATGACAAAATATGTGACTAGGGGCGGTATATTGGAAGAGTTAATTTAAATAAAATGATTAGAAAAGACCTTGCTGAGGATATGTCCTAAGATCAAAGGATAGGAATGTGGAAGAAGTGATGGGAGCCAATCAAAGATCAATCCTGGAAGTGGGAATAGCACATGCAAAAATCTTGAGACAGGAAAGATCTTGTCCTGTTTAAGGAGCAGAGAAGACACCTGTATGGTGATCTTGAGGATTTTTGACAGAGAGGGTACTTCTTCTTACATATCTTCTTGATTCTTATCTTCTATCAAAGACCATAAAAGACATACTGAAAAGTTGTTTGATTTATAAAAGAATCAGCAATGGAGACACCTGTTTATAATGCTGTAACAGGTTTTAAAAGAATTATTATGTTGTGAGATGAGATTAACATAATAAAATAACTAGTAGTAACATAGCATGCTGTATAATTTTGCTAAAGAAATGTGGTAGAGGCAATTAAAGTGATTACATGGCAAAGGAAATTGGCATAAGTTTTAATAGTCAAGGAGACTTCATTATTTTTGAATATGGAAATGGACTTTGGCTTATAATGAATGAATCTTTAATTTTGAACAAGAATTTGCAAATTTGAGCTTTCATTAATAAATTTTAAGTAATGCCAAGTTTATAAAAATGGTTTGAAAGATGAGTATGTTTGTATGTTTCATTTCTGTTGAGAAAAATAAAAGAAAACCATTTATTGGTTAATGTTGATGTACTAGATGTAAGATGGGTATATGTTGAAGATTTAAAAATATGCAAATAAAAACTTTAGAGTGATTAGAAAGGTCTTTTACTATCAAGATTTGTTTTACACTTTTCTCATTTAAGAACTTCTCAACCTGTGCCATGTTTTTTCATTTATGACACATTTATGAATATTAATTTGATGATATTTCATGAAAAATAAATCTAGATCACTTTCAAGACCAACAAGAATTTTGAAAATAATTTGAATATCATGGTCTTCTGTGCAAGCTAAAGCATACACTCTTTTAGAATTAATTTAAAAATCAAAGACTTTTTAAGTTAGTAATATTTACTTAAATGACGGATATTCAAATTATAAAATGTTTTGAATTTTTTAATAATTTAAAAATCTTTTGAACATTCTTAAATTTACTTTTAAGCAATATAAGTCCAGTGATGATTGAGTACCTGATTGATAAACATCTTCCTTTGATGTTATATGCTTTCATTCATACAGACTTTCAGTTGAGATCATTTAGTTTTAACCTAGTACCGACTCTTATACCCTGCAAACTACAAACATCTCCAGAGAAGTGATTCTATTGAAGAGCTGAAGTTTGCATTTAACTTATTGAGATTCCCAATGTGTTTACTCTGCGATTACTTTTAGAAGAATCAGTAAGACACTAAGAAAGGAGAGGACAATAATTAACTTATTAATAAGATGTTTTATAATATTCTTCATGAACAATGCATGGCAATGAAATTCTTTTATATCCGGTGAATTCATGAGTATAGATGAATATTCATCTACACTCATGTACTCTCTTTTAAGAAATAATAGGTCTAACTTTGATTTTTTTTTTAAATTTAAAGCTTGTCTTTATTGTGAGTTTTATGATACATATGTCATATTTGTGCTCTAGAGATGAGTAGAGATATTTTTATGATTAATTATATAGAGTAAGATTACTTATGCCAAAAGGCCTAATTTCTAGTCTTAATGATAATCTTTTTTAAAATGTAAGCACTAACACTCAGCTCATATTTTACCTTTATTTCACTCATAGCCATGCTTTTATATGGCTGTCATGTACATCTTAAAATACCTAAAATGGTAACTTTTTTCAAGAAAGTGACATTTGTTTTTATCTTGATTTTCTCTATAGCTCTTAGTAGAAACATAGCAAATGTGGTACAAATGGTCAGGTACTTGATAAATATTGTGTGAATTAAATGTGTCATACCTTAAAGATCTTTTTATCAATAACTACCTTTGGTTTTTGATTCCAAATGGAGACTAAAAATCAATAATTATTATTACCTAGAAATGGGGAAAGTCAGTTATACGGCTCTCTGTTGTTAGTTGAAGCCCATGGGCATATTTTGAACTTCTTAAAATTTAACAAATAGTAATTTAAGACGTAACTGCAAATAATCAATTTATGCAAGCATGAAAACCTACCCCTAAGACAGAAGAATTTAGATTTGCATTATTTTAGATTAAAAGATACAGACTAGATCATATTGTTAAATAGCATATTAAACTACGTTTAATATTTAAAAAATGAAAACACATTTATTTTTCATTCATTCATTTAAAAATAATTTATTAGTTTTGGCAAATATTGTTTTAGGTACTGGGCACAATTGTCCTTTTGAAGAAAAGGACAATTTTTTAGCCACATAGAGTTTATATTTTAGTTGGAATGGGGAGTGGAATAGTAAGGTAATAAGTGAATGAATAAGGAAATATAAGGTAAATATATGTATTATAATCTAAATATTGAAAGTTGTTAAAGTCAAAAAATAAGCAAGGTAAGGAAGATGATAAGTACCAAGTATAAAATATTGTTATTTACTATAGGGTTTGTAAGTAGGATACATAGGTTAGTGAGGAGAAGCCTCATTGCTCCCTGACTACTTTATGTGCTATAATCTGAAAAGGACAAGGAAGTGAGCCAGGTGGCTCTATGGGGGCAGAGCGGTGAGTGCCAAGGTCCCGTAGAACATGAATGCTTGAACTGTACAAGAAGCAAGGAGATCCAGTATGACGAGTGGGAGTGAGTGAGGGAGACGTTGATAGAAAATTAGATTGGAGGGATGATTTCAAACAATAAGCAATACTTCTTATTTCAAAGAACCTACAGTTTTATGATAATAAATGTATTTTCTAAGTTGTTTCGTGGTATCTTTTATATACAGAGCATGATGCTAAGCGGTTAATATAAACAATAGTATTTAATCCTCCTGATAATCCTGTTAACAAGCCTTAGAGAGGTCATGTAACTTGACAAAGTTATGAAGCAAGTAGGTTTCTGAATTAGGGTTATAGTTATAGCAATTTTTTCACATTAATTTTGAAAATTATTGATTATCCATTAATTTTATTTCTTTTAATATTTATATGTATATGAAAAAACTTGAGTCAGAATCTTTAGTATGCAACTAACAGGGGCCTTGTTTTTACTGGAGTGGGTAAAGTACACTACAAGATAACATTCTGGTATTCGATTCATGGAGGTGTACCTATTCGTCATGGTATGTGGCAAGTATCCGGCGACATCATTTTTGTACTTATGACCTGTTTGAATTTTATGTCCTGTACAACTGCTTACATGCTATATAAATCCAGTTTCAAGTTGAATATCTGAACTCACAGTTAAAAATTAATAAATTAATGATCTGAACTCATAGTTAAAAAGTAATGACCCTTCCATTACAGAATACACGTTAGTTAGGTGAGCAAACAGAATGTAGGTTTGATTCTAAATTCGCATTTTACGCAAATATAATTGCTTTTGATAAAACCAGTTTCATAAGAACTGTTTTTCATTCAATGCATTTCCATCACTCCAAAATATAATATGAATGGAATCAGTGTTAATGCTTAAACAAAATTAGAACATAGAAGAAATTTGCTTACCAATGGATCTTATATAGTTTGGATAGATTGTTGATGAAGCAGAAGGTTCTTTTGAATTAAATCCCAATCATTGGAAGCTTTTTCAAAAGTTTAGACAGCAGCAGTGACTTGCAATTTCTGACACCAGTGACAAATGACCTAAATCAAAGATACTTGATTTGCATATTCATAATGCAATTTGAGTACTAATGTTTTTGACCACCAGGGAACTCTTGATATAATTATGTTAATTTCCAATATGTTTCACAGTGTTCTCTCTGTAACAATGATTGCTTACAAGAAAGTTAATATTTTACATTTAAAATAAAGTATGAAAATAAATAGCAGTGTTTCATAGAATCTGTATTATATCGGAAAATATATTCACATAAGCAAATATCAAGGTAATCGGCAGATTGTAACTGAATTAATACCAAGAGTTTTGTTTATATTTAAATTGCCTTTCGATCAAAGCCACTACATTGTAACATTTCTGTATCCATTGGTTGTATCCATAAGATAATACTACAGTGGATGCCATGGTTTCTTCATTTGACTATAGCAATATATATAAATGATGTAGACAGACAAAATAAATGAACATGTCTCTGTTCCTTGTAACCTCAGAATAAAGCCTTGACAATTATTAAATTATTTCTATTTCCTCAGTGAGTAATTAATAATGTGAATACCTACAGAACCTGAAAAATAAATAATATAAAAATCACCTGTTGTTTAACCTATAAACAAAATAAAATTCAAATCTAAATGTTTCCATCAGGTTACAGGGAAGTAGATATGCACATGTCAATGTGTTTATATTTTTATGTTCTCTGCTTTTTGAATAAACTAGGTAAATTCCTGTCATAGAGAGGTTAAACTAACTTTCTACAATTTACTCAAACAAGAACATCAAATATATCTAACTGTAACCAATATGAAGTATTTAATATATTCAAAACACTATGTGGTACAGTAAGGAATTACACTAAATTCCTCTTCTTAAATATAGTGATTAAAAATAAAAGGCATTAGAAGAATAATAAGTAGAATAAATATATCAGAGACATATGAATTATCCGAGGTAATACTGTATTCATTGTAATGTTAAATTTGGAAGACCAGCTTTATTGTGTAGATTGATTTAAATAAAAATAGTAACTTTTGTTATGAATTTGGACATAACAAATGTTCTTATTGAATGAAAATCAAAGAATTGTTGATTAGGAGCCCAGGATTCTGAAATTGCTTTATAAATGTTTCTAAGGGCTTCCACAGGGTCACATGTGAGCACCTGAGTGGTAACCTTAGGAATAAGGAGTCATTGCTAACTTTAAGAAAAGGTCATTTTTGTTCAGCAAGATCTAACTAGAATGAATAATGAGCTCATTAATCAAAATGATGCTAATGTCCAAGGTATTCCAAATATTTAGAAAGGAAAAATATTTCTGCATGAAGGGCTGCATGTCAAAAAAGATAGTGGAGAAAAAAAGGGCAAAGAAAAAAAATGAATCACAAAGAAGACACAGTGAAATAAATTTGCATAATATGCTTCTCACCTTTCCCCAGGGAAAGGAGACTTTTGATCATTTGATCAGTTGTAGCCTAGGCATCCTTTGTAATTATAAGCCTTAATTATTAAAACTAAAATCAAGTAAGATAGTATATACGTGTATATTTAACAGTTTCGGTTAATGTTGTGAAAACATAACCCCCGCCCCCAATATCCAAACAAACAAAAACAACCCTTCTTGGACATATCATTTTATGTCAGTCTAATGAGTTATGGTTTGCAATTGCTGCTTTTTAAGATCGTGTGTAGCTTTTGTTACTAAAATAATTGGGCTGAAGATAAGGTTTGTAACCTCCGACTCCCAAACTGTGTCTATCTAGATTTTTTAACAAGACTGGAGGGTCTATAAATCGTCAGTTCCCACAGCAGGTGAAACCTCAAATTGAGTTTTTATCTAAAATACAGCTTCTCCTGCAAATCAAGGAGTCCGTTTTCTTTCTTCTCCTACTGTCTGCAATATTGCCCAGTCTTTCTGTTGGATTTTTTTTGCTTTTCTAACTGTGCTCAAATAACCTTACCAAGATGCAAAGCCTATAGGTGATTGACTGATTTTTCTCTTGCTGAGCCTGGCTCAATCGCCTAAACTCTGAATTATTCTTCCTCAACCAGAGCTAATTGATCAGTCTCCTTGTTCTCATTTTATTTTCTTTCCACAGCAGTGTCTAAGACCAGATGTCCTTAGTTATGTGGAAGACGGTTGATATCTAAAAAATGGGCTCAAAAGCCATTACTAACCTACACCTGCTGCTTTGATAGACTATATTTTACCTGCCAAATTGCATTTTACATTTAAGAATGCATGTTCTTTCCAAAGAAGTGTGTAATTACAGAATATTTTAATCATATTTAGGTAAAAGAAAAGAAATAACCATCTCCCTAGGTTTTAAGAATAGCTTATTCTAAATCACAAACTTTAGGGAGAATGCATATTTTGCCAGGATTCTTAATTATTATAAATTACGACCTAAAAATTCCTTCAATTCAATTCAATATCTAAATTGAAATATTTACTATATAGCATGAACTAACTATTGGTATTTTGTAAGGACTTCTCTGCCACTTCACATTGATGAAGACATTCTTACTTATAAATCAGTGCCTTCAACTAGGGCAACAAAATAGAGAAAGTTTTAATGTTTATAATATCTGAAGTTGTAGAGAATGATGAAAAAAAATTGTTCTGCAAAATATAATTAAGGAACCCTGAACTTGAAGGTTGGATTACCAACACACAGATGATAAAGTCAGATTTATTATTTCCATGTATGAGTAGCAATTGATTATTCTTTTTAAATCAATGGAAAAAGAAATGAACAAAGTGCCATGACACCTTGGTTTTATGCATACACTTTTCAATAAAATATATATTAGACAACGTACTAAATGATCAAAAATTTCATATTACCACAGAGTGGATTATCTTGAAAATTTTATTTTATCACTCTTGTGTTGCTCTACTGAATTTATTTTACATTACTTATGGCAGGATAATTTATATTCTAGTTTTACAAAATTGAGATGGTAGGGAATAGTCAGATTTAAAAAAAATAAAAAATATTTCTTAATGACATTTCTATCTGGATACATTTAGAGAATGTACATATGGAATTGTTGAGCTCAGTTCATTTACTAATGCCTTCAGTATCTGTTTTCTGATGGCCAAAATTTGATTAGCATCAGTTGAATACTATTGGATACATAGACCAGATTCATTTCCAGCATGTTCCATTTCTGTCAGCAAATAATCTAAAAACTCATTATGTCCTACATCACATTCTACTTTAGATAAGCAAATTTCAGATTGTGAGCCAGTGTCAGCTATCTGCTACAGTGACAATAGGATCATGGATTTTATTTGCTGAAGCAATATATTTTAGAAAACTAAGTCAAAGAAGGTAACTTTAACCCTCAATATATAAAATATAACAGGCAAAGAGACTGTATTATTGCATTAACAAACTTGGTATTGGCTATGGTAGGTGGGTAACTTTAGATTTAGTTTAAAATCTTATCTATTTATAATTATTATGACCAGTGTCAGGATAGGTAGTTATCTAAAGTACAAAAAGTCCATTTATTTGTGCTTTTGTTTTAACCCAGAAAAAAACAAAGAAATAAACTAATATGGATAAATAAAGGTGAAAACCATACATGCCTATCTAGTAAGTAATATAGGAGATTATTCATCATATTATATTTAGAGAGAGGTCATATGTTTACTATTCACAGAGAGATATAATAATGATTTGTGAAGTTAAACTATTTTTGTTATAAATTAACTTCATATTTTAAAATTGTATTTTGCTGATATCGCACCTTTTTTTTTTTTTTTTTTTTTTTTTTTTTTTTTTACTAATGGAAGATTTGTGGCAACCCGGCATTGAGGAAGTCTATCGGCGCCATTTTTCCAACTGCATTTGCTCAATTGTGTCACATTTTGGTAATTCTCACAATATTTGAAACTTTTTCATTATTATTATATTTACTATAGTGAATGTGATCAGTGATCTTTGAGGTTATTATTGTAATTGTTTCTGGGTGCTACGAACCACCCTCATATAAAACAGTGAACTTAATCAATAAATGCTGCGTATACTCCTATTGCTCCGCTGGCTGGCCAGTACCTTGTCTCTCTGCCTCTCCTTAAGCCTCTCTGTTCCCTGAGATACAACAATATTAAAATTAAGCCGAGTAATAACGATACAGTGGCCCTTAGGTTTTCAAGAGAAAGGAAGGATCACACAACTCTCAATTTAGATAAAAAGCTAGAAATGATGAAGCGTAGTGAGGAGGGCAAGTCAGAAACTAAGATAAGCTAAAAGCCAGGCTTCTTGGGCCAAACAGCCAAGTTGCAGAGGTAGAAAAAAAAGAAAAAGAAAAAGAAAAGTTATTGAAGGCAATTAAAAATGTTACTTCGGTGAACACTGGAATGAAAAAAAAAAGTGAAACAGCTTTATTGTTAATATGGAGAAAGTTTCAGTGGTTTGGATAGAAAATGAAACCAGCCACAACAATCTCTCTCTTCAATTCTGTGAAGGCTGGGAGGTGTGAGGAAGCTGCAGGAGAGAAGTTCGAAGCTAGCAAGTACTGACGCGGAAGCCGCGGCGACTTATCCAGAGGATTTAACCAATATAATTAATGAATTTTGCCATACTGAATAGCAGATTTTCAATGTAGGCAATAAATTTATTTTCAGAAAAATGCAGAGATATTGCCATTAACAGCTCTCTTTAAAGGACATTTTAAAAGTTTTTATTTGTTTTTTTCCTAATTAAAGAAAGTGATCAAAGATGGAAAATTTTGGAGAAGAAAAGAAATGGAGAAAAAATAAATAATAAATGTATGGTGAGCATGAGTGAATATCGACTGCAGTAACAAAAGTAAGTATTTACCTTGGGGTTGTAAAATGAACTAAAATACACCAAAACTGTATCTTACAAGTATTGTTTTTTGAAGGCTCCTGGTATTCTCTATGGTCAGAGAGGTTTCAAAGTTGGCTTGAGCCAATATCAATAAGAACACAACTTTTAGCTCTAATATGGATGTGGATGTGATTATGGATATGCATATGCATATGGATATAGGCTTAGGTGTACGTACATGGAACAGTAGGTGCTGGAGAATTCAGTTAATCTCATACATTGTTTCTCTATTTAAGTTCCATCTAATATATATTTTTTCCATTTAACCCAGTTGCATTCCCATTCTCCTTTCTATTTCATTTATATGTAGCCATCCTAATGTAAGTACTGTGTACCCTTTTATCTTTATGTATTTTTGAAAAACGAGTGTTCTTCTGTATCTTTGCATTTTTCATTAAGGTAAATTACATTGTTCACTCAGTGTCTTTCTATCTCATTCTTCTACCTTTTGCAATTGCAGCTTCATTCTAAGTCCACTTCTCTTTCTGGTACCATAACTTCTAGAGAAAGATTTTAGTATTCATGCTAATATTTATTTTTTAACCATCACACACACACAAAAAGAAAGATATTGATTTTATTTTGATGGACCAACTTAAGTCAAGCACCTAAACTTGAACCAGCACTGCTGCGTAGGTGATGGAATCACACTGCTTGTCTCAGACTAAATAAGTGTTTGGGAAATGAGTTGATTCTAACCAGACTGTAAATTTATTTTAATAAATGATCATTCTCTACAGGAAGTTTCAATAGAAAAATGGGAGGGGAGAATGAAAGCTGGATACCACAAATAACTGCTTTCTGCTGTGGTGTTATTCCAAACAAGCATGCTCTGCTCACCGGTGGCAGTCCACTAGTTTTTTCTAAATATGTGTTATGTAAATTGGAAACGTGCATTTTTAAACTTTAGAGCAATTTGACATTGCTGAGACATGCAAGCTTGTGATGAGGAATGTGTTTAATTGGAGAAAGTACAGATAAGCTCAGGTGGTTTTGAAGTTGCCAGATGAATCATAAGTGGTAAGTACACTAGCCTTATGCAACAAAATCATGTTAAAATGTGGTATTTTAAGATTATTTGTGAATTGTGACCCTTTTTTTTCACTGAAAAAAATCATTTAAATTTAAATATACAAGAATAAATTTATAGCACTGACTACCGATTAAGAATTAAAGAAATGTTTGAAATTATATCACTTGAATCATTTTGTATAACATTAAAAGTGAATATCTTTATTTTGCTTACATTGCTTTAAAATTTTTTCTTCCAGCCCTAATAGGTGGGTTTCACTACTATGAGAATTACTGTAAGAAACACAGAAACAATTTCAATATATATTTGCCTTGTGAATAACATTGTCATTACTCCAAGCTAAAATAATTAACAAAAAAATAATCTCATTTATGGTGTCAAATGTTAATATTGATATACAAAGTGCTCAGTGTAAGCATATAAACATTCAATAAGCAGAAATCTCATTTACTCCTGACAACAAACTGTAATGTATATAATAATAGTTTTCTAAATTATTTATCTCTTGACATACTTTCTATAATCTACACATACAATTTTCTAAATTATGTTTTTCATTCTGTGATGTTTTTCTGGTTTATTGATTTAAATATTACATACGTTTGTTAAATCTAATATTTAGAAAATTGAGGACTTAAATTTTCTATTATTTTTACTGAATTTTTCTAGTTATCCATTTATATTTTATTTTACAAAAGCATTAGACTGGAAAAGCAAACAAAATAAAGCTAAAGCAAAAACTTAGTATTTTACCACAGATAGTTTGAGGAGCACTGTTCTACTGGATTAAACTAAATCGACAGTTTTCAAACCATGTAGTATCAAGTGTCCCACATACTTCAGTCACTTGTTTTTTAGTTTTACTTGTTGAAAAAAAAGAGTTCTAAAGACTGTGAAATACAATTTGCAATACCCTGAATGTGATACTCTCACCATTTGATTTCATTTCTAGATTAAGATAAAGCTTCCATAATAAAGGATATTTTCTATGGGATTTGAATATTTGTCCAGAGCTTAATTTCTTTAAAACTAGAGCAAATTAAATAAAGCAATTCAAAATATGAAACAAAAAGGATGGAGAGGCTTATAATAGATTTATTAGGTAATAATAAATAGAGACTGCCCTGACTCGTGATGAGATTACAGTCCAAGTATAAAAATTAGCACTCATTTGCTTTTATTCCCCTTTCTATATATTTGAGGTAATAATACTGCTTGATACTTTTCTTAACTATTTTTGTAAAGATCAAAAGAGAGAAATTTGAAACATGCTTATCAAAAGTTCATACATATAAAATGCATTGTTACATTTTATGAATATACATTTTGATATCTAGCAACCGGTCTTCAGATGCATCATCATAAATGTTTTTCATTATTTGTTCACTGATAATATCATTTGCATTCGATTTTATATGATTTAATTATTCTTAATTATCCTTATATTTAAGTAACAATACTAAAATAATAGTCATTGCATTTTTATATTTTTGCTTCTTAATATTTTCTCTGAAACATTTTAAAATGCATGTATCTTGATTATCAGAAAGAAAATAAACTGATTTTAAAATAAAAAGTTGCTTTATACTATTGCTCAGTTAACTTCTATTGGATTTTTAAAATTCTCTTATTTTCCTAAAGATATTTGATTTTATAATGCCATGGATGGAATTTACATTTAGAATAAAAAATAACATATTAATGTTTTAAATCTATATCTCAAAAGTCAGATATAGATACTTACTCATCGAAAGTCTTATTTTGTCAAATAAAATTGCTTTAATTAAAAGATTTCTTATGTGCTTACAGCTCATTTTACTTTTGTCTTCTGTGCATGATTCTGTTTTTTTATTTGAATTAAAATAGTATTGTTTTAAGGGAATTTCACCATTATACACCAATTTGCCAAAACAAAATAAAATGAAAAAACCAGAGTATGTGTCATGTGCATATCTTCACCAATGATTGTCAAATGGTTCTAACATTTTCACAGTGTTGTCATCTTTAAAAAAGCAGAGAAACTCAAAGGAATATAGAGAGAAATGTCTTCTAGCTAGAATAAAATTTGGTTTACTTAGACTGTCCGCTTTTTTTGTTAGTATTGCATGTTCTGAAAAAATCCATATTTATGTCTATGACTATCGTACATGATTAAACTCGAAATAAGATTTATGGATACATATAGAGTTATGGAATTATTTCATAGTTTTATGGAGAACACTTTATATCTTATGACTTTTATGTACAAAAGATCAATTACACAGTGCCAGCGGACAGGACTAAAAAATGACTATATATTTATTCTAAAATTAAAGTGAGAGAGAGAGAGTGAGAGATTGTCCTAGTTTTCACTCTGCTTTTAATGGAAAGCTATTTAACCTTCAGCAAGTTCCTCAATCTGTGTGGACCTCAGTTTATATATCTGTAAATTGACAGGGTTGAACTAGAGGAAGTTCTCTTTAAGCTCTAAATTCTATAATTCTATGTAATAAGTATTGAAGATTAATAGAATGAGAAAAAACCTCATTGAAATCCGCACTGCTCTGAAGTTAGTTCAGTGAGTGCATGCCTTACATGGGTGCCAGGAAGTGTATTCAATCAAAGCATATTTTGGCATTCATGCAGAGGACACTTCAGCTCTGAATCATTCTATCAAACATGGCTGCATAAAAATTCAGACTAAAGTTCTTTAGCTTTAACTATGGAAAACTTTTTAAAGAAAGTGACTCCATTTGAATTAAAAATAATAATAATAATAATCTATAGGTAGACCTGCAAATTATTTGAGAAATTGAAACATTGTTCCATGATTTAGATTACTGTTTTATTTTTAAAGTGAGGAACTATTTCTTCAATATGTTTTTCACTTGAAAGTCCTTCTCTGTGAAAATCTATTCCCCTGATTGCCATCTAATGGGATTTCCCATAATATTTTATATTTTATATTTCTTATAATCTTTTGGCAGTGTGAGTTGAAGTCTGAAGAAATGACAGCAGCCTATTGAGCTAACTTCATTTATGTGTTTGTTTTGTTTTGTTTTTGTGTACTTTTGTGATAATAGATCAGCAAAAGAGTAAAATATTTAAGCACCCATCAGCTTAAGAAGTGTAAAGCTAACTTTTACCATATTGTCTATGTTATAATAGAAACAATATATATATTTTAAAAGTTACCTGTGGCCTTTTGAAAATGGCTTCATATTTCTCTGTAATTTTGTTTGTGTTCCTTTTTTTCCAGTATGTTTTTCTCTATTAGCATATTTGATCTTTATTCTTGATTCAACCTAAAGTGACTATTATATAGTCCCAATGGTAATAGAAAATAAACATTAAAATAATCATTTTTATGTAGAATATAAAAATCAAAGTTTAAAACCTGTCCGTTTAACTCCTGTTTATGTTTAACAGTATCCAAAATGTGTAATTATTTTATTTCATTATCGATTTTAATGATATTATTATTGATAGCTATTATTATTTCTGCGATGACTAAAACTGACAGCATAGGATTTAGTTATATTATAGAAGCAATAGCAACAGTGACAAAGTTCACATCAATGGAACTTCAAGGTCTAACTTTAAATCTAATAATTTCTGTATTACACCACAGAAGCCTCAAATGATTTACTTTTATGTAACAGGTGCAGATAAAATATTGTGAACTTATGAAGAAGCCTATCCATGAGACTGTATTGAGGAAAATCTCATAGATGCAGTAGTGTTTTTGATCTAACAAGGAGAAATGTTTATTTTTGTTTTTTTGTTTTTTTTCTTAATAGAGGAATTCATCACAGAGTAAATGACAAAAGACGGGGGTCAGGGGCGGAAGCAGAGGATAAAGAAATCACAGTGTAAGGAGAGAAAAAAGTATCTAATTCCTATTAAATGGAATATCAAAAAATATCAGGAAATAATGAGAGATATATTAGAAAACTAGGCTAGGTATGGAATATGAGTATGAAGTGAATTAAATAGGTTAAGAATCTTTTTTTCTAAATATATAAGAAAATGATTAACATTATCTGAGATTGCATGAGAATAGTATGGTCTTGTAATTTATTAGGAAGGGGTTTTAATATAAATTTGAATGGGAAAGGACAAAGACTAGAGACGTTGACAAATTTAGGTAGTAGGACAAAGACACCTGAATTATGTGTAGTAATAACAAACAGAAGAGCATGGAATAGGTACATGAGATTAATTAGTCAGAAGAAAATAGTCTATGACCATGCCTCCTTGAACAAGCCCAATCCCATCTGATCTCGGGAGCTAAGCAAGGTCGAGCCTGGATAGTACTTGGATAGGATACCACCTAGGAAGAACACACACACATACATAATGAGGGATTGTAAACTGCTGACAAGGTCCTTGCAATCTGTGAGGTTAACCAAGGGTTACCTTGCCTAAAAAAAAAAAAAATATATATATATATATATATATATATATATATATATATATATATGAGTCTTTATGCTTTGGAGAGTAGAAAAATGATGCTGACACAGTGTAGGAAAATATTTAGGAAAAAGACAATTTTAGTTTGGCACATACTGACTTCAAGATGTTAGTGGACCATCCAAAAAGGCAACCAGGAAAGACTTGGAAATGTGCTAAGATGTTGTGATTGCATAACTATGTGAGTTCCCTAAAGGTAATCAGAGACTCAGAGTGATATGTGCCTAACGTGCCTTTTACAGAATAGATTCTAGACAGATCACAACTGACAAATAAACACAACTGCTTCCTTTATGTACTGTGCATATTATGCATATTTTTAACTTAGCATCTGTAATTTTTTTGCAGTCATATATTTAAATAACTATCTCTTTTTACTAAGCTATACATAACAAATGAATGAATGAATTTCACATTAGAAAGAAATCCTGAGGTCTTATAGTAAATTCGACCTGGGAAATTGCACCCTTTTTAAAAATTACATTCTTGTATATTGACACAATATAAAATGCCCAGATTCTCTAGTGTAAGCATAAGTTGATAAAACTCATTAGTCCTAACTTCTGTTCTTATACTGTTGTATCAGAAACAAAATTGTTAAAATTAAAAATGACCACTGATTTTATGATGGTTCTTAATTACAGGAATCTAATTTTTTAATCTGCCTTTAGCTTTTAAAGTTAGGACATCAAGCAAGATTACTCCATTGTAATTTCCTTACTATAAATATTTTCTTTCCTGAATTATTATTTGGTGTTTGTTTATGCAAGTGTATAATAGACAATCCCAATACTAAAAATATAAATTTTACTATTCAATACCAACTTTATTTTTACTTTACCTGACTGAAAATGAAACTAAAAATATATTTAAAGTATTAGTTATTTTTGTTTGTCTGCTAAACCTTCTTAATTTTCACTGAGAAAAACATTAGTTTTGTCTTTTCTTTTGACTTATCAGAAGACTTTTGAGTTCTTTACAGATGCTGCAACAATAGAAAAAAATTCCAGGAACATATTAGCAGATATCTTCTCCAGATGGCAATGACTCTCTTAACAGCAGGAAAGCAAATTTAAGCACCCAGCTTGCATGCAATCCAGTACAAAGATACTCTAAGAGAATATCTAAGTCGGGTCATCAATTAAATTCACTCTGAGGGGCCATTAAGGTATAATATATTGTCAGTTCAGCTAAATTACAGTCCTAAACAAAATCGGCTTCATTTGTCTTCTGTCTGTAGCTCCCCCTGTTGGCAATATCATGCTGCTTACCTACAGCAGATGGAATAATTCCCAAGAACAGTGGCAAATAACTCATCTACAAGGTCAGGTCATCTTCATATTTCTATCCAGATGCTTGTGGCTTCCAAGTTCCTATACCATCTCTCACAATTGCAATACATTGGTAATAAATAAATTCACACAAAGTATTGCCTCATTTACAAGCTTGGTGAATTCTCTATCAGCATCTCTTATTTTTCAGATCAGCCCTTCTTATAAATCTTCATGAAACATGTGTGCAGTTCATCTTCCACAGTGTTAATGGCTAGCTGTGGCTTAAAATATTATATTGTAAGCATTTTATTCAGGAGCCACTGCAGTTGATTAATTCTCCAAAAAACTTTATGGAAAGTTCATAGGGATGAATTTAAATGTTGAATGAAACTCCTTTGTGTTTTTCAGGCAAATTCAAAAAAACAAAACCAAGGTTCACTAATAGATGATGTTTGAATTTTTAGAACTTTATGAAATACAAGATATTAATGTTTATTCTTCACTTCCTTGGTGATCTGCTATATAATTAACTTCTTAAAGCAAATGCATTGACAAACATCAAGGCTCTGAATCTGGGCATTACACACAGTTCACCACACAAGGAAACTTAAGAAAATTCCATTCTTAACTCACATCTGTCAAAGAACATTAAAAACATCTCATTCATAACCACAGTAATAGTTCTGAATGGCTGCATATACTTTTTTCTCAGTTTTCTCATAAATCACACCCTAAGGAGTTTCTTGTTTGCCAATTGCTTTCAGCAAATCTCTTTATTCCCAAGCATATCATTCAAAATTCTGTGGAAATTTTATCTTCAGAAAAAGGTAATTTCCTATACCTCTTATCCAGTTTAGAAATTACTTAGTCACTCTGAATTAAGGCTCTTCTATCAAGACTGGTGGTGTGAACAGAGTTTGCAATTATAATATTCTTATTGTTGGAGGAAATAGACATTTTAAAATGCTCAATTTAATATTTAACTCTGCTCATGTGAATATATATGTGTTGGAATATTTTCCTGAGTTAAGGACAATTGTTTAATTTCAAGGCCATTGTCATTATGTTTATAAACCAAGGTGATAAAAGATTAAATGATAAAATCTGTTTTGATTTGAGTTCTGTTTTCCTGAATTCTTATTTTGCATAAGAATTTACTTGCTATGAATAAAAATGGTTTACCTTTTACCAATCAAAATGTTTTTTAGCAGCTCAAAATATTATTTACACAACATAAAGTCCACTCATTTAAAGTGTATAGTTAAATAGTTTTAAATATATTTAGAGTTGTGCAACCATGACAATAATCTAATTTTAGAATACGGTCATCATCCCCAAAAGAAACTTTGAATTCTTTATTAGTCATTTTCATTTTTCCCTCCTCTTCCCCTAATTAGCAAACACTAATATACTTTCTATAGATTTTCTTATTCTGAACATTTCAGTTAAATGAAATCATGCAATATGTGGTCTTTTGCATCTAGCTTTTTTTTAACATATATTTTCAAGGGTCATCAATGTTGTAGACTATACTGGTATTTATTAATTCGTAATATTATTTATGGTATGTGATATTTTGTTAACCTATAAACATCTTAGGAAAATAACATAGGAATTAATCCTGGTGATCATATATTAGACAACATAAAAGAGAAGATTGATAAATCAGGTTGGACTTAATCAAAATGAAAACATTTGGGACTTCATAGGACACCGTCGAAAAAATGAAAGGTAACCACAAAATGTGAGAAAATGTTTTTACATCATGTATCTGATAAAGACTTGTATCCAGAAAAAAAAAATGGCAAGAATGCTTTCAACTCAATAATGAAAAGACAACCCAATTTAAAATATAGACGCATGATTTGAAAAGACATATCTCCAAAGAAGATATATCAATGGCTGATAAGCACCTGGCAATATGCTTAACATCATTAATCAATATGGAAATGCAAATCAAAACAAGGTATCACTTCACCTCCACTAGAAAGGCAATAATAATTAAAAAAAGATTATAAAAAGTGTTGATCAGGATGTGGAAAAGTTATAATTCTTACTTATTGTTGGTGGAAATGTAACGTGGTACAGCCACTTAGGATATCAGTTTGATAGTTTCTCAAAATGTTAAACATAGAGTCACCATGACCCAGAAATTTCATTCCTAAGTAAAGACCATAGAGAATGGAAACTTAGGGCCACACAAACACATGTGAGTGTTCCAGGGAGCATCATTCATAAATAGCCGAAAAATAGAAACAACTCAAACTGCTTTCTAAGAGTAAAAGTACTAACAAAATTTTAATATAATTTTATGATTAAAAAATATTGATAACATTATTATTGAAAAAATGATAGTTTTCTAAAACAAGTATATTAGTTATTTTATCATAAAACTCGTAAAGTAAATATACCATTCATATTTTATTATCAAAATCCCAAACTATTATTTATTGAGTTTAATTGACAGTCTTAGGAGGTTTATTATTTCTTCTGGAAATAACTTCAAGTCTTCACTTCGTGTGACCTGAAAGAACTTCACCCATGTTTACTACCTCTCAAGCTCCAGCAATTCCCAAACCCCTGCCTTGTCAGTAGCTTCCCACAAACCCTAACACAATCATTGTGGAGTGTTCCGTGCAGAAATGACAATGTATCTGCATGTTTCTTTTTACCTGCTTCTAAGATATACATCCTCCTCTTTTCCTCAATACCCCTACTTATACCTTAAATGTAACTCTTCTATTTCATAATTATTTATTTAGGCAACATTTTTTGAGTACCTGTCATATCAGACACTAACATAGACTCTCATGATATAGCAGCTAATGAATTTTTAAATTTTTAAAAGAAATAAATTCTCTCTAAAGAATTTATTATCTTGTAAACATAGGTAATTCTTGGATAGTACTTTATCCAGAAAGTGAAATATGGCCCCAAACCCCTCCTCCACCAACACTACTGCCACCACTAAATTCAGACTATGATTTTCTTTAGGTGAGTTTATAGTATCTTCTACTTTTTAAAAATCAGATCATATATCATGCTATAAATAATTTAGCTGATTACTTGTGCAAAGGAATGCAATATCTGAGCTGAGACTTGATAGATGAAGAGAAAATTTCTAAAGTGAACCTCTATGATGTAAGAGTCTATCAGGAAATATATAGCAGCTACATATGCTCACATGAGGCAAGAATCTCCATATAGCATATACTTATAAAACATTTGTTGATTTGGCTTCTTAATTTAATGTCATTATCTACATTAATAGCTCTGTGAGTCACGAGTCACTTTTTGCATAGAGATGACACTTGTGCTACCAAGAAGTTTGATGGTCCACTTTTGAAATATTAACACAGCTCTTCACTAAAGAGTGCACACAATTCATCACTTTTGCCAGGATTTCAAGAGCTTTTAGGAGAGAGTTGTTAATATGCTATTATCATTCTTTGCCTTTGCCTTGGAGAACATTAAAAAACATTTTTAAAAAATCTGCAGACATTTTAATTGCTGAAAGGATGGATATTTAAACAACTGAAAAATTTATATACTTAAAAAATTTTATATACATATATGATAGATATCATCCCATCATGAATGTTTAGGCACTTAATGACCCAGATTCTTTCCATTTTATAAAATAGAATAAGTAATGTACATTTTCATACTGCATTAATTCAGATGACTCAGGTAACATTTAGTAAGTTAATACTTAAGTGAACTACATTTGATATACTGACATCAAAGTGAATTTGGTGAAATAAACATCCATTTGCTTATTACACTTATTACATATCATGCTCTTGATGACGTCTATATTACTGAAATCTGTTTGTTTGTTTTTAATCTGAAAGGACAAGTGCCTCTCATCTGACTCACCATAAATAGGACTTGATCAAGTTCTAGGAAATAAGAGGACAATGATCAGTTATAACAAATCTTTACCTTGTAAAGGCGGACAGGGAGGATTTATTGGGTTAAAAGAGAGAATTCCACCTCAAACTGGCTTAAAGCAATAAAATGGGTATGGAAGAGGATTTATCGGCTCACCTAACTATAAAAAATACTGATATAGACTAGGCATGCATTAATCCAGGAATCCAACCATTTTGTTATCTAACTATCTTGTTGTTCTGTTTCTGATGTGTTGATTTTAACCTTAGACAGATTTTTTACCCCTGATGCCTATGCATAGTTGCAAAGATTTATGCAAAATTGCAAAGACTTATGCATAATAGCTACCTCTTTTGGTACACCCTATTGCTTAGCAAAGTAAATGATAGGGATCATGTTATCCCTGATAGTGTCAGCAAATGTGGTTTTGTGTTTAATGGAACCAGTACTATGGCAAGTTGGTGTTGTATTTTCAATGATCAGTCTATAGCCACATGCCCTCTCTTGGAGGAAGGTATAAAAGTTATCCCACACAAAACTACATAGACTGAAAGTGAAGGAATTGTAGGTTGTCTACTACAAAATGGATGCAGGATGGAAAAAAAAAAAAAAAACAGAAGTCTACCTCAGAGTCCAACATACTATTAACATTCTAAGTTCATCCATACATTAAAAAAATCTACATAATGTTGGCTAAAAATTCACTTTGATCCTTCTTTATTAAGCTGGGTGCCGACACTGACTAAATTTAGTCTGATAAACATTGTTTTTTATGTCAAATTTTTTCTTTCCTTCTCACCATTTCAATCACAAGTGTAAAATTCTCTAGTTAGGATTTCTAAACTAAGGGTTAAATTAAGGAATAAATAATTCTTTAAATGATCCAAATTTCCTAAGCTAGGGAAGCTAAAGAGGATTAAAGGGTTAATTAAAATACCCCTGGCTCACGGTTTGAGATAGAAATAAAAGTGTTGCCAGTTTTATCCCTCATGCTTAAGAGGATATGTTTATAATTTATTGATAAATTTTTCATTCTCTTGCTATACTTTTTATAGAATGTCACACAAGCAATAAAAAAAAAATTCATTTTAAATGGTAGATTACACTTCGGCACTGATATTAAGATTCCAAGGAGTAAAATAATCTGCCATGTATTCCAAAAAAGGGGTAACAGATCGAGAAAATATGTCTAAAATATCTAATAAGTTAACCTCAATTTAATTATGAAATGTTGAGAAGAATTCTTTTCAGTTCATTGAAAAACATAAACATGAGAAAAATGGGCGGGTTTCTTTTCTAAGTTTTGGGAAGCTTTGGTACCTGCAATACATTCCCTCTGATTCTGGCTGCATAGCTGTAGTGGATCGCTCAGCATACACTCACTTATACAGAACAAGAAAACGGTTTTTCTGTCTCAAAACTTTTCTCCAAAGTTATCCAGAAGCTTGTTCAGCATACATAGCTACAACATTGAGTGGGAGAAGAGTTAAATGTCTCTAATGGAAACTTAATAAATAAGAGATGAGTGATGATGGATAAATATCTCTGCTTCATGTAGATGAGTATATTGGATGGAGTTCCTGGAAAAATCTCAATAGAAGAGTTGTAACAACTACTCTTCAGAATCTAGAGGAAAGACATGCTTTTTACAACAGAGAAAAGCTTAATGCTTGTAAAAGATGTTTCAGGTTTATAATAGAGATCATGCCTTCTCATGGGACATCAAGTGATTTTGGAAATGGTGCTGTCGAAAATGAGATGTATACATATTTTCTGATCCACTGAATTGCAATCATCAAGTAATCACTGCAGCAACACATTATACCATGGAAATGATGCATTTGGGATGGAAGCCCAAGTTGGAAGACAAAACTTGTAAGTTATCTCAATGCCTAGCCCAGCCCCCTTTATAACTTGCCTTTGTCACACTTACCGCTATCCTTCAGCTCAGTCTTTTGGCTTCATGGCTATAGTAGGCTATTCAAGAAAACTAGGTTGGAATAAGCTACAGGCTCTAGCTCTGTAGCTGATTTTGTGTTATTAATTAATAGAATTTCCTCTTCTACATTCTATTCTTGATTTGGATGGCTGATGATGAGAGAAATATTGATTGGGTAGGTAAAGGAAAAAAATAAATATCAATTACAGTTTCAGGATCAATTGCATAAATGAGGATTAATTGATTCCTTTTGCACTTCAGTATTGTGTATTTTTAGAACTTGCAGCTAGACAAAAACTGGAAAAAAATTAGTGACAGAGTAGATTTAATATGGGTCATGAGACCATCTGCACAGAGCAAGAGATGAACTCTAGCAGGTGTTCTGGTATGACTTTTCCACCTTTATAGACCACCTCTCATTTCATCCTCAGATATGGAGGAGAGCCAGTGCTTGCTGTCAAGTGACACCTGAAGCACTCACAGAATAGACTTGTCTCCTGCCTTAGAGCTCTACTTTGAAGCCTAAGATGCTATGCTGTTTGTTTTGAGCAGGCCAAACCCAGAAACTTGAGAAAGTTTACTCCAGGGGCAATCTTCAAAAAATGAGGGAGGGGAGCAAAGGCATATAACTCTTGCCTTTTCATCCTTCAGGGGAGGTGGGGGGAAGGATCAAGAAGGAACTTTGCAGGTATCCAAGAGGCCCTATGGCAGTGACCTTTAAAACAGCATTAATTAACATTTTATACATCCTACTGTCTCAACCTACTTGTTCCATTTCCATACTTTTTTGTCTTGTTTTACCTCCCAAAGCAAGACTTTGTCTCTAGTTAAATTTTGCAAGAGAATCCAAAGAGTAATTGTCATAATAATAGCTAGCATGCATTATCCCCTGATTCCTCATTTCAAGCAGTATTTCATTCTTGCTTAGAAGACTCTGAAAGGTTCGTAAGAATAGCTGCCTTAAATATATGACTCTAATTATATTTTGTATTTTATAAACAGGCCCAAACTCACTGAAGAGATTATGCTTGATGATTCGGATGGATTGAAGAAATCAAAAATGCCTTTGTAAAATGAAGAGAACCCTGACCTTTCAATGGTTTTGTGAAGAAAGGAGCTGAGTGCTGCTCCACGGCACTGCACAAAAGACATCTGTGACCTTGGGAAAGGTGTGTGCCTGGCATAAGTGTTCACACTCAGCAGTTTCTCATGGTCAGTAAATGCTTGACATCAAAGGAGCACCTACACTTTGGACAATCTGTGTTTTAGCTGTGACCATATTTGATGGATTAAAATGGCTTTGCACTAATCAAGCACTACTTAGTCACCCCATATTCTAGAAAGGACAATAGGAGTGGTTTCAATAATCCATAATATGGATTATTTTCTTATTGTTATATGTGAGTCTTTTAATCTGAATTACATTAATTTTAAGTTTAAAAATTAAGTTTGAATTTATGCATTGAGATTCACTGTGATTAATGCTATTCTCGTATTTATCTGTTTAGATTTTAAATAGTTCTACAAGACTGTTGTTATCGATGTGTGTCAAGCATTTTTCTAGATCAGCTTATCAGTACAAGATCATCAAAGGAAAATATATTCCATTATATCTGAGAATGAAAATAAAAAATGATTAAAATTTTTGAATGAAAAACATTTTTTTTTTTTTAGAATCTATGTATCTGGAAGATTTATATTGCATTTTATCAGTTCTAAGATTCATGGTTTCTTTACATTTAAAAATCTGTAAAATTGTGATGTCTGACAATTGATGACTTATCATACTTTAATGGGCAGCTGTTTTGTTTCTTTTTTAGAGATACATAAAATACCAGTTTGTCTTAACAACTGAGGTGACTTGGATAAGATAAAATAGAAATTAGGCATTATAAGTGTCTTCAGCTTGCACTATAAACCAGAGTTTGATATCAGTTATTAAAAAGCACATTTCAGAGAACTAACTGCTTCTACAAAATGTGTCTAGGATGCCCAGTGTGTACTGAGTCCTTCCTTGTGACACTGTGTGAGTTGCCACAAGTCAAGATTATCTTTTTTTCCCACAGAAAACATTTCATTGATTTTCAGAATCAGAGAACTCCGTTAGTTTTCTAAGTTAGCTCAACTGCATAGGGTGTAATTTACAGGCAAATCTGTTAGAAGGAAGAAGGATATTCTTATGCTTTTTGCTCATCAAAAAGCAATAGACAGTAAGTCAAGAGAACCTTGTGGAATGACTCTATATAGAATTATTCAAAAGACGGTTTCCCTTTGGAGAAAATGTTTTAAAGTGACAATATTCAGCTTCCTTGTATTATTCAAATTCACGATTTGTAATGCGATATACTTGCGTATTTGGAATAAGATGAATATATTTGGAAATAAAGTATGGCATTGTAACATTTTTAATTACATCATATAATTTTAAAGGCTGGGGAGGCTTTTTAAGACAACTATTAGAAAAGAATTAGTTTTCTAATTCTAGTAAGTGGATACAACATATCTTTCCTTATTCAATTTAAGCATATTTGGCCACAGATAGATACATAGTGATTTTATGTGTTTTATAATTAATGGGTTTCTACATCTCTTCCTATTTATTATGAGAAAAAATAACTTCCAGAATTGATATTACTGTACTACATAACTTTTTCTAGAAGGCAAATATACTTTATATGTGAATATATCAGACTCAGGTACACTGAGCTCCATTAAAAAGCAGTAGGAACATGCTTATGGCTTGTGGTTAGTGTAAGGAGAAGAAAAAAAAATAATTAGATATAAAAATACCCAGGTAAGCTCAGGTTAAGCTTAAATGAATAGTAAGGGCAAATGATGAAGAAAGAATGAGAATAAGATAAAAATAAGCAAAAAGGTAAGAAAATAGACAAGGAGCTATATAAGAAAAGATAATAATAAATAGAAACAATAACCTAAGTTTCAATGATGGCACTATAAAGGGTAAAAAATGTCAGCATGCTAAATGGAGAAAAATCCAAAATGTTAAAAGAAAAGAGCAAGACAAAACCATAGATAAATGGAGAAAAATGAAAGAAGATTATATAAATTAAGGAGCTAGAAAGTGAGAAATGAAGGACAGACAGCAGAAGATAAACACAACGAGAAAATATAGAGACCTTATCACTGGAAGGAAAGGAAGAAAGTAAAAGAAAGATAAGGGCACAAGAAAGAATGAGATGAAAGAAATCAATCCCACAAGAAATGTGACTCTTGTCAGTTATAGGTGGGAGAGAGGTTTCATTTCAGACAGCAGGAAATGAAAGCCTGATAGGTCAAAGCTGAATGACCCTACCAAGAGCTTAAAGGGAAAAAATGACCATTTTGATAATAAAGAGGAGAATGAAATAAAAGTTTTGATTTATGCCTAAGCCAAGGGTCATTTTAATGCTTCTGTGTAGCAATGAATTTTCAGGAAAATTTATCAATATGTTAAAAATAAAATTTCAGGCAGCAGATGAGGAAATGCATAAGATAACCTGCTGTACTATACAGTTCAGTTTTGAAATCATAGGAAGTTTGTTGTGAGATGTAAATTACTTTTCTTGTGTCTGAGTCTATCTTTAGAACATTTGACGCACATTATTCACTGTACCTCCTTAGGCTATTGCTGCTGTATTGAGACTGACCTAACAAAGAGAGAAGGGAAAATCAATAATGCATTCATTCATTCATTCATTCATTCATTCTTTCATTCTTTCATTCTTTCATTCTTTCATTCACGTATACATATTCCTAGTTTCTTCCTGTCACAATGCTAGGCTCTGGAAATTTTGAAATGAATTAGACACAGTTCGTGGCCTTTAAAACTGTGAAGTGAACAGTGGGAGAGAGAGATAAGAAGTCAGGATCATTAGAATGAATGATAAATGCTGGCATGGATATGCATGCAGTGTAGTGTGTTGAGAGGAAAGGTTGGCAGGAGGAAATCCCCAGACAAGAATGAGAGGAGGCAAAAGACTGCAGGACGAGGAGGGCGTCTAAGGAGGGCAAATCTAATTCTGTTTCTATTGCAGTGAAAAGCAGGGTGGTAATTACTAATGGGTCTTTAAGAATTCTTCTACTTTTTTTCTGTTATATTTCCCATGGTTTTCAAAAATTAGTTTTTTAAAAAGCCTCATAAAACTGATGCTTTTTACTTAAAAGGAGGAAAGGGGACAAATTAGAAGCAAAATATTTAAGGTGGACAAATGTCACTTTTCCCTCTTATTACCACATGTGTATGTACATAAGACAGAACTATGTTTCATACGCCTCAGATACATAAAACACACACACACACACACACACACACACACACACACACACACACACACTTTATTCCAAAATTTTTGTAAAGTTCTTGGACTCTGGGGTCAGAAATATGCCCAGATCACCCTCAGGGTCAAAGATTACAATAAAGATGCACATAAATATTAAAATCATGAAAACATTTTCTTGTGCTAAAACATACCTCCTGGTAATGGTAAAAGCTTTACAAGACACAAGAGCAATTTGGACTTGCAGTGTCAAGGCCCAAGCTGCTCTGCCCTGCCTCTTCTTTGTCACCTTCCTGCTTCTTCCTTTCTGATTGATATCTCCTGTCTCCCTACCTGTGACTTTTCCTGACTCACTGCATCTGCTTTTCATATTCCGTCTGCCTCTTGTGTCTACAGCTATGATACCCTCTGTGCCTCTGCGGTCGTGGCCAAGTAGGCCTTAAAGTTCTCCTCAGCTTGACTGAAATTTAGGTAGGCTTCCTGACCATGGATGCCTGACCTACCTTATGTTAGAGCATTTTCTTTAGAAAACTTGTAACTGTGTATGTTCTCTCTGTCTCTTCTCTCAGCCTCTTGCCATTTTTGCAACCCAGGAATGTCTTTCTCTAGGACCTGAGAGCCACCTCGTTGATGTATAATCATCAAGATAGAGCCTCATCTCCCAGTCTCTGTGGGAGGATAGGAGCCTAACTTCGCTAAATGTCAATTAGCAAATACAGATAGCCTCATCACATCGACCAACGTGCACTTAATGTCCTCCAGTAATTTTCCATTAGCTTACTCCAACTTTTTAAAATGCTCTTGCTTTTTATTTCATTGGAGTTCAGGTCAATCTCCTCCTCCCACTGCAATAATCCTAAATAAAGTTTTCCTTGTCTGTTTAATCTGTCCACTGTAATTTTTCTTTGACAGTAGGCAGAATTTTCTCCCCAAAGAAAATTGTGAATCTGTTACGTTACATCTCAAAAAGGACTTTGTGGATATACTTAAGACTATAGTCCTTAAAGTAGAGAAATTATCCTGGATTTTCCAGTTGGGCCCAATCTAATTATAAATTTAAAGCAAAGATCTTTCTCCATCTAGAGTAAGAGAAACATGGCAAAAAGAAAATTTAGAGAGATTTTAAACATGAGAATAATTTGATGTCTCTTTGTTACCTCCGATATATAGGGACCCAGGTGCAAGAATAAGAGAGGGGCCTCTAGAAGTTAAAAGTGAATCCCAAGTGACAGCCAGCCAAGGAAATGGGAACTTCCATTCTGCAACTGCAAAGAATTAGATTCTGCCAACAATTTGAGTAAGATTGGAGGCAGTTCTTCCCCAGGGCCTTACCTAAGAGCTTTGGACAGCCATCACATTGGTTTTGACCTGTGAGACCCCGAGTAAAGAAACCAGCCAAATATATCCAGACTTCTGAACTACGGAACTATGACATAACAAATCTGTATTGTTGTAATCTGATAAATTTGTAGTGATTTTTGACAAAAGCAAGAGAAAACCAATCTAGCCTAATTGTCATACTCCCCGAAGGAGGGGAGAGAATTGGTGTGATTGCATATACTCTACATATGGTGTCTTTAACTGGTAAAATGCTCCAAAGTGCCCATACAATATGTCATTATCTGGCTTAGAGATGGATGCTTTTACACAGGCACTAATTCTTGCTCCATTAACTAGTGGCCATGGAGGCAAAGCCACAGGCCAAAACACAATGTAATCGACGCATGAAAAATATCTTAACCATTTTGTTCAGGAAAAGGTCATTAACTTTACAATCACCAAGGATTTCACATTCTGCTTAGTAGAAACTTCCTGAGTAAATTTATTTCCATTCCTTACAGTAGTTTGAAACATGTCCACATGCTTTTAAAATTCCCTTCAAAAGGAAGAAACTTCAATCCCTTGAGTATGAGTTGGATTTGGTGACTCATTTCCAACAAATATATGTGTGCGTGTGTGGGTGTGGGTGTGTGTGTGTGTGCACACATATATATATATATATTAGAAAATTAATAATAAAGTAGAAGTGACAGTGTACAATTTTGGAGATTAGGTGGTAAAACACATCATGGCTTCCTGTTTGTCATTTCTTTTGGATCACATGTTCTGGAGAAAGTCAGATTCTACTTATAAGGTTACCCATATATGGCAAGAGGCCCATGTAGCAAGGGACTCAGACCTCCTGCTAAAACCCCTGTGGTGAGTGTTCTTGAAAGAAGAGTCTTCAGCACATATGGGCGTATAGATGGCAACAGCTCCATCTGATGATTTGATTGCCATCTCCTAAGGGTCCCCAAAACAGTGGAGGGGACAGATAAAGAGTCAACTCATCTAATCTACTTTTGAAATTCTGACCAAAAGAGACTGAGAGATAGCCAGAGTTTGTTGTTTTAAGGACTATGTTTAGGGCAATTATCTACATAATCACAATATCTATTGTTCTACCTCTATTTCTTAAAAAGCCTACTTGTGACTTCTCATTTGCACTGACATATTGTATAAGGATAAAACCTGAAAAGAATGATTTAAAGACCTATTGATTCAAAGATGTTAGCATTTATAATATGATTCATCTTTCCTATGTTGTTCACTTTCTTCCCCTCAAATGTGACATATGGTTTTTAACTTCTATACACAAATCTCCACTTTTGCCGATGCAAGTAGTTTATAGAAACTACTTGTAGACTTTATGTAGACTTAAAGAATTGGATCACTTACTTCTTTAAATTAATATAACCTAATGGAATTGAACAATTTATTTAAACAAATTGTTGCTGTCTAGTTCCTAACATCTAGATTTTATTATTTTATCTGAGTTCCTTGAAGAAATTCAAAAAGGACTTTTATAGGTATGTCAGCAAAAGCAAATGATACCTAAAACTGAAAATCCATCTGCTGCATATAAAATAGAGACTTGATAAAAATGTGGTCAATAGTACATTAATTATGATATATGAAATCACTGTTTATAAATCTTTCTCAGATCTTGACTATCATATATAGGTCAATCAAGAAAACTACTATACACCTATTCCCTTAGCAAAGATGGCGTTCCATGCCAACTTTCTTCCCTGAGAGACACTGTAAGGGGCCACAACTGAGTGAACTAAGGAAGGTCAGTTGTCCCAGAAGTCACAATCCACAAGCTGGTTAACAACATAGGACATGATCTGCCATGAAAAGAATTATGTCCTTAAAGAAAGACAATGTTGGACACAGGACATCCTCTCTTTTGACAATAATAACTAGATATATTAAAGAATCAAGAAATTTCTGCTCAGAACAGACAATTAAACTGGACATAGATGTAAGGTATGAAGCAGGAGAGGCAATTATTGACAGTAAGTAGGCCTAACTTGTGAGTAAGCAGAAACTACAAGTAAGCAAAAGCCATAGGTCAGGAATCTAGAGAGAGTATCAGCAATAGATGTAGTTAAAGAAGACTAGGAGGAGAGAAATGCCAACATTGATAGGGATTTGAAGATTACTAATGACAGAGAAATGAGATAATGTAAAGTGATATTAAACATTTCCATTCCCAAAGATAAATCACTGTCTCTACAAGCCTAATTTTATTGTTATTACTGTTGTTTATAAGACTTTACTTTTATTACTACCACATATATTATTTAAATATATATACAATTTTTGAGTTAGAATGGTTGTTTCTCTTTTAGTTACAAGCAATATAATGCAACTAATATAATAACACTTATTGATCAGACTCATTTGCACTGTTTCTATATATCAGCAAATGATGTGTAGAAGGGCCAATTTCTTCTTTCTGCTACAGTCAGTATCTATATCATTATTTAGGTCCTTATGATGGAGAAGAATATATAGTTCAGAAAAAGTGTTTTAATAACGTATTAATCAATCTCTAGAAGGGTTTTAAAATTCCATGATTTATTCTAAAAAGTATTCATCAAATATGTTATGTGTGTCTGTGTATGTGTGCATGTGTGTGTACAGTATTGATAATTTGGAACATTTAGATTATTTTGTGGTGGAAAGTATGCTTTAATGTATCATCTACTCTCAAATATTGCTAAAGAGGCATTATTTCTTCAAAAACTACATTTCTGAACCCTGGATTTAAATTTTTTATAATTTTATCTATGTGATTTTGAGCAGTAATTTAGTGTCTCTGAATCTAAAAGACTAACTTTAAGAAAGGGTTATATGACTGTGCTACTTAAAATATGGAGTTCTTATAAGTAAGTATGGAAGTACTTCATAAATTTTAAAACAAATGTAAGGCATTGGCATCGATGTCACTCTACAAATGACAATAGGCTTTAAACTTGAGAGAGAGACTCTTACTTGCCATATGTAATCTCCACACAATTCAGAACTAGGCAAGATGTTTCTACTTGGTACAATAAACTCTATCACATTTGTATTCCAAAATCTAGTGGCCTAACATATTATAGTATAAGAGAGGCATTATTTATTTATTTTTATTTATTATATTTTTTTATATTTGTATTTATATAACAGCATTTTCTCATCTAATTAAGTGAAAACTTGTATTAAATAGAGAAATAACTTTTCCTCTATAATCGATGAAAAATTTGTAAATTTGGAAAATAATATAAAATAACTTATTTAGTCATGTGATAGACTCATTTATTTATATTATATATGTGTGTGTATGTATATATATTTAGCAAAAGTTTGGTTGCCAAACATGTCACATTTCTTTGTTTCAAACTGATTTTAATTAAAGAAGAGACAGATATTACTGCTGTGATATTTTAACCACACCAGGAGTTATAATTTATTGTTTCTGTTAACTTGTCATTTCCTTTTAGTCATATCATTCGTGTCCTTTGTTCTCTCTGTAAATAGATTAAATCTCTGTTTCAGTAAAACATTTTCAACTCTCCTGACCCTCTTCCATGTATCATAGTTCCTAAGCCAGACACTAAGACTGACTGGTTTTGCACAAATCTCTGCCTGCTCCAGCCTTAACACATCATTGTATTAGTTGCATAATGGCAGGACATGGTGTGAGAAAACACATGTAATCATGTTGACTATTCTCATTTCTACTACTGAGACTTAACTTTTTGAGCATTAGCAAAAGACAGTCTCTTACTAGTACACGAGAGATTCCATCCGCTCTTGCCAATTAAAGGACATGACTCAAAAAATTCTCAGCAGCTTCTACAGCTTTCCCAGCAATACAAAAACATTCTGTTACATCTCCACTATTTCTTAAAAAGTCTCTTCAATCTTATTTCCCTGTTTAGCTACTAAACCATTTCTCTTATTATTACAGAAAAAACATCTAGAAATTGCTTCGCTTTGTATACTTACTCTCTAAATATTTTCCCCCCATTCCCTTTCAAATCAAATCAAATCGAATCAAGCTCTCATCTTCATTACTTTGCTGAAAATGTTCTTGTCAGGGGTTCCTTGATCTTCATGTTGTTAAATACAGTAGTCGATTCTCTGTGTTTCCCTTACTGACTTATCAGGAATACTCAATAACTCCCTCTCCCTGAAATTGTGTCTTTGAATAGCTTTGGAGACATGCTTTCCTTGTGGTCCTTCTTTCCCAATGACAATCTATTCTTTGTCCTTCTTTTGGATGTCCCTATTCCCTCAAGGGCTCCTGTCTAAAAATTCTTCATTGAAAATTTCTTCCATTCTCATGGTTTTAAATGACATTTATATCCTTATAACAATTTGAGATCACCAGCATTAAATTCTTTCCTAACTACTCCAGTCTTAAGTATAAAATTGTCTATATAACATTTTCACTTATTGTCTAATAGACGTCTCAAACATAACATATCCAGAATTCAACTCCTATTCTCCTTGCCCTGTCGAAGCTGCTCTTTCTATAGTCTTCCTTATCTCAGTTATTCACAAGATCAGACTTCCAGGTGTTTTAAATAAAAGCCTCAGACAACCCTAGATATACCTCTTTCTCTCAGAGCCCACATTCAGTCTACCAACATATCTCACAGGCTTTATCTTCAATGCACATTCTGAATGGGACCATTTCACCAGCACGATGGCTATTACCTTAATTCGAGCCACCTTCATCTCTCGTGTGAATAATTACAATAGCCTCCTAAGGATGTCGGGCTTCTTCCCTTGCCCTTTTACTCCATTCTTAACCTAGTTGCCAGAGTGTCCCCTGCAAAAAATAAATGAGATGATGTCACTCCTTCATTTCGATGGCCCCAGTGTTTCTCATATTACAAAGAGTAAAGTTAAGCTCCTTTAGCACATTATTTGTATCTTTCTGAGACTGAGTTTTATTAGTTTTATTTGTAAAATTGGTGTCAATGATATACTTACTACCTAGGGAAGTCGTGAGAATTAGATTAAGGTTTGTTATTCATAAAACACTCAATGAGAAACAATATGTAATGATTAAACCATTATTATTATTTGTATCTCATGTTTTATGGTCTGACACCCTATTTGGTCTGTAATATAGTTCTCAAAAATATATCACTATTTCCGAATTTTCTTTTCTCTTCTACTCTTTCTGCTTTGCAAAACGTAAAATTGTACAAATACAGTTTTATTGACATTATAATACAGAGCTAATACATTATTTTATTTACTATACTCAGTCCAGAAAATTAATGTTCGTTAGTTATATAGTCTCTCAGATAACAAATTGGCATTTCATTAGGACCTTCAATGGCTAAAATTTTTTAAATTACATTTACATAGTATATATTATAGGAATCCAAAAGATAGATGTTGATAAGATGGAGGAAATTTGGAATACCTCGTATTTCGCACTGTGCATAGGTTCCTATTTTACTTAGTGCATGGAAAGTCACTTGGACATGGAATGTACTCTTATTTTTCTTACTTTAATAAAGCAAAATGTTACCATTTTATTTAAAGGGTGTGTTTCAAAATATTTAAAGAAGTTATTCAAAAACACAGGCACAAAGTTGTTACTACTTTTTTCTTAAGCCACTATCACTGCAGGCAAGCCCACAACTGAGTTCAAACATTTCAGTCAGGCCAATTTCTTGTGGTATTACCTCAGGTACTTGTAGGTATTAAGCAGTGATGCCTATATTCATTATTACTTCTTATAATTCTGATTCATCAGAATCTTGCCTGACAAAGAAGAGGTAAGTTCTGTCATTTTAGCCAATCATACTATCACCTCATTTGTATGTAACGAGATTAGTCAGGCTGAATAGTGAAGTGAAAGAGTGAGACTCTTAATTAATTTTCCAGGTAAAGAAACCCATTGGAAAAAGTAACACATGTTTTGTAGTAATGAGGGAGCAACACACATACTAGAAAGCCAAGCAAATAGACAAAAAGATTAAGAATAAAACAAAATTTTAAAAAGTTGGGAGTAAGATACATTAGAAAATACAATGTGTATAGAAACAAGAGCAGTAATAACAAAAGGACTATGTCATGCAAATATCAGGTAAGGTCTTGTCCTGCAAGAAAACAGTAATACTAACTTTAATCATTGCCATAGAGATAATGTCAAAGTCACAGTGTTGCTTCTCAGTCTATTGGTGGGCACCTATGTTTAACTTAACAGATACTATAATCAGAAAATCCTTATGTTTTCTCTGTCCCACCAATATTAAAATAGTATTTGTTATGGAGACAAATATATTTGGTAGCTTTCTTACTATACTGTTATATTAGTCTCATAGTATTGTTCCATTTTATCATTTGAGGAGAGATTTTTGGTAAGGCCATCATGAAGTTTGTTTACTTATATTTTGTTACAGTTAAATTTAGCCATTGAACATTATTTTAGAAAAAAGAGACTTTTAAAATAGAATTGATGTAGTAACTGAGACATATTTACATAGAAAAAGTAGGTTGAATTAGTCCTTAATGATTTCTGATTAACATAATTCAACAAGTCAAGAAGAAATCCATTATGGGTAGGTTACAAAAATATTAAGATCATCATATCATTAAGCCAAATTACTTTTCCTATTATTTTGAGCTTATTAAATTCTCTTTAGGTATAGATGATATAACTCTGTGTATGAAATTCAACTTTAAAACTTCTACAAAGAAATACACACACACACACACATATGAAAGTTATATCTATGTTATATCTATGTTGTCACCTGTAAGGAGTGTTTCTTTTATTGAGAAAAGTTATATTAATGGGTCTGAGGCTAGAGTTTGAATACGGAAACTGTAACATAGAAGGTGAAGCACATTTATCGAACACACACTGTGTATCAGGGATTGCATGTTTCTTGTAAATGTCTCTGCTAATCAATGAGGCATGACATTTTTAATCTATTAAATAGATGAGTGAAATGAGGTTTAGAGGTTAGGAGATGGATATAAAGTCACAATGGCATTAGGTTGGTATTTAAACCTTGACTATTATAACTCCTAAACCTGTGCAATTAATATAAATTATAAAGCTTCTAGGTTGTCCTTCATGTACCTTCTAAAATGGTTCTATAAAATTGTTTTGGTTTTATTTTCACAACCTGAAAAATGTATGACATTTTACATTCTGAGATCCCATCTGGAGAAAACAGTTATGTAAAGGCAAACATACTACATTAGTAAACAAACGATCTTTCTCATCAAAGCTAAACAAAAGCATAAGCAAATTTAGCTTCGTAGGCAAGAACAACTTGAAAAGCAGAATATTAAATCAAAATTTAAGTGAGCAAATAGCAAATATTTTATTACTTAATTCATAGTAATAAAACTCGGAGAACTGGGTCTTAGTCAAATAGAGAGCTTCTGAAGCAAAGAAGAAAGAAAGAATAAAGGGTCATACTATGTACAAGATGAGAATAGTTTACTGCATGCAGTTTAAGTCACAGAGGACTAAATCACCAGACAGAAAACTTGAGTCCGATTCCCACCATCCATAAATGTCCTTGATGGCTGGAAAATTAATTGTGTGTGTGTGCGTGTGTGTGCGCACGCGTGAGAGAGAGAGAGAGGGCGAGAGAGAGAGAGAGAGAAGAGATTAGTCAAGAAAAGAACTGGGATATGTTTCGTCATCAAATTATGTTAACATATCATTAGACATTGACCTCCATTGTGGACTTTCAATCTTATCCACATGCAAAGTTGCTATTTACATCTATGTGAAAGGTACCAAATATGCATTTCTAGATAAGACCTCCCTCTTCAGTTCCAAACTTCTATTTGAAAATCAATATTAATGTCCATTCTCCTTGAGGACTTTTTATATAAAGGACTAGGAATAGAAATGAAGTAATTGATTTAAGTATTTAAATAATAATAAATTTCTTTTCTAAGAAAAAATGACTTCACCCCATATTTCTTATTTTAAGGAAATTATGAGAAAGTATGCACATCAATATAGAAAACTTTTAAGCATAAATCATTGCATAGTTTAGATTGTTTAAATTTTTATGTGATCTTAACCTCAGAAATATAATTTTCACTTAGCTTTATTAGGTTAAATGTAATGATTTCATTTTCTTGTAGTTGCCATAAGAATAGAACAATAATTTAATGAGAAAGGAAAAAAATTAAATAGGCTAAATACCTACCATCTATCTACAAGTCATCTAAACATTAATAAAATACACCAGCTTGATAGGGAAAATCCCAGACATAGACATATTTTCCCATCCTCACTAGAAGGGAAAAAATAGGATGAGATAAGCTTAATCTTCAGAAACAGGTTTAAAAAGTCAATATTGCAGCTTGATAAATAGCAGATAGAATTTTGAAAGGTTATGGAATCTTCTTTTCTTGAGGTCATTAGGAATAGGATTCTCATTCTTGGGGAGGACTCAGATGTGCTTTATGTTGAAGACGAAAGAAACGCGAAGTGAAACTCAAGGTGACTTCCAGTCCTATTTGTGTGTTCTAAGGAATAATGCATTTATTTTGAAACAATATTTAGAATAAAAATGTGAGGAAGTCACAAACTGATCGAGCTGGCAATAGGGATGAATGTTTTAATAATTCTTGTTTTGCAGCAGGGGAAAGCAGGTTTATTATGTATGTGAGTAAGCGAGAGAAACAGTGGCTGGACTTGATTGTCCCCTGTCCTAAATGGACATGCCACTGTTATGAAGAAATTCCATCTAGTCTTTAAAATGAGTGTGAACTGAAGTAATGTAAAGAGGAGCTAGCCAAGCACAGCTAATCAAAATCCATCAGAAAGCATTATACTTGGCATTGTGCTTGGTTCTGTGTGGGATCAAATTAAATGGAGCTAGTGCCTTACCTTCTAAGACTCCAGCTTCCATCTGTCAGTTACACTTTGGCCTGTTTTCCCGGTATTAAAAAATAAATGCCTTCAGTGCCCAAAGAGGGTATTCATTTTATCTTTTGGAAGCACCTCATGCTGTTTCAGTGCAACTGAACCTGGGATCTTCCATTCAGATAAAAATGGTCCAGAAATAAGGGAAAGTATGGGGAAAATAAATATATATAATAATTCATTTTCTTCGTCAGAAACAAAATGCATGTGTGATGCCCTTCTGTGAACAAAGGGGAATAAATTGCTGAGTATTGGATAACTGTTGAGATTTTAATGAGGTTTTGTATGTGTATGTCCCATATTATAGATGATATAAAAGAATTCCTGAAGCAGTGGCAATGCTAACAAATTTATCACAACACTGCGCTATTGCTTTAAATATATCCAACACATCTCTCTCTAATGACTCCTTCACCATCTTACGAGGGAGAATAGGGAATCATTTGTGACAAATTTCCATCGACGAGGACAAATTCTGATGTGAACCTTGCTAATGGGGTTTCATCGTATGATGGATGTGAAATGTGGGAGGTCAGCAACACCATCTTAGTTGAAGGAGAACATAAGGACACACTATTTATCCATGTTCAAAATTCATGAACAGAAGACATTCTATTTCTATCATGATAAACTGTCAGCAGCAAACTCGCAAAAAAAATATTTTCCAGTTTGTTATTTCTGTATTGTCATTAAACTGACACACACATCACTTTGGTTTTGACATTTGAAAAACATATAATACCTTTATATCAGAGACTAATGTATTTTAATTCACTATATTCTATTTAGACGTATTCAGTACCAGATATATATACAGATATGTATGTATATTTCCACTCTTCCCAGCTGAGCACCATAAGGCCACAGTCTCACAAGCCAGCATACACTTCATGGCACAGTACAAGCGGAGACAGAAATAGAGAGTCGCGGAATTTTAATTTCATGGTGCAATCAAAGAAAGCTGGTTGAATTTTGTTTATCCTGGGATAGTAGCATGCTTGTGTATTAATACACGACCGTTTGGGAAGGTCAGGAAATCTGAATAAGAGGCTCTATCATAAGTCAACCTTTCTATTTTAAGAGACGCACATCCACCTTTCAAGAAAATGAAGAATGGCTAACAGACGTTAAATAAAACATTGTATCTTACCTAGGTTACCCTCTGACCCAGCACTTATGTAGCAAGGCAAGAGGTCTGCAAGAAAAATTTTAAAAAGTGTATTTTGGGACACTTCGAATTACAGATTCTTGTTATTAAATTTAAGTCAACAGCAACATAAGGCACATGGTTGCAACTTTAGTGTAGGCCATCAACGACTGCCTTTACAGAGGTCATTCATGGGCACAAAGCTGTCAGAAGCATTGCCATTTTTTCAGTGACCTTTGGTGTTAGATTGCATTATAATATAAGATATTACCCTTGTGAAATGGAGCTGGAAAAAAGGAGATTAGAGAATGCCAAGGCGTGAAACACCACTTAGATGATTAAAGAATGATTTGGAACAGGTGCGAAGGGAGCTTGAGTTCTCACAACGCAGGCAACATGAGATAAATCCTGTTTGTTTTCCATTTAAGAATATATCTGTGGATCAATAATAACAGTGTCTCCGAAACATAGATTTTATACAAACAAGGATATCAAAGCCCCTTGCAGTCATCAGTGTGGAACCAGAATTTGGATGTCTTAACTCTCAGATTACTGTTTCCATATTTCAGGTTCTTTTTCATTACACAGAGGAGCACTTCTAATAAAAATACACATATTAAAGACACTAGTCAGCCTGTGGGAGATGATGTCTGTGACCTGCTCATGGCCCTCTAGCTCACTTCAGGAAACCAGTTTCTGCATTTATCTCTCTCCATTTTTTCTAGAATGGTAGATGGCTGCTCTGCTCAGAGGCCAGAAAGGAAAAACCTGCCTGTAAAATACACTTTCTCCCCTCTCCCTAAGTTCTTCCCTCACCCTTTACTCTCCTGATCTCTTACCTACCAGTTTACACAAGTAGCTTCAGTCTGAATCCCTCGAACTCCTCGCATCCCAACAGTGTTTTATAGCATTTCTCAGAATTTACTTACGGAATAAAAAACATTCTTTTTTTGATTCCTTCCTTCACCAGTTTTACTTCCCACTCTCTCACCTCTCTACCTGTTCTATGCGACTCCAACTATGTGCACTTACTTTCTTTCTCCGGGCCTGTTTGTGGGAAACTCAATCCTGCTACTCTATGGAACTAGACTGCAGTACACAGCTAAATATACATGCTTATTGAAGGAATAAATGTATTACAATGAAAACATAAAAAATGAGGGACCTATTTCCTTCAGGAAGCCTTGCCAGATTTTTATTTGTCTAACTAAATATCCAGCCAAGGAAAAACAAGAAAATGCAGAGGGAATTTTGGTTATTTTGTGATGCTTTATTTACTGCATCACTAAAAAAAGTTTAAAATGATTTTGAAATATTTTCCTTGTGTTAAAAATTTTCTACAATACTATGGACATCCAACTGCAAGGAGGACATATTGCAAATGTTAAATATAAATAAACAGCTTTGTATGAAAGTGAAGGTGGGGTTCCCATAGTGGTTTTCATTTGTTTAAACACAGAGATAGAGAAATAGGCACATAAATGATGAAATGATTAAACAGAAGTGATGATAGACAATTAAGCTTTTCATGCAGGTTCAATATATTATTACCAAAATAATAGCATGAAACATCTTAGTTATTTACAAACAGAAAGGAGAGCTATTACGATAAATAAAGATAAATAAAACCATAAGTTAACATATAGATATCTCATTTCCAGAAATAGGCTAGGCGCTACTTAAATATTAGCATAAGCTAGATTTTTCCATTTTGCTTTTTAAAAAATAAGTTTGATTAGACTATCGCCTCAAAATGTAATAAGATATTCATGTCATCATTTTCAAGTAAAATCTTTTATTTAGAAAATAAATTTAAGAAATACTATGTAATATACATCTCTATAATTTGTGAGTTTTAATTATACACATACCATTTGTGCATTGTTGCCACATAATAAACTCTATACATCCATACCTTAGATATATTTGACTTCCTTTAATCAATCTTTATCCCGTGATGGAAATCCAGACCACTCTTTATAATAATGGCTATAACCAGAACTTGTCTGATAGAAAAAGTTTGGAATAACACAAGCAAGAAAGATTTCAGGTAAAAGAGAGAAAATGAAAGGAAGTGCGTGTGTGCGTGCGTGCGTGCGTGCGTGTGTGTGTGTGTTCCTATTTAAGTCAGCAGTAAATTTTCTCACTTTGCTTTAAAACTCTAAGGTAAGATAATCATTTCCTATTAATAAGTAATCCAAAACTAAGATTTGTTTTTATTATCTGAAATGGAAATATTTAGCATGCTTTCTATCATTTTAAATCTATGATAATTGTTTCATATTTTAATTGAAAAGGCACTTGGAGACAAAGGAGGAAGAAAAAGCTGTGACATTCATATTTGAATTTCTTGTAGATACACGAAATAAACAAATTGTTTATAGTAATTATTGAGCCTGCATGGGTCTTTTGCTCTGGATATTTCTGTGTAGAAAGAATTATATGTAGGAATTACCTGACATATCTGAGGTTAGGAACATTTTTAAATGTCATTATTTTTCAAAACGCATAAAAAATGTTCTGTGCTTTAGAAATCATAATGAAAGTATATTTCTGTAGTTTCTTTGTCTTAATTTTGATTCTTAATTTATTATGACAATGTTTCAGGAATTGGAAGGAAGCCTGGGATTATAAGTGAAAATAGTAACCAAAAAACTCACATTTAAATATTTTACTAAGCAATAAAAAGAACTTATATGGGACCAAATCATTCTAAGAAACAGAACTTTTAAATACTAATTATAGAAAATTAGAATTGTTTATAAATAAATCACTTAAGCTACAAAAATCTTCTGTATATAATTGAAGGGCATTTCTCACATATATTGAATTTTCATATTTATAGTATTTTCATCTATATATCAACAGGATATAATCTAAAATATAATGGATTCTTTAGGTCATAGTTTAATTCTTTGGGCAAGTCAATATATTAGGTTTCACAAATATTTTGTTATTTATTAAACAAGTATTTATTGATTTACTACTATATGCAAGGCATGATGCTAAACCCTGGATACCCAGTAGCAACATTTTTTCCAGCTTTATTGAGATACAATTGACACATAGAAAATTATATATATTTATGATATATCATGTGATGATTCGATATATATTGTAAAATAATTACCACTGTCTAGCTAATAAACACATCTTTTACCTCATATATTTATATTTTTAAAATAATGACATTTTAAAACAGACAGAATTACTGCTTTCATGGAGCCTACAGCCTTGGGTATAAGAGAATAAATAATTTCTCAGTCTTCTTTAATGTTCACGAATTATATTGGAGCCTGTTCATGTTTTTCCACATATCTATGGTAACCTTATACTCATGTCAAGCTGCTAAAAGAGTACTTTCTCAGTACTAGCATAGAAAAGTTATCATTTGAATTATCAATAAGATCTATAAAGACACAAATAGCTAGCCAAGTCACTGTGAGACACTGATTTATACTGTTTGATCTGGTAATTAAAAAATAATTAAATTTTCAGTTGAATTATTTAAATAAATGAACTATTTTTATTTTATTTATTTTTTATTTTTTTATTATGCTGACATTGGTTAACAAAATCCAATAAGTTTCAGTCATACAATTTAGCAGTAAGGCAAATATACATTGCATTGTGTGTTCACTACTCATGGTTAAATTTCTTTCTGTCACCACATTTTTGGCCCCTTTTACCTCATCTACCTCCTCCCTCTCTCTCCTACCCTCAGGTAATCACTAGTCCATTGTCCATGTCCATGAGTCTCTGTTTGTTTGTCCTGTTCATTTGTTGCTTTTAGGTTTATATCTCACATACAGGTGATATCATGTGGTTTTCAACTTTTCTGTCTGGCTTATTTTGCTTAGCATGATTATCCCAAGTTCCATCAACATTGTTGCAAATGGCAGCATTTGATCTCTTCTTATGGCTGAGTAATATTCCATTGTATATATGTACCACAGCTCCTTTATCCAATCATCTATTATAAGACATTTCGGTCACTTCCATGTCCTGGCCACTGTGAATAATGCTGCTATGAACATCAGTATGCAAATATCTTTTAGGATATGGGTTTCAAGTCTTTGGGGTAAATAACCATTAGAGGGATTGCTGGATCATATTATTTAAATAATGTAAAATAAGTGTTAAAATATCAAGATTGAATTCTCAACAAAGATGTCACAGATCTGTCTCTTTTAGGCTCATAGTTCATTTTAATTGAGCTGCTATACCACTTGAAACATTATGATACATCTGCAGAATGGACTTTTGGGATGAGATGAATCCTCAGTAGAATGCAAATTAAGGCAGCATAGTGGATATAGTAAGAAACGAACTCACTTAGGAAACTGAGGCTGGCCAGTCTGATGACATCTTCTAAACTAAGGCATAAAATATCACAAAGATTCAAACCAGAGACTAAAGATTCAGAGCAAAAACAAACAAACAAACAAACAAAACAGTATTCAACATTTAAGATCTAACTAATTCAGCAAGTGACAGAATAATTATAAACTTTACAAATTTCCTCTGGCTTTCATAGAGGAAAATAAAACAGTAACTTTATCCATTAAATGAGCTCTGTTTGTTTCCTTCAAACATATGTTATACTGGGAAAAAGATTTTGAACAAACAGAAATGTGAATGGTAGCTCTGAATGCTAATTGACACTTGGTCAATGACAACATCCCTGAAATTCATTGTCCTCACCTGTGATAATAAGAAAATATCTATATACTTTTTTGTTAAGGATTAGAGTCAGGGTATGCAAATCATTCAGTACAACGTGCAATACACAAATGTGACCTGATAAATAAACAGACACACCCACACAAAGAGTGAGACTAGTCAGACATAAAAATGATAATCGTTATTTCTAATTTTTGTAACTAGCTACAGCCCATATATGGTATCAGTTCTATTACCCAGTTTGGTGACTTTGGAAGTGATTAAGATTTCTTATCCTGCTCTGGAAGGTGGAGCACTTCTCTGAGAATGATTACTTGGTGGAGATCTGAAAGGAGAGTTGTAGAATGCCAAGCAGAAGTGGGAAATTCATGCAAGGCAGAAGTTGGACAATGTTTCTGCAGCAGACAGGAGCGTGTTGGGGGTAACCAAGGAATTAAGAGGACTGTTGTTGGAGCAGAGGAATCTGGTGGATACTGGTGAATGATCAAATGGCAGGTGTAGGTGAGGGAGGGATAGACCATGAGAGATCCTCTAGCCTCAGAACAATGGGCACTTTTAAAATTATGTTTTATTAAAGGTACAGAATGATCAAACTTGTCTTTCAAAATGATTTCACTGAGTACAATATTTTTAGGATGGTTTGAGTAACATATTATCGATTAACAACGTGGAAAGAACTAGTGATGATACATGGTGGTGTGATTGGAGAAGCAGAGAACCAGATCATGACCAAAATATGTCTCTCAGAGTCAGCTCGATTATGCTACAGGAACAAACAATGCCAGAAATTTTTTAGCTTATCACAACAGCGGATAAATTGCTATTCATGTTACATGTCTATTGCAGGTCAGCTGCAACTGTCCCTTGCATCTTAACTTTAGGTCTCAATTTAGGGAGCAGCCTTTATCTAGACCTCTGCTGGGAGTTCTCGCACAAGGAAATTGGCAGAGGGCATGTTGGCTCTAAAAGCTTCTGTTCCAAAGTGACATATGTCTCTTCCTCTTATATTTTATTGAGCAAGTCAGAAAGTCAACTCTGACATTAATGGAGCAGGGAAATATTATCAAGGAGAGGCACTGCAGAAAAGTGAATTGGAATATGCCAATAGCGATACAGTCTACCATGTGGTGAGGTCTTTAGGCTTTATCATGGAACTTAAGGGAAGCCAGTGAGTGATATTAGATGAACGCATTTAAAGTATTGCATAGATATAAAGGTGTCAGGTGCAAATAAGGTATATAGAGAAGTTCATATCTATAACTCAACAAACCATAGCAAAAAAAGATTATATATATCATAGAGCTCCACCAGGCCTATGCTATTGTTTATAGGCAAATTTGATTTAGACTATACCTGTTTCCTCTCTCATCCAACTTAGTTCAGAAAGCTACATCTCAGTCCATCATATTCATACTCCAGGTAGGCAGTTGGTCCTTCAGATTTCAAATTTCTCAGCTTTAAATTAAAACGTGTCTTAAGACTTTTTTTTCATATTTAAGACTTCTTTAATTTGTATATTTTTATACTTACATGAATACATACATGTTATATTGAATAATTTTAAAGATAGAATATTTCAAGGAGAGGCAGATTTTATCTGTTATTTGCTAATGATATAATCAGTATTTCCAAAATAAATTATCCCCATGATGCAGCTGCTAAGAGACTTTTCAAACTTTTATTTTAAATATAAGCAAGGAACCACTGTGAATATAATTACTGGGCCTAAGACTTCATGTAACTAGAATGTATGTACACAGTGACCACAAACATTAGCCATTAACTGTGAAAATCTCAGAGTAACTATCTCCCTGGTGTAGACCTGAATTCTGTTTTTGACAAGGTTCGAAACATTTGTTTTATTTTAAACTCAATTTTATTGCAGTGTAAACAATACATATGGTTACAAATCTTTATGTCTGAATTCATTGGTAAATCCAGACATTATTCATGAAGAAAGACTTACGAACAAAGGCTAGCATTGTGGTTGGCTGAAATACTAGATAGCAGGAATTTAGGTAAGGTGGAGACTGGGCTCTGACTTGGCTCCTAGTATATCATTTTGTACTAAGGAATTTGACCTGTCAAAAAATGTCTAACTATTGTCCCAGATCCTGGGAGATAAGCTCTAAACTCTCTGAATTTCTGAAATGATGGGAGTATCTGTCTGTTATGCACGGTGGGCCCCTATGACCACATCTGATAGTTCATACTAATAAGGTAACTCATCATGTCAATATTTATGCTAGTAAGATGACAAGAAGTAGGTCTGACTACAACAGACAGACCAGACTTGTGACTTAAAGATTGAGTCTTCTGCCACATGAGACCTCTGGGGAGGGGAGAGAAGGATAGAGATTGAATTCAACCATGTGGGCAAAAAATTGAATATACCAACTTTATGAAGCCTCAATAAAAATTCTCAAGTTGAAGGTCTATTGAGCTTCTTGGCTTGGCAAAAGTTCATACTGTAGAAACTAATATAAATGGAGTCACTTGAAGTTAGAATAGGAGCTGCCACCCCAAAGGAATTGCCTTGCACATCTTACTCCTAAAATGTTTGAAATTTTAAAACTGGGCAAACTGAATTTGAACTAGGCCTAAGGCATCATTATATTCCAAACAACTATTTTGAAAGTTAACAGGAAAGCAGACTCTAAGAGCATAGGACAGAAAATTAAAAACATTTTTTTGAACTAACATCCCTGTTAATTTATGTGCACACATGGAAATTCCTTCCTTTTATTCATGCAATTATTCCCCATTGCTTTCTCATAAATACTCCTCACCTTCATTTCTTCATGGGAACACTATTTGGGTTTCTGCCTGAATCAGTGCTTCCAAAGTAGCTGTTCTTTTGGATCTCAGATAAATAATTGTTGTCTTTCACTTTAGTCATCTATTTTTAGGTTACAATACATATTGCCCCATGTTGATGCTTAGAAGAATAAAGCATCCCTGAGAACAATGGAAGTTCCCAGACCTCACCTTGTAGATCTCTTTCTTTGACTGGTTCTAATTTGCATCTTTTTGCTGTAACAAACTGTAGTCATTAGGCTTAGTGCTTTCCTGAGTTCTGTGAGTCTTTCTAGTGAATTATTGAACCTGAGAGTAGTTGTGAAACCCCAGAATTTGTAGCTAGCTAATCTGAAATTAGACAAGGGATCCCCAAAATTGCAGGTGGCATCTGAAATGAGAGCAGCTTTTGGGAATTTTTCTCTCAGACTTTGCAGTTTGGTTAAACTACTTTGTAATTATCAAGAGCAATCTTGAGCTGTGGCATCAGGTGTAAAAGGACAAGCTCAGAGAAATTGGATGCCCAGTTACCAGACCTGAGTTTCAAAGAATGAAAATCCAATGAAAATTTAATTTTATTGAAAACTAGAAAGTTGGCTTATAGAATAATCTATGGAAAAATTGAAAAAAAAATTTTTCCTTATACTTTCCTTTACATAAGACAATGCTGGAAAACTACTATCACAGATATTTCATCAATATTAAATATAAATTATGTTTTTATTACATGACAAATGGTAAATTTTGTATTAAATCAGATCTTTTTTAAGTATATACTTTTGAAGTCTACCTCTTATGTCTATGCATTTTTAAAGTATATGCATATATTTTAAATTGATACATTTTTTTGTGCACATTTGTAGTAATGATATACAATTAAATTAATTTATATGTATTATCTATATTTTAAGTACATGAGTATATTTTAATTATATGCATTAAAGTCTACACTTGAAAAAATTAAACTATTAATATTGATATAATAGAAAGATTAAATATAATAGAAGTATTTTCTAAGTTGGTAATTTTATGAAGAAAATAAAATATAATTGTTCTCTCATATATATGTATATTGTGTATATCTCTCTATATATTCAAAATATATACATATATAGAGCTAGAGTCACAGATAACCAATTAAAGATAATTTTTATAATATTATCATTTTCTATTTTTCTACGAACTTCTCAAGGTCAGAAGTGTTTTCTCTATATTCTCTTCAAAACCTAATAAAAGACTATTCCCACTGAGAACTGTATACAAATATGGAAGGATAATTTAAATGACACTTCATATCAAAATCCGGAACATCTAAATCATATGTATAAGAATTGTTTTTTAAACGGGAATATACAAACAAATTGGCAAAATACTCTCAAGGAAATTGAAGAGCAATGGGAATGCAAGGTGGACTATAGAGTATCCTTCAAGAGTATATTTCTGCAAAGCCAAAATCAAAAGTAGCACTATTACTAGTATTTGAAATGAAAAAATAATTGTGCATCTCGATGAATGCCAGGATTAAATAGCTCACTGTCAAGACGTGTTTAGTTTTCTGGAGCAGAAGCTTTGCAGTAAAATAACGGGGTGTACATAAAGAGAGTCGATTTAATTGAAGGATGCCAGCTGTGTGGTGAGTAACACCATTTGGGCATTAATATGTTCAATCTCATCAGAACAGGCAACGTTGTCCCTTAATGTGAAACAAAATGAGCCGTTATGGCTTTTTAACTCCTGATCTAGAATCCATGTATTTTTAAATTTTATTTGATCAAATGATTTTTAAATAACTTGGGAATTCCTCAACATACATATATATGAAAAATATGCTAAGCATATAAAAAATAAATATGCGCTTTCTAAAAGTGCTTTTATATGATGCGGTTTATACATGAAAGTTAAAAAAAAGGATAGAGTATAAAACTTTTTAACTGCATTTGCATGAGTAATTTATATTCATCAGCTTCAGGTATTTAAACAGCAGACAAACTAATGAAACACTGGTGACTGAACACCTATTGCTATGTTCCTTATTATTTTTCTTCTTAAACCTTAATGAGCTGTAATTACAGTCGCTGGTATTTTGTCTCAAACATGCTTTATTATAACAAAGGGTAGTGACAAGGAGCTGTATCTCACTTCATGAACACCGAACTTACTGTAGATATGCAAATGAGAGACTACAAAGCTAGAGAAGAGCCTGGAGATATTAACATCTGTGTGAATGAAGCAGCCATTTCACAATCCAGTGGACCTTAAACACAGCAGACATTGAAATCTGTTCAGTACATGGGGTGGATTTTTAAATATGCTCCACGACTGCTTGTCTCCCAGCTGCTGTCTGAACATGACTTCTGTAACATCAGGGAGTCTGCTTTGACATCACTGGCATACAAAAATCATGTCCTTGATTAATAGTTACTACCAGACTAAATGGCTGTTTAAAATCGTAAGTATAAATTTGAATTGCATTACTCTCAAAGCCTCTCCTTGGGGTGAAGACATTGAAGTGGACTTACTAAGAAGAAAGGAAATATATGAAGAATGACTTTGGACAACTTTGGTTATTCGTTTGTGTCAATGTGAGACTGGATATTCCACGTCCGGTTTGCACATGAATATATTTTGATATAAATAATTATATCAGTAAATATTTTAGTGAGATACTTGGAAAATCAGGAACATTTTTAAGGGGAAACTGTTCAATCATAAATAGGAAATAAGCACTTTGAAAGATCCTGTTTCTCTTCAAAAGATAATTTTAAAAATATTACCTTAATGTTCCTTTAAAAGTTAACAAAATCTTCAGGCAATTTGTGATTATTTTTTAAACTGTACGAGGTGACTACATTGCAAATATTTTGAGGGACCAGGCATATATATATGAGAAAGATTCAATTCTTTATTTTCAGTTATTAAAATACAACCATCATATTTTTTTTAAATTAAGAAAATAAAATTGACATGCCATATAAGTTATAAAAACTTTCACACTATATCATAGATTACAATCTATTATTGATTTGAAAGTATGCAACTACTAGTTTTTCCAATATAATTGACAGAACAACATTCTCTATTCTTAACCTTTCATATCAAAACTGTTATTGGTGCTAAATATTTGCAAAAATGCCACCGTTCCCATTTAAAATGCCAATTTCATGACTTTATGAGTATATAATGGTAGTAAATTAGCCTTATATTCTTTATGTTTGGTGCCTTTGCAATTATAATAAACTATTTCATCAATTAGTTGCATTTTAAAAAATCCAGGTGATATATATTTTGAAGTTTATACAAATTATTATAAAAATGCCCTATACATTAGGCTGTAAGAATCCAGGGTAAGTAATAAATATTTTAAACAGTCACTCAGACTACTTAAACTCCACATTTACTTCGGTAATTGAGAGACTCCTCAGGCACATTAGTGATGAGAGGCTGCATATCAATCCCCAACTTTTGAAGCTTATCAGACCACATGAGTCAGTAAGAACTTTGGATGATACTTTCAGAAGCTATAATTACATCAGAATTATGTTGCAAGTTATTTTTATTACTCCCAAAGTATTTCTATAATGTCATTTTTTGGCCTTTAACAGATTCGTATTTTTATTTCCTCAACGTGAAAGGGTTATGGATTGGTATGTAAAATAAGTTGGAGTTAATTAGTAGAGCCAAACTTCCAGGAAGTCTGCAGAAGTGACTCAAGATTTGGAGGGTATTATGCTAATTATGATTTTTGGAGCTTAACCTCTTTGTTTTCCCTAAAAAATGTAAAAAAATTGTAGTGAAATAGTGTAACAGAGATTCTAAAACATATTGATAAGTTAAACATAATCATTTATTTGAAGCAGTCTGCTGCTGGTTGTCAGAGGTCAAGTCTATCAAGTCTCTCAAAAAAACAATTTCTCTCAAAAGAAAATTCCATATAGTACAGTCATTTTATCTGTTATTGATACATTCCATCAAAAGTGGTTATAAAATTATATTTCTATTGTTTTATATTATAAATACTAAGACACTAAGAACAGTAAAATAAAAGAGAAAATTCTTACAATGGACTCAGTAAGCCAAAAAAATTATCATATACATATATATATGTATTATTAAACAAAATGTTGTATGTTATTTCTTTTTTTATCTTAAAAAACAGCTTTTATTCATTCATTTAGCAAGTGCTTTTTATGTACCTTATTTATAATAGGTACACTTCTAGGTTTTGAATATTGAAGAACAAAATTGCCTTCTAGGAGTTTACTTACAGTGTAATATGGCAGAAAAATGCATAAACAAATAAGCAAAACAAGCAAATAGTAGGTAAGGAGAATAAGAGTTCTGAGGCAAGTTCATTTTTAATGAGGTGAGCGGGGAAAGCCTTGCTGAGAACACACCATTGAAGCAACAATTAAAGAAAAGGTTAAGAGTGAGCCATGTGGAAAACTGCGAAAATACTACTAAGTTGACAGAAGAGTGAATGTGAAGTTCCTGAAATGGAAATGTGCCTGGTTTGTATCTCTTGGGGCTTTTTAAATGATTGTTCTCTTAAGAAAAACACATTTAATTTCATGATGAAATATTTTCCAAAAGGAAAGAAAAAATAACTAGGGGTTATTGAAGTTAAAAATAACCAAGAGAGAGAAATCATTTCTAGAAAATTTAATATTAATTTTTTTTCACAATAATCCTCTGTAAATCACAAAATTAATTGACAATGAATTTAACGAAGTATTCTATGACCATATTTCAACATATCTCACATATGGTATAGTACCTTCAAAAATAAAATTAAAGTAAGATGCAAAGTTTAAAGTTACATCAGTACCTAACCATTGTCTATGGACATATATTGTGTGATGAGAAAAATGCTAAAAAAAACTTTGTAGTTATTGGTGTGCAAATATGTGTGTGTTTGTGTGTGCATGTGTGATGGGGGACAAAGTTGGTGGGTTCTTCAGTGTTTGTTGAAAATCCAAAGAGTACCACATCTTATTTATCCAATCTTCTATCAAAGGACACTTTGGTTGTTTCCACATCTTAGATACCATGAAAAATGCTGCAATGAACATCGGAGTGCTCGTATCTTTACAGACACAGATTTTCAAAATTGGGGGTAGATACCCAGAAGAGGGGTTGCTGGGTCATATGACATTTCTATTCTTAATTTTTTTGAGAAACATCTATAATTTTTTTCCATTGTGACAGATGTGGTACATATTACATATATACATAATGCAATATTACTCCCATAATAAAAGATGAAATACTGCCATTCGCCACAACGTGAATGGATCTTGAGGTTATCATGCTGAGAGAAATAAGTCAGACAGAAAAAGTTGAGAAACATAGGATTTCACTCACATGTGGTATATAAAACTGAAAGCAACAAATGAAGAAGACAAACAAACTCACAGACAACAGTTTAGTGGTTAGAAAGAAAGAAAGAGGGGAGTAGGGAGGTAGTCAGGATAAAGGGAGTCAAATATATGGTGGTGAAAGATTCGACTTTGGATCATGAACACACAATGCAATATGCAGATGATGTATTATTAAATTGTACACTTGAGACCTATATAATTTTATTAATCAATATCACTCCAATAAATTTAATTAAAAATTTAAAAAAATCCAAATGGTAAATATTCACTTAAACACCAATAGCTACAGAAGTTACCTCGTTGAATATAAAAAGATAATATCCATCTTATAGATATTTACTTTTTCTCTCTTTTTCTTTGCTTTGAGTGGCAGGTGCACTATATTAAGTTAATCAACTCCTCAGGTCATATCACGATTGCTTTACTGATCCATCTGAAGCATAACTTACTTGTTTCATGTTGCTTTATTTTTATCTTTCTTTCCTACTTCCCATTATCTACTCCTGCACATTCAGCTCCTACCCTGAAATATTTAAAATATGAACATAGATCAGTATGTATTCTTAAAACAATAGATTTAAACACTTATTACTTTATGAATGTGTATTATTTTAATGCTTTTATGCTATATATATGTATATATATATTTAACTTTCATCACATAATTTTTAAAGTCCTATTCAAGTTGCTATAGGTATAACAATTTCACAGTTTTTTTTTTTTTTTTGGTGACATGGTATTCCAAAATTTGCCAACACAACCACAATATAGTCACAGAACCTACACTGAAGGACTAGTCTGTCTCTCAACTCCTGTTTCTATCCTCAGCAGGAAGAGTCATATCTACACATGGACTATGTGAGAAGTTCTTGTGGATGTTTCCTGGGAAAATAGGACATGAAAGAGCACAGGAATTCATAATCTTACCTATACTTTGTGTGATTTTATTTTCATAATTGAATTTAGAAATACAAAATATAATATAACAAATACAAAATTAGGAATAAAGTGTTTATTTTTATTATTTGTCATTACAGTATTTCTTTAAATATATTTTTCATATATTTGCCAAGTTTATCAATATCACATGATGTTTCATTATGTCATTAATAATTGTGCATCTGATTTTTTTTCTTTAACAATCTTGCTATTATCCCCTTTCATCTAGGAAACTATGTATTTGTTGTGAAAAATTATATTCCTTGAAAGATTTGTGTGTGTGTGTGAAAAAATTCTTTCCATCTGAACTTTTCTATTGAAACCTTTTTTTTTTTTTAACATTTTTGCAAAATAACTATGTGTGTTTGGTCTCATATATATTTAGCAAACTGATTTCATTTTCTCAGGTATAATGTGGGTACAGTTTATTTTTTCCATATCTACTTATCTGAGACTATCCATTAATCCTCAAGCAGTATTTTGAGGTCTGTGCATTGTGGCCTGGTCTTCTATCATTGTCATCTCCTGAAGTTCAAGTAGAGGGCTCAGCTGGGACAGTGAAAGTCATGATTCATAGGATTTGTCTCAGCTGTTTTGTGTGTGTGTGATTTGATTAAAAGCCCTCTACCATTCCCAAGCTAGGCTTTACTCCACAGAGTCATCCCTAATTTATACAAGTAGACATTTGAACTACTTTTCCAATACAAGGTCAGTCATGAACATTTTACTCAAAATGACAAAAACCTCTTTAAGCATTTATTTCTCAGATTAACTCGTCTCTATATGAACATTTTTATTTTTACTTTTTCCCTTGCCATGGTAAAAAAAAAAATAGAGGCTTATGGATTTTGGCCATAATGTTAATGTAAACTTTTAGACAGAGATAACTATGCCTCGGCAACCCCCCATGCATTTCCTTACAATTTTTTCTCATCTATTTCCCTTTTTTTTTTGCCCTTTATTTATTTTAAATATTACATTCCAGTCGATCCTAGCTCTAATCCTCTTTTCACAGGAGGCAGAACCATCTTTTGTTATCATGAATCACATCATGTGCTACACTTGCTTCAATGGCTTCTCATTGCTTTTGCAATAAAATCTAGACTTGTCATGATGAACAAGACCATGGGTACCTAGCCCCTTGATATATTTAACCTCACTTCATTTTACTCTGTGTCCACCAAAGACACATCAGTTACACTAGCTTTCTTTCTATAAATAGATTTAAAAATGGAAGCAGTTTCGTGCATGTCTCTGTGTGTTTGTGTATGTGTATATTTTCAACCTTTGTCCATTAAAGGGCCTTACAAAAAATGACATTCTGACATTAACGAGAACATCTAGCACTTAGATATTGCTTTCTCGATACCACTTCCCAATAAAACAAAGAAGCTTCTTGGATAAATCGTTGATTTTAGGGCTGTGGGTAGGAAAGTACAAGATGAGCCTGGGACTTTGTGAAGTGCCAGAAAGTAAGGAAGTGCCTTAAAAAAATAATAGAGGATATCAAAGGATTGCAGGAGTCGCTAGGAATGAGTTCTTGATGGCCAAATAAGAGTTACTTTGAATAACAAAATAGATGTTCTGGATCATACTACATAAAATAAAATATTTGTGACTGCATATTGTTATAAATGATCAGGAAAGGCAATTAATGGAGAATAAAGGAATGTTTTTCCTTAGAGTAAAATTCAAATTAATAAATGTAGAAAGACTAATGGACACAGAAAATCACTATTTGGCAAATACTACGGTAATAATTATTGTAGGCAAGAATAATTGTGAGATTTTAAGTTGAGTAGGTAAAAGCACAATGGTATCCAAGATATTTTCATAGTCTTAAAATCCCTCCCCATAGATAGTGATTAATTACAAATGAAAGAAATGGAAATCTATAGTGAAGAAGCCTGGCATGGAACACCTCAATAAAATGCTCTAAGTTACCATTACAGGTAAGAATATATCAACACTATATACTTGTTAACATAATTTCCTGGAAAGAACAAAGCTTATATTCCTGCCAAAATTGCAGGAACTCAATATAACCTGAGGAAACATCAGAAAGATTTATATCAAGGCTGTGAAAGACAGGTAAAATTGAAGGGCTGTTCCAGATTGAAGGAAACTAAGGAGAAATGACAACTAAGAGCAATGTGCAATCCTGGATTATGTCTTAGACCAGAACAAGAACAGTCCTGGAGCAATAGTTAGAGGTTGAGTAAACTCTATAAATTAGTTAATAATATTGTATCAACATTAATTTCTTGGTGTGAGAAGTACACTATGATCATTTAAAATGTAAACATCTGGGGAAACAGTGAAAGAGATATGTATAGGTTCTTGGATATAATTTTTGCAACTTTAAGATCATGTTGATTTTCTGCTTAAACATCTGATAACGTCCCCCTCATTCAGAACAAAATTCAAAATTCTTTACATGTCTACAAGATGGTACATGATCCAGACTTTAATATGTCTGATCAATCCTTTTCCATACGCATCTTGATGACTGTTTCAACTAAAATATCGTTCTTGTTTCTCTTTCAAAATTCTAGGCATGTCTAGTCCGGAGGCCTTTGCATTTGCTATGTTCTCTGTCTGGAAGTCATTTCCTCAAGTACCCAAATGGATTATGCCCTCTCTCCCTTCCTTCAAGTTATCATACCTTGTGAAATAAAATAACACCCCCATTATCACTATTCATTTAACGAACTCGTTTGTCTCATAGTATGTACCACGCCTTGACATTTTGTCATTTTTATTTCTTTGTTTAATTTTATTGTCTTTACTCATGTGTCAAAAGCAATCAAATTGATCCAGGATGCAGATTACACTCTCATTAAATAAGACTATTGCTTAAAAGAGAATGCCAGCGCATGATAACATTCCTAAACCCCTGTTGTATCTAGGTGGAGCCACATAGTTATTTGTAGTAAACGAAATTGAAGCACAAGTGTTTTGTCTCTTAATAAACATGTGTGTTCTCCCAAGAGGCTCTTTTCCTACCTTTCACTTAACCCTAAGGACTGAAAAGAAGACTAAATCACAATATGAAATACTTAGTTTCCAAAAGTAGCCAAGTGGAAGACCACTTCATTGGGAGCACTCTTTATAGACTGTGACATAAGAACAAAATAAGTTTGATTATGTTAAGGTGCTGAGAATTTAGAATGTCTATTTTACCATGTCTAGACTTATCTTAAATTCTTATGAATAATAATGAAGTGTGTTTCTTAAAGTAAAGATAAGCTATATCCTTGGGCTTAGTCAGTGGCATGGAAAATGAAATAAGACAAAGTTCCCAACATGAGATTCAAGGCTGAACATGCACTCATTGGAAATGTAGATCTAGTTGAAGAAGTTGGAAACTAGAATGCCAGTTATGTCTCTTGTTTATCCTCGTTAAAAACAAACCTTTGACTTTTGAGCAGTAAAACAATTCTCAGGCATTCAATTTGCTAAAGCTTGAAGCTGACTGGAAATGTTTGCAACACCTCATGAAGGCACACTTTCCCACTTCACCTTCGGACGTTGTCAAGGAGGAAAATATCGAAGAAAGAACTGTTCACCTTGACATAGCAGAACAAGGACTAACAGAGAACATGGATGAAAGAATTTATGCCAGACACCATATCAAAGCTAAAAAGGAGAGCAGTTATCCTCGCAATGGCATGCAACTCAGATTTCATTATATCTATGAAGGTATTCAATGCTGTGTAGCCTCAATTCCTTGCTTTTATCAAGTGTGTTATTTCAGTTTGTTTTTGTTTTAATTATGGTTTTACCTTGTCTCAGCCTCATTCCTATATATTTGGAATTTGAGGGTGACAGACATTTATTTTAGCTCAGTTTGCTGCCCTAAGAGGAGGTGCATTCAGATCTTATGGAAACGATATATGTTATAGTATTATAGGAAGAATAACTAACCCATGAATAGATCATAGTTCTTAAAATTGCACACATTTAACTATGTGTGTGTGCATAGCTTGTTTTTTTTTATTTAATTTTCCAATAACTAATTTAAAAAACAAAACGACACAAACTTTATTAAGAATCTCATCAGTTTTTGCAATGTTATTCCCAAACAGAGCACTGAAGGATTTTTCAGTGAATATAGTTTAGACTTGGGATTTTTTTAACTTTTTACAAATGTGAAAAATCTCAGCACACTGTCTGGTACATAGTAGGTATTACATAAAAATTATGGAATTTTGTTCTCCCCCTATAATGAGTGAAGAAGGAAGTACTCTAACCTATTTATATTTTTAATGAAAATACTATTCATATATTATTTATTAAGTTTCATGTAAATTTTATTTATCAATTAATTTTTGAAACATAGGCACATAAAATCATATAACTAGTCTATGGCACTATACTTTTGGTATCTAAATGTAGATTTTTCCCTTATATTCCTGAAACCGAAGAGTCATTATGCTTCCATAAGAGAATGTATAATAATCCTGTTTCTCTCTTAACTTCAGGGCAAAGTTATTTTCACAGTTCCCTTAACCAAGGTGAGAGAATCAGTTAAATTTCATTATGGTATAGGCTCAGTGTATGATAATTCAATGAAAGAATTAAAGTGTTCTTTTAAAAAATGGAGAATTTTTTCAAAGTTCTTATAATATGCATTATACTCTTCTACCAAGATTCAAAAATAATAATATATTTCTATCAGGACCTTGAAAGAGAACAAGCATATATTTTGCAACAGAAGTTCTTAGTAATAGCATATACTGAGAAATAACATTTAGTTTTAAAATTATTAATTAAACTTAGAATTTTTACAGCAAGGAACATAGAATTAGTTCTGTACCTTGACACAGAATGCACTAAACATTATTTTTCTCTATTTGAAATCAATTAAAAGTAAAAAGATATTGTTTTTTTATTTCATATACATAAAGTTATTATAATACAACCGAATAACTATACTCAGCTGTTAAAGTAATTTTTTATATAGAAATAAATGGTTTTACACCAAAAGAAAGCATTAATCACACAGTTATAGAACATTAGATTATGAACTATCATAACAAAGCCAATAATTTTGAATCACTAACAGAAATTACATCAAAAAGAATGCTATGAAAAGGCTAAGCATTCTGAATGGTAATAATTTTGATAAGATCAAATTGATTGAAGCATGACTAAAGATATAAAAAGTAAAGCAGAAAGGGCCTCAGGGATTATTTATGCATTAGAATCAGAGTAAAAATATATTGAAACAGGGAAGCAGTTATACAGAGAATTATAAAAGGAGAAAGTATAATGTTCTTATTTATGATGTTGTAAATTTATTTTGTAATCTTTAAAATATAACAATAAACTTAAAATTTCTATGTTGAAATACATTATAAATGTAAGCATATATGTTTTCATAGTGTAATCTGTGAATTTATATTTCAGAAAACTTATATCACCAAGTTGTTTCTCTGGCTTTATAGACCCTGCCATGATGGTTAATATTATGTAACATAAAGGTCTCGATGAACAAAAATATAATAATGATATTGTTTCATATTTACTACAACAAATGGTTATTATTTATTACTAAAAGTATTTAGAGTAAAACTGTTATTTTTTTTTTGCATTAAAAATTACATAGACAGGTGACCGAAGGGAAGGAAATACCTTTGTTTCACATACATATAGTCCCAAATTAATTTCTTACTTTGAAATATGGTTAGCTAGGCTAGTTAGTTAATGACATTTCTTCTGATATATAATTTTAACTTACTTTTATACCTGATGTCATACCACTAGTCTTCATTGTAATGATCTTTCAATTCCTTATCCAGTTTATAATCATGACAACAAATAAGCCAGGCTCTAAACTCATATATCTTGGGAGCCTTCTCTGAATCATATCATTTATGTTTATCAACTCCTTAGTGTTTTGTTCCAAGGGCACTCTTTCATACTAAGTTTCTAAATAACTCTAAAATGGATTTCAATTTGCTTTGAGTGACAACTGATATTTTATATGTACATAAATACATTTATCCATATATACATGCACACACACATATTGTATATAGTCTATTACATAATCAGAACTGTAGTACTCAGATTGTCTGGCATATAGTAGGAGCTGATAAATAATTATCAATTGGTACCATTCCTTAATCTTTTTTTTTTTTTTTTTACCTTAGGTTTATTAACACATGGTTCTCAAAGTATGTTATTTCTCACAATCCTGGGATTTTTGCTCTTTTTTTTCCTTAATTTTATTCTTCATTTTAGATAATTTTTCCCAATTTGTTTTATGGCTAAATGCTATGCAAATTATTAATTCTAGAGATTCAATGTAGTAAATATGTAGGTACTCTTCAGTATTTATTATTATAAAAGAGTACATGCCAAGAAAAAGTAAATCAAACTCTTCAGGTAACATGTGTCTTTGGAAAGAAATTTAATATTATATTTTTAAAATAAAAACATTTGCTTCATGCAAACTGACAAATTTCTTGTAGTTGATGATAAAGCATCAATTTTAAACTTGGAATTGATTTTCCAATATGGTGGATATTTTCTCTCTATAAAGAGAAAAATAAATATATGAGTCTTCTGAGGAAGTTAAACATTTAAAATTATAAATGAATTTTAATTTTAAAAATTACTACACTTTAATATATTAGAAATACAAATATTTTTCTAATTAGATAGCTATTGCTTTGTCACACAATTAAAATATCCTAAATCTGTCTGCCTTTTACTGCTTTTGGGGGCAAGTTACTTAATTTCTGAGCTTCTTAATTTTCATCAAAATATAGAGCATTGTTTTCTTTTCCAAATATGGTTATTGTTTTCAGCAGTGTGTGAAATGATTTCAACGCTTAGAAAATAATCGGTTAATGTTAGTTTCTTCTCTACAACCTGAACCGTAAGCTCCTTAACAACAAACACAATTCGAACATCTATATGTTCAGCACTGTGATAGGCTAAGGGGACACAAATCTTAACAAGACCTAGTGTTTTCCTAGCAAAAGAGCACATAGCCTTGAGAAATATCTCTATGTTCTCTGCTATCCAAGGATAGTGGCCAATTGTTCTCAGTTTTAGATAGCAAACTACATACACTTAGGTTACAACATGTAATATATTATTTGGAAAACATGTATCAACATCTCTGTACATCCCATTATTATAAATGTTCTCAAAATAAGAAACTTGACTTATTATACATGTATTCCTAGCAACTTTCATTGACAGACACGTGGCATCAACATCAAAGAATAAGAAAATGTTTCCTATATGAGGGAATAAATCAATACTTGTGTCCCCTGGATTATGTAGTTTCCAATGTAATGTTTATTTTATTGCAGGCTCTCAGAAATGTTATTTATTATTTTTATTGTTTTTTTTTTTTTAGTTATGTCTCCTCTGTTATTAAGTCTAAAGAGATTTAATCTTAAGTTATTAAAAGTCCTCAAATATTCAAAACTATTTCTCTTAAAATAACCATTTTCTTCTGTATCTGCTCCCTGGGGCTTTTCTTATATACCACCTGCTAAACATTAAGATTGTATGATTCACTTATTAGCAATTTAAAGAAAATCTGCATTTCTCATCATGATTATTGCCCTAAAAAGAATGGAATGTTAAATGGAAAAAAAGAGACTATGCTGGATATTATACATAGTAGAAAGAATAATGAATTTTCTGAAGTTATCCGTACTCTAGTCCTGGGAAATCGTGACTATGTTACCTTATCTGCACAAATGACTTTGCAGATGGGCTTTCAGTTAAGAATTGTGAGGTGGGGAGATAATCCTGTGTTATCCAGTTGGATCCAATCTAACCACACAAGTCATTGAAAGGGGAGACCCTTTCCCAACTGTGGTCAGAAAGAGCCATGAGGACCAAGATGAGGATAAAGAGACAGTACCTAGCTGGAGAAAAGGGGTCACAAGTAAAGAAATGGCAGTCTTTAGAAGCTGGAAAAGGAAAGACAATGCCCCGTAAGACATACGGCATTATTAGACCTGCTTTTTTTTTGCATTTTTTATCTTCTCTACTTCCCCAACACGATTTACTGATGGTCCTAACCAAGTTATCAATTTTAACATATTGTCTGATTCTATATTCCTAAGGATGTATTTATGCTTAAAAAAATATGCTATTGGACAACTTAAGTATTAGTCAAGTTGCTTAATAAATAGCATATTGAATTCAAGTGTAGAATAAGAAAAGTAATCTTAATTTGAATAGAAAGTAAATTAAATAAAAGCTTATTTATAAATGATTAAGACAGATTGGTGCATGATTTGCCAGATAATTTCATTCATTCATTTATATTATCTCTTCATTTATTTGGTAAGCAATTAGTTTTTTTTTAATTAGAGGATAAATATCTGGGAATACATAGTGGAACTTGACCTTACTAAGAGCCTACCATCTAGAATAAGAGAGAACATCAAAAAACAATATTCATCATTATCACCAGTATCATAGTATTTATATTCTCATATAAATACTCAGACAATATGTTAAAACTGATAACTTGGTTAGGACCATCAGTAAATCAGGGCAGAGAGTAGAAATACTTACCAGTAGAGATTAATGTTATTCCTTTTCAAAAACTTTTAAGACTTATGAAAAAAAAATCGCATAAAACAGAAACTAAATTCATCTAACACATTATTACAATGTAGAAAATAAAAGTTAAAAATTTGAAATTAAATTTAAATTCTTTATTAAAAATTCTAGAGATTAATTTTGATAAATTTCTAACACAATCATAGCATCTAACAGTTGAAATATAAATGTGTCACTAAGGGTTAAAAGTTGAAACATCCCTAGCACACTCAGTGGTGATTCTGCAGCTAGATGAAACAGGATTATTCGGTTTTGGACACTATGTTTGAAATGAATATTGATAAACTAGGTTTCTTGCTGTGGAATATTTACAGTATATTAAGCTATCTTAAAAAAAATTATTTCATGCATAAATGATGGCAAGAATTGGGTAGAGTTAACACAGAATATTTAAGAAGGGTTAAATAACTCTTTTCAAATTTTTTGGAAACTATCATTTGAATGATGAAATCCACTTAATCTATATTTCATCAGAGACGAAAGTAAGAAGAGAGAGCATAATCAATAAAACTCATGTCCTTAGATTTTTAAAAAATGTCTAACTATTAAATCTACATTACAAACAAATGCAAGGCTGCTTAAAATCGTGAGCTCCATCCTCAGAGAGTCCACAGAGGGGCTGGATGCATTTTCTAGGACAAATATATCATACAAAAAAAAAAAAAGATGATCTGCTCTTAAAATGATCTTCATGAAAACTGAGATTCTCTTCATCGCTGAAGTTATTACTTTGTTTAGGGTTAGTTCCTATAGATAAATATTGTTTTGCCTAAATTTATGATACCTATTCAATAAAGACACTCATTTCAAAATGAAAAATAAGGGAGTGGTATCAGGCAAGTTTCAGACATTTCAGAGAATTAATAGGTTATATTTATGCTCAGCAGAATCTCACTGGTGTGCCTAACTATTTCTTATGCTTTGAACAAATTTTTAAAAAGCTAGTCTTTAAAAAAAAAACATCTATTCTCTTTAACTTTTCAACCCCCAAAAATGCTGAGTAAGAGATAACCAAGAGAATATTAAAGATAAAACCTGAACTGAACCAGGGACACATAAGGAGGTTAAAATCCTCTCTGATCTTTGACATTTTATTCAAGCAGAAAAAGGTTTTCATCTTCAGTTTGTGACTTTTTAATCTTTATTACACTACCATGACAGCTCATCAATTGTAAGGAAAACTTTTGGAAAGGTCCCTTAGAATTATGTTAATAATATTAATGATCCTTTCCATAACCAGATGAGCTACTCTATTTTGACAGAGGGTGCATATCCATTAAATTTTCACTTTTTCCTCTCTCCTTCTCTCCACCCCATCCCACCACTAAAAGACAAGTCTGGAGTGTGATTAGTGTGATCTACCAGAATCAAAAATTATATGAGAACAGTTATAGCTTTTGTGACTTTGATAATGTCATTTTATTGGTAAATACCAATAACAATTTCTGTTTCATATTTTTTCTAACTACAATACTAGTTATACTATAGGTAACTCAATTTATAAAATATTGTATTATAAAAAGAAATCTGTATTTTCATCAATGGGATGAATGAATCTAATATAATGAATAAATACTACTAAAAAGTTATTAATGAACATTACAATACTAACAAGTGTCTGCCACCTAGTCTTACTCTCAGGACAAAATTTTTCTAATTTTTACTGGTTTCTTGCGGGTTCCAAGTTTCTAAACAATAAACTTCTGTTTAAAAAATTTTTAATTTAGAAATTTTAGATCTTATTTATTGCCATCATGTTATGATAAATGGAGGTCATTACTGTTTCAGCTCATCTTTTACTTGTCCCTGGATTCTGTAATTGCATTCCAATTTTAATTAATTATTAGTATGTGTTCACATTATTATTACTATATGTATACTGTACAGTACTGAACAAAATGCTATATTTTTTAATCTCAGCAGCATCTCTGTTCCCTTTGCATTTGTTTTGTTGTGGTAATTTTATTGGCTTTTTTTTTTTCTTATTAGAGAACTTTCTAAAATACTGGTGATATTTGCTGTCATTTAAGCTACTTCATATTCAAGTCAAAAATAAAAGTTTGACTAACAGTTTGCTTTCAGAGGAAATCCCCAAGTACTTCCAAGTTAAGACGATGAGAGTGAGAGATTCTTTGCCAAGAAATCTCCAAACAACAGCAAGTACAGTTGAGTTCTCTGCTTTGTGAGTCTGGCTGTCTTCTTTCTAGAAGCCAATCTCTTGGCTGCTGTCATTCAGTGTAAGAAAAGTACAATGACTAATTAGTCTTCCAATTGCTTTTTTCTATTTCTGTAAAAAGTGCCAATGGAATTTTTATAGCAGATGCATTGAATCTGTAGATTGCTTTGAGTACTATGGACATTTTAACAATTTTAAATCTTTCAATCCATAAAAAATAGGATGTATTTCCATTTTTTATATCTTTAATTTCAGTGTTTTGTAGTTTTTAGTGTACATCATTAACTTGTTTGGTTAATTCCTAGATATTGGATCTTTTTTTGGTGCTATTATAAATGGAATTGTTATCCTAATTTTTTTTTCAGATTCTTAGTGTATATTCACTTTAGTGTATATAAACACAACTGAGTTTTGTATGTTGATTTTGTGTACTGGAACTTTACTAAATTTGGTTATTGGTTCTAACAGGTTTCTGTGCGTGTGTGTGTGTGTGTGTGTGTGTGTGTGGTCTTTAGGTTTTCTACATTTAAAATTATGTCATCTGTAAGAGATAATTTTACTTCTTTTCCAAATTGAATGTCTTTTATTTCTTCATCTTGCTTAATTGTTCTGGCTAGAATTTCCAGTCACATGTTGGATAAAAGTAGTGTGAGTGGGTATTCTTGCTTTCTTCCTGACCTTAGAGGAAAAGCTTTCAGTTTTTTACTACCAAGTATAAAGTTTTCTGTGGGCTTTTCACATATGGCCTTTATCATGTTGAAGTAAATTCCTTTTATACTTTGTTGAGAGTTGTTATTATGAATTTTTTCAAATGTTTTTATGTTTCTATTGTTTATTTATCTCTTTTCTGTGCACATAACATGTCTTCATTTTACCCTTCTCCTGCTTCATGTAAATTTAGACACTACTATTCCCCACCTTAAGATTAATTTCTTTAAGCAAAACTTACAGAGCTATATTGTGGAGGACATATCTTTGATTTGGAAGGCCAATATTACTTTCCAAATAACACAACTTTTTATCTCTCATCACTCCCAGACTATCGCACAAAGTTGGATATTCAAATATTTAAAGAAAAATTTCTATACGATATCTACTATAAATGCTATGAATTAATCATTTAACTCTTGGAAGCCAATTCCACAGAATTCTATGTAGACCTTTCCTACACTGAAAGTATATTCTCCACCTCCAGTAAATTTCCACAACACCAAATAATGTTTTTCTATTGGCAACTGGTAAATAGATTAATTCCAGGTCACCCACTGAATCTGTTCTATTTCTTCTGTTGGTCCAAATATTGCTACAAAGTTTCCAGTGGCAAGTATTGCCTCTGAGAAGTAGTTACTCAAGAAGGGAATAAAATCTGGCATTCTATTCATCATGTCAGTATCACATTAGTTAGCTCCCACCAAATTCTTAATTTCTGGTCTCTTATTAATTAAGAGTCAGATTTAAGCCTCAGTGTTACAGTTTTATAGTTCTTTCTCTCTCTTTAATTACATAATTTTTTAGTCCAGTATAACCAGCCTCGACTTTCATGTAATTTCTAATTTTAAATTATTATTCCTAAGTTTAAATATAAATTTAAAAAAAAAACAGAATAATAAAATGTCAAAATAGATGCCTAAGATTAATTTTATTTATTTTTACTTTTGCAAAGACTTAAAAATCTATGTATTGAGAGATAATATAAGCCACGTTGGGTGGGACTCTGGTGAATAAGATGTACAATGATAAGTAAGAATATGACATGAATTTATGTATATGATGAAATGAAATGTAATATACGTTGTAAAAGAAAAAAAGAGTTTGGAGAATATGCAAGTAAGCATACAATGTACACACAACATAAAATGAAAGGATTCGTAAGTGTATCATTTACCTGGATGAGCACAAGCGAGAACTTAGAATATTGACCATGACATTTCCAGAAGAGTTTTTCTAAAAGATGGCATTCCAAAGACAGTAAAAATCAAACTTTGGAAATGACTAGCTATTTTGTACTAGCTGCGTGTGTCAGAGCTCTGATATATGTTTTCCTATTTTAACCAAGCTAGTATGGTTTAGAAAAGCATGGTGTTACCATGGTCACTTGTACAAGTTGTCATGGGAACAATTTGAAGTGGCACTTCCCCATATCTTAAAGGGTAAAAAAAGAAATTTAAGAATGATACAAAGGGTAATTTATGACCTCAGCAACAAATAGGGATTATTCAGAGAAGGAACTTGAGGAAAAGCACCAGATGGAACTGTTCAAAAGCCAGAAACACGCACAACCTCAAAATTTCCTGTAAACTGTGATGTAAGGCTGGGTGGGGTAAAATCATAGAGGTTTTTATGAGTTTTTTTTTTTTTAAGGAACACGAACATTTTATCAAGGAAGAAGGATTTTAAGTGGCAGAAAATAAAGATGAAATTTTTCTTCAGAAAGAAATAACTGCATTTACCTAATATATTATAGTTCAAGCAATATTATTATATATAGGCATATTTAGTAATACTATGAATAAAATGTTTTTCAAATTTATCAATATTGAGTTTTGAATATTGACTATAATAGTCACAGTCCTAAAACACTAAGATCGATAGCATTTAGTTGTGATCATAAACCATTAGGAAGGATATGTTTCATATATAAGGGCTTCTTAATTTCTATAAATCTTATAGTTCATTATATTCCTCAAAATAAGAATTGAAACTTTGAGGGGAATCAATGAAAACATTAAACAAATATTTAGATTTTATAATCTTTCCTCAGAGTGAGACAATAAAGAATTATTTATGCCTTCCTACAGATTTTTTGAAATTCCCCAAAAGGTAAAAATGATATTTCTCTTTTCCTCCTCAAGGAAAACTGGGCTGACTAAATTTGAGATTTCCTTTTTTCTTATTCTTACCCAGCTGTTTTATCCAATATCAATGTTAATTCATTTTTCTTTATCTTGTGAATATCTTTCGCATTCCTTTTTTTGAAGTTTGAGATTTCAAGGGAAAAAGTCATTCTCTGATTTTGGCGATCTTGCTTAATCACTGTACTATATTTGGCTGTTTTAATAATAAGTTGATAAGTTAGATGATTTCATGCCCAGATATGGTGGTTTCCAAATATCACATAAATTCCAATTTACATTGATTTTTTTTCTAACTTTTTCATCTATTTTTAAGGCTTGTTTGACAAAGTCATCACAAGATCATTACTGTTGCTAAATTCTATTTCTTTCTAAATAACGATGTTTAGACTTCACTCTATATTTAAAAGTGAATACATAAGCTCTACTCTAAATGTAAATTCTGCAAAATTATCGTGTTCTTAAACATTCTTTCTTCCATGTGACAGTTAAAAAACAAGTAGGCACAAAGCCTTTGTCTGTGACTCTTCTCATTGAGAGGTAAGGTCAATACCTACTCTTCTTGAGTCTGGGTGAACTCGTGACTTCTTAACCATTAGAGTACTGTGGAATTTGCACTAGATAACTTTAAAGTCTTGGTTCGAAAATGTAATGGGTTCTCACTTTGTTCACTGGAAAACTTGCTGGAGCTCAAAGCTTCCCCATAGAAAGTGTGACTATTGAAAAACCACCATGTTGCAGAGGAGCCCAAGACGCATGGTAAGACCTCATGTAGACACTCCTGTGAAGGGCCCCAGATTTGCTCATGGCCAACAACCAGCATGAACTGCTGGCCACGTGAATGCGCCATCTTGGAGATTTAGTCCAGGTGAGCCTTCACATGAATGCGGCCTCCACTAAGACTTGATTACAACTTCACAGAAGACCTAAGCAAGAACAAACAGATGACCTTCCTCCAAATTCCTGATCTGCAACATTGTGAGCAAGATAAAATGGTTATTTTAAACTCCTTAGTTTTATAGCACTTGTCACACAGAAGTTACTGTGACACCCTAGCATTATGGACTTGTACTTTACTATTAAAAATCCAATATATAGAAACACAGAGTACTAAACCAAAATATTACAGACTTGATATTTATATAAATAAGTAATAACTTATATGTATACCATAAATAAAAGGTATAATCAATTATTGCATTTATATTAGTATAACTGCATATGCAAATAAAAATAATTAAAAAGAACATTTATGTAAATATTATCTTCCAGTAAAGTGACTAATTTATATATTACATAGGCTTATCTTATTAATAACTTAAATATAAGCTTAAGGTGAGGATTGGGCTTTATAAATTGTACACAAGACAAGATACAGATAACAATTTTTATCAATGAAGAGAATAGTTCCAATTTTTCACAATACGCAATGATGCATTAAATGATGGGGATGGTGGTATATCTTTTTCCAGTCTCAGAGTTCCTAATAAACTATCCAAAAGGAAAGTGGCTGAATCAATTGCGAAATAAAGACTACCTGTTCCAACTATGGAAATTTCTGTGGCAGATGCTGAGCCATGGCTTTTGGCAGAAGCATAGAGATCAGATGTTTATATTTCTAATCAATCAGAATCTTTACAAAGATCATAACTTATGATCAAGCCCCAGTAGATACATAGAATAAGCGATTATGTTATTTATTTGATTCTAGTATATACAAACAATAGACAGTTATTGAGTTCTCTGTGATTTCTATTTATTTCCTCTATGAATAGCAGCTGGTTCTAGTAATTACGAATGAACAGGGTCATTCTAATAAGTCTCTCATTGGGATGCACAACTGCCTTATTGATTAGGACAATCTGTTATGGAATGCACAGAGAAGAAAGGAACTTTGAATCTAGCCAGTCTCACTGCAGTGGAGCAATTCCAATTAGACATATATTTTACCATTGAAAACTTTAAAGATTAAATTTCCATATTACCTTAATGCACCTTATAGTTTAGCCTATAAAATTCTAATACTTTACTTCAAAAATTAATGTAGTATATCTAATTAATTTTATTTAATAACATCAAATATAAATAATAAATTATAATTTAGTAAGATTTTAATAATTTCCTGCTATTTCACATGTTTGGTCCATCAAATTCTAATTCTTATATAGAAATTACTAGTCATACATATACATAAATGTTAAAATCATTCATGTGCATAACATTTGCTTTCTTTTTTCTCTGCTTTCTTTATTGACAGCAATAAAATTTAATATTGACATTTATAGTTCAAATGCTTGTATATATCCACAAAATATCAAACATCAAGTTTTACAAAGGAATCTATAAAATATTTTTTCTAGAGCTTTACAAATTTAGTCTAGATGTTAAATGATAGTTGCAAATTATATATTAGAAATTAGAAATTTACAAACATTTTGGTGCACTGAAAAAGTCCACATAACATCTTTTGTATTGTAGAGTGTTTACTATGCCAAAATTTGAAAATGCATAGGTGAGTATATTTCTAACACTCTCTGTAACTTTATTAAAGCTTACTAATTCAAAGTAGCAAAACAAATGTTTGGTTAACATTTCTAATTCTTTTTGTTATTGAAATAAAGGGTTAAAAGAAATGTGTGTGTGACTGTACACACAAACACAAAAGTAAACTTTTTATTAATCAAATTTGAATAACTATGAAAAATTAATAAAATATTAATGAAAAATATAAGCCGTTTGTATATTTTAGCTAGAGATTGAAATATCTACACTATCATATTCCTAACAGAAATATAATATACTGGACTATTATAGCCATTGATACCTATCACCCTTGATCTCTACTTCTTTAATTTTTTTTGTCATTTTTAAAAATGTATTTGACTTACATACATTTACTGAATTTAAATTTAGCTAACCTATATAAATATCAGCAGTATTTTATTCAGGATAAGAATTTACAGAAATAAGAAAAATGGCCAGGATTATTTATTTTGCTTAGCATCAATGCATATAAACTTGAAGTTTTATTTTTGAATGTCATAAGTTGCTTTAAATCGTTACCTAAATATCAGCTGCACAAAAACGCACTAAGTAAAAAGACCTGTCAACGTATTACAGAAAGATTATAATACTAAATGTTTTAGAGAAAACTTTATTATATGTAATAAAGTGTGCTATTTCTACTACACAAAGGATTCATGTTAAATGCAATCACATTTGATAATCATATAATAATTTGTTCCAAAATAAAGAGAAGACAATTGGATGAACACTAGTTAGGCTACTAAAGCATTCTGTCTACAGTCATGTATAAAATGTTACTAGTTAATTAGCTTCTCGTCAGAGTGTAGTTTTATGATAGTTAGGATTTTTAGGTTATACTTTAATCAAAGATCAGTCACATACACACTGAAAACTTAAATTACTTGATTGAATATGCCCTCCGTGCGTGAACAAACCTGACTCTAAGTCTTACTGACAAGAATTAAGACTATCAATACAACTGTAGACTAGACAAATGCTAAGACGTAATGCATCCCAAAGAGTTTACTGCTTTTCATGAGATTTTGAGAAGGTAAAGATAAGAAATGTGGGCTCTGTCTTCAAAAATGCATATTTTAACAATAATAACATATAAAAACAAATTAGATAATGATACAATTTAAGCTTTATTGTCTGTACTGTTTTAGCACTATCGAATGTAGATTACTATTCAAATCTATTTTAAGAACTGTTAGCTGAGCAGCAGCTTTGTAGATGCTCATATAGAATAGATATATTTTATCAATCTCATTTTTAAGAGAGTGACTGAGGTATTGGCGATTGCAAAAGAGATGTTTATTCTGAGACTAAAACAATAGTCCAGTCTATTGGAAAGGTACCTGGACATGGAAAATACTTCCTGCTGAAGAGAAGGAACTTATGCATGGCTCTGTGTTCTCTGCTTCTCTGCACATCAAAGGCTTATGCAAAATGTAGAGTGTGGGATACAGGACAGTCAGCCTCAGATTTTAATTGAGTGAGTGAAAAGTTATTAGGCAGAGTAATTTTCCAGGGATCTTGACAAAACTGAAGAGATTAAAACAATAATACCCCAATTCGATGGATTAGTTTTATAGCAAGAAGATTAATTAGCTTCTATGCAGAAATGGCAAAATAGTATCCAAGAGTTTTAGAATATATATATGTATGTATGTTAGCAACAACTAGGAGTAATTCCAATCAAGACTGTGAAATCCAGATGGCTGTTTATAGAATTTTGTATTCTTCTTAATGATCTAAAGAACTGCTTGCTGAAAGGGCATGAGAAAGATAACAATAGCATTCAAACACACATTCTGCTTTAATTTAACTTTAAATGTTAAGATGCTTCTTGCTGTTCTGACATGGGAGTAGATAAAGTTATTCGTTGTCACTTACTTATCAAGTCACTTGACACAGCAACAGGAAAACGGTTTCAAAGACCCAGCAGCTAAGAAAGTAAACAAGCTCATTCAAAAAACAAGTGTCTAAAAACAAACTGTACTCATTATCTATCTCTATTCAAAACACTAAAAAAAAAAAAAAAAGCACTATTTAACAAACTTATCTGTTTGTCATTTTCATGGGTAAATATCAAAAAAAGTTTAAAAAATTACTGTGGTAATTTCTTTTCCTCCTGTTCTTATCCCTAGTCTGCTATTTGCTCTCTACACAGGCACTATTTCTTGTGCATTCCCTTTCTTATTTTTACTTCTGAGATATTCTCTGCATAGGCATGTATAGGACATTAAAAATAATAATAATAAATTAAAACATTTTAGCAAAAACCATCAAGAATAACCAAAGCAAGTCGTTATTCATACTTTATGTCTACCATGCATTTAACCTGTGGTTTTGAAAGTAGAAAGTTTTCAAGGAGTCCATCCCTTAAGATTTGCATTATAGTATCTCCCCTCTTCTCCAAAACAAGTATCATTTTAACTGCAGCTCTCATTAATAAAACGATCACATTCAAGACATAAATAGCATCCAAAATAATTAACGATATTCCATGATCTGTACATTTTTTTCATTCCTCATGATCTTCCTACTTTTCTCCATTCTCTTCCACTTAGTTTTTCTTCTGATGCTCTTGACCTTTTATTTCCACACTTTATTTTATCCTCGCAATACTTATTTCTCTTCCATTTTCTCCCTTCTTCCTTCCTTCCTCCTTGCCTCTCTCTCTTCCTTCCTTCCTCCCTTCCTCTTTCCCTTATTCCTTCCTTCCTTCCTTCCATTCTATTTGCCTTGCTTTTCCTGACTTTATGAAGTTGTTCACATCTTTTTGAAAATTCTCACAGGACTTTCAGTGTGTTCTGTTATAATTACTCTTTGATATTTTGTATCCCAGTTTATTTTATCCATCTTTATATTGTTAGTTCCCTGCAGAGAAATTCTGTATCTGTCATATTGGGTAACATTAGAATCTTTTATTTATCAAATACAATGTTCTTAATATATGTTGGTTAAAATGATGGATAATTAAATATAATAGAGCATGAGTTTGAAGATATATATATCTATCACATAATAGAAATATTAGAATTATACTACATGCTCACAAAGGTAAGTGGAATTAGTTGACGGAATCTAATGGGAGAAAGATGTCAATTTAATATATTAATGATGTAGTTAAAAGCATTGTGTATTGAATTCATTCACTGTGAATGCTGAAACATTCTCCAGACTATCACAGAGTATGGTATAGATGAGATATAAATATTGATAGCTAGCTGGAACAGCTGTCTAGAAGATAGGCTAATTTTTTATTCTATTCTATTTTGTTCTCCTTAAAAGGAGAGCCTGAGGGGGGAAAAAAAGCTTATGCTCAAACAGTTTATTTGAAATTGTGACCCCAGGATATAGGACTGAGGATCAGGTATAATATGGAGTTAGCCATCTATTTGGGCTATTACTTTCTCCATCCCCCAAATCTTCTAAGAATCCCTATAAAATACATGCCTGAGTAAAGAAACGATACAGAATTTATCCACCATTCCCAATCTGCCCTGATCAAATGTTGCCCTTAAGGGCATGGATATCTAGGCAGTTACCTATATTCTTGCCTAGGATCCCCTCAGATCTCAGGCCACTCCCACCTCGATTTCTGAATAGCAGACAGAATTCCAAGCTCTCAGGTCATTAAAATGGCCAGTGCCTTTCTGAATTCCTCTTTGCTTCAGTGGCTCACATAAAAGGTAACAGAGAGAGGAGGGGAGGTGGTACCCAAGAGGCAAACAACTCCTTTAAGTGTTGAGATTTTATGTCTCCTTTCAGAGGCTTCCGGACACATTAATGAGTAGATTGGTTTTCTAATTATTTCATTGCTGCTTGAAAAATTTCATCTCCTTCATTTCCCAAATAACTATAACCTATAATATCTATGGGAAGGCAGGTGGGGGAGGGGGGTGCGGCAAACATGAATGTTGTTTATAATCAGCCTGCATTTGAACTCTAGTTCTCTTCTTTATGAACTGGGTCCCATCAGCAAGTCAATCTATTTTACTGAGCCTCAGTTTAAACACCTCTCAAATGAAAAATAATAGCAATTAATTTATTAGTATTGTTATGAATATCCAATGTGATTAGGGAATCAAGTGTCTAGAACATCATCAGTGGGCAATAAATGTTAGACTATTTCTCTTCTCCCACTCTTCAGTCTATTTTCGATTCCCACCTCCTCTAGTAAGTTCTCCCAGCTTCTTGCCTTGAGAATTAATAGTGCCCATAGTCCCTCCTAACACATAATTTATCACAGAATGATAAGTGCTCTTTTTAAAATTATCAGTATTTCTTTCGCAAACAATTAAAAACAAAGAGGAAAGAAACAATTTTCTAGTAATTCAACCATACACAACTCATGCAGAATCAATGTCCCTGAAGTAGAAACTGTAGTTTCAACCTTTAAAGCCGTAGACAAGCAACATAAACTCTGCAGATGCTCAATAACATTTCCTGAAAATAACTATTTTTAAAGGTGGCCGTAAATTGCAATGGCTATAAACAAAATAAAAACCTGACTTAAAAAAAAAAATTCTGTATAGTGAAATTGAACAACAGAATTTACAATGGACAGTAATTAGTGCAGTTGTTTTTACAGTTTCAGTTTTTTGCTAGAATAAATTGATCTATAAAATTCTCTTTGTAAGACAAGTTAACATAAAACATTTTAATAAAATTAGGCCTTTCAAAAGGTTGACACTTTTAGCACAACATGAAGGAGAGAAATCTTACACCTATAGAATCATCTTGTGTTCTGAATGAAAAAGTCATATTTTATTCCCCACTAATTACCTCATTGCCATTATTTTCTCCTCTAATTGGTAACAGTCTCTGATTATCATTGTATTCCAAATTCTTAAAAATATAAACTTTCTTTAAACATTAACATCGTAAACCATTGATGTGGCTATTCAATAAAATACCTCTGCTTCTGGTTTCTTTTTTTTTTTTTTTTCTTTTCAGATACAACATTAAAAAAAGAATTTTTAAAATGCAAACAATAACAAAGCAACAGGAATAGCAGCAACAAAATAACAAAAAAAAAGTCTCCAATTTTTTAAACATTTGTATAAAACAAATACGAATGTTTCTCTCTTTAAAATTTTAACAGACTTTACTTTTTACAGCAGTTTTAAGTTCACAGCAAAATTGATCAGAGAGTCTCACCCACCTCCTCCCGCATATATTCATAGCCTGCCCCATTGAAGATCCCCCCTGTTACACTGATGAACCTACATTGACACAAACTCCACAGTTTACATTATAGTCCACCCCTGATGCTCTACCTGCTATGGGTTTTGGTAAATATATAATGAGCTCTTACCTATTTATCTCTTCCTCCCCGCTAACTCCATGCAACCACTGAAAAAATCATTTCATTGTCTTTATACTTTTTTTCTTTTCCAGAAGGTCATATAGTTGGCATCATATGGTATGTAGCCTTTTCAGATTGGCTTCTTTCACATAGTAGTATGTATTTAATGTTCCTTTATGTCTCCATCTGACTTGTTGATTTATTTTTAACACTGTATAATATTCCATTATCTGATGTACCACAGTTTTTCCATTCACCTAATGAGGTGTATCATGATTGCTTCTACATTTTGACAATTATGAATAAAGCTGATATAAACATCCACATGCTGGTCTGTGTATGGACATAAGATTTCAACTCTTTTGGGTAATTACTAACAAGCACAATTACTGGCTCTTACATGCAGTAAGTTGTGAAAGTGTCACACTTCTTTCAAAGTGGCTGAATGATTTTGCATTTCCGTCAACAATAAATGAGAGCTCCCGTTGCTTCAAATCCTTTGCAGTATTGGGTGTTGCCAATGTTCTGGATTTTGGCCATTCTAATGAGTGTGTGAAGGTAACTCATTGTTGTTTAGATTTGTATTTTTCTGATGAGAAATGATGTGGAGAATCTTTTTTATATGTAGATATGTCATCTGTATATCTTCTTTGGTGAGGTGTCTGTTAAGGGATTAGGTCTATTTTTTAATAAGGTTATTTGTTTTTTTATTGTTAAGTTTTAAAGCTTAAGAAACAAAATACTGGGGATGAGTCTTTTATCAGATAATCTTTTGCAAAAATTTTCTCCTGATCTGCCACTTGTGTAATTTTTCTTTTATTTTCACAATTGTCTTTTGGCATTAATTAGGACTTCCAGTAGGATGTTGAAAAGCAGTGGTGAGATGGGAAATACTTGTCTTTTTCTTGATCTTAGTGGAAAAGCTTTCAGCTTTTCACTATTAAATATGGCATTAACTGTAGATATTTTATAGATATTCTTTATAAAGTTGAAGAATTTCCTCTTAATTACTGGTTTACTGAAAATATTATCATAAATGGATGTTGGATTTTGTCAAATTCTTTTTCTATAGCTATTAATATGATCATGTGATTCTGAGTTTTTCATTTTTAAGACTTATCGTGTTTAGAAATAATAGGCATCACTGAGATAACATAACACTGCAGAGGCAGCATGGAATACAAATTTAGAATATAGACTTTTAAATCAGAATGTTTGGACTCAAGTCCTGGCATTGGTATTTACTATCTGCAGGACTTTTGTCAAGTTAGCTTGATCTTTCTGTGCTTCAGCTTCTTGTCTGCAAAATGGGGACAATAGAGTGCCAGCCTCACAGGATTAGAGTGAGATTAAATATTTAATACACATGAAGTACTTAAAGGAGTGTTCAGTAATGATACACACTATAAAAATGATACACACTATAAAAATAGTTTAACCTATTTATTCATTACTGTATCTATTGCGCCTAGAACATTGTTTGGCTGTTAGTTGCATTAGAATGTCACAGGTGAAATTAACCACTAAAAGAAAAAGATATATAAAGACTGTAAAACAGAGTTCTAAATTCACATTGACATTTTTATTCCATAAAGAGATTCCACTTTATACAAAATTGATTCATTAGCAAACATGACTGCTGCTAGCATATATAGGCACCTTTGTGCAAATTGGATAAAAGGGAGCTTCTTCCTTTGGGACAAATTAGCACTGAACCAAGGAAGATGGCTCGATGAGAAAATTATTCAGATATCTGAGAACAATATTCATGCTGTATCAGACCCTTCTCAATGAAGACCCTGAACATTGAAAGATATTGCTAAATCAGGGAGAAACAGAGAAAAGATAACCATCATTGATAACAGTTAAAATCAGTGTTTAAATTGGGATTAATAACTTTAAATGGATATTTTCTAATTGCCAATCCTTGATTTTCTCCTTTTAATATACAGATCATTTCTAGTTAGAGACTAAGAAAAAAATAAGAGTCTGTACAAGTGTGTGTGTGTGTGAGAGAGAGAGAGAGAGAGTGAGAGAGAGAAAGTAGGTAGGTTTTTCTAGTATGGGAGGGTAATATGCCTGTGAAAAATGTATATGCCTACTCCCTTCACTTTAATATTACTGTTTGAAACAATAGCTTTAGGTATTTACTGATTTTTTTTCAGTGAGCAGATACATCTTTCATTTCATAATAATATCTAAAAAAATTCAGGTTGCAAGTAAATTTATAAAATTAAGATTTTATTGTGTTCATTTTCTTCTTAATTTAATTAGGTATCTTTTCTAAATCAGATTTCACCTTCATTTTTTCCATTTCTTTTTCCATCAACTCCAAAACTTAATGAGTATTCTTTAACCTGACATATTTTCTTTCTATTCTATCTGCTTTAATTCATTTTCCTTGACTACTAGTTTCTACTTGTTATTCAGCTATATTTTAATTATTTCTTGATTATGACAATTTTAAGACTTTTTTCCCTTGTAAACCAATATTTTCTACAATATTTTATATCTGCTATGATGGTTTATAGTGATAGAACTTATAAAGCTATAAATAATTATATAAAGTGTACACTACAGTTGTGATGTAAAAATAAATATTTTGTTTCATCACCAATTCCAATGGCTGCCTAGAGATTATGCCCAAATTGGAAAAGGAGCTGTAAATACAAATTAAACATTTATTAGAGGCAATTTCATTAAAGATAAGAGGCAAATGCATTACAAAAAGCTGTTATGAGACGTTTGACCTGGTCATATGTGAGAAATGAAGAAAGAGAAGATATTTGTTTATGAAGCTTATATTGGCTAAAATAATTCTGACCATGACACCTTTTTAGCCTAAGGTTCTAGGATATTAAAAATTTAACTGGAACATCTCTATTTTAATGGTGTGAAACGTTATGTTTATAAATATTATATATTTATATGCTTAAGAAATAATTCTAGGCCAACTCTGTTTATTTCTTAATGTAGTATGAATGAGAGAGAATTGAAAAATAATCATATTATCAGCCATATATGTTATTCTTCTCTTTAAAACTCTCAGTCATTTATTATAATTACAAGCACTGAATTTGCTAGAATACAGCCTAAGGAATCACAGTATTGAGGGAAGATTGATAATAAAGTATATATTCACTCATTCACTCAATAGATATTTTAATTTGTGGATTTAGAACTAAAATAGAAGATGAGATCTGCATACATGTGGGTGAAGAGAGTCAGAGTTAATACATTCTAAAGTCCTGTACTGTTCAGAAATAAGCTAAAGATGAACTTTTTATTAAGATAAGCTTGAATATTAGCATTTTTACAAAACACAGTAAAGAAACATTTTAAGACACTATTAAAACAATAATAAAATACAAAACTTCCAACATGGCAGAGAGAAAGAACAAATTTAATGAAACAAATAACCAAAGAAAAGAATACAAGCCCTTATAATTTTTTTAAAGTGCAAGAAAAAGTGAGAGAAATGCACACAAGCATGCACACACACGCACACGCACACACACACTCACTCACAAAGGAGAGGTAAAATATAGCACAAATTAAAATCATAGAAACAAATTCAAATACATCTTTTATCACAGACAATTCAAGACTGCAAAGGATGCCAAAGTACAAATACAAAATGTTATTTGGTATCACAGAGATAATATTCTCTCAATTAAATAGCACAATTAATTTATAAAACAAAAACAATAAGAACTTCACATTTTGTAAAATAAAAGAAATACTTCAAAGTAAGTGATGGATAAAAGAAGAAATGAAAATGGGAACAAGAAAATAATTAGAACTGTCAGCAAAAATATTAAAAGTCAAAATTTATAGAATACAACTGAGACAAAATTAAAGGGAATTTTATGGTCTTATATACAATGAAAAAATAAGGCAGAAATCAAAAAGTTACAATAACTCAAGAATTTATAAAATATATGTGCTCTAAATCTTAAGAAAGAATAAATTATGGGAGAATGAAGAGAAGGGTCAAAGAAATATAAATTATTAGTTGATAGATGGTCACAGGGATGGGGGCACGGCGTAGGGAATGCAGTTAGCATTAATGTAATGGCTGGGTGGAGGACCAGAGGAGAGAGAGAGTGCAATTAGGGGTGTCATTTAAAAAACTACAGGAATGTCTAACCAATGTACTGTATACTTGAAACTAATAAAATAAAAATTTTAAAAATTAGCAAAAACAATACAGAAATAAAAAAGAAATTAATGCAGGTAAGAATAGAAATTAAAGAAATAGAAAATGAGGACACAATGAAAAGAACAAAAAATACCAACAACTGGGTTTTTTGAAAAAGCCTAAAATGTTAAATAAATATTAGCAGAAGTGATAAAATAACAAACGAGAGAAAACAAATAATTTTAGGCAGATGTAAATGTCTAACCAAAGATGAGACAGAAATGACAATCAAAAACTTAATGTTTAAAAACTTTATGCAATTAATTTAACAATAAATGTGTAACGCCCGAATTACTAAAAACATAAATTTCCAAGTACTCTCATGAATAAGTAGAAAATATGAAAGTTTTTATAATAATTAAAGAAATTGAATTTCTAGTTTTAAATATCCCTATGAAGAATACATCATAGTCAGCTGATTTATATACAAATTCTACCAAACATTCATCGACAATAATCCCAAAAACAGGTCAAAAATTTTAAGGAAACAGTAGAACAGGAAAAAAATCCAACTAATCTTAATTTAATGTAGATAATAAAGTCTAGGAAAATGACACAGAAGATAAATTATACTCCAAAGCCACTTATTAATATATATGCAAAAATTCTGATAAAAGCATTAGAACAGATAATTAGTAATGCATTAAAAATAATGGCCAAGAAAATTAGATGACAAACCCCAGAATGGGAGAAAGTATTTGCAAAAGACATGCCTAGTAAAGACCTATCATCCAAAATACACGAAGAACTCTTACATCTCAACAATAAGAAACAAATAACTTGATGAAAAAATGGGGAAAATACCTGAATAGACAACTCATCAAAGAATATATACAAATGGCAAATAAGTATATGAAAAGATGTTTAACATCATATGTTATTAGAAAATTGCATATTAAAACAAACAAATATCACTAAACACCTATTAGAATGACCAAAATCCAGAACACTGCTAACACCAAATGCTAAAGAGGATGTGAAGTAATAGGGACTCTCACTCACTGCTGGTGAGATTGTAAAATGGTACAGCCACTCTGGAAGGCAGTTTGGCAGTTTCTTACAAAATGAAATATACTTTTCTTATATGATCCAGTAATTTCTCTCATTGATATTTACCCAAAATAGCTGAAAAAAATTTATATCCATAGAAATGCTTGCACACGGATGTTTATAACAGTTTTACTTATAATTGTCAAAACTCAAAAGTTACTAAATGTTCTTCAGCAGGTGAATGGATAACTAAACTGTGGTAATCCCAGACAATAGAATATTATTCAGTGTTAAAAAGGAATGGGCTGTCAAACGATAAAGGAGACATAGAGAACCTTTAAATGCATATTACTAAGTGAAAGAAGCCAATCTGAAAAGATTACATATGGTATGAAGCCAAATATATAACATTCTGGATAAGGCAAAACTATAAAGATAGTAAAAAGATCAGTGTTTGACAAGGGTTGGGGTGGGAGGTGGCAGGGATGTACTGTACATCAACAATAGGAGAATTTAAATTGTTTAATACTCACAACAACCTTAATAGGTAAATATTATTGTTTTCCCCATCCAACATATGCAGAGACTGAGGCTCAGAGGATTTTTAGGGCAGTGAAAATATTCTGTGTAATAGAGTAATGATGAATATACATCATTGTATATTTGTCCAAATCCCTATAATATACAGTATCCATAATAAACTCTAATGTATACTATGGAATTTATGTGATTATAATGTGTCAATGTTGGTTTATCTATTGTAATAAACATACCACTCTGGTGAGGAAAGTTTATGGTAGGAGAGGAGCTGCTATGTGTATTTGTGGGCCCACGAGTTATATGGAAACCTACCTTCTGTTCAAATGTGCTATGGGTTTGAGACATGACAACTAAATGTACTGTAGTCTAGATAAGATCCTGGAACAGAAAAAGGATCTTAGGTAAACTAAAGAAACCTGAATGAAGTATAGGTTTTAGCTGGTTAGTGGTAATGTATCGATATTGATTCATTAATTTTAAGAAATGTACATTTGTAAGAAATGTATGTCAACAATAGGAGAATTTAAATTGTTTAATACTCACAACAACCTTAACAGGTAAATATTATTGTTTTCCCCATCCAACATATACAGAGACTGAGGGATAAAGGCTAAATTATTTGCACAAGCATAGAACAGCTAATTTGGTGGGGCAGCCAAGATTTAAGCCAAATCATCTGGGTTAAAAACAAACAAAAACAGAAACTAAAACACTAAAATATAATTAAAAAAATAAAAGATTGTGGACTAAGTTAACAAAATAGCAGAAAGTATTTTAACACTTAACCCTTCTTCCCCCCAAAATAGCATTCAAAATAAAGAACAAATTAGTAAGAAAAATACAACACAATTGAAAATTTGGGAGAATATATAATCCATGTCATAGAAAACATGAATGTTTAATACATATATAAATATACTCTAAACTTCCTATAAGAAAGTTTAATTTTTTTCAATATAAGCATTTCTAACAGAATCTATGTGATGGTGAAAGATTTTCATATAATACTGGATTTATCAATACATATTGATACATTGTACTTGTTTCTTAGCATTTTCTCAATGATTCCATCAACACATTTATCAATAACAACTATCATTATTTAGTTGCCTCTCCTGTTTTATCTATGAGCTTTATGAGGGCAAAGATTCTGTTTTTAACTTAAATATCATAACGTGCATATCATAAGATGTGAAATGTTTTTGCATATAAATGTCTGTTAAATTAAAAAATAAATGCTGTTTCCCTTTCTTTTCATTCAATGTTCATATTTATTATAGCACTGTCAGCACAGTAAACAACATAAATTCTTTATTTTAGCCACACCCAATTTTTTACTTTGGTTTTCTATTTTCATGGCACTATCATCCATCAGCTTATTTCTTCATTTCACCAAAATTTATGATTCAAGTAGTATATTATTTTAAATTTGTTCAAAACATTTGAAGTGCTTTCATGTAGGTTACACCACTTAATTTACTATACAAAAGAGCAATGCAATTGTTGTTCCAGTTTAATGAAAGGAAAGATACTAAAGAGACTAACCTGTTATCCAAGGTTATGTAGACTGTAAATGGAGAAGCCAGAAAATCACTCCAGAACTTCGAATCTATTGCTCTTTCAATTACAAATAGCTTCCTAATTATGTTATGCTCTCTAATTGTGAAGGTGTAGAGTATTAAACAATTGAAGGCTCTTTAGTAAATGATGTGATAGAAATATCTATTATTACCCTACTTTTCACTTATTCATACATAAGCAAAGTGGAGGAATAATTGAGAATTCGTACCAACTTAAGGGGAAGTAAAGTGTTTCAAAAACATTTCCATGTCATAAAATCAAGAGGATCCGACCTCAATTTGAAAATTCTACATACATACAATATTTGACATATAACACTGTACAAAATGCCGCAGAAAAAAAATTTTCAGGTGTAAAAGAAGCCAAATATAATGGAGGTGATGAAAACCTTGAAACATAGCTGCTGGCTGGGACATGGTTCCATTTTAGCAGATTAGCTGTGTCTGAAGTAATTGCTGTCCAAATAGTCTTTCTCTTTTTATGCATACATGTGTAAAGTAGTAAATGTTAAAATTAATATTTGTATCATTTCAATTAAATATTTTAATAGGCATTAATTTTTCTTGTGATTGTCTTTGTACCAGAGGAAAAAATGGTACCTAGCCGCCATGACTACATCATTTTCTTCAATACTTATGCTTTTGTAAACATGTAAAATGCTGTCTACTAGCTTTCACCGATGCAAATGAAATTTATCTACTGAGGTAAATATGAAGTTAGTAATGCAAAAACAAACTAACACAACCTAAAAACTATTCATAAAAATAGGATAATGTTCTCTGAATTCATGAGGCTTAAATCTGTTTTCTCTCTGAAATTCAAGAATTGTTCTGGCTCCAGGAAATTAAACTGGATTGACAACTGGAAAAATCTTTAAGTGGCTGAAAGAGACATTCTCTTTTCACTATATACAAAAATGCCTTTTTGTGATAAGATAATTTGAGGTCACAAGCCTTTTTTTTTTTTTTTTTTTTTTTTTAGGTCTTTTTCTATCTCCTATCATCACAGTGTAATTTCCTCAAAGTGTTCAAAGTGGAGATTTCATATTTATATTTAACAAATGATTTAATCTCTGTGTCTTTAGCACAGAACATAGATAAGGGGAAAAAATTTGTTAATATAACTTCTATTCGACCAGTCCATGCAGCAAACACCAAATTCCTTTTTGAGTTATTATCACATTTTTCTTAGCTTGATTACACATAAGCTTAAATTTATGCAATACGGTGGTAGAAGTTTTATTTGATTGTTACTATTTTTGAATTCACATTATTTGTATTCATTTGTATGATTTTTCCCTGTGTACAGAGTAATGAGGAGAAATAATCTCCAAACCCATTACCACTCTGATTTCCAGAAACATATGTTTCACAGTAATTTGCGCCTATTCTTTTGGGTATTCGGTGTAATGTTATTGAACAAATCGGGAGAAAAAGTAATACCAAGTTCTGATGGGTGAACAGATTGAAAAGGCAAAAATTGAGATCATGGGTCAAATCTGTGTCTCTAGTTATGTTTCTTTTATCATATTAAAATGTATTCTATACTAAAAATGAATAAAATGTTTGTTTACATATAAGAATTAGAAAACAGAGTGACTTGAGTGATTAAGCTAGCTTTAGAATGTGTTTTTAAAGATCACTTTATATTTATTAATATTATTTATATGTATTTCAAATTTGATTATAACAGCCAGATGGAACATAAATAACTTATTCTAAAGTCTTTTATTTATGTAGGCGAGAGTTTATTACCATTAAAAATAAGAGGTAAATTTGAAATTGAGATATTTGGGATCATTTTAATAGTTTACTAAAATTTAAGAATCTGAAATAAAAAGGTTAATGTCATCAAGGTTTTGGAAGACAGATGTATTGAATTTTTTTAAGTAATGAATCATAACAGAAACTTTAGATGTTCTTTCAAAAATTACTTATAATATTTATATTTAAATCAAAAATATGTGCACACATGTATATGTATCTGCATTAAAAAGCTATTTTGATAGGAATTTTTATTCATTTTAATAAAGAAACCACAAATTTATTTTCTGAGAATCTGTAATTAACCCAGCATGTCAACAGCATACTTGTCTCATTATTTTTTTATAGTGGTAAGCCATACCACCTGGTGCTATGGCATGAATGAGCTGAAATCAGAACTGCCTCTTCATAGCATCTCCCTGTCTGGAATGGATATCTGAAATGAGCTGAATCAAGAACTATCAAAGGAAAACTGCCCTGGAAGCTAACAAGCAAGCAGATTAAATAGGCAGGAAGACTTTAAAACTACTAAAACTACTGTAATGGAGGAGAGAAATTGAACTCAACTCTGCTGAAATAAAAGTTGAGACTCTGCTGAAACAAAAATTGAGAGGATTTTTTTTATAGCTTTACTGAGATATAATAGACAAATCAAAATTGTATATATTTAATGTACACAAAGTGATGATTTACCATATGTTTACAGTGTGAAATGATTACCAGAGTCAAGCTAATTTACATATCCATCACTTTACATAGTTACTTTAATTTTTTGTGTGTGTGTGTGAAAACAATTAAGATCTACTCTCTTAGCAAATTTCAAGTATACAATACAGTGTTATCAACTATAGCCACCAGGCTGTATATGAAATTTCCAGAATCTATTAATCCTATATCTGAAAGAGTATGCCCTTTGACCAGCAACTCCCCATTTTCCCTATCCGTGAGCATCTGACAACCACAATTCTACTCTCTGCTTCTACAAATTCAACTTTTTTTAGATTCTATATATAAGTAAGATCATGCAGTACTAGTCTTTTTGTGTTTGGCTTATTTCACTTAGCATAATGTTCTTCAAGTTTCTCTATATTTTCACAAATAAGAGGATTTCCTTTTTATGGCTGAATAGTATCCCATTGTATAGGTGGGTTTTCAAAAGCTGGGGCGAGCTAATGCAGAGGTATTAGATGAAGTCATCTGTGTTTGCAAATTGTCACTTGTTGAAGTTCACCTCCTCTTGTCCCATAGAGACTGGGAGATAGCGGCTCTATGTCAATGATTATATTTCAAAGGAGTATCTCTCAGGTCCTAGGAGAACTTTCCTAGGTTGTAAAACTGGCAAAAGGCTGGGAGAGGATTTATATCTCAAAGAGACAGAAAAGGAATGTGCACTTCAAGTTTTCTAAAGTAGATGCTCCTAAGGAAAGAGAGGTCAGAGGCCAAAGGTCAGGGGAAAGCTTGTTTGCCATTTACTTAGGCTGAGGAAACATTAAGAGCATCTTAGTACTAGATGTTAAGCAGAAAAGTGATTCTTTGGTAGGTTAATAATTGAGAATTAAAGTGGTAAATATTGAATATATGAATGTAAAATGGGAACAGAGAAAAAAGACAGGAACTGTTAGAAGAAATTTCAAATATCACAATTTTAAGTGTATATTTATACAGTCTTAAACATAACATAGGTATTGACCGGACAAGCCTATCTGGAGGATCTAATAGATAAAATATAATATTCATATAAATAAAGTCTTAAAAGTAAGCTCTATCCTTTGACATTTAAGCTTTAAAAATAGGAAAGTAATTACTACCCCAGACAAATTTTGGTACTTCTATTTCCAGAATTTTGGCTTCTTATCCAAAATTTGAATTCTTAACTTCTTACTGAAATAGGTTATGGGAAGAAAAATTGTTACTCTAGAGTCAACTAATGATATTAATATATAAATTCTAATATAGGATTTGGGAGTTTATAACACATATTTAAATATACAATCATCAAACCTCAAACTATCTATTGCATTGAATTTTGACTGGGAATTTCTGGGCACGAAACAAATTGTCCAGTTATTCAGGCAATGAACTAACAGGATTATCAAGTTATATTAGGCAATTTTGCAGAACTCAAAGGGTAATTTAAAATTTCACTGCTTAATCTAAATTATAAATTATAACTAAAAAGTGATAGCCTATGCCTTTTAGATCTCTTTATTATCACTTTTTCAACTTTCATAGATCAAAGACAATTTCAAATAAAGTTGACTTATGTTAAAGAGATTATAATTCGTAGAAGAATATATATCTGTACTATTTTTTTTTTGTCTCCATGTACTTGTAAGATTGATTTAAAAGGTATGGTTCCATATTTTCAGAAAATAAAAATACTTTTTAAAAACATTTAGGGGATCGATATTTTAAGTACTCAAAAATAAGAGTTGAGTTTTTATTGAAGGAAATATTTACGCTAAATCCTATGTTATTCTGGATTGCTTTAGGTCACCTTTCATAACAAAGACAGACTGAGAAAACTCATGCTAACACTCAGGGTGTACATGTGTGTTTACAGTTAGGGGAGGGCACCTCAGGAAAACAGAAATTGGAGGAAGCGAGAAGAAAGACAGCAAAGAAGGAGCACAAGTTACAGCATTGCAATAACACAGACAATTTCTTAGTGATGTAAAAATGTCACCGGAGAAGACTTCTGAAATCAATTAATCAGCCAGAGCATAGTGGATGAAGGAGAGAGACCAGTCGATTTGTCTGTTGGCTTTTCTCCACTTCCTATGTCTTTAGCTAAAGTTCATCCACTGTAGTCACTGATCTTTCACTTCTGCTTTTGTGATTTCTGGTTCAGTGCAGTCTAGCCTGGCCAGCACTAACACACAGTGAGTGGTCTCTTCTCAGTTGGCACTGACAATGGGACTCCTTGGATTCTTGTTCCTTGTGGTACGCTGACCTCTGAACTGAAAGGACACATTCTATCCCCTTTCTAATGCTTATTATAGTCTATATACAGTGATGGAAGAATAAAATGATAATGGCAAAGAAATATTGAGAGACTCACAGCAGTTCCTGGTCTGGGGCAATAATTAAATTCCTCTGCATGGGCACTGAGAATCGCTCTGCTCTGTGGTAATGGGAAACGTTCATTTAGACACAAATTTTGCTCTCTAGAGATGGGGAACTACTTTGCCTATTGTTCTCCTGTCTGTGACCTGTTTTATGCTTGAAGTTGTTAAAAAAAAATTCAAGAAACAGAAAAAAAAAATGAAGGCATCGATGAGCACTAGGAATCTCCATCCTAATTATCCCTGCTTCCGCTTTAGCTTCCCTCAAGTCTTTTTCTTTATAGGAGCCACAGTAATCTGTTTAATATATATTATATGTTGTCATTTATCTACCTAAGTCAAGCTCTTTCAATGGTTCCCTGTTACCCATGAATAAAAATTCTTTCTTTCCTCCCTCTCTCTCTCTCCCTCTTCACGCCTCCTAGGGAGGAAGGAGAGGGAGGGGAGGGAGGGGGGGGAGGGGGGCGGGAGGGAGGGGGGGAGGGAGGGAGGGGAGGGAGGAGGGACGGGAGGGAGGGAAGGAAGGAAGGCAAGGAAGGAAGGAAGGAAGGAAGGAAGGAGGAAGGAAGGAAGAAGGCAGGAGGAGCGGGAGGGAGGGAGGGGGGAGGGAGGGAGGGAGGGGGAGGGGGGGGAAGGGGGGAGGGAAGGAAGGAGGAGAAGGAGAGGAGGGGGGGGGAGGGGGGAGGAGGGAAGGAAGGAAGGAAGGAAGGAAGGAAGGAAGGAGAAGGAAGGACGGACGAAGGGAAGGAAGGAGGAAGGAAGGGGGGAGGAGGAGGGAGGAGGGAGGGAGGGAGTGGCGGGAGGGAGGGCGGGAGGGAGGGAGGGAGGAGGGAGGGAGGGAGGGAGGAGGGAGGGAGGGAGGGAGGAGGAGGAGGGGAGAGGAGGGGAGGGAACAAGGAGAGAGAACAAGGAAAGAACTACAACTGTTCCCTCTTGTTTCCATCTCATCTCTAACACTCTCTCTCATTCTCTCTCTCGCTCTCTCTCTCTCTCTCTCTCTCTCTCTCTCTCTCTCTCTCTCTCTCACACACACACACACACACACACTCCTTCCTTTCCTTTCTCCCTCCCTCCTCCCTCCCTTTCTTTCCCTCTTCCCTTTTTTATTCTTACCACAATCTACCCAGATCTTTATGATCACAGGGACAAGGCTTATAATGTAAATAGAGAAAATCAGCAATGTTCTAATAGTTTAGTTGTGGTGCAATAGCAAAAAACTGGAGGAAAAAAAAATCAATTTTACTAGAGATCTTCAAAGCGAAATTTTTGGAAACAGTGAACACACCAAACAAGGCACATCTTTCATTTGATTTTGACTCTAAGGCTGCCTTTCTAAACTGTCCTCATGCCACTTTGTGTCATTTATCACCCTCTGGTAGCTTATCTGCCTTTAGTACACTTCACAGTAGGGGTTATTTTATGTCTGAGGGTCACTACTTTTGTTCTTTATGTCTAAATTTCTCTCCCTGCTGTTCCTGCATGGCTGACTGTTTCTCATATTTCAGGACTCAGCTTGAATTTTATTCCCACAAAGACATTTTCCCTAAGCATTTTAGTTAATAAGAAGCCCTGTCATAATTCGCCATTACTGAATTGTGCTACTTTCTTCCAGAGCACTTACTATGATTATTAAACATCTTAAAAGGCTTTCCTAATCTCTGGCTATTTAGAACTTTTCCATTCAAATTAAAAAAAAAATTAAACACACACATAAATATATATTTACATTATGTATAATATATACTTACATTATACATATATATTCTAGAATAAATTCTACCTTTTCTGATGAGATTTGATTCATGGAGTTTACATCTACCTATACATTTACCATTAATATCTAGCAATGATAGGAGCTGTAGGAAAAAATACTAAACGTAAATTACCTGGAAACAAAAAAATTTCTTTCTTTGTTTTGTGTTATTTCCCCCCTCCCCCCCACAAAACAGAGAGAGCTTTGATTATTCTAGTTTTCAATGAAGAGAAAAAATATGCTACATATACAGCATTTATAACTTAAATTTTAATCTTGAAATGTTACAGCTTTTACAATTCAAAATATTTAAATTTTTATTGGTGTTTGTCTGCCATTTATAAGTAAAGTTCAAAATAATATTCTTCTTGCTGAATCTCTTGCAGTGTCAATTCCTGTTCTCTCAATTATTTTATAAAGCAAAGTCCTGAACATTTTCCCTGTAATATTAACATCCACTCTGTGATGATTCACCACTGATATCCCCATATGCTATTCCAATGGATGCACAGAGGATTCTCTGACGGTTTAAGGGATGAGTGGTATTTATATCACGGAGACTAACAGTTAAGAGTGAATTGTATTCAACCCATAGATTCAGACTGAAAATTATCTACATCTGTGTCAATGTGATTCTAAGCATAGAGAAGTAAGTAAATGCTATCTAAACTGTATTTTTGGTATTAACTGACTGAAAAACACTTTGAAAACTTGGCTCCCTGAGAGTCTTTTACAGCTCAAGGTAGGTTAATCTGAGGATTTATGTAATTTCAGGCTGTCCTACAGAATGATGAACCTCGCAAAAGTTTGCAGCTGTGAGAGTTTTCCTGTTATAGTATTATAGATTAAAAAAAATAATAATAATGTGATCTCATTTTGGCTAGAGATACCCTTTTATTTTTTTTCCTAAAATTTGAAATCATTTGCCACATAGACAATTTATATATGTATTTATATGTGTATGTATTTATTTTTAATGATTAAATAATTATATGCTACACTTATTTTTATAGAAATAAATTTTTATATAGCTATCACAGAATTTGAAGAAGTAATAAGTACAGAAAATTTACAGGCCAGCTACAATTGGTAAAATCATCACTCTGTTTTGCCAAATGCATTTTATTTGATCACTTAGTTTAAGAAGTAAGATGTCGGGAGACTTCATAGTGGTTAGCATGTCTGCTTTACATGCAGAAGGTCCTGGGTTTGCACCCCAGGTGGAGCCATGGCCCAGGCTCCTCCGGAGTGCACCAGGCTCTCCGGAGTACCCTGGAGACACCAGGTCCCCCCAGTACACAGGAGTCGCCAGGCCTCCCCAGTGTATGGGAGTAGATGCCCTGCCTTCAGAGATTCAGTTCTTAATGGAAAGACATCCATAGGTCAAGGGTGGAAGTGTGTGTGTGTGTGTGTGTTGGGGGGTAGGGGCCGGGAAGGAAAAGAACTAAGATATCAATGTCTGTAAAATTGTAGAGCCAGTAATTTTAAATAGGAGATTTGAACTAACATTAATGAAATTATATTAAGCTGGCCATACATGACTAAGTTCTATTCTTTCACACTTATCTACCAGTTTTTGCATGTAAATTACTATGCCAAGAATGTATTGATGATGGCAGCCTTGAATTTTTCCTCTTTCAAAGTCCAAATTTAATATCCAGATCCAATCAGAAACGATCACCTGTGAAATCTTTCCTAATCTCTCAGACCCCTCTGTGATATACTGTAATAGTACTCTTAAGCAATCACATTCTTAATTTATTTGGTACTGTGGCAGTTTTTCATTGCTGGTTTTTTCTCTTACAGCATCAATTTGTAGATATACTAATACAATTCTGTACTTAAGGCATATGTCAGACAATATGTGATAAATGAATGATATTTTTAATAATCTATATCAAAACATATTTTATCCCTTAAAATTAATGAAGAAACAAACAATAAACCCTTCTGTATCATGTCTGTCTATGACTGTGTGTATATTAATGGAATTAAACTTAGAGTAATTAACATATTTCAAATATGTGAGCTATGTAGTAGAAATTATATATTTATTATTTAATTATCATTATTATTATTATTATTATATGTCTAGCCGTTTAGTAACTCACTTTGAGTAAGATAAAAGATAAACTAATCTCTCCTAAGAATTTTCATGAACACAAAAGGATTCCTATTTGAAACATGATTAAAATATCTTCGCAAGATTTCTTGGAAATAAAAACTCTTAATATTGTCATTAGGACATTAGACAATTTTCTCTTACCTCGATCTTTTCAAAAAGTATTTATCAATTGGAATAAAATTCTGGGCAAACACTTATTTTTTTTCAGTATGGTGCAGATATTAAACCCTTGTCTTCTACATGTATTATAAATGATGACTGGCACTACCTTGATCTTTTTTTGGTACTGTAAATTGTAAATTGAATCTACCCCATTTTCTCAATTACTTCCTTCTACACTTTCTTTTATTGCAGCTTCAGAATTTATCCTACATGCCTCATACAAAATTTACCTATTTATTATAAATTAATTTTCTTCTTGTCTTGTGGTCTTTCTGAATACCTGAAACTCTCAATTCTCTTTTCAACTGTAGGGAGGGAAGAGATTATCTCATCTTGGGTTTTTAAGTTCCAGTGCTCTATTTTTCATTCAAAGCTTGCTAATTTTTTGTTTGAAATATCTATCTCTTCTTTTTTTTTTTTTGTCTATTTACCTTTGATTTATAGTATCTTGCAAATTATAAAGGAAGATATTTAATTAATTACTGTGATAAGTGTTTGATTATCAAATCACATGAACAAGAATCAGCGAAATCTTAAATAGTATCCAACTTTATTAATAATTTAAAGGATACAGGTAATTAGAGACAATCCCTCAGGTCTTTCCTCTTACATTAAAATGCATCTAGTCAAGATTTATGATGCATGTGGTGCATCTTTTACACAAAGGGAGATATTTCAGTTCTGAATATCTCCAATTTATATACTGATAATTACATAGGTGGTACTGATGTTTTAAGCTACTTCATTAAGCCATAAATTCTAGATTCATAGACTATAAACAACCTAGAGAGAACAAGTGTGTCCTGCTAAAAATATTTAGTAAAATGTTATTCTTCACTTATTGAGATTTGATCAGATCTTTCTTTTTTGTTGTTGCTGTTTTTCCTGTCTTCAAGGGAGACAAGAGTAGAGAGAGAGAATGGGAACTAATCTTTCATTCCCAATTGCATTCAACTTCCTAAACATGTTATCTAGTTTGTAAAACATGCAAAGTTTTGTAAAATTTGTGATAAAATTCATTTCAGCAGACCTTAACTTATATATGTATATTTAGTTTTTTCTTTTTTCTGGTGTGTTTTTAGAATTAGATTTGTTCATTCCCTTGGAATTTTGGTTGTCTCAATTTGACTGGCAGAATTTTTTTTTTTTTTTTATTTCTCATTCTTGCTGTCTCTCTTTGCACTCTTTCTTCTCATTAGTGTTCAGCTATATAAAGAGAGTTTTAGATGCTTTTATTAAAAAATAATCAAAATCTCTATTTCTGTTTCTAAACCACGATATTCATTGTTTTATTCTTAAGCTTGATTTCAAATGTGCTAACCATTCTTCAATGAAGCAATATATTTCAAACATTTTTTTCTATTGGTAAATTCTATCTACCACAAATATATATTTTCAGTACAAGAAATATATCAAAAAATAATACATAGGTTCAACAATTTATTATTTTTATTTTAATTTGTGTAATTAAGCAAAATCTTAGAATTTAGATCTGACTCACCATGATGTAAATTGTTAACAATACCAATACTTAAAATATAACTGAGTTATTTTCCTAATGATATGAACTGTTTTAAATATATTTATTTACATGAAATAAAGGAAATCAGGAAAATAATTTTAAAAAATTTAAAAACATATTATGTGATATTCTGATTTTCCAATTATATTTTGATTTTAGTATTTAGTATTTTGTGACATTTAATGAACCCCTAGGTCAGCAAAAACAATTCATTTCATCATATGTAAAATGAAGACAGCTCAAATTTATCATGGGTACATATTCTTTCACAGGAAATACAATATTTAGGTAAATATATCATGTGCTACAGATTATGTCAAGAATATACAAATTAAGGTTCTTAGATAATTGGACTCTATTTTTCAAAAGAGCAATTTTAAATCAACTTTATTGATTTTGAATTTGAATTATTTGGAATAAGTAACATTTTGAACACAATTATTGCCACTTGAGCATTATAGTTTGTTATTAATTTTTATTTATCAAGCGACTACTATGTGCTAGATGTAGAGTTAATTATATATTGCTTACGTTTCTTTTTCCAACCCAAGCAAATTAGGTTTATTTGTGATTGTGACCCATTTTCCAAATTAGAAAATTGAGAATTCTAGTAGAGTCACATGTCATAAGGTGGCAAGAGAATTCAAGACTAACCCTAGCCACTGACAATGTTATCTTTTTAATCACATTTAATGATCCTATTCTATGTTTTTGAAAACTTTAACCAGTTCAAGAATAATTCCAGAATTTTACAGATTTGGTCCATAAATTTGATATATACTTATAAATCTATTAGTTCTTTTTTAAGTGCTTAATTAATCATAGTGAATAGTATAAAAGTAAGTCAAATTGAGACAGAACTATTAAAACAGGTTTGTTCTTGTGAGAGAAAAATATCAAATATATATTAATGTATCCATTGTAATCATTTTTCACTATAAATAGAAAATAACAAAAGTAGAAAACCAAGCCCACCTATGTTATTTCTGAAGGCTAAAGAACAATAACTGGTAACATACTTTTATTCTTGAAATTTTAGATTGTATTGAAGTAAATTTCAGAAGCACTGTAACAGCAATATGTAACTCTTGAAATATGCTTACAGTGTGAGTTGAATGATATCAACCAAAAAGGTTTAAAACTCTAGAAAATATTAAAAGCATTATTAGTTAGCATGATTACCTGGCATGTGAAGATAAAGGTGTTTCTTATATTTCTGCACCATACTTTTCTTCTTACTTTATTTGCACACTTAGTGAGGTGATGAAAATAAATAAATAAACAGAGCTGTAGTTACTTCATAAGAATTAAAATTTTTGAGTTATTTGTATTTTATTATGTAATTTACACTATAATCTATTCAAATAGTGGATAGTAAGTTATTTTCCATACATAACCTATAGCTTATGCTTAAAAGTGTTTATTCAATATGTACAATTATTGTCAAAGTAAAAACCTCATTTACCTTATTATCACTATAGGCAACGAATCTAATAAGAAAACCACTATATAAAATGTGGATAATAAATATGTACTATATTAATAAATCTTATATTCAAAAGTAATTTTTAACCTGAAAGTATTTTATCAATGTATGCCAACTTTGAAAACAATGATTATGAAAAAGGAAAAGGAGGAATTTTATAAAAAACAATTATATATCAGCAAAGAATTTTCATAATAGCTATATGACTATATATATCAAATTAAAGGTGAAAAAATGTCACTATCTTTTAAATAGTTAAATTTCCTACATTGACTCAGGTATTTTCTGTTGATGGTGTTGGGTGGGTGATTTTTAATAAAGCTAACTCTGTTTGTGTGTGTTACATGCTGTTCAGTCGACTCCAACTCCTGGCAATCCTATAAATGAGTGATGTCCAGTGAACCTCTCAACTGCCCCACTCAGCTCCTGTAGACTTATGCCTATGAAATCAATCCATCTCATTTTGTCTTCTGCTTTTCCTGCTGCTTTTTATTTTTTCCATCATTGCTGTCTTCTCTAAAGAACCCTGCCTTTTCATAATGTGCCTGAAGTAGGAGAGATTCATTTACGTCATTTTTGGCTCTAGTGATGTTTCAGGTTTAATTTGCTCAAGGGTCCACTTGTTCATCTTCTGGTTGTCCAGGGGATTCATAGAGCTCTCCTCCAACACATATTTCAAATGAATCAATATTTTCCCTATTACCATTCTTCACTGTACAATTTTTGTATCTGTATACAGTAACTGAGAATACAAGGTATTGGTCTCTAGCTTTGGTCTCTAATGACACATCTGCATTTGGTGATCTTCCCTAATTCTTTCATTGCTGCCCTTCTAAGTCTCAGCCTTCACTCTTATTTTTTTTTATTTTTATTTTTTGGCTTCGGTCTCCATTTGAATTGATGACTGAACCAAGGTAAGCGAAATCTTTAAAAATCTCCATGTCTTCATTGTCTATGTTAAAGTTGTGTATTTCCTCCATAGTCATGATTTTTGTCTTCTTGATCTTCAAATGCAGTCCTGCCTGGCAATTTTTTTCTTTCATCATAATTTCTTTCAAATCATTACTGCTTTCTGCCAGTAAGATGGTATCATCTGCATATCTTAAGTTATTGATATTTCTTCCAGCAATTTTTCACTCTTACTTCCTCTGTGTCTACCCCAGTTTTTCATATTTTCTGTATACAGATTAATCAAATAAGGAGATACAAATGCACTCTTGTCTGACACCTCTACTGAATTACTCTTCTTCAAAGGTATCACTCATCCTTTTGTCTCTTCTATACAGATTTTCAGTATAATGTTTGCACCTTCTTTTTATTTTTTTCTGGGTCAGATAATGTGCTTCTTTGTTGGTCATTTAGGATTCTTGTTCTAGGTTTGTTTTTTTTTTTTAATTTCTGGAATATTCTGGTAGAGATCTCTTGTTTTCCTTTTGTTGTTGTTCTTGCCTATCTCCTTACATTGACTATTTTATTAATATTCTTTATTTCTACATGATAGTCATTGAAAAGCTGCTTTCAGGATTCTAACCCTGATTTTGTCACCTTTAACTGTTGTTCCTTGCTTATAAACTCTATTATGCAGTCAAAACAGCTCTTTTTGAAAATTTCTTTTTATGGATATAGTAACTAAGTCAAATTTGGGATAAGTAACTTTCACTATCACATCACTGTTATGTGATAAAATAACATTTTCGCATGTGCCATCTGCCTCCAAATTCCAACGTGTATAAACACTAGGTCTTACTACCTACCGTTTTATTAGGGGGAGCCCATGAAGAGCATTGACCGATTGAGACAGATAAAGACAAAATGTTATGGAAGAAATGTTATGCTTCTGACAGACTCAAAGCTGCTAAACTTCTCAGCAACTTTGTTGACAAAAGAGAAGACCTCTATAAATCAGTCACTGCACTCTTCCAGTTAAAAGTTTTAAAAATTATGTTGTATCAGTCATATATGGCAGCTGGTTCCCTTCCAAACGTAACGGAAAAGATTTAGTCGAGTTGTGAATCTTTGTTTAACTGACACTATTCACAATCTTCCAAATTATGAAGACAACAGTTGGCATGTTTGATAAATATAATTTCAGAAGACAGGCTAATCCATACTTTGTGTGTGTGTGTGTGTGTGTGTGTGTGTGTGTGTGTGTGTGTGTGAGATTTAAGAGCATTTACCCTGAGGGCAAAGACGAATATACCTCTGTGCAGTATGTATTCTTTAGATTCTCATAAAATGGACAATACAAGTATTCTAATGTGTTACATGACAGTTAAAAAGAGATTAAGACCCTCTTCACCTTTCTCTTGACATTGAATTGAGTAAATTAAGCAGCAAAGGTTTTATATAAGAATAATTAGTGAGCGCTGCAGACAGACTCCCCCATGAGATGCCTGTCACCTTGATTCATTATTTATATACTTAAAAAGTAGGACAATGGAGTCTAATTCTTGTCCCTAGATGCTCATTTTCTACTGAACAAATAACATAACCAGAGCAATTGATATATAACAAAAATTCTTGCACACGTTTAGTATTTTCTTATTATATTCTAAAAACTTTATATAGGTCAAATTGTTTATTTTGTAGGTATATTATGATATTTCTTTATTAATGTCTAATTTTCCCCATATTGTTAGAAAAGTGAGGTAAGAATATAAAGGTCGTTATGTTCTTTGGAGTAAAATAAAAATCAAACAGCTAGAGAATGAGGAAACACTGGAATTAGCAATTATCCGCCTTAGCAAAATGAAGTGTCTTATGTGGAGCAATTGTATTTTTCTTTCTACTGTTAACATACATACTAGTATGGCTTTTGTAAGTGCAAAAAAAAAAAGATTGCATGGAAATAATGGCTGTCTGGAATTTTCATATAAACATTAATTAATTTGACATTCCCTGGAATTCTCACTGGGAATAACATGGACGTGTGAGTTTGGGGTAGGATATATTTAAGACGAGTGTGTATAACGGGTATAATTGATTGATCCTAAAAGCTAATAGAGATAGCATGAAATTCAACTTGTGTTCCAATTATGTTCTAATTAGTTTGTGTCTGAAGTATGAATAAAATATATAGTTTCTTATATTCCTACTTGTTTGCTAAATTTCTCTGGATATAACACCTTGCATTTACCAAGAGAAAAAAAGTTCCAAGAAATTTCAAAATGTCTCTATACATGAATCAAAAGTAGGACAGAAGAGGAGACTGTGGAGGTGTTAAGATTATAGAAGGTGAGAAAAGCCCCTATGAGAAAACCTATGGCAGAAGATACTGTGGAGCTTTCAATATTTTACAATCAGAGGATCCAAGGTGTTATGCACTTTCTCTTAGGCAAGGGATCTATCCTTACAGAATGTGTGTTCCAAGGAAGCCTCTGATTGACCCTTTTCCATTTTCATATCCACTAGAGGCACAAAAGTAATAGGACTTAAGCTAAGGTGTATAATGTTAGGACAATTCTATAAGAGAGAGCTGAAAATATGCATTATTTTTTGAAGGATGCTATGGATATAGATCTGTCTTATAAGAATTTGAATTTTTGGATACCATATAATTTTTTAAAAAATTTATAAAAGAGGAAATGAAGAAATAATGATTTATGACAATTTACAATACATTTTCTTTAAATATCAGTTCTTTAAATATCTCATCTTTCCCCCACACCTGCACAGTTCCTCCCTTTAGCTTTTCCATATTTTCATTTCGATAAAATTCATTTAAAATAATATCTAAATTAGTTTAAAAATCAATGGGAGATAGCATAAAATATGAGAGGATCTGCAATGTGTTACTTTTGATACCACTTGGATAATGGTGAGATGTATGATGTGGATGTTAAACACTAATATATTAAAACATTTGTATTTCTATCTCTCTTGCTATCCGGTTCCCTTATCTTTTACTCTCTTCCCAAGGTGTAGGTTAAAGAAGAATTTATTCCGATGCCTAACAACTAAAATACTAGTCACATTGTTTATTTATTAAAATTTAGATGTACTCCTCGGAACCATATATGTTGATCTTTTGAAAAGTTTGCAAGAAAAATATTGAAGAAATATTTACCTATCATTTACTCTGTGGTCAACACTATGGTAGATAAGAAGGCTCTGAATTTAAGAAACACACCTTCTAGAAGATTAGAAAATTAACAACTACAGTACACTATGATTAATATTATTATGTGTTATTTCTTTATAAAGTAATCGATATAATTATTATAATTCTGAAACATTCCACACTCCACACAAACCATAACTATAATACAAACATAAGTTTAGACTTTAATTTGTCAGAGGGTAAGAGTTAACTTTTTAAATCTTAAAGAAACATAAGCATTTTGGTTCAGAATTTACTTGTTTATAATTTACTTATTAATGTCTATTTTCTTTTGATATTAAAAAAAGCATTATAAAAAAATTTCTCATCTTAATCATATTCTCATTATTACCTCAATCTCTGCTGAAAAGATTGTTGGCCCATACTTCACCCTCCACACATGATGCGGGTCATGAGGATAATTCTATGATGAAATTGCCATATGTTTGTAATATTGCAAAGTAATCGATACTAAATCAGCTGCTTCTTTCTCTCTCTCCGAAGTTTTCCTCAAAGATAACAACATTGAAACAAGCTGGACTCCTGTCACACCAAGATGAAGAGTTTTGCATTATTTACAAAAAGCTTTTATGAAAAATATGTTTTTATTTTTATATAGGAAATGGATATGATGTATGCATAAAGTATTACCATTAATATAAAATAATAAATTTCCAAAATTCCATTATAACATCTGTTTTATAGAATGAGGTTTCAAAATAGAATTCTAGTGTCATTGCTTCTATAAAATATCACTAGCTACAGTATCAGTGCACGGAAAAGCCATTTAAAGCCATCTTAAAATTCAGTCAATGTAAAAAAATGTCTATTCAAATAAGAATAGATACAAATTATTTAAACATTCAACATGCACCAGTCTGAAAAGAAGTCATCTTTTGGCAAAATGAACATATTTTTTAGTTCATGTTGTGTGTTAAAATACAGTATATGCAGCCATACGTATCATTGTGGCTTAGCTTAAAAGTCATTTCTCAGCAGAGCTTCTCAACTTGTATTAACATTTCCTGAAATATGTTCTCTTAGCACTTTTTAAATCAGGATTCATCACAACTTTTAATTATAGTATCATTAACTTAGTATCTGTCTTCCATTAGAGTGCCTGCTTCATAAAATACAGGAGATGCCTAAAGACTTAAAAAGTATTTGCTGAATATATAAATGAAATAATTAATAGAGGTGGTTTAATTCTGATGTAACCAAAAGAATTCTAAACATTAAAAGGAGAGCCCTCTTCAAAATGTTTCACATTCCTTTGGAACTAACAACTTATAGGTAACATATTAAAATTCTCCCTCTCTCAGTATGTTTTGACACTTACCACTCTATAATGCAAATCACTGTAAAATAATGAAAAGTTAGCTTTGGAAAAATGGCATCAATTTTTCTTCTTCCTAATGTTTAATTAGGTTCCCAGAAGAAAGAGTCTAAAGATCAAGAGAATTATCTAGGGAAAAAGGTAGCCGAAACCAGAATATGCCTGCTTCTGGGCCCACAATGTCAATATTTTATTGACCATTGGAAAAAGTGGAAAAGTTTTTAGTTGACTTCAAAACATCATTTTATAAAATAAACTTTATTGATATAGAATTTACGTACAATAAAATCTACTTATTTTAAGTGTAAATTCTATAGGTTTTGACAAGTTTTTACATTCTGGTATATATTATTAATGTATTCATCACCACAATCAAGATATAGAGACCATCACTCCAAAATCGTTTCTTAATTACTCATATCACTGACCTGGGGACCAATTGCTGGGCTGTATGATGAGAGTATTTTTAACTTCGCAAGAACCTGCCAAATAGGAAAGGGATAAACGGAAGAAAAAAAGGAGATTTTACAAGTAGAGTTTATAAATCCATAATCGCACATAATAAATCAGTAAAAGACTAGCCTAACACCTACAATCTTTTGGAAAAGTTAAACAAATAACAACAACACTAAACATTAAATGTTAAACTAACGGGCTTTCTGCCACTCTCATGGCTGACGTGTCTTTCTTGATATCTAACGGACCTGCACTTTCTCCCCTTAGGAAGCTGTAGAATCTGGTCTCGGGGAGTGATTGACAACAGTTCACAGGACTTGTAATTGTACGTGGTTAGTTACTTGAAAAATAAGAACACTCAGAGCTTTCCATTTTATCATCAACTACAGACTGCCTATCCTCATCAACCAACTAATCCATTCCTATATAACTAAAATAGGGCAATTTTGTGCTCTAGAAAACATACCAGGAAAAGTCTGAACCTCTTAAGATCACCTGAAGGGAATTTATCAGGTACTCTTCATGTTCCTGTACAAAAGTAAACTGCAAAGGAATTGATCTTTAGATAAATCTTTTCCAACAAAAATATCACCCATTTTCAAATGACAAGAATTACATAATTATACCTCTAAAAATATTAAACTAAAATTCTTTAGAAACATCTTCATGAGTAAACAATCCTCAGATGTCATCTGCTGACCTAAGATTAGAAAAGGCAGAAAAATTCTCCTAGATGCCTAAAAATCCTGTCGCATTTTCAGTTGAGTATTTTATTTTTTTGTCTTATTCTTTAGCTTTCTGGTTTATAATTTATACTGTTGACATTAACTTTTCTATCTCCCTTACTGATAACAGTAATGTCCTTAGGTCTGTGCTTTACTAGGAACTTCCACTACTACAAATCTACAATTTATCTTCACCAAATTATAGTTAATGCAGCCAGTTTAAAAAATTATGGGGTATTGTCAGCACGTTCCAACTCCTGAAAATATTCAAATGATCTGAATATCTGCCATTAATGCTACTGAAATGAATACTGTGCAAGGATCTTCTAATCAATAAATAACTTTAAGAAATTGTACTCTGATATTTATTAATAAATATTCCTGACATTATTACTATACAGATCAACTATCTGCCCAAATCCTAAGTTTTATCTCGGCTCTGATTCTTATGCATATTGTTTTATTTGTAGTAAAACTACAAATCAGTATGACTTAAAGTTGAAAATGTATTCATTTCTTGACATTTTCAGGAACCTATATATATATTTAAAATGTTTAATTTTTTAACCAAAAATTAAGAGTGATATTTATTTCTTTAATGGGAAACATCTGCTTATTTTTGAAGTATAATATTTGATTCCGAGTCTCGACTTGAACAAAGATTCATTTTCCACTTAAATAAGTTGATTTTTATTCTTGCTCTTAGAACTTGATATAAAAGATAAATGTTTTTCGTAAATGTTTACAGGTGGAAACTACAGCAATTTTATTTTGGGAGGGGGGTTGTTCAATAAATGGCAGGATTGTCTTTTACAGAAACCTCTAGCTTACTAGGGATAAAGTAGTGTATAATCTTTAGCATATAATTAGTCTGTATCTCACAAACTTATCCCTTTTCTCGGAAAGGAAAATTCTCAAAACGAGCAGGAGATTCATAGAAAGAGTTTTTTTCTTCTAGTCACTCACTTGTGTTAAAAGAGGGAGAAAATAACTGTTATATCTTGTTTTCACTTCTTGCTGACAGTGCTCAGTATAATTTGAGACTTGCTGATATCTATTTGCACTCTCAAGCTTAACCATTAGTGGAAACATATAAAGATTTAAGTCTCCAAGATAATTTTTTCAAATATCCTTCCCTTTTTAAACTCAAGAATCATCACTTGAAATAATAACATTTCTCTGGGGTGTCACAGAGACCTATACAAATAGTTCAAGTGATATAAATAGCCGTTAATTGGGCTAGTTTCTCCAGCTACTCTTCAATTTCAAAGCACTTTGGGAAATATGGCTTATCGTTTTTTTGTGAAATTGCTACTACAATTCATCTTTCAACTTAAACACCTTAAGAACTTGAGGTCTCTTTCTCGGATAAGCCACTGCTGTCAACATGTAGCAGACAACTTAGGTTCTCTTCAGGTTTTCATACAGTTTTTTAAACATTCTTGAGTAAAATATTTTAAAAATAAAGTTAACCATTTATTGGCATTATCTAGAACTATTTCCTTTCAACTACAAAAAATTTAGATACTGCATCTTGGTGGAAATAGATGTATTATAATAAAGTCAGGAGTTTCTTTTTAATAAGTGAGGCAAAATCTATCCAGAAACCAAACATCCTTATAGATACTGAGGGGAAACAGAGTTTGCAACCCCAAAATATGCCTTGTTGGGATATTTTATGCCAGTTGTTTTTAAGAAACAAAAGACTCAAGAAAAGCCTTTTATCTCCCCCTTGCCTGCATAAAGGAATTCAGATAGAAAAATCTGCTTCAGAAAGAGAGATCACTCTAACATAATAGGAACTAAATGTGGCAGACAGGGAGGAGGAAAGTAGTAAAATCGCATTGTTTCTGGGTTCTGGTGCTCTGAAAGAATTTGTTTCCAAGGATTTGCTCTTTCTCATCTATTGTGAATTTCCTACCTTCTTTTCAAAGTCCAAACCACTATGTCTCTTTCTTCTTAGCTCAAGATGGCACATAAGCTTCAGCTGTCCCACTTGTCCTTGGGCCCCTCGTCCTTACAGAAACTCTGTTATGCACATATGTAATAAATTTGGTTATTTTCTTCTACGAACTTGTGCCATGTCAATTTGAATATTAGACCAGCAAGAAGAACAATAATAAAAAAGAAGCGAATTATTCCCCTCCCCAGTAATGCAAAGACAATAATTCCAAGGCTGACATTTTGTTTCCAGATAGGAAGACAAACTGTTAAATATATCCAGGTATTTGCTTCTTTTGGGCACTTATTTGTCGCAGACAATGTTGTATTGAATTTCAGCACCATTTACAAATCTGACAAATACTACAGCATGGCATTTATTGGTGAAATCTATTGATTTATCAACCAGGACTGAGAAGATGCTGTTTTTAGTTTATTACATGAAACCTTCTACTTAAGGTGACATGTCATCAATACACTGATGTATACAACTGTTTGTGAGAGGAATCTTTAATTTTTCATTTTGCATCTTGCATCAGCATTCATATGCTATCATTTTACATGCTAAAATTATGAGGTTCTCACTAGACATTTTTGTAAGTTCTGTACTAAAGTGATTTGCTTTTGTGCCTTATCACGAAATGTCCCTTTTTTAAACAAAAGCTTTTCTTTGTTACTTTTTGAGAGTCTAATAATTATATAAAGCAATCAAAAAGTGCTGTGATTTTTAGTTATGTGTCTACTTAATTGTTGGAGCCATTGCTACTCTTTTAAGCTGTTTGCCATGTTCAATACACAATAGAATAGGGCTTCTTGGCTACTAGTCCATGTAAATCCATTGATAAGTGGCTTTCATTGCAAGGACTGATTTTTGTACATGTGGTCCTTGTGGTACTAACTCTGCGAAATGACTCAGGAAATTGTTATGCTTAATCATTGAACTTGTGAGAATTGTCTGTATGCCTAGACCTAGAATTGTCTTATTTCATCCCCCATCTCATTATTGCCTTTTCTTCAAAGAGAAACAACTGCAACAATAATTCCCATTCAAAAACTCCGGTTCAAATAATCAAAGTAAAACAGGGGCAGGGGACCACATCATGCAGAAAGGACTTTATTTTCTAGTGAATAGGATCCCGGAGGTTGGTTTTAATTAGAAAGAAGTAAAACAAAATAATGATAAAAAAAAAAAAGAAGGAAAAATTGCAGAAGCAATGTCGTTTAATGGTAAAAGGAGAGAGCTTATGCTAGCAAGGACCAATGACATTTCATCCATGATATCAGAAATACAGAGGTTATAGAAATAGATTGAGATGGTAAAGAAGTAATGATAGTTTATGGAAATTCACTTCCAATTGTTTCTACTTCCTCACTAAATTAGGTATAATTGTCATCAGCTATCAATGAAAATGTGAGGACATGTTGGAAGTTTAAGAAGAGAAAATGTACAATTATTATTAAAGAGAGTGGGAAGCAGACTGAACTAATGCCTATAGGACAAAAATAAAATGGTTTATTTTTATACTTTGTCAATCTCTGCCCAAAGCTTTATCTACCAGGTACGAATGCCAGAAATCTCTTGTAATTAGTCTATAGTTTTCTGGTGTTTGTTTGTTTATTTGGCCCAGTTATGGTGTTAGATTCATATATGCCAGCATCAAAAAATTAATTCATTAGTTTTCCATTTGATATGTATTCTGAATCCATTTTTTAAGGCATAATAATGTTTCTATTAAAAAGTTTGAAAGAAAATATTAAAGAAACAATTTGGACTGGGACATTTATAAAATAATATTTTATCATTTAAAAAAATTTATAGTCTCAAAGGTTTTCTCCTTCATGAATAAATATAACATATATTTTGAAAAATTACCCATTCATTTTTATCTTTCAGTTAAAAATAAATCCTAAAAACTTGTTTCTTTAGTCGTGATTCATCCTCCAGTGTTATTTTCACTAATCCAAACTGTCTTTCTATGAAATAAAGCTAAAAAATAAAATAAATGGTAATATTCAAAAATACTTATTTTTGAAAACACATAATCTAGTGAACATTACATATACATTCAAGTACTTTGCCTATTTAGAAGTTAGCCCTATTCTGCCGAGAATAGGAAAACAAATTAAAATTACCCCTGGGTATGTTATTAAATGGGGATAATTATGACCCTTTCATGACATGACTTCGAATTCTGTCATTTACTAAATTGTTGTGAAGCATGAACGATGTAACACATTTTACGTTCTATAGTAATGGACACAATAAGATAAGTTACATATAGAACTGCAATCTTTACTTCAATTTTGTTGCTTTTATGTATTTAAACTTGACCGTTAATGCACTTTAAGTGATTTAATTTCCTACACAATGATATTTAATTGCTTGCCGTGTCGTCTAATGTTCAATAAAGCAAAGCAATGAAGCAAAAAATAGCAAGACCTCTTGGAAAGGTTAAAAGGAACTCCGCATGAGGATGAGTGAATAACACCTATGTGCTAATTACTATTGAATGGCTGAAGCTCATAAATAGTGAAATCTTTCACTAACTCTATTATAAGCTTAGATTTAATGTGGTCAGGTAAATGAATAAAACTTAGTAGTCATATTACCTCTTCCTGTTTCCTTCTCCTACTTATTAGAGTTTTATCCAAAAGATTTTTTTTTTCAGTAATAGAACTATATAATACAATTCTATGTATATTTCTTAAAGTTCTTGAAATATAATATAAAGAATGCATAACATTGAAAAATATCATAAGAAAACACTTTCTATTCATTGATTCAGAAAACTTTTTGAAATATTGTGGACACATCTTTTAAAATTAATTTTAAAATATTGCATCTCATTATAATTGATTTCCTTATTCCCCTCCACTATTTCAGCACCTGATTTTATCTATTATCTATCTATCTATCTATCTATCTATCTATCTATCTATCTATCATCTATTTTTGCCTATTTTTTATCAACTGCCTTATTGTCTAAAATTAACATCATTTGTCATTTAAAAAATTTTATTTCACATCAGTTTTCATGTATCTACTCTCATGTTTAATGTACTCATATTTAGAAATAAATGGTATGCTTATCATGGTAGTAATGAAACATAAAAGACATTATTGAAGGCATCTGTACCGATATTATAAACTGTGGACAGAGTGGGCATTTCATTATATTTTAATATATATTTTTTATTTTTAAATTATAATTGACTTACAATATTTTATTAATTTAAGGTGAACAACATAGTGATTTGACATTTGTGCAACTTACAAAGTGATTACCCTGTTAAGTGTAGTACCTACCTGGCATCATCCATATTTATTACAATATTATTGTCTATATTCTCTATGCTGTACTTTATGTCCTTGATTTAAGTGTTCAAGTTTTTAAGACATGAAACCAGAATAAAAAAGTATATTTTAAGACAATATATCTGGACATCTTGTGAGGAATGTCTTACATCAATCACAAAAAAATTTGTGTACTTCACTTCTGTAGTTGTGTCCTCTTTTAGGAAGCAAACAGATGGACTGATAAGATGCTGATGAAGATTAAGAGTATCTTACTAAGTGAGGATATTTTGATCTTTCTTTACAATGTGTGAATTATATCATTTAGTAAGTGCATTGCCCGGAAATGTTGGTAAGCTCTTTGAGACATAAATGGTTTTAGTCAACGTAGCTTTTGTAGTATTTGGGTACAATGAAGTAAATGATTACAGAACTTCCAAGTATTATGCAAGTCATATAAAAGAAATCATTTTGGAATGGCTAAAAAACATTAAAAACCAATTTAAAGTAATTCACTGACTTCAGTTGTTATGGTTAAATTTTATGTGTCCGTTTGGATAAGCTATGAAGAGAGCCTGAATGTCTGCCTACCCCCACCATCCAAAGTCTTATGTTCAAACTTACTGCTAAATATGAGATTCTTTGAGATGGGGCCTTTGGAAGGTGATTTGGTAGAGCCCTCATGAATGGGATTAGCATCCTTATAAAAGAGTCTGACAGAGATCCCTCACCTCTCCCTCCTACTATGTGAGGATACAGCAAAAGAGATAGCCCTCTGTCAACCAAGAAGCAGGCTTTCCTCAGACACGTAATCCTCCAGCACCTTGATCTTGGAGTTCTTATCCTCCAGGAGTGTGAGAAATACATTTCTGTTATTTACAAGCCACATGGTCTATGGAAATTCTGCTCCAGCTCTAACATAGAAATCCTACCTGAGTTTTCATCCTATAAACTTTGAGTTTGCCAGCCCCTACACTCCCACAATCACCTGAGCAAATTCCTTAAAATAAATCTCTTTATGCACATGCATGAACACACTCACACACATACATACCCACATCTCAAATATGTTATTGGTTATGTTTCTCTGAAGAATAATTATTGATATACCAGAGTTCGCTTAAATTATCTTAATTAAAACCTCACTTAAAATATGAAATAATATTATCTTTATACATTAACAAAATTTTTCATTAATCTATGTTGATTTAAAATGTCTGTATTAAAATGCTACTTCAATATATATAAACAAAAAAAAAATCTCAGGATAAATTGTGTATCACAATAATATACAAAGCTAACTTTTTAACAAATAATCAAATAAAATGTAATATATTTAACAACAAATATTTATTGTAACGTTTTAGTTTTCTGAATAAATGACAATGTTAGAATGTATATACATACATTTATAATATTTTACATATTTAATTCCTCTTAAATTAAATATTGTGTTAATTTGTGTATTGCATCTTTTCTGTCAGTTAAAATTAATTTATTTAAATCATATTCACTATTTTGATATTGATGCTCCTATTCTGTTCCATGATCCAAGCTAAAGGCCACATTAGTTAGCATATCTCATTAGCTTTCTCTGGTCTGTGATAGTTTCTAAGTCTTTCATAGTTTTTCATGACTTTGATGGTTTGGAAAATACTAATCACATATTTTCCATAAAGTTTCTCAAATGCATCTGTCAAATGTTATTCTGTCATTGCACTATCCTTCTCATTCATCTTCAATTTTTCCTGCTGCAACCTAATATCAGCTATTTCTCCAAAAAGTCTTATTTCTTTTGTTGGAGAATGATACTTATAAACCAAGATCTGGGTTTTGGGTGTGCTCATTGCTATTAGAGTAACACTGCTTATAGATTGTCTTGGAGGACAGAGCCAGGAAATAAACATAGGTATACTGACCCATGTATGTGCATACAGTTGTGATTATTTCAGTATTTTTCTATTTGTATGTGCATGTATACACACACACACACACACGTATATATATATACTTTGAAACTTCATAAATATAAAATTATTCCCAAACTAAAATATTTATAATTTGTATAATTTACAAAGTGATTCCCACAAAACTATTTAAAACATTTTTACTCTGGGTCTATTTTTCAACTACAATCAGGAATTCAAATTCTTACTTTTTTCTGAAATTGTTCTTGTCAAGATTAGCAACAAACTTGATCTGCCAAACTCAGTTGTAATTTCTTTGTCCTTATCATATTCCAATTATCAGTAGCACTTTACCTAGTTTCCCATTCTGACTTGTTAAGGCATCCCTGATACACATGCTCTGAGCTCTCCTGTTATCCCACTGGATGCTCTTTTCAAATTCTCTGACTAATTTTCAGTTTTTTGTTTTTGGCCTCTCCTTATATACTACCAAGAATCACTAAAATGTAAACAGAAATTTGTGTTTGTATTGTTCACTTAAGATGAGAAACAGTGAATAGCAAAATTCTGGAGACCAAAAAATATTTATTTTATAAAATTATATTTTATGAACATGAATAGAAGCCTAATCTGTGAAAGTATTGGTTTCTAAAATGCAATGTAGTGACTTGAGAAATTATATATTTTAGGCTGCTAGAATTGAGTGTGCCAAATTATCTAGAGGAATGAATAAGTCTTTACCAACCATGGTGCCCTAATTTCTCTCAGAGAAACAATTTTATCCCATTTTTATGTCCAATACAAAACTTGTGGCTGAAAGAGTGTCTTGGGTATAGCAGCTGCTCAATGTATTGTTAAATTAATAAATAAACGCTTAAGCAGGCACTTTGTTTTCCTCCTTTGTGTTCTCAGATTATAGAAATCTGAGCTATGAGGTGAGAGTTTAGGAGGAGAGAAGAGAGAAATTGATATGATCTCCCCATGGAGTCATTATCTTTTGCAAGAAACTGAAGCATTAAGCCCATTATTTGTCCATATAATATAAATATAGTATTGCATTTCTTTTAATTTTACTAAATTAATATAGTGGAATTAAATGTGTTAGCTTCTCAGGTGACATTTAATAGCCTATATTGTTATGTTAAAGAAATTTTATTTTAATAACCTGAAAGAGAGAATGTATGTAAGTAATCTTATTTGAATGACTTTCATTGGCTTAAAGGGATGAATTAATATAGAAGAGTCTATTACCCCAATCTGACAAAATAATATTCTAAATATCACCTCAATGTGCCAGAAATAAATTGCCTTTAAGAATTATCCTCATAATAAATTTTCAACATCCTTTTAAGGAAAAATATCGCTTTAGGTATTCTAATATATTTTCTAGAATGTCACAAGATGCAATTAAGTGCTTCTACTTAATAACTTTGTTCATTGGACAACAGTGGGTAACTGGAGGATATTATAAAAATGTTTATCATTGTCTATCAAATTAAGGAATTTAGCAAGTAAAACTAGAGACAAAAATTGTTTGTTCCTATCTTTCTCTATGTCTCATCAAATCATGTCTGATTATAGCTAGATTCCCTAGTATTTAACTATTATTGAATGCAGTAATGAAAGAAGCCATGGAGATACTTAATTATCCGCACAGTGGGTGTCCAATGGAGAAGCTTCTTTTTAACCTTTTCCTCTGTGATAAGATAATTACTGTCTGGTGCAATTGCTGCTAATATAAATATTCGCTGATTGCAAACTGTGGCCTAAAGGCTGTTACTGATAAAAGCTTCTCTGTGACCCTGTGGGGGTGCCATTGCTCACTTCTAAACAAATAAGGCCTCATCAACTAAAGAACCACCAGTGTTTCCATATCCAAAAGATTTAAATAAAATTAGAAGATAATTTCTGGTAAAACATTATGATTCCATTTTACTAAATTAAATATTCAGTAATGTTTCTTACTTTTTATTTAAAAGAGACCCAAATCATCATCCATGAGACTACGAATCTGTGTTAAGATGATTATTACCCTGTTATGTTTTCATAAATTATTTTTAAAATTAATGCAGATTCTTTTCTCCAAGCAGTATTTCTAACCATCTGTATCATGCTAAGGAATGTTTCTTTATTTAGAGCTGTGGTATCAATTAGAATTTTCTTAATATAGTAAATATTCAGTAAAATATTGATGATGAATATCAACAGATGGGACTTGTGGGCTTCATCAATTTAGTGATGAGAAATGTTAAAGATTTTGGCCCTTCGAGATTTCATAGATTTTTTCCAATCAAAAGATAAAAGTGTGTCCAGTTTGAATTTTATGCAGTACACTAATATCTTGCTCAAATTCCTTGCATTTTGATAGTTCATTAGGTCCGAATTTGTATTTCTTTGAGAATTAGAATATGTGATGAAAACTTTTTATTATCGGTCCCATTGTATTGGATAACAAAACATGTACTGTAATGGAGCTCAACTGGTGAGAAAGAATATTTTTTGTTCTCTGACTTTTTGATACAGAATATATGTTCCAAAGGAAAACACCTTTGCTTTCCATATTTGTGAGTAAAGCAGACTCAGGATCAGATGCCAGAATAGTTCCTTGGTGGGAAATAAGTAATAAGTACTTGGTAAGGAATAGGTATATAAAATAATAAAATTTCCTTATCTCCCAAATTCTTATAATGTGACTTTTGCAAGTATTACTGTAAATTTAGCAAACAACATTTCTGCATGCTTTTACTTATTGAACTTAAAATCCTATTCAGAAAGCACTCCTTTCTCTGCTATCCTCTCAAGTTGTGGTTCTTTTCTTACAACTTAATTGAAGATTTTTGGATCACTGTCCCTGTTGTCCCCTGTTTCTTTTGAAAAGTTATCCATTTATTGTCACATAAAAAAATCTAGTAAAAATACAAACAGCTCTGTTTTGCGATGAGATCCATGCAATTAATGCACACTTTTTTTTTCTCTCCAGATGTCAAAATTTGTTATCTGCTGATGTCTCAAAAATATTCAAAAATTTAGTACTTGATTCAGTTTTCTTCTTCATCCATTTTTGTTATCAAAAATAATAGTTAAAAATCCAACTATTTCATTAAAAAAAAAAAAAGAATAGTTTCTATAACATGGACTCAGTTGCTTGACCAACTCATTTCTGATTATTTTCCTTTTCAATGAACCTCTACCCTTCTTCTTTCTGACTAAATGTGGATGTATCATTATCAGTATTTATCGCTGCTTCACTGAAAATCCAATAATTAATTTATTTCATTCCTCGATGACTCTCACTCCTTTAGATTACTTGTTCAACTACTTCCATTATGGCCACAATTAAATCTTTTCTGACTTTCTGTCATTGGCAGGAATAATTAGCATCATTAGTGAGGTCTCTCTTTTCTTTATGTCTCATGCATACCAATTTTCACAGTCAGAATTTTCAATAAGCCTTAGATTCTATTTGCTTTTCTACCATTTATTATACCAGTTTGGTTTAAACTCAATCCCAGGCTGACCCAGTATATCCAGCCATTACCGATTCTGGGAGAAAGCCATCTAATGAATATATCAGTTTCATATAAACTCAAAATAACTAGAGCTCCAAACTAAAAAAAAAAAAAGAAAAGAAAAGAAAAAAAGAAAAAAAAATAGACTATCATTTTTCCAGCCATTCGACTACATTTTACAAAAATTTATTTTAAACTATCCCCTCTCCTCTTTTCAAACCTTTAACTCTTACCTTATGACTGCTATCTCATCCATTTCCTGTATCCTTACTCTTGGATGACTTTAGGTAGTACTGTTAGGTAATAGAATATATCTTCTCCTTCAAGTGGTACAAGCAACTTACTCACATCCTATTACATCACAGAAAATAATATGCACTCTTATTTGTAGTAATTTCCTAGTTTTAGGTTAATCATTTTAAGTTGTTACTTCTAGTCAATTCGAGTTTTCAACTCAATAAATTTAAGATCATTCTTCCTTTTTCATTTTCTTCTCCTTTCTGTTTGTGGATAATTTAAGTTTTGTTTGGTTTGGTTTGTTTGTTTGTTTTGTTTTGTTTGTTTTTTTCTTTGTTTTTTGACAGGGAAAAGGGATTCTATGCTATCCCGGAATGTGGATTGACTATACTGACCACATGTAGCTGTACTTAGCTCATCTTGGGCATTTGTTATTTGTCAGCAACCAAAGCTGAGATTGCTGGTCCAACTATAGTCTCTGATCACAGCGGTGATGTGCTAGTCCTATTTCTTCTCCTAACCCTTCTGCTACTTTGCTCTCCATCAACTATCTCAGCATTTTTATGTCCATTTTCTTTTCTGATAAAAAATATGAAGTGATGTAATCTGCAATCCTTCATCCTTGGTAACCAAATAGCAGCCCTTTTGCTCAGGGATTTCTAAATTTATCTGGAGGTTCTTTAATATACACACTGACCCTCAACACACATGCATGTGCACACACACACAACCAACTAAATTTGGGGACACTGGAAGTGAAGAGATACAGGGACTTTCTCTCAGGCATCCACTGGTCTATAAATTGTTTCTATCGATATTCCATAACTTTCTGTGTTTTCTTAATCTCCACTTCAAAATCCTAGAACAAAAGAACATTTTGAGGTTTTCGTTTAGGACTTAAAATTTAAATATTTTCAGCTGGGTAAATAAATTTATAATTGCCTCTGCTTGAACGAATATAAGATATTATACTGTGCATTGCTACTTGGAATCTGTTAAGTCTCAATAGTTAAATAAAATATGTATTCACTTTGTCTGAAGTTTTCAATTCAGTATCTTCATCTGCCTATAGATTAAATATTCAGCTATATCGCTATAACTCATATACTACTCTACTCTAATATTGCACTCTTTCATAATTTTTTGACTTTGAAGAAACACATTCTATTTCTGGTTGGTCCAATTATATGTGCAAACTTCCAGCTGTGTATGTTACTCATACATTGTTAAGAATTATTAGGGGGAGGGGAGTGTATGTCTGTGTGTGTTTAATCCTGAATTCTGAATAGAAAACATTTATTTTCATGTTTTAAATTCTATTTTAATAGCTTTAAGATTACTAAAAAATAAAATGATAATTTAAATAAAAAGAAAATGTTTTTTTTTTTTCAAAAAACAAATAAAAAAATCATTGGCTGCTTTAGATGAAATCTAGTTAGACTTTGTTTTTCTATTCTATAGCATACTTCATGTCAGAATGACTATGTGAATCTCAAATGTAAAACCGTGTGTTGAAAATAAGATTTTTATTTTTGAGATGTCATTAATAGTCTTCCTTTGCCCTTGGAATATTTATTTCCATTATCTTAATGACTTTTTTCAGAATAGTGAGAAAACTTTAAAAATTAATAAAGTATATCTGTTATGGACAGAATTTTCCAAAATCCATATGCTGAAGCCCTAACCCTAATGTGAATTTTGGGGGAGATGGGACCTTTAAGGAGGTTATTAAGGTTAAATGATGTCATATGGTAGGATTCTACTCCAATAAGATTGATGTTCTCTTAATAAAAAGAAAAGATACCAGATTTAAGTAGATTGAAGCATACATTAACAGCAATAACAGTAGTATGTGTGAATATCAATAATGTGAACAATCAAAATTAAAATTAATAAAATTCCAAAAAAGAGAGATAACACAAGTGGACGTGCACAGATGGAAGGTAACGTGAGTACAAAGTCAGAAGACAGCCTTCTATAAGCTCGGAAGAGAATCCTCACTAGAGACCAGCTTTACTGACATTGCGATCTTGAAAATCTATCCTCTAGAACTGTGGGAAAATCAATTTCTCTTGTTTGAGCCACTTAATCTATACTATTCCGGTATGGCATCCAGACTAATGCTATATCTTTCCATAAAATTTTCTAGAAAGAGAATACTTTGCAGTGAAATATGAAATGAATTTAACCTCTAAAATTCTGACAATATATAGTCTTGTTCCAATTTAGCTCTAGAAATATTTTGGACTCCACAATAATAAACAAAATAATAATAATAATATTGTTAAATAACAGGAGGATTATGTTCTCATCTAATTCATGCTTCATAAAAGGAGTTAATGAATTTCTGCCTAAGCCTAACTGAATGAAGATATTTTATTAATCTATTTAATTTATCTGAGATGTGTTAAAATTGAACAGAAACCTCTACTTTCACATCTCTAGGAACTATAAAAACGAAAAAGAAACAAACGAAAAACCAGAAGAAAAACTCTGTTATTGCACCAGCACAGAGTATATGTGATTTAATTCAATACAAACAGAAAAGACTTATAAGAAACAGAGTATAAGCACTCAATCACTTCTTAAGGGGCCCTGTAACTCACCTGACACTCTGGTTACTCTATAGTTCAGTAGTATTGCCTAAAGGAGATGTTCGACTTGGACTGAGTTGACCCATTCAAAATGGTTAAATCAAGTGCCCTTTTTCATCAGAGAAATATGTCTTAATATAGAAAGAAAAAGAGTTCCATCTCAGTTCCTCGTCCTTTTTTCAACATCATAATATCCTCTTAGCTTTGCTTAAAACAACTTGTCTCAGTATATTGATTTCGACCACACATATAGGTCATGTTTATGATAATATTGAGCAACTTCAGTGTCTCCTTTATTTGGCCTCTTTGCCTCTTGAGTCTAACATACAAACTTTATATCTGCTATCCTTCCTGGATGAATTAGAATATGGATAAACAAGGATGTTTACATTGTAGCTCTTGATGACAGGATAGATAGAATACAATGTTGGATACTATGGGCAATGCAGGTAGAAAACGGTTTCATCAGGATGTCCCATGGTTAACAGAAGACATGCTACCAGCAATTGCTCTTATTTGAAATTAATTATGGATTTTAATCATACACGCAAAAAAAAATCTTCACAGCAACACCTAGATTAATGTTTGATTGAATATTTGAGCATTGCATCAGAGCCAAATTAACACAACAAAAGATCGGCGTACTTTCAGTGTATTAAGGTTCTCCAAACGTGAATTAGTGGTATAATTACCACATTATCTACTCTGCGACTGAGGTGAGGGGAGGGAGAACCAATTACCAATCAGTATCAAAACTGTTCATATTTGAAACAAAAGAAGTTTGATTATTTCCAGATTTGTAATCTCTTATCTGGGCCTTGGTGTGACAGATGACTAAGGACTCTTTACTTATTGGTCACACATTCACCAAGGGATGCCAGTGCCAGTGGAGGAACCTGTACTTACATGAGGGTCACAAATGTGACTGCTGTTGCCATTTTGCTGGCACAGGTGAACTCCGGTTGTACAGGTCTGCCTGCCCTGGCAAGGACCACTGAACTTAGATTTTAATCAGTTATAGACCACATAACTATATCAGCACCACATAACTAGAAAGATCTAATTCTCAGAGGCTTATCTAAAGGTTATAAACTATGGATTGAAAGACAGAGTAATAGTGTTCCACAGATATGGGGACCCCATTATACAGATATCTCTATTAACGTCTAGATAGACAAGTCATGGAGTTCAATGTCGTGACCAAAGTTAAACTGAAAGTCACCCCAATTTACAATCTAGTGGCTAAAACTTCAGGAAAAGTTTAGCATATAAACACTTCCTGACCAAAAAAAGTAGCTTATCAAATAAAGGTAGTATAGAAAGTGTGATTTTTAACTTCATTTCAGCTGAAGTAATAATTTCTTCTGGAAGTCACATTTTATCTCTTTGTGGAGTAGGTGTGAACTATGCTGATATACAAGTGTCCCATTATTTGGTAACTTAAGGGCAGAGATCAAGTTACTCAGCAGTTTCAGCATGAAAAAATATTTCACCAAAGGCCTTAATTCTGCATGCTGATAACTAATTAGATTTATATTCTAGACTAAAGAGCATTACGGGCAGCATATTATCCATTAATATTAATAGTAATACTTTCTTTAATTGTAGAGATTTCCAAACTGTTTCAGTTTACAACTTTATTTATTCAGAATTTTTTTTTTCTTCTACTTTCTCCTTAGGCCAATAAAAATATCTTGTTTAATAAAAAAATGCATTCAGTCTACTTACATATAGCTGTGTTTTAACGACTAAGTAGTTTGAAAGAATATGCTTGAATTTAAATAAAAATTTTCTTAAAAACTACAATTACTAATGGAGTGCTTTTTTAGGGATGACACTGTTAAGAATCAGATTTGACACTCAACTCTCATTTCTCATTCCATATTAATTTTCACATGGTACTTACTCATTTTTTATCTCAACAGTTGCTGAAAGTTCAGCTTGGCAAAGATATGATGTCAGTAAAACAAGCACAGCACTACTTAACATGGAAACTCTAAACTATACTGAGCAAATGTTTTATGTACTTCTCCACAGGTTCTGAGTGTTAGCATGTTTCCCTTGAAATTTTAAAATATTGTGCTGTGTTCCTGGAGTTTGCTAAAGACCCACAAGGTGTTTTAGTACACACTTTTGGACCAGAGGGCTTATGCATCTGGCATTTCTTGTTTTTTTTTTTTACTGCAAATTTGTTATCTTATTAGCCAATTTTAAAAATATGGCTCTTAGGTCTCCAAAATTTAGTATCCTTCTACTAGGGGAAGATACTCCAATTGTACACAGAAGTTATACATATAATAATTTTAAATTTGGGGAAGGCAATAATTAGGGTCTCTTTTCCTACATTTAGTCTTATTAATAAAACTATAGCTGTTGATTTATTTCCCTATAAAATGTTTATATATTTTCACTCTAATCTATAATGTTCATCCCTACCATTTTTAAATTGCCAGTTCATGTTACAGCTTATTCTCCAGTGGATAATTATTGTACAGGTTATTCAAGTTAACCTGCAAACACTTCTAGTATAAACTAAATAACTACAAAAGATCTGACAATCATCTCTACAAGAAAATTCTTATACACAAAGATCAAATGTGTTTATCTTATTGATACTTCAAAATAATTTTGAAAGCCTTTTATCCTTGGACACATTTTCATTTATTTCAGCATACAATGATTGCATATCTAGCAAATGTAAGAGAATTTTATAGTCATTATGATGAAATACCAAGAAAGATGTTTTTTCTTGAAGATCTTAAAACATAAATCAAATTTGCACAATGCCCAAAGAAGCTTTATAATTGATGTGAAACAGTGAAGTCACTCAGAAGCTGATGATCATCAGCACACCAACAATCTTAGATCCTAAGTGGTCTGTTTGCTTTTTGAAAAATTAAGGTAAAAGACATGTTTTTTCCTCAGTCCCTCAGTTGTGTTTTGTTTCTCTGTAGCACTCTGTAATTCTCAGAGAGAGAGAATATCTGCCCATCTTCTCATATATAAGTGACAATTCTTTCCTATCCTCGGAAGGGAAATTCCCCACCGTCTTTAAAAAAATGACTTTAAGAATGTATAGAACTTGAGATAATCATGCTAAGAGAAATAAGCCAGACAGAAAAAGTTGAAAATCACATGATATTACTTATATGTGGGATATAAGCCTAAAAGCAACAAATGCACAGGACAAACAAACAGAAACTCATAGACATGGACTATAGACTAGTGGTTACAGGGAGGTAGGGAGTGGGGGAGGGGGAGGTAGACGGGGTAAAGGGGTCAAATATGTGATGACAAAAAGAAATCTAACTACAGGAGATGAACACACAGTATAAATATATATATGCCTTACTGTTAAAGTGTACAGATGAAACTTATTGAATTTCATTAATCAATGTTACCTTAAAAAATAAATCATAACTAACTAACTAACTAAATAAATAAATAAATAAGTGTATGGAAAGAATTTTCATTTCTTTCTATGTATATACCCTTATATTAAGATATGCTGGATTTTCATGACTGTGAAGTAATACTGTTTTAATTTGTTACCTGGACTTTAAGAACTGTCAAGTACTTGCACTATGGGAATATAGCCTTCTTGTAATATTTACCATACTGTGTGAATGATCAGGTAAAAATTTTATAGCTTATTTTTCTTATGGTTTATTTATTGTTTCCTGCTCTTTGATAAATCCTATATATTTTAGGACCATGCTTCCCAAAGAAATAGCACCAGATGCTGGAGTCATACAACATCGGTAAGCTTAGGGCAAGAGATGTTTGTGATAAAGTAATAATCTAACAACAGGTAAGTAAAGGAATGTGTATAGCACTTCTTCATATCCTGTGATTCAGGGGGGAAAAGATAGTTTAAAATAATGGGCGTCAGATATTTATGAATTCATACCAAATACGGGACTACACAGTAAAGCACTAAAATCAAGCAACGTGATGCATCATATTATTCTATTAAAGTGTTAACTTGGGCCACACTATTAACCACATTCAAGATAGACTTTTTTTTCTGGTTATATAGCTAAACACTGAGATATATGACTACCTCTAAAAGTGTGTTATGATATTTTTAAGATGGCATTAAGAAATGAAGCCATGAAGGCCAGTATTTTCATAAATATCTCTCCCTTTCGATTAACTATTAGATTATCTTCTTGTCAACAATGAAAACCAGATGTCCAGAAACAATATATTCATAAAATCTAAAATCTACATTGCCAGTTAGAAATTTTGTGTTTTAGGGAAAAAATAAGATAAAATAGATTTATGTTGCATAATATAATTAGCCTAGCCCAAACCACACAGAGTAACTAAAACATTATGTGAAACTGAAGTAGCATGTGAAATAATAGGCTACCTACCTGGAAACTAAAGTCAATAAGGTTTTGTCATATGCACACATATCCGCATATTCACAGACACATACATGTGTTTGGATGATAATCTATTTTTATCGGGATCAATCATTATTTGGTTTTGATTTTTTTTTCTAATGAGCATCACTAAGAATTTTTAAAATTATAACTGTATTTAATACCTATAATAGGATAACAAGAATAGTTTTAGAACAAACCCTAGGTTTGGCATAGAAAAACAAGAATCTAAGTCAGATTTGTAAACTTGTAAATAATTTTACAAAAGTGATGTACCTGAATGACCTGCTTTCTGAGGCATTCATCAGGGTCAAAAGTGAGAGTCCTCAGTCAGGCCATAAACCATGCAGTTGTCTATAACCAATGTAATTTTAGCAACATAGTGTATCGAATAGCTGGTGGATTTTCTAAAATAAACATTCAAACAAACATTATAAAAGGAAAAAAATGTGATAATATAGGGTACTGTCTTTCAGGAAATTGTCTGATGATGGTTCTGTCACCTTTCATTTATAAAGCAATAATATTTAACAGAAACCAAGGTCAAAACTTTTGCACTGGAGATATAATTTGAGATGTTATGTGAATGTCAAGAGTTGGGTTGCTCTCTCCTTTTAAATCTTACTCTAATTTAAACCATTCTGCCATGAAACAACAATATTCCACTTTCTAAACCTAGCAAAACACAATTAACGTTATTTTTAAGTAGGCATTTTTTATGAAATAAAGTAAAAACATTGAAGAGCAAATAACTCACGTGTACATTTTGATGATTTTTTAAGTGAACAAACCCATACAACCACAACCCAAAGAAAAATATAAACTAAGCAAGAGCCTGAGAAGCTTGTCCCTTGCGTCTTTCTAGCCACTACCTATGGGAAAAGCATTAATCTGCGTCCAGTCATGATGCAATAGTACATTTGTTTTCAAACTTTATATAAATTGAATCATATAATATATATTCTTTTTATCTGGCTTCTTTTGATCAATATTATGTTCATGATATTCATCTGTAATTTAGAGAGTAGCAGTAGTTATTTTTCATTCCTGAGCAACATATTACACCGCTATACTACAATTAATAATCAATTCTAATCCTGAAGGACACCTGCAGTGTTTACATTGTTTAGCTATTATGACAAGCATAGTTATAAACATTCTTATGATGTCTCTTGATGCACATATACCTACATTTCGGTTGTGTATAATAACTGAGTACCTTTAGTATACATATTTTCAATTTCGATGGGAACTATGAAAAGTTTCCAAAATGGGCCAATTTCATATTTTCTACTAGCAGCCTGTGAAATTTCCAGGTATACTACATTCTTAGCAAAATCTAGCAGTATGAATATTTTTTTAAAAATTTAGCCATTCTGCTGAGTGTGTAAACTGATTTCATCTATGGTTTTAATTTGCATTATCCGGTGACAAGTGATGTTGAACACATTTTTGTCTGCTTATTTGGCATTAGTATGTCCTTTTTAAAAAAGTATCTATTGAAACAATTTAATTTCTAAAAATTGGTTTATCCATCTTTTCTTTATTGCAGTGTAAAAGTACTATATATTCTGTAAATGATGTTATATCAAATGTGTAACAGTTATTTTTCCTACCACTCTACGGTTTGCCATTTTGTTACCTTAAGAGCTCTCTTTTGATGAATTGAAGTTTTTAATTCTAATTGAGTTTAGTTTACGTCTCTTTCATTTAGGTTAGTGCTTTCGTATTTTCTTTAAGATAGAAAGGAAGAGTGGAGAGGTAGATGGGATAAAAGGGGTCAAATATCTGGTGACAGAAAGAAATCAAACTATGGGCAGTGAACACGCAATGCAATGTATATATATGCCTTACTGTTGAATTGTATACCTGAAACTTATTGGATTTTGTTAACCAGTGTTGCCATAAAAAAAAAAAAAAAAAAAAGTATCCTCCCAAGATAATAGGTGATATTCCTCTATGGAATTTTCCAGTAACTTTCTTGTTTTACTTTTCAGAGTTGAATATATAACACATATTTCAGAAAGCAGAGATGAAGTGTCGGTAATGTTCTATATATTTACCTAATAGATGAGAAACACTAAAAAAGACCACATGTTCCTTCTTTCTCTCAAACTCCAAGGTATCCTTGTCTTTTTTTAAATTTATTTTTCAATGACAGTTGACATACCATGTGATATTAGTTTCAGATGTACAGCATAGTGATTAGAAATCTATGTACCTTATTAAGTGTTACCCCAATAAGCGTAGTACCCATCTGAATCAGATGATTATACGTGAGTTTATCTCTAGACTTCTTATTATGTTCCAATATTTCATACATTTTTACAGAGACAAATAAGTCTTTATTAGTGTAGTTATGTTAAGTCTTAATATATAATGTGATTTCTCCAACTGTGTTCTTCATATATATTTTCATATCATTTTTAGAATCATCTCATAAATTTACGCACATGATGAAAGATGCACACAAACACACACACACACACACACACACACACACACACACACACACACACACACACATAACCACATACATATACTCCCTTGCAGGAATTGATATTGGGGCGCATTAATTTTATAGAGGAGAGATAAATTTGGGGAGAACCTAAAACATTTTAATATTGTTTTCTTCCAATTTAAAACTATAGGATATTCCTCTATTCATTTATTTATGTTTTTTCTCATTAATATTTTGTAGTTTTCTGTATCATCTTCTTCTATATGTCTTCTAAGTTTTTCCCTAGGTATTTGAAGCTTTTTATGCTTCAGAACAATACATATTTAAATTTTAGCTTTTAATTGTTTTAGCATATAAATTTTTGTATTTAAATTATAGCTAGTTGTTTTAAAAAATTAACTTATTAATTTAACAGTCTCTTTATAAAATGAGTTTTACCTAAATAAAGATCTCTTTGACTTCAACACTTTTGCTCCTTCAAAAGCTTAATAAGGCTTTTCTATAAGCCTTTGCTGTATTACATTTATTCAGCATTTGGACAAGTATATACTAATTGATATGGTAAACTAATATTGGAAAATATTTAAAAGTAGCCAGGGAAGGCTGAACTATTAACCTCACCAGTTAGTCATTTTGTTAGAGGGTATTTTTAAGTGATACTGTGATAAATCAAAGGAATGACTCTATTGAAGAGACACAGAGAAAGTCTCTTGAAGGAGATATTTTCAGGCACCTCAATTACACCTCAAATCATATGTTCTAAGTGACAATTCATTCTAACAATTTATATAGCCATACCTGATTACACAATCCTACACCTGTCTAATGATCCTAATCCCCTGGTGACTTATTTCAAATAATACAATACAGAAAAAATATATACACTGTTACTACTTAACTTGTAGATTAATGTTATAATTCCAATTTGTCAAAATTTATGTCAAAATGATGAATAGAGTGTTGCATTGTATTATGAAACAGGAAGAGGCAATGAACAATATCAATTGAATATTTCAGAGCAACTAAAATTTAAATGCTTTCTAATTAGCCTATTCATTTTAAAATGTGCTCCTTCAGTGATGCTGTTAGTAAAATCAAATAACAAAATGTCAATAGTCACTAAATGTTTCCCTGATAATCTATTTCATTTATATCCTAGAAAAATTTTAGCTCTATAATCTTTTCTTTTAGTACTATTATAATGTCTTAATTAGAAAGCTAATTATAAATATTTTAACTGATGAATTCAAGTCATAACATTCCCCCCCCCCAAAAAAAAAGGAAGGCGAGTCTAATTATTTGAATGGAAGGGACATATTCTGAAATTTTAAGATAATTTCATTTTTTCATATGCATATAAAATAGATTGAAAAAAATCGAATCACACAATGCACACCTTTCCATATGAGGTTAAATAAGGTGATGTTTTGCCATCCTATTTCCTCTCTCATACTGTAAATGAGTTGTGTGTGTGTGTGTGTGTGTGTGTGCGCGCGCGCGTGCGCGCACGTGCTCACGCTTAGTGCACTCTTTTTGCAATTTTGTTCCTTTTTATTGATTTAATTGTTTTAAATGATGATCCCCAAGCATAGTACTAAAGTATTCTGTCCTAAGCACTAGAATGCTGTGTCTGACAGAGAAAATATGTGTGCTAGATAAATTTCATTCTGGCATGAATTGTAGTGCTGTTGGCCATGAGTTCAATGTTAAATGAATCAACAGTATATTTGAAATTAGGTGAACAGAAATATACAAAGAACAAGGTTATGCATTGATCAGTTCATAAAAAAGTGACCAGAGTCTTGCAGAATCTTAACTCTGTATTTCCCCTAGGAGAAATGGTTTATTATTCATTAATTTTTTGTTTGCAGTGGTTTTATAGAACACAATTGCCTATATTTACTTGCAAACATATTTATACCTAGAAAGTCAATTTGAAGAGAATAACTTACTCGACATTGTTAATATTTCAAGCATGCAAAAGAGTCATGGCATCATCTAAGAAAATAAAATAAGTTGAGCAATTCAACAGATAACTTGTTAAAAAGCTGCCCAATATGTCAATGATATCAAATAAGAAACAAAATTGAAAAGAATCATTTATAGTATAAATACAAATATAAAATATATAGAAATATTGTTATCATAAAGTATGAAAAAAATCTCTTAAAACCTTTACCTGTGAAATGTAACTCCCTCAAAAGAATGTATTGTGTCTATGTGTGTGTGTATAATATATATCTCTTTAAAATTATGAACTAAATATCTATGTAACACCACCTGGGTCAAGAATAGAACTTTGCCAGGCCTCAGAGAACTTCAAGAGAGCTTTTCAAACAGACCTTCTCCGTCCTTCCCAAAACTAAGCCCTGTTCTGATTTTCATGGCAAACAAATCTTGGCTTCTCTTTTGACTTTCATCTATTTTCCTATATTCTTTGAATGTTAAGTGTGATGATTCCCTTTCTTCCAATATAAGTTTGGAATTCAATCTCACTTTTTATTTTGGTGGTTTTCTATATATTCTAACATTTACTACTCTTGATTTAGTAAAGATACAGTTAATTAGTACTTTCACACTACACGTAATAAGAGAATCACAGAACTTTTTAACTTGATTACTCACCTTCCAAATTATGTGATGCTTATGTGACATTGTGCTGTATTTGTATTGTGTGTGCGTGTTTACATATCTTTAACAGCACATATCATTTAAATTTTTAAAAAATGAATATAATATCTGGATTTAGCAGTGTATTTACCTGTACCTCTTTATTTCTTCTTGCCATTCTAACCTTGCATTGGGATATTTATTCTGCCACAAGGAAGTCCTTTACTACCCCTTTTGTGAAGTACTGGTTATGAAAATTTCCAAATATTTTTTGACTGAAAATATCTTCATTTTACCTTTAATATTGGAGGAATTTTTTAAAAAATATATTATTGGAATGCATAGTTGTATATTCATTTTTAAAGCATATGGAAAATACTTTATTATCTTTTGGTTTTCATTGTTGACAAGAAGATAATTTAATAGTTAATCGAAAGAAATTTAGTACTTCTGAAGTAAATAATTTTCTTTTTTTCTTTATTTTTCTGTAATTTCCTCTGTTACATTTGTTTGTGGGTTTTCTTTTTATCTATTTTGTTTGAGATTTACTGAAGTTCTTACAATTGTGAAGTGATGTCTTATTATTTATTTGACTGGCAGACTATATCTTTAGCTATTTCTTTTTCTGATTTTATTTTTCGCCAAAGAATCAAACATTAGAACTTCACAATGTATTTTCTAAGTCTCTTAACATCTTTTCTCAATTTTTCAATCCTTTTGTTTTCTATGCTGCATTCTAAAAGGTTTTTCATAATCAGTAACTTTTAATTTTCACTTTAGAATTTTTATTTATTTTAAAAATCCATGTCACATGTATATTTTCTAGTGCAATGCTGAATCCTCTGTTTGTATTTATCTTCTCAATCATCATAAGTCTAGGTTTGAAGCACCCGATATGTAGGTTGCTAATATGAGTATTATTGCTGGTTTTATAGATGTGTTTGTGTGGGTGTGCATGTATACATATGTTGGAACTCCTCACGTGCTTACTTATCTTAAATTGGGTTCTGGATATTTGAAAAACTCACTCTATTTTCTTTATGAGCATTTTTTTTTTCATTTGTTTCTGCCAGAGACCAGGAACACTCTCATTCTTGTTTCTCATTATTCGAATTTTAGGACTTGACATTTCCTAGCCCATCCAATCAACTTAAACCTGATTAAGAGAAAGCAAGCATATTTCTAGTTTTGTATTATCTCTGAAATTTTTACATAAAACACCTATTATGTTATTTGATCATCTATCCTTACAGACTTCCGAAATTCAAACTTTGACAAATTCATTTGCAATTTAAAGTTAGAACCAACATAATTTTTGGTGGATAAAATGTTAAGCATTAGAGAAAGAGTAAATGCGATGTTTTTTCCAAGACTTTGGCTTGAACCAATGAAAAGATGTGAACAGAAATGGAGAATACAGAAGGTTGAGAGGATTTAGGGGATAAACTTAAGAATTATGAAAATATTACCTCTCAGTTATCTAAAAAACATCTATTGAGTAAGCAGTCAGATAAAATGTCTGGAGTTTAGGGAAAAGGCTGGGATACAGACATGAACTTGGAATTTATTAGGATAAAAATGTTTACTTAAAGCCACGGGATTTATAATATGTTTATAACATGTTGTAAAGAGGAACAGAAAATGAACACACAAGGTGTTAAAGAGAGGGTTTATTTTATTTTATGTTTTAAAATTAACGTGGTAGAAATAACATCATGTTTGTACACTGGAAGGAATGCTGTATTGAAAAAGGAGATATTGATGCTGCAAGAAAGAAAAGAATAAATTGCTCTTATAATGTCCTTGAGAAAGCAAAATAGGATAGGATATGTTATACAAGTGGAGGAGTTGGTCTCAGATAGGATGAAAGCAATTAATTTCTTATGTTAGCAGGGAAGGAAAAATATGCTAGGTCAGATGCCAGTAAGAGAATATGTATTACAAGCTTCCCTGGAAGTTCTCTTATGATAATTTTCTTTATGAAGTGAGAAGCAGGGTTATTATCGGCGTGCACAGATAAGGAGGTGGTACTCTTCATTTGAAGAAAAGCTAGAAAGCATTAAGTAATCATTTAAAAGTGCTGGAGAGTAAAAAAAAATGTATTGACAAACATATAGTATGATTTCTTGGCAATGCTGGGAGTTCACTTGAAATTAATGATCATGAAATAAAAGCAAGGACAGGATGATTGGGCATGAATCCAGTCATTGCAAAGTAGAGACAGAATTAAACTATTGCAAAATAAGTATGAATAAACCAAAGAGCAGCAGGCAGATTGAAGATGTCTAACCAAAGGTGTCATTGTAAGGATCTATCATGGACTTTAAGGAGAAACAAGGACCTCTGAGAAAAGCTCAGGGCAAAAGGTAAGATTGCTGATTATAAAAGTGAGGCCTAAGGACTTGCAGCTGGAGCATTGGGAGAGGACTGGAAGGAGAAGAGATGGGAGTTATCAGAGTAGGATCCTTGGAACACACTGTGGAAGCCTGATATGTAGGGTTTGTCAAATAAAAAACAAATCCAGACCTAGTAAGGAGAGACTTTTTTTGAAAAAAACAAAAATGATTGCAAAAAAAGTGGGGAGAAGCTTTTGAGGCAGGAAAAAGGACTGCTGCAATAGGAGCTGTGGCAAAGATTTGCAGGCATTTAAGGGTTAGGCAAAAAGAGATTTTCTTTTACATAGGGTGAACAAGGCTAGAAAGAGTTCATGAGGAAGTGAGATGAAAGAAAGTCGTGATAGGACAACAGATCAGAGAGTTTTACCATGAGGCTAGCCTATTTCCGGGGGTGCGAGTAGGGGGAGCAATATGAAGATCTGCTTGCTGTCTCTGGCTGCGGGCAACTGGAAAGTTCAGAGGCCTCTGGGAAGGAGAGAATCTTAATCAAAGTTTGGCTAAGTGTTTTGTTTCTATTGATCAGTGGGGATAAGGCGTTTCCACTTATTATTTATCAAGTGCATAATAGGAATTTGGAGGGTTATGTCTGGCCTCCTCATATTGCAAATAAAGGGAGCATCTGTGAGTTGTACGTAAGTCTTATGGGAAGGGTGGTTGTTTGAAGAAGCCCTTTTCCAGAGCATAAAGGGGACAGGAGAGTTTGGGTTCCTTTAACCTTCACTGTGTTTTGGGACCACGAGGTTCAGGTAAATTCAACATTGTCAAATATAACAATAGCTAAATGCTCTATGGTGGAGAATAAAATTATTAAATAAGAGACATTCAAGAGACTAAATTAAAGGAAGAGTGTCGGAAAACTAGTTTTCAAGGAATAAAGAGAAGTAACTCCAGTGTTGATTGATGACTGCTTAATAAGAGAATAACAAAGTTGATAAAAAATAGCCATAATTAGAGAAGAAATACACAAAAATGCATAAAGTCCTTAAATTAACAAGATAATAAAAGAGATTGATACAATGCCTACTTGTTAATGGTTTTAAGCTTTAACCTGCATTTGCAAAATAAAACAATAACAACAATATTTTCTTACATTCATGACTAAATTATTTATATAAATTAATTACCCTATTTCTCATTGCCTAAAAAGAAGTATGTTACCCAGTTATTTGCTTTAAACTCTAAAAACAGCAAAACTGGGTATTAGAATGTATGAAAATGATAGTTTTTGATAATACTAAAATAAGACAACAACGTTGAATTTCTCACAGATACAGAAATTCTGAGGTTCCAAAACATTTGTTTGTCCTTTTACAAAACATTGTTTTTCTATCCTTGAAAATCAGCAGTGAAAAACTTTAAAGAAAGATATATAAAACTAAGATGGTGTTTACTCCTTCATATTAATTTTGTCAACATTTATCTATGGATGTATATCAATCAAAATATCTAATTCTATGAGTATATCATAAACCAGAAAATTTATTATAGTCATTTGCCAGATATTTATGAAGGTCACGCCTTCATTGAGGTAGATTTGATATAATAGTTTCAGCCCCTTGCGTGATTATTTCCAATGCAATCAAATGGAAAATGTGATATCGTTTTATGATGGAAAGAAAAACTAATTCACCCCGAAGCAGAGTTTTATCACAAAAACATTGTTTAAGAAGCAGATTCAAGATCTTTTGTTTCTGAGTTAAGATAAAGACGATAGTTGCCTTCCAGAGCCTTTTCCAATTATTGGTGATGCAGTTTGGGTTATAATAGTCTAGTGAATAAATGATCAAAAGATTTATTACATGAAAACACGTTCTGAAATTATTTTCTGTTCTCTTTTACCATAAACCCTTCAAACGATGCTTGTTTTCCTCTTTTAAACATAGATTTAAAAATTTCCCTTGGCAGATGTAAACATTAAATTAATTAGTTCAGTATATTATTTTACCTCCTCTTCTATAACAATCTTTTTATGTAATATGAATTAATATGATTATATAACCAACTATATCTTATTAATATATGTGGGTTTGTGTATATAGAATTTGATATTAAACTTAAACAATGGAAACCTGGCCTAATAAAAAAGTGATGGAAATTAATGATTTTGCAGTTAAAGGAAATCATTTTTTCTAGCAATCATTACATATGATAAGTAACAAAATTAGACCAATCAGAAAGAGAAAATTATATAAATGCAGCAATTCATTATTAAGTCTGAAATATTAGTGATAACAGAGATAATCATTAATTTTTTGTTTGAAGACACTATTAATTCCCTCCAAATTTTTAAAGAATATACAAAAAATATCTGTTTACATTGTACCTTGTAGCTCTACCTAAAAACAGCATAAGAAAGAATTAGGTATTTAATTATTTGAGGTCTGATCTTAATGTATTTTTCTCTTGCTTAAGATTAACTGGCTTACCTGATCTCACGAACATTTTAATACATGGGAGGAAAGCGGTTAAGAAGGAGGGCTAGAGAAGCACAGTATAGCTTTTAATGCCACTGCCACCCTTTGTAACTTCTTTAATATTGTCAGGCTATTCGACCTCTGTAGGTATCAGTTTTCTCATCTGCATAATGCAGATCATAGTAGTTTCTCCATCACGAAGTTTGTTAGAAATGAGAAAACATATAAAATGAGTTTCAGATACTTCCTGGAATAGTAACTTCAGTAAACATTAACTACTATTAATAAATAAAATTATTTGAAGTTTTCTGACAATTTGATTAAAGAATATGTGCTCTTTGAATAAGATGTGTAAAGGAATTTATAGGTTCTTAGCATGTTGTTGCTGTGGTTGTTATTAATACTTTTAATATGTATTTTGTAAGCGGGAGATAGAGAGAGGTCACAAGATCTGGTAATGGGCAAATTTCATTATTTAATTGAGTTTGATATAATTATTTTTTTGTTATTTTAATAAATGTTTAAAATTAATATTATTTTTGCCCCCAAAGAATTCTTTCATGGTGTTGCTTCCTTTTCTACTAAGACATTATTTTACTAATTTAAATCACAATCTTTACTTAGAATACTACAATATGCATACAGTAGCTTGGTTTAAGAAATATTAGAGAAAAGTATTATTAATCGCTATTTTTATTTTCTTATATAAACAAATTTACTTCAATAGAAAATAAATTATTTAAAAGGTATAAAAAGGTCTTCAATGATCTCAGAAGACGCTATATAGTCAGACCTAGCATATCCTCAGACCTAGGAATCAGAACTTACAGTTTAAATTCTTTTTCCTGCATTACTAACAATATTCAGTATATTTGTGTATCTTTCATTTGGACATTTATATATCCTTTGTAACAGTGGAATTCAACACTAACCTAAGTTATCAGGAGCTAATGGTGTATTTACTCCTGACTTCAATTAGGTGAATTAGCGATAAAAGTGTAAGTGATTATAAAAAAAGAGCCGACTAAGAACATTGTGTTTGATTTCACTTTGGTTATAAACTCTATTTCAAAATTCCATTAGCTAAATTAGAGGTTTATCCTATAACCCATTTCTTCTACACAAATGGTAACTCTGCATTTGTGCTGATTGTCACTGCATAATTTTATGAGTTTGTCATTTAAAAAATAAATGTAATTGTACCATCGTATAGCAGAGAAAATGAAGCTATTCAACTATACCCTACTACCTCACAGATATTCACATGAATATTACATATTTTTCTACTGAGTGGTTGTGGGTATAATGAGATTACACCGATTCCTAGTACCTTTCTGTATAATAAGAAGCTGCTACTGTACAAGATCATTTTCAAAGTCATTGAAAAGTAGAAAATGACTACAGCACACCAATAATGAGGGTACAAATAAAATTGCTATTAAATTTCTTCACTTTATAGTACCGAACTGTATGAAGAGAAATCGAGAGACATCCATTCTTATCTTTTTTTTTCTTTAGTTAATGAGACAATATATGGAAAAAGCATTTTAATGGCCATTTTTAAGAAGAATAACCGTGACTTTCACTTCAGAAAATGCTATAAAAGATTAACACTTTAAAACAGTGTACCAGTTTTATTTACCAGAACAAGTAGCATTGATTTGGTATAGACTTCAATACTGGAAAGATGATTATATATATCACAGTTTTCATACACATATTATAAGCTAAATTTAGCAACTATAGCCAAAATCTGTAGATGCAGACAAAATTTTTAGACTGTTGATAACCTTTCTCTATCTAGACCTTTCCATTTTTTTTCTATCCGTAATAGTTAAACAAGTCGAGTATGGATAATGACTTCTCTCTTCATAAGAGGTGTGAAAAACACATAGCATAAATAAAAGCTTGATTCTGTTTTTCTTACTATTTGTTCTAAATACCAGTTGCCCAGATTCTTTCAAATACCCAAATGATTCAGACTCTTATTTTATCTTCCTATCTAAGTCCCATTCCTTAATGTACATCACTGAAGTCTTACTGATTCATTTCCCACAGCATCTCATAATTTTCTTCTTTCTAACTGGTGCCATACAGCCTATCCTATGCTTATTTATGAAACCATCTCTAAATCATTCCAAATTCAACACTATCTCTCATTCTTCAACATATATGTTGATGTAAATACTGAGCTTATCTACTGGGCTCCGACATCACTGTATCCATTCTTTGAGATATCTCGAGTTGACCTGATTCAATGTCTGTCTACTCTTGCATACATGATGGCCACTTCCATAACCCTGGCCAAAGGGAACATTAGCATTGTTCAATTCTGACCATAAACTCTCCTGAGAGTTGTGTCCACATAGAAAATTTACTAAGAAATAAAGTTTATAAACAGAGAGGCTTACCTTTGCCAAGGAGGAACAGCTTAGAAAGGAATTATGCTTTTGACCAGGTCCTGAAAAATAATGACTCATTTTCAAAATAGCCTGTGTTCTTCTTATATCTAAAAGAAACAAACAAACAAACAAACAAACAGCAAAATTTAAAGCTCTTTACAAATCAAAACCATTAGAACACTTTTTAAAAACAAAAATTTTAAAGACTCTGTTATACTAATAGGAAGAATTTGGAAGCAATGGAATAAAAAATACCAGTCATGTTACGCAAATATCACAAGCTTCTATAAACATGGTTAAAACTTTTTGGTGATATTTATATTTTAAAATTAGTTATGAATTAGTTTCAGTGATTTATAGAACTTAAGAAGTTAAACCAGATAACCATTTTGAGAATTATCCTCTCTATTTTCAAAACACTGACATTACATTACTACTATGGTGGTTTCTACTTTCTTGAATATATAGTTATAAGCCACTATAAATGTTTAAATAGAATATAAAATTTCTGAAATTTGCAAAAATCTTTCTTCTACTTCTACTATGTACCTTTCCTTTTTGTTTTAATGTATAACAAAATTTTCAAGGTCTAAATAATTACCGAATCAAATTGCTATGTGTACAAAGAAAATATTGATATTGATCCAGTCGATAGCATTGTAAGTAAATGAATTATCCTAAGATTACATTATTAACTCTTAACAGATTTAGAAATGACCCTGCAGAAAAATTAAACAAATTATGAACAATGAAGCAAATTAAATAGTTTAAAATAGTTTTGACATGCCATAAACCTTTCATTAGGTTTGATAACAGTTTATAAACTAAAAATTATTATTTTTAAATTATAACTTTTATGTGAAATAATTCTATCATTAAAAGTATTTCACCTTTTGAAGTCAAAACAGAAAAATCGACTTTTGCTTTTTAAAACAATTTGTTTCAAATAAAATTTTTTCCTTATAATACTGTATTTTTAATATTTTTATTCTTCACACTAATTTTCTTTTATAACCCACCAAGATAAATTCATCAACTTACTAAAATGTGTCTTTATTTACATTCTATGAGTTCACAAAAGGAAAAAAATTGAAATGATATGTAAATAAATGTTTCACAATTTATTAATTTTCTTATTTTATATATATATATATATATATAGCTCTTAAAAACTGAAAGAAAAAAATTGGCTACCTAATAAAAGTATAAAAAAGGAAAGGAATAATTTATTTATAAAACAAAATACCAACTTTTTATGTATGACAGCTAAACATTCTATATAATCAACAAAATGCAAAATAAAACCATATCGAGATACCATTTTTTCATATCAAGATAACTGAGGACCAAAATTCTAATGCACATTGTTAGTGAAGATGTGGAGTGTGAACTTCTTTGGAGGGTAATTTGGGAATATCTCTCAAACTTCAAAATCCTTATAATTTTTGACATAGCATTTAAACTTCTAGGAATAGACATTATCACACATAAGAAATCATTGTTACAAAATAATTTATAGCAATATTACACTTGCTGAAGAGGAAAATGGCCAAATATCTCTCAAGAAAAAATAGTTAAGGCATAATTCCATATCCTGACGTGTGGTAGCATGCCACCAATAGCATGCCATTTTGTCCCAGATCCCTTTCAACAACCAGAAAATCCCATCCCCTTGGTTTTGTGAATTTGGGCTGCCAACAATCAACAATTTACAAAAGCTTACAATGTTTTCTGGGAAATAGCTTCTGTAACTGTAATCATCTCACTTGGGAGATTGTATTTCCATCTGGGAGTTACAAGGCCACTTTTTACCATTTACTTATTCCTTGCTTCAAGATGAGACAACTCTGTGGTATCACTCATACTCCAGAAGTCCCTACGTTATCAGCCTGAAGACAGACTTCAGCTAAAATGTATTTCCTTAATTAACAATAACAACAAAATAAGCCCATTTTAACACTTGAAATTTTCTAAATTGTAAATATTTCGTAATTGAAAATTGTCATTTCAGTTCATTTTTTAAAATTTTAATTGAGACTATGAGTTTTTAATGTATTAGTGGCCCCTTGTAAATTGGAAAATGTGAAAGCTAGGGTTTTTACATCCTGCCAAATCTCGGGTCACAAATACTTGGCTAGGATTTCTTTGTCCACTTTATTTTGTATGAGTCTGTCTTCTATAAATATATTAACAATTAAATGAGTTATGGAAAGGCAAAATCATGATGATCATTTAAATTTTAATAAGTATTACCCATTAAAATTCTCCTTTTTGGAACTTGCTTTCCATGTAAACTCTTATAAGGGGAATTTTTTTTTTTAAAGTAATTATGGTGGCTGCACTTTGCAGGTCACAGTTAATTATAGAATCAATATTCTACTCTCTAGGTGGTCAAGCTACACAAAGCCACACAGCTATTTTATCACATTAGTCAAAGTTACATTTCTGTGATGCCCAAAGGAATGGAAAAGATTGGGTTTATTTTATAAAATTGAATCATCATGAAATTGTATGTGTTTATAGAAAAATATTATGATTAAAATGATGTTCTAAGCCCTTTACATGTATTAACTTATCTATTGCTCACAGAAACCATATCGATTATATTAATTGCATTAGTTTTTCTTATCTATAACACTAAAAATGTCATTAATGTGTATATATTTAACTCAAATTTGAAGTTAATTTGAACATATTTTACTTATTCATTGTTCAGAATCTGGTTTCAGAAGTGTCAGTCAAATACATATATAAAGAGACGAACACATATAAATATGCACATAAATATTTTACTTTAAAATCTGTTAGATTACAAAAATTAATAAAGACTTAGTCAATAAAATATATCTTAGTACTTTCATTGTCAAAAATAGGACCACCATTTATCATCTATACAAAAAATATTTATATATATATTTGAGTTTAAAAGTGATGAAGGCAATGAATTAATTCAGTGTTTATATACAGTACAAATATTAATAAAATACCTGACTCCCCAAAATCCATAATTTTTTCATGCATGTGAGGCAAGTACATGCACATGCTCATACACATGGACACATAGACACACAAATGCACACACATTATAAATTGAGGAAGAAGATATCTATCTTATAAACTTTATATCTGTTATAATAATAAATGACTATCTCTCAATTGTCAACACATTTTCTTTAGATTTTTAAAATAATTTTAATTGATAAGCTTGTTCTCTTAAAATACATTATATGGAATTGATTTTCAAAACTGTAAGCCCTGAACTTCCATTTATTGCAGTATGATTCATATTTAGAAATTATAATATCAAATTTGAAGGGTTAGTTATAGTTACTATCATAAATCGTGATAAAAACAATGATTTTCTCTCAATGGTATATTTCAAGAATCAAAGGAAAATAAAATGTAATTTGCTTAAAACAAAGCCAAGTTTTTAAGATGTATATAAAAGTTGCTCCCTAAGTAGAATGAAACTGGAAAAATTCTAAGATGATCCATAATTGTATGATGGACAAGGAATATTTTGCAGTAAGAATTGAACTTTAAGGGAGATATTTTAAAACATCTTAAGTGTCATTTTGGCTCTTCTTACCTGTATCAGTATTACATTAAATTAGACAGTTATGTTGTCAACAGAGCAATCTGTGTTTAAATTCTATTTTGTGTGTTGGTCAGGGAAAAAATGCTTTTAGTTATTTCTAGAATCTAGGGAAAAAGTCAACCTCAAATTTTACATAGAATCTGTGTACTTTATTTATCCATCCCCTTTTTGGCACCTTTATCAGAAAAACTTTAAATAATCCTTGAGGAAGACTGATGGGGCATGATTATTAAAAGTTTCACATAATTACTTAAATGTATATATTTAAATAGGCTCCACAAATGCCTACATATGGTAACACAGTCAAATGTTAATTTAAACATGGAGCATAATATTTCATTTAAGTAGTGATATTTCTCAAATGAATATTTTCTTTATTTCTCCATTCTGACACTCATGTAGAGTATCACTTAACAGAATAAAATGATAAATGTCTACCATTAACATACTTTATCTTTCAAGAAAAAGTTGGGCTCATGAATTTTGGCTTTGTCCACACGCTATAGAAGAAAATGCTCTCAGTGCTCCTATAATGTCCCCTAGGATCTCCTTACTATTTTCCTACACTCTGGTGTGTAGTGTGATCTCCTACCCAACGGCAGCACTTGTGTTTGTCTGCCTTTATTAGCCAGAATCCAATTTCCAGTGCAGAAAAATTATGGGAATTTATGTTCCTCCATGTATAAATGTTAAACTGTCAATGATGGGTCCGGTAATTTAAAACTATAGTAATCTTATCTCTAATTGGAATAACTCAGTGATGTCACCTAACCCATCTTTAGAATGTCCTGAGGAGTTACCCAAGTTACCCTCTGTGGAGCTGCGCTTGACACAGCACCCTGCCTTGTCTTACTTTGCTACTTGACCACCAGTTTACCTTCCTAATAAATTACTTTCAACTAAATCCTCATTTTAGAATTTGTTTTTGAGGAACTCAAATTTAGGCGTGACCCAATTAGATGTTTAATGATTGGAAACTTCCTTTTATAAATGTCTAGGTAGAACTACTGATCATTGCTTTTGAAAGCACTTCAACTTTCTTTCCATTAAAATCGTTATAATATTTACCCTTAATAAATATTTGAAGATTTTTAACTTTTGCATAATCAGTTGTTAAGCTGGAAATTTCTGTTAGTATTCCCTTTGAATTGAGTAACTGGGTAGAGTTTTGTGATATTGTGCAGCTTTAGAAAATTTCCTTAAGTATTCTAAAAATAATTTTGGAAACCAAAGCACTAATTTCAAATACAACAGCTTATATTACAGATTTATTACAAAGGTAAAGGATGATTCTACCTGTATACCAACTGTTTAATATTGAATTATAAATGATGTTTTGCAGATCAAGAGAAATATGTTCTGTTGTTGTTGCTCTTCTTTATACTGGACATATTTATGACTTTGCACAGAAATTATTCTCTTTTTCTGCAGTAGTCATTAAAAAAAGCTATAACAAAAAACTTAATACTGAAAAATACTGTGTAAATATAAGGCATCTAATTTATTTTCAAAAGAGGAACATGAATCATTATCGTAATCAACATTTTTCTCATCATTGTTGATTATTAAGGATAAAAATTGTGCTAGGATCTATTTACACATTTCACATATATTAACTCTTTCAATTATTGTAACCATGTTATTAAGGAGGTGTTGGCATTTTCTCAAATTTAAAATTAAAAATCTTGCCAAGGTCACACAGTTAGTAAGGTGAATCTATTCTCAAGTACTTGCATTCTGCATATAAATGTGATAGTTTGCAAAGACTATGTATGACTCTAATTCTATATTTAAAAAATAGTACCAACTATAAATATATAGAGAGAGATGAGAAAAGAGAGAGAGAGAGAGAGAGAGAGAGAATTGTCATGAGATTATAATGTTTTAAATGGTTTGTTGTACTATTTTGGAGTATGGTACATTTAAAAATTTTACATTCTGCTTTTAATGTCTCAGCAGACCAATTGTGTTTATGATTACAAGAGTGTAAAGGATAATTATCCTTTAACACATCAACCTCATCATGTTAGTGATTTCAAACATCACAAGCTTTCAAGGATCACCTACATGGAGTTATTTTTACTTGACCAATAATGATCAATAAGAATTCATTTATGATTCATTCTTCTTCAGTCAATTTTCATCTCTGAAGACAAATACTAACATTACTTTAACTGAATCTCTTGTTTGGTACTCTAAAGAACAGGAAACCCAAAAGTTTAAGGTCCAGAGTATATTCTAATATTTGCTGTTTTCTTATTTTAGTGGAATAAAACTTCAAAATTCCCAGATCCTAAAACTGGATGTAAGGGAACAATAGATTTTTAAGGAGCCCTTTTAGTAGAATATGACAATTTTTTTTTTCTACAACTTCAAATCTTGTATCCCTATGCCTTAATTTTTCTGAAAATACATACCTGAACAAATCTTAGAAACAAGAGGAAAGTAAGTCATCAAATTTACAAAATGAATATATTGTAGAGCCTGAGTTCCAATGGTAGAGCTAATTCAAAAAGACATTCAACATTTTTACTTAACCTCAAATTAAACTATATTATATATGGCTTTTTATTATTTAACTCATTCTTAATTACCATCAAATAAGAAAATCGGTTTGAAAATAATAAAGCTTATGCAAAATACACTTTTATAGAGACACCGTCTTTTCAATTTTATACCTTAAAATGTCAAAATAAAATTCCTTCCCATCCCATGAAAACTATTCTCAAATTTTCCTCAATGCTGTTCTCTTCAGTATTCTTAAAAGCCGTTTCTCAGACACAGTGCTTTCCAGCAGGAATGTCATGAACCAGTCACCGTACTTGGCAGGCTGAGTGCATCAACCGGCCTTTTCTGGACATCTTACTTGTAGTTAAAAACAGGCCCAATGCTCTTTGAGCCATTGACTTCCTGATTCATGTTTAAACTGCTTATCAAAAACCAGCATTATTACTATGAACAACACTGAACTCTAAGCAAGTCAGGCAAAAGCACTCAGTCTGCTGACTGCTTTGAAAGGCACTTTTTCCCTAAGATTCTGTTTGTAGAAAGTGATTCTTCTAAACATAACAGAAAAAAAAAATAAGTAAAATTATAGATGATGTTCTTAAGAAGACATTTACCGGGCACATTTGCTCAGCATATTAGACAAAAATGAATCAAGATATAGATTTAAATTTGACAAACGGTAGGAAAATGGAGCCTTTATTTAAAAGCAAGTGGTTTAAGGAACATTCTGACAAGCGTTCTCCCCTAACTTTCTCCCACTCCAACTCTACCAAATAAAGAAAGCCAATACATTTCTAAATAATCAATGCCGAGCAAGGAACATCAGAACACTGGTAATAAAATGGGCCTAATGTTCTCATTTAGAAAATAAAACAATAATTCGCTGTTTTGAGCTGAATCGTGTCATTATTTCTCCCCTTCAAAAAAACCATGTTGAAATCCTAACACTTAGTACCTTGGAATGTGACTATATTTTGCAGATCAGTTCTTTCCAGGTGTAATTAAGTTAAAAATGAGATCTTTCCTAATCCAATCTGTCTTTAAATATCCTTATAAGAGGAGGAAATGTGAAAATCGACATGTACAGAGTGAAGATGACGTGAAGACACATATGAAGATGGCTACCATAAGCCAATGACAGAGTCCTAGAATAGAATCTTTTCTCATGGCCCTCAAAAGTAACCAACAATGCCAGCACTTGATCTCAGACTTCTAGATTCCAGAACTGTCTGGAAATGAATTTCTGGTATTCAAGCCATTCAGTCTGTGGTACTTTAGTACAGCAACCCTAGGATACTAACTTGATCGCTATAAAGAAATATACTCTTAGAGACCAGATAAAGTTGTGTTCTTTCATAGTTGTTTTTCCTCATCATCATCATTGTTATAATTATTACCAAATAAACGGAATCATACAGATAAATGCATATAGCACACACACTAACACTATGAGAGTAAATATACATGTAGACATGTGGTTCCATATGTGTGTATATATATATGTTTGTGTATGTCTAACAAAGTTATATTTATGCATGAAATAAAATTAACAATAATATCTTTAATTTAACCACCTCCTGACTTCAACCTATATAACATAGAAACTCAATTCCTATTTGAAAAGCTTTTATCCCGAGTCATTTTTGACAGGCCTTTAGGGGAATTTCATGTATAATCAGTAATACTATTTCCATTTTCTTATCTGTCTTTTACTTTGGTCCCTTTTGTGATATAGGCTACTTACAGTCGATTGACACCTGGCCTTGCCATTTTTACTGCTGCACTCTCCCTGTTAAGAAAGACCAAATTCTCGAGTGCGGAGGAACCCAAATGGATAGATAGCCTGTTCCTTCTTTTCTGAGCAAAATGTCTCTCTGCACTTGATACTTTCCAATCTGCATCTGGCTTATTCTCATGACATTACTTAATTGGGTTTTGTTCTTATAACCCCTTTCTTACAGGGACTCAGAACCATTATCTATGGAAGAAATGTCAAGTTGTCTGCTATCTCCAGGTGCTCGTTTACTGATCTCTTCCATGCAGCTGACACTTTCTCTAAAATAGTATGAATCTTTGAGGTCCAAACACCCACGGGTCCTGGACTGTCACAATATATTCCCATTCAATTACTTGGGCTCCTTGTGCTCAAGAATTTTTAGTGCAACCAGAAATACTATTATATGCCTGTTTATCTATCCATCTATCCACTTACATAAATATTTATCATCAATCTGATCTATGTATTATATATTATATATTAATTATATATTATATATTATATATAATACATTAATAATATAAATCTAAAAGCCCATATCTTCAATCACATGAACTGAATACAATTAAGCACTTGTACCTAAGAGAGGTGCGTTAGTATTTCAGAGAAGTTATAGATATTATTACTAATTGAGTTATTTTATTACATTATCAAACAGACTTAATAGGACACATTCTATACATAGAAAATAATTCTTTCTTGGAATGAGAAATAAAATAAACCATTTACTTGCCTTGCCTACAAAAGTACTTTCAACTTTTAGCTATTTATGCATAATAAACAATTGATAGCCAAAAGAAGATGACTATAACAGAAATCCATCTTCTGGTGCAAGGCAAATAGACTCTACTGAACCATTTTCCCTAGAGCAGTAAACAATTTTTCACTACTCTGATCGAAACAAAATTTAATTTGTAGTTTGAATGAACTTTAGTTTTGTCTTATCTGCCCAAGCTCTCCTCTATTTGCATAGTCAAGAAACTACTGCATTATAATTGCCAAAAAAAAAAAAGTTTAGTTGAAGTGCAAATCAATGTGTTTAAATAAGGCTTGCCTCACATGAGTAGACAGGTTAAGTATCTATTTATGAGTAGTCAAGAGGTATAAATCAAAATGGTGTTTAAATCTCAGAATCCCTTACCTACATGAGATGTTTCTTTGTTGATGTCTACTTTCAATCTCAGTAGACTGTTTTAACATGGTTATTGAGTAAAATTTTGACAGATTTATGGCAAACTCGCTCAGCACTAATACCATAAATTTTGAAAGCTTTAATTTATCTTTATTCAGATGGTTTTTTACTATCTGCATTAATTGGAAGATGTTCTTCCATGTTAATTAGGATTTGGTCAGAATAATTTTGAGACTATGAGACTAAAAAGGGAGATTTTATAAAATACATACTTAAAATCTTGCCTCTAGTGACTACAAAGTCCGAATTATTTTCCTATAGTCTCTAATTACATTATATATAAAGATTTGGCTTTCAAAATACCAATTGTCTCTGAAGGGAATGAGATGAAACTTATGCTTATCACATATATATTTGTCTAAAAAATAATTGAGCATTTAATGTCTTATCAATTATCTGCATTGTCATTACATATCATAGATAATAAGATCTAAAGACTGTTGATTATTTATTAATGGTGTAAAATATTTTGAGACATATTTTGTTTGTAATCTTTCAGTCTAAGACAAGTAACTTGTATAGTGTTACATGGTCTGGTTCTTATTATACAGTGATCTGATAAATATCTAACTCCTGTTATCTTTTAAATATACAAAAATGGTTGAGGTAGGCCATTGTTTCTCACTATTCTTAAGGCACCAAAGACACAACAGTGAACCTGGAATGCATCAATAGAACAGCCATGAAGACTGGATGGTATTCAAGCATTTCTTCCATTTACACATTTGGGAAAGGGGTATGTCAGGGTCACATAAACAGCAAAATTAATATCAAAGCAGCATTCTGGGACACACTGTAGAATATCATGTCCTATAACGAAATATGTATTATGAAACTTACTGAACTAGGAGGATTTTTCTCAGTCCTTATCTTGGTGGAGGACAATCGGGGCTACTCCTAGGGTAGAAGAGAAAGGCCCTCTAAGAAGCCGTAGTTACAGAAAAAGGCTTCTAAAGAATCAACTTAACTTCAGCTCTTCCAGGCTTAATTCTGAGCATCACCACAGCTATACTGGTAGCATTGTTCTTTTCTATTTCTTACTAGTTGTAAGTTGTCCTCTTTTAACTTAAAATTTTCACTTCAGGGAAATCTAAACATCATATGGAAATGAAGAAACAAGCAAAGAAAAAAAAAGGACACATGACAAAGTTTTCTGATGAAAATTACATGCTGTAAACTGACTTCATTGCTGCGTGTCCTTAGAAGTCCATCAAATCTTAAATTCTTGAGTAGTTCCTATTATGCCTATACAAACTTACATTTGAAATAACTGAAGATAAAGTTGTGTCTCCATATTAGGTAAAATGTATTAGTACATTCAGCTCCCAGAAAGGCATTGAAAAGCATTCCCCTGCAAGCGAGTACAACAGGACTCAAAATAGACCCTATCATTTGCTTGAGTGTTTTTATTTAGAATTTTCAGTGAATTTGGAAAAACAGAAACAAAGAAAGAAACAAAGTTACTAAATATATAAGATAATTGACATGAAAAAAGAAGATAAGGTTCTCGTTAAAAAAAAAAAAAACAATAAAGGAATCTCAATGAGTCTTGAGATCTGACATTTCCTTAAAACCTGTCTCTGCAACAGGGGAGAACAAGGCTAAGAGTGTTGGGTCACGGCAGTCAAGAGAGGAAAATGTGTGGGTAAACTGTGCTAGTGCTTGGCCTATGAAGACATTGATCCTCAACAAAGTTTATTTGATAAGTCAGGGACGTTAGTCCAGGATTGCAAAAATCTTAATGCTTCAATATAATTTACATAAGCAAACTTCTGTCAGTAAATGCTGTTAAGATGATTATGTAGAAAGAGACCACCACCTTGAGGAGTGTGGAGGAGGGCATGCAATTTTAAAGAATATATCTCTCATTATATAATTCTAATACATCTTGCTAATGTCATCTTCTACCGTCATGAGAATAAATTTATAACTAAACTGAGACCCAGACTGTTTGGTGATAGAATCCATGAATACTTTATTTCAAATGTACATGAAATACTTAATAGAATTTAAATCTCGTTCAAAGACAAGCAGTCCTCATTTTTTAAATAAAATATAAAATATAAGTTTTTAATAGAAAGAGCTCATGTTTCTTAAAATTTAAATTGTGCAACATAATCTTAACCGAGACTCACAGAAGAAAGCTTCTATTGCAATAGGAAACGATATTTTCTTCCATAAGAAAATGTCTTTCCAGAAGGTTAAAAGTCAGCTATGTGAAGAAGGTACGTATGCATGACTACTGATTGTGGAGCTCTGATATGAAAGTCATTCTTGCTGTTACTCCTGTATAGAATGTTAGCACATAAAGAACAAACTGTCTTCTGTTATTCTATATCCTGCTCATAAATATAAATAAACACTGACTGCTTTTTAATAGGTTTATAGCTCAATTATACAATTTCACATATACTTTGAATATTCTATTTACGGATTATTCGATTATCAAATCCGAGTCTCAAGTTTATTCATAAAGTAACATTCATGCCCATTGGACATGCCTAGGCCAGGGCATATTAGAATTACGTGATGGAAGATTTATTATTTAAATTTGCATCCCTCTCTACACCGTCTCCAAACAATTATTTTTTTTGAGAGCTGGAACCGATAGAAATATATAGATTTACTAATAGATATCTTTTATTAAAAATATAATTGCTGTTCATGTGAACCTGGTTTATAGCTTATAGTAAGCAGTCTGAAATATTTATTTGGGGAATCCAGGCTTCAGAAGCTAAGCAAAATCTAATGTGAATAATTACAGAAAACACTAATAGTGGCTGAGAATAATGTTTCCCTTTCAACTATTTCACCTGAGGGAGGGAATGAAATTGAACAAGCATGATAAAAAAGAACATATGTGTTTAGTGGTTGGAATATATTTCAACTTTACAAAAGTTTTTTTTTTCATTTTATTTAATCCTGTTCTTATATTATGCTAAATATGCTTTTTCTTTTAGAACTCTAAGTACTAACATGCAATGTTTTTAAACTTTTTTTGAAAAAATATAATTTTTATATTAACAGGAAATTCTATATCTTTTACTATATAGAAATAGTCATTGATTATTTCTTCATAGATTTAATGGTATCATACATGTTTTTTTTTTTTTTTTTTTTTTTTTTTTAAGCCAAGGCCAGAATGCTTTGGGGAGTATGTATCTAACTAGTCCTGAGAAGTTGCTTAGTAAAGCTGAAGTGAAAGAGAAGAGCCTTTACCTCCACCTAGTGTCCTTATTTCTTTACCATCCTCTTCTGATGTTCTCATGATCAGAATTTCTGCAGATAAACAGATGCCTACTGCAGCCTTACGAGGGGTGTGTCATTGAAGTCTTCAGGAATGAGTCATAGAAGGCTATAATTTTTGGAATATAACTTCAAGTATGTTTGGAACATAACTTCAGACAATAATTACATGAACAAATTCAAAGAAATACCTAGACTTGAAAGAAAGAGAGGAAGGAAAGAAGGAAGAAAGGAAAGAAGGAAGGAAGGATGAAATAAATGAGAAAAAAGAAGGGAAGGGAGAGAAAGAAAGGAAAGAAGGGAAGGATGGAAGGAGGAAGGAAGGCAGGAAGGAAAAGAGGGTGGAAGGAAGGAAAATTTTTAAAAATTTGGAAGACATATTGTAAATGAATGCATGTGCTATTTTGTATTCACTATTGTTACACTAGGTACTGAAAATCTGTATCGCAAAATTTCAGTGGATTATCATACTAGGAATTTATGTTTTTCTCACATGCAGTCTCTCAGATAGGGTATCCCAGGTAAGCTGGCAACTTCCCCTATATTCTGAGTCAAGGACACAGAATTTTTCAAATTTGAAACTCCATCACCTCTAGTGCCTGGTCTTCACTTATACTTAGTTGGAGAAGGAGAAAGAGTAGGTCAACAAACCTGTCCCCCCAAAAATCTCTAAGAATAAGTGACACAATACAACAAACTCATGGGCTGGCGAGAGCTGATCACCCGCCCACCTAGGTTAAGGGAAACAGGGAAATGTAGTTCCAGGATGATCAGCCACTTCTCAGTGAACAAACTACATCATAGAGGCTGACCATAAGTTGGTTGACATCTATGTATCTCTATTTAGTGTTTTTTTTCATTTGAGAATCTCAACAGGAGACTATGAATCTAGATAGATCAACAATATATTGTCATAAAATTAATAATTCATAAACTTTTAATAACTCAAGAATCCCCCCCCAAAGTTATTTCATGATTGTATCCCTTCTTTTTGTATTTATCAGAGTGAAATGGTGGAAATGCAGGAGACAGAACCACAGGGCTTTGTGTGTTTGGGAGATTGTCATGTTTTTACATCCAGTAGAGCTGTTCATGTCATCTTATTGCTTTGGCCTTAAAAAGAGTATGTATTATAAATTTCTGAGACATTTATTTAACTTATAATGAAGATAGATAGCAATTGGTATGAATAAAATAATTATATGATTGCTTTTAAATCTTAAACTAGATCTATCACTCATATGAAATGTTGATGAAATTAAGCAATTACTAATGAAGGTTGATGAGTTTTTTTTAAATAAAAAGGTGTAATTAAAAAAATAAGAATAATAACATCTTTGAATTTGCATTGTATTAAAAATTTTTTAGCATTAATTTTTTTTCTACTGGCTAATTTTTCATAGCAATTTATCTATTCTTTCCATATAATTGTTCTACTATATCCAAAAAGAAATGATAGTAGAGGTAAGGTATAGAAAGCAAAGGTGATTAGAAGAGGGGTTTGAAAAGTAAAAAGACAGAAAACTTCCTTAGTGTCTATCAATGGGGGAAGATTTGACTAAGTAATGATGAGGACATGCAGAGCACTGCTGTGTATCTGTAAACAGGAATGACCATGGACACTAAGTACTACCCCAACAAACACTCTAAGACATGTACTTAAACAAAAATGCCAAATGCAGAACATTGTCCTTCTTGTCATCTAGATGGTTCTTGGAATTAATATTTGTATATTAGATTTACTTGCCTGAATTTCATCTTTAATATTTAAAGAAAATTATGTAAAATATTTTTTTGATTATGAACTTTTTCATCCTAAAAATTCCGGTACCTACCTGAAAGCAATAATGCACTAAAACACCTTTTATTGGATAATTTACTTACAAAGATTTAAAATTTTGATTATGTTTTCGATAAAAAAAAATCTTTGTTTTTATGTTCAGAGTTATATGGATTATATCTACTTATTTCTTGGAATAGACGTATGACGTATATAAATCAATATAAAGATAATTTTAATAAAACTATGTTATATATTATAGAATTTTTAAAGTAACACATTGAATCATGTAGGAATTTTATTTCTAAAAGAAATTGACTTTGAATCTCAAGTGAATAGAATGAATTCTATGCCTCAGTCTGAAAGTCTTAAATGCCTATTATCCAAGGCACAATAATAGATGCTATTGGGAATACAAGAATTATTTAGACATATTCTATCTTTAAATGATTAATGAAAGGGAAATATCTTTTCACAGATCTTTAGTTAAAATAGAATAAAATAGCATATGAAACAGTTAAGTTATCTGGGCCATGGTAGATGTGCAATAAACGATGAATATATTAGGTTTGATGTTTCAAGCCAAAGCAGATAAGTAGACTGTAGAGTCATTAATAGAGTTGGGTTTCAATATAGAGAGGAGGGCAGACTTATGAGAATATATAAAAATTCAAATGGTAGTATTTGTTCTCTTTTAAGAAAAATACATTAAATTTACTTGCAAATTAATAATTTCTTCATTTCAATAATAACCCTTTAGTTTTAAATTCATAAACCTCAATTGTATTTCTTAACACATTAAACAAAGCAGTCTGAAACAAAGTTATCATTCTCTATAGAAATAATATAACTTCCAAGATGCCAATGTATTGGTAGCTATATCAAAGAAAAGTTAAAACAGAAAAGGTAAAGAGGCAAGGAAGACTTCATTCAAATCTACAGCAACAGAGAGAGAGATTGATCCCAAATTTGAAACAAAAGTTAGAAAAGATTTTAAGCACTAAGGTGAGCTAGTGAAAAAGTATGAGAAGATGCTGGGAAGGAGGTTTATCAATGAAAGTAGGCCACCTGTGTTTGCTAATTGGCACTTATCGAGGTTATGATCCTACCCTCCATTCAGATGGGGAGATGGGAGTTTCTTGATGATTGTGTTTCAAAGGGACTCCTTGAAAAAGATTCTTGGGTTGTATACCTGGCGAGAATTTAATTCTCAAAAGCAAAGAGAAAGCGTTTATAATTGCAAGTTTTCTAAAGTAAATCCTCTAAGAAAAGGAAGGTCAGGGACCAATAGTCAGGAAGAAATATTTAGTCAAGCTGTGGGGATATTAAAGTCATCATGGTCATTTACCAAGTCAAATGGTAAAAAAAGCTCATTTATGATTTGGAGGGTGAAATGTTAACACTGAGTGAAATGATTAAAAAGTTATTAGAAAGGAACCTATTTGCTATAATGAGGGATGTTCTGCTCTAGATCCAGAGAACAAAACCATCTTCTACTGTGAAAAGTGACTGGTATTTTAGTAAAAGAATAATTTCTCTCACAGAATTTAGGAAAACTTTGTCTGAAGTTACATTAATGTGTCGGCATAAGCTAAGTTACTACAAGAAGCAGATTCTTTTGTAGTTCAATTTTGCAACTGTTTTCACTTTGTTAAAAAGTGGGAAAATAATATAAAACATGCCAAAAGTCAGTTAGAAATCTAAATAATGAATTGCATTAGTATCATAAATATCATGGCATTCTTCAGCAGTTCGTAAGGTTGTATTTTTAAATTATTTCAAATTATTTAGTGATCGCATATATTTTCATTGTGCAAAAGATGTCAGAGACTGACAAAGATAAATGATCTTGCATTCAGTTATTCAGTAGATGATAATTTCCTATTCACAAATGAATAGCTTTATCTGCTAGTGATTTTTTTTAAAAAAGTTTTTTATAAAATTGAGCTACTGTAATAGAAAGTCTCAATAGTGCTTACCACACAGTTACTAAATGTGCAATGATTCTTATAAATCTAAAGGATGGCAGAGGCTCATTGCATTCTGTTTAAACCAGGCAAAAACTATAAATTTATGGTGATGATTCAAGTTTTCAATTCAGAGTAGAAATCATCTTATTGTTAAATAATCCATTATTTTTTCTTAAGTATACTTTTAAGTCATTGATAGATAGTCATGAGATCAGTGCTGAAAAAGGAACAATACCAAATTTTTAAGCCTGGTAATGATCCAACTTCTTTTTAATTGACTGCATCTAACCACTAAAATATGTTTATAATTCAATTCAATCAAAGACCAGAAGCAGAACTGTATGGACTTTTTGCAGTTATCCGATTACTTTTCAGTCTTAGAGATCAAGGATCTGAGAAAAATTCTCTAAATAAAGCAGTGGGAGCCATCTTTCTGGATTCTAACCCTTCTGTACTATGTTTATATCCTCTTTGGAAAAAAAAAAAATTTTTTTTTTAACTTTACACATAGATGTCTTATGTTCCCTACTAAATTATAAGCAAGCTTAAAGGGACCAAGATTATGCCATGTTATTTATTTATATTGTTTTATTAAATATTTTGTTACTAAGACTTCATTTGGAGTCTTCATGTAGAGAAGCTATCTAAATGTTTGCCTATTCATTGTATTGAAATAAGACATTAGCAAAAATTTTCTTACATACTGTAATTTACCTTTTATAGTATTTATAAACTTAATTTATGAATAGACCAAAATAAAGTAATACCACATAAATAAAAACTGTAACTTTAGTTTGTCCCCTGTTCCTGGTTATAGAAATGTTATGGTTATATGTGGGCGCCGTCATTGCACCGGTAGCACAGATGGGCCCTGGAATCTTTCCACTGATGAGGTAAAGAATTACAGGTCAGCAAGATTTAGAAAAAGGAAGATTTATTAAAGTATGTTTCAAGAAAGAAATGGGCTATGCCAAAGAAGACTGCCGTCTTATAGAAATAGGGAGTTCCGTATTATAGTTAGGGCCATGATGAGAAGTTACGAGGGTGATGCTAGATGATTGGCATGTGAGGTCATTTTAATTGACATTGGCTGTTGTTATATAACCCTTTGCCTACTGCGAATGTGATTACCCAGATTCAGTCTATTATAATTAGATTCATGAACTTCTGGGCATATGCATGATATTATAATAATAATGGTATAATGAGGCTCCAGTTAAGGAGAGGTTAAGATAGTACTAACTGAATAAGTGCTTGTGGTTGGATCAAATCAGTCACTATTTTATGGCTTTTTACTCCCCTATGCCTCAGGATGTAGGGGTAATTTATAAGCATTAAATGGGGGTTCCAGGAAGGTCTTTCAATAAACATTACTTTTCCTAAATCTAGCTGATTTGTGATTCTTTACCGCGTATGTGGAAAGAACAGAGAAACCATCAGTGCCACCTGGGCAATGATAGATTTTAGATCGCCCCAACAGTGACAGTCACAGAGGCCTTTGAGGACGAAGGAGATAAGAGGAAATGAATGTCCTTTCTAACGATTCCAAGATTGATATTTTGCCTCTCATCTCTTACCCAAATATTCACAAAGCTGAAATTTAATGTAATTTTTTATCTAATATAGTTTCATATGCAACTATAGGTTAATGGTCTACAATTTGGGGGATGAGTGATTAGCATTTGAAGGTCACTATTAATAAATACACAACACATAAATGCTGGTGAGAAACCCTTTTATCATCATTAATCTAAATATGTGCCAAAAGATTATTTTCATTTAAGGATGTTAGAAATAATTTTTTCCTGGTAAAATAGTGTTCAAAATATGTTTGGCAAGAAAGATTATAAAGACATCACCGTCCTAACACGCATAATGTAGAAAGACTTGACTAAGCCATCAACCAAGCACTTAATGGAAAACTATATCTCCTGATCCAATTAGATAATAGGAGTAAACATTTGAATTTAGGCATTTCACAAAATTTCTAATAATAGAGATTGTGGGGTGGCGGTCATCAGCTAGCTTATATCAATAACTTGTTTTTGTTTTTTTTTTTTTTCGCCTTCTTGATATTAAATATTTTTATATGTAGACAAGCCTTTAGTGTCACATACCATTTACTAGAGTGGTACTTGAGGATAACAAAACATCATTATTTGCTCAAATAATCTAATACATATTTATTTATTTTTTGGCAATTATTTATTCACATTCAAAAATATTTGACAATTGTTCATTCACTTTTGATCTATTTGTAAAACTCATATTTACTTCTGCTTTCTATTAATTGAAAAATGGAATTAGTTCTCAGTAGGCACCCAATACCAAACACATGCAAGAGTTCTTTGCCATCATTTAGAGTCATGAATAGATGTGTCCCTTTATCAGAATGGATGTCTCAGCATTCTTGTTATAATCTAGCCTGTGATTATAATCCTTAGTAGACAGTACAATTTTAGGAACAAGGCTTTTAATTTAAAATTCTTATTTGTATTCATTTGAAAATTAATTTGTTAAATCAGCTAATATTCTGTACTGCTACTATGTGTCATGGACTGAAGATATAAAAGCAAAAAAAAAAAAAGAAAGAAAGAAAAATGTCTTCTTTTCTGAAATAGCATGCAAGCTTTGGAAAGAAACAGACAAAGAATTATTTTACAGTGCATAATGATATGAATAGATGGGCAGAAACCGAGATGCAGAAAACAGTTCATTCACAAATTACAAGGTGTTCCTTAGGAAATCTGGAAGCATAAGCAGGGAGGGAAAGAAAAGGAATGTGAGCTAAGGGTGGTTGGTACCAGGAGGTCAGCTCTAGTTTGGATTTCTCCTGAGGGCAATGGTATGAAATTGAAAGGTTTTTAAATGTAAAGTGGCATTCTCTCCACTGAGCCCTCAAGCCCAACAGCTCCTTTTCTTAGCTCAGAAGACAGTAAATGCCTCAGGCATATTCCAGAGTGAGACTATTGTGTCCTTTACAGAAGTCACTGTCACTGTCACCCTGGAGACTCTATCCTCCCTGAGTCTCAGGAAAGCCAGAAGCACTGCCTTTATTTTCAGGGACTGCTATTGCAAAGTCATCCGGAGAGAGTATACCCCTTTCAGAATCTCTAAGTAGATAGTGCTTTTATTGTTTGCTCTTTTTCTTTGACAATAAGATCCAAAAAGCCTTTCTCAGTGGAAAGCACATCATCACAAGGACTATGGGCAGGTGGAGAATGCAAGGCTGTCTCTCATTTAAAATTTTGACCTTCCATATTTTCTCACTAGTAAAAGTGGGGATGCTGATGGAGATGGTGATTCTAACCAGAATTAAACTCATAATCTAGGGCCGAGAAGCCACAGTTGGAAAGGAAATTCACCCAATACCTAGTTAAGTAAACCTAGATCAACAATTTTGGTAATCGTGAGTAGTTGTTCTAATATAGAATCAGAAAGGCGAGTTGGAGACAATGTTTGAGTAATTTATTAAACACTCCAAATGCTGCTTCGTTTATTTTGGGGTAAAGTGCACCAAGGGAAGATTGTTGATAATCAGAAAATCCTATTTTAAAGATTTCAAATTTCAAAATATTTTTGTTAGGTAGTCAAACATGAGCAACGGGGAACAAAGAAATGAAAGCCCATCCCAGAGAGTGTCCAAAACACACCCATTTGTAGTTAAAGAATCCCTCCTGCATCCTGAGAGACAAAGGACTGGAGGGCCATAAACCTTAGCTAGTTTATTCAGGCCACCGACATGAGTACAGAAGGTACTTCCCTAACCTGCCCACAACCTCAGCCTCATTACACCATCATTATAATATCATGCCTATGACTAATTATAACAGACTGAATTCTGGGTAAGCACACATACAGTAGGCAAAGAGTTATGTAGCAGCCAAATGACAATGAAAATGATTTCATGTGCCAATCACCTGGGAATGCCTCTGTAACTCCCCATCAAGGCCCAATGTAAACAGACTTTCCCACTTCTGCAATGTCAAGCCCTCTTTCCTTGCTGTAACCTGCTCTCACGTGGTGGGTATTTTTGTTTCCACGTGGTTAGCCAGTTTAGACATGACCTGTTTCTACTTCAAAATGTGCCTTTAACAAATCTTGCCTCTCTGTCACTGAGTTAGAATTCATTTCTTCATCAGTGAAAAGAACCAAGAATCTCCAGCATTATCAGAGAAGTGCCAGAGTTCAGATGCCCCATACGGTAACATTTTGACAAAGTTTTTTTTTATGGATTATCTGAAAAGATGATATTTCTTTTATATTTATCTACTCTAAACCTAAGAGATTTTCCATGCCATACATATGTGAACCACAGCATGTATTACATTGTTATCGGTTTCGTGTTTTTCTTTTTTTTTATAAATAGATTCAATTTCCGTTTTGTTGCTAGTAACTTTGTAATAAAATAAAATGGTCTTTCTGATTCTATCTTGCTCCAGCCTGCCCAGTTCCCATAACATGTCAGTTATCAACCTCTGATTAGCTTTGCACATAGATATGTTAGGCAAATAGATAGACAAGAGTAAGGGGAATGAAGGCCCAACCCAGAAACCTCCCCTAGAACCTCCCTAAAACACTCATTTAGTCATTACAAATTACCTTTACATCCTGAAATACAAGGAAGTAAAAACTATAAAAATAACTGCTAGTTCAGTCTGGTGACGAGCGCATATGCAATTAGTACTGTACTGGGCTGCCTTGACGGTAGCTTTGTTATATCAGCATTATAATATCATACATATGATCGGAAATTCATGAATCTAATTATAACAGACTGAATTCTGGGTAACCGCATGCACAGTAAGCAGTTATGACAGGATGTCATTCAAAATGACCTCATATGCTCATTATCCAATGCTGACTTGTAACCACCCATCATGGCCATATAAGATACACTTCCCAAAATCAGTGGGACTCAAGTCGTCTCTGGCATAGCCCATTTCTCTCTTAAAACATAATTTAACAAATATTGCTTTTCCTAAACTTCTCTGATCTGTAATTCCTTACTGCATTGGTGGAAAGGACCAAGCTCTCCCAGTGCCCCCTAAAGGCAAGAGATATGCCATCATTAAAGGAATCTAACCTGTAGCCTAGGAATTGCTGAAACAAGGGTCCCTGCTAAAAACTACCTCTCTATGTAGATCAGGAAAGTACATACAAAAATAATGACTGTTTATCAAAAGATTTATAGGAACTCCATGACTGGGACTATGACAACCAGTGTTTGTTGACCAAAAGCAAAGCAGTTTCACCATCCCTCTTGGACCCTTGTTGGCATCCAGATGTCTACAGTCATTAGTCGCCTCAAAATCCTACTGTTTCCTCCATCCCCTGACATTAAAGAAGCCTCAGTTCTCTACATTCTCGAGATGGTTCTTTAAGACACTAAGCTGTCATCTCCTTGGCTTGCTGGCTTTCTAAATGAAGTCTTGTCCTTGCCCCAACTCCTTATCACTTGATTGAGGCTAGCAGTTTGAGCTTTCTCTCGATTACAAGACATTAAATTTAGATATAAAAAAGACCTGTTTTATAATCTGCTTCTCTTGCCTACCAAAATGAAATGCTGTGTTGCTGTCATTTCCCTCTTTCTGAAGTTTTCTCGTCTTTTTTTTTTTTTTTTTTAGCATGCTGTACCCTTAAAAAATAAGCTATAAAATATTAAAGTGCCTTTTTTAGGCAGATCTTTAAATATCATATGATTGACAAAAGAGTGTTATAATTATAAAAATTTAAATCAATTTTAATGACTCCTGGGATTGAGTTTTTTTGTGGTTACTTTGTTATTTCCTTTATAGAGAAAGATATTTTCATAAATCCTCACCAAAAATGGAAATACTTTTGTCATTTTCTTTCTTTCTTTCTGATAAACTTGCTCTTCTGTTCTGTACATTGCTATTGTGAGTATAAAAAAAGATAAGGCCCAAAAAATCAAGTGTTATTTCAGCGTTGAAATTTGGTATTTGTTGCTATGATCAGGATTTTTTTATTTCATTCCTCAAAAAGAGATATATGTTTTCTTGGCAATTTTTTTTCCTTTTTAACAACATACTCTATCTATGTATATGTTCTACTTCTCCTCCCTACTCTGCATCCCTCCTATGGGATTTGGAAAGCAAAGGGAGCTGATGCACACATACAACTCATCCCACCTCTTGAACCATAAGTAAAAAAGGAATTTGACTCTGACTCAGGAATCTCATTTCTTTTGCCACCATCCATAAAACAGTGGCAGGTAAACTTGTCAAGTTACAAACTGGCTAAAATCTCTGCATTCTTACACTTCTTATCATCTTAGTACATACAAAACTATACAAGAAAATAACATAAAATGACATTGCTTACGTTTTTCTATTGATATATAATTACATGAGTAAAATACACAGTTTGTAAATATACATTTTAATGAGTTTTGATTAATATATACCGATCCTATCCCCAAATGATATGGGTAAGTTCCATCACTTTAGCATTCTCTTATATCCTTTTTTAACCAACTCCTGCTGTGAACTTTTCTAGGCAATGATTCTTATTTCTCTTCTCATAAATTTTTGCCTGTTCTTGAAGTTCACTTAAATTAAATCATTTTGTATAGATCCTTTTGTGTCTTCTTTTTCTAAATAATGTTCCTGAAAGTCATCTATGTTGTCATGTCATTATATTTTGTTATTTGTTGCTGAGTAGAATTTCACTGGATTCATAAACACCATTTGTCACCCATTCTTCTGTTGATAAACATTTTTATCATTTCAAGTTTTTGGTCCATATGAATAAAACTGCATCAAATATTCTTCTGTAAGTCTTTTTGTGGACGTATGTTGGATAAATATCTAGGAATGGAATGAATAGATCATATGAAGTACTATAAAATAGGTATATGGCATAAAGTTAGCTTTTTAAGAAATTAGTAACTAGATTGCCGGTGTGTCCTCCACCGTTTTATACTCCTACCATTAAAGTATAAGAGTTTTAGTTACTCTTCATCTTCTTGGCGTTTTGCCATTTTAATTATAAATATCCTAGTGGGTGTAAAGTGGTATCTCATTGTGGCTTTAATGTGCATTTCCTTGATGAGAAACAATGTTGAATAACTTCTCAGGCGAACGTTGTTATTGGTGTATACTCTTTTGCAAAGTGTCTGACTGAATTTTGATCATTAAAATTGTGCTATTTGTTTCTTATAGTTTTGTAGGAATATTTTATCTCTTTATTCACACACATGTACTTTTTATACATTGGAAATTTATTAAATATTTCCAATCTGTAGCTTTCATTTTTATGTTCTTAATGGTGAATTCTGATAAACGGGTTTTAATTTCTATGGAGTTTTATTTATCCTTTTTGACAAATGCATTATTTTAAGTGTTCAATCTATTCTGAATTAATTTATTATTTTTTTATTGTTCGAGGTATGAGTTAAAGGTGTCATTATGAGGTATTGTTTTACTTTACATACATTGTTTTTCTTAAAAAAGCTATCCAGTTGTTTTGAGATCTTTGTTCAAAGACTTACCTTTCTCCATTAAATTGCATTGGTGGAATTCAACCGCCCCTGTTTGTTTGTATCTTAACATAGTTACAAGCCTTCAATGCCCCAAAAGTTGAAATCATTAAGTCTGTGATATTTATTTGGTATTTGTAATCTTGGCTAAAAATTCAGTTAAAAATTTACCTGTGTTTGAATATAATATTTGTATATCAACCCAAAAGCCATTTCTGCAGGATACAAACAAGTTTTCAAATAAAAATTTTAGTTTCGATCTAAAATACTTGCTCAGATTGTACCTTGATTACCTCAAATGATAAGAAGATTTTACAAAAGTAGCATATAGCTTTTAAACCAATCTTTATGTACTATTTTATAGAGCAGAGCTCATTTCTATATAAAAAATTAACATTAAAATTTATATATATCGGCTGACTAATTCCCATATCTCTTTACTTGAATCAAATTTGTATAGGTTTGAAGTACTTTTCAATATAAAACATACTATTTGCATATAAAAGTTATAGAGAAAAAAAGCATTGAAAATGTGATTTAATAACATAGTCTATCTCTGCATACATAAAACAAATATAATTTTTGTCAATAAAAATGTAATTTATAATTCTTCCAAGAACTACAGGGAGTTTTTTAGGTTTGATTTAATAGAGCAATGACTTCCTGAATGAACCTTTAGGGTGACAGATTTTTTAAATTCTCTGCTTTCAAACTATTCAATCCAAAACTTCATGAAATGTTTTACAAAGTTCTAGAAATAGTCCTAATTCTAATTTGTTAATATATAGTTTAATATTTAAAATCCCTATAAATGACGGTATTAGGTGTTTCACATCTCTAGTAGATAATTTCCATTACATTTTAGTAATTCACAGAACACCACAGGAGATGATAATAGACATGGAGGCCAAACTTCACGTTAATGAACTTTCTACATTTATGAGACACTTTGGATAGAGTTTTTGCGTGATGTGCAAGGGAGTGGAAGTACAACTCTAATTGCCCTTAATTGAAGATGCATAATTAATTCTCTTCATACTGTGCTAAAAATCCCAGTGTCTATTGTTTTAATTGGCCTCTAAATATGAAGATGAAAAAACTGTGGTATAGTGGTAATATTTATCAAAATAAACTTTAAAATATAAAATACTTATTGTAAAATAATCATAGCTCTTTTATATTGATATGTAAATTACTTTTCCTTCATATAAGCCTAACAATATTTAAAAGTATGTGTTGAAAGGATGACTGCATGAACTCTCCTTATATAAACTAGTAGTTTTAAAAGGAACTTATTTTAAAACCATAATATAGTAGAACCTGTAAATGTATACATTAAAATTGAGAGTTAAGATTAAATTTTTTTAAAAAGTTTTAAAATAAATCTATATTAGTAAGAGTTTTAAAGTAATATAAGTTTCTTTAGGATTTTCAATCCTGACTAAATTAATAAAATAATAACTGGAATCCCCTATTTTGTTACTTTCCAGAAAGGCTAAATTATAAATATTTATATTACTGTCATAATGGTGTAAGAGAAATTATAAATGCAGTAGCAAAGCATGATTATGGAAAATAAAAAAACAAAACATGATCTCACATCAATGAAACTATTTTAATTTTATTTTAAATGCATGTAAATACATTTATAAATCAGTAAAGGAATAACTATAATCAGCTCACAGTAGGTTGTAATTTTTTTAAAATCTTATTTTAATAAACTTCACACCCAATAACTTTGTTGATCTATTATAATTCTCAGATCATTCCGTAGGTGCTCTTTACATTAACTCTCTTAAAATGAACTTTCTTTTAATACAACATAATTCTTAACTGATGTAAAGTATTAAATATTTATCTACTTACTACATAAATAAAAAGAAAACAGTATCCAACAGTTGTAGAATCACTATGTAGTCATAGTTATAAGAAATATTGAAAATATTAATTTTACCAGAGAATCAAACAAAATCTATTTTAAGTTTATGTTGAGTCAAAAATCTTCTGAAGTTTTGATGATTAATTCAGTTTCCACTATATCTATATCTATATCTATATTTTATATATATGTATATATATACTATATATAATATAGTATATATACTACATGTATAATACTATATATAATACTATATATAGTATATATATTATATATATATAGTATTTCCACTATATATATCTATATTTTATAGATAGATAGATAGATAGATAGATAGATAATTTTCTTGCATGATTGGACTGAATCTTTTTCTAACTTAAGTAAATACCCCACAAATATTCATGTGTCCAATGAGATCAAAGAAATTATGCATATATTGCTTCACAGTTCTTTTTCAAGGCACAGTATTTGTGCTGTGGTACATTTCTATGATGCTCATTTTCATTATTTTTTCCGCTTCCATTCCAGACTGAATTAAGGCACAGTTTGAGCTTTCAGTTTATGCAGTGAAGATGATACTATTCTGCATATAATGGTCCCTTGTCTCTTTTTTTAGTTGTCTGTTACTGATACAGTATGAATAACAAGATCATAAACATTCCTAATTAAGCCATAAGACATGACAGGTTGTGAATTGCGTTGTAATATTTCACACCTAGTGTGTTGCTAAGCATGAGGCTGAAGGCTCTGAGCCATCAATGCACCTGAGCGTGAATTAACACTGCAATTCAGGCCCTGGAGTAGCTGACTTGGATTAGGAAATAGTGAGTTTATTTGATAATTAAAGAAATAACTTTATTTTGTATTTCCTCCTATTTTAATTTTATATATACAGGTTAAATATAATATCTATTTGTTTCAAAAAAAGATATTTTTCAAATAATTGAGGATAACCTATGGCATGTAATATTTTGAAACCAAAGAAAAACACCATTGAAATTTACTGTGTATTGTATACATTCATAGCGAGCTTCTCATTTGTTATTTCACCATATTCACTTTTGACAATGATTGACGTAATTTTGTGAAAATAGTTTTAAAGCCTTCGAGGTTAACCCTTGCCTGATGCCCATCTTAACATAATGCAGTTTGAATGATTCTGTCTCACTCAGTTATTACCTTAATGTTGTAAGTGTATGAAAATATGAAAACAAAAGGTCACAGTTAAAAAGAAACATCATGGAGGCAGATGATGTCTCAAATACAACACAGCTGACATTTAGAAAATTATGTAGCAGTATACTTTGTGCCAGTGTGATAGTGCTCATTACGTATGTACTTTGAAATAAAATCATTGAAGATAAAATAATAGCTGTAACATAGAGCTAAACAGCCTATCTTTCAAGTTACTAAGTATAATACAAATATATAGAAAATGTTATATAAAATTTTTAGTTGATAGTAAGGAAATCAATGTTAAGCCACTTAAATTTATTCAAACAGATTATATTATGCTGACAAAACAGAAGTTTTTGAACTTTATCTTTATTTAACATTATCTCGCTATTCCTTACGATCCCACATTCACTATATTATCACAATGGTACACTATAAACTATCTTAGATTTCAAAGAAAATAGATCACTATTTTTAACAACATGGGTTTTGATACGAGATAAAATTAGTATCCTCCTTTCGTTTTAGCTGAAAAAATTTCCTTTAGTATTTGTTGTAAGGCAAGTCTAGTGGTAATGCACTCCCCTCAGCTTTTGTCTGAGAAAGTCTTCATCTCTCCCTTATTTCTGAAAGACAGCTTTAGTAGGTAAAGCAGGGGTCCCAAACTGCTTGACCACAGCCCGGTTTGGATCCATGGCCCATTAGGAACCAGGTTTCACAGCAAGAGGTGAGAAGCAGGCAAGTGAGGGAAGGTTCATCTGTATCTACAGCCACTTCCCAGAGCTAGCATCACAGCCTCCGCTCCACCTCCGATCATAAGGTATTAGATTATCATAGGAGCACCTGTCTGTGGTGCCAGAAAGGTTGGGAACCACTGAGGTAAAGTATTCCTGGTTGGCATTTGTTTTTCCCGACACCTTAAACATATCGTCCCACTCTCTACTGCCTTGCAAGTTTTCTGCTTAAAAATCTACTAATCGCCTTAAGGGGTTGGTTCCCTTGTAGAAAAAGACTTTCAGTTCTCTTGTTACTTTCAAAATTCTCTTTGTCTTTGACTTTTGATAGCTTTATTACAAAGTGCTTTGAGGAAGTCATCTTTGGGTTGACTCTCTATGGAGAAGCTATAAGCTTCATGTACCTGCATGTCTATATCTCTGCTTAGATTTAGGAAGTTCAGCCATTATTTCTTTAAGTAAGATTTTTGTCTCGTTCTTTCTCCTACTGGGACTCTCGTAATGCAAATATTGTTTTGCTTGATGATATCTTTTTATTGCAATTTATAATTACTGTGTTCTTTTGGTGGTATCATGCTCCCCTGATTACTTTGTTACCTGCCTCTTCCAGACTTTATGGACTGGTTTTGGTGAAGTAAGAGCCTCACTTGTGGGTGAGTGTGAGCCATTTGCTTACATCGTAAGAGTAATAATCCTATAAATGTCTTTCTTCTTTACCCCAGAAGCGTTTGCTCATATTCAAGTGATGTTTCGTCATAGGGGCCTTTCCTTACTCTCCTTTGACAGGTTTTGCTCCAAAGGGAATAAGAGGCAGATGTGGCTGCTACTGTATTTAAGCTCCTCATCTCATAATTTAGGGGCTTTTATCTTCTGGTACAGAATCTGCTACACGTTCATAAAAACATCCGGCTTTCATTGCATCACCATGTAGTGAATTGGAGTGCGAGGGACCAATATAAAATGTATGTACTTATTATTTTAGAATGATATATTCCTCGATTCTGGAGCTATAGACACAGGTCTGGAGTGTGGTACTTAATAATTACGTGACCTTTTAAGAGTGGTTTATTTTTCTGATCTCTTATTGTTCCTATTAAATATTTGAATTATTTGAATATGTTTTAATGGTCTTTCTTCATAAACCATATCGCATGATATTTTAAACTATATTAGCTAAGCAACTAACTGACAAGTGAGAGTGTCTCTATTTGAGCAATAACTTTTGGAATAGACATAGGAAAGTTCATTTTATTTTGGTAGTAGTATCAATAGAATTAATCATTCATTAAATGTACAGAATAGAAAAAATAACTAAATTTAGAGTGTAGTTTTTTCTTAGGTTATTGTGGTGCCATTAAAAATAATTATTAGAATGTAGATTTAATTTGAAGAGATATATAAATTATTTTATTTTATTATTTTCAGTTTGACCTGACAGAACTCAGATGAAGCCATCAAGTATGCCATTAGAAAATTAAGCATTTTTTAGAATAGAATAATGAGTAGAAAGAGACTATGTTATATACCTAAGGTCACATGGCCAGTGAGTCATGTATGGAATCAGCAGCAGTTCCATAACCCCTGCTCTTTTCCCTGCTGCATCCTGACTCTAAAACTTTAATTCCCCCTCCCCCATAAAGTTCTTAAATATTTCCCATTAGAAAAATTAGCTAGAGACAACTTTTATTCTGTGGTCTAAGACTCAAAGCCTGAGGATCATCTTTGCTTTAGCTTGAAAGTATCCAAAATATAAGTGTTTTAACTCGGTAACAATTCTAAGATTACTTCTCCCCTCTTCATTTCTAGTAACGAAATAGAGTAAGACGTTTGTCTTTCTCAACTGAACAACTGCGATAACATTTTAGTCATTCACCACTTCCAGCTGGGATCACCTATTGCAGTGCTACTCAAAATGTGGTCCATAGACTAACACCAGTCCAAAGATCATTTGCAATATGTCCACACTAGGTAATTGCTTAAATTAAAAATATTAAATTTGAAATTTTATAGTAATTTGATAGAATAATTTTTTGTCCATTGAATTTAATCATAAAAATTCAGAGCTTGTATTGTATGTATCATTTTAATTTCATTTATCAAATCATTTCACTTTTATTATATTTTATAAAATTATTGGTCTGTAGTAAATTAGGGGGAAAACACTGATTCTTCATTACCTTAAGTATGAGAAGCAGAGATCGATTCTTGTACTCTTATCTGGGACTCAGTTATTTACAAAATGAAGTCCAATATTCCATGATATCCATGACCTAGTCTTTCTCTTTCTCTCTCTTTGTTTCTATAATAATCTGTATCATTCTTTATGAATTAGAATGACATAGTTCAGAACTCCAACACCAAACTGCTTGTAATTTTCCACATACCCCTGTACATTTGGGCTACTCTTTGGAATTTGAATCCCCTATCTCAAAAATACCCAGCCCCACACTAATATAGTTTACTTTTCCCAACTCAATATTTAGGAAGCAACCTTTGTTCTTATAATCTTATCATGACTCTACTGAGCAATAATTGTAATTCTTATTTTCTCCCAAGTACCCTTTTCTTTAATTTCTAAAGTAATAATGCAATATATCATTATATTTGCTTTTTCCCACATGTGTTCCAAATAAGACATGAGAGAAGAGACTATATTTATTTATATTACTGTGCCCAGTGCCTAGTGTAGTATTTAGAATACAAAGTTTGAAAGTAAGAAGAATATAATAGGAAGAGGATGGGATGGAAATGGTAAATTATCAGAAGTTTATTTATAATAAGTTTTAGAATATGTAGATATTTAAGTTAATATTACTGTAAACAAACCACTTCAAACTCAATGGGTTAGAACTTTTCAAAGATTCTGTGCATTGGAAGGGCTATTTGGGAAGGGCTATCCCGACACAAATACATTCTGCACTAATTCAACAAAGTTATTGTTTATTAGCTATTACAAATAAATCAGAAACTTTGGAACAATCACACAGATGGTACTTTTCATTAACACTAATCTTATTATAATTTTAAATACAAGGTGAAATATCAACCGTTTTGCCTAAGAATGGTAAGTGGCAATGACCAGATATAATTTAGAAAAGTATAGCTCCGTAAAGAAAGGGCCTGATTTTCCTGGGCATATTCCAAATGTTATGATTTAATTGAACTGCCTCCCAAAAGTGCAATTACAAAAATAAAAGTGACTTTATTTTAGAAACACATTCATTTCTCATATTCTTGATTGTTAAACATTAAGCAGGTTATGGAAAATTTTACATGACAAAAGCACTGGAGAGTGACTGAAACAAAAATCATATATGGTTATATGATTTTGTATGGTTATATACGATCAGGCAATGGTTGCTAAGAGTAGGCTTTAGAGCAGCAGCAGCAGCATCACCTGGAAAATTTTTAAACATACAAATTCTCAGTCTCCACCTCAGAGGGTCCAGTAGTCTGTTTTACCAAATCTCCAGGTGATTCTGATACACTCATACGTGTAGCAAGGGAATAATTTTGAATAGAATGCGGAGCTACCCACAGAGTCTTTAACAATATATTACAAATTTAATTCACGTGAAATTTTTACTTTCTGAATCAATTGTATAAAGAAGTATCAATCTTTAAACCTCTTTAAATATAAACCATGAGATCTGTTTTTTACTAATTGCAGGATAGTTACTAATGTCTATTAAAGAATACTAATTTGAGGTTATTCCGTTTGGAATTGAGTTCCTTTTGCCATAACTACTTATTCAATTCCAGGTTTTCCCTAGATTTCTCTCCTTTCATCTTTATCCTATATTTCTGTAGATTTACACATATCCTTTACCTCAAGAGAGAAGGGAGTAAGCAGTCTCATAAATGTTCCATCAGTACTGACCTTTGAGAGAGATTCATACTCAGTCTTCAAAGCTGTGTACCTCACTCATTATCGATACTTTGGGCCAGCTATGTCCTCAGGTAGCCATCTCCAAACTCTCTACCTCTGCTTCATCCCTATCTTAGAAGATTTAGGGAGCGATTGAACCTAACTCACATTCCCATCCCTTCAGAGGAGATGGAAAGATTTAGGGAAACCGTCTCTATTCCACAGTCTGCCGCTGGGGGTTAAATCTGCCTCAGCAGCTCTATCTCTACTGTACTCTTCCTTCTGCCAATGTGCTGAATGCAGGGTTTCTCTAGATAGCATGCATCTCAATCCCTTATGAGCTTATTGTTTTTTATTGCTTCTATTCCACGTGTAACCTGGAGATTTAGCCCAGGGGTAGAGGCATCAGGTTCCTTCTCAATGATCCAACTGGTACAGACTCCTCAGATCATCCTCCTACCAGCTCTCAGAATTTGGGAAGAGATTCACTTTCAAATCAGTTTACATATTCCTTATGTCCTTCTATAGCATAAACTCTGTGCAGCTGTTTCTTTAAACTGTAATATTTAATTGGTGTACCTAAACTTTGGGAACTGTTTTATCATACCCTAACTTATCTTTTTAGTTTTTATTCTTAATAATCCCCATCATTTTTTGGTTAAAGAACATCCTTTTTCAAATATGTACATAAATTAAACATTTGGATTATGTAATGTTAAACTCCACTTTTAAAACTATTTTCTTTATATTAGGTTTCAAAAATAATCTATAAAGTTCATTGACTTTTTTACTCTAAGTGTATTCATCTAAACTTTAGATAATGCATACCTTGGGCTTAATAACACCAGGGACCATTGTGAAGAAAACATCTAAAAACTCTTTAAAATCTTTAAGTTCTGTGACAGTACAGAAGAAGCAGCCTTAGGCTGAAGAGCAGAGAATAATCAATAATTGGTTTATTTACTTAATTTGTTTAGTACTATACACACTGATTTGAACAGATCATGTCTCAACACTGGTTTTAGAAACTAGAGAGATAACGCTGAACAAAAATTAAAACAAAAATCTTCACCCACATGTAGCTTACAATTTAACAAAGTCTGAATTAAGGAATGCTGGCCCTTTGTGGCATTGGGCAGTCACTGCTGTTAACTTCTGTTGCCACTTTGAAACATGTTGAGCATACTTAAAGGAGGCAGATCTGCTTCAATGTCATTGCTTTATATATTTTCTTTATGTATAAATAACACATCTTAAGTAGAAAAACCAGGCCTTAGTTTTACCCCTTTGACAAGACTGTATAGAAATGCCAAGATATAATCCATGTGTGTAATTTATACATATGTTTTGATTTATAATAGGGACTACGAATAATCCAGTATGTAAAAATCTAAAACTACATTGTGGGAGAACCTCTGATAATTTAGGACTAACTTAGGTTTTTCAATAATTACTGAAGTATTGCCATAAAAGAAAAAAAAAACAAACTACTCATGGAATGTCACCTTCCTTGCGATGAATATATAACCTAAGAAAAATGATGGAAAAATATAAATTATATGACTCCTTACTTTGTATCACATACAAACAAAATATTAAATTAAAAAAATAAAATATGTGATTTAAAATTTTTTTGAATTATAGCAAATACTAATAAAGGTTAAATCCTAAGAGCAAAAATATTCTTAGCCAAAGAGTCTTGAGGCATATCTTTCAATTTTACAAATACTTTTTTTTATCTAAATACTATCATACATTTATTTCCTATAAATTATGAGCTATTTTCTACTAGGGCATCACTATTTTCTTTAGAAACAGCTCATATTCCATTCAATTTAGAAAAAGAAGCTGGAATTTATCTCATTGCAAAACTTAAAATGTTTGTTTTAATGACAAGCGTTTGCTATATTTCAAAGCCTAATTTCAAGAGTGGATATTGAGAGGAAGAATAAAACATAAACTGTGTATTTTGCTAATGGTGCAAACTAGTTTGATAGGACAGGCTGAAAATAGAAAAGTCGATGGAGTAATCAATATACTCAAAGGAGGATGAAATAGAGGATACACGAGTCCCATGATTAGTAAGCAGACAACAATTCATAGCAGCAACCCTGCAAAAAAATACAATCTATTTCTCTACTATTTGGAGAAGGAATGAATCTGAAGACTGAAGAACATAAATGCAGACTCTTAATCTAATACAGACAATATTGGGAAAATGGAATTAAATATATAATCATATGTAAAAACTGGGTACAGATAGGAGACACTATTTGATTTTGTTATTGCTGTCTTTATGATTTTAAAATATATGCTTTTATGAATAAATATTTTGAGTAATTTAGAAATTAAATCACTTTAAAATTTCTACTCGTGATAATATTTAAAAATGATTGTTAAACATCCATTCTATGTAGCATCACTGTGATTTCTCCCCTTTTAACTTTATAGTTAACATTTCGAAGTTAACAAGGAACAAGCATAAAGCCAAAAAATGTTGGAGACAATTTCTAATGAGTTTAATATGTTCTGATTAAAACCTAGATATATATTAAGTCTATTCTCAAGATGACCAGTATCCTAAAATTATATATCACTTTATCCAGTAAAATATATTTGAGTTGTGATCATATATATGCAAATTTAAATGCAAAGCAGGGAAAATAATAATAGTAAAGTCATAAAAGCTAATTATACCTAAATCACACAGCTCCACTTATATATTTTTTTATATTCTTCGCCCACCTAACTGTCTCTTTCTTGCTCTTTCCTCCATACATTTATTCCTTTAGAAAAAAATCAGAAAGGATTAATAACTAAAGAATATTTAATTGAACAAATAAATATGTTTTTTATGAATGACAGTCCTGGCAAGAATTAGCAATGAAGGAAATTTCTATCCCACACATTCATCTCTCTGTAACATACACACCCTCTTGAGAGATGGTTGAAGCCTCATATTCTCTTTTTCTTTTCTTCTTTTCCTAATCAAAACATATTTAGAGGAAATGTATTTTTATCAGTCTCTATGCACAAACACACTTTTTTTTCACTATTACCTATGACAGCCTGTCACAGTGTGTAAAAAACATAAAAATTCCAGGCAGCTGTATACAGGTGGGAGACACATTTGTGTGTGGGAGTTTCTTTACACTAGTAACAACTTATGCTATCAGTGCATAATTTTTCTGCTTAAATAGCATTCTACATAGAATAAAACCATTGTGATAGAATCAAAGTGCTATTATTGTAGTGGACAGTTTTTTTGTCCATCTAACGCTTGCTTCTCCCTATATCGCTTCTCATGTATACTCATTTTATTTCAGACTGCTGGATGCCACAGAACTGCATAAAACTGGGGAAACTTCCTCAGTCCCCTGTTCCTGATCTCTAGGAGAAGATGCAGTTAACTAAATCATTTGGTGCATGGACAAGGTGAATAAGAAATGATCATTTTGAAGAGAAGGAGTCCAGCTTCCAACTTGAGAAGAAAGGGTTTTCACATCTCTCTCTGGCTTTGAACTAGGATCCAGCATGTGACTTTGGTTTATCTGCCTGTCATCTTACGGCAATGAGAAAAATTGTCTAAGGAGAAAGGCTTTCACTGACTAAAAGACCAGAGAGAAGTAAAGAAACTGGGTTGCTTTCCTACTTAACTCTATGTTGACTAATATATGATTTTGTTTACATTTTTGTTATTTGAATGAGTTTCTGCTACTTGCAGACTATAATAGTATTTTAATTCTTGGAGCCATGTTGACCTTCAAGATGTAAAGGCTTTCTTTAACATTTCAGTTCTAAGTTAGCAACTTAGTTCCCAAAGTACACAGACTAATAACCTTCCAATATGACCCGAATCGAACATTTGGCTGATACAGTGTTAAACTTCACAACATAATAAAGAGGTAGTCTTATTCTCCTATAGCTTTTCAGATGAGTTTCTCTCAAAGATCAGAGTGATTGAGTTTATTAAGTGGCAGAGCCAGGATTAAAACCAGGCTGTCTGAATTCAGAATCTATTCCCTTTATGTCATTTCTACATGTCCATTTACAAAAAGAACACCCCATAAAAGCTGCTCAGTAACTCTTATGAATAACAGTATTTTGACAAATAACAGTCCATCTCTAGTATAATCTATATTTTTCTAATAACCTTAATTGGCACTTATTTCTGCAGTTGTTTCACTGAATACCAACAGATTGGAGTGATAAAATAAACAGTGGAAAAAATAAAAACCATTCAGTTTAGCAGTCTTTTCCTACTAATCTCTTTTTGGTTGTCACAATGTTTTCACTTCATTAATTTTAGCTGACATAGTTCTAATTTTATTTTCTGATAAAGTCATGACATTATACAGTTTTATTCTGTAAATATAAATATTGGGTAGGAAGAGAAATCAAAGCCAGAAAGAAATGAGAGTCCTTATAGATTCTAGAGAGAAAAATTAAACAATTATTGGAATGTAATGGAGATAGAAATTGGTCAACATTACATATGATGTATAAAAATAAAGAACATTTTGTGAGTGTTTTTTAATTCCAGTCAGAGAGAGTTTAAAAAACCATTTTTAAAAATGAGGAAAAATTATAGTTTGTAATGGTTTCTGAGTTCCACAGCCCTATGTTATGTCAAGCTTGACTCCTGGAACATTTAATGTCACCTTATATTTCTCACCTTTCACCAGATTTAATGACCAACCTGCTACACGGAAGAGTTAAAACAGAGACTGGGCTGTTAGTTATCCATTAACTCTGCTTCGGTTCCCCCCACCCTGACTTGCACTGCAGTGCCAGGAACTGGTTCTAAGTGACCTGTGATTCCATCCTTGCCTCTCCCTCATTACTTTTATCTGGTTTCCTAACTCAATCCATGTTCGCAAGTAGCTGCCTGGGTTAAAGCCCAGTTGCCCAATTTCTCCCACATTGTAATCGAATCCTGTCATAAACCACAAATTGATTTTTTTTTTCTGTCAAATAGCTGTGTCCCATTGCCTCTTATGTCCTGCATACTTGTGGCCAGATGAACTTCTGAAGCCGTGATCTCTCCCCATTCCTCTTGCTCTGTATCTCTTTGAAAGTAGAAGCTAAGCAACAAAAACTTTTCTGCTGTCTGGGGCTTCAAATTCCTTCCCTGTGGAACTTTAACCCAAGGCTCAGTATTATCTCTTTGACCCAACCAGTCAAACTATACTTAAAGGAAAATATATATACAGGAGAGAATAAAATAGAGGAAATTCTGGCGTACATGTATATAAAAGACTTTCAATATTAGCAATCACTTCTTCAGATTTTTTCAATAGATGAAGTAAAGATTCTGATTCTGATACCCAACAACACTAAACAGCTTCGGATGTGTAACCAACCAAATGACTCAGACTATATATTTTGAGTTTATGGCTATAAGTTTTTTTATTCATCAAGGCAGGGTTCACCAAACATTATATATAAGGAGTCAAATAGAAAATATTCTAGGCTTTATGGGCCATATGGTCTCAAGTCTACTTGCAACTATTCAAATGTTGTCTGCATGACAACATTTTAGTGTGGAAGAAGCTATAGACAATACATAAATGAATGGGTATAATTGTGCTCCCAAAAACTGTGTTTACAAGAGAGAGGCACTAAACCAGATTTAGATAGTGGGTCACAGTTTGCCAAACTTGATCTTTCAGTAACTATAGAAAACTTACAGAAACAATTATCAAAAATTACCTAAGATTAATTTCATTTTTTTCTTAACAATATTTCACACTCCCTGCTTTACTTTTTATCCTTAATTATTAGATTACTCTTTTTTTACACATTTCAGTTTCTAATATGTGAAAGATATATGTGGATGTGTAACTCAGTAACATGGACAATTGTTGACTACAATGAGAATATCTCTATATTATCTAATGATACATTCCAATATATACTTTCTAAGCATCGTTTATTAAAACAAAAATAATCAACTTTGATCTATCTTTGCTCAGATTTTTCTTAATATTGAGCTGCTATAATATTTTGGGCACTCTGAGTACACTAGGACTATAAAGATGATAAGAGCATTCTCACGCTAAAAGGCGTTGACAGCAGGTGGACTCTATTTCTCTTCATAAAATGAGACAGTCAGAAAAGCATTTGTGTCAGCAAAGACACAAAGGTTCAAAACAGTTGGGTGCCTCTGCAATAAAGGATTAAATCAGAAATTCTGGCTTATCCAAATCCTACATATTTCAAAGAAAATTTTAGCCTTTGCCCAAATCCTGGGAGATATCTAAGCCCTTGGATCTACCCAACCCTGTTAAGAATGGTGTTCTGTATCTGAGGCATTGGTCAAGCCAGATAGTTTATGCTCATATTTATGGTGAGGCATTGGATCATATGGTGTCAGTTTGACCCTGAGAAGGACTAGAGACTGAGGGACTAAGGAATGCAGGCAGACAACTGATCCCCAATAAAAACTCTAAACACCAAAGATGAATAAGTTTCCAAGGTTGTCATGCATGTTGACACACATTACTGCTGGGAAAATTTAGCACTGTCTGCACGACTCAACTGGGAGGAGATAGCTTGCTCCTAATCCTTCTCGCATCTGCCTTCTGTAACTGATTTTTGTTGCCCATTTTACTCTGTACCCTTTCACTGTAATAAACTATAGCCATGTGTGTAAAAGCTTTGCTGAGTTCTGTGATTCTTCTAGTGAATCATGAACCTGAATGTGGTCTTGGGATCCCTCATCACAGTACCTTTAAGGAAAGGTAAGCTGTTCAGAATGCCTAGGTTATAAAGAAAGAGGCAGAGACTAGTGGTCAGTGTAAGTTGGGCGGGTACTGAAGTGTTTTGTAAAACATTCTTAAAATTTATGTGAAAACATTCTTAACATTGGTTTTTTTCTTACATATTAAGTGTTGTAAAATCTGCCTTTGCCATCTTTTTTTTTTTTTTCCTTAAAGAGTGTTATTGGAATACTTGGAAGAGTTACATTCTTCTGACAGACCGAATGGTCTACAGAGCCTAAAATATTTGCAACCTGACCCTTTACAGAAAAAGTCACAATTTCTTATGTATGATGAGAAGTTATTGAAAGATTTAAGCATGAGGGAAATACGGTCAATTTTAATTTTTATGAATAGTGCTGAAGATTTGTTTTAATTTGTTCTGGGTTCCTAAATACTTGTGGAAAAGGTTGGCTATAGTAGATGTGGTTATATTAAGTGTGGCTAAATTAAATGAATGATAGAAGTAAAATAAAACACATTTCACTCTAGTGAAAAGACAGTATTAATAAAATTTATTACACTGTTTTGCATTTCAAATGTAATGGAAATATAAAATTGAGGAATGACTCATCATACATTCTCTGCCATTTAAATATAGAATTTTTTATAAGGTGATAGAAAAAAGGATGATTTCTATATCTTTTATAAATACAAGAACTGTGTAGTTATCTATCCGCATGTGTCACATATAAAATATTTTGGTGATAAAATATTGTGTTGAAAGTCTTTATCAAAGGCCCTTATGTTGAAATTTAATAATCAAAATATCCTGCACTAATTTAACAAGTATACATTGTCTTCTTTTTTTTTTCCCAAAAAAATAAAAAAAAAATAGGACTTCCAGTTTACGGTTCACCATGTAAAAAGCTTCGAAGTCTTGATTCTATCCTACTAAGTAAAAATCTAAACAGACTGAAAAAAATCAACTCCTTTTGGATCCACAAGGGAGACTACAGACAAACCCGCTGCCTCCAAGACTGGAGAGACAGATGAGTGAATACAAGGGGTCATGGCATCCAAGAGACTAGGGCAGAAACTGCTGTGGGAACCAGTGCAGAGGTAGAAAAAAAACTGAACTCTAATTGAGTACTAACTGGAGGCTCAGTGGTGACAATTCTGAGTTAAAAATTCCAGGAGAACCCAGTTATAGGATAGTCTCCACACTTTTGTGAGTTTTATCTCCAGAAACTTAACCAGATAGTCATAGTAAATATCAGAAAAAAAAAAAAAAAAAAAAAAAAACCTCATGCTTCTGGCAGAGGGAAGGAAAAGGAACCATTCTGAAATATTCCAGGGCCCTCTTTCTTCTAAAGAAATCATGCCCTCAGAGCCTAACCTGCTGGGTTGTTGTCTGCACCTAACTGACCTGCGGAAGGGAAATATCCAACTCCACTACACTCTAGCCAAACATTGTCTTAAAACCTCGGTTTTAGAAAACCTTTGTCAGAGGTTCTAATTTAGGATTCATAATTTCTTATAGAGATATCATGAAATATCATTTAGAGTCATCCTGAGTTATCCTACTTTGAAATTAAAGTAGTTACTGGAACCACCACAAGATCTTGTTAATGAAATTATATATATATATATATATATATATATATATATATATATATATATTTATATATCACATATTTACTTTTGTTCAATATTTTGTAAACTATAGTTATTTTCTTAATTACTCTACATGTTATATATTATATGACCTTAAAATTATTATTCTCAGAAGGTGTTTGTAGGTTTTACCATACTGCCAAAGGGATCCATGGCTGGCACATAAAGGATTGTTTGTAGGCTGGGTTTTGAGAACTTTGAGTTTGAAGTGGTTGTCATAGTAATTTGAAGCCTGCACGCTGGGGTTAGCAACAGGAGGTTAACCTGAAGCTGGAAGCACATATATTTACACTTTCCTTAGTGTCTGCAATATACAATCCACAGGCAGGAGAATCAACAGTAAAGAACAGGTCTTCTGGAGTGAGAGTGCTGAGTTTGAATTCCATCTTCACTCCTAGTTCTGTACACGTCATTTGAAAAAAGGTAACAATGATACTGTAGTGGTGTTGGCTTAAGGAATACATTATTTAGTACATGCACTGAGAAAAATATCTGTCCAATGGTAATCACTCACTAATCATTTTTTGATCACTTTTTGAAGAGAATGTTTGCACGATTTGCATTTTATTCAACAATGTATTATTTCTCCCTGAAAATTTGTAATATGTGATGCTTTTATTAAAATAAAAACAGTTAAATTTGGGGAGAACACATTTTACTTTACATTTCATCAATAATGAGGCTAATCTTTCATTTTTTATAGCATTTCTTGGTTTGTAAATTATGTTTTGTTATTCACTTATTTTTAGATTATAGAAATTTTGTTTTTTTTCCTGTTATTTAAAACAAAGTCTTACCTGTTGTTTTAGTGCGAAATCCAAGACAGCAGAGTCTGAAAAAAAAAAAAAAAAAAGGTTTCTGAGATGCTCCTATTTTTGAGAAAGTATAAAATCAGAGAAACAGAAATTAAGGATACAGGGGCAAAGAGGGAAAGGAGAGCTAGTTCTAGGATGGTTATCATTTGGTAATAAAATATACTGAGCAGTCGATTTCAGGACATTTTTTCTGAGTAGAAGTAAACTGGATGGATCTCGGCAAACACCATTTGAAAGAGGAAGGAGTAACCACTTATGTGCTGGTTCCTAGATCCCATTAGTCAAAAATTTGTACTCCCAGTTTTTAACCAAACCCCGAATTTAAGTTGTTCATGCATGTGAGGTAAGGCATTTCACCGCTCAAGGTCAACAGGGAAACCCCAGGTTTGGAGGCAAAAAATATATTGGTTGGGCCAAAGTCAGGGTCTACCTGCAGGAAATTAGAGGCAGGGGGCAGAGTGCCAATTGCTACGGCAATGCTGGGGCTGGAACACCGGCCAAGACTCAGAAGGTAGGGGAGGATCTGAAGTAATGCATAGGAGCTGCTTTGTGCAAGTATCAGGGATGCCAATCCTGTGTTATAAATATGGCAACTTTTTCTCATGTTTCCTTTTAAATTTATGGCATAGAAAATTTTAAATGTGTGTATGTAGTCTGATATCTGTTATAAAATTTTATTGGGTTGATTTATATCACAGCTAGTTGTAATTTGATTAGTTATCATAATCTTAGAACTTTTCCTTAATGACAAATAAAAATAATTTACTCCTGGCTGTTAAGATTATATTTCTAATATATTCAAATAGAATGAAATCTAAACAGTGATACCGTTACTATTAAAAAAAAAATACAATACAGCAATACATCTTAACTGAAATGGAACTAAATTTAACATAACATTTCTAGACTACTTGTGGTTATGAATTAAGAATGACTTTTATAATTAATTAAATAACATTTTTCAATAGGTATTTTTCTCATAGCACTAAGCAGGCATTTTATTTTCTTATTTTCCTTTCTTTCTGAAACACTTTTAAAAATAAAATGCTAATAATGATTACGCAGTTAAATTATTTCCCCAAAATAATAAAACAAGCATTTTTAAAGAAATATCATTATTTCTCCCTATGAAGCGCTGTTGAATCACCTACTCCTTTGTTATATGTGGCATTAGAAATGGAATTGAGTTCTAAAATTAACGCTATAAATTCTTGTCTTTTATAGAAGGGATATTTTATAGTTGATTGCAAGCTCAATGTCCCATATTAGCAATTCATCATTTTACAATATTAATATTCATTTTTACTAAATATGGAAACCTCATATAATCAGCAATTTCCTCATCAATTTGGGGAAATCAAATTCATTATTAAGAGTTAGTATAATATTAACAGCGAAATGCCATTCCTGGTTTAAAAATAAACAAGTCTTGATTTACGTATTATATCTAATTTTACATGTTATAAGAAAAGAGAAAAATTATAATGTGATTTAAAAATTATTTTAAAGCATATCTAACTCATTAAATCTATGTGCTAAATGAGAGAGAAAAAAGAGGAAGAAGGGAAGAAGAAAAGAAGGGTAAACCAAAAATAAAGTTTATATGTTTTTCTTTCTAATGTTACCAACGCAAACTACAAATGTATTTCTCATATTCTAAAAAAACATTATTCTTAGTCAATATCCGTCTTTTGGGGAGGTCAATATAAATATAAAATTAAGACTTAATTGTTTCTATTCATATCTGAAAAATATCTAGAATTTTCAGACAAAACCATTAATAGAGAAATATCTATTTCTATTCTAGTAGGACACATGGCAGAGAAGGGTACAATTATGTATATTACAATAAAAGCAAGCATATCATGCTGTTGAAGATAAATGAAGAATAAAATGATCAGAAACATTTCACAAAAATTTTGTGGATACATATTAACATCCTACTTACATCTATTTTTTTGAAAAAAAATATTCAAATAGTTTTCCATTTTTTATAAGGCTATTTGTCTTTTTATACATTCTGGATGTAAGTCCCCTGTCAGATTTATTGTAAATGTTTTCTCTCGTCTGTGAGTTGTCATTTTACTTGATGGTGTCCTTTGAAGTGCAAAAAGTTTTAATGTTGAGGAAGCCCAATTATGCATTTTTTCTTTTGTCACTTATTTTTTAGTGTCATATCTAAGAAATAAAAGTGTATGTATATGGATGTATGAAAGAAGGGGGAAAAAATACTTTCCATTACTAAATACTTCTAGAGCCTTGTTGGTAATTTAACAATTGCTATTACTACTACCAGGCAATATACATTCATATAATTATCATGGCCTTTAAAAAAAAAGTCAATGACAAATGACAAAGTTTAGACTCACAATGCAAAATCAATGAAACCGCGCTCTTTAATTCTCGATATTTTGGATAAATACCCAACAGAGATGAGCATTTAATAGCTGAAATTTTAAAAAGAATTCATGACTCACAATATTATAAGAACAATTAAAATAATTTTGTCCAATAATAAAAATTAAAACAAAAGTCTCATTGATTGCCTCAAAAGTAATTGTTTATCAATTATGGAATCTAAAGAATAGACTGTTACTCTTTCAAAAATGGAATAAAAATTACTCTAAGATTTTGTTTTGGAATATCGGCTTTGTAATTTATGAACATCCTAGAGCTAAAAGATATCCTTTAAAAATAGAACTTTTAAATACGTTAATATATGAATAAAGTATATTGAAAGATAGGATTAATACATAATTTCAAAACTCTTACTCCTTAACACATTTCAAAGCTTGCATTTATAAAACATACTAATTATAATTATTAATTGGCTTTATAAACAAAAGTAGTAATGATTTTGAACTAATAAAATACATATCTTAATAAAATATTATTTGTTCCCCTAAATTTATATGCTGAAACCCTTATCCCCAATGTGACTGTATTTGGGACAAGGCCTTTAAGGAGATAATAAGGCTAAATAAGGTCATAAGGGTAGGGTCAACATTAGATTTTATTTTATACAATATGGAAAAAGAACACCGTTAGAATAATCACATATCTGTTTATTTACATATATATTGAACTATGTTGCATGGAATTTGTATGTGAATTTTAGAAGCTCATTTAAAAAATATTGAACATAAGACTAGTTTATTTCAGCATATTTATGAATTTTAATATTAATATTCAATCTTATCTTCTAAAGCACATTTTGTTTAAACTGAATAAAATTCTACTGTATTACTGCTGTATATCAAATAAACTTCATAAAGTAATTGCTATTTTATTGAAAATGTGGCTCCAGCAATAGTAACTCAAATACATTGTGCTTTTATGTCAACCTTGATCTGATCATCATAAAGAAATCTTTGCCATATCTGTTTGGTCAACAGCAGTCACCGAATGTTATAAACTAGAAGAAATGTCACAAAATAATTTTAAAATAAAGTAAATGGTTAACATCTTTATTATTCTATCCTTCTTACTATTTTTTTATGGCCAACGTAATTTTTATCTAATCTCAGACCGTGCTGGATATCTTCCATTTGCCTCTCCAAATGTATTCCTTTCACTTTCCCACTAAACCTCTGCCCTGGAAGGCTGACCTATATATACTCCATCACTGGATTTCTTGTTTTCTGGCTATGATTTATGTCAGTCAATGAGATCCTTGAAAGGAGATCAACCAGAAGTAAAAGCATGAAGTGAGGATATTTATTCCTCAGGGTCCTTCCCATGATTGGCTTCCATGATTGGAAGTTGCTGCTCATCAAAACCTACCTGTTATCTTCTTTCTGGTTTTAGTAATAGTTCCTTCCCTACTTTTTTTTAGTCCTAGAAGTGGTAATAGCTTTGCTGTTACAAACTCCTTAGAATCATATCATCCTTTCCTATTTACTGTACTCTGCTCATGCTTTAAGAATATTCTCATTATTGAATACTACCTGAGGTATTCTAATTTGACTGCGCCATCTGTTCCATGCTGATATCCTGTCTGAAACAGAGATCTACCTACCAAAATGGACACTTGCACTTTTGAGGAAATTTATGTAGGTTATGTTAGTAATATGGTGCTAATATAGTCAAATTAAAACATCACAAAAACCTTAATTTAAACTGATTTTCTCTAAATTATCTGTGTCAGTTTAGAATTACTAATCTCAGTAATCACAAAGTATGAGTCAAATTTCTGTAATAAGCTTTACAGACCTTTCCTGGTACTAAAAATTATTCGGAACTCTAAAAATGTCACAATATTGAAAAAAAATAATAATAATTAAAGTTCATGTCTTATATTTATGAAGCCTAGATTTTACCATAGTGTTCAAACTGATGATTTGTAATATTAAGAGTTAATTTTGGAATGTAGTTTATGTGGCCCCCTATATTATGGAAAGTCTGCTTTGTGAACCAAAGGAAGTGAAACATTCTTTTCATAATACAGGGAGCTGCATAAAAAGAAGTTACCGTATTTGCAGCGAACATAAAATGCAGGTCAAGGTTTTGATGAGACAGTTGTGGAAATCTTTGCTACACTCAACCTTTCTATCCTAAAAAAAAAAAAAAATCATCTTTGAAGTCTGAGCTTGCATTCTGCCACTTCCGCACAACTTTCTGAATGCAACCCCAATGTCAAAACATTTCCTCAGGGAATGTAGTCTTCATGCTGGGCAGAACTGATTCTCTCTTCTGTCCCAGCCTTTCCTTTCTTCCATTGTTTTTGAGGAAAGGAAAACAAAAGAGAAGTCATTATAGTGTGTATGGACTATACTATTAGTGCTCAGAGAATTCTCTTCCTCCTAACTGCCCAGTCCCTTATGAAATTGGGTTAGAAACAGTTCTATCATGTAAAAATAAGTGAGTAAAGGTGATACAGAAATTAGCATCGAAAGGAAGATATGGCTCTCGAAAACAGTAATACTTGCCTTTAGTGTGTGAGAGGACATCAGTGATAAAATATTCTCGAAGGCTGGAATGATGATTATCTGTATTAGACAGTGGCAAAAAATCTTTAGTAACACAGTAATTCCTCACTTAACATCATCAATAGATTCTTGAAACCACAGCTAAATGGCATATAATGAATCCAGTTTTATCATAGGCTAATTGATATAAACAAGAGTTAATTCCTATGGCATCTCATCAACATTGAACGAAATGATGTTATTTGAGGACCTGCTGTGCTGCAGACTGTTTTAAGCAGAAAAGAAGATTGTCTCCTCACTGTGCCAGGAGCTTTAAGAGAAAAAGTTAGAAAGCGGAGGTTTAAAACACTCACAGTCCAGGTAATAACTGATATTCGGAAATCTATAAGTTATGTTTTCCCACAATTCTCTGCATTTGTTTATATATATATAGCCATGTAGTGTGTGTACTTGCTAATAACTCTGATAATAAGTCTGTCAGTCAATGACATGGATACATATATATTCTGACATGTCAAAGTGCTCAGTATATAAAGAAAAAGTTTACTCTAAGGATATATATTCGATTTTTGTATTTTCCATAAAAAGAAAGTATTAATGGCATAGTTATTAATATAGGTATTTTTATTGTATCAGATAAGAGTTGAGAGAACAGAATAATGACACAAAATAGAATATCATGGGACACAAAACTAATTCAGAGACTGAGGGTTCCAGGGAGAAGCAAGAACTTAAAAGCTCTTTTCTTAGTACTGTAAATGGTCCACAGTGACAAAACGATTGACAGTGAAACCCACGATAACTTGTTAAACGCTCATCCCAAATGTTTATTCAAATATTTAGAATGAGTATTTAACAATAATTATTTTCTCTATAATTTTATTTTAATTATTTTGTATCTCGTAAAAAACTTGAGATGTTATTAATATATACTTCTTCATAAAAAATATATGTTTTGAAATAATTAGAAAATAAGTGGATAGAAGGAAGCAAATAAATTTGGACTGGGGAACACTTAAGATTGCAAATTTATCTATTAACTTACAATGTTTGTTTGTGGTCATCGTTAAAACATTCAAAGCCTGTAGAGTGTACTGATTATGTACACAGATTCTAGAATTTCACTGCCTGGGCAATAGCCATTAATAAATTTCTTAATGTCTTTGTGTCTCAGTTTCAAGATTTTTAAAACAATCATTAAGTTTCTACCTACTTCGTAGAGTTACTGCAGAAATTAAATGAGTAAATGCACACAAATCATTAGCAACTCATGCTAAGCACCCATACTAGTTTAATCCATACTGAGAAGTAGCTTTCCATGAAGGATATATAAGGGATATTATGTCTGGTTTTCTCTCTGCAGTTATGTAAAAAAAAAAAAGGAAGGACCGAAAGTATATTATCAGCATTGCTTAGATAGACATCTCTAAAATAATAACTACATTGGGTCTCTGCTTCTTACTTGTAATTTTAAAAAATCTGATGAAAAATTGTTAATGAATAATAAATACAGGTTTTTAAGTATTCTCGAGTGTCTGCTACACTTGTAGAAAAGTGGAATTATTTTATAGTCCTAAAACTAGACCATTGTAACTATCAACTTGGAATAAAGACACAAAGCTCAAAGGACTGAATGTACACATTATAATTTTTTAAAAAAATTTTTTGAGCTTATGGCTTAATGATATGTACAATTTTTTTTTCTGACTAATTAAATATGTCACAAAAAGTCAGGTGATATTATCTAAACTCTGAATATTCCAATGATGAATGTAAGGTTTTCTTAAATGTTAAGAACCACAGGGATATTTCTTAGAAAGACAAAAAGGAGGGAGAGAGGGAAAGAAAGAAAGAGAGAAAGAGACTGTCTCTTATTTTAAAACAGAATTCGTCAAATGGTTTTATGTTTCTAGATGTAAAGTTTACCCTAAGTATCTTTGAAATAAACTTTATTTAGGAAAAAAATACATTTTAATTAAATACTTTCCTTAGCCTCTTGGTCAAGTAGTTGAGTTACCAAATTACATAAAAAACTTATTTTAACTCTATTTATTTAACTATCTAATGCAAATTCTGTGTGACTGGCACAAAAGTATATACATAGATTTGTTGAAAATATATATTCTAAAATATATATAAATAAAATAATATTTTATAGTCTACTTATGATTGTCTAATAGTTCATGATTTAGTAATGATCGTAAAACCAAATATTTTATAAAAATGTAACTGCTTATAAATCATCTAGTTCACAAACAGTGGTTTGCAGATTAGGAATTTTCTGGGGACAGAAAGTGTCTTCTAGGTCTTAGATCCCAAGTCACCATATCATATTGTGTGTTAATATATTAATCTTAATATATGTATTCTGGAAGTTGCTCAGAGAATGAAACTAAATATTACGAAAAGCAAAAGATTTTAAATTAATCTGTAAGTATTATGTTATATAAAACACTTTTGAAAAACAATTTTGTAATGTATAGTTTAGAATCTTTTTAAGAATGCAACTGATCATAGAAACACATCATATGGTCATAAAGATTTATAAGCTGTTAAATGAACTTCAGGGCAGATGCAGAGAACATGTAACACCTGGCATAGATAGTATGTCTAATGATAATACAAATCCTTTATGGTACATTAACACCTTCAAAAATGAGTAATGTCCTAAGATTAACTCCACAGAAAGTTACAGATGAGGGTCAAAATGAAATGTAATTTCGTGGAACAAAATCAGCAATAGAATTCATCTAATGTTCTATTATATCTGTTGCCATTAATATTTTCCAATAAACATAATTTAGGTGTGTCTATGATGGATGATATTTATTTCTTTCAGGATCTGAGCTATTTTTCTATTTATCTGAATTAGAAATATTATATATTCTGCTCCTTATTTTGTGCCTAATTAATTCACCATATTAAAAATTCATCTCACTTTGTTCATATCAGGCAAGCTAATAGCTTTTAATTTCATCATGCTTGAAAATTAATTTTTTTCTGCTACTTTAAGGGCAAATAACTTATTCATATTACTCGAATCCTCACAAAAACATAATATTCCTCTTAAGGTTTTTATAAAACTATAATATTTCTATGAAAATTTTTCTTCTTGCAAAATATTCAAATTTAATAAACCAAGAAAAGTAATATTTTATGTCTTATGTGATCTTTATTGTTTATTCCATTATTATGCAGGGCAATGTAAAAAGTGATATTCTGTAGCTACATTTCCCAATAATTAATTTTAATCATTTAAAATAAATAGAAATGAATTGTTAGGATAAAATTTTAATATATTTCTTTTTAAAAATTTTAAGAAAGCTATCTCTTGTTAATTTCATATCTATTAGTAAACTAGAGCAGGCAAATTAAATTTTGTTAAGACTAAATAGTAATAATTTATCATAGAAACAAATTCATGATTGTATTTGAATATTTTATAAAGTTTGTAATAAGAAATAAAAAAAATAAATATTTCCCATTATCTCTCTGTCCAACAGAAGCATTTAGCTCCATAGTTGTTCCATTAGACTCTTATCATAATGAATAAGAAGTTAATTGTTATTATAGACTTAAGATTTTATAAAATCTCTATCTTTGCCTGTTTATTCAGGACATATTTTTTTAAGTGATTCTAGACCCTAGAATTATTCATTATTTCGAATACTTCAGATTCAGAAAAGATAATATGCGTAGAATCAATTTTTTATGTAAATGAAATCTATTAGTGGAACACTAATTTTTTTGTTAAATTGAACACATTTTTTGTTACTGTGCTGTGAACTTGCTTTTTAATATCTTGTGCATTTGCCTACTTCCCTTTGATTTCACAGTGTCAATGATTCCTTTCACGTGAAATGTCCGTAATAGACAAATCCATGGGGACCGAAATTAGATTAGTGATTGCCAGGGCTGGTTTGCAAAAGAAGAATGGATAATGAGTACTAATGTGTGTAGGGCTTTGGGGAAGAATTTTGAAATGTTCTAAAGTTAGAGTAATGACAGTCACACAACTCTGTGGATATGTTAAAAAAAAAAAAACACTGCTTTGAAAAGGTGTATATTTTAGCATGTGAAATATATCACAAGAAAGCTATTATAAAATAAATCCACACTGGAACTTCTTCTGATATAGGAACTCAGTGAAGAGGGAGAGTAGGGGGCACATGAGAAATGAACCAATGCAATATGAAACATGTAATGTAGCAGGAAACTTTTAGTGTGTGGAAGTGAACATTTGGGACTGTGCAAATGAGTAAGAATGAAGCAGGAAGACAATTATGTTGTATGCCTCAAGCCATAGCTCATGATTCCCTCCCCCCACCCCATGGAGATGGGATGACTGTATGACGTAAGACCAAAGGAATGGTTTGAAAATGTATTCCGTATCACAGGTAATCTTAGAAAAATATTGTAAATTTTGTGTATGTTAAGTATAAGGAGCATATAATAGACCAGTTCGATTAAGAATTATTATCTATATAGTATTCGAGTGGAGCTTCTTTTGTATTATCATCCTAAATTCTTAATGGCAAATGGAGATAGTCATAAATTTTTATGCATGTGTGTTTGTATGTGTGTGGAAGAGAGTGTATGTGTTTCCGTATGTTTGGAGAGTAGGAACTGGCAAAATAGGCTTGGAAGAAGGAAGCAAGAGCTTAGCCTTGAGCTCAAACATTACTTTTCTGTAACGAATGAAACATTCAAGGGGAGAACATTAAATCACTCAATATAACAGAGAGAAGAATTTAATATTCTGGGAGCTCTATAGCTTGACAAAAATTTAAGAATAGAGTAAGGTTGTAAACAAGGAAAAAGATCAGGTTCACAGTCCAATAAAATTCTTAATTCAAATTTATTCCTTTCAAATAACTTTTATAATTTATACTTTTGCATTTGAAAATCAGATGTTCTCTTCTGAAAGTTCCTTATATCAAATCTGACAGCAAACCTGTCTGGCACACTGGCTGAATTAAATTTATTATTAAGCTGTTATGCCCTAGGGATATAATTTTTAGTCAGGAAATTAAATTTATGAATAGGAGTTCAGTTGACTTTATTGCTTAATTAAAATGTATTTTTTTAGAGGGAATCTTTATGTGTAGATAATAAGGATGCAGATATTTATCACCCCATCCACAAAACTGAATATAGATCTCATAAAGATGGTGGACAAATCCAATGAGAGTAATAAAAAGTATCAGTGACAGAAAGGTCACAAAGGGATGGAGGTTAATGGAGTCCCCATATCAATACTATTATTCACCTGTGTGTACTGGCACTTAAAGTTTCAACAGGAGACTGACAGCTATTTCATATTCTCGTATTTCATTGGTCAATGTAATAACCACGATTATCTTCAAAAGAGTTGAGGAATAAAAATCTTATTATGTCCCCAGAAGAAGGAGACCAGGGCTTATAAACTGAAGATCATTAATGAATACTCTTAATAGTTTCTGAGATCAAATTTTAATATGCTAAACTGAGACTGAAAATAAAATTTCATCTTTCTTATAAAAACTTGGGAATCAGCAGAATTTGAGGAACTTTAAAAAGTCATTGAATAATCACCATACCACCAAGACAACGCATTGGTTAGATTTAGGGTTAGCTTTTCTAAGTAGAATCTAAGAATAATTAAAACACCTATCTAAATAATAAAGTTACACACCTGTCTAAAAAGAGGCATTCTGTTATATTTGGATCACAAAAATTAAATATAATAATAAGAATATCTAAATGTATTACATTTTAGCTTTATTAATTGGTATAAAAAGAAATTATTACAAAAATAAAACCTGCACAAATTTTATCTCATAGCTTTTGGAGTGCTAACTGCGATAAGTGATTAGCACAGAGATCACTCATAGCAAATGTTCATGAAGTAAAAGCTAGAATTATAAATAAAACCTTTTAGCAAACTTCCTTCTTGTCAACAATGGCATAGTTTGGTTTTCAACGTAATATTAATTGTCTATGGTTGCTATAACAAACTACCATAAATTTAGCGGCTTAAAAACTACACAAAATTAGTATCTTTTACAGAGATCTGAAGAACTAAATTCTATGTGTTGTCAGGCTGTGCTACGAAAGCCCTAGGAGATAATTTCTTGCCTTTTCCAGATTTTAGAGTCACCTGCATCGCTTGGCTCATGGCTCCCTCTCTCCATTTCCAAGGACATCAGTGCAACATCTTTATGTGCCCAGCTCTCTTTCTGACTCTTCAGTCTCTTATCAGAATCTTGTAATGAGGATAACATGTTAACAACATATGAAGTTTTCTTACGCTAGTTTTGTTTTTGAATTTAAAAAAAGTTTACAAATCATTCTCAATTAACTATTTATTTCCAATTATAAGAAAATTTTACTAGAATTTTCATTTATGAGGTTATCAAATCTACCATTATAACCTTTTGTTACAAGTTTTATAGAAAGATATAAATGTACCAGAAGGATTGACTAAATAAAGTCAAAAGATAGTAATTGGATGTTGTATTTTCTTCTGATGAACCTTTTCATATTATTTTTTTAAACAATTCTGAAAAGAGATTTTTCTCTCAAAAACAAACAAGAAAGACAAAGGGATCTGGTAGTTTTTAACAGAAGTGCACCAGCTTATCTCTATTAGCATAAGAATAAAGAGAGACACGTTCCCAAAACAAGTGTCTCAATGATAGAGAAAACTGAAGTCAATAACATGAAAAGTGCTTGGAAACTAACCGGTAATAAGTGACCAGTACTGGTTATTGATGTAATATGTTCTCTGCATTGCATTTTTTACCTTTGCCTTGTCTGAGTTCATCATAATTCATGCTTATGAAATCAAGGTGATGGACTCAAATTTTCTACATGCTACAAGAATCACCTCTCCATTCAGAGTGATTCTAGTAAACTCTCTCAATATTGAAGTAGATGTAAGGTAATCTCGGCATAAAATTATTATGAAACTATAATTAATTATGTAAATGTTAACCTTATAGTAGTAGTATTAGTAAATAGGTTAAAAATGTATGTAGGCCACAGGGAATTCCATAGTGAATTAACCCAGGTCGATGGGTTTAGGGATGGACATTAATTTGGAAAGCGATATAGAATACATATCACATCCCATCAGGTGCTGTGAAAAGTAGTAAATGATGTGGTATCAAAGAGAAGCTTAAAATGTTAATAAGCGAATCTATGAAATCTGTCATCCAGTTAGGAAGATGTGTCTAATGAAGAGGAAGTATTTAGAATCATCGAAAGCTCGATACTGATATACAGACAATAAATAACAGTATAAATTAAGTCTGAAAATTCAGAAAGAGGTTTAGAGCAACTTTAAACAGAAAAGACGAAGTCCGAATTTTCCAAAGGTTTTTGTTTATGAATAATGTCCAGGACATGATTTTAAAATGTAGGGATCTGTTTTGTGCTAAATATACATTTTTGACTGTGTAACAACAATTAGTTAGGAAGTATATGCATATATGTTTCAGTTACTGGATTATACTAGCACCAAGAAGTAATATGAATACATTAAATTGAAAGGTTTCTTCTTGCAAAAATATTGGGAAGTGAGCAACTTCCCAAATCATTGTGTAGAATGTGCCATCAATTTTTTCTATGTCTGGTTACTTTAAAAAAAAAAAAAAACACTTAAATTTTTCTAACATTTGCATCAACTGTTCTTTTGTAAATAGTAAGCAGTGTTCATTTTATATTTAAAACACTGAGTTCGATTTATTTATCCACATAAATATATGCATACTGTATTGCCAGATACACTGCACAGTAACCTCATGAATACTTAATGTTTTTTATTTAGAATGTACATAGATTTCCTAAAGTTCCCCCATTGCTGCATAAACAGTTCATAAAACCAGCATGATGTGACTGTGCAAGTGCTTTTTAAAATTAACTTGGTAGTAAATTTTAATTATTTATCTAAGTTGTATTGTGCTGCTATATTTTACCAGTGGAGTTTGATGGCAACTTTGTGACTAAGCTTATATTCTTATACAATGTAGGTTATCTAAAATAAAATATAGAGTATGTTTAGATTACTGTATCAGCATGTCATGATTTCTTGGGCCTTACTGCGAATAATTAATAAAAGCATATTGCTAGAGTAATTTTTTTCTAACGGCAAATGTAAAGTGAATTAATATTGTAAAAAGAGAAAAAAAGAGGAAGAGAAAAACTCACCCAGCACTAGTACAGAAAAGCATCCTATGTAATGATCATGATTGAACATGATTACTTGAGCTATGATTTCACTATTTCCTCTTCAGTTTGTTTATCATAAAGCAAGCAATTGGGTTATTTTGTATGATAAATCTATTTCCTGACACAAAGTCTACATAATGTCAACAGCTCACTGAGTGAAGAGAAACTGTGACACACTGAAAGAGCTTATATACATATAAAATATGTATAAAACTTAGTGATAAGGATAAAACATAATTCTCCGGCATTAGTAAATACTACCTAAATAATGACGAATTGCAATAATGTGTGTAGTAAATGAGGCTGTTGCAGTTGACAACAAAGTGATGGTAGTGTCAAAGAAGAAATGTTTCAAGGAAAGAAAATAATGAAGTGGAATCAAGTATCCTAAAATGAGACATACCAGAAGAATTCACAGAAGAATACAAGTTGAGTAGTGATAACAATTTCTGGTAATAGCTACGTGATAATGGAGTTATTACACAAGTTCTAATAGAAAGTCCTGCTGAATGCAGTTAAAAGCCATTTAAACTGAAAGATGATGATTATATGTCATCATGCTTTCTGACGAATTTGATGGAATTGAAAAACCACAAAAGACTGCATTTTCTATGAGAAAAAAGACAGGGAGACAATTCTTAGGTATCTGCATTTAGATAAATCACCCAGTATTTAAATAGTCTGCCGCTTATGCCTCGTGCCCATTTGAATCCAAACACTGGAAGCTAAAGATTTTTGTTTGCAATTATAGAAATGCAGTAATGTAAGCTTCATTTTACTTTGCATATTAAACAATAAATAGCAACACTTGCAAATATTTGAAGATACTTTATAATCTTTATCAACAGCTGATAATAAAAAGCAAATAACTTTATGTCATTTTATCTATTTTATACCTTGTCTAAATTTAAGGTAGTTTGTTTTTCAGGCCTACATATAAAAATCCTCATCTGAGCCCCAAAGATAACATTTCCCAAAGCCAGTGATCCTTAAATGTTGATACACAAATGGAATCACCAGAAGGAAAAGGGAGTCCTTAAGAATATTGATAATTATGCCTGGCTCTTACCTTCAAACATACAGATTTAACTGACAAGGGAAATGAGCTTGTCATCCAGAGGTTTAGAAACTGACAACATGATTTCGGCATTCAATAAAGTTTGAGAAGCAACAGCCCTATTCCTCCTCAGAGATCGGTTTTGGAGCTACTAGGAAGAAATTAAAAATCGAAACAACACCAAAACATTTTTCTATCATTCTCAAACTGTGCCTTCAAGATAATTCTGACTTCTGAAACCCCATTATTAAATTACTAATGATGAGAGAGGATCTAAAATAATCAATGATTCAAGCAATGATCATGACCCTCCTCTAATACATCATGTCTAGCCTTGCCTAGATCAAACTCAGATATAACTACTAAATGTGGTGCAGCATGTTGTAGCTAAAACTCCATGATTGCTAATTCCTGGTTCAAAGTAATAATCAGGAATAGGAGTAGGCATGATAGAGAGAAACTAATAATCCTTGACTATACTACTGCGTGTCTTCTATCTTACATTGTTTTTTATAGCAACTGCATGTATTAGAAGTAAATTCACGCCATTTGATAGATAAGGAATGTATATTTTAAAGAGAACTATCTTGTTCAGTGTGGCCTCAGGCAAGAATCAGAAAAAAGTTTTGTCTGACTCAAAACCTTTGATCTTTTTTACTCACTAGATATTCATTTTAGTTCCTTCTGAGAAACAATAAATGATAAAAATGATGTAGATGCAGAATTAAAAGAGAATAGTTTGGATAATAGTGGAATTAAGCTATAGGACAGGCAGGTCTCATGTAGTCAAATGTGTGCAGGATATATAAAGAATGGACTAGATTGATACATGCCTCTTAAAACTGTCTTTGATAACTAACTCAACATCTAAATTAGTCCAACTCTTTGAATCTAATAGAACTGATCACTAAGTTATGAATTATGATTTGTAGTCTATTTTCATTTACTAAATCCACTGTTATTTCCTATACAATATTTCAAGTTTTATCCTATGAAATCAATGAAAATCCTCAATAACCTAAGTTGCTGTTCAGAATATATCTGGACTTGTGTGGATGTCCCCTAAAAAACTATAAACCTGAAAATCTCTGTTCTTAACAATTCCTCTGTTCAAAATATTCTCTACAGCTTCCTGCCCACCTCAGCTTAGAAAGATAATGTTCATTTTTTTTTCTGAATGTAAATGTTACTTCTGCAAATATTTCTAAGTCAAGGCTGAAGTAACCACTGCTCCCTTAAGCGTCCAACCCTCGTGATGCTCTTTGCTTATGTGAGTCTCATACTGGGCAGCATTAAGAACTTCTCAATCACAGAACCTTCATAATAGAAAGACTGAGTTGAAATTCTGGCTCCATGACTTATTAGGTGCTTGATTTTGACCACACTGTTCAACTAAATACATAATACTTTTCTCAGACTAATTTGAGTTAGTGTTTCATAATGATGTTGAAAAAAATAAATCTCAAGACATATAAAGTATACATTGCATTGTGCATAGTAAATGCATATCAGTTTAATATTTTAATATTATGGTAAAGTCAACCTTTTGAGATACGCCTCCGCTGTATTTTCTATTAAATATCAAATTATATATAAAATATATAAATGTACTTAAAACGTTTTGAATCTATATTTTCAATTTGTTTCATCTATTAGAAGAAAATAAATTCTGCTGTGTTAGCATCTCCCTCAGTCATAGATGAGATCTGTTTTCCAATATTGAGAGAATTTCTAATAAGTTCATGTTCTATTAACTTTTATTTATGTGTGCGCACACACACACACACACACACACACACACACATTCTAGCTATCCTTTCCAAGTTTGGTGACATTGCTAAACTAAAGCAGCTACTGCGCTATGGACCAGATTCAAATTCCCTATTTTACTGACTGCTTAATTTCTGCAAAATTAAGCCACCTGCTTACTTAGTACAACATTACATTAACTCATTTTGATTATACTGCACACTGCAAGTGCCAGTGTAAATAGTGAGCAGGCACATCTCCAAAATGTTTTCTAGCAGAATATTCCATGCTCTGTGGGTACTTTTAACTGCTTTGCAGGTTGAGAGTCATTCAACAGGCAGTAAAAACGTTAGCATCAAATAAAAACTCAAAAAAAAAAAAAATAGAAAAAAGCAACAAACAAAAGTTAGCCAACAATAAGAGAACACATATGGAATATGAAAATTTAGTATAAGGAATCATATCATCACAGCCTCCCTAAAAACAAAACTAAAAATGCATCAGAATAATCTCCACTTGTAGTAGTTAGTTTCCTCTTCTTTGATCAACTTGATTACAGCAATACATAATTAGTGGTTCCACAAATATACAGATACAGATTCAAACATTTAATCAATGATAACCCGGATGATCTAAGTTTATCAGCATTGCTAAATAATGAATGAAAGTATATATATGATCATCATCATCATCTGGAAAGATGGCAGAGTAGGAAGCACCAGGTAGACCACATTGCAATGGTAGAGTCTGCCTGATGTAATTATTTTGGAAATCTAGAGTCTGTTGAAGGTTCACAAGTTCCAATGGAAGGCTTGGATAGCAAATTGCAGTTAATTTCAGTCGATTTCTCCTCTTATGGTAGCAGCTGAGCAAGAGTCCCAGGAACAGCTTGCCCACACAGCTTGTGGGAGCCTGGGCGAACAAAAAGAATCCTGTCCTCCAAAAACCAGGGCTCTCTGCTCTGATGGCTGCTTTCGATCTTAGAGGTACAGAGGAATGTCGTCAAAACTAAAAACGACCAAAACACTGTTGTTCCTAAATACTCAATGAAAGTATACCACATTATCAAATATACTAAAACATAGTTTGGAAAACATTACTCAACTTCTAAAAGGACAATGTCAAACTCTGTATCCAACAATTGAAGCTTTATAGCTCCGCTTCCTCTCATCATCTGTGAAATTGGTTCCAAACTTTTTATTCTGAAACTCCTCACACTTATCACTGTTTTGTTACATAATTTACTTCCTCACATAAATTTTGTTATTTACTCTCTCTCTCTTCTAAAATGTTCTTCCACTGTCTAGCTTAAGTACAAATACCTCTTTTGTCTGTCTTGTTATAAATATCCACTGTAATAAACTCATATTCATTTCTTTCCATTTTAAAATATGGTAAATTATATATATATCACATAAAATTCGCCATTTTAACCATTTAGAATTATGTAATTCAATAGCATTAAGTGCATTCACAATGTTATATAATCATGATCACTATCTTTTATAATAACCTTTTTATCACCTCAAACAGAAACTATACCTCCTAAGCATTAACTCATCATTCCTCTCTCCTTTAGCTCATAGCAACTTCTGCTTTTTGTCTCTATGAATTTGACTACTCTAAGTATCTCATACAAGTAGAATCACACAGTGTTTGTCTTTTGTGACTGACTTATTTCACTTACTATAATCTCCTTAAGGTTTATCCATATTGTAGCATGCATCAGAATTACCTTCATTTTTAAGGCTGAATAATATTCTGTTGTATGCATGTATCACATTTTGTTCATCCGTTCATCAGTCAATGGACACTTGGGTTGCTTCCCTTCCATCTTTCGACTTTTGTCAATAATGTTGTTACAAGCATAGGTGTAAAAGTATATATGTATGAATCCTTGTTTTTAAATCTTGGGGTATATGCTCAGAAGTAGAATTGCTATATCATATGGTAATTCTAATTTTATTTTTTAAGGAAGCATCATATTGTTTTCCATAATGGCTGTACCATTTTATCATCTCACTAACAGTGAGTGAGGGCTCTAATTTTCTATAGTCTCATCAACAATTGTTATTTTTTTCTTTGGTAATAGCCATCCTAATGGGTATGAAGTGGTATCTCATGATGGTTTTAATTTGTAATTCACTAATGATCAGTGATGTTGAGCATATTTCATGTGCTTATTGATCTTTTACATATTTTGATACATATCTTTGCAAAATCTTTGTCCACTTTTTAAGAAAACTGTGGTAAAAAAAATCACATAACATTTATCATCTTAACCACTCTTAAATGTACGGTTCAGTAGTGTTATGTTTATTCACAATATCGTGCAATAGATTTATACCTACAAAACACTAACTGCCCTTCCCTTTTCCCTAGTCCTTGGTAACCATTTTTCTACTTTCTGTTTCTATGATTTTAACTACATTAAAGACTTCATTTGAGGGGTTTCATTAAATATCTTCCCTTTAGTGACTGACTTATTCACTTAGCATAATATTCTTAAGTATCATCCAGGTCATAGCACATGATAGGACATCCTTTTTAAGGCTGTGTATTCTTCCACTGTATGTATATACCACATTTTCTTTATCCACTCATCTGTGGACATTTGTGTTACTTCCACTTCTTGACTATTGTGAATAATGCTACAATGAACATGAGTAAACAGATATCGCTTTAAGATCTTGCTTTGAATTATTTTAGAGATATACCCAGAAGTAAGATTGCTGGATCATATGTAGTAATTCTATTAAAAAAAAAATTGGGGGAACCTCAATACTGTTTTCCGTAATGGCTGTACCATTTTACATTCCCACCAGCAGTGCACAAGGGTTTCAACTTCTCTGCATTCCCTCAATACTTATTTTCTGTTCTTTAGGTCATAGCCATCCTGATCAGTATGAGGTGATAGCTCACAATGGTTTTGATTTACATTTGTCTAATGATTAGTGATGTAGAATATTTTTTCTATGTGCTTGTAGTTCATTAGTGTATCTTCTTTGAAGAAATGTGTATTAAAGTCCAATGCCCATTTTTAAGTGAGCTAAATTGTTGTTGAGTTGTAGAACTTCCTTATATATTCTGGATATTAACCCCTTATTGGACATATATTTGGTCATGATTTTCTCCCATTCTATAGGTTGCCTTTTCACTCTATTAGTTGTTTCCTTCTTAAAAACACATGGATGTTTAAATTCGATGTACTCTCATTTCTTATCTTTTTCTATTGTGTTGCCTCTACTTTTTGTGGCATATCCAAGAAATTACTGAGAAATACAATGTCCTGCAGGTTTTTCATATATTTTTTTCCTAGGCATTTTATAGTTTTAGGTCTTATACTTGCATTTTAAGTTAATTTCTGTACATGGTATTAGGTAAGGGTACTAATTCAAACTTTTGCATGTGTATACCCAGTTTTCCCAGCACAGCTTGTTCAAGAGATTGTCCTTTCCCCACTGAATGACCTTGGAACCCTTTACAAAATCATTTGACTTCTCTTTCTGTTCAGTTACTCTGCATATCTGCCTTTATGTCACTGAAAAAATATCTTAATTATTATTGCCTTGTAGTATGTTTTGAAATCAGTAAGTGTATGTTTTCCAATTTCTTTTTCAAGATTGGTATGGCTATTTGGGGTCCTTTGATATTCTGTACAATTTTATGATATCTTATTGTATCTGCAAAAAAAATATTGCCGTTGGGATTTTAACAGGGAATACGTAGAATCTACAGATTGCTTCAAGTAGTATAGACATTCCAAACATTTAACTCTTCAATCTACAAGCATGGGATGTCTTTCCATTTATTTGTATCTTCTTTGACTTCCATTAGCAATGTCTAATGGTTTTCTGTGTACAAGTCTTTGACATTCTTGATAATTTAATAGATACTCTTTTGTATGAGACAAGTTCTTTTCTCTTGCTGCTTTCAATTCTCACTTTTTCTGTGACATTTTTTTTCAGTTGGATAATAATTTGCCTTGGTGTAGGTCTCTTTATCCAATTGGAGCTCCATGAGCTTCATGGACTTGTGTGCTTATTTATCTCCTTAGGACAGGGATGTTTTCAGTGATTATTTCTTCAACTATAATCTCTCCCAAGCCCCTCCTCCCCTTGTTTTTTTCTTTTGGGACTCTCATAATGTGTATGTTGTTCTTCTTGATGATGTTCCATAAGACCCTTAAACTATTTTTATTTAAATTCACTTTTTTTCCAATGCCTTGGTAATTTTGAAAGTCCTGTCTTTAAGTTCACTGATTCTTCTACTTGGTTAAGTATTTTATTGAGTACTTTTAGTGAATTTTTCAATTCGGTTATTGTAATCTTCAGTTCCATAATTTATTTTTTTGTTCTGCTTTATAGTTTCTATCTCTGTTGATATGCTAGTTTTGTTTATGCTTTGTTTTCCTGATTTATTTAGTTGTTTATCTGTATTTTCTTTTAATTCACTGAACATCCCGTCATGGCAATTTTAAATTTATTGTCTGATAATTCATATATTTTCATTTCTTTAGGGTCAGTATCTGCACACTCACTTAAATTGTTTCTTTAAATGTGCTTATGTGTGTGGTTTTTTTTTTTATGTTTTGTCATTTACTGTTTCGGGGATTTCAGCATTTGAAGAATCAGCTAAATTTCACATACTTTGCAGTCTGGTTTTCTAAAGAGATAAAGAAAGAGCTTTCTCCTCTTAATCATATCAATATTGTTTTTGCACTTCTGGGCATTTTGCCTCTCCTTATAATTAGAATTAGTCAATATCCATAAAGTTATTTCCTGGGATTTTGAATTTGGATTTCATCGAATCTATAGAGCAAATGGGAGAACTGACACCTTAACAACATTGAGTTTTCCTATCCATGACAAAGAAATATTTATCTACATATTCTTTGACCTCCTCCATCATAGTTTTGTTATTTTCCTCATTTAGTTTCTGCACATATTTTGTTGGACTTATAAATAAATATTTCTTTCATATCTGTGCTACTAAAAATAATATTATGTTTTAAAATTTAAATTTCATTGTTCATTGCCGGGGTTCTAAAAGAGATAGTACCCTTATCTCTCAGTCTCTGAAGGAGGATAGGAGCCTAACTTCAGTGGGTGCCATTGAGCAAACTCAGATAACCTAATCACACAGAAAAATGTTTGCAAATGCTGAATAAATCAATGTGCTTATCATGTCCCATCAATCAAACTCTTCCCTAACAAACTCCAGTACTTTTCTCTGGCTCACTCGGGCACTTAAAAAACTCTCCTGCTACTTTTGTTTCAGTAGAGTTGAATTTAGTCTCTTTCTCTCTTACTTCAATAACCTTGAAGAAAGCTTTCTTTGCCTGTTTAACTTTGTCCAATATAATTTTTATATTGAAGACTGTGACCTCAATTCTCCAGTGAATTTAAGAAAAATCATTGTCGATCGTTCAGCCTTTTTCTTGTTGTGAAGGCTGAATGATGATTTGGAAAGTGTTTATGTATTGTAGTAGAATCAGAAAGTCTAGAGAGCCTAATACTTAATTACAAACTTCCTAATTTTCAAGTATCTGAAGCAATGATTTGTGCGTGTTTTTTAAATGGTCGTCTGAATATCCTGAAGTAGCAATAGTGACCAGAGAAGATTCTGAAAATATGTTTGGCCCTTGGGAATTATCTGGATCATTCTCTGTTAGGCCTAATAGATTTTGTGCACATATAGCAAATGGAGAGTGACTATAATTTAAAGGTATTGATATAAATTTGACTTGATTCGTATCTTCAGGTTGATGAAGCCCATAGATTGTTGAGATTTTTCAGTTCGTATTTTCTTCTCATGTTTTCTTGTATTTTATCAAATATGGCTCAAGGGCCAGCTGTTATCTTCACTATCCACTTACACGTCTTAATTAAGTTAACTGAATTGATTTGGCCATATTTAGTTCGCACTTTACTGTTTATAACTTTTATTAAAACCTAAGATGTCTTCGAATATGAATTTTGAAAATTATGGTTTACAAACAAAATTTCAATATTTAGGTTAACAAAGACAATTCAAATTACATTTATTTCAAATTAATTATATTGATCTGAAATTCCATTATTTTATATTACATTATTTATTTTGTTATGCCACTAATTATTCCACACACTGTGCCATAGTAGAATTGAACTTAACAGCTATTTCTATAAGATTTTAATTCAACAAACTAAATAAATATACCAGCATCATATAAAATTCACATTTTTAACAATCTAGTATTTATTTATGTAAAGAGTTCTACATCTATATTAGTCAAAATTGCAATTTAAATAAAATTTTTTGATTTATATATAAATTTAAAAAACATCTGAACATATTACTTGTCCTATTTAATATGCATGCCATCCTTTAGTAGAATGGGAGATCATATTTATTTTGCATTTCTAGACATTTTAAATCTATTTCAAAGACTATAACATTTAACTTTATCTCCTATTATCATATTTTTATTTGTTTTGAATATCCATGGTAATCAGCCTCTGTCATCCCTTTAGCGGAATTTTTGAGTAATCTCTATTGTAACTATAGATAACAAAACCAAAGTATGTGCAATTTAATTATGAGTAAGTGGAAGCAACTTAGTTACTCTTAGTATGGAGTAATTACTAAAATAGAAAAATCTTTGTCTTTGATATCTTAGTCTATGTATTTTGAGAAATTTCATATTTACTTCAAAAAAATTCTTGCCCTGAAAACTTTCTGAAATGAGTTTAGATAATCATGACAAAATCTTGTTATGCATGTTTCCATGGGGAATAAACCAGATAATAATATAATAAAATTGTACTGTCAATATCAGATTTTCTTCACACCCTTTGAAATCTCTTACCAATAAGTAAGTAAATATATATTTGAAAAAATTTCTGTCCCAACTATATTTTGGGGTTGGATAAGTGATAACGCAATCTCGAATACTTCATAAATATAACTAAATTTACAGAGAAGCTTTCTGAATTATTGGATTCCACATTGCTTCCTAATGGAGCTAATTTTTGCATTTATGTAATAGCCCTACATGTGATTTCCTAACTTTGATAGAAAACATACCTTTAACTGGGAGACATGTTACCCATATTGAATGCTGATAATCAGTTCTTTAATTCTGGACAACAGTTACTCTATTTTTTATAAAGCTGAAATAAATCAGTAGAATAAATTATTGTCTATTTCCTTTAACATTCTCTGTGGCATGACTATTTCATTCATCCATAGGGCAGCAAGTTTCTAAATCTTTATGTCAGCCAACAAATAAATCTGTATTCTGTGATAAATGTTTATCTTTGACCTATATATTAATATCCATTAATGAAAACATGGGACAACCTTTAATAAAATTAAATTGACAACTGCTAATTACATCAAAATGGTAATTGTTATTTGATGTAATTGCCTTGGCAGTATTGCTATCTGAAGTTGAATGGAGTTTTTATACATCGTACTTTTACTTTGATTTTCTAATATATTACTTTGAGTCCTAAGAAGTAGCAGCTGAGACACTTATTACTTTTGACTACAAATAGCTTCAGAATTGATGAGAAAGATGATTTAGATAGCACAGTCAATACAAAGGCCTCTTAAGATGTCTTGGTGACATGCTTTAATGACAAGGAATTCATGTATCTTCCTGCATATTATAAAACAAAATTCTCCATTGCAATTTTAACTTCCATGGAAATAAAGATAGAAATGGAAATTATACATTGATCTCTGGCATAATCATATTCAGTGTAAAACTATTTTGTGTAATGAAATGTGTCCCAGAACAAATTTAATACTAAACTAAACATATTCACTTACACTCGGCAACAAAGTAAGAAAAGATAAAAACATAGATTCTGAAAATAAAATGGGACAATAAAAAAAATATAGAGATATTTATTACCTAGAGTTAACATAAGAAGACAAAGAAATAAATGACCTATATCCTTGGGAAGAGACCAAAAAAATAAATAAATAAATAAATAAACAGCTCTTAGTGCAACTTCACAGGATCATAATGTCCCTAATTATTAATGTTAATTCACTCTCTGGAATACTTATACTGCAGCATTGTTTACTGTGGTGATATTCCTAATCAAAACTTTTAATGTTCATCTTAAGTAATTGTAAGAAAAAGAGGTAGATAGATGTTCTGGTTTAGTGACAACTAAAGTTTTCATTTGTTTTCATTCTGGAGACTAAAAGGTGGAGCTGCTAATGTCTATGGTAAATATTTAATTCCTACGTTTGTAAGTTTTCATTTTCTTCTTTAAGGCTGACTATAGAATAATTAAACTTTTTTTTTTTAAATCTAGAATGCTTTTATCAGTGTAATTATATTATCTTGCTACATGTTTCTGGTATGTCCCCTCCTTAATACCCAGAGAGCCATTCAATATTCAAAACTCAACCATTAACCAACCATATGAGGTAGCTACATATGAAATGATAAATAGCTTTCTCTTATATTTATACTACCAATTAACTTTCTTAGAAAAAAATTACAAATATTCAGTAGCATTCTTATTTTCTCTAATTATGTGAAGGAAAATTACCTCTATTACTTTTGATAGAATTAACTTCACCAATCATTGACAAGCCTAGGTATGAATGTTGGTCTGTTGTTCACGCAAGACAAATGGTAACATTGTGCCTTCCACTTACAAAAAAAGGAAGGGTCTACCAACAGTTCTAGAAGTGAAAGAGGCTGAGGATGAAGCACTTTCATCTGTATGGGAACTGCAGATACTGTATGGCCAGTCCATTATGGTCCAGAAAATTCCTTATTTATTCACTTTTTATTTTCATTCTTATTTTCTCATGTAGATGAATGATTAAAATTGATTTTTAGAATGATTTGACAGCATTGAGGAAAGACCTAGACTCTGGACTCAGAAATGGCATGTAAGTTAGGAGAGAAACAAAGATCATTTTTCTTGGATAATGAGTTCATTGTTTTTATGTGGGAGTGAGTCAGGGAAAAATGGGATGATATATTATATTTTATATGTATTGCATTTATGGTTCAAAAAGATATTCAGGTTATCATTTGAAAAATTAAAAGATATTTTATAAACTAATAATTTCTTTATATTTAGTTGAATGTAATTTCAGAGTAGTAATGTTTTGTGTGACTTACATAGAAAATTGACTGCAATTTAACCTTATAAAATGCAAGCTTTTGGTATAATTGAAAAAAAGTTTCTTTGTAAGAGAATTTGTCCAATAAGAGTGCTTGCTGAAAAGTGATTATGGGAATTAATAAGTTATGGAAACAATTAAGTGCAATGTTGTAGTCGGGGAAATACTATTTTATGAGAATTAGTCAAGGCATTAAGTGTACCAGATAGCAGTAAAAATTCAGAGGGAACAGAATTGGCAGATACATCACATAACAGCAACAGAAGGCATACGCTAAGGAGCTTGGAGAAAGAGAATTTTTAGAAATATTTCATGTTAAAAATATACATAGATATTTTCCAAGCAATTTCTTAGAGCTCAGAATGATTTCCTAAAGTACTTTAAAATTAAATATCTAAATAAACTTTTAATTTGCTAATATTTTCTTATGTTAAATTATCTGCCTTATGTAAGATATTGCTTTCACCATTGTATTTTTTTATGTGTTTATGTATTAGAGACACTTAGCGGAAAGGTAGACATTTTAATTTGGCAGTGAGGAAAAAGGTAGGAAAAGAGAAATAAAGATCCGGCCTGATGGATATGACTGTTGAAGATAGGAATAAGGTTTATAATGATAAGGTGGAGAAAATGAGAAACTTAGGAAAATAATTTTAACCGTTGATATCAAAGAAATAGTAAAAGGTAAATTACTTATCCCTAAACCTTAGGTATATGCATACACATAATGCATTTTATTATGTAGTATATATAAATACTTGAGGAAATTAGATTGTTATTGTGTTACTCAGACAAACATATGCTGTCCTTTTATGTCTTAATTACCTTATTTTTCTCTTGTACAAATAGTAGCTACTTATCTCTTGTCCTGCTTTTTCTTACAGCCTTATCTTGACCAGTGTTTTCTTCCAGTATCTTAGTTTCTTTTAGATATCAAAAAATGGGAGTTTGCCAGAACACTGTCCTAGGCTACTCAAATATCTTTTTTTTTTCCAAAATCCATTCCAAAGGTTTCAAATACCATCTAATTACACTATGACTTCCAGTGTATTAGATGCCAGTTTTAATCTCCCAACTCCAAAATACCTAAAATGAATTTTATCTCTCAAGCACTATTATTATCCTCTTAGGCCAATCACTATTATCTCTGAGTCTATTATCATGTGTCTAAAAAAACCTCAGTATCTCTTTTCTGCTTTCAGGTCTCAAATAAACAGCATCTCCAAAGACAAACCTCTTTTGATAATTCTATTCCAAATTAGGTCATGTCCCATCCCCAAATATTTTAAAATAGAGCATCTTCTTTGTTTCCTTCATATCACATACAGCAGCCTTAATGTATGTATGTATGCATCCATTTCTTTATTATTTATTTTCTATAACTTCTCCAATACTATAAATTCCATGGTGATAGAAATTATGCTTATTTTTTCATCTTTATATTTCTGGCACCTAAGACATGGTCTAGCAAATCATGAAGGATCAATAAATATTTATATATAGAAGAATGAATAAAAGAAGAAATTCAATAGAAGATGAAAGGCTAAAGTCAAGCGCATATTGCAGTCATAAAAAATATAGCCCTAAAACATACGTATCAAGGCATTATTATTGGAGAAATTTACTAGTCTATAAGCATGTTATAAATAGCTGATAATAGTGTAGCTACACTAGCACAATACTTCCACCACTACAGCTACTATGTGAATAAGAGAAATAAAATTGGTTTGGGTAATTACTGTATTCCAAGCAAAGTGCAGGCCTAGTATACGGATCAATTCATTTCAATTTTAGAGAAAAACTTATGCTACAAGTTCTATTATAAATACCATTTTCTCAATGAAAAATCTGATAATCTGATAGATTAAGCAATTTATTAACTCAAAATACAGATAAGAATCAGAAAATTTGGCTCAGTGTCTATGCTTTTAACTGATATACTACATTGATAATATGAATACATAAAAACCCATAAGATATAAAGTTATAATTATATAACTATTAATTAACAAATGTTGTGATTTCTTTGTGAGTTTTAATAATGCTTAAAACAATACCCTGAGTTATACTTTTTCACTATAGTGATTTTTCGACATTGGTAAGTTTATGCTTTTAAATTGTGTTATATAGTTTTTAATATTTTAATTTCTATATATACAAAGCCATCAAAGAGATAAAATTAACCCCTGCAGTCTAAATGACAAATACATACTTTATAGTCATTGATAGTTTCAATCTTATTCCTCTCATTGTGGACAGAAAACATACATGATATGAATTCAATTATTTGTAATTTATTGATAATTCTTTTATACAATCTACATTGATGAAAGTCTGATGTGCATTTGAAAATACTGTGTAGTCTTCTTGGTACGATTGAATTTTTCTATAAATATTAATTTATTCATATTGATCACATTATTCACATTTTCTATATCTCATTGATTATTATTTTATTTTTTCTGAGAGATGTGTATAGAAATTTTTAACTGTAATTGTCTTTTTTCTTTTAATGTTCTGTGAGTTATCATTTCAGACATTTTGATACTCTGTTATTAATAATTTAATAATTGTTGTAAGTCACTGATAAATTAACTTTTTATCAATAAAAATATCACTTTATCTGGTGACATTTCTTGTTCTTATTATTAGAATTTGCACAATATATCTCTTTAAATACTTTATTATTAACTTCTCTGTTTTTAAAGACAGCATAGTTTTATCTTGTGCTCACACACTATGCAGATCTCTACCTTTTATCCAGAGTGTTTAGATAATTTGTATTCATTGTGATATGTTTGGGTTTTATATTTCATCTTATTTGTCTGTAATGTTTCACCATTATTTTCAACTTTATTCTTTCTTTCCTGCCAGCATTTAAATTAAGAATATTATTTTCTTGTCTCTTTTTTATTCCCACAATTGGCTTCTTGGCCATGTCACTTTGACTTTTTGAGGTGTCTATAAATACACACACACACTGCTTGGCATCCCACATTCAAATAACATAAGACCATGGTATAGCTAGTCAACCATAGTAAATTGTGTTACGTATCATTGATTTGGCTCTGACACCTGGCAATCTATGAATGAGTGATGTCTATAATGTACTGTCTTCAACAGCCCTGGCTCAAATCCTGTAGACTCTTGCCTGTGACTTTTATAAAGTCAATGCATCTTGGTAATATATATATATATATATATATATATATATATATATATATATATATATATATATTATATTCTGTTACCTCAGAATATAGTTATTACTTTTGCTTTAAATAATCAGTTACTATTTTAAAAAATCGATGTGAAAAAAATATTTTATTTGCCCATGTGTTTCTTAGTTCCAGGATTTTACTAATTCCTTTCTGTAGATCCAAGTTTTTATCTGGTAATATTTATTTCTGTGTGAACAATTTAACTTTTCTAACATGGCAAGTCTTCTGGCAATTCATTGTCTCAGCTTTTACTTGTTTAAATTGTATTCTCATTTTTTTAAAGTTATTGTTGTTAGTTATGGAATGCTAAGTTGAGAGTTTTGCTTTTTATACTCAAAGATATTTTTCTATAATTTAATTTGTTTAAACTCTTACGAGCAATCTGTGACGGTTCCTATCTTTATTCCTCCATACCTAAAGTGGCTTTCTTTTTCCCCATTCAGGCTGATTTTTAATTTTTATTTATGATATGCCCTGGATTGGATTTCTTAATATCTATATTTTATTGTGATTCTTTGGACTTTGTGGATCTGTGTGTGATGCTTTAAAAAAAAAAAAATTGAGAATATCTAGTAGCTGTTTCTTAAAAATATTGGTTTCTGGTCTATCTTCTATCTCACCTCCTATTTGGAATTCATTCACACATATGTTAGACTATCCCAATATAACTGAGGCTCTATTTATTTTGTTCACTCTTTTTTCTTTGATTGAATGTGGATTGTTTCAGTTGCTGTATCTTCAACCTCAATGCTATTTCATGCAGTTTGGAGAAAATCTTTATGACCGTGGGTTAGACAAAGATTTCTTAGATATGACATCAAAAGGATGATTCATAAAAGAACAAATTGAAAAACTGTCCTTCATACAATTTTGAAAAGCTTCTCTACATAAGACAGTGTAAAGGTAATACAAAAATAAGCCACAGGTTGAGAGTTAAATATTTGTATATTATATATTTAATAAAGTATGTGTAAAGATTATTCAAAATTAATAAGAATTTTTAATAAGAAAACAAAGTAGACAATTTAAAAATGGTCAAAATATTTTAACAAAAAATTCATCAAGGAACCTATGTGGATGGAAAATAAGCGTATGTAAAATTATACAACTCCTTAGAGAATTAAATGTTAAAATTACAATAAGAAAGTATCACACATGTAGTAAAAAGGCTTAAATTTAGAAAAATGACCACACTAGGTGGCAGTGAGGATCCGAAGGATCTGGGAACTCTTATACCTTGCTTTGTGGCAGTGCAAAACTGTTTTCTTTGAAAACAGTTTAGTAATTTCTTATAAAGTTGAATATTCATCTATTACATGAGTTAGCCATTCTACTCCTACATATTTACCCACGAGTAATAAAATCCTATGCCTATAAAGACTTTAAAAGACTGTTTACAGCAGTTCTACCTATAACAGCTGAAAACTAGAAATAACTCATATACGTCACCATACAAATGGATTAATTGTCGTATTAGTGGTATAATGAAATAGTACTCAGGATAAAATCAGTTGAAATATTGGTATATACTTTAACATGAAAGAATATCAAGATAATCATGCTAGATAAAATAAGCCATATAAAAAAGGAAACATTGCATATTTTTATTTATAGCATACGCTAGAAAGTGCAAATTAATCTATTGTAACAAAAAGTACATCGCTATTATTCTCAGGATGGAAGATTCTGTGAGTGTTGGTACAAGAAAAATGGAAAGAAAAGAATATAAAGGGAGACAAAGAAACATATAGACATGATGGGTATATGCATAATCTTGATTGGTGTGATGTTTTTCAAATTCTATAATTTAAAATGTGTATCTTATTGTATATTTGTTATACTTCAATGAAGTTGTTTTTAAAAGATGATGGTAATATGTTGGTTTAATGTGGCTGAGATTAAAGATCTTGAGAAATAATGAGTAGTCATTTGATTAAGTAACTTACATTCATCTGGTTAGTCTTCATAAATGCAGTATTCCTTAAAGGAGTAGGTCAGATGGGAAGCTAGATGGGCAAAGAATAAAGTGTGAAAGGGAAATACGAAAATGGATACAACAGTGGTAGTGAATTTCTGTTAGGTGTTTACATTTAGATAAATCAATAGAAATCAAACAGTAATAGATGGTGCCATATCAGGGGAATGTTGCTTACTTGGTTGGTTTATTCTGAGATGAGAATTCTTGGATGTATCAGAATGTTGCAGTAGAGAGATTTAGAAAGAGAAGTGTAAAATATTTTATCATGCAAAGATGCTAAAGCATGTACACTGAATTTAAAATAGCAATTGCAAAGTAGTAAAATAAAGTTTGAAATTTGTATTTTAAAAAGTCTGCATTTTTTTTATTCAGCAAGATCAGATAATGTGGGCACTAATGAAGGCACTATAATTTACTGAAGCACATATTTAATATATAATTTTTATATTTTTGTTAACAATTCTACTTTTTATTCAAGTACTCATGTAGATAAAGCTCTGTTGAGCCTGCCAGATTATGGCTTCATAATCTGAAGAATAAATGCGATTGATAATTGTAAAAATGTAGTAAACTTTTGCTCTCCATTTAATACCTAATATAGTTATAAATAACAATGAACAACACCCTTCCCATATTTAAGTAATAATGGTCTCAAATTCACTTTCTTTCTTTGATTATGATAGCAGGCAAACTGACAATTAAATAATGCACGCACACAATACATAAACTTATCTTTCATTACTTATTATAATATAAAATACCTCTTTTTATTTGGATACATTTCAAATCATCCTAAAACTTGTAAAGTTTTACAAACTTTATTTCCAATTAGTTGTAGAGACCTACATAAACAGTATTTAACATATACAAAAAATAACATCTGTGGATGGCATAAAACTGGCATAAAAGTAATAATACTCAAAAAACTTATTACCAATAACAAAAATTTCTTAGTCTCTACATTATTGCCATATTATATTCCCCCCTAAATCCACTATTATTCATAGACAGAAATAAACAAAAGCAAAAAGTTGAGATTCACATAGTTTCTGAAACTGACTTAATTAAAAATGTTTCCACATTTATCTACAGAAATTGTCAAATGTTGTTTAGAAATAATGAGTAATTTTTCAATTAAACTAGGAAAACTCATTATCTTTTATTTAATTTAATTAAGATTTTTAGATTAAGCATTTGGAGACTATAAATATGTGTGCTTGTAAACAATTATATTTTAAAATATAAAACATTTTAAAATATGTTTTAAAATATAGAGAAAATGTTAAAAAAAAAACAATAAATGCCATGCAATTAATTCATCAATTTCCTTTCCTCATGAACATTTTGATCCCTAAAGATGTGTTTAAATTACTTTCTAAAAGGCTCCAATGATTCAGAATCCACATTTCCTTGGAGGGTGATTCTTGATGTTTACTGGTCTCTGTATGAGGAAGGGTTTATTGATATGTTTTACATGCTTTCTAAACACATTTGTGACACAATGTTCTGTTGATGGTGGAAACAGAAAAGTATAACTTGAGTGCATTATGCTTTTTTAAAAATACCATTATGAAAAACTTACTTGTTCTTTCTGTTTTCAAGCCTCATTTCTTATGTAAATTTCCCTTCTCTTTTTTTCTCCTTGTTTATTTTTCCTCAAGGACTTATTTCTATTACTGAATAATCCTTACTCTTGCCTCAAGCCAATCTTTCCTCTCTGGACTGGATCTTATCTTTCCCCTATGTCTTCTGAAAGATAGGGTTCAAGCAATTTTTTCTTCTCTCGGGATAGCTAAAAAAAAGAGAGAGATTTTTTTTCTCTTTTCTTGACTATTTTCTTGACTACTTTTACTGATACGGAAACATGCTTTTATATCTGCCACTTAAATACCAACACCAACAATCTCATTTGACCCAACTTTCCCTGATAGTTAAAGCTCTACTTCATTATTTCTCATTTTCCACAAAAGCCCTGGAAAAATTTTTCTATATTATTTTCCCAATTTTAACAATCCCTTTACTTCCTTAAATCCATCCAAATGTACATTTACAACCATCACTCTATGGGGATTATTTTTATCAACATCAGCGATGATCTCTAACTTTGTTAATATGGTGGCGAAATATCAGTTTTTTATTTTATTCGACATACCATCAGCATGTGGCTCTTTTTTGCCTGACAGTTAAAACCTTATTCTCTTATTTGTCTTTGTATAAAACCAGCCTCTCCCACTAAGTCACTTATGTTAGTCCTCCTCTTCCCCTATATCATTATGTTGTCATGTCATAATCATTACTTTCTTCTTCATTTTTTTTTCTATATACTTTCAAGTCTAAGTGGTCACGTTCAGTTCTGTGAGTTTAAAAACAACCCATAACCTGAAGACTCGTATTTCTGTTTTCAGAAGAGATTTAGCCCTGAACTCAAGAGTCTTATATCTAACCGCCTACCTGACATCATACTTAATGTCAAACAGGAAACTTCTACTTTTACCACCAATCTACTTTAACTTTCTCCCTACTTCATCTGATGGCATTTCTAACTTTCCAATCATTGACCTTTCTCTCACACAACCTACATTCAGTCAGTTAGAAATTACTGTGTATTTCAAAATACATGTAGGATCCAGTTACTTCTTACCATCAGCACTGTTACCATACCATCTCAATTTGATTATAGAGATAGTGTTGTCACAAGTCTCCCTACTTCTATTTATTCCCTCTGGAGTCTCTTCTCAATGCTGCATTGAGAGTAATCCTTTAAGCATAAAAATTTGATCATGTTGTTCCTCTCCTCCAGGGGTAGGTGTTGGCTGATTATACCCCAAAGTTTAAACTGGCCCACCACATTTAATGTTTGTTTTATAAATAAAGCTTTATTGGAACACAGCCATGCTTTTTCAGTTATGTGTTGTTGATGACTGCTTTTATGCCAGAACCTGCAGAGGTGAGTAATTATGAGAAAGCCTGTATAGCCGGTAAGTGCCAAAAATATTTACTATTGGGCTTTTTACAAAAGAGTTTGCTGATGCCTGCTTCACTCAAAACTTATGGTACCCACTCTCTGTTCCCTCAGTCATGCTAAATACCACAACCATTTAAATAGTTTGCAAGGCCTTTCATAACTTTATGCCCCATTACCTCTCCTGTTCCAGTCATACATGTCTCCTTGTTGTTCTTTAGAACTTTAGCATTTGTCTGAAATCATCTTTCTTTAGATATTCAGAAGGTTAAATCCTCTACTTCTTTCAAGTCTTTGTTCAAATGCTAAATTAATGTGGGCTATCTTGGGCTCTTTAAGTTGCAACTCTCCTTGCCAGCTCCATATCCTCAATTTTCTAATTTTTTTTCACTGCTCTATTATTTCGATAGCATTTAGACTCTAAAAATTTTATTGAAATCCACTTATTATTGGTAATTTGTCTTAATGTCTTTATAATAAAATGTTAGCTGCACTCTACCAGGGTTTACTGAACCATTCCAAACACCTAAAATAGTATTAGATCTTAAGTAGATGCTCAATACATACTTATGTAATAAACGTATAAATCTTGTATTTTGAATGCCTAATAAAAACAACTGGTGTGAATCAGACATGTGAGTGGAAAAATGCATGTGTATCTTCATGAATGAACAAATGAAGAGTTTCACAGAGGAGACTGTGTGATATATAATGAGAGGTTACTTAAAGTATTGAGAAAATTTTAGTTTTGGTATATGGTAATTAATAATAATTAAATTTGCAAAGAAATATTAATTGAACATTAAAAACCATTATATTGAATAAGTATAAAATACTAGTTGAGTGTTTAAATATCAGTTACAATAAATATGTAAAATTTTAAAATTGTTAGGTTGAATGAAAACAGAGCATCGAAATAAACAATGTCCTAGAAAAATTTCATAGTTCAAGAATCTAACCTAATATATATAGACCTGGCTTTAAGACATATGAACCCCAAATTTAAGGGAGATATGTTCTTGGTTTTTGCAAAGGCAATTTTTGTTTTCAATTTGTAGGCAGAAGTGAAAAATTATCTGAAGAAAAATATGCTAAAGTTGTTTGGGAGAGAGACAACAGCTAGAATACCACTCTGATAAAAAGAGAGATGAAAATTGTATCTGGAAAAAGAAATACAGAACAAAACAAACATGTAAATGTTATTTAATATTTGGTAGATGCTAAGTTATAATATACATTTCATTTTATTTTGGCTTAATCTTAATAGAATGTCTGGGAGATAGACATTATTTTTAAAATTGAAATCATCCTATTCTTCAATACCCTTGGCATATTTTTCTATACCTTTATTATTGTTATGTGATTTTAAATTTTCTCCTCTACTCAATATTTTATTGAAAAATGTGTTTCTTTCTCCCAGATTTTATTATCAATGTGGTTATTTATTTGGATCCTAACCGCAGAATAATATTCCTTGTAATTTTACTTTTTTACAAGCAAATTTTACTCGAAGTTGAATATAACTTTCTTGAAAATTCTCTGTGAACAAAGTCATGTCTCTCTGCTAAGGAGGTAGGTCTCAAATGGGTTTTGGCTAATCAACCAAGAATGTTTACAGTGTGTGATTAAGCAGTATCCTTTTTTTTTTTTTTTTTTTAATTTTCCAGATCAGTTATGCTGTGGGAAATCCATGTTAAGGGGTGTGGCTTAATTTGAGGAAAGGCCTTTTCATAGTCAAATTGATTCATTCAGTAATCTCCTTTCAAGAAGCTTAATTGAACAATCTATCATAATTAGATATTCTGTTCTATAAGATGATGTCTGTCCAGGTTTTTTTAATAGAGTAAATTTACTTAAAAATTTTATTGAGGCATATGTTGCATATCATATAATTTACACTTTTCAAGTGTATGATTCATTGACTGTCTTGAATAAATTTGACAAGTTGTGTAAACAGTATTAAAAATTCAAATTTAAATATGTTCATCACTCCAATATGACCCTTCATGTAGGTGGTAAATAGTAGATGAATTTATGTTTAATTTTTTAAGAAACTATCAAGCTGTTTTCCAAAGTACCTATGCCATCATACAATTCCATCAACGAATAAGAGACTTATTTTTCTATAACTTCAGTATCATTTGTTATTATTAGTTTCATTTAGAATAATCATCTAGTAATATTTTATTATAGTCATTTCACGAAAGTGTTTCTAAAATTTGCAAAAACAAAAAAATGTGGTGTTTTAGTAATAGAAATTTCCTAAAACATGTCTTAAAATAAAGATCATAATCAATATATATTACCATTAAATATTTAACATAAATGAAATAGATATTGTTTTGTAGTTCTCTAGTCTATCAGTAAATTTCATATAGAAAAAACTAAGTATGTTGCCTTAAAAATGTTATACTTCTTAAAAATTGCTTTTTGACTTTTGGTGCCATAAATTAAGAAAAAGTATATCTCATTTTAAAGAGAACACCAATGTAAAATTTGGAAATCGATTACAGAAACAAATTTCTATATTCTATTTTCCTCAATCACAATAGGTTAAATGAATATATGTGAGTATAAAAAAAATTTAGCACACACCACCACCGTGGAGAGATGTTGAAGTGAGCGTTTGAACTATTTACAGCTATCAAGTCTATAATGTGCCATTATTAGCATAATAAAATAATTTTCAAGAACAACATATTGATGTTCTTAGTAAAACAAGTTCAATTTTATCTCAAAATAGCCAATCAACACTTGGAGCAGCAGTCCTGTTTTCCATTTTAAAATTATATTAAACTAGATAATGCTGTATCATCATAATTACCCCAGTGTGATCACATGTTAGTGATTGGTGTTATGTTCCTGAAATTGTACAACCTTGCTCTGTGACTCAATTACTAATCTCATTTCTGTACAAGTAGCAGAGAAGAGCCAAATGTTAAATTCATCATAATAGGTACAGAACACTAATGCGAAGGACATTTCTTGTCAGTGAGTTTTGGAAAGCATAATCACTAGTAAATACCTCAAAGACTGGCTGATTTTATATAAGGGAATTTATTTCCAACTTGAAGAACAGAGTAAAATAATTGAATGATAGCTTGAAAAATATTCTAATCTACGCCTCTGTGTCTGAACCATGATATCGGCAGGACTATTTTTAGCATTAACCTAAGGACCTGGCTCAGAACAGCAAGGTTAAACAAAACCCCATAGGAATGTATGTCCTATAGCACTGTGATTTTTAAATAGGGACTCTATGTACCCAGCAAGGCTACCTTCGGCTCGGCTCAGGATAGAAGCAGAAGAGCATAAGCTCCAGTTGTCGATGTTAAGTATTCCTGTACTGAGGTTGAGCGTGCTGAGAAAAGCCTGAAAATTCTTTATAAGTTCATTCTTAGTGTAGAGCCTAAGTTCGAAGCCTGGCTCTGCCATTTACTAGCTGTGTTAATTTCGGGGAAGTTAGCACTTCAATTCCCTCATTTATACAAAGGTGGATTGAAAATAATACTTACCTCATAAGATTCATTAGAATTTAATGAATCAATATATATAAAACATTTAGAGAAATAGGTGATACATAATAGTGAGTATTATATACAATACCTGACAAGAAAAAAATTCTGAGATGTCTTAAATAAATTACAGAAGCCCCGAGAGCAAGAGAAAGAGACAAGCATAATTAACCAGTTGATAGCTGTGGGCCAGCTAACAAAAGATGGCTTACATTCCTGAATTTATATTGGAGCATTGAATCAACTTTTGTATTAATCACCAAGAGGCCACAGTACCTTGCTTATGTATACATTTTTAGGATTGTTGCCTACCACCAATCAAAGTACTAAATATTTCTTCCTCACAGACTGTGCATCTAGAATTGCTGCCCGTTTCATCTTTTCCTGCCCCCGGATCTGTAACCAATGTAAATTCTTTCAAAGTAACTCACATCTGTCTTCCTCCAAGCATAATGTACAAAAGAGCCCCTCAACTCCAGGACAGAAGACGTTTATCTTCTCCATTTAGCCCTGCTGCTGGTGGTTTAGACCTCATACCCCAAGACCCAGTCTTTTTCTTGCTAGCATCAAGCTCGATAAATGCTTTCTTTCAGGAAAGCTTTCAGCCTTGAAATTTTTTTTGTTTAACATACCTTTGTTATGCCCTGAAACATGTGCCAGGCCTTGTAGCTAATGTCTTTTACTAATGATGACACAATAGATTATTATAAAGATAGGTGAAATATTATTTTTTTGCTACTAAAAAAAAATCAATTTCAACAGATTCAATGTAGAATTGGTTAACTATTTTGTGTTTGGTTTCCTTCCACTTGTTTACCTTTCATCGTCTCTTCTGTTATTATACCCCTCAAGTCTGTAAGCAAGGAATACATAATCCCAAGACATTATGGCTCAAAGAGAATCATTGCACACTGGTCTTCAAGGTCTGATGGTTCCTTTTTCTTGTTCCAGGGAGATTCTACTTTTGTAGGAGTTTAGGACTCTCTCCCCCACCTCTGTTCCATGATATTCTATCATGGATGGAGAAACTGAGGTTTCTTTTTAAACCAACTTGAAAGATTTGTAGCCAATATAACTCAGGTTTTACAGTATTTGCCTTGTACCAGGTGAACCTCTCCCATTTCACCTATCTCCAAATTATAACAAATTGTCGTCCAGCATTATCTTGATAACTGAAGCTTGTATTCTAGGCATTACTTTCCAAGAAATTTTGCATCTTAACCTATCTACATCAAGAGATGGAGTCTATTGTTAGTTGTCTCCTACCAATATTCAATTTGAACTCATTAATTTAGCAGCAAGATTCCTCTAGTGTAAGCCCTGACAGTTTTTTGTTTTGTTTTGTTTCATTTGTAATGCAAGCGCCTGACTTGAACTTTGAGTGCCAAGGCATCCATTTCAAAAAGGCATCCAATTTGAAGATGACTATTTTGAATAAACACATTACCAGCCACAGAACTAGATAAAGAACCAGGCCAGGTCACCTCCCCAGCTGAGGTCCCTTTGTTTTTGAGGTTTTGGTTGATTTCAGTAACTGACCATTCAGTACTTCCCCCTAATGCTCCCAACCTCTTCCCATGATTTAAATTACTGCTTATGTTTTAAATTCACCAATAATCTGTGAAATCCTAGGTCTCTACCCTCTACCCCAATAAAAGCTGAACCCCATGACCCATTCTCATGCACCACACCCTTCCCGCCCCCACCATGACCTCCAAGTGCGCTATGTAATTTCCAGGTTTCATTAAGTAATAAAGCTTTTATCTTTTCAAAGTTTCCTGATGGTTTTTGCTGAAGGGCTTTACAATTTTAAAAAGAACGATGAAGGCTGATTCTGCCACAATATTGGATATCGATAGGCTGAGACTAGCGCAAAAACAATTCTATATTTAGGCTTCACTCCTGTCACCTAAAATGTAGGGGGCACAGTATCTTTTCTGTCATTGTCATTATAATTAGCAGCCATAGTTGCCAGCAAATGGGAAGTTTAGAAATTAATCCCTTTTAATTACATACTAGTTAAGACATCATACTTGTTTTGTTTGTTTGTTTGTTTTGTTTTGTTTTTAAAGACTATTTTTTAAGAGCAGTTTTAGGGTCATAGCAAAATTGAGGATAAAGTACAGAAAATTTCCATATATTCTCCGCCCCATTATCTCCCACCACAGTGGTGTACTCATTACAACCAATAAGGAGCCACCTCTTCCCTACACATTTCCAAGGTTACATAAAACCCACAGCAGCTGGGGCCAGTCCTTCTGAAGCCTACTCATATACTTCCATTCATCTCTTGTCATATTGTTCAGTTCAATAAGGCACATGTTGCCTTTCTCCTCTTGGAATAGTTATTTCTACCCTACTGCTCTAGGAGAGAGTCTTGGGCCTGCTGGAGGATCTCTAGCCATCAGGCAGAGGACTGTCAATATGGGAATTTAAAATTTTCTAAGTTGCTATGATGGAGTCAGTTTAACGAGGCAGAAATAATTTATAGGTTTATTTGAAAACTGGTATGTCCCTCTTGCATAATAAATTATGGTATTTGGTACTTATTAAGTGTTGATTTCAGTCAATGTACTCAAGGTGCTTTAACATTTTTAGGAGTCATTTTTCATGTCTTTGAGGATATGAACCAATGACATAAAGAAATACTTAAAATAATGACCTGCTTGGGCTACTGAAAGTGACTATAGTTGCAGAGAAGTTATACGGCAATCTCTTAACCATTACGAACACTGTTGGGTAAGTCATAGCAGTATTTTTATATTTCCCACCAGAAGTATCAGGTAGCACACACTCCCTAGGTCCCACTGAAAAACACCTGTCCTCTGCAACTGAGACTGAGGCATTCCAAACTCAGTGAGGGGTGCATTGATGAGTCTCAGTCAATTGGTTCATTTTTCTACAATCCACACATTGATTGGTTTTTCTAGACTTCTTAATATCACAACATCCATCTATAACCCCATGTCCTCTTCTCTTCCTCTAAGAGGAATAGAAGTACATTTGAATTTTTGGGGGGCCTCTTATTTTTCCTATAAAGGAGAGACACATATCCCCTTGATTCCAACATTGCATTATTCTAGCCCTTTTGTCTTTTATCCTAGATCAGATCATCATCTCAAAAAACTTTTCTACTATTGCCTCCTTCTCTGAGGCGATTTTCTTTTTTATTTAAGAAAATATATATTCTTTCCATCCTCTTTACTTAGGATGGTCTAAAATTTAGTTTATGGTTCCAAAACTGGTTCTACTCTGGTAAAGACTGTTAGAATCAACAGTTTTTGTTTTTCTCACCACCTTGAAAAGTCCTCTAGACTTTTAACATACTAAATATAAACATGGTCTCTGATATATTCCATTCCTAGAATACTACCTTAGTAAATTAATTCATAGTTAAAATATTATCCCTCTTTAGTTGTAAAATCCTGCCAACCAAATGCTGAGTTTTTAGTACCAGTTCAACACCTGCAATAGTGGACTGAATTTATTATTGTGTTAGTCCAGGATCCAGATCTAGTATAAGCAGTGCTTTACCTAACAATTTCTTGATTTATTCAAGGGGCTTCCTGGGTTTCAAAGAGCAATTAACTGAATATTCTTTAAAAACGTACCATAAAATGGAAAGGAATAAGAGACTATATTCACAGATCATTTTCTTAAGGAATCTTCTTCTAAAATTTTTTTTCTGTGAGGTTTTGGGTTTATTTGTTTGTTTTTCCTAATGCTGCAAAGAAAATCTCCACATTTTTCATTTCGGCATCTTTCTGCTTTCTTAGTTCTGCCTTAATATCTAATTTTACGGAATGTGTGTTGAGTTTAGTGAGTATTCTGTATCCTATGTATACAGCAATTTTTCTTTATAATTATTCTATTGTACCTATATCTTGGTATACAATTTTTTCTTTATTTCTACAATACGCTTTCACTTGGGAGCCACAAAAACAACTTAAAAATCCTAGAATCTAGAGCTCTTGTGTTTATTTCCTCTCTCATTCTTAACAACGCCTATTATCCAAAATTAAAAATGTTATTTTTTAAGTAACCACAAACATGTAAATATTCTTACTTTTGTCATCAAATACTTTTCAGTCCATTTTAAATAACTTCAGCTGGATTTTAGAGAGTATTTTACTTCTTTTGTCTCCCTCTGAATTCCCCTTATCTGATTAAGATTCTGTTTTTCCTCTGGGATTTTAGGTCCATCATTAAAGAATACAAGGAAAACATAAAATAAGATTCTATCATTACATATATTTATGAACATATTGACAGCCCTCCATGAGGTTCTTTTGAAAGAACCACCTGTAAGACTAAAATTTGCTTAAAAATAATGACCACATCTTCTTGAAAAGTTCTGGTGCTATATATTGACCATCAATAAGCCCCTTTCCTGGTATGAAAGCTAAAATCAAGTACAAGTCTAGGATAATTGATGATCTTCCTCAGCTTTGCATGAATATCAACTGTCTGTATATTTCTTGAATGATATTTTCAATATTACACACTAATATATATATATACTCACAAACATATATGTGTATATATAATATATACAACTTATTTATTATAAATTATTTATAATGGCTTTTACTATGGAAAAGCATAATTTTCAAGAATAAATACTAAAGAAAAGTAAATTAAATTATCTTAAAGGGAATAGCTCAAATTAGTAAGAATGTTTAAAATCTGTTTAGCCCAGATTTCTAACTCTTGTGCTTTATGTGTACAAATTGAATGATATATCTTTTGGTGTAATTTTTCTCGATTTATCCCTATGATTACATGAAGGTGTAAAAATGCAACTATATATGTTTTCCATAATTAACTATATCAAAAAGGCAATTTGAAATACTACTTTAGCATATCCTAAATTACCAAAAAACAGTGACTAAATTTCTGGGTAATCCGTAAATTTAATTCTCAGCATTACATTTGTGGCTCCTATTCTTTCTGTTGGTCTTTGATATATATTCTATATTTTAATTATAGTAAAGTAGTATATGCCTTTATTGTATTACTCTTATTTCACTTATTGGATTTGGAAGGGAAAAGAGCAGAGGAAGGAGGAAGATAAATGGGGATATTTCCAAGTTGTTGAATAAATATGTATGTGTATTTTTCTTAAATAACATGAGAAATATTTTTAAAATATTTAAATATTTACTATGGTTTTAACTTATAAAGTCAAGGTAATAAGCAACATTTAAAATTTTTCCTATTAAAAAAAAAAACTGGTCTCCTTTCTCTGAATATCAATGTAGCCCTGGGCATCTTTGGGTAATAATCACATCAAATCTATTTCTAAATACTTGGGAGTCAAGAGAATGAAAGATGTATGACTATCATAGAATGTGATTACATCTTATAGGAATAAAGAAAAGCCTGAACTTATAGGTGCAAAATGAAAGATATATAAAGTTAGGATTAAGGCAGTCCAGAGTAATGGACTAACAAATTCAATTTCACTAAAACAGATAAAGTTAAATTCCAGATTTGCTATGTACACAACAGAGGTTTTTAAAGTAAGTTTTAGGCATTCTGAAATTTTATTTGTTCTTCTGAATAATTATAAAATTAATTTCCAAGTTTCTTGAACTATTAAATTTGTTAATGTATAAGCAAATATTTTGATGTAATTAAATTTATCAAATATAATTTGTCGAATCTAGGTACTTTATAGTAACATCATCTGATATAAATATTAAAATAATCCTAGAAAATGCCATTTAACTAGCAAGTCTTAGAGCTAGAATTCTATGTCTTGTGTAATGTAAAACTCATAAATTAAAGAAAACTATAATAATATAGTTTCATATCTCACCTATACTTTAGCTATTGTTTCTTCATGTTTACATGTTTACAAAAACATCAGAAATTGTCAGCTAGTATGTGTTGCTGAAATTATTCTTCATTGAAACTAATAATTTTTAAAGTTAACTAAATTTTAAAAATTCTATTTAAATGTGAATCTTGTTAACAGATAACAGTATTAAATAATTGAGCCCCATAGAATTAATGTGCTCTCATAATGGAAGTGTAGGGGAGCAAAATTCACTACCCCCCAAAAGTGTTTCTTTGGCATGAAGATTCATTGAGACTGATTATTTTTAAGAAACAGAAAGAAGACTCAGAAAATTCTTCTTGGTTACCTTCCCTTTAACTGCCTAAAATAATTTGGATAATGGACTTGTTCCCAAAATAGAGCTAACACAAAGATATCAGAGATATTTACAAAGAATATGGGCTTACCGAATAGAAGTTATTTGAAAGCGATACTTCTGAAAATGGGTTAATATCCAAAATACGTAAAGAACTTATACAACTCAACAATGACAAAAATAAACAATCTCAATAAAAAATGAGCAGAGGATCTCAAAGTACCTTTTTCTGAGGAAGACTACAGATGGCCAATAGACATGCAAAGTGGTCAACACCACTAGTTATTAGGGAAACGCAAATCAAAAACACGAAGAGATATCACCTCATACTTTTTAGAATGGCAACTTTCAAAAAGACAGGAAATAACAAGCATTGGAGGGGATGTGGAGAAAGGGGAACTTGGTACACTATTGGTGGGAATATAAATTGGTGCAGCCACTATGGAAAACAGTATGGAGGTTCCTTAAAAAATTAAGACTAAAAATACCATATAATCCAGCAATTCATCTTCCCTGGTATTTACCCACCAAATATAAATTGGGAAAGGGTAGCGAAATATATGATAACAGAAGGAAACCAGACTTTGGGTGCTGAGCACACAAAGTATACAGATATTGAATTATAATGTACACCTGAAATTTATATAAATGCTTTTAACCAATGTTATCTCATTAATTTTCCTTGTGGTAACCCATATATATCTTTACCTTATTTGGAGATAAAACTTTCAAAGAGATAATTAATATTAAATTAAATCAAATCACATGGGTGGACACTCATTAATGTGACTATTCGAAAATAGGGCTTTCAAAGAGATGATTAAGTAAAAATGGGGCTCAGAGGGTGAGATCCTAAATCGATAGGATTGGTGTGTTTATAAGTGAAGAAAGAGATATCAGGGATACTGAAGCACAGAGAAAAAGCTATGTGAGAATATTCATGTTCTACACTCAGCAAATTTCAATTATACAGTACAGTGTCATCAACAACGGTCACCATGTTTTACATCAGACGCTCAGACCTTTTTCATCTTAGAGCTGATAAAGATAATTATATGAGGTGATAGATGTGTTAACCAGATTGGAGGAGAAATCCTTTCACAGTGTATATACATACCAAATCACCATGATATACACGTCCGTATACTATAATTTTATTTGTCAGTTATACCTCATTAAAGCTGAAAGAAAAAGAAAAGCTATGTGAGAACACAGCAAGAAGACAACTTGCATTCCAAGGAGACAGACCTCCTTGTCAACATGTCTACACCTTGGACATGAACTTTCAGTCTCTAGAACTGTGAGAAAAAAATAATTTGTTGTTTAATCCATCCAGTCTGATATTTCGTCATGGCAGCCATAGCAAACTAATACATATTTCATTGTTTTTAATGTGAATAACTGTAATGTACACATAAATAAAACTGAATACAACAGAATAATGAAATTCCCATGTATCTACCACAACAAAGGTGAACGATAGTCAATTCATGGCCAATCATGTCTCATTTTCACCCTCATCCAACATCTCCTTTCTTATATTATTTACAGATCATTCATGACATCACGCATTTATTCTAATTCTTTAAAATGTATATCTTTAAATATAAGGACACTTCAAGAAGATATAACCATGGTGTCATAGTCATACCTCAAATCATCAATGATATTTAATTACATTATCAATATCTATACCAAAAGATAAAAAAAAAAAAAATTTTAAATGAACGTTCTTTAAAAATAAAGTAAAATTAAAATTCGGCACAAAAAATAATTTTCTATGAATACTTCTGGAAATGTTTTACTTTCAGTTTAGGGGGAAGAGCAAAAGCCAAGCAGATACAACTCATTACATATAGATTTCTGAGATACGTGATAGCTAAACATCAAGAAAGAGGACTTGACAGCACCATTTGTCCCACGTAGTTCATTAAAAGTACTTGGCTTTCCACAAAAGAAATACAAAATTCTCCTATCTTTATTATGGGAGGTAGTTTTGCAATTTGGAGCAAGATGCACACTAATGTTAGGCTCCTACATTACAGCAGAAACTGGGAGACAGGAATTCTAGTTTCCTTGATGTTCACATATCAAAGGGATAAGGCCAAGTCCTAAGAAAGACACTCCTGGGTCAAAAGCTGGCAAAAGCCTTATTTGGTTTTCAGAAGGATTTACATACATGTCAAAGATGAAATACAATTTTGAGATTTCTAAAATAAATTATCTAAGAAAAAAGGAGAGGAAGTGAATACATTTCCTTATTTCAACATGGAGAATTAAGCCTCTTATGTTTAAGCTTTTAATTTTTAATTTTTATTGTCTTTATCTTTAAATCAACTGCCACAACTAGATATTTTATGCTTTCTAAAATGAAAATTTTTCATTGTCTTTGCTGCATCAGCAGGTATGATGAGGTACTGCAAGACCTGTATAAATATTCCAGACTGATTAAATTATAGATTGATCCACAATCTTTAGGTATTATCTCTACTAAATGAAAGATACTTAGTCGGTGAGTATTTTTTCAGCAGATTTTTAAATATACACATTGAAAATTATCTCTGAAAATTATTATTGATAGTATTAGTGCAATAATGAGTAATATTTGTCTTAATTTCATAGTTAATTTTATTGAACATTAGGGAAGTAGAAGCACTCAAACAACATTGAATTAATAATCTCATTCTACTGAGAACCAGACTCTATCAGAATCATTTAGCACTTGTTCATATTTTTATACACTATATTATATTGTAACATTTAACTCCTTTGGATCTTTTTTATATTGATGCCTCGTATGAACCTTCAGAGATGAGACAAAAAGAAAAGAAAATAGTTTCATGGGTCTTTAACAAAAAGTGAAAAAAATCACACATTACAGTAAAAGATTAAAACAAAAGGTCAAAATATTTTTATGCAAATAGATAAAATGTGTTGTCATCAGGAAAAGCTTATTAAAGAGCATGTTTTGTGAATGCATGTACTATGTAAAGAAACATTAAAAATAGAGGCTTAATTCTCCTTGCTGATAAAAAGGAAGAGACTTCTCTTAGAGCATCTATTTTCAAAAATGTAATTTGTTACTTCACCTTTTTGAGATGTATTAAAATCCTCTTAGTAACTAAATAAGTCTTTTCCCAGCTTTGTGACCCATGAAGGTCTTTCTCAGGACTTGGGCTCTATCTCTTGGATACATAAACATTAAAGAAGATAGCACTCTGGTCTCCAAGTTTCTGTGGGAGGGTAGGAGCCTATCATCAATGGGCATCTTGTTCCAATTGCCAAATGACTTTCCATCATAAAGATAGTTTACTTTCTTAATATAGTCAATTACCATGTGAATTTATTATGAATGACATGTGGTAAATGGTGCTATCAAGTCCTCTTACCTGAGGACAGGGCATTGTTTATCTGAGAATACATATGTAATAGGTTGTATCTCCTTGGTTATATAAAGGGGCGTGTTCTTTTTGCCTTTGCGATCTCTTAGTGTATTGTCAGGGATGCACATAAGAATCTGCTTTAATGCTCATTTAATAATAAAAAAATGTTTTCTTTTTCTACTACTTTTGTAAGAGGATTTCTAGGTTGGAGAAGTGTTTTTTTTTTTTTAATTGTTTAATTGTTTTCCTATGTATCTTTATCTGTCTGTCTCTCTGTGTCTCTGTATCTATCTTCTATGTATCATCTATCTATGTATCATCTATGTATCATCTAACTATCTATCTATCTATCTATCTACCTATCTATCTATCTATCTACCTACCTACCTATCTATCATCTATATATATCTATCAATTATCTATCTATGTATTTTTTAACTTACTGGGACAATTAGAAAATTATACTGTAAACATCTTCAGAAAAAAAACATGATGTAGTGAAAAGAACATTGAATGATACACGAGAAGCCTAGTTTCATGTCTCCCACTCAAACTGTTTGCATTAGTGTAAGTTAACTTGTCTGTGAATCAAATTTCTATGATATATTCATAAATGTCGCCTTAATTACCAGCATTGTTTTCAATGGCAAAAGGATAGTGTTTGGAGAAATTATTTTTTGATGATAAACCAGAATCTAAAATTATTCAAACATAATGAACAGTTATATTAGACTATCATTTCTACTACCTGCTCATTCTAATAATTATACCTAATGCCAAGACTATCATTGCACTCGTAAAATTATTTTTCTTCATAATTAATGATATATTCTTTACTCATGGTAATATGACTTAGCTTTAGAAATCTATGGAACTATAGAGAAAATATTTTTATGATTCTTCACTGTTAGGGCTTTCTGAGTAACTTTTACTGAAACTTATGACCCGTGTTAAAAACAAGGCTTGGGACATAATTTATAACTAATTATATAGGGAGAAAACTCCAGCAATATCATCTTCCTAGAGATATATATTTACATTTCAAGGAGTGAAGTAAGTAATGTTGTTGAGCCAAGCTACATACAAGTTGGTAACTCATCTTATCTTTCCCCTGAGGAGCTTTATTTATATACAAAAGAATAAGAAAACAAGAATCCTTCCATTATATTTCAAAGGAAGCTTTTTTGGATGGGGAGTAAGGACAGCTAGCTCTTTCTCTGTATGTGCAGAGAAAAATCATTTTGAGTTGGATCCTTACAATGCAGAAACTATACATGTAGGGCAATACTTGGATTTTATCATATCGTGCTAGAGATAAGAATCAAGATACAGAGGAATCATGCAGATATTACTTGCTGTAAGTAAACAGTAACAATCCATTCTGCTCTAGAAACCTTGTATATCTATTCAGGATAATGTTAATATAGATATTAAAAACTTAAAATCCCATGAATATGATTTATGCTTGTTCTATGAATACATTTTGATCTAAGTGTTTTATTTTGAGTAAGTCTATAGAGGTTTTTTAACATTGATACCAAAAATAGGGATAATTGTTACTGAAACGAATATAGAATTACCATAACATTTTCACAATGCATTTTTGTAAGTTATTTAGTTTAAGAACAATCATCAAAACTTAACACCAAAGCATTTTAAAAATCACATAAGATATTCAATTATTTATAAGTTTTTATATTTTAATTTTCATTCTTAACTTCGTAAACCCAGCAGGGAGCAAAAGGAAAGCTTAGAAAGACATGAAGGATATTGTTGAGCTTTTAAGCCTCAAAGCAATAAACAGATTATATAGTATTCATCAAGTTACATCTATTTCATTAATTTAATTAATTTGAAAATAAGTGTTTTCATTTATAAACTCTTTGAAATATCATCGTATCTTTTGTTTGAGGATGATACTTGCTATATGTGCATAAAAGTGTGACTGAAATAGCACAGATCAGCTCTTGCTTTGGATTCCTATGGCTAAAGGTATATATTTGTGGTTAAGATAATATTTTGTGTTGTATTTTTTTTTCATTTTCTGTATGTTATATCATTCCAAAAGGCTTTATTTTCATTGTCCTAACACTTTATAGTTTTTTCTTCTAAAGGTTTATATAATTAGAGATATGTGGAGGATACTTTTCACTTTTTCACCAGCTGAGAACCTAGGTTCTAGTTTCAGGGGGACTTTCTCTTTTTTCTCCCTCAACATAATGCTGTTTCATAGTATTCCTAGTACTTGTGAGGTGACTGGGTACAGGGAGTCAGGAGAATGGAACGGGGAATGGAACGTGGAACTCTAGCAGAACACCCTAGAGTCCTGCCCTGTTCTGCTTTTCCTTGCAGAGATTCTCTAGCTCCCTCACTCTCCTTTCACTTCCCCTCTCCTCAGTCTTTTGCCATCCGCCCGAGGAGGTGGGGGCTGGAGGCCTTGCATTCATATTCCACATGTGTCCTTAAGTGGCCATCTCTGGTACCGTGCCCGGATGCTCTACCATAATGGATTTACACTGATTACTGAAAACATATCATTGCTTTGAATATTCTCAATGAAATAAATCTTGACTTTTTAAAATTTTATTTGTTTTACTCTCCAAATTTACACACAGCAATGTACACAAACCTTAAGAATACAGCTCAATAATCATTTGCATATCTATACAGAACCAATACCTCCACTTAGATCAAGATATCGAACATTTAAAACCTCATATAATTTCCATATTTCCCCTTCCAATCAGTATTTCTATCCCACCCTCAACTCAAGGCAATAATTATTCTAATTTCATCACTATGGTTTAATATTGAATAGAATTTAAAATCTTTCCCTCACTTCACAATGCAGGTAACTTCCTAAAATATCCTGAATCTAGACTGCAAGATATTCCTCTTCAGAAGTAAAACAATCAAACATAACCTATTGAAAATAACACTTGGGTCTACGGCCATGTCACCTTGAACAAGCTCAATCTCTTCTGATTTTGGAAGCTAAGCAAGGTCTGGCCTGGTTAGTACTTGGATGGGAGACCACCTAGAAAGACCAGGTGCTATAAGCATAAAAATAATAAAAATAAAAATGAGGTTTTGTAAGTTGACAAGGTCCTTGTAATCTGTGAGGTCAACCAAGGGTTGCCTCACTTAAAAAAAAAAAAAAAAGAAAAGAAAACAACATTTGGTGGTCCATTTTACAAAAGATGGCTGACCATCCAGTTTCCCTGTGAAGAATTCTTAATAATTTTGTATACTAAGCCATGCACACTTAAGGTGCTAATGAAACAACATTTTCAAAATATTCAGAATGTGAGAAAGCAAAAGTAACAGACCAAGAAAAAAAGATAAACAAAATGGAGAGCATGCAGAAAAATGCAGGAATAAAATAAAAACTAACTTCAGACAATGTTCTATTATCTCCAGATATATTCTAAAATACACTAAATCTATGCTGCAAGGATAGAGAGCTATGACAAAAAAAGAATACGCAAAAGAGTAGAGCGGAATTCTAAGAAATACTGAGCATGTGACTATACAATTAGAAATCAACGAAAGAGTTGTTAGGCAAAGTTTAGAAAGACTTCCAGAGACTAGGACAAAAATAAAGAAACAAGAGAACAATTATTAGAAAGATACATCAATGCAAGGCTTCCACATTTGACTAATGTTTGTCCAAAATGAGAGAACAGAGAAAATTATGAGTAATAAATAATTAAAAACAGAAAAAAGAAAACACAAAAATCACGGGTATGGATGGATGTAAATCTAGAAATAAACATAAACATCTTCCTAGTGTCTAGCCCAATACATATGACAAAATCTATACTGAGAAATATTAGTGTGTACTTTTAGTGACCAAGAAATAAAGAAGCAATCTCAAAAACTTTCATAGAGAAAATAAGAGTAAGGCAAAGAGAAGGAATTTTGGTGAGAAATTGTATACAAAAGCACTGATACAGAATGGTGTGAGCAGTTACAATATGAGGGAAATGCAGAAATGTTTTTAAAATCCTGAATGTGATGGATTGACCCTAGTAAACTACTTTGGTTTTAGTTGGAAACTTTTCATAAAAGGAGTAATAAGAGTGGCTTGCGGGCTCAAGAGACAGTTTCATGTTCTGCATATGTATTTGCACATTTATTTATATTCTACTGTTTTTTGTTGTTGTCTAAAGAAAGGAGATATTCAAAGGTGTTTTGGAATTTATGTAAAAAGGTAATAGAAAATATGATATAGTTGACGCAGTGGGTGAGGAGAGATAATACACTGCACATCCTTTTATTTTAACATTTAATAAAAATAGTTTAAATTTGATTAAAAAGTTCCATTATTTTACTTAATATTCATGATTATTGCCTTCTAAGTACTTCTAACATAAATATATAGTACTTATTTTCAAATATATTCAAAGTAAGAGACAGTAAATATTAAATAAATATTTAATAAATAGTAATATTCATATAGACTGCGTATTAACAAATAATTATTTTTATAATTTGAAGCATATAAAAATAAACTATGGCTAGATGTTTTATTTTTGTTCCTTCTCACATATCATTAAGCATTGGTGTCTAGGGAATATATGGAGTTATACAACTACGAAAGTTCTAACTTGGATTAAGGTGCTTTTCTCGTAATGAATGATAGAAATCAAGTACAACAGTGAATGGCTTTGTATGAGTTGGCAAGTTTAAAAAACTTTTTATTTTATTTTTTGGCATAAATTCCATGTGCCAGATATCTGTAGTAAAATTTAACTGTTAAGTTTTTTATGAACACTATAAATCATTTTCATTAAAAAACTATATCTGAACTACTACTGCAGATTCTATTTTGCCAGTAACTTGTCTGCTTCAATTTTACCTGCTTTAGCTCCCAAAGGAAACTGTTATTTCCATATCTTTACCAGTTTGCAACAACTCGAAACAAGTGGATAGAAAAATCAGTGAGAATAGCAATTTTACAGTAGATCAAAGATGAAACACTAGGCATGGAGTGCACTGAAATTATTGTTTGGTTGCCTTTTCTTTTTCATCTTCAGAAAGACCTATCATCACTAAAGGCAGCCATAACGCAGTGAAAACTGCATTGGACTTGACATTCAAAAGACCTAGGTTACAGATCTGCTTCTCCCTACTTGTAGAAACTTGATCAGCCCACTGATGATTTATGAGCCTCCTTTGCTTTTTATATAAAACTCAGATGATATGAAGTTGAACTATATGAAACTGTCTATATTTGACCATTTTGACCTAGAAGAACAATAGTTTCAGATGATTCATTCTTGAAGAAATTATCCTACTCTGTTGCTCTGTATATATAAAATCAGAAAACAAGTGAGAAAAAAAGTTTGATAAAATGCCATGTGAGAACATTGTTAGTCTACCTGAAAATATGTTATTTAAATTTGAGCAATATTATCAGCATTACAACAATAATGTCTCGTTTTATTGTTGTCCAATAAAACAGGTTTTGGGTTGAAGATCGTGCTAAAAACGTGGCCTTGAGCTCTACCTGTGCCTCTGGTATAGGATAAGATGTGATATAGAAAGTCAAAACAGAAAATAAAGAAGAGTATTATTCTTTTCATGCTGTCAAATGTGAAAATCCACATGGAAGTCCAAAATACAGATAAGGTGATATCATTACAATTCCTTCCCACCTCCATCAAACTTGAGGCAGATAATTAAATATTTTAATTACAATGCTTACATCTTAATGGCTTGAAATACAGGGGGAAATTATTGAAAATAATGTTCTTATAGAGACTTTGTTCAAAAAAAATCAAGAAACTTATCCCTAAAGTAGTCTCTGATTCAATAACCTATATATATATATATATATATATATATATATATATATACACACACACACACATACGCACACACACACATATATATATGTGTATATATATGTGTATACTATATATATATGTATATATGTATACACATATATATGTATATATATTCCATTACATGTGTATATATATATTCCATTATATGTGTGTATATATATATACACATATATATGTGTATATATATGTATACTATATATATACATATATATGTATGTATATATATATGTATGTATATATATAGTATACATATATATGTGTATACATATATGTGTGTGTGTGTGTATATATATATATATATATATATATATATATATTCCATTACAAGTGGTATTGTAGTTTTTGACTCACGCTCACCTGAATTTGACTTACCAGAGAGCAACCTATTCTGATTCTGACCCAGAACACTGCTGAAGATTACTAACACATGACCTATCTTACACAACCCTCTTAACATATATTCATATTTACTGCTATAGCTGAACTTAAGGTCAAAACCTAGATCCTCAGCTAGATTTCTTAAAAGTTTATTAATTATGTCACTACATCCATCTGATAAAGTAGAAAAGTGATAGTATGACATTTTTATTTATTCCATGAATATAAACATTTAACTGAAAACTCTGTGCAAATGGCTATTATATATTTTCTTTTCGAGTAAAAAAAATCACTTTCATTTTAGTACTTATTTCAGTAACTTACTTTTCAGTAACTTGCCTTCTAGTAAGGTACATTTTGTTAGATATATTAAACATTCTTTAGAGGGTTTTGAACCCAGACATATGTATTTAAAATAAATCGCTCCAAAAAGATACAAACGTAGTACAGAAAAAATAATCAGATAATAAAAAAGGAAAATGTCCACTTAATTTCTAACTCAAGAATGCATATAAAACTACATTGAAACACTTTGTCCTTCATGAACTAGCAAATATTAAAATTGTGAGTTAAAATATAGCTAATAATAAGCCATTAATTACTAACACTTTGCTGAGACTATGACTTTGCTGAGATTCTTATGCTCTTATAATAGCATTATACATTGTCTTAAAGAGCTGTATTTTTGATACAAGTACTTTAATAAATATTAAGCGTGTATATTTTTTTCCATACCATGTGTGTGTCATTATTTCTTAATGGTGTCCTTGGAATAGAAAACTTTAGTTTTGATGAAAATTTATCAATTTTTCACGTATCATGATTTTTTTTGTGACTTTTCTAATCCATAATTGTTTAAACTGAGGTCACAACAATCTCTATTTTCTACTAGAAATATATTAAATTTAGGTTTTACGAGGAGGCCCATAATCAAATTTGAGATAATTTTAATGATTTATTTGAGAAAACGTTTGAGGTTTATTATTTTCCATATGGATATCCAGTTGTTTCAGCATAATTTGCTTGAAAAACGATGTCTTCATAAATTGACTTGGCATGTTTGTCTAAAATCAATTGACCATATACGTGTGCATCTATTTATGTATTCCTTCTTATGTTCCATTAATCTCTATGTTATCTTTATACCAATTCCACATTGTCTATATTGTATTAGTTATAATATATATCCTAAGATTGAGAAATATGTTCTTCAATTTTCTTTCAAAATTATTCTGATTATTCTAGCCTCTTTACATTTCCAAGCAATTTTAGAAACAGCTTGCCAATTCCTATATAAGAAAGGCTGCTGGGATTCCAACTGAGACTGTGGTTAATCTATATATGATTTTCAGAGAAAACTGACATTTTAACAATACTGAGTCTTGCAATTCAAGAACATTGTTTGTCTATTTATGTCTTATTTAAATTATTCAAAAATAGTTTGAAGTTTTCAGTGTACTAGCTTTGTGAAACTTTTATCAAATTCATTCCTCATTTATTGAAGAATTTCTTATTTATTGAATCTTTGAAAACAATAAATTTTATTTTGATCTCTAATTTTTCATTCTTAGTACATAGAAACCCAATTTATATATAGACTGTCTATCCTAGAATATTCCAGAATATTTATTTATTATGTTATTTATGTATTATAGCTTTCCTGTGGTTTTATTAATGTATTCTACGTAGATAATCATGTTTAATTATTTTTAATTCATCATATTCATGTTTCACTGTACTGGCTAGAGCACCTAGGAAAGGTTAAATATACGTGGTGTCTAAAAACTGACGTTTTTGCTTTTCACAAAAACATATTATACTACCTTTCCATGTCCTTTATTCTGTTGAGGAAGTTCTCTTTCATTCTTAGTTTGTTGAGAATATCATGAATTCTCAGTATATATTTGGTTAAAAAATTCTTACAAATGAAAATTCGCATAGGCCTGCAAAATCCTATACTCTGTCACATGAAAAAAGTTTAAATTTATTGAAAAAATGCTCCCAGATATTTATGAAGTGAAAGCGAATATAGTTGACTGGGAAGACAGATCTTTATTTTCCTCCTTGTTAAAGGATTATCCCATATAAACATCCCCTATATGGGTGAAGTCATGAGAAGGAAAACCCTCTGATTATCCCACTAGACATAGAAAAAAACATTTGACATAATTTGATATGCATTCATGTTAAAAACACTCAGAAAACTAGGAATGTGTATGACTTTCCTAAATATGACAAAAAAAAAATCTGTGAAATAACCATATATAATATATCCTATGGTAAAGACTACATGATTTCCCCCTTATGTCAGTATCAAAGCAAGTTTTTCAGTTTGTATCATTCTAATTTAACATCATGCAAAGACTCTAGCCAATGCAATACTACAAGAAAAAGAATTAATATATATGCGGGAAAAACAAAAAAACCAGAATCTCTATTTGCAGATTACAAGATCACCTTCATAGAAAAATCCTAAAGCATTAGCAAAAACAGTTACCAGCACTAAACATTCAATTTAACAAGAGTGCAAGATACAAAGTCATGTATAAAAATCAATTATTTATAGTCACCCCAATACAGTTAATAAAAAATTAAAAATCAATTATATTTAAATATATTAGCAAAGAACAATTTAAAATTGAAATTAGAAAAAAAAAACAGTATCATACATTTGCTTTAAGAAACTTGAAATATATACATAAAAATATAATAAAATAAATGTAACATTTTTATACAGACAACCAGAAACCATTGATTAGAGAAATTAAAGAAGGCTTAAATAAATGGAAGGAAACAATGTTCATGGATCGGAAGGCCCAATATTAAGAGTTTGATTCTTCCAAATATATCTATAGATTTAATACAGTTTCAATAAAAACTCTAGTAGAATACTTAGTAGAAATTGACAATCTGACTATAAAATTTATATGTAAAAGCCAGGTACTTCCTTAAATAGCTAAAAATTTTTGAGAACAAAGTTGGAAGGTTCACACTATCTGATTTCAAGACTCATCATAAAACTACTACTAAAAAATAGCACAGCAAGGTATAGATAAAAGGGTAGACACATAAATCAACGAAACAACATGAAGCCCAGAAATAGAACCACTTCTATATGATCGGTTGTTTCTCCACAAAGTTATAAAGACATCTCGGTCAGTGGAGAAAGGGTACTTTTTCAAACAAACAGTGCTGGAACAATTAAATCTCTGTACATGAAAAAAAAAGAAGTGAAGAAAAGCAAAAGAAACTACCTACATCTTGTACCACATATAAAAATTCAAGTAGAAATAAATCATAGATTTAAATAAAATTTGAAAACAAAATTCTAGAAGAAAAAACAAGAAATTTTTTTGCTATTCAAAAACATTCATTATACAACACAAAACACATATGACGTTTTAAAAAATTGTTAAATTAAACCTCAATGAAACTAACAACATGGCTCTTTGAAAGACTTTTTTTTTTAACGAAAAGCCACAGATTACAAAAAACATTTTTAAAAGAAATATTTGTTATGACTGGTATCCAAAATGTATAATTTTCTCTCATAACTAAAAAATAAGAGAAAAACAATCCAAATTTTTAAATAGGAAAAAGATAAGAACACTTAAAGAGAATTCACATATAATAAAGACATAAACAATTGTACATCATTAGCCATGAGAGAAATGTAATTTAAAACAATAGAGAAACAGTAGTACACACCTATCAATAAAATTCCCTCCCCCCCAAAAAAATGACAATATCAATTATTGGCAAATATGTGGAGTTTCTGGAATTTTCAAACCTTCTTGGTCAGAATGCTAAGTGGTAGATACATTTTGTAAACCATTTTGGCAGTTTCTTAAAAAATTAAAAATGCACATAATATGTACCTGATCATACCTACTCCTAGATATTTAATAAAGAGAAATGAAATAAATATTTATACAAAAAAACTGTGCATGAATGTTCATAATTATCAAAAAAAGGAAATGTCTACCAACTCGAATGAAATGAATAAATAATCTGTGGTTCTTCTATATACATTTTTTTCTCTGTTGCTCATCCCTTTACACAGTCTTTACTGCTTACTATAGCTGCTTCCATTTATCTTGGAAGTTCCATAGTTTCAGGGCAATGTAATTAATATGGATGTTTATGTCCTCTGACTGAAGATTTGATCTAGAATCACTCAATGCCTTTAGTTCCTCGTTTTTTTTTTTTTTAATGTTTTAATATTGGTTAGTTCTTTAATCTCTCTTTATCTTTCATAAAACACTACAGTTTTAAATTTGCATTTCAGAAAAATAAAAGCTGCTTGTTTTGTAAATTATCTTCTAGTTTAGTTTTGCCTAATATCTTCTCATGATTATGTTCATATTGTCCATTTGGGGCAGAAATACTATATTTACAACATTGTGTCTTCACATCAAGAGGCAGCAGCATACGATTTAATTTGTACATCATTGATTATGTAATTATGATTGTATACTTATAATCAAATTTCAATATTATGCTAATCCTTGACTTCGTATCTCTCTGTTTTTTATAATAAGAATTCTGGCTCTAAACATCAATCTATTTACTCATTTGCTCAATTCTACAACATACAAAAAGTAGTTTTCAAATTGCTATATTCATACTACCATTAAAAATGAAACCCACAATGCTAAAACAAACAACTAACAACTTATTCTGGATGGAATCATATGTCTGTTAAAAATTACCAGTGTTGCTTATTATACCTGTAGTTTAAAATTATTTGGGGTTGAACATAATTAACAGTTAAAATAAACATAGTTTTAGAAAAGACATGCAAAAATGAAGAAGAATCCCATAGCCAGAGCAGAAATCCGAAGTTGAAGCGGAAGATGGCTCATGGGGGTTTAGAGACTGCATCTATTCCCAGAAGGTTATTTTTTTCATGAACTAAGCTCTCAGAGCATCAAGGAGCTAGAAGTGTGTTTGTTATATAAAGCTAATTGAGAGCTTTGTTTCATTTATCAAACTAGAAAAAGGCAAACCCTGCTTAACTGAATAGAGGCTCAGTATCAGTATTGGACATCTGCCATGTTTTATGAGCATATAATGGAGCCATTCACTTGAAAACTAAGTTTAAATGACGTATACTGCAGGACAGTTTTAATTCCTCTACCCTATCGGGTTGAGAACCTCTGAAATGTTAACATAAAACCTGGTCTCGAACTAACCATATTTGTAGAAAACTGGCAGAAGAAACAAACAAACAAACAACAACAAAAAATTTCCCAAAGGACATATCCACAAACTGGAGCAGAGTATGTATTACAATATACTTCTGAAGATGGTTCACTCCCATTAATACAGAATACATGGGGAAATAAACTCTTATTTAGGAAGCCAGCAATCCTAATACACAAGAGCATTTCGCAGCGTGAGCCAGTGTATGAATAAAAGAAATATGTGTCATAGTCCACAGAGCAGTAGGAAAACATGATTTTTATTGTAGCCATGTGGTAGAAGACTCAAATAGAAAGTGAACACCGAGTTTAGTCTGTGCCTCGGGTGTGTATATCACACAGTTCTATACTATTAGGAGGAACAATACCACAAAAAAGAAGTTTCAGATTTCAAAATACCAATTAATATATAAATTTGAGTGCTATTATTAGTATTCTGGTTAAATAGAAAATGGAAGACATTATATGATAGTACTCTGTGAAAAGTATGACAAGATAACTTTTGATACCGACTCAATTGACATGTTAAGGATATATTTTAAAGTACAGGAGATGAATTCGTTGAATGTTTATAAAAATCGTGATTGTCTGCTTACTATGGCTTTTCTATTTCACTCTGAGTTTTACATTAATAGCTTGACTTGCATAAAAATATACCTATCCTGTTTACTTTATTTGTGAATGCATTTGAAGCTCCTATCAAAACTTTTCTACAGGAGCTTTAAGATGACATTTATTATTAAAAGAGGAAATAATAAATGTAAAATCATCAGGATAACCACTGTATCTCCCAAAGATATGTGAATTCCAGGTATAAAAGTGATTAGGATAACATTCAAAGGTTTATTGACCAATTTAACTGTTTTTATATTGGTTCAATATAGAGTAAATGGCCGCTCAATTTTGTGTGTTGTCATGCTTCAAAGTTTTATTTAAAGTTTCCTAATACATCCTCTGGGTGAAAATGTTAATTGCTAAAAAATAACTGGGATAAAATTGATAGAATTTTAAAAATCCTGATATCATAAATTATATAGCCTGATGAAAGCTTGAGTTTTTATTATTTCTTTAACATCTTTGGAATGGTTATATGTGATTGTTCTTTATGGCTTGTTATATAATACAAAATTTCATCATCGTTTTAGTTTTCAATTCAAGGGTAAATTTTTATGAGCCCACTTGTTACAGATCATACAAAGCCTGATGAATTGGGACTGAGTAAACAAAAGCAGAGACTGTAGTATTTTCACAGTATTAAGGGAAAAAATTGTCCTGAATAAAATTTTATTGACACTGAACAGATGTTAGTAAGTAGCTGCATGTAGGGACCGAACACAATAAAAATCCATTTTTAGATAAGGAATAAATCCATTCTCATATTTCAAATTTTAAGAGTTGGGATTTAGAAAAAAAATTTCCCAATAAAAATGTCTCTGTTTTTGTGACCTGAGTAATCTCCAACCTGATTATGTTAGTGAGACTGCCTTCCCGGATACCTGCCTTATGGGTACCATTATTCCATATGTATAGTGGTTTTCAACTATAGCATTGATTTCCTACTTTTCTATGGTCATATTTTACTGCTTGGATGGTATTTGTTTGTTTTGCTATGCGTTTTTTGTTTCTAGATGGTACTCTGTCTTGTGGAAATACTGATGGAAACCATGGCTGATACATACCCATGAGTTTATGTACACATATTTAGCACCTATATCAAATTCCTACAATTGAAATGGTTATTTTCTAAATCCACTCAGTGATAAGCAAGCTTTTAAAGAGTAAAAATTTGAATGGATTATTTATTTAACTTTACTTAATTCGTGAGGTAACAAGATACTAATATCATGTAGAACTCAAATTGGTTCTACTCCCAAGGAAAAATGACTGGGAATATTTGATAGTTTGAGTTTTTTAAGAGCCATTGAATTAGGTTTTCAAATGCCAGTTCATACAGTATGTCTTAAGGTAGAATATAGCTGTTAATGATCAAAGGAGCAGGTCAACAGTCTACACGATAATCAGCTCTGTAGAGTAATGCATGAAAAGTATTGGAATGCAGACCCAATTGGTGCCAATCAATGGCCTTTTTATACCCTTTGAAGCCATTCGTCTGGAAAATTCAATTTATTTGGTACATGTGCAACTAAAGTCTACAGTATAAACTTGCAGAATCTAGTGCGTAGAGGAAATGTTGGTCTGTGGCATCAATTTCTGCTGAAGAAAGCTTCCTGTAATAAGATACACATCCACAACCTCAAATTGTGACACTTTACATTGATGGGAATGGTTAGAAGATCTTCATAAGGTTACTTACAACATGAATCCAAAAAAGTTTTGGTGGGCAGTTTTTAATCTGGGTTTAGTCATCAGAAAGTGACCGATGTCAGAAGTTTTTAGAGGAATCTTCAGATGCTTTGCATATCTGTGGAAGGTAAGAACTCTCCAAATTCATTTGTGCCTTGGAGTGATTTTGAAAAATCTTATCAATAGAATGCCATTAATGTGTTTTTAGATGATATGTGGGGTTTCCCTCTAAGTAGTTTACCAAGTTCCAGAGAGAATTTTTGTTCTCGTGTTTGTTAGGGTTTCATGTGGCTCCAAAGAATCAGCTTATTTTTCTTTGGAAGAATTTCATTTCTCTTTCCAATGCTCCTGCACTCTGAGAATAAGAAAGGCAGTGAAAACCATGTTCAATCTGGAAGAATTTGAATATATTTTGAATTAACTTTCCAATAAAAATAAATATTATTTCCTTTTCCCAAGAGAGGCTAATCTGGCTAGATTTTGTAAAGGCTTGAGAAATGAAGCATGGTTAAGATATACCTAAGAAAGACTTCAATGTGATATAGTGGCAAGTCTGTGGTCCAGTTATGGCTGGACAATATTATCAGCCACATGGAAGATACCAACAAAGAGGTCATATCCTAATACTGTGCCCCAGCTGAGAGCAGTCATAATCTGCCGTCTTGATTTGTGGATTTGCTTAATAAAGCAGTCATAATTAGAGAATCAACTCAAGAGTATTCAATAGAAATAGGCAAAATATGCGATTATCAATATATAGAATTCACATGTATCTGGGAATAAAAACATCAAGTTGAATTTATTTCATGGACAGAGAGAGAATGATACACACAAAAAGGATGAAGATTCACAAAAGCCTATTGTAATATGGTCCACAAAATTGTGTCCCTTAGCTAAAAGCAAAGTGATATAACCTGTCAGTGTGAACAGTCACATGCACATGCACTAAAAAATATATATTTTTTAAATTAAAAATCAAAGTATCAGTAGGGATAGAGGCTTGTTCAATTACTTCAGGAATAGAGGAAAATACTACTTAAATAGTACCTAAGAGATCCTAGAAAAATAGGTACACTTGCTTCCCAGTTTTCTTAGAAATATTATGGTCTTGTAAGAACTAGCTCAAAGATGACAATGACCCTCTGCAGGGGAGAATCACTGACAGTTTGAGTGAATATCAGCTTACCTCAGAGGGGATATTGAGGATGACAAGGTAGAGGGATGCTATGAATAACAATTATTTCACTTAAATTTGAAAAGATGATAAACTTAATTACTTTTTTGCTTCTAAAAGAACATATCTGGAGTTCCAATTATAAAGTGAATAATGTCTAAGTTACTTCTTCAGAGGAAAGGAAGATGTTTAGATAGTTACCATCTGATAACCTAAAAAGAACACATTTCAAATGGGATAAGTTGTCACACTAAGGAGATTAACCTTTGAATAAAAAGAAGTGTATAATGAAGTAGATCTAAAGACAGAGAGAAGTTTTCAGATGGAAAAATAAATATATGGTTAGAAAACGTCAGTATGGACAATTTTAGAAGATAAAAGAATTGCAGCATTTTTTTTCTTCATGCAATATAATATTGTAGCTTCATTGTCCTTAAGAAAATAGATTTGATGTACTACAATTTCACAGTAGAAAAAGGTACTTTCCTGTTCTAGAAATATAAGTGATTGAACTGAAGTCAGATTTCTTCAGGTTGATCTTGCATACATTTAACGATCGTATCGTGATTGCCAGTTCTTTTTCAGTATTTTTGGAAAAGTTCTTTAGTAAGATTATTTGTTTTTCTTCCTGCTCAATGGAATGACATGGTCCAAGAGGTTTTAAAAATCTATAAACTCTTTGATTTTCCCCTGAATTTTATAGCAAACCTCCCTTATTCTTGAAAGTCCTACAGCATCTTCCTCCATGATTCTAGTTAAAATGAGACATTTCACTTGTTTTAATTTGGCCTCTTGATCTCTTTCAATTTGGTCACATCCTTCACAATGAACTGCTAATTTTGCTAATTCGTCCATTAACTTTGCTAGTCAGCTTCTTGGATTGTTGCAATGACCTTAAATTGCTCTTAAAATTTGAATAAATGACTGTGTAACAATAGAACACCTAAAACACAAAGAGGTTTTTCAGAACAAAAAACTGTGTTTAAGGACTTCATCAAATCGATTTTTTTCAATTTGCTTTTTTCCTTAAAGAATATCCCTACTAATTTATATTTGTCTGCTTCTAGAAATTCCTGTACTTCCAAAGGATTATTTATTGGTCAGTCTACTTCTGTATATGCTTTGCAGATATTGTGATTCTTCCAGAAAACAGTGGCACAACATTGATTCTATAGGTAAATTTATATTTAGGCACTATTGTTGAATGTGACCAAGCTTTTCCACGGTGTTACTTTTGCTATATTTAAATTTTAGAAAAGCAATGAATAGTCCAAAAAAAATCATTCTTGATGATTAATCAAATTTACCAAAGAAAGAGTTGGATATACTATACTTATAAATAAAGCACTGTCACTTGTTTATTTCCTTTTTTTTTTTTTTCTGTTTTATGGGTAATAATGTATGCTCACTTTTGTTTCTATACTTTTTCTGTATGGATGGCTTTCTGTCAAAGTTAGTCATTTTACCTTTATAGGTATCGCTTTTTTCTTGCCTGTTTTAAAAAGAAGTCCTCTAGTGCAAATCACACACAGTAGTATATATAATTCAAAAGTACTACAATGACATTTCAATTTATAAAAAAATTAGTAATTGGTGAACTATAAACTATGCAGTCTAAAGTGAGTCTGATTTTAAGAGGGATAAAGCTTAACTATTGGAAAGTCATACTAAAGCTAGGAACAATTAAAAAATGTTGTCTTAAAATGTTCCTTTAGAAAGTAAGCATGCTTTTAAAGTTACAGTTATTAGGTACATATTTGCCTGAATATTCCATGCAGTTGTATCTGGAAAATTAGTTTTCTTAAAGCTGTTAATTTACAATAGAGCTTCCAATTACCTTAATGGTGTTAGGTTCTAAATATTGTTTTCAATTACAACAATATAGCGCATTTAGTGGATAGATGTTATTGCTTCATAAGGTTCGTGCTCTGCACTGTATCAGGCTTTTTATTATAATGTTAAAGTTTCAAGAAACAAGGAAAAATTGCCTTGAAACCAAACTTAGTCATTTAAGAAAGTTTCTTTGTAAGTTAGACGGGAGCACACCACCATTTTTGTTTTATGTCACTGCTTTGTTCATTTATTTATGAAACGAGAAAAAATCTCATAGAGTCTCTATTAAAAGCTTATTTCTGACTAAAATAAAAACATTACTGAATTAGGCTAAATTATTTATGTGGATCATTTTTTTTCAATTTAATTTTATTAATTTTGATTAAGTGGTCCATATTATAGAATAGAGAAACATTACATAAATAAATAAACCTCAGAATATTAATTTTACATATTTTTTCAATATCGTTTTGTAAACCTCTTAATTAGGAGTTATTTTCTTCATCTCAATACAAGTAAAATAATTTAGAATAAAACAAGAAACTGAAATAAATGAGTGAGGAACTGCATCATCCATCAAAACAACAATAACAAATGATAATTATTCACTATGTCATACATTTTAATAATATAATAGACCCCTCTACAAACTAACTCTCAGTAGACTGATTTCTACTATTTGTCCCATCTTTGTAAGTGCCCTGATAACATTATCTTGAAGTGGTACTTGCTCATTTGCATTACTATGAATAATACAGATTTAACCTCATTTGATAAAGTGCAAATTATTCCTCACTCCCCACCTAACATTAGTCCTCACTACTACTCACACACAGAAAAGAGAGGAAGAAGAGAAAGAGAGATAAAGAGATTCTTAATCTTTTACATCTTTTCTTCAACATAATTATGTGTTATATATAGTTAATTTGGTGCTGTCAGTTACATTAGGGTTTGAAATCTGGCCTTGCTCTTGGCTGTTGTATTTTTTTTTTCAAGTGTATTATTTAATCATTGGAGTAAAAATATCTCAGAATATATGTATGTGATATAGGTTTTGAAAATAAAATGCCTAGAAAAGCATTTGCTATACTGAAAAAGTATATTGTTTCTTTGATATAAGTGCCATTAGCATTTAGTATGATTCAATAAATCCTAAACAAAACAGAAAAGAATCTTCAATCATTTTATGACAAATACAAATTAATTCTGAAATATTGGAAACTGTCATTTGAAACAGGAAAACTGAAAATATTCCTGTTGTTCTAAGAGGAAATGATGCAATTTAGGATACAATGTGAATAGGTTGAGTATTTTTAAGTGGAAAGAGAGAATTCATTTTTAAATTGAATACTGTAGAGACTGATGGTTATCCAACCAGTACAGAGAAAATTACTAATGAACTGAAAGATGGCAGAGCTTAAGGCTAAGGGGAAAAAACCTAAGAACACCGATTAGATAAAAGAGCTTCCTTTTCTCCCCTCAATATTTCCATACTCACAGTAAAACAGAGTGACAAAAGAAGAGAAAAATTTTAAAAAGTAATGGACTAAATGCAAAATTTAGTTGATTTTGAGAATGTTAAAAAGAAAACCAAACACTGTCTTTAAGAAATATAGAAAACCAAAAGAAGCATCTAAATCACTATGTATTACCAGAGTATTTTCATGAAAGTCAGACCAAAGAATAGAAACAAAAAGTATAAATGTTGCAAAAAAGTCATGATTTATAGAAATAATCTAGGAAAACCAAGATAATAAATTATTGCATTGTTAGAGAAAGTTAGCGAATCAGTAATTTGGCTTTAAACAAGCAGTATACAAAATGTAGAAAATTTCCAGGCCAATAATAAGCAATTATCTATGTAATAACCAAAAAAAGTCATTAAAATAACAACAAATAGAAGTTAAATAAAATATAAATGTTTTCGAAGAAAATATGGGAACATATATTTGAGGACTCGATTTAGCAATGAGTTCTTAGATATAACACTGAAACTATGTTCCATAAAAAAAGAGGAAAATACAGATCACATGTCTTCAAGAAGTTTTTGTTCTGAAAAATACAATGCTAAGAGAATGAAAAGGCCAGCTAATGGATAGGATAAAATGTTTTCAAATGACATAGTGACAAATGAAATATATCTAGACTATAAAAATAAAACTCACAATTATAAAACAAGCAGCCATATAAAACTGGAGAAAAAAAATTGAACAGGTACTATACCAAAGAAGACATACAGATAGCAAACACGTCCATGAAAAAGTGTTCAACATCATTAGTTATTCAGGAAGGTAACGTAACACCATAATGAAATATCACTTGAAGACTACTAGAAAGGAGAAAAAATAAAATGTCAAATACTGGTGATAATACATAGCAACAGGAACATTCTTACATCACTAGTGGGAATACAAAATGGTATATGAAATTTGGAAAAGAGTTTGGAATTTTTATATAAATTTGCATTACCACGCGACCCAGAAATCTCACTTCTAGGTATTTTATTTTCAAGAAAAATAAAAGCCTATGTTCACACGCGCGCACGCGCGCGTGCACACACACACACACTTATTGAGTGTTTATAGCTGCTTTATTCTTAATTGCGAAAAACTGGAAACTGAAATATCCATCAACAAGAGAATAGATAAATTGTGGTATATTCCATTAAATTCTCCTCAGCTATTAAAAAACATTGATAAACAACAATAGAGATAAGCTTAAATAAATTTTGCCAAATGCAAAAAGGCTCAAAAGGTTACCTACATACTGTATGATTCCAATTTCATCAAATACAGGAAGACATAAAACTCCAATGATGGATACAAGATTGCCAGTGATTAAGGTTGGAGATTTGGATTATAAAGATAGCAGCATGAAGAAGTCACTGTTGTGTTATTTATTGAGCTGTTCTCTATCTTGATAGTGATAATGGTTACATTTCTCAAAACTCACAAAATTGTACACCAAGAGTAAATTTTATTGTATGTAATTTTTAAAATAAACAATTTAAATAAATTTTGTGCATATAGTATTTATTTACATAAGCTAGATATATATCACAATATATGTATGTAAAATACAGTTGACCTTGAAACAATATGGGCCTACTTACATGTAGACTTTTTTTCAATAAATACATGGTGGACCCTCTGCATTCCTGGGTTTTGCATCTGTAGATTCAAACAACTGTGTATCAAAACCAGTATTTGGATCTAAGGTTGAGAATCTGTGAATGAGGTGGCATTATTCTATGCTATTTTATATAAAGGGTTTGAGCACCCACAAATTTGGGTATCCACGAGGGTTGGAGGGGTCCCAGGACCAATCCCCCCATAGATTCTAAGGGGTAACTGTAGTTAAGTTTTTGGGGAGTCAAGTTATATACAGGTTTTCAACTGTGGGGTGAGGTGGTGATACCCCTAACTCCTGTATTGTTCGAGGGTCAACTATATATTCATTTCCCTAGAAAAAATACAAAGAGACGTAGCCAAATAAGCCAACATATAAATTAAAGTTCAACACTACAAGTATTCAAATAATTCCAAACAAAGTCAGGAAAAGAGAAACAGAAAATCAAAAAGAGAAGATAAATACTAAACAAACAAAAAAATGGTATGCTTAAATATCACTACATTAATAAGTATAATGAAAATGATCTAAATACACAATTTAAAAGACTGATTTTCGAGGTGCATGAAGAAAATATGACTCAGCCATATGATGTGAATTGAGATAAATATTTTATTAATGAAAATTATATTGATAAAATTTTTAAAAAGTAATAGACTATGCAAATATAATCTAAAAAAATCTAGAATGACTTTATTAATGTAACCAACGTAGTCATTAGAACAAAGAAAATTACCACGGATAAAAAATATTAATATATGATAAGATCAATTTACCAAGAACATATAATAATTTTAAACATGTATGTACCTAACAATAGATTTTCAAAATAAATGAAGCAAAAACATCTAGAAATTTGAAAGGAGAAATCCATAAGACAAATCCATAAGATAAGCATCTCTTAGTAATTAGTAGAACAAGTAGGCATAAAATCATAAAGAATGTGTAAGACTTGAACAACTTTCATCAATAAACTTGATCTAATTGATATCTATAAAATACTAGAATACTTCCACTAATAGCATGTACTTTTTTTTTTTTGTCCATTGGATGTTATAATATAACAGAGTACTTCATAGAGAAGGTATGAAGAATAGGCTGAGGAAGCCTCTGATATAATCTGGCTTTGAGGACTAATCATTATAACTCCTATAGACAAAACCACAAATTGTACAAGATGTATGTCTTAACAGTACATGAAAGAAAGTCGCTTTGTTTCATCTAAATTCCAAAATCAGTGATTAGAACTTTTCCTAGTCTCTATTGTAAATACATGTTCATGACCACCCATAGTCTTGTATTGTACTGACTACTTAAGGGGTTAATTCCTTAGAAAAGGAAGATGGTAAAAGTAATAAGATGGCAAAAAAAAATCAGGAAGAAACAAACAACCTAGCTGTGCAGCCTTGAGTACATTTTAGAAGTTCTTTATCTAATGGTAGAAACAATGATACAAAATTTTAAATAAAATAAGAAGGAATCAATATGAGAGTCAAAGACTATAGTTTAGGAAAATTGCAAACAATGCTATGGAGTATAGCCAGCAGTAAAAACAAAGAGAGCCTGTCTTTTTATTTTATTGTTTAATTGGAATTATACATGAAACAGAGCTTCAGAAAATAAATTGGGATAGGATAGAATCGATTTAGAAATCTTTCATACGTGGTTGGTGATTTTTGAAGAGCCTTAGAAAATAAAGAAGTTTGTTTGTTTATCATTATTTTTTTAGGCAAGGGAACCCTTGGTTGACCTCACAGATTACAAGGACTTTGTCAACTTCCAATCCTTAGGGAGACTACCAGGCCTGACCCTGCTTAGCTTCTGAGATTAGGATCAGGCTTGTTCAGGGTAGCATGGCCAGAGATGAAAATAAACAAGTTTAAATCAAAGTACAAAATCAAAATATTCTCTGTGCTTTAAGAGTCAAGGACTTGAAGATAGGACAGCAATCAATATTACAAGTTAAACCTTTTGCAAGAACTCTTATTGGTTAAGAATAAGAAAGATAGATGCCTTCTTATTAAAATGCATCTAATAAACTTTCTTTAAGAAATGCATAGGAACAAAACCAATGCATTGTTTATAAAGACACTTGGGCAATGAAAAGACATTCTTATTGAAATAGATGCCACTACCGCTATCACAAAAAACCGCACACTTTGAAATACAAAAATTACTAAAGTAGTGGAAATTTTTAATAGTCCTAAATCCCTGTCCATGTCTTAACTGTTACTTTGTGGTTATTATTAGAAAATTATATTTTCTTCTGTGAGAGCCAACTTATGTAATATAAAAGGTAAGAATTTATACTGCAAAAGGAATTGCCAAAATCTAATGCATAGTTAATATCTTTGCAAGTGCTAGAAAATTTTCATTACCGTCGCACAAATGCTCCCAATCCTAAATTCTATCTCTGAAACCCAAACTGATTTTCTTAAACATTCTTTAGATCTGTACAGAAGTGATTCAGCTACAAATTAATGATCATCCTTTTGACACTACTCTGGCTTAATGACTCTCTACTGTTAAGGATGTTTCCACTTATTTCTGAAAATGAAACAGAAACAAACAGAACTTACATGGATTCCATCATTCTCTGTCATGTCGTATCCTTTTCCTTGATCTAATGTCCACCAGCTTGATCTCATGTAATTCATTACCCTTGAGGACACCCTTCCTTCTAGGATTAAGGTCTAGCCTCTAAAATTTCATTACTGAGGAACAACTGGAAACCTGATTCTGAGTTCTTGCTTCCTTGATCGCATTAGACAATTACTACCATTGTTATGTTCAACCTACTAACTTTTTTTATTGTTCTTGCCATAACTATTTCATATATTGTTTTATTGTACTGTTTCAAGTTCCTCTGCTTCCTAATTATGATTTCTTTCATATTAAACAATTTGCCTCAGATTTATTCCAAATCCCAAACTCAACTTTTACATTCTTTCAGTTTCTCTTACCCTGTCATAGCTCTTCTTTATATAATGATTAAATTTGAATAATGTCTATAAGCATTCCAATGTTTAAAGGGCTAATAAAATGGATACTTCTTTAATTCTAGAAATACATAAACCCAAATGAAATGTATTTTTTAAAATTGTAAGCATGTTTTGAATTTAGAATAAAAGTAGATACCTTTAATTTCAAAGGCATACTAAAATTTTTGTCTATTTTAAGCAAGAATAATCGTTTCTTCTTCTTTAGGAGAGCTAATGTACTGAACTCTGCAGATGTCTTAAATAAATTACATCCCCATGGTTCCCTGCCTCTTCTGGTGCTATTATTGTTGTACCACTTATTTCGAGTGACTGTCACATATCATAAAGCTGTCTGTGATACGTTTCAGTTTTAAGCGAATATGATTCTGATTACAAAGATACTTCAAAATCTGCTTCAATGGATTAGCAAAATGAAAAATGTACTATTTCTTATTCATTGAAAATTTTGGATAGAATTTTAAATATTCAAAATCACTGGTGAAGCATTTAATAAAGAAAAGGAATAAATGTCAATGTCTATGTCATTTTTTATTTATTTTTTCCTCATAATAAAGGTAGCAAGGCTGAAAATGACTCATATATTTAGGTATAGTTTAGATAATAAACAAAAATTTGTGAGTTCTTTTATTTTTTTGAAACTGTCAACTCAGAGAGATTTTTCCTTCTAAGATTTCTTGACTCAAGTGTAATTTTCATGAGATTCAAAAAACAAGTTAGATTAAATGCACTTCAGTATGTAAAATATAAAATTAAAAAGGATTAAAGAATTAAAAATTTATTTCAGGAGATAGATATAAATTTGAGATTAAGACCCTCCTATTTGAACATTGCAATTATAAATCTCTGCAAGATTCAATTTTTTGATTTGTAAAAAGTGACTCAACAATATAATTTACCATATAGTTATTTTGAGGATTTTATCAGCTAACATATATAAGTGCTTAATAAAATACGTGAAACTATGTATTTATGTATACGCACGGATACATATATACTGTAATCGATAATATATAATGTAATTGATACATTGGATTTCAAGTAAGAGAAACCTTACTCAAGGTCTTTCATGATACTGAAAAAAATATTATCTTATATGACAAGTACACCATAAATCTAGTAACTCTTTAAGGCTCCTACATCGCCAAAAACAAAAACGAAAACAAAAACGAAAACAAAACAAAACGACCCTCCAAGTCTTTCCTGAAACAGTCTATGACTTTGCAACTCTAATATTATCTCTAAGCCACTAGGGTCTCATGAAAAGAAAGTAGGATCCTAAGGAAATATAGCCCCTGAAAGGGTCACTGCCCCATGAGCAAATCATACATGGTCATGGGGAACTGTGGATGAGAAAAATCCTCTCACTGAGCAGAGCCAGGGCCCACGGAGATCAAAAGACAAACCTGGTCAGCACATTTAACCCTGAAGAAAGAAGTCACCTTCTTCCGAGTCACACTAAGTAGGGCAGAAGACCTGGAAAAAAGCAAGGTCCAACTACGAAGACAGGAGAGGACAAATGGGTGTTCAACGGGTGAACACCATTGTTTTCTATATTGAACTAACAGTATTTTGCAGTTATTATCTTATTTGATGATATTTCACTTCTAGTTTGAATTGCAGATATATATCTTGATTTCTAACCTAAGTATTTTATATCTGTACATATTTTATGAGATTCTATCTTAGTGGTATGGTTTACCCCAAATGTGCTTTTCATTGTAGCTACAATATTCACACAACCATTTACCTTCCTCTCATTTTACACCTTTCATAGAATTAATACTTTAAAGTGGTAGATTAAAAAGTATTTCATAGAGAGAAAATGGAGAACATTATATCCTTAAAGCTTCATAACACAAGATAAATCTTCTTACTTATTAATGGGTTATGAAAAGTTGGTAGTTATTTTTTTGTTCAAAGCCCTAATGTTAACAAAGGCCCCAAAAGATAAAATAAATAGAAACACACAGAGCAAATGAAAAAGTATAGATTGTTTGGCAAGTTGTAATTTCATATATTCTTAGAAACAAATGCGATTTAAAGAATCTCTACAAATTAATAAAGAGCTTCTAAAAATATAATACTTAATTTATAAATGCATTAATTTTCAAATGATAAATGATAATGAATAAATGATAATATTAATTTTTCTATATTGAGAAGCACTCAGTTCTCCCAAGGAATTACTGAGGAAGAATAATTGAGAAATACCTTCATAATTCTCAAATATGTAGCTTGACACGCTTTATAGCTTTTCATAGAATTTTCCCGAAGGAGTTAAGGAATACATTATTAATTATTAATTAAAGGGAACTAATGTATTTTCTAAATTAAATGGAAACTAAAAACCTTAATACATATAATACAGCTACCTAGATATAGAAACTAGTTAGTTGAAATCAAAATTTTAAAGTTTTATTATACAAATTGTCAAAATTATTTTTTCATATTACCCCCTCCCACACACTATCTTTTGTCATTCACAGAGTATTATTATAAAGACAATTTCAAACTTTATACCACCTCACTCATAAATATTTCAGTGCAGAGCTTTATTTGATAAGAACTTCATATAACTCCAATGTCATAATTACATCTAGTGTTATTAAGATTAGTTTTTACAAATAATAACCTAGTTAATACACATATTTTCTCATTTCCTATGTTTTTTGTAGCTTTTTTTAAAAAAATTAGGGCCATGATTTACATGTGGGTATTATGTCATTTAAGTTTTCTTTATAACAGTTCTTCCTCCTCACTACCACAACATAGTAACCAAGCATGTTCTAGTTTACTTAATTTCAGCTATTTCTGATACAATTAATGCCTTTTTGTGTTACCAAAATTGGTATTTCCCTCATACAGTTAATATAAACATGTACATAAAATTATAACCAGATTTAAATAACACTTACATAGATATTATTACAGTCTATATGTCATTAGTTATTACTTTTTAACATCAAACCCTTCATGCAGTTATCAGTTTTCAACACAGAGTGGCTATTAGGGACACATTATTATCTGTCATCTTGTAACATTTGTAGATGTATTTTTCAAGAATATTGTAATCTCTTTGCAAGTAACTGTTTTTAGTCTAGTATCCCTAGCCCCGTGATGCATTTTCTGCAAGATTTTTGAACTACATTTTTCTCCTCTAGTACTTTCAGATGCATTCTTCCTCATTTACATATAATGTATTTGATTATTCCTCTTCCTTATACTTTTTTGAGGACAATGCATTTTCCATGCACTGCATTGTTTGCATGCTATATTGCTGGATGTTTGCTATTGTAATTACCTTGTTATGCTGACTCCTGTTTTTTTCTTATATTTCTTTATATATCAAGTGAAAGTTTGTTTATTGGCACTCAGTAGGTTTCTCTGATACAGAGATTTAGAAAGGATTTTTTTTTTTTTCAGATTACGTGCTGCTAGGAACGCCAGTTCCCCATGAAAACAGATTTACTTCTTTATACTGAGCTTCATATTTCTTCACCTTAGTCCTCCCACTCTCGCCTTCGATCTTTCTTTAAAGACTGTGAGAAATCATCCAAATGTTACTTCAGCATGTTCACTTTTTAAGTCTTTATTGACTATTAAAAGTAGCTTTCACTAGATATTAAACATAATTTAAAAGCTTCCGTATTTGGCATATTAAAATATTAGTAAACTATAGTCAATATAAAAATCTAATACATATTTGGGATGGATGGGAGTTTATAGTCTCATGTACATGCATTTTCGAGTGTTATGTTTTGTCTGAGTCGGCAAGTCTATAATGTGTAAAAATAGATGAGTCTGGCAAATCTATTTTCAGAGATTATTTTTCCTACTATTAGAACTAATTTCTGCTGATGTGAAAGTATTATTTGCTTGACCTAGCAAGTGTGAGTGTTTAATGGACTTAGCTAAGCTAAGGCCGTGAATTGGTTATCTGAGTCCTAAACCTCACAGCTTGGCCAATTCACTCATAGATTTAGCCAACTCATTTTACCATTTTAGACCCAAAATACATTATTAATAAATTGGAACTAATGACACTGGATTTGCTTTATAATAGCCTAGGAAGAAATAGCTCACCTATATATGCTTCTTTATATTTTAAAATGTTATAAATTAACACCCAAATTGTCCCATTTAGAGTCATAAAATTTAGTCATTTATTTATTTCATCATTCTAAATGTTGGGGGAAAATGTGGAGAATTATTTGTTAAAAAAGAATTTTGCAAAAAGTAAAACAGGTGTTATGGTTAATGCTGCTGTAATTCAGCAGATTCCTGTTCCATCTCAATATGTCAGCATGACATTGAATTTCAGATTTTTAGGGTCCATTGTAAAGCTATGACTTCACAGTAAACCTTGGTATAAGGCTATCCCATCTTTCCACAAAGTATTTGTAGAGATGCCATTTTCAATCTCAAGCAAATAATAAAGCACATTGCTTTCAATTTTAATTGAGAATGTAACACTTACAATAATGTTTTTTTTTTTTTTTAGAATTGGCAAGATTGGCATATTTCCCCTGTAAATTATTTTCTAATATACAGTGAAATAGATTTAAAATTAGACTCCAGAATCTTGTAGTGTTAATACATATATGGCATGCAATGAATTTTAATCTAAAATTGCATTAAAACAGAAATTATTTAAACAGTGTCACATGTGTGTTAATAGTATTTTAAAGTTAAAAATTAATTCTAAGAAAAGTCACAAGTATTTTTATTTAAAATATATTTTTTAAAGCCCACAATTTTAAAATATTTGCTTTCTTGAAATCATTAATATGATAAATATTTTTCTCAGATTCTTCCTGGAATAATTAAGATCCAATGATTCTAGGTTAATGTTCCTTTTAACTACAAAATATGTTAGTGAACATGTTAGTGAACATCTATTGTTAATTTTATACTGAAAAGGTACTGTAATAGTTTAGTGAATAAACAAAGAGATGTCTTACTTAATCTATCTAAAATTTTATATATATACAGAAGAAAATTCTTTATTGCATCCTTTCTTAGAGTTTAGATTTGAAGTGTCAAGTAATTCCTTTATCATGGACTTATGCATAAAGAAGTCATATAGTAAGTCCATACATAATACAGCACTACAGGTAAATCTTATTTACCAAAACAATAAAAAAAAAATTTACTTTTAAAAAATAACCTTTTATCTCAACTGTTCCATTGTCTTATTCAAACACTGCCCTGAACCTGTTATATATTTTGTAGATCGTCTTATATAAATATAGCAATAAGATATTAAAAATAAAATAAAAGTTTTAAAAATAAAATAAACAGAAATAAAAATATTTCTATATTATTAATTTGCCAAAAACATACAATGGAGAAGAAAGAAAGCCTCTTCAATAAATAGTGTTGGAAATACCGAAAATCACATGCAAAAGAATGCAACTAGACTGCTGTCACCATACACAAAAATTAACTAAAAATGGATCAAAAACCTACATATAAAACCTGAAAAGACCAATTGCATAGAAGAAAACATGGTTACTAAATTCATGGACCTTGGATTTAGAGAGGATTTTTTGAATTGCACCTCAAAGGCAAGGAAAGTCAAAGCAAAAATAAATGAATGGGACTGCATCAAACTAAAAAGTTTCTGCACAGCAAAAGAACCATCGACAAAACGAAGGGGCAAACAACTGAATAAGAGAAGATATTTGCAAACAACACCTCTGATAAGGAGTTACTATCCAAAATATATAAAGAACTCATACAACTCAACAACTAAAAATAAACAATCCAATTAAAAAATGGGCGTGAACAGACACTTCTCCCAAGATGACATACAAATGGCCAACAAACAGATGAAAAGATGCTCAAGTTCACTAGCTATTAGAGAAATGCAAATCGAAACCACAATGGGATACTTCCTCACATCTGTTAGCATGGCTATCATCAACAGGACAAGTAATAACAAGTGTTGGAGAGGTTGTAGGAAAAAAGAAACCCTCCTCCATGGCAATGGGAATGTAAATTGAAATAGCCGCTAAGGAAAACAGTATGGACGTTCCTCAAAAAATTAAGAATAGAATTACCATATTATCCAGCAATCCTTCTTGAGTATCTACCTAAAAAGTTGGAAAACATTTATACATAAAGATATATGTATCCTGATGTTCACTGCAGCATTATTCATATTGCCAAGACATGGAAATAACCAAAGTGTCCTTCAATAGATGATTGGATAAAGAAGAAGTGGTCCATATAGACAATGGAATATTACTCAGCCATAAGAGAAGATGAAATACTGCCATTTGCAACAACATAGATGGATCTCAAGATCATGCTAAGAGAAATGTCAGACAGAAAAAGTTGAGAACCATATGATTTTATTCATATATGAGATATAAAACTGCAAGCAACAAACAAACAAGACAAACAAACAGAGAGACAAACTCATAGACACAGACAACAGTTTAGTGGTTACCAGAGGGAAAGGAGAGACAGGAGGGTAAATAAGGGTAAAGAGGGTCAAATATAAGGTGATGGAAGGAAATTTAATTTGGGGAGGTGAACATACAATGTAATATATATATGATGTCCACTTAAAAACTATATAATTTTATCAATCAATATCACCCCAATAAATTAATAAAAAAATAAATTATCAATTTGATGCATAACATTTCTTTATATAAATGTGCCCCAAATTAATTTATTCCCAACTATAGGCACATAGGTAGTTTCTAATCTGCTAAGTACACTGCTACAATAATTATATTTGTAAACATATCATTTTTCACATTTGTGAGCACATCTATGGCAACGAAATATTTGAATTGATATAGTTGGATCAAAAGTGATGTGCATGCCCATATGTTTTTAATTTTTTTAATAGGTAAATACCTGGGAGTGAAACAGTTAGATCATATGTATGTGTCTTTTTAACTTTAAAAAAAAAAAAAAACTGCCACACTGTTTTTGAAATGTCTGTACCACCATACATTTCCAGAAGTGTATATAAAGACTTACATGTAAACAGTGATGGCACGTATATGTGCAATAATAAAAATTTAAAACAATCCAAATGTTCATCAACAAATAAATGGATAAAGAACCTCTAATAACACATAAAATGAGATGGTTTTCAGTAATAAAAGGGGACAAATATTAGCTATGTCCTAACAGCATTGTCGTATCAGAAAATAATTATGCTGCGTGAAAGAAGGCAGACAAAATATAAATATACATACTGTATACTTTCATTTATATAAATTTCTTAGAAATTCAAACTATTCGGAATAGATTAATGGTTGCTGGAGATGCAGGAGTGGAAGGGGAATATAACATAGTGGTACGAAGAAAATTTAACGGGCGGTAGATATGTTCATCAGCTTAGTTGTGATGATGGTTTCACAAGTGTAAACATATGCGTATCTTATCAAATTGTAGGCTGTAAATAAGTGCAGCTTCTATAAGACAACTATACTTCAAAAAAGCTGTTAAATATGTAAAAATGTACTCCAGCACAAACCAGAATGAAATAAACTCTCTACGCCACTGTTATTCAAAGCAGCAGGTCCATGTAACGAATTCAGACCTTTGCTGCAGGTTTGTAACAAATTGAGGAGTGTGCACCTGAATATCCTGTTTCCTTCACTGAGAAAATATTGCTATGAAAAAAAAAATATTAACAGAGATAAACATTTAGCTTAGTCACATACTACATATCTTGTTAAGGACCTACATCAAACAGCTCACAAACCTATCTATGTATCTATCATTTACCTCATTATATTTCGGAACTTAATGTTGCTCCATTAATTTTCTGTTTCTTCATGTTCCATTACTACACTAGCCCAAATATTGCAAAAAATTGTAATATCAATTAGGGTTCAAACATCTTTTATATTACCTTAGAGAAATTTTATATTTTTTATATTGAAATTTCAGAAAATTATTTTTGTATGTTAATTCAGTTTTCTATTACGAGACTATTTTAAGATTTCTTCATATAGCCCTTTCGTACAAATCAATATAGCTTTTAAGAATTTAATTATAGAGCTACTACTTTTGTAACAATGTGGATTAAAAAAAATTATTCTTGCCATTAAAAATGGCACCAATTATACATTTTCTGATATGCTGCATATTAACTAATGAATTTATTTAATTTTTCGATAAATGATTTTAAGGTGCCTATTATACTTCTGGTACTATTCCAGGCCCTGGAGATAAATCAGGGAACAAAAAAAAGTATTTCTTCATTTAGGTAATATTTGATCCATCGGCCAAGAACCAAAAATATATTTGGGGTTGCAGTTTTACAAAGGGAGGCTTAAAAATGCTTGACTGAGAAGGTCAGTTTGCAAAACAAAAACAAAAACAAAAACCCAGATTAAATGTGCAAGGTAGCGACCTGGTTATCAAGGGAACACTATTCTAGAAAGAATGAAGAGCAAGTGTGGGCAACATTACTGGAAAGTTTGAGGAGCATTAAGAAAGCTCACACAGCTGGAATAGAGTGAACCAAAGTGTATGTAATGTGTTCTAAGAAGTAATTGGGAGTGGAATTGTGTCACACTTGCCATCTGAGTGAACTGCAAAGCCAGTAGAGTGCTTTGAGCAGAGGAGTAGCAAGATCTAATTTATGTTTTAAGAAGATCAACATGGCTGTTATGTTGACAAAAGATTTAAGGCGGCAAGAATAGAAACATGGAGGGCGATTGAAATGTAATTAAAATAGTGTTTGTAGGAGAAGTTGGTGATTTAAGTCAGTTTTGTAGCAGTGGGATTGGTAAGATGTGGTCCAATCCTGCTTATATTTTAAAGGTGACAACTGTTGGAGTGGATAACAGACCAGATGTAAAGAGTGAAGAAAAGAGAAAAATCAAGGGTAACCCCAGGAGTAAGTGCGTGCAAATAGAAGAATGATGTCACCACTAGCTGTGATGATTGAAGACTACAGCAGGAATTGGGTTGGACAGACATCACAGAAGCTCAGAATTGGAATGTTATGTTTGAGATTCCCACTGGGCACCCAAAGAGAAATGTCAAGTAGGTAGTTAAACATACTGATCTGAAGTGCAGAGGAGTTCAGGGGGTTGGAGTTATCAGCACATCAATAGTGTTTAAAACCCAGAGACTATATAAGATAAACTAAAAGCTAGTGCAGGTAGAAAAGTGATCAAAGTACTGGTCACTAGGGTGATGCAAACATTTATAGTTGAGAGATATAAAGAGGAAACAGAAAGGTTACTAAAATAAAGTCACAAAGGTAGGCAGAAAATGAGCTGTTCAGGAAGTCAAGGAAATACATTATTCACAAAGGAAAAATAATTGGCTATTCCAAATGCTTACAGATAGTTCAAGAAGGATAACAGCAGAGCAATTATCATTCCTTTTAGCAAATTGGAGGTAATTGCTGACCTTGATCAGAGCAGTTCGAATAGAATGTTGAGGATGAAATATATTTTAATGAATTGAAGACTAGTTTAGATACATCTTTTCAGGTCAGAATGATAGAAAAACTGGATATTTGGAAGGGAAGGCAGAAACAAAAGAGATTTTTATCTTTGTGTACTAATGGGGATATTCAGTCTAAAAAGAAAATAAATAAATAAGATATTTGAGAAACATAAAATTTCAGAGGAGAGAAAACAAGAGGAGATGGAGTCTAGTAAACAATAGCAGAGGTTCGTCTTGTCTAGGATCTCAGAGCTATAATCTCTAATAGTGAAAAGGAAGGGCAGGCAAGTTTATAACCTCAGATGCAGAATGACATCTCTAATAAATTAATTATTCTGTAAATTAAGAAGCAAGGTTGTCAGCTGGCTTTAAAAGTGGGAGGTCGAATTTCAGAGCTGGAGGGAAGAAGGGACAATATTTAAACAATGATAGGGTCAATGGACTAAGATAAGAGAATGGGAGGAAGCAAAGCTCCACTGAAGATTTCTGATCATAAATTTGAAGTGAAAACTGTCTCGATGATTCCATGTGTGTAGGGTTTTTGTTTTGTTTTATGATTTTGTTTTTGTCCTTGGGATTTTTTTCCTTTTTTTTTTTTTTTTTTTTTTTTGCTAGCCAAGTACATCTGTGTTAGGTCAGGCATTGGCTTAACAGAGAGTTAAATTTAACCAGGGTTGTGTTGTTTTATCCAATGATTAAACTAAGAAATACATTTTTTTTTTTCTGTAAATGAATTCTGTATATGGACGTTATGCACTGAATTATACTCCCTTCCTCCTCCAATTCATATGTTGCAACTTTAACCCTCAATACATCTATATCTGGAGATAGAGCCTTTAAGGAGAAATTAAGGTTAAATACAGTCACAAAGGTGGTGCCCTAATCTGAAAGGATCAGTATACTCACAGGAGAAGGAGACACCAGAGAGCTCACTCTCCACATGCACACAGGAGAAAGGCTGTGCGAGGGCACAGCAAGAAGGTAGTTGTCTATAAAACAAAGAGAGAGGCCTCACCTAAAGAAAATCCTGACTGCACTTTGGCCTTGGACTTCTGGCCTTCAGACTGAGAAAATTAATTTTTGTTTAAGCAACCTGGTCTGTGGCTATTTTGTTATGACAGCCTTAGCCAACTAACACGCTGGATGTATTTATTATCTTATATTTATATTTAGAGAGGTTTGGCACCAGGGAACAAGAACTTGCATGTATTTTCAGGTTCACGTGGCTGTACACTGGAGCTCAACAAATGAACATCTGTTTTTGATTCATTCAAAGCTCTGTGTCCTTATTGCTGACACGCCGATTTTAACTTTACGGAACTTTTGACTCAGCAGCCACAGTCACATTGTCTTTATTTCATGACCTTGCGTATTGTCATGTTAACATCTTTTCTTTCTTCCTCGTAAAAGAGAGTCAATAACAACCAATCAGAAGGCTGGTTTCAATTCTACCTCTCTTAGTTTAGCCTCTAAAAATTATTGACAGGTAGGACAGTGGACCACACTCACGCCACCCTTCTTCCCCACATTTGACTGATAACATTCACTATCTGAGTCCGGGGTGTCCTCTCATATCCACCTGCTCTACCTTTTCTCTTCCAGGAAGTCATGTCTCTGTCCAGAGCCCATCCTAGTCACCAAAACTGTCAAGAACTATGCAAGGTCTGAGATTTTACCTTTCTTAAAAACTAGCAAGCTCACCTTTTCCTGTTTCAGGGATGCCGAGAGTAGACATGAGGCTCCTAGCTTAGAGACAAATGCTTTATTATTCATGGCAAAAAAAAACAGCCAGCATTCACGTTGATTAGTGTCAGTTTCCCATTCCCTTCAAAGTATCACGCAAAAAGCACATGGTAAACATCTGAGCACATAGCATATTGTATTACAGAGCTTGTGGGCTCACCACTCTTATAGTGAGCTGAAGCAAGCCTGTTCTTTATCTCAGCATGGACATGGCCTCACTCCTCAAGACGGGACTTAGTATTTTTGGCTTTCCAAGCAAGAATGTGCAAGAACCCTCAGGGGTCCTAGGAATTTGCCTTTCCCAACAAGACACAGGTAAATAAAGTCACAACATGGTAATAAAAGGAATCTAATTTGTCAATGTTGGGCAATTAGCTCTAGGAAAAAAAAGTAATGCCAAAAGTATATGACTTGGGTAGACGTCTGGAGACCTTATTTTGATACCTAAAACATAAATATTCATCTTCACATTTACCAGAAGAGTTGTAGAATTCAGACACATTGATATGGTATAAAAATAACACACACACACACACACACACGCACGCACACACACAACCAGTGATCAGCAAATTATGACCTACAGGCCAGTTGCCCGTTTTTGTAAACACAGTTTTAATGGGATAGTCATATGTTTTCATGTTCTTATTTTCTATGACTGTTTAATAAGGACAAAGTTATGTAGTTGAGGCAGAGACTGAATAGCCTGAAGATTTAAACTAGTCATTATTTGTAAAAGGCCTGCCAATCTCTGATGTATAGTCATATATATATATATATATATATATATATATATATATATATATATAATGGAGAATAGAGATTTAAAAAAAACTAATATAATTCTTTATACTTCTATAAGTGACTTTTTATATTATAAACTGAGATGATAAAATAATAGCCATATGTTATTTTCCAGCTTTACTGAGGCATAATTGACAAATAAAAATTGTATATATTTGAGGTATACAAAATGATTTAATATTCATATACGTGATATGATTACCGCATTCAAGTTAATTCACACATCCATCACTTCACCTAGTTGCTACTTTGTGTGTGTGTGTGTGTGTGTGTGTGTGTGTGTGTAAGAACATTTAAGATCTACTACCATAGAAAATTTCAAGTATACTATGCAGTATATTAATTATAGTCAACATGTACATCTCCAAAACTTACTCATCTTATAATTTATACCCTTTGATTAATGTCTCATGTCCCCCACTTTGGATCTTCTGGCAACAACCATTGTAGTCTTTCTTTCTGTGAGTTTGACTTTTTTATAATCAAAATCTAAGTGAGATCATACAGTATCTGTCTTTCTGTGTCTGGCTGATTTCACTTGGCGTTATGTCCTCCAGGTTCACTTATGTTGTCCCAATTGGCAGGATTTTTTTTCATTTTATAGCTGAAGAATAGTCCAGTGTGTGTGCATATGTGTACTAACCACATTTTTCTAAATCTATTCATCCATTTGGTGGATACTTAGGTTGTTTCCATATCTTGGCTATTGTGAATAATTCTGCAATGAACATGAGGGGTGCAGATAATCTCTGAGATCCTGATTTCATTTCTTTTGAATAAATGCCTGAAAGTGGGATTACTGGATAATATAATGGGTCCATTATTAATGTCTTGAAGAAACTCCGTACTGTTTTCCACAATGGCTATACAAATTCATGTACCTTTTTCCCCACACCCTCACCAACATTTGTCATCTCTTTTCATTTGGATAACAGCCATCCTAACAGGTGTGAGGTGACATATCATTATGTTTTAATTGACATTTTCCTGATGATGAGTGATGTTGTGCACCTTTACATATACCTGTTGAAAAACCCTATGCTCTTAACTAAATTCACAAATTCATCTGTCTATAGATATTTAAACTCCACAAGATTTAAGATGAATCACCAATGCCGTGATCAGTATGTGATTAGACAGGAGTTAAGGTTGATCAGCACTTAGGCAGTTTGGTCATTTGTATATTTCGATACCACCAAGAAGAGCATCTCTGAAAGAAATGACATGCGACGTTGAACTGACTTGGATGTGCATAGGCTGTTAATGCAAGTAGTTTGAAAGATGCCTGAGGCTAGCCTAAGGTCAGAACCACTAATGTGAACTAAAATCATCAATAAATGAGATTTTTTAATGATATTTTAATTACGCCTACTCTGTCACAATATGAATTGTAAATTTAGAATCAAACCATTTTATTATGTGCATTTGGCATTTCCTCCAAGTAAATTTTAAAATAAAAAAAAATAAAACTGTATTGTTTGTGCTACTTCAAAAGTAAGGTCTTAATTTAGATTGGCAGTTTTATTTTTATGCATTTTTTTTTTACAATAAACAAACCTGGAATACACACTAGATCCTTATTCTAGAGTATATGTGATGTGATTTGAAATGTGTCCACTCTTACAAATTATGTCAATAACAAAATATTTTATGTTTAGAGTTTTAAATAGTAGTTTTATATCTTTTCAAGGAAAAATGAAGTAACTAGAGACCACACCTGTTGATACTTGATTCTATTCCTTAATTTTTTTTTTATCATAGAAATACTATAGAAGCTTTTGCGATGTTCTAAAGATTGTCTTCTTTTCCTACCCTCCAAACCATAGACTTTACTTTTCTCTAAAAAATTTAGAATGAACAATTATTTGGATTTCTTACCAGGGGTAATTTCACATTTTTTTAATGACTAAGAAGCCCCCAAAGATTGTATTTTCTGACCTGCCATATATTTTGTTGATGAGGTAAATAAATCTTGTTGCATAGTGAAGCTAGGCTTCCTCTGTGAAATCCTCATCTATCACTGTATCCTTAACATGATTATGCAGTCAGTTTTAAAATTAATAACCACAAAAAATAATCACATGCCCGATGACAAATTAAAACCTGCTCACTTTTCAATTGTTTTTTACACCTATATTTATATAATGTAACAATACATTTTAAAGAAAAATTCATATTTATTACATTTATATTTTGTATAAAATTAATGAATTAATTCAGTTAAAGTGACAAGACTGTTTATGAGATTGAACAGTCAGTCCTTATTTCTCTCTAGCCATTCAATTTACTTAGTCACACTCTTGTTCATAGCCTATGTAGATTACGAGAAATTGGGTCCAGGGTAAAGCCTAAGGAAGAAATTCCTAGAATTCTATCGATGTTAATTTTTATTTATTTTTATTACATCCAAGAACATTTCTTCTTAATAAGATTCTCAAACCATGGGGATATCACTATTTGGTGCTTCTCTTTATTAGTGAGATTCCTCTAATGCATACTTTTACAGGATTTATAATTATCAGACTAAGTAATGGAAGCTGAAGAGACAATATAAATCGCTTCATGTTAATTTACATGCTTTTTGAAAAAATTCTGTAATATGTATTTAAAGTATAGTTTGAACATCATCGTGAAAGCACAGCTGAATCCTGTTTTACTTGACTGTCCTCTTTCTTCCAGTTTTCTCCAGCAGACAATTGGACTAATTTCGTGATGCCTTATAAAAATGTTCTTTTGGCATCAGTCAATACATAATTTGTCACTGTCCAACTGCTACCTTCATAATCTTTTGTAATTGCTTTCCACTTTATCTAAATTTGCACTTGTCTCTACCATAACCCTTCCTTGTACTTTTAGACTACCACTGCACATTGAGAAAAATTACTTTCTAACATCTCCCTTGAAAATATCGCCTCCCTTATCTCTCAGTGGAAATCTTGCTGTTTTTCAGTACTTCCCTTATGTCTCTCCAGTGGAGAGAATATTTTTATTCTTATTAATGTGGCTCCCAATTCTTTAGTGTGATATGTTTTTCATTCTTATTGGCTACTGATTCTCTAAAATTTTAATACATTTAGTCTCAGGCCTCGTTTAACCTCTTTTATTCAGCAATTGCTTTAGACTTTATTTGAAATTGAGTTTTGTCTATCCACCTGGATAACTATTATCTAATAAATGACTCATCCTACATACAAGACTCATAGTTCTTGAGCTCCTATCTGATCTTAATTCACTTCTAATTTATTTTAACAATCCACTGCTAGAATAACTTAGAAATTTGCTGTAGCTCAAAAATCCACTAATTCAAAACCTTTTTTTTTTAAAATGCCAGTTTATTCATCTTCTTTATACTCTATATACATAAGTTTTTTAACACTTTACTTTTTTATTTTCCCCTTCCACTCCCTGCTCCTTTCTGGTAACCACTAGTCCATTGTCCATGTCCATGAGTCTCTGTTTTTCCTGTCATTTGTTGCTTTCAGGTTTATATCCCATATATGTGTCTGTTACTCCAATCTTTCTAACCTGTTTGCTCACAGAGTTTTCAACTTCATTGGTATCCTTTTTTGATTCTTATGGCTTCTCCCGATATATTGTAACCATTAGATATTCATTTTACATTAACTCAAGAGTAATTTATCTAACAACTGCTATAATTTGTTCTATGATATGGTGATAAATAAAAATAGAAACGATTACCTATGGCAATTAAAGTATAGTGGGGATACAAGAACTATAAATTAAGCTCAATAACATAAAATATCAAATTTCAGTTGTTATTACAAGGAATGTAATTACTCAAAAAGTGAAAAAATAATAATTTCAGAAAAATGGAAGTTTCTAAAATATTAAAAAGTTCAGTATATCAAATAAAAGAACCAATGTCATATTAATACATTTACAAATAGTTAAATAAATCCACATGTTTTATATGTTAGAAGATGCAATAATGTTTGTTTTAGAGTGAAGAAGGGGGAAGTGATTGGAAATAATGGCAAGAGGTAGAATCTTGCTAGTGTTCAACTTGATTCCTTTTTACCTCCAAATAAAATTCTGTTATATAGATATACTACATATTGTTTATCCATTCATCTGTTATGGATATTTCAACTGTTTCCACCTTTGGCTATTATGAATAATGTGGGAATAAACATTCATGTACAAGTTTTTGTATGGACATCTGTTTTAATTTCTTTTTTGTATATACCTAGAGTGAAACTTTGAACTATATTTAATCATTTAAGGAACTGACAGACTGTCAAAGCAGCTGCAACATTTTACATTACCATGAGCAGTACAGGAGGGCTCTGATTTTTTTCAAATTCCAACCAACACTCATTATCTGACTTTTTGTTAAAAAACATTAATTTGGGTTTAAAGTGGTATTCTCATTGTGGTTCTGATTTGCTTTTCCTTATAACTACAGAAGTTGAGCATCTTTTCAGGTGCTCATTGGCAATTTGTACATCTTTTTTAGAGAAAAGTCTGCTGAAGTCCTTTGCCCATTTTCAAAATTGGGAAATGTATTTTTTATAATATTGCATTGTAAAGATTCTTTGTATACTCTAGATACAAATTCCTTATCAGATATGACTTGGAAATCTCTTCTCTCTTTCTGTGCATTATATTTTACTTTTTTTATGGTGTCCTTTGGTACACATAAGTTTTTAATTTTGATGAAATCCAGTTTACCTTTTATAATATGTGTGTGCCTTATGCCTTTGGTGTTATATCTAAGCTTCATTATGCCAAATCCAAGGTCATTAAGATATAACTTGTTTTCTTCTAAGAAGCTTATAATTTTTGCTCTTACATTTAGGTTATTAATCGATTTTGAGTTAATTTTTCTAAGTAGTGTGAGGTAAGATTCAACTTCACCCTTTGTATGTGGCTGTCTAGTTGTCCATTCTTATTGAGAAGACCTTTTTTTTCCTTTAAATGTTCTTGGCATCCTTAGAGAAAACCAATTGTTCATAGTTGTGTGGGTTTATTTCTATACTTTCTTTTCTAATCTATTAATCTATATGTCTGTCTTTGTGCAAGTAACACCATGTATTGAATAACGTTGCTTTGTGTAAGTTTTGAAATTGGAATACATGAGTCCTATCTTGCTCTACTTTTTAAGATCGTTTTAGATCCCTTGGATTTCAACTTAAACTTTAGAATCAGCTTGTCACTTTCTGTGGAAGTCAGCTGGGAATTTGGTAGAGACTGCATTGAATTTGTACTTTAGTTTGGAGATACTGTCATCTTAACAATATTAAGCCTTCTGATCCATGAACATGAAGTACTTTTCCTTTTACTTAATTCTTCTTTAATTTCTTCCTACAATATTTAGTCAAAGTCAATCTTTTGCACTACATGTTAAACTTATTGTTAAGTATTGGATTTTTTAGAAGTTATTTTAAATGGAATTATCTCTTAATTTCTTTCTTGTCCATTGTTAGTACATGGACATAAAAGCGATTTTATATATTATTTATCCTTCAATTTTTCTGAAATAATTTTTTAGTTCTAATATTTTTAGTAGATTTCTTAGGATTTCCTATATATAAGATCATGCGTTATTTTTCCTTAGCAATCTAGGTGACTTTTATTATTATTATTATTATTATTATTATTATTATATTATTATTATTTTGCCTAACTGTCCTGGTTAGAACTTCCCAAAGTTTAGTAGAAGTGGTGAGTGAATATATTTTTAACTTTTTTCTGACTTTAGAGGTAATCCTGTCCTCATAAAATGATTTGAGAAACTTTACTTATGTTTTGGGGGAAGAGTTTGTAAAGAATTTGAGTTAATTCTTCTTTAAATGGGTAGAGAATTCAGAAACCATCAGGCCTGAGCTTTTCATTGTGGAGTGGTTTTGATTTCTAATTCAATCTTCATTTGTTACAGATTGAGTTAGATGATCTCTTTTTCAGTCTGTTATTCCAATTTGTGCCCTTTTAGAAATTTGTCCATTTTATAATATGCTGTTGTACAATTCTTTGTTATTACTTCATGTTCATTTTATTTCTGTGAAGTTGGTATAATATCTCCACTTTTATTTCTAATTATAGTATTTTTTTCTTGCTTAATTTTTTATGGTTAATACAATGTTTCTGCGGAGAGTTCAGCTGTTAATTAGATTAAATTACTTTATAAGTGATGAGTTATTTTTCTCTTGCTACTTTAAAAATTTTCTCTTTGTCTTTCACTTTTGGCATTTTTCTTATATAGCATTTTGTGAATCAATTTGCATTTATCCTACTTGGTGTTCACTGAGCCTCCTGGATGTGTAAGTTATTGTTTTTCAATAATTTGGGGAAGTTTTCTGCTGCGATCTCTTTAAATAGTTTTTTAAATAGTTTCTTTCCCTCTCCTCTCTTTCTGGTTTCCCATTATGCATATATTGGTGATCTCGATGGTTTTGTGCATTTCTCTGAAACTTGCTTTATTTTTCTTCATTCTTTTTAAAGTCTGTTCTTCAGATTGCATTATCTGTATTGTTTTATCTTAAAGTTTGCTATTTATTTTAACAGTTCAAACCTACTGTTAAGCCTCTTTGCTAAATTTGTTTTTATTTAATAAACTTTATTATTTATTACCAGTTTTAGGATTACAAAATAATTGTATGGAAAGTATAGAGAGCTCCTATAACACTCCTCCCACACCTCCCCCCAAACACACCACACAACTCAGTTTACCGTATTAATAACAACTGGCATTAGTGTGACACAGTTTTTACAATTGACTAGCCAATATTTACATATTATTTTAAAGAAAACGGCAATGGGGTTCACAATTTTGTATTGTGCATTCTATGAATTTTGACAAATATGTAGTAATGTTTATCTACTCTTAAAGTATCATACACAATAGTTGTTTTACTGCCCTTAAAACCTCCTGTGATCTTCCTATTTACCCTTTCCTACCTCCTACCAAACCTGTGGCTAAGCTATTGTCTTCATAGTTTGCCTTCCTCAGAATTTTATGTAATTGGAATCATTCAATTTGTAATATTTTACTTAGTCATATGGATTTAAGGCTCTTTCATGTCTTCATATGGCTAGATAATTTTGTTTTTGTTTCTTGACGATGGAATTATTTGTTTTATGCACACACCACAGTTTATCTATTCACCTTTAAAAACACACCTTCGTTGCATCCAAGTTTTGGTAATTATGAATGAAGCTATTGCAAAGATTATTGTGCAGGTTTTTATTTATTTGCAGACATAACTTTTAAAAGAAGTTGAAAAAACATAAAAGAGCATGATTGCTGGATTGTATGGTAAAAGTACTATTCATTTTGTAAGAAACTGTGAAACTATTTTACAGAATGGTTGTATCTTTTTTGTATTTCCACAGGCAATGAATAAGAGTTCCTGTTGTTTCACATCCTTGCTAACATTTTATGTCATCAGTATTTTGGATTTCAGAAATTCTGAAAGATTTTTTGAGATTTCATCTAGCTGTTTTAATTTGCAATTTCCTAAAGATATGCGAAGTTGAGTATCTTTTAAAATATTTATTTGCCAAATGTATATCATCTTCGGTGGGTATCTCTTCAGGTCTTTTAGACATTTTTATCCCCCATTAAGTTTTTTTTAAGTTTGTGAAAAATAATATTTCTGAGAAAGTTACTGAAAACAATTACATTTAATTGTGATACTATGAGATAAAAATATAAAATAATTTTATTTCACATAACTATTTTACTTTATTTACACAACCTTTTTACTTACTTTTATACTTTTCCCACTTTACTTCTTCCTTACTTAGTCTTTGATTTACTTAAAAATCAATATGTTTGCAATTCTAATTTGATCTCAAACTATTTTTAATGATATCATCTACTGTTTTATTTTAGCATGTTCAAATAAAAAGTTACCCACTCGAGTAAAAACAAACATTGATAAATGTTTTGTCAAGGTGTGATCTTTCCTTTTGATGTCAAATTTTAACAGCGAATATCTTTCACGATGCCTTGATTAATATGTGTTTACCAAACATGTCTGAACTAGTTATGCCATGAGTGACAATTTTTAACTACACTAATATTAATAAAAACACAAAACTAACAGTCACAATCACGAGGCACCACAACATAATGACTAAACTTATGGGTTCCAGTGTCACACTATCTAGGTTTGAATCCTGGATATATTGTTTATTATGTTTGTAACTTTACAGAAATTGCTTAATGTCTCTGTACATTGTTTTCTTATCTGTAACATAGAAATGAACAGTAATTTTAAATAAGTTTAGTGTAGAGGTAATATGGGATAATATTGAAACCCTAAGTGACATAGAAGTTCTATAATCTGTGGATTAAAGATAACTCTGTATGTGAGAAACATAATTATATCTAGAAAATTACATAGTATTCTTAATTTTGAGATTAAACAGCTTAAAAAGAATCATCGTCAGAAAGTAACAATCCTCTTGTGAAAACTATCTTAGGGTTATGTGCACAGCAAAACAAAAGATATGCTACTGAAAATTCAAACTTTGAGTACATAGATTTTGAGAAAATAATTATATTCCTGGCACTGAGAGAACAGTTGATTTAAATATTTTTGGGATTAAAGTTATTGCTGACTATGATTCCTCCCACTCCATATAGTAATAATGGCTTATCAAATAGAAAACGTGGATTCTTACTCTAAGTTCAACTGACTCTGTTAGGCATTAGTGCTTTTCGTGGGTACTTCACTGAGATGTGAGGATGGAGTCAGAAATACAGGCAAGGCTCTGTAGCAGCAGCAGCCAATTCCACTTCTTGAAATTGCTCAACAGTTCTCCCATCATGTTTGCAGGGAAACCAAATATGCAGAACAAATAATCCACCCCATTAGAATTCATTATTAAAAAATATCAAGCAGCCCTTCTGCTGAGACGGCACAGAGCCACCTGCTCCAGTGCCTCATCATGATTTTGGAGAGTTCTCATGAGCTGTGATGTGGGCCTGTGAAAAGAGGAGAGAACAATGTATCCTGCAGTGCGATGTCATAAAGACTTCCCGCTATAATGAAGTTTGGAGAAAATCATAGTCTATTGTTTTACTGTGCTAACTCTACCATGAAACACTGAAAAATATAAAAGATAAGTATTTGGGACGATCTCAAATACTTCTTTTCCAGACTGGCTGTGAGTGACTGAGAATGGGATTGGTCACATTAAAGTTATCTGTCCAACACCTGTGAAACTGTGATGGCTACCGACAGAGTCAATGTACAAAATCTATTTCAGCCAACAATTTTCTCTGGAAGTATTGAAATGTCACCACAGCCTTTATTTGCTTCATCTTAAAGGAGTTCATTCTCTTCCAACACACAACAGTGTGAAGTCCACTCTTCTGATGTGTCACACTTAGAAAATAATATTTTCTTCAAAGAGTTTATTGTAATCAAACCTTTCAGATTTACTGTAGCAAGATCCATTATGATGTATTCTGTGGCTTTCCTTTAGGCCAAAAGTTGCTCAGAATATTTAGTACTTTTCATGTTTTTATAGCTGAAGGTAGAAAGTATTTTAAAATACTTTCCCAGATACACTTTTTCCATTAAAACAAGTCCTTTTTTCACACTTGCCCACTTATATCCCCCAGTAGGTCTCATATCAAGATATTCCATCTAATCTGTAGGAAAGACACGTTCTTAACTTGGATTTTCTGTGCTCATAGACTTGTCTTCTCATCACGATTTAGCAGTACGATTCTGTAACACACAGACTACATCAGCAATTGCTCTTCTTTGTGGTACTTTAAAAAAGAGCCATTTTTGCAACTACTACAACCTTTTATACACAATTCTGCAGGAAAAAAAAAAAGCAAAAACAAAACACATTGGACCCAGAATATATAACTTACTGGAATCCGCTCAAACAACAAGAATGAGTCCTTTTCTCTTCTGGGATGCATGCTGCCACATACATCTGCGAGACACAAAATGCTACAAAAATTACGGCGCATAACATTCCTCAGATGTTCTTATTCCAACAATTATTTATTTTTGGCCTGATATTAAAATTATATATGTATCTGAACTTTTCTATACTACTTTGAGATCTGAATTCTCTAATTACAATAGTAACCTGCAATCACAGTAATACAAATATTCTTAGAAGATATCACAATTTAGATTAAGGATAAAGTGACTCCTTAGAGATTATGGAGACTCTTTAGACTGAGGATATTTAATTACTGTATTTCTTATTTCTTATGTAGGAAAGAATTTAACAGTAATTTTTCATTGTAAAAGATTTTTTATCAGAAACTTGAAATATTTACCCATTTGCTGTCCTCTCTAAACAGTGAGAGGGATTTTTAAATATCTGAAAGCAGATATACCAAATACATTTATGATGAGCAAGATTAAGATGAAAAATAAGAATTTTTATCATAGGTAGGATTTTTTAATCAGAAAGCCCTCTTTATGTACTTTTACCTATTTTTCTAAACAAAGTGAAATTATATTGCAAAACTAGATTATTAAAACACTTTATTGTAATATATAACACTCAGAGAAGTTTACAAAAGGACAAGGATAATTTCATAACTATTTATATAGCAAACACCTGGGTAAATAGAGCCCAGTTTAAGAAATAGTATGAGGATAACCCTCAAAATCTCCCCTACTCCTCTCCCTGCAAAGTGTTCCCTCATGACTAACACCCTCTGCATCCCTCCCAGAGAGAACCATAATTTTGTTTGCTTTATCATTTATTTATGTATTTATTTCAAATTGTAATAAAATCATACTAGATTCATTATGTGTAAATCATTCATTATGCTGAGTTATTTGTGTGTAACATTATGTTCGTCACATTTATGTAGTTATTGTATATAGCTGGAATCTATTCTTTTTTGAAGATATTACTATTCTATTGTGTTGATATAACATAACTTATCTATTGGACATCTGAGCTTTTTCCAGTCTGAGGCTATAAAAAACCATATTATATTCTTTCGCATAATCAGATATCTCATGACTAGAATTGCTAAGTCATTAGAAATTAATGTTTTCAACTTTCTTTCGTAATCCAAAGTGGATAAGCATTTTAGAGTTTGTATATAGTAAAGTGATTGATTCAAATTATGATCATTACAAGTTGTATACAAGGTTCTCCAGAGAAAGAAACAGAACCAAGAGAGTAAATGTGTGCGTATGTACATAAGTATCTATTTCTCTCTTTAAATATATAAAGATATAGATATATTTTAATATGTCTATGTGTATTTATTTCTATAGAAATGGAGATATATAAGTGTATATATTATTATGTACGTATTTATATTTATTTACATATAGATATATAGACCTATATTTTAACATATGTATATATGTAAGAGAAAAACATAGAGTTATATCTATCTATATCTATACCTATATATCTTGATGTATATACCTATCTCTATCTCTACTGCTATTTATCTTTAAATGACAAAAATGAAAATTAAACAGATTTTTTTCTAATGACAAAAAGTACACCCTTCTGTAATCCTGATCTCAAATTCGATCCTGCCCCCTGGACAAAGTTGAGATATAATATTTTGACAATGCCTTATTTATATCAGTTTTCTAAATAATAAGCTTAGAACTAATTTCTTTTATAGTTGCTGAAAATTAGTTATATTAAACTATAACCTCTCTACTTTCTATCACCCCTAAGTGTAAATATGATATTTCTCTTAAATTAATAGTTAAGTGTTTACATTATTATGGATTCAAATGTTGTTTATTACCATGATTAGTTTGTTATGTAATATTTTGCTTTTTATAGTGAATTATTATTTTTATTTTCATAAAACAGTGTTATATAGCTGTAACTACTTTATTTTTAGTTATTCATAAAGTTTATCTTATATAATTATTCATACTACGTGGTCCCTGACCAACTGCATCAGCATAACTTAATAAAATAAGAAAATATGACAGTAATGTATATAGAACAAATGACCACATTACAGAAGTTAACTTTTTTTATTTAAGAACATTCATATAGAATAATGCTTCAGATCAATCTATTTTTTAAAATCTCTTCCAAAATCACTGTTTCAAATTAAATTATATATACATATACAGATATATATATATATAGATGTAGCTACAAATATCTCCATCTATACATGGCACAAAATCATATTTTCTTTATTTTACTAAGTAACCTAATGAAAAAAAATTTAAAGAGTAATAAAGGAGAAAAAGGCAATGGTTGATAGACTGGATGCAAAAGTAAAACATTCCTATTATTTATTCAGGTCGCAAGTTTTACTAAGTAAATTCAATCTTTAATACGTCTTTTAGAATGCAAAACAGAAACAAGAAAAAAGCAATAAATAGCACAGTTTATGAACCCGAGCACAACCAGAGTAAAAGGAAGTTTACAGAATAAAAGTAGAGGGTAAGGAATCAGCAGTATTACTGCAATCCAAATAAAAATTTTTAATCTCATTAAAGTATCTCTATGTATTTTCTTAAGTTCTTTTTGAAATTTTCCTCTTTTCTAATAGATTGTGCTTAGTTAAGTTTTCTTATATGTCAGCTGGTTTTCACTTTATCTTATCTATCTATCATCTATCTATCTATCTATCTATCTATCTATCTATCTATCTATCATCTATCTATCTATCTTCTTATATGGGCTGAGACAAATATCTATTGCTATCTTACAAAAGATCCTGAAACTAATGACTTAAAATTATAAAAATGAATTATTTGCCATAATTGTATGGGTTGAGGATGTGATTCTCTGGTGATCTTGCCTGGGCTCTTTCTTCTGGCTCTTGTCACCTTGCATTGGCTGGATCTAGATGTCTAAGATCGTTTCATTCATGCACTCAGGTGTTTGGAGTCTCTTTCCTCATGTGATCCTTCATTCTGGGCTTTGTAACAGCATACTAGTCTCAGAGATCTAAATGAATAGGGGAATGTTGGAGTTTCCCCAACCTTGAGCCTTAGAAATCACCGAATGTCATTTCACTGCATTAATCAGAGAAATGACTCAGATCCAAGAAGAAAAAATGGATCCTACAACTTGACAGTAGAATCAGTAGAGAATTTGTGGCCATTTTAATCTACGTCACCATCTAACTTTTATTAAATAGATGTAAAATCAGAGTAACTATGATTCAAGTTTATTTTTTATTTTTATATAACATTTCCACGGTAGTACTAATACAGTGCTATGCTATAAATCATGTCAGATATTGATTTTTATCATATCAGGCTTTATATAAACTATGCTCATTTAAAGTTATGCTGTTAATATTAGTTTAATTGATTTTGAAAGAGAAATGCGGGCTATGCTTAAATCATACTCTTTTTTTTTGCTGAACCCATAAACATTATTATAGGCAAGGTTATTGAGTTCCCATTTAATCAGGGTTGTCTACACACACAGAGCCTTAATGAACAAGTATCTATTTTGAATGTGAGTAAAAAAGGTACAGTGCATGTACTCTGATGATCTACTTGTAATCAAAGCCAAAAACGATCTAATTTTGAAAAAGATAATTAAAATGTAGATTATCAAAAGGTGAGAGCTTCTTTTATTCCATTGTCTTTTCTTTTTTTAAATATCATATATATCATCAGCTTAGCTAGTAGAGACAAAATTCGCATAAATTTAAATATATATTAAATATATATGGGATATAGTACGATGCCTGGGATACAGAGAAAAACTTTTGTAAGAGGCCCTAGTAAAATTAACTTATTCCAAATTAAGCATGATTCGAATCAACTTTAATTTTCATGTCTAATTATTTCTAAACAATCTATGCCAATAAATGCAGATTCAAAAATGGTGTTTTTTAAAATGATGGGTTTATTGACAACAAAGCACAGGTATCTATTTTGTGGGTCTTTTGCTGTGGGTAGCAACAAGGATTACTTATTATATGTAAATAAAATTAATATTGTCTCCTGTTGATGCATTGTTTGTATTCTTAATTTGTAGGGAGTTGGCGCTAAAAAAATTAGGCTGTATGAAAGAAGTGCCAGGTTAATTTGATCACTGAAGGAATTCAAGTAAATATTTAAAGTGAATAGTCATTTCATTTATGCACCAGAGATAATGCTGAGTGGTATTATTTTTTGTTATCGTTTGGAACTATATTGATTTCTTTTATCACATAAAAGTGTATGAATACAGTAGATTTTCATAAAGAATCTTCTAAAACAAATCATTCTATTAAACATTTTTAAACGTATAAAACATTGTTCTGGGCACAAAGGATACGAGGTGGGAGAGGAGAAAAAGCAAGAGAGAGAGAAATGAAATGAAGAATGGGGTGGAGGGAGAGAAAGAGAGGTGTTTATAGAGTTGTATCAATCTCTCCTCTTTAGCTATTAAAGTAAACCAAATGTTACTGGTCAAGGAATACAATATATGGCCATTTTAACAAAAATGACCTTAATCCTATCATTTACTTACTGGAGATCACTATTAATTCATAGGCATGAAACACTATTAAATATTTATGTAAAGGACAGCAAAGTGAAAAGAACTTAAATGTTAGAGCAAAGAGCTAAGGTATCAGTTTTATGCTTGGGTTTCAAAATTTGTCTAAATTCTTGCGAAGGCCTAGAGTTTGGATCTAGTCCCACCAAAGACTAACTTCAAACATTTTAATGATGGACTTAGACTCATATTCTATACTTTTATTTGGTAGATAGTTATTGAATGTCCACTATGTTTATGACACTGTGTTGGAAGTAGGAAATACAAAGATGATTAAAGCTCAACCTATAACCTCAAAGATCTAATAACATGTATATGGAGAGATACAGGCATCATACCAACACACCAATGCACAAGGACTTTACAATAAGAACCAACTGGGATAAAATCCCAGGCTTGCCAACAAATAGCTGTACTTGTTTGCCCTCCTCTAGTCTTCTTCCTGACTCTAATGTTATGCTTTCAATGTACCCTCAGTCATAGTCCAGAGCTTTTCTCCCATTTAAATGGAATAGTCTCACTTTTATCCCTTAGCATTAATAACTCTTAAATAATAATCATATATAAGCTAAACAATGATTTCTTCAAGTAAGCCAAGCCTGACTTTTCTGATTAATCAAATATCACTAACTTCGAACATCTTAAATTTCTAATAATTGCAAGTTGTATGTGATTATTGATAAATATCTTTCTTCTCCTGTCTAATGTTTATGATTAAAAGATAAAATCTTGAACAAAGTACTTAAAAATAATAGACATTTGTGAAATTCTTCAGAATGAAGACCCTTCATATCACTGCATATTAGTTTTTCTCCAGTTAACTGCTCTTACCACATAAAATCAATCAATAAATAAAACAAATATATGGACACAAGAAAACTCTGAGAGATGTATATATCTGAGATGTATATATCTATTACCTTGATTGTAGTGATGATGTCATATGTGTTTTTCTATGTCCAAATTCATCAAATTGTACGCATTAAATATGCAAAGTTCTTTGTGTATTAAGCCTCAAAGCTATATACATACTTTAAAAGACTTAGTATTAATTTAATTAATTCATTCAAAAACACATATTAAACATCTACTACCTGCCCCGTAGGGTTTTTTTTTTGGGGGGGGGTGGAGGTGGTGTTGGAGGATGGACTTGGGATAGCGTTTAATAAACAAAGAATTTGCCCTTAGAGAGTGTACAGCACAGTGAGGAAAAAACAATAATATGAAGTGGTTGAAAAAGTCTTGTCTTTAGTGGGGGTATTTGTCAGTGCCTTGACTGAATCGAAGGACTCAGCCATATTAATACCTCAGAGAGCCGCATTTCAGGCAGAGGAAACAACAAAAGCAATGGCCATGAATGGACTGCGCTTGGAGTATATGAAAAACTATATGGAAACAGTGTAAAGGAGGAAGCGAAAAGAGTGCGAATAAGACAAATGAGTGAGAGCAAAAATGAAGGGAAATCAGATTTAAGCACACATCAGGATCTATAGCATGTAAGTCCTTCCAAGTCAGAATGGACATTAGAAGTTTAGAAAATGAGGAGGTTTTAGTAGGAGGGAAAAGAACACTTTTTAGCAGATGGCAAAATGAGAGACGGAAGGTAAATGAAATAAGATCAAAGAATACACACACACACACACACGGATGTGCGTGTGTGTGTGTGTGTGTGTGCGCGTGTGTGTGTATATATACATATATATATGTGTGTGTGTATATATATATATATATATATATATATATAGAGAGAGAGAGAGAGAGAGAGAGAGAGAGAGAAGAGAGAAAGAGAGAGAAAGAGAGAGAGAGTCTATGGCAGATAACTCAGAGTTAGTTTTCCAAAAAGTGTTATCAATTTGTAAGCCAAGCAATACTATATGAGTGTTACATAGTCTATTCCTATCAATCCTAGGTATGATTTATCCTGTTTAAGTAACCTTTGCCTATTTTAAGTGGACAAAATAATTTTCCTCATTTGTTCCTCTAAATTTTATTGTTTTACCATTTACTTAAATCTCCAATCCATTCAAATTAATTTTCGTTTATATTCGTAGTAAGATAAACGTTTATTTTTCCATATCTCTTTATATCCTATTGACCAACATCAATTATTGAAAAAGCTTTTCAACCTTGTACTTTCCTGCCACCTTTATGTGAGGCCATCTTATAACTTCCAGGGTGTCAATTTTCAAGGCATAAACTATTCCATTATTTTGATCTAGACGTGTGCTACAATCTCCCCTACTGAACCATCCATACTCTCCTCACCTCATACGGCTGTTTCATAGAAGGGGTTTGCCAGCATCAAGGCTCAAAACAAGTGGCCCAAAATATTCCACGATAGCATATAGATTACTTTTGAATTAAAGTTACCTGAGCAGCAGCTAGCACCAAGATACCTTGACCCTTCCTTGTCTTCTTGAATGGGGAAAATCGATCTCTCATATAACAGATGCTCTCCTGAAAATAAATAAGACGGACACCCCATATTGCTAGAATTACACAACTCAGAGCAGAAAATTATGTGTAATCAAGTCTTCTTGCCTCTTTTTTAATTTACTGCTTTGTTTTAATTCCTCATTAGTGAATACCCAAACCTGGCTTAGATTCCTTTCTAAAGAGCACTAACTTCCTTTGCCCTGTCAATTTCTCACACATTTACTGTTTCTTTGTCTAAAAAGTATTAAAAGTTACCTGACTCAATTATTTCTTTGAGTCTCATTTTATGATCTGAGCATCCTATTGTGATTCTCCCATGTGCATGTATCAATTTTTTTTTTCCTGTTAATCTAATGTTGTGTCAATTCTACTATTTTATTACTAGTCTAGCCATCAGAACTAAAAAAGAAGAAAGGAAGTAAATTCTCCCCTTTCTGGACACCAGACATATGCAATTTACTTAAAATTAATAAATGTAAGAAGGCTCTTTTAACAAAAGTATTGCAGCATGGGCCTCAGTAATTAAAAGTGATGAATAAAGGAAGGGAGGGAGGGAATGAGAGAGCAAGGCAGAAAGGAAGAAACAAAGGAGGAAAAAGGGAGAAAAGGGAATAAAGGAAGAGAGGAAGAGAGAAGAAGAAAGAAAGAATGAGAAAGAAAAAACTTTGTTTATCCTTTGGACTATCACTGGGGAAGTGTCTATCTTTCAGACATATATACCGATTTATCTGTAGTCAGGTCTAACGCTAAGATATTAAAACCACCAGGTGATAAAAAAATACTCCAAAAATGTGATTTAGAGAAATGCAAAATGTACAAAAATAATAAAGGACATAGAGAAAAAGAGTTCACATGGAAGGTTCGGCAGTATTCAGAGAATTGCATGGAAAGCCCTGGGAATAATTTTTAAAAACTGATAGAATTTTATAAATTAATGTTTGATTGCATATACACCTTAAGAATTTAAAAAATATAAATTTTTTATTCACTATAAAACTAAACTACACATGTACGCCTGTGTATGTATTATACTTATCATTAAATTGCTCATTGAACAGCATAAAATGTAGTATAAATTCATATTGTATCATCTAATAATGTTCAAACCATTTGTTAATTTCCAGAAAATTTTATGTGAATTATTCAATACTGTCATCACTAGCTAAATGATGTTCTTATCAGAGGTAGGATTTGATATAGGAAACTGTATTAAACCTTTCCAACAATTAAATTGATAGTCATTAGGTCTCTCCAGACTGACTGCAGGTGATGGTAAATGTCACATCCACACGCTCACCTGGAGGTCAGCCCTTTCTACGTCATCTGGATTCAGAAAGTGTGTACCCTGGCCCCCAGCAGCAATGTCACTGTCCCTGTCACACAACACACTGCCCCATCAATGCAGAACAGTTTAAGAACAGTGAGCAGAGTTATACGTGCACATCCCTCCCTGGCACTGCATCCAGGTCCCTTATGTGCACACTCTGCTAGGCGACATCATTAGGTGACTTCCATTCCTCATAAAAATTTGAAGTTGAAAGCAAGAATGTCATTGCACTGACTCTTTTCTTGGATCTTGTTGAACCTACAGCAAATACATTAACTTTTTTCTAGACTTTGTGGAACTAACTGAAATTTTTATATATTTATTTTATTCTCAGCTAAATCATGCTGACAGGGATTGATTTATCAGTGATTGACATGGAATCCTATGAAAATTAGCTTGAAATTTTTATTTTAGAATTTAAATTCATATATATGTGACTATATCAAATTGTACCATATAATATATCAGATATTATGTTATTGCTTATCAAAAAGGGAGGTGCTTCAATATTATACCAATTTTTATGTTCATACTGATACTTACAGACTAAATATCTGAGAAAAATGTCAAAATGTTTTACAAGAATGAGAAGTCAACAATGCCATCTGCTACACAGTGTGAAGAGTATATCTTATTTAGAAAGTTTACTTCCTTTTATAGGTATTATCCGAGGATGTTAAGGTATTTCAAACACTAAGTATACATGTGTGTGCATAAGCTAGATGGTAGATAGAATCAATTGAGTTAGATATAGATGATCGATATAGATATAGATATAGATAGTAGAAATGGATTAACTATCACAAATAAGTAAATTTTATTATTTTATTAATTATTTTGTGAATATTTTATGATTTCCTTCCTTTAGTGTTTCTTTTCATCTTTCTCAATTCTTTCAAATTACTTTAAGTCATCCATGAAAGTAGATACAGGATACCTCATTTGAATAAATATCTCAAAATTATTACTACATAATAAAGAAAGAAAAAGGTTTTATTATTGGATTCACAGGTTATTTAAATAGTCATAAGTTTTCTGTAGTTAATTGAATACTTCGTAGAAAAAGAGATGATCGAGCACCTTTTTCTTCAGGTGTCTAAATGAGCAATAACTTTAGAGAACAGTAAACCAATTAGGTTAACTGGAGGGACTTTACAGATATTTGTGTAGAGGCCAAAGAGAAACAGAAGATGGAAGATTTAAAATGTCTGCAAGTATGATCGTTAAATGCTTGGCTGAAGACTACATTTGTGGACAGTACTCTTAGCCTCTAGAGCAGAATTTCATGACAGCAATATAGTCATAATTAGAATAGTAGCAAATAAAAGAGAGCAAAATCAGCCAGCAACTATGGGGACCAGAGACTACATATGTAAAGATTTAGTTTCCAGAAATGTATTTAAAATTCATTAAGTACAATGTTTGAATCCTAGAATAACCATTCATTACCTCCGAAAAATTTAGGTGATTTTCTTAAAATGTATGAGCCTCAATGTCATCTGTAAAAAGGTCACAATTTAAACTAAAGTATAGAACTTTCAAACAATTAAATGGGATATGGTATGATGTGTAAGGGCAGAGCATAGTTCCTGGCTGACACAGTACACAGGGAATGTTGTATATCACTATTATTAGCTGCAGGAATTTCATTCAGAATATTCACAACATATGTAATGATTGGTTGGTTTACAGAAATAGTGAGCACACTAGTTTCAAAAGCAAGAACTTCACTTTAAAATCCTGTGAGACTAAAACTCTAATGATGGGTATACAGTGAATACCCCCTTGGCTGAGGAAAATGAATAAGGAAATGAAAGTCAGAATCCCCTGGATTTCTTTTGTGAAATCGCTTAATCTTAGAAAATTCATTTTTCTGACCTTCCTAGACACAAGTTTTCTCTGGGTTTTTCTGGCCCTGGGGCTGGTGGGGGTGGGGGTGGGGGGTGCAGGTAGGGGTGGGGAAGAAATGAGCCTAACAGGAATTAAGATATGCCACAAATAATTCACATCAGGCTACAAGGCTACGGTAGTCAATCATGAATCACTTCCAGAAAAATAGCAAATGTATGGAAACAATCCATATTATATTCTATAGAATTTCAAAACAATTGGTTTGAATCAATTGTTTTCATTTTTCCTTTCAATTTAAATTCATGATTTTACAAATGGTATAGACTTTGAAAGAGAGTAGCTATTTCTCTTTTCATGTCAATGTGACAAATCTATATATTCCTGGCCAAGAAACAACAGAAAAATGATAAGTCTAGCCAGGGAATGATTTGGATGTAGTGTATTGTTTACATGTCACTTTCTTCACAAGCCCTCTTGTTTATACTCTACTTCGGAATAAGCAAGACAGAACTGTTCTTCTATGGCAGATAGTAGCCCTTCCGTTAGCAAGATGAGACTGTAGGCTCTAAGCAACAATATAAGGCTCTGGCTTAATCTTTCTCTCATCTGGGTATACACATTTCATAAAATTAATTTATATATATATTTTTTATCATAGAAAAGGGTAACAAAGCATCCAAATGTATTTTTAAAAAACACTTACCTCCCTTTCTTAAAATAAATAATTTTATAAGGCAATCCTAGTGTCAGCTATTTTAACAGAGTTCAAAAGAGAAAAGCATTTTAGAAGTTTGCAATGAATCATCCCTTGTAAAAGAACAACTAATTTCATTTTTCACAGTTCTTTCTAGCTGTGCAACTAAAATTGCCTTGTGTAAATTAGTATGAGATTTTGTTGGGAGAAGCACAGCTTGAGGTTGTAGAAAACTTCTAACACTTATATCTTATCAGCAATATGCTTTTCTGTTTTGTGATCACAAGTTTTCCCTCTGTCTCCTTTTCACTGAAAAGTCCTGCTGTTTCTCCACCCCCCACACAGCAAGTGTTATGTCCCCCTGGGCTACAATACTGAGCATACTGACACACACATTTCTGATCCCTTGATGGCGATTTAGGCTGAAGGGAGTTTATTGGATTTTTTTCCCCCAAGCTTTCCCAGCATAACGTGTTGAGGTTTTTAACATAATTGTATAATTAACATCTATTTAAAAAATATTGAGTAATGTGAGAAACAAAATGTTTTTTTAAAGTTTTATATCACACACTTTGTTGAAATTAAATGAGAATTCAACATCATTTTATTTTTAGTAACTGCTATTTTGTGATTAGAGTCGAAATAAAGTATTATTCTTTTCTCAGGATAAATACTAAAATATCTTATAATTTAATAGATTTTTCAAATTAATGTAATATCAATGTTGATGTTAAAATAAATATATTTTTATGTAGTCTCTTTAAAACATAATTTAGAAATTTAGATAGGACTTACTAAAAACCTTCACATAAAATGATTGATTGCTCTTGTTTCTAGCAAAGGAAACATTCCAACATATACCAATATACAGCTGATAAAATTAAGAATCATATTAAATTTAGTAAATTTTAAATATCTATTTTATATGAAATGTTTCCTTAATACCTAATATTTTCTTGTTAGCAACCTTAATAATAATATTCACATGCCTTATCACTTAAGGTTGGTTACTTGAAGATAAAACAATTATTTGTAAAGATCAAATGATTAGCCTATTTTTATTCTATAGGTAAATATGATCCATTATTACATCATTTCATAGAACAGTAAAAAATGGACCCTATGATCTACTAGGTAGTAACCCTACAAAACCTAAACATCCCAAATCTTATCGAACTGAATTTAATGATTCGATCACTTAAAGTTATGTATCTTTTGTACATTTATAATGTTTATGATGTCAATTAAGTCTGGGTTTTTTTAGTCAACAATCTTAAATATAGTTTCAGATAAAATGATCCATATTAGGTAATACAAGTTTTATTGACTATATGGTGATCCTCCCATATGAAAAGAAACATTTCCATATATATATAAGAATCTATTTTTTATTAAAGCAAAGCACTGGTATTAAGGGAAGATTGAGTTATTGAATTTTAACAATGTTGCGTGCTAAGATTAAAGTTTAACCAACTTTACCCCTCAGAGTAAGAGGGCAATGGACCTAGTAAAGAGAAGGTAGAATGTAATGGTTAAGGTGGCAGAGCCAGGTGACTGACTGGGTTCAGACCTCGGCCTCAATAGTGATTAGATGTGTATCCCTGGCAATTTCAGTTAACTTTTTATCTATAAAATGTACCAACTTCAGAAAGATCTTATAAGATTTACATGAATCCGTAAGACAGGTAGAATGTGCTACGCAAACAACCTTAAGACAAATAGAATGTGCTATGCAAACATTAACTATTTAATAATATTATTTAGAAAATTTTCCTTTTAGACCAAAAGAACATTTTTTGTTTGCTTTTTTGTTTATTATATACTGTTTGAAATGTGAGATATTTCCCTAGGCAAGCAAACTATCCCATAGGCCCAACCAGGTTCACCATCTATTTGTGAAATAGTTGGAACACAGACCACGTACATTTATTTACGTATTACCTATGACTGCTTTTGCACTAAACAGAAGAACTAAGAAGGTGCAAAAGAAACTACAAAGCCTAAAATATTTACTCTTTGCCTCTTTACAGCAAAAGTTTGCCAACTACTATGTGATTCATAACACCTGCAATATCAACTGATATTTATCATTTTCTAAGAAATTTTACTTCCTTTCTCTTATTCTTAAAAAAAATGTGCCATACTTACATTTCATTCTATATATTTTGCTTTACTTCATTGGGTGACAGGTACTCAGAAGAAAATGATTTAGACTTTAGAATTTGAAATGTCCGTTTGTTTATTTGTGACTTGGATAATCATCAGTCTCCCAAATTCACTTCCTAATCTGTAAAAGAATCCAATAGGGTGCCTAGAATATATTGTGGATTGTTATCCATTCCATGTTATTCTTACAACAAATGTATTTGTTAGACTAGGCAGAAAAGTGTTGCGTATTAGTCTTACAGACAAAGAACTAATGTTTGAATATCATATCAAATTACTTATTTAGGAAGGAAAAAAAGAAAACTAAAATTTAATGTCTACTTATTAGAACACAGATTTAAAGGCTGATCTATAGGTTTACACCTCATCTCTGTTGTTTATTAACTGTGACCTTGGCCTTAATCTACCTGTGCCTATTTCTCTTATTTCAAAAATATTAAATAAATAATTCCTACTTCATTGAGTTGTTTTGAGAATGAAACAAGCTAATATGCAAAAATACTCAAATTAGTGGGCATAAACTAAGCATTCTAAAATCATTAGCTTAGTATTAACCATCTTCAATGCACCGGAACAAGTATTATGCTAATTAATTACTGTAACAATTTTAGATGTTATAATTCTCCCCAATAAAGGTCGGTTGGTATGCAGGTAGATAAATGGATGGATGAATGAGAGAGAGCTAGAGAGAGAGAGAGAGAGAGGAATCTATGTTTGTGGTACTGGTCATTTAAGAGACTTGCTCAAGTTCCCACAGAAAAATTGGTGGAACTGGAATTCATATCCAGGTCTGTCTACCCTGCAGTGAAAATATTCTCCCTACTAATCTAGTATTCAGTAGTCTTATTTCAATATCAGAGCCAGGATTCTTTCAACTATTCCAGTGATTATTTTGCCTCTGAAGGATGTTCTATTATTGTCATGTTCTCTCACTTCTTTCTGTGTAGCTGTAATTGGAGATGTCAGTGGATGAGAGGAAATTCATATTTAAGCACGTAAAATACATGTTTTATATGTTCTCTTCTTGACCTTTATAACATGTATTTATAGATGAGTTAAAAGAGTTGCCAAAGTCACACACTTTAAGTGTTCCGTTCCAGGCCTTTGGAATCTAAACTTCATGTTCTTTCCAAAAATACCCCTATGTTCTTAGCACTTACTTCTGTGTTGAAAACGAGAGTCACTCTCCACATATACATTACACGTACATTATATATGTACATTTTATATCATACATATGCACATATATACATATATACTATGCAAGATGTATAATGCAAATGCTCATATACAAAACATACATTTATATACCTTTTATATTTTTATACAAACAGAAATATTTATTTATACTTATATATTATCAGACTGTGATAGGCAGAATAATAACAATCCAAAGATGTACATGTCCTAATCCCCAAAACTTCTGAATATGTAACCTTGTGTGGCAAAACTGACTTTGCAGATGTGATAGAGTTAAGAATCTTGAAATCAGAAGATTACCTCGAATTACCCAGGTAAGCCCAATGTAATCAGAAGGGTCCTTATAAAAGGAAATCAAGAAGGTCAGAATTAAAAAGAGCTGAAGATACTACACTTCTGTCTTTGAAGATGGATGAAGGGGTTAAGAGCCAAGGAATGTCAGCAGCATCCAGAAACTGGAAAAACAAGAAAAAGGATTCTCTCTCCAGAGCCTCCAGAAGGAACACAGACCCTGGATCCATTTAAGACTTCTGTTTTCTGAACTGTATGAATATGTCTTGCTTAAAGCCACTAGATTTGTGGCAATTGGTTACAGCAACAACAGAAAACAGAGTTACAGATAGAAGTAAAAGACATGTTATTGTTTAGGAAATTTCAGTTGAGAAACTAAACAGATAATTGAATAAAATACTTTAATATAGCAAGGCAAGTGCTATGATCATTATCTTATTATTCCTCTCTCCTACTTAATTTTTCTACATAGTGTGTATCACCATCTGATGTATTATATATATATATATATAGAATATATATATACACATATATATACATATATGTATATATGTATGTGTGTATATCTATATCTATCTATATCTATACCTATCCATATCTATATCTATCTATCTATCTATCTATCTATCTATCTATCTATCTATCTATCATCTATCTATCTGTTTTTCTTTCACCAGAATGGATACTCTACGGAGGTGCTATTTATTTTGTTTTCTTAAGTGTTAGTGTTTCCTAACCCAATGTCTAGAACAGTGTCTGACATAGTAGTTGTAAAAAATTATTTGTTAAATTTGTAAAAGAACAATAGCCCAGAAGGCTTTGTAATTATAGACAAAAAAAAATTTAAGTGTGGAGAAATGAAGAATAAGACCAGGGGAACTTCTTATTTGTTAATAAAATTTTCTCTTGAAAAAGTTGATGCAGCATTTTGAAAAAAAATTCTGAAAGGGGCTGGGCTAAGCCGTGAAGACTCTATTTGAGCTAGGGCTAGACATTTAAGAGTGATTGTGCTAGTCCATTTGAACTTCTATAACAAAATATCATAGATTGTTATTATTATTTCTCATGTTCTGGAGGCTGAGAAGTACAAGGACAAGATACCAAAAGATGCTGTGTCTGGTAAGAGTTCACTTCCTAGATAGCCATCTTTTCACTATAACTTTATTTGAAAGAAGGGGCTAAGGAGCTCTATGGGGTCGCTTTCATAAAAGTATTAATCCTACTCATGAGGGCTCAAGCCTTCTGACCTAAGCGTCTCCCAAAGTCTCCGGCTACTAATACCATCATACTGGGAATTAGGTGTTAAAATGTGAATTTTAGAGGTATATAAATATTCAATATAAGCCCTGATATTTTAGAAGAAATACAGAAAGCAGAAAAATAATTTGGAATGAACGAAATGTGATTATCAGATACTTAATGTAACAATATTGTTAATTTATGGTAAATGCCTGGGAATAGTAAGAAATAATGTTTGACAGATTTTGTTAGGCTATAGAAAAATAATAAAAGGAAAGAATAATCTGGAACATGTATACCAAGATATGTATTTTGGATAAAATATAAGTATATTGTTATATAACTGAGGTAGTATTATCTTTAGTCAAAGGCAGACCCACGTTTGATTCCCTGGACTACCACACGCTCAAATTATTTTTACCTCCTTCTCATTATCCTTCTTTACTTTACAGGTTGATTAAGGAAAACAAATAATACATGTAAAGCATCTAGGAGATATGATGTCAAATTTATGCAAAATAATAGTTCATGTTTCCCATACAACTTGAAACTTACATCTTATTTTAGACATGTAAACAGATGTGATGTATTTGTGTTCTGGAGAAATAAGTTGATTTTGTAAAAAATTAATAAATGGAAACCTCATTTCAAGTGAAGTAGGGAGATTAGAAAGAGGAACTCTCACACTCTACACTGACTGAGAAGCATGACAGGAGAAACTCTGTAACCACCCTTCCCAACTTCCTTTCTCTCTCTATAAAAAAATTTTCTTCTCCTTTGTTTTAGCTAACTTGCACATGGCCCACCAAAGCTGCACATACTGGACTGCAATTCCTGTTGTTCCTGAATAAATTCATTTCTGCTGGAGAACTACCTGATTGATTTTTGTTCATGATCAACAATTTCATTGGCATGTGACATTAGTACTTCAAAGAAGTGTAAAGCAAATAAGCAATTGCGTAAAGTTTATCTTTGACCCTTACCTAGCCTTCTTTTTCCAGCTATCTAATAACTAGTCACCTTCTCTTCTGCTCTCCCAAGAAAAAATGGTCTTCAGTTTGATAGTCACAAGAATCTGCTTTGGCATACAGTCATTCAGGGGTGGGTTGTACAAAGGCACACTCTTAATCACAGCTCTTTTATATAGATCATCGAAAGCATAAAAGCATACGTTGAACACAACTTATAAAAGGTCATTTGCAAACTCTAATAGAGCAAGTAATTTGGTATGAGACATTAATTGAGCTAAACCTCAGAAATTACAATATTGTTTTTCATTTATAATTTGCTATAATTTACAGACAATAAGATATTTTTTCCCAAGTTTCTTTGCAGTATATCTCCACAGCCCAGTGAAATTTCTGGAATACACACACACACACACACACACACACACACACACACACACACACACACGAATGAATGAAATGAAAATATTGCCATTTGTGACAACTTGAGGGTATAATGCTAAGTAAAATAAGTCAGACAGGGCAATACAAATATTTGGAAACATGTTTAATGTCTAGCCTACAGTATCATTAAAATTTAATTTACTATGACCACATCCATCTATCAATAAATTAAAACAGTATAAACACTGCATTATACTGTATAATCTCATATGTGCAATCTAAAAATAGTCAAATGCATAGAAACAAAGTAGAATGGTGGTTGCCAGAGGCTGGGGTGGTGGGAAAATGGGAATGTGTTGGTAAAAGGGTACAAACTTTCAGTTATGAGATGAATAAGTTCTGGGGATCTAATATTCAGCATCGTGACTATAATTAACAAGATTGAATTTTATATTTTAAAGTTACTATGAGTGATTTTAGATGTTTTTAGCCTACACACAAGTTGTAATTATGTGAGGAGATGAATGTATTAACTAATCTTATTGTGGTAATAATTTTGCAACATATATGTGTATCAAATCATCACGTGGTACACCTTAAACTTATACAATGTTATATGTTAATTATATCTCAATAAAACTAGAAAAAATCCGTTGAAAATTACTTTACTCTCATTCTTTCAACCTCTCAAACTTTTTTAAGGCATTTTGCTCACGGAACGTCTCTGTACCAGAAAGGGATCATATCTTTGTCTATCAACTTACCACTCTCCCTACTTTGAGTTTATCTCATCAAATTATATTAATAGCTTATGTGACCTGCGATCTGTCACGAAGCTTTGACCACTTCAAATTATAAAAAGTTTATATCCACATATAAACTATGTAGATATCAAATTCTCATTGTGACTATTTTCCCCTGCTATTTATTCAATGAATTACGTAGATATTATGTCATTATGTACTATGGGTCTGAAAGAATATTTCTTTTGTTCACTTGTTTAAAAAAAAATCCAATTTATCAACCATTTTACAAAATTTCAATCTTATCCAGCACCAAAATTTACTAATGATTAGCAAAGTGCACAAGAAAGGTACAATCTTGTCTGCCACATTGAGAGGTCCTTAATCCATCAGAATCAGCTCTGTGAGTCTCTATTTCCATATTGGATATGTTTTTGCTATAGGTGGACAGGTCTTAACCCAGTGCAGAAAGACTCAGCAAAAAGATGTGGAATTTCTCAGTTTTATATCTAAATACTATGTCATTGATGCATTCCATTACTCTACAAATTTCCAATTTATTTACAACCAATAAGCTAGACTGAGAAGGCATATTCAGCTAAAACTGTCCTTAGTTTAATATTAAGTACATAGCAAACCTTTCAAACATTCCAGATAGTAAATTTTACCATAAGTGTTTGCAGAATATTCTGATTAGTGTCAAACTGTCTCAGATATCTGGGTGGGGTTAAAGGTTATAGATAAGTGTAAAAATTCATCAGCTGATACACTTTAAATTTGAATGCTTTATACTGCAAGGGCCCCCAACCCCTAGGTTGTGGACCAGTACTGGTCCCTGGCCTATTAGAATCGGGCTGCATAGCAGGAGGTGATCAGTGGGCTAGCAAGGGAAGCTTCATCTGTATCTGCAGCCACCCCCCCCCCCCGCCCCCGGCCCTAGCATCACCACCTCAGCTCTACCTCAGATTATCAGATTCTAATAGGAGCCCCAGTCCCTGGTACCAAAAATGTTGGGGACCACTGCTTTACTGTATATGTTCTATACTTCAAGCAAATTGGTAGGTAGATAGGTAGGTAGGTAGGTAGCTGGGTGGGTAGGTAGGTAGAGAGATGAGAGATAGATGAAAGGTAGATAGATGATAGGTAGATAGATGATTGATAGATGATAGAAAGATGATAGATAGATGATAGGTAGGTAGATAGATATAGATAGATAGATAGATAGATAGATAGATAGATAGATAGATAGATAGAGATAGATAGAGATAGATAGATAGATAGATAGATAGATAGATAGATAGATAGATAGATAGAGATAGATAGAGATAGATAAATATAGATAGATAGATGATAGAATGGATATTCCAATTGAAATGTCAGTGTGGGAGAGGTGAGGCAGAGAGAAAGATAGAGAAAATGAATGCAGGTGTAGAGAATGGAAAGAGGAAATCAGACAGTCGGAGTTTTCAAAGTGAAGCTTTATAGAAATTTCAGTAATTCTTTGAGCCAAAGAAAATAACAGCAGTCTCTCTCTCTTCCTCTCCCTCCCTGCTTTTCCTTCTCCCTCTCCTCTCTTCTTCCAGAAGTGGTGTTCACATAGCATAAAATCTTTCTGTGTTGTATTCCTGATAACATTTTTTTTTTTACATCACATTTTAACTATACTTTTATTCTAAATCGATTATGTTTTAAATCTTTAAAAATATCTCATAAACAATTTGAATGGAAAGAAAGAGCAAATAACCTAAACTATGAAGCTTCCCATATTCTACTACATTTCTCTAGTTTCCAGCCCTTCTAGTTCTGGGAAACAAGTATTCTTACTCAGGAATCCCACAAAGTTTTTCATCTCAGATTCTTCCACAGCCCTTTATTTATAAGTCATCTTCAGTTTGTAGCTCAGGGAAGATAGTCGGTAGTTCACACTGCCTTTTTTATTTTTTGTCAGAAAGTAGAAACACTTTATTAAATTATCTGAACTGTATGTGATAAAATATTAATAATGGTTTAGACTTAGGATATATAAATATTTCATTTTATTTCTTATTTTGTGTTTTAATTATTAAATCACTTTAAATAAAATATAAACATAACCATGACAATAAGAATATCAGTGTTTATGACTACCTGTTTATGAAAGATATGGTGGAGAATCAACCAACAGAATGTCCTCTTGGCTAAATATGGAAGGAAAGTAAATAAATACTTACACATTATAATTTATTTATAAGAGAAACTCAGAAGGCTGTAGGCTATGCCAGTAATCAAATTAAGAGAAAGAAAAGTCTAAAAATTAGAAAACAAACTCTAATTTTGACATATTTAATATGCAATGTCTTTTGAATACTAAGAATATAACTTTTGACGGGCAATTAAAATGCCGAATGGAAGCTCTATGATGGGTAAATGTCGGACACGAACTTTTGGGGGGATTTCCTCTTTTAAGTTACAACTACATTTAGCAAGGATGGGTTTTATAAGAAAAGACAAGAACTTCTCAGTTAAAATTTGAAGTATTTGAGTGAATATCTTTTCTTTTATGCTTTCTCTATTTTCAGTATGTGTACATTGTTGGCAAGCCGCATCACTCCTAGTTTCTTATTTAGATGTAATTTTATCTGAGTAAGATGGCCTGCTCCCCCCTTGAGATTTTTCTACCCTCACTTTTTGTAGTCTGAGATAAATTTTTTTCTTGACAATGATTTTTCCAAGGTTTCTATATAGCTCATTAGAATTCTGCACTGGAGTTTAAGGCAATTTCCAGCTTGTATCAAAATAGTAATTCTATTTGTTTTGTTTTTTGGGGGAAAAATATTTAGGAGTTTCAGGTATACATGCCCTGATTCTTGTCAAAAGCATACTCAAATAACCTCCTAATATAATTCTAATTCAGTAAAGTTTAATAAATATTCCTTATAAACATTTTGTTGTCCAAATGAAAAAGAGTAAGTGAAGAGAATTAAATTTATTAGTAGGCAATCTAGAAAAAGTTTCATCAATGACTTTAATTTACACTGACGTAATATTTTCAACTTTAAAAATGAAACATTTATTTCCTATCTTTAAAAAGAGACAGTAATGACTAATTTTATCCAAGCCAGTTATTATTTTTAATTAACCTACTTAGAACATTTAGAACATTTAACCATAGATATAGAACTTTAATTTTCCACAATATTTTTTGGGCTCAGAAAACGATCTATAACAGAATGTCCTAGTATAGTGAGATTTTGTTATTTGAAAACATGTATAATGTCCAGCCGATAATATCAAGAAAATTTAATTTACTGTGTATAATCATATCCGTCTATCAATGAATTAAAAATTGGTATAAAAACAGATAGTTAATCATTTTTATATCATCTTATAATTTGAATAACAAAAAGGGATGTAAAAATTCTTGACATTTTATATGTTATTGAATGAATGTATGAAGTAAACCACTTTTATTCAAGATCTCCTAAATAAGACACAGATGAGTAATACCACAGATATTCATCCTTCAGTCTGCATGATCTTGCTTGAAAGATGTTTTCTTCCTAAATATTTTTATATATGTATTCTGTTTTGATGTCTGAATTGTTGACAGTCACTTAAACCCATTTCAATAAGGCCTCCATTATTGATACTCATTTGAATCTCAAGTCACTCCTTGGCATAGGTTCAAAATCTAGCCTCAATTTTGCTTGTGAATTAAATAAAATATACAGTTAAAACAACTTCTGAATTTCCATGCACTATCCTTCAGGTTCCATGTCCCTTCCTTCAGTGTCAGTACCTTGTAATAATTCAGCAGATTTCTGAGTTAATTAGACTGAACCAACAAACAGCTTGTAATGGTCAGAATCACAACAGGTCAGGCAGCCAAATATTTCAAATCATACCTACCATATTATTCCTAGGAGGAGATACTTTTATCTCATCAAAACAATTTCCGGAGACATTATATAGTAGGTTGACATTTTAACTAATCCTTTACAGGTGTAGTTCTAATTTCGGCAGCTATGAATTGAATGGTGTACACTTGAAAGCTTCCTTGGTTGACTGGAACCTCAATTCTTGAAATTGATTTGTTGATTTCTCCTTTATAAATCTTGCAACCTGAAACAAATCTAATCTTGTTGGATGACACTAAAATTAAACAATAGCATCCAGCAACTCAATAATATTTTTTGTTTTTTAAATCACTTTATTAAGGTATGATTGACATACAAAAAGCTATGTATTTTTAAGGTATACAACTTGATAAATTTGAAGATAAATATACGTTCATGAACCATCACTACAATTTATGTCATAAACATATCCATCACCAGCAAAACCTTCCTTTCCTCCTTCTTCTTTATTTTACTGCAATAACACAAGAGATCTACCCACTCAGCAACCTTTTAAGTATTCAATATAGAATTACTAGCTATTCTGTATAGTAGATCCCTAGACTTTTTCATCTTGCATAAATGAATTTTTTTTACCCTATGACTAGTACTTCCTATTTACTCCTCCCAGTTCCTGGTAACCACCAGTCTATGCTCTATTTTTTTTTTTCTTCTTCTTCTTCTTTTAAAGCTCCATTTCTTTCATTTTTAATCTTTCAGTATCTATTTCTTATGTGTGTCTAGTGTGGCAAGCAGTGATATTTAAATTTTTTTCCCGATTTTATTGAGGTATAATTAACACAAAATATTGTATAAGCTTAAGGCCTATAACGTAACATATGTATATATTGCAAAATAATTACCACAATAAGTTAACATACATCACCTCACATAGTTACATTTTTTTTCCTGTGATGAAGAAATTTTAAGATCTCCTCTATTAGCAACTTTCAAATATATAATACGTTATTCTTAACTATAGTCCCCCTGCTGTGCATTACTTCCCCAGAACTTAATTATCTTAGAACTGAGAGTGTGAACCTCGACCATCTTCAAACAGTTCCCTCAAGTCATCATCTCCCCACCTCTGGTAACCATAAACCTGATATATTTTCTATGAGTTTGGTGTTTTCAGATTCCAAATATAAGTGAAATCACGTTTTAATGAGTGAAAAGTCAGACACGAAAGGCAGATACTAAACCACTTACATAAATCTAAAATAGTCAGACCCAATGGCACTTTCTTTTTTGAGGGGGTCTAATTTTTTATGATCAGTTGTCCCACAACTTTGTCAATTTTGTAGTATGAAACCTATTGTTTGCTATCTAAAAAATAGATAAGGATTTTGTTATCTTGGAGTCTGAAGACTACCTTCAGGAAAGGCATTGATATCTAATCAGTTTCCTATCTTGCAAAAAAAAAATATATATATATATGTATATAATTTAATTCAAAAATTCCATTTATATATATTATATATTTGTTATGTATTATATATAATAGATATATTCCACATATGTATTAAATTCCATATTAAATTGTTTAATTTAATTAAAGGCTGACCTTACTTTCCTAAAGTCGCACAGACATAATTCTAACTCACAAGTAAAGAAACCAAGGAAAAAGGGAATAAAATGTAAGTCTGCAGATAACAATTTAATGTAGTTTGAAAATAATATATGCAAGATAAGAAAATAGTACAAACAAAATCTATAATATTGTGGCATGCATGAAGAGCTTAGATTCATCTACTGGAATTTCCTGAAAAAAAAAAAAAACTTATTTTAAGTGAAGTTGAAACAATATTCAATATTACATCTAGGGGAACAAAGGTGAAAAGAAATCTTCCTAAATAGTGAGTAAAAATAATTTATCATGTGCGATATATAAAAGACACCATACATAACTGTTAAAAATGCTAGCTCTAACAAAATTTCATGTATTGTGTATCCAGGAGATACACGACATTAATGGAAAAAGACTTTTCTGTTGATTGCAGATTTCTCTTTCTAATTGAACAAAATTAATACTCAGAATTTCAAGGGGGGAAAATTCATATTCTAAATCAAATGCCATCCATCCTACAATAAGTTAATAGCCACTATACTGGCTTTACCTGTTTATGTAACACTTCTGTTAAACAGAGTACTAGATGTCCTAGTCAAAGCAATAAGAAAAAAAAATAGAATTAAAAGGCATTCAAGTAGGGAAGAAAGAAGTAAAATTATCTGTTTTCAGATGATATAATCTCATATTATATGTAGAAAATACTAAAGACTTCATCAAAAACTGTTGGAATAAACAAATTTATAAAATTTTCAATTCAGCAAAGTCACAGGACACAAAATCGATGTACAAAAATCAGATTGCTTCTACACATTAAAAGAGAATCATGTGAAATGGAAATTAAGAAAATAATCCCATTTATAACAGCATGATAAAGAATAAAATGTTTAGGAATGAACTTAACCAAAGAGGTGAAAAATTTATACACCGAAAACTATAAAAACTAATGAAGATATTAAAGCAAACACAAACAAATGGAAAGACATCTCACGTGTATAGACTGGATGAATTAATACTCTTAAAATATCCATACTACCTAAAGATTAAGTTGTTATGTGTGACTATAGGTTCATCATTGTTAACAAATACAATGTTCTGGTGCGTGATGTTGATAGTTGGGGAGCTATGCATGTGTAGGGACCTAAAAGGAAGTGAAATAACACTTGTGGGAGAAGATATTTTCAAAACATAGTCAGCTTCTATAAAGACCATAAAGACGACTTATGCATTCTTTTCACCTCCAAAAACTCATATATCCCAGGCTGCTAAAAAATAGTAAGATGATGCTCCATCAAATTGTCATTCATTTTTCCCTCTCTTATTTAGTCCTCTGCATTACAGAAACTGAACATCCATAATTCTGTTTTATAACATATTAGCACTATTTTTTCCATGAATGACCTTGTTTCATCCCTGCGCCATTCCTAGAATAGCAATCAATTAAAATTTTGTTAGCACTTCCTTTACATACATATACGTACATGCACGCACACACACAATATACATAGTTTTATAACTAAATGTTTATTTTTATTGTTTTCTAACTTTATAAAAAGATATAAAGGTAAGCATTCTCCTGTGCTTTGTCTTACTTTTTCACTAAATATTAAATTTCTAAGGGAATGATGCTCACCTCTTCAAAGTGTATAGAATTTTAATTTTACTTTGCAATTACTTCTATTTTATTATAGAATCAGTTTTGTTACTGTTGATAAATTTGTGACTAAAAAGAATAAGGTAATTTTAAAAAATCAGGTAAGTATTAAAATTATACCAATAGGTAGGTAATATTATGATAACTCTTTCTCAGAGAGCCGCATAGTAACTAATCAATAGCTTGGCTAGTTCACAGATGGAAAATAGAGAAGTGAGTCCAGAAACTTAAAGCTGAGAAATACTAAAAATAGAGAAAAAAATATAAATAAGGAACATAATAATTCAAAAATAATATAAACATTTTTTAAACTTTAAAATTTACCTTAAAGGTGAAAACACCATGCATGGCCTTTTTGAGGGAACTTCTAAAATGCAGGAACTTTAAAGAACGCTCAGCAGACTGTTGGTTCCCACTGCATATTATTCCAGATAGTTAAGGTTATGTTGAGGCCTAAAAACACAACAACAATAACAGAACTGAATGACAATGACTTATTACGACAGATATTTTTTTCCTCTACCATGCAAAGCTGGCTGTAAATCCCAGCAACTTTTAAAGGCACTTCAAGGCTATATAGGCTGATGGTACGACCCTTTCTTAAAAGTCATCTTTTATGGTTATTCCAGGAGAGAAGGGAAATCTCACATAGGAAATTAGATGCTTTGGCCTGGACGTTGTTTATACTCATAATCAATTAGACAGAATGTGTCGTGAAGCCACGCCCAACCATATAGAGGTTGAGAAATGCAATTTCCTATGTATCTGAAAGTGAATCAGAAATTGTAAATAATATAATTCCTATAACACACCTAAACCATACAGATATGGAGTTTTTTCTCATATTTACTCCCTCTGCAACCCTCTAGCATTTAGCTTTTTTTTTCCCTCTACGCTGTCCTGAAAAATCTTGCCATAATAATAATGATCCTTATCGTGTAGTGAATGGCTGAACAGTGTTCTAACATATATATTGCTTAATTGACTAATCTCCTATTTTGGAGCAAAAGTTATGTTTGGAAGAGTTTCCTATTCTAAACACAGCTGTGGCGATCATCTTTATAGAAAGTCTTGCTAAAAAATTCTTAATTTAAAAATATTAGTTATCTGCAACATAATATATTTTTTCTATCAATTTAATATCCAAATAAAATTGGCCTAAGCCTCCATTTTCTTTATTCCAGAATGTTCAATGCTCTTGCCCAAAACTTGGTTACATCTGGCCCAAAGTTTACCACCTCTGAATTCACTGCAATGCTCTTCTCAGCTGTTCCACTATTGTATTTACATACTGATTGCAGGCTCAAGTTTCATTATCATGCCATGAGAAGTTGCATCATTTTACCGCCTGTCACAATCAAAGTTGAAATTACAGATTTGTCATCCCTATCACTGGGAGTTAGTTTATTTATTTGTTTGTTTGTTTGTTTGTTTGTTTGTTTGTTTTTGGGCACACTGAAATTGATTGTTGATTTTTCATTCACTGAGTACATTATGCCCTCTAGAGCTTGATCTTCTCACTATAATTCTAGAGTTTGCTTTCCCACCCCTTCCCACGTATCCATCTCTTTTTTATTCACTTTCAAATGTCTTATCTTTCAAACTATGCCCTAGAATCACTTTTGTACATGCAAAACCATTGCTACATAGTTGAATATATGGACTGCTCTGAAATTTAAGTTACCTTTTCTTCCCTTTAAAAATAATTTGCCTTCCTTATGAGTCAGTCCTGGTTTAAAACTATGATTTTGATGGAAGGCTACACTATATTTCAGTATTAAGAGGTTTTTATGTGTTTTTAAATAAAATGTTCAAGCAGACCCTAGCATAAAACTATATAATTCACATTAGTTACTGTTATTACAAATTGCATTTCCCCCACACATCCATACGCTTTTCCCTTTATCCCATCTATAAAATTTTGTCAAAATGAAATAATATTTTTCTCAGATTTCATTGAGATTTTTATAATAGTTTATATTTTAAGAATTTTAACATCTTAAAAATTATTTCATATTATGTAAGCACCACTTATTTAGGCTTTTTGTAATTGATACCACAGTCATTGTATTCTATGTTTATTTTACATATCTTTTCCCCTTTGCTACTGATTCATATCCTGTGGTTTTTAATTTTTTTCCTAAAGGGATTATAGAAATAGCATACTTTCCGACTCCTTGCATGTCAATGAATGCCCTTCTCTTGTCTTCCCATGTGAAAGATAGCCTGACGGGTTATGTCACAGAGGGCATGCACACTCTTTTTCACATAATGCTGATAATGAGCTCTTGTCTTTTGACATTTAGTGCTGCAGAACAGCCTACCGTCAACCTCATTATTTCTCCATTTCTGTCTGCTTGATGGTAGGGTTTCTTCTTTCTTATATATACTTTTAAAGGAACAATATTGATCTATTACAAATTTATCTTCATCGGTGTTACTTATTATTGTTAACTCATTCGACCTCTGCACTAAAATCTATTTTTAGATAGAGAAATTAAAAAAAAAAATGTTGATGCATTTTTATTTATTTACTTCAATTACTGTTCGGTTGCCTCTCCCAACACCTGCCCTACCTCTCTACCCCTATCAGGACTTTTGGTTGTTCATGAGACACTGCAAACACATCCTTGACTAAAGTCTTACATTTACGTTCGCACTTGTCTGGAACACTCGACTATCTGTAAGTGACATGTCTTACTTCTCTCAGTCTTTGCCTCATACCATTTTCACAGAAAACACAGATGCTTTAGAAAAACTAGAAGATTGACAACCACTACACAAAAAGCCATACTGTCAATCCTATTTATAATTTTGCCTTTCTTAATTTATTGCACTTCTCATTACCTACCATGTCATTTTATCGTAACTGTTTTCATGTATTTATCCTCGACATTGCTGCCAGTGCACACCCAGTATGAGCTCCTCGAGAGAAGATTTATTATTTTTTTTCTCAAATTTATCACTCTATCTGAAATACATAAATGTCGTTGAACAACAGATGGATGGATGGGTGAACTGGATGTATGAATGAATGAATGGATGAATGAATTGCTTCCTCACTTTACACCTGATACCTATGATACCACTATAGGAGCACATATCTTAATTCTTCATGTTTGTTCATTTTACTGTCATTAAAAAAATGTATTTTTTTTCTGTTGTGTTCTAAAGAATAGATCTACTTTGTCTTTGTTATGAATTTTTATTCTCCATTCTATGGTTCATTTATGCTAATGCATTTTCATATTTGTATATACATTTTAACCTATAGAAAGTCATTCCATAACTCAACTTAGTGATTATGTAGCCTTACACTTTTACTTTTACTGTTAATGCAATATCTCTTGAATAAATTCAAAATATGAATTAAAGTGAGATTAAATGTTAATTCAAGTGAGAGCTGAATAAAACGGATTGATCATTGCTAAATTTTGGCCTTTGTGTTTATGTTTTTTCTTTTAGAGGCAACTACAATAAATTTAATCAATCTTTATCTCACAAGAATGTCCTCATAAGGAATCACTATTTATTTAGTGCATCATCTATGTCATATTTATCAGTCACAGAGACCACAAAGAAACTACTAATTTCTATAAACTTCCATGCCAGAAGCACTTTTAGAAAATGTTAATTAATCATTCCAATGGCATTTGACTATTAACTATAATTTGAGTGTTAAGAACTGCCCACAGAGAAAGCACTTTTGTAGTTAAAAAAAGATATTTAATGATTACCATATGTCCAGAATATAATAGGCCAACTTTTAAAGTCATGGCCATGAATAAAATAATAATAATTTTAACATTTATAACAACTCATATGTATTGGTCCTTAATTAATTTATGAGATTTATATATAAAGTGAAATTCACACTTTTTTATGTTAAATACTTGTAATAATTCCATGAAGTTTTTAAATTTCTTTTTAGAAAATAATATTAAGGATCATAAAATATAAATAATGGGCACAACGTAGTGTTGTTTTATCTGGCAGCACCAAATTGAGAATCTAGGTCTATCTAAGTATAGAGCTCATTATTTTATGATTTTATTTAGCTTTACTTATCCAATTTTATCTACACATAATCAGTCATTGCTTTTGCCTGAGCAACAATTGCTTCAATATTGATGATATCAAATCTTACTTTTAATTTGAATGATTTTTCCCCCACTATGGAGCAAAAAATATGAATTAAGTCTACATACTGACATAGGTGCATCAGGGGTAATGATTCACTGACAAGATTGTATAAAGTGATATACGGTATAATTTTTAAAACTATAAAGGACTCACTATTTACTTAGTGACTAGGAACAATGAAATACGTATGTTACGTAGGACATAGAAAGTTTTGTCTGGCAACACATCAAAAAGTATAGGCTGGGAAGTATAAAGTTCTAATGAATAGCTGCACAAGGCTGAAGTACATTAAACTTAGAGCATAATAACTGTGAATGATTATTGCATGTACAGGTAGTTTTTAACAGTGCTCTGCACTATTACAATCTAATTGCATGTTTTGTTATATTAAAATATCCTGCAAAATTTTTAACAAAGGGAGCAAAGATAATAAAGAAGCTGAAAATGGTCGTGGTATATAAGCCATTCCTGCTGATATTTGAAAAGAGTTTAATAACATGTTATATCAGCAAAACAAGGTCTTAATCCAGTGATTAATAAATTTACTCTTAATATTATTAAAGGTGTTTATTTTTCTTCAAAGCAGTGGCATGGCCCAGAACAGTAACCCTCCAATCATTGGATTTTCAAACTCATTTCTCACAAAAAATCGAAATAATTTCCTTATATTACAAAAATAACATGGAATCTTGTGGGAATGATGAGCCCCAAAAGCAAAATGTATTCTAACACAAAATGATGGAAAACAGCTTCAAAACACAAATTATATTTATGCTGAGTTTTCAGTATTTAATAGGAACTTAGAAGAGCACAAGAAAATAATAATGTAATATATATATTGAGATTGCATTTATATTGAAAATAATAATATATAATTCTAATTGAAATAATTTTATTTGGGGAATATATTCTTATATCTAATCATAAAATATTTGTAATTTCAGCATATATATAACTATGTATTGCTTTCTAAGTCATCACTACTTCCAAACAACTCTGTTATTAGTAGAAATTAATCTTTTATAAACATTTAAGAATTATTAGTGATATTAATATTACTAATTATTTATAATAATCAGTAAATATCAAAGTTATTATTACTTGTTTGAATAATATAATATTAAAATAAAAACCTACATTAAAAACCTCAAATAAACAGACAAGCTTATGTACCACTATGATATTAAGAAAATAGATTATAAAAGTTTTTTCATTAAAAAATAATGACAGTGACTATTGAACTAATTAAAATAACAACACATTAAAATAAAAATTATTCTTTTCAACTTTTGTTAATTTTCTCTGAAAGTAGGAAGCAGATGAAATGGAATAAAAATATAACAATTAGTTCAAATTTATATATTCCATTTACTATAAATTAAGAGGTCTTTTGACTGTGTTAAAGAAAATATTTTCTGTCTTTCTTTGCTGAATATATTTATGTTATTATGATTGAATGTGCAAACAAAACTGTTTGGGTAACTTCATAATATGCTTCAATAACTCAGAAAGAATTTGCAACAATAGTTTGCAATCTGACATATTATTATTGTTATTATAACCTAGCTTGCCTTATTAGATATGGCTTTCCAGCAATTTCTTCTTTTGATTTTTAATACATCTTCACACAATGAGAGTTTGAACAGAATTGAGAGTCCAGAAGTAAACCCATGTTTATATGGGCAAAAAATTTTTGACAAAGAAGCCAAAAACTTACAGTGAACAAAGGAAAGCACCTTTAACAAATGGTGCTTGGAAAACTGGAATGCCATCTGCAAAAGAATGCAATTAGACTGCTGTCTATTGCCATACACCAAAGTTAAATCAAAATGGATTAAGGACCTGAATATAAGACATGAAATAGTAAATTGCATAGAAGAAAACATAGGAATTAAACTCATAGACGTTGGACTTAAAGAAAATTTTATGATTTGACCTCAAAGGCAAGGGAAGCAAAAGCAAAAATAAATGAAAGGGACTATATCAAACTAAAAAGGTTCTGCACAGCAAAAGAAACTGCCAACAAGGTAGAGACAACTATCGAAATGGGAAAATATATTTGTAAGCAACGCCTCCAATAAGGGTCTGTTTTTTGTTTTATTTTTAATACCACTAGTAAATGCACACCAGCAATATCATATTTGGTGTTCTTTACAGTGATGACTTGGTAAAGACACAGCAAAAAAGATTCAAATTTATTAATTTAAAATCCCTACTGGAATACCTTAAAAGAGCTGGTAAGTTGTGGTCTCGAGTCCTTCGCATTTTTGTAGTTACTTTCTATATGATAAGTCATTCTTTCATCAAAATAATATTTATTGTGTGAAGAGGGCAAAGTAGGAAGCACCAAGAATCTATCTCCGTACCAAAACAACAACTGCATTGGCAGAATCACATGATGTAACTCTCATGGAATTCTAGAGTCTATTCAAAGCTTCTAACTTCCAGGGCTAGATTTGGAAAGTAAACTGTGATTAATTTTGGTCAATTTCAGTCCTTAGCATAGCAGCAACTACTCATACACCACCACCAGCCACAAGGCAAGCAGCTGTGCAAGTATTCCTGGAGCACTTTGCATACAGTTTGTGGGAGCCATTGAACAAAAAGAAGAACCCAGTTTTAAAATATTGAATATCAGTGTTATGACTACTGATTACTGCTTCTAATCACAAAGATGCAGATAAAATAGGACACATGGTTTTTCATCTTTCTCTATTGCTATAAGTCCCTCTCCCTCCTACGGAGGTGACTTCCAGGAGATTTAAAGAGTAGGTGCTTTTACCCCACTATCCAACTATCTTTTTTTTATTTTTCCTATTTTGAGAGCCAGACATTGAAGACTAGTATATTCAAAAGCAACTGCCTATATGGAAAAAATTAGAAAGTGACTGTGCATACACAAGGAAAGGTATAGGCTCAGAAAGACATCAGAAGACCTTAAATTTATACCTCAGAGATTCCTTGACCTAGGGGTGGCTCATAGCAATGAAAACCAAAAAGCAAAAATAATGACAAAAAATTAATAAACTCTGGGGAAAGGAGAGAATCTGATTTCCAGAGTTATCACATTACTAGATCCAAATGCACATTTTGAATAACAACAACAACAATGACAATAACAACAAAAAACGGAAGATAAAGAAAAACGAGCATATGGCCCATTCAAAGGAAAAAAATAAATCAACAGAAGTTGTCTTTATAAAAGGCCTCACTCATGTCAAATCTATTAGACAAAGACTTTAAAATACCTGTCTTAAAGACATTCAGAGAACTAAAAGAAGTTGTGGAGAAAGTCACAAAATGATATATGAAACATAAATATTAACAAAGAGATAAAATACCTAAAAGAGAAACTGAAATGAAATTCTGGAGGTATATAGTATGATAATTGAAATAAAAAATTCACTGGAGGAATTAAAGATTTAATCTGTTAGAAGAATTAGTGAACTTGAAGATAGCATAATATAAATTATTGAATCTTAGAACAGAAAAAAAAATTGAAGTGAACAGAGACTAGGCGGTATATGAAAAGTCCCATGAGAGAAAAGTAGAGAGAGAATATTTCAAGAAATAAGGGCAGGAAACTTCCCGGAGTTGATGAAAGACATGAACACACACATCCAAGAAGCTCAACAAATTCCAATTAAGATTAACTTAATGAGACCTTCTCCAAGACACTTGATAATCAAAATTTCTAAAGACAGAAAGAGAATCTTGAAAAAAGCAAGAGAAGTCATTCATCACATACATGAAATCTTCAACAAAATTATCAGTACATTTCTCATCAAAAACTCTTGAGGTGGAAGGCAGTGGGCCTTGATCTATTCAAAGTGCTACAATTAAGAAAACTGACACCTAAACTAAGATTCTTATACCCAGCAAAACTGTCCTACAAAGTAAGATCAAAATAAAGCTGTTCCTAGAGAAACAAAAGCTGGGGCATTTTGCTACCAGTAGATCTGCCCTGCGTAACATGTTCAGGGGAGCTCTGGAGGATGAAATAAAATATTTAAAGCTACATGAAGTTTTAAATATCTCAATAAAGGTCAGTAAATTGACAATTACAAAAGCTAGTATTTTATAACAATGATTTGTAACTCTTTATTTTCTACATGATTTAAGAAACACATTTTTTAAATGTATTTTTAATCCAAAGGCTAGTAAGTGTTGTAAATGTGGTTTGTTCCAACATCAATTTAAGAGACCAATGGCTTTAAAATAATTATTAGTTTATGTTTTGAGGTACACGACACATAAAGACATAAATTTGTGATATAAACAACCAAAGGGCTGGGAATGAAGCTGTAAAACAGTAGAGTTTTAGTAAGTTATTAAAGTTAAGATGGTATAAATTTAAGTTAGAGTGTTAAAAGTTTAGAATGTTAAATATAACACTCATGGTAACCACAAATAAAAGAACTATAGAATATACACAAAGGGAAATAAGAAACAAATTTCAATATTTTACTTCAAAAAATTAGCTAAACACAGAAGAAAATAATACATAAAATGAGGGACAAAAAACTCTAAGCCAATGAGAAAACAAGCAGCAAGATGACAAAAGTAAGTCCCTCTTTGTCAGTAATACTTCTATTGTAAATGGATTTATTCTCTAATCAAAAATCCCATATTGATAGATTAGATAAAAGCACATGATCCAACTAAATGCTGTCTATAAGAAGCTAACTTTAGAATACAAATAAATTAAACTTAAAAGGATGAAAAAAACTTAAAAGGATGAAAATATTAACCAAAAGCGAACAGTGCCAAAATAATTAAATAAATGAATAAAAAATAACCTTCTCATTTCACAGACTGGAAGATTTATTATTGTTTTAAGATGGCTACACAATCCTAAGTGAACCCTAAGGAGTCAAAGCACAATCTTATCTAAATCCTGATGACACTTTTTGCAGAAATAGTAAACTTATCCCAAAAAGTTATATGGATTATCAAGGTATCCAAATAGCCAGAGCAATCTTGAAAAAGAATAAAACTGAAGAATTAATGCTTCCTTATTCCAAGATGTACAACAAAGCTAAAGCAATCAAAACATTGTGCTACTGGCATTAAGACAGACATGCACACCAATGGAATAAAATATCCTAGAAATAAACAGTCAAATGATTTTTGACAAAAATACCAAGACCATTCAATGGAGAAGAAGTATTTTCTCAAGAAATGGTCCTGAGAAAACTAGATATCCACTTTCAAAAAATGAAGTTGGACTCTTTCCTAATGCTATATGCAAAACTTAATTCAAAATGGATCAAAGATCTACATCACATTCATAAGATCTAAAACTATAAAACTCTTATAAGAAAATTTTATGTAAAAGCTTCATGACAATGCAATGATTTCTTGGAACTGATACCAAAGGTACAGGCAACAATAACAAAAATAAAACAAATTGGACTTAAAGTTTGGTGTATCAAAAGACACTATCAAAAGAGTAAAAAGACAATCCACAAAATAGGAAATAATATTTTCAAATCAGACATCTGATAAACAATTAATGTCCAGAATATATAGGAAACTTCTAAAACTCAACAATAAAACCAAATTATAAAATGGATTTGAATAGACATTTCTCCAAAGAAAATATGTAAATAGCTAAGCAGCACAGAAAAAAATACTCATTACTAATCATTGGGGGTGTACAAATCATAACTACAATGAGATACCACCTCACGCACATTAAGATGGCTACTATAAAAAAGGCAGAAAATAATGAGTGTTGGCAAAGATGTGGAGAAATTAAAAATTGAGTTACAATATGATCCTGCAATTTCACTTCTGGATATATGCTCAAAAGAATTAGAAGCTGTTAACAAAGATATTTGCACTCCCATATTCACAGTAGTGTTATTTAGAATAACTAAAATGTGGAAGCAACCCAAGTTTCCACTGACTGCTAATACATAAACAAAATGCAGTATGTACACAGAATGAAATATTATTTGGTCTTAAAAAAGATAGAAATTCCGACATGCTACAACAGGATAAACCTTGAGGACATTATGATAAGTGAAATAAACCAATTGTAAAATACAAATATTATATGATTCTACTTTGAAGCACTTACGAATAATCGAAATCTTAGAAAGTAGTTTCAGTTTTGAAGATGAAAATAGTCATTGAGATAAATGACAGTAAGGGTTGCATAATGGTTACATTATGAATGTAATTACTAACTGAACTGAACTCTACACTTAAAATGGTTACAATGGTACATTTTATGTTATATATGTTTTACCACAATAAAAAAATTGAAAAAATATTTATTGACCACTATGCTAAGTCTTAGGCATCTGTGTCTTTTAAATTGACAGATAAATAATATATGGTCATTATATTCAAGAAATGTACTACTGATAAAGAAAAAAGCTACATAAACACATAAGCAAACAGTATAATTTAATAATTCTATAATTGAAATAGGAATATAATATTAGTAGATGAGAGGGTCATTCTCAGAACATTAAAGAAATGTTCCCATGTGGAATTGTCTTTGTTAGGATTCAGTGTTCGAAATTTTTTGATTAATATATCATTAATTGTCATTTAACAAGATATTTCAGTCCATATGATAATTTCAGATGAAGCATCAGGCTTTGGACCAGAAGATACTATTTTAGGTAACCATGTTTTCAATAAAAGATTAAAAACAAACAACAGACACTGAAATAATGCAAACAAACATGATTCAATTTCTTTTTCTCAAAGTTAAAAGCATTTCGCCTCCCCTGAGCTGAAAGGATGCTGGGACTCATGATACCTGTGTGTATTTGACAACTGGGTCCTGCTGAGAATCTACTGAATAAAAGAACTATGTGAGATTTCCTAACACTTAGCTAGACAACTCTCTAGCAAAGTGCCTGAGAAACAGCAGGAAAAGGACTGATATATTATTCTGCTAGGGTTGCCCTAACAAAATACCTCAGACTGAGTAGTTTAAACAACACAAATTTATTTCTCACAGTCTTGAGGCTAGAAGTCCAAAATCAAGGTGCCATCAGGGTTGGTTCTGCTGAAGCCTGTCTTCCTGAATTGTAGACGGCCATCTTCTTGCTCTGTCCTCACATGGCCATTCCTTCGTTTATGTGGAGAGAGAGGTTTCTGGTATCTTTTCTTCTTATAGAGACACTGGTCTTATTACAGTGGAGCACCTCCCTTATGTCTTCAGCTGCCCTTAATTCTCTCCTTAAAAGGCCTTTATGTAGTCACATTGTGGGTTAGGCTCCAAATATAGGGCTTCAGCATATGAACTTGGGGAGGACAATTCAGCCCATAATTGGAAAGCTGCAGAATCTTGGAAGATCTTGTTCATTAAGATATTTTTATTGACTCAAACATAAGTGTGTCAGGACCATCACCATTCCCAGATAATGGATGAGGCTGAATGGGATGTCTGGATCTTCTTGCTTCTTAGATGATCTCAGAGTGCAACCACAAAGGACTGAGGGCTTCTAGGATACCACAGTGCAATTTCATATTGTTCAGAGGCTACTGGAAATTTGGAAGAAAAATGTGACTGAACAAGCATACATTCAATTATGAATTTATTTGTTCATATAAATATGTATTGATCTCTTGTACTATGGGTTGGTTGGGACATGGCTATAAAAACTAGAGGAACTTTTGCTTGGCTTTATAAAAGAAATAGGATGGAGTTTCAGACCTCATGAACCTTCAAGTTTAGTGGAGAAGCAAGCAAGAAGATCAAGAAAGATAGAAAACAAAATAAAAAACCATATACTGTGTCTTGGGGTGATAATGGTTTAGATTAAAAAATATCAGTATAAAGGGTCAATATTTATTCTATTTTGCTATTTTAATAGAAAGTTAAGAAATTATCCCTAAAAATGTGATATTGGAACAGAGTTTTAAAGCAAGTGAGCACATGTCGTCAAATAGAACTATTGAAAGGAGCAAATAAATATTTTAAAAATTTAAATGAAGATCCAAATGGACAAAAAAAAATTCCAGAATTAAACTGAAAATATTTTAAAATATAACAACTAGTGAACAAGAATAAAGAAATAATTTAGACAAGGAAGATTATAGCAACAAATGGTCCTCCATCCCATCCATCCTCTGACCAACCAAAATTAACAAGTAATCAAATAAAATAAAATTTAAAAGATATAATTAAAATCTTCTGAAAGCTGTTCAAGCAATCAGGAGCCAAGAAGCCAAGATTTCAAAAAGGGAAAACTCCTGAAGAGGGAGATAGCATTTAAAAAATTTTTTTCATTTATTTTTGTTTTTTTTTCTTTTATATGGTAAACCTATGCAAACTTTAGTTGCAGAGTTTAAGGAGTTATTAATGATAAAATGCTCTATATAAAGAAGGATATCCTGAAGGTTGATCCAAATTGTGCTCAGCATTATTTATAATTAGAGAAATGAATATTTAAATCACAATAAAGTGGCTATATATATCATGAAATGGCTAATTTGAATAAGCAGTGTTTTTAATATAAATTAAAAACAAGCCCACTTATGGTCAAAAAATGATGCTTTTTTTTATTACTCAAAGGAAATGAAAGCATACCTACACAAAGTATAATACAAAAATGTTTACAGCAGCTTAAAAAATCGAATATCCATAAAGATGCATAGTACATTGTGTTGTATCCATGCAATGTGACATTATTCAGTAATCAAATGGAACAAATGCTGAGAGTGAACAGCATAGTGTATTCAGTACAAGAAGCCAGACACAAAAGAGTATGCACTATGTGATTCCTATAATATGCAGTTAAATAACAGGCATCACTAATACGCAACAGAATTCATAACAGTGTTTGTTTCTGGTGGTCAACAATGAATGACTAGAAATAGAGTACAAGAGAACTTTTGGAGTTGATGGAATGGTTTATATGTTCATGAGGGAATTAGTGGCTGTGTAATTGAATATATGTGTCAAAACTCATCATGCTGCATACTTGAATATGTGCATTTTATTGTATGAAAATTATACATATGTTGAAATAATGGATCAAAAAGGATTTTTCAGGGATAGATATTTCATTATTGACATTGTTTAGAATTGCCAGAGCATGGCTATAATTAGAAGCAGAGGAACCCTGACTTGGCTTTATAATTGTTTTAAAATTCTTTAGAGACAATGTAATTTCTATTAACTGCTCTATGAGCAGATCTCCCCTTCTCCATTGCACTGGGTACATCACCACCCACTCCTAATTCTTGAAGTAACCAATAAAGAACATCACAATATGTCTCTACTCTGGCGTCGTAATCCCACATCCATTTGATTTATCTCTGTTGTAGAGGACAGAACATTCTAGGTAGGATTGAATCTATTCCTGCTTCTGGAAGTTAAAATCACTCTGGTTTAGGAAAATCAGTCATCTTAATCCTAATTACCACAGTGACTGGCCCTGGATGATCCATTCAGAATGAAGAACAAGATTTGTGTTGAAGAGAGTACCTTTTACTTGCATAGGGTGATAGGGTCTGTATGAGGCCTAGAATTGCTTCAGCCATGTTGTTGCAATCAGGTAAAATAATAGGGCAAGGGGAGTCAATTCAAAAGGGAAGTAAAGACAGTCCAGAGGACCACAGAGGAATGGACTGAGACCCTACCCTATTTTGATGAAAACTAGCCATACCTCCGGATTTTCAAAACAGGTAATAATAACCCCCTTACTCTTTGAGCTATGTTGTGTTTTTCTATTATTTGTTAAAATAAGAGTCATAAATGTTTCAAAGGGAAATAATTCTGCCTTATTCGACTGTACATTTCTAATATTTTTCATAGGATTTGCTTTTAAGTGAATGTTTAATCTGAAAGGATTTATTGCTTATGAATTGAGAATTCTTTTTAAAAAGAAAGAGATGCATTTTTTTTCTTTGGATTCTACAAACATTATTAAAATAACATCTTATTTGAAGACTTGATTATTTATGTTTAGTTCTGAAATGTTAAAGAGAATGTCTGGTATATAAATACCATACCAAAAAAAAAAAAAATTTGCCTTAGCTTTGTTGATTTCTATTTTCATCTAGTTAATGGAGTTTATTTCATTGTCTATTTCTTTTTCACTTCTGTTTTTTTTTTTTTTTTTTTTTTTACTATTATTTGTAGTCATCTCCTCTGCATTTTTTCTTGACCTGTGAACAACCCGCTTTGACAATGATATCCTGATTTCTTAATTAATTCTGTGGTTTCTGAGTGCAAGGGTAATAGTGCAAGTGATAATAATGAGTTTGCCTCTTATTCTGCTTGTGTTCTTGTCTCTGGATGCTTAGACATAATTACAAATTTAACTAAAAGTGTTGAAGTTTCACCTCTGGTGATAAACTTTTGTGTGCCGAGGTCAACTTCTAGCTTGCTGACATTTTCATTAAAAAGGGCAAAAAGAAAAAGAAAAATCTCTCAGCTTAAATGGAGATACCCAGTCTTTTGAACAATATATTGCATCAAGAGCCCATTAACTTTTCCAGTGTCAGCCCATGGGCCCAGCTCAACTATTATGATTATGATTGATACATGCTATTTTTACATACTCTGAGAGTCCTAACAAAACATTACATATCTCTATTGTGACCAACTGACCGTAAATATTGGGTCAAAAGAGAGATATTCAGTAATATTCTGGATATTTTCTTTCTACATTATCATATTTTAAAGGAAAACAAGTTTCTCATAGTGTTCCACATGTTTCATAAAGGTTTAATTCCTAAATTCTAACTTATTTATTTTTCCTCATTTAACTCAGAATTAAATATCTTTATGGCCTTAAATCTATGTCAAGAAGTGATTTGATTATTTGAGTAATTATTTTGAAATCAATCAGAAGTTCAATTTGATATATCTGCATATTTTTTTATTAAAAATCTTTTTAGCATACCTACATATGTTTCAATTTGATTTTTTAAATGTTCAGAGAGTAACATGGGATGATTTAATTTAACTACTGAACTGTTTTCTATTCTTGTATTTTGTCTTTTTATTTATACCTATCACCATTAATCAGCCTTTATTATTTACTTCTGTGACCACTCCACAACATGCTTATCAGCTACATAATTCAAGCCCAAATCTCGAGTGTTTTAATTTGTGATTTTTTCCAAATTATATTTGCATTGTTAAGTACAGCCGTATCTTTGTAAATAAATGGCCAGTTACCACTGTTCAGTCACACTTAAAGCAATCATGCTCTATTTTTCTAGTCAGCTATTTCATTTATTCTGTACAATAATAATTCAAACCTTCAACACTCCTCGATTATCTCCTTTCCAAGATTTAATTTCATTCGAAAGTTGATTCCGCCATATACTTCCACAAAACAATAAGTATATATTGTACTGAAATTTACTGTATCTTTAAAACATCTGAATGGGCTAACGTTCTCATATTCTCTAAAGACTCTACAAAAGAAAGATACTGCAATTGTGTTTTTGACTCAAATGCCTACGTATCATTCTAATATTGTCCATGAATTTTTCCCATTCATATCTAGCATGTGCGAAAACATTCTCTACACATTTTTCCCATGACAATTTAAACTTGCACACATCTTTTCCATCCTAAGCATTGACGTGTTGTCTTCTATTCAAAATCAAGATTACTGAGAAAGTATCCCATTTAATGACCAAGTATCAAAAATGGGTTCTACAAGATCTACTTTGCTCCTTAAAACAATTCTTGCCAAATCAATAATCTCTTTGCTGCTAAATTTAACAGAAAGACTTTAGATCTGCTCTTACTTAAAATCTGTGGCATTTGACAAATTTCATCAAATCTACATCTTTGAATAGACTCTTTCATTAGCTGTATGTAGAATATTTCTCCAACACTTTCTTTAAATATAGGGTCATTATTTGAATTGTGTTCCCCTCAATTCAAATTGTTAACCTCTCCTACTTGTGAATGTGATTTAATTTAGAAATAAGATCTTTGCAGATAGTCAAGTTGAGGTTATTATGATGATTTCCAGTAAAAAATGATTTGGGTTTTAATAAAGAGAGGAAATTTGGACAAACACAGACATGCACAGAGATAAAATGATGTAAAGACAGGCTTACATTTCCTCTTTCTTATTGTTCCCTCATTTCTGTCCCTACAAAGGTCCAGATAAAAAATTACTAATTTGAGAAATAAAGTACGAACATAAGCACAAACTGTCACTTAGCTGATTATTATTATCACTAGCAATAATTTTTACATGGAACCATTTCAAATAAGTTTGATTTATGCTTTAATGGTTCTCAATGAATATCAAATATTGACAAAATTAGAACATTTTTATTTTGACGTATATAATAAATTTCTATCATGGTGATGAAGGCAGAGACCAGACCAATGCAAACCAAGCATTGCTGACCAGCAGGAAAAGGTAGGAAGAGACAAGTAAGGATTCTACTTCTTTGTAGAGTCAGTCTCAAAAAATGTGTAGCTATGCTGACAACTTAATTTCATTTCTAATCTCCAAAAATGTGAGACGCACATTTCTGTTGTACTAACCATCCAGTTTGTGGAACTCTGTTATGCATTCCTAGCAAACTAATATGAATAGTGCTTCTTTGGCATCTATCCTTGGCTTTCTTCTGTTCTGAATCTTCGTATTTTCTATGTGTCATCAGTTACAGTGACTACAATTATCATCAACACTGGGAAAAAACTTTACATGACATTCAAGGCTTTTGATGTTCCAGGCTTGTTTTTTAAAGTTCATTGTTTTACATGTACTCCACGTTCTCTACATTCTAAGCATGCTAGTCTTCAGCATAGGGACTAAGAGCTTTATATCTTAGATCAAAAAGCAGTTCTAAAAGCCAGTTGTCTTTGGAAAAGCCACTAAACTTTTTAAGTTTCAATTTCCAGTGCTGTAAAATGAAGTTATTAAAGTATCCAACACTGCTACTCTAAAATTATTCTATCAGTCCTCTTACTTGTTTCTTTCTTTTATAGAGCATAGCTAGGCTTTTCCAATTCTGGGAATTTGATATGTTGGGAAGAAAATGACCCTCTAAATAAAGGCAAAGTATATTATGTGCAACATCATGTATTTTCTATTTCTTAAATGTTCCCTCATTTTGTCATTTATAAAGGTCCAGATAAAAATGACTGATTTGAGAATTAAAGTACCTAAATAAGCGCAAGTTGCCAATTGGCTGATTATTGTTAATCATTAGTGAAAATTTTTAGACAGAATCATTTTAAATAGGTTCTATTTATGCATTAATGGTTCCCAGTTAATATTAACAATTGAAAAATTAGTATATAGTTATTATGATGCATTTAATAGATTTCTACCATGACACGATTCAATATTTATCGCCAAATATATTAGTACAGATTATAATTTATCTTTCTTCCTGATTGTTTAAAATCCACATATTCTCCCTTGATATATTTAAATTACTCAGATTTTTTTGTTGTTGTTGATGATATTTGTTTGTTTTGCACAGTACTGTTGGATCGGTAATTAATTAATTTTTTATGTCCATCCACAGAGTTAAGAACTTATGTGTTGAATTATTTCTAGGATTTTTAGTTGTAGAGTTTATAAGGATAAACATATAGGACAAAAATGCATTAATGGAAATTATAAAGTTTACTGGTTCCACCTAGTGGAAATAAAAAGCAAGTTAAAAATAAAATTATCACTAAAATGATATCAAAAGGCTTTGTATAAAGAATTTCAAAAGTTTACTTATATGACCTTTCTATAAAGGTGGATATTCAATGCTTAAAATAAAATCTGCTATTTTAGAAACTCATATAAATAAATTCTGGATATCTATAACAATTCTCGTCTGGTAAAATATTTTTTTTTCTTATTTTAGAAGAGCTATCTGAGCAATAAAGAGGAAACTGAAATAGTATCTCCTAGTAATTATAAAGTTTTTGTTATTGTTTATTTATTTATTCCTCAGCATATCATTTAAATGTCATTCATTCAGCTGCTAGATCCGAATAAATAGCCAGAAGGATGTTTATAAATGATCCCAAACAAAACACATAAACCTGTAATAGAATGGTTCTTATATAGAAATTCCTCTTTTGAGCTAATAAAATATAAAAAGTCCTTTTAATGACTAATCATTTTATTGAGAAAAGCCCTGTATTTTCTACAAAACAATGTTCAAGCAGATGATATGTTTTAGCAATAAAAAAGCTAAATTATGTTTTCTTTAAATTCCATAATTATAGTATCTTTACCCTAATTGTGTTTATCATCAGAAAGTATGTTGAAATGATATGTGAATAATTTTTTTTCCAGTACAAACATTGTTAGAACACTTGTCAAAAAAAAATATTTTTCTCCTCTGCTTCAACAGCACCTTCGAGGTTTTTATGAATGCTATTTTTATCTTACAACTAAATTCATTTCTATTGTTTCTCTAATGTCTGTGAAAATTCAAACTGCACACAGTTTGTTTTTCTCATAGAAAAATCTTTCTGGGTTAGTTATGACAGACTGAGCTTTTTATGATGTGTGAAAATATCTAATCTGTATACAAAACACGTGGTTAGGAAAAGAACACTTCCTCATAATGCTAACTATCATTAACTAAACTTTTAGGTGTTTTAAAAGAAGTAAAAGAAAAATTACAACTCAGTATTATTTTTGTCAGATAGAAATAATATGCCACATAAGTCAAAAGGAATAAAATCCTCAGTGTGTCGACTTTCAATCTTGCTTGTTTAATTAATTTTACATATAAAAGCAAACGACTTAAAAACCATTTTGTGGCAGCAAATTACTTTACCATTTTTACCTTTGCAGCTTGCTGTAGATAAGCTAACCACATCCTTTTACATTTGTCACAACAGTGAGGACTTAATTTTGCTCTTATTGAACACCAGAGGAGAAATAATAAGTAAAAATAGCATTATCCTTATACTCTTATCATAATTATATATTACATTACATTGAACCATAAGGATGCAAGTTCAGACAAGTAATGTTATTTGCACTCATAAAAATATGAATCCGATACACTTAATTAATATATTATGGATTGCTTACATTTCAATATAAATGTATAAACGACGTTCATTTTTAAATCATATTGTGTAATCCTATTACACGATGACAAGGAAAATTACAAATCTAAATGCCATGACTGTAAAGTAGGCATGCAGAGCAAGGTGTATATCATAAAGTACTTCCCCTTCTATTCTGAGAAGACAGACAGAGAAACAATGAGAGAACTTATGAAAAATACTGAGGCTTACAATATTTATTAAGTCTTAGAGAAACTAAATGTGTGGAAATGAAACATATCTGAACCCATGTAAAATTTCATGTAGTAACCTTCACACTTCTTCAGAAAATTTTCCACTGGAAAAATTATATTTGATGATATATGTGCCCTGAACCACAGATTATCCTTAATATGAAAATAAACAGTGATAAGTACCACTTTAAAGAACATTTTTCACATTCATATTAGTTTGTAAGAAGTAGATCTGCTATTTGATTCCAAGTTCTTATATTAGAGTCATGTTCCTACCTCAAAGCATTTATATCTCTGTTCCTATATCTGAATATATCTTTTCCTCAAAGGCTCACATGTCTTCTGTCATCATGATTACCAGGTATGTATTCGAATGTGTCATTTTCACTAGGTCTCCCCTAATATCTATATTTAAAATTACATTATTATTTAAAAGTAAATTTGAAATATAATGAACACCTTAGTCTACCTCATGATGTCCCCAATACCCTTCACCATTTCCCTTCTTTATTTTTCTCCATAGCATTAATGACTATTTGAAATACTGTAGACATTTTTATAAATAGTAAGTCATCAATGTGATCAATAGGTTCTTGAGAACTTGTGACTTTAAGCAGAACAACAGATAAAGAAAACAATTTTTATCATGGGCTAATTGTTAGAAAAAAAATTCCTATGGCATACTTCTGGTTACCAATCACCAAACTTCTAAATAAGGACCCAAACACTTCTAATACTAAAGACTGAAATAAATGTGAGTTATACATGCATTTAAGAAAGATTTATGCAGAAAGATAGAAGCACTGTGGCATGAGAGATTCCCTCTGATCTCTCCTCTTGAAGTTACAAGTCAAATAACTATACTTCAAAAAAGGACTCTCTGCTCAACCCACAAACAGTCTGAGAGATCCTTGCATTGAAACAAGTGGAAGAATTGGGGGTGGAGGGGAGACATGAGAGGAGGAAAGGGAGAAGAGCACCCATGAAGGGTATCAACTCACTGAGGGTCTCAGGAGAGGGGAGGAATCAGGTCGCAGCATGCACTCTCCATGGCCTTGAGGAGCCAAGAGGTAGAGCAAACATTCAGCACTTACTGCAGCTGAACCAGTGATAGGGGCAGAGAAAACACTGAAGAGTGGCAACTGTGATCTAGCAGCTGCTATCGCCAGGCAGAAAAACAAAGCCATGGATCTTGGCCACCTCTTCTCACCCTCCCAGAGCTCGGCTTCCTTCACTCACCCAGAGCTAGCAGGGGACCCCAGAAGAAACTGTTTCAGTGAGAGTCAGGTTAGAGAGCACACTATCAGCAGTCCTGAGAACTAGAGGGACAGAAGCGCTTCTCCTGAAGTGGCAGACACATGCTGCAGGTGATCCCAGCGACAGTGATGGAGAGGTGAGGCAGCTGAGGTCTAGCAGACACCATTACAAGGAGGGGAATAAAGCCAGAAACACAGAAGCTGGCCTCTCTTAGCCCACGTGGCACCCGCCCATTCCAGCCGATTCTAGCAGGCCACCTGGGACACCACAGGCAATATGACAGTGCTAGCTGCATCCGGTCGCAGTGCTCAGATTTCACAAGATCAGAATCCCATTGTCTACCACATTCTCTCACAGGGATGGTACCCCGGGACTGAGGAGATCTGGTCACAGAGGAGATGCCCACCAACACAGGGATTATAGGACATGATCTACCGCCCTGCAAAGATCCAAAAAGCTGGAGAAGTGCAAGAGAAAATAAAAATCTTGCATTTCAGCACCACCTCTGGAAAACAATAGAAAGACCACTTTCTAACAATATACGCAAATGTTACTCTTAAAATTTTTTTATTCAGATGTCATTCCCATAAATGCCTAGGTAGAGAAATAATACAGACATATATAAGCTGGGGGAATTTACCACCACATGATCTGGATTACAGAAAATACTAAAGGGGTAATTCTACCTGAAACAAAAAACAACATGATAATAAACTATACGTAAGATGACTAACAGACAGATAGAAGCAGGAAATCGAAGCCCTTATTCAGAATAGGGTATAATATGCTTAAATATGACATAAAGAATAAAGGATGTAAAACATTTATAAAAAAAGACAATATGAAGAAATAAGCAACTGCAAATTAGAAAAGAACTCACAGCATAAATAGGGATAATTTGTGACAACAAAAACATAAAAGGGAAAGATATAAATATCTGAATTTTCATAGGGGAATAAAGTTAAGATACATTTAGAAGAGAAATGACTACAGTATATGAAACTTTCTTTTGCAACCATACACAAAAATGTCTAGAATGGAGACACAGAAAAAAAGAGGAAACAGAAGAAAAAACCTAAATTAAAATAGCAGCTAGAAACACAAGGGCAAAGAAACAATGGAGACACAGAGCTACCAGAAAACAAAAGGCGAGATGGCTATAAGAAATCCTCATACATCAATAATCACCCTGAATGTAAAGGGACTGAACTCAGCAATAAAAAGTCACATAGTAGTAGACTGAATCAAAAAACAAAACTTAACCAATATGCTTGCTACCTTCAGGAGACAAATCTCAACCGCAAGAACAAATATAGATTCAAAATAAAAGAGTAAAGGATGATACTCCAAGTAAATGGCATCCAGGGAAAAGTGGATGTAGCCAGATTTCAAAGTAAAAACGTAACAAGAGACAAAGATGCACATTTTATAATGATAAAAGGAACAATAAATCAAGAAAACATAAAACAATATATTTGCACTCAATCAGGGAGCACCAAAATATGTAAAGTAACTACTAAAAGAACTAAAAGGCAAAATTGACAAAAACACAATCATAGTAGGAGACCTAAAGACCCCTATCGATAGCTATGGATAGATCATCCAAACAGAAAATATATAAGGAAATATCTGCCTTAAATGACACATGAGACCAAATGGATATAATTGACATTTACAGAGCCTTATATCCCAGAACATCAGATTATATATTCTTCTCTAGTGCACACGGAACAGTCTCAAGGATAGACTATATGATGGAACACTCAACTAGTCTCAATAAATTTCAAAAGATCGAAATCATACCAAACATATTCTCTAACCACAATGCTTTGAAATTAGAAATCAACTGCAAAAAAAAAAGAAGCAGAAATAAACACAAATATGTGGAGATTAAACAGCATGCAACTAAAATACAAATGGGTCAAAGAAAAAATAAAAGGAGAGATCAGAAGATTATACATAGAGACCAATGAGAATGACAATACAACATGTCAAAACTTTTGGGATGCATCGAAAGTGGTAAGAAGAGGGAAGTTTATATCTTTGATGCCTATCTCAAGAAACAAGAAAAATGTCAAAAAACCATTACATTTTAAAGAATAAAAAAAGAATAAATGAAGTCCCAAACCAGCAGAAAGAAATAAATGATAAAATTAGAACATAATTAAATGAAATTGAGAGCAAATAGAAAATAGAAAAAATTAATTCAACAAGAGCTCATTCTTTGAAATGTCAATAAAATAGACAAACCCTTGGCCAGATTTACTAAGAAAAAAAGAGAAAGGACATATACAAAATTGGAAATGAAAGAGAAGTTATAACAGATACTACCAAAATACAAAGCATCATACAAGAATACTATGAAAGATTATATGCCATCCAATTCAATAACTTGAAAGAAATGGACAAGTTCTTAGAAGTATACGACCTTCTTAGACTGAATCACAAAGAACTGGAAAAATCTAAATAGATCCATCAACAGTAAGAAAATTGTAACAACCACCAAAAATCTCCCCAAAAGTACTGAATTCTACTAAATATTCAAAGATGAGTTAATACCTATCCTTCTCAAACTCTTCCAAAAAACTAAAGAAGAGGCAATACTTCCTAATTCATTTTCTAAAGCCAACATTAACCTGATTCCAATACCTCATAAGAATAACACAAAAAAAGAACACTACAGACCAATATCTCTGATGAATATAGATGCAAAAATTGTAAATGAAATACTAGCAAATTGAATATAGCAATACACTGAAAGATAATACAACACGATCAAGTGGGGTTCATTGCAGGGGCACAAAGATGATTCAATATATGCAAATTGATCAATGTGATACATCGCATAAAGAAAACATGATAAAAAATCATGCGATCTTATCAACAGATGAAGAAAAAGCATTTGACAAGATATGACATTCATTTATGATTAAAATATATAATAAAATGGGTATAGGAGGAAAGTACCTCAACATAATAAAAGCCACATATAACAAACCCTCAGCTAATATCATATTCAATGGTGAAAAACTAAAAGCTTTTCCTCTAAGATCAGGAACAAGACAAGGATGTCTGCTCTCACCATTGTTAATCAACATAGTACTGGACATCCTAGCCAGAACAATCAGGCAAGAGAAAGAAATAAAAGGCATTTGAATTGGAAATAAAAAAGAAAATTGTCACTTTCTGCAGATGGCATGATTCTTTATATAGAAAACTCTAAAGACTCTACCAAATAACTATTAGAAATGATTAACAAATACAGTCATGTTGCAAGATACAAAATCAATGTATCAAAATCCTTTATGTTCCTATAAACTAACAATAAAATTTCAGAAAAAAAAATTTAAAAAATTCCTTTTGTAATTGTAACAAAAAAGAATTAAACATTTAGGAATAAACTTAACAAAGGATGTGAAAGACTTATATGCTAAAAACTACAAGACTATCAAAACAAATTGAAGAAGACAAAAATTAAAACATATTCCATGTTCATGGATCAGAAGAATCCTCATAGTTAAAATGGCCATATTACCCAAAGCAACATACAGATTTAATGTAATTGCCACCAAAACCTTAATGGTATTTTATAAAGAAATAGAAAATAAAAAGCAAAACATTAGATTTCTAGGGAACCACATAAGACCTCAAAGAGTCAAAGCAATCCTAAGAAGAAAGAACAAAGCTAGAGGTACCACATTCCCTGACTTCAAATTGTGCTACAAAGCAACAATAATCAAAGCAACATGATGATTTTGGCAGAAAAACAGACACATAGGGCAATGGAACAGAATTGGCAGTCCAGAAATCAAGTCACATATATCTGGGCAAATAATTTTCAACAAAGGAACCAAAAACATACAATAAAGAAAACCTCGTCCAGAAATGGTGCTGAGAAAATTAAAAAGCCACATGCAAAAGTATGAAACTAGACTGCTCTCAGTCACCATGTATAAAAATATAACTCCAAATGGATCAAAGATCTAAATATAAGACCTGAAACAATAAAATACATAGAAAAAAAAAACATAGGTAAATCACTTATGAACCTTGGTCTTAGTGAAGATTTTATAAATTTGACCTCAAATACAAGGGAATTCAAAGATAAATGAATAAGACTATATCAAAATAAATGAATAGGACTATATCAAACTAAAAAGCCTCTGCACAGCAAAAGAAACCATCAACAAGACAAAGAGCCTAGCAACTGACAGGGAGAAAATATTTGCAAACAACATCTCCTATAAGGACATACTTTCCAAAATGTGTAAAAACTCATACAACTAAAAAAAAAAAAATCCGAATAAAAAATGAGCAGACAACCAGAACAGACATTTCTCCCAAGAATGGCCAACAAATAAATGAAAAGATGCTCAACTTCAGTAGCTATTAGGAAAATGCAAATCAAAACCACAATGAGATACGACTTCACACCTGTTGGAATGGCTGTTATCAACAAGACAAGTAATAACAAGTGTTGGAGAGGCTGTGGAGAAAAAGGAACCCTCATACACTGCTGATGGGAATGTAAAATGTTACAGCCAATATGAAAAACAGTATGGAGGGTCCTCAAAAAACTAAAAATAGAATTACAATATGACCCAGTAATCTCTGTCTGGGTATCTATCACCAAGATTTGAAAACATTTATCTGTAAAGATATATGCACCCTGATATCAACAGCAGCATTACTCACAGTGCCAAGACATGGAAATAACCAAGTGTCCTTCGATAGATGTTTGGATAAAGAAAAGGTGGTACCTATAGACAATGGAATATTACTTAGCCATAAGAAAAGATGAAATATTGCCCTTTGTGACAACATGGATGGCTCTTGAGATTATCATGCTAAGTGAAATAAATCAGAAAATGTTGGGAACCATATAATTCAAAACTGCATCAATCCATCTGGTGAAGCCATCTGGTGGGATATAAAACTAAAAGCAACAAATGAACAAGACAAACAAAAACTCATAGACATAGACAATAGTTTTGTGGTTATCAGAGAGAAACGGGGAGACTGGGAGGTAGAGAAGAGTAAAGGGGGTCAAAATTATGGTGACGAAAGGAAACTTGACTTTGGGTGGCGAACACCCAATACAATATGCAGATGATATATTATAGAATCATATACTTGAAATTTATTGAGGTTACTGGTTAATTTCATTTAAATTTGATAAAATTAAAAAAATATTAAGAAAGATTAATAAAAACAAGTAAGAAAATTATTTTCTAATCTGAAGAGTCCAGTCCAGATTCAAAGCTAGGTAGAGCCTCTCCCATCAGCTCAAGGTACAAGGTGGGAACTCACCCCGTAGAAGACACCCTTCCATCACAGGGTGCACTCACACACACCCACATACACTCAGACTGGAACATGCCAATTTATCTAATGTGCACATCTTTGCGATGTGAAAAAGAAAACAGTGTAGAGAAAACCTACGCAGACATTGAAAGAATATGCAAACTCCATATAGACACTAGCCCCACAGGGGAATCTACTTCTTTTCCCTCATCAACATTATAAGTAAATGATGTTATATACTAAATGACATTATTGGAAGACCTGCTGTACACTTAATATAGGGCTTGTCCAACTCCAGCAAAATGTAAACTCAATAGGAGGAGAGATTTTTTTTTAATACTAGATTTCTAGGGCACAGAACACTACTTGGCAGATAAAAAATGTACTGTAAATATATGTTAAGCATTTAATGGAATATTAAGATGAATAAATAATTCACATAATTATGTGTTGCAAACAAGATCAACATTTAGGAGTTAGATGTAGATGCACATTTCAATTAAACACAGGGGTACTTCTTAAATTGGATATCTCTGTGGTTCACACACGTAGGTGGCATATCCTACATATGTGATACAGTGACATATCCTCTGGGGGTTCTCGGTGGCAGTATCCTTGCTTCCTTTCCTTTAATCTTCCTATTAGGTATGTACCTTCCTCAAAGTCCAGATTTTAGGTCTCTAAATTTTTTCTTAATTATACTTCACTTTGGAATCTCATTAATTTCTATAATTTCCACAACACCTGCAAGTAAACTTATCAACAGACTGCAGGTTTTAGTAATGCATGCGCATGCACATAGATGCACACACATAAGCATCCATGCACATATACGTGCACAGTATATTTTTGTAATGTATTTTTCCATATTTTAAAATTGAGATATAATTCACATACTATTGAATTCATCTTCTTAAAAATATAAAAGTCAGTAAGTCTCAATATTTTTTAAATTTTTAGTATATTTACAATATTTTTGCGATCATTACCATTACCTATTCCAGAAGACGTTCGTCACACCAGAAGGACACACATTACCCATCAGCATTCCCTTGCCATCATTATCTCTTCCACTCACCCTTGGCAACCACTAAGCCAACTTTCTGTCTCTTTGGATTTACCTATTCTGGACATTTCATATGAATAGAATGATGCATTATGTAGCCATGTGTGTGTGTGTGTGTGTGCGCGCGCGTGCGTGTGTGTGTGTGTGTTTCACTTGGTACAATGTTTTCAAGGTTCAACCATGTATCAACACTTCATTACTTCTTCTGGCTGAATATCGTTCTATGGATAAACATATTTGGTTTATAAAGTCATCTGTTGGACATTTGGGTTCTTTCTTGTTTTCAGTTATTAAGACTAAAGCTTCTATCAATATCCATATAAAAATGTGGTGGGAGCATATGTTTTCAATTATCTTGAATGTATATCTAGGAGTGGAACCACAGGGGTATATGGTAACTCTGTTTAATATTTTGAGAAACTGCCAAATTCTTTTTCCAAAGGAGCTGCATATATTCTTACCAGCAATTCATAAGCGTTTCCTTTTCTCCACATTTTCAAAAATACTTGTTACTGTCTATATTTTTTTAATTACAGCCAACTTAGTGAGTATGAGTGATATTTTATTGTAGTTTGATTTTATTTCCCTAATGACTAATGATGTTGGGTGTCTTTTTGCGTGTTTATTAGCCATTTGTATATATTCCTTGGTAGTATGTCCATTCAAAGCCTTTGCCCAATTTTAAAATTCTATAATTAATCTTTTTAATGTTGAGTTGTAAGATCAATTTATATATTCTGGATACTAGGTATTTTTTCACTTCTTTGATAGTGTCCTTTGAAGCACGGAAAGTTTTAATTTTGAGGTCCAACTTATTTTTTGTTGTTGTTGCTTGTGCCTTGGAAAAAACATTTCTCGATCCTAGGACACAAAAATTTATACCTAATTTTTCTTCTTTGAGATTTATAGTTTAGGTTATATACTTAATTCTTAAATCTATTTTGAGTAAATTTTTTATATATAGTGTGAGATACAGGTCCAAATTAATTCTTCACATTTGAATATGCAAGTGAACCAGCATTATTTGCCCAAAAGACTACTGACATTGGAATATGTTATTTCTAAATCTATCTATAATATTATTTTAAAAATTAGGACACATCCATAAGACATTATAAATTACACTCCTTAAAAAAGAAAAAAAATTGCATAGTGATATATATGTGTGTGTATATATATATGTATATTTATATACGCGTGTGTGTGTGTGCGCGCGTGTGTGTGTAGTGATACGCGCACACACACTACATATTTAAACTGCCTCCAATCACATTATCATCTCCGGTTTCATCCACACTTTGACTTTAACTGTGGGTAAATTTATGCAAAGGTATACCAAAGTCCTTTGTACTATTTCTCCAAAGTGTTTACCTTTGAAATTACATAAACCTTTTTTTTTAAAGGTCAATTCAATAGAACTTTCAAAGTTTATGTAAACTTTGGAAGTTTTATATAAACTTCTGAAGAGAATGGGTACAAAGTTTTGTTGCAGATTTTTAATAAGAATAGTGAAAAATTTTGAAAGAATATGGTATATCCATATTTGGGGCAAGTAAAATGTTCACCAAGAAGATGCATTGCATGGAAAATCACTACAGTGCATTATAATATGTCATTAATTGTAAAAAAAAAAAATAAGTTACTAAACATATATATTCACATATAAAAACCAATCTATATTTTCAGTTATGTAATAATTCTTTTCTTATTTATGTTTTTATTTTTCATGCCATTATTTTTATATTCAGAAAAAATATTTTTCTATATTCACTTTAAAAATCCAATGTAAACATATCCATGATTCTTTTTTCATGCCTTTATTCATATAATGAAAATTATAGTATGTTGAAAATTATTATGAAAAAAAGCTCGTTACTTAAGAAATAGTATCTAAATCATATAATACTATATAATACCACATATATAAAGAATGTAATATACATATTCAGCATTAAAATAACTGGTGTAACTTAGGAAATATATGTCATAACATGTCACATATAAAATTGTTCATACTTGTTTTCAGTGTACTCTTTAGAGAAAAAAAAAAAACACTTCAAACTTTTAACATAGATGGGTATAGTAAGTTCGTTTGCTTCAACAGCCATTCTGATCAATAATTTAAAAGATTCCTTCACAAAACATTTAAGGATTTTCTTTGAATTAACCTCTTAGTATTGTAAAGTTTGTGTTTTGGGACAATTAACTCTGTCTCTGTGTTCTTTGGAAAGCAGACCCTGAAATGTGAGGTTAGCATACAAGTTGTTTATTAGAGAGATTACTGGTGATCCATCCCTCTCCTAGGACAGTAAGGGAAAGATCAGGATTCAACAGAGCACAGATTGTGCTTAGGCCTCAAACCTGACTTGTTCTGTAGCTGGGATGGCCTTTTAAAGTAGTTGAGTTGGGATAAGGAAGCCAGGCTCTTATTGTATACCCCTGTATCAAAGAGTCGCTGAATATAGTCTTCACCAAGAAGGGGTTGTTGGCTACTCTAAAATTTCTTTCAATGCTGTAATATAGTTGAGTGATCTCAAGCTCAAAGTCTTTTCTTAGGTACTGGAGAAATGACAAATTTGAGGAAGGAAGCAATAGCATGAGAGTTTTCTAAAACTACATATAATTTATTAAAATGCCTTTTAAAATAGTAATAACATATTAAGGCATATGATTTATCATTTTATATGTATAACAACTTCAGTCTCACTTTTAGCTGAGACCAAAGAAATACGAAAAATAAATAAGCACCTGGGTCACCTCATTTTGAAGCAAAATGCTGCAATCATCGGGGCAAAGTAAGAAACTGAAATATTGTTCCACCTATATTAATTTTCACCTTCTTCACTGACTGTAAAGATGATGGTTGAAGATTTGAAGAAAGTACAATTATTTTAGAGAGTCATCAGTGTAATATTCACTACCCTTCAATGGAAGTGAAGTATAACACCACTGCTTCACTTCAAGCCTAGTGAGAAGGACCACGTGGAGACTTCCTTTATGAGAGCATAAGGATTTACAAATATAAGGATAATGCTTGTGTTAGGATGACCGAAGTGGAAAGTTTATGCTTGGAGTTCATGGCCCTGTGCCAGAGCAGAGTGGTAGCTGTACAGATAGCTGTCAAAGGTAGGACAAAATTTTCATTCAGACATCAGGGGTGAATAAGGAGTCAAATTAAAGACCTTTTTCCATAGGGTAGCGGTTAGCATGCCTTCTTAACACACGAAGGTCCTGGGTTCAAGCCCCAGTGGAGCCATTGTCCATGGTCTACGGCCACGGCACCTGGAACAAGCCCAATGTCTGATCTTGGAAGCTCAGCAGGGTTGGGCCTAGTTAGCACTTGGATGGGAGACTATCTAGGAAGACCAGGTACTGTAGGCATTAATAATAATAATAATAATAATAATAATAGTAATAATAATAATAAAAGATACATAAACTGAATAAGGATATATAGAAAATTAATTTCATTGAAGAGGTTCATCTGTGGGACAAGGAGATCCAACACCATTTTGGTGATTTGTGTGGGGAAGATCAACAAAACCACTTGATCTTTATTTTGGTGACCAACTTTTTATACTTACTTTTCTGGACACTTTTTATTTACCTCAGTCAACTCTCTTGTGCTTCCCTAAATTTCTGCTATCTCTTATACTATCATTTGGAATAGTGGGGGGGAAGATAAGAATTAATATGATAATCTCATTTATGTTCTCGCTATTTAATTCCCTAGGCTGCAATTCTTTTCATTCACAAACACTACAAACTAATAAAATTTATCGTAGCAATCTAGGCATTGGTGAATACCATATAGTACATGTGATCGTCCTAAAGTACTCTAATTATAATTCCCATGAAATGAAGAGACTACTGAGTGAGAATTAGAGCATTTAAAAATAATTATATTGCAAAAAATACTAATAAATTTCTAAAACACGGAAGGAGAAGAGGGGAGGGTGAGAAAGCAGGGAAGGGAGAGGTAGAGGGTGGGGTGAGCGAGAGAAAGAAGTAGCAGAAGGGGGAGAGAAGTCAATTTAGAGGTAAAAAAATTAATTTCAAAATATGTTGAAAATAAAGCAATTAATTTCAAATTGAATTATTCTAGATTATTTTTAATAACTTATTTTTCCATTTGCCAAAAGTTATGCAGTATAAATGTGGCTTGTCAGAAAGAAAATTTAGAACTGAGGTGATCTGAGTGAATTATTAGTGATCAACAACTTAGTTTGGGTATTTATTTAATCTTAGCTGATTTTTTTCACAGGCAAGCTGTGCCATTTTAAGGTGCTGTGTTGATATGTACAAATAAATGAAGAATGTAATTGAATAAGTAATACATATTGAGAAATGTGTCCTCCAGGTAGAATGGACATACCAATATACTAATGTTTGATGTAAAAGAAAATATCACAATCAGTTTGATTTATAAGATGAACTGTCACTAAATACTGTTTGGTATGTGAGAACCCTTAAATACTCACCTGTTTTTCCTGTGAGAAGTTTTCATTCTCCCTTTTTTTGTTGACTCATTAGTAAAATATCATTTAAGACATTTCCATTAATATTTAAAGCACATCTGTGAAATGTGAAAAACTAAATATTAAAAAAATTCCTCAAATTGAGTGTTAGAAAGCACGTGTGTGTGTGTGTGTGCGTGTGTGTGTGTGTGTCTGTGTGTCTGTGTGTGTGTCTGTGTGCGTATCTGTGTGTCTGTGTGTTTTGAAAGGTGTGGTGAATGGTTTGACTTCTGGGCAGGATCTTGATGCAGTTGTGGCAGCAGAGGCTCTCATATCTAAGTGTCATTTAAATTCTACCTCTTCTAGAACTTGAAAGCAGAGAACGAATCAGTTATTCAACAGGCTAAGTCTAATATTTACAATAATGTAATCTTTGAGCCTGGGTCCTATTCTTGCTCTTTATAAATTTTTGGTTAGAAGGTAGGATTATTCAAATTTTAAAGCTTTAGCAGTTTTTCTGATGTTTGTTTAATGAACTCTGATTATTTAGTTCCCTTTGACAACTTAGGCATTGGTTACTTCAGCTTTAATAAAATAAGGATATTCTTAAAAACTGGATATTTGTAAAAATTAAAAATAAATTAATTGATTACACTCAAAAAATTAACAGTGTACTTAGGATTATCCCTAGGAACATTCTGTCATTTTTATGTTGGTGAGCAATGTTAATGACAAACAGGTACAAAAAATATATTTTTTAAAACTTTCATCTTTTTTGAAAGTAAATTATAGAGGTTCACAGTGAGGATATATGATCAGCTGTCCCCTTGGCCAAAATAAATAATGAATCCTGTTATTTATATTTTAAAAAGTTATTATTTTAAAACATATCATAAACATACCACTATAAATAAGTGCATACTTATTTCAGATGAATCTTGGGACAACTTGTAGTTCTTTGGAAAGAACACATATTGAATCTGAATGCTGGTTCTTGCATTCAATATATGTAGAACCTTATAAAGGTTTCTTTTACCTACTAGCCTCAATTAGCTAGCATATACATTGCAATATTAATCCATATATCGCAAAGTCATGAGAAGCTAATGAAATAATGTGTAAAATACTATAGTTCATAGATCAGAGTAGCAACACACTAATATTAGTACTGTATGTATATTTATAATACACAATAGATTAAAATTTATAGTTATTAAACATTGTGCAGTGTAGATTCTAATTCTGTTTAATAAAAGAAATAAAATTTTATTGAAAGACTACAAATGATTTGAATTAATCTTTATGTTTGTTTAACAGAAATTAAATATTTTTCGAAACAAAAAATCTTCAAACAAAAACTGTAGATAAATATACATTCTGCTTAACTATGATAAATAAAAATAATAAAAACAGTTACTAAAATTTCCATAAAAACTAAAATCTAAAGAATATACACATAATAAATACATCAACATGCCATATTTACATGATACAAGTATTCTAAATGCAATTGCAATACTTCCTCTTGAATTACATTCCTCTTTTTATGTACGACAAATGAAAATAGTTTTATTGCTTTATATTCACTTTCCATTTTGATAGTGCCTATATAATCCAGTTTGTCAACCAACTTGTTTAGACATTGTCAGGAAATAGGTTTGGATTTTGGTAATAGCCAGACTATCTTCAATGAATGAATTCTACAATATGCAGAAAATCTGAAGAATGCAGACCTATCTATAAAAAGTCACATCATTCCTATATAGGTAACAATAAAGTTCTTAATTTCTACTACCAGAAAATTCCCCCCAAAAAAGTATCATAAAGTCATATTCAATTGAACAATCTAAGCAAATTAATTATAAAATGTCAATAGTGTAAGAAAAAAATATGCAGATATAATCTGGTATTTTGAAGAAATTATGTCATTGGATGAAAGAATATGAAACTAAAGTTCAAGCAATATTTATTAACTGTTTTTTAAGAATTATTTAAAATATTCTCCAGCTAATTTGAGTTTAAGAAGGCATATATATTTTTACGGTTGTTTAAAAGTATTTTTTCGTTGACATTTGCAAAGAAGAAAAATGCTTTGGTGTTGATACTTGGATTCAAAGTGAAAAACTTAGTTGTCAAAAGTGAAATGATATGCCCCTGAACTAATAGCATCAAGCTACATAAATAGTTATGTATACAAAGTTATGTATATCTTTTCATAAAACTGTCTTATTAAAACAAAACACAAACACTAAAGTTTTCTCTATTATTTTCTGAATTGTATTAAACGATCAAGAAATCTAAATAAAGCAACCTTAATTTTAATAACCTAAACATGTAGGTATCTCATATATTTTATTACAAAGAAATCATAGCTAAAAGTGATATTCAGGAGATTATATTGGTAAAAAATAGGTAAAAATTGATGAAGTCATTAAATTTTCAAAAGTTATAAATTATCCTGCAAAGCTTCACTGGCTGCAAATTAGCCTGTGCTGTAGCCCTCTGTTAACAATCTATAGATCATTTTATTATTCATGAATTTTAGTAATTTCAGGACACCACAGGTCATCTTATGCTCATTTATTTGCTAAACACCTTGTGCTAGTATGCCTATGCTGAAAAATTGCTACTATTTACTTCCTGTGAGACAAGCAAGCAACAAAGTGCCGATTTTGGCCCCAGACATCTAGTATGCCAGGCTGCACATATATCTTGCTGTCAGTGAAATAAATGAGCCCTTAAATTGGCTGCAAAGCTTTAAGAACTGAAATTTATATGTCTAGTTATCAAACAGAAAGTTCAGAACACCTGCCAATATGAAACATAATTGTGACAAACTGTTACATTTTACCTTTAACTTCTCAGTTTTAATATGGCCGTTTCTACAAAACCTCCCAAGTCAGCAAAGAAAAAAACAATCGTGACTCTTGTGTCTGTGCGTGTGTATGCATGTGTATGCATGCATGCGTGTACAATGTATGTGCATGCATGTCTGCATAATGGCATTACCATTTAAACATTGAGTCGTCCATCAGCAGATGCATAACATGACACAAATAGCCAAAGCATCAGAATTTACTTTGAAGGGAAAGTCAAATCCAAGTGGATTTGCCAGCTTCAGTGAGCATTTAGATATCTTCCCAGATTTACAGCTCCTTTACAAGTTCCTCTCAAAATATCAACAATACTGAGGATAAAGGGTCTGTATTTTATTTTAGTTTTTAATCATTAGAGATTTTGACAGTTTGAAGGATACTAAATATTATCCCTTACACATACTTTGCAGATGAAGAAACATTCTTTAAGGGTTATGTGACTTGTCTTTGAAAACAAAGAAGGTGGAATAATCTGTAAAGGGGAGGGAACCACTATAGCGCTTGCTTTCTAAGACAGTATATTTATATCAATAAAAAGAACAACCAAAGAAGACACATTAAATACTAAAAAACACTCTTATGTGTGTTTTATATTAAATCCTGACCATGACTCCAATTCTAGATATGGAGAAGCTGATGTACAGCCAGGATTAGTGGCTTGCGCAAATTTTCATGCTTAGGCTGCATGTTGTGAAGTCATGATTTAAATTCCAAAATCTAGCTTTACTATCCATGTATTTAAACCACTGTGTTAAAACCCTGAAGCTCCAACAATGACTAAAACCCTTGATTATGTCATTACCTCTTTTTTTCACTATTCCACACTATATAATACTAATTTATTCTGTACCATCTGATGTGTTTCTCTTTAATGGCATTATAACATTTCACAGATAACTGCACAAGCCTTCTAAATAAAATTATTTATAATATGTACTCTTTTCTAACCCTATGTCACATATGTGTGTACGAGCTGGTTTTTGTGTACTAACTGCAGGAGCCAAGTAAAGAGCGAGACAGGAAGAACTTCGCCTGTCTACTTGGTTATACTTTTTTTGTTTGTTTGTTTGCTCAAGGACAGTTTCTTGTACAAAACTGTAGGCATCCTTTATAAAATCCTTTAAGAATAGCATGTATTACTCAAAATTTTTTTAAGTAATGATTTATTTAATTTAAACTTTCTATTCTTTTTGAAATGCTCAAAATCAAAGATGTGCAAAATAATGCAATTCAATATAACTGTATCTTCCCCATCAGTGGAGCTCACAAAAGAAATCAAGGATTATATCTTACTCTTTTGAATTCATTTTGTGTGGAATTCTCAAGGCAATAGAGCAGCTTTAATAATTCTGAAAGAAAAACTATACTTTAAAAATGTATGACACTGTTACTTTGATTAATTTTTTTCTGATACTTTCTCTCAGGTATTGGCTCTCAGATTGGTGATAGCCAACGATTTGTCCTCTTGTTAGAGAGAAATGTGATTTGACTGTCATATATTTTGCTAACTGATTTTCCAAGTAACTCCCTCCCTCATTATATTCATCATATAAGCTGCTTCTGCAGCTCTCTTAGAAAAATACAAAATTGATTATTTTACCTTCCAGTTTAACTGCTTTGTTCAAAATTCAATTCTGCCATATACTATCTTCAATTTTAACTTGAAAGTATACCCAGTGCCATGTACTATTTGCAATGCCCAGAAAAGTTCTCGACATATATTAACTACTCAATACTGAATACACTAATTTATTTCTAATTATTTACTTCTCCTTTTTCAATCTGATGCCCTACCATGACAATTTTATTATTCTGTTCTAAAATAATCTCCCATAACCACAAGCATGTAATGATAACACCTCTAATAAAAACTATGATCATCACTTCTTGAGTTCTTATTAAAGGCTAAACACAGTTTGAATGATTTACAAATATTTAAAACTCACAATAAAATTATTATAAAGAACTAAACCTCGAACAGATTAAGTAAATTGCCCAGGTCACATACCATTAGATGTTGGAGTAAGGGAGCAGACTGTTGGAGAGAAGGTAAAGAGTGAAGCAGGGCTGTGTGTTTTCCTGGCCTACCATCTACTGAGATCTGGCTCTGACTATTGACTGAAAGTCACGTTCCTGAATTTCTATCAAGTTGTCCTTTCCACTCACAGATCTGTCCATGTCCAAATTTACATCTGGTCTCTTTATGCCTAGCTGAAAGAATAAAGACACTCCCACTATCTCATCCATTAACCTCCTACTTTTTGGTTTCCCTTTATTAACAACTATTCAATTGATTACATTCCCTTCAAATTAGCCAATCTGAGTGTGTTCTGTGTTTCTTGCTAAACCGCAATGATGCAGGAATAATTTACTATGATATTCCTATGTTCACAGATATGACAGCAAGAACCCGAAGATATTAAGTGATTTGTTGAAATTCTACAATTTAGTCATAGTCGATTTTGAGGCTACATTCCAGAGTTCTGTTTCTTCTGCTTGAATATACAAATGGTAGTTTTAAAGACATTTTCCTTTTTATCCTGCTTTTACGGAATCTAAGAACAAAGAGACAAAGAAGTTATGAAATGAGAGTCATAGAATGCCAATATTATTCAAATATGCACAATGTTATAAATGGAAATGTAATTGAAATAATGTGATAATTATGAAATGAAAATAAGAGGTTCATCTTAAATAAGAGTCTATTGGATCATCCCTATCGTTGCATTAGCAGATACTCCTGAGCCATCACGAAACGGTAATTACATAAATGTATTTATACATATTCACTCTACAAAGGCTATACTGTGATAAATTTGAAGTGTTTTCAGTCTATCATAACACTTAGAGTAAAAAGTGCTTTCCTTTATGTATTTTATGCTCCTCCAGAGATTCATGTTCTCTATTCCTTCTCCATTTATAGTATCCTTTCAGTATTCTTACTGCTTTTAGCTATCAGCTAGTTCATTTTTATTATGTCTATGATAACCACTTAATGTTTTAAATTCTTTTTTTCTTTTTTGTTGAAAAGGTGTGGTAGAAAGAGTAAAAGCTCTCCAAAGTGTCTATATCTTAGTGCTTAAATTTATGACTGTTTCAGATTTCATGGCAAAGGAAAATTAAGGTTGCAGATGGACATAAGGTTGCTAATCAGATGACCTTAAAATGGAGACAGTGCCCTGATTAATCACAAGGATCTTTAAAAGTGGAAGAGGCAATAGAAGGAGAGAGTCAGGCACTGGCAGTGTGAGAACTCGACCCAGAGTTCCTGGTCCTGAAGATGTAGGAAGGAGGCCATGAGCTAAGGAAACCGAGCAGCCTCTAGAAGCTGGAAAAGGCAAGAAAATGGTTTTCCCCATAGAATCTCCAGAAAGTGACTTAGCCCAGAAAGACCTACAATGGATTTCTGACTTACAGAACTGTAAAATAATAAATTTGTGGTAAGTCACTGAGTTCGTGGTAAGTTATTGAAGCTGCAATAGGAACTAATGAAATAAAAATTTAAGTAACCTATTATTTCTTAGTATATATATTAAATATTTTCACTATATTTTCTATTAAAAATGTATATATAAATTTCCTAAAACTTGTTCAAATTTTGCATTTTAATAGTCCCAGAATTAAGTTATATGTGACTAACATAAACTTAATTGAAGTAGAATGTTTTGTCCATTAAAACCTTAAAGATGACAAGTGTTTTGAAAACTATTACTATATTATCATATAGTTCATATCATATAGCTTACTATTTTCAATTATTAAAAAACTAAAGAGATAAGATATGTAATAGGACATATAATATTTATCTTATATTTGTGAAATTTGTTAGAAATTGATGACATTCCAATACATATGAAAAACACAACAAACCTTCCAATAGTTCTCTCTCCCACTTTCCATCTTTCTAGATACATATTATTTATATATAAATAGGTATTACATTCAGATATTTTATTTGTATTTGAATATGTATATATTTGAATAGCCTCATGTTCATTATATAAGTTAAATTTGAAGTTAAAAATCTTCCCACAAATAAAACTCTATGACTAAATAACTCTACTGTGAATTATACCAAAAGTAATAAAGGAATATTGCCAATTCTATACAATCTCCCTAAAACCTAAAAGAGAAACCCTTCCTAAGTTAATTTATGAGATTAGAAGTATGCAGATGCCAAAATTATTTTTTAAATTATTATGAGGAATAAACACTATATTTATAAGAATACAGGAAAGATTTCTTAAACATTCCTTAGAAATCAACTTTGATTTAACTTCAAACTCTCACCAAAAAATAGAAGTGGATTTCTTCAACCTAAATGCCATCTATAAGAAATCTATGCTTAAAATATACTTAATGGTAAAAAACTGATTTCCTGCTATGACTGAATGGAATCAATGAAACATTCTTATTCAATATGTTTTGGAGGTATTAGTACAATAAAACAAGAAAAGGAAATGACAATCGTAGAGGTTGAAAACAAATATAACCGTCTATACATATACCTTATAATGACTCTAGAAAATTTCAAATACAGAATACATAAAAATGCACTAACAATAATAAATGAAGTTGGCAATTTTGAAAATTATCCTAATAAGGACAGCATAAAATTAGTGTAAAGATCAACTAATAGATCGATAAAATTAAATGTATAGCCTTGAAAAAACCCTACATACATATCATCAATTAACAAGTGAGAATGTTGTCAAATTATTATAATGTCAAGAGATTACTTTAAGAAAAAAATTATACTGGACCATCTGGATAAACCTGGGTAAAAGATAAGAATCAACCCCAATTTTAATCCTTGTACAAACATTAAGTTGGTGATTTATAGATCTAAATTTACTGTCTGGAAAAATAAGATTTAAAAAATAAAGGAGAAAATCTTTGTGGCCTAGGTTACAGATTTTGTAGGTAGGACAAAAAGCATGAACCATGAAAGAAAATAATGATAAATTGGACTTTGAAAAATAAAAATGTCTGCTCTTAAAACACCTTGTTAAAGAAATGAATAAACAGGCCATAGACTGGAGAAAAAAATCAAAATTCTATTCTGACACCTGTGATATATAAAGAAAGCTATCGCAAGCTGAGATGAAAAATTACAAAACTTTTCAAATGAGCAAAAATGTATAAAAAAAATTTTAAAAGGCTTACAGTTTTGTATAAACAGCGATGGCAACTAAGCATATGGAAAGAGGCTTAATATTATTATTCATTTGGGAAATGAAAATTAAAAGTAATTGGGATACTATTACTTATCTACTGGATTGGGAAAAATCCAAAGTAAAATCAAAGATAAACAAAATCAAAATCAAATCTAATGATAAAAAGGGATGACAAAGACATTTAGCAAAGGGTACTTTCACGTGTTCTCAGTAAGAATGAAAAGTTAATCACCCACTTAAGAATAAAATTTGATAGTCTCTTAAAACTTAATATACACCTATTACATGACCAAGCAATTCTACTCTTAGTTATATGTCCAAGAGAAACAGATGCACACATTTGCAAGACCTCTCCATCAATATTTGTGGCAGCTTCACACAGCCACATATTTGAAAGAACCCAAATATCTACCAACTGATGAATGGATAAATAAATTATAGCATGCCAATTCAATAGGAGAACATATAAAATAAAAATAAATGCAGCTGCATTGGTGAAAATATCAAAGTATTTTGCTAAGTGAAATAAAACAGATACACGAAACTATTGATTATATGATTCTGCTAACATACCATTGTGAAAATGATAAAAATATAGAAATCAAAAGCAAATAACTGTTTGCATGTCCCCAGGGTTGAAAATCATTAACTATAAAGGATCATATAAAGGAAACTTTATCACTATGGAAATTTTCGATATCTTGATTTTGGTTATGGGTTATTTACATTTATCAAAACTCCTCAAAGTGCATGGGTTATATACATTTATTCAAAACTTATCATATGTTCACATCAGTAAATATAACACAAAATGACAGTGAAAATTAACATGAGCATAAAACCTTAAGTTAATTTTTCATATTTACATCCCGTAATTTCTATGAGAGTACGAATCTTTCTTGTTTCCCTTTATATTCCCTGCAACAAGTCTGTTAATCTATTACATATTAAATAAGCATGTGTTGACTAATATTATGGAGATTGATTCACTGTGATGGGAAAAGGAGAGGGAGGAAATAAAAAAGACTTGGAACAGTTGAATCAGGATCTCCAGAAAGAGAATTTTCAACTAATAGATATAGGCAGAAAATGTTTCAGGTGGGATATGTTACAGACTGAATGTTTGTATCCCCCAAACCTTCATATGTTAGAATTTTACCTTCATCGTGATGGTATTAGGAGGTGGGGGTCTTTAGAGGTAAATAGAATTAGACGAGGCCACAAAGGCAGAGTCCTCATTAATAGGATTCGTGCCCCTATAAGAGTCAGCCAAGAGTTTGCCAGCTCTCTTTTTCTGCAACATGAGGATACAACGAGATGTCAGCTGTATGCAGCCCAGAAGATAGCTTTGACCAGAACCCAAAGTGCAGACATCATGATTTCAGATTTTCAGCCTCAAAAACTGAGAAATAAATTTTGGTTTCTCATAAACCATGCCATTTATGGCATTTTGCTATAGTAGCCTGAGTTAACTGAAACAAGATATTTTGAGATCTTATTAAATAATTTATCAAAAATTCTTAACATTTTGCTGATTTAAAAAGCAGCCTAATACAAAATCATATTTTGGGGAAATGTATGCAAATATTATCATAGATAGCTTTTAATTTGTTATGTGTCTGTTACTATGCTTAACAATTTATATCAATTACCCTATCTAATATCTGGGGCCAATCTTTGGGTCAGATGCTAGTGATGTCCTCACTTCCTGCTAAAAAGGAAAATAACTTGCCTAAGGACATAGAAGGTATAACCTAAGGATAGACCCTTATGACTGTCAAACTCCATTTTTCACCTTTATAATTTGCACCCCCTCAAATGGTAGACTGCCTGTTCAGTATACACAGGAAAGAGGGCTTTGTATACTGGGTATTATTGAGGTAAGAAACTCTCACAGAAGTTCTTGAGCAAACAGGCTAAAATTTAGAACACAACGTATTAAATTTTGTGGGGGATAGAACATTCATACACATTATTTTTCAATGGGATGTGAGAATATTTTATAAAACTAGAATCTGGGTGATTTCATTGTGCTACAGTGATCAGGAGTGGATGAACAGTGTTTTCAGGAGTGGAAATTATTTTAATAGAATGAATATAATATATTTCTTATGCATATGTATGTGAAATAGTAATAACATAATAAGCTACTGCAAAATCTATTATCTTCTTAGCTTTTTAAGATATTTTCTAGATGCAACATTTTATTAAGTAGCTTAAAGTATAAGCTGCTGTTAACAAAGAAGTCCCAAAATGCAGTGGGTTAAAGATATTAGGGATTCGCCTTTTTTGTAACAGTCCTAAGGTAAGAGGTCCAGGTCGGTAAGGCAGCTCTGCCTCATGCATTCATTCAGGAACCAAGATCTTTACTTCATGTTGTTCTGCTATACCACAGGGCATTAGCCTTGTCCATGGTATTAAACTGGAATTTCTATGTCTACTTTCCAGGTTGTGGAAGGGTAAAGAGAAGTAACCTAAATTGTCATACACAATTTAGCTCACTTTTCATTGTCAAGAGAGTAGTCATAGGTCATATCTCACAGAAAATAGGTTGAGAAATATAGTTACTATTAGATGTCCATTTATAATTATGGCCAATTATAATGCTGTAACAATAGAACGAGAGAAGAATAAATTTTGGTGAATAACCTATGACTTCACCTCTTGGTTGAAGCACATTCGTTGATATGTGTGTATATATGTGTCATGGTACAGCCGCAAGTACCATCAAAGCACCAAAATTAATGTACTCTTAATGACGGTGCATTAGCTTTGGAAATGTAAAGATGAAATGACATTTTTTTTACTCCTACTCTTCAAAGACAACACAATTTTTTTTCTCTTTCCATCCATATAATAGACTAACCTTTGAACACTTATATTTTGAGATGATGGTTAATGGTCTAGTTCATCGGATGATCAAAAGCTCTTTTAGCAGCATAACGCATGTGCACTCATACTTCAAAGCTAGATTTATTCCATAATGCATAGTTGAATAAATGAGGAAACATAAAAAGATTACTTTTGAAATTAAGATGCAATTTTAAAGCTATGCATTCTGTTTGGGGTAATATACCATTTATAATACATCCATTTTTATACACATATTCTATTTCAATTCATAAAACTGGGCTCACAAAATAAGCAGTTTCTAATTTGAGATCTTCTTAAAATGTGCCCCCAACTGACTTTACATTGTCATTAAAATCATTACAAAGTAATGTACTCCTTAAGCGCATTCAGAAATTCCTTCGCAAAACATAAATGTTTCCTAAGAAGCATGAGCACTTTAGCATTCACTCTTCCCTACTCTCCTGTCCCAGCCTCTAATGATCAGCCTCATCGAGATCACCAGTCTTCCAAGAGAAATTTAATACAAGCTAGAAATATGAGACACAAATACAATTTAAAATTTTCTAGAAGAGACATCAAAATTTTTTTAAATGAAATTAATATTTATATTCATTTATATAAATGTATATTTAACTTGATACATTTAGTATTACCAGTTCAATATGCAATCAATATATAAGTATTAATGAGATAGTTTACATTATTTTTTATACTGATTTTGTAAACTGGTGTCATTTCCCATTTACCGCAAGTGTTAACTTTGAATATCAAAAGATTCAATAGCTACATGTAGCTAGTGGCTGATCTGTATTAGATGCAGCAGTTCTAAAATAGAGAGGAAAAATTGAGATGATATTTAAAAATACATTCTAGCAGGGAGAAAAATATTTTTAAAAAATACTTATTAAAGTCTATAAAATTTGACAAGATAAAAAATCTGATTAAAGTAGTATAGGAAAAAGCAGTGACAACTACACAAATGATGGAAGTAAGAAAGTTAAGCACGTGAACATCTGAGCAAAAAATATTTCGGGCACAAGTAATTCACAATGCTATTGTCAGGAAATGAAATTCCAGCTATATTTTAATAACAATAAGACTAGCTGCTAAAAACAGACTGAGCAAGGCAAAAAGTCTAGGGATTGATACAAGAGACCTAACAAGGACCAGGAACAAATAATAATAAGGAACAAATAATAGCAAATATAACCCAACAGAAATAATAATATAATGACTATTACTGTAAGAAAACTGTGGAGATACTGAAACATTTTGAGTAAAAAAGGGACAAGATTTGATATGCATTAAAAATATCACTCAGTGTTAAGGATATGTTATGTGGATAAAGGATCTTTCTGCTATTCTATTGAGATTGAATTGAAAGTGGATACGTTAGTTTCTGAAAGCTGCCATAACTGCTAGAAACGGGGTGGCTTAAAGTAACAGTCTTATTCTCTCACAATTCTGGAGGATAGGAATCTGAAATCAAGATGTTGGTAGGAACATGCTTTCTCTGAAATCCTTAGAGAAGGATCGACCCTTTTCTGCTTTTTCCTAGCATCTGGTGGTTGCTGGCAATCCTTGATGTTCCTTAACTTTGTGTGTCACTCTAGTCTTGGCCTTCACATGTCAGTCTCCCTGTGTACCTGTGTTCGAATGTCCTTTTTATAAGAATACCAATCATTATAGTAGGGCCACCCTACTCCAGTGTGATTTCATCTTAACATGAGCACATCTCCAGGGACGCTATTTCCAAATAAGGTCACGTACCCATACCTGTGGTTAGGACTTGAACCTGTCTTTTAGGGGGACACAGCCAACCTCCAACATGGAGCAATGATAAAGCAGGAGGACTAGATAGGGATGTATATTATTAACGCAGAGAGTGCCCTGAGTGAAAACAGGTGGTTTTCAAAATATTGGCCTTTGGGTAGAGTCTCTGTGCCTTCTTTATGGGGAATAAAATAAATGCTTACTGAGAGTGTGTGTTTTCTTCCTTCCAGCCACAAATATACATTCTGTAACACTATTCAAGTATTACTACAAGAATTAAGAATATCAGTGAGAATCTAAAACATGGTATTCCTTGAAGGAATAATAAAGCGGGAGACACAGGGGAGCCACAGAGTTATTTGATGATATTGAAAGATGATGTAAAGGTGTAAAGGCAGAAGGGTGTGTGTGTGTGTGTGGGTGGGTGTACACATGTGTACACCTAAGTATGGAAAGAAAGGAAAGGAGGAAAGAAAGTGTCAAATAGTTTGAAGAATGTGGTCAAAGTAAATACTTTCAAAGATCAACACTTTAGACGGGAATCTTTTGGTTAATGAGTTTCCATTTCAAATATAGAATAAAGCGATTAATTAGCTGTTCATCTGAATAAAGATATAAGCTTAACTTAAGAAATGAAAGTCCAGTGGTACTAGTCTCTTAAAAATGATCAAGATGTTATTGGACAACAAATTTAACTATATTTCTAAAACTAATTAAATATATTTATAACTTAATAGCAGACAGAAAAGAGTATAATTATAAAGTAGTTTTCAGAAAACAAAGGAGACTCATTTATTGTTTTTCATCTTCTTTGAACTTAGATGAAAGTAAACAGTATTTAAAAACTATAGTCTTAAAGGATTTTAAACCTAAAACCCAGAATATTTAATGAGCTCTTTCCTAGAATTTAAACCCAGTAATTATTTAATATCCTTCCATAATCCTTATTGATCATGCATGTTTTGCAAATAATTTCAGGTTTAATATAAATCATTTGATTATTGTAAGTGTACAACATTCGTAACCTACCATTACTAGTTCTAACTGTATTTTAAAGGATATGTTAAATTTTACATTCATGACTGGCACATCTGTTGAAGAAGACAATTTACTCTCAAAGAGGAAATGGTTTTAGCAAAGATTATTACTAAGATTGATAACAACTCATTTCAGAATAACTACTAGGCATGAAATAGTACAATAAATGAATCAGCAATCAAAGTATGATGCTAACAATGATGACTTCTGAATTTTATGAATTCTTGAATTTGGAAATCTATTTAGCTATTTCTCAGAGAACTGCAATATCTATAGCTATGCTGGTTAAATCAATTGTTTTATTAGAAAAATAATATATAGCGTTTGAAAGCAAGGTTAATAATTTGGAAAATACATAAGTTATAAGAAGGAAAAATTTAGTATTTTTTAAGTAGAATTTCAAATTTTTCTTATGCTTTAAAAATGTTCCAGTGGGACGAAAATGCAATTTTGTAACTCTGGTCATATTTTTCTATTACTGTTCAATATAAATGTACATTTTTTTTTATTTTTATTGCATAGTTTTTATTAATTAACAGAGAGTAGGTTTCAGACCATAATACCCTTAAGCAGCAATTTAGGACTTTAGAATTTGACTGTGATATACATTGATTACTGATCCTTGCATCTTCTTAAATAGAAAAACTGCACAATCTCAGTCAATTGTGTTGGAACCAACAACTATATTGTACATAATATTTGCTATTAATTTAAAATAATAGTTAATCAAAATAAATTCCAAGTTTCATTTAAACTGTTGCTCATAAACATTTATAAATTAGATAACTTTTAATTTAATTTAATTATATTTTTATTTCAACCAGAATATAGCAATTTATTTTGGAAATATGTTTGTTAAAATGTATATGAACTATGAAGTAACCTAAGAATGAAACAAATGTTTTATAAATTGAAGTTATATAAACTTTCTATGTATCTGTCAATAGCACTTTTTTATGTGAACTAGTTTCTGATACCAGTGTCTTACTCTTCTTCACCAAGTATTTGGTTATAATCTTTCATTTAGCCAAGGGAGATGTTCTGGAAAAGACCTACTAATTGGTGTCAGAATACCTCCTTGCTTAAGGTCCTTTAGGTCTAAGATTTTAAGTTTTTTGGTTCCATTTTGTTTAATTGTGTACTTGTTAACCATGTGTTCTTTATTAAAAATGTTTCCTATCTCCTTCTATTTACCCATATCCACATCATTTACATATCCTTTTGTCTCCACTGCCACAGGTAATGGTAACCAGCTGGTGAGTATACTTCCACCATTAAATTTATATAGTCAAAAGCAAGTAGAGGAGTAAAAAATCACCCATTGAGGAGAGCTATTGTGAGAAAGAGTCCAGTAGAGATGTTTTAGGGCACAGATGGAGCAAATATGTCTAAGATTAGATGCACTAAAGAGGAGGAATTTCACTTTACCTGTGTCATATGCCCCTAAAGATGGCACAGCTCAGGGCCAAGAAGTCCACCTCAGCTCCCAGTTTCTCTTACAGGGTAAAGTGAGCATGTGAGTGAGCACTTAGCTTCTCCAGCTGAGTGAGAAGCTGATAGAGATCATTTTTTTTCCCCTCACCTTATCCAGAATGGCAAGTCATGGACTACATGATGGTGGGGGTGGGGAGGAGTAGGGAGCAGCTCAAAGTACAGCACCCATAGCTCAAAATGAAAATTTTCAAAGGACAAGATCCTACTAACTGCTTCATAGACTATACTATGAACCAGCCCATGAGCTATTGGGTGTGCCTCCTCTGTGGATCCCCCAAGTGGTCCAAAGATACCTACTCACACCTCCATGCTGTGGTCTGCTTCATATGTCCTTCCCTAATAATGGCAATAGGAAGTCTTTGAAGACACCTAGCAAGCAGGCACAGAAAACCAGCTCACCTCTGCAAGACTGGGACACAAACCTGAGCATTCAACACCACTCTGGGGAAAGCATATGAGGGGCTGGCAGCAGTCAACCCAGCTTTGCGGGCATACAATCTTTAGACTTCCCCTTCAGGAGAAAATAAGTGTGGAGTAGGCTCATCAATACAAGAAATCTGAGGACACCTCAGAATCACTGTGCTCCCGAAGCCAGTCGGTAATGATTAAAGGAGGGAACCACAACTCTGATGTAAAGACAGCAATCCAAGGCTTCAAAGAACTTGAAAATCATAGACACGTGGACACTAGCCAAAGAACATGATAATTTCCCAGTAACTGACACCACAGAAATGAAGATCGGCAGTTTTCCTGATAAAGAATCCAAAACAGTGGTTTTCAGCAAGTTTAGTAAGCAACAAGAAAACCTACAGATATTTCAATAAAATTAGGAAAATAATGCATGAACAAACTGAAAAATTTAACAGAGAGATATAACAATAATAATAATAATAATAATAATAATAATAATAATAATAATAAAAGTAACCAGGCAAAATCTGAAGCTGAAGAAGGCAATGAATACAATGCAAAATAGTTGGGTCTTGTTTTTCTCTCCATTCATTCACCAATACTGAATCATGAAGAAATTAAAAATCTGAATGGGCCAATCAGGAATAAAGAGGTTGAATCGATAATCAGAAAAATCTGCCAAGAAAGAAAAATCCAGAACTAAACAGTTCTACTGGTGAAATTTACCATGTTGATCCGTCTCAAACTCTTCCAAAAAATAAAAATAAATAAAAAATGAAGAGCAAGAAATAAAAGGCATATAATCTATAAACAAAAAAATCTTATGGACACCACCAAAAAATTATTAGAAGTAGAAATGGAATTCGGTAAAGTTGCAGGATAAAAAATAAACATACAAAAATCAGTTGTTTCTCTATATACTAACAATGAAGTATTTGAAAAAGAAAAAATAATCCCATTTACAATAACATCAAAACCAATAAAATCATAAAATAAATTTAACCAAAGAAATAAAAGATCTGTACTGATGAAAGAAATTCAAGAAGATACAAATAAATAGAAAGATATCCTGTGTTCATGGATCATAAGAATTAATCTTATTAAAATTTCTATATTACTCAAAGCTATCTATAGAGTCAATGAAATCGCCATCAAAAATTCCAATGGCATTTTTCAAAGAAACAGAAAAATAATTCTAAAATTCATATGGAACCACCAAAGACCTCCAGTAGCTAAAGCGATCCTGAGAAACTAAAAAGCTGGAGGCGTCACACTTCCTGATTTAATATTTCAAACCTATAATGACCAAAATTGTATGTTACTGGCATAAAAACATCCACACAGACCAATGGAACAGAATGAGAGTCCAGAAATAAGGCGATACAGTCAACTAATATTTGACAAGGGAGCCAAGAAATACTCAATGGAGAGGTGATACTTCCTTTAATAAGTAGTGCTGGAAAAATTGGAAATTCAGATGCAAACAAATAAAAAAGGTATCTTTGTCTTAACGACATTCACAAAAGTAACTCGAAATGGGTTAAAGACTAAATGAAAAAGCTGAAATAATAAAACTCCTGGAAGAAAACGTAAGGGAAAAACCCCTTTGTCAATGTAGGGGAAATATCTGTTGGCATTGGTCTTAGCAATGATTTTTTGTATATGCTACAAAAGGCACAAGCAAAAAAACCCAATTAAACAAATAAAGAAAAATTAATAAGCTAAAATAAACTAGTGTGAATAAATCAAACTAAAAAAATTTCTGCACAGCAAAAGAAATAATCAACAAAATTAAATATTTGAAAATCATATATTTAATAAAGGGTTCATATTTAAAATATATAAGGAATACATACAACTCAATACCAAGAAAACAACTTGATTAACAAAAGACATGAATAGGTATTTCCCACACATGCAAATGGTAAACACGTACATGAAAAGATGCTCAAAATCACTAATCAGGAAAATGCATATCAAAGCCATGAGATATCACTTCAACTTGTTGGAGTGGCATTACAAAAAAGACAAGATAATAAGTGTTTGCTAAGGTACAGGGAAAAGGTAACCTTATACACTGCTTGTAGAAATGTCAATTGATGCAGCCACGATGGAAAACAGTATGGAGGTTCTTCAAAAAATTAGAAACGAAACTACTGTATGAAACAGTAATCTCACTTCTAGGTACATATCCAAAAGAAATGAAGTCACAATCTTTATATTTGCACTGCCCATGTACATTGCAGCATTATTCACAATAGCCAAAACGTGTAAATTATGAAGGTATAGTAGATTTTTCACAATAGCCAAAACGTGTAAATTATGAAGGTATAGTAGATTTTTCTCTGTTTCCTCATGCTTTACTCTTCGTATGGCACATACAAATAACTGTTAGCAGACATGTAAGATAACATCAATTTTGTGTATCATAATTTTAATTATGTAAGAAGTATTAAAACAAAAAATTAATATGAATAAAAATAAATAAATATCAAAACAAAGAAATTTATCTAACCAAGTCACAAAGGTTGTCAAAAGTAAAATGTTAATCCTAAATACATTGTAATCAAAACATAACAATTTCAAAAAATTTTACATAAGCCTAAAACATTTCTATATTTAATTAGGGATATACATATAATAGTACACATATTTTACATATGCACACACATATTTGCATAATAATTGCATGAATTATTTTTATGATATATGAGAGTAACTACAAATTCTACCTGCTCTTAAATGACTTTCTTGGCATTTCCATATTTTTTATTCCATTCCCTAAACTACAACAGAAATAAAAAGCATTTTAAATTGTCTTATTATAATTTCATCCTACATTAAGGTTACAATGAAGAAAAAATCCAAGCAAATATTTGTAAATTTTCATTAAAACTAAAATTAAAATTAGCTTAAAAACATTGTAGATTAACTATAAAATTTACTTAAAAACATATACATTCAAATGGTGGTTCTCATGGACTCTACTATGCCTGAGAATCACATGGAGAACCTGTGAAAAGAATTTCCTGACTCACCTCCAGATATTCAGTTTCCATAGGTCAAGTTAAGGTTCATGAATCTACATTTTTAATATGTATGTAGGAACAAACTTTGAAAACTATTGTTTTAAAACTCTAAGCATTCTTTGAATATTTGAACAGGTGTTAGGGGGAAAAGTATGATTAAAAAGATAAAGCAATAGATAATCTTTATTTATTTTCTTTCCAATTAATAGAAAAACAAAAAAGGTATTGTTAGCATACTGATAAAAATAGTAGATCCTAAATCAAAATTAGAAAAGAAATGAATCATGCCTAGATTTTCATATCAGCTCTACCTGTAATACAGTTTGTGACTTTTAGTTACTGCAATTTCTCTGACTCAGTCTCTCTGCAATGTGTCTTTATTAAAATATGCAATATTATAAAGAAATGCAAATAACTCTTCAGGAAATTGCTTTAACTAAAGCTAATCCCTGATATGTGCCTTGGCACAGATATTACTTTATAAAAGAATATTTTAATGAACTAACACCTGCCTCTAAAAACCAATGTGGAGCTTTATTTATTCATGAATTATATAGGATTATGTTAACGAATTAGTGTACATGCATTATTCTTTAATTTTCACTGTTTAAGTTGGAAGACTTTTATCAATCTGTTTAACTCTGTATTTTTCAATTCAACATACTTCCATATGAAAATAAAATGACATCAAAATCCTTTATCCCAACAAATTGTGATATTAAATAGAAATATTTCTGAAAGTTTTAAATAGCTAATTATTTATATTTACTTGCCACCAGGATTATAGTCTCTGGATTCATAATTTAATAACTATATGACTCTCAATTTTACTCTATTCTTTCTATTTCGACTTAAATAACATCTTTACCTTTTCTTGTAAATGAAAGACATTAGTCTGAATTTATTAGCCTATTATTTTTTGATATATTTTAGTCAGAAATGGTAGGCTACATGTGACCAAACTGAATGACTCTTACGGAATTCTGGAAAAGATTTGATTCAAGATAAAAGCACATGAAAGAAAAGGAGCCTAGTCTTACATAAAAAAGAAAAAGTCATTTTGTCTGTATCTTCCTTTCGAATGATATTCTGTAATATGTTTAGGGCTCCAATCTTGTAGTGAAGAACATTAATTTATATTAGCAGCTATGTTCAACATTTTTTCAAAGGAAAAAGTGCTGGTTTACTAAGAAAAAGTAGTCTTACAAAATGATATATACATGTAGGGTATGCAACATATATAGAATAGCATTTCACTGAATTGGTCTGTGTGTACATTGCCATACTATGTCAGAAATTTATGAAATAGATAACCATGTCATCACAGACTTCAGTCTGTCTTTCCTCTAAACAGTAACTGTCATCTCATTACATTAATCAATATACTAAGAAAAAAAACACGTATATATATTTTAAAGATGTAAATCCAGGGCAACCAAATAGGTAATTTTTGCTTATTTGAACATTTGGCTATTCCCATATAAAAATAATTATTTGGATGAGAAAATAAGAGATTTGCAAATCAAAAGTATATAGAAAAAAATTTCCCCCACCTCTGTTAAAACTCTTGTTTCTTTATCAATATTGAAAAAATGTTTATAAAATGTGTGCATGTATTAATACATTCATGTAATCAAACACATATACACATATATAGGCACATATGAAGAGATAAATACCATTCTTTTTCACTTAAGTTAAAATCAAATTTTATAAAAACATTATTTCATTTTTATCACAATTGCAAATGCCATTTTTTTTCAAAAAGAGAAAGTATATATATATATATATATATATATATATATATATATATATATATATGCTATTAAAGGCACATAACCTTACAACTAACAAATAAAAATGCTTTGGAGATCTAATGCACAGCATAGTGAGTATCGTCAACAGTATTGAATTATAAACTTCAAAACTGTTAGATCTTAAATGTCCTCATCACAAAAATAAATGGTGATTATGTGACATGTTAGAGGTATTAACATTAAAGTGATAATTATATTGCAATATAAATGTATCAAATCAACATGCTACACATCTTAAGAATGGTTTATAATTTTTTAAATGCTGAAAAAAAACTAAAGAATAATATTTCCTGGCATATAGAAATTATATGATATTTAAATTTCAGTACTCATTAATTAAATTTTATTGAAACATAACAAAGCTTTTTGTTTTTCTTTTTATAATTGTGGCAAGAACACTTAATGTGAGATCTATCCTCTTAAATTTTAAGTGCACAATAAAGTATATGAATACAATGTGGTACACAGATCTCTAGATCTTATTCATTAGGATGAAATGAAACGTGGGTTGTAGAGACTAAAATATTTACTATTTGTCTTTATACAAGAAAAATTTACACATCCTTCCCTTAAATGATACAAAAAAAAAAAATGGGATTTCAGGAGACATAATGACATAAAGCCATTAATTATACCTGGAAAATAGCAGTTTAGGCTGCTATAGCCTTTAGATTGGTCACTGACTGAAGGCCATGACCTAGGGAAGTTTGCTTAAGAGTCTAATCTCCTAAGCATTCTGAGTAACATAGTCCTCATCAGCCAAGAGCGATCCTCCAATAGCTAAATAATTTTAAAAAATATAGACAATATCATGTGCTGGTGAGGTTGCAGAGAAACTGGAGCTGTCATATTTTCCTGGTGGGAATGCAAAATGATACTGCCACTTGAAAAAATGTGACAGTTTCTTATAAATTTAAACATATCATTACCATAGGACTCAGCAGTCTCTCTCTTGGATATTTAACCCAGAGAAATTAAAACTCACGTTCACACTAATATCTGCATATGGATTTTTATAGCACGCTATTCATAATTACAAAAAAATCTGAAATAAAAAAAATGTTTCTAAATGATGGAATAGATAAAGAAAAAGCATACAATGGAACATTATTCAGCAACAAAAGGAAAAAATTATTTATGCAAACGATAACTTGATGAGTCTTGGTGGTATTATGGTGAGTGAAAAAAGCTTATCTATAAAGTCATACGTTCCACACTTACATTTATGTGACCTTTCTTAAAAGGTAAAAGTACGGTGATAGTGAACAGATCAATGTTGCTGTGGCTTAGGGGTAGAAGGAGAGAATGAATTCAAGGAAGACTGCCACAACGTTTTATGGGATGGTGAAACTGTTTTGTATCTTGATGATGATTATAGTTATACGCATATATGTATATGTTAAAATTCCGCAACAAAATACATCTTGTATGTTATATTAAATAATTACATACACACACATCTCTCATCTATGTTGAAGCCTAGAGAAGCTCTTCATACCTATGCTTAAGGTTGGACTACTCCATGAGGCTCACAAGTTTGTACTTAAGGCCAGCACCTGTAGCCCTATTTACATCAAAATAGCCACTATCCTGTGGAGAAGGCTGAAGTTGGCCCTCAATTTGAAAATCAAATTTCATCACTGTCCAATTCAATGTCAGTGATATCTGAAGTCACTCTCTCTTGCTGTGGTAAAAGTCTAAATCAGTTTTGAAGGAACAGTGACAATTTATAAGAGAGTAGATGCAGAGTAAATAAAAAATCTGTATTAAAAGCTGCTATTTAAAAATATGGTTTAAATTATTGGAATCTTACTCATTCTATCACAGATAGTTCTAGCAGTTGCAGACTTCTTTCATAGAAGCAAGCCTTTTGCTATATGGCAAAAGAGGAATACAATTTCACGTCTGATAGGCCAGCTTCAAAAAGGAAAGAAAGAAGAGAGAAAAGATGTAAATGTGTGGTCTTTTTACTCTTTCTCATTAATAAGATTCTGTCATTCCTTCTCCCCTTGGGATGAGTAAACCAGAGAGAGGACAAAAATATTATAGTCTTTCATCTCTCTTCAGCAAAAAAGCTATGAGTAGTGGGACAAATAATCTCATCCTTAAAAATCAATAATAAATACATGTAATGTTATTATTATATTCTTAGGAATATAGCTGGCAGTATCAATTATAAGTATGCATACTCTTTGAGCCAACAATCTCATTCCTGGGAATTGCTTTATTCATATACCAGAAAATATGTACAAGAAGGTTTAATGGAACATTTTAACATAATTTACAAAAAGGTTAATCACAAATAATTTTGTTATGACTTTTTTTATAACCAAGGAAAAAAATCAGTACAGAAAAAAAATCATAAAGAAATATATTATTGGCAAGGGTTGCCTTTAAGTGATATGACAATACTAATTATTTCTTTTTTAATTTCTGTATTGTTGCTTTTGCAAAGAAATAAAATATATAAAAAAGGACAAAGTAATGAAATATGAGCTCTACAATAATGAATATTTAAATTTTTTCTTATCAAAATGTTTAAATTAAAAAAAATAGCTTAGTATAATGAACACCTATACACATCACTTAGATTTAACAGTTGTTGATATTTTGACACAATTCTTCATCCATTTATTGCTATTACTGAAGTACTTTAAAGTAAATTACATAAAGACCACTAAATACTTCAAGACTACTATATATTTTTGAAAAAATATTTCCATCCTAACCAAACATCATGAAACTTCTAACAAAATGGATAATTTATTGATTTCATCTAATAACCAGTCCCTGTTCAAATTTCCCCAATCATCTTACTTTTTCCTTTCAGTTAAAAAAAAATGGTAAAATATAAGTAACATAAAATGTATCATCTCAAGTTCAGCTCCATAGTATTAAGTACAAGCATATTGTAGTACAGCTATCACCACCATACATATCAAAAACTTTCACCTAAAAAAAAAATTGAAAGTCTATATTGTTAAACAATAACAGGATAACTCCACATTCCCTGTATCCCTCGCCTCTGGCAATCACCATTCAACTTTTCATCTCCATGATTTTGATTACTCTAAGAACTTCATGTAAGTAGAATTATACATTTTTTTTTTTCTGATTGGCTTAATTCACTTAACATCGTTAGTGTTCCTTCACATTATGGTTTATATCAGAATTTCCTCCTTTTAAAGGCTGAATAATATTCTACTATATGCATATATCACATTTTGCTTATCTACTAATCTGCAATGTACACTTGAGTTGCTTCTACATTTTAGCTACAGTTAATAATCCTGCTATGAACACGCGAGTACAGATTTCTCTTCAAGACCTTGCTTTCATTTGGGAGGAGGGGGGATATGTTCCCAGAAGTAAATCACTGAATCATTAGGTAATTCTATTTTTTATTTTTTTTTGAGGCACCATACTATTGTCCACGGCAGCTGTATCATTTTACATTCTCACCAACAGTGCACAAAAGTTATAACTTCTCCACATCTTTGTCATTCTTTTTTTTTTTTTTAAATAGCAATGCTCCTAATGTGTGAATGTGTGTGAAGTGGTGTCCTACAATGGTTCTCATTTTATTTCCCTAATAATTAGTGATGTTGAATAACTATTCATTTGAGTTACTACTAAGTGTCCTTACATTTGAACCTGAAGAATTCCCTTTAGCATTTCTACAGTGCATGTCTAGTAATGGACTCTCTCTATTTTTGTTTATCTGGAAATGTTTTACTTTCTCCCTTACTTTTGAAAAATAATTTTTTCTGGACATAAGATTTTTGGTTGATAGATTATCTTTCTTGTACACTTTAAATATATCGGTCTACTATTTTCTACCTTCTAAAGTTTCTGATGAGAAATTTGTTAATCTCATTGAGGATCCATTGTATGTTATGTTACTTTCTGATGCTTTCAAGATAGGCTTTTTGTCTTAGACTTTTGATACTTCCATTAGAATGTATCTTGGTATGGGTCTCTGATTTCATCCCACTTGAAGTTTGTCAAGCTGTTTATTTATATGCATGTATTTCATCAAAGTTGGAAAAATGTCTGTCCTTATTTCTTCAAATATCTCTCTGCTTTTTTTTCTTTCTCTCTCTTCTCAAAACTCCCATACTCTATGTGTTGACCCATTTGACTGTGTTCCACAGGTCCTGTAAACTCTGTTCACTCTTCTTCAATATTTTTTCTTTCTGTTCCTCAGAATCACTCATTCCAATTTTTCCTGTCTTCGCGTTCCTTGATTCTTTATTCTGCCTGCTCATATCAGCCTGTGAATCTCTCTAGAGAATTTTTCATTTCAATTATTATATGTTTAAGCTCCGGAATTTCTAGTTGATTGCTTTTTTAGTTTTTCTATTTCTTTATTGATATCTCCATTTTGTTCATATATTATTTTCTTAACATTCCCCAAGTCTTTTGTTAGTTCTTTGAGAATCTTTAGAGTAGTTTTAAAGTCTGTCTAGTAGTTCCACCATCAGGTTTTTCTCATAAATAATTTATCTTGGTTTATTTTTTTTCTTTTAAATGATACATACTTTCCTATTTCTTGATATGCCTTATGAGTTTTTTAAATTAAAAACTAAACATTTGAATCTGATATCATGATATCTCTGGAAATAAGATTAACATCCTTCCCCAGGGTTCACTGGATTTCGTTCTGTTTTCATTGATGTGGGCTGTCCTGAGGATCAGCCTAAGGTGAAGATTTGTGGTCCTTTCAGATCTCTGCAGAGTATTCACCTTTCCCTGGGCATGGATGTCGACTCTCTAATATCTCCCCTATTTGCAACTGCCTTTGAATAGTCTAATCTTTAATGTCTGGCTCCCAAAAAGGGAAGAAGAAAAAAATAAAGATGAAAGGAGAGGGCCTTGCGACAATAAGGGGAGAAGCAGCTACAATTGCCACTTTATCTAAATTTCTGAGATCAGAAACACCAATCAGCAATCAGAACACTGATCCCCAATATTTAGAGAATGAGGTCTTTATTTCTTACCCTGGCTGCCACAATGTGAGCAAGCTGTTCCAGGAACACTCACACAGCTGATTTTCAAAGGGCTGGAGGATGTGTTATGGGTAGCCATTGTTAAGCTAAAGCTAACATTGACTAAAATTTACCGCAATTTACTGTCCAAGCCTTTCCCTGAAAAGTGCAAGCTGTCAATAGACTCCACAATTCTAAAATATTTACATCAGACAGAATCTGCTACTGTAATTGTAGTCTGGTTGTTCCCAATGCTTCCTACTCTACCATCTTCCCAGGATCCAATAATAGAATATTTTCAATGTAAGAGTAGAATCAATTTGAATTCCCATCAGTAGGGAAATAATTATAAAATCGTAAAATATTTATTCAATGGAATATAAGTCGATCATGCAAAAAAATTCTCTTGAATCTATAGCGATTATCTTGAAAAGATTTCAAGTACATAGACATTATTTGTTTCATAATCCATACATCTATTTTAAAAGATTAAAAGAAAACACTCTTATTTACTACTCAAACTAAATCAGAATAATTTTACAATTAACTTGAAAAACTTAAAATGCATGTAAGGCAATACAGACTAACTTGTTTTCTTATTTTGTATTCTGCATATATTTCTTCAATAGCCAGCAGAAATACAGAAAGTAAATTTAAAGTATATGTTTTTTAAAAACGGAATATTAACCAAATAATCAAGATTGCAATATTTCATATATAATTCCCAAAATGATTCTGATAGGAAATATCTTCAATGTAAAAATACACTTTAAGTTGCCAAACATTTTCAAATACAAAACTATCCTATAATACATGTATTGTTGAATATATATATATTTTTTAATATTTGAAAGAATAGAGTGACATGATCAAGACCAAAAGATATTCTGTTTCAGTTCTCTAAATTCTCCCTCTCCTCCTCTAACAATCTGTTCTGTTGCAAGGCTGTACAGTTGTATAGGGATTAATGTCTTAGATATCTACCTTTTCAGTTGATATGCTGGGATAAGATCTCTAGAGAGTAGCTGACTCTTGACAATTTGCAAGATCTTTATGGAAACATTATAGTTTATTTAAAAGAATTTCATAGAATAGAAAGACAAATTAGCCAGTAATAATGTCCATGAATATTCATATTAAAATGAAACCAACAAAATAAACATTTTGTGTATTTAAATAATATTATAATAGTATTGCTTTTGTTTCAGCTCTTGAAATTTTAGCATAGAAACTCATTTCACTTTCCTAAATATATAAGTTTATATGAATATAGTTGGAAAGTTTTAGTTTCTCTGCTATTTCCATAATTTGATTTTCTCTTTCATTCTTGGAAAGATGACACAGAAGTGTCTTAAAATGTGTATAGTCCATCTCTTTGTCTGTTAAATTATTCAAGAATATAAATATCAATTCAGCCAACAAAAATATGTTCCTCTAGGTTAGTATATGGGAAAAAGGGAGTAGAAAAATAAATTAGAAAAGCATACATATTTTGAAGAATATCTGAGAAAAATGCTCTATTTTATCCATTTTAACACTACTGTACTCTTTCTGACAACTGATGTTACAGCAGTAAAATAAATAATTTGGTTTCCTTCTACTATGAACTGTAGTTTTATATATATATAATTTTTTTTGCCCAGGCTAAGTGATTTTCACACGCATGGGAAACCCATTTAAAACATCCTGCTTTATTCAAAAGTTTAGGAAAATTACAAAAAGCAATGTTTTTGTGACAGCTAAAATTTCATTCACTTATATCAATCAATAGGCACTAACAGATTTAGCAATTTGCTGACTTTAAGAAAACAAGATGAAACTTGGATCTTTCCCTCCCTAAAATATATAGTATAGTGCTGGTATAGTAGTGGGGTACAGAAATGTATGCAACTAAGTTTATTAAACATCAAAGGGGCTATTATAAGAGTTTGCATAATATCTAGTTGAAGCCAATAACACTAAGCAGTCAATGCTCTCTGTAAGATGTTTTTCTTTTCTACAATAATGCCTTTACTTAGTGATCTGTGTGTGTTGAGCATTTATAACTCAAGGCCTGCACAAACATAAATAACCACTATGAAGACAGAATTCTCCAAGGGGATACTACAGAATATTTCACAACACAGCCTTTTGGATTCTGACAACACGGGCAACAAAATAGCTGTCATTTTCCATACCGGCATTATTTTTTAATCACTTATGCAAAATTAAATGTCAGGGTAGATCACCAAAAAATGATAGATATGCTTTTTAATCAAAATGATGATAGAATTTTAATTTATTTCCCCATTGAGCTGTTTTACACTTTCTCTTATAAAATAATAAGTTTTTTTTTTCTTGTATGCTACCTGTGATCTCTTCCCTCATGATTATTCTGCCTACTGCCACTCAACTTGATATTTCTCTAATCCTTAATTTATCACATTGTCTTACCTACTTAATATCTCTTTTTCTTTGTGATGATTTCTGCCTTAGTCTGACATTTTACAAAACCCAAGGGTTGAGATATGTTAAACTCGACATTTAAAAATAATTCTACCAATATTGTAAACAAATGAGAGCGTTGTTGGCTATATTTCATTAGAAAAATATAACATTAAGTAAAAAAAAAAAAAAAAAACTGCTACAAGAGACAGAGAAGAACATTACATAATGATAAAAAGTCAATTCACCAGAAATATTTAACAGATATAAATATAAATGTACCCAACATCACAGCATCTAGATATACAAAGCAGATATTGCCAGACCTAATGAGAGAAACAGACAGCAGCACAATAATATGAACTTTAATACTCTACTTTCAATAATACATAGAACATTCAGACAGAAAATAGATATAAAAAATAGTGGATTTGAACATTATAGACCAAATGGACTGAACTAAACATATTCAGAACATTCCACCCAATGGCACAGAGATATAATACCCTTCGAACACACATAGAACATTCTTTGGTACAGATCACGTGTGAGGTTTACTATAAAAAGTCTTAAGAAATGTAAGAAGATTGAAACCATACCAAGAATCTTTTCTAACCACCATGGAATGAAGCTAGAAATCAATAGGAAACAAACAAACAAACAAACTTGAAAGTTCACAAACATGAAAATTAAATGACACACTGTTGAACAATCAAAGGGGTCAAAGAAGAATCATAGAGAGATTAGAATATATCTTGAGGTGAATGAAAACAAACACTACATACCAACACTTATGAGTTAGAGTAAAAGCAGTACCAAGAGAGGTTTATAGCGATAAATGGCCACATTAAGAAAGAAACAAGTCTCAAGTAAACAATCTAAGTTTATATATTGAGGAACTAGGAAAAGAAGAGCAAGCTAAGCCCAATGTTTAGAGAAAGAAAGAAATAATAGAGATTGCAACAGACATAATCAAAATAGTGAACAGTAAAACAATAGACAATAATCAAGCTAAATTTTTTTAAATAAATGAAACTGACAAACCTTTAGCTAAATTAACCAAGAAAAGAGTGAAGACTCAAATAAGTAATATCAGAAACAAAAGATGGGACATTACAACTGATGCCACAGAAATAAAAAAGGATCATCTGAGACTACTATGAACAATTAACTGTATGCCAACAAATTGGATAATTTAGAAAAAAAATGTATAAATTTCTATAAAGACACAACTTACCAAAGTTGGTTGTGAAGGAACAGAAAACCTGTATACCTTGATAATCACTAAGGAGACTGAATCAGTAATAAAAAAAACTTTCCAATGAAGAAAAGCTTCACTGCTGAATTCATAACCATATAAAAGAAGAATTAATGCCAACCTTTGCCAACTCTGCCAAAAAACTGAAAAGAACACTACCAAACTCATTTTTATGAGGCTAGATTTATCCTGATATCAAAGCTAAACACATTACAAAAAAAGTAAAAAACAACATACCAATATCCCTGATAAGCATAGATGCAGAAATCCTCAACAAAATATTAGTAAATAAAACTCAATAACACTTCTTAAGAATACTACACTATGACCAAATAGGATTTATCCCAGCAATATGAGAATAGTTCAATACTTGCAAATCCAATGTGATATACCACATTAACGAAATGAAGGATAAAAATTACAAGATCATCTCAATAAATGCAAAAGAAGAATTTGATAAAATTCAATACCCTTTCATAATAAAATCTCTCAATGAATTATAAATAGAAAAATTTAAAAATAATAATAAAGACCATATGTGAAAGCCCACAGGTAACATTATACTCGATGTTGAAAAATTGAAAGCTTTTCCTCTAAAATCAGAAACAAAGCAAAGATGCCTCATCACTAATTCTATCCAACACAGTACTGAAATTCCTAACTAGAGCAATTGAGCAAGAAAAAACTAATGAAAGATATCTAATTTGAAAAGAAAGAAGTAAAATTAACTCTGTTTGCAAAAGACATGATGTTACATACAGAAAACCCGAAAGCCTTCACACACACAAAAAAAACTGTTAGACCTAATAAATGAATTCGATAATGTAGGAGTATATAATATCACTATCCAAGTGTACAATTAGTTACATTTCTATATACTAAAACAAACTGAAAACAAAATTGAGAAAAAAAATCCCATTTAAAATAGCATCAAAACAGTAAAATATTTCAGTATAAATAAAACTAAAGAGATAAAAGATTTGTATTGTGAAAATTATAAAACTTCATTAAAAGAAACTAAAGAAGACACAAATAAATGGGAGAATATTCCAAGTGCATGGATTGGCCCAGAAACAAACACAAGCAGAGTGAGTGCACCCCCCACCCCAGGGCCAAAGGGAAGCCACACCCACCTGTTGCCCTTCCAGCCTCTCCCCCTTGCAGGCTCCACCTCCCACCTCCCAACACCTGCTGGGCCCTGTAGGCTCCTGAGGACAAGCGCATCTCCACTAGACTTCAGAAAAAAACAGTGAGAAACGATTGGACATATCGGTGAGGTAGAAAGTGAAACAGACCAAAGAATAAGCCAGTGAGGAGATTTTGGAAGCAGAACAGAAATGTAACAAACTGCCAAACATTTTTTCAAGAGGTCGGAATTAATTGCACAAACCCCAAATTTTGCTGTAACTCTGTCAACCATCATTAAGAGTCTGCACTGCTTGGGGGAGGAGGATGATGAGACATTGCATTGTATGACAAGAGTTGACACGACAGAATTTTAAGATGTTAAAATCATGTTACAAAGTAGAATTTTATTTTGATGAAAAGCTTTGCTTTGAAAGCCGTGTTCCCTCTTCAGAATTTCATCTGACTGAGAGTGGAGATTCAGCTTCAAAGTCCACTGAAATCGAATGGAAATCTAAGAAGGATTCAATGAACCATTCAAGTCCAACACAGAATAAAGCCAATGGGCACAGACATTGTGAGAAACCAGGGACATACTTAACCTGGCTTACTGACCATTCTGATGCAGATGCAGGTGAGTTAGAAGAAGTCCTCAAAGATGATATTTGGCTAAGTCTATTACAATACCACTTGGTTCCTGACATGTATGATGAAGGGGAAGGAGAAGATGATAATATGGTAGAAGAAAGATTGAAAGTTATTGATGAAGAAGCAGATGAGGATGAAAGTGAATAAGATGAAGATGATGATAAGGTAGGGAAGGAGAGAAAAGAAATACGGATAATTTCCAACCTTCCTTTTTAAATTATCTCTAGTCTCTGGGAGCAAATTGCAGTTTTCCCCCCATCTTGTGCTCAGTTACCCTGCTTTTGAGGCCTCTTTTCTCTCTTTTATACCATGGTTTTCAACTTATTTGGGGGAGAAATGCTTTGAACAGAATAGGATCAAAAAAGAATCTCTACCTTTCCCTGTTACAAATTCATTTTTATTCCTTTCTGTCTCAGCACAAACTTTATGGAATCAACATCGCCATGCTCCGGGGGAAAAAAGAAAAACTTTCTGCTCCCTTAGCTCTGCTGGAAGTTGTAGGTTGCTAGGCTCCTGTGCAGTAGTGCACCGAATTCTAGCTCTTTTCCTCCTTTATCTGTATAGTGGGCTCAGAGATTACACCGTGTCTCGATGTGGATTAGTTTTCACTACCACATATCTGCTTACTTTCTCTTGTTTAAAAAGAGAGAGAAAAAAAAACTTTAAAAAATGAGTTATAAAAGTTTGGCAAAGGGTAGGTTTGAGATGTTTAGGTAGATTAAGTGGGCATTTTGACAATGGTTTCTCCTTTGACATGTTTAATTGTGATGCTTAGCTGACATCCTTGAAGTTTAAGATGACACTTTTAAAATAAAATTCTCTCATAGCGATGACTTGAGCCCTGCCGCTTAACGAGAGAATCAGCTGAACCTATAGGATCTTATTTGGAATTGACATTCTCTTTTGTAATTTTGGTCTTGTTTATTTTTTAATTTTCTTTTTGTTTCACTGTAAAGAAATGACGATGCTCAGTTTTCAAGGTTAAAAGTATACAAGTTGCTTTGTTACAATAAAAATAAATGCATACACAAAGGATTTGATGCTTTTCTCTAAAAAAAATATACTTAATATGACTTCCTCTGTTTGACTTGTATAACATCCTATCAAATTTTGTCACCCTAACTCTATATTTTTTGATACACATTTTTTAGGATGCTCTCAGGGTGATATGGATTGAGTAAAGGGATTTGAACCAATGTATTAATGTCTCCATAGCTGGGGAACATCATAGGCACAATGTACCAACAGTTTCTAAAATTTTTCACATCATTTGAGGTGTCAGGTTGCTCAAAACTCAATTCTGAGCATATTATATCCTTGATTTGTGTTTCAAATTGGCATTTTAAGAAATTGACTTTTGTTTATCTACATATTATAATAATAATGTGTACTACCATCATCAGATAGACATGATGCTCTAATGTCAAGTTACATGTGGGGCAGCTGCTGGCTTGTCTTCACTGGCACTATAAACATGTCCGAGACACAGGTATTCAGAGTAAGAAGTTTGTATTGGTAGTAAGAAACTCAAGTTAGGAACACATTTGTCTCTAAGTATAAACAATTAGGCATACAGCTCTCAAATGAGACCCCTCTGTGGGAATTTGGGTGAGATGATAGACTCTGCTATGTCTGCTAAAAGCCATTGTGCACAGAATAACATTTTGAGAAGCTACTTAAACGCTTAAGTTTTAATGCTGTAAATATAGTAGCTAAAATTAAATGCCACTTAACTTTTTCAGAAGTGAATTAATGACAGTCTGGTCAGATTCAAAGCTTTTTGACGTATAAAAATTTTTAAATGGAACTATCACTTCGACACGCAAAGTATAACGAAAACCTGTCTAGATAGTATGTAATTTCTGCACAAGTCTCTGTTTAGTAAATACACCACTGTACACTGGTCCAGAATCTAGTTCTAATAAATGAACATAAAGATTTAAAGAGAAAAAGATAACATTTATTTTTAACTAAATTGACACAGTACAAAACTATTGCCTACCGCAGTCTACCTTAAGATCTCTCATCTCCTGTCTTGACCTGTAGCGCTAAATAGGGTTAATTTGTTGCAATAGTTTTCTGGGGACAAATTGGTCCTCATGAGGGAAAAAATAAGACTATACCACAAAGGAAGTACAAGGCACAGCTATCTTTTATAGGTTTAAACATGAAACTAGATTCTGAGATTACTGATTAAGAGACTTGGACTTGGGAGTGTTATCCCAAATTACAAGATAAAATTCTCTGGAAAGGACCTCAGAAGTTGGTTACACTAACTTGCATAATTCCTCCTATAGCCATGAAATATTGATGGCCATATACTGAATAAAGGTGAGATGCCAGATTTCCCTCTTAAATAGTAAAGAAAGAACCATGCTGCATTGTATATATTACATGCAGTTGTAAGACTCAATGAAAATGTTCCATAGGAATACCAAAGCAATTCAATGATAAGAGAATCTTTCTGATACCAGAGCTGAAAGTAGGAGAGGCTATTACAGAACTTGGCTCACTAATAAAAAGTCAATGGAAGCCAAATGGTACTTCAACACCAGAAGAGAAGTGATCATAGACATAATGATGACTAGCAAGGATCCATTGGCAGCCAAGGGGATGTAACGTGCAGAGGGTTATACATATAGTTAATAGAACACAGACTTTTCAGGGAAAATGCAGGTGGGCAGCCAAAAAGTTACTATCCAATGTATGCCAAAAAAAGAAAGCAAGGATGGAAAATCCAGGAGATGAAAGCATTTGGTCATTTAAAAGTCATAACCCTTTGCCCAATTTCTAAAGCTAAGCTGGTTATCAGAGTTACAACCCATTGCCTGTAGAGGTAGTGAGGTAGCCAGTAGAAACTACCATGTAAGAACCATAGTTAGGATACACATAATGGATACTTTAATCCTTAACTGGAAACCTTTGGTCATTTCCTCTGGTGACTGTGGATTGGGGAAGAGCAAATTCCCAAATGTATTCGGAGATGTTAAAAACAGGGTCTGTGTTTACACTAATACCTAGAGACCTAAAGCATCATCATTTCATAATATCCCTTACCTATTAAAAATGGGGCATATTGACACATAGGTGGTGAGGGGAGGTAATAAATATGTCTTGACCAAATGCTGGCTTACAGATATTACAATGGTGACCACGTGGCCATTTTATCACAGTGTTTCTTTAGTCCACAGAAGAATTATCATGGTAGTAAATTTTAGGAGAAGTCTTCAGAAACTACTCTTTCCTGCACTTGACAATAATAATTCAAAAACATTGCATCACAAGTGGTTTTGAAAGTAAAAAACACCTTCTAAAACTAGAAGTTTAAAAACATATTAAAAACTAGAAGTTTAAAAATATATGCAACAAGAAGTAAAAAAAAAAAAAAAAAAGGAAATACAAATGCCTCCTCCAAAAATTTGGAAGATGTAGGAGTAGTTCTGATTCTCATCATATCTGCTTAAATTCATCAGTGTGATTCCTGTAAAACAGGATGAATGCTGGAAGACAACTATAGACTATTGCAAGCTCAACCTGATTGTAGATTAAATTTGAAATCTCTTTGCTGAATATTAATATAGCCTAAGTTATAGGATGTAAAACCACTGTTTAGAAAATGTGATCTTTGTGTTCTTTTCTATCTTTATAAGAAAAGACTGTTAAAACTAGTTTACATTCACATAGAATAAATAAAAAAGTACAGTCATGATTTTTTTTTTTATTTCATAAACCATCATTGATACACCATTACAATACTGACAGAGTACATAAGTCAGGCACACGTGCAGGAAGCCTGGATGCCCACAACACCCATCACTGCTGCACCAGTGACTTTTTTTCAACTCATGTCTGCGGGAATTCATTATGACCAGATGAAAGAAGAGAATCTTAATTTTGTTTATCGATGATTTGTCTTGGTACGAGCATGCAAATCAAGATCATTAACAACTGCAATATACTATCATAATCGTTATATTGAAAAACAGTGACAAAGAAAAATCTTCCCAATGGTCATAACTTCAGAACTTGAACATGCTCATCCAATTCGCATGGACAGAATAGTGGCCCAAGGAGAGAATAAAAATAGAATAAAAATGGACTCATGGGTAGAAGACTGGTTGGGAAATTCAGGATCCTGAAAGGAAAAAATATTGCAGGTACTAAAGGTATATATATATATACAGCCTCAGTATGTCTGAGGACTTTTTTGACCTATTGGCATCTGATTATACTTAAGCTTACATAAGTACAAGGGATCTACTTTACAGAAAAAAAAAAATGTATGAGAATGGGCTTATGATGACGAATTCACTGACCTTCTACTTCCAGGTTTGATAGCTATGTCAAGAGGAGTCTTTTTCACTCCAACGAGCACACACCCTGATCATCCGAAATGATAATTGTGACTAAGAATGACTATGAAATGGTCACGGGAACAAATTTTGAGTGATCTCAAATATAATCCAATTGATTTAATACTTGTTAGATGAATACCTGGCAAGTGGAAAAGTTATTTCAAAAATGTGAGCCTTTTCTAGTAATGTGATTCTCATCCTTCATTAGATCTTTTGTCTTTTGGGCAACGGTAGGGTGTTCATTTCATGGCCTGTAACAATCTATTGCATGCCTTCAATGAATTTGGCAATGTGAGTTTCTGAAGAAAAAAGGAAGCCATGAGTCCTGATCTGTAACTTCTCAGAAACTAGTGAGCTCATATATTCATTTGCCAATACCCGTAGCCCACAAACTTACTTATGTACTGTTCAATGACCTGCTCACTTGCTTATTTTACTAGAGTGTCTTATCTAAAGTTTTAATCCTCTGGGTGTTAATCCGTCACTGAAAACAATTTCAACCATAATTTTCTGGCTCTTGATTATGACTCACCCACATGACCCAGTGAAACAAATTACAGTGTTCTTATTTCATTGATTTGACCGCGGGGCCTTTGTAGATCTTACTTCTCTAATTAGTCTGTAGAGAGAAATTGCAATTTATAGATTCATGGAATAGCATCAGAACAGAAGAAACACTTTTAACAATTTTGGAACCCAAGGGATTCCAGAACTGACAGTGTGATGAGTTGGGTTTAAAATTAGCTGGTCTTTGTTAAAATAAATAGTTTCATAACAACACAATTCCTGCTCTAGGCATCTCAGAATCACCATAGTTTTGTTTGTCAGAAATGCTGAAATACACAGAAAATGACAAATTATATTACATTTTCATATTACAATATTGAACATTCTATTACATTTTATTCTTAAAGCTGCTATCCTCTTTGAAGTACTAAACATTGCTTGTCTGTAAAACTTCAACAGACTCTCAAATTGTCTCTGTTACTAGGAGTCTGTCTTTTCTCTGATGACTTTCCTATGAAACAATATGTGCTTTATGTGATGTCACGTTTTCAGAATCACATGGGCTCCTCAGGTCTACTTAGTAGTTTTAAAATGTTTTTCAAATATTGTACATTTTTATTCTACAAAGGCAATATCACACAAAACTTTATTATATAAAAGATATTTCTCATTCTGGCTATAATGGAATAATTGTTGCTGAAATAATCCTCCATGTATAAACAAATATAAAACTAAACAATATATATGAATCAACTGCTTTTTGGCATTCAGTCATAGGCAGCACAATACTGAAATCTTCATTGAGAAACCTTAAAGTGAATAAATAACTACTAGGATATCTGTAAAGAACTAAACACATAGTGTTGCTTTACTCTGATGAAATGTGCATGTACATTTACATTATCTGTCAGAAATATGTCTATTAATAGTATATCTCTTCAGACATTTTAGACGCATTTAAAGAAGTGTTAGCCATTTCTACTTTGAAAAAAGGTTATAAAGATTGAATATCCAATTCAATTAAATTAAAAGTTAACTAATTTATATGTGTTTATTTTAAATATTTTTATTTTAATCTTTCCAAATAAAAGTTTCATGAAAACAGCAATCTTGCCTGTCTTTATTCTTCATACTCCTACACTATAGTCTAATGCCTGGCACTTTTTAGGTACTCAATACATATATGCTGAGTTTAGGAAAAAAAGCACTTATTGATTTCTTCTCAAGTAGATATCCAGTATAGTACTATGAATCAATTCCTTTTCCTAAGATACTTTAATAAATATGTTAATCAATAGCTCCAAGATATGTATATTAATATGCAATATAATAATATATTTATAATATTTATTTATATTACATATAAGTATGTATGTATATAAATGTAAAGTAACTCAAACTTCTTAAACCTTAGATCTGTAAATGATCTTAGAATATATAGCATAGCCCTACCATTTTAAAGAGCATTTGAAGTTGTGATAGAGATATGTGACTTGACTATGTATATATGATTATTTATATTTAAGAAAGCTATGTTAGCCTATGCTCTTTTGCAGTTTGTAGGAAGATAAGTAACAGAAAATTAATTTAAGTTAAAACAAGGCACAAAAAATTATTACTTTACAGAACAAGACATTAGGACAGTTGCAAGTTATTCAAAATAGTGGAACCATAAATGAAATATTTTCCTGTAATATATACAAATGAACGTATCACAGTTAAAACAGTATTTATTCAAAACACATTTTGTGAGTACCCATCACATGCTAGGAACTATGAAAGGAACTTGGCCTTTATCTGTGAATAAAGTAGACAAACACCACTGCCTCCATGGAACTTAACTGCCACTAGTGGGAAATATGTAATAAGCAGTAATGGATACAACAAATTAAGTAGTATGGTGAAGATACTAAATATTTAGGAATAAAATAGGTAAAGGGAGTAAGTTCAGCAATAATAGACAAAAGAACTACTTTCAGTTATCAACAGGGTATGGGAGGTAGAGTGATATTTGAGCCATAAAAGGATATTTGAAAAAATATAGAAATAGGTGAGGGTTTTGGCAACATAGCTATCTTTGTAAGAAGTATTTTAAATAAAGAGAAAAACCCATGCAAAGTCCCTAATACACAGATAGATTTGTTCTGTTCAAGGGTCAGCAAGGAGGTCAGGGAGGATGTCGGACAGTGAGGGAGGGGCAGAGGAGTAGATGAGGAAGACAAAAATATTGATATTTTATAAAGATAGTTCATATCTAGTAATGTTTACTGAATATTACAAGCACCACATACAAACTGACAACTCAAAAATTTGACAATTTAAACCTAAAAGAATAAACTATTAAGGTTAACGAAATTAAGTCTCAGAGGAATAGTAATGGAAGGTGTAGTGTGTCTTGTTCAGTTTACAGAATTAGATCATGACAAAATTCAGGTGCCCTTATTCAGATTTTATGTAAGAGAATTTCTCTTGTAGTCTTTGGTGACAAATAGGATGTTACAATAATGTAGCACCTTTAGGTGCCTTTTTGAAAGAAGTCTTTTCTGTGTAGGGCACTAATAGCCCGCACCCCATAAGCAGAAGTTAGGATGTTGCTTTTTTTTTTTTTAAATCCAAATCTTTAATCCCTCTAGTACTTATAAAAGAAAGAGCAATTGGATTCTTTGGCTTTGTGAAAGTGAAAGCCTCATATCCTTTTATTTAGTAACAAGTGGCTCATCACATTTGATCTGTTGAGCTACAAAAGAATAGAACTTCAATATGAACATCATACAGAACCCTCACCATTCATGCCTTTGTTCCATGTGGCCACTGCTTTCAGCTCTTAAAAGCAATTCTTTTACATCATTTTCTGAGTCGTTATTTTACTGAAAAGCTTTCTAACTGTCCACGAATATTACAACTACTGTAAATCAGGTGACAGCTTAACAGTAGAGGTCTTTGAAAATGTTGCTTTGCTCTTATTTTCCTTAAGAAAAAATCAAGTACCCAGGAAAAAATAACAATACTATCACATAGTTACTGTACCAAGAAAATTATATAAATATAGACATATTCAGGATACAATCAGTAATTATTTTAAAATTCATAATTGTCTATATTAGATTATGTAAAACTAATATAAAATCGTTTCATATTTTGCAGGTCTCTTGTTTGGTGCATACACATTTAGCATGGCTATATGTTCTTGAAGGATTGTTCCTTTCATTATCATATTATATTCCTTAAAGTCTGTAATTTCATTTGCTCTGAAGACTATTTAATTTGAAGGCCATCTTTATTTTTTAAATTAACATTTTCATGATATCTCTTTTCCATAATCTTACTTACAATCTGATTATAGTTATGTTTGAAGTAGTTTATTTTATGGACAGAAAGTTGGATTATATGTTTAAATTCAGTCTACGAAACTATTCTTTTTTAATCAGTGTATTTAAAATTTTATATTTAATGTAATTAGCGATACTTAGAGCTTAATTTTGCCATTCCATTTATTTTCTTTGCTGTTGTAGTTTTTGTTTTTCTGTTTTCTTTTACTTATCTTCTTGTGGTTTACGTAAACATTTGTTAAAGTTTAATTTCTAAATTTATTTTAATTTTGATTTGTCTACAGTGTTTACTAGTATTGTACTTGTATAGTATTTGTATAGGTTTTTAATAATATATTCTAAATAATGTTAATATAATATAATCTTATATTTATATTATTTTTAATAATAATATACCGAGTTATTGTGGGTATTACTACATATATTTTTTCTCATAATTATTATTTTTGAAAACTGAATTCTGAAGAGAAAAAACATGGAATAAAGTGGTATGAAGGAGAAAATAAGTAGAAATGTAAGGTGTTTTGCTAATTCTTTGATTGATACAGAGGATGTCCCACACAAAACAACACAATAAAGGTTTACAAAGTCAGGTGTTTCCTGATTTCAGTCTCTGGTATTTGGAATATAGGCTCCAGTACTTATTGATTGGGTAGAATATTGGGTGTGTGGCACTATATCATATAAGTGGACCCACGCAGTTCAAACACACATTGTTGAAGGGACAACTGACAACTGTATTTTTGATCCCTGGTTGAGAATTCACATATGCAGAGGATCGACTAGTTGTTTTATGCAGATTTTCCACTGTGCAGGGACTATGCCCATAACCCTTTCATTGTACAAGGGTCAAATATATTGAATGTATCTTAGGGTCATCTTTTTTTCCCCTCAAATTACATATAAATGTATATATAAGTATGTATTTATATGTGTGTATATGTATACACATGCGCAGGTAAGTATATCTGTATAAAACACATATATAATTTTCATGTTATCCTCTCCCTATAATTAAAGGCTTCGCAGAATTAATTTATATCATTTGATAGGATTTAGAAAACTAAACTTAGAATATTTGTTCAATTTTCCATTTATAATGAAATCTGGGAGAACATAAAAACTTAAAACACATACTATCTAGAACATTTAAGATAAAAATCTTAACTTTTATGTTCATTGCAAACCAGAAGCAAATGTGTATTCAAAGCAGCAGTAAACTACACATCTACAAATGACCTAAAAACATTTTTTCTATGTATCATTTAGGAAAAGAAAAATCGTGTATCTTATATCTGCAAAGAGCATAATTCAATATATAGTTTACTCATATTGGGTGCCCATAACTGTATGATATTGAAAAAAGTATAGCAAAATGTAAAAGATTCTCAGATGCAGTTACAAAATCAACATTCTCAAACTAGATATTAATTTATTTCTTATTTAACAGTATATGTTAAATGAAGAGTAAATAAGATATTATTAAAATTTGATATTATAATTTGTGAAAATGTTGCTACCTAAAATGAAAAACCAGAAAGTGAATAAAGAATACAAGCTACGGCTAGAAAGGAATTATTTTGCATTAATGTATTTGATGTTAACTGCAAAACTCTTGCTCACCTACATTATCATAAGAATATTATTTTCTGTGGGAAAGCTTTTTTGCTTTCACATTAGTATTATAAGTAATAACTACTTATTTTCTCTAGCACATTTTATCAAGGATTTAAGTTTGCTCAGGCTATTCATATATTTCTAGATAAATTTAAATTCAGAATTTTTTGGATAATGGCATTAACTATGAAAATATTTTCTAATTTTGAAATAATTTGCTGAGAGATAGGACTTAGTTACCTTTTATTTTACTTACCTGTTATTTGGTTATGATAAAATGCATATGGTTTGCAATTTTTTTTTTAATGACTCACTTAGATTTCCAGGTAGATAATGATTTATCCTTCTCTTTCCTCCAGGATGTCTAAAATGGTAATTTTTTCGTATATCAAATACCTAAAAATTAGTGTGAAATTAATTCTGACAATTTTTTTCTACTGAGATATATGTACATATATGTACACATATACATATCTAATTTAATATAAAAATGCATTAATTATAACTTTGTGATGTTTTGCTGTCTGATTGGCCAGACTCCTAACCTTATTCTTCTCTTCAAGTAAATCTATACTATTATTGTTTTTCACTCTATTTCTTCTCTAAATTAGATTCATGCTATTAAGTTAAACATACACAAACACTCACATAATCATGATATTAATTAGAATTGTCTTTAATTTAGATATCAATTTATCAAAAGTAATATTGAAAAATAGCAAATGGATTAAGTTATGTAGTATTTTATTAACGTTTTTTATAATTAATAAATTGTATTTATATAGAGCCTATCCAATATTTATTATATGTATTTCAAGATTCTTTATATATTTTGGCTATTTTAAATATTATGTTTCAGTTTGTAATTATTTTCTAACTGTTTAAGGCTGATCTATATAAATATAGTATTTTATTTTCATTTTTATCTCATACGTAAGCTTATTAAAATACTTTTCCGTTATAATAATAAATGAGTTATATTGTAGTTGAAGTAAGTATAGACTTTCTTTTGTAGATTTTTTTCCCTTTCATTTATTTTTTCATCTTTATTTCACTGCCTAGTATTTCCAGCATAATTCCGAATGGCAATTGTATTTGTTCTCTTAATTATCATATCTCCAATTTTTAATTGAATAATTCCAGTTTTCTATTAATGATACTTTTTCTAACTGCGAATTTTGTGAAAAACTTTTTTTTTTCAAATTAATAGTTTGAATAAGAAAAATCTAGATTAACATTTATTTGCGGGTACATTTAAAAACAATCAACCTTATTCCAGTACTTCAATACAATAAACTGGCTCCATTTAAAGTCTATCTGATGACTGGTGATAGATGTATACAGATATGAAATCATTACCACAATCAAGCTACAAGGCTTTTTCATCACTGCTAAAGATTCTTTTGCTCTTTCCCAGTACATTCTATCTTGTGTTCTAGCGCCACACAAATTCTCATCTGTGTTTTTGACACTATGGGAGAAATTTGTATTTTCCCCCATTTAAATAAATAGAAGCAAATAATTTCGTATTCTTGTGAGATATGGCTTCTTTCATTCACCAAACTGTTTTTAGACTTAGCCATGTAGTTGCATAAATCAGTACTCCATTATTATTTTTTTTTTTTTACCCACTGTTTAGTATTCTATCCTTAGTTTATTCATCCATTCACCTGGTGATAAAAGTGTAGGTTATTTCCAGTTTCAGGCTTTTGTGAATAAAACTGCTGTAAACATTGGTGTACAATTCTTTTACAGGCATACATTTTTATTTATTTTGGGTAAATGTCTAGGAATGGTAGGTATGTTCACTATTTTAAGAAACTGCCTTCCTGCTTTCCAAGAAGTTTATATTATTTTATATCCTCATCAACAGTGTTTGTGAGTTCTGGTTGGTCAACCAACACATGGGAATAATAGTTTTGGGGGATATGTTTTTCAATTTTATTCATCTAAGGGGTGTATAGTGACATCTCCTGATGTTGTCCATTAGCATGACTAATGATGTCACCCATCTGTTAAGGGTTTTTGAATTACTTCTAAATCATATTTTATAAAATGACTGTTAAAATATTTTCGCATTTTTAACAATAAGCTATCTTCTTATGATAGAGTTTTTAAATATTCAGGATAAAAGTCCTTTGTCAATTATACATATTTCTATTATTTTCTCATATTTTGTGGCTTGCTGTTACTCTCCTAGTGATACTTTCAGAGTACAAGTTGTTCATTTTCATAAAGTTCAATTTTACATGATTTCCTTTTAATCTATAATTTCTATTTCCTTAGAACACTTTGGTAACCTAAGGGTGTAAAAAATGTCTGTTTCCTCTAGTTTGATGACTATGTTACTATAAATTGTTCAAAATATTCATTTACTATTGCTTTAATATCTGTAGAATTTGTAGTAAAAACCTTTTTTGATTCCTATTTTTTCTCTCTCTTGGCTTATTATCTGCCTTGCTAGGGTTATATCAAACAGTTCTTTTCAAAGTACCAACTTTTGCCCTTATTAATCTATTCTATCACGTATTTTCCTACTGAATGTGATTTCTCTGATTTTTTTTTAATGTTTACTTTTTTATTTTTCTTTATCTTCTGATGAGAAACCTTAGGTCATTTATCTTATACTATTTTTACTTTTATAAATTTGTAAATAAAACTATAAATTTTTTCTAATTGCTATTTCACCTTCATCCTCAAATTTTAATATGCTGTATTTTAAATATTCCTCGATTTGAAATATTTCTTAATTTCTTTTTAATTTCTTTTTTGGCTCATGGAACACTTAGAAAGTATTATGTAATTTTCAAAACTTTCTGAGTTTTCCAAGGTATCTTATTTTTATTGAGCTCTAATTTAATTTTTTTTGTAAACACAGAGTCATTACTTCTCTTCTTAAATTCATTGATTCTATTTCTCTGATTCAGCATTTGTTCAATTTAGGATAGTGTACCAGATACATTTGAATCACAACTAGAATGTTAATAATGATCTGAGGAGCTTGTTAAAAAATAGAAATTTTCAATGTTTTGATTAAGTAAGCCCAAATGTACTGCTCAGCACGTGCACCTCAGGAATCTCCAGTTTTAAGAAGTGCCTTAATATTATGCATAGTCCTGATGCACAGAAGGTATAATACAAATATATACAACATCTTCCAAAAATTGTTTTATAATCAGAATGGATTTAATTAGAATGGCAAAGTGTTTGGATTGCAAATGTGCTATAATAATTAGATGTAACTATCTAATATAAAAACTAGATATAATTATTTAAAGTTCTCATAGATGCATGACCCTTAGTTCTTGATTTTCTGCTTTCTAACATATATTTCCTTATGTATTAGGTTTTAACATTTGTGGCTCTTCCTGTGCTACTAGCCTCATTTCTTGACATTGTCTCATTTAACTGGCTGTGATGACATTTTAAAAATCGCTTGAAATAATTATGCTCTCGTTTCCACCTTTCTGCAATTCAGTCTCCCCCAATTTCACCCAATCATCGCATGGCAAATTATGACAGATATTTCATGATCAAGATAGACATTATTTGTACTAGGAATAAATTCCTGATCCCCCAAATTATGTTAGGTGCCCATCTGTACATTCTAGTGGCAACACTCACTTCCTCCATTATAAACATATTAACAGTGTGCAAATATCTTGTTAAATATATGTCTCCAGCAGTAGGCTATCAGAGCCATATTCACTGATGTATTTCATCATCTTCTTAGAATAGATTGCACACAGAAATGATTAGATATGTGGTATGAAATTCATGACAAAATAAGTGAATTAATAAAAGTTTTAAAGAGTTTTTATCATAGATATGATTTTTAACACTTCCATGGTGTCAAATACAATTCAAAGGTCTTTACATATCAGAAAAAATTTTTGTGGACTTTTTGATCATTCTTTTTCTATAGAGTAAAAATATTCTAACAGCTCTAATGTTAAATATGTGTGGTCTAAATTCAAGAATATTTACTTTGGAATATATAATCTACATTTATGTTCCCATTTAAAATATTTTGTGGGCTGACAATATCAACAAATAGTACATATAGACTTGCAATATCTGTAAAGGGAGTATGTTTTAGTTGGGTTCAGCATTTAGACTTAACAGCTACTGTGAACATGGTAGCTTGCTTAGATGCTCTAAATTATGTGACGATGTACCCTTTACTGACCTCAATGTGCACAGTAGGTCACAATTCTTCCTGAGAACTTTATAAGATTTATTTCACTGTACTTCAGCATAACACCTTTTATTTGTATACATTTATGTTATTCCATCTGTATTGACTTAATTAGGTAGATGCTATATATATATATATATATATATATATATATATATTCTGCTCTAAAAACTTTATTAACACATAATTCTCTAGTGATTTTAGCAACAGTAGAGAAGACAAAGGTCACTAATCTAAATAGTTTTTTTATACATGCAAGTGGAAAGAACGATAATTTTGCAAAAGTATAAAACAGAAAAAATATAAAGAAAAATTTTTTCTTTGTAGTATGCATATAAGCAACTCATATAAGTGATTTTATTCACCTCTAAATTAAATAGGCCCTTATCTCAACACATTCAGCACTCTAATTGGCATAAATGTAATGTAGTTGTCTGAGGGTATACCATTCCTGGAGGAAAACAGGTAAATAAGAACGATTACCAAAAAAACATATTTTGTAAACTCTTTGATCCATTTTCTATGAAAATTCAAACCTTACTTAAATCCCACACAAATAATACTGAGGGCAAAATAATTAATAGACTTGCAAGTGAATCGGATTTCAATTCTAACATAAAAGGCAGAAAAATAAATTTGTCATTTCTTAAAGTATCAAGTTCATGTAGTTTATTTTCTGCAAATGCATATTAGACAATTACTTATATTAATTGTCATATATTTAAATTTGTCAATTGGAAAGATGAGATGCAAGACCTTTCTGTAAATAAATAACTATGTTTATTTTCCCTTGCTTAAGAAAAAAAATATTTAGTTATCAAATAGTATCGAATGCAGTGGATAATATGATAACCCAAGGAAAAATTTTTTATAGTGAACAATTTTATAAATTTTACCAATATGGTCTGAAAAAGAATACCATGAAAGTTTTCTTCATTGAAAAATAAAAATTTTCATTTGAACAAGGAAGTTTGAGAATTTCAGAAATAGATGGAATGTAATTTACAGATGATGTGAGCTGATAATGATATTTATGGTATTTGTGTAAGACATTAAAGAATAAAGTATTTTAATCTTTTGTAATAAAATCTCAAAATGTTTGGTAAATAGTCTTGTTTTAAAACAATAGATGTATAAAATCATAATATTTTACATAAGAATATATTATGTTGACAGCATATTAAATTGCTTATTTATGCATACTACATGTAATTTCTAGTAAAAATACTATAATGAGATGTAGGTCATAGTGCATTAAGAACAAAACTGATATCCACATCCAAATAATTATGATTAAAAAGTTGGTCTCTTTTTCTAAGGCAGTATTTTGATCTTCTTGTCTAATTACAAATGAGGCAGTATCACAACCTTACTTTATTTTTAGTTTTGTGTTTAAAACATTTTCTCTTTCTAGAAGATATATAATACAAAGAGGGATGCAGATTTTATAATATGTCTGAAATGGTAATCTTATTTATAATTAGAAGCAGTGTCTTTTAAAATAGCATAATTATCTATCAAATAAGGATAACCATAAACCTAATTAGAATTAAGAATGCATCTTAAATTTTAATTACACACTACTCTCCTGTTAAAATTAAATCCATAATCATGTAAAATGTTAGCAATCTTTTGAGAAATCAAGACTATACAAATATTATTTCAGGCAATGGGACAAAGTAGTTCTTTATGGGGCTATACACACACACACACCTTTTATCAGTACTTGACCATCCAAGCTATCATTAGCAGAATCTGTCACTAAAATCTATTTTTCCCCACATTAATTTCCATTGATTCTGTATTGCATTAAATTTATAATATTATATAATAAAATACAATTAAAAGGATTCTGTAATTTTCAAATCAAGAGTATTTTAACTTCATAAAAACCAATGATGGATAAGAAGAGAAAATTCCTTAAAATTATGAGTCAAATCTAATTAAAATGCTTAGATTCCTATCAACACTAAGGAGCCATTTTCTAAATTTTTAATGAAGGCAATTTCACTCTACTCTCAGGGATTTTTTATGAGAAAAGAAAGAATATATTGCTCCATAAAAGAAAAATAATGTGCTTCTTTTCTCCAAATATATCCTTGGATTAATATTATTTAGTAAATAAAACTTCATTTTCATAAAATGTTGTAAGAAATTTGTCTCTCAAAATAAATGAAGCACATATAAAGTTTGAGTCAAACTGCAAAATACCAAAACAAAAGTAATGGGTTGTAACACAAAAATATAATTTTGAAAACCTTAATTGTGAACAAAATTTTGTTTATACTTAATACAGGGCATCTCCAAACTGTGAATTTAATAATACTTGATACAGTTTTAATACTGGCACTCAATTTATTTCACTTGACATTCATAAATAAATTGTATTTAATTATCAAATATTCATAATTGTGATATAAATTCAATTTCTCAAATTTATAAATTAGATCTCAGTGCACACAGTTCATATTTTATTGTCTCCTTTTTTATGGCACATTCCAATTACGATGACTTGGGATAGAACAAATTTATGACTACTAAGATGTCGCCTTTCTCCCAGATTTATCTTACAACTTTTACCCTATTTGGGGACATATCATTACGTGATAGATATGAATTAAAAGTAAATGACTTTCAACAAAATAAGATGTGCTTGTTTACAACAATCATCTCTCAATATATAAGTTTGTTTCTCTAGTGTCCTTGTTGATTCCCTGCCCATGTATTTGTGGCTGTGGACTGCTATGGTGAAGCCGTGTGACCTTGGAAGAAAATTAGATAATTATGTGAAGGAAAAAAAGAAATTTCCCTTTGTAGTATTTGTAAAACAGCACTCTTTTAGGCTGATACAACCTAGTCAAAAGTTAACGCAAGGGACAAAAATCCATTAAAATATCCTAAGATTATGAAAATCAGATTAGTTTTGATCAGTTATAAAATTTTAGTGTCCATGACCACTAAGGTAATGTCTGATCACTGTTTTATAATCAATCTGTAATTTTTTTGATATGATGAAGTAGCTTATCAAATAAAACAAATCAAAACAAAATAAAACAATAATAATAAAATATAGCAAATAACTTCCAAAATATGTATAATTATTTAGCATTATCTATATTTAAATTTGAAACCTATTGCTGATAAAATTTTTTAATCGTATATCTTTGATTTGTTATTAATTTGTCTTAATGTGTGTTTAAATTTGTCTAAACAGCATTATCAATAGTTTATAGTATTATAGAACTTATTTTTTAACTTCACTTCCTGAATTTCCATTGAGAAAAAATTCAATATTTTATGAATATGTCTTCTGTTTTTGTAGTATATAATTGTCAAAAACATTTTTTTATCACCAGAGATGCAGCATCCTCAGTTTCTTCTTGTTTATAGAACAACTGTACTTAGCATCATCTTAGTATGTTACTGTTACATAGGCATCTTGAATTAGAAATTAGGCAGGTTCTGTGTAAGTACCTGTTCCCTCTTATTGCTCTTCTCATTGCTTTCAGAATTCTCTATCAGGTGTTAAGTTGGAAGGCTGGTCTATTTAACCAGGCCCTGGTCAGTAATTCAATAAGTCCTGATGTAATTTTATGCTCACCTATCTCTAACATTTACTATATTTCTTGAATATGATAGTTATTAAATTAAAACTTGTCAAATGATCAAATATGTAAGAAAGAAATGAATGAATGAATAAATGAATGGTATCACTATGCTATATTTATCCAAGATTTTCTTTTCTTTTTTACATTAACAAAACCTTTGAAAATAAATTTTCATGTGTGTGCCATTTTAAGTAACTTGTCATTGAAGGACCTTAGTATTAATATATCTAAAATTTCAATGACAAAAACTTTTTGGCTTTTTTCCTTTTTAATGTGGACTTTACATGCTAGGGGAAAAATAAACCACATATTTTGGCTTGTGTTTGTACTAGGATGTTTCTACTACTAATAGTAATTTTTGTCTGACTGGATGGAACAATAAAAAAATAGCTCTTACACAATACAAGGCCTTCTTTATATCAAAATAACTAGTAAGGTTACACTTTATAATCATCTGATATTTTTAAGCAAAAAAGAAGTTCAATCTTTTTCATTTCAGGTATAGTAGACACAATAAAAAAAACATCACCTTAATAAAAACTACCAACTTAGGGGAAAAAGAATCTTGGAAAGAAAGAGAAAATGGTTTATTAATTTTAGTTCAAATGATTAAAAAACATGATTTCTACAGACACTAAAGAGTATTTTAAGCTCTCTATTTGGAAGCAATTTATTCCCTGTGTGAAAGCTAAACAACTATGTAATTAAAAAAAATTAGCCGAACACAAATTTCTTCTTTCTAATGTTCTCACAGGAATCATATAGCACATCAGAGACCGGGGTTAAGGTTTTATATTTCCAGAGGCCAAGATCTATGAAAAAAAGGATAGTATTTGTACTCTACAGATTGTTTCAGACGAAATTGCTGTACCACCCCAGTAGTCTTTCTGAGATTCTATGATTTTCGATAATAATATAAGTTTGATGAGACCATCATCAAAAGTTCGAAACATAACATTGATATGCATAATATCCACATTTGCAAATAAGCATTTCACTATTTATTTTCATTTGCAAATTTTCAAGCAGCTTAAAAAATTGTAAAATAAGCCACAATTGTTAATTTGTTCATCTAAAATTTGTATAAATATTTTATACTTTTGTATTAATTTTTTCAAATCCTGGTGATAACTAATAAATAAAAGTAGAAATGCATTTTGACGTGGTCTTACTCAAGTCTGTGCCTCTTAATTCTAAATAAATTCCAATATTAAAATTGTAAACAATGAATAAAATATAAGTTAAAGTGATATTTTATATTGCCATTCATATGTACTTCTTTTTGTGCCATACAGATAAGAATATAGAACTATGACTTTTAACTACATGACAAGGGAAAACTTTGGTGCTGCTCAATCATTCTAGATGGTATTTGGTGATTTCAGAATGACGGAGGGTGAGAAACAGAGGCAAAGAGACAGACCGTGAGAGAGAAAAAGCCAATAATGTATCTAATATCTTCGAGACATGAATTTTTTTTTTTTTTTTGAAAAAAGGAATCATTGTTTTCAAGACACAGAAACATAATCATTGAACTGAAATTAAAAAAAAAATGTCGGTTTATATGAGAATAAAAAGGGAAATGGATTTGAATTCATTCTCAGCTGGAGAGTTACTGTGAAGCTTTTCTCTCTTTCCCTCCATGTCATCTGTCTCTCCTTAGTCTCTCGCCTATTTCAAAGTGCCAACATTTAATCTCGATTCTTTGGAGACTGGTCTATCTGTTCAGTTATTGGCTTAATAAAGTCTATTATGATCGCTCCAAAGAGAAAACCTCAGAAACAATAATGTATATGAGTTAATAGAGTTTTTAACATGGCCAGTACTTTAAAATCTCCTAGGTGAGTTAGAAGTTATAAAGTACTTATATTTCACAATTGATATATAAAAATTATGTTTATTTTTCAATTTGTTAATCACAATGAAAATAGAAAATGTATTTTGAAAATGTCCATCATTTTATCTGCTAAAATATATTCTCATGTTTTTAATCCCTTTATATCATCTCTTATAAATTGTTGCATGTTAATTTTACTTTAACTTCCTACATATATATATACATATTAATTTTATATAGTTATTTATTACTTATGGTGACATTGGTTTTGATTCTCCTGCCATCTGCAGTTCTAGCTGGCAGTCATAGAATGAAATTAGCTCTTCCATCTGTGGCACGACTTCACCAAGAGAGTTCTAGAAAATATTATATTCTATAGTTCACAAATAAGGAAACTGGAAAATAATTTTACATAAACAATTTATAGAGCACAAATATCCCACTTTGGCAAAGTCTCATATTTTTAAAACAAGTATTACTCAATTTTTTATATGAATTATTGAACAAATTGACCTGGAATAACTATTATAGTATTACAACTTTCAGACTTATCAAATGCATAAATAAACTATAGTTTTATCAAGGAATTACCAATTTAGTAAATGTTTTAGTTTTTTAAATAAGAGAATATAATATGATGAATAGTATAGTCTGCCTATTAGGGACACAACCCCCCCTGGTTTTTTTTTTCATAATATTAAAAGCTATAATTCAAACATATTGGTTATAGTTGAATAAAAGTTTAAAAATTTATTTTGATTTCTTTCTGTGGTGTCAGAAAGAAATCTAACTATAGGAGGAAAAAAAATTATCTAAATGGAAAAATTGTGGCTTGCAAAAATAAAAGCAAAATAAATATATAATAGAATAGAGTTTACCAGCATAAAATAAGTGGGATCGAATTTAGGTATGTTTTGACATCCCGTTTAGCTTGGTTATTCAGCATGGCTATGTATTTAATTAAACATGTTGAATGTCTTATCTTACAGTGAATACTTATTCATGTTAAAAAATCACAAATGAGAATTTACAGAACAATAATGCTTAGAAATGGGATTGTGTCAATACGAGTAACTCACAATAGCCGGTGAGCCTCCCCAGAGATTTACTGCTTATTCTCCTCAGGAAATGAATTAAAGAGATTTCGTTACCTTCAACAGGAAGCTATGAACTCAAGGGAATAACTTTCACTATGAGCAAATGTTTGAACATTTGTCGCTCATTATCAAAAATTAAAGACTAAATAGATTCATTAAGGACATTAATTATATAGACAATTAGCTGTTCATTTGGAAGGCTTACGATGATTTCATTAAAATAATTTTAATAAATATGTGTGTGTTGTTGCCATTTCCAGACATAACAGGCCAGCATGGTCATTTATTGAGTACTGGAGGAATAAATGAGGCTAGAAGAATTCAACTTATATGGGATTATTTATATTCATAGATTATTTTTAATTCCAATGTGAATGTTGCAGTTTGAAACACATGATGCTGGCATGGTTTTTAATACTGGAAAAAGTTTATAATGTTAAAATATTAATTGGAATATTTGGAACTATTTAGAAAGATTACTTGAAAATAGCTGAATAATTGTGGAGGTCAATTTCTGATCTAAATTTTAAATGTATTTGAAAATTTGCTTGTTTGACAAGTGGATTATACACATTGAAGTAACTGACATCTATTTAAAAAAAAAAAAAAAACATTTTCCACTTAACTGAACTTGCCTAGGGAATATCAAACCTGACATGTTTCATCACGACTAATTCTATTTAACCAGTTGGAGCGGATAAAGAGTATCCCTGTTCAGTAAGCAATGGGATAGTTTTAACCTTTGGTGTATAAATCTACAGATTCATTTTGGTGTGTGCGGAGTTCCAGTGTTATAGGCATAAAGAGCATAATCACCACAAAACTCCACCTTAAAACTCCTTATCATTTTTCTCAGTGAGCAACATAGTGAATTTCTTCTCCAGCATAATTTATCTTTCTTGAATTTTTACATGACTCAGCAATCTATATCTTATCTATAGCAGCTTTTATGTTATTCTTTGACAGTATGCCCATTTTTTTTCTATTTTATTATCTTCACAGTTCTTGTGTGTAAGACAGTAGCTAAGTGATTTTAGTATTCTGGAATGTAGGCATCACAACAACTGTTTCTGAAGGAAATATGAGAAGTGATCATAGAAAAATGAAAGAGCCACATATCAAACAAACAGTATGTTCTGGTAAGTTAGCAGTGTGAAGCCATCAAACTCATAGATAGAACAGAATGATGGTTGCCAGATGGGAGGAAGGCTGAGGGAATGGGTGAAAAGGGTAAGGGATTAAGAAGTACCAATTGGTAATTACAAAACAGTCATGAGGATGTCAAGTATAGCATTAGGAATATAGTGATCAATATTGTAATAATTATGCATGGTGTGAGATGGGCACTGAATTTATATGGGTTGATCACTTCTTAAGTTATGCAAATGTCTAATCACTAAGTTGTACACCTGAAACTAATTCAATGCTTTATGTCAACTGTAATTGGAAATTTTTTTTAATTTAAAAAATAAAAACATTTTTCCTCAGTAAGGTTGTGACTAGATCATACTTCTTTTTTTCATCCTTTAAGCCTACAACAGAATCTCCGTCCTCAAGCTCTTAACATTACATGTTGAGGAAAGATAAAACCAAAGAAAAGTATAAATCTGGAGAAGGAAAATAAATTTATATATTTTCAATGGCCTAGAACATCTACCTTATATTCTCCACCTCGATCTACTGAAGAAAGGTAGAGTTTTCTAGCAAGAAACAACTCAACTATTTAACATTCCAGATGCAATGGAAAATAAAAGTCAAGTAACCATAACAGAATTCAGAATGTAGATATCTAGATTTGCTAAATATGTTTGGCTTTCACCTGTTAAATAAACATTTTTTTTCTCCTGATTGATAATGAGAAAGAAGCAAAGAGAGAACAGAAAAAATGTTATAAGACAATAATCTTATGAGTAAATTATTTCATATAGATTTATCAGTTACAGCAAAACTGAATGTGCATTATAAGCAAATTTAATATATAAATATATCATGATCCAAACCTCAATTTGTGATATTGTTCTCTGATAAGCATTATGAGATCAATTAAGTGAACTGGAAAGCTTTCATTTATTAGGTTACACAATTAACAATATAAGTATATTTTATAAATATGTTATAATTATTAATGATTTAACAAAGAGTTTTAACAAAAAAGGTAAATGTAATCTACCTTCTACATTTGACACCAGAAAAAAAAAAAACAATTCTTGATACCCTGTAAATATGATTAACTTATTTTAATAAGGATGAACATATATTCTAATAAATAAGTAAGGCTAAAGATCTGATAAAATAGTTCAAATATTTTTTAGGATAAAATAGGTCAAAATATAAAATACTTTTAGGGCAGGACCGGTAATGAAAGTGGTTATCATGAAAACTGGAATTCAATGAGTTCAAGTAAGGTCTGTTGTCTGCATATCAAGACAAAATTAGTTATGTTGTATTATAAAGGATTCCTAAAACCTGTATGTACACATAAAAACATCTGAGGCTAAGTAAAAATATGCATTTATGACTTGTAATTATGCAAATAAGGTAGGTAAGAGAGATAATGTTCTAAAATATAATACAATTGGAAATGCACATCTATATATGTATAAAATTAGAATATAAATAAATATTCACTGGTAGAAGAAAGAAAAGAAGAATTCAATCAGGAAGTCATGTTTTGAAAACTGATATCTAAAAAGATAAAAATTGCTCTGGCTTTCTTTTTGTAACTAAGGTGAAAATATATTTCTTGATTTTTTCTTGGGCCAAGTACTATGGTTTTATACAAAGTCTAAGATTCATCATGCCACTCAAACTACTGACCTCTGATGATACTATTATCATTTACAGTGTGTTTTCCAAAAACTCTTTTTAAAATGAAACTAAGTTTGAGATAATTGTAGATTATCACATTCAGTTGTAAGAAGTAACACAGAAGTTTCCCATGTCTCCTTAACCTAGTTTTACTCAATGGTAACATCTTGCAAAATTGTGATACAGTGTCACAGCAAAGACATTAAAACAGGCAAGGTACCAAGTGTCCCCTCATTGCAAGGACCACTTATGTGGCACTGTGGCATTTTTTGGAACTCCCTCTTCTGCTTTGCAAATGTTTCAGTAATTGGGTCCCCAATAGACAATTTTTCTTTCTATAGGTCCAGCTGTTTCAGAATTCTGTAGATCATAAATTCTTAGTCTTTTTTTTTTCTCATAAATGATTCCATAGCTTTTATCCTTACATTATAACTGATTTATTGATCAGAAGTATATTTTGGTGATCTAAAAATATAATGGTGTTGGAAGAACTATGAGGCAGAAAAATAAATCCAGATTCAAACTATGTCTTATTTTTAATCAGTTCTATCCTACACTCCACATGCTGAAAAAGCTATGAGTAACAGTAAATTTGAAGGAAACATAGTTAAATAATTAAGCATTTTATTTTTCTTAGGTGTGAATGGTGGATTTTATTCACTATCATGAACTTCATCATTGTTAGTTCTATGAATCTTTGTCAAAAATAGAAGCTAAACATCCTGATGCAAGGGTTAGTTCACTTGGTAGCAGTAAAGTTTTACAGTAGTTATTTGAGCTAATAGCCAGGATTGAAATTATTCTAAAAGATAACTCTCCCTTACCATGGCATTGAATGGCTTTGAAATTAGTTTTTGCTGCTATTTTTTGCAGATATATATATATTTAAATTCATCTGAAAATCATAAGGAAAAATAGTACTTATGTGAAAAACTTATACTGCTGTAATGCTGTTTCAACAACTAAATTTTGAAACATTTAACTAATACTGAACTGCATATACATTTCCTCTGCTGTCATGTTACATAAAATGATTATTTTTCATTCCTACACAAATTATCATTTCTACAAATTTACATTGTATCAGACTTAGAATAAAATCTAAACACTTTTCTATTGTCTATGACTCTTGATTAACTGGTTTTTGCCTACATTTCTGAACCTCATTTTGTACCATTTGACAGATTTTCTGTGAGTTCAAACTACAGTTCTAGTGCTTTTTAAAAAAGTTTTATTATATGTAAAGTACATTTCCATATCTCAATATCCATTTGACTCTACAATTGAGGATCAGTCTACCTAACCTTCATTTGCGAGTGATTATTCTGCAATATAATGGTACACTAAGAGGCGAATATCAAGAGAAGAATCTAATAGAATACTATAACTATCTCCCAAGAGTTATATATTTTCAATTAAAATAGTATGCTTTCAGATTGATATCAATAGTTGGAGATATTTCACTGTGTTAAAAGACATTTTCAAAAATGACATAGGCAAAATCTCATACAGATGAATATTAACATGAAAGTATTTGCGATCAATTTGATGGTAGGTTAAACAAACTCCGAATCCTAGGGAGGCAAAGTATTATTCCTAACAAAGAATTTCATTGTTCTTATCAGTAGATTTGTACTACAATAGAAGTCCATTCAAACATTATATGTCAACAAAAATCTGTGAAAACGATTCATCTTCCTGGTTATGCAAGCTGTATTATAAAATATCCTCAGTTTTGCTTCTTTGTCTACAAAGCCAAAAACTTGAAGTACCTGATCCTTTCAAAAATCCCCCACAACTTTTCACTTTCCTATGTTATTGATTGCTTATCATAAATTATCAACTCAAGGATTTCTTATTAGGAGAGTTTTACCTAGACTTCTACTCAGGTCTAAGCAACTATGACCTTTTACAATGATCACATTTGCCATTTATGATTTGTATGCCTTTTGAACATTGTATCAAACTTAGAATAAAACCTAAAGACTTTCCCATTGTCTGTATGACCTCTGATTAACTGTTTTTTTTGGCCTACATTTCTGAATCCCATTTTGTACCATTCAACAGACAACGTGAATGCGCCTACTTTCACATTGCTACTTCTTGTTAATTTTAGTAATTCATCCTTGGCTTAGAGCCTTCGATAAACTTTCTCTCTGAAACTCTTATCTCACAATTATTCACACATCTATCTTTTTCTCATAATTTAGATCTCAGAAGTAATATTAGGTCCTTAAAAAGCTGTCTATTCCACAAATCTCTGCAAATAATATTTCCATGTTTAAATGTTTTCAAAATACTTATTATTATTTTAAATGTAGACATTAATTCTAAATTTATTAACAATTGGATGCCACTTTTCCCCTGCAAAAGTACCTTTTAAGAACATTTTTTTCAATTAATGGATGAATGAATACATCTCATAATAGGTTATACTTTCTGAATACAAGGACAATTACATGCTCTTAAAACGCTGATTAATAAATATTTAACCATGTAAAATGAATGACAAATTACATTTAACCTACTGCTAAAACTTAACACTTTCGTACTTATTAGGTAAAAAAAAAATCACTTTGAATTTACTCATAGTATTTATCGTACACTCGATTTTCTTTTGTACTTTGTTTTTTGTTTCATTAATTCTGTTAAATCTATTATAAATGTGATTGAAAGATGACAACAGATCCTGAGAACAACCCTGTACAAAAAAAAAAAAGTTTTGATTTTAATTGCCTGTTACCATCGAGTCAAAAGTACTTTTGTAAACCTACAACTTGACTTTAGTAATTCTTCTCTATTTGCACTTACCTCCACTTTTCATAACAAGTAAGTTATAACTGGTATTTTGCTTTCAATTTAGCTACCTTGGACTTGTTTTAATTAACCATTTTTCTAACCTGTCAAGATCATGACAAATGCCCCCAGAGTATGCTGTGATTGAATGTAAAATTTCTGCAGTAAAAATAATCCCTTAGGCAAATGTTAAGAGTGACACTAGAAAACTCTGACCCTTATATTCAAGTCTTCTTGGCTTTCCCAGGAATCTAGAAAGCCTAGAGTAAAGAAACAATGTGCCACCTTTATACATATAGACACAGACACAGAATGTGCCAATAAATGAAGCATCTAGAAATGTGTATCGGATTTAAAAAAAAAATACTAACTAGGAAAAGAAACTGTAGACTACATACTGTTTTTAGAAATAAAATATTTTACGATATGTAGAATTATATTTTCAAAGATACATATATGGGTTTCAATCACATAAAAATGAAATTAGAAGACCCATTTCATAAATTAAATGCTTTCAAAATGTAGCTTTCCTATTGATTTTCAAATTAAAGTACATGTGAAAAATATTTCTCAATCTTTTACTATGGCTTTTCTTTCACATTCAGTATATTTTTAAAAATAAAATAATTGATATATTCAAATATGGATTTAGGACATCTACTAATGATAGTAAGTTCAGTTTTACTGTTAATAAAAATTGGTTTCCTCCCAAAATTAAATCGGCTAAGAGAAAAACATAAATTTAAACTGAATATTTGAGTTTCATGGAAGTTTTGTCTAATTGCATTTGAAACAAAACAAACACTTCCACTAATAGCATTCTACATGGTATTAACATGTTAAATGACAAAATACCAGGGACAATGATGAAATGCATACAAGCTGTGCTAATAATCTTTTTTACCAACTATGACCTAAAAGGAAATTCAGCTATCAAACAGAATCGAAGCCTATTCCATTTTGAAATTAATATTAGATGTGACTTCAACACTCAGGAAAATGACACAGCCCAAACCATATTCACAATGCAATTCATGCACGGTATTCTTAGAAATGATATTTTAGGAGATGAAGAACAAGCCATGAATATTTTATTATAAGATCAAAGTCAGCTTAGTATCAAAACTCAAATTTGTTAAATACTCGCATGATTTTACGTATCCTATTGTACCTTATTTTCCTCATTTTCAAAATAACACTAATAATTACGTTGTCCTTAATGTTCTTGTGAAGAATAAAATAATTAATTAATGCTTAGTTTATAATAAGCACTATAACATAGTTATTATGTTTGTTATTAGTTTAATTCAGCAATTGACAATTTTTCCTAAGTCATGATGGTAAGCTTCAGGTACATTTAAAAAGCAATATCAAATGATGTCTTCTAACTTGATTAGGATATTTTGGCTTTATCTCCTGTGAGAAATAAATAATGTAAAAAATTAAAAATTTAGATAGAGACTGAAATTACTATGAGTTCCAACAGTGAAACATAGAGCCATCTTGGCGAATTCTGGGCCATGTACTGAAGAACGCTGTCCATATATGAGATGGGTCCAATCTAATAAGATGCAAAACCACCATAGACAATTACTTGGAGTGAATCACAAAGATTTTCTTGATGAGAGTCCCTATGCTTGGTGTGAAGAAAAATGCTAAGGTCAAATATATTTTTCTTCTCTATATTTTTTCATCACCTCTACCTCCGTTAATGAAACAAGAGTTAACATTTCAGGGTCATCATTGTTCAATCAGTTTAGTTTCTTACCCCAGAGTTACAAAAAAGTGTGTCATATAGAAACAAAAGCAAACAAAGGAAACTATCTATGATGTCCAAAACCTAAAAACTGTCATACTGAGATGTCACTGTTGTGAGAAAATAAAATAAAATATTTATAGCATACAGTTCTTGGTCAATTACAAGCCACAAGACCATAAAGGTAAGCCAGTTTGCTGGGCTGGCAGAGTTGCTCTGCCTTCAGGGATGATATGATCCTCCTTCTACATTAAAATGCTGACTGAGATGGCATCCCCCTCAGCTTGACTGCACTATTTTTTTTATTAAATACATTTGACATATAACATTGTGTAAATTTAAGGTGTACATGTTTTTGATACATTTATGTATTTCAGTATGAGTGCTCTTGTAGTGATATTTAGCATCTTTATCACATTACATAATTATAGTACAATATTGTTGTCTATATTCATTATATTATGCATTAGCTATCTATGGCTTGTTTACTATTCATTTAAGTTTGTATCCTTAAACGACATCAATCTTATCCCCATCATCTATCACTTGAAAACCACCATTTTATTGTTTTTTTTTTCTTTTTTTTTTTTAATGAGTTTCACTTTTTAGATTCCACATATTAAGTATTACCACACGGTGCTTGTCTTTCTCTGATTTGTCTACTTAGCATAACGTGCTCAAGGTTCATCCAGGTTAACTGAACTTTGGATTGCCTTTTCCTAATTTTAAGCCCCTGACCTCCATTTTTCTTAGATCACTCACTTTATAATATTTGCAATTGTAAATACTTTCTCTGCCCCTTTGCGATCTAAATCTTCTCCCATTCTCTTGCCAGTTTTACAACCCAGAAATATCTTCCTGAAGAATGAGTGAACCATTCCTTTGAAATATAAGGGTTATTATCCCTATCTCCCAGCTTCTGTGGGCTGTTTTGGGTCAAGTTCTAAAACTACCTATTGTAATAAACACATGAGGAAGGGTATTTTTCTTTTGAGTAAAGTCAACTAGCAAACATGAATGACCTATGAGCATCTGCTCCAGGTCTTTAAAATTGTCCAGTCCCTGTTTCAGTGGAGTTGAGCTCACACTGAATTCTGCCTTCTCCACATTACTGCAACAGCCTTCAATGAAGTTTGCCCTGATTGTTTAATTTTGTCCATTGCCATAATTGCTTTGACACTGTTCATTTGATATAGATTAAGAATCAAGTTTTGACTTTTAATAATTAGAAATATGCCTCTTTCAAAGCTTTTTATGTAGTCCATTGGTACCTAAAAATTTAGGCTCATCAATACATTTTGAAACAGTGCATTCTTTTATTTTCTTTTGCAGCCTATGATTACAGAAAATTTAAAGCAGTCTAGAGTAACTAGACTTTTAGAATCAGTGTTATCAGAACCTATTTTCATGAAATGCACAGTAAATTCTGGATCAGAGCTTCTCTGTACAGTAATATCATCAAGTAGTCATGATTCTGGCAAGTAAATATTCACAGCTAGTCTCTTTTTCAAAAACAACTTTATTGAGATATCTTTGACAATGGCAATTACAGATTTTTATGGTATACAATTTAATGTTTAGATATATGCATACATTGTGTGGAGATCACCACAATCAAGCTAAATAACATCACCTTTACACAGTCACCATTGTGTGTGTGTATCACAGGCATTCTCTTAATAACTCTTCAGTTGTAATTCTGGGTTTTCAAATCTGTCCACAGTATAACTGTGAAGTAGCTAGTCAGACATGAGCGATGAAGGGGACAAAGAAATAGGGACCAAGCCTATAGACCACCCAAAGAACACCCTAGTGGTAGTAGAATTCTGGGTAAGCACATGCACACTGGGCAAAGAGTATATAATAGCCAAGTATCAATCAAAATGACCTCACTTGCCAATCACCTAGGAATGTCTTTGGAACCACCCATTATGACCCAAATATAATGCAGACATTCCCACTTCTGGGGATTATTGCTGTGGATGGTGGTAGTTGGTAGTGGTTGTTGGTTGTTGGTTGCTGTTACAGCCCTCTCTTACAGCTCTTAGCTAAAACCATGTACCTCCTTGGGGCTTGCTTTGTCTTTCTAAAATATACAAATATACTTTTAATAAACATTTTGTAAAACTCACTGACCTGTGATTCTTCTCAACGTCAATGAGGAAGAACCAAGGAAAAATGTTAACTACACTTTTGTGCCATTATCTGCCCATGCCTCTGGGGCGGCACCGAAGTTCAAATCGCCCCAATGGTAACATAAATATCCAAACTGTCTTAGGATTTTTGAAAGCAGAAAGGAGCTCCATATATAACAAATGTAATATATTAAAATCAAAGAACTCAGGTGTGCAAAACGTGCAACTTTATTCTCCATTAGAAAACTCAGTTTGTCTCTAGACCATATTTTTTCAAATGACAAGAATTTACTCTATTGTATTGTAAATATTCTTTGTCACATCAGATTTCTTCTCAGAAATTTCAAGTTTAACCTCTGGCAGTTCACATTTTTCACCTTTCTTTTCCTTTTGCGGCTAATCCTACATGGGGCAGAATGTGGGGAGGAGTTTAGCTTGTGCAGTGCTGTGGCAACACAAGATACTATTCTTCTCTTTCCCAGATGTTCCCACATGTTCATTTCTCCATATTGATCCACCTGATTTTGATGGGCAGATTATCTAATCGTACATTTATTCAGCAATATATAAATTTAACCCATTTTGCAAAACCTTACTTTGCATTCTCTCTTATTTGTGATCATACAGTTTACAGATAATGTATCTCTGACCCCTTGGTTCTTCTCCCATTGAAAGAAGCAATTGACATAATAAAAGTATGTTAAATGTGTGTATAGTTAAAGGGAGAAAAACTGTCAAAGAGAGAGAGAGAGTTAAAGTCTGCAGTTTTAAAAAGGGTGGTAAGGAAAGGTCTCAATGAAAAGATGCTATTGACCAAAAACTAATTGTGATGAAGGAATGAGTCATGTTCATGTTGTGAGGGAGAACTTTGCAGATATGAAAAACGGTAAGTAGAAATGTCCTGAGGACAAAGAGACTAGTGGGTACAGGGAAGAGCAAAATCCCTCAGCGACTGAAGGGCAGCAGATAAGATTAGATAAATATAAAAAATAGGTGAGGGTGTATCTCATAGCCTTGTGCTGATTTTGAATTTCACTCTGAATGAGTTGGAAAGTTACTGAAAAACAGAGCAATAATTCGATGTAACATAATTTGAAATATACTTGACAGTTGAATGAGAATGAACTTTGGGAGTCAAGTATGGTATAAATGAAATCAGTTAGGAAGATCTCACAACAATCCAGGAAAGGCACAATACTGACTCTATCTTGGTGGCTACACTAGCAACCGAGTGAAGCCGTTAGATTCTGGATATATTGTGAAGAAAGAGTCAGTAGCTCTTTTGATGAACTGAAGTATAATGTGAGACAAAGTAATACACCATGAGATAAAATAACACACACTAAGATTTGGGCCTGAGCAATAGGAATGAAGGAAATATCACTAATCACAATTAGAGTTCATTGAGGTGGGTAGTTATAAATAAATATATAGGTCATCAATACGTTTTCTGTAAATGATCAATAATCTGTTATAAAATATAATATCAAAATCAAAATAATACCCAAAAAAGGAAATACACGTGTATGTCAAATTTCCTTCATGCAAATTCTAATTTTTAAAGAGACGAAGAATTTTATCAATAGAGGTATATGATATTACTTAACACGAGATCTTGCTATATTAAAATATAAATAATTTCCAAATGAACTAATACATTAAACAATTAAAATTAAATTATTTAAAATCGATGGCAGTGGTGAAATATTCTTCTAGATTTAATATGACAGTGCTAAAATTAGAAAATAATATTTTGCAAGTTGAAATGATGAGAATTATTTGAATTCTATTAAAGTATTTCCAAAACATGAAAAGACACTGAAATAAATAGGCAAAACTATAAGGAATTCTGAGACCTGTAGTCAACCATGACATTGAGCTCCATAACAATTCTAATACTGGTATGGATATCTCTGACTGCAAAGCCAAACTAGCTCAAAGTAAAGCAAAAATAATTTTCAGAAGTAAAATGTACTTTAGACATTGCTATTTAAAAATTTGTATGTTAGAGAAAACAACTGTTCTCCAATGCTCAGTGTTAAGTAAGCTGGAGCAAACTGTGCTCGTTTAAAGTTTGTAGTAACATTTATTGGGACTGATATTTAAAGTATACATAAGTATTAGATTTTCTGTGGACCACATCATTCTTCAAAGAACAGTTTAGTTTGAAGATGAATACCTATGCCTAGCCACTATCACTTGGATATCTCTGCATTGCTTATGCTAACACTCTTAAGCTTCAAGGAACTATCTTAATGAGGGAGCATGCTGTGACAATCTGCTAGCTAAGCTACTCCATGCAGACCAATTTCATTATTTTTAATGTATGTACCCTTGCCTATGAATAAATGATTTCTGTTTTACTCCTGTCTCATCAAGCTTAGGTATAGACTCATAAAAAAGCAACCCAATGCCTGGGAATAACCTAAACCTGATTTTAACTTTGTATTATAAACTTCTTGGCTTTGCATTTGTAATTGAATTTGCTGATAAGCACCTGGGACATCTTTTTTATCCTAAGATTAGTACAGCTTCTTTTAACAATGTGCAACAGTGATAGCTGTTATCTGTTCATTCTCCTTTATTTTGCTCATGAAATAACTTATTATGAGAAGCTGATTTTCTCATATGTCTCTACTTTAATACAAACAGATCAGCAAGGGAGAAAAACATTGCATTTACACTAACCTAATTTTAGCAAATAACTCTAAAAACTCTCAGTAGTTTTCTTCTTTTTTACCTTTAAAATGTTGGAATTTTAAAATAGTGAACTTCCCAGGCATTCAGGATCTACAGAAGAGTCAATACATATTCATATGACAAATAAATCTTTTTACCAATATCTAAACCTGTGGTGCCCAAATTTTTTGAGTCATACTAAGAAATCATTGCATACCTAAGTATTTATACAATAGTACTTCCCTGAGATATAACAAAACTGACTGTTGTGTTTCATAACTGGCTCTAAACAGCTGAAGCTGATAAAATGCCATGAATTTGAATGATGTGAATGAACATTCATTTATTAGACCAAACTTAAGAAATTTTCCTGACTAAAGGACAGACATATGAACCCATTTCATTTTATTCAATGCGTTCGCTTCAGCACTTAATTAGCACAAACACCATTAACTTCCCCTTTTAAAATTACTTTTAAATCCCTGATTATCAACCTCAGCTACTTGCTCAGTAAATTTCTTAACTGGCATGCTCGGCAAGTTAATAGACTCAGCTTTGTAATAATTATTATCGTGGTGGTAGAAGCGGGACTCTGGCTCTGGTCTCCCTTTCCTCGTAGACATTCTGGGAGTCCCACCACAATTGCCTTGTGGGCCTCACTCAGTGGTGCCAGTGTTGCTGGACTTCTGGACGGAAACAAGATGCTTACATATGTCTTTTGCTCCTCAGAACTTGTGCTGTGGCTGAAAGCTGCAGCAGTAGCTGACAGAGATCTCTCATTTATTCTTGAGCCCTCCATAAATTTATTAACTGAATTCATTTGAGGTATTCTAACTCTGAGTTACTATAGCTTGTGACTTCATTTATAATTTTGATCGTTAGTCATCTGCTACTGAGCTTTCAGTCTACTTTCATTTCCTTTTTTCTGTAATTGTTTTGGAAAGAGAATCTACTTCTCTCTTTTTAGGGCATTCTTAATTTTTGCTTTTGGCTGACAAGGAAATAATTTCTTGATCTGTTGTTTGGGAAACACAGGCATTGCAATGTTGAAACAGTTATCACAGCCTTGATCTCTTCCATGGGGACTATTTTGATTCTACAATAGTCTGTCTTTTTAATTGGTTTTAAAATCTGTTATTTTATGTCAAAACTCTAGAACTATCTAGTTCAGGCCTACGTAATACTAAGTAGGAAAAAAATAAACTGATTATAAGACCTCTTAAATTTCATGATAGCTCTGACATTAATTATAAGTTTACAGAAAGTTGTAAATACTTTTAAAATAGAACATTAACATTTCTGCAGGATTTAAAAAAATTAATTACTAATTTTAAAGCATTTCACTTCTTAAAAAAACTCTGGTTGAGTCTTCAACTCCGGGAAAAGTCTGAGATGAAGATAAAAGTTTAGCCATGGTTAAGAAAAATGCCTTGGCTATCTATTTATCTCTTGACTAGGAGATAGTTACAGGCACAACTCTTCAGTGATTTAAAAATTGTTGCATTATAGGAAAGGAGTAGAATTTCTATAAAATGTATCTAATCAAGGTGAATATTTAAAAATTAATATTCTGACTTCTCCATGATTTTATCACATTGTAAAAATGTCAGCTTAATATTCTAATTTATAAGATACTTGGTTTAATCTCTCACAGAAAACATAAATAAAATTAACATCCTAAATTTTGTATCCTGAAAGAAAATGTTGCTTTAATAAATGCTTAAGATTTTAAAAGTGAAAACACATATGTTCAACTAAACTGAATTATAATGATCAATGAATAAATGCCAATGATAATACTATTGTTAAAGAGTAACTTTAATTTCTAAAATCCAATTTATTTGGATTTCTGAAAAATATTTTAAGAAAATTGGATTTCCTACAAGAATGAAAAAAAATATAGAACAATCATTTTTACTTATTTTTATATTATATATTTATATATAACACTTTACTTATACTCTTTTACTTGTACTCATAACATTCTTATGTAATATGTGGACATTTTTGTATATAAAGCTTAAGTTAAAAAGATATGATTCATGTAATTTTGCATATTATTTTAATAATAAAACTAATTTTATTTAATATTAAAATGGAAAGCTTTATAAAATAACAACAATATTTCATTCTGAAGTTGTCCAGGATGACTCCCTATATACATGTAAATATATACAATATTATAACAGAAATTAGTGGGAAATTATGAACTTGGAATATACAGTGTATTCTTCATATATATTTCTTCTTCCTGTACTCCTAAATCATAAAGTATAACTGAATGGGCCTTTCACTGCAGGAAGTTAGAATATCTTAATGATTATAATTTTTATACTGTTATTTTAATTGTATATTAACTCTGATTAATGAGTCAATCAAAACATAACTCTTCCTTAATGTTTGACCAATGCCATAACTCATTTTGATATTGCTTTTACTAAATTTATGTCTCATACTGAAACTATTAAAATGTCTTTACACAATATTACTATTTTTTCAAATTTCCTGAACAGTTGCCTGGTAAACCTGAAGTTTACTTTTACTTTACCAAAGAGGAAATATGAAACTTATTTTTGTTAAGCATTCTCTATACTTTAATTAATTTAAAATTATGATGAAAGCCTTATTTCTTTTTTGGTCCAAATTAAGGATAGTTAAGAAGCCTGGCAAATCTAAAGAAAAATTTTGTCTTTCTAGCTTTATTATACAGAGATGATTTGTCAGTCATGTAACTATGATTCAGTGAATGCATTCTTTTCATGTTGAGTACATATATTTATGTAAAAATATTGACACAATTGATGACTACAAATTGATTTGTTTAGGACAGACCCATTTTTTAGGTTTAAATATCCTTGTTGACTGACATAAAATAATAATTTATAGTATAAGTCATGCATCACTTGATGACAGAAATATCTGCTGAGAAATGAGTCATTAGCACTTTTTTTCTTGCGTGAATATCATAGAGTGCACTTACACAAACATGGACGGTACACCTTACTACACGCCCAGGCTTTATAGTACAGCCTATTGCTCCTAGGTTACAAACCTGTGAAACACATTATTGCACTGAATATTGTAGGCGATTGTACCACCACAATAAGTATTTGAGTATCTAAATATATTTAAACATAAAAAAGGCACAGTAAAAATATGGTATAAAAGATAAAAGCTCTTACACCTATCTAAGGCATTTACCATGAATGGAGCTTGCAGGAGTGGAAGTTGTTCTGGATGAGTCAGTGAGTGAGTAGTTAGGGAACGTGAAGTCCTAGGACATGACTACTGCAACTTAATGAGTTATGCTGCAATGTTACGACTGCTATGACATCAGGGATTTTCCAGCTCCTTTATAATCTTACGGGACCATCTTCAAATATGTGGTCTGTTGTTGACCAAAATGTTGTTAGGAGGCTCACACCTGTCAGTTAAAAGCACTAAAGACTTGTCAATGGTTCCATTGTCCAGTTAGTACTCTGTTATATATTGAGCAAGTCCTTATCAATTGACTTGTAAAGGCAATTCCACTTCTCTCTACTCTGTTACTATTTATTACTGTAACAATTCCACCAGATGGCTTTTAAACAACTACAGATAGTCTCTGAAGTTTTACGTTTTGTTTGCTTTTCCCCTTATACTTGGCTGATGGTCCGTTACAAGCTTCAAGTTATTAAATCTTCTGGAACAAATATAAATAAGCCTCAAAGACTGAGGCAAGATTTTATGATTTAACAATTATTAAATAAAAGGACATTAGAAATTATTGTTGTTTATTAAGTATATTGTTATCAGGGTCTTACATGTCATAGTAGAAATGTCACTATATTATAAAATTATGTCAGATAATTATGCATTAAAGAAAGACAAGTTACTGAATAATGCAATATTATTCGTTAAAAATCTGAAACCGAAATAGAAGTATGCACCAAGGAAATCTGATAATATATCAGTCATTTGTGCCATTATTTTATTGTTTCAAGCCAAGAGAGATTAAGGAAAGGACTGTAAGAAAATTTTTGTTTTCTTTGAACAAATGACAAACAGCAGCAGTTGCCCAGGAAATATCAAAACTGAATGTTTTGTTTCAGTGTCCTGGGAATTAATCAGCTGGACCTTGTAAAGAACCCTACCTACCTAGCAACTCTGAGATTATGACCCCTGACGATATAAAGTGAAGACCCTTTCCTAATTAATAAACAATGGAACTCATTTTATTCAAGTATGTACAGATCAAAAGACTTATTCTGTTTTCTCCAGAGTACCAATTTTTAATAGGACAAATTTTGTGACCTCTCACTTTCTAGTACTTAAAAAACTGACTTTTTGTCCCCTACAGACTATTCAGTATTTTTTTTTAATGGTATGTACACTGTATTGTGCAGTTAATAGACTCAACTTTATAAACATTTTTATCTCTGGTAGAGTGTAGAATTCATTGGCAGTGTATAACTGAAAATAATACACAAGGCAATTATATGCTTATTCTGTGATATGATCTGATATTTATACTTTATATTTTATTTTTCAAACAATACTAGTGATGAACCATAATTGATTTTATGAACTGTTTATTAATAGATTGTGGCCTGCATTAAAAAAAAAAATGTTGATGTAAATTCTGTGCTACTTGTATTTATTATACTAGTTCTTGCACTGGACTATTATTTGCATCTCTGCTCCAATACCCAACAGCTTTGTAACTTTAAAAAACTGTACTTAACAACCTTAAGTCTATGTCATCATATGCAAAATTTGTTCTTAATAATAGCCACACCTTGAGGTTTTTTGAGGATAAAATGAGAAAACTTGCAAAGGATGTACCATGGTGTCTTGAATTTACAATTCTCAATAAATATAAGTTTTGATGATAATGGATATAGAATCATCATTAGTGTCATTAATATAATTATAAAATTAGTTATAATAATCATTTTTTTGAAATTCTTATATTAAATAATATCATTAATTGGAAAGGTTATTCTTTGTATGTAAAATCACACACATACCAAAAGCTTTATTTAAGAGGATTTAAATGAGTTATAAATAGATTAATTTATAATTGGTAATTTTTTGAGAATATAATAAATTTAGTCCAGTCTAAAAGGCTTAGCTGAGTGTATATTACATTCTCTCTGGGACTATACAAAAGTTATCTTATTTATGTTGAATTATTAAATAATAAAATAGAAGTGAAAGAATTCTACTTTCTTTTGACATCCTTTAAGGATTAATAAGAGATTGTCTTACTATAATAATAATATATGATCAGCTAAATTATTCTCCTATGAGTTTATTTTTACCATAAAGTGTCTTGTATCTGTTATTGGGGATGAAATGTTCGTAATTCCCAATGCAGCTCTTCTATGTGAAGGTCAGATATTTAATGAAGTTTCTAGTAAAGTTACACATTGGGGTATTTTTCAATTAAGTAGGTAATGGAAGAAATATTTAGGTTAGATGAATAAAAATATATAGCATTATGTGTAAAGCTAATGAAATTAGATAGCACATTAAAATATGGCTAATCATCTGTTTGTAATATATTCAAGAAGAACCAGCCAAATGGTAACATAAAACTAGTTGTTACTATGCAGAAATTGGTTAAATTAAATCAGATGATGGAAGCCATCTCCATTAATACACATATCCTAGGCAGAAAGCCCCAGGGGATGACAAAGACAGCTTGGATCCTACAACAAGATGGATAAATAATAAACTTATAAAGTATCTGCATTTTTAACCACATATCTTTTTGACAAATTATAACTCAGCCATAAGAAAAGATGAAGATGACATAGATGAATCTTGAGATTATCATGCTAAATCAAGTAAGTCAGACAAAAAAAGTTGAGAACTGTATGATGTCACTCATATGTAGGAAATAAAAATGAAAGGAACAAACGAACAAGACAAACACTCATAGACACAGACAACAGTTTAGTGGTCACCAACGGGAAAATGGGGAAGGGTGGATAATGGTAAAGGAGTCAAATATTTTGTGACAGAAAGAGATTTGGGTCTGGGTGACCACACAACGTAATATACAGATGATGTATTATTGAATTGTACGCTTAAAACCTATATAATTTTATTAACTAATGTCATCCCAATAAATGTAATAAAAATAAATTATAATATTGAAAAGCAACATGAAGATTTCCCCATTTTTTAATAATCAATTTATAAACAAAGGTAATATTTATTCCTATTATATCAGTGAACTAATAGTTTACATAATTTTACTGAAGTAGAAATAGACAATTTGGAAGTCCTACATAGTGGTAATTTGGAATATTAAGCTGCAATTAGGTTTTTAAAAATATTCAAAGCATTTAAAGTGTTGATAATATATACATTTGCTCTAATTTTAGGAAATTAAATAAACTTTGATAAAAACATGTTGTTTTCAGCAATGTTTCAAACACAAACTTTTTGGATATAACCATATTTCCATTTTATTAAAGAATTAGTTATAAAATTGGGAATGTTTGCAACTATGAACAAGAATGTTTGACACTTTAATTTTTATATCACAAGCACACACTAAGCTCCAAAGATTTTTTTTTCCTTTTTTTTTATATTGTGTCACATTTGTTGAACTACCTAGGACCACTATGGATTTTTTTTCCTTTTTCCTATTTTTAAAATATCTAAACCTGTGTAGATATTTGAGATCCTTGAATTCTTTTAATTGCCTAAAATGTATAAGAGCATAAATACAATTTTAAAGTTATTTTAATGTTTAGCAATAAAGTGAAGGTAATTTTGTATATAATTACAAACTCGGTGATAAGGCAATGAAATTTGAAATATCTGTTAAGAACCATTCAACACCTAAAAATGCTGAGCCTGGTAAAAATACTAATTATACATATTTTCACTGAAATAAATTGGCTTTTACAAGATAAAGAGTAAAGCGGGGAGATTTTATAAGCTTCTGATGTTCATATAATTAAAAAAATTAAATGTTGGGTAAACTTGGTTCCAGGCACCTGTTCTAATATTTGTAAAACTGTCAACAGTTGAGTAACTGGTTCCTGCATTTACATGATATAAAATCAAATGTTTTCTGTTTTTCTTTTAAAATGACCAGTTATTAAATATTTAATCCAATTTATTTCAAGAGAAAAAACTGTTATTCTTTATATATATATTTTCTGCATATTATAGCCAAAAGTCAAAAAAAAAAAAATCTACTAGGATCAGAAATAAAACAGCAATGCCCACTTTAACCGTTTCTGTTCAACATTATCCTAGAAGTTCTACCCAGAACAATTAGAAAAATAAATAAATTAATGGTATCCCAACTGCAAAGAAAGAAGTTAATATATGTACACATATGTACACACTATACATATACACACACATATACTCATAGATGACATGATCCTATATGTAGAAAATCCTCTGTAAAATCTACAAGAAAGCCACTAGAACTAAAAAAATTTAAAAAAAAAAGAAAGAAAGAAAGAACAATCTGGAAAATGAAAATAAGAAAGCAATTACCATTGTAATGATATCTAAAAATCTAGTATATTTACAAACGAATTTAACCAAGAAAGTGAAAAATCACTGTTGAAAGAAATTAAAGCCCTAAATAAATAAGAAACTTCATGTTAATGAATAGGGAGACAATATTTTAAGATGGCAATACCATCCAAACAGAATTACAAATTCAGCCCAACCCTTATCAAAATTTCAATAGTCTTCCTTTGCAGAACAGAAATAAACTTATCATCAACTTATATGGAATTGCAAGGGAACTTAAGTAACCAAAATCCTAAAAATGAACAAAGTTGGTGGACTCATATTTTCTCACCTCAAAACTTATTAATGGGCTGCATAGTCAAAACCATTGCCATAAGTACAGAGATACAGATTAATGGAATAGAATTGAGAGTCTAGAAATAAATGTGTCTATGGCCAATTGGTTTTTGAAAATTATGACAATTTCACTCAATGGGGAAAGAGAAGTCCCTTCAACAAATGGTGCTGGGGCAACTAGATTCACCATACTAAAGAATGAAATCAACTTCACATCAGATAAAAATAACTCAAAATAAATCAATAACATAAATATAAGGACTTATGTCATAAAACTCTTAGAAGAAAACGTAAAGGAAAATATTCATGGCCTTAGATTTGGCAGTAGATTCTCAGGTATGACACCAAAAGCAAGATCAACAACAACAAAAATAATAATAAATTGGACTTCATCAAAATTAAAATATCTTGTGCATCAAAGGATATTATCAAGAAAGTGAAAAGACAGTCTATAGAATGAGATAAAAATATTTCTAAATCATATATCTCACAAGAACTTAGTATCTAGGGTATATAAATAATGGCTAAAACTCAATGACAAAATAATACACAACCCAATGCCAATTGATCAAAGGGCTTGAATAGACCTTGCTCCAAAGAAGATATACGAATGCCCAAAAAGCACATGAAAAGATATTCAACATCGTTAGTCATTAGGAAAATGCAAATCGAAACCACAGTGCAATACCCCTGCATATCTACTAGGATGACTACAATTAAAAAAAAAAAATGTTTCTAAAGGAAAATAAGTGTTGGTTAGGATGTGGAGAAATTACTTACAAATATGTGCAGTGTTGGTGAAAATGTAAAGTGGTGCAGTCATTATGGAAAGCAGCAATTCTCATAGAGTTAAAAGATACAATCACTACATTACCCAACAATGCTCCAAAATATATACCACAAAGAACTGAAAACAGGCACTCAAACAGATACTTGCATGCCACTGCTGATTGTGGCATTATTCACAAGAGCCTTAAGTTGAAAACAGCCCAAATGTTCATTAACAGATGATTGGATGAGAAAAATAGGGTACACACACACACACACACACACACACACACACACACACACAAAAGAATGTTATTCAGCCAAAAAAAATAGAAAGGCTAATGCATGGCATATAATGGATGAACTTAAAAAATGTCATTCTAAGTGAAGTCAACCAGACAAAATAACAAATATAGGATGACTGTAGTTACATAAACTATCTAGTACAGGTAAATTCATAAAGACAGGAAGTAGATTAAAGTATCCAAGAGGCTGGGGAGAGGAAAGAATGAAAAACTTATGCTTAATTGTTAGTTTCTGATTGTGGTGATCAAAGAGTTTTGGAAATGGTGGTAATGATTACACAAAATTGTGAATGTTATTAATGCCTGAGAATTGTAGAGTTAAAATGATTAAAATAAAAAATTTTCATTTTATATGTTTAACTTCAAAAAAATTAAAAGAGAAAATTCTAAAAGTATATCTATGTATGATTCACAATAACTGATGTTTAAAGAACAACATGAGTCTCTCGAAAGGAATCATGATTTGACCACTTAGAATTAGCACAAAATTAAACATTTCTAATTTATAGCATCATATTATCTCCTTTGAAATAATTTATAAAAAAAATTCTACCCTTAAATAAAATAGTCTGTGTCTAACTATAACTGGTAGCTTTATTACATACTGGGGATGGATAGGGTAAAATAGAAATGTATGTCTTAGGGAGCTTAAGGAAGAAACTAGAGGAGAAAGAAGAGGGGGGAGGGGAAGAAGGAGAGGAGAAGGTAGAGAGAGAATGAGGAGAGGAGATAAGAGGAAGAGAGATGACAGAACAATTTTTTTAAATAAGGAAAAATGTAATCTAGTATAAAGATTAGATAGCAGAAGAAACAGCCACTTTTTCTTACAGCAGGATGCACCGCACCCACAGGGTGTAAAATTATATGTATATGTTTGATTTTCAGAGACGATGAATATGTATTTAATAGAAGTATGGAAATAGACTTTGAAGTGCATGAACACTCTCTGAAAGAGTTGAAATAGGATAAAGATTAATTGACCAGATATCTTGTATAGAATTAAAGTGATGAGGGATTGTTTTAATTTTACGATCATCATTTCATCCTGGGAATAACGGGTTCTAATATTTTATATAGACAGGAATCATGTAGCTTAGTTCTCCAGATGAGTGTAATGAAAAGGGGAAAAAAATCATAGGACTTTAAAATAATGAAAAAAACTTATTGACCTATGAGCCATGGAATGATACTGTGAAGTTCAAAGATGATAACATCAAAGAAAGGTTTTTTATTCATCTATTCTCTATGAGGGAAAAGAAAAGTAATAAAGTGAGGCGAAATTGCCAAAGTTCTTTGTTATCTATATTATTTCTAAAACAATCTAGGCCATTGACCATCTCTCTCTCTCTCTCTCTCTCTCTCTCTCTCTCTCTCTCTCTCTCTCTCTCTCTGAGTCTCTGTGTCTCTGTCTGCCTTTGTCTCTTTCTCTCTCAAGAATAAAATTTTTGAACAAAAATGAAGGACTTTCAGTTTTGATACCTATATATACTTTAAAATCTCCTTCCCTAAAAATGTGTGCACCTACAATGAGATAAGAGAAAACGAAAAACAAAATAGCTTAGTCAAATTATTTTATGTAACTGGAGAAGCACACACATAAATTTCATTTCAGGTTATATGGTTATTTCATTAATAAGCTTTTTGACCTTTCTAATCAAAGGTTATATCATTTTAGGTGTAGCTAAATGTTTCGATTGATTTATTTTAAAACTTTAAATTTAAGATAAAAAAGTAAAAGAAAAATAGATTAACATATAGTTTTTTGAAATGTTCTACTTATCTTTGTTGAGGTTTCATAGTTTTAGTGTTTCAAGTTTCTTGTCCAAGAGATATGTCTGAAACTGACACAAAGCCTTTATTTATGTTTCTCTTCATTATAATTGGTCTGAATCTTACGACTTCATCTTCCATCCTTGTTTGTTAGGTATTGGTTCTGGAGAAGAAAATAGTCTTTCTTAATAAGAGAGTTAAGTGTTTCATATTATGTAGACTTCTATCAATTATGAACAAAAAGCTTCCTTGCTGGTGTTTTTGGTGAAAAGTCTTTTGAATAGAAAATCCATTTACCTCTTCTTAGATAGATGTTGCTTTGGTGTTTTGAATGAACAACCTGGAAATTTATGCAATATTTATTTTTCCTTTAAACTATGTATTTCTAGTATTTATATTTACAGTGCAATATGCTTATGTAAGCTTTAACGAGCAATAATTCAAATAAATTAATCTAAAGAAAAGCTTCTTCAGAAGTTTAGAAAAAAGACTCCACATTTCTATGTGCGAATAAATAAATAAATAAATAAGCTTTATAGAATGGGTTAGCAAAAAAAGATAGTTTATATTTCTGCACTTTATACTTGGCAAGTATGATAATAAGATAGTGTTTTGATGGCCAAGTACATATAAGTGCCTTAATTTATTCAACTAAAATGAGTAACTCTATCATTATAATACGTTATATCAGTGCAGAAGAATTATTACTACTTCTTATCTCTCTATCTCTTTACCTACCTACCTACCTACCTACTTACTTATCTATCTACATACCCATGCACCACAAAATATGATGGAAGTTAATAATGTTTTATCCCTTGGAGTTCTTGTATGTGTGCATAAATTAAACAACTTTCTAACTCATATAGAATCGTTCTTTGCGATTCCAGTATTATTTCCTTTTAATGAAATTCAACTGACTCAGACATTTGCAGATTCCACTAAGAGTAATAGAAAGAAAGTAAAGGGGATGGAAGGAAACTCACCTCTATCAGGTGCCTGTTCTAAGCTAGTCACTAAGACAAAGACTTCCATGTGTTGTATTCACCTTGTAACAATCCTGATGGGTGTTAGCTACAGTCCCCAATTTTTCACAGTTCTGATTATTTTTGTCCTAGTAAACAATTTATACAAGTTAACACTGAATACACTCTTATCAACAAATAGTTATCTTTTCTTTTAAATTTATTTCTTTTTATTATGGTGACTGGTCAATGAAATCCAGTGTTTCAGATGTACAATTCAAGAGTTAGGCATATATATATATATATTGCATTGTGTGTTTACCACCCATAGTTCGATTTCTCTCTGTCACTACATATTTAACCCCTTTTATCCCATCTACCTCCCCTCTCCTCCTCCACCCTTTATCCTGTGGTAACCACTAGTCTATAGTCCATGTCCATGAGTCTCTGTTTGTCCTGTTCATTTGTTGCTTTTAGGTTTATATCCCACATATAAGTGACATCATGTGATTTTCAAATTTTTCTGTCTGGCTTATTTTGCTTAGATGATTATCTTGAGGTCCATCCATGTTGTCACGAATGGCAGTATTTCACTTCTTATGATTGAGCAATATTTCGTTGTCTGTAAGTACCACAGCTTCTTTATCCAATCACCTAAACTTACTTGAGTACTGCCAACACTCATAGATCACTACAGAGACTCATTGACATATCTGAGAACTAAGAATTTATGGATATTGGTCAATAAAAGTAAAAGTAGTGCCCTTAAGAATGATAGAACTCGTGCTACAAGCTCAAGCCTCTTGTATTCCTGCTTGCTCTCACACTCCTAATTTAAGCATGCATCACTCTTCTGGATACTATGTTAATGTCCAGATTTCCCTTAGTCTCCAGTTTGCTTTTTTTGAAGCAATACAGTATTTCTAACAGAACAAGTTTTCTAACATAGAAAGCTAACCATTTAACCTACCTGATTTAATTCTTCCAATGCTTGTAAAATGAAATTTAAATTCTTTGTTTTGGTGTAAATGGCTCTCCATTTTTCTTTTGTTTAACTATGCTGCCATTGTCTTGGTAGTCTCTTTTGGGTAGCCTAATTTAAACCCTAAAACTTTTCCATAGTTTTTACACTTATCATCTTCTCTTACACCCTCACACTTTCATGACACTTTATCTAATTTCCACTTACCCTTCAAGACTCCAACACCTCATGAAATTTCTCTTGATTCCTTGAGGTAGAATTAGATATGTCTCCCTCTATACATCCTTGACTCAGTAATAGTGCTTTTCACCTGGTATTATGATTGTTTTGTTATGGGCCTTGCATCTTACACCTAAACAGTAGTTTGGACATTTGGGATTATGTCTAGCAGATGGGGCTATTGATATGTGAAACTAAATAGCTTCTTGGGAAAGAACTCTTCCTTGAGTAACGTAATGTCTTTGATAAAATAAAATAAAAATTCTTGGCTGTCACAAGGGAATGATTTTCTGTTTCTATTTCTGTTTCTCACATATTCTTCTCTGGCCAGATGTTGATCTCTGCAGATTTTCTCTCCCAGGCTTAGTTTCCAGCTGAATTCAGGTTCATTTGACAAAAAGGAGGTAGTGGAAGGAGATAAAGCGGAAGGGGAGTAAAGAGAAAATTGGAATATTTTGTCCTTCTTTTCCTCCTCTTGTCCCTTCTGGGTGGTATTAGCTTCTGCAGTTACAAGTCTTTATTATGAATGATCTTTTCTACAGGGATTGTAGCTTTTAATCATTTAAATGCATTACATGGTTTAGTGACTGTCAGAAGATTGTCCAGGAAAATTGAGCACAAAGAGACAATAAATCAGTTTGTGATAAATATTTCACCAAAACACTGTAAGACATTGGGGGCCCTCATAGCACTCTTTTGATAGTTTCTAATGGTATAGAACACAAAGGAGGTGTCGATTTGCCTTTTTGAAATTCAAGACTACACTTTTAGATCTTGCTCGCCTGAGAGACATGGGTAGAAAAGAAACTGTGGAACACACAGGAATTGAAATTACGATTATGACTGATGAGATGAGATGCTACAACAATAGGGCTAACAGCTTGCAGAATATTTTATTTCAAACTCGAAGCTCTGAAAGTTCTTCCTATAAACACTCAAAGCGTTTTTCTCTGGTTGTAATCAATAAGACTTTACAAGGATCACATACCTTGCTGTTGAAAAGAAAGCCTTAAAAATATTACATCTTACTAATAACACTTAACTCTGCAACTAAACATTATTTGTGTTAACACATGAGTATGAGACAGAATAAAAATGTAATTTTATCCCTGTATTTAGATGTAGTCCATAATATTAAACAGTATTTACTGCAAAATTTTGGTGAAACAGTAAGTATTACATGGAAAAATTGCATTACTTTTCTTTCAAACAGACTTTTTTCTCTCTATATATTTTTAAACAGTCTACATCTTAAAACTAATCATCATTACTAAAGAGGGTCTGAAGTCTCCTATAGGCATCATCATTTATCTAAAATCATATCACTTGTATTGAAGAAATAAAGGTAAGGGTCCTGAGAGAGTCTTAATTCATATATGGAAATTAAAAATCAGTAATATATCCCAGATATTGAGATTTTAGACATAATTTTTGTGTTAAAACAACATCAAAAGCATAGCCAACTCATTGTTATTGTTTCTAGTGAAAGTGATCTGCTGATCTAAAATCTTGTTTTGTTTTGCTTTTGTTTATACTAATACTTATTAATATTATTCTTTACTTTCTCATTTTTCATTAAAGAGATGTCAGAAATTCTTAAATAATTTTCTGCTTTTTAGGATTGCTATAGATTACTTATTTAGGTTACATACATTATTTATATTATTATTACTTATGTGATACTCTTCATTTGAAGTTATAGCTAACCAGTAAATCTATCTTAATTTGTAATACTAAAAGTCAATAAGTAGCCTTGTCAAGTACTAATAGCTGTGTTTATATACTTGTCAGCTGTTACTGACACTGTAAAATAAGGCTGGAGGTCTAGATTTTTATTCAAATATCAATAGCTCTAAAATTTTCAGTTATTTTTCCTTTTCCTTTTTTTACATTCCTTCTTATTCTATATATCATATCTATCATCTATCTATCACATATCTATTATCTATCTATCTATCTATCTATCTATCTATCTATCTATCATGTATCCATCTAATCTATCACCTACTGTGAATTTCATATACGATGTCTGTATATGAGAATACAATTAAAATAATTCATATTTGTATAACACAGCAGTTAAAAAGTACTTTCATTTGATTATCAAGACAACTTTTGCCACAGGTTTCATTACTGTATTTTAAAAGTCAAAATAAAAATGTGAACAAGTATGTCAATTTTAATGACCATTATTTCTATTAACATTAAAAAAGCAATAGATAATGTTATGGTGCTTGGGTATATTTTATATATACTCATGCTTAATTGTACATTTGATTATATGGGTCTAACCATATGTATTGATAATCATTTCACGTGTTATATTGTAGTCATATATGGTATTTAATCTGGGTATTTAATACCCAGAACATTAAAGATTTTAAATGATTATTCAACATCTTGTAAGCAATGAGTAACATATCTGTTTCAAACTTGAGACTTCTCTCTTCTATTCATTTTGTCTTTAACATTAAAAAAAACATTTTACGGTTACAAAATATTTAAAACTATATTCTTGACTCAAATAAAACAATTTTTGTATATTTTACTTAGAAGATATTTCTATAAATTACTCTCAGAACAATGCCTGCACAATAGTCTATGTTTATTTCTGTTCCTTTTAATTTTTTTAAAATATATACAACAAAATTTATTTAGTAGAAGTTTTAGAGAACAAGTCTTACATTTAAATATATATATTTTTATTTTCCTCATATCTCACTATAATTATATGGTTCTGCAGCTCTGAGAAGTATAAAGAAAGGAAAAGGTAGCAAAAATTTTTGAAACTTTCTATATGTTTATTTCAAAATCTCCATTAGTATTAACATTATAATGAAGCTTATAGTTTAAAGGAAAGACTATTTTTTGTAAAATGTTTCATAAGGAATTTTTTTAACGGGCAAAGGGAATTAAATTTAGACAACATGAAAAGGTAGATCTCCTTTACGATTATATTAATAGAATTCTTTGAAAAGATTAATTGAAGTAAAATTCATAAGGTTCAAATAATAATAATCAATTAGAATTTACAATTTTTACATTAAAAGAAATGTTGTAGTTTGAACTTAAACCATCAGATATACTTTCCATTTTTTTCTTAGTTATTCAGCAATGTATTTCAGCTGTCAAGAAAAAAAGTCATACATATTTTATATATGATTAAAGTATCTGCTAAAACATTCATAATCAAACACACATTGAAACATAAATGTAATAGTCTGAAATGTTTGGTGATTTATTCTTAAACTGAGAGGAAAAGTAAGATGTATTTTTATTTTCTTCATTATGAGTAAATTAACACTTTAAAATTTTACTTTTTCTTAATTAAACATATCTCCTCCTTTCTTTAGCTTTATTCTTTTTGTCTATTCTCTCAGATATCTCTTTTTCCCTACCACAATACATGTAAAATGTCTTCATGGCCTGGAATAAGAAAGAAATAAAAAGAATAAGCTAAAAACGAAATGGTTGATGATTACAAATACATGAAATGTTAGTTTCAGTGATGTCAGAAAAATGACAGTGTAGAAATTTCTAGTGCCTATCCCTTCCAGAAACATTAATTTGAATAACTATCCACATCTCAAAATACCTTTCCAAGAGCTAGGATTCCAGATGAGAGAATATAGCATCTGAATGAAACACAAAAATAAGGACACATTGGGGAGGGTAAAAAGACTAATTCCCATTATCCGCATCACCTCTCCCTCAAGCTCAGGAGGTCAGGGTCAAAAGAGAGAGACATTCACTCCATGGGAGAAAGAGAGTGAAGTAAGTGCCAGACTTTACCATGAGCCCCAATATGTCCCTGTTGATGCCACAGACTTCCTGCAGGCTCCCATGAACCCAGAGCTCTGGGCTGCCCTGGAATCTGCCAGCTCCCCTAGGCTCATGAGGCTCTTTGAAATCAGACTCTCAGCCCACTCCAATAAAAGACTGCCTCCATGAACACCAACGCCAAGCCTACCCCAGTGGTCCCAAGGGACGACTTGGCCCTTGTGGATCCACGATCCAGGTCTACCCTCACCAGCCTGGGCACCAGTCTTGTCCTAATGTATTCAGCTAACAGGACTTCCTATTTGCTGATTGACTCAGGAACCAGACTTATTTATGCACAGGCACCAGCAATAATCCCAACCATGGGCACCAAAAAAGAAAGTCAGCCCAGAATCTCTGGATAGGCTGACTGATAAAGAGTTACCTGCCAAAGCCAGTTTATAAAGACTAGAAGGGGTACCTACTTCCTCAAAAGTGCAGACACCAACACAAGGCTACGAGGATTATGACTAATCAAAGAAACATGACACCAGCAAAGGAAACTACTAAAACTCCAGTGGTTAAACCTAAAGAAATGGATACCTACCAATTATATGACAAAAAAATTCAAAGTAATCCTCTTAAAGAAATTTAGCAAATTATAAGAAAACACATACAGACAACTGAATGAAATTAGGAAATCAATACACAAGAGAGCAGAAGTACCTATACTTACGTCAGAGAAAATAGACTTCAAGTTAAAAACTGTAACACATCAAGAGGATATAAATATTATAAATATATATGCACCTAACATTATAGCAACTAAATAGACAGCAAATCAGTAATAGTAGGGAACTTCAGTACCACACTTTGAACAATGGCTATATCATCCAGACAGAAAACCAATAAGGAAACATTCTGACTCGAACTATATCTTAGGCCAAATGGAACTAATAGACATACACAGAACATTCCACCTAGCATCACCAGAATACACATTCTTCTTGAGTACACATGAGATATTTTCTAGGTTAGGTCATATATTAGTAAAAAGCAAATTTTAGCAAATGTAAGAAGGAAAACTGAAAAATTCATTAATGTGTAGAAGTTAAACACACTCATGAACAGCTAATAGATCAAAAAAGAAACCAAAAGATAAGTAAAAAATGTAGCAAAACAAATAAAAATAGGAAAAGAACATACCCAAACTCTTAGGATATAGTGAAAGCAGTTATAAGGGGGAAATTTATGGTAATAAATGAGTACGTTAAGAAAAAAGAAAGATAAAAAATAAACAACCTAACTTTATACTCTTAGAAGAAAAGAAATAAAGATTAAAAATAAAGATAAAAACCTGAAAAAAAAGAGAAAACAAAAAACTAAGAGCTGATTCTTTGAAGAGATAAATTGAATTCATAAATTTTTAGATAGATTAAGAAAAAAAGAAGAGAGAAAATTCAAATAAGTAAAATAAGCAATGAAAGAGGATACATTACAACAGACACTATACAAATACAAAAGATCACAAGAGATTACTATGACTATAGACCAAGAAATTGAATAACCAGAGAAATGGATAAATTCCTAGAAATATACAACCTAGAATAACTTAATTGTAATGAATTAGAATATTTGAACAAATGATAAGTAAGAGATTGAATCATTACTCAAAAGCCTCCTATCAAAGAAAATCCCAAGACCAGATGGTTTCATTGGTGAATTCTACCAAAGATTTAAAGAAAAATTAATAATAACTCTTTCAAAATATTGATAAAAGAAAACACTTCAAATTAATTTTATGAAGTCAACATACTTTGATACCAAAGTCAGGTAGGGACACTGCAAAAAATGAAAATCCTAGCCCACATCCCTGATAAATATAAATTTAAACATACTCCACAAGTTATTAGCTAATCAAAATCAGTATTACTTTAAAAGGATCATACACCATGACCAAATGGGATTTGTCTCTGGGATCCAAGGATGGTTCAACATACACAAAGCAACAATTGTGATGCACCATATTAATACAGTGAAAGATAAAATTCATATGATCATCTCAATAGACCAGATAAAGCATTTGACAAATTCTACATCCTTTCAAAATAAAGACTCTCAACAAACTGGGTTTGAATATGGGAAAGAACATATCTCATCATAATAAAGGCTACAGATAACAAGCCCACAGCATTAAGATAAAGTTTTGACAAATTACCTTTATCCAACCTGTGACTGAGCTAATTAAATTTGAATTTCACTTTCTTGGCAGATATTTCTGATTATAGTTTACTCTCATAATCCAGGAACCATGTAGAAATATGGAAAGTTAAAACTAAAACACAGTTTGGTCAATAAAAGCTAAATTATTCACTCTCTTTCCAAAATCAAAAGTCGTAATTCGGTACATATATGGAAAAGTTCATCTTTACCTATACATTATACTATAAGCAAAATTCTATTCCATATGGATTAGAGATATAAATTAAAAAGAGAAAACATTAAAATTTCTAGGAAAAAAAGGATTACTTCAATAGCTTGGAATGGTAGATAATATTTTAAAATGCAAATACTAAAAATAGAGAAAATGTTATAAATTAACTACATTAAAAAAAATTAATGTTTCTCCCCTAAACAGGTATAATTAAGAAAGTGAAAAAACAATTGATAAAGTAAAATTTGTATATAATGACACAGCACTCTTAAAATACATATATATGTATATATATTATATATATATATTCAACAGAGAACTCATAATGTGAGTATACACATACACATTATAAATGGAGATACCAATGAAATATTTAGACAGATGGAAAAGTAAGAAAAGAATTTCATTGGGAATTTCACAAAACAATTTTTCAAAACAACATAAAAATACCACTGTATGTACAGCAAAGTGCCTAAAATTATAAAAGGACAAAGTTCATTGAACATTTCAATAGACATGTTCTTCAAATACAGAATAGCCCCTTTCCCAGAATATTGTGGTAAAATAGATCCAGAACAATATCGACTATAACATTTCTTATGTGTTTACAATTTTTATAAATATTTCTCCATGAGTTTCTCTTTCTAATATTTAGGTGAGTAATTATTCCCTTTGTGAATCTTTCTAGTAAATACTCTTTTCTAGTTAGCATCTTTTTAGCACATTAATATAGTCCCTCATCTAGCTTGGGTATATTAATCCAATAACATTAAGCATCATTCAGAGAAAGGTTTATGCAACAATGTGAGTGAAATGTCAACTAACAATCAGGTGAAAAAAAAAAAGACTTCTCAGTTTGACTTTGGTTGTACCTGATGTTTAAAATATGTGTATAAATGTACGCAGTGTTTTCAGTCCCTGAAGTCATTTTAGAAAACACAAGAAAGACAATGGTTGGTAAATAATTCATAAGAAACTGATATATTAACTAAAATGTTAACATATTCATTTAAAATAAAAAATATGTTTCTAAAAGAGCAATAAGATAAGGAGAGATAACATAATTTTTCTCTAGGATAATTTATACAAAGATTAAGTAAACAGAGATTACTTGATCGGAACATAACTAAGAACAGTTACATGATTCAATTTCCTTTGAAAATAGGAAATAGGTTCACAGAGAACCTATCTCTATAACAGAGATAGTCATTTTCATAGCAGTTGATACCACTTCAAAATAGTTTGTAATTCTAGAGTTTCCAAAATCTACATTTATATTAACAATATGAATATAATAACGGGTGTATCTTTTCATAAAAGAAGGCTGTAGGACAAAATCTCAGGCCCGTTGAAGGCCTGGCCATTTGATTTTCAATGCACATGATCCTCAATAAACACCTATAAGTGCACAAATTTTCTCCAATTACTGTATTTGCCCATTTAGATAGGAAGGCATGTAGCCAGTATCTGGAACTGTCATGTGTGGTCAAGTGTCACCTGAAATGGGAGGGTAGGAGCTCTTTGAATTACCTCAGGACCATCACCTCAATTGTGGCAGCTCTTTGGGATCTGTTTGACCTACAGACTTAAGGCCAAAAAACAGTGTGCCACTATAATCCCACATTTTGAGGAACATCAAATATTACAAAATTTTTATCTTTCACCTAGGTCTGCAGGTTCTTTTTATGTAACAAATTTACACTTGAGTCAACCATGAAGTTAATATCTTTTCACTTAGCCATATAACATAAACGTTATGCCAATGATGACAAATAATACTATAAAAATTAGTATTGTTCAGAGTACGAATTTGATAAAGAATAGAAAGGACATCATTTACTCTCAATTCAGTAAATAGTTCTCAATGAATGGTTTTCAATTAATATACATTATGCGTGAAATAATTTAGCCTCTATGTGGAAATATAATTGAGTAAATGATTATCCCAATTGTTTAGATGGTAACAAATAAATACATAAATACATAAATACATAAATATATAAATAAAAGATCTAATCCTTCACCAAAATAAATCTTTTAAAAATATATTTCTTCTTTGTCAAAATAAAATAAAATCATTAGTCATTCATTGACAATTTCAATATTAACATGCCGGTTTTCTTTCTATTTCTAAGTGCCTACTATGTAAAATTTCATTTTTCCATATTTCTACCGGTCCAGAAGTCAATACACAAAATCTTTCTGCTTGTGAGAGGTTTGGCAGCTATAGCCTCGCAGATGTTAAGATATGCGATCCGTTAGCCTTGGCAGCTGGGTTATGTGTATGCGCCCCACTTACATTTCTTGTCTGACCTCGTGATTTACTCCACCGTTAGCTGTGGTGACAGCTGTTCGGCTGTATTGAGGTTTTTCTATTATTTATTATTTATTGCAAACTACAGCCCAGCATAGTTAAGTAGCACTATCTACTAGACATAATTGTGCTGAACAAAACTCTTGGCCCCAAATCCCTGATCTGGAGGACATGATATGAAAGCTCCCGAGGAGGCACAGTCAGCAAGAGCAGGAGGAGTGCTCATTCTTCCACCCCACCTACGAGAGAGACTCTTTTCTTATCTCCTCCTCACAGCACCAATTTAAGATATAAAGCGCCAGAATTCATTAAAAGCAAATTTAATCATTAAAAAGCCTATATTGTGGCATTATAAAACAAAATACAAGATATTTGAAATTGCATTATTTTGTGAGAATTTTTTCAAAACAGAGATCCTGAGACAAATCATAAAGTATTATGTTTAGCAGACATAAAAAGAAAGAATTGAATAAATTCAGTAACTAAATACATTTATACCTATAAATTTATTTTTAAGCACTGCTTTGGAAGAGTACCACAACATTTTTTACGCTGTGATTTTATTATCATTTAATATGACATATTTTCTAATTTTCCTTGTGATTATTATATTTGACTAGGCATTATTTACAGCTGTACTACTGTCACTTATTTTAAAGTCAAGTGGGGATTTTCTAAATGACTTTTTGTTATTGATTTTTAATTCAATTATAGTATAAATAGAGAACATACTCTATATAATTTCAATCTTTTGATACAATGTAACTTATTTTCTTACACAGTTTGTGACCTAACCCAGTGAGTATGCCATATGGATTTGAAAAGATTTATTTCGGTTCTTGGATTTTGTACCAATATATCAATTAAAGTTATCTAAGAATATCTAAATCGTTTACTTATGTTGGTATGTATATGTGTATGTATGTATTTATTTATTTATCAAACTTATTTTTAAAATTAGTTTCTGAAAGGGGATGTTAACAGATCTAAATATCACTGTAAACTTGTCTTTTTCTCTCAATATTATTATCTGAAATGCTTTAAATTTTTTTTTTTAATTTAAAGTGTGTATCTTATAGAGAGAAGCATATACCTGCTCTTGTTATCTTTACCCCAAGTCTAACAATCTCAAGTTTTTACTGGTGGAGGTTAATCTATTTGTATGTAAAAAAAAAAAAAAAAAAAAAAAAAAAATTTGATACCGTTAAATCTTTTTCTAATGGTTTATTTGTTTTTATTTGACCCTTCTGATTTTTGATCATCTCATCCCCATTTCTGTATTTCTTTTGGCTCAATCCAATATTCTTTAAAAATTTATTTGTTGACTTTTGAACTTTAAATTTTATATTGTTTTAGTGATTAAAATATGCATTCTTAGTTTTTGGTCTATTAGGTTTAAATTATGTTTGGTATAAATGACAAAACACATTCTTGGAATGTTTGCACTAAATGGTTATATCTTTTAAAGAAGAAAGAAGAAACATATATGGCCTTTTATGTATACCTACATATTTACTATTTTTAGTACTCTTTTGTTGCCTCAAGTTTTCATTTGTGTCAATTCTTTTTAGCATGAAGAATTTTCTTTATTATATCTTATAGTGTAAGTTTACTATCAATAAATTATTTCAATTTTAACTAATTGAAATGGTATTATTTTATCTTCATAATTAAGAATATTTTAGTTTTTATTCTAATTTGACATTTTTTAAAGTCCTTTACAGAGTTCAGAAAATATATCTTTTTTTTATTTCTGACCCCCATTATTTCTCATTAGAAGCTCACCATCATTTGCCTTCTATGTAAAATGTTATTTTTTTAAAAATTTGGCTGTTCTCAAGTACTCTCTTTATACTTTTTATTCAACTGCTTTTCAGCAGTGTGCATTAGGAGATTTTTTGTGCTCATTATTATTCATACTTATTTTGACTTTTGTCATTTTGTAATTTTTTTGTGTATTACAACATATTTTGGAAAAATTTGGCCATTATTTCTTCCAATGTATATCTGCCCCTCTATTTTGGGAGCTTCACATATGTATATGTACACACACATACACACATATATACATAATTATACATGTACAATTACATAGATAATGTAATAATCTCAGAACTAATTGATAATCTATCCTTTTACATGACTGTAAGTGGAACACTTATTCCATAGCAATACTCATTCAAGATAAATAGAAAATCTAAATGAAATATATTTAGATGTATATAAAGGCACTGGTAAGCTAATAAAACAACAAATATTTGTGAAGCTAACATATAAGAAAGAAGGGAATACTGGAGAAATAAACATAATTATTGTTGTCTTTTTCCCCCTTTAGATGTATGACAACTTGAAAATAGCACCAGAGTTGCTGAAAAAGAGAACAGAACACTCAGTAATTCTTATGAGGCTGTCAGGTAATGCAAAAATTTGACTTCAATGCCCTCTAAGAAAGAAAAGACCTAAATAAAACCTCAGGTTTTCATGTGGGCCTCCTCAGGAATACATCTTGTAAAAGGTATACCTGAAATAAATGTGTGTTCACACTGATTTTAATTAGACTATCTTCTGGTTTTTCATCTTTACAGCTGTTTGCCTAAAGCAAAGAAATAACATTATCCAGGGCCTCAGATTTTTCTCTTCATCTTTCTAACATTCATATAAAAATGACAGAGGCATCAAAAGTGTAGAGCATATTACTGAAAACAAGGAGAAAAAGTAGACCTAAGAAGGTTTTTGTGACCAAGAATTTGAAATACCCATGGTTAAGAATTTAAGGAAAGTTATGAAGATGAAAATAAAAAAAATAAATAACAGCCCTCACTGACCCAAATGCCAACCTTGTACAGAATTGAAAATGTCTGTTTAATAAAACAATTGTCTTCTGTTAAAAGTATCACCTCTCAAGTTCCCTATAATTAATTTCTCAACTTCACTGTTAAGTAGCTTCTCAAAATTTATGAAATGTACAAAAATATATGTTCTAGGGACTAGAATGTAAGAGAAACAATAATCAATCCAACCAATATATTGGAGATTGAGTTGCTAATAATTGACAAGAATTAATATGGTCAAAAAAATAGAGAACATGGAATAAAATGGAGAAGATATAGAAAGTTTTCACAAAAATTTAAAATCATTACAAGTTATCAATAGTAGAAATGCAAAATACAGTTATTAAATGGATTTAGTAAAAGACTAGACAGAGCAATCAGTGATCTGGAAATATTAGTATAGACAATAGAACTGATTTAAGATGCACTAAAAAATTTCATCTTTATCCCTAGGGATGCCTGCATGTCAGCTTTTTTGTCCGCTTGTTAGTTTGTTGGATTTACTACTAGCCAAGATAAGGGTAGTTGCATTTATGATGTACTATTCAATATCTGAAACTTTTCTGGTAACAATCAATGTTAGTTTCTTTAGCGATGTTTTACAGCCACCCTAGCCAGTTTGACAGGCCTCGTTTGACTACTGGGAAGGGTCGGGGAACTCTTTTAATGAGCTTTCTCAAAGCCAAGATTCCTCACATAGATCTTGAGGGTTCAAGTTACAGATTCATTATAGTCTAGCTTGCAAAGATGGGGCCCAAGGGGAGACCTTCTAGGATACCCATAGCTCCCATGCTTACCTGCATTCTCTCTCTCTCTCTATTTCTCTCTCTCTCTCTCTCTCTCTCTCTCTCTCTCTCTCTCTCACTCTCTCTCTCTAACTGTACTTTATCTTTCACTTTAAATGGAAATCTTATTTGAGTGTACCCTTTGGTGTGTGGTGAGTCCTTTTAAATATGTAAAATGAGAAAACAATATAATTAGTGACCTAAAAGATAAATCAATTTAAGTATATCTAAACCCCAAGGAGGAAAAAAAAGATAAAGGAAAATGTAAAAGATATGTAAAATATTATCTAAAGGAAGAAGACAGAGAATCAGGCAAAACCTATCTCTGAAGATCTAATAATAAAATTTTTTCAAATAAAATCCTTCAATCCTTGGGCAGTATCTTCTTCAAAAGAGAACTGCCCAATATTTGAAAAGAAGCTCTTTGTGCACTAATGATCTGTGTTAGTTTTGTATGCTGCAAACTAAATTATCACCAAATTACGAGGTTAAAACAACACCATTTATTATCTCAGTTTCTATGGACCAGAAATTTAGACACAGTATAATTAGTCTCTCCACTCAGGGTCTCACAAGGTGAAAATCAAGGATTTAGCTGGACTGCATTTTCATCTGGAGTTCTGGATTCTCTTCTGAGCTCATGAGGTTGCTGGCATAATTTAGTTCTTTGTGATTGCAAAACTGAGAACACTATTTTCTTCTGGCTACAGAGTGGAGATTGCTCAAGAGGCCGCCCTCAAGTCCCATCCCTTTAGACTTCTCTCACACCATGGAAACTTACTTCTTCAAAGACAGCAAGAAAATCATTTTCACTTTAGGAAGAGCCTCAGGCCCTCTTTTAAGGTCTTTCACTGAATTAATTCTGACCCACTCAGGATAAATTCCTTTTTAATTAACTTAAACTGATTTAAGACTAATTACACATGAAAAATACATTGTCCATATATTATTATAGCCTAGTCATGAAGAATAAAATCTCATCATTTTACAGTCCATCACCACAATCAATGGCAGGGAATATAGTGGGTGTGTACAGGGTTGGCCAGAAGGATCTTGGGGACCATCAGAGAATTCTGCCTATCACATGATTCTAGTAGAGAATAAGTACCTGATCACGGGAATTAAATGATGACATGACTAGAACTATCCATTAGCATTGTCATATCTGTTAAGTCAATTGCAGTACAAATCTATTAGATGATTGATGTGGCAATTTGATATCAGAGGGTATCAGGCCCATCAAACACTACTAAATATCATGAACTAATGGTATATATTCATATTTCTATTTTTGCACTGACCTTTTCCCTTGGCTCACATCTATGACCTTATGGGAGGGTTCCTTAAAATTAACTCATAGATGAGGAAAGATATTGTTCTTGGTTAACTTATGGGTCAATTTGATATGTTGGAATAAGATAAAAGTAGACTAATTATTCAGAAAGTGTGGTTCAAAAGTGCTATAATAACAGTCATTGTTTCAGCTGCAAGCATTATTCTTTGGTGTCCATTTGATATGCAGAGAAAAGTGACTTGCAGAGTATGTACATAGACTGCTATACACTATCAAATGGCTTGGATGATTGAGTAGAACTTTGAAAAGAGCAAGATTAGAGATCAGATATATGAGTATGGGGGAAATAGATGTGGCTGGACATAATTCGACTTTACGTCTCACATCAGCGGGCCCCAGGAAGCATTCACAGCAGATCAGGAAGACACTCAACCTGCTAGAAACATATCCAGCGAATGTCAGCTAATCTTTATCCTCAGCCACTCCAAGCTTGTTCTTTGGGCTCACGAAAAGTGTAGTTCTGCTAATGCTGAGGGGATTGGGCATATATCTTACAAAGTAGGGTCCTGCAATGAACTGAATGAGTCACCCCAAATTTCATGTAGAGTAGCCTTAATCTCCAATGTGATGATATTTCAAGGTTTGGCTTTTGGGAGGTACTTAGACTTGGATGAGCTAATGATGGGATTGGTAACCTAATAAGGGGACAGAGAAATTAAAGTTCTCTCTTTTTCTCTCTGCCATGTGAAGAAACCAGAAAGAGGACTCCTAACCAGAATCCAACCATGCTGGCACTCTGATCTCAGACTTCACAGCCTCCAGATGTGAGTAATGAATTTTTGATGTTTAAACTACTCAGTCTATGGTATTATTGGTACAGTAGTTTGAAATAAGACAACTGCTCTCACCGACCTGTCAGTAGTAAAATCTAATTCTGAGTCCTAAATATGACACAGACCTTAAAAAGACAAGCTAGTCACTTGGCACTAAATTGATTACACCCATCCTCTCATCCTGGAGTGTTTAGTGATCATCTTTATCTGAAATCATGCCTAATCTGAAAGCGAGTTTCTTTTGCTGTTGTTTTCCTTGCCAATATCACCTCCTGAGTATTTCATATATGCCTAATGCAATAATCACCAATATAGAACCCTGAAAATATTGCCTTAAATAAAGAATCTGTTTTATAGCAAATTAGGTACAAAAATGAATAAAAGAAATCTCATAGGATCAACACTCTATCACTAGAAAGAGTTGCCTCAGTAAACTATTCTGATGCTCATCGAAGTTGTCAAAACAGAGGCAGCATTCTACATTGAACCAATAGTCACAAAGTGAACTTGTGTCCTACAGAGCTAAATTACTTGGGTCTGAAAACCAGGCAATAGAAGTAGAATGGCTTTTTCTTACCAGTATTCCATTGACCTACTTCTAGAATGTATAATTTATATTTCACAGCTTTAAGCTGTCCTGAGTTAGAAGACCTAATTCCTGGGAAGTTTGTGGTACTCCCAAACAAGGGCAGGACATGGATAAGGCAGTGACTACCACACGAAGTCTTCATGCTGCTGTACCAACAGGGAAACAAGAAATTTCTTTGTTAGTGGAGGGACCCAAGCCTGGGCATCATGAGGAGCTAGGACTGATGATATTGTGTAGGCAGAGAAGAGTAGATTTGAAACCTGTCATCCCCTGGAGTGTTTCTGAGTTACTTCTATTGAAAGCGTTAAGAGTGACACGATCATTGAAGAGACCACTGAAAACAGTCATGATGTTCCAGATCATCTCTCTTTGGCAGTGAATTAGATTAGATGAAGTGCTGGAAGAGAGTAGGGAAATCTATGGTGGGTGGTATGGGAAGGAGATGATAAAGATGAATCACAGTTAAGGGATCAGTTGCAGGAGTGGATATTTTACTTACTGAGAGTTGGGATAAAAATATTTTAAAAAGGAAATGATATTAGAAATAAACAATTTGTTCCTCGTTAACTGACAAAATGTTTTAAAAGAATCTGTCTTACCCACAGAAGGAATGTGGAAAACATAAAATCAACTAAAAATAAAGTACCATATGATGAAAGTAAGAATAAATATGTAAGGTATGAGCAAAAAAAAAAAAAAAAAGTGTTTAAACTCTCCTATTAAAAGGAAGAGACATTAAAGTCATAATTTTACAACTCTATATGTTATTTACAAATTAAAAGGTAATAAAACAGAAAAGTGAAAAATAAAGTTATGTGAAAACAGATAATGTTATTTAAGTTGTAATACCCTAGTTGGGAAAAAGAATTACTAATTTTGATGAAAAGTACAGCTTATAATTGATATAATAATCTTTTTATATAATCATATCAAATATTCCAAAAGAACTGCAGCATATAATCAAAATTTATTAGTCATCATCATTAAATAAATGTTAATGTATAATTCTATTTGTTTTAAATTCTTTATTTTTTAAATGAACACTTATAGATAAAGACAACTCCATGGTACCTTTGTGTTTCTATGTATCAATATTAATTATTCTGTTCATGATTATGGACATTTTAATTATATATATGAACATATTTATTGAAACCATATTGCTTTGCATTTTTATTTAATGTTTTCAGAATTTATTATATAACTTTCATTATTATGCATCTGGGTGTTTTTACTTAATTCATGTCTGAGGTTTATCTGCAAAGTTTGTTTACTTTAATAGCTTTATAGTATTTCAGTGTTTGAATGACCTAAAGACAATATGTCCAGTCACATGTTAACATATATTTGTATTGTTTTGGTCTGAATTATCAGACTATTATTACATTCACAATGTTGTGCACCATCATCACTATTTGAAAATTGTTATCATCACCTGAAACAGAAACTCTGCACCATTAAGCAATGACTCCCCATTTCCCACTCTCTCCAGCCTCCGGTAACCTCTAACTGACTTGCTGTCTTTATAAACCCGCCTAATCCAGATGCTGCATATAAGTGGAATTACAGATTTGTCCTTTTACATCCAGATTATTTTACTTAGCATAATGTTTTCAAGTTCTAAGTAGATGAAGCATACATAAATTTCAGTCTTTGCCATTCTCGGCTATCTTTCCCTTATTATATACACTTACTGTTTAATTTCTGTATCATTTTAATCTTTCGAAGATTCTATTGATGCTCAGCCCATTCTCATCTGTATTCACTTTTGCATACCAAAAGCTTTATAATGTGAACTCTTGCAAAATTTTACCTGAGATAATTTTTCAGGTCACAGAACAGTGCCTCTTCCACTTACAAGACAGGTAACAAGTTCAGAGATGAACTGACAATGGTAGCACCACTCACACTGCGACGGATGGGGGGGTCTGATAGATAAATACCTCCGGTTCCTCATCCTTATGGTGTAGTAACTAAAAGGCACATGTTCTACACTAACCCATAATTTTCCAGGGGATTGCAATCCAGCTGTCCAGCTGGATAACTGGCTTGACACTGGCTTGTGTTCTTATTTCTCCTCTTTCACTTACCACTCCTACCATTATTTCCTGGATCACTTTCCAAATAACCCGCCTGCACTTGAATTCTTGACTCAGGTTATATTTCTGGGGGTATCCAAACGAAAAGAGGGAGTACAGTTGGTATCCAAAGTGGCCTTATGAAATAGGCAGAAATTCTCAAAAAATATTCTGTAATTAAATAAAATATTAGCCAAATGGCAATTAATTACCATTGCTGGTAACTAAGTGTTTTGATATCTCTGTGTGCTGCATCATCACAGTTATTAAGACTATCATTTGTAGTAAATAGGGATACAAGTTTCAGGTATATTGAGATGCACTGATTTGTGCAATGTCTTTAACACTTGAGAAATACTAGGGACAATGAAGCATTGTAGAATAAGCTAACTAGTGCAAACTATAGTACCCTAGAAAATAAACACACAAGGTAAGATAACTCAGCTCAGGGCACAGTTTGAAAGCCAGAATGGCACCTCTGATGAGAGGAGCATGTGTTTGGTGGCTATTGAAGTGTACAGCTCAGAACTCCTTCAAGAGAGATGAGCAGATATAACTGAGAAACTCAACTGCCAACCTTCTGTATCCAGCACCACATTCACACAAGAGTCACTCTTTAATCAGAGCCAGTTCTTGAACATGTTGGGGAAACTAGGGTCAGCCCATTGCTGCTTGACAGAGCTTCTAGTAGGTGAAAATTTGGCTCATGAAACCACACTTTCTGGCTGATCTGTACTGCACTCTTAAGGTCTTCCTAGCCAACTCTTTTTTCCCCCTTCTTTCTCTTATTTTCACAGGTTTCAAACCTGTATCACGATGTAAGTTTCTCCCTGTTTACTCCTCTACTTCTCCTTTCAACTTCAGAATTTCCCCTAATAAATTTTGAAATTTCTAATCCTGTATTTATATCTACTTTATGGAAGACCTAAAATGACACATATCATAAAGGAGAGAAGGAAAAAGAAATTAGTTGAAATATAGGCATTACTAACACGAGTATCCATTGCTAGCTAATAACTTCATATGAGGTAGAGTTATCTTTAAAGTGAGGCAGAGAAGGTGTCCTAGGAAATGAAAACTTTATTCTGTAAATTACTATGCATTCAGCACCTCCTCAAGCCAAGTCTCACATGTGACACCTTTCATTCATGATGAAATGAAGGCTCTGCTCCTGGGGATAACAGATAACACAACAAAATTGAAGAAGTGTCCTAGAGTATGTCATGGACCCCTTGGATAAGACAGTAGGCTTTTATTCAAGTGATACCAGGACCCAGAAATAAGCCAGGAGTTGTTTCTCACAATGAAACTGTTTACTAAAAGGCAAGATTTACAGTCATGCACTACTTAACAGACAGGATGTGTCCTGAGAAATGCATTCTTAGGTGATTTCCTCTTTCTGTGAACATCATAGAGTGCACCTACACAAATCCAGATGGTACAGCCTACTTACACACCCAGGCTATAAGGCATAGCCCACTGTTTTGTAGACGAGGAAATATAGTTTTCCCTTTACCCTTCTGGATTCTTGGCTGAGAATCCTCTGTAATAAGTACAGATTAACAAGAAAAAAGTCAAACAATTATTTAACAACATTTATACTTCTTATATACATAAGAGAGATCCAAGAAAAGTGATGCTCTCCCCAAGTCTTAAATAACTTCTTTGCCTCAAGACAAAGGTCTTGTGGGTGAGGGAGTCAGTTTGAGAGGTTTCCAGGAAAAGCCTAGTAAACAAAGCTAAAGTTGTTATGCAGATTTAAGTCTTTCTCTTCCATATTGATAAGGGTTTTTAGAGATCAAGCAAGAGTATGAAGATTTCCCTATCAAATGCAAATGTCTCATAAACGGTAGCTTCTACTTGGTTTTCAGAGCACATCGTCTGTACTGTTTCTTAAAATTAACCACCCTAAAATAATTTTTGCGCCAAAGAGACATAATTTGGAGGATAATCTGTATCTCTACATCCCCTAGGCTACAAACCTGTTTTGAAAGTTACACTTGACTGTTAGTATTTGTGTAATATGTTGCACTACAACTTTAAGATGTCTACAGGGTCACCAGGAGACAGGAATTTTTCAGCTTTATTATAATCTCATGGGACCACATTCCTATGTGTGGTCCATCAGTGAACTAAATGTTATGTGGCACATAAATGATATCCCCCAAATCTTAGAGATGTCCATAGTGATCTTCTTTTTGTGGTCTGGGACAGGCTGCATACAACATTCTGAAATTCCAGGGACACATTTGAAACAACTGAATCTCCGAGTCATAAGGTACAAGTGACAGAAATGCTTGGATGGTAGTCTAGATACGTTGGAAGACTTTCATCTGTCTGCATCACCTGGAAAGTTAATCTGAGTTACACACATGATTTAGGCATGTGTTTTTTAAAAAATAGCAACGAGATACACAAATGGCTACACTTCTTTCTTAGTGGTAGCATGCAATGTAAATTTAATTTTAAAAGGGAGAGTTCTCATGCCAAAGACCACCAGAATGTCAGAAACATTATTGAATATAGAGGTTCTTGTTTTCCCTGAGATGTATTTCTTACACTACATTTATTATTCATAGATCTTCTGTATAATACCTTTTTTCTACTCTTGATTGTCTACCAGTATGATCGTTTGTAGAGTGATAAAACGGTTAATAATGCTGCCAAACAAATTTGTATAGAATCAGATGATTGAAAATACTATGACACAAAAAGAGATGACAGTGTATTGCTACTTTATCAGGTGGTCAGTTAAAAACAATTTTGACATTCTCTAATTTTTGAATTAGAGAGAAAGAATTGCTAATTCAATCAATAACTTACTAACAAATGCCAGGGCTTAGATTTCCCTTAACTCCAAATAAAGATTCTCTGTGTAATCATTGGAATCATGACTAGATTAAATCTCTTTAATGCACTGTCATTTTCAAAGGTGTATCTTCTAAGCCAGCAGACATATAAAGCTTTATTATTTATCATTAATTTAACCTTTTTAATTCTACTAATGAAATGAGATTTTTTTTTCACTCCTTTGCTAGAGAGTTAGAGCTCCAGGAGCTTTTATATCATTCTTCCTACAAAAATAAAACTTTCTCATTGAGTTAAGAAGCAAATGTGTGTTTGTGTGAGGAAGAGTGTGAGTAGATAGATGGGCGAGCAGGTGGGTGTGTTTTACCAACTTCTAAGAGTGTCTTTTCCACATAAACCCTCAGAAATTGAGAAAACAACATCAGAATGCATTCTACTCATCATGATGTGGATTCAAGTCATATTTAATTTAGTGCCTTATCCACATAAACTGCCCTGTAGAGCCAGTGGACCATTGTGGACTACTGAATTTCTGAGAATTTGGTTCACCCAGAGCAGTCCTATAATCTCTGAAACTTCACACATTATTTTTATGTATTGCATAGTTAACATGAAAACTAAAGATCCCTTTAGAAAAAGAAGGCTAAAATTTGTAGTATGTTTTTTGTGGTTGTTGCTTAGTTGTTTTTTTGTTTTTGTTTTGTTTTGTTTTGTTTTTTAATATGGGTACATGGCTTCCTTAAAGTATATTTAGCCCCTGGGTTCTCCTTAGATCTAATGTGGTAGCTCATGTCAGATGCCTCTTCCTGACATAAAAGATATTTTCTAATGTAAAATCTATTTCTAATGTATTTCAATATTTAGGTCACTTAACAGTCAAAGATTCCAAAAAATCAGAATATTATAATGGCCATATAGTCCCTGATTCTGTCTATAAAATATATTTTTAGTGAGATATTTCATAAAATAAGTTATAAATTTTACAATTTTACAATTATATTTAGATTATACATATATACACATGTGTGTGTGTATGTGAGTGTGTATACATCTATATGTATGTATGTGTATATATTGTTTTTTTCTACGGTTTAAGCATTGCTATTTAGGTTTTGTCACCCAAGTATACTGATACATCCATTAAAATCTACTTAAACCTAGGTTCTTATATCTCAGGTGTAGTAAAACAACTATTTCAGCACTTTTTAAAGATGGAAGTGGTAACTCCATGATCTGGTTAATCACTCACCAAAACCATGTAAAATGGAAGAATTCTAAGTACCACATGGGATTCCTGTGCATGGAATATATTACACAAAATACGTATTCACATAAACATATTTAGAATAGAGAATGATTCAAGTTATTAAACAAAATTTCTCACATTTTTTTGTAACATACATTAGAACATCACAATATAAAGTAAACCAGGTAAACCAGTCTCTGTATTTATGATTAAAGTATACCCATTGAAGAATATGAGTTTTTTTAGGTGTCAAATATTTTTAAGAAAAATTGTATCCACATTTTGCTCATATGCGTATTAGTATAAATTCAAAATTTAAGGGACAAAAAATATATTCTTAATAAAATCTGATATCGAAAAGATAAACATATATTAATAATTATGTCAATATTCTCAAAGTTGACGGGAATATAACCAGAGTTTTTGTGACTCAACAATTGCCTTCATAGTTGAAGAGATTTGGGGATAGCCATCTGATCTACTTGATTCTAGTATAATACTCAGTTTTTCTCCCTGTCTGCTTCTTTTGCTCCAACATTTCAACAAATTAACATTTCATATCTCGATTCAGATGCTATGAATAAGAATCTGCTTTCATAACTAGACACTAGGTATGCAATAATCCTAAATAATTAAAAGATCTTTGGGTCAATTCTTAGGCAACTGGACAATAAGGCCCATTGTGTTTGTGCTAGGCATTCATTTTTGTTCAATAAATTGTGAAAGAGATTGGGGGAACTCTAGACACAGTGCATGCAATAATGTATAAAAAGTATTAACAATACTTTTTTAAAAAAATATAAATTTATATTTATTTTTTATTTAATAATGGTCAGGAATCTGTCTGAGGCATCTCATGATGAGTAACTTTCATTTACTTTCCACAATCTTCAGTCACACATACTATTTCTCTGTCATTTTAAACATATGTGATTTCTCAAGCCAAATTATAATTAAGTACATTGTTTATTTCAGAAAATTAGGTGGGTTTCCTAATAAAATGGGTATCTTAAGTTGGAACATTTACAGTTTTGTCTGGTTATGTCATAACATAAGATGAATAAAGTAAAATGAGATAATAAATAATGGAACCAATATTTTTAGGGTAAATGTTTTAAATTTAAAAGTTATATTATTCTTTATGAGGTTGCTATATTAATATCAAATATCTTTACTATTGAAGCTAATTCAACTTTTACTCCATTTCAATAATCTAAAAACCTATCGTTATTTTTTCCTTTCCATCATTCTCCAAATACCAACATACAAGAACTGTGGCGATATGAAGACTTTCTTCTACAGTTTTATTAGTTCTTTAATACAGTTTTCATCTCTATTTTAAAAATACATATCTTTATACCCATTACATGCATTTTACATGCCGATGCTTACAAATAATGATAAATTATTCTAAAGTTCTTGTTCTAATAATTCCAACAATTAGTTCTGGATGTTTATTTCTATTAATTGCTATTTTTCTTGATTGTAGGTCATCTTTTATAGTGTCTGCACATGTCTACTAACTTTTTAAAGAACTCTTGACATTGTGATTTATATGCTGTAGAGTCTTTAAGTCTCTAGTTTATATTATTATGTGAAGAGTGTCGAGTTTTGCTCCAGCCAACTGTTAAATTATGAGTGACTACCTTGACCTTGTCAAGTATTGGTTTTAGACTTTATTCCTGAGTGGTTATTGTGTTTTTTCTTAGTACTAAAGGTGACTTCCTTACCACAGGCCTAGTAGTGGCAAATCTACCATTTAAATGAAAACCAAAAGTATTTATCTAGTCCCACTTTCTAGCACAATGAAACTGTTGAAATTTTTGTTCGGTCTTTCAGACTTCAGGAAATGTTATCTACTCTGTATCTTAAATTCTTAGCCTAATATAGTTCATTAGTTCTTAAATGTGCATTCTAGGCAAAGGCCACGTTTTGAAGAGAATTTATATGCAGATTTTTGCAGCACTATGTTTTTAGCTCCCTTCATTCTGTGATATTACCTTTAATTTCCAGCTGCTCTGACCTCACTGAAGTTTTATCTCTGATTCCTCAAACCACTAAACAACTCAAAACGCTGTTGTTTTCTGTTTGATCTCTGTTTCTTGTGACCAAGAGACTGCCTTTAGGGGAAAAAAAAAATGGATTTCATCCAACATGGCTCACTTTTTAAGGACTCATCTTATCTACTTTCTTCCTTCTTTATGAAAAACACTATTCATAGAAGTCAAAAGTTCTTAATAAAGGAAGCAAAGAATTTCCTCAAAAATTGAACTATTTGCCATAAAGGAATGAGATTTTGAAAATATAATAAAACAAAAATAATCTCAATAACTGTTTTAAATGAAACAAACAAAATCTTGATAACTGTTCTCAAGAGCTTTCATTGTTCACTTCAATGACCTTTGAATGCAATGAGTACATATTACCTACATTATTTGTTTACATGCAGCTAACCAGGCCCTTCCAGAGATTCAGATTCATGAGATCATGGTAGGGTCTATTAATGTATATTTTAAATAAGTGTTCAAGTTATTCTGTTGTAAATTATCTGGGGACAACTTTCTGAGGAAAAAAAAATTCTGTTAGATAAAATAAGACAACAGAATTCATGAGAAGATGCAATTCCCAACATTACTCAGGACAGATAGAATTTTTCTATTTGTATAGGGCTTTTATGAAAGTTCTGTTGAAATCACTGTCCAGAAGACCTGCAGAATGCCCTGCTTAGTATAATTGCAATGAATCTCAGCTTGTTTTCAGTTGGTGGCAGTGCAATCATTCAGTGTGACCTGAATGTGTGCAGTTTGGCTTCAGGACTGACTAAAAGACTTTGCATTGGGCTGAAACCAAGAGCTGTCTGACCAAACTTGACATTTACTGGCATAACTCAATTTTGTACTGATGTTTGAATGTTCACAGAATCCTTTGCCCTACTTCTCAACACTATTGATGTCTTAAACTATTTCATTTATCAAAAGCTCTATCTCCAAGAGAGCAAAATCAAGCATAGGTCATTTTAATACAAGCACTCAATCAATTTTTCAATTTTAACCTTGATAGAATCAAATGATTTGAGTGTTTTTACCCACTTAGAGCATTCTATTTCAGCTTTGTCAAAAGAATTGGACTGATTTTCTCTTTACCCACCTATCAAAAAATTACCTAACCACCTATGTACGTTCGGGCATATGCATACCTTTCTATCCTCACTATTGTGTTTGCTATAGTGCATGTTCTGTGTGTATGTATATCTTATTAATTGATAAAATTTGTGTCTATAGAGATGGAATAGGAAGATAATACATTTAATAGACGATAGACACAGATTGATAGATGAGAGAGAGAGAGAGATGATAGATAGATAGATAGATAGATAGATAGATAGATAGATAGATAGATAGATAGATGATAGATAGATAGATAAAATTTTACTGTGCTAACTCTTGGATATACTACGTGTATGCTATTGGAAGTGTGACTTTACTAATGCTAGGCCTCTCTTTATCTAAAGAAAACATTTTCAATGAACAAGATTACTCCTGATTTCAGAATGATCTGAAAAGTCCGTCATGAGTGAAACATAAAATTAAAAAAAAAAAAGAACTAGAAAGGACAAAGTAGGTACTTGGGGCAGAATCTTGGCTCAGATTATTTTTGCTTCTATGAAGAATCTTGTAATTTGTATACAACATGTCTGGATATTAAATTCAGACATAATTAAATCAATGAAATCTTTAAAGTTTTAAATATTGCACAATGAGTGAAATAATTGCATTTAGCAGAGTATGCCTTGCTAAAATATTAAAGTATATTGAATTACCCAGTATAAATACATAAATTATCATGTACTAGGGGGAAGAATATGAGACTAGCATATATATATATGTATGCTGTTTTACAATTTTGATTGATCTCTTAATGTAGTTATTTAACAGAAGTATTTATGTATTCAGAATGGAAAATTGCCTGTATTTGTTTTATTGAAAGCCTATTATCTAACTTGGAATCCATCACAGAACAAAACAAAGATTGTGGACCATATGAAACTTTCGTTGTTGTTTTATTACCCTTTGGAAAGGTAATAAAAAATTAGAAAACTAATTTAGCAAAAATATTTATCATATGACCCAAGGAGAAATGTGGTATGAAAAAAGAAGAGCAAGCTAAAGGGAATCGGGATTATGTGTGTGTCTGCTGGGGGTGAGGCATGCAAGTGAGCCCAATGAGGAAGTGATACTAGAGCAAAGGCACAAAAGTAGTGAGCAATTTAGTTGTGAATATATCAAGAAAGGAATGATTTATAAAGAAAGTACAGACAGTCTGAGGCTCTAAGACGTATGAGTACACGACATGTTGGAGGAACAGTGAGGAAATTGCTGTAGCTTAGGTAGAGTGAGGAAGAGAGCAGTGAGAGATAAATCAGAGAAGTAACTTCTATACAGATCAAACAGGATTTGATCATCAGGACTTTAGGCAATGATAAGGACTTTTCATTTTCTGTGTGAAACTGAAGGAATGGGAGAGAAAAAGAACCGATTTCCTAACAACCTATAACCATCTGAGAGTTTAAACTTTTATGCATTTTCAACATTTATTTTATAAAGTATTGGAGAGAATTAAACTTCTTATTAAAAATAATATGTCAAAATACCTTGAAATTTCAAATATTTTGTAATATTATTCTAGATAATAAATCTCATTAAACCACAACTTAAAACATCTTCAAATAGAAGTAAATAACCAATAATATATTTAATTTAAAACATTTTAAAGAGAATGAAATTTGTAAGAGATATTATGTGGGAAATTAGAGATGGATGTAAAAACATTTAAAATACTTTATAATATGAAAAGCAAATATATATTGTACATGATGGATATTATTTTTCCTGACTATATTTTTTTGATAGTCATTATTTATTTGGAGGAACTGTATATTGATCATTGTTTCTTCAGTAAAGTATTCTTATTTTTTCTTGCTTTTATGAATTTACAATCAGCAGAAGTATATATTATATAAAAACTTTTGTTATAATCTTAGGGCACAATCCAATGAGTTTTTTTTAAATGTTGATATAAGCGAGTTACTTGCCTTCTAATAGCGATGCGTGACATTAAATTTTACCAATGTAATTTTTATTGTATTCTCTTCATAGTAAGCAAATCGTTTTACTTACTATTAGTTATACTCAAACTCCTGAGTGCTGTGATTTTACATTTTTAAGATAAACACAATTCTCCCCAAATTCCTGTCACTTACATAACTGCATATAAAAATACAAATTTCTACAGAAATCTTGTGCATTAGTAAAAGCCAAACACAGTAGAAATGTACAAACATTAAGTTCTCTAATAGACCATAAACATGTTGAAAAACTTTCAACTAATACATATATGCAGGATTCTATTATGTAACTATATATCATAATATGTATAGAGTTAGATGAAAAGAGATTAGGAAAATTACGCAATCAAGAACGTATTTTACAAGTATATTTAAGGTATTACAGATAATTTAGATGAAAAAACAAGATTTAAAATGACAAAAATGGATGACAAATATAACAATGATAATCAGACATAGTAGTTTGGAGCTGATACCATAAGATACTGCAAATAAAAATGAAATTTGTAGATACATTCAAGAAAATGAAACTGGACCACCTTCTTATACCATATAAAACAGAGTCAAAATGGATTAAAGACTTAAATGTAAGACCTGAAAACATAAAACTTCTAGAAGAAAACATAGGCAATAAACTCTCTGATATTGCTAACAGTAATTTGTTTTCTGATATATCTCCTTGAGCAAGGGAAACAAAAGAGAAAATAAACAAATGGGACTACTTCAAATGGCAAAGGAAACCATCAGCAAAACAAAAAGATAACCTACTGAATGGAAGAAAATATTCGTTTATGAAACATCTGATAAGAGGTTAATATCCAAAATATATAAAGAACTCGTACAAAACAACGAAAAAACAAACAATCCAATTAAAAAATGGGCAGAAGATCTGAATAGATATTTCTCTAAGGAAGAAATACAGATGGCCAATAGACATATGAAAAGATGCTCAAAGTCACTGATCATTAGAGAAATGCAAATAAAAACCACAATGAAATGTCATCTAACACATGACAGAATGGCTATCATCAGTTAATCAAAAAACAACTGTTGGAGAGGATGTGGAGAAAAGGGAACCCTCATATACTATTGGCAGGTTTGCAAATTTGTACAGCCACTATAGAAAACAGTTCAGAGGTTCCTCAAAAAATTTAAAATAGATCTGCTTTTTGACCTAGCAATTGTATTTCTGGGCATTTATCCAAAATAAACCAAAACAATAATTTGTAAAGATCTATACATCTCTATGATCATGGAAGTGATATTTACAATAGCTAAGACATGGAAGCAATCTAAGTGCCCATCAACAGAAGATTGGATAAAGAAGTTATGGTTCATATAAACAATGGAATATTACTCAGCCATAAAACAAATGAAATCCTATCATTTTCAATGACATGAATGGATCTAGAAGTTACTATGCTGAGTGAAATAAGTCAGACAGAGAAAGATAAATACTGTATGATTTCACTTATATGTGAAATCTAAGGGACAAAAAAGAATAAAGTAATCGAAAAAAGAGTCACACGATATAGAGGACAATTTAGTGATGTCCAGAGGGGCTGGGGGTTAGGCTCAGAGAAAGGATTAAAAGGTTAAAGAATTACAAGTTAGTAGTTGATAGAGGGTCATGGGGATGGGGAACATAGCACAGGGAATGCAGTCAGCAGTAATGTTTTGGCTAGGTAGAGAGTGAGAGGGAATATAGAGTAATCAGGGGATAATTTCAAAAACTATATAAATGTTCTACCAATGTACTATATACTTAAAACTAATAATAAAATAAAATGCTTTAAAAAATGTGATTTTCTGCTTTAGAACCCATTTCTCATGAAGCAAAGGTGTTTCTTTGTAACTGGCTCTACGTGCCATTAATAAGAAAAAAATACAAACATAAAAAGTATTATTTTTGAAAAGATTTGTGATGTAAATCAGTATTTAAGGCTTTGCATAGAGATATTTAAAAACATGATAAAAAGAAATATTTTATTTAATAAATATATTAATATGCTATAAATGTTTTATATTTCTACAAAAAGTTATTTAGTATTTTGTATTTAAATATAATTAGTTCTATCTAGTTTTCATTTTATGTAGCTAGATATGTCACTATGTCAGGAAGAAAATTTGAGAATTTCTTATTTCGTAAATAACCAATAACTTTTTTTATTTTTTAAGGAGGCACATGTGTTATCTTTTTAATTAGGCAAGCACACTTATTTTGTTTTTATTAAGTTGTTTTTTTCTTTAGGGATTAAAGCAAACCATTAAGAAACAGGTACTTATTTTAAAACTAAACGTTCTAAGAAAAAAAAAAGCCTTGCAGTATATCATTCCATAGTAAATATAGGTTGGTATGTTACATTAGTGGTCAGTAGTTTTGTGTGTTAAACAACTATCTTGAAAATAGGAATCAATATATAGAGAGAAAGTTTATAGTGAGAGTAAACATAAAAGCAAAATGACAACATGGATAATGCAGAAAATGCTAACACAGATAATGCAAAAAATGCTGGGTACTTTAAAATCCATATCAAGTTATAAACTTCTCAGATATGACGATATTGAATTGGTAAATATTCAGTTATCCACAGCTATCTACAATTATCCATTTTTTGGCTCCATTTGAGCTAATCCCACATGTGTACTTATATGAAAATTACGGAATAACAAAAATGTACAATGCAAGCTGCTGTAGAGTGTAGGACAGGGGATAGTTAGCCACGACCAACACCCCACCCTGTCATTGCTGCTTCAGAAGATAAGACTGCACCATGGGGGTGGGCAGGGGGATGGATCTCCTCCCTCTATCTTTGCTGGACTGTCCTTCTCCCGGTCCTTTGGCCAGAAAGCAAGCTTTCCCTGTTTCCGTTGTTGTTGTTGTCCGCAACTACTGGCAATTCTGAGTTACATGTCTTTCTCTGGCACCCAGTTCAAAACACACACACACACACAGAGAGAGAGACACACACAGACACACACACACACACACAGAGAGAGAGAGAGAGAGAGAGAGAGAGAAAGAAAAGAAAAAGAAACCCCAGGGAACACTGCTGCGTTGTTCCTCAAATCTTCAGTTCTTTGGATGGCCTGCACACTTCTTTGCACCTTCAGTATCCTTTTATAATTGTATTTTTTAATTGTTCCCAGACTATTTAGGTGCAGTGGAAGAAGAGGTGCAGAAACACCAACTTGTCCCAAAATAGAAACTCTAATTTTTACTTTTTAAAATTGTCATAACATTACTTGCATAGAGAACTCTTTTGCTATAAGTTCCACAATTTAACTACAGACATTAGAAACAATTATTACTGCAAACTGTGTAGTCTCTTTCCTTCTACTTTATCTGAACCTCGAGATGATCAAAATAATGAGGAAATATCCTCGTCGATATAAACTTGACTATAATCTTTTATATCTATGATACATAGAGAATTGATTTGAAGTATTATTAATTATCATAGCTTTTACAACTCATAGAAACTAAATGTTAGTATTTCCAAAAAAAAATAAAATCAGTTTTCTTAAATCAAATCTATGTATTTGCTTGTCAGAACATATGGCATGGATATTCGGTTCATTGATATGATGGCATAACAAGGCCTCTGAGGATATAACTTTTTTGATCCTATTTTATTAAATGTCAAAAAGTGTAATGTTGAAAGCTCATGTTGAAGGCTCACAAAAAGCAATTTACCATTCTCATCTAATCTCTCTCTCTCTCTCTCTCTCTCTCTTTCTCACACACACATACACACACACACACATGCACACACACGCACCCCCCCACACACATACAAGTTTTCCAAAGACACTCTATAAAAGATTTATGGTATCATGCAAGTTTTATAACAGCAAATTCACTAATGGCTTTTACCAGAGAATCCCTCAGGAGTTCTGCTTTTTAAATGTCGAAATATAGCTCTTAAACTTCAAAAGAGCAGAAATTTCATGTGAAAGGTTTAAGAGCAAAAGGTGAAATAAAGCTAAAGAAAATTTCAGCCCTAATATTTCAAGAACTTCATTCTTTTGTGGTTAAGTTAAACCTGACAAAGTATTATAACCCAAATTGTGTATAGAGCAGCTTACCACATGTCAAGAAGTATGATAGTACTTATGTCTCATGTCTCGAAAGAAATTTTTTAAGATTATACTATAAATATGAACTATCAACTTACCTCTTTATTTACTTGTTTTCAAATCCATCACTTAATTTTTGCATATTAAGAATCACATTACAATAGTAAAATACAAACAAACAAACAAACAAAAACAAAGAGATTTCCCTCAGATAACCTATTTGTGATACTCCAGTTAATTTGTGAATAGGAAAAAAAGAAAACCTTCTTAAGTCCCTGTGGCTCAACACTGGTGTTTGAGTCAATGTTGTATGATTATATATGTTTATTTTTTCCTGAGTTTAACATTTGTCATGCAGTTTCCTAAATATTTAACTCATTTAATTCTAAAAGTGAATCTATAAGGTGTGTGGTATTAGCATCTCTAAGTATAAAAAAATTGATGCACAACAATTTTAAATCATATCTTCAGTTACATAGCTGTTAAGTGGTGAAGCTGAAAATTGACAAATAAACAGTTAAGCTTTCACTCTAACCATCACATGTAGGTAGTCTATTTGCCTGATTTTGATCCTGTTGTTCCAAAGCATTACCATATCACAGATTCTATGCTTGTAATGGAAAATCACAATCTTTTTTGTATAAAATTTAATTGCATTATTTGTAACTACTTCTGATTAGGAAATATTCAAACACATTAATTTCTTTTTACTTTTACGGTTACCATTCCATGGGAAATGCCTCACCATTGTATCCTAATAATGTCCCTGGCGTGTGAGTATATAAAAGTACAATGACTCCTCTGTTCCTATCTCAGTCGATCCTTTTCCAAAATCTGATATACAATTAGAAACATGCAGATAAATTTTAGGTTGTCATTTTCAAATTAATTTTTTTATAATCTTTAATTTTACATGATATCAAATGTTAGTATTATTTTATGAGTTTATTAATATGGACATTTATTCATACAATCAGACATTTAATTAACAATTCATTTTCAAAAGTTTCTGATACCTTCAAAAAGATAGTAGGAACTTAAAGTCTATTAGATAATGTGGACAAATAAACAAGTATAGGGGATTGTCATGAAAAGTATGGTAAAGAGATGGGCAAGCTGATATTTAAGAATTTATAGTTTTGATAGACCATATGAGGCATAAACAGAATTTTTTTATAGACGTATATGTATCTAAGTGTTGAAATTTCCATTAAGAAACCGTTTTGTGTAATCATAAAGGTATATTCAGGCTATTTCCACTTCTGCATATCTCTACCACCACTATCAAACTCCAATTTAATAATATCTTATTCTCGCATTATTGCAATAACTTCCTAACTCTTCAATTTGCTGCCTATCTATTCTTAGCAATAAATATTGATTCCTATTTCACCCAAAGTAAGTTAAAGTCCTTTCAATGAATTTCAAAACTCTGCTTTATTTTATATCTATTGACTTCCTGATATTATCACCAACTATTCTCTTATTCGCTCACCCTTTTCAACCATACTTTGCTCCTCGTTTTATCTCAGATGTTCTCAGCATGATACTGCTTGATGATCTTTGTACTGAATCTTCCCTTTGCCTAGACTGTTCTCTCCCCAGATACACATATTACTAATTCCTTGAACTTTTCTCAATTATTTACTCAATTATGTTGTCAATAAGCCCTATCATGACTATAATATTTAAAACTAAACCCTCTCGACTTTCATATTCAGAATCATCTCATACTCTGAGTTATTTTCTCTAAGGAATCTTATGAATTTATTTATCTATAATGTTTATGCTTTATGTTACTTCTACTCAAAATTAATTTAGCATCTTCAGGGCAATTATTTTTCACTGGTTCATTCACTGATATATCTTAAGTCCATATAATAGTTCTGAGCATAAAGTCATCGCTTAATAAATTTTGAGGAAAGATATGATAATAATTCTACAGCCATGCCACCCTGAACAAGCCTGATCCTGTCTGATCTTACAAGCTAAGCAGGGTCGGGCCTGGTTAGTACTTGGATGGCAGACTAACTAGGAAAACCAGGTGCTGTAGGCATGAAAAATAAAAATAAAAATAAAAAAATAAGGGATAGTAAGCTGACAAGGTACATGCAACCTGTGAGGTCAACCAACGATTGCCTCGCCTAAAAAATAAAAATAAATTTAAAAAATTAAAGAAAAGATATGACAATAATAATCATAAATGTGCATGTACCTAATAACAGTGCTTCAATATAAATGAAGTAGAAGCTGTAAGAACTAAAGAGAAAAATAGAGAAATCCATAATCATAGTTAAAGCTATATTATGTATTGCTCTCAATTATTGAAAAAGACTAGACAAAATTTCAGAAAAAATAATTAGAAGATATGAATACATTATGACACATTGGCCTAACTGACATATTGAAAGACTATACCCAACAACTACAAAATATATATTATTAATTATACCCGGAATATTCACCAAGACAGATTATATGCTGAGCTATTATAAAGAAGCCATACCACATATCAAAAGATTGAAGTTTAATGGAATAGCATAGTTCATTACAATTTGTGATTAATGGTTAGTAAACTTAGATGAAATGAGTAGAATATTTCCTAGAAGAGTATCTTCACTGATGCTAACTCAGTAGAAAACATAATATTGAATAGTTATAACTATTTGAATACTTGGATCATAAAAAAAAAAAATTTCCATATATAGAATTCTCAGACATGAGAATTCCACTTTGAACTTTGAACAAGTATTCAAACAACAAACTTTCCAAAACAGATTCACATACGACGGTCTTTTGATTATAAGAAATATTCCATTGCAGAATCATATAGACACATTATTCTTTTAAATAATCACTATTACTTCAGTTTAGCTCATTTAATAAAACAATTGGATATTCTTATAGGAAAACCTGATCTCCCCTCTTATCCAAGCCCCATAAAATCAGTTCCAGGATGGTTAAAAATTAAGTGTGATATATATTTTAAAAGGTAATAGGTAAGAATATCTTCATGACCTTGTTAGGAAAATCATTCTTAAATAAAAATATATCTTAAATTAAAAACTCGTAAATTTGACTACATTTAAATTAAGAATTTATTTTTATCAAAAGACACTGAAAAATTAATTCTCTGATGCTATTAAGAGTTTTTGAGAGAAAGATGACAACTCCCCTATTTAGACGATTTCAAATCAGATTCAGGAGATGGGTCTCTCTCACTCTCACAAAGTAGATAACAGTTTCAGTACTTGATATCACAGACTACTAGCCTCCAGTGTGAATGTATTATTTTTCTCCCTGTCTCTTATTCACAAATGTTGATGACAAATTATCTTCTAAACACAGCAGGGCTGAAATTTTAAAAAGTTCTTTCCTTCTAAAAGTTGTAAATGTTTTGCTTAGAGGCCAAATTTAGTCTGAAGAGTCATTTTATTTGGGCATTGATTAAAAAAAACAAACAAAAAATTGAAGGGGTTTGGCCCTAAGAAAGAGCAAGCAATTTCCCATTTGCTATAGGCAGCACCACTTCTCGTTATTTTATTAAACCCAGATTGATCATATATTCATGTAACCTGCAGGCACCTGATTTTTGTGACACCTGGTTTAAAATTAGTTCTGGGACAACAGATGCACTGTATCAAATGTGTGCCACCGTTCCTTTCTCTTGCATTTATAAGAGTATTTTATTTGTCAAAGCTGGGATCAGAATTCTTTCTCTTTCTATTCCTTTACCTTTTTCTCTTTTCTTTTTTCTTTCTTCCTTTCCTTTCCTTGAGCAAATATTTTCAAGGCAATTATTCTAGACATTTTGGATACAATAATGAAAGAAATCTGCATTATAATGAAATACCTTTGCTATTCTAAATCTTCTTGAGCCTACTGAATATTAAAAACCACAAAAAACCCTCAAAATATTTATAGTTAATCAATACAGTTAATAAAAACATGCAAACCACTCATACCGAAACTGGTTTAACTACATTATCACATAAATGAGTATTATTAATTAAACATTTATGTAAATTTTGATAATATATAACTATTAAATAAATAATTAAATATATATCACGTGTATTTTTCTAAAATAAAAAAATAATTCCATGAACTACTCTTTAAAAAATAATTTTTCTCGTATGGTCCTTCTATTCAATTGATTTATTTCAATGGATATTCTTTTCTCACCTGATCTCAGAACAAAACTTTGCATATGGTAATATGTTACCAGATCTTATAATTTAGAATTATGGAAAAGAAAATTTAAATCACATATTTGCCTACTTGTAGAAAAACCTGTTTAACATCAGGGTCATAAATTTTGACTATTCATTCAATACTTTTTTCTACTATTGTCCACCTATTGTCTAATAAAATATAGTATTTAACCTTTGTATTGTAGACCTGTATATCTTAGAGGTACAAAAAGTTGTTAATACTTTTGGGCTTATTTTAAAAAGTTGAACTACAGAAAAAATTGTCCAATTACATAAGATTAGCTAAATTAAGTAAGAGAATGCTGAAGGTGTCTATTGAGAGAACAAAATATTTGCTTTTATAAGATATGTACAAGATTAGCTAAAATTATATAAATTTTTTAAATCTATATTTAAAAATTAGATTTATATCATTTAAAATATAGTCAAGGATATTTTGGAGAATTTTAAACTGCATCAGATTTTACTTGGCATCACAGATTTCTGCATCATTTGACTATCATAGTCAAATATTTAAGAAGGTTATATTTATAAACAGCAAATATAACAAAGATCATCATTTAACATATTTAGTGTTGAATGAAAGGTATATCTTATGGAAGATATATGTTAAGAAAGATCTTTTGAAGATAGTTCAACAAATTCAGACATAATGACTCTTGCTCAACACTTTGTCCTCTCAAACATCGTTTAGCAGTGCCATTTTATGATTCTTAAAAATATGACATAATCCGTAATTACATGAAAGTCCAGAGAGATATGTAACATAGATCTGTGAAAAGGAGTGGGAATATAATAAAACTTCAAAGTCCACAACTATTAAACTTTGCTATTTATACTTCCTCTACTTATCTTGCTAATCCTTTCAATTTTTCTCTATATACTGTCAAAGAAAGTTCAGATCTTCGCCATCTCAGCCTGGATAGCAACATATAATTCAAATTAGATTCCCTGTCTCAATTTGGAATCTCATATAATCTATTCCTTATTGTTTTTAATATGAAAGTACATAAAATGTAAATGTAAAACATTCTATAAAATAAGCGTAAGTAAAAAGACCTCCTAAATCAAGAAATAGTGCATTTCCTTAAATGAGCCTCAAGATACCATTTTCTGTGTGAACCTCTCCTTAATTTTCTACTTGAATTTTGTGATAATCATTTGCTCTGTTTTTTTTTTTTTTCTTTCCTAAATAGATTTTTTTTCCCTGGACAATATACTTTACTTTTGCCTTTTATGGTAGAATAATAATGAATAGTGTCCCAAAGATGTTCGTATCTTAATACCTGGTGTCTGTAAATATATTGTTACCTTACAAGGCAAGAAGACTTTGTTCATGTAATTAAATTAAGGACCTTAGATGGATGGATTATCCTGAATTTTCCAGATGTGTTCCATTTAATCACATGGTCCCTTAAAATTGGAGGAAAATGTGGCTATGGAAGGAAGACAAAGTTGCTGGCTTTGAGAATTAAGAAAGGGAACCAGGAACCAAAGTATATGAGCAGCCTCTAATCATTTAAAAAGACAAGGAAAGGGATTCTTTCATAGAGTTCCCAGAAAATAAGGCAGTCCTACCAACACCTTAATTTTAACCCAGTAAGACTCCTGTTAAACACATAAGCTACAAAACAGTTAAGTAATAAAGTTATGATTTTTATCCATTAGTTTTATAGTAATGTGCCTCAGTAGCCATAGAAAACTTTTAATGATGTCTGACTATTTAAATCAAAACAAAATTAGTGAACAAGAACAGAAGTTTCTTCACGGAACTATACTGTTCCGAGGCATTTGTGTTTTCATAAAGTGGTAAAACATTAACTCTAATTAGACTTTGATACATTAAGGGAACATTTTAATTTAAAGAAGTAAATCTAAAAGCTAACAGAAAAATTAAATTGAAATAAAATAACAGATGGTATAAAGAGGAAATTTAACAAAAATAGCAGTATAAAATTTAACTATATTGAAAATTAGTTTAAATACAAATGATTTAAATACTTCAAGCAAAATGCAGGAATGCCATTCTAAACAAAAAATATCAAGGGCCAATTATACTTCTCCTCTATGGGATGTAACGGAAATATAAAACTCTGTTAGACTTAAAGCTAAAGAATGATATAGTGATAAAATACCATGAAACACTTGAGAATAAAAAAATGATTTTGTTATTTTAAAGTCAGAAAATATTAGAATGTAAGACATAATTGTTAGGCTGTGTCTGAGATAGGCTAGCGTAATTTTTTAATTAGTTCTAAATAATTCTAAATGCATATGCATCTGAAAGAGAGATTAATAATAAATGAAGAAAAACATGACAGAATTTAAAAAATAAGCCAACCCACAGTAGTTAGAAATAATAACTCTTTCTCAAGAACTGATTTAAAAAAATATATACAGAAAATCAGTAGCCTATAGCAATTTGAACGCTAATGATTTAAATCTGCATTTATTTTATTAAACACAAACACACTTAAACAGTGCTTGCTTTGTGTCTACCACTGTCCTAATGCTTTACAAATACCGTCACATTTATGCAATCTTCATGATATGCCTATGAAGAAGTTAGTTCTATCGTTGTCATTTATCTTATAAAGAAACTGAGGCATAAGTTAATTACTTAATTTTCCCAAGGTTATATAGTTAATAAGTACTTTTATTTTTCTTTATTTAGAGTACTCTCTTTGCAAACAAACAAACAAACAAACAAAAACAGTTTTCTTTCTTACTGTGCTTGCTAGGATTTTCAGCAGCAGAATTTTTACCCAACACTAAAAGCTTTTACAGGATATTGTCACCTATAAAAATAAATTTTGTTTTCCTTTGTAGTCCTGATAATGAATTATGTTTTGCATTTTCTTTATTCCTGGGTGGACAGATAAAGGCATAAAATCGGGATGGGTCCAAAGACTGAGATCTAGATAAAAGTGGGATTATGGACGCAGGTTCTATATGTTAAGCCAAGTACACTAACATTAAGTCAATGAAAAATGATAATTTCTGTATTTGATTAAAATTTTAATGTAAGTTGAAAATAAATCAAATTTAAAAATAAGAAATATAAAAATAAAACACATAGAAAAGGATCATACAAAATCTTAGTAAATACATACATTAGTTTAAAAAGAAATCATAAAATTTATTTTCAAGCTAATTTAATATATTAAGTTTTGTTTTTTTGTGATTGATTAAAAATTATAAAGGTCCCCGGGGGAAAAAAAGGTCTTAATAGATCAATCCAATTTTTAGCTTAATATTTGTATAGATGTTATGAGACATTGTCATCTATAAATTTCTTGTTTTGGACTTTACTCACTGGACACTGAATTCACGAGGCAATGCTTTTCAAGAGTCACACTATTCTATGACATAGCTTATGCCATAAGAAATCTATCACACTCCCTGATAAGATTCAAGAAGTTTACATGGCCTTAAACTGAATTTTATATTAGCTTTATGTAATATTATTATGCAGGTAATAGCACTATTCCTTCCAGATAGAGGTGACTTCGAAGAATGTTTCTATATGGTGCACCATTTGGCACATATTCTCTAAAACAGGTTGAATTGTACTGGAATTCTGTCTCTGCTATATATCATCAGTGTGACAGCTGATAAATTATTTTACTTTTCTAAAACTCAGTTTTTCATCTGAATATTTGTGTCAATAATAGTATCTAAATAATGTGGAATGTTGTCAGGATTAAATGAGATATCGAATATAAGAATTTATAGCCTGGTGATAGTTTTATAAAGGCTTCTTTATTGATGTGATTTATATTTCATCATAATTTTTTAATTTTAAAATTAGTTTTTTAATTAATAGACTTAATTTTGTGAAGGTTTACCCAAAAATTTAGGTGTACCAAAATTGGGTAGAAAGTACAGAGAGTTCTAATACACCCGTTAGCCCCAACACAGTCTACCCATTAATGACATTTCCCTTTATTGCAGTACATTTGGTACAATTAGTGATCCAATATTAACAAATTATTATTAACTAAATTCCATAGCTTGTAATAGGGTACTCTTTTTTGTGTTGTGCATTCTACCAGTTTGAAAAATATATGACGTACATCCATGAGTACAGTACCAAACAGAAGACTTTCACTATCCTAAAAATACTTTATATTTTGCCTATTTATTCCCCACACCTCTGAAAAATCACTGCTTTTTTTATTGTATCTATATTTTTGTCTTTTTCAGAATGACATATAGTTGTAATCACATCTTTCACACAGCCTTTTCAGATTGGCTTCTTTCATTTAGCGAAATACGTATAACGTCCTTTACATCTTTTTATTGTCTGATCACTCAGTTTTCTTTATCTCTAAATAATATTCCACTGTCAGGATGTAACACGGTTTATTTATCTATTTACCTACTGAAAGAATCTTGATTTCTTCCAGGTTCTGGCAACTATGAATAAAGCTGCTATCAGATATAAGTTTCAAACATTTTAGTAAATGCCAAGGAATGGGATCACTGAGTCCTAACATTAGAATATATTCCATTTTTTAGAAAATGCCAAAATATTTTGTCAAGTGAGTATACCATCTTGCACTTACATTAGCAATGAATGAGAGTTTCTGTTGCTACACATTATTGTCAGCATTTGGTATTGTCAGTGTTTTGGATTTTGGCCATTCCAAATGGAATATGGTGGCATTCCATTTATCTTTTACTTTGTAATTCCATAATGGCATGTCATATTAATTTTTATTTATTTGTTTGTTTGTTTGTTTGTTTTAATTTATGCTATACTATTCTATCTTGGAAAATAAGTGGCATGAGTCCAGAATAAAGATGGAAGATTTTGTTTGGGTGATTAGTGTAAAAGCGTACATACATTATGACAAGATATCAAGTAATAGAATAGGGAACATATATTCAAGACTAGTGAAGCATCCTGCATATGATGAGGCATAAAAGAGATTAATTTGATTAAATACTTTGATTCACAGTTTTCTAGGACCTTAAGTAATATGTTAATTTGTGATTCTTATCTGCTTAATTATAGGTTTTAGAAAAACATTCCAGATGGAGTTGAAAGATGGATTTGTTATGGAGAAGTACAGAAATAAATGATTAGACTACTACAATGGTCCAATTTGAGATGTTTAAGACTTTAATCATGATTATGGTTGAGAGAACCAAGAAGAGTGATCAAACTGCTGGACAGTTTTTTCAAGTAAGTTTAATATATCTCTATATACTAAATTCCAGAATAGAACATATTTTTTTTAGAAGATAATAAGTTCCAAATTGAGCAGATGCGTACATTTCCAAGTAGCATTGAATTTTGTTCAATATTTTGAGGCTACATGTTTGATGTCCAAGAGAAATTCAAACCTTCTGAGAGACATGAGATAAGGAAAGAATGAAGGAGGAAAAAAAGAAAAAATAATAATTGATATGTGAAATTTAAAACCTTATATTGTTGAAGTAAGTAAAGGGAGAGGTTATAAGGACCGCAGGCGAAACAAGGCCAGACTGAAGCCATCAGATGACTCAATGTTAAAGGAGTTAAAATAACACATGAAAGCAAAAAAAAAAAAAAAAAAAAAAAAGTGAAGAATTATCAAAAGGTAAAGGGAAACTATGTTGGGGGTTCAATGGAGAAATGACATTGAAGAAGGAGAAGATGATTAACTCTTCATGAATGCATAAAGTGCCACATGAGATAAAATGAATATATGCCCAGTTGAAGTTTAATTTTGAATCTGATAGTTTTGGGCCAGTTGATTTAGAATTCTCACAAAATCTACTTAAAGAATGAATGTGAGGTATATAAGTTAAGGCAGCACATTTAAAACGACATTTTAAATATATTTTTTAATACAAGCAGAAGTAAAATTATGTTGCATTATAGCAAGGTATAACTTTTTCAGAAAGCTAGTTCTTTGGATGAAAGAATTGAGCCTATTTATTAATAGGCCAGGAAATATCTGGTAGAAATAGAAAGAATAGAAATTGTCCATTGCTTTTTTAAAGTTGATAATTAATGTCAAAGTTATATTATTTCTTATTTAGAGTTCTTTGATTGCAAGGAGCAGACATGAATTCGGGTTATGTTAAAAAGTTAAATATTAAGAAATATAATTTTGATTCTCAAAATTAAAGATTTTGTGGGAAGGAAGTAGTCCAGAAAAGGTAGAATTTCTGAGCCATTCACTGAGAAAGAATAAACTGGAATCTTTTTCCATCTGCTGAAAATTGAGATTCTTAGGAAATTATCATCATAATGCATACAGATTAAACATCAACACATTCAATAGGAGAATGGAAGGCAACATGATAGACAATTCTCATTGATTGTGTGAAAAGATTGACTTCTTTTTTAAAAAGTTAAATTAAAAAAATTTTAATCTATAATTTATTTTAAATTATCCTAATTTCATTTGCATGTTAATAACATTCAAGAAATTCATTAATCCTTATTTTCATCTTATTTTCAAGAAGATGGAAGATAACTGACTGCATCTATATACTGTAATCTCCAATTTACAGTAAAAATAATCTTGCTTGCTCAATTTTTTGGTGAATTCTAGAAATTCCAAACATCTCTTCCTATAACAATCTTCCTATCTCCTCAAAAATCAGCAACATGTAATATATTTATAATAATTTTATCATCTATTCATTTAATAAATATGTAAAAAGCATCTTCTACAGGAAAGGAATAAATATTTAAAGAATGACTTTTATGTGACAGGCATGCTGTTGTATTTAATCATCAAAGACATGCTTTGAGACAGGCATTAATGTCACCAAGTTATTAATAAGACAAGTGAAATTCAGAAAGATTAAATAATATCCTTAATGATAATAAGTAGGAAGAATTTTAATGTAAATAAAAAGTTCTTTACATGATTTCTATTATTTTCTGCTAGATTATGTAGATAATGCAAATATCAATATCATGCTGCCTTTAAGGAACTCATATATTAGTGAAATAAAGTATGTAAATAAAAATTATGTATTAAGTACAGAAATGCTGTATAAAAATCATAGATATTATTTCAGGGGAAGAAGGGATTATTTTGCTAAGGGACAATGGATCAAAGGATTCTTAATGTAAAGTTTGCCATTAGATGATAACAATTATTGTTAAAGACACATATCCAATGGAAAAATATTTAAGATGAAAGTAACATAGATTTAAAGTGGTTAGATAGGATCTTTAGCCAGAAATTAACATGCATGGCTTCTAACATAAGAATGATGAACACAGTTTTAAAAACTATTTTAAATAAATCAACATACTAATTCTATATACAAAGGGAGAACATTTTTTACTATCAGCAATCCCTAAAAAAATAAAATCATAGAATTTATTTTCACTAATATGCCTAGTAAACCACAATCACATAATATTAAAAATTGTAGGAGAAAGTTTCCATTCTAGATTTCCAATAAAGGTAAATATAATCAATTTCAGTTAAAATAATTCCTATTTGAGTTTAGAAAAGGAAAAATTTGATTTACTATAATTTAATCACATTCTTAATATATAATTTTAATTCATTATTTTATGAACTCTCCTCAAAATTCAGTAAATATTTTCAGCTTACTTCTTTCTGATTTCTTTTTTTCCCAGGGGGACATATTTTGATTTTATTTTCAATAATAGCAATTTTGAGCCAGAAGGAAATCACTATATCCTGGAAAATAGTTTGCAAATGTTTTATCTTTAATGGTTTTTTTTAATATTATTAGTTTCAAGTACACAGTACATAGATTTTTTCTTTAAATATTTGGGGCTGAAGAAGAAGTGCTTTTCGAATCTCAGAGAATTTTATAAAAAATAAAGATAGCATTTTATCTGCTACCACTTTGCACTCTACTTCTTCACAAAAGTGAAAAGGCTTAGTCATTTGGGGATCTGGGCTTTAATTTTCTTACAAAAAGGTTATTTTCCAATATTGGACAAATATATAGTTTTCGAAAAAGGCATATTTCCTTCAGTTTGTACAATTAATGTCAAGGTCCCAGAAGGTCATTATTCCTTTCAAATCAGTCAGAATGACATCTGCCTCAAGCAACCTAGAGGCACTGCTGATTGTTCTAGTTTTATGGTAAAAATATAAGATTTTCCTGTAACTTTGGATTTAAGTCAGTATAACTATTCAGTGGTAGAAGAGATGCATTTGGGAAGAAGTAAGAAGAAATATCAAACACATTGGCTTAATTAAAATATAATTAGATTGTAAGTATATATATATATATATATATATATATATATATATACACACAAGTAAATATTAAATAAGTATGGTTTTAGGCTTCAAAACATCATTGGTGAGTTGGATGAAATAGTAAGGGGAAAACTGTGAGTCAATATTTCATGACCGGATTTCCATATTTTATTACTCAAAATACTGCTCATTTTTGTATGGTATATATGTATATATATCATATATATATATATAATTTATAGCTCCAAAAATAACTCCTAATTCACTATGAATTTACTATGATATTTGTTATTCCTATAGTTATTTTTGTTCTTGTTATAGCTCTGGCTCACGCATAGACAAAAACTTCACTTTCGATTCATTTTGCAAGTATTTTCCTTACACTGTGCTTAGTGGGGAATAAATAAAGCAGACAGAATTTTTTTTTTTTTGGAGAAGTTGCAGAACATTTTCTTGGAAAGAAAAATTAAATTGAATACACAAGATAAGAATCATGTAGATTTTCTTGTAGAAGGTATCATTATTAATTCTCTTTTAGAGATAAAGAAATTGAAATGTAAGGTGAGTAATATATCCAAAGACACAAAGCTAATAAGTACCAAACTCATATTGTTGTCAAAAATGTGTGTGAATCTGGAGATAGGTATGTTATTTATCAAAATTAAGAAACTTAGAGGGTAAATGTTAAAATATATTTCAACTGTTAAATATACTCAAGAATTTATTTGTATCACTGTCACAATTCCCATTAAGAATTCTAGCTGATCTTCTTAGACATTGTTAACATGATCTGGAACAATGGAATGTTTCTGAGGCAGAAACGTTCACGAGGTTTTATTAGATCTCATGGAAGAACATCAGCTTGTTCCAGGCTCCCATGAAAAGCTAAGAAATTATCTCAGGAAAAATCCCCTGAAAGTGGATCTTTCATGCTGGCGTTAAGAGAGGCTTGATGATGTTGAAGAAACAAACATGAAAATGAATTCCAATTAAATCAACAAGGTTAGTTAGAAACTAATCACTACCAGAATAATCCCTTAGAATTTAAATTTCATCTTCAGGGAGAGAGAAAAATGTGGTGACATCTTAATTGCTTGAGATTACTGTAGAAAGAGAAAATTCTGATAAGTGTAATGCTGAGAGATCAAAAAGGGGATGTTGATGTGATGCAATTATCACTAAATAAAAGAAGGAGCTGCCATCTTTGAGATGAGGTAATACCAGTATTAAGTGTAGGAAGCACTTAGGAGAATTAATGGGAAGAGGTGGGATATCATACCTAGAAGATCATGGGACAGACGGGTGCTGGTTTCCCCTGAGGTGGGAATAAATGGCACAGCCGGAGCTAGAAAGGCAAAAGTTGTTTGGAAATTTCAGCTTTAGATTTATTCTCTTGATGGAGTAGCACTGAAAGGACATGTTTGTTTGTTTAAGATATTAAATGCCCTTTAATGTCTTGAAAACTCTTGTTCTGTGTATTTTATCTAGGGTTTAATTTTTTTTTCAGGAAGATTGGTTTTGACTGGTGTTGGAAGTCCAGAAGTTGCTTGCGTTAGAATGGATTTACAAAATTCAATAACCTTGAAAGATGTTATAAATTTTAGCTTGGTCTCAAATAATTATGGAAAAAAAGGCTCATTCGGTGGCATATGAGTTCATATAAATTATTATTATTATTTCAATTAAATATTAGTTAATATCTAGGAAACATTTAATTCAAGTTAATTACATTATTTTTACAATTTAAATTATGAATATTATAATCACCTAAAAGTCACATTGTGGATGACTTGTTTGTAAATATTTTCTTAAATTACCAAAAAATACATTTGCTTCATTTTCATAATCAGAAACCTGTGATTTACTTAATTAAGTCCCCTGTAACCAGAATTTTATCCTCAATTGAAAATAAATGAATGTTTAGTTGCCCTGGCATTTGTGTTTAATCTTGACTCCAGGAGTTTTATGTTTATCCTTTGGTATAATTATAAGACTTCAACATTAGTTTTCCCATTTCATTTGTTGTCTCAGTTACTAGTTTGATCTCACTAATGACAAATTTTTATTTGTCTTTACCTTACCTAAATCTTAACCCAATACACAAAATGTTTTTTTATTAATATTTAATTAACTATTTTTGCCATAAATTGATTAACTTCTCAACCTGATTCTCCCTCTGCTTTATACTGACTTTAAGAAAATTTAATTTTGCAGAAAGCAACCTTTAAATTTAAATAATAAACATATAGCAATGTTAAATGTTATTAAAAATTCCACAGTTAAGAATGTCAAGAAATTACTTAAAATGTCTTCTTTTTAGTTAAACAAAAAGAGTCAAAGATCATAAACATCAGAATTATTTCTCATAATCAGTCTCATCTTAATATCTTTTTTTTAATTACAATATTTTCATAAGACAGAAAGAAAAATGAGACTGAATCTTCTGTTCCTCTGCAAAGATTTAGATATGTAAGTCTTCACATATTACCTGCTAATTTTTTAAAAAAGCTTACCTGACTATGCACTTTTTTTACATCATTTATTGTTACCACTGACTAGAAGAAGGTAAATATTTAAGTTAAAAATGATATAACGAATGTTAAATCATATGTGCATTCATCAAACTATTTTGGAGTTTCCTACACAAGTCTATCTTAATCACTGAGGAAAAGTTGGAACACAAAAGTTCTCTCTACTCTCAGGGAATACATAAACTATTAAGAGGCATACAAGTGAAAAGGTTTTTATATTTCTTTGGAATAACTGCCATTTAAAAACCATATATAAGTAAATAGGAAAGAAACCATAAAATAGTAATTATTGAATAAATGTTTCAAGAAAGCTAACGTAGAGAAGGGGAAGCCTAAAATGGGTAAGAGTTAAATAACATATCACTAGGCCAGATGCATCAGGTAGGAGGAAGGGGAGAGCATTCCAGGAATGAAAGCAGAACTGAAACTGTGTGGACATCAAGAAGCATGGACCAAGTCGCTCAGTAAAACTAAAGCACAAATATCAGTGTTAGTTGAGTGGGAAGAGATAACACTTGGAAAGACGAGAAGAGCAGGTTGATGAAGCTCTTTGAACATAACAGTAGATGGATTTATCTTGCAGGAAAATGCAAACACAATAAAAGTTTGTAAACAAGAGTGTGACATGATAAAATGTGTATGTTGGTTGTAGTGGAAACAAAGATTCAAAGGAGGGCAAGACAAGAGGGAGAGAACAATTAAGAATATGCAAAACCGTGTTTTAGTGTTATAATATTTTCTTCTTTAAGGGCATTAAAGGCTTTTAAAAATTCATGTGAAATATAAACCCAGAATAGTCTGCATTCTTAGATTACAGAATCAAATAGCAAAGCAAGAATCCCAAATTCAAAAATGTATTCTAAAGAAGAAGGAAATTATTTTTTTCTGTAAGTGGAAACATATATTCCAATAACATCTGATCAATTTGTTTAATTAGAAATGGCAGATAGTGTTTCCAACTGACTATTAAATGTGAATCTGTCAGGTTTCATTATTACTATTAATGTTTCGGTCCTTCAAAATCAAAACAGCCTATTCACTAGATAAGATCAGCTATTCTTTGTTCCTGACATTACAGTTAAAACAATTCTTTTCAACTATTTGATAGTGATTTTTGAAAAAGATTATAATAAAGACAAAAATTAGTTATAAAATATACATTTACAGTATATGTTTAAAATACAATGGAATTTGGATCTGGAAATGAAGAAAAATCAATCACCATATAAATATAATCTGAGAAGAAATATTACTTTTCAAAACAACGTTACTGTTTATAATATTCAGCTATTTACCTTGTTTTTATTTTTATTTTTTGCTTTAAAATCAATTCATAATTTTTGGACTATATGATCTACGTATAGGCAGGTAACAATATACAGTGCAACCCTAGCATATGTAACACGATTTTGAATTAGAAGTAAACAGTGATTGAGCTGTATTTATTATGTTGTGGAGAGAAAAAAAAAATATATATATATATATATATATATGTACTTTGAAAGTGCTCAGTTTTATTTGTTTTTATTTGTTTTGTGTTGCTTTGAGACAATGTTCCGTAATTGTATATTTTCGATGCAAATATTTTAGATTGTTTAAATGTATAAACAAGGGAAGTTGAAAATTATAACAAACTAAAATAATACTTAGGATATTTATTATAACAAAATGGAAACATTATCCATCTAACTATGGGATTTCTAAACAAACATGATTTTTTTTCTTTTATGAAAGTAAAGCTTATTTTATGAGAAACTATTTGAAATTGTATTCTCATACAAAATAGTATCATTTCATTGAAATCATAATACCATTTCCAAATTAATTAGCGAGCTAAAAATGACTCACGTTCTGTGAAAATCTAATTGTTAACTTTATGGCCTGTTTGTTGTGATTCTCTATCCTCACATTCCCTTCACAGAATAAGAAAGACAAAATTTAAACAACCAGTAAATGGTATAAACTCATTTTTTTGAGGCTTTCTTTGGTCACAGGTACTTGAAACAGGTGAGCCAGTTCACCTGATTCTGTTATTACAGGGACATCTCTCTGAAAAGGGAAGAGTTAGTGATGAAAAAGAGAAATCTTGAAATTACACAATTAATTATAAGCCATTTCTCCTATGGCTATATATTACAGCTAGGAGAGCCTGAGCTTAAAGGTTATATTACTAATTCTCTGCTCAAATGGAACTTTTATTACCCATTAAATATCACTCAGTGTGTGCTTATTTTTACCCTTGACTTAGAAACTATGAACATGAGATATTAAAATGGGTTAGTGGATCTAAATCAGATGATACATAAAAACTCCCGACTAATTGGTTTTTATAAATTGTATGGCATTCAGATACATTCAAAAATGAGTATACAGCTTCGTGGAGAAAAAAGTTCAATAAATGTATGATATATAATAAGAAAGTTATAAAATATCAATTCTGATACTCATATTCCATTTAACATCTCTATCTTGATAATCATTGAGCTGCTTCTATCGTGAAGAAACTCCCAGTATGTCCATCTGTTGGTAATCCTCTATATGTACCATCGGAGACCTTAAGTTTTATAGAAATGTTTATTGTATAAGAAATGTTTGTATTATGCAATAAAAAGGTAAATGAACACCCACTGGCCTACAAAAAAGAGTACAGTTGCCCCATGAACAATGTGGGGTTATGGCGCTGAGCCCTGCACAGTTGAAAATCTATGTATAACTTCTGACTCCCCCAGACCAGCAGCCTTACTGATAACATAAACAGTCTTTTAACACATTTTGTATGTAATATGTTACATATACTGTATTCTTATAATAAAGTAAGCTACAGAAAAGAAAAGGTTACTAAGAAAATCATAAGGAAGAGAAAGTACATTTACAGCATCTGTTGAAAAAAATCCACGTGTAAGTGAACCCGCAAAGTTCAAACTGCGTTGTTCAAAAGTCAACTGTAAAATGTTAATGAAGGTACTCAAGTGAAAGCCCTGCGACAGCTGGGGTATGTCTTTCTCTCTTTTACATATTCAAAGTGTGAAAATAATTGGTCACTACATAGATACTATGTATATAATAATGAAAAAATAGAGGGCTTATCAGTAGGCAGCACAGAGTGTCTGTTAAGGATACATACCATCTGGAGGCTGGCATAAAATACAAAAGTTAAGAAGTGCAGTGGGGTCAGAGGGCAGACAGCACAAAAAGAGGTATGAAATTTTTATTATCATGTTTGAGTCATATAGGCTTTATCCCACGTACTTTAAATACTAGCCCATCTATCTATCAGCTATCATCTATCTATCTTTCTATCTATCATCTATCTATCTATTTATCTACATAATCTATGTACACACGTGTATATGCACCAGGGTCTTGGATAACTATTGCAATGAAATTACTCAACGGATATTAAAGAAATTAAGATTTTTAAAAATGTTTATATGATTTTACAGTGTAGTACCTCATAGTATGTGAGGTCAATGAAGTTCGATGTTTGAGTATTCAAGAGAAAGTCACAACGAGCACTCCTTTGCACCCCACATTGTAAGAGATGATCTACTTAAATGGATAAGGCTCCTGCATGTCTTTTCTAAAACTCCACAGTGTGCATTCCCAAATTATTTTAAATAACCATCATAGTTATCACTGGTGATTTTAAATTTATATGTTTTTTCTTCCTCTAAATCAAGTTTTGGTATCATTCAAATCAAATTGACATAAAATGTGACTCATGTCATTTAGGACATCACATGGCTAGTTCGATGCCACTGAACCTATTGCCACCTGACTTAGGTAGAAATGATTTTCTATGCTTTAGCTACATGATTTTTTTTTTTAAGAATAAAACATATGATTTATATTACAAGTAAAAATGCACTTGAATTGAAAAAGTATACCTATTATTTAAAACTTTATTACACATACAAGGAAATGGGGAATAAGTATGCACTGTCTGTTTTCACAAACATCATCCTCATGAAGTAGCAATAAGCCAAGTATTTCAGAATAACTGGAGATCCTTGCCACTTGTAGTGTACTATAGAAAACAAGCCAAACATTTTTGAAATCATCAGAAAAAACATTAATTACCCATCGCTATTTCTCTCAGAAAATGATGGTATAATTTAAGCAAGAATTTATTTATTTTTAGCATGCTGCAAATAATTTTTAAAGATTAGAGTGATTCATAAAGTGTACCACTTTATCAATAAAAATATGTGCATTAATGTCCTTTAAATAGAGGTTTTATATTAAACAGGTAAAATATACTATATGTAACATAGAAATTGTAAATTTCTCTTCTGTTATAGTAAAAGTTATGTTTGCTTAAAAAGTTTTGTTCTTAAAACTCCTTATATTAACCAGCCAACATTTTTATATTTAATAAAAAATAAAATCACATTTAAGAAAAAGCATTTCCTGGAAAGACATTTAATTTTTTAAGTCAGGTTTACTTATTGTACTTAATCTAAGTACAATAAAATTCACCATCTTTTACACAGTACTATGTGTTTTGACAAATGCATATAGCTGTATATGTACTACTACAAACTCGTCACCCTTCTAAAAATATACTTGATGTCTGTTTTAAATGAACATTTTTTCACAGCCGCTGAAATCTTTCGTCCTTATATTTGTACAATCTCCAAAATGCCTTACATACCAATTCAGTATAGTCTTTGGAGTTTGATTTCTGTCACTTTGAATAATTTGAGATTAATTCACACACTGCATATTTTGGTAATTGGTTCCTTTGTATTGCTATGTAGTATTCCATTGTGTGAATGTATTATATTTATTCACTAGATGAAAAACATTTGGTTTGTTTCCAGACCTTGAAAATTATTAACACATTTTCAATACAAATGTGTGTATAGGTTTATCTTTCAACATAAAATTTCATTTATTTGGGGTAAATATCAAGAAGTAAAATGCCAGATCGTACGACAACTATATGTTAAAATTTAAAACTTGCCATATACTTTTCCAAAGTACCATTTTTCATTCTCATCAAGTGTAAGAATTCCAGTTATCCAATCACATGAAAATATGTGATAACAATGACTAATAATATTGAACATCTTTTCATGTGATTGTTGGCCATCCATGTATTTTCTTTAGTAAGTTATTTAAATCTTCTGCTAATTTTTCAAATTGTGTTGTTATTCTTATATTCTGAGCATTTATTATCTATTCTAAATATAAGTCCTTTAGTAAATGTAAAATTTGCAAATATTCTCTCCTAGTTTATGGGATGTCTTATCTTTTTTAAATATTGGCCTTCAAAAAACACAGATTTTTGAATTTTAATGAAGTCCATGATATCATTTTTATTTTTATGTTTATGAATTGCACTTGTATCTTAATGTCTAACAATTCTTTACCTAACCTAAGATTACAAAGGCATTCTCTTAAATTTTCTTAAGAAAATTTTATGGTTTTGAGTATTACTTTGAGGTTTATAATACATTTTAAATTAATTTCACATTCTCTGAACAATGGCTATTATTCTCTTTATTTTTACATGCAGACGTCTAATTTTTTAGCAACTATTATTGAATAGAAGAATTCAATATTCTTCTCCAATAATTGCCATTACTCTTTAGTGAAAAAAATCAATTAACTGTATATTTTTAAAACTATTTTTGACTCTATTCTGTTCATTTATCATAAATGCCTAAATTAACTGTTTAATATGGCTTTATAAAGTTCTAAAATCAAATAGTATAAATTTTTCAACTTTGTTTTTTTTATTTTAAAATTATTTGGACAACTGAGCTTTGCATGTTTTAAAAGTTTATTCTTTTTTATTGCAATGAGTATTCAATTGTAGATTTTTTTGCATTAAAACTACTTTTGAGAAATATATCATAACTGGAGATATGTTAAATACATAAAAGCTCTGAATTTGGCAAGTCATCATTTAAAAAATTGATGCTTTCTGTGATTATTTATTGTGAGAAATTTAGTTTGCTTTTTAACCCACTTTTATGTTTTACATTTTGTGACAGTAAAATTAGAGATCAGCTATGCAATCTATCTTGATTTGTCAGAGAATCAATAGCAAGTCATTGTAATTATATTTTTCAGGTTAATAAATATTCTATTGATGACATGCAATTATTATAAATTAATTACTATGAATTAAACATCTGTTTTCAAAGGAAGTCTGATTATAAAAATGGGGTTTTATGTCTTCTGTATCAGATATGATTGACTTGTTTATGGACCATTTTTTACATTTATTAATACAATTAAGAAAATTTACACACAAATGAATACTATTTTGCTAATGCAAAACACGTTAGACAATTTATTTTTATTTTTTATGTTTTCTTTCATTCACTGACTCTAAATTGAACTGTTCAATACCATCTGCACTAAGATTTATTATAATATAAATCTTCCTTAGTAGAGAAAAGATATTTACACCATGCCAAATCTTCATCTATTGGAACAAACTAATTCTTAAACTCACAATATTTGAAAATCCAGCCTGTTATGGAACTCTTTCTTTTTTCTTTTTTTTTAAGCAAGGCAACCCTTTGTTGACCTGACAGATTGCAAAAAAAAAAAAAAACCTTGTCAGTTTACAATCCTTTATTATTTTTTTTTACGCCTACAGCACCTGCTTGAAGCTCCTTTTATTCCTTTCTTTCTTTCTTTTTTTCTTTTTGATATAGGATATTAAATTTTTACAGGACTAATAAAAAATTAATTCTATTTCTCTGTTCAACTACCTCATTTCATTTTGGGGATTTTTAGAGTTATAGAATCATCATCAGAAACAATAGCTGAAATACTGGTTTACTCTTTTTGTGGTTATAGATACTATTTAGTACTAAATAATTATGAATATAGGGTGACAATTTCAAAACTTAAAGCCATTTTTGATATGTAAGATTTCTTGCATGGGAATAATCATGAATATAGATAAGGACAAATCGAATAGAAAGTTGGTTCAAGATTAATGAATATATAAGATGAGAGAAGGAAATTTTGAAACTAGAATTATAAAATACAAAAACCAGGCTACTATGAAAAATAACAAAGAATGACTACAGTAATACTATTTAAAAATTTAACATCAGAGACCTCACTACTCTCTCATCAAATCTGTGTAGATGTATGTGGTGGCTGGGATTCGGTTCACTAGTCACTAATCAATCTCCTTATACTCCTGTGCACACTGCTTAGACTAAATTCTCTAGGCTCCAAATTCTCTTAGGCTCCATTACACTTAGACGTGGTGAAGGATCTGAGTTCTCACTAGGGCAATGTAAATAGAAACCCTAAGTGCCACTTCTAGGCCACGACTCTGAAGAGTCTGTCTCCCTAGGTGCAGACACTGAGGAAACCATAAGGAATGACTAAGTGACAAGGTTCACATCCTTGAATGGCTATTTTATAATGAGTAAGCCATTCCATTTGTGCCTACTTATTATAGTGATTAGAATAATTCTCTGATTATTTGAGCAAATTTTGCTTTATGTCCTTATATTTAGTTTTACATATGAAGAAATATGAAAATCTATCTTGAATTGTGTCATGAGTTCCCAGTTTATCATATCTGGCTGCTCTCAAGAAAACTTTTCGACGCTGAATTTTTCAAAATGTCATTTGGAATAGGTGTTTTCTGCTAAATTTTCAAGAAACACTTTGATCTATTTAGATTTGCAGAATCAGGCCTCTTGCTAGTTGCAAGAGATGTATCATTCATTTTACGCTTTATGGTTGCTTTTCATCTATTTTGAAAGGCTTCATCTTTTCACTCTGAAAATCAAATTTTCTTATTTCATATTACTCTATTTCTGTTTCGACAACCATTTTCTTTTTTACTCAATTGCCTTTGCATTTTGACATTTATCAGGATTTTCCTACCACATCAATGATTTTCAGAGTGCTCCAAACTTCTTATTCCTACTTGATCTAAATGTTGATTTCTATACTTCATTTGCATTTTGAAATCAATTTTAGCTTTTGAAAATTTGTTTCCTCTTTCTCACCCTTTAATATAAGCATGCCTTTTCTTTTGGTATCCCATTTTAAATACATAATCTATATTCTTTTGTATTTTATTAAGACTGGCAAAATATATTGTAACATTTTATTCTAACAGTTTTATTTTTAGAGTGTTTTTAGTCTTACACGTCATTCGTGTGCTGAAGATATTTTCTCTAAAATTGGAATTTATTGTACAGTATGAAAAGCCTAGATTCTAAACTAGTTATTAAATGTTAGTACTTGCTCATTTTGGTATGGAGTGATTTATGAAGCTATTGAACATAGGTTGTATTTATGCTTTTTTTTTCATAGGTTGTAAATTAAATGAAAGATTAAATTACCGTTATACCTTCCTCTTGGACCTCAAGTTATCCCTGGCTCTGCCTTGAGTGGTGTTCTCTGGCATCGCCACGCCCCTCAGGATGTGATGTGAGCTGCTTTGCCTATGCTATTTTAGTTGGTCCTTATTGTGTTCACAGAGCTACAGGTTCTGAAACTGTCTACAAAAAATGGGGTTTAATATAGAAAATAGAAAAGAGGAAACAGTTTTTGACATTTCAATTATTCCCCTATGAGGTAGGATAAAGGCAGTATGTTTCTCAAGCCCAAGAAGTCCTTGTGTCCTGGGTAGATGCAAACAAATGACACGGTTAAAGCAAAATTTCCTTCCTCCACTCATCCTTATGTGTTCTATTCGATCATTAAAAAAAAAAAAAAGTATGATCATAGTGTTTGGTTGAGAAACTCTCCCCAGAATCTAGTTTTCTTCATCTCTTTAGGAGTCACTGCCAAAGCAATGGACTGGCTTTGTGGTGTCTATGAATATTTTAATGGAAAACTAGGAGAGTATATGTATGCAGTACTGGAATGTCTCCAGTCTTGAACATGTATTAGTCTTTCCAGTAAAATTTTTTAGCAGAGTCAGAGCAGCTGGTCAGTTATTGTCCTTCAAGTTTCAGAACAAACACTGCCTATTCCAGTCTGTGAAGAGTTTTACCGTATTGTGATATCCTACATTTCAGCTATGTCTTTTTGTCTTGTCCCAGTATGTTCCAAAGTACCTTGGAAAGTTAGTATTTCCAAATAAATAAATCAACAATCAAGAAAAAATATTTCTAGCATCAGAATTTATACCAGGTGTAACCAGATTCTCTGAAGCAAAAAAAGTTAGCAAGCAATGAAATGAAAAACAACTTAATATTTGAAAACATTAATTTGAATACTTTAAGGAATGCCTCAAAGGAAAGTATTAATGGTCACATACTATTAATGAGTTACCACATTTAGAGTAGAACTTTATAAATATCCAATCAGAGAAGGAAATTTGAAAAGATCTCTAAGAGATAAAATGCTGTTCTCTGAAGTCTGATTTAACTTCTGAGCATGAATTGATGCCAGAAGACCTTTCTAATACCACTCTGATGAAGAAAGTTATGATCTAGAAATATTTAAGCAAAATATTATTCAAGAATAAAGGTCATCATTCTTAAGACTAAAAGTATTTCTAGAAAGTTGAGAAAACCTGCTAAAGAAACTATATTTTAAAAGTTTTGACACAAAATGTTGGTGTAATATAATTTTAAAATAGGCACTTAATTCCAGGAATTGGAAAAATAACATTATAAGCTTGAGGACAGATGAAAGGAAAATAAAATAAAATTCAATAGGAAGATATGAAAAACTAGAATTAAAAAAATCCACATATTTATTATTCGAAGATATTACCCATAACACAACTACTTATAAAACCTTATGAATAAGGTACTATGATCAGTCTCATTTTCAAATGAGGAAACCAAGATCAGAAAATTTACAAAAGATATAGTCAATAGTATTTATTTCTAAGGAGAAAAGACTGAAAGGATGAAGGAAACAGAAAAGACATTTTTATTTTCTTTTAATGCTTTTCTGTATTTCATAGCATCTGAAAATGAATATGGATAATGCTATAAGATACAAAAGTTTAACTTACAATAAACATGTTAATTTTCAAATATTGAAACATTAACTGATATATATAAATATTTTTTATGGCATCTTGGGAACTTTATTGACTCAGGATTCAGTAATAGGTGCAGATAATCTAATATGTCCAACTCAGTTTAGAGGAGTAAATGGTAAAATTTTCTGTAGGTTGTCATTTTTAAACAATCACTATTTTCCTGCTTTTTTTTTTTTAATTCACATACCTTATGCAATAGACAATTGGTACTGTAAGAGAAAAGAACCAAATGAACCATTAAGGCAAAATCCAATTTAATTCTTTCAAGTATTTCTCTCATGAGTTTTAGGTGATAGAGCACTAACAGTGAACAAAATAGACACGTGCTTTCCCTAAATTATAGTACATTCTATTTGAGAAGACAAAGGATAAACAGAAAAACAATTATATAATATAATGCTAGAAAGAATGATATAAGTGTAATGCATTTATCTTTTGAGGTGTTCTCACCATTAATATTCACTCATCAACCAATACTTGAAGGTTAAACATGGAACAAAAGCTATTAGATATTTGTATTGCTCTATATTGATTCAATAAGTATTATTTGGTTATAACAAGTGGTATAATTGGAGGAAAGACCATCAGAAAGACAATGAATTCAATTTTATTGCTGGAAGAAAGGACTTGAACTTCACATCATCATAACATTTACACAGTGCTGGGCCTTCATAGTGCTCCCAATTAAAAGTGCAAATGTCCTTTGCCTGCAAAACTCCCAGTATCTGCTAAAGTGTTAATAATGTTAAAATATTTTGATAAAATCCAATTAAATTATTTGAGAAATAATCATTACCATTTTCAAAGTATTTTTATTTGTTTTAAATTATACAGACCTTTTCTAAAGAGGATTGGTTATATGCTATTCGGTTCAGCAAGTACAAATATCTGATTCAAACCTCAACATTTTATGGTGTGCTTTATAACTGTAGTTTATGCCTATTTTCCTGGTAACAGTCTGATGTGGTTTTGCTTAGAGTTTTTTTTTTTTTTTTTTTTAAATGATTAACAATGACTAGCTGTCTAAAATGAACCAACTTCTTTTCTGATAATATGCAATGTTCCCATGTTGCGGACAGACTTCTCACTTCAATAAATGACTTCTCTTAAAGATAAGCAGCAAAACCACTCCCTCCCCTTTCTTTTCCTCATTCTGTCTAGACAAAGCATAACTAAGACTTCTGTTTTATAGACAGCAGATAAGCACTCAATAATTCAAACTGTGTGTGGATGGCAGCATCTAGCAACTGCTAATTTTTCTATGCTTGGGTGATAATGGGAAAAATACTCAGCTACTTCCCTGCTGGAATGTTATTATACCAGACAATTGGTGTATCACTAGTGCTGCAGCTTCCAAGATGCGTGAAGCTTCCAGAGTGCCAAAAGGCAGGTATATTGAGAAAAAGGGAGAACTTATAGGCAGGATATGTGCCCCAAATGACAATAAGAATGGTTGCGCAGTTCTGCTTTAGAATTTGAAGGAAGCAGTCTAATCACTCTTATTGCAATTGTTTTGTCATTTATTCTATAGTGTAAATATGACTATTTATTTTACTTTATGAAAATTATTTTGTATTATATAATAATCTTTTAAAATCAGATTGAGCTAAAATGCACATTTATAAAAAAGTACTGAATTCTGTTTCTCAAGGAATTTGAAGATAAATGTGTAACTTTTACAATGTTTATCTAAATTTACCTTCTAACCTAGAATCAGGTAGCTTCCTTGATCACTTTAGCATCTATTTCCAAATTAGTAATAATTTTTAAGACTGGAAGTTGTCATTTAACTTGTGCAGCTCCAGAAGATGTGTTTATAAATCATTCTTACAGCCTGATTTTTCATTTAGATCAAATGACCCCTCTAATTTAATCTAATTCACTTTTGCTTTAAAATTTTCATTTACATTTATAACAAGTAAAGTAATGATTGCTTGTATGTATGTCAGTTCCATTAGTGGAAGAGGAACTTCAAATTTACTTAAACAATGTCAATTTTATATCAGCCTTATTAAATATTTCAATAAATATCAAATAAAAAATTACTTGCTTTTCCTATTCAATTTTGCTAGCTTAAGTAAAGTTTAGGAAGATCATCTGTAAAGGTTGGAACATCTAATATCATTGTGAAAACTTATAAATTCAGTTAAAAAGTTTAAGTTGACTTCTATCACCAGTTTTTGTATTAAATGCATTTTGATAAAGTACAATATTATCATAACTATAATATTTTTACCAGATTAAGAATAATGTAGAACAGAAATATATTTTAATTGGTTGTGGTACATATATATAATAAATAAATTGTTACAAACAAATCATTTCTTCCAGTTGAAGCAGAAGCTGATTATAGAAATATGTAGTTGACATGTGAAACATCTTTAGTTAACTTACTTGTATTGAAAGGGAAGGCAGAATTTTTATTTCTTAGAAAAGTAAATTTCAAAAATAAAAGAATATAAGTTAATTAAACAGGTTAGACAGAAAGCACACTCAGGTATCAATAGTTAAAAGAGAACAAAATTCTTAGAACTTAGAAATTAAAAAGTGATTAAGTCAGCATTTAAAAAATAATTTTAAAGGTCTTATCATCAATGAGTAGGTGTTTAATAAGTAGAAACTATTATTATTTTATGTCCATTATTGCTTCATTTCAACCTAACTAATTGTCTTTATCCATTCTAATCATTTATAACTTTTTATTTGACTATTCAGATTAATTGAACAGTAAATGTATCAGTAGCGTAAAAAAAATAGCAATTGAATAAGGGATTAATGGAGATGGCAAATATGAAATATATAGGCATTTTTATAGAAAGATTTACTTGTTAGAATGAGAAAATGAGAATCAGGGATTGATTCTGCAGTGTACAGATTAAAATGAAAGGGATACAAATAGAACAAAAATAGCACTAAAAAATAATACTGAACATTTAAGAAAACCCAAAAATGTTTTTTTCTTTTTCCCCCTGGGTAACTTGTACCTGTATTTGCTATTTGTTTCTTTCCTATGATTAAAAACAATTGTGCATCCTGTATGCTCTTTATATGATAAATGAATATGGAACTTAATCTTAAAAGCCCATAATATGTCCATGTCACACAAGATTCCTTTAAAAATATTTTTTTCTGCAGGAAAATATGAAACTGATATGAATTCTAGATTATTTCCAGATTCGACTTTTTCCATTAATTGTTTTAATTTCATCCAATGACGTTCATTTCAATAGAGATTGCAAGGTATAGAAGGGAAAAACAAGCCTTTTTTTTTTTTTTTTTAATCAAAATATTTACTTTAAATTAGAGAACCAGCTGCTACAATTCCAGTAGGTTTTCTAGGTTATTTGTCAAACATGAAGAGAATTGGAAATTAAATGTTAAGGACAGTTTTATACAATTGGGTTCTGTAAACCTTCATCAAATGACTTTGTACTTAATTAAAAATTTTACTGACTTTCATCTGTTCTTACTTTAATAAGCTCCTGGGCAAATTCAGCTTGTTTTAAAGGTTCACAGAAATTATTGTTAATCGTATTTGATGTTGGTTTTCTTCTATAAGATAGCATTCTTCATAATAACATTATGCACTTTTTGAATCTCCTTATGCCCATAATTGTAGAGAATACATTATAAGAAACATTCTACCGGAATTCAACATTTTTTATTAGAAAAATATTTTTAAACAGTATCTTAAAATTTCTAAGTAATAGCATGATAGAAAGAACACCACTCAGAATGTCCAGATACCCAAACTTTATAATATCACTCACTTGTTACTTAAATTTAATAAAGTCACTTAAGCATCAGTGTCTTTATGATTTGCAAAATGCTAGTGTATAAATAGATGATAACAATGTACAAAATTTCTTCCAATTATAATATATTATTAATGTATATGCAATACAAGTTTGGGTACATTTTTATCAGCCACCACAAATTTCCTAATTTGTTTCCTTTTCTTTGTTAAATTTATTGGGCAACATTAGTTAATAAAATTATATAGGTTTTAAGTGTATAATTCAATAATACATCATATATATATTGAATTGTGTGCATATTTCAGAAGTTATAACTGGATTTTTATTAATTTATTAATTTATTGTTGATTCTCACCTCATTCTCTAACGTGAATGTCCTAAGGCTTTTTGCTATTTACTTTTCCTAACATAATGTGTGATCTGTTATCACATTGTCTTTGTTTATATTTCTATTATCATAGAACATTTCTATGTAGCTTTATATTTCTCAAATGACTGTATATATAAAACTTGTGTTCATACTTCTACTTCTGGAATTTTAAAAATTTTAATTTCATTAAAATAAATGTTTTCTTAAGTGTTTTAAGGATTTAATCTTGGATATAAGTAACTTTCTTACATTCATTCATTTGGATAATCACAGGTACCTCTATATAACTTAACTCAGACCCCCTACATGAAAATTTTAGGTCTTCTCTGTCAATCATTTCTGAAACAGTGCATTCTCTACACAATTACTTTGCTTTATTTTCTCCACAATTTGTATAACCTAACATTTTATACATTTACTAGTTTTTCTAGTTTATTTTTTCTTTTCACTAATATAAACTACTTGTAAAAAGAAATTTTACCTATTTTGATCTCTGCTCTACCAAGCGCTAGCTATATCCAGCCGATATTTAATATGTCTTAAATATATGAGTGAATTGACAAATCATAATTTAATAAACAAATGAATTTCTGGATGAATGAATACATAGATTAGGAAACAAAAAAAGAGATAATACATTTATTTATAAGTAAAATACTGGGTATTTGCTATACACCATAAAATATTTCTTCTTTCAAAGGGGTAAAATTAATTAGCCTGTTCAAAAAGAAAAAGAAATTTTAGGTAGTGAAGGATATAGTCATTCACATTCATGAAACAACAACCATGTGACTCTCTACTTCCCCACTTCCAAACACATGAATCTTCTCTTCTACTGTCTGTGGGTGACACACTGAGAATCTGTTCTTTGTATCACATCCAGGTTACAGCCCTGAAAATCAGTGATGAGAAGCCTAGTTCATTCTGATTGAAGTGCTTGACTTCCCTTGGCACTATTGCCAAGTGTCACAATTTATGTGCCAGTAAAGCTATGGATTTATAAATTGACTACAATAGAGTGCCATGTCAAAAATGAAGTCATAACTTTGCAAGGACCTTTAAGCCTAGAGTATCTTTAACAAAACCATTGTTCATCCAATGTGTAAATGAAAACCAACAAAATTTCTTAATACTCTTTCAGAAAACACTTTTATTCTACCACTTCTGGCTATCCTGAAATTGGTTTGTATGTTTGTTTTGAGTTGTTGCTTTGGATTTAAGAAACTGTGATCCAGGTTCTATATATACCTCCAACCATAGCAATCTGACAGCCTCAGTTTCCCCTTCTTTATTTCTTAGATTTTAATTTCCCCCATATTTTTATCATCATTTTCTTCTTTATGTTGATGTTTTAGGAGAGAGATTTCTATTTTGTAACGACCATGACAGAAATTCATCCCTAACAAGGCTAAACCCACATACCACCTGTCCTGTGATCTTATGCAAGTTACTCAAATTATCTAAGCTTAAGTTTCATCATCAATAAAAAATAAAAATAAAAATATCAGGTAATACTTAAATTTAAGTGGTACAATCATATTAAAAGGAGTAAGATTTATAACTGCTCTAATATAGTCCATATATATATATATATATCTTACAAATATTAGATACCATTCAAACACATATCTTAATCCCCCCCAAAAGCTTTGTAGATAAAAGAAACAAAGTAAATATACTTTGCCTGACTTCAAATTATACTGCAAAGCAACAATAATCAAAAAGCATGATATTGGCCAAAAAAAAAAAAAAAAAAAGACTCATAGACCAAAGGAACAAATTGAGAGCCCAGAAATTAATCCATGTATATGTGTGGGAAAATAACTTTTGACAAAGGAGCCAAAAATATATAATGAAGAAAAGAAAGCCTCTTCAAAAAGGGAGCTGGGAAAATTGAAAAGTCATTTGAATGACTTGAATGACAAGAATGAAACTTGACTGCTATTGGTCACCATACATGAAAATTAACTCAAGTGGATCAAAAATTTAAATATAAGACTTGAAAAAATAACTTCCATAGAAGAAAACATAGGTGCTAATATCATGGACCTTGGTTTTAGAGAGAATTTTATAATTGACCTCAAAGGTGAAGGAAATAAAAGTGAAAATAAATGAATGGAATTATATTAAATTAAAAGGCTTCTTCAAAGCAAAAGAAACCATCAATGAGGTAAAGAGGCAACAAGCCAGAGGCAACAAACAAAATGAAAGAAGATATTTGCAAGCGATTCTCCTGATAAGGGGCTAATATCCAAAATACATGAAGAACTCATACAATTTAACAACAAGAGCAAAAACAATCCAGTTAAAAGAATGGCCAATAGGTATATAGAAAGATGCTCAACTTCACTAGCTACCAGGGAAATGCAGATCAAAACTACAATGAGATACTACTTCATATCTGATAGAATGGTTATTATCAACAAGACAAGTAATAAGTGTTGGAGAGGTGTTTTTATTTTTATTTTTTATTATTTTTTGTTTATTTGTTTTTTTAAAAAAGGAACACTCATACATTGCTGGTGGGAATGTAATTTGGCATAGCCACTATGGAAAACAGTATAGAGGTTCCTCAAAAACTAATAATAGAATTACCATGTGACCCAACAATCCCTCTTCTGGGTATCTACTCCCCAAATTTGAAAACATTTATCTGTAAAGATATATGCACCCAGGTACATTGCAACATTATACATGGTGGCCAAGAAATGGAAACAACCAAAGTTGATATATGATTGGATAAAGAAGAGCTTGTACATATATACAATGGAATGTTAGTCATAAGAAAAGATGAAGTAGTGCCATTTGTGACAACAATGATGGCTCTTGAGATTATCATGCTAAGCAAAATCACTCAGACAGAATAAGTTGAGAACCATATGATTTCATTCATACTTGGAACATAAAACTGAAAGCAACAATTGAACAAGACAGGCAAACAAAAACTCAGACACAGACAACAGATTAGTGGTTACCACAGGTAAAGCAGGAAGAGGAGGAGGTACATTAAATAAAAGGGGTCAAATATATGTGATAGAAGATTTGACTTTGGGTGTTGAACCTACCACACAATGTGACATACAGATAATGTATTATTAAATTTTACACCTGAAACCTATATAATTTTATTAACCAATGTCACCCCATAAATTTAATAAAAATATACTTTTTACATATACAAAACAAATTATTTAACAGAAATAGCATTTTAGACTAGGTCCAAAATAAAACATGGTAATTATAAATCTGCTAATCATTAGTCATAGTACTTAAAATAATACTTGTAAAATTTTCCAAAATTATATCAAGCTCATTTGTCATGGTAATAAAACTGTCACATTGTATTGGTTCTCTTACAATGAAATGTTCCAGTTGACAGTCACCCATCAGGATATAGCCATCAATCAAGGAAGTACTGGAAAAGCTCCCTTTGTGTTGCAGCAATCTGCATCTTAGAAAATGTCTCCTCTTTCTCTGTGATGTTTTCCTTGATCCCTAGAGCCAGAATTGATCACATCTGCCTTTGTTTCTTCAGAAGCACATTGGTTCTCTCTCAGAGTCCCAACAACATATGGTATTTAAAATGGATATGAACAAATCTGCACCATAACTGCTGCCCTGGATATTCCTTAAACAATAGGGCTGTCATAAAAAAAAAAAAAAAAAAAAAAAGAAAGAAAGAAAAGAAAGAAAGAAATCTTATCATTTGCGATGACATGCATAGATCTAGAAGGTATTATGTTAAATGAAATAAGTAAGATAGAGAAAGAAAAATACCATATGATTTCACTTATATGTGAAATCTAAAGAACAAAATAAATGAGCAAACAAAACAGAAACAGACTCAGAGAGAACGAACTGATGATTGCCAGATGGGAGGGGAACTGGGTGTCTGGGTGAAAAAGGTGAAGGGATTAAGAAATGCAAATTGGTAGTTACAAAATAGTCACAGGGATGTGCAAAGTACAGCATAGGGAATAGAGTCAATAATATTGTAATAACTATGTGTGGTGTCAGGCGAGTACTGGTACTAGATTTATTAGGGAGATCATTTCATAAATTATATAAATGTCCAACCACTATGCTGTACACCTCAAACTAAAAAAATATTGAATGTCAACTCTAATCGAAGAATAAAAAATTTTTAAAAATTTATAAAAGAAAAGCAATAGGGCCGTACTTTTAAAAATCTATGTATTTGTCAAGTGATCAAAAGAGTCTTATCATTTCCTCTGCTTGACTAAACTTTAAACAGGTTTCTTCCTGACTCTAGATCCCTAACCTTCCTTTTCTTAGAGTATTTACTTTAGAAAACTTGAAATTGCAAACTTTCTCTGCCCTTTGGGATGTAAATCTTCTTTTATCTGCCTGCCAGTGTTACAATCCAGGATGCTTTTCTCAAGGATCAGGGAGACATCCCTTTGAATTTAATTGTCAAAAAAGATCGTGGCCTTGTCTCCTGGTCTCTGTGGGTAGGTAGGAAGAGAACTACCATAAGTGCAAATTACCAATTCCAGATGGCTTAATCACATCGACAACCTCCCTCTCATGTCTTAAAGTAGTTTTCCATTGGCTAACTCCAGTACTTAAACACTCTCTTTTTTATTTCCATGGATTTAGGTTTAGTCTCTCTCCTCTACTGTAATAATCTTGAATAAAGTCTTCCTTCCCTGTTTAAATCTATCTAGTACATTTTTTTTTGACACAAATCGTGAATATAGTATTAGCCAAAATGCAAAATGTACTTATATTTGCCTCTGAAAAATATTTCTGATTTCTTTTCCTGCTTTTTGTTTTATGAAAGACTTAGATGCGATTGCCTATATGTGCACCTGAGAAGTCTTGGAGTATTAGTAAAGAATAAAATGAGTAGGAATATTAAAGGCATGAAAAGAAGTTGCAGCTACCAGTTGATCCATGGATTTCATGAGTGGCAAATACTCAAGTCAAGCTACTGCATATATTCTCTCTAACAGAATTACAAATTAAAACTCATTATGAACATTTATATCTCATGTAAGTTGAACAGTGTTAATCAAAAGTATTGTAAAACTAGATTTTCTCTTCAACGGTTTTACAGCGAAACAACTCATCATTTTAAGCTTCCATGTATACCTAATTTTACCAATATCATGATTTCAAAATATTATTGTACACAAATCAGAGGTTCTCATCCCTGATCTAAATATATAGAGAGCTTTTAAGATGAACACTGATCTTGTGAAATTTTATCCCACATACATTAGTATGTGTACATGTGTATTGTTTGGAGAGATATTGAATAATTTTGCTAGTAGTTTCAAAGAAAGTTAGAAATACTGCCAAGGGGGGGTGGAAAAATAAAAAGAACCCTCTTTAGTTTGAAGGTAAAGTCCAATTTTTTAAATTAAAATGGTGAGGTTTTTGTCTACTTCAATTCATTTGTTTTGGTGGAAGTAGTAGATCAAGTTACTATTTACAGATTCAATAAATGCACTTAAATGATATGTCCATTGTTGCCTCATATGAAGTAAAATACACACACACACACACAGTGTCTGATCCTATTTTTTTGTAATCCGACAGCTTCGATTCTCACTCCCTCCTCTCCCTTTGTAACAGGGACATCTGGGAAAACTGATAAGAAATCCTAGGTGCTCTTTCCTTTGGCAGCAGATTGAATCCATAAAAGCTCGTGCCAGTGCAGTGACCTTGGGCCAACCCCACACCTTCACCACAATGAATGCACCAGTCCACACCTCCCTGATTTCTCAAGCCATTTTGGACCTGCCTGACAGGCCTGCTGTGCTCTCCCCAAAGACCTCAGTATGAAAGTGATAGACCTTAACATAACTTTTAGGGTGCATGTGTGTGTGTGTGCGCACGCGCGCATGTGTGTATGTGGTGTCAGTTTCAATATCCAAATGAAATTTGGGGTGTGGGTCTTGCCTGGCCTAATCTCTTAAGGATTTTTGTTGTCAAATATATCAGGCTGTCTCACAGTCCTTTTCTCTCATAATTACTTGATATTTTCTGTGCTCAGTTGACTTGTGCTGTTTTTTCTTTCCATTGAATTATTACAAGGGTCAATTTACCTTACCTATTCTCAGGAGATGCATTTTCCTAAATGTAATTAGATTTCACTTCATTGTACTATTATAGTACTCAAAGCATAAACATTTTCTAAGTTTATCATATTATAAAACGATATTTAGGATCTTTTTTCTTCCAGTTTTGTCAAAATATAATTGACATACCACGTTGTATAAGTTTAAGGTATAAAACAATGGTATATAATTATGTATAAATAATAACAACAATAAGTTTAGTTAACATCCATCACTTCACACAATTATTTTTTTTCCCTTACAATGAGAACTTTTTGACTCTACTCTTAGCTACTTTCCAATACACCATATAGCATTAACTATATTCTTCAGGTTGTATATTACATCCCAGTACTTACTTATCTTACAACCTCAAGTTTGTACCTTTTGAACACCTTCAGAAGTACTCTCCCTACTCATCTGCCAGGCTCTAATTAAAAAGGATTTTTTACATCTCAATTTCTAAAACTTGGTGGTGTAAATGATGAAATGAAGTATACTCACAGAAATCGAATTGGACAGTTGATACATATCTGAAATATAATGGTCACTCTAAGCATTAACAGATACCATGTTAACAGCCACTGTGTCACGGAAAAGAATATTTAAGGAAATCTGTTCCATTACAGCACAATTTTGAGGCTCGTGTTCCCAGTCAATTGCTTTTTTTTTTTTTTTTATCTTAGCTAAATAAATAATTAAAACAATTTTATTTATTTTTTTTAGGTGAAGCAATCCTTGGTTGACCTCACAGATTACAAGGACCTTGTCAGTTTATAATCCCTTATTTTTTAATTTTTTATGTCTACACCACCTGCTCTTCCTAGGTGGTCTCCCATCCAAGTACTAACCAGGCTCGACCCTGCTTAGCTTTCAAGCTAGATAGGATCAGGTTTGTTCAGAGTAGCATGACCGTAGACTTAACTAAAATGTTTTAAATATAGTTATATCATACTTCGTTGTCACCAAAACAAGGCTGCTTTGCTTTGTTTTGTTTTTCACAAAGAATCAGATTCAAATATGAGATATTCCACCACAAATATCACGAAGAATCGTTCTTTTTGAGTCTAGGTCTATATTAGTTTGCAAAGGCTGCCATAGCATAGCACCACAGGGTGGCTTAAACCTCAAAAATTTATTTTCTCACAATCCTAGAAGCTGGAATTTGGAGACCAAGGTGCTGGCAGGGCTGATTTCTTCTGAGGCCTGTCTCCTGGGCTTGTGGGCGACTGTCGTCTTCTGTGACAACTATCTTCTCCCGGTGTCTACATATGCCTTTCTCTCTGTATGTCTGTGTCCTAATATCCTCTCCTTGCAAGGATTCCAGTCCTATTGGATGAGGACTCACCCTACTGATCTCATTTTAAACTAACTGCCTCTTTAAAGACCCCATCTTCAAATGTAGTCACACTCTAAAGTACCAGGGGCTGGCATCTCAACATACGAATTTGGGGGGAACACAATTCAGACCATAAAATGTCCTAAAAAAACTTCCACTTTTTCATCCCTTTATTGTAATATGTATGATGTTAAAGTGTTAATCACAGAACAAATTTAATGAAGAAAAGTGAATATTACTTGAATTATCAGGCTCACTATATTTGTTTATATTTGGAATGAAACCTATAATGTTTAATCGTTCCTGTTTTTTATTGTTCATTTTTGTTTCGTATATGTGTGTACTGGTCATAGGTTATGGAGCCAGACGTTTGCCGCTCCCATGACTTTGTGGCCTGCGTACTAATCATGGTAACTACAAAGAATTTATGATAGTGCTGGGTCCTAATTAATCAATCCACTTAATTAAAAAGAGGAAATAATTTTACTTTCAAACACCTATAAAATGTCTATTAGTATACATGCTATTTAAATGACTTTTTTTTAAATAATCATAATTTTATAAATGTAGCTTTTCTTCAAGGTTTTGGTAATACAATTAGGATATATGCATCTGAAAGACTGACTTCCGTAGACCATAAACTTATTTAAATTTTTGCATTACTTAGTGCATGTAAAGATGCCACAAAAATATATTGAATTATTGCCTTTGTCCTAAGAGCAGTGATTTGCCCACTAATCCCAGCCAGATCTTTTCTAGTATGTTACAGGATTCCATGCAATAATGTCTTATAGAGTCAAACTTCAAACAAGCAAGTTATCATGCTAAAAACCTGATAATAGATGACACACACGAAGGCTCCACTTCATTGGCATCAAACATAACAATGCCAGTTTCTAATATTGCAATTGGTTTAATAAGACGAGCTCTTCTTTAAGTTTGTATTCAAGTTTTATAGACAGTCCGAGTATTCCCTTTCCAATTTCCAACATTTCTTCTCTCTGTTTTAATTGATTTATCATAATGCAACACAATTTTATAACGTCTCTATTTGAAATAACTTACATTATACCGTTTTATGACTGTAGCCATTAGTGTATTAAACAATTTCTTATATCCATTTAATTGGTTTAGTTTCTTTGTTATCGTTATTTTTATATTGTCTCCTTAGTCGGTACTTTAGCTGTTTCCCTGATGCAGTGCTAATTAGCCTCACCCTAATGAGTGCTATTGCAGACTCCCAGTGGATGTCTATAAACAGTAAAACTTAGTTCAGCGTTCAAGTCCAAATAATTGTTAATTTCTTCCTTAATTCCAGTTATTACCAGGGGATCATTTAAAATACAATTATTAAATTTCTAGGATTAGAATAATCATCTCAATTCTACAAATATGAGACCGAAAATTGAATTATATTCCAATCTTTATTATCTCATAAATGTGAAAATCAGAAACTATCAACATCTTGAAAATATGTAGCTCTTAAACATTTACATTTAATAACCTATAGCTGTTTATGAAATTAAATATAAAGAGATGGACTTAATTTAATGTTGGAACTTAGAAAGACTTTATTTTAAAATAGCTCAGGCATCTGCTGTAGGTCATCAAGCAAAATGTTTACACATTAATTTTAAGTGAAAAACTTAAAAGTTATTTCCAGCGTGCAAGGTTGATAGACCAGACCTATTAGGTCAGAGTAGGCAAAATCTCTTCTTTGACACAAGCTACAGTCATAAACAGTTCTCTGACACTACAAAATTGGCGAAATTGAAGTACAGATTTGCTCTAGTTCTTCATATTGTGAAAGCTTATTTGTCCATGTATGAAACCTGAGAAAGAGTAGGAAGCACCATGGAGCTGCCAATACCTGTGATGATAGGCATATTACCAGAGGAATTTTTTTTTAAGCAAAAAGGGGAAATTTAGGAAAGTGGTATTGCTATGTCAGGTACTGGGATAAGAAGCAGTAGAGAAAACACAATGCTTTATAATCTATAGCGAAATAAACAATGGTTGTTAATTATATATTTTATATATCTATGCAGGAGAAAAATAACCTATATTTGACATTGTTTTTGTTGATGGGTTTATTAGGTATAAACATAAAAATAAACCATAAGAAATGTTTTTCCAAAATAAAGGGATTATATCAGACTGCAAATATATACTGAATTGTACCACCATGTGAATTGGTATGGCAGATATGACATAAGATATTTATAACGTTTAAATTATATGATGTGTTGTTGCAAATATACTTTCCCTGTAGATCATTGATCATTTTAAAGAGATTTAACCAATTGATTTATTGAACCAGAGAAGTACTGTCTGCAGAGTTAAAATCATTATATAATGTTTCCAGATCAAACAATAATCCATATCTTGCCCTCATTCATTTTGAGTAAAAGTTTTGGTCAAATACTTCTCCAATATTCTGTTTCATGCAAGTAAATACAAGACACCTATGTCTGCCCTAGGAGGCCAAGTGACTTCTTGTGGAGATAATTTTATAATAATTTATCTTTTGGAAGAAAATGAATACATTTATTTGCAATGTAGAAAAAAGGAACTGCCACACTTGTAGAAGGCTAAGAAAAGTAAAATGAAGTCACGCATGTAAACATTAAGGCAATTACTGTTTGCACTTTTTAACTCTATTGTCTGTTTTCCTATTATTTTTATAAGGATGATTATAAAAGAAGTTCCCCATTATGTAAGAGAACCCAAAGTGAAAATGCGAGTCTTTCTTTAACTCACCCAAATGTCAGTCCCAATGTTAAAGACAATCTTTTCTGGTGTTTTCTGTAAGAAATGTTATAGCTATATTTAAGAATATCCTTATCTATATATGCCTATGTATCTGTTTATATTTCTAATTCAATATTTTTATGATAAACAGAATTATGTTCTTAAATCTGTTCTGGAACTTGTGTTTTACTTTTTATTAATCCTAACAATACAAAAAATAAATGTTTAATGCCTGAATATCTAGGTTTAACTTATTTTCTATAAATTCTGATTATTATTGCATGAGTGTGTACCATGAAGATACTCAATTTTAGATATATAAACAAATAATTTATTTCCAGATTTTGATCTTATAAACAATTTTGTAATGACAATGACAATAATGAGAAAGGGGGAGAGAGATGGGAGAGAGAAAGAGACAGAACAAAAGAGACAGAGAGGAACTCCTACAAGTCGATAGCCCAAAATAATAATAATAACCCAACTAAAATATGGGCAAAGGACCTGAATAGGCATTTCTTCAATGAAAACATGCAAATGGTCACCATATATACATAATATGTATGTACATAGAATAATAATATATATAATATATGTGTGTATATATACATATACATAAATTCTCAACATCTCTCATCATCAGGGAAATACAAATCAAAACTACAATGAAATATTATCTCACATTTGTTAGGATGATTATTATCATAAAGAAAAAAAAAAGTTAACAAGCAGTGGTGAATATGTAGAGAAAAGGGAACCCCTGTGCACTGTTGGTGGGAATGTTAACTGGTACAGCCACTATGGAAAACAGTATAAAAGTTCCTCGAAACAATTAAAAATAGTCACTATCATAAATAAATTTTATGCTGTCATACATGTACTATGTAAAAGCCTTTGTGTTATATATTTTATCTTTACTTTTGCTATTTGCTTGTTTTTGTTTGTCTGTTTGTTGAGTCCATTTTTTCTGGAAGTAGGCATTTTCCTGGCCAGGATTTGATGATTTACTTCTAGAACACATGGCATGACTTATAGACTCCCCTGTTAACTCCTGTCTTACAATTGACCACAGACCTTGTGAAACCGATTGAGCTTCACAGTATTGATGGGGTAATACAGATTTTTAATTTTTTTTTTTAAACAATTGAGTATTATGTGAGAACACTGGCTTTGGAGACCAAAAACCAAGTTAAGGTGTAACGTCTTCAACTTTTACTCTCAACATTCCTAGATAAAATTTTCAATATTTTTTGGTAATTTCATTTTCACTTCTGTAAAATAAGAAGTGGCAATACTAATTAAGTAGTACATTAGAAAAAAATTCAGCAAACAAACAGGGACAATGATCTCCTTACCAAAGATCAATTTTCCTTCAATATTTATGTTTCTGAGAAAGCTGTTATATAGGTTAATACTATTTTGATCTTTAAAAATACTAATTCTGTGGATTTATGATAGCTACTTGTCTAAAATGTATGTTTAAAAAAAATGTGTATCTTTTCATTGTCTAATGTGAGAGTATATGTATGTATGTGTGTGTTTATATTTATTCATATATTCTCAGTATCCATGCTGCTCAGTAGACATTAAACATACTAATTAGTAGTGAAAAAACACAGTGTTTTCTTTGGTTTAATTAAAAGACTAATTATTTAGTTGATTTTTCCATTAGTTACATAATTTTTAATCTTTATTAGGATTGAATATTTTTAAATTAAAAAATGTGGCATATTGTTTATTCTGAGTTTTCAGTTTTATAAATATGGCAGAGAATAAATTATTACTAAGATAGTGCTCAGGTGAAAAATTAATTTTTACCTAAATATGTAAGAAATATAACATTCTACTTTTTATCAATATGACATGTAAGATATTGACATTCTATATCTACTGCTAGATTCCTTTCATACTCTATGAAACGATTTAGTTTTGCTTTCATGCATCCCAAATGTGATGTACACAATTATTTTCCTTGGATCTCTAAAATCAAAATCTCTCCATAATATAACGAGAAAAACTGCACTGAATGTGTATTTGTTCGTACCTTTTAAATGTTCACTTTATGTGTTAATAAAATTAAACCATTTTCAAAATATTAATAGACGATGAAAGTAAATTTAAAATATGCTGACTGCTCATCTTCCTGTTAAGTAACTAATTTTAGAAATGGGATTTTGTTTCTTAGTAAATTACAGAAAATGAAGTAAAATTCTTATAGATTTTTAGATTTTATTTTTGAAAATATCACAATCTAGAGTTCTTAACCAAACATGTGGTGATATATTACAGAATTGGATTTCACTTTCTCAAACATCAGTAGTAATATAATAAATGAAAGACATGATATGGACTAGAAAACAAGGTAACTGAGATATACTGCAAAATTAATTTAATATACAATGCCATGTCTTGAGAAAGTGTGCCTGAAGTTCATGATCATAAAATCAATAACAAGAAAAATTTATTTAAATTATATACTCAAAACTGAGACACAGTTCTTATCAAAGATAAAAAGTATAATCATTCAGAGAGCATATCATGAACTGATATATTTTCTTCGTCAAAGATATTGTTGAAAACTTTGCAAATAAAGAAAACTTATTGATTGTAATAACTGTTGCGAAGTAGGAAAATGATATTTTTGAGAATAAAATAACTATAAAAATTTCATAAAGGACTCAAACATTCTCCATCTTTCGGTAAATATAAATCAATTACTGCTCACTTTCCTAGATGCTCATAAAGAAATATATTTTAAAAAATAGCTTGTTTTTCCAAGTTCTGCATTTATTAATCCTTTTAATATTAGTGAATATCCAATCTTATATTAGATGTATATATATATTATAGGAATATATGTGAGTGTGTAAATATATATGTGTTTATGTATATGTGTGTGTGTGTGTATAGCATTCGATAGTCAAGTTGGAAGATCAGTAAATCAGTCATAACTGTATCATAGACTCTAGTTAATAAATTAATTAAAATATCTATACCTTTAATTCCTGTTATAAAACAAGAAGAGGAAACAGATATTTTGTTTCTTGCTTTTCTCTGCTTCCATCTTTTACAGTATCTGTTTATAGATTTCTTATATAATAAACATGATACTTTATTGGTCACAGTTTTACAAATGTTCTGATATTTACAAATATTATTCTGCAACTTTATTTAGAACAATATAATAATATAACAGAGAAATCTCTCAAAGTTCACTCTGTGGACTTAAGTCACTCCCTCTAATCACTGTAATCATCTTCCCCAAACAGCTGTAACACAGTCTATAACTTGCATCCACTGATTGACATTCATTTTTGTATTTAGTTACTGATGCTTTCATTTAAATATTTTTGGATTCCCAAGAGTGATATTGATAGACTAAAGTGCATGTCTTTTATTTTTAAGATTTAACATTGAAGTCCTTGCTAGAGTGATTCATAATTGTGCTCAAGAATTATACATTTCTATTAGAAAATTGGTCATATTCCCTTTTTCATTCATCACCAATATGTGATAGTACTTAAAATAAAATCTTTATTAATCTATTAGACTAAAATTACATAGTTTTGTTGCTTAATTTTGCATCCTTTTACTTCTCAGGTAGTTTGAATTTGCTCTTTTGTGAACTGCCTGTTTATGCATTTTGTCTCTTTTACATAACTGTTTGCCATGTTTTCCAAATTTAAAATTCTGTTATCATTTCATAGATTTTAACATTTTAAATTAAGTAATTTAGAATATGCTTCAATTTATTTGTTTCTCTTGTATTTTCCTTACAACATAATTTTAATTTTTAAATATATGACTAAATTTCTCTTCTAAAAATTTAATTTTTCCCTTAAAAAAAAAATCTGGATCTCTAGATTGTCCAGATTCTCTTATTTTTTTTTCATTTGTTTCTTTACAAATTTTAATTCATCTGGAATTTATTTTTATTTTTAGTTTAAATGTTTATTCATGAGACTATCACAAGTCAGAATTGTTTTTAAAATTCTTTTACAACTAAAATGAAACACTAACTTTTTCATATAAAAAATCTCTCTATATAAAGTTATGTTTCTGAATTTTATTTTACTGATATATTTGTCTACATATCTTAAAGAAGATTTGTTTTATATTAGTATTATTTAACAAAGGTGCACAATGAATATTTTAAAATAGTTTTCTTAGGTATTTTGTAGAATTTATTTAATATTTATAAATTATGATTCTATTCACATTCTAACTAGGTAAATAAATGATGATAGATAGATGATAGATGATCGATAGAGATAGATTAGATAGAGAGATAGAGAGATAGATGATAGATAGATATATAGATAGATAGATAGATAGATAGATAGATAGACAGATAGCCAAATAGGTGATATAGGTGATAGAGATAGATCTGTATAAGAAATCAGCATTGTTGTAATATTAGGTGTTCCCCAAAATCAATGCAGAATGCAGAATATATATGTTCCATTTTTTAATACTTTTATTTTTATTAAAGATGTTAGATTTTCTATTTGTAACTACTATACATTCCTTTTTTAATCGTATTTTTCTAAACTTTTCACAGTTTTGTATGTACCTTGAATAGCTTTTACTATTACACAGAAAAGTCTTATTGCTTTTTTATTTAGTGTTTAGTCACTTGCAATACCCTCATTTTCTTTCTTTTTTTTTTTTCCTGTGGTTTTTGGATTTTGTCACCTCAAATCACAATATTAGCAAAGGAGAAAATTCAAACATATAATTGATAATTTCCTTCAATTCTCATTGCTTTTATAAGAACTTCCAAAAAAATGTGAAATAAAAATGTTATTGGTAATAGCTTTACTTGTTCAGCATTGAAAATAATATTTGCTAATGTGTAAACAGTCATTTTAATACTTTGGTTGTTTCCTTTTATGTATATTTCACTTAGATGTTTTATCATCTTAATGTCTGCCAAGTTTTTGAAATAACTTTAAGTAGCATCCTTTGTTTTTTTAAAAAAGTGGTAAATTGTTTTATATTATCTACTGTTTTAAGCACTACGGGAAATGGAATTAAGTATCATCCTAATGTAAACAGTAAAATTTTGGCTTAAACTAAACCATTTTATATGCATTACTGGATTGATATCAAATAAAAAATCTGTAGAGCCAAAGATTAAAGAATCTGTGAAGAAGAAGAAGAAAAAAGATCTGTGGAATAACCAGTTACACATTTTGTTTTCCTCAAGAGTGTCTGCCTAGTATGAAAATCTGAGCTGCCACTTGGGACTTAGAGTGCTAAGGGGAAGGGAGAGGGTTTAGGATCTGCCATAGCAGCAATATTTCACGTGAACATCCTACAGATATTAGCAACACAAAAGGCGACACATTCGTAACCACCAGCAAGGCATCATATACTTTGTGGTCCATATCCATGCTGTGTGCTCCACAACGTTTCAGAAAGATTCAAGCAGAGAATTTAATTTCATTTAATGTACTCTCATATTGGTCATGCCTAAGGTAAATGGCTGAAGGAAAAATGAATATTCTCACGAGGAAAGCAATTTAAATCAGAGGTCTCGATAAGAAATAAAGTTTGATGGAACGTGTTAAGAATTGCTTAACCATATTATGAATAAATAAGGCTCACTAAAAAGAACAGACATAGAAACTGAACCATCATAAATTATAATATTCAAATTTAAAATAAATCTATTTTATATATTTAAAGAAATATTATTGAAAAACAAAATTATAAGTTGAACATAGGAAATGTTATTCAAAAATGAAGAAGCTGTAGGGAAAACTAAGTACAACACCAATGAATTGTATTTTTTTGGACCGAAAAAGAAAAAAAAAAATCCCATAATATAATTCAGGGTTATAAAAGACTTGTGGAAAAAAAAAGATATTGGTAAATATACAGATATATTTAAATAAACACTGATTGGAAAAACTATACTTATAATTAATGAGAAAAAATAAAAAATTTGAAATACAGCTCCACAACAGGAATATGTTAAAAAAAAATACATGATTAAGTTTTTTAAAAATTCAGAGTTCTTGGTATTGATCAGAAAAGTAAAATTACTGATTAACTTATTATCCGAGTAAATCTCAATAAGCACTTTAAATTACCTATAGGTACTCACTAAAATAAAATATGATCATGTACATAAAAGTAAAGGGAAATAATGGAGAAAAAAATAATATTTTTAAAGTTTATTCAAAACGAATGCAAAAATAATTGTAAGTTTGGAAACATGGAAGCGAGCTTGTGACTAAATATTAATATCATGTGAATCTGGATCCAATCAAGAGAAAAAAGTGTAGATTAAACAGGGATAGATTAATATAAAAAATTTTAATTGCAGCAGCAATTTGCATTGTTAAAAGTAAAATGAATCTAAATATGTACATCTAAAGATTCTTAACTATGGCAAATGAGTAGATTTAAAATATTACAGACACTATACATGGTACCCTAGGCCAGAGTTGGGCTGAGGTGCTGGACAAACAGTAGGCCAACTTCCTGAGGACAGGCCATGAGGCTTGCCCAAGGAGTCTGGACAAGTAACTCTTTGCAGGCTACAGGATGCTCCAATTTACACATTCAGAAGGCTGCAGAAAGCTTCAGGAGGATGCTAGGCTGCAAAACTGCAAAGGGACTGCATTTAGCTCCTGTCTGGGGCTGTCTCCCCCAGACCTTGCCATGTCCACACCACTGACTCTGGTCCATTCACCAGAAAATGAAGGGAGACTCTTCCCTCTACAATGATCCTCAGAAAGCTTTATATTACTCTCACTTAAAATAATAAATTAAAAATAAATAAATAATGACTTTAAAAATAAATGACTTTAAAAAATAAAAATACAATTTAATAAAATAACAAATGTTTAATGAGATCCCACTGATTATTCTATAGCTTATACTGAAGAGTGCGTTTGAAGCTGAGTGACAATAAATTGATAACAGATATGGTCTGCCTATTTGACTACCCGGCTTTCACATGTGCCTTTCACACATCTGAAATCCCTTACAATAGCAAAACCATTGTATACTACCTAAAAGGAGATGTTTGTAATTCTTAAAAATGAAGAAATGTTCACTCTTTCCGAAATGAGACCTAGAGCCACAATAGTCAGTCGTTAGATCTACCGTGCGCTGTATTGATTACTTCTCAAATTCAGCCACAGCATCACTGAATATTCTGTTACCTAAAAACTAAATCCTCAGGTTAACCTCCAGGGACTTTTGCATAAAATTTAACAAAGAGAGAAAAAAATGGGAAGAATGACAAAGGAGAAGAGAATGATTCCTTCATACAAACACAAGTTGGAACAATCATAAAGAAAATATGCACAGCTACTGTGGCCGTGATTCCATATTGGTCATCAGGTTATAGTGGATATCAATAGCATCCTTGATACTCTGCATTCCTTACTAGTGGAGCCACCAAACCTTCATTCCTGAAGGGTCTGAGTCCTTAGTCGCACTGCTTTTTATTGGCCGCTGTGGTTTTCCCAGTTCATATAATATTGAGCAAGCAAGTACTAAGAGGCATCGAGATAATCCCTTGAATTCACTGTCCTCCTGGATACTATCATGTATCCTGATGTTACTGTGGTAGTCAGGATCAGTCACTCCAGGATGTCAATCTCATCTTCTTATTTAACGGAACCATTGTATGTCCCCTTGGGAAAACATTCTCCTCTTTAGAGAATCGGGTTTCTAAGCAAAGTTCAAAGCTTCTGGGACAAAAGCAAAAGCTCTGCAAGAAGTGTTATTAGGTGTCCCAGTGAGGAGAGCCACTCGCGCTTCCGCCCCTTGGTACCAAGATCCATGTGTTCTGGCTATGGGGAAAATAGCACCATACAATGGCTTCCGATTGAAAGCAAAAGCTACATCCTGTAAAACAAAACCATGTACTCTCGGGATGCTGCTTCTTAACTGGTGTTGTGATTGTGTCTTAAATAATAATGGTGTAATTGGTAAGACGGGCTGATCCCATGAGCATGAGCCCACTGCTGTACTTCTTTTGCTGTGAGATCAGTTCCATGACCTAATACGATACTGTGTAGAGTGCCATGACAGTGGATCAGGAATTTTATTTCTTTTTCTTTAAACTTTATTGAGATATAATTGACATACAGCATTGTATAAGATCAAGGTGTACACCACATGGCTTGAATTAACATATATTGCAAAATTACTACCACAATAAGTTTAGTTAACATTGTTCACCATATATAGTTAAACACAAAGAAAAAAGAAAAGTTTTTCCTCCTTGTGAAGAAAACTTTTAGAATCTACTCTCTTAGCAACTTTCAAATACACCATACAGCAGCATAACTGTACTCATGTTGTACATTACAACTCACACTTATTTACCTTATAACTGGGGTTGATTCCTTCTGGATTAAGCATTTTTGTGAAAAAAAAAAAATGATAGTTCTAGCAGAAGCATAATGGGTAAGGTAGGGAAATTCATATCTAGAACATGTGTCTTTATTCCTCCTTCGTAATGAAAATGGTCTAACATAATCACAGAGAATGATAACATACCTGAGACTTAATGCTGGTCTCTGTTTTGGGCCAATTAGCTATTTATTGCTAGGGGTGGCCAGGTCAGCTTTGTTTAAAGCCATTCCATGTAGTAATAATCTGCCCACTGGGAAGAATTTCCTTCACTGTTGTCCTTCAGAGTCACCCTTGAGTGGGGCTCTAGTGTTGCAACTGTCCACTTCCAGTTCTCACCTGCATGTGTGCAAACTGATCTGTAGAACATGCTCAGTTTCGTTCTTCCTCAGTTAGTTGGTCATAAGGTACACTCCTGGATTCCATAGGATTGAATTCTGATCAACAAGACAAGAAAACATAAGCTGGTGTTGAAGGAGTCTAGGCCACTTGTTCATGCGACTTAGTTATACATTTTGTACCTGCCCAAGTGTGTTCTCTTATCTATCATTTCCATCTGTGGCACATCATATGGCTAATTAGATCAAATAATACCCAGTTAATAATGAGAATCTCAGGCCAATGGTTGAGGTGATGGCTTATAGTTAAATAATGCATATACTTTTTTCTCAAAAGAAGAATAATTTTGAGCAGAAGAAGGCTTAGATCAGCTCCAAAATCATAAAGATCTGTTTTGTGATTCTCCTGTTGGTGTTCGCAAAATATTTAGTACAGCATCATTATATGCAATAGACATTTTAAGTAGCACTGGGTCTGCTGGATGATAAGAACTGAATGGTAGAGCAGTTTGTTTTACAACATGAAGTTGGTGTAGCAACTTTTCTTGCTCTAGTCTTTACTCAAGCAGGTAGCATTATGCATGACTCTGCAGAAAGATTGAAGTATCACATAAAAATAAGGTATATATTCCCTCCCAAAATCCAAAAAAGTCTAACAGGTGGTGTGCTTCTCTCTTGTGTTATATAATATGAAGGAAAGTGACTTGTTTTCCACCCTAGAGGAAATATCTCCCCATGCTTCAGACCACTAAACTTCCAGAAAACTCACAGAGATGGTGATGGGGGAAATTTCTGTGGAGTTTATTTTCTATTCCTTCATTTACATATGCCTTACTAAACCATTTAAAGTACTTGTTATGTTCTGCTCATCAAGACTTATATGCCATCAATTTAATGGACCCATGGATGATTTGTGAAATGTCAAGACAATCAAGATCGCAGTTGAAAATATTATGGAAAAGAGCAAGGAAATTGATGTTTTCCTGAGGCAACACTGTGAAGATATAGTTGATCCTGGCAGGTGAAAGCAAATAGCTTCCGGTGGTTCTTACAAATTGGTGTAGAGAAAAAAGCATTAGCCAGGTCAATGGCTGCATACCAGACACCGGGAGTCTGATGATTTTCTCCACTAAAAGTGTGATATCTAGGGCAGCACTTGTAATTGGAGTCGTAACCTCATTACTTTACAATAGTCCACAGTCATTCTTCACGACCCATCTGCCTTCTGCACAGGCCAAACTGATAAATGGGAACATGATCATTAAAACCATTCCTACTTTTTTTCAATTATTTGATGGTGGCATTAATCTCTGGAATTTCTCCTGTGATGCAGTATCCCTTTAATTTATATCTAGCAAGAACGGGAAAGTGATTGAGGCTTCCATTATCCTTAATGGCCTCACCCCACAGGTCAAGTGTGAAGACTCTGCCGGTTTCAAGTGTATTTATTCCAATTATGCATTCAGGAACTGAGGAAACAAACACAAGTAGATCCGTGAACCAACTGAGTTCCCTGTGACTCAGAGTTAATTCCCTCTGTCACATGACTACCGTAAAGCTCCTTGACTCATGTTTTACAATGGAGTTTTATGTCATCAGAAATTACTATTAATTTGGAGCCAGTGTTCAGCTATCCCAAAATGGTCTTGGTACACCCTTGTCCTCACCGTATACCCACATTATTGATGGGCCGAGGGTCCCTTTGGGCAAGGCTTGTATGAAGATTTACAGTGTGTACTTGTGGCAACAGTCAGAGTCCTTCTTCAAGGGGAATCGATATCCCTTTCAATCAAGGGGCTCTCGGTCTATTACCTGAGATAGACCTCACACTAATTTTTCCTTTTGATTACTTGAATGAGGTTTCTTATTTATAGAATAGAGTTTGATTACTTGAATGAGGTTTCTTATTTATAGAATAGAGTTTTTCCTATTCTATAAATAAACATACACTAATTGGCTGCCTATCTATTCATTCCCAGATATGTCATGATAAATAGGCCACAAGCAAAAATTTTTGCAGATCAAAGAATTCTGGTTACCATTATATCCATTTTTTTACTTATGGCTAACTTACATATTGTGTGCTTGATAATTAAATGCTGCCACTTTAAATGTTCCCACTGTTCTGGGACCCCACTCACTATCCCCTAAAATTAGATTACCATCTCAATGGCGGCATCCAATATAGTCACACTTGCCCTACAGAAAAGAGCAACCACGGAGCTTCTTAGTGATGTGGGTGTTCTCTTCACTAACACATTTCTCAATGTCTTAATGAAGGCATTGTCTTACGGAACATGCTTGGTGAAGGGGAGGAATGCACATCACATATAATAGAGTCCAACTTTCCTAACTCCCTAAACTTTTGGATCCTAATCTTTTGGAATCCCAATGATGCCAGGTAAGCTATGGCATCTTAACCTCATTAAATATAGGCCACCTAGTTAGGCAAGTTTTAGTCAACCAAACAAGTAGGTTGTTAGAAGTCACCCTCAGCTGCATGAGCTAATACATTAAACTGAAATCCTAAGAAGTGCACGTATGTCAATAAATTTGTTCCGTCTAATGCTATATTTCACCTTTCTTAGCCTAACATCCTTAAATTCTATTACTACCTATGTTCCCCGGGTTTTTAGAGATATTATTTTCAACACAGTCCTGCAGATACAAAAAGTAAGAGACTCTTTTAGGTGATGAATTTATAACTAACACACATAAAATCTATGGCAAAAAGCTTATGAGAGTTAAAATGATTATCATTTTAATTTTTGTCAGCATGATATATCAATTTTTATATTCACTAAAAACCAAGACTCAAACTCATAAAGGTCAAAGAACGATAATACCATAAGGATCAATTGACAAATACACCATCTAAGTAACTTTAATAATACCCCCCAGAGGTTAGTAAAGGAGACAATTTTTAGACATTAATTAGTTTAATCTAAGACATATACAACTGAAATCTGAGAATACATTCTTTTTAAACAAAGATGGATATTTTGCAAACATCATTATTTTCCTCTGTCAATTCTCAAATCTATTCAGTAATGATTACTAAGGTTTTCTAGTCACAAAGTCAAGCTATTCTTTTAGAGATGCTGGTAACAATTCCTGATTTTTCATAACATTTGATAAGCTTCTTTAATATTCGAAAGAATACATCTCACATGAAGAGACTTAGGAAAGCCCTTATAGTACCTTCGTAGGCAGGACACAAAAAGTGAGCCGTGGTCCCTGCAGACAGGAAGACTGCAAGTAGCTATACAGCAGGATTTACCTCTCCGCCCCTATCTCCTTCATATCTTTTGGAATTATAATTACCTGTGACTGATCTTACATGACTGGAGTTCTGGCAGTAAAAATATCTCGGAATTATTTGGACTTTTGTTTTCCGAAATAGAAGGTTTTGTTTTGTTTTGTTTTGTCTCATGACTGACTCATTTTCTTAAAATTCTTTAAGACAAAGAAATATTTTTTTTTTTTTTTTACTCCCCAGCCACTGAGTGGGTGAGGGTGGGGCACATGGTTTCAGGGGCTTGGGTGAATAGACTGTACAGAATGAAGAGAGTAATCGGGGAGAGTGTAAGTGACATATGAAGATCAATCTGGAGGAGGTGTTGACAGTGGAGCTGTTGAAGAGTGGTCAAGTTTGAAGGGTTTTTTAATGTGAAACAGGACTTGCTGAAATTTGAATATGGATAATAAAGGAAAGAGATAAAAAAAGAAACAAACTCATAGTTACAGAGAACATTTTGATGGTTGCCAGATGGGGAGAAAGGGTTGAGGGGGTGGATGGAAAAGGGGAAGGGTTTAAGAATGAATAAGTAATTATAAAATAGTCATGGAGATGTCAAGTATAGCATAAGAAATATGGTCGATAATACTGTAATTACTACATATGGTGTCAGATGGGTACTGGATTTATCAGTGACCACTTTGTGAGGTACATAAATGTGCAATCATTATGTTGTGCACCTAAAGCTAATATAATATTGATGGCATCTGTAATTTTAAAATTGGAAAGATGAAAATACATTAAAGAAAGAATTCCTAGATTTAGGGTGGAATAAATGTGTGAGTTTTTATGCTGTTTATTGAACTAAGAATTCATGGGTTAGGAAAGGGATTGGAGAGAAAAAATAAGAGCTTTATTTTGAACATATTAAGTTGAGATGCCTTACAGATATCAAAGCAGTGGTGGCATACAAAGTTGTATAACTGGGCAGAATCTGTATACTTAAGAGTCATCCGATAATGAGCTTTTATAAATCCATGGAAATAGATGAGATGAATACCTAGAAAGGCAAAGAAGAATACATACTACTAGAGATTTCTTCATTTGGCATTTTGGAAGATAAGCAGCAAACAAGGGAAACTTGGATGCAGAGAAAATAAGATGAATGTTTTTCTAGAAACCAGAGTTTTTATGATGAACTTTCTTTATTAATATAGTATGAATTTTTTGATAATTAAGACTTCCGCATTAAGCAAATATTAAATTCATTCAGTATATTCATAAAGAGAATAAACTTTTAGTAATATTCATAATAATAAATATTAAGTATAACATATCAGTGTTAAGAATCTGAAGGGAGAAATTACATATACAAATTTTATAACACATTATAATTTTCTAAAAGTCTTTTAATATCCACTGTATCATTAGACTTCTCAACAACCTTAGGCTAAAGCAATTAATATCTTAATCTCACCCATGAGAAATTGAATGTTCATAAAGATGAAGTGCTTTTTCTGGATGAGAAAAATAAATCAATGGAGTTCTTCCTTAGAAAGTAGATTAATTGAATCCCTTACACAAATTTAAAATAATATTTTTAAGTCATGGTGAGGAAGATATTAAAATTCAGGCCCAGCTGAAAAGCTCAAAAGTTTATGAACAAACACGCAGTGTGGGACACGCCTAAGACAAACTTGTTCCTGGCCTCCCAGCTTCATTTTCGTTCCCCTGACATAAAAGACTCCACCTTGGCAATCTTCTACAAGACAACTGTTTATATATAATTTAGACTTCATAATGTTTTGTTTTGTTTTGTTCTGTTTTGTTTTGTTTTTCTGCACATGCTCAACCTCATGGCTTGGTCAGTCAAATATTATCCAGCTCATGATAGACAGCTCAGGTCTCACGATCAAGCAATATGATATTTTTAATTATTCATCTCTACAAGGATCCAGTTGCAAACCAAAAGTTATTCCCCAAAAAGAGAATAGTTATTTGTAGAAGATGGTGTGAGTTTTCCCTAAAACCATAGACAACTGTATTGCAATTATCTTATTGTAGTTGGCCAAAGACTCAATTTGCCATAGACACTTTAAGTATCATTGGAGCAGAAAACCCAAGAGGAAGAGCAGCTAACACCGCAGACTTGGCTTGTGAGTGCTCACTTCTGCTGTTAGAGCACAGAAGCAACTATACACAATACATAAAGAAATAAATATGGCTGGATTCTCATAAAGTTGTTTTATAAATACAGGTAATTAACATATTTGGCCTATTTGGGTGACAGTTTTCTGAAATCTCTCTTACAACATCCAGTAGTTACTCATAAGTCGAACTTTTATAACTAAAAACAGTTCTGAAGTCTAAATTACATATTTAACAAATGTGACTGAAAAATAATATATAAGAATTAAAAACAATATAACAAATATTTAATATGTACATTTGCATGTAGTTTGGTGATGGAATCAATTTATCAAAGAAATAATAATAAGTATCCACTAAGTGGGTATCATCGTTTTTTATCATTTTGGCTTTTCTAGCCAGGAGGTTTTCAATAACATTTACATTCATCTGTTATATTCACTATGGTTTCATATACTCAACCACTGAAAGTAGTTTCAGGTAACTTTTTTTTCTGGGGCATTTCACTGAAAATGGTTAATACTATGAGATTTGAAGGCTTTGAGATGTGGGTTTAAGTGCTTAACTGTCTCATACAGATTATGTGACTTTTTACAAGTTATTTAAATGTTCTCAAGTCTAATTTATTCCCAGCTTTATTAAGATATAATTGACTTATGATATTGTGTGAGTTTAAGCTGCACAGCATGTTTGTTTACAAAGTGATGACCACCATGGCATTAGCAACACCTCCATTCTATCATCTGTCATTTCTTTTTTTGTGGAAAGAACATTTAAGATCTACTCTCTTAGCAATTTTCAAGTACATAATACAGTATTATTAACTAAAATCACCATGTTCTACCTTAGATCCACAGAACTTATTTCCTAACTGGAGGTTTATACTCTTTGACAAATATCTCCTCATTTCTACCCCACCCCTACCCCCACCTATGTTAACCACCATTCTACTCTGTTTCTGAGTCAGATTTTTTTTTAATTTTTATTTTATATTATTTTTAGGCATACAGTATATTGGTTAGACATTTATACAGTTTATAAAGTGATCTCACAGTTACTCTAGCACCCATCTGGCTCCACACAGAGCCATTACAATACTAGTGACAATATTTCCTATATTGTATACTCTATGTCGCTGTGACTACTTTGTATCTACTAATTTGTACTTCTTCATCCCTCTTTAAGGGATGAAGGGATCCCTCTTCAAGATATTTTTAAGAATCTACACATAAGCGATATCATACAGTATTTGTCTTTCTGTGCATGACTTATTCCAATTAGCATAACGCTCTCAAAGTCCATCCACATTGTAAGCAAACATCCTAATTTCTTATATCTAAATAAGATTCCTGTGTACATGTGTGTTTGTCACATTTTCTCTATCAATTCAGCCACTGACACTCAGGTTATTTCCATATTTTAGTTACTGTAAATAATGCTACAATGAACATGGGAGTGCTTATATCTCTTAACTTTCTAAACAAGAATTATATAGCAAGACTTTCAGCTGGGCTGCATAAGAATTCAATGAAACACAGTATGTGTTTATAATGTGAGGCACTGTACAAAGCCCATGGTAGATACTCAGTATATAATTACCACTGAGTAAGAAACAGTAAGTTTGACATAGGGCGTTTGAAAGAAATGTTTTTGAAGCAGTAAATTTCTGCTTTAGTTTTTACACTGAGTATTTTTTGAGAAAAGTATCTGGGAGATAAAAATGTTGCTTTCTTTTCCGCCTTTTCCTCTTTCAGTTCTCAGTAGTTTTAAAGAACGTGTCATCTAGTTTATAGTGTATTCTCAAATATCTGTAGTTTGAGAAAGGCAGACCTATATACAGATTATACATAAATTTTATATCTTTCAGCCTTAAAATTCCCTTAAATTTATAACAAGCTGTATTTCCAGTTTTTTATTGAATTCAATAATTATATAGTCTTAATAACCTATTCCCATTAAAAATATAATGCATCACATACTTGATTAGCACATTAGCATATGCAACTTCTCCAGGCTTATGAAAAAAAATATGTGTGCATACATATGTTTTGCATACATAGACATATATATGCGTGTGTCTGCAAAACACATAATTTCCTGCACAATGCTCTTTGCGACTTAACATGTACTGACTGATTTGTGCTGATCTCTTCCACATTCTGTAATATTAAGATTTGTGTGAGTTCTTTCTCCTATTTTTTCCCTCCTTCCACTTCGGTTATTGTTATGCTATATGTAGTTAAGCAAATTTTGTTTTTCTTTTCTTTTAAAAACAGATGATCTGAGTCAGATATGAAAGAAAAATCATTTCTACAACTTTATTACTACTTTTTTATTCTCTTTGGGTTTTTTGTCACTGACAAATCCACTGATAAACCTGGTACTATTTTTCCCTTTGGTCAATATCCTATATAACAGTATCATCATTTGATACATTGGTGATTTAGCTTTTTTTTTTTTTAATTTTGAAAAACAAAATTTTATCCTGATGTGAAATCTTATGTTGCAGATATCCCAAACCAAACCCAGGCTGAGAATAACTGTGAATTCAGACAGCTCTGACTATGTTGAGAACTGTACGGTCATCCAAAGCAAAGGTAGTGAGGAACTTTGGGGAAAAGGGCGATGTCTCCCTTTCCTTTCACCCCCAAAAAATAACCTCAAGCTTCTGGAGATGAAAATCTAAACCTTTAAAATGAGATATGACAGAACGTACTCTGAGATAAATTTAACTAACTTGGTCGGATTCTAAAAACTGATGATAAGAAAAGGATAATTTTGCATATAATTTGGTGTTCACTGTTCAGGTTTATCCCTAGCCTATACTAATTGTTGTAAGGAGCTTAAAGAAAGATTTAACTACAATAAAAGTTTATATATGAGAAACTACTAAAATCTCCATATCAAAAAATACTGTTAAATTGGAAACTATTAGCTTATTTAGTGAGAATTCAATTCCAATTGAGAGAGAGTGTTTTGATTTTCAAGTTTAAGAAAAGAGAGATGGAACTAAGGAACAGCTATATATGACTGTGTCTGTTAGCTATTATAAAAATAATGCTATCTAACACAATCTTAGTGACATGTAGCAATAAGCAAATATTTATTACTCATGTGTCTGCATGTTGAGTAGAGCTTGCATGATCGGTGTCAGGCTTGTCTAAGCAAATCTGCTTCAGGTTGTGATGAGTGAAGTGGCTTAGCTTTTCACTTTGGGACTGTGGGTTGGCTGAGGTGACTCTGCTACACATGTATTTTCTCCTAACGGACCAGAAAACTAGCTGTCGTGTTATTTTCATAGCAATGGCAGAGGCACAATCAGACATTTAGAAATACATAAAGCCTCTCCAATAATAGGTTCGGAAAGCTCATTGTCACTTCTGTCTACAAGCTATTAGCCAAAAGAATCACATGAGAAAAAACAATGCTATGAATTCTGGGAGGTATCAATAATTGGGCCAATAATTCAGTTAACAACATATCAGAATTAATAGAAAACTTCAATTAAATGATGTCCTTAGGAAGAGTATTTCGTATCTAGTATTGCCTAAGATAAAACTGGATCTTCAAACCCACAGAGATTTGAGTCATTGTGAAAATATTTAAAATTAAAGTATCTAGATTTGCATTAATTTCAAAGGGCAAAACTGTCTAACTTTGAAGTGGAGAAAACAGGAAGATACCATCTCAACAAAGTAACCAGAGTTAACATCACCAGGAATCAAATATATCCACATGGTGTGCTCCTTTATAAGATACACGGAGAAGAATACATCTCTGTGGTCTTATTGAAAATCCATAACCACAATCTACTCATAAGAGAAAGCATGCAAAACACTCAAATTGAGAGCCAGCATATGAAATAACTGTCAAAGTCATGAATGCCAAATAATGACTGAGGAACCATCACTGACTGGGGAGACCACAGAAATGTGACAACCAAATAGAATGTAGAATCCTGGACTGGATCCTGAAGCAGAAAAAGGATATTAGTGGGAAAGCTAGTATGGTTTAAATAAAGTCTGTAGTTTAATTTAAAATAATGTGCCAGTGTTGATCTCCTGGTTTTGACCATTGTACTCTGGTTCTGCGAGTTGGGTGAAGGGCGTATAGAAACTCTTTACTGTTTTTGCAATTTTTCTTTTAATTCAAAAACTATTTCAGAATAAGAAGTAAAAAAAAAAATGTAGTGAAATAATAGTAATGCGGATTATTTAAAAAGTTACCTTTTAACTTTTGTTTGAGAGGAGGAAATATAAAGAAAAATCTACAAGTAATGGATAGATTTACTGAAACATAAAATGGTGTTTCTTCGAACACCAAGACTTGTGCTTTGCATCTATCAAGTCAAAGCTTTCCATTGTGTCAGAGCTAAGTTTAAGTTCAATCTACTCAACCCAGCCTCCCCTTTCCTAGAAAACAGGTCTCTTCTTTTAATACCTGTGATGGTCACTGGACACATTACATTTTGTATATATTTTTGTTATTTAAAAAACAACAGAAAAAAATGAATATGCATTTTTCGTTTGATTTTATTTGTGCTGTTTAAATTTTATATAACCCATGAGGTGTATATTAACGTCTGCCCAATTTTCAAATAAGAAAACTAAAGTAGGAGATTAGGTAACACCACTGGCATCAAATAACTAACTAGCATCCACAAAGATTCACCCCAGTCAAGCGTTATGTGTTTTTCCATTCCAATCCAGTTACCTTATTTTCTTTAATAGACACGTCCTCTCTTGCCAGTCAGGTAGGAGTTTGTAACTAATTCTCAGCATATCCTCGGTATCAACTGTAATACCTAGCATGAATAAATGTCTACAGAATCTGCTTATACACTGAACTGTTTTTTATCCAATGCAATAGTTTCAGATATTATTTATATGGTCATAGTTTCCAAATTGTTACCTCTAGGCTCTCTTTTTTTGAACTTTCTCTCTCTCTCTCTCTCTCTCTCTCTCTCTCTCTCTCTCTCTCTCTCTCTCTCTCTCTCTCACACACACACACACACACACACACACACACACACATTTGTTAGCAGAACTGCAACTTCAGTTTGAAGTATGCTCAAAATTTGACCACATCTCGCTAGCTGTGCTCTTCCCCTTGAATCCAAACCATGCAATGGCTTACTGTCTTTCCAACTTTGTTCCCATAACAGACTATTCCCAACAAATCATCCAGAGTGTTCTATTTAAACTATAAATTAGATGACACCATTCCTATACTCGAAATCACAAGTATCTTCGCAGCTCAGAATAAAAAGAATAAAATCCAAAGTTCTTCCAGTGGCCTACAAGGCAAGACATGACCCTGTCCATACTCTCTCTCTGATCTACTCCTTCCTTAGCACTACTAAAATAAAATATTAGTGACCCTCTTTCTACTCCTTAAAAATTCAAAATACGTTCTTGTCAGGATCTTTCCCCTTATACACCTACGCCATGTCCACATGCTTGTTAGTAACTTCATTCAGGTTTTTGTTAAACTGTCACCTTATCAGATGCTTATCCAGATGGATCACTATAAATAACCTATTTAACCATTACTTAGCACCATCTAATATACTATAAGTGTACTTTTAAAAGTTCTCTGTCACATCAGAATAGCTTGTAATCTACATTTCAATAGAGCCTTTATAGTTTCGATAACCACTGTAACCATAGAGCTTAGATGGTACCTGCTTATAGCTGACCATAGCTGGTACTCATCAATAGCTGACAAATGACATATTTATGAGCTTAACACACCATTATTTAAATAAGAACTGAATTCGTCTTTAAATATAGCACTTTTATGTTGCAACGATAATCTTTCCTGCATGTTGTCCCTTAACTACACTCAGTGTTTTCAAAAACCCACACTCCTACTTCCATCATAGGTCATATTTTCCCATTTCTGCTACTGTGACTCTATTTTACCTTCCTATCACATTTGTTCTGTTTAAATAAAGTAGCATCGATCACCTTTCAAAACATTAAAATTATAATTTTTCTTATCAGAAAACTACTATATTTATGCATCTATGTGTACGTGTGTTCATCTATTTATCACATATCATCTATCTACTTATCTATCCATCCATCTTCCCCTCCCAAAGTTACCATTCCCAGTATAACTGTTTTACAGCACATATGCCGTTTGCTGATGCTTTGCATGCTCATAGTTCTTTATTAAATTAACTCTTCGCCATACCATTTTGACTATTTTCTTAATTGCAACAACTTAACAATGGGAAAAGCGCTGTAATAGATGTACATTATATTTATTTTACATACTACTTCCAATAGAGCAACTGTATATACAGCTGGCAGCCTCAAAACATCTGCTATTGAAAGAATGCAGCATATTTTTTAATCTTAATTTGTTTATACCCAGAGGATAGTTGAAATTAGTCCAATAATAACAATTAAAACATGATAATTGATCTTAGTGCTTCAGGGCTCATAACAACATTTGTTACAATGTTGGGTTTAGAAATAAATACATAAAATAAGAAGATAAAACAGACACAGGGAGCGAAGTCAATTTGTGAGGTAAATAAAGGTCCTTAAGAAATTAGAGATCAATAATAAGATCCAAAAATGCTTGGATTTTAAATCAATGATAACATTATAATTTCTGGTTCATAGAAGAAAAAGTTTAAACACTTTTAAAGATTTCCAAACAAGAATAGTCAGGTCAACTTAGAACAACTGCTGAACATTATGAGTACAAGGAAATTTTCATATCAATTATATTTGTTTTTGAGGCCAACATTCTATGATGATGACCAGGAGAACAATAGGACATAAAACCTTATGTTGTTTATTTTGAGTTTCAGATCTTGGATTCATTGTTGGCTATTGTAAAATACATCATTTGTAAAAATAGCAAAGACATGATTTACAAACATCTATATCTTTAGCATCTAAAACACAATAATCTAAGAAAAGGGGGAAAAGGACTTTAATTTTTACAGCTAGAAACAAGTTGAGACTTGTTTCTAATGGTTATTACTCAAATTTGACTTACATTGTTGCATTCTGTAATCCTCCCTACATAGTAAAATACTTTGCATTTTACCTAAATGATATTCAAGATTTTATTAAAGATTTAAAAAAGCAGGATATATAAGATGTATTACTAGAGAAGTGACTAATGTAAAATATGTGTGTGTGTGTGTGTGTGTGTGTGTGTATTTATTCTTATAAAAAATAAATTATATTATTAGAATTACCAGGAGTTCTTCCCGGAACTATTATGCAATGTTAACTATTTCTCCAAATTTTAGTTTGATGTACAGAGTTCATTTTAGATTAGCTAAAGTTTTCCAAAAACAACAAATTATTTTTTTTAAGAAGAGGGGGTACAAAGACATCAATTTATTTGTGAAAGTAGCTAGAATTCTAAGACATTTTGTCCAGAAAAATTTTTCTGAGATTCAATGTTTAAGTAGCTTTGCTCAGTGTGTGCTGTTTCTATTAGAGTTGACTTTCCTTCTTTCGTTCTTTCCTTTTTTTCCTTATTCTTCTATCCTTTCACCCTTCCCTCTCTCCTTTCCTCTCTCTCTTTCTCTCCATTTCACCCTCCTCTCTGTTTTTCCTTCTTTTTCTGTATTCAATAATCATGTCCACATCTAAGAGTCTTATTTCTCCATGATAGTCTTAATGTACATAGTCAAATGGAATAAAAAGTGAATAAGTCTTCAAAATTATGGTATAATAATTATAAAGTAATTAAAAATTCCAGTACAATTTTGTTAGTGTATAAATTAGACCTCTGTAATACATTTTTTCCTAAGTGAATTCATTCGTAATGGGTTGATGTTGACATTTCCTGTAATTGGCTTAAAGTCCTATTCTGCTACAGAAGCAAAAGCATTTAAAATCCCTTATTATCGCGAAGATTTTTCTACTGAGATGTGTATTTCATTTTTATGAAGGAAAATTGATTTATCTACAATAATTTTCCATGTAATGCAAAGACCTTTATAATGGAAAAAGTTTACTAATTTTAGAATAGCATATAATCCTGTAACAAACTTTCTCTTTTGGGTACAGTAGATGTGAAGCACACTGCTGATCATTTATATTGTTTTGGTGTTTATTCAACACCTTAGGGAAATTTATAAATGGGAAACTTGAAGAAATTAAGTTTTCATAATATAAACTTCCAATTAATTAATGTTTGACAAATATTTGTATACTTCATTAAATGTGACTGTAGTGAAATACATCAACAAAAGACATCTGTCGATGATATATGGGAGAGTTTTCAGTACTTTTTAATGAAAAGTATCTTCTCTGAAAAGTACTCCATCAATTTAAGCTGTCACTGCTGTGCCATCCTTTGGAAGAATTGAGTTGATATGTTGTACAATAACAAGGATCTGAAGACTAATGTTTGTTAGATACCCTAAGATTATTTACTACAGGGAATTAAAGAATGAAAAATAAAGACTTCTCAGAATCACTTCTAATCATCACAATATGCTTATTCTTAGTCCCATAAATTTTTGTCCTTCCACATTACACTGAAAGGGATAATAGCTTATAGGAGTCACTAGGTTCAGAAGGTCTCAATATGAAAAGATGTACATGTGTCTGTAAAAAAAGAAATCTAAGGAAGAAAGAATTTTGAAGAGAGGCAGACCATTAATTCTTGAGAAAAGACTAACATGTTAAATAGGGATAAAAGAGAAAATATTTCATTTGTTTCCAATACAATTGCAGTACTGGACAGAAGCAATTAATAAAAATATAAAAAAAATCTTTCACACAATTACAACACACTAAGTTTGTGGAAGATGCAAGTTAACAATAAACTTAGAGGAGAGGCAGAAGGCCCTTTAAGCCAGCTAGGTCATTTTTATTAGATTCTGAAATCAGCGGAAATGAGTAAAACAAACAGAAGAATAATATGAACAAATTGGCATTTGGGAAGATGAATCTTGCAGCAAAGTATAAGACTGTATCATGTGAGGGCAATAGTAGAGACTGAGAGATTAGGTAATAAGCCGTCATCTTAATTTCAGCAAGAATGTATAGCCACCTCATGTAATAAAGAAAAAAATAGGACTGAGATTTCTCAGAGATATATTTAAAAGGAAAAATAATTAATTTTACATTTTGTTTTGATATGACAAAGAGAAGGCTCAAAAATGTTTTCCATAGTCATGGCTGAGGGTGTTGGGTAGAAGGATGGTATGAAATGAGATGGTGAATACGGGAGAAGCAGATATATAGCAGGTAAATGACAAATTAAATTTTCAACAGATTGCATTTGAGGTATCTGTGGTACATTCAAATGAAGAGTATAGATCTGGATTTTAAGCTTTAAAGGAGACTGTCCTGGGTATAGTAGTTTAAAATTCTACCAGTCTAATATATTTCTATGACAAATTTAATATATTTAATATATCAATTACTCATATAAATTGGAAATAAAATTATTAAGGGCCAATTAGGCAAAATCACAAAAACTATATAGGAAATTCATAGGAAAAGTACAAACAAGCCCTTAAGTAATATGGAAAAATATTTATATAGCACTTATTATATGCTAAGCCCTTTACTTAACAGTTTTATTAAGGTATAATTAATATACAAAAACTGTACTTATTTAATGATTTGGACATCTACAAACACACAATATCATCACCACAATCAAGATAACAGACATAACCAGTAGCTTTCAATGTTTCCTTGTGTCCTTTAGTTTTTGCTCTTAATCTTTTTTGTTCTGTTTTGTTTTCACCTTTTTGTGCATGTTAACATGTGATCTACCCTCAACGTATTCTGAATTGCACAAATCCATATTGTTCACTATGGGCGCCACGCTGCACATCAGACCTCTAAGATGTACTCATCCAGTACAACTGGAACGTGATATCCATGGGCGAACTCTCTGTTTCCCCACCCTCACCCACCAGCAACCACTATTATATTCTCCGCTTCTACGAGTTTGACTGTGCAGCCCATCAGTGACTGGCTTATTTCACTTAGTCGAATGTCCTCCAGGTAGGTCCTTTAATAAATGTGTTGCCCAGGGTCAAGGTACAGGGTGAAAAGAAAATGGAACCTTGGAGAAAACCATGGACAAGTGAAAATACATAACTGATGGGGAAGGAAGAGTGAGAATGAACATCCAAGAAAAAGGAAAGACACGGAATCTGAGAGGAGATGATTTTAAGAATGAAGTAGTCAATAATGTTACATATATACAAAATTCCACTCAGATAAGAACACGAAATGTAAAATGACAGCAGCATAACAGAAGTCCTTGGTGAACTTATTCAGAATAGTTTAACTGGAGAAGTATAGGATTAAGTTGAAAAATAGTAAACACTACGTAAAGGAAGTTGGGTTCTCGTAGGGTGGGCTATATAATTTACACATCTGAGAGTAAAAAGCAGCACTGAATTATTATCACATGAATAAATTATCAGACGAGGACCCCCAGGATGAATCAGAACTTTCTCAAGCAAATTAGAATTTATGGCCTTCCCAAGAACAAATTATCTGGATAATGCATAGTATTGGAAAATTTACCCCTTTGCTCCAAAATTTCTATAGTATTGTTAGAAGCTCACACTTATTTAGCAGTTAATCACAGACATTCTTCTGATCACTTAACATATAACAACTCATCCTAATCTTATACTATCCCAAGTACAGGTAATATTGTTATGACATTCTTAAAGAGGAAATTAAGACACAGTAAGATTAAGTAAATTGCCTAAAATCACACAACTATAAAGAGTGAGGACCTGAATCCCTATCTCCAGTTATTAAGGATATATTCATAACAACTACACTGTACTGTGTTTGGGTACAGTCTGTTACTCTAATACTGCATTCTATAATGTGTATGTGTTTTGCCTTTTCTTAGACATCATAAATATATTAATTAACCTTGCAGAGCTAATATCAAATAAGAAATTTGGATGGCTAATGAATGACAAAGGTGTGGTAGAAACAATGTGAACAGAGGAAAGAAAGCTGCTTAAACATATATCTTATGAACTTTAATAAAATATTTAGCAAAAACATAAACAAATGCTCACTCATTTAAATGTCTTATGTGAACAGTTCACCTATGTCATAGAATAATACTATCGACTGTATACATAAGATCATTTTGGTATAGAAAATAAAAAATAAGCCCTTAGGAATATCTACTGGATCAAAAATTTTGATTTAGGTTTTAGACATAAAGTGGGGATATCCATTGTTGGTTCTATACTTACTGTCTTGAATTTCCTCAGGGTCAGTAAGAGATAACAGAGAAGTAAACTGTAGAAATTCTGCTCAATAAATCACTAGGGTAGCACTGTGAATGCAGTCAATTGTGTTTAAACAGTAAACATACCTTCAAAGACAATAAATTAGATCTGAGACACATTAAAAAAATAGGAGTGAAAAAAAGAAGGCATCCATAGTTGTGAAATATAATTTTACTTGAAAGAGTGACTCCACCAAAGTAAAGGGCAAACATTATAAATTGCACATGAATGAAAGAAAATTATATAGCAGATGCTAATATAATATCAATATACTTTAACCATATTCATTAAAATAAGCAGGAATGTAATTGGGAAAGTGAAAACCCAATTAACCCGCTTAACCTGCTTATTTAGATTGTAAGTTGCTAGCATACCTTGCATATAATTTCAGTATCATGGAACTATTTGGTGAATTCAAATGAATTTAAGGCAAATTAAAAAGTAAAATATGCAGTTCTAAAGATAAAAACAAATCAATATTAGATTAAAGGAGTCTAAATTCCAAGGTTAATATCCAGTGTTAAAAAGCATATTTACCACATCTCAAAGATAATATTTTAATTCATAGTTAAAAAGTATTTGTTACACATCAAAAAAAAAAATGTTCACATAGTGTGAGCTTACTGGCCTAAGAGTATGCACTGTGCAATCGCTAATATACTTCGCTTGCAAACCAAGAGCAATATAATTATATTAGAAGCACTGCAAGCTCCCTGCAAGCATGAGCTGTACAAAGAGGCAGTGAGATGGAGAGCAGAGATTTAGGTCTCTTTCCTTATCAATGACAAGTATCACTTTATTCTGAAAGAAACCGAGAAACAAGTTTAGTGATCATTGAAAACACACTCTGTTAGTGTGAATGGGAGGAGATCTTTATCTTTTGCAAATATATTAACAGGGATTGCAATTTCTTTTTAAACTCAACATTCAGCCCATTTCGGATTTGTGTGTGACTTCAGCTGTGCCTCATGGCATCAATGGCTATATGCTACGGTCGAGGGCAACATGAAAACTGAATGAAAACTGGCAATTTATTCCACTCTAAAACCATTTAATATTTTCTAAAGAGAAATGATATACACTTAACGTGATATAGAAAGCTGAGCAACACGCACAATAAAACAAAAATTATGACTTGGGAGACAGCAGAAAATTGTTAGAAGATCATCTCTTCCTGTTATTACTGGTAATTCATCATTACTCATCTGTTTGTTCAAAATACATAAGACACCTCAAACTTCTCCCTGCTTAAAAAGCTTGCAAGTGTTTTTTTATTTAAAATTGCAACTGAATTTTTACCAAAATTATATGCCACAAGAGCATGTAATTTATACATAGAAAAACGTTTTATACTTTTTTTATTTCCTTTAACTTTTTGTCAGCATCATGCAACCTCAACAAAGTGTTATGTAAAAGGAAACAATTGTGAAAGTTAACTTCAGATAAACTGAAAACTTTAGGACTTTTCCCTCCAAACTAAGACCATTTTAAGGACTCTGCATTGATTCTTAAAAACACATTTGCATTATACTAATGATAACTGCATGGTCAATACAAAAGTAAAAGCATTTTGAATACATTTATTTTATTAAGAAATATTAAATATCCTATGCTCCCAACAACAACAAGAGAGGATTTTATGACTTTTTTTTTTCTCAAGCATCGAAATACTAAATGTAGTTAATATTGTGATAGTTACTATTTTCAAGTTTCCCAATTGGTTTCCTCTGGATTAATATTATTTACTACCAGTATGTCTACCAAATAAACAGTATTTTCCTGTTACCTTGTAATTTATAAAATGTTGACATTTCTCTTAAAATAAAAATGAGACTCCTGGTTTATAAAGCAGGAATTCAGTATAGGCTTCTCTGCATTAAAAACGTTTACAAAAAAAAAAAAAAAAAAAAAAAAAAAAACCAAAAAACCCAGACTGGTTCATATGGATTTAGTTACTTCTGTTTTCATATAGCACTTAAAAATATCAATATTATTCATTTTTATAATACTAAACTTGATTAATTTATTAAATAATACAAAGAGTTTATTTGATAGTAAATATTCCTCTTGCATGCAAAGCTCTGCTCGACTCTTGTTATTTCCTCCCTTATTTTCCTCTATAGATAAATTATATAGCTGTACTTTCCCAGAAAGAAAAAGGTCAGTAAATATTTCAGAAAATATAACAGAAAATAACAATGCAAAGGCAATGTTAAGACCATTGGATGAGAGAATTACAGAAGATTTTGTATACCTAGCATTATTTAAGAGAAAAAGAAGACTATACATGTACCTAAACAGATAAAAATATTGAATAACTAGAAATTTGTGTGTTCTCTGGAATGCCAGAACTAGTTTATAGGTGCCTAATTTTGCTTAGATAATCTAAATACTGAACATTTGGTTTTTGTTTGAATTTTACCAGATTCCATGATCGGCAGGCATTATTTTGCTTAATAGAGGGCCCAGGAAAGTTATAAAAGGTATTGAGAGTCGAGAGCAAGATCTGCAATATTCTTAATCTTTGATCCATTAAAAGAGAGAGAGAGAGACAGAGACAGAGACAGAGACAGAGAGAGACGGGGTGGAGGGAGAGAGAGGGAGAAAGAGAGAGAGAGAGAGAGAGAGAGAGAGAGAGAGAGTGTGTGTGTGTGTGTGTGTGTGTGTGTGTGTGTAACACTATGCATTCTATAGGGGTAGAAAACTAGCAGGTATTATACCAAACCAGCTATTTCAGACCAATAGAAAAAGAAATGTTTTTGTGAATGTCAGTACTTTCATATATTTTTCTAATAGATGAAGGAACTTCCTAAAGGCCAGGCCATAAATCATACCCTGGAATAGATAGTTATCCAACCTTTAAGAGATTTCCTAGGAAACTGATAATGAAAACTATGGGTTTTTAAAAATATTTAAAACAAAATAATATAATTACAAATGTGTATTTGGTAGAATATCTTTAATCTTAGAAAATATAACCCTCTTGGTTCTTAGTGGAAGCCTGACTACATTCAGTAATGATCTTTAATCACATGCCATATAAACAATGATATACTACCATTCTCATCAATATTTACTTATCTTCTCCTACCTATTGGGATAATGGTTCTCTACACAAAAATTGGAACTGATCTGTCATGATTTAATAGATGCATTCGGAATTTTGATGTGGGTGATAAATTCAGCCCTAGCTTTGATTATACTCATTTAAGTCAAGTTTACAGAGATATATTTAACTTTTCATAACATTTTCCCTTTATAAAATATAGTTCTAGTCGATTTAACAAATGCGTACAGTCATGTAATGGCCATTATAATCAAGAGACAAAACTTTCCCATCCTGGCAAGTAGTTTCCTTGTGCTCCTCTGCAGTCGACCCCCCACTCCTGGCCACAGGAAAGCGCTGATCTGAAGATACTTCCTACACCTTTGATTTGGGGAGGTTCCTATATAAATGGCATCCCACTGTGTGTAACCTTTTGAATTGGCTTCTTTCATTTAGTACATGGCTTTTGAGATTTATCCATGCCTATATTGACAGTGTTTTATTTTATGACTATACTTCCTTTTCTTTATTCAATTACTAGTTGAAGGATATTTGGGTTATTTCCATTTTATGCTGATTATCGATATCTATGTAAAGTCTGTGTATATTTTTACTTAAATCTAATCTTCACTTGAGTAAGCGCCTAGATTAGTGAGTCATGTAGTAGGTTTATATTCAGTGTTTAAGACTGTGCCAAGCTGTTTTCTAAGTATTGTTCCTCACTACCACTTAACACTGCTAGGCTTTTATTTTATTTTGTTGTCATTCTGATGGATATGTAGGGGTAACTCATTGTGATTTTAATTCCTTACTGACTACTAATATGATCATTTGTCATCATATTTTCAAGGCTGAGCAGAAATTTTCTTAGTTGACACCCCAGCAAAACCAGGATTGTATTTAAAAAAGAAACATAAATTAGATGATGAGTTGGCTTTTTACCTATTAATGCTACAAACATTAACAGCACCCTGCTACTATCTCAGTTCCAAGGCTAGATATACTTTAAGATATATCAAAAATCCAAATATCTCTTAGACTTTCTCAGCTATCACCCTCCTCTCTAATCCACCATGATCTCATCTAGAATACTGAAATCGTATTCTGATAGTATTCTTTACTTTCACTTCACTACAACCTACATTTCCATAGCCTAAATGACCTTTTGATTTTTAAATCAGGGGATGATTACTGTTTAAGCCCTCCAATAGCTTAACCACATCACTCAGAGAAAAAATTAAATCTTTAGAATGGCATAAGGTCCACAGCTGAACACAATTTCTAAAACCTTCAGCATGCAGGAAAAGTGACTGTGCGTATAATAGATTGGAAACAAGAAAACACAAATGGAAATTAAATGGAGTAATATAAGCATAAGAGAATAAGAATCTATTTTAGAAGACATTTCCTGGATTCAAGAGTAAGAAGATAAATCGTGAAACAAACGTTAGTGAGAGATTCTAGGTAAAATATAGAGAAATTAAGATAAATTCTAATTATTATAAGGTATCGTTCAGTTATTTGGTAAGCAATTGTTTTGCACCTACTATGTCTCTAGCACTGTCCTGGACTCTGAAGCTAAAATAACAGATGAGCCAAAGTGTCCACCCTCTGTTAGCTTGTGGTCCAGGAGAGTCATACAAATTAAAGGAGTTAGAGATACATGCTGAAATACTGGACTGCAGATGCACATCCAGCACAGCACAGGGACTCAAGAAATCCTCAGCAGAGGAAATAATATCCAAGCTGAAACCTGGGAGTAACATTAAGTCTAGTGAAATGGAACAAGGTTAGAAGTACTCCAGGAATTCACAGCAATATGTACGAAAACATGGAGGCAATGCAAAGCGTGAGACTCAGGTTAAATAGGGAGAATGGTGTGTCATTAATAAAATTTAGGGGAACTATCTAGAAAATTGTATGTAGTTACTTGTGAAATTGTAAAAATGTCAAGAGAAGGTACTCTATAAAGAAATTTTATGTGGGAAATAATAGAGTTAGAACAATGATGCTAAAAGAAATTGAGAAAAAGAAAATGTTAAAATAAATTATAAATGTATAAATGTTTTATATATATTTGAGTGTATGTATGTATACCAATATACATAAACGTTTTAATAGAAAATAAGTAAAACTTACCAAATTCATTGATACAATGCACATTTAACAATACACATCTAACTTCTAAATTGTAGTTTCAAATAAATGCAATTCAAAAAATATTTTTAATTGATTAGAATCAATTCAAAGCACAATTATTATGCCTTTGCAATATTTTTGATGATGATACTAGCATCTGTTTAAAAAAAATCTTAAAGCTCTCATGACAAAAGTAAAAAACTTGTCAGATTAGGCACTGAGATTCAAAAATTCATTTATTATACACTGAATATATGGAAAGCCATGGCACAGAAAGCCATGAAGAAATAGATAATTGAAACTTTGTTTTAATGATTACATCTCCATAGTGATGGATTTCAAATATATGATTTGAATCGCTAAATGTCTCTATAACTTCCCTTTCCTTTCATATAGATAAACTGATTTTTTTTCCTACATAAAATTTCGAGTACCTCTTTTTCTATTGGTGTACGCTGAAAATTTCATGAGTTATCTCTCCTCACTCTAGTATGACAATGCTGGAACATCATATTCTAGGCTCTAAATTCACAGAAATTGTTATTTAATTGGATACATCTTCTCATATGTGATTTAATTGAAAGTCATCACTTCTGACAACCTTTTCTCCTTGAAACCTCTGCATTACCTTGTGGAAGAGTTATCTGTGTCTTTTTCTCTCTTGCTCCCTACTTGGTAATGCTATGTGATGGTCCCAGGTAAAGATCATAATCATTTCTTCTGTATTGCTTACCACAAAGCTTTGCATAGAGTAGACAATTGGTACAGGTTTGTTGATAGAAAATAATTGTCAGAAACCCTCTTACTCTATTTCCCATATTATAAAAATTATGCACTGTTTTTAATTACTTAAGAAAAATAGTATTCGAGTTTAAAAAAAATATTTTTACTGCTCAAACTCATTACCATTCAAACCTACCACTTCTGTCTACATTCCATTCTTTAACTTTATATGGTATCTCGAATGATTAATGCAATTTAAAATAATATTGAAAAAAAACACATTTTTAAATGACTGGGCTACAAAACTCCTCAAGCTAACAACAGCAAAACATGGACACCACCTAAATGTCTATAACAGACAAATGAGTAAAGTAAATGTAGTGTACACATACAATCAAGTGTTATTCAGCCACAAAAAAAAAAAAAAAGAAGAAGAAGGCAATCCCATCATTTGTGACAACATGGATCAACATAGAGGACATTATACTAAGTGAAATGAGCCCGAAACAGAAGGTCAGGTCGCTACCTGATATAATTTACATAAGATATCTAAAATAGTCAAACTCATAAAAGCAGAAAGTAGGATGGTGGTTGCCAGGGGCCGGGAGGAGAGAAAACAGGAAAGTATTAAGCAAAGGGTACAAGGTTTCTGTTATGCAAGATGAGCAAGTCCTAGAGATCTACTGTAAATATTGCCTACAGTTATTAATACTGTATTATATACTTTAAAATTTTATAAGAGAATAGTTCATATGTTAGGTGTTCTTATAGCAAATTTACAATAAATAAAAAATAAGGCAGGAGGAAACTTGGAAATGAATACGTATTTATAGCATAGATGTGGTGGTTTCATAGGTGCATACTTATCTCCAAACTTATGAGGTTATATACAAGAAATATATAGTTTCTTGTATATTAAAAAAAGTGTTAATTATACTTTCATAGCAAAGATTTAGAGCCATTTCTTTTCTATTAATTTTGAAAAGAAAAAATAAAAACAATAAAGTCCAACTATTACTAGAAATGCCATAATGGCAATGAATGTAATGATACATTTATTAAAATATTTAGAGTATCCTGAATTTTAGCTTCCTGAAAGTACCATTTTACAAAAATTAAAATATATATTCATGTAGATCACTGTTGTTGTTTTCCTTTACTGTTTTTCACCTTATTTTCCTTACTGATATGAAACTAGTAAAATTCCTCTACTTATACAAGCAGACATTTATGTGGGGAAATATAAAATCCCTGGGTGTATCACTGAACTTTATCTTGGAGAGTTAGTGATTTAATTGATGTAACCTGACCTTGCCATTAGTCTAGCTGGAGGCAAGCTATTTCTGTCTGCATTACTTTTCATTATTGCTTCCTTGTAGGAATTCGGTACCTGCTGCTCTGTATAAATTTGTGACAAAGCTGAAGAACATAGTCTAGAAAGTCATTCAATTTTCATCTGTTATTTTCCCATCAATGTTAACACACAATTGCATTCTTCCTAACCTTCATAGTTCAAAGACTGTTGTTTCAAATGAAATCTGGAAAACCTACCTTCAGATTCTGACTTGAGATATAGAAGAAAATTTATATTCTTTATTTATTTATCTAATGTCCAAGCATCATCACCCATGATATAAATCACTTGAATTCCCTTGCAGCCTTTTTTGCAGTAGACCTAAGCTTATTATTAATTTACTCTGCTCTACCTAGGTGCAGAGTGAAGGAGACGATCAAGTCATATATCACATAAACAATTAAAACTATCCTTTGGCTGTAAGCTTTTTGAAATGATGAAGTGCTAGTACAGAGTGAGCTGTCCTTGAATTACTTTCATTGGTAAGTATTCGACAGTATGATGAATTTTTTACAAGCCAGACATTTCGGATAGTATCTTCAAAGCTGTGTCAACTACCTATTTATCTTTATTATGGCCTAGAAACCGGTAGCAAAAATACAATGTTAGTACATGTATTCTATTAACAACAATTATGGGCATCTTTTTTTCTTTTTAAGATGAATGCAGTAAAAGTTGGACTTTCATAACAATGCCATTGCTTTCTCTCCACAATGGTAAAAAGTAATTCCAATGTAAATATGTGACAGTGGTTAAAAACCAAATTATAATATTTTATGTGCAAAGTGAGTCTTCGTAGAACTAAATGCAATTTTATAATTAGAATTATAAAAAATAAGTGACTTCCTAAGTATTTCAGAACATAGACATGCTTAACATTTCATATGAAAAAGATGCACTGATGTACTTTCTTTGAACGGAAATAATTCTCACGACATCAAGTAATCTACAAAAAAAACCCACAAATTTCTCTTATTTTGTATTGTTTTTCTAAATAATTCTAACTGAGACTATATGTACACTAATGTAATTAAATCTCACTGCCATTTGGAAAATTCACATATTAAACCAAAACCAACAAGTACTTTAAGAAATCCTGAGATAGTTATGTATTTGTAATACAAATAATTCTTGAGGTAGAAAGAAGATGACCCACCTCAAACATATGGAGAGTATATTATAAAAATTATCTAGCAAAAAAAATCACCTTTTTTTTTTTCAACCACAGTATTAAGAAGCTATATAACTTACATAGAATCTCAAAATGAAACTAAGTCTAAAGGGAGATCTTCCAATTTTAATATATAATTCCTGTCCAGAAATCACTCTTCCTTCCAGAGCATACATATGTTTCTAATGGGTTCTGTTTATATTATGACTTTAGATCAACTTTGAGGATATCTTCATTATTAATATCAAACATTTAAAAATTAACAAAATATAACATGCATTTGCTCAACAGATTTTCAAATACTACTGAATTACTATTACTAGAGTAATCTATATTATTATAGGCAATTTATCTAAATTAATATACCAAAGATAGCTAGTTACACATATAAAGACATATGTGTGTGTGTACACAACCATACAAACACATATGCAAAATTCACTTATAAATTATTCTCCACTCTGATGAGATAACATTTTTGACAAAATTATATGAGCACGAAAATAACTTAGAAGCAGTCAACCAAATTTGAAACCATCTGTGTTCATTGTGTACAAAATGAAATTGAAAATTTAAACTGTGAATAAAATAAACAAAGAGGCATGGTTTTTCATATATGAGTCTACACACCAAGACGATTTTATATTTACAAAATACTAAAGGATGGGTTCTTGCAATAATTGTCAGACTAAGCTTTATATTTGTACTCCACACAAATGAAATTATTTTTTGTTTCACTTTATCCATCTGTCTTACTTAATATTACGTAGTTAGCCTAGCATAAATATATTTCAAAGAACAAACTATAAGCAAGTCAAATTTTAGTAAGACTTCTACATTGACATACGTTTTTATCTACCATATTCATATGACCCCATTTTAGACTCATTTGTCTAAAATGAGTCTCAAACCGTCTTTGCTCATTTAACTTTTTGCTTGTCTCTTTGCTGCTCATTTTCTTATATTTGTAGACCCTGTATCACTATTCCTAAAGACATCTCCATTATTTACAAGCTGCTGAACTTCAAATAATCATAAAATTCTTTGAAAAAAATGCATTAATCAAATTGATGTCATTAGGATTCAATGTATTTTTATTAAAAAAAGTCCACATAAAATGTTTTATTAAATGTTAGGTTAATAAATATTTAAATTGGTATTATATTGCAATATAGAATCGATATTGAAATTGATACTATATTGAAATATAGCATCAATATTGAAATATACTAGTCCCGTCTATGATCTCTCTTTCTATTCTTAAATATCTAGCATTCATTCTATCAAATCTTGATAATTGAAAAATATATTTGATTTATATCAACTATATTTCAAGAAAAGTAACTAGTCATAAAAGACATTGTTTTAGATAATGAGAGTATTGAGTTTATTGTTTGCACATTCATTCCAATTGTTAGGTAAAATTAAAGTTACATTTTATTTAAATATTTGATTAAAATTAAAATTTTAATTTTAATAAAAATTTCCTGATTAGAGATAAAGAAACAGGCAATTCTAGTAACTTTTAGAAGCAATTTGTTATGATGTCATCTGTATAATTTAAGAAAAATAGTTTCTTAATTCCCAATTGGAAGCAGCTTCAAAGTTATCTTAACTTTAAGCAAAATTATGGCCTATTTTGATAAGAATATAACTTGTGGAAAAATAAAATTTGTATAACTTTTCAGAGTTCACTTCTAAGCCTTTTTTTGGCTAATGAAAAAAGCTATTTCCTACCACATTCCATAGTCAGTTACTGGATTTAGATATGTCTTCAGCAACATTTTAGTGCCAAGTACCAAGAATGTCTAGTTTACCACTTTGGTAATCATGAAATTCGTGCTGAATTCTTTAATTAAGGTCCTGAAGGGCAACTTCTTAAATGCTATTTTCCATAATTTCCATGTAACAAACCCTGGAAGCTCTTCAAAATATAACCGTTGTCAACTTACATCCAATGCCAAGGCAGTTGCTTTTGTACTATTCTGTGTTTTCAAACATCTTATCCATATCCGTTGTGAAATTTATCATGTAATTATAATTTTTAATTTATTAGCCTGTGCGCTACTTGATAGTGAAACGTTCTAACATGTTTGTATATCTGGCATTTAAGGGAATGTTCATAATATATAGATATTTCAGAAATGTTTTGATGAATAGCAGAATGAAGGGGAATAATGTAGCATGAAGAAACAGGAAGGAAGGAAGGAAGGAAGGAAGGAAGGAAGGAAGGAAGGAAGGAAGGAAGGAAGGAAGGAAGGAAGGAAAGAAAAGAAGAAAGAATTAGAATGTTTATAGGTAGCAGAGCTGTATAAATGCAGCTCCTCTAGAGTTGGCTCCCCATTGCTGCTTCTTAACATATCAACTATTTATAAAGTATTGTTAATTATAATCATTTCAATAGCAAGTGATGTTTATAAAAATAATATCTGTTGATAATGATATTATATTTGAATTCACAACTGGCAGATTTATGGTGTCGATAACCATTCCCTCCCTAACACCATGGTCTCCTCCTCTAAAATGGTTTTTGAAAAAAGATTAACTTAATAGTTTAGCAAGTCACAATTTTCATCCCTTAAAATAGTAATAAAAAGAGAACTCATTTCAGGTTCTACCTAGCATGTACAAAGCAGAATAGAATGTTTATTCTTAAAAATGAGGAAAAAGAAACATATAAAGTACTAGATCATAACTCATCTTGAACCCATCAGAGAGACAATATCCCAGGGCAGTGAAGTAGCCAAAATTCAAGGAAGACAGTCCTCTGTCAAGAGAAGACAAGAAATAATGACTGTCTCACCTGGCAGAGCATAGGATGAAAGTATAGACTCATAGGAAAGTCACTGGGAATCAATAACTTAAAATTTTAATGACAATCGAGAAGCCAAGTATAGACTAGTGTGACATTATAGCAACCTTGGTATTTCCACCAAAAAAAGGAAGTTCACTTTCACTCATAGGCTCTTTTTCTCACACTTCCATCTGTTGCTTGAGACCAAAAGAGGGCGAGCTGGCAGGGAGCAGGAGAGAGGTCCCTCTGTTGGTTGTGCAGGCAAGTGGGAGGATGTGGACAGTCAAGCTCCCAGCAGGATTTCTGTAAACACTGACGAGCTAATTAAAAAATTTGTTTGGCAGAACATATGGACAATGAGAACTTGATTTGCATTGAGGAAGGTCATCAGAAGATACGACCTTCAGTCTGACCTGTGAGCTAGACCCAGGCAGATGGAGGGTCCCCACTTCCTCTCCTGTGCTCAGAACTTGCGCTCCCCTAGCCTTCTACACTAGAAGCTGCCCCCAGACATAGCCTTGAGATAGAAATTATGGTGATGAGACTGTCTGGACGGGGTATGTGACTAAGTGCCTCTGTGTGATAACTGAACCCATTTAAGGCCCCTGTGTTTAGGACTCAACCTACCTAAGGCATCTATGTAAACTTTTAAGATTTGGTGTATGGGTGCGGAAAACTACTCATTTTGTGGCTGTCCAAGACAAGCCTCCTAAGTAAGCCCCCTTGCTCATTAAATTGTCATCTACCAATCTAGAATTATCTGCCTTTTTCTTTGGACTCTCCCTGCCTTGCACACATGGGGGCCAGTTTAATATTATATTCAAAATTCCTGAAGATTTTACAACCTAACATTTTGAAAGAAAGGAGGGCAAATTCAGAGATTCAATCTCTACCTGCAAAAATAATTGTCATAGGGTAGTCATATTATTCAATGTATTTGAATTGAGACTTCAGAAATAGACATACACATATTTTTGTTCAACTGATTTGTGACAGAGATGTCAAGGTATTTCAATGTAAAAAGGATAATCTTTCTAACAACTGGTACAGAAACAACTGCATAGTACTATGCAAAAAATAAATCTTGACCCATACTTTCAAAAAAATAAAACAAAACAAAACAAAAAAAAAAAACACAACTGAGTGGAAAATAGGCTAAATGTAAAGTCCGAAACTACTGAACTTCTAAAGAAAATATAAGAGACTAACTTTGTGACTGTGGCTAGAGCAATGAATTTTAGGACAAAAATATCATGAAATAAAAGAGAAAACACTGGTCAAAATTAAAATGTTTCTCTTAGAAAGACACTGTTAAAAGTGTAAAAATAGAAATGAGACTGGAAGCATATATATGCGTATATATATATATGCACACATATATATACACATGCACACATATGTATACACTCTCATCAGAAGTTGTTTCAAATCTTTCTATATATTTAAATATATAGTCAATAAAATATGTATGTAATGTACATATAAGAAATACATACATATTTAACATATGTATTTAAAAATCAATAAAATGTAACTCTAACAACTTAATATAAGAAATTCAAATAAAATAATTAAAATACATAAACAAAAAAAATGGAAGGAAAGATTTGAACAGAGACTCCACCAAGGAAAATATACAGATGGCAAATACATGATGTAGGCGACATTGTTAACTATCAGAGAAATGAATGTTTAAATCACAATGGCTACAACTAAAACATATTAAAACGTTTAAAAGGGTTAAACAAGAAAAAAAATAAACCCTCAGAATCCTAAGCGTTGGAAAGGATCTAAAGCAATTAAAATTCTCATAGGTTGCCGGTATAAGAGCAAAATGGTACAGCCACTTTGGAAAACAGTTGGGCTATTTCCAAATATTCTGCAAGACATTACCAGATCTTTAGTCAAGTAAAATGAAACATGTTCACACACACACACACACACACACACACACACACACACGGGCAAATTTTTTATAGTGGCTTTATGCATAATTACCAGAAAATAGAAATTAAAAAAAAAAATCCTTCAAATAGTGAATGGGTTAAAAAGAAACTATAGTACACATATACAGCAAAATACTACTGAGCAATAAAAAGAAATGAACTACTTATATCTCTAACAACATAAAACAGTCATAATTAAAAGAAGCCATATACGAAGCCTAAATAATATATAATTTAATGTTTATGGCTTTCTGTAAAAGGCAATAACTGTAGTATAAGGCGATACTTGCCACAGGCTGAAGAAGTGTGGATGGAGCAGCGATTACAAAGGGGCAGGAGCGAACTTTAAGAGCTGGTGGAAAGATACTGTGCCTCACCTGTACGACAATTTGTTTTTCACAATATATAAAAGGTATGCCCCAAATGATAAATTTTACAACATATAAAATATTCCAATTATTAACCAACAAATCTGGTTTTTAATAAAAAAAGCCATCTCTATGTCATGAGTTATAATGTTTCCTACCATGCAGTGAGCATAGAATCTCTAGTTTTTTTTTCTTCCAACTCAACCACATTTAGCCCCCTTTAACACAGATAATTGAAATTTTTATTTGTATAATTTGATATACATAAACTTAAAACATATATTTTAAAACACAGATAAATATTGTTTGAATTATTTTTAAAATGACTAAGAAAATTAAGGCTCAGTTCTGGGAAAGGAAGGAAAACCCAAGAGAATGACCTGATCCCACTGAGACTGGCAGTGGAATTGGATCTATTTGTATTTGGTTTGATTGGAATAGCATATAAAGAAAACCTACTGAGTAATCAGGGAAGAGGTTTATAGAGAGGGTAGGGTTCAGGTCTTTGTCTTCTTTAATCTGATGCCCATGCAATTACTTCAGTGTATTGTTGAGATTTGAGTCGGGCACTTTTTCCTGAGCAGACAAGGCAGTGTTACCTGCAAAGACCCATAGCACCAAGTAAAGAACTTAGACTCAATTTATGGTAATTTCTGCTGTCCACCCAATGATCTCATGTATTTTACTTCCAATCCTGGCACATCAAAAGTTTTCAATCTTTCGCCAATCTTCTCTAAAATATTTTCGCAAGTAATCTACTGTGGCATGCTTTGTTAGAACCTCATCTTTAGAAAAACTATGGTTATATACAAAGAAAACACAGAATTAAATAGTTTTTATAGTAATCATTATTTTGTATGCTGACTTCAGATTTGCCCAAAAATATCCTAAGGATGGTGCATAAACCTGCAATTAAATCTAAACGAGCATCATAATATGAGTTATTTCTAATTTTCTAATTTGAAGGTTATGTCTATGTGAAATTTTAAAGAAATCCAAAATTAGTGCACTTCCATAGTCTATGCAACAGTAAAAAAAAAAAAAAAAAAAAAAAAAAAAAAAACAGAGAAAATTTAAAAAGCAGATCTTAAAAGTGTGTTTCTGATGAATATATTTAAGGCTCTTTCCTGAAATGTCATAAAAAGGGCTTTAAGGATTGAGCTCTCATAAATGGATGTATACAGAAATATAATGTATCTTTATTAGCTGCAAAGGGAGGATTAAGATAGCGCAATATACTGAGAATTCTTATATGGATAATAAGCTGAGTAGTTCACAGAATATTGAACACACACCACCTCACTTATTGGCTGGTAATGAACCACAACTTTGCAAATCAGTAAAAAGGTTCTTTCCAGGTTGGCAATGATGTATTACCTGAAGAAATGATTAATTTCCTTCAGAGTTCAAACTCTACACAATTGTCTCCTTTACCTTTATTTAAAGCTGGCTTAAGTTACAGGCAATAGAATATCTACATCTGAGAACAGATCACTGAAATTTGTCTCGAATTCCATTTGCATGCTATCCTCAGTCATGTTTCCTCATAAATCAGAAGAAAAACACAGGCACCATGGCCCCAGAGAACTTTATTATATTACTCCAGGAGAGCATGCACTTGCTTCTCCTCACGCATAGTCTTGAAATAAGAGATACAGCAGGGTTGGTGGTGTACTGAGGGGTTAAATGGTCCATTAGTTAAGGAGAAAATTAAGTCAACTCAGATGACAATTTCTAAAACTAATCTTAAATAAGATTAAGAACAATATCTTTTGAATACTCCCACATTTGTTTTATATAATTAAGCCTCATGTTAAAACAAATCTTCCTTTTATTAATGCTACCTACATTATTGTTACTATTACTATAATTATTAATAACAATTATTATTGTACTGTTGATTATATGGACACAACCAAAAGCAATGTCCTTAATGATCACTATATTATCACATTTTTTTTAACTGAAAAACACTAGAGAGCTTATATAAATTATCTAGCATGTACAATGAGTAATGTAAAAAAACAATGCTCAAATTCCAATTATTTTGACTTCAAAGCCTTCTAAATACATATATAAATGTATATGTGTATATATATGTGTATGTGTGTATCTGTATGCATATGTATATATATATGTATGTGTGTGTGTATATATGTGTATACACATACACACACACACACATACACCATATATGCATATATAAATACACATACATACCTGTGAAGGGTTTGTTTATCATTGTTCTATGGATAGAATATCCATAATCTTAAATCATGATTGCTCCAAGGTCAAAACCAAATGGTAAATTAAATATTAAATTCAGGAAATAAACCAATAATATGGCACTTTAGACATTTTTGTGAATTGAGACATACATTGGAGATTTCATATTTTGCAATATCATCTGCCTTCTCTCACATTTCTTTGATTCTGTAGACTCACATATAACCTTTCACAGAGAAATGTTTAATTTGTTTTAGCTTGATCAGCAGCTGAGTATTATTTCCCACAGGCAACCAAGGAAATGGTAAGTAGGGTTAAAATGGTAGGGGAAAGGGGGGCACATAAGAAAAAGTACTAAAACAAGTCTATCAGAATTTACTTTGGCTTCCTCTTTAAAGTGTTTTGAGTTAATTATGCATTTCTGAAAAGCTCAGCCAGGATCCCACAGAGGAGGAAAACCTTTGCTTCACACAGTGGGAAAACATTTCAGAACTGTATTTCTCATCACTTGCCAAAAGAGAAAATATATTTAGATTCATCATTTACTTTCTAGTTTTGAAAATGAGATTTTTGGCAAATTAAAATGCCACGAGTATAAACATTTAGGGGTCCCCCCAAAAAAAATCATTAAATCTTCTCATTCATATTCAAGAACAAATGACAATTGTGAGGAAAAATTTGAATACACAAAAGTAAATTTAAATCGATCCTAAATGCTTACAAATGTTTATTTGGGAGCATTTTATATATATGCATGTAAGTTTCTTAAATTAAATTTATTTTTAGTATTTACTGATTCAAAATTCAATTTTTCTATTTCATTTTGGAAGTCTATATTATCAATTTTTTTCAAAATCATAGTAAGCCCACACACTGAAACTTAATCTTAAAAAATATAAAACTTCTTGGTACTGGACCGTATGTCATTTGTGGACAAATACTATGCATTAAATTGTATCTCTGGTATGCATGCTTTGGGGTGTGGTAGGCATTTAATGCATATCAGATTTAATCGAATTCCATGAAAAGATATCCATCCAGGTGCTCATTTTCAGCAGATTATATTGCCTCTAACATATCATTTCAAATTGTATCTTCACCATGTTCTCATCTTCCAATGAAGTAATTTTATTTCTAACCAAAACTAGGGAATCGCTGATGCTTCTCAGCACTATGCAATATTTACTTATATCAATTATTTATTAGGTATATACATATCAAGTATCTGTTTAACCTTTTAATTTTGGTTTTTATAGCTTTACTGAGCCCTTGTCTTTTTGTTTTTCCCACAAATATGCTTTGTCCACTATTCTAAAAAAGATATATACATATATATTATAAAATATATATATTGAAACTAGTACTAAAATAAATAGTCCTAATAAATAGTCCTATAAATAGTCCTAATAAATATAGCTACCACTTCAAACTACTTTGTTTTCTTTGTCCTTTTGTGTCATCCAACACAATTACCAAAATCTGTACCTACGGTTCCATTTATTCACTCATTTTCTCTTGCTGTTTCAATTTTATTTACCCCTTTATAGAAATATCATCTCGAAAGACTCCAAGAACTTCTTATATACCAGTCAACCCCCTAACTTTTTTGGTCATTATGTTTAATTTCCTTTTAGTATTTTGCCAATTTAACATTCTCATCCATCTTAGTCTCTTCTATTACCTCTGAAGCAAGTGACAACTGATTATGTTCTTTGTCTTCCAATTGTTCCTTCTATGTTTACTTGTCATCGTCTACCTTCTACTACCCAAATCACTTTTCTTATCATTTTCTTTCTCTCATTTTATGTTTTCCACTGCAGGGAAAATTATCTCATCATTTAATTGTTAATACCATCTAACTACACAAGATTACCAAATTTATATTAACCATTGAATACATTATAAGCTACTTTATATGTTTCTAACTGCTTAATGGTACTGCCTACTAAAATATCTTACTGGCAAATAAGACAATATACCTAATGCCAAATTAATCATTTAATTCCTCAATTTATCACATTTCTACCTTTAAATTAACAATACTGTCATTTAGTATATCTTCATGAAACATTGAATCATTTTCTTCATAAACATAGCAGCTTTAAAACAAATGTATGTGCTGCCATGTTTACACAAAAAATGATTACATATATAAAATCTTAGAAATTTGAAATCTATAAAAAACATAATAATTCTGCAATTACATTGGTCACTAAAATTTTCGCATTTTTTATAACTTACTATTAAAGAATGCACAGTGCAAAAATAACTGCACTACTCAAAAGTCACAGTAACACCAAGTCTTAGATAAATTGGGCATTTATCTAAGAAAAATAACATTTATTTTTATCCTCCAGTCTGTCATTTGTGGGCCGTAAAATATCAAATTCCCCAAATTTTCTTTTCTAAGAGTTTCTCCCAGACTATAAGAATTGAGGCCACCATTTCTTCCACTATGGAGTTTTCATGAAACTAGCAAACAAACATGTTTGTTTTTTTTTTAATTTACCAGCTCAAAAGTCATTATCATTGCATTAAACGATTTTCAAAAGTAATTTGACTCTGCTGAAACACGTTCTTCAGTTGGTTATAAAAAGAGAGACCACAGGAAAGTGTCTCTATCTTGACTTCCTATCACCTGTGGAAGTTTAAAAATAATCCCAAAGCCCAAACGACTGCCTTCTCCAGATCAGCTACCTCAGAATACCTAGAGGTGAAACCAAGCCATCAGCATTTCCACATCTTCCCAGGTGATCCTTCTGAGAGTCAAAGTTAAAAATACCATTCCAGTGGAAAGTGTTACAAAATATGTATTTTACCTTACCATTCCATTAATGAGTTGAGAGGATGAGTTGAGTGGTAGAAAGCTACAATCTCACGTATGTGACTCACACCCCAGGCTCTAAATGATTTTGTGGGCTGGTTTTGCTACAGGCAGCAGAGAATTTTCCTGCCAGGTTTTTCAATCTTGACACTATTGACATTTTAGACCAGATAATTTGAGACACCAGTTTGATAATCAAAAAATGTCTCCAGATATTGACAAATGTTCCCCTAGGGGGGAAAAATCACTTCGAAGATAAGAAACGCTGGTGAAGATTCATGGAAGGAAATGCCTAAATTAAGAAACAAATAAGCATTGTGCTGGAATGAGAAATAGTGACTCAATAGTGTTTTGCTGTCAGGCAGTAATGGGGATATTAGATCCTAAGATGTCAATGATATTAAAATGTACCATTTAGTTGAAAAAAGAAAAAATCTACCTACCAAACTATAATACACTCTTGTTTAACGTACCTCGATATTAGGAATGGTAAAATGTAAGATAATGTAGGGCTCAAAAATCAACAAAATCATATATATTAAATATTTTACACACTATAATTCGCAAGGTTTTTGGAGACCTTAAAATTTATACATAGCACATATAGATATGAATTACATTTAAAAATGCCACATTGAATGAATTATTTTATAATTTACCTTAACTTAATATTACATTATGATCACTGTGCCATGTATGGCAGCCATTCATATTTTATTAGAACGTGCCCCAATACATTAAATAAAGCAGTCTTTCAAATTTTCTTCATTTTAAGGTCCCATTATAGGCCTTCCTTAAAACTGACAAGTGTTATATTTCAGAGTTTGTATTATTACCACATTGGTGATTCAAGTTCATAGTTCTCACAGCTAATTTAGAAAGAAAAAAAAACACACACATCTGAAATAACATGCTATTAACATGAAAATTAATAATTTGCATTGATTCATCTTGTTAGCTCTTCTATGGTAAAGAATTTTAGCAATGTCAGGATATTATAATCTCTAAATTCTCCAGTTACCTCCTTCCAACCCAGATTTAGGAACTTCACAGCACAAGGAATGTTCCAAACAAAAGCATACTGTTAATTATGAGAATGCTTTATCCCTAAACTTTGACATGAAAACCCCAAGTGTAGTCAATTCGAGATGTGACCTTGACATCCTAAGTATTCAATCAGGTCTACCTACCTATATCTTAATCTTGGCCCTAGAAGATTTACAACTTTATGATCAGAAAAAAGAATCAGGGGCAGGGTGAATCAAGTACTTCAGGAATATATCACCAAGATAAAATGTTTTTCTGAATACTAGCACAAAGCTTGCCTAAATTTCCCACTGTTATGTGAGAGAACCCTCCTGAGTTAGAAGATACTTTATTCCCAGTTTACCATGCTCATTGGATGGGAGGAAGCATTCCAGAAGAAGGATAAAGTTGAAAGAGCATACACTCAAAGGAATTTTATTAAAAGTGTTCTTAAAGAGATCACGCTTCACCAAATATAATACAGAAACATGAGATTTTAACCTCTTTGATCATCAAACTAGTATCTCCAACTCTAATCAGTAATGCTAGATCCCCTATTCTTAGTCTCATGCCTCTTGGGTACAGAATAAAGAAAATGGGAGCCTGGAATGCCCTCAGAAATAAAGGTAGGTCGCTCTTCCTAGAAGCAAGAGTGGATAGCCCACATGCCTGTCTCTATCCACTGATTCTTGAGCCCTGCCTCCTCTATCTTCTTCCTGTGTTGAGTGACATAAGGGTTTTTCATACTCTCAGAAGCAATGGACCAAGAAACTCTTCAAACCTCCACAGAGTGAGATAATTATATTCTCTTTTTGTAGCTCCTAAAAATGGTTTTCCTGAAAGAGACCTTTTCCATGTAGCTATAGGAAAAACTAGACTCTCCACTAATATATTTTAAAAATAGAAACAATATTGCTCTTAAATGATAAATGTTAAGTTAAGTAGGATTCTTCAGAACATCCACTGAAAAGAATCAAGAAAAGGATATTCCATATTGTTAATGTTTTGTAGTAAAGAGTGCTTTTTTTCCACCTTACTATGAACTTTAGAGTTTTCATAATTCCAATAGTCAGAAAGATAGTTTTAACCTCTATGAAATTTTGAATTATTCTGATTTATCATATCTACTTGAAGATAGCATTAATTCACAAAATAGTAGTAAGTAAAAGGGCACAGGACTGTGTAGACATATGCCTAGTGACTAAGTTTAAGAAAAAAGATCCTCATTAAGCTATATAAGCATAGAAAAAATCAAATTCATTAACTGCAGTCCAATGTGCAACTACCAGAGGAGTTGTTCTTTCTCTACTTCCTAAACTAGTTATCTTATTTGAAAAAAAAAAAAAATTAACATTAGAGATAAAAATATTACTCTTCTGCCATACTATAAACCATTCAGTTAATACTTACATCATACTTTTGAACCTAAGAAGATAATATAGATCCACCAGAGCATAAGTTTGTTTTCAAATTTTAAACTATATTTTAAATTATATTAAAGCTATTATTTAGTTGGACTTCTTTATACTATTAATGTCAAATAGAACAGTGATCACAAGCTTTCTTGTTCTAATGAGTGTCCAGGGGTTGGGTGGTAGGAAGCTTGTTGAAGGGAGTTCAGAATTATAAGTTCTTTAGGGATTGAATTTATCTGTATGTTAACCTTTCTGAAACACTATTTCCATTTATAACACTTTATGAATAATGAATAATAATGACAGAGCAAGTTCTAATAAAGATTTTAGTGCCTTGGTAGGTGAGTCCAGTTACCACTTATAAATTAAAATCACCATTCATATGAGCTGTAACATTCCATACTAGTGCATCTCTAAAACGTATGTAAGTTTTCTTTTTCCTTGAAAGTAGTGTTTCCCTCAGCGATAGCATATAATGAAACAGAAGATTTATAAGTTCATTAGAGAACTATTACATGTTCATACTGAAAGATTACGTAAAAATTTAGACATTATTAAACATAAATTATAATAGAATTATAGTAAGTATATTATACATATTAATTATTGGTAATATATATTAATAAATCATAATTAATCTCCCCGCTTTAAGTTTCTTTTGAAAGTCTTTTAAATCAAATATTTAAAAGTCATCTAGAGGGACATCTGATTCCAGCTACGTTGGAGTAAGGGGTATTAGGACTACAATGATGGAGTAGCTGGCAATGGGCTAGTACCCCAAATTAAACCACCACGACAGTGGACAAAATATATAATAACTGTTTTTGAGTCAACAGGAGCTATAAAATTGTGATGCAAACACAAGAAAATTCATGAAAAGAACCCCGTTATTACCTTGGCTCTCTAACTGAAGAATGTTTAGACCTTTAGTTGAAAGATGCTAAATTCCAAGATGAAAAGATGAACCTCACTGAACAGAGAAAGCACAGATCAGAACTGGGGACAGAGACACATCTGTAATCTGTCAGACAGACACTAGAGTAGAAGGCGCTATGTCTGTAAGGCTATTCCCTGTGAGTCCTTGATAGAAAGTTGCTGTACATTTGCAGAGTGAGACCACACAAGGCTCACCAGAAAGTTCCTGCTAAAGAGTCAAGAATAGAAGAGATAATAAAGGTCAGATTTAAATGTATGCTCTTAGGGAAAATGTGTGAAGTAACAAAGGTATTCCCTCACCTCTTCACCTGGGCTAGAACTCGGCCTTTCCCGAAGCTGTATGCAGAGAAAGAGTCCTGTATAAGTCCCGCTCCTGTATATGACTCTGGTGAAAGGTAAGCAGGATACAGCTAAAATAATGCTTAGCGGGGCAATTATATCCTTACCTATCCTGAAATATTAAAGAAGAATTATTTAAAATCCATGATATAAAGGATTGTTAAAAAACGCAAAAAAAGAAAACCAAAATGAGTAGAAGGAAAGAACATTTTAAAAAGCCAAAACTTAGTTATTGGAGAAATTCCATAAAACAGTTAAACTATAAATACTTATCAAGGCAGAAAGAGAAACAAACACATGCATATTCACAGAAAGTGCCAATGTCAAAAATGAAAGAGGATAACACTATAACTCCTACAGATATCAAAAAGACAGAAAAGAAAAACTATGATTAAAATTACTTTAAGAATTTTGCCACCATAAATGAAAAAGTCCTTATAAAACACAACAAACTTTAATGAAGGAAGAGAAAATATGAATATTCCTATAGCTGGTAAATATATTAAATAAAATATTTTCTAATAGAGAAAAATCAATGTCCATATGATTTCACTGCCGACTTCTAGCAAACATTTTGGGAAAAAAATAATGTCAATAATACAAAAAGAAAGAATGAGATTCTTCTCAAAACATTTTTTTAAGATAGTATTACCTGGACAGCAAAAGCTAACAGAGATATTAGGTGAGAAAAAAGTGGTATTATTCTTCATAAACATAGGCAACAGATTCTCAACAAATATTAACAAAAATATTAACAAATTAAATCCAGCAATTAAACACATATGTTAACTGTGATTAAAAACCCAATTAACAAAATAAAAATGATTAATGTCATTTGTCATGAGAGCAAAGAAAATAAGACAACATTACATAGTTCTCAGTGTGATTACAATTAAAAATTAAAAGAATCACAATGCCAAATATTGACTAGGTTTTAGAACAACTAGAGCTTTCAAATATTGCAGGTAGAACTGAATTATGACAACTTTGGAAAACAGTTTGATACTATCTTTAGTTAAATATAAAGTTACCATACAATCCAAGAATTGTACACCCCAAGCTTTCACCAAAGAGAAATGAAAACAGCTGTATACAGGAAAACAATACAAAAACTTAAATATAAATTGTCATCACAACTTTATTTATAATAGCCCAAACTGAAAATAGCTCAGATATCCATCAACAGATGAACAGATAAACAAACTGGTATTTGTACCATGAGACACTGCTCCGCAGATAAAAGAAAATTTAAAAACACAGGAAATTGCATTAGCATTAATGGGTTTCAAAGCCATTTTGCTGAGAAGAACCACCCAAACACAAAAATGTAGATATTGTATGACTTCATTTTCACAGTGAAGGAAACGATCATTGTTTATATAAGTCATATAGTGTACACAAAGGAAAAGTCAAAGTGTTTAAACTATTCTTCAGTCCCAGGAAGTTCTTAATCTAAGGTAAACATCAAGTATCTGATCAAATGAAATATATAAATTATGAAATACATTTCAGTATGTATTGAGAAATTTGTTAGTGAGCAAATTTAACTCTACACTTAGCTAATTGTAAATACCAGAATTGTGAACCAAAGATTGATGTTTATACATTTATAACTATTTTATTGAATATTATGCAGCCTTTGTTAGCATACACATCACTGAATGTATAAGTAAAATATTAAATAAAAATTCTTACTATGCAACTATATACAGAACATGTTTACAATTATGTGATATGTACATAAAAATGATTTAAAAGGCATACAAAATAAAATATTATAATTATCATGTATCGGTGATAGGTGATTTTTCTTTTGTTTATTTTATATTTGCTTATGTTTTAATATCACTCACTTGTTAATGTTCACACTAGTGCATTTTACGTTTTCTTATAATGCAAAAATCTGCATAATATATAAAGCCACAGGCAACTTTAATAATTTGGGAAAGTTTAACTCTTTCCCAGATGGTACAAATGGTATAATATGTACATGCTGTCAACTTATATTAAAAATCTAGGTGACTATTTCAGAGGGATGGACCACTGGTTCATTTTTCTTATTTATCTCTAACATTTATAATGCATGCTTCTGGCATATTTTATATGAAAATTAAGTAAGGACTTGTAAACAAGCAATATATACTGGAATTTTTTTGAATGTTAATTTTTATAAGGGTGGTCATATACCCAAAAGCTCTGAATTGTCAAGTGAGGTAACAATTACTTCACAAATAATATCCAAGCCTTATTGAGAGAACACATTCAAAACGTTATGTCATTCTTTGGGTTTTGGTGCTTACTAGCAAGAATAACTTTGCACATGTTGACTCCATAGGCTACCTGGGGTCCCTGTTTTCCACTTTCTGTTCAAAGGTGTGCCGTGTTCCAGTGAACTGACACTGATTTTTCTCATTTGTATTGGAAAAATATGAGAAAAATTAGTAGGTTGGGGGGGAGGGTATGTTTAAGCACCAGAGACTCTAAGATTTAGTAATAACCGTTATGTGACTGCATTAATTGCAGCCAGCCAGCAACTGAAACCCGTGGGGAAGATGTAACTGTGCTTAGACCCACCTACTGGAATATTGGGAGCTCCTGGTACTATCAGAAGTTCAGATATAAAGCACCCACTTGGGGGAGTGCTTTATATGAGAGCCCCCCATCCCATCCAGTTTATCAAGGATTAACCCAAAGAGAATTTCTAGGGTCATCCACCTCACAGTTTAGATTTTGCCCTTGTTTTGTTCTTCCTAATCGCAAGTGGGCAAAATTTGACCCATAAGCCAAAGCTAAAGATTCTGAATCTGAATTTAGTATGAGACTCATCTGATGTTAAATGTGGTAATGATCTCATTACCCAGACTGGGCATCCACAGCCCATTATATGCAGTGGCCATTGGATCGTTGAAACAAGCAGGTTAATCCAAAATACAACTATAGAAAAGGATATGCCTAAGAGATATTCCTTGTTAATTAAATTTACTTCTTTCATTTTTCAGATGGTTCATGTTAGCATTTTTTTGTTGAGTGCCAGCTTGGCCAGAAATGTATATGAATCTTTAACCAAAAAGAGCACATGCGCACACTGAATCATTAAGAGTTTTATGTATGTGTGCTTGCTACATGTGTAGTTAACTACTGTGCCTAATCTTTTTTAACATCTGTTACCTGACAGTGAGTTATTTAACCTCATTTTCACTTCACTAAGTATTCAATAAGCCTTTTCAAGAAAGCAAAATTTGCTGAGTAAAACAATTCTTCTTCCTGTCTGCATATTCTATTCTAGAATTGTTTCATCACAATCTTAAATCTAAATAATGTACGTATACTCATAGAAAATATTCTACTGGATTTAAGAAAGTACAAATAATCTGATAGTCAAGATATAATTTTATACATGGAAAAGATAAATGAAAGTAAAAATTGCATCTATTTTAAATTATATAAAGATAACAGGATGTTATTTATAATAAATTTATGACATAATTTGAATGTACGGTAAAAAAATCTAGTACTACTCCATTTTGTGTGCTGGCCATGTGTATTTTTCATGTGAATATTTGCTATTACTACATATATGACGATAAAAGAAAAATAATAAAATTAAGAATTTCACAAAAAATGAATTTGGAAGATACATGATGAAAAATTGAACAGAAACTACCCATAGTTCTCATATATTCTCCTCATTCTCAGTTTCCCTCCTCATTAATATCTTGCATGTGTGTGGTACATTTGTTGTAATCGAGAAACTAATAGATACACACATTATTATTAACTAAAATCCATCATTTATATTAGTGTTCATTCTTTGTTGTACAGATTTATGGGTTTTCCAAATGCATAATATCATGCATCCACCATTTTGGCATGATGCAGAATAGTTTCTCTGCCATAAAATACCATGCTCCTCCTCTTCATTCCCTCTCTCCAGCCCCTGGGGCATCTTTTCATGACCAATATAAGTGATTTAGTAATGTAGTAGACACATTCTTTAAGTCTCTAAGAAAGAAAAAATTAGAAATAGGTGCTGAGTGGAAAATCATTATTGTCTATTATATGAGTGAAGAAAGACTATGTTAAAGAGCTCACTGGGAGTAAACAGATGTTAAAAAAACTTTAAGTACACTCGTGTGTACTAACACCCACAAGCACATTCTAAACTCTTAATTTGATTTATTGTTTGTGTTCTTTTGGGCTTAAGTTTCAAAATATTTCTAAACAAGCCAGCATTACACAGAACTATTATTATGGACATTCTACAACTATAAAGAAGCAGGTTAGTATTCAATATTTCTTTATACTGTAGAAAAGAAGTACATGATACTCTTCATTAATGGAATATAATGCTTTCATTTTTTTCCCAAGTGATTTATTTTATGTCTTCAAAAATGCACATTTCCTGAAAATTAAAATTGAATTACAACCTACATATACTCATCACAATTTCAAATTAAATTTTAAAATGCATATAAATTCCAAATTTGATCTACAGTTATAAAACTTCTTATGTTTTACTGAAAAGTAGTTAAAAATAAAAATATCACAGCAAAACTTATGACAGAGTGATTAATTTTAAAAATGAGAAGAATAAAGACTATGTTTTTTGGAATACAAGGCCTTCTGTGTGTTGAGGATTTTTGTCTGTTTGCTTTAATTTAGAGAATGATTCATTTGAATTGTCTTCTACATTCATGTAAATTATATATATTTATCTCTTTACCATTTTCTCATTTTTCCTTCCTTGATTATGTGAATTGTCCAGGAAGCCACCAATGTAAGACAAAAAAAATGTTTAAGGAAACAAATACTAGAATCTGTACTCTTTTACTCTAGCATCCTCATGAATGGCATTTACTTACAAAAAGAACAGATGCATAAGTATGTTGGAATCATTGACTTTTATGAGGAAATGGTTTCGGTACTCTGAATAAAGTTTCCATAGAGTAAAAAGTAGGCTTTGTATTTTAGACTTTGGGATTTGGAAGGGATAGAGAGTGAGAATGGGTAGATGGCACCAAAAATTTTCAGTGTTTTTCTACCTTCCTAGCTATTTTATGATTTCTGGGGTTAGGATCTCCAGAATGAAGACTGAAAGAGATTATGCTTAGAATTTACAGAGGGATTGAGACCTCTAGAATTTTTCCAAAAGGAATAGATTAGAGATCAATTATTAGAGCTAGGAATAAATGTGTCTAGAACTAAAGGATGGAATGTCCAATAAAAGTGTAATTATTTCATATTTCACAGTAAATCTGGACGATGTTTCAAACATATCAACACCTCAGGAAGAAGAGAGAGGACATTGAGAATCCTCTTTGTTCGTGTACTTAGATAAGTTTTCATTAAACTTCTACAGGCTAGTATTCCTTCTGGAGTATGATTTGAGCAATCCAGCTGTGGCAGAGATTTCCAGTGCTACCTGTGTAAGCCTCTTTGCCCTGTCTGGGCACATGGAGGATCACACTTCCTGAAGTTAGATTGATATTACTAATTCTGGCCAATGATCTTTGAGTAGAAGTAAATATGATTTTCACTTCTGAGTTAAGTGTTTAATTGATGCTGCAAGACTTTCTAAAACCCTCTTTCCTTGACATTGCAATATTGAAGCAAATGTTCAGATGGCTATGCCATAAGATCAAAAGAGTATCAATGAGCCACTTACACAGACAATGGTTCACATGGAGCATTACCGAGTCCTAAGGTAAATTCGCTTTAGTATGAATCGAGTTTTACTGTGTTTAGCCAAAGAGATTTCTGTACTGTTTGTTAATGACCACAATCAGGCCAATCTCATGGATATGTCAGCTCACCCATAATAATATCCATCTTTACAAATTGTTTGAGTAAAGACATAATAATTCTAGATGGCCAGCTCTTTAAAACATAAGAATTAAGAGAAATTTTCATAAGAAAATGTAATGCAATCATCAGTCATTGATTCTTAGAAAATAATTTTCATAGCCACCTTTGTAGGAAAACAGAAATAAAACAACAAAAAATCTCTTATGTCCAATATTCTAAACAGTATATTTCTGGTTATTTTGAATGACTGCATTAAAAATTGTACAAACTAAGTAACCAATCAAAAAATATATAATTTCTACAGAAATAAAATATCTGACACGTAATATGGTTTATATAAAATCATTTGCTAATATGCATAAATATATATTTAAAAACAAGAAGAAGGATGCTTTTATTTACTATTAAGGGAAAAATCAGATTTTAAAAGCAAAAAATATATACTTGTATATATGTAGTACATGAATGTATTTAATTTGGGGCAAGGACTGAAAGAAATTATGAAAAAAATCATTTTAATATATGTTATGTGCTATTATCCCAATATATAAATATTGTATTTTTTATTTTTAAATATAACAAATAATAAATACAAACTACTATGAACAAAAATCCTTTACAATTGCTATGCAAAACCTATATTATTTAAGACTTCTGAATGATATTTAAGGACATATGAAAGTGTACATAGGAATTATTATTCCTTAGAACGCTAATATTTCTCACATCCCACTTTTAAAAGTCTTTCTATAATGCATCTTGATGTCAAGGAATAAATGAAATCACATATTTACACATAAAAATTTTAAAATACAGTTTTAGTGGACTGATTGCTTCTTTGGGCTTTATTATTTAAAATCTGACTTGCTCATATAACACTACTGTTAGAATCTTTATTATTTGTAAGTTCTTAATAGTGACACCTCTGATTTAAATAACTCCCACTATGTCCAGCATAGAGTTTTGCAATAGTAGAATTTAATAAATAATGGAAGATGACTAACTTGATTAAATTTTATTGAACAAATATCTTTTAGCAGCTTATATTAATAATGAGTAATCTGATTTTATGTAACTTCTTTTAAGGGTTTTGTCCCAAACTTGAAGTTCCTATTGGAACACAGACATTCGCTTAGGCTATGGTTATGTACCTAGGTTATGTTTATATATATTAATACAATAAAGCTCAAAGCATACTTAAAGACATAGTTTATATGTGTATAAAATACAATAAGCAATTCATTATAGGACTCTACAATTAATTTGATCTAACTTTTCCATTATATAAAATTTTCTTTATAATATGTATATGAAGCATGTATCTTTTAGAACATTATAAATTAATTTCTATTTAATGGTTAGATTACTGATTTATTCCAAAAATATTTACTGATCATCTACTGTCTGCTGAGATAAATGACAGAAATTGCTTTTAAGGAGTAGAGATGTATGACTGTCATGAGAATATTCTGCATGATACAAACATAGTAGAAGAGTCTGGCCTAAGATTTGGCCTAAAGGCTAGAGCCAATTCATATTAAGTACCTATATATTTTAGAATGAGGAGTGACTTACGAAAAGTACCAAAGAAGGAAATCTACAGTTCTATGACATTTGAGGAATATACAGTATAAGAAGTGCCTCCAAAGAGATATAATAAGGACCAACAATTGATAAAGAGAATAAGTAGGGAGAATATATCCAAGAAGTTAATATGTCCACATTTGTAAAGCCACTCACCCACACTCCCAAATGTCACACTAAACCTCATAAAATTTTTCATTGAAAATCACTATCTTATTTTTACTCTAGGCCTTTATCTCAGGTTATGGCAACTAAGGGTTTCAGACATCCAGCCTCTGGGTCTTGGTGGGATCCTTGACTCTTTTTTCTTTACCACACTATATCTAATCTTCTAGGAAAACTCATGGATTAATTTTTAAATTATATCTAGCATTGGACTATCTGTCACCTTCTTTCAGTGCCATCCCCAAGGTCCAAGCTACCATTATCTCTTGACAGGATTACTACAAGGGACTGCTAATTGGTCTTGTTTGCATTTCTGCCCATTGACAATTAACGTCTAAGGAAAAGAAAAGTTTAGCCTTTTAACATGTTATGTCATGTCTTTTCTCTTCTCAAACCTAGTAAAAGTTCCCCATTTTATTAAGTGTGAAAGCTGCAGTCCTTAAAATGGCTTACAAAAAAAAAAAAAAAAGCCTTGATCTAGTCTTCGACGTACCCTCGCTATTCTTGTCTTCAGCTCCTCTTGACCTTGCTTATTACACTCTGACCATCTTTAACTCCTCAACACTCATCTACCAGTCGTGTTCCAGCTTTGGGGCCTTTGTGTTATCTACTCCCTCAGCCAAGAATGCTCTTTCTTTAGTAGATTTCATAGCTGAATTCCTCAACTTGTTCAAATATTTGCTCTATTATCAATTTTCGATGAGGCCTATTCTGGTTACACTATTTAATACTAAACACTGTACAATCTCAGGAATCCTGCTTGCCTTGCTTTATTTTTTCCTTTTTTTCAGTCATTATTTAATAATAGGTGTTACTTATTATCTTTCCCCACTTCATAAACTCCAAAAAAATAAGAGCATCAATTTTTATACTTACTAATATACAGTCATGAATTACTTAATGACAGGGATATGTACATACTGTTAATTGCACCTCAAGGAGATTTTGTCACGGTGTGAACATCACAGAGTACCCTTATATAAACCTAGACGGTAAAGCCTACCACACACCCAGGCTGCATGGTACAGCCTATTGCTCCTAGACTACAAAACTATAGAGCACATTATTGCACTGAATACTGTAGGCAACTGTAACACCATAGTAAATATTTGTGCATATATATCTATATATCTATATCTATATCTAGATATAGATATATAGATATATAGATATATAGATATAGAGATATATAGATATATAGATATAGATATATATAGATATATAGATATATATAGATATCTAGATATATATATATAGATATCTATATATATAGATATATATATATATATAAGCATAGGAGAGGCATAGTAAAAGTATGGCATAAAAGATAAAAAATAGTACACCTGTATAGGGTACTCACTGTGAATGGACCTTGCGTGACTAGAAGTTGCTCTGTGTGACTCAGTGAGTGAGTGGTGAGTGAATGGTAAAGCCTAGAACATTACAACTGTACCTTAATGTGTTATACTATGATGTGATGATGCCTATGACATCAGAAAATTTTCAGCTCCATTATAATCTTATAAAACCACCATCGTATACGTGGTCCATCGTTGACCAAAAGATCAGTATGTGGCAGCATACTGTACTTTGGTTGCTTAGAATACTGTCGAAAACAGTAAGTACTTAATATATGCTTGTTGACCCAACTAAACAAAGAATAAAAGTTGCAAGAAATATGTGGTTGGCAAATTGCCAAAGTTTATGAGCACTCAATTAAAATCTGTATTGGCTTCTGAATCAGTCTTGGTTTCTTAAAAGAAGACAAAAATGACGAAGAACCTAGAAAAGAAAAATGGGGGAGGAGAATGAGGAGGAGGGAGAAAAGGAGAAAGAGAAGGAAAAGAAGCGGTTTCTTGAGTAGGAAGAAATGCAATACAGGACTTAGAGGCTTACACAAATATTGGGAATCTATAAAAAAAATAATAAGTCTCTGTACAGGGATTATGGTGTTTGTAGCACCAAAATAGATAGTTCTTTGAAAGATTCTCTGAAGCCACTGACAAACTCCACAAATTTTGCCTGCCAACAGCCATGAACCTGCCCTAATTCGCTTCTTGATAAATCTCTTCCACCTTTGAAATCTCAAATCAGTATGTTTTATTTGTGGAATATATACAAACCCTATGGGAAAGGGAGCCTAGAGAATAGAACTTCAAGGCTTCTAGCTCCTATTATATAGAAAGGAGCAGCAACAGCTAAGAGAACCATGTTCAAGACAAGCACATGATGAGTTTTGAGAAGGCTTAGGAAAGAAGTATGAGATTAGGAAGACAGGCAGTAGTCCTTCAGACAATTTGAGAGATTGTTCTTTTGCTGAGTTGAGAGAGAATGGTGTGGGTATATACATTTAGGTACAGATTACTTGTTAAAAAAAAAAAACAAAACATTTTCTTGAAAGGCACTTCTTTTTTTTTTTAATGAAATTACAAGAAAATAATTACCCAGAGCAGCACTAAAAGGGAACACATTTGTCAGAAATTGTCAGAGCATATCCTGAGGCAAAAGTGCTTTGAGGCCTTGAATAGTCATCTTGACAATCAGTCAAAATTATTAGTTATTAAGTGAAAGAACTGACTTATTGAAGGCTCGAGAAATACTGAAATAAATTTTAAAATAAATTTAATCAAATTTGTTTGCTTATTGAAATGCATTGTGATTTTATTGAATTACAGACAGCTTCTTTTCCAACTGCCCATTACCATATATCAAGCTAGTACTCCATAAAACACACACTGAGAAACATGGTCCCAAGCATACAAGTTTTAGAATGATTAATAAATAAATATGTAATTGTTATAAACTGAATAATGTATTTTAAACATTTTTATAATATCTTCTAATACCTAATGGCTATAAATAGTTGACATGAAAATTTACGTAATTTTAGAGGTGCCTTAATTAGTGGAAATTTTCTTTAATTTGGGGATATTAAATTTATATTCCAAATCCAGTAAAGCTGGCATATTTCCATTCATTACATCTTCCTTTCATTTTTGCCCTGAAAGGCCTGATACTGTCCATGAACTCAAGAGACTCACCATGGCTTCTATTTCTGTGGTCATGGCTCACCTCTCATTCCCGCAAGAATTAAAAATGTCTTTACTCTCTCAAAACCTTCTGTCGCTAATTTTCCATTGCAAATGATGAATGATCTCAGTAGCAGGAATTACAACAAATGCTAATGGGTGGCTTTGACTCAAAATAGATTAATCTTATCAAGTAAAAACTCCAGCAAGCCTGTTTCTGCTTCCAGCAGGAGTATAATTTTCTCCCCACCTGACTAGTTCGTGCTGTTGTTACTTCCTCCACCTCGCTGAAATCAATAGCTGTAGGAGTGTACAACACTTACCTGCCTCTCTATCAGTCATTTTCACTGTTCACTCAAAATGAGCCAAATCGTTATCTCTTCCCTGCTTTAGAATTGACATAACCGTAAAAAGAGAGAGGGTGGAAAATATGAGAAACCATCATCATTTTATACCTATGTATAAAATTTCAGCAAAAATAAAGGTCTGGTACTAATATTTAAACACAGTAAAACATTACTGGGAAAAAACTAACAAATACATATTTTCAAATATGACAAAGGCTTAAGAAATATAAATAAGACATAAAAGAGTCTGATAGCCTCAATTTTCCATTTTATCCCTGTAGACTTTTCAGTAAGTATAAAAGGAAAGATTGTTCCTTAGTTCTTGCTCAGCACCCTGTGGAGCCAATTGGTAGGGAGTTCTTATTTTTCAGAAAGGATTTTGTAGGTGTGTGAGCACCGGAAAGCAAAAAAAGAATTGAAAAAAATGGTGATGTGAAATGTGTTTGGTTAATAGAACAGCACCATAATTCCTTAAAATTGCAGTAAATTCAAGGGGAATTTTATTGCATACAATTGAAAAAATAACTGCAAAGTGACAAAACAAATAAGTTTGAAAGATGATGAATTATTTTTATTTTGCATGATTTAGAAAATCATTTCTTTCAACTGTTTTAAAATATACATATGAAATTCCCTACTAGTTGTTAATTACATAGTGTTATGAAATGTAATGCCATATATTTATATTATAAAAAAATTAAAAACTTTACATTTTCATCCTATTAAATTTTACTTTGGAATAGGAATGTCAAGGGCCCTTCGCAGGCTGTGAATACCTACACTCTTGCCCCATTCAATGTGTTTAGTATATTTTTGACATATAGTGACAACACCGATTATTTATAGTCCAATGCTTTATAATTGCTATTTAACTAATCCTTATGTATATTTTGCTTAGCACTTGCAGCAGCTCTGAACAATTTTTCAGCATGTTCTTACTTTTCCACTTGCTTTATAGTCGTGTTATTTATTTTATGGCCCCAGAACTGTTTGGTAATATGTTGGTTTCCAATTATGTAACATCTATCTATCTTAGATTCATTTCTATTTTCACATTTTGTCCACAGACTATAGACCTAATGAATCTAACCAAATTTTGCTTAATATTGTTTATTATTTATTCATTTCTTGTTATTGTCTTGTGGCATGTTTTATATGTTAGGTGCATCTGCACATAAATATATTATTTGTTATTTAAATACTTTACTAACTTTTTAATGCTTTTTAATGCTTCATTTATAAATTTCTGCTAAAAGCATAACATTCTAAACTCAAAATTTTTTATTCAACTCACCCTACATTTTTATCAGCTTTGCTTAATATATTTTATGGGTCTATTGTTAGGTTCATAAATACTTATGATGGATATATATTCCTGTGGCATTGTTAATTTTGCCAGTACATTAGGCCACACTTCGACCACTAAATTTTTTATCTTTGCCTTTGCCTGCATATCATTTCCCATCTCCTACTCTCTCTCTCTCCCTCTCCCTCCCTCCTTCCTTCTCTCTCTCTCTGTCTAAATGTGCATTTATTGTCACTCTTAGATAACGTACTGGTAAATCTTCTTTACCCAAACTGTGAAAATATTTGGATTTTAATCTGTGTTTAACACATTTAATTACACATTAGCAGATAATTACTGAGATGTTTGTCTACCCAGTTATTTCAGACTTTCCATTTACGATATTCTATTAGCGCTCTCCTCTTTCTGCTTTTCAGTGAGAAGTCCAAGTTTTCTCTGTTGGATTAATGGACATGCATTCTCTTTTTGTGCCTATATTGTTTCACTACTAATCATTTATATTAATTTATACCAACTGACTGCTTAAGTAACAAATCGTAGTAGTCTACACACATACATACACACATATACCACGCATAAGCATATATAAATGTTTTAGGAAAAAAATTCAGTCTTCCATCTGTGTAGGGAAAAACTCAGTTCATCTCTACTGTGTGTTTCTTCCCTATCTGTTTCATTTACTCTTCACACAGAACACTTCATTTCTGACATTTCTGTTTACCAAATGATTAGAAGTGTTTTCCCACATCGAAGCAATTTTCTGCAATGCCATCTCGGTGTTTCAACTCAGTTCTAACACTATCTACTTGGAGATATTGTTGGATCCCGCAGTTCAAAGGTTTGGTTCCACAGGACTGCTCCCACCCTACTTCAGGTACCAGTCACAAGTAGTAAGTCCTCAGATTACCATTAACTTCTTTCTGATTTGGCTAAAAATTGGAGGTTCTCATAACCTTCTCTTCAGGTTCAATTAATTTGCTACAGTAGCTTATAGAACTCAGGGAAACAATTTACCAGTTTATTAACGGATATGATACAGGATAGAGATGAACAGCAAGATGAAGAGACGCACAGGGCAGAGTGTGGGAAGGTCCCGAGTGTAGAAGCTTCTGTCCCCGTGAAGTTGGGGTGCATTACCCTCCCAGTGCGAATGTGCTGACAGCCTGGAAGCTCTTGAACCCCATACGGTGGGGATGGAATGAAGGGCTCCTCACATAGGAGTGATTAACTATAAATGTTATTTCTAGTCCCTCTGCCCTCTCTGAGTATGAGTGATAGAGCTGAAAATTCCAAGCTTCTAATCATGGCTTGGTCTTTCTGGTCATCAGCCCCTATGCAGGAGCCATCCAGGAGGCCACCCAGAGTCACCTCATTGGGAACAAAAGATGCTCGTAGTGCATCTTTTGTTTTAGGATCCCTGTGTCAGGAACAGGGTCAAAGATAAATATTAGAATAAAATATGATGCTAGTATTCTTATTATTTATGAATTTACAGGATGTTAGGAGCTCTGTGCCAGGAATATGTGTCAGATGTATATATCTTATCATTTCATACATGTACATATAGATTTGTGTGTTTGTGTTTCTGTCTAAACCTTATAATTATGCCTAGAAAGTATGAAGGACTATAGAAGTCTTCATTGTAGCTATTATTAATATCTTAAAATGGCCAAATGCCAAATGCCCACATACCAATTGTGGTAACTGTGATGAGTTTGTGGAGTTGGGGAAAAGGTGAAATATAGAGATTCACAGGCACCACACTTATTTGTGGTTATTGATTTTTATTATTTTAAATAATGCTTCTTTTAGAATTAAGAGTGACAAAAATGTTGTGACCATAATGCAGAGTTCCCTAAGCCGAACACTCTGTTTTGACTATTATGAATATCTTACATTAGAACGGCATACTTGCTACGATTTATAAACTAATATTAATATATTACAATTAGCTAAAGTTCATATGTTATTCGGATTTCTTTAGTTTTACCAAATGTCCTTTTTCTGTTTCACGGTTTCATCTAGGATGAGACGTGACATTTAGTAGTTGTATGTCCTTAAGCGTCTCTGGGTTGTGACGGTTTCTCATATAACCTTCAATTTTGATGACTTGGACAGTATTGAGTACAGATTAAATATTGTGCAAAATGCCCCTCAATTTAGATTTGTCAGATGTTTTTCTCATGATTAGATTGGAGCTTTGGGTTTTTAGGAGGCAGGTCACATAGTTAAAGCGCATTTCTCAAAACATTATAACAAGGGCATGTATCACCTGCATGAGCCATCTCTGGTGATACTGTCCTTGATCATCTCTGAGAGAAGGCTTGTCAGGTGTCTTCGTTGTCAATTTATCTGCTTTCTCCTCATATTCTACTCCTTGGAGGAAACTCACTATACACAGCCCATACTTACAGAGTGAGGAGTTATATTCAACCTCCTCAAGAAGAGAGTATCTGCATAATTATTTGGAGTTCTACACAGGACTTCTGTCTCTTCTCATTTATTAAGTCAATTCTGCATTTATATCGACATGGATATTTATTATATATGTAATCTCCAACTCTATCCGTATTAAACTAAACGAGTTCATACTTATTTTTCCAAATCTAATCCATTACCCATGGGCATCTAACCTCAACCTTTTAGTATCCGTAATACTAAAAAGCCTGGCTCCATCGTTTACCATCCTTCCCCCTAATTGCTAGGTTCCAGCACACATGTATAGCAGTTTCAGAGCTCTTAATTCACATCCCTGTGGAGAACACCTTACCAACCAGAATACAGTGCTTAAGAACAGTTCTTCTGCACACAGTCTTACAGATCCCATTCATTTCCAAAGTTATTTAGGTTGACATCTTGACCCCTCTCCCTCTGTAGTCAGATTATATCGTATATTTATAATACAGTCAGATTATTTTTGTCAAAATCTGCATCCCATCCTGAGCTCCTCTGAACTCCAAAATAATTAAATTTTGGATAAATTAAGGTTAATTCTGTGTCGTTAAGTTTTGACAAATGCATAGAGCCATGGCTCCTCCACTGCAATATCATACAGAATAGCATCATTACTCTAATACATCATGCTTCATCTATTGAAACCTCCACTCTGCCCAAACCCTTGATAGCCACTGATCTGTTTAAAATTCTATAATTCTGCTTTTTCCAGAATGTCATAGAAATTAAATCATATAATATATACGCCTTTGAGACTTGACTTCTTTCACTTAGCAATATGTATTTAAGATTCAACCAGATCTTGATAGTTTTTATTTTTCTCTTTCTCTAAACAGTGTTCAAGTTTGCCAATCAATTCACCTACTAAAGGATATTTTCTTTTATCTTCCAGTTTTTGGCGATTAGGAATAAAGCTGTTTGAATGAACATTCATGTCAAGCTTTTCTGTGGACATGTTTTCCAATCATTTAGGTAAAATTCAGGAGATCCACCGCTGAATAATATAGTCGAATTACATTTAACTGTATAAAAAAATATGAAGCAGTCTTATAAAGTGTCTGTACCATTTTTATTCCTGTCATCCACGAGGGAGAGTTTCTGTTGTTTTGCATCCTCACCAGAAATTGATACTGTCAGGTTTATGGATTTTAGCCATTCTAATATTTCTATAGTGGTATCTCATTATAGATAGGTCTAAGGAAAGCAATTTATTTTCAGTGTTCTCAGTATTTTCTCATTGGAAGAATGCAAGTGACAACTTCACAGCCCTCTACATCTCAGAGTTGAAACCAGAAGTCCACAAGAAGCACTTCTGATCACTCTTGCTTGCTGCCGCCTATAGTCAGAATTTAACTTTTAAACTTTAAAGAAGTACAGAAAGTCACCCACTCATTTCACTCAGCAGCTCTTTTCAACAACAGGGCTCCCTTGACACCTGCATGCGTAGTTCTGAAGGAGCTGCTGCTCATTTCTTAAATAAGTAGCTTGGCCCTTACTGTATTGAAACTACCTAAGTGGGTACCAGCATTATCATGACTTCAAAAGACTTTTTTGATTATTCTTTAAAACTGCCTCCAACTTCTTCTTTCAGGAGACTTACGACATCCCCCCTAACCCTTACCTTAAATAAATGCACAGTAGGTCAATACTGTCTATCACCTCTCCAGAGCTTTTCGAATTATTATGGTAACGTATTTTCAATAAGGTACTCTGAAAATAGTTTCCACAGACAATATCACATAATATGTGTGTGTGTATATAAACACACACACACACACACACACACACACACATATACATACAGATATATATACATTTGTGGGTTTTTCAAATAAATTAAATTAGAATTCATATTGGTTAGCCATGTAATCATTATGTGCCAGGGACAGTCAATGTTATTTTATCAAAGAAGTTCAAATTCTTAATAGGACTCATACGCATATTTCAGCTATTTTAACCTTTGATCTAGTCCAGAAATGTTTCTAATTAGTAAAGTAAAAGTCATAAGTAGATTTTTATTGGTGAAATTAATGACTGATTAATAATCACTATGAATATTAGTTATGGGTTCTCTTTAAAAATATTCATGTCACGAGGATTGGCTAGTTATGTCACAGGGGAAAGCAGCTGAGGCTTAATCCCTAAATTATCTCTTAGTCCAGTTATTGGTATGGAGAAGTTCCTATCACCTCATGCTGACCATAAGAGTTAAGTTAAACCTGCATGAGAAAAATTATCTTTAGTGAACCTTTCCTGCAGGTCAGTGGTTAAAGAATCTTAAGGAACAGCAAAGTGGTACTTTATCAAGCTGTGAGGAACAAGTTTTGTGACATGTGTATGCATGCACTGGTTTACACCTAAATATTGTTTGATAAACATTTACGATGATGGTAAAGTTTATTCTGTAACTCACTATAAACTATTAGTAAGGTGATAAAGGCAATGACTGAATCTATCTGTTTCAAACTTCACCAATGAATATAGCAGGTTCTTGAATAACGTATAGGTCGACATTGTTTCATTGTAATTTCAATGAAAAAAAAGAAATTGATTCTGTCGAGGCCACTGCTCGTGTGGAGTCTGCATGTCTGGGGAGGTTTCTTTTGGGACTCCAGTTTCCTCCCACACCCCAAAGATGTGGACAGAAGGTGAACAGGCATGTCCAACACTGTCCCAGTCTGAGTGAGCATGACAGAGTGTGCAAACACACCCCATGATGGGTATAAGTCCTGTGCAGGTGTTTTCCCATCTTGTGCACTGTCCTGGCAGGACAAGGCTCCAGCCATCAATAACTTGGAACTGAAATAAACAGTTCATAGAATAATTATCTTGCTTTTTTGATTAATTATATTGCTTAATCTTTCTTAAATACATGTATAGCTCCTATTTAATGTTTATTATTAGAAGGGTTTTGGGTCTTTATTTAGAAGTTTGGTGATATTTTTGTGACCGGAAATATGGCTATGGTAAAATTGGTTTTGTTAAATTTCATTTCACTTAAAGTCAGTTTCTAAGAACCTACTGAGGATGTTAAATGAGAACTTACTGTACGTTTACCAAAAAAAACTAAGAATTCTGTTCAACGAACTTAGCTCATGTTAATATGCAGCACTTCCTGAAATGTACATTCACTTTTACATCTCTAGCTCTACAGGATTGATTTTGAGGAAAAAGGCTCAAAGGCCAGTGCTAATTTTCCATGTTTGCAGGAGCTGAAAGTACTATTATTTCTCTGCAATACAAAATTATGTGTTTTTAGTTCAATAAAGTGTTACATGCTTTCTGCCAGGCCAAATGACATATTTAAGTGACTTAAGCTTTCATTTTCTACTAAATGGAGCATTTGATTTTAGATTATTACTTAGTGAATACTAGAATTTATCATCAGTAGTGCTATATTAAGTTTGTTCTGACTATTCTCAGTGGGGTTTTTCTTGCCTATAATTTGAATTTTTATTTTATATCATTTCTCTCCTAAAACATTATTTGTTAAAATTACATGTAGTGTATGCTTCAGAGAAATAGTTCTCTTTTCATTTCTAGAACTATATCTTATAAACACTCTATTTTTCTATACTTATGAATATTTGAGAAGTTATACATACTCTTCAAGAATATTTTCCAGTTTTCATAGGTATATTGCTTAAGACTATCCTAAAAACAAACAATTATTTTATTTTATTTTCACTATATCCAAGATGATTGAGGTGAAATATATAACAAAGATAATTACTTACAGTTAATGTAATCATAAATTTCGAAATATGGCATGCTATTGGTATGAAAACTGTCATGGAGGAAATTTAAAAACCTAGTTATAAAGTGCAGATACAGTTTTGTCTGTCTAAAAGCATAGTGAATTCCAGTATTTTTATGCTAAAATTATTTTTGGCTGATGATAAAAGTTGCTTCTTTGCTTCCACAAACAATGAGTGAAGCAACCGATCTTAGAAGTGTCAATAAATTCTGTAATTGGTTTAAACAATATTGCTATGTCTAGCAGCTTCGAAATCCTTGAAGAATTTTTCCCCTTATTGTAATTTTTTAAAGATAAGACAGCTTTGGAATTGATGTCTTTAACTTAATGACTTTGTAGAAATTTAATTTAAAAACCAGTGAATTTCAATATCAAATCTTTATTGCTATTTTCAAATAAATTCATATATTCAAAGATTGGGACTAAAAATGTTAAATTGCAATAAGTAAAAAATTACTAACATACCAGAGTTCTCCTTGTGCATCCTCTCAGTCACCATCTACTCCAAGGACATCACTGTCATAATTTCCAACACTACAAATATAATTTACTTCTATCTTAGATTATTCATGGAAACATGTAACCTATATTCTTATTTATAGGTCTTTTATCATGCAAAATTATACTTGAGAGATTCATCATTATAACACATAATATGTTCTTAATATTATATATTATATTATATGAATATATTTTATTTGTCTATTCTATGGATGATGAACATTTGGATCATTTTAAGGTTATGACACCATACAATTCTTGGTTATGCATGTCTATGCATAAGAATATATGTTTTGAGGATCTATATTGAGGGATTGGAACTGCTGGTCTTCTGTATACATATGCTCAGGTTTAGTAGTTATTGCTACACACAAAAATTTCTCATAAATAGTAATAGAAAGACAGATTACCTAATTGCAAAATAAAATTAACAAATACTTAGGGGAGACATTTTACAAAAGAAGATATCCAAGTGTCTAGTAAACAAGAAAAGGTCTCAATTTCATTAGGATCAAAGACAATTTAACATCCAAGGTAATACTAGTAGGTACCCTGTAGAAAAGCTAATGCTAAACAGAAAGGCGATACTGAATAATGACCAGGATATAGAATAGCAAGAATTCTTATACTCTGCTAGTGTCAGTGTAAGCTGGCACACCCAATTTGGAAAATTGTTGAAGTATCTGTGAAAACTCAACAAGTACATATACTCTTGTACATCGATTTTACTTTTAGAAATATCTTGAGCAGAAAGAAGTATATATATTCATTCAGAGAAAAGTACCAAATATTTAAGCTGTATCAACTGTAATAACCCCAAACTGAAAATATCTAAATTTTCTTTAAGAGTAGAATGGATAAAGCATAGATTTTTATATAATGAAAAAATATAGCTATAAAAATGAAAGAACTCTTACCACATGCAGCCACAAGGTAAATCTCACAGATTAGTAATTGGGTGAAAAAAAGAAGAGAGAAAATAATACATAATTCTTGATTCAATTTATATAAATTACAAAAACAGGCAAAACACACAGCACTTTAGAAGGAAAGGGAGTGGTTGTCTTACGTGGAGTGCTAAGAACTAGGAGGGTACTCTGGGTACCTGAGTACTAATAATATTGTAGCAACTTGAAACATAAACTTATCCTTTTTGAGTTCGAAAAAATTATCAATATTGGCAATTTCATATGGTTCTATCTATTATTTCAATGTCTGAGCGCTGCTTACATGGAAATGTTTTCTTTGTAAAAATACATCCAGTTGTACACACATGTACATAATCCATAAAAAGGTATTTAAAATGAAATGGATGTAAGTAAAAACAGACCAATATATAAAACCAGAAGAACAAAACTTAGTAAGGGGTAACAGCAGAAATGGGTGCACTTTATCCAAGAAACCACTGAGAGATTCTGGGCTCGGATATCAAATATAAGGCAGAAGGGGAGGCAAAAACTGGGTTTAAAAATAAAAGAATTATTTAAGAGTCTACACAGATAACTCTGACAATTGGTATCTCAACATCCTTGATTTTTCCTAGAGACAAAGGTAAGCATCTCCATTTATCTATCTCGATATTGCTGATAGAAAATATTTACAAAGAGCTTTCTGATTCATATTTGTAGCATATAAGTAGGAACGAGTAAATTTTATAGGAAAATCACTGTTTAAATACATTTAATTTAAGCATATATTTGAAAAATGTGAAGTAGTTAATACTTCCATGTCCATTAAAAATGATTTGTCTATGCCCTTTTATGTTTATTGACTGACTTAATTCATTCATCAAGATAACTTTGAATTCCCATTGTTTTTCAAGACCATGTAAGTTATTTGAAAAGATAAAAAGTATAAAAGAGTTAGCCTACTTTAGCGAATATTAAGAAATATTTAAAGCATCCAAAAGGAGGGGAAAAAAACTATTTTGTTATCTCTAATTCAATGATGCAAATAAATGCTGAGTTGAAAGCATTGCTCAAATGTTCACCATCTACGAATTCAGAAATGTTGTAATAGCCCAGATGACAGCATCATAAAAATCACAAATAACCTAACTTAATAATGATCAAATTTTTTTAGCAGTTGATCAAGTTTTTCATATTCTCTGAACTTAATCTAGATACTAAGACCTAATCTATACATTAAGTTTTCCAACTTCTATGCTTGCCTGTCTGCCATACTTTATTTTTTAATCTCAGAGTAACCTGAACACAGGACACTGAACTTCAAAGTTTCCCTAACATTTTTACTTTACATTAAAACCCACAGAAAACACGATTTAAAAATCCCCCTCAACTACGTATGTTTTTGTTCGCCCCTTGTCGGCAGTATTTCAGCCTCACTGCACTTTTTCTCTGATTCCTTTTCAAGTGCACCTGGCCTGGATTCATACCTGTTTTCACCCAATTTCAATATACTCTCACTTTCTATTCAATTATGTGGAACACTTTATCAGTGTTCCACTTTCTATTCAATTATGTGGAACACTTACTCCTGAGCTTGCAAACACGAACCCATGAAGATATAGGGGGAAGGGGGATAGTAAATATTAAAACATACCCACAAATATACATACATGTACACACACATACACAAAGAGACATGCATCCTTCTCAAAAGAAAGGGCTATCTAATTAAGAGATCAATTCTTCACTCTCTTAAGTAATCATAACATTTATAGCAATCAATTTAGGTATTTAAAACCAATAAAATAATTTTATAGTCAATAAAAACCTTAATTACCTGCTATTATAAGGCATATATAGGCCACAGGAACCCAAGATATGTTCATGGAAGATCTCTATACTCTACACAGTCCTCTCTCTCCTGACGTAAGTGATGAAGCCACCTTCTCTACTGTCAGTAGACAGACTTAATTTTAGCTCTGGTGTTTTGTTGCGTTTAAACAGCTCATTCATTCCATCTTCCAACCAGAACTTTTGGTACACATGAAATTAACACCTTCTTATAATACTATTTGCAAAATTCTTAAACAAAACATGTGCCAAGACACATACCATTAAGCATATCACCATATTACAGTACACATTCATCCATGACCTATGTCCTTATCCATTTCATAATTTTTCAGAGACATTACATACATGTTACACCCCAACTAACTCATCTATAATTTCTGTAATAAGACTACATCACAAAAATATTACATATTTTACAGTATTGATATTAAAAATATGTATCCTTGAGGGTTTTATACGCACTCATGATGTTCGTATATAATTGTTCAAAAAACACAGGGTTGAGGTTGATTTTTAAAGTTAACTAATACATCCTCAATAGAAGCTTCTCTCTTTTCTAGGTGTCAAAAAATAGAAATTTTATCTGCTTTTTTATTGTATGTAATATATGCTATTGGAGAATATAATATTTCACTTAAAACAAAAATTAATCATCTGTATTCAGAAAAACATGAGTTTTCTAAATCTGAATAGTCTTATGATTTCTGGAGACATTTCACCTCTATATATATCTTAATTATTATGTTATATTTTATGTACATTTTAAAAAAATATGTACTGTACTGCACTGCACTCATTTCCAGAATTATTTATTTTTTAACTTTGTTTTCTTTTTAACTTTTTAAAATTAAACTTAATGGGGTAATATTGGTTAATAAAATTTTATAGTTTTCAAGTGTACAGTTCTATAATACACCATCTGTATATTGCATTGTGCATTCTTTACAACTTTACACCTTAAATAACTTTTGTTCTGAAATAATAATACTTTTTTTAAAGAAGGAAATTCTACCATTGCCATTTTGTTGCTTAAGATATGAAAGCTATATAAATGCTCACAAAATCTGTAAAAAATGAACACTTCCCTGTAAATCAATTTTAAGGTCAGACTCTCATTCTTGATAACTGGAAATGCACTTGGCCTTGAGATCTTTGCAAGCAGAGGAGCTGGTAAGTTTCTGTACTTGTTCCCTGAACAATACATTTTAGTTTAAAAACTTGTTCTCTCATCATTCCAAAAAGTATCAAACACTGTTTCATTTTCTACGGAAGTTTTTTCCTATTTTATTTCATTATTTCCAATACATATTACTATCTCCATATTTATTTCAGAAGGTTGGATAAACACTGATTTACACAGTTAATGTCTTATTACAAAGTTTTAAATGTTTAACAAATAATTTTGTAATGAAATAATATTACACCGACTAACAGTTGAACAACTTTGCATTATCTTTGTCTAGCAGGAAAATCATAAAATTCAAGGAAATTTCACTACATAGTTTTACAGTAATAATTTTTAAAAATTAAAACTAAGCTAGAATTAATGCTGGGAGACACCCCCTCTTGGTACGGCATCCTGTCTTCAAATAGAATGAGTTATTTCCTTATCAAAAGGTTTTACAAAAAAACAGTGATATGGTTAAAAGCCCCTATGATTTTTGCTCTGCTACTTAGTGATTATTGATCTTTACAAAAGTGATTTAACTTTCTGTTTCCATTTCTCTTTCATTATCTACAGCAGAACTTTCAAATCATGAACTCCTTATTTTACAAATAGGTTCATAAGATTTTCTCACCTCAAGTCTCAGAGTTCTAAGTGGCAGCAATCAATATAGTTTTTTTTTTTTTTTTGCCTTAGTATATTTCATTAAAACATTATTTTCGCTAAATACATTTTTTTGTTATTCGTTTCACGTATACGGTACATCGATTAGAGATCTGCATAGTTTATGACGCGATCCCCCTAATTACTCTTCCCCCCTCAGCCATTACATTACTGCTGACTGCATTCCCTGCTCTTTGCTCTCATCCCCATGACCATCTATCAGCTACTACTTTGTACTTCTCTAAGTCTTCACTGCTTTTTCCCAGCCTTCCCATAGTTGTCTCTTCTTGGTCTTCAAAAGGGCTACAAACATCTCTTAAGCCTTCCTAAATTATCGGATTTCGATAAAAAACTAACTCCAAAATTTAGAGGTAAAAAATTACCTTTCCAATTCAGAGAACAGTCCTTATTCTACTAAAGTACTAGCTTATTTATATGATGTTTTTAAAAATCAAATTAAGAAATGTTGGAGAGTGTAGGTGTTATGGACTGAATGTTTGTGCACCCTTAAAATCCTTACGTTGCAAACTACCTCCTCCCATGTGATGGCATTAAGAGGTGATGCCTGAGAGAGACGATTAGGATGAGACGAGGTCATGAGGCCACAGCCTTCATGAATGGGGTCAGTGTCCTTATATGAGTCACAAGAGAGCTGGCTGCCCCTCCCTGCTCTCTGCCATGTGAGGAAACAACAAGAAGTCAGCAGTGGGCAACCAAGAAGAGGGCCCTCGCCAAAAGTGGACCATGCTGGCACCCCGATACTGCACTTCCAGCATCTAGAACTGTGAGCAATAACTTTCTGTTGTTTGTAAGACACCCAGTCTGTGGTTTCCTGTTAAAGCATCCTGTACTAAGAAAGTGATATGTTTTCCTTCCACAGTTGTATATAAATATTGTGTTAATAATGCTTTTCCCACATCTTTTACCTTACAAATAAAACTAATCCTTATATAATCTAGTTTTCTTATGGTTCTCTCAACCATTATCCTCCCTGGATTTGCTAGATACTGGGAAGCTTATTGCTTTTTCAAACACTAAACTTGATTCTTCCAGTCTCTTCCCCATATTTCATTGTATTAGTGACTGTGATTTAATCTCACCTCATAACTCTACCACTAATATTTATACCATGAATAAAAAAAATGTTACAAGTAATATGAGTATCACATTAGAACATGAAAAAAAAATTACTCATTCTCTCAGGTACATAACAGCATTCCCAGGCCCACCTCCCAAAAGGAACGAGAAATTAAGAGGAAGATTTTCTTGTCGCTATGATTTATCCTATTTATTAATAATAGAATTTCTGTCTTTGAAAAACAGTGGTTTTCTGTATTTGTCCTGTGACACGTTAACAGACTCAATGCTTCTTTGGGAGCTTGGAATTCAATGTTTTGAAGATATATTTATCTTTTAGATCCTCGGAGCTTTATGTTCTTTCGATTGAGAGTAATAAGATACTGACAATAGAAAACAAATGCTGGAACTTCTGTAAATCAAATGTATTTGCTACATCTTTTCGCATTCATCATTATTACCGTATAACTGGTGAAATGATGCACACACACATGTGTTCTAAGCCTTTTTAAACAAATAATAAGAAATTAGCATGACCTATTTTTACTATCAGGAAAAAAAATCTTTATGTGGAGTCGGATAATCTAAATATTATTAGAGATCTACATCACAACTATAGCTGACACCTGAAGGAAAAGGAGAGTCTGGAACATTAAAAATCAGAAATAACTTGGCAAATGAACTTAAAAGACAAACTAGAGCATGATCTAGAAGGAAAGGGAATAACTGTATTACTTACTCCTCCAGGCTGTAATGATCCAAGACCAGGATCATGCAGAAGCAAGGATTCTGACCCCAGAGCAACTGGCTTTAGATCCCAACTCTGACAGTTTATTCAGTCACCAACAGCTGGACTACAGAAAAATGAGCAAGGTAACCTGGCAATCAAAGCTCTTCTAGACCTTTGCAGCTACGTTTTGATAGGTGACATTTGAAAGGTAACTTAGTTTCATTTCTGCTGACGTTTTCATCTGTTAAACCGAGATAATTCAAGTACCTACCTCACAAAGTGGTTCTGAGATTCAACAAACTACCTGACAGAACGTGCTTAAAAGAATATTTGCCTTAGTAAAGAACTTCAAACACATGCTCTTCATCTGCGCCATTAAGAGAAGTTTGCTTTTGTTTTGTTTTGTTCTGTTTTTTTTCTACTTTCCTCTCTTTTCTTTGCAGTATCAGCCTTAACTTCCTGGGGTAAATTCCACTGTCTGAATTTGCCCCACGAACTTAACATTACTTTCCTCTCTTTTGTGGAAAGGAAGTTATCCCTGCCCCCAAATTTCTGAATCACAGGAATCAGTAAACTCTTACTCGCTTTAGTTTTTTAATTTTTTAAATTAAAAATTAATTTTAAAGTAAAATTAAATTTATTGGGGTGACATCAGTTAGTAAATTATATAGGTTTCAAGTGTACAATTCAATAATACATCATATGCATATTACTTTGTGTATTTTTGGATTTCAACTTCCTCTAAACGAGATTATGAAAAATTAAAGTAGGCTTTTTATATGGCACTGAGATTTACACTGGTTCTGCCTCTAAAACACACACACACACTTCTAAGGCTTAGGAGAGACTGTTCAATGAATCTGTTTTTGGTCCCATTTTCTGGGAAGCCAGGCTCCTTGAAGACTGTATGCACATATAAATTACAATGATCAGCATTTAGTCAGGAAAACAGAAACCAACTGTATCATTTTCCTAGAGCTACAACAAGAAAGTACCACAGACTTAGTGGCTTAAAACGAAAGAAGTTTTTCTCTCACGGTTCCATAGAATGGAAGTCTGAAGTCAAGTTTTGCGCAGGACCGTGCTCCTTCTGAGACTCTGGATAGGATTCTTTCTTGCCTTTTCTAGCTTCCTCGGCTTTCTTTTGCTTGGAGCTGTATCACTCCAGTCTCTGCCACTGCTTCACATGGCATTTCTCTGTGTCTCCACCTCTGTGTCCCTTTTCTTTTTATAAGGATACCAGTAGTATTGGAATAAGGGCCCACACAACTCCAGCGTAATCTCAACTAATTACATCTACAAAATCCTGTTTCCACATATGGTCTCATTTTGAGGTTCTGGAAAAAACGTGCATTTCTGGAGGTGGAGGGACACCATCCAACCCATTACACCTCTCAAGTTTTGTTTTTGTTTTTGTTGTTAATGTCAGCATAAGGCTTCATCAGGGAGTAATAGTCAGGAAGGGCAGGGGCATAGGGAGGCCAATACCAGTGATCTCAGCTTCCTGCAAACCCAAGTGACTGCACCTAAAATGATGCTCAGAGGTTCTGGAAGGTCTCATTTTTCAATGTCATTTGATATTGCTGTACATTTCTCTTTCACTTTTATGTCCTCAAGTTGTCTTCTAAGTACAGGTCAGAGGTTGTTTTTAATAGCAATGTAAAATGAAGTCCTGACTTTTTAATTATTTGTAAGTTGTAATGGTGAACTGCACTTACACTAGGTAAAAATCCTTGTAAAGTTATTTAACACAGTTCCATGACCTTTATTGATATAGTTCAGTATATAGACAAAAGAGATGATGGTTTTCACCTAGGCTGAGGATATTTGCTCTAGGAAAAGATAAAAACTATGGTCATTGTATACTCTGCTTCTTGTCTTGTTTTCTCTTTTTTCTTTGTCTTGTGTAAATTCCAGCTTTAAAATTGCATTTTTCAACATAAAGCCACATTATAATCTTAATACATATTTTACTAATGTTCCATCCTTATCATTTTAAAGTCTTTTTGCTATTTGAATTTTTCTTAAATCTGAGACGTAGTTTTAATTTAGTGGTATGTAAAATGATGTTGTATTCAAAGAATACTGAATTGAAATAAAGAAAACATTCATTATCTGTGGCAGAGGTGCATTCTGATTTCAATGAAAATTATTTGTACAAATTGATAATGATAGTTATTAATTTAAACCAAAGTTGTCAGTTATTCATATTATTACCAAGTGTCAGGAATGATCTTTTTAGTTTTCTAAAATAAGTTATTTCAGAAGTATTATTTCTGGAAATAAAGTTATTTGCTTGCATTTACTTTTTTCTCTTTCCTCCTCTTTTCCTCCTCATCTTTTTTTCATCTAAAAGGCTCAACTAGAAGTAAAACAAGGGGATAACTAGGCCTTTTCTGGGCAGACAAAATAAGAGCAATCAAGGAATATGACTCAAAATAACACAAGCAGTAGCAACGAGTCCCCATGACCTTTGGTATGGCTCCCGCCAGAACAAAACCTGAAAGCCAAACCACTTAGTTCCAATAATCTTAAAAATTGTGTCTGCTTTATAAGATATTGGTTTTTGGAATTATTTTCTTTTCAATGGGTACTTGATTGTTCATCAGGTTTCCATGGTTACAATTTTCTCAACCAATTATCCTTCTTCTGCTGTGGAGTTTTAAGATTTTTGACATTCGATACCTAAGTCATGGGTACTTGCAGACTCTTTTTACTGACTCCCCTTCTATTCTGCAATCCTTCACCCCATCTTCTCATACCTGTGTACTCATATGATCCTGGCCACTGTAGTCAATCCACTAAGAAACCCACATCCAAACCTAGGGAAATGGCCGGGCCTATATTTCATAGCATTTCAGCTAAGCATTAAGATTAGGATGATTCATTAATGTGCCGGCTAATGAAGCTTCTAAAACACTGATAACCTAAAGTATTGTGACGTTATAAACCTGATTCTCTATACAAAGAAAATACATTTGAAATTCTCTGGCAACCCTTTATAGCCTTGAATCACCATACACAGCAGACAAAGCATTTCTAACTGAAACTTTATTTACTAATAAGAATAGATCCAGCTTATGTGGTATAGTAATAAAACACATTTACTGGTCTAATTGGTCTAAGAAAATACCATAGAATAATCTTTCATGTAGTGAAAAAGGGTGTAGATATTATTATGATAATATAATACATAAACTAATTAAATATTATAGTCTATTTCAAATGTTCTTGGAATAAGAGTACGCGTTAATTAATATATTAGTTTTGTATGTTATATATTTATTATTTGAAATTTACCTTAAATGGACAAAGTTCTCTTCCTCATATTTTGATTTAAAATGTTAAAATATGCTTTTGAATATGATAAACGTTCTCACTTTATTACAATAACTGGTATTAATAACAACTTAGAAACCATTTTTGCAGCAGAATTCCATTTTGGGGTATAACTAAATGAATTATATTTCTCTTTAGGTGAACAAAGCATCACTCATTGAAATAATATCTCACTCCTTAAATATCAGATATCAGATCTGCATGATATTATGCTGAATACTCTAGAATCAGAGAAAAAATGGAAAAAAATCAACAATAAACAAACTACTTTCATGCAATTTTTAACTTACTCTGTAGTTCAATCGAATGCAAATATAATTTCTAAAAGGTTAGTGGATTGGTGGGCAGATAGAAAGCAAATTGATAAATTAACAATATGTAAAAAAGTCTATTTAATAATATCAACAAAATAAATAATTATTTATAAAAAGTAGCTACTTAGAGACCACTTAAATAAATTCGATTTAATGTGTCTTTCTGCAATGCCACAAACTGGTGATTCTCAAGACAAGATATGCTAGAGAAATATATTAGAAATAGACACTTGTAGAAAAGGTGTCCTTGAGTTTTCAACATTATCTGACATCACAGTAAGTTATAAGGTAAATTACTCTGTAAACATACTCTTAGCATGTTGCCAGGGTATTTCATTGGGAAACTAGAATCAATAAATAGAAACTTGTTCTTGTGTCATCGTCCAAAGATTTCAAACAGCATTTTAAAGGTGGAAGGTCATTATTTAAAGGATACAGTATGAAAAACGACTAGGAAGACTTTTAATGCCAAAACTGATGAAACTACTAAGTCTTGCTACATTTTAAATTGGGTTATTAAGCTTTTCAAACCTTTCCCTCCTCAAATCATTTTAATTTTTATATTAATTCTACCAGGAGGAGGTCATTCATCTAAAATATTTAAGATACCTTAATTTTAGACAATTGTGATTTAAAAGAAAGCTGTAAATGAGAAAATATATAATTGATAAAATACTATATTTCTAACTAGTTTATGACTTTATATCTTACTGCTTGTAAAATGATATACCATATTTTAAACCTATGTGGCTGAAATTATGCTCCTATAGTAGCTTGTTTTAGTTTTATAAGACTACACAAAAATTTAACACGGATTAAATCTTGATAAAAATAATGTCAACAGAAATAAGTGTTGTTGACTTTTTTTGTAATTACATTCTATATCTAACCTATCTTCCCATTAATATCCTGAAACAATCAAAAAGACATATTTATGCAATAAATTGTGGTCTCACTAAATTTCCTAGGGTAGAAAGCATTTGTGACATTTCAGACTAGGATAGCTGAATCAAATGATTTCTTCTGACAGGCCCAGTAAATTTCAACAATACCAAGATAAGGTAAAAGATTTATAGGATACAGGTACTTAGGGTTTTTTTTTTTCTTTTTAATTTTTCCTTAGTAGATTCATGTAATAAAACAATCTAAGAAGTGAGATTAGACCTTTTCAAATATTGGACCTCTGTCTATAGGTTTAAAAATATTTTCAGTTTTCACTCTATAACCCGATATAATATTATAGATTCAAAAAGTCCTATTTTCCGTGAAAATCACTCAAAGCATGAAAGTATTTTAAAATGTCATAGTCACAGTCCTTAATTGCAAGGCCGTAATGGAGTTACAAGGCAGTCTGCGGCAGCCCATGGAGCACTGTGGACAACGGTCAGGCCTGAGACAGTTCTCTGCTAGAACTGCTGCTGCTCAGTGCAGGCGCAGAATGTTCTGCAGCTTCGCAGGCTGTGCTTTCTCTGAATCAGTCAATGACTGCTGAACTGGCCTCCAGTAATTTTCATACCCAAAAAACAAACGATCAGTTTTCGATCTTCACATCACTTGAATTATCATTATCATTTGGAATAGCTGAGCGCTCACTTTGTCTTGAAACAGTTTCTTTGCTTGACTCTTAAGACAGTACTTTCTGTTGGTTTCTCATCTACTTCTCTAATCAATTGTTTTTCTTCTTCCTCTTGATGTCTCTTACTTTTAAACTTCAAATGCATCATATGGAAAGCACAGTTTCACAAACAGTCTTCTCTATCCTAGACTCTTTCTGACTTGAGACTTGAATGGTAAATACACATTTCTAACTCAACATATCCAACATCGAATTTCATTTCTCTCCTATGTGTTCTTATGCTCATGTATTGCCAATCTGATGGCCTCTCTGTTCTTCCAATTACTCAAATCAAAACTTTGGAATCATCATTGATTACCAACTCTCTTTCAAATTCTAACAATCGTTGAATATTGTCAGCTCCATCTTGGAACTAGAACTGTAACCAGTTTCTACCACCTTCAATGCTACCACCCTGTTCCACTTCACAAACATCCATCATCTGTTTTATAGCTTGGTTTCCCTCTTTTTTCTCCTGGCCAACCTCTCTCATTCTGCCGGAAATAGCCATTAAAAGCATAAATTAGATCATGTTGGTCCACAGATTAAAACTCTTTAATATCACTCCAATCACTCAGAATAAAGTCTAGTGTTCTCTCAATTACTTGAAAGCCTATATGGCTTCACTGCCTCTCTGGCCTTACCTTCTACTCCTCTCCCCACTGTTTCTCAGCTCCAGATACATTGGTCTACGTGCAGTTCCTATAATACACTAAGGGTCTACATGCCTTAAAGACATGCACTGCTGTTTTCCATGCCTAGAACGCTTTCTCCAGTTTACTTCCTCATCTGTTCTCCGTTTTTATGCCAACTCACTCCTGATCTTTTCCATGACAATGCTGTATAAAATAAGCATGCTTTCCCATAACAACTTTCCCACTTACGCACCTTCATTATTTTCCATAGCATTTATAACTATCTGATATTAAACATGTCTGTCATACTATATCTGAGTACTTATTTATTGCTTACTACGTATTCATGCTTAAAGTGAAAATTCAACCTCTCGTAAAACTCAGGTTTTACTGCAAAGGCATAGGTAAGTAACTATTTTAAAAATTAATAAATTTTACAGTCGGAAAGTTCTACTAAGTACAATATCACAGGAAAGAGAATCCTAAGTGTGAAAAATAAAGGCGGCAATTTCACATATGATCATCAAGAAAGTGTTCATTAAGAAGACTTGAACAAAGGCAGTGAACAAGCCATGTGTACGTCTAGGAGAAGGACATTTCAGGCATATGGACTGCTAAGTGGAGAGCTGCTGAAGCAGTAAGATCCTGATGTGTTTGAGAAACACAACAAGGCCGTCGAGACTAGAGTAGAGTGAAAACGAGGAGGAATTAAAGGGATTGTCTAAGAAGTGCTGCAATTTTAAGTACAGTTATTAGGACAGGCCTCCTTATGAAGATACATTTAAGAGAAGCCCTGAAGAATGTGAGGGATCGTATTGGGGAGGATCATATTAGAATAAATAGCGTAAAGCCTCTGTGATAAGAGCATGCCTGACATGCTGAGGTTCCAGAAGCCCAAGGCTAAAGTAAGTGAAGTCTAGGTGAGAAGGAGAGCATCTGAATGAAAAAACAATAGTATAGTTACATAAAGATGGGAAGTGGTCAGAGATCAGATATAACTTGAGATTAAGGCAACACTTGTCTGTTTCTTCATATTCCTCTACCACACTTAAATGAATACTACGAACATAGGTACCTTCTCTTTCTTGTTTATTCCCGACAAGCCAGGGCCTATAAATGTAATACCAAAATGTAATCCACAAATATTTATTGATTAAATAATATGAATTACTGACCTCCTGCTTAACTTGAGGAAGAATTAAACAAACAAACAAATGAACAAACACAAAACCCTTAGTTTCTATATGTCAGTGAGAGGGTAATGAATCATGAATTATGGAGCAGAGGTGACCAAAAAAATTATACTATGTATCTAAAATAAGGGTACCTTGCCGCTGTGAAATGGCTGTGAACTTCAAAGATCATATACATTTTTCCATATTCTGAACAAATTTTACCAAGTCCATTAACATTTTATGCATGCCTATTATGTACTAGGAAGAAGATATAGCCCTCATCCATGTAATTTAAACAGCCACTAAAATTAATTCTGCCTTAAATAGGCCAAATCTCAGAGATAGGGACACATTATAGGAATGCTTTTATGGTTGGGTAGGATTTTGTTAGATGTCTGTAATGACAGAAATAATGTGATTTACAAATATAACCCATGCAGATGAAAACATCCTGATTTTTGTAGCTACAAGGTGTTTTCCAGAATAACAAAAAATGTAGCTTGCCATGATTCAATGGAGAAAAATATTTTATATTTAGAGCCTATTTAAAGTAAACTTTTTAATCCTCAACAACAACAGTAACAACCCCATTTAAAGCAACTCTCCCTTTATCACATTTCAAAGAGTATGGAGTAATTGTGTCTGGAACACTTCCTGTGTATTTTGCATCCAGAGACCATTAAACATTTGATGAATGTTACAACCCTTTTGCACAAAAATTTAATGCACATTTGTGCATACATACAAAATTTTGTACACTATTTCATGTGAATTACAGGGAGTCCATAAACACAACACTGAATGACCATTTCAGATTAATTATACATGAGACCTACATTTTGCAAAACCTACCAAATGAGGCAGCCTTTCTTAGCAATGAATTGCGAAGGACTGTATCTCTAGAGAAGTTGAAGCACTTGCAGACATAAAGATTGAGAGATATTACATGTGGTTTTAAATAATTAGAAATAAAAAACATTAAAAATATTGGTCTTCCAAGAGTTTTACACAAGTAACTATTTCTTTATCAAAAACAAACTTTAGTATTAAGATTATTATCACTTCCTTTAGTAAGAAAAATAAGACAGAAATTAAGCAATCTGTCATAGCTACATGTAAATAATGCAGGAGCTAAACTATAAACCCAGATGGTTTGTCACAGAGTCTATGTTAACCAAAATACTGCATTTCTAAAAAAAAGAATCAACAAAAACTGAAGTAAGATCATGACAGTACACAAGCAAAGATAGGATTGGAGAGAAAGAGAGCCAGACCCAGGGACCTGACTTGGCGTGAAAACGAGGAAATGCAGAGAGACCTTGGTATTCAACAGCATCTGCACTGCACTGCTGAAGATCTGTGTGGACCAGGTGCACCACAGAGCACAATGAGCTGGCTCCAACCAACTGCCTGTCGGCCTCTTTGGTCATTTCTCTTTTTACACAAATGCCAAAGCAATATTTGCAGCCCTTTTCCTCCTAAATTCACAAATCATGTTTCTCTTTGAGCAGATAACCTCTTGTCATATTTAAGCAGAGAGGAGAGGGCAGGATAATTCATGATAGGAAGAACTACATGAATGAAGAGGTAGGAACACGGGCGATTTCACTGAAGCTAAATGACAGGCCATCGAAATGAAACAGACACTTTATCTGTGATCCTTGGCCAGGACCTGCCAAACGTGAGAGCTAAGGTTTGTGGGAACACAAAGAGAGAAGATTGAAAGAGTTAGTTAAGACCATTATTAGTGATAGTCTTAAACCTCAAGCTCAAAGTATTCTGGATTTTTTGTCTTATTGGAGGGAAATAGACTAGGCACGGAATCAAAAGACCTGAACTCATATTCTGGCTCTGCAGCATACCAGCTATGTGTTCTTGAGCAAATGAAGTTTTGAGATACAGCTTACTAATTATATCTATCTATCTATCTATCTATTTATCTATCTATCTATCTCTATTATATATAATATATATATTATATATATTTATACACACACACACACACACACATACACACACACATACACTATAATTCAACTGGATGTAGATTCTGGTGAAACTAATAGAGACAAATTGATTTAAAAGCAAAAAAAAAAAAAAAATCATTACAGTTTATCAAAGCAGAGACTACTACCTATCTCGCTCTGGTTAAATTTTACAGCCAAGTTTGAATGAGAAGGAAGTTGACGTTTGTTCAAAATTCACTGATAATATATGCCTCCAATATTGTTGGAACAGCTTGTTACGGAATGACTTACCCAATCAAAAACCAGAGCCAAATACATATAAAGATATCTTTAAAAACAACAGAGTACTACCAAGGAAGTGAGAACTCAAGAAATCAAGATCCAGTAAAGTAGGAAATCAAAGAAGGGCAAGTGTCAAGTTTCGTGGCCTGTCTCTGAGGACTCCATGGAGCATCATCGGTGGCCACGAGTTTGAGGTTGGGCAGCCATTGCACAGGGATACCGGGAACGATATGGAAGTGCAGAGTGCGCCAATGAGAAAAGGCCCTGGTCAACTCCACACATTTCCATCTGAGAAATACAAAGGCCCACGCCCTAGGAGTAGGGATAAGATATAATGAGATCAACCTTCACAGAGACTAAACACCAGTATCCACACAGCGACATCTATAATACATATAAACTTTCACTCATACTAATTTTCTGTCTGATGTAAAGCAAATTTCCCACTAGAAGAAGTGAACACCATTTGAAATCACATATCACCTCTCTGTAAGTCTTTACATATAATGCCTAATACATTGTAAAAAAGAGTACCCAGTACATCACGTAAAATGACCAAATAACTGATTAATAAGACAAAACCAATATGACATGTATGTTCAAAGAGATAAAATGTTATCAGTCTTGTTTTAGGTATAATTATTTTATTCTAGAACTTAGAAGTCAAGATAGAGAATTTCAAGATAAAACAAAAAACTACATAGAGGATGTATAGTAGTCCCCTTCCTTACCTGAAGGGATACATTCCAAGACCCCCAGCAGATGCCTGAAACCACAGACAGTACTGAACCCTATGTACTGTTTGTTTGTTTGTTTGTTTGTTTGTTTGTTTGTTTTCTATACACACATATCTACAATAAGTTTAAACTACTCTTGCACTTTAGGGTCACTTTTAAGTGAAATGAAGTTACAGAACACAAGCACTCTGATACCGTGATGGCTACTAAGTGACTAAAGGGCAAAGAAAGTATACAGACTGGACACTTGGACAAAAAGATGACTCGTGTGGAACAGAACAAGACATGCAAAATTTCATCATGCTGTTCAGAATGGCATGCAATTTAAAAATTATAGATTATTTCTAAAGTTTTCCATTTAATATTTTGACCATGGTTGACCATGGGTAACTGAAACCACAGAAAGTAAATCTGTGGATAAGGGAGGGCTACTGTAAATATAAATTCTGAAATTGAAATAGATAAGAATAAGAAGTAGAATTAAATTGGTGGTTTAATTGATGGCAGATTCTGATCTATGCACCAGAAGAGAGACTAAGTGCAATGGAAGATGGGTCACAAAAATATAATCACATTAAAACAAAGATAAATTAAAGAAAAGATGATTATAAGAGACATATGGAATATTTTAAAATATACACAGACACACACACATAGAGAATCCAGAAAGAAAGGGAAGAAATATTGAGATGGAAGCAATATTTAAAAACTTAGTGCTTTTTATTACTTTTAAATTGTCCAGAGATAAGAAATTATAATTTCAAACACTAGGAATGATCTCATTTAAAAACCCAGAAGTGCTCAATGAAAAATGTATAATCAATTCCACACGAATACTGCCTATAGGAAAAGCAGATGTAATCGTGTCTTGTGAGGTTTAAAAGATAGAAAAAATAAAAGCACATTATAAATCTCTCAGGAGGGCTGGGGTGACACAGATAAAGCTGCAAACTTCTAATGACACATTATTCAGTAAGAGCAGAAGTCAAGATTGAATGCTGTTGGGTGACACTTTAGAATTAGCAAATATTGTATATAAGTGTGTATAAGTAATAAGTGAATGAAAAAATAAATAATAAAAAACATAATTTAATCTAAAAGACTAGAAAGGAGAGAAAAATGAACTGGAGAGCAAATGAAAATAAGTTTTAACAGTAGATTTAAATGTGAGTGCAATTATTAATTATAAAGTCACTTCTGCAAAAAAAGATAAAAATTTTTATAGAGAATGTATTAGAATATTTTAACTTCGTAACACAAATAACTCATTTGTATGGTTATTCTCAATGCAATATTTAAATTAATATAAGTTTTTTCTTTTTATTCAATATTTTCAAGGTTGGTATATTACAAATAAATCTGAATTATCACAACATTGCTCAGTTGAAATACCTCATCAGTTGAAAAGATGCTTTGATCTATAATGGCTAGAATAGAAAATAATCTTTATACAAATTGCATTTGTGATCTTTCATAAATGAATATCCTCTCCATCACAATCTCTGGTTTCTGTTTTATAATTAACTTTTGCTTAATTCTAATGTCACATCTACTGATATTTCATATACTGTTTATTTCCATTAAGAGAAACAAATTTGCCTAATATTATTTAGAGGATTTTATTTTAGTATTATAATGTTAAGTATATATTAGACTTATACATATATTAAATATTAAATATGCTAGATATTAAAATAATAAACATGATTTTAATGTATTTTTAATTTGTTAAAAATTAGAATAACAAAATACAAATTTGATTGGTTTTGTTGTAAGTTTTTAATGTTATTAGTGACGAACAACATCTCATATAAGTAAACAAGGGGTAAAAATTAAAAATTAATTTCGTTTTTCTCTAAACATTATGAGTTTTTATTATTTGATCATATTTTATTGTTTAAGTGCATATCATATTTTAACTAACTAATCTAATTAGTTTAACAGACTTTACTGGGCATTTCCATTCTGTCTGAAAGTGACTCCAAGTTCAATTTGATGTGCTTCAATGTGGTGTTCTTTATTTTGATTCCAAAATATTGTATATATTATTTGAATCATTCTCAGTATATCATTGCTTTGAACATAACTGAGATCATGTCCTATAATATTAAATTTAAACAACGCATCCAATATTAAACAAAGAATGTTTCTGAGTTTTCCAGATTACATACGCTCTGCTTTACCACATCAGCACCATTAACAACACAAACTCACAGGCTTACTTCAACAATCATTTGAATTACAACACGAAATTAAATTTTGTTTTCTTTGTTATTCATTTAAAGTACAAATATGCACTGTGTAAATTAGTATACCCCAATGACATGGAGGTCTTTCTTCACTCTCTGAAAGTAGAGCGTTCCTATGAAAACTTGCACAAACCAAAATGGCATAAAGCAAAGAAGTAATTACCATTAATTTGTATGAAAAAAGTTTGAAGCGTTCCTAGGCCCCAAAATAACCTACTAAATCAGACCAAATAACACATGAAACATAAAATAACACTAACACACAGTAAAATCAGTGCCAACTCTTGCAGCTCAGGGTGCACGCTACTCTACATGCTCCCTGCAAGACAAATGATGACTGTTATGTTTGTTTTTTGCCTTTTTTCCATAAAAATGAAAATTCTCTTTGGATATGTTTTGGTTATCAAAAACAGGTAATGATATAGGTCTTTCTTAAAAAAGGAAAGTGGTATAATATTTTTTCTTTTATTTTACATATATAACTTATTATGTTAATTAATCATCTCAACAATCTCATTTTCAAATTGTCATCCTAAAAACTTTCCTTTTTTTTATTATTTTTAAATCTATGTTATGTGCTTAGTTATCCTAACATCAAATTTCAAGATCATATTCCGTGATATCTGTGATGATATTAGTGCCAAGAAATTCATTTCTACGCTTAACACATATGAATAATGGCTTATGTATATTCTCTCTCTTAAAAATAGTATGCAAATTTTCTATATATTTACTTATCTGCATTAAATATTAGTGCTCTGCTTTTTCAACATTTTTTCATTTTTAGAATTTTGTATGAAGCTGATATTTACTATTCTTCTACTTGAGAATCTAAATATTTCCAGCATAATACCTGCTCTGGTTTTCCTTATCTTTAAACCTGGTTTTGATAGAGGTTAAAATAAACTGTCTTTTTAGTTTGTTTTCTTTTTGGTATGACAAGAATATATCTAAATTGAATTTAAAATGCAAATATGGTTTCTATAATTTCTTTCTCCATTTCTCAATATTTTGGTATAAAATATAAGAACACGTTTTCAGTCGTATTCCCCCAATGGAAAAAGCATGATGATTAAATCGGATAACGTGTTTTTAAAGATATTCCCACGCTGTCATAAAGATGACTTGTTAGTTTCCCAGAAACATCATCTAATAAATATAGCCAAGCACTATATATTTCTTGCATAAATTCCACTTTCATAGGTCTAATGTTCATATTCTCCAGGGCAATTCGAAGTTGCATGTGTTGCACCTGAGCTGTGCATGTAATAGGAATAAAACTCATGTGCATTCTCGTCATTTTGAAAAGTAACCAAAAATTCATGAAACAAACAATCTGCATTTGCAAAGCTTTAAGCTAACCTTTCAGGTTGTGTATTTCGTGGGATATTTTTTGCCAAATATTTGTTATTATAATTAGCAACTAAATACTCATTAAACGATGCGTCATGTCCTTTTCGAATATATTATCTATTTAATGCTATACAAAACTCGGTCACTTTCCCTGTCTCCAATTTTTAAAACACAGAAGAATAACACCATTTTTAAAGATTTTTTATTTCCTTATTCAGCTATTTTAACATTTATTTTATATTTATCCTTATCTTATTTTTCTTTATAATTCAATGGGTTACATTATAATGAATATAATATGTAAAATGAAATATATTTCATCTAAAAGAGTCAAGTCTCAATTTTCAAAATCATGTGGTCAATAAAAAAGAAATTTATATTATATTTATGAATATCAGAATTACAAATCAAAAATATTGAATTCGACCAGGGATTTTATTCATTTTATAATATATTCCTTACTTTTTAAATATTAAATACTCTTTAAAAAAACATTTACAAGTCTCTTGTTCAATATCCACTTTTATTGCCAATGTAGCCATAAATACATATATGCTTATATATGTCGGTATAATATAATTTAATATTGCAATTTATTCTTCTGAAAACATAGGCAACCGCTACCAACACTGGGCTAATTGGTAAATCTCTCTGGATGCATAAATTTTAACACAAAGAGAAGTAAGAAAATGGTTGTTTAGCACCACTGGGAAATTATTCTTCATTATATAAGAATCTAAGTAGAACGATTCGGCAAAATAATTAGTCTTTTCTCTTACCTAAGTGATTCTTCTGATCTCTAACTTATAAATAAACATTTATCTCCAGATTAGTAGTAACTCAGCCAAAACACATTTTCTGCTGTCAGATCAATTAGTCTTTCAAGCAGTAATTTTTTCAAAGACATGAGCAAATGATTAGGAGAAGCATTTCTTTGTGGCCTGCACCATGTGCTGGTTCCAAGAACGCATGTTTAGGGTTGTAAGTTACTAGTACCACCCTTAAACCTAAATATAGCTTTCTCCCTTAGGTGTAAAGTGGTAGAGGACCTTGATCTGGCCTTCACACAGCTAAGTCCCACCCTAAATGAGAGAATCTGTGAGGCAAAGGGAAATGCTCATTCAGATTCCACATGCACCCTGCTTCCATCAAGAACATAGTCTATTCAATTGGAAACCGAATTCTCTGTCCAAATTTCTTAAGCCCACTTCCAGGGCTTTATTTATTTATTTATTTGGCGGGGGGGTGGGGGGGGGCTCTTCCCTTTGTTCTTGAGCCAAAAGTTGGACCATTACACCTGGGTTAGAACCCCTACATTTGAGACTTTATATCTGAGGGTTTCTAACCGCAGCATCAGTGATGTTTGGACCAGATAATTCACTGTTAAGGAGACCTTCCTGTACATTGTGGATTTAGCAGCATCCATGACTTTGACCCACTAGATGCCTGCAATATGACCCTCCCAAGTTTTGACAACCAAAAATGTCTCCAGACACTTCTTAATGTCCCCCAAGGGTGGCAAAACCATCCCTGTTGAAAACTACTAGTCTGAGGAATGACACAGAGGTGGTTCTTGCAAGAGGAGTAGCCAAAGTTTGGATATATGAGCTGGACTATCCTTATGTCAATACCTAAGATTTGGGAAGCAGTGGAGACTAAAAAAGAAAAAGAGTGAATCATAAGCTGTGGACCAAGCAGCCAGCTCATTCAAGCTCTACATTCCAGTGTGAACTTTGGAGGTATCTAAAAATTGTAACTTCAAACCTGATCTTCCATGACCTTGTGAAATATATTTGCCATAGTAAGAGGATAAAATATATTTTATTAAATGGTTTGCTAGCTCTATTTATTAACATATATAATTAGAGATAGTACATATGGGCCTCCAGTTGTGCTACTGGCCCTCATCTTGAAAACATTAAAGAGACAGCATGTGGATCACTGAACCATAAAACTGATCTGCGGTTGTTTTTGGTGGCTTTACAGATTTTTGGAGGAAAAAAAGGACAAATTTCAAGAATCGTCATATATTTAACGTGTATTAGAAATATGCTATGTAAATTTATAATCAGTAGTGTTTTATCTATAATGTGCAAAATCAAGGAGGCCATAGAAAAATGATGGCACTCGAAGTGTGGTGAATAGAAATGAAATAAGCAAAATAAAATGCAAAGTAAGCACGTTAAGAAGGGTAGAAAAATATATATATAAATATGGAAAATCTCAAAGAATGAATGAAGAACCATAAGTTTTGGAAGAGGAAGGTAAAAGCATCACATATTACATATACTTTTCTACCTAAAAAACATCCAAGGATCAAGAATTTCATTAAGATTGTAGGATATCTAATTAACATGCAGAAATTGAGTTTATACAGTTAAACAACTATTTTTGAGGAGCCACAGTGAAAGAATTTTACAATATGAATAAAAATATTATTCCCGGGGGTAAAAATAATAGTAAAACATAAAAAATCTACATTAGAATAATTGCTAAATATTCTTTGAAGTTTCTAATGAAAACTTACACAAATAGGAACATGTTTAAACAGGAAGGTACACTTTATAAATAAGCAGATTTCCATAGCTAAACTATAATTTTAATATGATATAAGCAAATATATAAACAAGATCTTTTGGAACTAAAAAGATGAATCTATAATTCATCTAGGAATATGTAAAAACAAAGAAGGAATTTCTGGGGGGGAAATCAATAACTTGTCCTACTTTATATTAAAATATAAAGCATCACTATATTAACAGTGTGGTACTGGTATGGGAATACGTATATAAAGGATAATAATTGAAAGAAACAAACACAATGCTGAAATATGTAAATGTTAATATTTCAAATCTACAGGAAACTTTTGAATTTTTAAAGAAATAGTGATAGAGACGGTTAAAAAAATTTTACCTCCTAATTCACAAAAGATAGATTCCACATAAACCATGGGTATAATTTTTTTTAAAGCATATCATAAACATAATAAAAGAAATTATGGGCTAATTCTTTTACAACTTCAGAATTAAAAGGCTCTTTTAAGTAGAACAGAAAATTTCTGAAATAATATTATAAATTACTGATAAGTGAAAATGTACATTAAAAATTTTCTGTGTAGAAAAAATGATTTTAAGCAAAACCCAAAGACTAAATATTTAAAATTAAAATCACAAAATAACATTCATTTTCCTAACATTAGGCAATTGAATTCTTTTAGGTAATTGAAATTACCTATTTAATTGAAAAAATAAATAAAAACTATAAGTGAACAATTTCAGAAAATTAACCACTAATTATCACTAAACATAGGAAATAAAAATATTTTCTGATAAAACAAAAAAATCATACAGACACACCAATTTTTACCTGTTACACTAACAAAGGTCCAGAAGTTGCATAATAAATAGTTTCATGAGGGTATGAATAAACCATAAAGCTCAGAAATATCTTATTGTACTATAATTGTCTGTAAGATCTGTGAAGAGAGTTTTGCAATATGTCAAAATAAAGATACACATTCTTAAATTCCACTTCTAAAAAATTATTCTATGTATTTACTGAAGTAAATATGAAGTGATATGTATAGAGTTAATCACCGAATCTTGTAGCATTATTTAAATAATAAAATATTGAAAACAAATTAAATATCCAATAATAGAGGACCAGTTAAATAATTTGTGTTCATCCATTAATTAAATCATTTGCATCCTTGAAAAAAAAAATAAAGCAGTTCTTTAGTTTGCTATAAAAATATTTTTTAAATATATGATTAAGTAGAAATCAAAGTGTATTATGTATTAGTGTAAAACAATGGGCAAAATAAATCTGTTTATACATATACAATATATCTAGAAGAATATCTAATAAGCTAATACCTGTATTTACTTTTGGGAAATTAAACTGTATTATTAAAACTAGCACCAATTAACAAATACCAAATTAAAAATAAACGGAACTCAATTTTTACGAAAGGGTCCAGAAAGATACATAATTCACCTTAAGGTATCATTAAATGAAAAGGAACAACAACCATAAAAGAAGAAATTATAGATAACTAAAATTTTTCCATGTTCTACTCCATTGTGTCAAGTTAAGGTAACTCTAACGATCCTCTCTGGGACTAGGTGTGCTCTGCTTTTCTGTCCCTTCTGATCTACGGTGTAAGGAAATCTCTGCCATAAACAGGAATGGTGTGGTAAGAAAGGCTGCTTTCTTGCTGTCTTTCTCTCCAACAAAATGAGATTGTTTGAGATATCTTATATTTTTTAGGGAGACTCTTTCAATCGCTGATTTTCCTGTCACATTTTTAGGAATTTACATTTTTAAACTGACGTAATATGCTTTGTTATCTTTCTTCATTCACATTATTTCCCATAGTATCCAAAAAATCTGAAATATTTATGACATATAAATCTTATATAACATTAAATTCATAGCAAAATGAACATATTTTAAATAGTATATATTTTAGTAATTGTCAAACCTTTTTTTATCTGATTGCCTTTTTTTTTCTATTGTATACTGCCTTTCTCCATGTGGTAGGACAAATATTTATTGACAAGTTCTTAGTGTTCTATTTAACTATTTCTAATACAATGGTGTAATGAACTTCTCTTCTGAATTCAATCTGAAAACATTCTAGGAAAGATTTATAATGAATCAGTTGCCTCTAATACCACTATTAGTGTAGTAGAGCTACATGAAAACTTGGTGCTCTCATAAAAACTACATCTCTAAATGAAGAATGTGCAAGTCATCAAAGAACCAGGGTTGTTTCCCAAAGAAAGGAGGATGCTTAAAAACAAAAACAAAACAAACTAAAAGAAAAACATCTATATAGAGATTAGATAGATAAAAGATACTACATAGATTAGATAGATAGATAGATAGATAGATAGATAGATAGATAGATAGATAGATGAAAGATACACAACACAGACACTGGTATATAGACAAACACAGACAAAAAAAAATATTCATATGACACAAACATATGCACACATCAAGTTTTATAATTGTCTATCTTTGCATAGTGGCACGTGAATGGCTCTGTATTTACCAAATTTCTATCAAAATTATTAAGTTTAAAATCAGAAAAAGTAAGTATATGTTTGTATTGTATAAACTGAATAGAAAAGGAATTTTATCAGCAATATATGATAATTTGGTGTAATATATAAAGCTTTTGGATTGGAATCACTCAGACAAACTTGGGTTTGATTACTTAAGTCTTCTCATTCTCAGTTTCTTATAAACTTATGTGAAGAATAACTCCTAATTCTGTTAGTTCAAATTGTAAATAAGAAATGAGAGAAAATCTATATTAAATGCCTAGGACAATATTTAAAAATATAATTTCTCACTTAATATCACATTTTATTAGTACGATTGCTACATGTCTTTAAAAACATACATGCCTACAATTTGGAATTAATCTTTAAAAAAGCTACACACAATCACCTTTCAGAATTAAAATAATTTAAAGGCTGGAGCCCAAGTCACCAAAAAACATAACACAGTGTAAGAAAAGTTGTATCACTACCAGGAAATGTCTAAAAGTACAAGGAGATTTTGAGTATATATTTCCTCACTGACTGTAGTCATTTATGGTAGGTAAAACAGTAATTCATATATAAGATATATGTTATATTAATATGATATATATGTATAAATATGATATATACCCCAAAGTTAAGTTTAATACTTATTAATCTTAGAAAGTTATTATACTACTACTTTTACTTTGGCTGTCTAGTACAGGCATTTTGTGAGAGACCTTTATTTAATCAAATGGTTTCGCTCTATAATGCCGCATGTTCAAGCACCTCAGTTTGAATCCAATCAATTTCATGAACACTGAGCACAATTTATCAATACATTTTGTTGCCTTGAGTGACACAAATTACTTTCCAGGGATCTCTGCTTGGGGATCAGTCAAATCTCCAAGTTTTGTAAGTAGGGCATTTACCATCTGGCATATTTGTTTCATGTTAATGGAGAGTTACTAACATATGATGTATACGTGCTTTGCTGAGGCTTTTATTTTTATATCTTTCCCTCTCAATGAATATCCGTGTGCACGTTGACAGCATTGCTTGGAGAAATAAAAGATTGTTTGCCATATTCTCGCAATCTCTAACATAATTAAGTTTGCAAATATGTCAGAGAATGTTCTTACCAGTGAGATTCAAACTTCTGTGCATGGAAGCAGCACCTGGGGAGCTTCTTAAAATGCAGATTGCATGGAACCATCAAGAAATCTTGGAAAGTTTCAGGATCTGCTTTTTTATAAATCGTATTGGATGATGTTGTCAAAGATCACATTCAAGTTACTGACTCAAAATATAGGTGGCCAGGTGATAACAAGCTCTAATTTTAAAGCCTTATTTTTAAAATCTATAAGATTAAAAAGATATCAAGAAGAAATCTTGATCCAAACTTCCCCTAAACTAGATAATGGAGAATTTGTCCTGATTGCCTTTGTAGCCATGAACTTACCTAAACAAGCTTAAGAAAGTTTATATCTCATTCCCTCTTTATAAAGTTCCACTCTTGTCCTATGGTATTCTTTATTATTGTTGTTGTTGTTGTTGTTATAAATTTTACCATTTGTATCAAAGCAAATTACTCATCTGTTGCAAAATCAGAAGATAATTTTCTCCATGCATTTAGAGCTAGGGACACAACCAAAACAATATGATATTGAATATATTTGTAGCTCAGTGACCCCTTATTACAGCTAGATGGTTACTACAGAAAAGTTTCAAAGAACTATATCAGAGTTTTCATCATGAAACTCTTGCATTCCATTATAAAGTAGCAAGTGAAAGTATACAAATAAACAATAGGAATATAATAACGCCTTAATAATCACTAATTATAGAAAGAAAGATCTATTATATTGTTGAAATACTATAACCTCCAAAATAGAAAATGTTTTAAATATAGTAAAACCTAAAGTCAACTACAGTGAGAGTAACTAAGTATATTAATAGATACATTTGAAACTATAAATTGCCACAATATTTCAAAATATGTATCAAAATCTTTGAAGATATATATATAGCATTTGATCCAATTAATAACCATTACTAAAAAGGTCTATGGAAAAATTAACAACATAATACAATAAATATGTAGATAAGAATTTCTTGTCCTCTAATGCAGGGGTCCTCAATCCCTGGGCTGTGGACCAGTACCAGTCCATGACCTATTAGGACCTGGGCTGCACAGCAGGAGGGGATTGGTGGGCTAGTGAGTGAAGCTTCATGTTTACAGCTGCTCCCCAGGGCTAGCATCACTACCTCAGCTCCACCTCAGATCATCAGACATTAGATTCTCATAGGAGCACTGGTCCCCGGTGCAAAAAAGGTTGGGGACCGCTGCTTTAATATCTCCTGATTTTTCTGCTTTGGTCGTTAATTCTCAAGGTCATTTCCTGCGTTTTATCCTAACCAAAAATTTGCCCTCCATAATCCATATTTCAGGCCATCCATTATCTATCTTTCATCTTTACACTGATACACACTCCTCATAACCTGATTTTAGTAATTCTTCAAATTTAACAGAACCTACAATTCATTCATCTAATCACATTTCACTGACTCTCACTCAGTTCCTTAAATTCTTATTTTCCATAACTGTTCTCCTTCTATAAACCTTCAAATCCATCTCTCGCCATCTCTTAATTCTGGAGTCTTTACTTATCAATTCATCGACAATGATTAAAACCATCTCTCTGACTACTCTAGACTGCACCAAAATAATTGAACATGCAGGTAAACAGGCATTAGCCTCAATTGAAACTCATGTTTATGCCTCTAAATTGGACTCATTGTCATTAATGTTCAAACTATAGTTTTCTAGTCTATTTCTTTTCTTACTTTTCTACATGCCTACTTTTTCTTCCCAAATTTTCAATATCTTCTCTCCAGCCTTGCTCTCATCTGTTTGCTTTCTATATAAAAAGAAATTTTCCATCAGCTCCTGCACCCACATCCACCTACATGCCAGTCTGTTAACTATATAATTTGCCTTCTATTATCCTTCTACAGATTAACTGTCAGCTCTTACCTAAGACCATCTAATGCTCTTAAATACATAATCTCATTCCCTGACACAGCCTCAATTTGTTGCTTTAATAATTCTCCTATCTCTCCCCTCCATTTCCTGCCGGATTATTTTCCTAAATATACACACATTTTCTTATTTCTCCCATTATTAAATATAGAAACTGTTGACCCTATACCTCTACCTCTATCTACCGCTCATTTCTCTTATATTTAAAGCAACTTTTTGAAAGATTTCTCTATATTTGCTAAAATTTATCTATAATACTCTCTAAAACCTTCATTAATCAAAATTTCATCTCTGAAATTAATAAAAGCTCTTGCCAAATTCAACTATAACCTTCATTCTCCTGAACCCAACAGTTAGTTCTTAGACTTCACCTTATTTGGTATATCAGTATTATTAGAAATCATTAATGATGCTTTTTAATTTTTCTCAAGTACTAACATCACTTGGTTTACAGAACACAGAACACCACACTCTACTAAATTTGTCCCTAATTCTCACTGATCACTTCTCAGTTTCCTTTGCTGGTTACTATCATCTAGTCTTTAAACTATTTCTAATCTTCCTTACCATTTGGTGAACTCATTTACCCTCCTTCTTAAAGGCCATATTTCTCACGAAGTAAAAATCAACTGCAGAAACTTTGTCTTAAATTCTAAACATATGTTCAACTGCCTTCTCAACAACTCCCACAGCAAGCCTAATAGGTATTTGACATGCATCATAATCAAATTACTTTTTCTTCCTTCCAATTTTCCTGTTAATGGTGCACTCATTTTTCCAATAGCTCGATGCAAAACACTTAACTACAATTGACCTTTCTCTCATGTCTCATGCCCACTCTCTTTGCAAATTGTTAGCTCTTATTTCTATATATATATATATATATATATATATATATATATATATATATTTAAAAAGTACAACACTCACAACACCCATGCCTATCTTTTGAAACCAGTAATCCTGCATCGTTGTGTAACAGTATGCATTGATTACTGCTGACCAAGGAAGTTCGCCTGGGGCCCAGCATTCAGAGGTTTATTTGTGGCTCCTTCACCAGGCATGACTGATTTCCCAGGTGGGTGATCTCAATTTCTAGCCTCTCGATGGGTCAAATGATACTCTGTGACCCAAAGTCTCACTCTAAACCATATGGTCACTGTCTGGTGTGGCTAGCCCCAACTCTAATTCTATATGGAGTGGCCAGCACCTATTCTAAATCGCATTGTTATACCAGCCAGTTTGACCCAAAGCTCTCAAATGAGCAAATATACTTCATTCAGGTATGATATTTTAAGGGATTAGAAATCATCTTCCAGAAGCTGAAGGCCAAGATCAATTAATTCTTCAATATATCATATATGTCTGTGCATGTGTGTTTGTGTTCACAACCATATACCATGTATATACACACATATATACATATATGTGTATATATATGTATATACAGATATACATATATTGTATATATATGTATAGATACATACACATATATATGCATGCATGTATGCATGCGTGTGTGTGCGTGTGTGTGTGTGTGTGTGCATTTTCTCCCAAAGAGTTAATTATTTAGGTGAACGCTAGCAACAGAAATCAAGTTATGAGGATTTCCTAGGAAATACAGGGACCAGGGACCTGATAGTATCAGATCTACAGGAAAACAAGTTTATATATATCTCAGAAGATAACCCAAGATGGACTCATTCTGAGATATTTGATCTTGGAGCCATGATAGCTCCATAGGACAATATGATAGACAGAAAATATGTTGCCCAGGATCAACCAATTAACCGATTAACTGATTAACTTATTTAAAAAACCATGACATCTTTATCTTCTCTCTTCTCCTGTTAACCCTCAAGATTGATGAGAAGTTCTGACACTCATAAAACAAAAAACAAGCACATGCTGACTAGCACCAAGGGTCTGCTCCTGTCATATTCTTCTACATGAATACCCTCTGAGACAGGAGTAACCTAAGCATAATTTATACTCCCTTGAGAGGCAAACGAGAATTACCAAATATAAAGAGTAGTAGAAATCTAAATATTAACATTTAATGTAAACCAGTACCATGAATAAAGATATATTAAAAGCAGCAGAGGAAAAAATTCCAATGGGATAGTGAATAAGGCAAAGAAAATACAAATCTAAAAGAGTGTAATAAACATGTAGAGAGGAAGGAAAGTGGATGCTAAACTTAAAGTAACCAGAAATTTTGTAAAATAAATACATAAATATTGATTTTTTTAAGTTTAAAAGGCTAAATAACAAAAGAAACATTAATAGCCTTAAAAGGAGCCTATCAGTAAAATGTGAAAAGCAAATTATGTCCTGGAATTGTGGAGGGTTTTCAATTTTTTGATAGACTGTGGCATAAAGCAACAAAGTGAGGAAAAGAATGAGTGACTAGTTAAGAGATAAACATGCATGTAGAACAGAAGTACCAGAAAGGAAAGAAAGTTTAGAAGAGGGGAAATAATCATATAACAAAAAGAATTTTCCCAGAGATAAAGAAAGATGCATCATTCAGATTAAGATGGCAGAGTAGTGGCTTCCTGAACCAATCCCAGAATTAATTCTTCAGATACTTGGTGTTTAGTTGTAACTATAATTGGCACAATCCTCATATATTCAAAAATAGAATATTCCTTATTTCTTAAGGAATACAATGCATGCTAAAATAAAGCAGTTAAAATTATTCATTTTGCAAAATTGGCTGTTATTTATATTGATTTTAACTACAAACTTAATTGTTTCTGAAATAAATATTTTTCACCTTGAATATAAGTCAGAACATACAAACTCAATATATATTTCTCATAACTAGAGATTTATCAAAATCACCTACATTACTAACTACTAATATAAACATTTTATTATCAACTTCAGCTTTTATCTCCCTGAAAATAGTCATCTCCTTGAGTCAGAATGTTCTGCTACACTGCATTTTTTAAAGTCTTGGATCGAATAGCAAAACCATTTTAACATATTTCATATTTTAACCTGCCTGGGCTCAAAATGTGTTCATTTCTAGTAAAGAAAACTATAAATAATCTTCTTACTCTTTCACAAGCTTTTAAATCAACCATATGCAGAAAGCTGATAAGTAAAGGGACAGAATAAATTGCAATCCTGTTATGTTCTTTTTTTTTTAGTACACAATTTCTGGTAGGTTGTTTATGATGCACTATCTCCTGTTTCCAAACTGTCAAAATGGTGAGTAGAGATACACCATATAACTTCCACTGACTTTAATAGAAGTCGCTGGGCAATTCTTGAGGTGCCAGTTGTCTGGCTACACAGACAATAGGATTAGCCAAAGTGGCTCCTGATATGACAAAAAAAGGAGATGGATTCTCATTCTAATTCCACTATGTCAAGTTCCTTTACTTACAGAGAATAGTCAAAATCATAATATTTTTGAATTCACATTAAACTTTCATTATGATTGTATTTTAAAAAAAACACATGGATTTCCACAGACTTTATAAATAAAAGACTATTACTGAGGGAATAAGTTATTCCTTAAGAAGAACTCTGAAAACACCTTTTAGATGAAAAATAATCTTCTCACAACACAACCAGGAATTTATTCAAATTTTAAGAATAAATCTTTAAAATGCAAAGATAAATATTAAATGTAAATACTATTAAACAGAAACACAAGCCAATCATTTAATTAAATTAAAAATGGGAATTATGTACTACACAGTATATAGTAATTTGTATTAGTTGTTCACGTGATATCATGAAGTGTATATAGACTCTGGATTCAGTTATTCGGTTCAAAATTACACTTCCAGTCCTACACTTGGTGTGTAGTATTGGGAAAGTTACTTATCCTTCCAGAATTTAATTTTTTCACTTGTAAATGCGGAATAACAGTATCACCTATAATAAGTTATGAAAGTTACACAGAATTAAATTAGACAATAAGACCAAAGCACCTTATGCTTTGTGGCAACAGTTGCTCAGTATATTTGCTTTTTTTTTTTTCACCGTCTTATGCACTGTGATATATTTCCACTTTTCTTCAAATCTCATATACATAGCTTATTTAGTTTTAAAAATCTATCAACTATATTTTATTGAACTATAATTTCTGTTGGGAGAAACTAAAATTGATGAGAAGTCACTCAAAGTGTAACACTAATGTGGAATTCCTGCTCCAGAGGTTCTAGGAGACAGCAATTTAAAAAAGAAGAAGAAGAAGAAGAAGAACAAAGATGGGCTTAATTATGTACCTAACTTAGCAGGGAAACTAGCATAAAACAAGTAACCAGAAAAATGTCTGATAGATTTTATAATTGGTGTGATAGGTATGAATCCAGGTACTAAGACAGAGAAAGAGGGATTTAAATAATAACTTAGCAGTTTACTCGCTTGTTTATCTCACAGAACCTAAACTCTAGAGACCGGTCATCTCAAGCCATGCTGCAACAGCACCGTGGCTTCACTGCCTCATTTTCCCTCTATCTTCCTGGTCCATTATTCATAGCACGCAGGAACCATCCTCAAATTTCTATCATATTTCAAAGTGGCTGCTGCAGCTCCAGTCGTAGAATCCATGCTCCAGAAAGGAAAGCAAAGGAAAGTGAAAAAAAAAGGCAAAACTTTAACAATAAGCTAAGGGGAGAGAAAATGGAAAAGCCCCAAATCCCTATTATGTATTTAAACAAATGTAATCTTATGAATTTAAGATAAATAATGTAAAAGAAAATGTCAAGTCCAGTAATGTCATTGTATTAAACACGTCACTTTGTGCATGAGTGCAATTTATACTCTTTAAAAAAAGTTTTATTACATATTGTCCCAGGTAACTTTTCCAGTGTATTAATTTTCTACTGCTGCTATAAAACATTACTACAAACTTACAATGGCTTAATATCATTACTTGTTGAATAGTCACTGAAAAACTACTTTGGAAAAAGTTAATTATATATGCTAATAATTTCGAAATTTTTAATCAGTCATGGGTGACCTGTCCTAAAGTTGTGTGCTTTGTACTTAAAGTAGCAACCGAGACATTGCAATGTACAAAATCTAAAAGCTTAACAATTCCGCAGTTCTATAATAAATCCAAATTGTTTTGCAGTTTCCAAAATATATATGTAAATAATAATACTAAAATGTTTTGTAGTTTCTTTGACAGTTATACTTCAGATGATCAGCCAGCCACACGGGAAATTTTTTAAACTTCATTATTTTCTTTTCCATTGTATATATTTCATCTTCTTTCTAACCCTAAGAAAAAATTGCATATCTCTTCCTAGGCAAAATAAACTTAAAATGACAGAATAGATTTAATTTGGAATTTAAGTGAAGTAAGAGAAAAAAGAAAGGAATATAAAGAAAATGATATTTGAATGGAGAATCCCCTAAACTATAATAAAGATTAAACAGAAGTTTATATTACTTTGTCTTAAACTCCACAGGAGATATAAAATGCTTCATGTACAGAAAGACAGGCATCATTATTCATGATATTTTTCTGCCTAAAGAAAAGTACATTGCCAATATATGGGCAACACAGAAGTGCCCACCATAAATAAGAAAATTAAAAATACTTTTACAAAGTAATATATAAAATGATGCATGCTGCAAATATTTCTTTAAAAATATGTCATTTTAAAAACACTCTATTTCCCAGGTCATAAGAAAGATTAGAAAGAAAATTTAGATATTGTGTATTTATTTCTGTCTTTCCTCATTTGTTTATTTAACAAATATCTATAAAAAGGCTACTAGATGCCCAGTGACACTCTAGGTGCTGATTGAAACAGATGTTTATGACTCCATTGGTAAAACAGAAAAGAAATAAGTAAACATAATAATCAAAAAATAATTATAAATTTTGACATGTGCAATGAAAATGAACAAGGCCAGGCCCTACTGAGACAGGGAAAAAAAAAAAAACAAAACTATATAATATAAAGTTGTAGAGTTTAGACTAGAAACAGACTATACAGGATTACCTAGACTACAGAAGACTGCAGCCCTGCAAATGGTGTTACTATTCTTGAAGAACTGCCTAGTCAAAGGAAACAGAAAATCTATATGGAACTCAAGGTGGAGAGCCCCCCAAATTAAGAATCTGATAATTCTTCATATAATACCTCCAGTGGAGAATAAGGGAATTTTGCAGTTAGTCTACAGTCTTTGTGGAAGGGCTCAGATTTTTCATAATATCAACTGTGTTTGTGTGATTGTGCGTGTGTGTGTATGTTCTCACTCTTGTATCCCTCAGAGTAATTTTGAGCTCAGAATGGTGTACTTTTAGAACACAGTAACGCTGCGAACAGAACAGCAGATTGGAAAGGGCACAAGTTTTGAGTTCGATAGGCCCTATTTGCAAGCACAGCTGATACACCCAATTAGACATGTGGTTTCAACAACTTAATACTTGTCTTCTCTGAGTTTACTTTTTTCTCTCATCCCTGAGATGGAGGCAATAATAACTTTTTCTCCATGTGTTATAAGAAGATTAGAGGTTAATATGATACATAAGAGTTGTTTAATAAATTCTAATTTCCTCTATTGTGATATTCTGAATAGTATTAACTCAGATTTTTCAATTTTACATAAAATGCTCTTTAATTAACAAATAAAAGAGGAAAGAAAAATGAATTCTCATTTTCTTCCTTTGAACACACCACAAAGTACTATGCAACATAAATCTTTCATTCAATATATTTTAACAGCTTTATTGATGTATAACGTACATACAATAAATTGCATGTTTAAAGCCTACAACTTGATTCATTTTGACTTAGATATAAAATCATCACTGCAATCATGAGAATGAAATTATCTGTCAAATAAACCCAGCAAACATTAATCTTAAAAAAACATTATGCACATTTAATAGAACGAGATAGAGTTTTGCCACCCCAAAATGTACCTTTGGGGGATACTGATTATTTTAAGCTGGTTATTTTTAAGAAACGAAGCCTTTTACCTCCCCCTTACCTGCCTAAAGGGATTCAGATAGAAAAACCTGCTTAAAAGAAGGGAGCTCTTGCTTAGCATAACAGGAACTAAGTGGCAGCCTGGGAGGAGCCCTGCAAAGTGTGTTTTTTGGACTCCCCTCTGGGTCAAATTGTTTCTGCTGACCCGGCAAGAATTTGTTTGCCAAGTTTGTTCCTTTTCATCTACTTATGAATCACCTACTTTCCCTCTTAAGTCCAAACTACTGCCCGACTTTCCCCTTAGCTCAAGATGGCATATGAGCCTCAACAGCCTGGTATATCCTGGGGTCCCATATTCTTACAGAACCCCTGTATGTACGTATGTAATCAATTTGGTTATTTTTCCTGGTAATTTGTCTCATGTCAATTTGTTTATTAGACCGAACAGGAGAACTAAGAGGAAAAAGAGGAAATTTCCCCTTCCCCCATAGAAAATATAATGAAATGAAATTTACATTTTCACTTGACTCATGTCAGTTCTTCTAAACTGAATTAGTCTTTGTTTCCTTGTTATCTATTCTGTGAATATTCTATATATCTAGAATATTATGTAATATATATACACATATACGTATACACACATATACCCACCAACTGTTCGAAGTTGTTAGAAAGATTTCTGTCATAGTAAATAGGTTTCCCTATAAACAATAGTGTAGGCAACACAGAAATTTAATCCTCAAAAATGAAAAAGTCTTTTGAGACTGATGCATTACTTCTTCACCATGCTATCACATATTCAACCTTAGGAAAGCCTAGTTTCAATTTTTAAGCCTGTTGATTTGTTGTCACAAGTTGGTTGCTGTAGTTCTAAGTCCATGCAAAAAGTTTAGAAAAGACGGAGGTAGAAAAGCTATGATTCCTGATTCATAATTTTCCTTTCATTGGGAAATCAAAAAGATAACCCAAAGCCAACAAAACACTTTCCTTTGGGTCAGATTTGCTAGAACTGGGTCTTAAAGTTGCCTCTGATTCTACAGAGTATCAGAAACTGAGTCCCAGCAAAGGAGAAACAGACTGTCATGGACTAAATTGTGTCCTTGCCCCAAATTCATATTTTAAACCATTAGCCTCCAAGTAACTATATGTGGAGACAGGGTCTTTATGAAGTAATTAAAGTTAAATGAGGTCATAAATGTGGGGCCCTCTGAGGCTACAAGGATGAGGACCATAGGACTAAAGACTTAAGAGATCTCTCTCCTCTCCTACTCCCCTCCATTCTCTCTTTCCCCTCCCCCACTTCTCCTCCCTTCCCCTCCCCTCCCCTTCTCTCTTTCTTCTCTATTTCCCTCTCTCCACTCTCAGAGAAAAAACCATGATGTGAGGACAAAGCAGTGATTAACAAGCTAAATACAGCTCTCACCAAAAACTGAATCCACTGAAAACTTGATCTTGCACTATTAACCTCCAGAACTGTGAAAAAATAAACTGTTTTTTTTTAAGCCTTTCTGATTCTAGTACTTTGTTTTGGCAGCCCTAGCAAATTAATACACTATCCTAGTTTTCAGACAACATAATTGTCTCTATTTAAAATCTAAGGGACTCCACGAACTATTGGAACTTTTAAAAGAGAGTTCAAAACATTTGCATCATAAGCAATAAAAAATATCCTTCTAGATGAAGAGAAAGAATTAGAAAATGAACTAGAACAAAAAGACTCTATTCCGAAGGGTTAAAAGAATGTTATCTTTGATTAAATGAAGTAGAATACTTGTAAGATATTGTTTGATATATAAAAATGTAAAAGAGGAACTAAATTAATACCCAGATATGGCAAGCTCAGAGATTAGCATACTTATTATCATAACAATATATAATTTCCCAAAGGATCCTACAAACTCAACATAATTCCAATAAAAATTCTCAGAGTATTTTTAATTTTTAAAGACTTTGAGAAGAACTAAGTTTTAAAAAGGGGAACAAGCTGGGTATGTTTTAGATTATTGTAATTAAATCACTATGGTATTAACCCCATGATAGAAAAATAGACCAAATACAGTGACTATATAGGAGATAAACTTGATATATGACATTAGTAGTTTTACAAATCAATATAAAAAAAAATGAATTACTCAATAATTGGTAATGGGACAATTTATAAAGTTTTCTCCTCACTGCACCAGACCTGCTATCGCTATCAATGGAGAAGGTAATGACATACAGGCAGAAAAAGTCGAGAACCATATGATTTCACTCATATGGGAGATATAAAACTGCAAGCAACAAATGAACAAGAGAAACAAACAGAGGCCCATAGACATAGACAATAGTTTAGTGGTTATCAGAGGGAAGGGGGGAGGGGGAGGTAGAGTAGGGTAGAGGGAGTCAAATATATAGTGATGGAAGGAGACTTAACTTTGGGTGGTGAACACACAATACAATATACGTATGACATATTGTTGAACTATACACTTAAAACCTATATGATTTTATTGAACAATGTCACTGCAATATATTTATTTTAAAAAAGAAAAAGAAACGGCAATGACCTAAATCTGCATAACAATCTTAACCCTGTTCGCCAGTGCATTTCGTGATAAGCCCCCCTAACTGACTTTCTGCCCCCGACAGCTTTTCTCTTTAGCTGATGGTGGTAATTAAGGTGATGGCTTCTGACATTCTGGTGAGCTACTCAGTGTTTCTGGGTATCTCCCATGTATACAGTAGGTACATATGTCATTAAATTTTCATTTCTTTGTATCCTGTTAATCCTGTCTCATGACAATTTATTAGTCCTGCCAAAGAAACCTGGAGGACAGAGGATAATTTTTGCTCCCCGACAATGACAACTTTTATATACTCCAGGCAACTTTAAAGGACAATCTAGGGTTATCAATTCCACTTCAGGGTATACACTTAGAGAAACAAGAAAATGTGCAAAAGAAATGTCCACTACAGCATTATATCTAAATTAAATTTTGAAAACAGTCTAAACTAATCGTGATGTTACATAATTATATTTTAATATATTCATACATTGGGCATTATACTGAAATTTAAATGAAAGAACCAGAAGTATGTATATCTACATATTCAAATTCAAAACACAAAATTTTCAAGAAAAGCAAGTTTCAATATGATTATTGCAATTTAATTAGTATAACTGATATATAAAGACTGAAAAATAGCAAACTATATCACTGTGTAATACATACCTACATGGTAGTAACATCTAGCAAATTATAAACATGCTTAAGGTTTAAGAGTGGTTACATCTACGAAAAGAGCAAGAAATGGGATTAGAACAAATATATAAGGTAGCGGGTGTCGACTTTACGTTCAGAACCAACCTTCTCCCTGCGAGACAGGAGCCCTCTACGGATTCCTGTTCCACACAGGGCTCTGCTCTGGCGTCTTTTGTCAACAGCCTTCACCACATGACAAAACATCTGCCAGGATGAAGGGAAACGTCCCATCAGAACCTTTCCTCAGCCCTCTTCACAGACCACGTTCTGAAGCTCCAGAATTTCTTCAGCAACCGTGGGTCACTTCCCCAGGCCAGTCCGGAAGGCAAACTGTGCTGCTGGCTGGCGCACCCCTGGGGGCAACTACGCAGGGGTAACATGGAGGCTGCTTGGCCAGAGATTGGACCTGAGTGCTCAGCCATCCACAAAAATGTCCCCAACTGTCCTCATGCTTAGAGACAGAGCCAAGTGGGGAAAGAAATAGTAAGGGTTCAGGGGCAGAGAGTTCCACTGTTACTCTTTTCTCAAACCAGCCAATATTAGGGAAAAGAGATATATATAATGTATTTTGTTAAAAAAAAAAAAAAAGCCTGAAACAAATATGAAGAAAAGAAATTAAGAATTTTTAAGAGATGGCTTGAATACATAGGTGTTTATTATTTTCTACATTTTTCTATATTTATAAACTATTTAATACTAAATAATGTTTAAAGTGATTTTAAATGCTCCTCAAAACAGCATAGAAGGGTAACAGAGTCAGTATTGTGCCCATATGGTTAATGTGACTCTGGGGAAATAACACTGAAAACCTACTCAGAAAATAATGACTAAATTAAAATTCATGTTTTTGGAGTTTTCATATTTGAGTTGATCTTATACATAGTGTTCTATCCAGTTAAATTTTCAGAACCTCCTAAAACAGACTAATCAGGTTATCAGTATATGTTGAATAAATAAATGGATAAATTAATGAGATGAGGTATCTAGGTAATTAGTGACATTTAGAAGGTCTTCTCATAGGAAATTAAACCACCTCTGCATTTCTCATGTTCCTTTAATTCTTTTTGCAAATATTCATGAATAACTGTGCACAATGCTCTGTGTGCTGCCAAGATTTATAAATGAAGACATTCCTGATTGCAATGTAGTAGAGGAAACAGAAAACACACAGAAAAATTTACTAACATTTGAATAAGAGGAGAGAGTCCTGGCTGCTTCTGCTACAGACAGGACAGAGGGGACTCCTATGAAATCAACTCTGTGGATAATTAGGAGCTCTGTGAAACAACAAAACAAACAAACATAACTACAAAAGTACCTGGAGTCACCGAAAGTGAATAAAAGCAGGCATATTTTCAAAGGAAGTTGAAATCTGAAAGAAATGATATAAACCCTGAGATGACACAGAACATGGAACTAGCAAACAGGAATGTTAAAGCACATATTATTCTATGCTATAATGGCAAATATGAATGAAAATGAATTTTAAGCCTCTTGTTGAAAATAAGGAAAAAGACTTTCCCCTCCTCCCTTTTCTTAGAACATTTACATTAGCAAACTTGTAATTACAAATGTGAAATGTATGTAAATCTTTTTAAAAGGTAAAATAAACCTCTTGTCAGCTGTATATCTAGAGAGCCTTTTGCTCAAGGACCTGGGAGCTAGCTTTTTGAAAGGTAAACATCAAGGGAGACAGCACCCATATCTCTGCTTCTGTAGGAGGACAGGAGCCTAACTCTGGTGGTGGGTGTCTTATTGCAAAACTACCTCTTGTCATAAAAACGGGAGAAGGTATTTCCATTTTTATTTTGATAAAGTCAACTAACACAGATCATCAACCCAGCCCCAAATGAATTCAGGACGAATCTCTGTGACAAATGGTGTTGTCAAGTGCTCTCCCTTGAGGACTAGTTATCGTTTATTTTGAAAATGTCTATGAAATGGGTGGCATCTACTCGACTATATAAAAGAGTGAGATTTCTGTTTTGCAATCTATTAGCGGATTGCCTGCGATGTGCATTACATTTTGGTTTAAGGCTTATTCAATAATACAACTTTTTTTTTTCTTCTAAGCCTTTGTGGAGAGGTTTTCTGGGTTGGCAGGAGATTTAGCAAAATCAATTATCTTTCCAAAACAAGTCTGGTGACAAGGACAGGATGTCCTAGCAGGTACCGAATTAAGTGGGCCAGTTGAAGGTGTATGACCAGGCCACACAATGGTCAGGCAAAGAAACCAGAAAGATAAAGTCTACCTTGTAGGTCTCTGCTCTTTTGGAATACTATGCAAATTCCAATTGTTTTCAAATTCAAAACTGAATAAGCATGGCTAATAGAAGCTAGAAGATCCCACTGGAATCACTGTTTAGTTGGATAATGTGAGAATCCAGAATTTTGCTTCAGGCTTTTCTCTTAAAGAGCTAATAATTTTCTTTCATATCTAGAATGGGTATGTAAAAATTCAGTCTTGCAGTGGCCTAAGGACAGTTCTTTTGATTTGAACAAATTAATGCATTTGCTGGATCTCATCCCAAGCAAACGAATTATTGTTAATATTACAGACTTCAATTCCTTACTTCACACTATACACAAAACATAGTTTAAGACAAATTATAGACTTAATTATGAGAACTGAAACTATAAAGCTTTTAAAAAGAAACGTAATAGACTATGCTTGTAGCCTGGGACTAGCCAAATGTTTCTAAGTTAGTTCACGGAAAGCAATAACCAAAAGAAAACAATGATACCTTAGATTTCCTCAAAAGTTCAAACTTCTGATCATTAAATATCACCATTAAAGTGGTCAAGCCACAGTGAAAACCTATTTGCACAACACACATCTGACGAAAAGGACTCATATAACTCAATAATAAAAAGTGGGAGGGGATCCCCAAAGATTTGAACAGGCACTTCACAGAAACACACATGGTCAAAAAGAGGATGAAAAGAACTTCGACATCATTAGCCGAAGAAATAGATACTTAACATATATGCATATATTAGTAAGGCTTCTCCAGAGAAACAGAACCAATATGACAGAGGGAGGGAAGGCAGGAGAGAGAGAGGAAGGCAGGAGAAAACAAAGAGAGATAGAGAAAAACGGAGAGAGAGATTGAGATTTTAAGGAACTGGCTCAAGCAACTGTAGAAGTTAGCAAGTCCAAAAATCTGAACGATAGCCTAGCAAGCTGGAGATCCAGAAAAGTACTGATGTTACAGCTTATGACAGACGGCAGTTGGCTGGTCGAATTCCCTTTTCTTGGGAGGAGGTCAGTCTTTCAGCCTTTTTTCTCTCAAGGCCTCCAACTGATTCGATGAGGGCCACCCAGATTATAGAGGGCATTCTGCTTTACCCAAGATCTACTGATTTACATGTTAATTTCATCTAAAAATATACCTTGACATCAACATCCAGACTCGTGTTTGACCAAATATCTAGACACTATAGCCTAAGCAGGCTGATACATAAAATTAACTATTAAACTGCATTTCTCTGTAAATTTTACATTAAAAAGGTAACTACTGGCCCTAGCTAAATACATGTATGCTAAAGTATGGGGGGGATGTGTTATGTTAATGGCTGCAATTTATTCAAAATGTACCAGAGAAGATCTGCTGGAAGGGTGGATAGACATAGAGCAAGGTGAATAAATAGAAATGTGATAAAACAATTACCATGGGATGGTAGAGTTTAGATTGTGACATACAGTTGTTTACTGTAAAGTTATTTAATGCTGGAAAAAAATTGTGTTGAACATATATTTAAGGGTCAAATTAATGGACAAGTGAATTGAGAGAAGGAAGAATCAACATGAAATAATTTAATCATCATCGATTTGAAGCATGGCCATGACAATGAGGAGAATATCAATCATCAGAGGGAAAACATGGAGATACAGCTCTCAAGGTAGCATAACTTACACTTCAGAATAAAGAATGGGATACTCTGCTGGAGATTGACATGTACATTGAAGAATGGCAGCTCCCTGTGCCCCATTCCCCATGAAATAGAAACTATCATTGTTAGCCTTCCATTTATGAATCTGAGTGACCTGAGCCCTTCTCCTTTCCAACATTAACCTCTATTACTTACACGTGTGTTCATCTAATCTAATTGTATTAGACTTGACTTGAACTTCAGAAAACACTTCTCATCTCTAAGTCTCTCTACAACTTACTGTTATCTTCTGGAATTCTTTCCTTTCCCCAGCACAGACACCTATCTGTCAAAGCTTAGTTAAAATAAACCTCATTCGATTTCCTGAAATGTCCAAACTATTCTTCTCAGTGATTTACCAAATCACTTCATTTACATTACTTTTATAGCATTTTCAATATTATGTTTCGATTGATTCATTTTTATTATTTCTTCCATTTACTCAATTATATTATATATAAACAGCATACTATTTTTCTAACTAGAATATAAACTCACTCTGGTCAGGAACTGTGCCATCTTTCCTTTGTTTCCTTCATCATTGGTGCACAATCTTGCCTACTACATAAGCTGAAAAATATTTTATGTGTGTTAGTTTTCTATTGAGGCCTAATATAAATTTCCAAAAAATTAGCAGACTAAATCATATGTACATCTATTATTTCATGATCGGGAGTCTAGAAACAGCTTAATTGGGTCCTTTGCTCAGGGTCTAACAATTCTGCAATCAAAATGTCTACTGCGAATGTGATCCGGTTCGACAGGACCTCTTCCAGCACCACAGAGATGCTGGCAAAGTTTATTTCCTTGTATCTGTGGGATTTACCATGGCTTGCTCCTTCAAGGCTAGCAGAAGAAAGTCTCTAACTTCTATCTCTGTTGTCTACACTTTCTTCTATAGGGTTCATAGGTTAGATAAGACCTTTCTGTTTTACTTAGAGTCAACCAATAAAGGACCTTCATTATAATTTGGAAATCTCTTTACTTTGGTCATATAATGTAATATCATCACAGAAGCGCTATCTCTTCAACTTTGCCAAAGTCTATTGGTCAGTAACGAGTAACAAGTTCTGCCCACACTAAAGGTGAGAGGGATGTACAAGGGTACAGGTCATTAGGGGTTATCTTAGAACTGTGCCTGCCGTAGGCAGTAACAAATAATATTTATAGTTGCATAATGCATTGAAAATGTCAACAAACCCACTGATACCGTTGCACATGGTACTGAACAGACAAGGGATGGTCAACATGGGTGTCCCCAAAGCACTACTACATATGTCTATCATAAGGCCACAAATGTGATCATTGTGGTTATTTCCCAGAAGTGCTTAGTTTCTTAGAATCTTGATGTATTTGCTGTGCCTAATTATATGCCTGTCTTAATAAGATTTCAGTAATGGATATATTAATACTCAAAAAATATAAAACATTAGGAATGCCCTTTGGGGGAAAGCACCTGCATGTTAGTGATTCATAATAAAATACTTCTGTAACAGAAGATACTGAAGTCTAACTGTATTAGATAGCATGGAATTCTAGTGGACTAGTTACAGTCAGAGGCATTTTTGCACTTGGTCTTATTGGCTATTTTTCCAAACCTTTGCCTAAATCTTGCTAAGGTGCTGAAAACATAATATTGCCATGTTTTAAAATTAAAACAGCATTTTGTATTTTCATTGGCAACAAAGAAGTATACATACTATAAAGCAAATTTCCTGGGGGCATAATGTAAGTGTGGCTCAGAGGATTTAATATTTAAGGGTTTCTAACTCTGATTTACAATAACAGTCTATGGTTAATGAACTAACAAATTTCTTAAAAGCATGTTTTCTCTACTCCAGCATACAATGAGCAAATAAAAACAAACTCAAAAGGGAAAAACAGTATTGGCCTTTTTTTCTTTGTTGTTGCTGGCAGACAATAATTGGCTTAGTCCCAATTCATAAAATGTTAATGTGATATTTAAATGGCACATTAGTACATCCCTTGTATGGAACAAAATTTATTGCCAGTTCTCTCCTTTTGTGAATCTCTTTTCTTTATATTATAAAACAGTTGTTGTAAATATAGATATGTCAGAAAAAGTGGAGGAAGATTGTTTCATAATGTATCGCACTTTCTCATAAATTATTTTATTAAAAGCAGAATAGTTTTGTAAAGTAGTCTAAAGATCCTATCTATAGGCAATATTTTTTAATTCAGAATTAATGTTTAAGTACTATAGCAAATTGTATTTCCAATGAGATATATATTCATTGAAAATGTAACATGGTATATAACTAAAAGATGATGTTTGTAGTTACTAGATCAAATAAACCAACACTTAAAATATTTTATTTTTTCACAATTATATTCTTATGAAGCTATTAAAAATGGAGCTATGTAAAATAAAATACTCATTCAGGCAAAGAAATCACTCTGAATACATTTTTCCCCCATCTTAATTGGTCAGCAAAAAGGTTGAAAAAAAAATCTATAATTTTTTTCTGGGCCTATTTATAAATAGAACAAATATTAGTAATAAATGGAGATAGTGGAATGGTGTCACCAAGAACACAGAATTTGGGTTTATCCTACCAAGGCTTAAACCTATTTTTGATGATTGCTAGTCCTGTAAGTCTGAGCACTTATTCCTCATCTTGGTTTCTTCATTTGTATAACAAAGATGATAAAAAAATCCTACTTTAGAGAATTGTTGTGAATGTTAAGTGAATGATTACATGAAGCATGCAGAATAATGACTTTCACGGCATAAGCTGTTTAAGCATAACAAGTATTATTATCATCACTTATTTAGAATGTTTTATATGTATAGAAACATTCATTGTATTTTTGAAAATAAAAATGTTATAAAATGGTCACTTTATACTTCAATTAAATCACAGTATAGCAATAGGGTAGGAAATACAAAGGCCAATAACAACATTAGACTATGTCCCCCTAACAGTTTTCAATAAATCTTTTTGTCTGATTTGTAGCAAATCACACACCCTGCAGATCAAGATTCTAAAGCTAAGTGATAATTACAGAATTGCCACTGTGTCACACAAGTAAGTGAAAAAGGTGAAATTATGTAACCCCAGAACCAGATCAAAAATGGTACAACCTGTTTAATGAGATACTAAAATGCTTTACAGAGACAACAGACCAAAACCACAAGTCAGGTGGCCTAAGCCCGTCTGGAGGAGAGACCTTTGACCTCAGACTCTATTTAAAACCAGTCTTGCCTGCCCCTGAGCTCCCACCAAAAGACCAGAATATAACAGGATAGTGAATACCAGAACTATTTGAGAAGTAGAGGGTCCGTTGTCCAGGAAGATTCTGTGTTGACACCTCTTACCATAAATGACCAAGCTCCAAGATCCTCCAACTGAAACCTGCACCGCGAGCATTTCCACATACTTCTTCCCTCTATACCCTTAAAAACCTGCCGTAAACCCTGGATCAGGGAGTTCAGGCTTTTGACCATTAGCTTCCCATTCTCCTGGTGAGGCCATTCATAATAAAATAGCCAATCATTCTCCACTGCAATTCTTGGCGAGCAGCGTTCAGCACTCAGTTGACAACATCTGTGACAATTAATTGTGTTTTCTAAATCCATACTCCGTACTTCTCATCCTACTTGAACTATGTAAATAGAAACTACCATGTATGATTACTATTTTTGTTTCTCACCTCATAAAATTAGTGGTGATGAGTATTTCTTGCTTTGGAGCTGGTCTTTTATAGGAATATTTTAATATAAAATGTATAAAGGGGTAATTTCTCAGTTAATCAGAAAGCAATACTGAGGAGAAAGGTTTTATTCTCAACTCAGATTACTGAATTAAATATATTCAATTCAATTGAAGAAGACATATTCAATTTTTCTACAAATGTAATGAAATAGGAGATCTGTATTAACAAATCTTACCACAGAGACTTGAAAATGAATGGCAATCATAAATTGCTTAACTTCAAATTATTACAATTTATAAGCTCTGCACTGGGTCTGAAGAGTAAACAGTAAAAATATCATTTCACAAGTTTAGGCTTAAAGGTAATAAGAACACTGTGAATATTGCGAAAGATAAGAAATATATTAATCATATGAGCAGCAGGAACACATTGTACATATATATATATATATATATATATATATATATATATATATATATATATATAAAAAATCTTTACTCATAGTGGCTAATGAGAGTTCATTCTCTGTTTCATTTCTTAAGAGTTATTATTGGCTTTGCATTATGAAAATATAAAAGAGCACATTTATATTATAAGAACACACACTAGTCATCCCTGCAGTCCTCTCCAAGGAGTACGTATGTTCTGCTAACACCACTTACCTCTTTAAAACAATCGTATTGGATTAACTTACGTTTTTTTGATATTACGTTGTTTTGTTCAGTCACTGTGGAGCTCGACTTTCCTAACGTACCTTGAAGTGGAATGAGGATCATCACAGATGGTAAAGGAGCCAGGGCACGAATCAGTTCTTTGACGTAAGAATCCACACACCAAACACAGTTCATCTACGTAGAAAGAATAGTCTCATTAGTAACACAAACACTTGGTTCTACTACTTAGGATTATCCGAACTTTTTGACTCTGTCCAAGAAGAAACAACAATGTTAGGAACATAGCTTTGTATGTGAATAAATATCTAAGTTATATAGAAAAAAATACCAGGCTCCAATTAAAGGCAGAGGCCTGTGATTGTGGTCTATCAATGTGCTAAGAAAGAATAAAACATAGATGTGTTTATTAACTAGCAATAATGAATTATAGCTAATACAAAAATTATATTAATAGAGACTTTATAGCAGAACCCCAGGACTTACGTCTGGTTCCCCAGGACTTACATATGGTTCAAACATGCCCAAAGTGTCAGAATTCAACTACTAATATAACATGAAATAGATTTTACAAATTAGGAATTAGCCAGGATTCAGCTGTCAGTTTTCAATGATACTGTTATTTGCTAAATACTAATAAGAAGTAACAACATCTTTATGACAAGATTGACTGATAATTTGCAGAAAGCAATTAAATAAATTTCTACTGATTGGGAGGTCAGGGAAGAACCAAGTTAGATTAGTACAAGTACTTATGCCCTTTCTGGAAAATCTGCTTCAAGTTCCAGGCACTATATTTTTCCTGTATTGGAACTTAATTTGGACAGAAAAACAGAATTCAGCTATATTGGCTAATCTTAGCAAACACAAGATAATATTTCTGAAGTCACTTCAACTACAGCATTTCAATTTTGGGAGTCATAAATGAATTAGACATTACAAAAAATTCCTTTGCAATGAGTCAGGTTTTTTGATGAGAAATTGAATATATATAAACTGGAAGTACTAAATAAACAAAGTTACAATTAAAGTTATTGAGGAAATTAAATACTTTTGAGCATTAGACCGTACCTTTGGTTGTGTGAATTCTGAATTTCCATTTTTTATGAGGAGATATATGAGGCTCAGTAAATCTATCTACAAATTATAAATTTTACTGATATAAATTATGTGTATATAAAACTTTTTTGTGAATTCCACATAGCCAACTACTCTTCCTAGAAAACTCTTATTTTTGTTGAACTTTGGTAATCTGTAGCTATTAATGGTTGCAAATGTCAAGCAGATACAGTTCTGATATAAATGTCTCTTGATATTGTCATTACATTCATGAATAATGTGAAAGTAAAAAAGCAAAGACAATGTCAGAACTTCATTCTTTCTTCAATTACAGGATTATATAGTTAGTAATTTAGCATAAATCTTCACAAGCTTTAATATCAAGTTTTTATTTTGTTGAGAAAGTATACGGATACTTGTCTCTTTTCTTATCATTTTTCTTTCTTTTCTAAAATTTAATTCACATAGTATATAAATGTCTAACTTCATTATATTTCATGCTGAATAATTCACTATTCATTATTTATTCAAATATTCTAAAATTTGTAGACATCAAGTTGTTTCTGGACTTATCTACATTTTTGACTAGGCTATTTCTATCAGTATAAAACTTTCTGGTACATAATAAATAAAACAAAACTAAATCTTTGTCAAGATTATTAAATGATAATTCATTAAGTTGTTACACTCCTATGTAACAACACTGATTTCTTCCATAAAAGATAGTTTGGAAATGAAGTTTTAGTTTTATTGTACACTATTTGACCAACATCTCTTATTATGCCTCAGATAAAAAGGCTTTGCTTGAACAGTGATTTACTTCACAGAATGGAGACAAAGAGGAAAAGACAAAAAGTCAAGAGACAGAGACAGATTTCTACCCTATATATTTAATAAGCTAATCAGTGCAGAAACTTTTTAAAAATCACAGCATTCATTGTCTATTAAATTATTGTGTGTCTCGGCTACCATTTAGAAGACTGAACTATACCCAGTGTGGCTGTGATTACTTTGATATAATAAGGAAACCACTATTCCATGTATTTTACATTTAAGACTTTAAAAAAATTTTTTTAAACTGTGCTTCCTGCATCATCTAAAGTTAAATGATGTATCTGAAAATTCTAACACAGAGAAATCTATTCTGTTCAAATATGGCTTGACTGATGTCACCCTGCCTCAAGTGTATTAGTTAAAAACAGTGCCAAGAGAACAGCTATCAGGGTAAGAAGTCTAAATACATTTTTGCAAAGTAACCTGGCACTGACAAAATGCATTTAATTATGTTCAAACTTCACAAAATTTGAGTTCATTAAGTTAGAATTTTTTAATAATTATTGCTAAGGAAACATTATTTATACCTATTGAATAAAACACCTATAGAAAGCTAAGAAGACATAAAGATTTTAATAAATGAGTCCTAAGTATTTCAGCATTTCAATTTTCTTCTGAAAAATGAAATTAGCATAACCTGGGCACCTCGTTTCTTGCCCTGCAATCTGAAGTCACGGGAGAAGACCGAGACTGGTGTTCTGAGCATTGATCTGTTTCTCTTTCCTTCCTGATGAACTTAACAACCTCATTTGTTTTCATGGGAATTTTGTGTGACACCAAAGAGATAATTGTGCTATAGCCTGAGATAAGACATTGAAATCTATACCCGTGAAAAGCAACTAGAATTCAATTAAAGGAATAAGAACTGATTTTCTGTATAGCATTGGAGGGTTGTTGCCTCAGTATAGCCCAAGAAGTTCCTATCTTTATACAGAATAATTAACTCTTATCAAGATACTTCACAACCAATAGTAAAACATGTCAACGGGAAATGTAATTAACAGTCACGATTCACATATTTAACACGTATGTAGCCATTAATCATATGGTAAAGTATAAAGTAAATATTAAGATAAATGTAATTACATTTAAACTGAAGAATAAAGTCAATCAGATTTTTAAAAAAAAAAAAATTAACATTATAGGATAGCATTTAACACATTCTGATTCTCTAGAGGTTACCTTTTGGCAAACACGGGATGCCACATTTTCAATTGATCTGCCATATATATTGACTCTAAGTCTCTGTTTAGAAGAATTTTTATGAAAAATAGCTCTTGCTTCCCATCCTACATTTTCTTTGATGAGCGCATTCTCGTAATGCAGTAAAAACACCTTTAACATTAATTAATTAAAATTAACACTAATTAAAGTTAATCATCTAAGCCATAAGTGGCCCTTTTCCAACAATGTCCCTGAGATCTCACTGAATGTTATTAGCAGACATTTCATTTTAGTGAATGTAACTTCTAACTGAGTTGCTTCCCATCCAGTCATTTTGTCGTGGACATATGTAGTGATATAGTTTGATATGTCACTGAGGGTCATTCCCCCTACTACTGTTTACAGATTCTTAAACAAACAAAAACATAATAAACAATAAATTAGATTTCTCAAAGTAAACCTCTTATTATTTTACATCTCATAAACCCTCATGCACAGAAATCACTGCAACATTACCAGAAGAAACACTGAAAATTATCCCTCCTTATTCTCTAGAAACTATCTTTGTAAGAAAGAAACACTTTGTCTCTTTCAGATCTATGAGATTCTTTTAGAGCTGAGTGAATGTCCTCCTCTTGCAGGGTGTCTGAGATTGCTCCTGTTCCTGGCTCAGGCATCTTCATTCCTGTGTCTGGAAGTCTAGTCAACAGTTTGATGAGCTCACTTTTCCATCTTCCGAAAGAAGCTGAAGGACCTCATTATAAATACATTTCTAAGGCTTCCTCTATGGCAGGTTGAAGATTTGGGGGTACACAGATTACTTTTTAGCTTTTGCTAACCATCGGTCACAACTATAAAATAGTTTCTGAGGAATTTATAATACAAAAATGAAAAAGAAATAAAGGTGGTCAACAAGGGGATAAAAGGAAGAAAAAAAAAGGAGGCAGAAAGGTAGAAAAAAACTGGAGATGGAGGAAAAAGGATAGAATAGATGAAGAGGACAGGAGACAGATGAATAAACAGTGTGGGAACAGCTGGGGGTGAGGATGACATACCCCCACACTATATGCAGTATAATACAGTGTTTAAGTTTATAGGCTTTAAAACCAGACTAGCTGGATTCGCACCCAAGTTCCACTGCTTGATGACTAAAAGACAGTGAGAAATTTGTTTAACTTCTTCAAGCTTCATTTTTCTCATTTAAAAATTGAAGGACCTTACTACAGTATGGTAAGTAGTATTAAATTGTGGCACTAATGTGCATAGTTTACGTACCCTTGAGAAAAGAACTGCTTCACGTGTCTGCGTGCCAAACGCATAGTTAGTTTTTGTTGATGTTGAATGATTTAGACACAGGTTCATTTCAATGTACTATATTACACACAGTGGAGTGAGTATTCAGGCACCTCCAGAGTACACCGTTAAAAAAGTAGGAAAGATGGACTTTTTGTCAGTGGATCTTCAGTTTCTAATGTACCCTTCATTTGCTTTATAATCTATCCTCGCTTACTAGACACTCTTAATTTAAGAGTGATGGATCAGATCAGTGTAGTACGTTTCCTAATATATTATCAGGTGTTTTGTTCCTTCATTATACTTCATTATAATATTAGCAATAATCTTAAACATTGAGCATAAATACTCAATTTCAGTTTCAGAAACTTTTAGTTTTAGAAAAGTTACAGTTGACAAAAAGAAAATAAACCACTTACAGATGACCCATATGTCAGCTGGCAGCCTTTGTTATAGATTTGGGCAAATTTGCCTTGAATCCCTCTTTTTCAATATAATTCGATTTGCAAATCCCTCCCAAAATATTAACTCCAAGATGCATATCTCCCTATATTTCTCATCACTTGTGAACCAGAATTCATTATTTGCTTTTTTTCATCTTTTAACTTAACTGCTCCATCATGGTATTAAGGCCCTCTGGGTTTTATAAAGAAAATAATAAACATTACCACTGAAAGTTTTGTAGTTTAATAGGCTTTTGCAGAAGTTCAGAACATCATCCCAAAATATGCCACTTTGGCATAGTGATTATTTTGAGTTGAAAGTACTTAAGAAACAGTTGGTCCAAGAAGGACATTCTGAACATCCTTTGGACTGCCCTCCCCCATCCCTGCTCTGGAAGAAGATCAATCTTCAGTGAAAGGTACCCTACCTGTACCAGGAGGATAGAAGGCATCCTTATCACCAGAGAAAAAGGAATTTAGGGCCAAGAAGGCCATATAAACAAATCCTATTACTCTATAACATTTTACTACTCTTAGATCAAACCCCTTTTTCTTATCAATTCTTCATAAATGTATCATTCCTTGGTCTAAAACATAAATGTGCCATTCCTTTGTCTGAAACTTTCCTGCTTTGGTTCCTTCCTTTAATTTTATATCTTTGTAGTGCTCTCGTTCGTATGTCAAGTTTTTTTTTTTTTCCTGTTAATCTTTTTGTCATAAGGGTCTCTATTAAGACCCTAAAAAGGTAGAGGAAAAATTATTTTTCCTTCCCTCCACTTTGCTTACAATTTTAGATTCTTCTCAAGAGTAAATCTATTTCATAGTTTAGTCTTGAATTCCTTTTCTGAATCCCTATTGTTCTCTCTCATTCTTGTTTTATCTTCATTTCTTCCTTCCATAACCATCCTCATGAACTTTAAATATTCTCAGCATTGCAAAGAAAACAGATTTGTTCCCATAGCCAATTCTCTAAGATAATGTTCAATGTAGCAAAAAGCATCCAATACTTCCTAACAAAAACATGGTGTATGCATGTACATATGCATGGTGAAAAACATTAATAACTGTGATGTATGGCATACATGTAGTGTTGTTTAGTCATTAAATGGTACAGAATTTTAGAAAAGAGTATTTATGTGGGATTAAAACAGTGAGAAAATGATTCACAGTAAGTTTTGGGATAGGTTCTAAAGGCTGGTTGAATCTGGGCAAAAAATGAGGAAGATAAATAATTTAAAGTACGCAGTGAACAATATGAGAGAGAGGAAAGGAGGTTGGGGTTGGGGGGGAGAGAGAGAGAGAGAGAGAGAGAGAGAGAGAGCGCGCGAGCACTCTGTCTGAAGTTTAAAAGTTGTCCTTCCTGAGAAATTTAAGCTACCTACACTTTTGTCAAGACATCTTTGCTCTACTATGAAAAGATCCCTTAGATTAAGAAAGGTGGGTCTTAAATAAGGCAGCACAATTTTAAAATCATTATTTCTCATTTTAAAACGCAAAACAATATGGCTTCTTAAGCAAACAAATCTGAATGTTTTTAATGGTGAGACTAACTTTCCATAAGCATTTGTCTCATAAAACTTATATATATATATATATGTATATGTACATACATATATATATATAAGCATAATTATATGTATGTGTGTGTATAAAAGATACACATAAGATACACAATGGGTATCTTAAAGCATTAAGTAGGCATTATCACATTTTCCACTGTTGAAATTCCGTAAAACTTGCTTAATGTCTTCACAGTCAAAGCAATTATCTCTATCACTGCCTAACTGGGCAGCTTGTTCTCCAGAGCAAAATTAATAGATATCATTTAATGGTCAGAGCTGTTTCTGACCTTTCCATGACTCCAGGGCACTGAGACTGTTTGTTCAATCCACCACACTTACATAAAAAGCTGCTGCCAACAGCTTGGATTTAGCATCAATTTGATAACAGAAGGTCTTTCTCAGCAGGGTCAGGGCACTTGGCATGTGCAGTACCACGGCAACAAGAACTGTCGATATTATAAAAATGCAACCCAGGACACTGATATTAAAAACAAAAATGTGTGGCTAAGCTTTCTCCCGAGAAACATAGGATGTATATATTATCTCTGCATCTGAGCTATAATATATTTTTCAGCTGAAATGAATAAGTTATGAAATAAACAGATAAACGAATGAAATAGAAAACCTGTGTAATTCAAGAACTTGTGAAGCAAATCAGACTACAAAAAAATGCAATATTTTATAGTTATGCTATGCTTTATATATCTAAAAATTGAAAATGTATTTGTTACTGAAAGGACACATTTCCATAGATAAAAAAATATGTATCAGTGTATGCAGCTTCTTGAAGTTTTTCTCTTTCTTGTGAATATACATATAGGAGTATATTTAAACTGAGAAAAATGTGGTAGGAATATGTCAGCTCAGAAAACAGTATGAGAGCATTGTTTTCTACACACTACCAAGTGAGCTGATTTCTCTGAGAAAAACCTCCAATTATATGAATATTGTGAGTCAATATGTTATTTCCTTTTAAAATAAATTTTTAAATAGAAAAATTAACCATAAAAAGCTTTACTTAGGATTTCAGAAAATGAATTTATCTTTCTAAGAAACGTGCCCTTGTAATGTATCAATGCGTTTATCGAACACTTACTAATAATAAGCACATTTTTAGATAATCGAACTATATATATCCTTTGACCTGTATTGTTATTGAATACTTTTTTTATTTTAGTCATTAATACAATCAGCCCTATAAACAATTATAAAAATAATATAATCAATCATCCATCTTTAAAACTATTTTAAAATTTACTTTGGTAACAAAACCTCAGAATACATATGTATTTTCTAATGTCTTAATATCTAAAAAAAAAGGTGCTTGAAAATAGATGAATACGGATATTACAGTAGGATTCTTGCCACCCCTTCTGATAAATATATACATAACTAGCTAATCCCATCAGTATCTAAAGTCATCAGAAAGTATGAATTCGACATAAGTTAAAAAAAAAAAAAAAGTTATTGTGAAAAGATTGTCTAGGAGCAAATACCATGAACAGAAATTTGGTTTTTCTAGGTCTTTATAAATTGAATCCCAGTGTTGAACTCTAACTATTTTCTCTTTTTTCCCTGTACTTCTTTTATTGTTTTGCCCAGATTCTTCTGTTTGGTGATAACAAAGACTTTTAAATTACTGATCTGAAGATAAAAATGCCAGGAGCAATTTCATTAATGGATCTTTTCAAAATGATTAAAAAAAAAAAACAATTTGTTTATGCAAACTTATCTTTGGTAACTAATATATTTTCAAATAAACAATAACTATAAATATGAGAGCTGAAATTTTGAAACAAAATATAATTCTCTTTTGTAGTGTCATGGCGTTAATATTTGCATTTCTTTCATTTAAAAGGGCAAAAACTATATTCAGTAAATATAAAAAGAATGTACTGTCTTTTCCTTGATTCTCTTTGTTGGTGTAAAGGCAAAATGTCATTTCATTGTTTGAACAGAAGACTATCAGCAATATTAGCTCTTTGAGAAGTTTTAGCATCTTCAAAAATATCTTTTTATTTTTATGACAATCAGACAAGCTTTCAAATTTTTCATCAGATGGTAAAGTGTCAGGTAGCCTAATTGATTTACTGGTTTCCTAAAATAAATAATTGCTTAGAAATTATTTTTTTATCTTCACAATAGCCTTATAAATGTCATTTAGACAATGAAACAGAAAATCCATTCGTATATATTTAGTTGACAGCTCTGAATGCCGTATAATATATTTTTAAATATCTATTTGATTGAATTAGTGTTGTTATGTCCTCGTCCATTGGAATTACATTTAAAGTTTCAATGGATGGTGTGCTCTCATACAAAGTCACTTTTCATTGGAAAATCATAATGATTATAATCAAAATCAATTTCAAGGGCTCCAAGCCCTTTAGGACTACCACACTGGCCAAAATAATGGAAAATTAAAATGATTTAAAATCCATTTTAGCCCTGTGTATCTTAAATATTATACTTTATCACATTATGTAAATTACATATATTTGCATCATAGTCTAGTTTAACAGCCTCTTATGTCCTCATGCAAGTGATAAGGGTGACATACTATCCACTTTGTAATGAGTGCATAAAATGATAATTTTGTAGGCAAACATTCTCATCCCTCTGGCAGATGGCATAAAAGGCTGTTTTAGAAACCTTTCAAAGCAAGTTGAAATAGTCTGATAATGAATAAATAGCAGATGGCGTCACTGTAAATTTTAGAAAACACAGAATACTCAGATTTTTCTGAAAGCAAACTTTAGCCAAATTTGTACCAATATATTTATTTTAACTTAATCTTCTCATTACTTCAGATGGATCAGAACTCTCAAATACAATCACAATTAGAGAAGGTGCCTTTAAATGATCTACTAACAGCATTTATCTATTTTGATTGTAATCATACAAAAACATGTGGTAATAGTTTAATTATATTTATATATGTTTTTAAATAGAAAATATATTGTGTCCTAAAAATTATACTGCAATTCTGCCTTCAATTTAATCCTTCCTCTTTTTCAAAAATAAAAGTTTACAGTTTTAGGTAACAGGTTTATATGTTTATTCTCATTTAAAAAAATTAATTGATTGCATCAATTCCAAAAAGAATTTATCTCCACACTTTTATTCAGGGATGGACTGATTGTTCCCATTGGGATAATGTGAAGTTTGCCCTTTGGCTCAGTTTTATGCATTTGTTTTTAGTTTGGGTTGTATACATGGTTTATGACTTCTCATGTCTTTTAATCGTCTAAAATAAAACTTACCAATGGGTTTCCTTCATTTTTAATTTATTTCAAAGCTCTGTAATTGTTAATGTAGTTCATATTTTGGTGATAAATGTTGAGAACTCTTGGGAACTAGACTACTGTCTGATAAATAACATGCCAGCTTAAAAACATTATAAAAACTTTTGCCTTAAGTTTGGCTAAAATTACATAATTATATACTATCTGTTCGACAAGCAGAGCAATGGTGTTTTTAAGAATATCTGAAAGGCATTTTTTTTAACCAGAATATAATCTGGAATAAGTATAATTTGTAATGATATACTTGAAAGGATCCTTTATTATAGTTAAGATGTTTATGCTTAACTCAAAATTAAATTTCAGGGATTTCATAATTTAAATTTTTAGTTCACTGTGTAGTAGGTAGATGTATGGGGGAATATAAAAAAAGGTTCTCTAAGTTTTTGTCAATTGTATTATAAGCCGGCCTCCATCTGGAAGACTCCATCCTTTTGTACTATTCCTGAAAATATAGACGCTACTTTGAAGTTTAATAAGCCAAAGCTCCCTTTCCTACAAAAATAAAAAGTTTCCTTTGATTCTTTTATGCTATTGTCTTTTCCATTTTTATTATAACATTTAAAGATCAGTAAATGATATTATTGCATAACTCAGAATATTTTAAAAGGGTTCGATGAAAAGCACATTGTATGTAAATATATTTGTCAAGTTGCTGTGATGGAATTTACATTAAAAGTACTTCACACATAGTATGAAAAAGGTATGCGCATTTTAAAAAAATCTACATCCAAGTCTCAGTTGGTTTGATGTAGATGATTCTAATTATAAATCTATTCTGTACTAGTGGTTAGTTAGCTTTTGACATATCAGAGAGAAACAGAACGGAGGTACTTGTTTCAATACCTCAAATATAATTACCAAAGCCTATACTTAAGTGTTTGTTAAATAACATAGTGAAGCTGGAAACAATTCCTTAATTTTGACTGGTCTGGCAGAGGTGGACAACTGACAGTCAAAGTCATGCCACCACTTCCACAGTGTACACTGTCTGTGGAGATAACATGTGCCCAACCAGGTTCTGACTTAGCGTCACCAGTGGAACACAGAAGGAATTGACATGTACCCTTTCTGTGCCAGAGGCAAATTTCAAAAAGTACTTTCGCATTCTCTGACTTGCCTTTTTCCTCTCATTTCTGTATATAAAAGGTAGTTGTGCATTCCCTAACTCCGCTCTTCTAATTTGGAGGCTTAAGTGATACGATGATTCTTAAAGGATGATAAAACCAAAGATCTGACAAGCGTGGTGATACCTACTAACCAGAAAGATCGTACAGGCCCATTTTTGTTGCATGAACAAGGCATGTAAGCCATGCCAGCCCAGCGGACAAACGCCTTCATGGTATTACGTGAGAGTTAAGATTCCACTCTACCCACGTGTTCCCACTTCTCATGGTTCTTCTCAGTAACTTGGGGCTTTTCTATCTGTAACCTTCTGTAATCTGTAGAGATCAAAATACTTTTGCATCTTGTAAGAATGTGGTTTACCAGTGACTTCTCTAGGTGCCTAATGGCACACAATGGAAGTTTACCAAGAAAAGTTTTTTTTTTTTTTTCTATACTGCATGCACATAAATGTTTAAACATACAAAATAATTCGGTCCAAAGATTGGATTTCATTTAAATATTTCACTAGGTAACAATTATTAAATAATGGATGTACAGCTTCCATGTGTATCTTAATGGAGTAATTTATTGTTATGTATTCTGTTAAAAAACAAAATTCGACTGAGTAAATTTAAAGATCGAATTGGCTTTATTCAATGATTCATGAATCAGGCAGCATTCCATCTGGCAAACAGGAAGGAGCTCTAAAGAGCTATACAAAATGAAAAGTTTTCATAGGCAGAATGGGGTGGGAAAATGACATTCTAGAAAAGAATGGCATAACTCTTAGTTAACTAAGAGATATGATCAAAATTTAAGGCATTTGTGCCTCTTCTAATGACTACGCTGTAGTTCTCATAGCTTTTAGCAATCCTCTATGTGATGTTCACAGGTCAAGATTTTTTTTTTTTTTTTTTTTTTTTTGCTGACTCTCTGGCTTTCATAGGTCCTTACTTCAGTCTCACAGTTTTTTAACTGGTCATTTTTTTCATTCCTTTTCTAGTGTTCCAGTCTTAGGGAGATCATTTGCTTGGTGGTTCATGGCTATGAACATGTATTTAAAGCTTTTGAGAGAATACAATATACCAAGGAGACTACTATGCTTATTATAGACAGGATAATTCTCAATATTTGGAGCGCACTTTGGAGCCATGGTCCCCAAGATTTAAACTAATTGAGATCAGATAAATCAAAGACTCCATTGAAGAAGTCACTTAAGCTAAGTGGCTTTTTCAGTGATTTTATGTAGCTGAATTTCAACTTGCCCAGAAGTGTTATCCCAGGTACAGCAAGTGGTATTGGCCACAACACAGGCATCTCCTTGCTCAGATAAAAGATAATCAAGGGCTATCCTATTATCAAGGACAACTTTGACCAGAGAGTCTAAGGATTTTTGTTGGGCAGCTATTGTCTTGGCAATGGATTCTGTAATATTTTCAAGAGTTGAGGAGGGGTTCCTGATTGTGGCCTAACTAGGGAAGTAGAGTCCAGTCAAAGGAAGCAAATCCTGAAACATGAATATCTCCTGGTAGGTCCTTTCTAAGTCAGCAATGTAAATTCAAAGGTGTTGACCAATGAGGCATTTCAGTCCATTTGTGAACAGTTAGGGATACAGTCAGCTAACCTAAGAGACACCACCTGGTTATATGCCAGCCATCTAAATATTCATAGGCCTAAGGAGAATAATAACCATCACAGACAAAAATAAACTCTGTCAGGGCACAAACTATTTCCACTGTTAGTAGACTTATTTGCAAGGATCATTACATTTGCTTGTTCGAGCCAGAGGTCAGTGCATTCAGGAAGTGATTCTCTGAGCCTGAAATAGTTGTTCTAAATACCTTGCAAAGACAGATAGTGTTGGTAAGCTCTTTTCGTGATTGGGGACAGATCTGATTTAGATAATCATGAGAATGTGGAGGTGCAAATGTGCTAAGACTTATGTAGGTATCTGTGTCTAATCGGGCAAGTACAGTTACGGTCAGAGAAAAGTGAAAACAAGGTACTGAATGTTCTGACCATAAAAGTTGAACTTGATAAGAGTCTTCTAATGGGGGGTGGTCATTAATGGTGACATTGGGAATAGACGAGAAATTGGTCACAGGAAGGAGCAGGGAGTTTCTAAAATTGGGGATAGATCAGAACCATTGATGAGGAATTCGGCAGTCTAAAACATTACTCCCCCCACACACACGCACACTCAATGATGGACTGGGAGGTACGGACAACACAGATAATGGCCCTTTATCGTTCCCAGCTGATGCCAGAGGTAAAGGAAAGAAAGAAAAAAAAGGGCTTCATGTTCAGTTATAGTCTTGATCCAGAGTCTTGAGTGCGAATAGTTGATACTGATGTCAGCCACTTCTCTTTCTCATCAGTTCGATTCGGAGAGCTCCAGTGTCTATAAGGGGCTGGCTGTCAGGCGGAGCCTTTTTAGCTATGAGATGTGTACCCAAGGCTCACTGGCTTCTTGTTTTACAGAGTGTCAGTGGTCAGGAGCACTTGGGAAGGTCCCTACCAATGGGGAGCAATTGCTGTCTTCCTCTGATGACATTTCCAGAATAATCAGTCACCAGGCTCTAGACTATGTATGACCCACAAGATCCTTCAAATAGGGGTCTGAGAAGGTTTCTCAACTTGCTGATGATACAATTTAGCATAAGACATTAGAGCCTTACAGTAGCTTGTCACATTATCGTGGCACAACAAGGAATCGGCAGAGTTGTACGCCAAGACATTGGCCTACCAGTGATTATGTCATATGGAGTGGATTTTTTTTCCAAAAAGGGGTACACTAAACAGTCAGCAAAACCAGAGGTAATACTTGAGGCCAAGGGAGTCCAGTAGTTTCAGTGAGTTTGGAGAGTCTGAGTTCAATGATAGAATTAGTTCTTTCGGCCTTGCCTGATAATTGAGGGTGACAGGGACAACAATAATTCCAGAAAGTTTTTGTTAAGGCTTGTGTGATTTGCCCAGTGAAGGGAATGTCTCAGTCACCGGAGATTACAGAAGGTGTACTCCAAGAGGGAAAAACGTTCTCCAACATTTTCTTTGCCACTGTGAGAGCATCAGCTTTGCAACAGAGGAAAGCTTCAACTATCTGAAAAGATGTATTCAACCATCTGAAAACATGTATTCAATAACGAGGACATAGTGATAAACCAAACTCACTGGCAGCTGAATGAGTTCAGCTGCAGGTGTTCAAAAGGTCCAGAGGAAGGGGGTCTGAAGTCTCTGGAACAAAAATAGCTTTTCAGGATTATGGACCTTGGAAGTTAAACATGTTTTTACAAATTTATAGAAGTCTCCCCACCAACATTTATTTGAGTCATCTTAATTATACCATGGCAAGTAAAGGAATGCAAGAACTAAAAAAATGGGGTTTGCCAGGAAGCCTTAAAGCACCAAGCAGCTATCTTGGATTTCCCACAGCTCCGAATGCCCACCTAACTTACAACCATTGTTTGCCCATCATGGTTTCTCTGATTGAGGAACAGACTATTGTATGTTGCAAGGACATTAGGATGGCAAAAATCCGGCACCAAAAGATGATTGTTTTGTAGAAGCAGATTGAACTTCATCCCCATGTGCTACGACCTTTACGGATTCTGTTGCTGCTGCCTTTGCATGAAAGTCAGTATTTCTCTGATACTTAGGTTTGATCCTTTTAGCATGAGCCTCAATATTAATGACAGCAATTTCAGAAGGTAAGAGAATAACAGTAAGAAGGTCATTTACTTCTGGGGTCCCTGTGGACATAAGAAAACAAACCCTTTTATACCATAATATCCCCAAATCATGGATAACCTCTAAAAGCATACCAGCTATCAGTAGAAATATTAACAATTTGTCTTTTTTATAACCAGCATGCTCTGAGAAGGGCATGGAGCTCTGCTCATTGGGAAGAATTAGCCTGTGACAGGTTTCCCCTTTCAAATAGTTCATATTGGTTAGTAATAGCATAATCAGCTTGGAAATTCTCTTTCATTTTTACAGTATGACCCATAAACAAAATTAAATTAGGATGAGTTAAAGGAGTGTGTTGTGAATTAGGATGTGATGTCGTAAAATGGGACACTGTTACCTCACGGTCACGGAGCTGGCCTTGATCAGGCAGGGCGGTGACAGAGCAGGGTTAAAAACGTTGCAAAATTTAAAGTGCAAATTAGGTGGCGAAGGCAGACGGATCTCACAGGAGGTTAGTCAGCTTGCAGAGAAATAGTGAGCCAGTTCAGAATTAAGACCAGTTTGGACAGTGTGTGGAGTTTATAAATAAATGTTATTTCCTAGGGTTAACTCCGCTGAGGCTTCTACTAACTTTGCAGCTGCAGCTATAGCCTGAAGGCAGCTGGAAGAGGCACTAGCAACTGAAACAAGCTGTATGCTATAACAGGCAATAGGCCTATGTTTAGTACCATGTTTCTGCATAAAGCATTCCCAGGGCTTAGTTATCTCTTTCATGTACAAATAAGGTGAAAGGTTATGAACAGTCAGGTAGCCTCAAAGCAGTTGGGTTCTCTCAGTGCTTGTTTTAGTCTTATAAAAACCTGCTTATGTTTATTTTCCCAAGTTAGGGGCTCCAGGACTAAAATTTTAGTAAATTCATAGCGGAGATAGCTGAATATCTTCAATTCTTAAATATGACCTAGTAATGAACAATGTCGAGAGATAATTGTGATTGTTTTTATTGACTTTAGGTTATTTTGCAGCTAACTGTTACTGCAAATAAATGAAATTTTTACGGACGATTCTTTGGTAACTGAGCACAGAAAGAGACTGTCTACATAGTGTGAAAGGGATAATGTCCCAGGGAACTGGAGGGTGCTTACATCTTGGTGGAGTACTTGGGATAAATAAAAAGGGGCTTTAGTGAATCCCTGAGGCATAATTGTGCAGGTATGCTCTTGACCGTGCCAAGTAATGGGAAATAGGTATTGGCTGTTGAGGTCGACAGGGATGCTGAAAAAGGCTCAACTATGGTCTACGACAGAACCATCTTGAATCTGGTGGAACTTTTGATGAAAGGATGTTCAGGTTTGGAACAACTGGGAAACAAGAAAAAAAATACCTTGTTAAGCTCTCAAGTCCTGGGCAAGTGGCCATCCTCACCCATAAGGTCTCTGGCCTGAAAGAATGGTGTGCGGTAGGGGATGGTACAAGGACTGACCCGCCCCCGAATGAGTAGGTCTGCTCTCAGGATGAGGCTTGCATGGCTTCAGGCTTTTAATGGATATGGAGGCGCTTCAGAAAGAGGTTTACTTAAGCCTATTTGAATTTTTATAGGTTCTGTACTTTTTATTATCCTAATGTGAATATTAGAAGTAGCCCAAAGATGTTCAGGCAGCTCAATTAAATTCGGGGACTTGCTGGAATTCTTTCTCTTCTATGTCAGGGACACACTGTAAGAAACATAAAAGGTCAGGTTTAAGTTGGACAAGAAATTCTAAGGTGAGGTCTCTGTTGGAGGCAAAGTGTATTAGTGTTTTTAATTTGGAAAAGATATGCCTACATAAAAGACTGACTAGAAGTATATCACACAGCAAAAAAATAAAATAAAATAATCAGTGAAAAGTCCCAGAGTCATTTTTACTGGTTGAGACAAAAACTCTCTCTGAACTTTATCAGATAGCCCCACTCAGGAAGGGCTTTTCTTTGTTGTTGTTGTTGTTGTTGTTGTTGTTGCTTATTTTCCCCATTCTGAGGGATTTGTGGTTTTATAAAAATGGAGTTTAAAGTAAAAACTATAGTTCCGGTTTCTACCGATATTTGGCAAGCTTTTTCATTAAGTTTAATTTTAGTTTCCTGTTGGCAGTTTAAGGGAATAGCTTGTAGCAACTTACCAGAGGAGCCCTGCCAACTCTGGAGGGCACATACAGGGACCCTCCTTTGAGGCAGATTTGCGGTATTTACGCTGATGTTGAAGAATCTGCATATGCCTTTGAGGGCAAGCTCTTTTTCAGTGTCTCAGCTGATTGCAATTGAGACTCAGATCCCTAGGCCAGAGTTTCAATAACGGATCCCTAGGAGGGCGCAATGTGGGAGGCCCAGATGTTATTTTAAGTGCCAGACCTTGAATCTGTTGTGGCCAAAAGGCAAGTAGCTTGGCATACTTTTGTTTGCAGTCTGGTCCTAAAGTCCTTTCAAAGTGTTCAGCGGCAGCCACCAGCTCAGTCAGACTAGTTGGAGGCCTTCCTTTCAATTTTCTGCCCTTGTGATCCATCCACTAATCTCAGGAAATAATCCATTTCCAGGCAGACCAGCTGATATCATTAGTGGAGCGGAGCCTGAAAGGCCACGGAGCGCTTTCCAATCAGAGGCGTCTCTCCTCCTTTGTCCCCAGGTCTGAACAGTGGACCAACTGCTACAGGCGGAAAAGCCCCTCGGAACACCATGCGGAAGAGCAGCTGCTAATTCGCAAGCTATGCTTTGGTCCATGAAGGGGCTATGTTGAAGATCAAGAATCAGAGTGACGCCCTTCTGCCTCCTGCACTCCTTCTACGACCTATTCTCCTAACGTGGGAGTCTCAAAGTTCGGTGGTGAGGCTCTAACAGCTTTTAAGTGCTGGACCCATGCCCATCCATTTTTGTGGCTTTTTGGCTTCTGAGATTCCCATTGCCAATAGCTTTTACCTACACAAAACACATGAGATCCAGACCAGTTTAGGCCCGGGCTCGGTCTGGGTTTTAAGTCAGACCCAGTCCAATTACAGACTCAATACGGTGGGTAGCAACTGCCAAGTCCCAAAGTGGAATCTAGAGACCAGGGAAAGGCCTGAACCAGTGCACCCCAAGGAGTAGGAGCTGCAGACTGGTGTCCCTCGCAACGGGGGCTGCTGAGTGAACCTCCGGAACTTCTCAAGGCAGAAAGAACCAAGGACTGAGGTTTTCCGTTCAAAGTGGGAAACTAAGAAACATTAATTAGATCAGGAGCTTGATGCAAAGAAAGCGGAGCTCAGAACTAAGAAAAACTTGCTCGCGGCTCTCAGGAAAGGAGAGGAAGGCAGAGAACTCTAAAGGTTCATGGGTACCATGCCTGTGTTTCTCATCGTCCCCAGAGGTGGTGGAAGTCTCCCTTGCAGCTTCCAAATCTCTTAGAAAAACATATTTCCACCAAGTAAATTTAAAGATCTACTTGGCTTTATTTAACAATCAAGTAACATCCATCCCATCTATCAGTTTCAAAGGAGCTTCAATGAGTTGTACAAAATGAAAGGCTTTTATTGTCAGAAGGGAATGGAAAAAGGCCATTTCAAGCAAAGAATACATTGTTTCAGGCAAGGTCATCTTCCTTTGGGGAGCAGAAAAGTTCTACCTCGAGGGGATTACCTCACTAGTGCTGACCGGGTCATTCCAGATTGGTTAAAGGTGACATTCCTGGCAGAGGCCGTGATGTCAGTTAGGTTAAGTATGAGGTCTTGCTTTGTTGATTGGGGGCATAGCACGAGTGACTCCATTTGGGGCTGTTTCTCTTTTAATACTCCAAACCACATAACAATGGCTAAAAAATTAATTTACATAAGTTCAAAGGAAAATTTTATAAATGTAAGTATAAACGAAATACTATTTCAATCTAACTTGATGTTGAGAAAGAAGTAGCCATGTTAAAACGGGGTGATTTTGGTATTTCTTTGTTTTTAATATTAAAACATTCATTAATAATGTCTCAGTTTTTAAATGAATGGCTTAGATTTCAGTTTCTGCAGTTGCAGAAATGTACTTGTTAATGCTAAAAATGAATTTTGGCTTAGAGCTTCTCATATTCTTTTTTGGAAGTTTTAAATTTGACAGTTTACATGATAGTTTTTAATCTCTGAGTAAGTCTTGTTTGGTAAATTGCTTTACAAAACATGTGAACAGCAAAGGATATAGGGTTTTAATAATATAGTGACTTTTTTCACTATGCTATTTTTATTCTGAGATGAAGAATGGAGGAAAATCAGAACAGTCTAATTATCTAAACTTTACTCTTCATTAATTGTTGATGAATTTAACCTAATTGCCTGTTAACTAAATAAGAGGTTCAGGTTATAATAATGAACAAAAGGCATTTATCTGGGCAAAAGGATTGCAATCTGAAAAGCAGATTCAGGTAGTTGTCTTAAACTGCTCTGGAGAGAACAAAGAAAAGTAGGATTTACAAAGGCAAAATCCACAAAAATTTTTTTGCATGTAAATGAGGAGTTGCTGGCTAGGTTAACAGGGATTAGTTAGTTCCAATATGCAAAGAAGAGGGGCGAAAACTACAAGGAGAGAGTAAAGTCTGCACCTGTCCATATAGTATTTGCTATTCCAGGATGTATTATAGCTCAGTCTAGAGCTGAGGTTACAAATGGGTTTAGCAACTTAATTGAAACACAAAATGTGTGTAACCCATTTTAAAAGCTCCTGACTCTACTTCAAGCAACTCTCTTAACAATGTTGATTCCATTCCCACCCCCCTGCCCTCCCCACCCCGTTATCAGTCTTAAAAACAATTATTCTTCTAGAGTGACAGAGATTTCAGTTAATTATTCTTTAGATCTCTTTATATCTTTGCCTTCCTTTCAGAAAAAATTCTGATTAATAAAAACAAACAAACGAACAAACAAAAAACCTCCCTGTGGTAACGAAAGATAGAAAAAAGCAGAAGTAGCTGATTTGCAAGTAATCAATCTGGTGTTTACATTTAGATTGTTTTTTTTAACCTTTCACATTAGAGAACTGAACAACTTTATGAAGGAAGATAAAATTAAAGTGGTTTGCTGAAGTTTAATATTAGAGCTTCAGTGTCTTCAAATCTTTTAAAAAGGGTTAAATGTCACCACATGACCAAGAGAGATCAGTTGTTTTGAATCAACAATCCTGAAAGAATGAAGGAGAAAGATAAGGGGGAAAGTAAAGATGAGAGTGTTTTTCTCCTAAATTTGATAACTATTTGGTTATTTTATTAATACTATTCTTTGATGCCAATTACATAGAAGGAAAGTTTTGTTTTTTTCCCCCATAATCTTTATTCCAAAATACCATAATACAAAGAGTTAGCAATTATAAATGGTAAATTGTAATAAACAAAAAAATGATTTTCTAAACCAAAAAAAATATTTTTTGACTTAGGTAAGATAAATTATTGTACCCAGTACTGGCAAAACCAGGCAAATAGCAACCTTTAATCATCACTAAACATTATCGACCAGGGGCAAGAGAAATAGTGATTCTCTTTAGCTTCTGTGACCCTCACTTACTACTATCTTCTGGAGAGAGCAAGAAATAAATATACAACTTTTTCCAGTCCTTTTTCTGGGCCTAACCCTTTAACGTCAATGATTTTAAAAACTTATTCTATATGCCAAAAGGTACAAACTAAATCTTCAGAAATTTGAATTTTTATGTTTATAAGGATTCTACTTGTGTCATTCCCAATGGTTTAAAATGCTTTCGTTTGTGTGTGTGTGTGTGTGTGTGTGTGTGTGTGTGACATACTAGTATCAAATATAACACGACGTAATGTCATTCCATGACTTTTTCTCTTTTAAAAATCATAATTTCTTAAATACAGCAAATTATACCCACACACACACATATATACATATACATATAACAAATCAGCAACAATTAATAACACTTGTTTTTTCTGTGGAAGAACGTATATATGTATTAAATCATCATGAAATGACCTTGAAGTACACTGCAGTACCATGATCTTCCAGGAAACTTTTCTGATGTTCTAGACTGTATCTCCGAGTTAGTTAAATATGTGCTGATGAAGTTCAGCATTGTTTCATAGATAGAGTGAATACTGTACCTTTCACTCCATTAGTGACTGCCAGATTCATTTTGGATTTGACATACCCTATCTAATTTGACACCAAATAGCTAATCCCTTTACCCTTTAAATTTCTGATGTGTCATATTGCATTACACTTCTTCTGTCACCTTCCATCACTGTATATTTTGTCACATAGAAAAGCCAATGTGATTTGACAAAACACAAGATGATCGGGTCCAAGAGATTTAAAGCAATGCTAGTCAGTGGAGCAGAAATGTGACACATTGCTTCAAATGTGCAAATACTCACTTTTTGAAAAGTGGATATCTGCTAAAAGCAGGTATATAGGATGATCTATAATAGTTCGGGGAAAGATATGGATTTTACCTTTTAGTTGCAAATTTAAAACACTGTGCTGCCCCATATAAATAACAGAAAATATTGATTCCAAGTGACAATGGCCAGAGAAAAATTAGTTTGATGCTACTCTATTTTGTGTGGTAAGCATTCTCCTAAGCTTGCTAAATAATCCACTGAAAAGTCTCTCAAAGTTTCATCATTTTATTTTTAGACCAAATAGTAAATAACTTGCTTAAGTTTATTTACGTTAAAACATACTTTATCTTTTATATTTTAATAACTAAAATAATAATTGAAAAGAAGTAAATTATCACATTGCTCAAGTAACTTTCCTGGCTCATTTGAAAGTTGTAATGGATTTTCCTAATATTAGGTAATAAATTGGTACCATGAAGTCAGAAATATCTGTAAGGGTAAATGGAATCCAACAGCTCATCAACAAACCTGGGAAAACCTTAGAAACATGATTCTGCCTCTTCATGCACAAACTATTTCAGTTTTTTTTTTTTTTTAAATAAGGACTTCCAGGGAATCCACTGAATAATGCTATAAACAAAGGTAAGGATACAGAATACAGAATTCAGAAATTTACAACTAAGAGACAGGGGAAAGGTTAATATCTATGGTTAATATTTTGACATTTTTAATATCAAACATATGCCATATTTGAATACACAGCCTATGATTGAATAATTCCTCGCCAAATGAGTCGTTAGTCCACAAAGTCAGCATGCCAGCAACAAGAGCAATATATTTAAAAACCTACTTTACAATTCACTTGGAAGTTTAGACACAAGAATGTGAATTAGACTCAATCAATGTGATATACTAAACAAGAAGCTAATTGTATAATGAGTACCTGGCTCATTGTGGAGGGTAATAATAACAGCAAAATCTCGTTTTTCTGAGTAGAAAACTGTGCTGACAACATGGCCAGTGTCCAGATTCAGGTATGGCCATGGCGCAAGTTCTAAGTTTGCTGTTCTAAGGCAGTGAGTGACAGTGTGCTCTTCACCCTCATAGGGCATGGAGAAATTTTTATTGAAATGTCTAGCTTTCTCTGTTCTTTCCCTTCTTTCTCAGCCTGTTTCTCCAGCTTCACATTATAAATTCTGAGCTACTCAAAATACTTTCTATACTTTTTTTCAGTGTAATTTCAACCAAATTTTTTAACATTTGATTCTAAAATCTCTGATATTCAAAGATTCTTCATTCAGGAAGGCCTCTACGACATTGGTCATTTTTGCTTGGAAGCCTGAACTGCATTACACATTTCTATTAGTGGGAGTACATTTTAAAAATCATTCTCATAGTATAGCCAAAGATTTTGCCAACTTTAATACTGGGTTTAGAATATTTTTTTCCATTGTTTACAGATATTGATTTTATGCCCAGGGACTAGTAATATAGATAAAACTGCTTCTTCTCTTGAAAATGTTTAATTTTCCTTTGGCCAAGGAGGACTAGTTCAACAATATAAGGTGTGCATTTAGGCATTCATGCCAGTACACATTTATATCTGACAGTTTTATCCATATTAAGCAACTTATTGAAGCATTTCTTAAATGAAATGCTTATGAAATAATATTTCATAAAAATAATTTTCATAATAGTTCCTAGAATCATAATTACTCAATTGAGTCATGTAGATATTTACCATAAAAATATAAAATAATACATCAACATGTAACTAAGTAACTGAATTATGGAAATCTTTCTCTTACATATCCCCCAAAATTTTATGTAAACCCTATATAGTTTTCAAACAATAAAATAGCTTGCCATTTTCCAAAGAAAATAATTCACAAAAAAGGATTATATTACCAAATTTCATTTGAAATTAAAACAATAAAGTTTATACCAACTCTACCCTTTTCCAAAACTAATCAAATAACAACTATTAAATGATTCCTAAATGTCAGCCCATGGACCACAAGTTCAAAGCTGTTTGCAGAGAATTCAAATGGAGATATTTATTTATTTATTTATTTATTTATTTATCCATTTATACATTCATTCATTCATTCATCTATCTATCTATTCATCTATCTATCTATTTATTTATTTATTGGAAGTCTCAGGTAATTTGCGTGGGGAATCTGGTGTGGGGAATCTATATTTTTTAAGCTTCCTCATTAATTTAAAGAGCCATTTTGGGAAACCATTCTTACAAAATAAAAATGATCAGTCTTTGTCTGAATTCCAGCCTCTAAATCAAATTCTCTCTATTCCGATAAACCCCCATACGACTAATTTTTACCAAGAGAGATTTCGTTCAACATGAAACATCATAAAACGTTACTTGGTAAGCTGTCACTCTGTGTCCTTTGTGCTGGCTACTTTCTGTTTTTTCGTCCTTTGTGCTGGCTACTTTCTGTTTTTTCGTACCGGAATCCCTGCTTCAGCAGTCTCATCCATTCCCTTCGCACTTGAAAGACGCTGGGCTGGGCTGGGCAGCGAGTTTCAGATTAACGCTGCTTATGTTTGCTGCTAACTGCTAATGAACTCATGCTGGAAAACGATGCCTGTCTGATTAACTGTAATATCGTCAATTACCAGCTCTCTGTTGTTGTGCTATGTATGGTATGGCAGTCTAAGGAAACCACTTGACTTGGTTTGGCCATTACCTGTGCTTACTTTATGTCCAGAATGCCTGTTACCTCTGGTTTCATATCATGAATACGATGCCATCTCAGCCTCAACTTTCCCCCATTATTTATAGTTGGGTCTCTCATTCTCACAGAGTCGATTTACCCCCCAGCCAACTTGATTAGCCATAGTTCCTAATTCTGGCCCAGCCTGGTCCACTCCAGCGTATTTAAGATTCTGCAGCATGATCAATTATAAATGCCACATAAAAAGTGAAAAATCTTATCTCTATATAATTAAAGTATATTTTATTTCGCTTGTTAAATATGAGAGTGCATCGTATTAATAAAGGGCAAATTATAACAGTACTCGCTTCAACAGTACAAATAAAGTATTAGAGAGGAAGGAGAGGCTTATAGATATTAGACTGCTATGTCATGTCATTAGAAGAATGATAGATGATGTTCTATTAGTGGTACTAAACATGATTCTCCTGGAGGGACTAATTTTCTACCGGGAACTTATTTAGGCTCATCAATAGCTAAAGTTCAAAGAGAAAGTTTTCAAAAGACTTTAAAACTTTCTGAAAATAACAGTTCATGGTATCACCACATGTGAATGAACTGATACATACCTTCTACCGAAATTGTTTTATTTGGGAAAAGAATGTAAAATTCCAAGATCAATACCCTTTGACTTTATGAAAAATAATAACCTTTGTGCACTGTAGGAATCTATGTATATACCCTTGGAATCATTTTAATCAAAGTTGTTCTCAAAATGAGAATTCAACGAAACAGTGAATGTAAAGAGAATAGCTAAGAATTTTTTTAACGGTTCACACAATGTAATTATTTTTTATTACAGTTAAAAAGAAATTAAACTTTTTAATTAGAAAGTTACATTGTAATTTGAATCTAAGCAACTATTCATAAAATAGCCACGGGCACTGTCATTAAAGTAAAAATAGACTGAATTTAAATTAAAATAAGTGTTTTTTTAGAAAATGCAGCTGGGTGCCTAACACTATTTTCTCCATAAAGCTTTAAAATGAAAGCTCTGAATTGTTAGAATCATAGCTTTCATTTTATTAAGTTATCATATTTTTTTAAAAAAATGCATTTGTTTCTATTTTGTAGCCCAAGTATTGCCAAAACCATTGTTAGCTAGTTATAAAATTCATTACTTGAAGATGAAATTTCAATACTGCCTGTGTGAGAAAACTTGATCTTTCCTTTATGTTAAAAAAAATATATATCTAGTTGAGTATGTGGAAGGCTTTGTGATGCACATTTTAGTTTAGTTATAGTGCCACTAATGGCAGAAATGTTACAGGTTAATGGTTCTAATTTTTCCATTAATGGTTTATCAATTTTACTGAGAAGTGTTTTTAAAAAAGTACGAATAAATATTTCAAGATAAATATTTTCAAAAGTGTATAAAATGGTATTATAGAGTTTAAGCCTTGAAATAGTTCATGGCTAATAATGGGGGAAAATAAATATAAATAGTCCATGCAGAAAATAGCGTATAGCCAGGTATTTAAATTTTAAGCCTAAAAAAATTTATGATTCAATTAAAGACATTTTGTTAGTTTCTGTGTACCTTAGTGGAAAAAGACAATATTCCTGTCTTCAAGAACCTGTTCATTAAGTTTAGTGAAAATAAGAAACAACTAATGGGCTATCAAGCATTTATATTTAAGCTGTGTACTACTGCCACTTATCTTGTAGTAATTTGTATATAAATTCAACTGAATTTTTTAAAAGAATCTTAAAAAGTAGAGAGAAATGTGTTTCTAGATCTTTCTAAAAGTTAAGGAACACTCTCTTGCCTGGCTAATTTCATTCCACTTCTCTTTCCTACAGACCACCCAATAAGGTGACACACTGGAAGGCTAAATGGCACTAAGAATAATTTCAATTCCAGAATAGCCTGAAGAGTCTCAGTTCAGAGGTGAGCAGGCTGGAAACTAGAATCCACTATGACTACAATGTCTCCCACAAAGGAAACAGGCTTAGAGCACTGAGAAAATGTTTAAAAGAAGAGGATTAGATGTGCAGGTGGACGGGGAGGGAGGAGTCAGAAAAGAAAGTCTATGACAGTGGACAGTGAGAAGACACCCTGATTCTTTCAAAAGGTGTCGCCATTCTGCACCAAAAGTAAAAAAAAAACAGAGAGAATGTAGCTGTAAAGAAGTTTAAACGGAAGGGGGATTTTAAAAATCTTTTTAAATGGGAAGCCCCTCCCTTACCCTTCACCTCATTTACCCACTCCTTTCTCCAACACCCACTTTCTCACTCCCATCAGCAAGTAGGAGAATGTTATGATTAAAATTTTTTTTCATCAAGACTGCATGATTGGTGGATCTTAGGATGTAGATGAAATTCAAGAGAGCAGAAATGGAGATAAGCAGCTTTGAAAGCAGAAATCAACTGTGTTGTAAGAAGGAAATATACATATATACACACACATATATGTATATATGTTAAATTATTTAGAAATATATAAGAATTTCTATATTGACAATGTGTAGGATAACATAAAAAGAATACAACCGAATATCCATTTAAGATTTATTGTAAGATTTTGTTCATGAAGCTATAAGATCTATATATTCAAAATTGATTCGTATGCAGTGAGAGTTCAGATTATTTTTATTAAAGCGGAAAATCCTCCCCCCTTATTAAAAGATAAATTTGAAACAGGTGTAGAGGTCCAACTGAGGCAGAAAGAAAGCAGCAGAAGTGAGACCAATAGGGAAACCACTGGGACATTTCAATCAAGTAATTATAAGGCACTGAATAAGTACGGAGCAAATGGGCTAGACTCAAGATAATTCCTGAGCTATATTAAGCACCACTTGTAAAGCAGTTTGATACACTGGTAGAATAAAAGCAAGATGTAAGAAGTGGTAAATAAGAAAGATTAATGAAGGAGTTTGGGGAAATAAAAAAGTTAAATATTCCACTAGGAATGGGGGAAATGTATGTGGTCTGAAGTTTTGTTTTGTTTTGTTTTGCTTTGTTATTGTATTTTGTTTTTAGATTTTACAAAGACAGAAGATTTCATTGTATCTAGCATGCCACATGTTTGGGCATTCAGAAATAGTTACCTAATGTGAATAATAAACAGAAATCAAACTTATGCAACAGAGATTTCAAGTAGGAAGATTATGTTAAAGTTACAATGGAGAAAATTGATAATTTCTTCTCTTTTCTTTTAAAGCAGAAAATAGTAAAATGATCCCTGAAGAGAATTCTTACATTTTTAAAAATAAATCTGCATTTATTGAGTCACGAGTGGAAAATGTTAAATAAAGGTTAAGGAGGCTTTCTACAAATAATCTCCTTATATAAAGGTGTAAACATTCATGATCATGGGATGCTACCCCAAAATGTGGCACCTGGGTATAATGAGCATCTTAAACTGAAGGAGTTCAAGAAAAAGTAGATGCAAAAAGTTACTTTGAGTTCCCTTCTTCTCTTCTCCCCTGGAACACGTCATAAAGCTTTCCTGCGAGACATGCTCTCCCTGTAATTGGAGGGAAGGAACATTCTTATCATGGAAGACAAAGAAACATCGAGTTTTTCCCAGTTTACTACACTTAATCTTATATTCTTTAACAAATCACAATCCTCCCAACTATCTCCCTAGCACTATTATAAGCCCATCAAACCTAGCATACTACTGCTCAGGCCTTCATCTCCCCATGAAGGCTCCGTGTCACATAAAATCTACATTAAATAAATTAGTATGCCTTTTTCCTGTTAATCTGTTTCTGACAGTTTAATTTTTGGGCCCAGACAGGATTCTAAACAGGGTCCACAAAAGTTTCTTCTCCCCTATAAGTAGTTTCCTAAACAATATAAAATGTCAGGGGTATGTGTTATGAACTTCTTGAGAACTCTACAAGTCACTAAAAAAAATATGTTGAAAGACAGTACGTGAATCAGGAAAAGTATATTTTACAATCAGAATTATTATGGAAAGTAGTCTGACCATTACAATGTTTAAAAAATTTAGACAAGTTCATTTTTTTTTTTTTTTTTTAGGAAATGGCGGGTAATAACAAACATGCAAATTTTGACTAGAAATATAAAATTACTTTTCTCTTTCTGATTTATCTTACTGGCTTTGACTAATAATTTAATGTAAAGTCAATGAATTACTATCATTAGGTAAGAATGGTGGGGAGAAATAACAATGAAGTACCTTCCAAGTGCCTATAAGGGGTGTAAAGTCTACAGGTAGCTCCCTACTTAGCATACAGGAACCTATGCTTGCCTATGAGAAGGTGCGGGCTGAGAAGGGTTGCCTTGGCCCTTCAGAGTTACACAAGATGCTTCATTTCTGTTAAACACTTAAAGCCAGCAAGTAAAGCTCTTTCTCTTCAGGAGAAGACTGCCAAGAATTTTGGGGCAGTAATTTATCAGAGGAGTCAGATGAGAGGAGAACAACCCTACTTGCACTATATGAGATAAATGAGGATGCCCTGTGTAGTGAGATTGTTTGGCATGTCTGCACAGACCAATTTCTGTTTCATGAATTATTTAAAAAAAGTCGGCACTGCAAAGCTCTTAGAAGATGATATCAAATAGTGAAAAGACTACACTATGTAACTTCTGACAAGTTATTCAACCACCCCGTCTTATTTTCTTGTGTGTGTGAGTATGAAAACACGAAACATGCACAATGTCACTTAGATGATTGTCATCCAGATTAAATGACCTAATGTAGATGGTCCCCAACTTAGGATGGCTTAACCTACAATTCTTCAACTTTACAATGGTGCCAAAGTTATATATGAATTCAGTAGAAACCATACTTTAAATTTCGAATATATTTTCCCCCTGGGCTAGCTATTTGCTGCATGATACTCTCTCATGACGCTGGGCAGCAGCAGGGAGCCGAAGCTCCCAGTCAGCCTCACAATCACGAGGGTAAACAACCAGTACCCACAATTGTACTGTGTTGGCAGCATTTTTTGTATATCGTGCTTTGTGTTTTTGCATCTCATCATGTCTATAAAACACCTATCTGTGTCTCCTGCTTCTGGTGAGAAGAGGAAGGTAATTATAGTTGAGATAAAACTCAAGATAATTGCCCAACTGTAGGCTAAAGTAGATTTTTCTGAGCATGTTTAAGGTAGGCTAGGCTAAGATATGATGTTCGGTAAGTTAGATGTATTAGATGTGTTTTGACTTATAATATTCTCATCTTACAATGGGTTTATCAGTACGCAACCCCATCCTAAGTTAAGAAGCAACTACACAAGTAAAGCATTTAGCAAAGTAAAAGAGTAAACAGATATTTTGCCATGTAAATATTTAGATAGTTTTCCTTTTTCATCATGGCTTTTAAATATTTATTTAAAATAATGTCCTAACCATGATATCTTGCCATGGTTATCTAACCATGACTATATTTTTATATAGTCAGAGAACAACATCAAAAATGTAGGAAAAGATAACAGGAAATGAAATAGGGTTCATTTTTAAATTGATTTAATTTTATTAAAAAATTTATATAGCTTTACCAAGGTATAATTTATATACAAAAATTGACAAATTTAATTTATAATTTGATGAGTTTAGAGATGTGCATAAACCCAGAAACCATCACCCCAATCAAGGTAATAAACATTAATCATATCTGTAAGTTTTCTCCTACTCCACTTTTTCAAATATTATATTTTTTTAATAATTGGTAAAAGTACTTAATATGAGATCTAGCCTCTTAATGAATTTTTAAGTGTGCAATATTGTGAAAAATGCAGCACTGAACGTGGGTGCACTGATATCCCTATGAAATAGTGACTTCATTTCTTTTGGGTAAATACCCAGAAATGGGATCCAGAAGCTGGATGATAATTCTATTTTTAATTTCATGAGGAACCTCGATGCTGTTTTCTATAATGGCTGTGTATCAACTTATATTCTCGCCACCAGTGCACAAGGGTTCCCTTTTCTCCACATCCTCACCAGCATTTACCCTTGCCTTTCTGATAACAGCCATTGTAACAGGTTTGCAGTGACATTTCATTGTAGTTTTGATATGCATTTTTCTAATATATTTGGTGATGCTGAACACTTCTACATGTACTTGTTGATCATTTGTATATCTTCCTTAGAAAAATGTTTATTCAGATCCTTTGCCCATTTTTTAATCAAGTTATTTGTGTTTTGTTTTGTTGTTTTTGTTTCCTGAATTGTATGTATTCTTTAAGCCCTTCCAAAAAATTGAAGAGCACGAAACACTTTCAAACTCATTTTATAAAGCTAGCATTATCCTGCCACCAAAGTCAGATAAGAACACTATAAGAAAAGAAAGTTACTAGATCAATACCTGTGATAAACATAGAAACAAAATCTTCAACAAAATATTAGCAACCCAAATTCAATAATACATTAAAATGAACATACACTATGATTACATGTTATTTATTCTTTGAATGAAAGAGCGATTCAACATGCTTGCATCAACTAATGTCATATACTACATTAACAGAATAAATATGATCATTTCAATATGCATAAAAAGCAATTGAGAAAATTTAATGCCCTTTTATGATAAAAACTCTGAACAAATTTGGTTTAGAATTTGCATTAGTTTCATGAGAGGATTTTTAATTAAAGCAACAAAAGTATGATCACAGATATCAGATTGGTTCTCAGTGTAGGTGTATAAATACTTCCTCTTATAGTAAACACAATTTACAATATTAAGAAAAATATCTCAATGAAAACATTCTTTCTAAAAAAAAAAAAAAGAGGTGGCTTACTAAAATATTCTTAATCTCAAGTTTCCTAAATATTACTACTTGGGAAATATTCGAACAATACTCTTAAGTAGAAGAGTACTTTGTCCATTTTTTTGTACACAAACAAATTTAACTCTTCTGACATCAAAAGTATGCTTTTGTTTACATTTTATGGATTCTGGTAAGCAAAGTTTTTCTAACATTCATAATTATCTTGCCACACAAAAAGTAATGGCTACCCCTAGGGAGGAATTCTTTAAACAATTGTATTGGTAATTTGTTATTTTCTAAGTGTTTTTCATTGATACCTATTTAAACTTAGAGCTTATGATTTCAACTATATACAACTATATACTTAGCTATGACTGCATCTAGTGATTATAATTATTTAATTTCATAAATAAACAAATATATACACACATACATTTAAATATACTGATCTTGGACTTATTTAGTCTCCACTCAAAACCTCCATACCTCTACAATCTATCGGAGCACATTTATCACAGTATAAGCTCTTCAGTCTTTAGTAATATCACATGTGAGAATTAGCCAGGCAGTATAAGTTGAACTTTGGAACTTCTGGTCTGGTTGATTTTACAGTCTGGTGCCAGCATCAAGATATCTCTCCCAGTTATTCCTATCATCACCATCCTCTGATCTTGATCTCCCTTAGGAAGATAGTTTTACACACACACACACACACACACACACACACACACACACACACACATACCCTATATATACATTTCCTACTCTACCCTCAAACACAAATAATATTCATAAAAAAATGTAATCCATATTCATATTCAAAGTGAAAAGAATTTCCTAAAGAAATATCATATGAAAAAAAAAAATCTTGTAATTCTCTGTTTTGTCTTCTGGCTAAAAACAAAACAAAACAAAACAAAAAAACAAAAAACAAGTGTGCAGGTTGGAGGGAATCTTGGTATGCCTCATGCTGATGCCAGAAACCATCTGAAGATTAGCTGAGAGAGTGGTCTGAAAGGGACTCGGACAACTGGTAAGTTAAAATTAATAGGTGAGAGGCAATTAAGAGAAATTTTATCAACCCAAAAATACGATGAAAGAGTAAAATTAAAATACAGAATGAATAATAGTAAACCCAAAGTAAGACAGAAGGAATAAAACCAAATAGATTATTTATCATCACAAGTGCAAACGATTTAAACTCTCTTTGTAAAAGACAAAACTGAAGTGTCTTAAAATGATTACAAAATAAAACTTGACAGTTTACCAAGGATACATCAAATACAAAATGACAAAGAAATATAGAAGATGAAAGAATGAAAATGAAATGCTGTGAAAAGCGAGCAAATGGTAGGCAGGAGTGGAAATAATCAAACCAAGTAAAGTGAATTTCAAAGCCAAAAACTAATAAAAAATAGGAATCTCATACCTAATGACACTTTGAACCACTAGACTACAAAAAACATACATATATGAGTGTGTGTGGAGAGATTGTTTTATTTTACTGAACTAAAAAGTCTCTTTAATGTTGAACCTGTGCTAGTTCTGTGTTGTCAATAATAAAAAACAAGATAATAAATCTTGCAAGCAAATAAGACTTCTACTGGTCCATGAAAAACTACTACAGCTTCAACATTTCAGATATTTCAATATTTCTTCAAAGTAGAAACAATTTCGTCAAAATTGTTTATGAATTTAGCAAAAAATTAAGAAGCACTAAAAGACTTATGATGAAAAATCTTACCTGTTACTCTACACCCCCAATGCTGCCCTCACCTAACCCGTTCTATTTGGTCTCACTTTTGTTTTTTTCAGCAGGTTTCTCTTGTGTGTGTGTTTTATATATATATATATATATATATATATATATATATATATATATGAACAGTTATTTAATAACTGTTATTATTGACTTCCAGCTGTGAGGGATGAATATGTGGTTCCCCTCCCTCACAAATCAGGCCTCTTGTGAACTTTCTCAATATTGTTCTGGTCATCTTTTAGTTAAAATTATCTTTATATGATTATGCTTGGGGAACATCAGTATGTTATATTTGCATTTTTGCTCTTCTTCCATTAACTGAATTTTAATAGCCTTTTTGTTGGCTTTGCATCATTTATCTATCATCTTTCCTCATCTGGACATTTAAAAATGTTTCAACTTCATATTTAGTACTTAAGTCTGATCCCTGCAATCTTCCTCATGAAATAGGCCTTCTTTCTCTAGATTCTATCAAACTGGTTGCCCTCTGCTCCTGCTGTACTGTCCTATGATGGGACTGCCTTTAACTCCAGCCACGGATTGCACACAGTTGTTGCATCGTTCCTTGAAGCACAGATACCAAAATTTCTGAGGAGTAAAAGTATGGGGAGTCCTTACATTTCTTAAAAAAAAAAAAAAAAGTATATCATCTTATTAAATTGGTAGCTTGGTGAATTATACATTTCTGAGTTGAAAAAGAATCAATATCTTGTGGAAACATAAAAGCATTACTCCTATAGTTCCAGTACCTAATGTTGGTTGCCATTTTGTCGGTAGATATCGTGGCTCTTTTGCTTATACTTCTAGCAGCTTATTTAGTATTTTCTCAAATTTACTAAAACCTCTTGGAAATATGCCTTGTATGTGTGTTTATTTAATGTAGTGTATAATCCCTAATATAAATAGCATTATAATTTTTTCTTTAATATTTCACTATGGTTTTCCAGATATATTCTTTGCTCCATTTTCTCTATTTTTATAGGTTATATAAAATTGTGTAAATCAGATGTTACACTTCCTGAATATCTCTGTATCTCTTATTTCTTATCTCCTTTTTTTTCTTTTATTTTCTGGAAAATATTTTAACACATTTTTCTGGAGATTCCAATAATTTTGATTGGAAATCTACAGTTATATTTTTCAAAGAATATATTTCTCAGATTTTTTTCTCATACCTACGCTTTATTTTAGAGACACTGATTCTTAGAAATTCTCTGTACATACTCAGAGAGGTGTTAACTTAAATTTTCTTTTGTTTCCTTTGAGGCTATTTCTGTTTCCTCCAGGGTAATTTTTATATTATATTTATATATGTATAGACACACACACACACACACATACACACACATACATACACACATATGTATATATTCTTCATCGCTTTGTGTTAGCATTGCTCAAGTGTCTGGTGGCTATGAGTTAGGTATATATAAAAATGAAAAAGTACAAACAAACAAATAGGAACTTAGTAACTTAATGGCTCTTATCACCTGGCAAGCTTTGCTTTAGATTAACTCTAAAATACCAAAGCTTTGAATTGTTTTCTCTGAGACCATTTAAATTGTTCAATAAAACTTCTTATCTGCTTTCTAGGGGTATAAAGCTCAGCTTTCACTCTGGATATAGAGATGGGACAAGTTTTCAATACTGAAAAGTTCAACTGCTCTCCCATTACCCTTTAGATATTGGAATTTGTGATCTGGATCTCTCAAGGTTTCCATGAAGAAACCTACTTCTTTATTATTCACATTGCTCTTGATGCACAACCTTTTTAGCAGCTTTCCTCTCTTCTATGTAATACTATGTCACCAGCCATATTTATGTTTTTTGCTTTAATTTTATGTGTTTATTCCCTCATCTTTTACTTTGAAATAATAAATATACATAGGCAGTTCTTCATCTTTATTCAAAATGTTTTCAATATTTCGAGATGCAATTCCTAGGCAAGATTTAAAGTCTAATTATATGCCTTAGGATGGAAACGTGTTGAGATGATTCTGTTTGTGGAAAAGCGGAATAAATAAAACTCTCTTCTTGAGCATATCCCAATGACTGTCTTTTAATCCAAGTACCACAGATATACATGAAACATTAAAAACTTAAACAAAGACTGAACGGATTCAAGATGTGAATGAGATCTAGAGGAGGAACGTTCAGAAAAATAAATGATCATTCAAGAATAGTTAAGAGGAAGTGCAAAGACCTTGGGGTAGTACTGTATCTGCCATGTTAAAGGAATAGTAATAAAGATAATATAACTTACATAGAGTGAGAGAGAATGGTGAAAAAGGTCTTATAAGATTTCAGAGTCTACTGAGATTTAGACTGTTCATCCGAGAGAGATGAAAGTATACTAAACAGGCTTGAGCAGATGAATAATGAGATTTACTTCCATTTAGAAAGGATCAGTCTGGCTGATATGTTGGGAATAGAGTTTAGAGAGGAAATGGCAAAAAGAGAACAATCGATTATATAATTCTGTACATTAAAAAAGGCATATTTCTTGCATTTATTTAACTTAATTGTAAAATGCATTATTCTGTTTTTGTTGTTAAAAATTTAAATATAATAAAGGAATTTACTATCATGACTGGGTAATTTCCATCAACTTGATTATCATCTCAGATCCATGAAACCACAAGAGCTTTGAGAATTTAATGAGGTTCACACAGCTTCTTCAAACATTACCAATGCTAATAGGATAATGAAGTTTGATTAAATTCCATCTCTTTAGAGCAAGTGCTATTGCACATCATTTTATTTATTTATAGTTATAAACAAAAGGCATGTATAAATTTTTCATATGGCTATAAAAGAAACTATATACTTAGTGCCTATTAATAGTATAGGTATTTGTCTAGCTGTATAATATTATATTCATTTTGAATAAAAGTAATAATTATCTTTAATTAGAGGAATGGAAATATATTGCAGATGAGTCTGAACAAAGTAATAAAGTCAACTATTAGAAATAACTGGAAAAAGTACAGAGTAAGTTGGCTGATTTAGACCAGTAAAATGCAGGTAATTATTACAGCATGTTTGGAAAGACCTAAATGCCAATTAAAAATAATATTTGGGAAGAAAAATCAATGAAATAAGTTGAGAGGAAAACCTTAATATAAAATATGAGGAATGTGGGGAGAGACCTACATTCTGGGACTTGAAATAAAAAAGGATATGAACAGACAAGAAAAAAAAGAAAAAGAAAACAGGGCTCAAAAGTCAACAGCAGTTTAATGGACCAAAAAAGGTCAAGTCAGCTCTTGTGGCTTATAGAAATTACACTAGAGCTCAACTAACACGGATTATTTTGAACCTACAGTGTCTCTATAAATAGAAATGTTATTTGGGCCGGTTATCATGGAGAAAAAGAACCTCATCCTGTACTCTTCTAAAAGGGCCCTGTGATATTATGCTAGGGGGCTTTTCTTGAATCATATATCTACCTTCTGACCAGAATAAACTTCAGAATTTTTGAGCAGGGAATTATACATAAGTGTGTGTAATTAAAATTATACATAAGTGTGTGTAATTAAAATTTTCCTGAACAGATAAAAGAATGACGATATCTTCGAACATACAGGAAAAACAGAAGAAAGGTAGTAGCTTCAACAAATCCTAAAATGTTACTTATATAAATATAATAATAATATTATATATATAGATAAATCAGAGTATATAATAAAAATAGATGAGAAAATAAAAAGTTAATGAGCAAATATTTATAATTTTCTGTATTAGTTAAAATTCACATGCAAATGACATAAATGGACACTGGCCAATTTCAAGACAAAACAAATTTGTTAGTAAAATTGTATGTAATTTATAGGATCTCTGATAGAGAATTAGATCTGGAGCCGTATCATCTAGAATCACAACACATTCGCAGGACAGACCTGTTTCAGACACTACTGGCAACTCTGGCACTACAGCCAGGAGCTTGCCTGCTGAGGGCTCTAACACTGGGATTAGGGCACTGCAAACCGCATCATCTATACTACTGATTATAGTCATTAAACGCTGTTGTCAGACCTGCTCTATTACCTTTGGAAACCAGATGTAGGAAACACCATTTTTTAATTTTTTCCCTCAAAATGAAAGAAGTAGCACATTTTGGAAAATGCATGGCTAATGGCAACTGTAGAAAATGTCACAGTTTATATACTTAATATCTTGAGAAAACACACAATCTCTTTCAATCTCGAAGAGAAAATCTTAAGGAAATGAGTCAATTGATAATAAATAGAAAGAAAAAGTGTTAAAAAGTTTTATGCGATAAGGAGCAATTGCAGAATACACTTATAATGTAATATTAGATTTATAATATATAGTGAAGTAGAAAAGTACATTATTAAAAAAATTAATTAAAAAGAATGGATCATGAGAACTCTTCTTAATATGCAAAGGGATATGACAAAAGGATGAAAACAATAAGAAATTAGGTAACAGATATGAAGGAGAGAGAATTTCTATTCAAAAAAGAACAAAAGAATCAGTATAAATGTCATAAAATCTATGAAGGCCCCCAAAATGAGCTGAAAGATACACTGAATATGGCCATTAGAATTCCGATCCTGGTTTTTAAAAAAGCAGGATCTAGAAAAATTCTTTTTTTTTTTTTTTAATTTCAAGGATCACAAGAATTTGGACAGAAAAAATTGATTTTTTCAAACTGGACAACTGCTTCTTAGCACCACAAAATTTCACAAGAAAATTAAATAATCTACAGAATTTAAGACAAAATTTTTGACCTGAGAGTTCTGTATTCAACCAAGCTTTCATTTATATGTGATGAACATAAATGAGATGAACATATATTTATCTACACAAGGACTCACAAATATATCATCCATAAACAAATCTTTAAAAATTGCATGCAACAAGAAATAAACTCCAAGAAATAAATAGCTATTTACATTTTGAGAAGGAATTCTTGTGAAATAATTTTTTTTGCATGTCTTCCTTCATTTAAAGGCTGAAACCAACCATCTAAATGTATAATATTAAAGTGAATTCTTGAAATATAGACCATACTTGGCCTTGCTTTACTTTCTTTTGTAAAATGGAGAAAATAATTTAAAATTTTTCATTCACATATGGTCATCAGGAAAATAAAATTAATTTTTGTACGTAAGAGAAAAATACTAACATTTAAGAACCAATAATAGCTAATTTTATCACTCTTTTCTCTGCTATGAGTTGGACTATGATCTTTTAACTAATGCATGTGAAAATATGCATGTTTTGTGAGTTCAATTATTACGAAAACCATCAACAAGAAGGTGGCCTAGCCAGAGATTCACGGAAGGGAAAGAATAAATCACTGATAGGAATATAGAAAACTGGGGAGCTTCCTCCCTCTCTCACATACTCAACACAAGCACACACATACACTCTTTCACTTGCATATGAAAAACACCTACCATGTTTTTCCTTTCCTTATTATTTTCAGGCTGCACAGTCACCAAATAATAATCGCCAACACCTCCAGTTTATCCCCCTGGGAGAGGCTAAATGACTTTCAGCCACAATTCTTTAAAAAAAAAAAAAAAAAGGAAAACTTTCTCATTAATATGAGAAATATAAATAGCACATTGTACTATCATGTTATTGCATCATTAGTGCTCAGAAAGACTTTTTTCATATTGGTACAAACACGCCTTTTCATTTGTGCTTCCTCTGTGAACATAAACAATTTACCAAATTATGCAATGCATTGTAATCTGGGCAGATAATCATAAGTTTTCATTCTGGGCTTGAAAAAAATGTTCCAAATACTTTGCGCATTATTAGACATCACTAAAATATAAAATTTGAGGAGTTCATCCATACTTAGTTCACTTCTTTTTCATATCCTGACATTAATAAAAATATTCAAAGAATAATGTCAGTGATGAAAATTCTCATGATTTAATCAATAAATCAGTAATACATTTCTTAAAATATATTCCAGATCCCTTTACACTTATCATATAATAGAAAATGTTAAAGAGAATTTATTATAGTTGTTTTTGTTCAGTTTAATTGCCCTTAAAATCCATAATGGTACAATATACTCTCTTTGAGACTATAAGAGGAATATAAATGTATTTGCTATGAAAAAAATTTTAATTTTGTAATCTCGGGCACTAAAGTTTAAGCCTATCTTCTATTACTGCAACCACATTGGAAATAAATAAAAATGTAAATGATATTTATGTAGATTTAAATGCAAATAACACAAATATTTTAATATATTTGAAAATGCTTCTTCAAGAGTCAAAAATGCTGGCAAAAATAAAATATTCAAGTAGTAATTCTATAGTTTTTGAAAGAAATTAAAGTTAGATGATAGTCTTGAGAAATGGACAGAGGTTGAATTTGCTGCTATCCCTGGAACCCCTAATAAAGTGTGAAGTAGTAAGTAGAAGAAAAAAAGTAAAAGGAAGTATATATAGCCTATTATGCTATTCTGTTCCCATAATAACCATTCAAAAAGCACAGCCATTTTTGAAGAGCCTATCATTATCAAATTGTACTTTTAGGGGCAAATAATTATGATTCTTCCATTGACAAAGCCATACTTAGAAAGTCTTTCCCTTTCTCCCCTCCTTCTTATCCCCTCACTCTTCTCATTCTGGGAAAAAAAAAAAAAAAGTAAAAGAAAAATGAAATGCTTCACAAAAATTATATTCTTAACAGGAAATTTCAATTACAATCCATTCACAGTGGAGAGTTATAAACTTGTTTGTTTTAAAATCTTTTTATAATTAAACACTTGTATATGTTAACTATGTAATAGAGGATTTGAGTCACCCTGGAAAGTAGGAAAAATGGCTTTTTCATAAAAACTTTAAGTGATCCTATACTATTTTTTTCATAAGCTTAGGGAGAAAGTCTATTTTCACACACTCCAAGCCCTTCATAACCCCACCCCTCCACAGAGAGTCCAAGGAAACTTAAATCTCTCGGGCTCAAGGGCTCTGTCAGGAGGTGCAGCCACAGATAGCCTCATTTCATTCTGTGTCCCATTAAGTAAACTCTTTTATTTAACATTTTAGACCTTAGATTCTTAGGAATAGGATTAACTTATACCTATCACGACACTATCCACAGTTCTGGACTTGTATACGTTTGAAAAAGGGAGAAAGAAGAAAAAGCAAGCTTGTAGGAAGGCAATTCTACATTTATAAATATATAATTTAGGTCAGATTATTAGCTCTGTTACCTATAATGTAACTCAGAAATATGTTTCAAATTCATGTCTAATTCTAATTGGAACAGTTTTTAAAATCTTGAAGAATTAAAACAATAAATTATCATTGACTTTCAAACTGCACATCATTTGTTCATGGAAGGATGCTAGATGTACCTCATATTAGTTAATAACTGTGGAAATACACTTGTTTATGTAAGATGAGATCTTTTAAGTACATTTTATATGACAGGTATAAGATGTCACACAGGAAATTATCAACCTCAGAGGTCTTTTCATTGAAAGCAACAAAAAACTAAATAAAAAATGACTTGAGTGAAGAGATGTCAGAAATCTCATCTTATTACATAAAGATGCATAGTTCCCCTTATCTCTGGTTTTGCATTTTGCAGTTTCAGTTACCTATGAACAATCATGTTCCAAAAATTAAATAGAAAAATCCAGAAATAATTAACTTTTTAAATTGAATGCCATTACAAGAAGCATAATCCGCTCCTTCCCACCTAGGACGTGAGGATGTAACTCATCTCTTTGTCTAGCATCTCCACGCTATACATGCTCACTCTCGTCCATTAGTGTCTTAGTAGCTCTCTGGGTGTTCAGATTGATTGTTGGGGTATTGCAGGCATGTGTTCAAGTAACACATATAGTAGCCTAATGCTGTGTCAAAACACCTATGTCATCCACCTCACTTTATTTCATCCTGAAAGCATCATTTCATCTCATAGCATTAAAGAAGGGTAAGTAAGACAATAAGATATTTTGAGAGAGACAGAGACCACATTTATATAATGTATTATAATATATTATTATAATTGTTTTGTTATTAGTTGTTAATATTTTACTCTGTCTAATCTATAAATTAAACTTTATCATAAGTATTACATATAGGAAAAACATAGTATATATAGGGTTTGGTACTATCTATGATTTCAGGTTTTCACTGAGGGTCTTAAAATGTCTTCTCTGTGGATAAGGGGGTGGTACTGTGGCTGAAACAGGTAGGCTGAAAAGGAAGGAAAGCAAGCCAGGCAAAACAAGCCAGTCCTAAAGTGACATCTGAGAAAGTGCTTGCTCCCTTTTTCCACTGAGGATCACCATCATCACTAGACATTACTAACATTATTCATAGTTCTACTGTTCTGTGGCTGGAGAGTGAGTTCTAATCTCTGTCTCGACACTCACATGAATGGATCCCTTTAGAAAGCACTGAGTGGGAACCTAAGGGGTGAAGCCTTGATCATAATCCATACTATAGCTATCAGGGAAAAGACAGAGGGAATGCTTAGCCTTCTGGGACTTCTGTCATTAGGAGTGATGAGACACCTTCCCCAAAGATTTACACAATGGAAGATTCCACCAAACATATAGTATTACAATACTATACAAGGAATATTTATACTATTTAATAAAGGCATGATATAGGCAACATTAATTGCTTATTAAAATTATCTTTCTAATTATCTCTGAAGATTAAGATATTGAACTTGGTTTTCTATAATTAAATCTCATAGAAAAGTACCATTAAATATGTGTATAAAGATGTCTACTTTGTGAAAGTGAAAATCTCTGCTTTCTTCCTTGCAAAGAGAAAGTTGCTGCTGCATTAGGGTATAAGCAGAATTGAATATATCCTGGGATAAAGTGTATTTAAACTAACAAATGTAAACATATTCAGTTGAAATTCTTTAAAAATTTTAGAGAAGAAATTAGATGAGGGACATCAATCATGCCCTATTCTAGAAAATAAAATTTATAATTTTACAAACCATTCAAACATTACTTTATAATGAAATGTAAAGCATGAAAATTATATTACCACAAACATCTTTCTTCCTAAGCTCAGATTGAAACAGTTAAGTTCTCCCAATCATCAGATGTTATCTGTATGTGGTGCATTCATTTCTGAAGACTTCTCAAGATGGGAATGGTAATTCAGTACAATAAGTTACATTAGCTAGTACATTTAGAGATTTATAGTCAATTTACTTTTGGTAATGTTAAAATAATGTGAAAATGGTAAATGGTAACTATCTCACAGACAGAGAGGGATAATCAAGTCAGCAAATGTTTATGTAATGTGCAAAGTTATTTGTAGTTCCAATACTATTGCTGATAAAGCTTTTGAAAAAATTTTAAATCAAAGACTAATTTTTAAAAATTATTTCATGTCTTCATTGGTGAACACAGTAGGAAAAACTGGGGGACAACAAAGAAAAAATATGCTCCTCCATGTTATAAAAACTAAGAACTTAAGATAAATGTGTTTGGAGACCTCTTTCATTCTCTTTTTTTTTCTTTCAATCATTTTTTCTTTTATCACCTTGAAATTTACTTTAAAAAACTGTATTACTTAAAAACGTATTTCATGCTTAAGCTTAGTCATGGTTATTAAAATGTATTTGAATTCAAAAATTAATATTTAAATTTAAAATAATATAAAATGATATTTAAAAATATATATATAATTTAAAATTTTGAAATGCCAAAGACAATCATTTTTAAGCTCAAACGTTAAATCAAATACAATTTTAAAATTTGTTTATTGTTTTTAGTTTTCCTAAAATTATTTAATAATATTTAAGTCTTTTATCAGAAAAGTGAATACAAAAATATGTAAGAATCATTAAAAATAAAAGTAAAAATGAAACTTTTACTATCTTGAGACATATTTACAAATATGCATCTGGGGCAGTGATTTCTTTGTACTATTGATGTGCATTTTAATAACATTTGATTGACTGCACACAGCAATTATAATACATTTCATGAACTCCATTTTTCCTGAGATAAACTGTTTTATAGGCATTTTTCTATTTTCTATATACAATAATTTGACATTGTTGTACAAACACACAAATCTGTTAAAGTGGAAGAAAGTTTCACTTGTATAGGAAGAAAGTTTTCCCTGTGTAGTACAATAAATATATTATCTTTTACATTGATATAATTAATATTTAATAATTTTTTATTTAAAAAATTGAGATGCAATTTTCATAGTGAAATGCACAAATCTTGGCTGAATGGTTTGATGAGTTTCGACAAATGCCAACGACTGTGTAATCTACATCTTTATCCAGATATAGAATATTTCCATCACCCCAGCAAGTTCCCTAATGCCCCTTCAGAGTAAACCTCTCTGTAGATGAAACTTCACTTTTTAATTTGTATTTTTCAATTAAATTTGACATTCAATACTATTTTATATGAGTTTCAGGTCTATAGCATACTGGTTAGACAGTTATATAATTTATAAAGGGAGACCTCTGATTAGTCTAGTATTCAACCAACACTAAACATAGTTATTACAATATTATCGACTATATTCTCTATGCTGTACTTCACATTCTACTTCTTATTTCTACTACAGTATATCAGTTTTACCTGTTTTAAAACTTCTTATGAATAGAATTATGCAGTAATTATACATTTGTTTCTGGCTTCACTCATTTAGCATAATGTGTTTGAGATCCATTCATATTACTGTGTGCATTAGATTACTTAGTTTTGTTGCTGAATTCTAAGATTATACTCCAACTGTGGATCCATTCTTCTATTGATGGACATTTGGGTTGCTTTCATTTCTTGACCATTATGAATAAAGCTGCTATATATATTTCCATACAAGTCTTTTTACTGGCATAGGTTTGTATTTCTCCCAGCTAAAAACCTAACAGTGGAATTTCTGTGGTATAGAGATGAATGTTTAAGCCTAGAAGAAACTTTCAAATTGTATTCCAGTGGTTGTACAATTTTACAGTTCCACTAGTGTTTGAGTACCCCGGTTGTTCCATACCTTTACCTATATTTGATATTCTCAGTTATTTTAATTTTAGCCATTTTAGAGGAAATATACTGGTATATAGTTGTGCTTTTAATTTGTATTTCCCTAATTAATGTAGACCACATTTTCGTGTGTTTACTGGCCATTTGTGTATCTTCATCTGTGAACAGTCGTTTTGTGTATTGTTTATAGGTTGTTTATAAGAGTCCTGGATACAAGTCCTCTGTCATACATGTGTAGTGCTAACATTTTCTCTCAGTCAGTGGCATACATATTCATTTTCTTAACTGTATATTTTGATGAGTGAAACTTTTTAATTTTCATTAAGTTAAATTTAGTATTTTTTTCTTTTATACTTACTATTTTCTGTGTTCTGCCTAAAAATCCTTTGCCTACTCAAAGGCAAAACATGTATTTCTCTGTTTTTTTTCCCCCCTAGAAGCTTAAAGATTCTAGCTTTTATGTTTATGTATAGAATTCAAATTGAATTAATATTCTATAAGATATGAGGCAGGAGTCAACATTAATTTTCTTCCATGTAAATATCCAATTGTTTAAGCGCCATTAGGTGAATAGGTTTTCCTAGAGAGACACATATTTTTAAAACTGACACGAGTAGAAAAAAATTTTTTTAAATAGCCCTAAATTTGTTAAAGAAATTGAATTCATAATTTAAAACCTTCTTGAAAACAAAACAAAACAAAAACTATCACATCCAAATCCAAATAACTATATTGCTGAATTTAATCAATCACGTAAGGAGAAAATAATATCAACCTTCCAAAGACATTTTCAGACATGAATAAAGCAGCACCAACCTGATAAAATCTTATAAGAATGTCTATGTTCATGAGATATCAATATCCATCATGAACACAGATGGACAGAACACTGATAAATGAGCTCAGTAATATGTAAAAAGCATAATAAAGAAAGACCAAGTGGCATTTATTCCAAGAATGTAAGATTGTTTCAACATCCAATAATCAATTAATGTAATTCATCAAACTAACAATAAAGGAGTGAACTCATTATCATCTCGATAGATGCAGGAATATTTTGAAAAAATGCAACAACTTCATGAAAGGAAACTGTCAGCAAAGTAGGTTTAGGGATACTTCCTCAATCTGACAAAGGGTGTCTTCAAAAAAATCTTAGCTAACATGAATAATAATGTTAAAACCTTAGACACTTTTCTCTAATATTCTCAAAGAAGGAAAAAACATCCCCTCTACCCAGTCCTATTCTATTTTGTACAACTTCTAGCAAGTAAAACTCAAGAAAATGGCCTCAAAAGTATACAGATTAGAAAAGGAAAAATAAAATTGTTTTTATTCTCAGTTGACATGACTTTCTATGGAGAAAAGTCTCGAGGACTCCACAAATGAACCACAAGAAATAAGAAGTGAATTTAGCAATGTCACAGTATAAAAATATCAATTTTATTTCTATTTATTACTAAGGAATAATTGGAAAATAAAGTTTAAAATAATAACATTTTCAAAAATATGAAAGCATAACATACCTATAAATAAATGTAAAGATAGAGGTATAAGGCTTCTAAATAGAAAACTACAAGATAATGCAGAGCAAACTAAGGCAACCTAAATAAGGAGAGAGATATATCATAATAAAGGACTGGAAGACTCGATAGCATTAAGATGTCATTATCCCCAAAATATTCTATAAATCCATGCAACCTCAATCAAAATCAGAGCAATATTTTGGTAGAAAATGACAAGGTGATTCAAAGCTATTACAGAAAAGGCCAAAGGATCAAGAATAACCAATAATTTTGAAAAGAAAAAAATGTGATGCTTTACACTACCTAATTTCCAGACTTACTATAATGCTAAGTAATCTGGAAAGTGTAGTTCTGGCATAAGTGTTGAAAACAAGTCAGTGAAAAATAGTAGAGGCCAGAAATAGACCTACATATAAACAGTCACTTGATTTACTACAAAAGTACCAAAACAATTCAATTGGAAAATAGTCTGTTTACATTGATATACTTTAGACTGAACAATGACCCTACATGGTTTCATGGATGTATACTTATCTCCTAACTCACAAAAAAAATTACCCTGAAAATAGACATAACGTGTTTTTGCATCAAACACTTATACATTAATATTCGTTAATGAAAATATTGCTCTTTGGAACACAAGTTTGGAGCACAAGTTGAAATATATGCAGTTCATTTTTAATAACTAGCTATTCACTTTAGTCTTTATCCAATATCATAATTTTTATTTCTTGACCTGGGGCAGAAAATAGAGTAAACGCTTGGTACTTGAAAGAACACAGTCCTCTAGTTTACTCGAATAGAAAGAGTGCTAATACAGAAGAGCCCTGACATACGTCACCATATGGTGGACTTTTGCCCTTTGTTCACCAGGCCTGGCACTGAATAAGAAGTTACATGAGAGGAGGGGGTTATTTCTACCCTAATTTTGACTTTACCCCTCCTGTATGGTGCATAATAAATACTGTACGCATATTTGTAATATGAATGGATGAGTGTATTCTAGTCATTCATTGAGAAGAAATCTCTGGGTGTTCTCTCACTCTGAAGTCTTTTAAGAGACACCAACACAATGTAGACTATTTGGATGGCATTTTCATTACTGCATAAACTATTATATTAATCTAGTACACTCCAAAGTCAATTTATTTTACTGTCCTTACTCCCTAAAAAACTAAATATTTGCATAATAACATTTTGTTTCTCAGAATGTCTCAGGCCCACATAGGAGCCAAATGAATTCAAATACACAATAAGTATAATTTTATAAACAATTTTAGAAGTCATAGAACACGTCTTTAAAACAATGGTCTACAAACAAAAATCACTGTCTGTGTCATCAAAGTATGACCTGCACTGTCCGGCCTGAGTCCTGCTCAGTCTTTCCATGACAGGCAGCTCAGCAGTCAATAACAGGTCACAGGAGCTGAAGGTCGAGGATTCTGCATCTTGATGTTTCACATTTATTCTCAGTTCTTGGCCCCGGCATGTTTGGATCTTACTTTTTAACTCTCACATACGAAATAGAAAATTTTTTTCTCGATGTATTACATCCAAGTACATTCACACACACATATAACTATCAAATTACAGTGCCTGAATGTGGTCAAGATGAAGATGACACATTTCAATACAAAAGTCAAACTAAGAATGTCATAAGATTGATATTAAGTTTCTGTAAAACCGGTCCTAACTATGCCCAATTTAGAGATAAATATATTCCATCCATGTGTAAACCTTTAATACAAAAAAAAAAAAAAAAATCTCTGTTGTTTCCCAAAGTTAACCTAAAACAACATTTTGTCATGAGTCACTTTGCTTATTCAAAATAAATGCAAGGACAAAAAAAGAGTTTCAAGAAAAAAAAGAGCAGCTACTTTTTTTTTTTCAGTGTCATGAAAACTATTCCTTAAATTCTCCTAGAGGAACTAAGATTGACAATGTTATTCACTTAGGAATCCTAAATAAACTTTCTTGAATTTACTTCAGAGTTAAGCAATCACGTGACACTCTCCGTATCTAACATTTGTGCCTACTGAAGTTGTACTGTTTGTTATGCAGACACAGACAATTAAGTTCCCCGGGAGAGTGTTGTTGGCACAAATCAGAAAAAGTTTTCTTTATGCTAAAAACATAAAACAAGGAATTAAATGGCAGCGAAAAGAGAAAGTCATTTAGTCACTCACCTTTCTCTAGTGAATTAATCTGCCATGAACATTAGTAATTGCACCCCTGGTGTCAAAAACAAAGCCATCAGATCACCATTCAGAGGATGGACAGGAATTATACAGACTTGAGGAATTCTAATGCCATAGTAATTATCATCTTCAGTAACTCAGTGGCTCAGGAGTTTTACTAATCTCTTGTTTTAACTGATGGACATCTGTCTATTAAATCTGTGGGACCCATGTGGCTATTTAAAATGCCAACAGATGCAGCAAAATCAAAATAAGAGAAACTCAGTTTAAAAGACAGAGAAGTTTGGTTGCTTTCAGAAATAAAGGTAGATAATAGATAAATATAGACAGACAGACAGACAGTCAAAGATATTGATAACAAATACTTTAGTTATTCTATGCCCATCTGTCCTTTCATTTACATGGTCTTCGACATCTTAATAAGCCTTTAACTGGTGCCTATGGTTAATGTAGTAGCTACCTACCGAGTTTCCCTTAGTTTCTTCTTTCTGTCCTTCAGTCTATCCTCCATTTCAAAACCAGAAAAATGTTCCAATCATAGTATTATAATACATCATTTCAAAAGAAGGGCCTTCAGACTTCCTCCTCTGCTGCAGATCACCCTCTCTACAGTTTCTCCTTTTGCACTGAACGAGACACCCTGAACGTTCCCCTCAGCGAAACCAATATTTAGACAAGCTTCTTCCTGATTATACACCCTGACATCCCTTTCTTTGATCCTGTACTTTAGAAAACTTCCAATTGTAATTTTTATTTCTGCTCCACGAATGCCTTTCTCTAGGACTACACAGCTATCTCTTTGAAATAAAATCAGCACGTCTCTGTGTAACTTTGCTAACTGCCAATTAGCAAACACGGGGGGCCTAATCACACTGGCCGGCCTTCCTTCTAAGGTATGCCAGCAATCCCCACTAGTTCATGCTAGTGTTTAAAAACCATGACTAACACTCTCTCCTTTTGTTTCAGTGGAGTTCAGTTCAACCACTCTCTGTTCCAACAGTCACAACCTCCATTGCAATAATCTTGAATAAAGTCTGCCTTGCCTGTTTAACTCCATTAGGTACAATTTTTCTTTAACAGAACTTACTCTTGAGCTTTCTGCTTTTTATACTGCTTTGTGTGTACCCCAAGTCTATTTTGAGATCCTATTCTTCAAGGCCTAGATTAAATGCAATTCATGTGAGCACAATTAGCTGAACTGAAATTTACATGGAAATAGGGGAACAGACTATTTATTTCATTTTGCTACGTTTACTGCCCTAAAATGTAAAACAAGATTAATAACCTTGCCTTATGTGAACTAAGACATTTTATCTTAGAATACTCAATATCTTTAATGAGAGATTGGAAGAATGGAGAAAGATGTCCTTTTTCCCCTAGCAGTTAAAAGTACATTTCTTGGGTTTCTAATCTTCACACGTTCACTTAAATAGGGGGGGAAAAAAAAATGCATTAGAACACTGAAATTTGTCTTGCTGAAACATTTTTCAGTTACTTAAAAGACTAAGAAGACTATCATCTTCTCTCTCACCAGGCAACTTCCCTTCAAATGACTTTGTAATGCCACTGAATGTAGAACTCTGCTGGGCAGGGAATACAAACCCTGATGTCTGCAGAAAGGCGCTAAAGAACTCCTTGACACTTTGTCTCTGGCACCGTAAGGAAGTTTACTTATGAGAAAAGTATATTGTGATGCTCATCAGGCACTGGATGGTCTATTTTTTTTCCATACAAAAATGTATAATTATTTGCAGCAGTATATATGTACATCTGAGGGGGAAAAATAACACAGTAGGAAATGAGGGCGAGAGCTAGAGAGGGGTTTTTTGTTGTTTTTCATTAAATCCTGAGGCTTGGCAGAGGAAAAAGCTTAAATGGAAACAAAAAAACATTATGACCACAAATCTGTAAATTAATGGTTGAAAGAGAATATTATCCTATAAAAGCATTTCCCTGATTCCTCTAACACTCAACATGCGACTTCTTTTCATGTTCTGAGAATCTATGTAAAATTGATCCTCAATTGCCCACCACATAGGGCCATTATGACCTTGCCCCCGCCATCTCTCAACTGGACTCCTGCTATAATTTCAGAAGTAGTTTTAGAAGTAGTTCCTGCTTCATCTCTTTCCTTCTAAAAACCATTTGCTACCTGGCAGTGAAAGTCACCTTGGTAAATGGTAACATGCTTTGAGTAAAAGAGAGAGCATGCCACTCCCCTGCTCAAAACCCCTCAAGCCCTTCTTAAAAATCTCGATAACTTGACCATGTACTGAAAGGCACTATACGATCTGCCCCATATCTTCTTCACCAAAATGACTGCCCTTTGTCCTCTCCATCAGGCCCTCTGTTGAGGCCAAATGCCCCTTGCTGTTGTTCAGAATTAAGTGCCTAGAGTTCCACTCCCAGAGATCTCCACGTGATTCACTCCTTTACCTTGTTCAGGATTCTGGTCAAATATCTCAATTTTAGAGTCTCCCAGAATCTCTTTTTAAAACAGATTATTCTTCTCTCCAAGTCACCTTATAACATGTACTCCTTCTTTATTGTTTTTACAGACAAATTTCCCCCTCAAATAATAATATAAGAATAATGATCAGACCACATCACTTCCTGGTCACTTCCTCCTCCCCCTCAACAGCTGCTTTTTACTATAAAAGGATAAAAGGCAAGATGGCAAAAGCTACTCAGCAAATGCCATTCTACCTACTCGCTTATTCATTTCCAGTTATTCTAATATTCATGCATGCTTTGAACACACGACGCCAGCTCCTGTTTAGAGTCCTTGCACTCATTGTCCTCAGCATGGCTTACTCCTTCTTTATATTCAGGTCTAGCACCACTCTTCTTTAGAGGCCTTCCCTAATCACAGTATCAAAATGCCACTTCATAGGACTCTCTATTGCCTTAACCTGCTTATCCCAATAGAATGAGAATAAAACTTATGCATCTGGGTTATTACTGTATCTCTGGCTCTTAAACACAAAGTCTGCCACATAATAGGACCTCAGTAAAAATGTTAAATAAATTATATATATATAGTCATAGGCAATTTTATTTAAATGCCACACATGAAAGACTTAGGAACACACCAATTTCTTTGGAATTATGTCACTTTGAAAAATCATATATTGTGGGGGTTTTTTTTATCTTAAAAAAGAATTTGACTTGGCTCCTCCTTCCTTGGACAATTCGATTTGTCAAGACATTTGACTAAGGAAACAACAGATAACATGCAGCTTCAATTTAAGAAAATTATTCCCAGGATCTCTGACATTTCATTTTTGAAGTAACATTATAAGGAACTAGTATAAAGAATGTAGAACGAGTAATAGCCGTAAGATTCTAAACATTTATTTTCTGCTCTATTACTGCTAGGTAGCTAGTCAGACATAGTGATGGGGAGCAAAGGAACAGGGGCCAATTCCAGAGACCACCCAAAGGACACCCCAGTGTCTTTGCATTCACAAAGACAAAGGAGAGGAGGGCAATAGTCTTGGCTGGCCTAATCCGGCTAAAGGCATGTGTGCAGAAGGTACTACCCTAATTCACCCACAATTTAAGCTTCATTATAATACTATGTATATATCTGGAAATTCATGAATCTAATTATAACAGACTGAATTCTGGGTAAGCACATGTGGACTAGGCAAAGAGTTATACACTAGCCAAGTGTCAATCAAAATGACTTCACTTGCCAATCACCTAGGAACGCCTTTGGAACCACTCACTACGACCCATAAGGCAGAGATTCCCACTTCTCCATAGTTGTTGTTGTTTGTTGTCATTGTTGTCGTCGTTACGGCATTCTGTTACAGCTCTTCACTAAAACCATGTGCCTCCTTGGGGCGTGCTTTGTGTTTCTAACATATACTGTTAATAAATCTAAACCTCACTGACCTGTGATTCCTCACTATGTCAATGAGGAAGAACCAAGGAAAATGCTAATTACATTTCTGCACCATTATCCCTCCATCCCATGCTGTTGAGGTGACTCCAAAGTTCAAATCACCTCAGTGGTAGCATTACTATATAGATTTGATTATTAAGTATCTCTGTCTCTTAGACCTTTTTTACTAAGCTTCAACTTCTTAATAGTTCTTATCTACTGTCTTTGAATTACATCAAAATCAACAAATCAAAAGGGAACATACTGTCTTTCCTGTTCCTATCCTAACTCCTCTTCTTGTTTTGCCTTTTCTCCTGTTCTTTCTTTTACCAAAGTAAGACATGTAAGTCATCCTTCATTCTATTTAGCTTCCAAACTGAACATTTTCTACACACCATCAATCATTCAAAAATGCAGTCCTAGAATTAGAAATCTAAACCAAATATGTAAAACAATTACTTTCATTTGTTGAACAAGAGGCAGTTCAGGACTATGAAAGAAGTGAAACGAATTAGATAAGCCCTACTATTACTCTGGCTTTCTAACTGGATGTACTTTCCATGACAATGGTAAAGGAAGGACCCAGGAACAAGGCACAGCGGTGACTGGAGTTAACATAGATTAGATTTCACAGAAGTTGAAGTCACTGAAATTTGCAAGGCTAAGTAACACGGAAAATAGGCAGAGAAAGAGCTCTAAAAAATCTGCATATGTCTTCTTAAATTCCTTGCTGAATAATAATCTAGGCGTACTCTAGAAGAATGGGCAAAGGAAAACACCAAGGAAAGAAATACTGAGGAACCGTAAACTGAAAAACAACAGGAGCTCACAAAGAGCTGAGTAATATTTGAGTACCAACCAGCAAGTGCGGAGACCGCACTGAACATCCGAGGAAATCAGCTGCAAGCTGGAATGACCATACCCTAAAGTGTAAGGTGAGAGGTAAACTAGTTACAGATTATAGGTTATACTGGATCTGTCCTAACAAAGCATCGAAAACAAGCCTATAAGATCAAGAATATCCAGAAATAACTTCCTGCATGAGAAATCTCTGACATTCTTTAAAGACAACAAAGTCCAGACATTCAAAAACACAGCATTCATAATAACTACACCAATCAAAAATTAATGGACATAAATAAACAAGAAAATATCTGTAAGAGGTGGATAAATTATGAACAGAAAGCCAGAAGTGACTGATGATGAAATTAGCAGATAAAATTTTAAAACAAGTACAATGGATATGTAAATATAGTTAGACACAGATACAAATAAGAACACAACGAAGAGGAAAATGAAAAATACAAAACAAAATGGAACGTCTAGAATAAAAAATAATATAATATCTAGAATTTAAAAATATGCATTAGATACAACTAACAGCAATTTAGACACTGAGGAAAATTTAATTTATTTTAAAATATGCTTATAACGAAGCACAGAAATATCAGATTGCTAGAAGGAGTAGGTGATAAGATAAAGTATTTCAAGGGATAATGGCTCCCAAACTTTCCAGATATAGTATATCAACCCACCAATCTAAGATCTCAAAAAACCCCAAGCACAAAGCAAAGGACAATTTCATAAGAAAGCATAATAATCAAATTGTTAAAGCAAGAACTAAGGAAGCATGTTTAAAATCATCCAGAGTGAAACACATCTAATATACATGCAACACTCTCCAGAGAATAACTTCTTTTTCAAATATCAAATGACTGCCCTTCATAGAAAATTCTAACCTGAAAACAAAGGGAAAAAGACACAGAGATTATAGTTACTAATGTTACCTGTGCTGTCCTTAGTTGACCATAGAATGGAAAGGAAGTGATGCGAGCTGACAAGAGCTCATTTTTCTACTGATCGCCACGCCTACGTGCAACAAGTGTTAAGATTTTTCATATAATGATTGTAATGTTAATACCGTTAAGATTTTTCAAATATGTTTATTTTAATATTAGGCTTGACCTTTATTTGGGGAATAATATCTATTGCCTTCATTATCTTAATGAAGAATTTTAAGATTCCCCAAAAGAAAACAACACGCTGTGTTATCTTGAATTTAGAAGGATTTCAATTTCAAAGTCTAACTCAAAGACTGACATATATTATGTTTGCGGATATTCGTATAATCAATGAACAAATATAACTACCTTTGCATTAAAAATGCAAACCTAATAGTTTAATCTCCTCTAAAATCCCTTCACTGGTATCCCAGAATGCCCCAAACTAAATTAGAAGCCCCTTGCGAAACACATCCAGGGTATTCTGCATTTCCTTCTATCACAGTATTTGTCTCACTTAAACTGCTTATTAAAATTGCTTTATTTCACAATTGGATTTACTATGGAGCAAAGAAATCTTAAGCCTCCTGGTCCTTCATTTAAGGGGCCACATTCAAGGCCCTGGTTATTGAGTACCAACAAATAAAAGATCATTTAAAATTAGTTTCTATACATGAAATCTGAAATCTCCTGAATTCTTATAGCTGACATATAATCTTAATAAGATTTTTACTAAATTTAACAACAATGCTAAAGTGTATCTGATATTACCAATGAGTTCAGAGGCCAAAAGAAACACAGCAAAATGAAAAACCTTGCTAGAACAAAAACTAAATTATGTGGATGTTTTATTTTTTATATATTATCCTTTAAGAATAAATTCACTGTTTGAAAGTCAAGCACATGTCAAATCATCCTTGCAAAACAATGTTCAGGCTAGAAAACCCTTACTTCTTTTAGACACTGAGGAATAAATATCAAAGGAACAGCAATTATTCTGTTTCTGTATAAATTAGAAAACAATGCAGGGTTATGGGTTATGTGCTTTTCTGTCCAAATTTGCAGTGACTTCTCTGGAAATAACCACTAGTTTTTCCTTAGGAGAACCATTTGGAGTGTTTATGTTTACACAAGACTCAGCATTATGAGCGATGAGGCAGAGTCACCTGGCGTTATCAGTGGTAACATAAAACCTGACTATTCTGTAACTGGAAAATGGGAATGTATTTGAGGGAAAATAATTCATCAAGAGGTGTTGGGATTATAAGTAATCCAATATTGGTCAAAAGTTTAAATGGGGATGACTCTGGTCACATAAAGTAATACCATCCCTTTTGACTTGTTACTCAAGTCAAGATTACTAATGAATATCATAAGTTGCTAATCCAAATTGCATTAATGGAAGGTAAATTTTTGTTTTCTCATCAATTCTTAAAATCCTCATTAAAGGAGCCTGTAAAAGCTGGTATCAAAATGAGATTTCTGTTACTAGGGGCTATGGAGAAAAAAGCAAAAATTAGAAAGGTGACAAGAAAAAACAAAGCAATAGTAATATATATTGAAATCTTCACCTGTTTTTTGCTGAGAATAGATCATATATTTTCTGAGTCATTAGTTCCTCTGGTAAGCACCATGCTGTTGTCTGTGTCTATGAGTTTTTGTTTTATTTTGTTTGTTCGTTTGTTGCTTTCTGTTTTGTATCCCATAAATGAGTGAAATCATATAGTTCTTGTTCTTTTCCATGTGACTAGACTTTGGGTGGTGAGCACACGATGCAATATATAAATGATACACTATAGACTTGTACACATGAAATTTATATAATCTTATTAGCGAATGTCACTCCAATAAATTTAACTTCCAAAAAAAAAAAAAAGAAGGAAGGGGGGAAGAGCCATATAAGAATCCGGGGCATATGGTGTCTGTCACAACGAGTAAGCTCTGCTGCTGTGGTGCAAACACCCAGACACACGCATAAACAAGTGAGTGTTGCTGTGCTCTAATAAATCTTATTTACAAAAAAGAATAATCATATATAACTTATCAATAAATAATGAAATAGGCTAACAATTAAAAAAACTGAGACATATTTTAGTATTTGTTGAGATTTCAGCTTTTACAACTATAAAATGAGAGATTTGGGCCAAATCATCCCTGACATTCATTCTATTGTCAAAATGTTGTTAAGATCTTGTATAATGTAATATACATGCAGGAAGAGGCGGATAAAGAATATGGAAACTTTATTTCTGTGTTATGTAGATGTGATTTTAAGTTTATATATATGTGTGTGTATATATATATATATGTCTATTTCTATCTCAGATTTTATCTGGAATACTGTTAGGTTTTTATAATAAATATAAATCTAAAAATGAAAAATTCAATTTACTTGAGACCAAAATTCTGGAATTTCAATGCATGGATCTTTAATATAATTTTTCAAGATTAAAAAAAAGTTGAAATTGTATAAAAAGCAACTAAAATATTTTAACCTTTAAGAATAAGAAATAGAATAAAATATCGAGTAGTCAGAAATCCATACTATTTTGAGTAATAATGTTCAAAATCAAGTAATAACATAAAAAGATTAATAGGCACTTTTCCCAGGTTTTATGATGCTCAAAGTGAGAGCAAGCGAAAAGAACAATTAAAAAAACACACACACACACACTTGGAATGAAGTTGACAGTATGTGTCCTTCAAGATTAATCAGTTTCGACTATCCATTTATTAAAGAAGTTTTACAATCCAAACTTTTAATAACTGACAACTGTCCCGGTGTCCTGAGTCACCTCGGTCCCTGAGAGGAATGCTCTCTCCTTCTAAATCACACCCTGTTATGTGATAGGCATATGATGTGTTAGTGGCCACATGCTGACTGAGCAGCTGTACGAAATGAATTAAAATCAAATTGTGAAAACATCCAGAACTGCAACTTTTTAGAATATTTAATGAAAATAAAATGATGTTTATATGGATTATATAATCAAATGAAATAATGACTTAAGCATACACAAAATTAACATTTTATAAATTGTCTTTGAAATAAATTTTCGTTACAAACATATTACATTGTATAGATTCCTATTTAACAGCCAGAAATTTACCCAAAGAAAATGTGCAAATATAGGAGATGGCAACATGAATAAAAATGTATGGAGAAACATTTAGCAAGGTGTGATTATTGAATTACCAAACGGCAGTTAAATAAGATCTAGGTTTCAAAGGTTGTTACAGAAGAGAATCAACTGACATCAAGGAGTATTAATAATATTAATTATAAACATTAAAATATATATATCACTTGATACCAATGATAATGATCAATTTAGTACCTCTCAACTCCAAATTTACCCTCTAATACATGCTCTATAATGGACATAATTCCTGTAGCATTTTCTCCTTTATAGTGAGAACAATGTTAAGCTCTCTCAGCAGAGGGCACCAGAGGGGCACTGCAAGAGAAAGGATCTGCATTTCCAGAAGCTGTACTTTCGGTCCATCTGTAACATGCATGGCAGTCTAAACCAGCTGCACGTCTAGAATGTGTAATCTCTTGATACCCTGCAGCCTTAGCTCAAGCTGGTCATCACTGAGCTGCAGCCATCTCAGCACAGACACTGTCTGCTGCAGGACTTCTGTACACACTGGAGCCCCACATTCCTCTGCTCCTGTACCAAGGCCCATGGTTGTCTCCCAAGGCTCCCCTAATGCCATTGCCTTGTCAACGCCGTAGGCACCCTGACACAGACATTGTGCTTTCCAAGCTCACACTGGTGTCCCCACCCCTTCCGTATGCCCGTGTGCCTGGCCACTGGCTGTGGCTCACCTGTGCCCCTTCTGTGTTCTGGAGGGTTGCTTTCTGCTTGCCCAGAAATTGTGGATGAGCTCTGGGTCAGGCAAACCAGTGAACTACTTTCCTTTCCAGTGGCCATGCAAATACATCTTCTCTATGGTGATCTGAACCCTGCCCTTGGGGTGGGCCATATTCTTAAGTATGACCTTCTCTAAGTAATCTTCCCTCAGCTCTAAAATGCCATGTAGACCTATCTTATATCTCATAATCACTTTTGTCAGTTTAATCATTATGTTAAACTTCTCCTGATTAAACCACTGTGTGGTTCATGTCTCCTGCTTGATTCAGACTGATATAAGTTGTTATCAAGAATGGTCCCAAACATAAGGCCCTAAAAATGGGATTTGAGGTTAATCTTGCCCTTGAGCTCTAGCACAAGCTAGCTCCTTGACACTGAGAAATGGAATGCTAGTGTCCCATGGCCTGAAACGAAATTACAAACCATCACCTGTGGTTGACTGTGATGAAGTGCCAAATGAACCATATGCCTGGGAAGTTCATGCTGCCATTGTTTGTACTTGATTGTTTTTGTAGTACCTGACTGTCTCAGAACCGAAAGTATGGGTCACTCCAATTTTGTGTGTCATAGACTCCAATTTTTATTTCTTTAGAATGGTGAGACTGCCTCTTACTCTGCACAAAACTGGAAAAAAACCACTGAATAAAAGACTGACTTCTCTGGGTCTTTCTTCTCACTGGTATTCTCACTTTTTTTCTTTTTTCTTTTCTTTTTTTTTTTTTTTTTTAGTTTCTTGTCATTCTAGCCTCAATTTTTTTCAAGCACTGTAAGTTTATAAAATCTCCCATCTTCTCACATTTTTGGCAAATTGTTGAATTATTGGTCTTTCAATGTCATTAAATGGCAAATGTCCCCAAGGGAAAAATGCTTTTATGATTATTGGTTACACTTTTTACAGTTCATTTTGTTCTAGGATCCTATCTTTAAGTAATAGTTACCTTGGAATATCTTTATTTTTTTTTCAATGTTTTAAAAACAATTTTTTTCAACCTGATTTTGTTTTGCTGATTGTCTAGATTAGAAAGTTTATCACTTGTAAACTACTGTACAATATGTAAAACCAGAAATCTCCTTGTCTTTTTATTTATATTCATTTTCATCTAGATGTTAAATTCCTTTAGGGCAGACACAATGTCTACATTTTTACTTTTTAAATCTGAGTATTTTGGCACTCTGTAATTTACATTTTTCATTATATGTATCAGAGAAGGTAAAAGTAGACACGATGAAATAAAATAGAATATTGATCTAGTAATAATGTCAAGATAAAATGGTGGTTTTGTATGAGATAGCATCCTGGGAGTAGGCAGAAGTGGAGAATGAAAAGCTTTTAATTGTCCAAGTGTGCTGCTGAGGATGTTGCCCACGAGGAATCATAAAAATTGTTTTTCATGGGTCTCAGCACCAGGAACATCTGTGCTTCTTCTGAATAACTGTTTTAAGAAAGCTTTGATGTTATGCATATTGTATTTCTTATAATTTATTGTGTTTCTGATTAGGCAATTCAGTAATTCAGAAATAAATAACAGCTTATTTTTAGTTATTCAATTGTGCTACTTGAGATATCATTTACAGTTAAATTTATTTCTGCCTTCCTATTATTTTTTCTCTGCTTGCTAGCTTCTATTTATTTACAAACATATATATGTAAAGACATATATGTATATATGTGTATAGATATATACACATATATACATATATAAATTTTCCTGTGATATTACTATATAAATCTTGATAAGCTGTTTCAATTTCTTTTTTACTTTGAAGTGAAAAATATATTAATACATAAAATTAAAATCATAAGAGAATAAGGCCTCCTCTTCCTCCTCACTTACTTATTTTTATCAATCACATGCATAATTTACATAACACAGCTTCAGTAAGTAGTAAAAAAGAAAAAAGCAAATATAATGGCCTGACTGAATAAAGAATTTGTTTCATATTACAAGTAGCCCAGAGTCAGTGAAGTATCGTAGTTGTTTGTCTCGGTGTTTCTACGTTGTCAGGGCTTCGGTTCAGCCTTTCGGCAATGCCCCTGGTTCTTTCTCCTTAACTCATGATGGCTGCACATCTCCCATTCTTGCATACTCACAATGGCATCAAAAGACGAGAAGGCAATGTTTTTTTTTTTAATACTAGGGAAAAAATACTTTCTTATGAGCCAATAAGAATGCTTCCCTTTATGTTTCATTATTTAGTGGAGTCAGATTCTTATGTCTAAACAGATTATTAGCAAAGGCACTGTAACTTACTAATTGGCTTAATCAATAATCATTCCTGTTTTCGGAAAAACTACGCATGAAGCACATCACTGTAATTCAAGAGCTATAATTCAATGAACTATAATTAACCCAGCTATGATTCAAGAAAATAAACATAAGAAGTTGACGAAAGAGGTAAAAGCTCAGGCGTAATGAAGTTTACTATCCAGTGAAGACAGAAGAAAATAAAAATAAAATTAGGTATTGTGTAATATATTAAGTCATAATAAGGGCTGAGAGCAAAAATCAATCAATCAATCAATAAAAGCATGGTTGTGGATAAAAGGGGGATACAATTTTTCCATACGATAGTCACAGAAGGCACACAGAGAAGGAAACTTTTGATTAGACTCCTGGAGAAATGAGGGAACAAATGGAGCAGATGTGTTGTGAAGAAGGAAAACAGAGAGAGAGAACAAGTACAAACATTCTGAAGCAGACGCATTCTTGTACTCTTTGAGGAACACTGCGAAGGCCAGTGTGGCTGAAATAAAATAGAGGAGACAGAAGAAAAGGTCAGAGGGCTTTGCAATCTATTGTAAGAGAGTTGGTTTTTAAACTGAATGTGATGAATAGCCACTGGAGAGTTTCGAGAAGAAAAAGTGACACAATCTATCTGAAATTTTAATAGAATCATTCTGGCTGCTGTGTGAGAACCGACTGAATGAGGGCAAGTACAAAAATAGGGAGACCAGTTACAGAGCCATTTCAATAATATAGATGAGAGATGATGATTGATGATGGCTTGGTCACAGGTGGTAAAAAAAAAAAAAAAGAGGTGGGAAGTAGTCAGATTCTGAATATATTTTGAAAGGAGACCAGAAGCTTTGCTGACGATTGGGCTGTGGAGATATGTGGAGCCTAGAAGGGGGTAGAGGGATGATTTAACCATCATACAGAAATTTTTAGCCTGAGGGATTAAAATAATTGTTCTTTGTTCTTCAACCTAAATATAACCCCCTTATCATTTTTAACATTATTAAATTCTAGCTAAACTTTAACTATCGCATATATAGATTTGACCTTTTTCTCTGAATTTCCTAAATGTTGCTACTGTCTCCATTATTTCACACCCATATCCTGACATTTATTTGTTCTTTGTCTTACTCCCCACCCCCTTAAAAATCTGTGCTCCTTGAGAGCATAAACAGTATTTTCTATATCTTTAATTTATGTAAATAAAATGTTTGTCCTTTGGGTACTATGCTAAGCATTGGAACCATAGCTATATACTGTTTAACATGATCCAACCTGCATGAAATGTCTTCGTTGTGTTTAAATGCCAGTTCTTGGTGTTCAATCAGTATTTATGGAATTGGGATGCAGTATACTTTCTTAATAAAATATTTTCATTGTTATTTACTATATTTTTTAAATACTGACAAAAATGTCTTCCTTCATATCTTCCTTCAACATGAATATTATAAAATGCTACACTTGTAACTTTATCCACGGGAAGAAAATACAGATTACTCTTTGCTTTCTTAAAGCTAATACAAAAATTTTTAAACTGCTGGAATATGTCTCAGTGACACTGGTAAATGACTGACAGTATTCGATGAGGCCGTTATCAAAGTTTTAAACAAAGAGACAACAATATTGTTTAAAGCCCCCAGGCTCTGTTTGCTCCTTGGTATTTGGTTTCCAAGGCGAGTATTTTATATTTGCAAAGGTAGTTTTCAGTACAGAGGAAAACCATTTTTTAAATATAGTTAACTCAGTTGAGCATACTTGTGCTTATCAAATTTTATTTGTTTATTTTAATTGCAATTTATATAAACACTTTGCCTAGATGAGAAAAGGAGGCAAAGGATGACAATTTCATATGCTGCATGAAAACATTTTTTATATTTCTTGGAACGGGGCAACATAGTTGAAGATTAAGATAATATTCTAAGTCCAGCTGTCTGATTTCACAATACAGCCTGGCCACTTAGTTAATACATAACCTTGTAAATTATGCCATGCTCTAGGCCCCACTTTCTTCATCGACAAAAAGTAAATAATAATTTAAAAGAAAACATGTTTCTCATAGGCTGTATTATGGGTTGAATTGTGTCCTCCAAAAAGATATATTGAAGTCTGAACCCCTGGTACATGTGAATGTGACCTTACTTAGAAGAAAGGTCCATGCAGATGTAGTCAATTAAGATGGGGCAGGCCCTTAAAAGAAGAAAACGCCTTGTGAATACACACAGAGATACACACAGAGAGAACGCTATGTCACAGCGGAGGCAGAGATTAGAAATGCAGCTGCAAGCCAAGGAATGCCAAGGACTTCCGGGATACCTGAAGCTAAGAGAAAGGCAAGGAACAGGTTTGCCCCTGGAGCCTATTCCTGATCCAAAACTGAGAGAAGAAAAATTCTGTTGATTTAAGCCATTCGGTATGTGATAATTTGTTATGTCAGCCCTTAGGAAACTAAGACAGAGCAGGTATGTTTACTAAACTAGCTACTATATCTAAAGTACTCAGAATAGAATCTGGTGCATTTTAAGTATTTTACGAGTTTGAGTTTTTAGTATTATTGAACACAAATCAGATAAAAGAGGATATTCTCTTCAGATCACCGCACTTATTCCAATATTTATGATTTCTAGTCATTACATGAAATAAATTTAACATAAAATATGAAATGGTTTGGGTTTATTTAGATAACATTACTATTTAATTTGTTTATGTTTTTAATTCAGTATTTTTCCTTATAGTTACATGAGAATACCATTTTGATATACAATATTTGCTTATCCAAGAGAACTGAAAACATATAAAAGCATTGTAAAAAAATAAATTTTAGAAACTCACTCTATCCTAAACATTCCTTCTATATATATTCCCTTTATAGAATTAATCTAAAATTGATTTTACAAGTAGAATTTTTCTAATCATTTTCCATTTAAATTACTGTATTCAGGTATGCTTAAAAATATTGCATCCAGTTTATCAAATTATTATATGCAAAAAGCATAACTTGATTTCTATCAAGCAATCTACTCAATTTCACATTCTGTGATAGATGATAAATACAGCATTAAATGTTGAATGCAAACTTAATTCCAAACTAAAGGTAGTTTCAGCTTGAAACTGGAAATATAAAAAATACCTAATTGTTAGTTTAGAGTATCCATCTTTTAAAGCAAATACAAATATATTACTGAAATTCAAACAAATAAGAGGTGAAAATACTGTTTCTTTTTCATGTTGCAGTAATGATTTCTGAAGATTTCTTGCTTCGTGGCACATGTCTAGATAGTCTCTCTAACCATTCGTTCTCTCTCTTTTAATGATATTCCTTGCAGAAAATAGACCTATCTATTTACTAGCTGTAAGAAATAAACAATTTTATTAAAAAGGAAGGAAATGGAGACACGTGGCAGGAAGAATATAAGAGGAGATGAAGAGGAAGTAAAAGTGGATTTTAGAAGACATATTGGTATTAAGGTCAAGATTCTAAAAACATCACTCTTCCACTAAAGCGAGAAAAAGATAAGAGAAAATCATTATCACTGGCATGCTGGCTACCTTGGAAAACTTCTAGGACAGACAGAAAATCTAACACTTGATTTTAATGTATCAGTGGAGAATGAGTTTCTGCAATTGTATAGAACTATAAGTTAACTGGTTAATTCCATAGTAGCCTCACAAAGAATACTGTATTCCATAAAGAGAGGAATACTTCATTCACCCTCATTATCTGCCTCAGCATTCAACATAAAACAGTGATTTAAAAATATTTTAAAAATAATAATTTTATAGAAGTTGTATGCTGACCTTCTGGCTCTACTAACCCAAAGATGACCCTACAGATGTGAATGATTTGAGCATTTTTTCTTTGCTTATTAACCATACCAGTAAATAAGTCCCAACCATCAGTTTTCAGACAAGTCAGTCTGAATTACAAAACAAATAAAAATTCAGGTCAACTATGTTACCCTTAAGTTTAAAATATTTTAATCAGTTAATATGAAGGATAAACATGAAGACATCTAAAAAGAGAACTAAACAAAATAAATTCTTAATTAGGTTTAATAATGGTTTAATAATTTTAGGCAATGGATTTCATATTGGGCTCAAATGATAATGTATTTGAAAGTATTTAATATGAGCAAAAATTTTTTTGCTTCAAATCTTTTAAAGTCAGGTCGATGATGTACATTATGTAATTCTATGGAGTTAATACGCTAAAAAGTTTTCTCACTACTTAAAACATAATTATCCTACAGAACACTAAATTAGGTATCAACAAACTGGCCCATTGGCCAAATCCAGCACGTCTCCCATTTTTAAAATAAATTTTTGTTGGAACACAGCCGCATGCATTCCTTTTTATATGCCTATAATTGCTTTCATGCTACAATGGCAATGGCAGTGTTGGGTAGCTTTATCAGAGACTGTATGGTCTGCAAAGCCTAAAATATTTATTATCTGGTCCTGTACAGAAAATAATTGCTTGACTCAATATTAGATTATATTTCCAGTAATGGTTGGTCTGATTTTTTTCACATAATCTACAAGTAAAAATAAGTTTAACAATTAAAGGTAAGAGTAGCTTGCTTCTTAGGTTTTATGGTTAATTTTGGCTTAAAGTAGTTTAGTAATTTCTCTTTGCAGTAAAAATCCCTCTAATTCTACTTCTTCATACTTTATTAATTTAACCAAATTTAGCCATAATAAAAAAATTGAGTCATAAAAATCCCTTTTATAAAAAGTTGGACAAGATCTCAATAGTCAAGTTAAAAAGATATGATTCTATTGTTAAATATATTATGATAGACAGTCCTCACGAATTTCATTTTTAGCAATGCTATTAAGTATAGTAAACTTTTAGACATCAGGTAATACAGTGGCTACTGAGGATCATGACGAAGATTTTGTTTCACTTATATTAGCTAGATATTCACTTTCTAATATACTCCCCTTATAATAAAAATCTCTGTGTTCATATGATGCATCTGTAAATTATAATGGGAATTTTCAATGAGAGTGTGCAGATTTTCAAAACTGTGATAATCTGTGAAAGTGCACACAAAATCAATTATTTATATATGACCCTTAAAAATATTTCAAGTAATATAAATAGCAGAGACTCATTACTACAAAACCCTATTAGATTTTTTTCTTCTTTTTTAGGAAAGAGAATACACTTTTTCAAAGAGTTAAAACTTTTAGAGATGCCTAGTAATGCCTTGGTTGAAAATTCTAAGAGTCTGAATGAAATTGAAAAAAATATATAGAGATTAGTCAGGAAGAGAGAAATGGATAGAAAAATGGATTTTCTTGAAATAACAGTTCCACAAAATATGAAATTTTTATCATCGATCAAAATGATATACATGTTACTTTCAAGATGAAAAGATTTATAAATTTACCCAAGATTATGTACCAGGAAAGTGTATGGAACAACATGAAACTTTGAGAACCTATGAAAAGCATGCAAGATTTGTTTAGGTTCATGAATGTAAAGATTTTTTTTTTAAATAAATAAAGACAGGATATATTTTTAAGATTTTTTGATTCCCTTTCATTCAAATTGTGAATCTGATTCTAACAACTTATTTTTATAACCAACCCATTTACCCCCGAATCCAATGCTTCCATATTTCAACTTTTCTCTAAAATCGGCTCTGGTTTTAGTAATAGTATTTTCCCTCTTTTTTATTAGTCTAGCTAAAGCTTTGTCAATTTTGTTATCTTTTCAAAGAACTATTTGTCGGTCTCATCAATTCTGTTGTTTTTATATTCTTTATTTCATTTTTTCCACTGTAATCTTGCTCTTCTTTTTCTAGTTTGTTGAGGCATAAATTTAGGTTATTAACTGCAGATTCTCTTTTTAAAGGTGTTTACTGGTATAAATTTCCCCCTGAGAACTATGTTACTGCATCTTATAAGTTTTGATATGTTTTCATTTTTATTCACCTGCAATTATTTTCTAATTTCCCTTGCTATTTCTCATGGACTCATTGATTATTTAACCGTGTATTGTTTACTAATCCTACATTTGTGAAATTTCCAGTTTTTCTTTTACTGACTTCTAGCTCCATCTCATTTTATTTAGAGAACACACTTTATCTGATTTCAATTTTGAAAAATTTATTGACTCTTGTGTGATTATAATGTGTGTCAGTAGAGATCTCTTCTGGCATGGATTCAGTGCAATTCCTGGATGTGAAGATTCATGTATTCCTAAAAATTTTGGAAATTTCTGGCTCTTATTTGTTCATTCTACCCCTTTCTTTTTCGGAGACCCACATATATAAGCTGGTCTTGTTGATGATGCCATACAGGTTCCATAGCTCTTTTATTCTGCCTGATAAAATATATAGCTGAATCCCTCTAGTAGATATTTATTTCAGTTGTTATCTAAGATCCATAATTTGTATGTGATTCCTTTTTATAATTCCTATCTCTTTACTGATATTCTCATTTTGTTCCTACATCATTTTCCTGGGTTCCTTTAGCTCTTTAAGCATATTTAAGGCAGTTTTTTAAAAAATATTTTTGTGTAGTAGGTCAATTTTCTATGCTTCTTGAGGGACAATATTTGTCAATTAATTCTATTCCTGTAACTCTATCATACTTTTCTGTTTCTTTGTATATCCTGGAATTTTTGTTGAAAACTGGACATATGACCTTAGAAATCGACTTCTACCCTTTCACCAGAGTTTGCTCTTTTGGATTGTTGAAGACTGCAGTCATCCTTTTTTTGTTCAGCGACTTTTCAAATCCTTTTTGCAAAGGTTGTGATCTTTGTTATATGTGGTCATAGAATCTTCTGTTCTTTAGCGTGAGTTCAGCTTATGTTTTGATAAATTTCCTCGAATGTCAGGAGCATATTAAAGTTATCTTTTTCTTGATTCAGCATTCACTTGGCTGCCATAAACCTCTGACTATTATCTGAAGGTCTGACAAATTGATTCTGAGAGTTTCTGTTTGTTTTCCCATGTTTCTCTGAAGAAGCAGAATTTTGGAGCTGCCTGCTCTACCATTTTGCTGATGTCACTCTTCTGCATTTGAACTTTTAATTTAGTAAGATGTACTAGTTGTTTTACAGGGGTAAGGTTTAAGATACAAAGCCATACAGGACCTGGTTCATTTACTTAGATTATAATTGAGTAGACGAGCCAGCCCTGCACATAAATAATTATATAAGAATAAGAGCAAATAAGTGAAAAAAACAAAGTAAAAAAGTGATGAATAACAAAGCTGACAGCATTTTCTACTAAAATTAGAATGCTGATATTAAAATACAAATGAAGTTTGCCTGCTTTTTAGCAACGGGCCATTATGAAGGCAATTTGAATTGGTGGCAGAATACTCTGTATTAGAATTGACTATATTATCACCTTTATGAACATTTAGAGAATAAATTATGCTAGGATTTGAGGGGAAAAGAAATGGGATTTCTAAATTTTAAAAGGTTTGTCTTGTTGTCCAGGATTACAACCTAACAAATTTATCACAGAGTCAAGCTAGATTTCTGCGGCTTTCACTATCTGCACACGGATTTCTAGTTTATTCCATAAATAGCATTCTTGGAAATGTCAGTATACTTATCCTCCTCATTTAACTTTGAAGAACTTTTCTTCATTGTACCCTCTTCCCCTTCCCCCTATGATGTGCCCTTAGTTTCTGAACATAGATACCAATTCTTTTTTGAATAATTAAATTTTCAATTAGTTGACATACAATATTAGTTTCAGGTTTACAACATAGTTATTAGATATTTAGATAATTTATGAAGTGATCACCCTGATAAGTCTATCAGAACATCATACCCATCTAACAGCATACACAATTATTGCATTATTGACTATAGTCCCTATGCTTCCCTTTACATCCCCATGACTGTCTTTATAGCTGCTAATTTGTACTTCTTAATCCCTTCATCTTTTACACCCATTCCCACTACTCTCTTCCCATCTAGCAACTCTCAATTACCAATTCTTTATTTGAAAATTGGGCTCCTTACTTGCCAGCCTCATCTGGACAATGAGGCAAACCCCTCAGGCACATTAGAAATTTTTTTTTCAAATTCTTCCCTTAATGCCTTTTTCTATTTATACATGACTGAGCAATGAATATAATATAATATCCTTATCATCTTGAAATTGTTTACTCATTAAGGTTTATCTCTCAGGAAACATAATTTATTGTTTTTAGATATTCACTTTCATTGCATACTTTCCGTAAATGTGAATAAATCATTCACAGTTAAAACCGACAAAGATGGCATTATCTTACATAGTCCTCTAGATACTTTACTCTCTAGAGAATTAGAGGCTTCAAATCCCCGAGTTAACTGGATTCTAAATTTTTAAATCTAAAGTTTCAAGTCATGATACCCTTTCAGCCTTCTAACTTACAAAAGTTATAAAAATAGCTCTAATCAAAATCTCCCTAGCTGCCTTTTTGGCAAGAAAAGCAGAACCTAAAATTAAATAATTCCATTGAAAAAGAACTAGTATTTTTCTCTCAGATTCTTGAATCTATTGCAATATTAGTAAAATCTATTAGATTTGAATTAAATATTTTGAGAAAAATTCTGACTCCTTTCTTCTATAAAATCTTTTAAGGAGATTATATTTCCTTAGGGTTTTTTTTTAAGAATATAGAGAAATACTTTTTTTTTTATTGCCAAAGTAAAACAAAATGACTTTAAAACAAAAATGTTGGTTAAAAATAATTATTCTAGACACTAGAATCTTTTTATTAATATATGTTAAAGTATGCATATTTATTCCTCATATAGATGTTTTGGTTTAGCAGCAAATTTCTTACACTGGATTTGTCTCTAATTTTTCCTACAAATATAAGAGAAATAAATATATTTATATTACTCTGATATTCTTACTTTTCCCAATGATAGGGATTAGCTTGATACTTGTTATCTTCATACTATAACTAACAATAAATTATGGAAAATAAAATGTTACTTTTAATATTCAATCGCAAGTTGGAGATTCTCTTTTCAAAGCTGTTTTTTCTAGAAGACACGATCCCTTGAAACAAGTTAAACAGACAAATCTTCATTCGTGAAATTGCTCAGAGAGGTTCTCGGTCATGTAATAGTAGTGCTAATAATATTCATTCCACCATTACTTTTTTCAAATTCTGAAAAATGTTCATTCGGTTTATTTAGAACTATATTTCCTTGAGGGAGAAAACAATCATTTTGTATTAATATATTTCCTATTTTAACTGAGACCTTATAAAGAGAAAGTATAAATAAAACCTCGTAAATAGTTACTCCGACAAGATCAGGGTGAATCTCGAGAGATGAAATGATGACAAAGCACATGCTGTTAATTTTCTACTTTGAGCCAGCTTTGCTTCTATTCAATTTATGTTGGCTTCCATGGCCGGATTATACCTCAGAGCAATGTTCACAAAGATCTTGTTCTTTGTGAAGTAAAATATAACTAAACAAAATGAATTCTTGATTCGTTTTTTTTTTGTTCCTTATTAATCAATAAAACACTATTACCTACATAAATATATATTTATTTAGTTTCTATTGCACCTGAATTCTTTGATCACAAATACCAGAGAATAATGCTGTATTTCTTAATAAAAGGCGGTTGATTAGATGAAAATTAGAAGTTTACATAATTAAAAGATAGACAAGGAGCCAAACTCAGAATAGAAATGGGTAGCTCTAAGAATTCAGACAGAAGTTAACCATATTTTGAAGGCATTTCAGCTGAGATGAATCAGCTCCACACTTTTCTATTTTACTTGTAATTGCGTATCACAGCCAAAGATACAGAAGCCTTTGGGACTTGCTTGGGTCATGAGAGTACATATTACCTAGGACAGGCAACCACTAGCAGCATATTGGAGAAGATATGATTCTCCCAGGGGATATAGGAAGGCAACCAAAAGAAAGACAGTAGATGTCAGGTTACTAAAACAACTATGTCTGAACCCATATGAAATTCTCTCCTTAAAAAAAAGTTTGACATTGACATTCAAAAGAAAAATGAACTTTTTGCATAATTTAAAGTAACATGTTGTATTCCTGTACAGAGTTCATTTGAAATCTCTTTAGTCTCATATTTTATGAAAGGTTCAATAGAAAGTTTTAAAAGGTCGTGGTAATAAAACTAAATGATCCAAAGTTCAAACATCAAATTTTTAACAGTTGGACTTATGCTGGGTCAATGGTATCTCTTAGATCAAACTTTTGTTCTTTTAAGGGATGTTGTGATACAAGCAAGCACTTGAAGTCTTATTTTTCCTTAAAGGCTAATAATTCATTTATAGTTAATGCGGCTACAGTCTCTAAAAAAAAATGTTTTTGCTTCTTATAAGTCTTAGCAAAGAGATGTGAACACTTTTAGTAACTAAAAAATTGTTTTATTCTTCCAAGAAATTCTATTGATATAAACAGCTATATGCTTCCTACAACTTATACATATTAGATAAAATTGAGTGGAACTTTATATTTACACCCAAGATAAATGAAAATTATTATACATTTTTAATGGTTAACAAGGAAGTTTGCATTATCAAAAAATAAAATACTTAATATTTTATAGAATCATGCCCATTTAAAAACATATGGAAATTTCAAACTGTAGGCTAGTGACTGGAAGATTATATATATATATATATGTGTGTGTGTGTGTGTGTGTGTGTATATATATATATGCCATTATTATATACATGAGTGTAATCATCATAAAATTAGCTTCTCTAATTTCTTAAGCGCTTTGAAAACTTCAAGTAAGTGTAATTGCCCTAATAATTTATATTCTTCTTGTTCTTGGGTAAATATCCGGTGTTTTATTTTTCATTTCCTTTTATCTCCCCATGGCTTTATTCTCCTTAACTCATACCAGTGGCTAGGACCTTCAGTTCAATGTCAATTAGAATCAGAAATAATGGTAATTCTTGTGTGCTTTTTTTACTTCTTTTAAAGAAAATGCATATATTTCTCCAATGAGTAGTAAGTTTGATATGAGATTTTAGTATACACCTTTGTCTTAGTTTGGGTTCCCCAGAAAACAGAGTCTAAGATAGAAATTTGCATGGAGATATTCTATTGGGAAATGCTCTAAAACAGGATTCCCTAACCCCCGAGCTGCGAACCAGTACCAGTCCATGGCTTGTTAGGAAATGAGCCGCACAGCAGCAGGTGGGCAGTGGGCCAGTGAATGAAGCTTCATCTGTATTTGCAGCCGCTCCCCAGCGCTAGCATCACCACCCCAGCTCCTCCACCTCAGATCGTCAAGCATTAGATTCTCATAGAAGCACCAGTCTCTGGTGCCAAAAAGGTTGGGGACAGCTCCTCTAAAACACCTGTGCAGAACAATGGATTATGGCATACCCAGAAAAGAAAAAAAGATGGGTTTCTGAGGTTCTTCAAGGTGTCACACACAGAGAAAAGTGGCCTAAGCCTTTGTACACTCACATCAACCAGTCATGGCTTTGAGTTTCACCAAGTTAAAGAGCATAGTACTGTATTAGGTAGATCCTTTGGCTGAGAGAAATGTCCTCAGAGAGACTCGGTGAGAGCTGATAGCAATGCACATTCCTGGCAGCAGGAGCACAAGTCCCTTGGCGTTGAAGAAGGAAATCTGGGTTTTTCGTTCAATTATCAACTACAATTCAAGCCTTGTACCACTTGTGTCAAACGGACAGAAAATGTGCCACCTGCGCCCCCTACTGCTGGTGCCTGATCCTGGATGTACTATTTCTGACAACAGTTAGGCTCTCTATTCTTATAAAATAGTATTTCTAATGAAACCCTAATAATCAGGAATATAAATTACTACATTAAAATTTTGGGATAATACAAAATTATATCTAATGGACTATATTTCAACTATATAAATTCCTGAGAAGAGTTATCTATATTCACTATTTCAAACTTGTCTCCTATTATTATTTGAGTTCGCTTCAAATGGGTGTTTCCTTTCACCACTCCATTGAAACTATTTTTACCAAGGTTGCCAATCATCTAAACTGTTAAATACAATTGCCAAATCTCAGCCCTTATTCTTTGTTGACTTGTCATTACCATTTAATATTGCTGATCACTCTTGCTTCTTGAAACATCTTTTACCTTTAATTCCAACATACCACACTATTACCTCTTTTTATTTTTTCTGTTTCACTGAGATGTCATCTCATATTTCCATGCTGGTTCCCCTAATTATCTTGACTCTGGAATATTCTAAGTCTTGTTCTTTGGACTGTATCTATTGTCTAGCTACACTCACTCATTTGGTATTCTCATCTGTGATATCCACCTGTTGACATGATTATTTGCAAAGGATGCCCAAATTTATATATCTATACAGGGTCTCTCCTCTTTATCATAGCTGTGCAGATTTAATTCCATGCTCAACACCTCAATTTGAATATCCAATAGGCATTTCAAAATTAAAATTAATGTATAAATATATTTTAAATATTTATAATATTAGCATGATCAATTTCTACAGACAAGTATATGCAGATATATATATACACACATATATATATATTCCTAATTTATGCATAGTGCCTTTCAAATAATAAAGTAGAATCTGAAAACAGTAAAGGCAATCTGATAACATAGGAAAAAATGTTTTTAAAAAATATATGGAAAAGCTGAATAGTCCAGAGTTGATTATCTCAAATATATAAATTATAGAAAATATCCATACAGATATTAAGGAGTTTATTTTAGGTATCTTAGACTGAAAAAATATGGCACTTTTTGATAGTGGATAACAGAAGAGGTGAGGTACATTGCAAATAATTTACTGTTAATTTTAAATACATCTTGAGGATTATTAAAATGCAAACATAAGAAATATTTGTTTTTTCTGTACAGTTTATCTTTTTAATTGAATTTTTGGGGGTGACACTGGTTAATGGCATTACGTAAATTTAAGGTCCACAACCTTACGACACCTTTATACTCTACGGCGTGCAGACCACCAAAGTCTATACATTCGATCCCCTTTACTCTCTTCCTCCTCCTTCCACCCCCCCTCCCTTCCCCTCTGGTAACCGCCATTCTGTTGCCCGTATTTATGAGTCTGTTTGTTTGTTGCTTTTGTTTTAGATCTCACATCTGAGTAAAATCATATGTTTTTGTCCTTTTCCGTCTGACTTATTTCACCTAGCAGGATACTCTCAAGATCCATCCACATTGTTGCAAATGGCAATATTTCATCTTGTTAATGGCTGAGTAGTATTCCATTGTATATATGCACCACACCCTAAATATCCTTCCATGGAAGACTGAATACAGCTTATTAAAAAGAAAGTATTGAGATTCGTCTATACAGGATTCTATTATGCTAAACAGAGTACTATTTGCATTCTTGATGAAAACTTTGTGAAATTAATTTTTGTATATTAAACATTCTATGTGTTTTTTTTTGGTATAATTAGTGTTATTATTTCATTAACATATCATGATGAAAAAGACATGTTTTGTTAATTGTGTATTCTTTTTGGTTATAAAGTTTATTTTATGGAAAATTTTGTATTTTGGTTAATTCAATTGTATGGGTACTAGTCTTACTTAAATTACATGTCTTATAAAATATTAGGAAAATATTAATTTACATAAATAGGGTAAAAAAAGGAGAAAAAATAAAACCTAATTATCAACTTCAAGTGAAGTTTAAAAATAACTGAGCAATGCAACCTGTCTTAGACATCACTTATAATATGTGAAGAAAAGAGCATTACACCTACAGAAATTAGGTTACATTACACAGAGGCCTATACACACCTTTGTGCATCAGTGCACATTTGCAATACAGGGTCTATTCCACTGTCAATGAGAGCATTATGTGATTTACAAGCATAACTTAATGTCAGTGGAAATTAGTCAAGTGCAACAATAGGAAAACAGATGCACATATGTTCGCCTTATTCAGACTCAGGCAAGATTATATGCTTAGTCCAGTGAGCAAATATCACTGGGGAATTGAAGAGACATTATAGAGGTCTATATCTTTTAATTAAAAATAATATTAATATGTGCTGATTGATGACAAATTATTTATTACTCTATTAAGCCTGTAATGAAGGGCCTCTGAAAAGTAAGCATTCATATATTTTCAGACTTACTTAAAAGGAAGACCAATTGTTTAAATGACAATTTCCATTTTTAAAAAATTGTACACTAAGTAAAAAATTCAGTCATAAAGGATAATAACATGAGTAAAGGTAGCTATTTTGAGAGTAATGAACCACGAAAATCCTTAAGAAAATTGTCTTTGTATGTAAGATTGCATTATATTAGTGGCAATGATAACCATTCGCTCAAAATTAAGCAAACTGAAACAAATACAAAGGAGCTTAAAAAATAGCAGAAGATATCTTGACTACTTCATCCCTAACCCCCCATCCCTTACATATGGCTGATTTTCAGCCAAAGAAATTCTTGAGTGGGTCAATTAGCCTCTACATCATAATTTGCAATAGTGTTAACAACAGTGGTTAGACATACAGAGAAGCCAGAGTCCCCAGATTTAAAGGCTAGATTTGGCACTTTCTTCAAATGCTACCTGGAAGTTTACAAAGCCTCTCTGCACCTCTATTCTCTCTTATGAAAACAGAGAACATAATATAAAAATTTTATAAATACCTAGTATGAGTATTTAATGAGTTAATACAAATAAAAATTTTTGAAAAGTGGTTAGCTCACACTAAATGCTTGGAACTGTTGGTCGTTGGATCATTCACACTCGCAAAAGTGACCAAAGTAAGCTGGAGGAAGAATATGTAAAGAAAGACATGTATGAATGTATGGAGTTTAGGGAAAACAAATCTGGAAGGCAAAGAGAAGTCCATACTGTAGATAGGGCAAGGATGAAAAAGAGGAAAATAGTACAAAAAAAAAAAAAACTTGTTTATTCTTTGTCAACTTTTTATAATTATCATCGTTATTAATAGGCATCTTAAGCAATGACTTTTTACCCGTGTACATCAGTAAAACTTTATATAGATGTGTGTTATTCAGTATATATTGTCTTAATTTTCAAACAATGTCACTAATTTAATTCATTTTAAATATAAACGTAAGTATAAAATGAGTGTACAGCAGGTCTGGGCAAACCATGGCCTGTGAGCCTGTATCCCACAATCTAAGAATGATTTTTTAAATATGTTTAAAGGGTTGTTTTTAAAAATAAGTATCATAAGAAGAATATATAAAAAAGAAACCTAAAACATTTACTACTTATTTCTTTATAATAAATGTTTGCTTACTATTGGTATAAAAGTAAGCTTTGGCAAGATGATGGATAAGTTAATATAAAAATATTGGAAACGAAAGAAAAAAAAGGAGGAATGCAGGAGGAAGAAAAATAAAAATACATTTTTAGAGAAATAGGGATCATTTTTTAAATACCATTTCCTTCAAAATTTTGAAGTAATGTGAACGAATGTTACTGTACTGTACAAATGAATGGAATTCTACAAGATACACTATTAACATAAGCAATTCCTGGTAAGTAGAATAGATGGAGTGGAGAGAAGACACTTATTGTTTGAATCACTGAACCTACATTTATAGTAACAAAAATACTTAAACAAAAGAAATATGTACGTAGCAGATTTGAGCTTGAGTTCAAAGTGATAAAAAGTAAGTCTCATGTTTTAATAATCAAAGTTTAGGAAAATGTTCATATATAGACAAAGAAATCGACCATCATGCATGTCTGAATCCCTCTTGATACTCAATTTGAATTTGGATGTCTCAATTAATATGGACCCTATAATTGAAGAAAACATTGTGTGAAAATGAGAGTTCAGTACATTAATGGAAAAATTCTCAACAAAATATTAGCAAGGAAAACAAAGTAAATAAAATAAACAAATGGGACTATATCAAACTAAAGAGTTTTTGCACAGCAAAGGTAACCAACAATAAAACAAAAAGATAACCTGCTGAATGGGAAAAGAGATTCACTTATGATACATCTGACGAGGGATTAATATATGAAGAACTCATACAACTAAACAACAACGACAATAACAATAAAACAAACAATCCAATTAAAAAATAGGCAGAAGACTTGAACAGATATTTCTCTAAAGAGGAAATACAAATGGCCAATAGACACATGAAAAAATGCTCAACGTCACTAATCATCAGAAAAACGCAAATTCAAACCACAGTGAGATACTACCTCATACCTCTCAGAACGGCTATCATCAATAAATCAAAAAATAACAAGTTCTGGCAAAGATGTGGGAAAAAAGGAACCCTCATACATTGTTGGTGGGATTGCAAATTGGTAGAGCCACTATGGAAAACAGTCTGGAGATTCTTCAAAAAATTAAAAATGGATCTACCTTTTGACCAAGAAATTGCACTTCTGGGTATTTATCGAGACAACCAAAACAATAATTCATAAAGATCTATATGCCCCTATGTTTATGGCAACATGATTTACAATAGCCAAGATATGAAAGCAATCTAAATGTCCATCAACAGATGACTGGATAAAGAAGTTACAGTTCATATATAGGATGGAATATTACTCCGCCATAAAAAAATGAAATCCTACCATACGCCATTACATAGATGGACCTAGAGGTTATTACGCTGAGCGAAATAAGTCAGAGAAAGATAAATACCACATGATTTCACTTATATGCGGAATCTAAGGAACAAAAAGAACAAACTAATTGAAAAACGGACTCAAAATATAGAGGACAATCTGGTGACGGCCAGAGGGAAGGGAGGTTAAGGGACTGGGAGAATGTGTGAAGGGTTAAAGAAGTACAAATTAGTAGCTGATAGATGGTCACGGGGATGGGGAGTATGGCATAAGTAATGCAGTCAGCAGTAATGTAATGGCTATGTGTAGAGGCAGAGGGAAGATGGAGTAATCAGGGGGATCATTTCATAAACTGTATAAATGTTTAACATTGTACTGTATATGTGAAAGTAATACTAAAATAAAATAAAATGTTAAAAAAAAAGAGTTCATTAGCAATATTAACCTTGTGTGTTGCCATATTTTTTTCAGGGAATCCTAACAATATAGAAATTCAATCTGAGTTATTTCCCAAATACAAATATGTGTATGTATATATATATAGAGGCATTTTTGAGTATTCAGATTAAGGTCTCTATCAAAATTTTCCAGGCCATAGGCCTGACCAAGCTGCATTTACTACCACTTTTCCTTTTTTTCCATTATGTATTGCTAAACAAAAAGTGACATTTTAGGTTTCAGAACTCTACTAACACCTCAATCAGTTACATAAAAGTCCCTGAATGAGTTGTGTCTATATTGAATAATATCTGGCATCTGGTATTCAAAGACATTTAGACAATAGGGATCAAGGAAAGTAAGCCAGAAACTGCAGACTTTTGTTTAAATAGTAATAATGCTAACAAAACTAATAAAGGTAGACAACGTGCTTCATAAAAATATTAAATTCAAACTTTTAAGATAAATATACATACACGTACATATGTGTGTGTATACATATACATACATACAAATCTATGTGTGTGTGTATATATAGCTTCAATCACCCTCCTACACACTGATAAAGAATTTGTTATGCTGGGGATATTTTGCATGAGTGACTAGCTATCATCTAAGTCTGAGTGATATGGTGTCTATTGAAGAGATAGCATAAGAGATAGCAATAGGTAATCACTCTATAGTTATGCTCTAGCTTCTTCTTACTACTTTACTCAAGGAATATTCTTTGTTTTGTTTGTTTGTTTTCTCATTTATCTGTGTTGTGTTCAGAAATCAAATTTTTATTTGCATTGTCCTAGGTCAGATAAATAACTCTTTACGAGTCCTTTAAAACGATGTTGATAATTAGTGACTTGGCTGGAATTGATAGAAAATAGATTGAAATTAAAGTTCCATTTTTAATAAAACTGAAAATGTAAATTTTGATCTTAATCAAATTACAATTTTGTAGCTATAGTTTGTATATCTATTGTTATACATTTGTTAACGCTTCGAAAGTAGAAAGATAGTTGTGCTTTGTACTAAAAAAAAGGGAGCAGTACAGAAGAGAAAACATTTCAGAAATGAACTAGAGTTACCCCATCCTCTGTCACCCAACTGCAAACTGCAAGCAGACTGACCTCTATCAAGTTTAGTGCTACAGTCAGCAACATGAAGAGTGATCAAGATCCTGTTTTCAATACCAAGCCTGCAGAGACCATCAAAGTGAGAGGCAAAATAGTGGTGAGAATCCAGATGGACTCTAATAGTCCTCTACCATGTACCCACATGGAAAATGGCAGAAACTGCATGGAAAAATGGAATGAAAAGTCATTTGCAAAACACTGGGACCTACGCTAATAATTCAGGAACTATGACCACAATATTTAATTACTTTGACAAGCATTTTTACTAAGATATACAAGTATGATATTTCAGTATGGAAGGTATGCTATTTATTTAACTCCATACTCCCCAGGAACAAAATTAATTATCAATAATAAGGGAAAAGAGGGAATAAATTCATAAAAACATCAAAGATAAAAGAAGACCTGTGTTTGGACAGAACTGCATGTTAACTAGTGATTTTCTCCCTTTGTCCTTCTCTCATATACTAATTCTTTCAAACGGTTAGGTGGTCTATGCTCATTCCCTCAGGAAAAGTACGATGCAGGACGTAGAGCATTATCTGAGAGTCAGTATGGACAAGGTTCAGCCCTTGTTGGAAAGTCAGACTCTTCAGCTGTTTAATGATTCTGGGATTCAGGGACGGATATGCTTTGTCTGTGTGTGGGGTCATTTCAGTGAAAGAGGACACACAAGTCAGCAGGATGAGCAACACTACTTAAAAATGTTATGGAAAATACTAACGAGCACTTTTATCTTTAAGCATTTGGGTAATTGAAGATTTGTTTTTCTCATTTAAAACATAGTAGTAACAATAACAACAACTAATATTTATGTTTATTGAGCTATTGTTAAGAAACGGTATATGAAGTAGACTAATGTTTGGCCATGGAACCAAGGCAGCCTGCATTCGAATTCCAGCTCTTTCTTCTACTGCTGTATAACTTCAGTAAAGTTGTAAAACATCTTTGTGCTTCAATTTTCTCATTTTTAAAATGTAGATAGCAGGAGAGGAGGGGGGTAGATGGGTAAAAGGGGTCAAATATGTAGTGACAGAAAGAAATCTAACTATGAGTGGTGAACATACAATGCAATATATATATATATATATATATATATATATATATATATATATATATATATATATGCCTTACTGTTGAATTGTATGCCTGAAACTTACTGGATTTTGTTAAATAATGTCACCTTAATAAAAACTTAAAAAATAAAATAAAATGTGGATAAAAATAACATCCACCTCACAGGGCTGTTAAATTAAATATCTGTTTAAACACTTAGCATCAAGCCTGTCATGTAGCATGTCATGTGGCATGTCTTGTGGCATTGCTCAGATTTGTCTACCATCTTAGAATGCCAAGAGTAAATATTTTTAAGGAAGAGAGATATTTCAACCATTATATTAATTTGCTTTGCTCTAGAAAGCCTCGATCATGGTAAAAACAAAAATATTTCTATAATTCAACTGTATTACAGATGTAACCAGTAAGTTAGACTAAGATATTAAAAGAATTTAATGCAAATTCTAAACAAATATATATTTTATTACCAAAAAAAAAAAAATATGTAGAAATCGAAAATTGCTCATGTGTGATGTCACAGTTCACAATAAAGCCTGGAATGAGGATGTACTTTATGATTCATGTGATGAGGATCTTGACAAGTACTGTGTGTGGAAAAGGACAAAGACAGAGTACATGGCCTTTTGGATAACCAACATTTAAAAAGAAATAAAAAAGGAAAGAGTGTAGGAGTGTGCAAGTGTGAGAGAGACAGAAAGGGCAGAGAGAGAGAGAGAGAGACAGAGAGAAGGGGAGTAGATAAGAGAATCTTTTTCAGTCTGTATACTCCCAGACAGTTCTTGGAATTTGAAGTTTGAAATACAGTTTCTTAATTTATGTGAACCCCTAAAAATTTCTAGAACATTAGCCATTCCAACCATCTGTCCTTTGTTCCCCAATGAGCCTACATATAAATACACTCTACAATACCACTCAGAAATTCTACCACTGCTTATTCCTTCACAGAAATTCACAATAGAGTGATTGATTTTCGACATAACTCCTTGAAATCATTAACTTTTGTACATGGCAGCCGGTCCAACGGACTGTACTTTCTGCATTTTAAATTTCCAGTATCTTAAGGAAAATAGCTAGTCCCTAGTCATTTATCTCTCAGTAGGAAGCCTCTATTCATTATCCTACAATTCTTTAAAGTAAATTATAACACTACCTCTGGTTTAAAAAAATTACTAGCAATTATTTGGTTGCATGATGCTTTAAGGGAATAATTTATCTTCAAAGTTCTACACAGAATTGTCCTCATTATTTCAGAAAACAAATATCCATGTAAAAATATGTAAAATCATACATTCAGATACTATAAACCATTGTAGAGCCATAGGGCCAGGCTAAATATATTACAGTGATTTCAATAAATTATGACATCACTTAATAGAGCCTCTTTGGGTGGCCAGGTGTGGTAAAAAGCTGACTAGACCCTCTGAACAGTTATCCGTATTGAGGTTTTGATTGGATTTTACAACTTACACTTGGATCCCATGTGAAAACCGTGCTCCAATTACTGCCCGAATCACCCTTGGGAAACTTTCTATTAAGGTTTGTTAATAACACTAGGTCACATAAATATTTTAGCTGCAGAATTACTTTCCTAAGTATGTATGAGTTATGTTAATGTTTGAATCATTATTATTATTTATTTTCCGAGACCATAGTAAATCAAAGCCTCCTTTAGAAATGAAAAAGTGACACTGGATTAAACTTGCATTATAGCTAATCCATAATTTGGTTAATAATCCTTAATATAATAGCTGATTTGTACTTTTATCCTCAACACTGAGCATGTAATAGTATCCTGTACTGTACCATAATAGTTTATGTAAGACGATTTCCTAAGTTTGGGACATTTAAACTGCTTTCAAACATGTTTAAAAAATCTATGTATATTAGAAATTGTTGCCTAAAACTCAAAGTATCCCAGTTTCATTCTCAAAGAAACTTTAAATACATTTTCTTTTATTATGTAAATGAAAATCATTTGTGCAAAAAACCTAGTTCATCATTTCCGAGAACCATCTCTCAAGACAAGCCTATACCAGTTAACTACAAAACAATGACAACTTGCTCCCCTCAGAAAACATAAGAATATAGTAATACATTTTAATTGAAATTTAAATATATTTTGTTGAAAACAAATAGTCTTGGGAGTATTATATCAAGAGTGCCTAAACTTTAATTCCAAAGTGAAACAAAATCTTGATGCAAATTTAAAATTAAGCTTAAATGTAAATTTTAGTTTGAATAACTGTGATCTAAGATACATTTACAAGAAACAAACATGAACTTTTCTTGTTTTAATTTTACTTTAGAAAACATATAGGAACAGTTTGATAAATAAGTATTAATGGAGTATTAATTCCTTCTTTATAAATCTATACATTTTTATCTTCATGGAAATCCCAATAAATTTTGTGTAATTAGATGACTAATTCTATAAAATAGCATAAATCACAATAATTGAGGCTATTTCTTAGAACTAACTATTTTCAAACAACAAAATCACTGAAATTAAACTGGTAGTTTTTATCTAATGGTTTTTCTTAACAATACAGAAATACGTATCATGGACATCTAAACAATGCAGACATTATTAACTGCCTGCACAAATTATGTAACGATGGCAGTCGTATTATCACTTTACTGTTAAATGACAAACATGAGACTAGAACGCCAAAAACTAATGGTAACCTGGTAGAAAAATAGGAGACAGTATTCTCAAAGACACTATTAAGTACCTAAACCAACACCATGAACAACCTTCTTTTCCATTTGTTCATGTGTGAGAAAGGTGATCCCCCTTTGGTTCAAAGAGGTATTGGTCATTCTTTGAATTACTTGAAGCCAGGAGCATTATTAACTGACATTTATATTAAAATTACTTATGGCTGTTTCCCAAATCTGATTTAGTTATCAATATGAAGAATTTAAATGGGAAATACAGAACAAAATGGCGTAGCATTTATCTCCTTTTTTGAAATGCATTTACTTTTAGCCCTAGAAGGCAATGTTTATAAAGCCTTTTTTCTCTTACCAGTAATCTGATCTGTAGCAATTCCGATCATTGAAGACATATGTAGATTAATATTTCTAAATGTCAAACATTTTTTTAATTGAAGGTTTTTAATAATCACCCTCAACAAGTGAGTCATTTCGGTCTTCACTACTTCCATGAAAATTTCATATCGTTTTTGTGTTATATATAACAATCTATGTATGAGATTCACAAAGCCTCACCTACCATACCTCTCATTATATAAAGGAAACCATATATATGTAATCAATCCTTAATTTCCTCTTTGCCTGTCCTCTGCTGAAGAAAACAATTTTTGAATTGCAAAGGGAAGAACAGATACTGATTTTAGTCTTGAAGTTCTATATAGTGAAAACAATTATAAAAGAGTACCCTCACCCATTTAAATCAGTCGATTTTTGTTCATTCCTGCTTGATGATAGCATAGCAATCTAAAGACATATAAAAGAAATCACAAGTAAGTAAATTAGAGTTTGAGGAATGGTCTCGTTTTAAAGAACAATGAAGTTAAAAAATTGAAATGAATAAATATGGCTCTACTCCTAAGTAAAATGTTAATGAACTGATTAGTAATAGATACCTACAAAATATAATATCTGGAAATAAGCATATATTTACTAAGGCTACACAGAAGCTTAGATGACCAGAAAAGAAGACTCTAGGTACAGAATAATGAGGAACCAATTAGATGACTGAACCATGAAGAGGGGATTACTTTGAAGTAGAAGACTTTTATATTGTTCCATGTGGCACATATTTATCTCCGTCTTTTTTTGTTGTTGTTCTGCACATAGAATTACTATTATATTTATCTAATTCAACTCTGCTAACCCTTAAAATAATGCTGTCTCTCTGCCCTGCTTCTCCACTACACCAATTATGCAGTATTACTATGGTCAACGCTTCCTATGTCTGATTATTACCTCTGTATCATACAACGATTTTCCAAATTATTTATTTTCCAGTTTCTATTTTTATCTCGATTTCTTTAAATTTTCATTTTAATTTTAGTGTAGCAATTTCCATTTATACTGATCCACGTTTCTGGTAGGTAATTTCCTATTTCCAATTTGATTTCCTTTGTCCTTTTGCCAACCTTTAAATAATTGGTTTCTCTGGGTCAATTACCAAATATGGGACACTTAGTAATGATAATGAGCAGCTACAGATTATTAATGGGTGTGGTCAGAGATACTAGGCATCTTAATGCTCAGGGTGAATACTCTTTAGTGAAGAATTTTCTCACATTCCACACTACTCCAAATTACTTGCTATACATTAGTGGATATGATAAACTGGCTCATAGTCATCTGTGCCTAGAACATAATATTGTTTTACACAAAAGTAGCTTTTTCACAGTTTAAAATATTCTCTAGTTTTTAGAAATGCAACTACCACAAGATGCCAACAGAAGAGTGTACTCTCCTTTTTGAAAGAATTGTCCAAGCACTGTACCATATGTGGAAACTCATTTCACCACAGTGAATGACACCTTTGGTGTCTGATACCCCAGCACAACAGGAACGGTGGTCTCCATTCATCACTGTTATGTGTGCAGATAAGCTATATTATCTTTGAAACTCATTTCACAATAGTAAAGATGGCATTATAAAAGAGTTGTTAACGAATAAAAATTATACTTTGTGCTTGACTTTATATCATAGAAAATGAATATTTCTAAGCATTGACAAAACAGCAGCAACCAAATCTCTTGTGTGAAAAGGGAGATAATAATAGCAATACTCATTAACCATTATAGAGCATTTACGATCTACCAAGCAAAGTTTTAAGCAATTTATTTGTAGAGAATTCTCTTAATTCTTATAGAAACCTATGTGGTATGTACTTCTATCATTTTCAGTTTACAAATTAGTAAGAAAAGGTAACAGTAAAAATTTGAGAAGTAACAATACACTTAGTTTACATAACCAAATATTATTTTTAAAATTGGTAAAAGGCTAGTTCGACTATATGATTATACATGTATACATTGCTTTGTTTTTTGTTTTGTTTTGTTTTTAAACTATCATGGTCACCCAGTAGTCTACTAGATTAGCAGGCCAGACACTGTGGCTGCTTTTCTCTTTCTTACATGTCTTGAGATTCAATAAAATTGAATCCATTTCTTAAAATCTAAAATCGAATGTCATATTATAGCATATGTGTATATGTGTGTATGTACAGTTAGAAAAAGAGTTATGGCCTTTCAAAGAAAAAATAATTCATAACATTAATTTTTTGAAGACCACTTAATCTTTAAACAATGGATGAAACTTAATAAGGAAGTGTGATTAAGTATTCAGATTTACAAAAAATGTAATCATATTTCCCATCTCTTTCAGTTCCTTTGATTTCTCTCCCATAAACAATTCTCCGATTAAATTCCATGCATATCTAATCCTATCTCAGTGTCAGATTTAGGAACATCTGAAATATGTGGCAAGAACTATTTTCAAGGAAAACAGAGTAGTTGTGAGTTACTGAACTGTATACTTTCTGTGTGTTAGTAGTGGGGACAAGGCTAGAAACAGACTGGGTGATATTATGGAATATCTGAAACCCAAGAGTAATGGATTCATAATTAACACGGTATTGAATTTGGATTTAAATGTAGTTTAACAGCATTGTACAGGAGGAGTAGGATGGTGGCTGTTGGAAAAGGCGATCCGGCAATAGGTGCTGCACACTCTGTATGTTTTTACAGGAAAGGCTAGATACATAACTTACAGGACCAAGTGCTGAACAGCACAGAGCTCTTCAGAGTACAGTGTGCTGTGTGACTGTATGCATTGCATATCAGTGAAGTCCACTCTACTTGCTGGACATGCCGGGAAGCAAAGCCCCGCCCACTCTTTACTTGGGCGATTTGTCAGGGATGTTTGCAATTAAAAAAAAAACCTTGAGAAATGATTGATTAGGTAATGCCTCTGTTATGGATTAAATATCTGTGTCCCTTCAACGTTCATATGCTGAAATCCTAATACGCAATGTGATGATATTAGGAGATAAGACCTTTGGGATATACTTAGGTGATGAGAGTAAGGCCCCTCATGATGGGATTAGTGTCCTCATAAGAAGAGTTAAAGAGCTACTATCTCTCTCTCTCTCTCTGCCATGTGAGCATACAGGAATAACTTGGCAGTCACACCTGAAAGAGAGCTCTCACCAGAGCCAGACCGTGCTTGCACCCTGATCTCAGACTTCCAGCTTCCAGAACTATGAGAAACACAGATCTGTTGTTTATAAAGCACCCAATCTATGGTACTTTGTTATCACAGCCCAAACAGACTAAAGCAATCTCCCTTGGGGACACAGAGCAAACTTGCTTACTGTTAATATGGTGGCTTCACAAGCACAGCGTTGCTCAGCTTTGACACAAAAAGACTGCATACGTAGCACCCACCTGCGTTCCTCTGCCTTGTCCCTATGAAATGATGTGAGTAGATACAAACCAGGTGCTCATACAGTGAAGAGTCCTGTGTTTCTGCCCGAACACTTGGAACCGTAATAGATGAACTTATTAGCTTTTGAAGAGATACCAAATTCGAGACACTAAGACTGAAAAGAAAAGTGCAAATTTGCAAGATACATTAGAGAAACATATTAGAGACGACATCAACTAATGACAGATTACGGGAAGTCTGGGCGAACGAGAAGGAAAGAACAGGAGCTCAGTTTGTACTCCAGACTAATATAATCCAGGTACTGCTAAAAAATGAGTGATGGGAAAAGAAGCTGCTGAAGAGAAAGATGAAACATTACTACTTGTTTTAAATATTCCTCATAAAACTCTCTTGAATCTGATTTCTTCTGTCATTTTCACTGTCACTACCTTTCTCTTAATGGATATATCACACCAATCTCTCTTCATTATACTTTACTACACAAAATTAAGCCTGCCTGTGTGTGATCCCTAAAAATTAAAAGAGAAAAAGTAGAGAGAAATTTTTAAAAAATATAGAAGGTTAAGAGAGGTCAGGAGGTGCTACATAGCAAGAAAAGAGCTAAGGCTTGTACCCAGGTCTGTCTGACTTAAAGCCTAGTTTCTTGCTTAACATGGATGGACACTGGAATCTTACGGAGAGACATCATATTTGGAGCAGCCTTTCATAATTCACAAATTTCCTTAAGTACATTCAATTTCTACTGATATATTACATACATACAGCCTAGATGTGTATAACAAGAAAAGCTACTAAGTGATCATGAATACAGCGCGTTGGCCTAATTTAAAGAAAAACAATCTCAACCTAAGAGAAATACTGACTCACATAAAAATAGTCTAGCAGTGGGAACGTTCGACTTTTCTAAGCAACATAGCACTATGTTTTCCTCTCCAGATACCTTTCTAAATTCAAAATCACTCCTCTATGTAACTCTATTTTTTTTATGTTAGTACCCAGAGCAAAGTAAAACAGCAATTGTGATTTTCAGCATGTGAATGTCATACTTTTCTTCTTATATAAATGGAACTGCTTCTGGTAGAGAAATTTAGAGTAGCTGTTCTTATATTTTATATTATGATCTCCAAAAGTATGTCTCATTTTTAAATAAGTATACCTGCAATGAAACAACTTAGTGTATTATTTAAAGACTTCATATGGTATGGAATTTCAAAAAGCTGAGGTTATTTTGTTGTTATTTGCATTTCACTGTCTTCTACATTCTAGCAGAGCTTCAGCTTGAATGCCTTTTTATTATTATTATTATGCTGGTAGTTTTATGAAAACTTAAATGGATTTTGAGGATGGAACAATATATACCAAGCTATTTTATTATCCTTTTGTGGGCATTTCATTTTATGATTTGTTTGACTTCAAATAACAAATATTTGGTGGTCTATGGAAGAGAAAATTTAAATTTAACTTGATGTCTGGTGGCATTTAGGGAAAAAATGTCCCTTCAGCCACTGAATTTAATGCTGTCACTTTCCCAGGTAAATGTCTGCATGTTTGTCTTATATTCTACCTGCAACAATCTGAGGCTGAGAGTTTTCCTGTGAATTGGCTTTGCTTCAGGCCTATGCAACAACCTGAACTAAATGATATCAGCATTTATAGATATGAAACATGACAACTCTAGAAATATTGCTAATTTGCAAAGCCTTGCAATTTTGTTCTTTTTCTCCCTTAGCTCTGTTTCCAGGTGCTACCTGCAACACATCATAAGCATTAAAGGTGAGACCCATTCTCCCTCCCCTTCTTCCATTGGTACACTAGGCGGATATGCTCCACGCTGCCATAATAGCCAATGAATTTTACATGAAATTCTTAAGAGCAAAAGCTGTTAAGTACAGCAGTGGGCAAGAATTCAGTCTTGCTAATAGAATCTTTTTTTTGAGTGCTTCTGGAAAAAGTCAAAGTTCTTTCTAAAGTTCTGAGTCAATTAAGATGTTTCAGCAGCTAAAGGTTAGCACACCTGACTTCCTTTCATTGGTACATGTAGTTATTTTTTTTTCCAGAAATGGCTTAAAATACCTCATAAGGTTTTGTAAGAAAAATCCTTCAGACCTTTAGAGAGTTATAATATGAACTCTACAGCAGTTTCCTATAGTTTCATGAGTTAATCAATAATAGATAGTATCTGACATATAATTTAATTGATTTATTAACAGAGAGAATAAAGTTAATACAACAGTTCTGCTTCATTTCCTGGTCAGCCATCCTATAATGTCGCAAATAAATAGATATAATAACAGTTGTAGTTTTCTGTTAAATAATTTTTCCTTTAAAAAAATCTCTCATTTGCCCACTAGCTTGGTATTCCAATTGTTGCTTCCAGTGTTAAAGAATACTTTTGTTCAAATAACACATACTAAACCAAATATCATATAGAAAACAAGAAGAAAATAAGTGACATTTTGAAAGCTTCATTACTTTTTGACCTTAGGGTATGATTTATTCTACTGAAATAGTTATTTATAATAATATATGCTATTCTAATTACTTGATAAGTAGTTATATTGGTTCTTTAACTGATATTTTAATCTGTGAAGAAGATCCTACCATGGGAAAAAAATATTTGTGGTCTCAAACACTAATACTCATTTTGAAGGAAAGTAAAATAAATTGAAATGAAATGCTGAGAAACTTCTAGATAAGACCTAATGTAGGGACTACAGATATTGGTTGGTTTTAAATTATAGTGCTTAGGGGGTGACATCAGAAAGATGGTGGAATAGGAAACCCAAGACTCTCTTTCCCCCCATGAGCACAATAATTCGACAGTAATACTAAGACAAGTTTCCTTTGTAAGAAATCCAGAAACTAGTTGAGAAGCTTCTGTACCAAGTCAAGCAAAAATTAATACTTATTGAAATTAGAATATAATAGTATTAATCATGATATTTAGTTGTTTAATGAGCTTTTCAAGTATGTGATTCTATTATTATGGTTGTGCAAAAGTGCATAGTAAAAGGAATCCTCCAGAACTTCATTAAGTAAACTTAAGTTTTTAACCATGTTTTAAAATGAGAGCTATAAGAAAGCATCATTATCAACACTGGCATTTTATAACACATAAATTTGTAATAGTAAAAATCACACTTTAAAATCATACCCTCAAGATCTAACCTTGGTAGTATTCATTTTCCAGAATGTTACTAACATGAAGAAGTATTAAAAATGACAAAGTGAGATATCTTAAAGCTGTGATATTTATTGTTTGGTTGCTTCCTCTAACAAAAAGAAATTATAATTTTTGATGATCTGGGGAAATAATCTTATATTTCTTTGAATTTGTTACTGAAGAACAGGAAGTAATTTCTGTTTCAAGTATTCCTTTGTTTTGTTGGTTATGCGCAGTTCTTCACGTGGTATTATGCCATGTTACAAGCATTTATTCTATCAAATACTTTCTGAAGAATAATCTTGAGACCACACAAATTGATGTAATTGTTGTTGAGAAAAATAGTTTTTAAATAAAAATGCCATTTTTATTACCTCAGCCTGATGTGAAAAGGAGAGGAGAATTTAAACTGCTATATGAAGATAATCCTTTTAATACTTATCTTTTAATACTTATTTTTTTCAAGCTTTATTGAGATAGAATTGGCATGTATGATTGTGCAAGTGTAAGGTGTAAAACATGTTGATTTGATATACGTATGTATTATGAAATGATTACCACCATAGCATTAAGTAACACCTCTATCTTGTTACATAATTATCATTTCTTTTTTGTGTGATAAGGACATTTAAGATCTACTATCTTAGCAACATTCAAGTATATAATAGAGTATTATTAGTTATATTCACTATGCTGTAATAAAGTCCCAGAACTTGTTAATCTTATAGCTGCAAGTTAGTATCGGTTGACCAATATCTAGCCATCTCCCCTGCCTCCAGTTCCTGGCTACCACCACTCTACTCTGTTACTCTTAGTCCACCTTTTTAAGATTTCAAATACAACTGATATCATACAGTATTTGTTTTTTTCTGACTCATTTCACTCTGCATAATGCCCATAAAGCTTCATCTATGTTGTTGCAAATAGCAAGATTTCCTTCTTTCTTATGGCTGAAAAATATTATGTGTCTGTATGTATGCATAGCTTCTTTATTATTCATCCATTGAAAAACTAAAGCAAATGGCTCTAATTACGAACATCATCAACAACAAAAAAACAATTTAATCAACTACTACATAAGTGAATTGCTATTGTGTGGTAGAGTCTTGAGATAACCTGAGAAACAAAATGGAAAAAAGTTTCTCAACATTGAAGCTTAGATCTTAACAAAATGATCAAATTACTTTATTTTTATCAAATGTCCTTATGATAAATTGGCATATATATCCTTCAGTACTTGAAATTATTATTTAAAACACTGTATATTCTTCAGCATTATGTAGAGACCCAAGTGAATCTATTTATTAGAGTGTTACTAAAATAAATACAATTTCAATCCTCCTGATAAATACAACTGATTCTCCTATTTGCAATTAGAGCTTCAATAATTAATCTTAATTTTTAGAAGAGTCTGTGTTGATTCCTGTGACTATAAAAGATGCTTTTGTTTTAACATTTTCTCATTTTCTAGCATAAAAAGTTACCTCATTGTCATTGGTATTTTTTTTTCTGTTGAAATAACTATATAGCGTGTGTTTTATTATGAGCTCCCACAAATTCTGTGTATTGTGTAGTGTGTACTGGCTCAATAATCTAGATCTGGCAGAGACAACTTCCAAATAGTTAAGAATTATGCATGTTAATTTAAAAAATGTTAAAAGGAAAGAAGGATGTTCTTTGCATAATTTATTTATAGAAATATGTTCCTTAATACTGTATATGCTACTATAGAAATCCACTAAAAAGTGTTGCTTTAGGATATAGTGGCATTATATGATAATTCATTTTCTTGAGTGGGTAAATATTATAATAAAATTAAAACATATGAGGACTAGTCTTTAGATTTTCTAGAATATTGTACATAGTATGCAATTTGGACAATTTTTACCCTTGTGCATACTAGATCACTACCCCAGATACTGTTGGTGCTCCACTCCTATCTTTCTGTCTTTCCTATTTCAGATTTATTTGATCAGATTCCAAATGCCAGCATCTACTTACTCTGGCAGATAGAGCCAACTCGGCCTGAATGCATGGCTTGCCGGAAGTGCCAGGAATTAAGGCTCCTTTGAAATCCGCTCACACCGATGACTGGTGGAAACTGTTCTACATTACATCTTAGGACTTTAGTCCTTCAGAGAGCAATGCTCTGAGGTGTACATTCTACATATGTTTGCACTCAAATCTTTGTCTTAGACTCTCCTTCCATGAGATTTCAAACCAAGATAAAGGTGTCAGTTATTCTGCCTTTTTAGTATGAACACTTGATATTCATCAGTTCCATTTCATATAAAACATTATTTCTTTTGTTTTTGCCTGTTTTGTTACTAGTCTTCAATACTGCTTCCTCACATACAAATATCCTTATGTCTTTCCTTTATTCTGCTACAAAGTTTGTAATTTATATACACATACAATTATACATATAGTATATATAATATGTATATGATTTATATTATATATATAATTTTCATCTTCACAAATATGTAACTATCTTTTTAGTCCCATATTTTAGCCTAAGTAAAAAGAGTAGAGCATGTAATTACAGATGACTTATAAGGTGTAATGCTAAAGATTTGCTTTGGAGTCAAGCAAGGTTTTTGTTTTTTTTTTTTTTTTTTTGTAAGACTTTTTGAAGGAACCATCTATCTATTCCAAACATTAGTTTTCTCATTTGTAAAATAAAAAAAAAAAAAAGATGATACTTAAAAATCATATGTAAGCATTGGATTATTTAACAAATGCAAATTTCTTAATATAGTATCTGGCATGTTTTTGCTGTTCAACAAATAACAAGTGATATTATGGCAAAAATTCTCCAAAGCCCCGTTCTTTACTCTTTATTCTAAGAAATACTTTTCTCATTTTTTACATTTTACTTTAGTCTTCATAGGCTGTGCATTCTCTCATATGTAGAATTTATTGCTTTTCTATCTCTTATTTTTATGTTGTTTTTCTTATCCCTTTCCCCTCTTTATTACTCTGTATCAGTAGAATCACCTAAGTGATGGAGAAAATGCAGATATTTTTCTTACTTCTTAAATGTCTAGATTTTTAACTTTTCTGAGAAGTATTTTACAAGTCAAAAAGAATGCTTTGTTTCCTTATTATCAACTAAATCAATAGACTTTTCTTTATGGTCCACAGATTTTACATACTTATTCAACTACTCTTTGGTACAGTATTCATATATTCATAGAAGAAATCTGCTGCCAATAAAAACTTCCAAGTTCCTTTCCATCGTCACCTATAATGTCTTCCCATACATAAGCCATTAACTGCCCGCACCGCTCCTCAGACTTTCTCTTTAATCTACAAACATCTGAAATTTCAGATATAAGCTCCTCAGTCTCTGACAGCTATTTCTTATTATTACTGATGTCTTTCATTTCCAATTGTTTGTCAACTGTTTGAGAGCCATAACTTATATATGTTCATTTACTTCTAATCTAAAAAGAATTTACTAAACACTGAAGTGCCAACCTTATACCAATATAAATGATAACTGAGTTCTTGATGTCACAGGACTTGATGTTTAATGAAAACACAAATAATTCAGAAAGCAGCATTATTCTATGATTTAATTGTTGGAAGAGAAACAAAATAGGAAAAAAATATTTCAATATTATTCTTTTATTCACTAATTTCTCCCTATTGCCCTACATTTCCTTAGCCAGGTCTCACTCACGTTTACCACATTTCAAGCCATCCATATTGCCTTAAACTCCTCACCTGATAACACTTCTTTCTCTGCAGATGATATTTTTCTACTTCACTCAGATACTATAATTAAATATTCAGCTGCTTTCACAAATATTATTTTCTCCTTTATTCCAATCCAATTGAAATTATTTTTTCCCACCACGTTATACATGAAATTGAAATTATTGTAACTTCTGCATAAATTCATCTCCTTGAATTCTCAAAACCATTTGCTTTCATTCTACTAAAGACTAGCTTCCATGGACTAAACCTCTGGTTCTCTCTCTTCTGGCAATTTCCATTCAGTGTTTTAACATTCTCAATTCTATCCATTTGAAGAAACCAATATCAATCACAAAAACCAAAACTAAAAAGATCTTTTCTTGAACTCGATATTGTTTTGCATCTACCATTTACTTCACTCTTAATATTTCATGGCAGAAGTTTTAGGAAAAGTAGCCTCCACACACCACTACTATACCCCAACAACGATGACTCATCCCCTAACTGAATCTTATCTCCCAGTCTTCTTTTATTTGACTACAGTCTGTTCTCCACCCACAAGATTCCAGCAAGCCAGATTTCACCAATATGTCACATAGAGTATCAACCACATTTGACATTATTTACAGTCCTCATTCTTGATAGACTTGTGTTTTCTTAGTTTCCAGATTTTATTTGTATTCCTGGCTATACCTTCTCTAAATCACCTTTATTTAAATTCATCTTCCTAAAACGTAGATGTGAGATCTCCACTGAGTTCTATTTTAGACCTCCTCTCTACCATTTATAGGTATTCTTTCTACTTTAAATGCTTCTGTTAGGTTTTCTAGAAGTCAAAATAAATCATTCGGCTCATATTTCTAAAATGTCCTATTTACTATTCACTGAGACCAGCCCTGAATGTTTGTTCTATAATGAAGAAAAGTTTTCTCAAGTATAATATATATAAAAAAGACAGTTCAGTCCCATTCAAATATTTAGATTTTAATACTTTGTACCATTTAGTGCATTTTGCTCTAGAAATAATAGCAAAATTGGTGTGTGTGTGTGTGTGCATGTGTGCGTATGTGTGTACGTGTGTTTCCATGAGTACAACCTTGAATTTAGACTAGCCACATTTATTTGCAACAGAAGAAACCTTACTGATGATACCTGAACATGATTTTTGTTGCTGAATTTCTCAGACACATTCTATCAAGTTCATATGAGGTTACATCTCTATAAAGTTACTTAATAACAAATATTATGTTGAAGTATGTTCCTCTCTTCTGCCAGCAATAAATGTCTATTATTATAAATTAATCAGCTTGTTTCACTTAAACTCTTTACCAGACGATTTCTGCCATAGTGCATTTTGTTATACAAAAATGATGCTGTTTTGTAATTATTTCAATCGCTAAATCACTTCTATAAAATAGGAAAAAACTGATTCTCACTAAAATCGAGATTCCATTAATCTACTGTTAAAACTAGAGGATGTAAAAATGAAGAAATATCATGGACCTGAAAAAATCAGAAAAAAAATTCAAGTGATAAGCATTATTGCTTTTTAAGGAAATATATCACTTTTTAAAGTATATATAGTTAGACTACAATTTGGAAAATATCACCAAAAATATTAAATTCTTCACTTTCCGCATATAAGATGACCTGGTATTACACTGCTTCAGATCATACCTTCAAATCGTTTTTTGATTTAAAGCTGCATATAACCCTTACAACAAAATAAGATCTTAAAATCATCACTCTATAATTTTTTAATGCACAATTTATGCAAAAGTCAGAATAAATGCTTAGATTTATGGACACAGCAAACTCTATTGTACAATTTCAAACAGACGGTAAGTTGTTTTTTTTTTTTTAAAGTCCTGATCATAGTTTTATAACAGTATAATGTGGGTTGTTGTGAAGTTTCAGTTATTTTAAGACTAACTTTAAGTGACAGCAACTTCTGTCACTTTTCAAAGTCTCTGAATTAATCCAAAGTCTATACTAACACATTTATAACATGCACAGGAAAGAATGATATACATATGTATGTATACATGTGTGTGTATGTATATGACACGTCAGTCACTAACTTTGCTCCATTAGTAATATTGCTTCCTAGATATATTTTGAGATATACCAGGTATTTAATTAAGCTTTACTCTTTAACTATTTTATTGGACATAGGTCTAGAGCATTATTAGAGGGAAAAAATCGTTTAAATGCTAACTAATTGCATCACATAGAACAGATTTTGCGGGGCTACGAATAAATTTTTCTCTATATCTTATTTATATTAATAACACCAAATATAGGCTTGGCAGATGATGGGAGAAGGGATTGCAAACTTGGGAACCAAAAACTTGTTATCCAACTGTGATTTAAATTTTATTTCAAAAATAATATGTAGTTAATTTTCCTGACAAATCATTAAATATTAATACCCAATGATTCTCTCTCCAAATTTAATTAGTGACTAATTTGTAAATTCGTCTCTAGAAAGGAATGCATATAATTCAGCTAATGAGAAAAAAGTCAAAAAAGTCATTCGATCTTGAGTTCGGTTATCTTTAGCTGTCCTCTAAATTAACTCAAATAACTGGCCCATGAAGCCTTACAGGAGTAAAGAGGTACAAAGGGAGCACTGGTGGCAACAGAAAGCATAATAATGCCAGGTTTTCATTTTGGTACTGTGAAAACTACAACAGATCAAAATACAGTATCCTAAAAGAATCCTCAGTTAAATTATTTAATTTATTGAAAAATAAGTTATTTGATGCTGGCTGTTTCACATTTATTTGCTTCCTACATTTTTTACTAACTCTACAGAATACAATGTCTCCATTTAATGAAAGTCGACATTTACCATATTTGTGTCCACTTACTATGCGGAGGATAACACCCTACATATCTGTCTTCACATTTTAGAGGCCTGCTCCGTATGACCCACTGAGTCTCATTTCCAATAGTCCCTGAAATAGAAATAAAGTTTTCTCAAGTGGAAGTATGCATTGAGCATAGTGACAAAGAGAAAGGAAACCTTAGGATCTTTCGTTTCAAATGATGGAGTATTTTTCATTGACGTAGATAGTATTACATTGGGAAGTGCTGATCAGTTATGACAGAAAGCTCTGGAGGGGCATGGTGTTACAGCGTGAACCGATGAATAAATAAGAAATGTGGGTGTCTTTACTGCCAGGCTATTTCCTGTGTATCTCCCTGAAAGGAACAAATGCTAAATTAATTGTTAAACGAGTAAAAATAATAAAGGTCCGTCACAGTCTAATTCTCATTAGTGAACAGTCACATAGGTTTCCCCTTTTGTTTCATGCTGTTGTTTCATAGTCAGCATTAAAATCATTAAATGAAAAAAAAAAAAACAGAAAAGATTATATTTTTCCTGTCAATACTTTGGAGATGAGAGAAATTGATAAATTTTAAGTATCAGCATTCTAAACACAAGAGGTGGTCCAACTCTTTTTTAGCAAAAATTGTGTCTGGTCTGTCAAAATTAAGAGGCAGTGCCACAAATAGTGACAGGCCCCGCAGGGCTGGGGATAGACATTACGGAAAGGACAAACCATGCCTATAATTAGTTCATCTTCCCCCCATCCCATCACACTCCTCCTATTCATGGAGAACAGTGCCAGGAAGAGCATCATAACCCTATATGACAGACAAGAGAAGGACAGTTGGGGGAATGTGTGCATGAGGGATGAGCTATAACATATCTTCTTTTATTAATGTTTAATCTTCCATGATTTTGCTCACATATTTCATAATATCTCATTAAATGGACCATTTAATTTCTGCATTTTCTAAGCAATTATTACAATTAGCACAAGGATCTATATAGTATTAATTTTTATCAAAGATTATTTATTTTGTATTCTTGGCAAAATAACCTCTAAAAACTGTTCACATTATGTGAAATATATACTTAGGGGATTTACAAACTTTCCATCTACCTCTTGAAATTATAAGAGAAATTAAATGCTCAATTCTAACATACCATGGTATGTTAGAAAATATACAATATACAATATATTGTATATTTGTTCCTCAGATATACAATATAACCACCAGTATCTTACCTAACTTCTGGCTTATAATAAATGAGAACAACCTATTGAGATACCCATGCTTTATTCTGAAGCTCTTGTATTTTCCAAGAAATGCCCTCGCACGTTTCTGAGTAATGTCACTCAGCCTTATAAAATATTAACCAATGGGAAAAATAGCATTATTCCCCCAGTACAAACAAAGCTGGAGTGTTGACACAATTATTCAAGCCAACAGGTATATGGCAGGATACTTAGGCAATTATTCACACCTTTCAATGTAAATGTTGCAGATCAAGAATTTAGAATGGATTTATTCAAAGATTACATTAAGTGTAAAGGATAGTTACCCTCAAACACTGCCAATGGGATTTGTAAATGTGTGTAACTTTTCTAGAGGGAAATTTTAGAACATGAATCAAATGCATTAAGCTATGCATAACTCTGGCCTCAGAAATTCATCTAGAAATTTTTTCTCAGGGAATAAAATAAAGATATACATAAATATTTAGTTAAAATAATGTTAGTCATGGCATTGCTTATTTTAATAAAAATATTTACAAAATAATGCTCAACAATAATATTGGCTTAGTAAATTTTGGTGAATCCAAATAATGTACATCATACCAATGTCTAAACCTTATAAAGTTAAATGTATTTACATGACTGAAAAAGAGTAAATAACACATACTACCATTTATTAAAACATTATATATAAACAGTATATAGATTATGGTTGAATTTTTTAAATGTATGTACTGAGCAAGACATTCAGATATGAAATAATTCTTGAAACTGACAGACTGTTTTCTAGGTACTAAGTTGTGGGTAACTTTTTTTTATATGTATTTGGTTTTTTTCTAAAATGAATAAATATGACTTACATAAAAGAGAAGGAAAATCTGTAATTGAAAACAATGTCGGAGCTTCCCAATGAGAGTGAAGAACCAACCAGATATCTTAGCCAGAAAGACCAATCTCTCACTTCAGCTGAGTCTATCAAAAACTCAGATATCTTAGTTGCTATTTAAGCTTCATCACATGTTATTGAGATAAGAACTAAATCTTAATGAAAACTAAGCTAACCGTCCAGATCCAAGTAGGAATGTGCAACGAAATTGGCCTGGAAATAAAGGAGGGACACATATACACCTGAGGCAGAGGAAAAGAGATGGCACTAAAAGATATCACTGCACTTTCACTCTTTTTGCTTTTTTTAAAATTTTTATTATGGTGACATTGGTTAATGAAATCTAGTAAGTTTCAAGTGTCTAATTCAACAGTAAGTCATATTTCTATTGCGTTGTATGTGCTTTCCAATCACTATGATAACAATTTTAAATTGCTGAAACATATAAAATTCAGATTTTTAAATGTATTTTCTTCCTCCCTGAGTTGACATTACTTGAAGTAACAATAACGTAACTTAGATTTACTTGCACTTCTGTATCACTTTTCAAAGTCCCCTTTCCTAGTGGACTAGTGGTTACCAGAGGGTAGGGGGAGAGGAGGGAGGAATTGGGGTAAAAGGGGTCAAATATGTGGTGACAAAAAGAAATCTAACTATGGGTGGTGAACATACAACGCAATATATATGACTTACTGTTGAATTGCACACTTGAAAACTACTGGATTTTATTAATCAATGCAACCCTAATAAAAAAAAAAAAGAAAAGAAAAGCTAGCTGACGTTTAAGAAAATCACTATAGGCATCAGTTACTGGTTTCAGTTCACAACATATAATGGTTTACTGCTATCACTGTCTGTGCCTACAGATAATTTATTTTGTATATTTGAATAAAAAGACATTTGTTCATTCCTAATTAAAAAAAAAAAATGTAAAGTCCCCTGCCCTTTATTCCTTAAATGCTCTTTAGGCCATAATTCTTCCAACTCTTCCAGGTCTTTTCAAGTTAATATCCCAAATTCTCCCCAATGTTAGCCTACATAGATATCCCAGATCTCCATATACTTTACCCACTCTCTCTCTCACTGCTCTCCCTTTCTCTCTCTTCTCCATCCTCTCATATCTCCCTCCCCCCCCTCTCACCACACACACACACACACACACACACACACACACACACTCTTTACATTGCAGATCAACTTTGCCACCTTACACCTTTCAACCTACCTCTCAGATCTCGTCTCTTATTAAACATTCTTTTTAAATGACCAGTATTCATTAAATACCAATATCTTCCTGTTTGAAATTTTTCATGAAAACACTTTTTAAAAAGTAGAAATGTTCAGATTCTTTTTTTTTTTTTTTTTTTTTTGCAAAGATACTTCTATAGATGCTAGTGCTTCGAAAATAGGAAAAATGGTTGAGGGGAAAAAATGGTATATTAAATTTTTCTTTATATCACATAAAATAGAACATATATAGCCATCTGTCAGTCAATATTTATGTACAGTAGGATCTTTCTATTATATAACTATAAAACACACAATTTTTCTCCCTATTGGCAAAATGTTTCACCATGTATTTGAGAGGAATAATTTAACCAAAATAATGATTCACAATGCTTTTTTTTCCATCTTCTGGAAATGTCCTTTATTTTCTTCTCCATCTCGCAAATCCTAATTATCCTTTAAAATATGGCTATCAGCTTCTATACTTTACGATTCTATAGGATTTATCTTTCACTGTGTAACTGTGTCACATTGTGTATACGACTTTACCTACCTATTACCCCAATATGCAATTGCTGTCTGATCCAATCTTTGAGCTGGGTTTTCCTTTGTATCTCTCTGTATTACTGCTTAACATCTCTGACACATTGTAGGCACCCAAGACATTTTCACTCAGTGCAAAACTTTATTTATATATCATCTTTAAAAGTTTTCACTTTGTTCTGTAGAGATAGGTAAAACTTTACATTATTTACTAAAGAGAATAAATGATTTATGTTTTTTAAAAAGATCATTTGAAATACATACGACAGAGTACATTGTCTGGAGACAAAGGCCAGTAGAACATTTAGATTTAAGTATTATCAACCAGAAATATCAAAGTCTACTTAACCTATGACTGATTTTAGCTGAGATGGGCCAGCTCTTCACTAAACAAATTCCTTTGGCTCTGGACACAGAATTGGAATACAGTTTTTGGCTTCCCTTATAGTTAGTATGTCAGTGAGCTCAGGCCAATAGAATGTGAATAGAAATAATGTCCAACACTGGCTGACCCAGCCTCATAAAACATCTCATGTAATACATGCAGGACCTCATGTGCAGGCCCTTCTCAACCTGGGCCACTAAATAACTATAAAGACAAAGATCCCCACTGTCACATTCTCCTTACAGTTGAACTTTGTTTGAGTGAGACATAAATTTATATTACATAAATTAACCAACATTTCAGGGTCCATCTGTTATGGCATCTAGCTGTATCATATCTAGTACAATGATTATATATGAAGGAAAGCAAAATGAAAGTGATAATCTATGATTATACTAAGCGGGTGAATGGTATGTTAAAAAGCGGGTAAAGCAGATAAATAAGATATGGTATCCTGCATTTCACAATAATCCAAAGATTTAATATATGGTACATTTCCAGGCATACTGGAAGTTGTGCGTCCAAGAAAATGAACATTTATAGCCAAAATAATATAAGGGTTCAAAACAATGAGTTACTTCACAAACTCAATGCTTTAGACTCAAAATTATTTCTTCAAATACTCCAAACATGCCATTTCTTTATTTCTTCTTTATACAAATATATACTATGTATATTTCTAAATTTCTCCTCACAGCTATTTTCAAGTTTTTCTCCCATATGAGTAGTTGATCAAGACTTTCAGAAGTGGTTATTGTAGTGAGCAAAGCCTGTGAAGATTTTTGTCTTGGAATGGTCATTTTCTTTTGGTTATAAGGTCTGACTGTACCTACGTCCCTGAGCTCACTGTGCCTGTGAAGTATCCAAGTCGCCCTGCCTATTTTCAAACACAGTTAGTGGAAAATAAATAGAAAACATAAGTAAACAAAGCATGAGTGTTTCACATCAAAGGAACAAGCAGAACCTTCAAATTCTCATACAAATGATCTTGATCAAATGTCATTACAATTCATCCAGATCAGAGTCACTGATTAATAACTATTGTTCTACTCCACTGGCAAATGGTTTTCTTCTCACAGGGAAAATTTATGTTGTTTCAAAGAGCAATAGTAACTGACTATATCAATAAGGAGTTTATCAGGAAACAGTTATACAACCTGAGAAAAATTAACAGAAAGATTTTCATAAAAGTGTACTTATATTGGGAATCCACAGCAGAGAGCAGTAACCATTCCTATGCTTAAGCAGGTAAGAGGAGACAGTTATTTGACCTTTCTGAAAATACACAAAGGTCAAAGATCACCTGACAATATTCATATGTAGAATATAAAAAAAAAAAAACAGACAAACGAAACAAAACAAAAACAAATTCACAGACAGACAACGAATTGGTGTTAGCAGAGTGAAGGAGGTGGTGGGAGGGCGAAATGGATAAAGGGATTCAAATATGTGGTGATCGATGGATGAAAACTAGACTTTTGGTGGTAAGCATGCTTAAGTGTACACCTATTGAATTAGAATGCTGTATACCTGAAACTTAAATGATGTTATTAATGAATGTTACCTCAATTAAAAGAAAAAAAAAATATCATCTGACAAGAGAAGTGTCAAATTAAACACTGGCCTGAACATGAGTATAATGCTATAATGACTTTCCAAAAGGGGCATTCGAGAATCAACCTATCAGCTTCATTTCTACCTCTGTCTAATCTGTTGGAGCTATCCACTGTGTAAACTCACCTTAATGTCTAGAGGTCAGGAAACCTATTTCTGATAGACAGAGGGAAACTGAACCTGAAGACGGGGTAAAGTGGAACAAAGGTGCCACCACAGTCCCCTGACTGTGCTACATTTATACCGCCCATTCTACTGAATGCTACATTTCATGCTCTAACTATGGAAGCCAAGGAAAATGTAAGAATACAAATTAAAACTCAATCTCCAAAGACCTTTCATAGTATACCCAGATAATGTTTTTCAGTCTAAGGACAATGGAAAAGCCTTCATAGAATCTATTTGTAGTCTCTTACTAGAAATCAAAAATAAATTTCAGATAATTCTAGTTTCTCATCAAATTTTCCCTCAACTACTCACTAGATTTCAGAGAAAAACTAATGCCATGAAATTTATAAATTGAATGTTAATTCATGTTTTCTACTCTGAAGCATTAGGCCAATTTGGAATAACATAGAAGCATCTTGGTTCCTTAATTGAGACTTGTGCCTTACTTGTATTATCCTTACCACGTTTTATTATCAGGATAATGTTGACCTCATAACATAAGTTCGGAAGTATTGCCTCTTCTTCAATTTTTTTTGGAAGAGTTTCAGGAGGACAGGCATTAAATCATCTTTGTATGTTTGGTAGAATTCACTACTGAAGACATCTGGTCCTGGACTTTTACTTTGGGGAGGTTTTGGATGGTTGTTTCAATTTCCTTACCAGTGGATCAGTCTTTAGATTTTCCTACTCTTCATGATTCAGTCTAGGAAGGCTGAATATTTCTAAGAACGTTTCCATATCTTCCAGGTTATTGAATTTGGTGGCATGTAGTCTTTCATAGCATTCTGTATGGTGCTTTGGTATTTCTGTGGTATTCATCATAACTTTTCTTTCATTTCTGATTTGCTTTCTCTTTTTTTCCTTAGTGAGTTTAGCCAGTTTGTCAATTTTATTGATATTTTCAAAGAACCAGCTCTTTGTTGAATTTTTTTCTGTTGTCTTTTTGTTCTCAATTTCATTTAATTCTGCTCTAATTTTTATTATTTCCTTCCTTCTGCTGACTTGGGCTTCATTTGTTCTTTTTCTAGTTCTTTAAAATGTAATGTTAGGTTGGTTTTTTTTTTTTGAAATTTTTCTTTTTTCTTGAGATAGGCCTGCAATGAGATAAACTTTCCTGCTTTTGCTGTGTCGCTAAAGTTTTGATATGCTGTATTTCCATTCTCATTGGTTTCTATGTAATTCTCGATCTCTCCTTTTATTTCTTCTTTGACCCAGTCATTATTCTGTAACATGTTGTTTAATCTCCTCATATTTGTCATTTTCCTGTTTTCTTCTTGCAGTTGATCTCTAGTTTCAAAGTACTGCAGTCAGGGAATATGCATGGTATGATTTCAATCTTCTTAAATTTGTTGAAGCTACTTTAGTGTTGCAACATATGGTCTATTCTTGAGAATGTTCCATATGCACTAGTGAAGATTACATAATCTGATAATATTAAAGGCTCCATAAATGTTGATTATATCCATTTGGTCTAATGTGTCATTCAAGGCAGGTATTTCATTATTATCTCTTTGGATGACCTATCTAAAGCTATCAATGGAGCATTTAGGTCTCCTACTATAATTGCGTTTTTGTCAGTTTCTCCTTTTAGTTCAGTTAGTAGTTACTTTACATATATTTTGGTGCTCCTTGATTGAGTGTATAAATATTGATAAGTCCTATGTCTTTTTGATGTATTGTCCCCTTTATAATTAGGAATATCCATCTTTGTCTCATTTCCTTTTTTATCTTGAAGTCTATTTCATCATATGTAAGTAGGGCTACACCTGCTTTTCTCTGGATATCGCTTGCTTGGAGGACCATTTGCCACCTTTCACTTTGATTCTACATTTGTCCTTGCAGCTAACACATCTCTCTTCAAAGCAACATATGGCTGGGTTGTTTTTTGATCCAATCTGCTACTGTGTGACTCTTTATTGGTGATTTCGGTCCATTTACATTTAGGGTAATTATTAAAACATGACATTTTCCTACAGCCCTCTTAGCTATTGTTTTCTGGTAGCTCACTGTCTCCATTGTTTTTTTGCCCCTGTGTTTCTGTCTGTTATTTTAGTTTGGTGATATTCTATGGTTTTTTCCCTGTTTCCTCTTTTTCTTTTTTATGTTATCTGTCTCAGCTCTGGATTTTTTTTTTTTTTTATGCTATCTGTCTCAGCTCTGGTTATCATTGTTTACATAAAAAAGTGTCTTATGTACAGTATTCCTTTTTCTTCTGCATGGATCTTATCTCCACTCCTCTTTCTAAATTTTCTAAACCTTTACGATCTTCCCTTTTCTGTTTTTGTTGTCATTAATTATCCTTATTCATGCTGTGTGTTCATTTCTGAGTTGAGGTAGCTACTGTATTCTCTTTTTAAATTTTTTTCCTCCTTTAACTATTATATAATATTTAATTGGCTACTGTGTCTTTTGCTCACTTTTAACTGTCTTTTTGTTACTGAGTTATAAGAATACTATGATTAAAAGTCCTATGCTAGTTATGGTAATTGCACTTTTTGCATTCTTTGGCTTATTTTTTTTTTTTTTTTACTAATTTTTACTCATTAATGTTTTTAATTTAAATGCACTCAAATTTAATTTTGCTTTACATTTAATTATGTCTATGGCCTTCTTAAAATATTTTTCAATCTCCAATGTTATTAACATATTTTCAATGTTATTTTCCAGAAATCTTAATGTTTTCTAACTACATGGGATTTATTTTTGTTTGTGATGTAATTTAAGAAAAAATTTGACTACTGACTGGCTTATCAAACCTGGATGTTCCCTTGAACGTATTCACTCACTTCCTCTTTTATTTTTAATTATCTCCATTTGCTGTTTCAGTAAGACTTTTTTTATCCCATGTTCCTCATATAGGTGTTACTGTTTTCTAATTGGGTATCTTTCCCAGAAATGAATCTGCTAGGCCAATTAAATATTTCCAAATTCAGGACATAAGGTTGAAGTCTGCAGAGTCTGATGCTCTCTTGATTCTCACTTTAAGAGGACACTATCTCCCTAGCAGGCATGTGTATATTCGTCACGGCCCCGGTTTTCACAGTGACTGTTTTTGGTTTTATGTGGTGTATCTTAACTAGCATAGGATGAATGAAGGCAAGCTGTACAGCCCAGTTCCACAAAACAGAGGCTTGTTTCATCCCCAATACTACTAGCGTCCCTTTGAGACATACTACATCATTATCTGACGTTGCTATTACTGGGCATCATTGGCAGGTCAAAACCAGGACCAGTCAGCCTTTCCTATTCCTGGTTCTGATCTTGGATAACTTATGCAGAGTTCCCTATGCCAATCTTCCCTTTTTCACTTATGTAGGAAGATATAAAGGAATAACTAAATACAGCACTTACATCAAATAAATTTTATATATATATATGTGTGTATATATATATATATATATATATATATATATATGTATATATAGTATCTTAGAGTCAAGCTCTGTCTATAAGACAATGCCCTTTGGTTATATTTTGTAATTTTTTTCCTTAAGTAATATTATGAACACTTTTTTTTTGCATTGACCTTGTTTCAATTAAGGACAATTATTATTCCCTATTAATTTCTCAAATTGTCACAGATTAGTAAACAGGGTTTCCTACAAGGTGGCCCTATGTCTTTTCAGCCCTACAGCTGACCTTTGGAATCACCCTTGTTTTCTGGCAGCAGCAGCATTTTCATAACCAATTTTGATTTTGATTTTGTTTTTTTTCCTTCAATACAGAATTATCTACTTTACGAATACCTCTGATTTTTTTTAATTAAAAAATGTATTAAAGAGAAAAATCTGGGTGTGAATATTCATGTTAGATTGTTCTAAATGAAAAACAATTTTGGCCAGAATGGCCATGTATCTGAGAAACTCAGGAGATAGAACTTAAAGTTATAATTGTCTTTAAGGTTACAAGTCTATATCCAGTTTTCTAACTTGGCTTTAACATTACTAAATGTTTTTTTAGAATATTTTGTTTGGGTACATATCTCTTTAATGTATTCACAATACACTAGGTCTCCTTTTAAATGTTTAACCCCTCCAGTCTTATTTAAAGGATTCCCTATTACAATCACTATTTGCCTATTTGATGTCCCTTTTTTAACATTAGAATGTCAGAAATGACTTTCAAATGAATATCAAAAATGACTTCCAAACGAATGTCTCTTTCTAAATATGGAGTGTTGCTTATTAGGTTTTGTTAATACAGTGTGCGCATGTATATCAAATTAGTGCCAGTTATTCTCTCCTTTGTATACTGTTGTCCTAAGTATGGCAGCGCGGAGAACGCTACTGTATTTGTAGACTTTGATGATCACATCTTTACTTAATAATGTATATGTAAGGCTAATACTGTGCTGGTTATTGTAAATAAAAAGTTAGTATGAAGTATATCCATTTTTCCAATTTGTGTAAAATATAACTCAAAGAATACTGATAGAACACTTTACTGTAGAAAATATTTGTATCAGAAAGGCACCTAAAAGCTCAAGATATATTCATGTGCTGCCACCTTTATGAGTAACTTTGGTTAAATCGTAATCATTCTTAATAATACTTAATCATATGCATGTAAACATGGAATAGAATTGTATTTTATTGGATTTTAGACTTTGAAAGGATTTAAAGATTATTCTGTAAAACTTTCCTCCATTCTTAGGGAATAAATCATGTCTTGGGGATGTTAAATTGGGCAAATACTCTAGAAGACTACAATGGTAAAGAGAGAACTTTGAAATTCAGTATATAATTCCTACGTTGCAATTCCTTCCAAATTACCATGAGGACTTCTCGAAAGATGACTGTATTTTTCCCCCAACTAAATGGGAAATTTTAGATATAGATAGATTTCTTTTGCTACATAAGGCTGAAGTATGCCAGTTAAGAATGTGCTGTTAATGTGTGATAAATTAAGAACTAGACAACCAAAACAAGAGTATTACAGTTATCTTTCCAAAGAGCCAAAATAATTGCATCAATACAGTGTTAAGCTCAGAACCAAACATAGCATAGTCCTGGTGGCTGTTTCCAGAATGAAAATATATTTATCAACATTAGACAGATAAGTAGAAAGCATTCAAGAGCTCGATTATAGAACTAGTGTGTGCATATCCATATTTTAACTCTTGCAGTGTGGACTTTTACAGAAAATATATACAATAAGAGATGAAAAATAAACACCCCTCTGGCTTACTGCATGAATTTAAGTCAATACTATTACTTATGACATATCACTATGGAATAATTCAAACATCTTGGTTCAATGATTTTTATAGCCAAGTATGCCAGATGTTTTGGAGTGTTATTTCAAATTGGAAAAAAAAATAATAAATTTATGTACTTCATGAAAAGTTCCTGTAAGTTAATTTCTCTTCATTCCCCTTGAAATCATCTGACTCTGATGATACTTTCTCTTTTCGGTTTTACTTCTGCTGGTGATATTCCTTAAAACTATAGACCATGAACTACATTAGAATATTTATACATCTCTTTATTTGTGCTTATGCTACAAAAACAAAAAATATGTATAAGGTATTTATAGCAAAATTATAGTTAATTATAATTTCTGATTGTTTGGTTTACAGACATTATTCCTTAAAAGCAAGAAAATAAATTAAATGACCTCACTTGAGCTCTTCAAGGTCTAGGATTCTATAATTATAATCAACTTAGTAAGATGTTCATTTTCAGTATTTTCTTATTATCACTGCAGTATTTTAGGCTAAAAAAACTTCCAGTTTGCTAACCTACTACTCTTCAATGATCTGAAACTAAATTATAGAGGGACTTGAAGGTATAGTTGTATATTAAACGTTGAAATCCTTTTCATTATATAAATTCAGAATTGATTGTTAAAGCCTGACAAGGATAATAAACACCCCTAATTACCAAGAAGCACTGTCTCCACAAGCCACTACTCTTTTCTTAAAGGCATTTATGTGCTTTTCCAGTGAGATAGATTTGCTCTGCCTCTTAGCCTGACATAAATTATTTTTATATCAATCTTTCAGAAAAGAGGTTGTCCTTTGAGTGATAGCTATGGGGAATATAGTACCTCTGGGAAAAGAAAATTAATTTGTCTCATTATTTTCTATATCTCACTATTCCCTAAGCTGCAATGCAGCTCAGAAACTTATAGTGGAAGTCTAAGCCCCAACAGTTAAGTTTCATGAATAGATATCATTAAAGAGCAAACCTCCTTAAAATAAGGTTAGCTGTTGGGAATTGAAAGCAAAGAAAAAGAATAAAAGAACCCAACCAGGAGAGATATTTAATCCAGCTTCATTATTTTTACTATGACACAATTATATCACCTTGTTATTTGGCTAGAAATTGCAAAATATTAGACACCTCATTAGGGAAATGGGACATACTATCACCTCTTAGGCAGGAGGGGGTACATATTCAATCAGACTAGAAAAGGAATCTCCACAACTCACATTAATATATAAACAAATTACTTAGTTTAAATTGGCTTGCATGTTATGCCTAACTCAGGCATGTATCTTTTATCAAGTTAGATTTCGAATGGAATGCTTTAACTCACAATGAATCTCTCAAGAAAATAAACTCAGTAAAAATAAAAATTAATTGCTTTGATAATTCAACTCTGAAATATAATATTTTTTATCCTTTTAAACTTTTGGAGCTATATATTTATATAAGATAATAAATAAATAGATATTTAATTAGAACTGTATTTGATATAAGAATTAAAATTAAGACTAAACTGAATTACCAAGACAGCATAAGCTGTACTAAGTTATAAATATTTTAAATTAAAAAAAACAGCAAGGTCTTCAGAAAGCTTATATAAACAGCAGAGAAATAGTCCTTTAATTATTTTATAAAAGATAATTTCAATAATAAAGCCAAATATAAAATTGTGGAAACACAGAGGAAATAATAGTCTTAAGACTGCTGTGATTATTAAGAAAACATGCAAAACAACATTGCTTTTGAATTAATACCAGAGAAATGAGTCAGCATTTTCAGGGAGAAATTATGTGGAAGTACAGATGGGAATTACGAAGGCCTGACCTGGTGTAGTATTTTCAAAGTACAAGTTAGAGATCATTGGAAGAGAAAGGAGAGAGAAGGATGGACAAAAAGATAGGGCTCAGAACATATGTTTTTATAAAACATCTAGGAAATTAGAATCTACAGAAGAATTTTAAAGGTGTATCCAATAAGAAAATCTTCATTGCAGTGCTTCTCAAACATATGTTGAACAGAGATGAGGAACTGAAAACATAAATACTGAGGCCAATTCATGGCCTTCATCCTTGTACCCTGTGAGCATATGCTCTTACTTAGCATCTCATGAGGTACAGATCATTTTTTATGCTTTTCCAGTGTAAGACTGTGTATCTCATTCTCTTATAGCACTATTTATTATACTTAGCAAATATGTATTTTGTAATTATGTTTAAAGTATTATTTATCTGCTTTGTCATAAATGTATGTTTCTTTCACTCTTTTAGTCCCCATATCGACACACAATGCCCACTACATTACACATGCACAATACACACACATTTATTGATTAGCTGAATGAATGAGAGTGGGGATTAGTATCTCAGACGGAACTTGGGAAGTTAATCAAAATAATATAGTCCTGAATAACTGAGAAAAGTAAAAGAGTCAGAGGTGCATGAGATAGATGTTCCTCAAGTATCCTTTTTTGGTATATGGTGCCACTGAATGAAACTGCCACCATGGAGTGCAGTGTGCAAAAGCATCATGGGGGGGTGGGGCTGTGTGATCACTGGAGAAGGTAAATGTTAAAGTGGACCAACAAATAACTGTGAGAACGTTCGAAAGAAAAAAGAGTTCTGAGTAAACAGAGAGAAAAGATTTTTAATGAAGCTGCAAGTGTTAAAGACATAAATTATGTCAAATAGGATATAGACTGGATAAGGGTCGCTGGATTTCACAGTCAGGTGATTTTAGTGAGACCAAGTTCTTTCAAGTAGAGAAAGTGGTTACCAGAGAATAGCGGACAGAAAATGAAATAGGTAATAAGGGAAATTCTAAGTACAAACAACTTGTTCTAGAAACTGCAGAACGAGGGTAAAAGTATTAACCAGCCTTTTCTTTCTGTAGATATTACAGCATGTGAAACTGGGGAATTTTTAGTAGCGGTATCCTGAACAATTTCACATTTAGAAACAACATTCGCATTTAAAAAAGATCAGAGATAAAATGCTGAGTGATAGAATTATGACAGTGGCTGAGTCTACATTTGCCTGAAACCCAGCTAAGTCTCTAAATGCCCTTCTCTGAGGTTGTTCACCACTTACTTCGAATATATATGTTGTTTTTTTTTTTTTTTGCCCAAGACATTTTTCCTTGGGATTCTGTCACTTACAAAATAAAGGACTCTGACTAATATTTACTATTGGAAAGTACTTTGAACATTATTTAGTTCAGTTTCTCAATCTCTTGCACAAAATCTCTGAAAATTATCAGACAATTCATGTTAAAAATATCCAGTGAGAGGCGGCTTGGGTACTTTTTCAGGCATCTCATCAGACTAATGAACAACTGATTGATAAGAAAACAAAATTTCAAAAAATAATCAAACTACTAACTCCTTGTATAGTAAAAATATACCTGATTACCTTTTCACTGTTAGGTCTAAAGATCTCAGAATGATAGCTAATTTATAAAGAATACTTGTTAAGTATCACGCATTGTTTTAAGTATATCATGGCAATTTTTACATTTACATTTTAAGGTAATCTTATGATATACATATTATTATCATTTCTACATACAACCATTAGTGTCGGGTACAGACAGGTTACCTAATCTGCCCAAGTTCTCCCTACGAATTATTTGTGGAATGGCATTTGGATCCACTGAGATGGCTCTCAGGTTCACAGTTAACAATTATTCTAAGCAGCACCCATGAAAATGGCATCACCTATTAAATAGTTAAAAAAACTCAAACTCCTCATGTACTGCAGTACTCCAACATGCTAAAATAGACTCGATATTAAAAATGTGAAATACCAACTAACAGTGAAATAATTTCTCACTTGTTTCCCAGTTGGAATTGAAGTTTGCAACTAAAAAGGTCTCTAAATAAACTTAGACAAGTAAAATTTTTCAGCAAACCTTTTAAATAAAGTGGTTTCTCTTAGTACAGCAACACCGAATAAACAGTTATCAGCTTTCTCTGTTTCTTACCAACCTTAATAAAATGTTTACCCCCATCACTGTTTAATCATCCTCTCCCCGAAAGTCTCCCTCAGAGAGCACATTTTCAACTCCATAACTTAAGTGAACATCCATAATCCCATATATCATTCATTATCCCATTTGCTCGTTTAATTCAAACACTATGGAGAGAAATCTATTGGACAATTTGGATACATGAGAAAACTTCAGAAAAATCAGCTGCATATCTTGAAATGGACTGTAGTGAAGACTGAATAGATCAGGTAATCTAAATAAGATAGGAAAGAAGACAAATGAGAAAAATCAATTTCAAATGTTTTTACTCTATCAAAAATCAGCAGAGAAGTGATTGATCCAGAGCTTAAAGTAATTACATGTCATTACTTACCAACAGGAATACAAGTTCAATACTGAGGAGAATACTAGAGGAGTCCTGTCCTTGAAGTTAGGAAATAACGACTAAAACACAATAGCATTCAATTAGCAGCTTACTTCCTATAAATTACTTTTTTTTTCTTCCAAGTGGAAGAGTGTCTATAATCAATATTCAGTTTAGTTTCTTATCCTAGAACAGAGAAAAATTCATTCTTCTGAAATGACTAAACTTAGTTAAGTTAGTTAACTTATTTACTTAGTTAACTAAACATGTAAAAAATATCAGTACAGAAATGAGAAACAGCATTATGATTCTAGAAACACCATTATTAAATTATGTGGCTTCAAATTAAATTTTGAAATAACTTAGAATGTTGATTACCTAAATTGAGATACTGTTAATGAAGGTGTTTTTAACTTTTTTACAGGAAAGTAAATTACTTAATGGGTAATTGGGAAGATTAATTCATTTTCATCTAATTTTAAGTGCCACAATAAAAAATTTCTGTATATTTTAATGTGTGCATTCAGTAAGTTTTCAGTGTATTTGTAGATTGCAAAAGGCTGTTAACTTTCCATATGTATTGTTTTGCCCTTTTTTTTCCTTATTCCAAGAGGAAAACTATTAGGACAGTTGAGAATTGTAGAGTCACAGTTGAAATTCACTGAGGAGTTTGGATTTCTGGGCTTACAGACTAAACCAGAGTTACACATAGTTGTGGTTTATACCCAATAATATTACAGAAGGGTCATACGCATTTTGCACAACTTCTGGGTCCTTCTAATTAAACAATGTGTTCTTACAATATATGAGTAGATAGAAATATGTAAAAAATACATTTCCATAAGTGATCCTAAAGGAAAGTGGTACCAATTTTTCCACTTGCTGATACTCATATGATTCTTTGGACAACTGTAACATAATTATATTTAGAAAAACCCAATCCAGAACTTTCATAAGAGATTTTCCTCTGGGTTATATCATACCAAGGAAAGAATTTAAGTAGATAATTCCTTAAAGATATCAGCCAATGTGTTATCTACCAAATAATCAGAAGAAAAGTTGGTAGAACAAAACTTCCCTTACTGAAACTGTTTTACTGACCACAAAATATTATTTATAATTATGATCATTGCACTTCAAAAACCCTAAAAGAGCAATGTATGTGGTTTGAGGTAAAACTGGCATAATAAAAGGATTAAAGAATTGCTATATGTTTTAAAGAAAGAGAAAGGAAATAGTGTTAAAGTTTAGAAATAACAGGAAATGTGCAAGAGGAACACAGACCTCTACACCATATCATGGAGTGTGAAGATCAAAATAATACACCTAATATTATTAATGAAGATACGCAAAATAAAATATTTTATATAGCCAGTGTGGACTGAAGGGAGTATTGCTCAGTGATAAAGTATAAAAAAATACCTTAAAGTGTAGGACTTGAAATAAATTACTTGGCATTAATCCATGCATTGAAAAGGTACACGGTGAGCAACTACTATGTGAAAAGAAATAATTCACTAGCAATCTTGATAAAACATAAAGAATTACTTGAAGTGAAGGAAGACTCCAAAGGGATGTTTAATTTGACACCTGCGGGATAAGAAGGAGTAAGTCAAAGATGATTTGAGAAAAGCAGTTAAAAGATTGCAGACACACAAAAAAACAGAGCATAGAGACAGCAGATTGATAAATAATAGGCTGTCTAGGGCATTAAGAATGGTTGAAGGGCATTACCAATAATTTGATACCGATAGATGACAATGATGACTTCTGAAATTGCTAGAGTAACACTATCTAAGATAGAAAATTGGGTTTAATTGATCATAAGTCTGCTGTATTAAAACTCTTCTTGTGTTTTTTATATCTTTAGGTATAAAGTGGGAAATTTATAAAGTTCTATAATAATATTATCATCCACATAATTTCTAAGCATCAATGGTACTAGAACATAATTTTTCACTAATAGTAAGTGTTTCTTTGTAATAATTTTGTAGAGTTTATTTTTGAAGGTTTAATATAATCCATGAAATTTGTGTGCTAAAGCGAGAAACAAATTACATTTTCTAATTTCTGCTGAAAAAGATGGCAGAGGAAAGCATGTTTTCAAATATTTTATATTAGCTTCCTTGCTTTATCAAAAGTAATAAATAGCTCAATATTTCATTAATTAATTATAGAAAATTGTTTTTAAAATTTCAAGAGCATGAATAATATCCTTGCTGGAGGATATATTCATTCCATTTAGATTCCATTATGATAATCTATTCATTTAAGAAAAAAAAACTTTTATGACATTTAAAATTTGAACATTTTAAGTAAAAGAAGTTATTATCATACTTTCTGGGTTCATGGATCAATAACATTTTCCTTCACCCTTTGAAAATAATATCTATTGTAATAACATTCATTTTATGGAGAAAGTTATACAGGGATGTTCGTGAAATAGAATAAGAGAATGAAGTAGAGGGATTTAATATTGAGTTTCCTGACAGATAGATGGTGAATAAACAGACTTTACAAAATTCAGACAGAGCTCAAAAGTAAATTTTAATTGTGTAGAGTACTTTTGTGACAATAGTATGCGGAATTTTAATATAGAAAAAAATACTCAGTCTGAATATGATTATAAAAATTATAGCACTAATAATGCACGGGTGTAATGCACTATGAGATGAGGCGTGTACGCACAGTATATCCTGTCAGTTTTGCTATTGCTTTTAAATGTTCAAAAAACATTTTTTTAAGTGTACAAAATGTGTACCGAAAGCCTATATAATTTGAAATAGGGAGGCACAAAAATTATTTTCCAAAGAATAACCTGTATCTTGATCATTGTTAAATCTTGAAAATTAAATCATGTTGAAATCATGTTGAAAATTAAATGGCAAAAAGCAGTGAAGCACACTGGGTAAGAGTGGAGATTTTACAGCCGTACGGCTGGGTTCTATCCCAGTGTGTACCACTTCCTAGTGATGTCATCTTGAGCAGATAGTCAATCTTTATACATCTTTACTTTTTCATCTATAAAATGGAGCTAAACAGTATTTACCTCAGGAGTCGAATATGACAAATACATGCAAAGTACTGAAAATAGTTTTTCACTTACAGTATGCTCAATGACTATCTTAATTTTATGATTATGACTAATTTTATGATTATGATTAAGATTTAGGAGTTGATGTGTAAAATGAATATTAAAATATGTAACATATGAATCTGAAATATTGCTAAAATATCTCAATAATATAGATTATGTATTTAAGAAATTACCCAAACTGAAAATGGAATTGTGATATTAAAACAAGAAAGCTGAAGCAACATTCTAAGATCATATTGGCAACAGAACAAATGAGAATCACGTTGCATAATGGTTTCTCAGGAGCGAAACGTAAAACTCATCAACTAAACCTCTTAAAACTGTATTGTACAGACACTGGAGGGTACATTTTCAGAACAACCCTATAATATGGTGACTAGTGGACTGTAATATCATGTACATTTTGTTCTTTTGTACTTTGACAATTCAGGGAAAAAATTGCACTATAGAATTTTAAGCTTGTTTTTAATAACCATTAAACTAATAGTTGAGTTAAACTGCATTCAAAACTGCAACTTTAAAATGAAAACAAGTACAATTAATATAATAGTTTTCTTACTCAAGTTCACACATTTAAATCACCCCCAAATAATGCATTTTTTACAGAACTTCTGGGATGTTGATACCAGAGATTAAAAATTATTGGTGGCAAATCAGCTGTTTTTTAGGAGGATAATTATTTCAAAGTTATTGATTTCCCCAACTCCTCTCAGTTGGCTCTTAAGTTGTATTTATTATGATGAAAATAATATTAAAAATTTCACCCCACAATCTATTTCAACAAATCATATTTCAGTCCCTGGTCATGTAATGATCACATCATGTTTAAAAAAAAGTTCGAACACTTTACAATCAAAATGCATTTTTAGCTATTAACAATATTCACTTGCTTTTAAACACAGTTAAACTTAGTATAGACAATAAAACACTTATTTTTTCTTCCATTATGTTTTTTTAAAGGCCTATGCTGAAGTTACTGTCTCTGAACTTATCTAACATGATAATTATTTGTCTTTATACTGTAAATTTTCTCTGAGGACTACCTTTATGGAAGTAATTTACAGAGGCAGAAAGAAGTTAAAGTGCCTTACAAATAGCTATCAATACATTGATTAATTTATTTAACACAAAACCAAATATACACTGCTAGAAGATCTGAGGGACAGAAAAAATGCAGCCTGTACTCTGTGAATTTAAAATATTTTGGAGAAAGAAAATATGAACACAAGTATGATAGAGCTGAATATAACTACTACTGTAAGAGAAGCACTTATGATATTCAAAATATTAAAGACACACTTCTAGGTAAAAAATTATGCCAAGATTTAAGGAAATTACGACTGTAGAAATGAACATTGAAGGATAAACAAGACTAAAAACAAAATTATAGAAATAAGAGCATTTCCAATTGCGGTAATGGCTTAAGAGAAATAAAAGAGACTGAAAAGTACAGAATTGGTCAATAAAAGGTATAAGTTAAGTGAAGCACATATTATGGAATGAAACTGCAAGAAATACATCAACAAAATTAAGAAGAAATTAGATTTCTCACTTCCTGAATTATCAATAAAACATTCCTGGAGTTATTCAGAAAGAAGCATGAATGGTGGTAAACAAGGTATAAACCAAAAGGAAGTAAAGCTATATTAATAGCTAAACTGATAGCTAAATCAATATGGCTTTACTTCCTATTGTTTTATATTGTGTTTATACCATTATTTCAAGCAAGCCCAGTAAATTTAATTTTAAAAATTAAAGTTTGATCTTTAAAAGAAAATAAGCGATGGAGTTATATAATTTCTCTGGTAAAAATTAGGAATGTAAGATTGAGAAAAAAAGGGTAACCTTTATTAAGAGGAAAAGGTTTCTTTTGGATATCAGTGGGAAATTACTAGTGCAGGGTATTGTGCTCCTAACAACTGTTATTCAAAATATTATCCATTCTTTTCAAATGATACCTAATGTACTATGCTAACATGAAAACTGGAGTTAGAGAAAGAAAAAAAAATCATCTTTTCTTAAGAAAGAAGTTGGGTACTTTGATATTCGAATTGGTCATTGTGATGGTTAATTAGCATGTCAAATTGACTGGGCCGGTAAGTACCCAGATATTTTGTCAAACATTATTCTGTATGTTTATGTGAGAGTATTTGGATGAGATTCATATTTGAATCAATAGACTGAGTAAAGAAGATTGCTCTACCTCATCCAATCAGTCAAAGACCTGAACAGAAAGTAAACAAATGAAAGGAAAAAAAAAAAAAAAAGGCTGAACCTTTATTAGGGAGAACTCCTCTTGGCTGACTTTCTTGAGCTAGAACATGGGCATATATCTTATCCTGGAGCCTGCTGGCTTTCACACTGGAACCACATTATCAGCCCTTCCTGGTTCCTGGGTCTTTAGACTGATTAGAACTAAGCCATCAGCTCTCTTGGGGCTCCACTGCGCTGACTACAGATTTGGGGATTTCTCAGCTTCCCTAATTGCATGCACTAATATCTCATTCGTTCTGTTTCTCTGGAGAACCCTGATTCACACAGTAGTGTGCAGGCAAGTACTAATTAAAAATAACAGTCTGAAATCTACCTGTTGAAAGTAAGGGAAAAGACTTCTCTTATGCTTTTCTCAGACTATTTACTTTAGAAAACTTTTAGGTTTTTAAAAATGTCTGTAAATCTTTTAACAACTAAATCAGCCTCTTGCCAACTTAATGCACCAAGAATGTCTTTCTCAAGGACCTAGGGGCCATTTCTTTGAAATGTAACCATCAAGGAAGACAACTCTCTCCAGTCCCAGTTTGGGGAATGATCTCCTGTCATGAGGATATGGGAGGTTTACTTTTCCCTTGGATAAAGCCAATTAACAAACACAGATGGCTACCCTAATTACCAAATGAATCTATGATGAAGTATCAGTGACAAATGGTGCTGTCAGGTCCTGTTATTTCAGAAACAAGTAAGTAATGGGGTATATCTGCTTGGATATATAAAAGGGTAAGATTTCTCTATCTTTACAGTCTTACTGGATTGTCTGTAACGTGTATCACATGCTGGTTTAATGTTTAGTCTATTAAATAATAACTGTTTTCTTTATATTTTACCGTTGTGGAGAAGTTTTCTGAGTTGGCAAAAGATTTGTTTTTAATGAATTTCCCCCAAAGCAACATGGTTTTAGGGCTAATAGAAAGACATATCCATAGGTATAAGGGTTTTGGTTGATCTGGATGCATTGAATTATATTACAGGTAGCAGCAAAAGAACAAGATTAAAATATTAAGAAAATGAGGGTTTGAGGTATAAAAAAGCAAGAGACTTAAATATAGTTTGAAAGGATTATTGATCAGAAGAGTGATAACTGTTCTCATTGAATATTGTTTTAATGGTACTATTTTCTAAATCACGTCTCTGTTGATATGGTACAGAAATTTCTTGGCGGTTTTTGGTCATGTAAAGATTGTCTTGTTCTGTAAAATGACACCTCAAACAAAATCCTATTAGAGAGCATGTATCATGAAAAAGTCTTGACAAAAACTGAAAACATAAGTTTAGGTGAAGACATTTAATAATAGTTTAGTTCAACAACAAAACTTTGTTGGTAAAGAAATCTGGTATCTAACACAGTTCTGGGAACATTTTTCATACTAAAATCTTCCTCTTGAAATCAAAATATGCCTTGACATCTGCATTCTAAGATAACAAAATAAAGCATAAGTGGGAGGTGTAAGTTGGAATGATTCCAATAAGTATAACAACACTAAAGCAACATATTTTCATATTTAAGATAATAAAGTCATCTAGTTAGAATGAGGGTAGACGAACAGTAGTCAATAAATGCAATACGTATGTTAAATTTCCTTAAAATAACAATATGTCCAGTTAAATTTTAGGTGATAAAAAAGACTGGTGGATCTAGTCAATTCTATTCTGCAGGAAAATAAAATTTCATCATATTTTTACAAACTAGTAAATTGTGTTCATTACCTATCTTACATATATCTGTGTTATCGCCAGATAACGTAAGTGAAAAAAATGTGTTTTATTTTGGTTTTTCAGACTTGCTATATTTATTTATTATACAAATCGTTAGTGTATGTTTTTCTCATAGCTCAACACAAAGCTTCCAGATGACATTTATGTTGGTAGTGGTAGTTTTTTATTGCCCTTGTGGTGGTTGTTATTTTTGCCCTTTAACCAAGGCCCCAGGATCATGTTAAGCCCTATTAAGCCCAAACTATTTCGTTATTTCTGGAAAGGTGCTCACTCTCTCTCTCAATACTCCTCTTCAAGCCACCTATTAAAAAAATATAGCATAATAACAGGATACCATGCTGCTTTCTTACCTTGAAGACTGCTTCAGCGTTTCTGCCAAGGATCGCAGTAACGATAACATAGATTTATATTATTTAAATTAATACTGGCTTTAAAAAATGCATACTATAGTCTGCTGGCTGTTAGCAAATACCTAAAATTGTATTTTATTTTTAGTTACACTTTTCTAAGAAACTTTTAATATTTTTAACCAAACTTACCATCATAAAATGGAAGAAAACTGTGGACTGACTTATGCTGTGGACTTACCTCTAGGTTTCTGCGAGTCCGCCAGTGGCTGCCACCGTGCTTCCTTGAGTCTGAGGTGCAGCCACTACTGTCCCTTGTTGAAACGACCCTCCAACTCCGACTCCACTGCAGGTAACGCGTCGGGCCCTGCGCACAGTCCAGGCCGCGTGGGCGCCTCCCGAGGCCCGCCGCAAACACTAGCGTTGCAGCGCGCTGGTCTCACTGTGACACGTCTGGGGTCTCTCCCACCCCCACTGTCCACCGGAGGGATCGGGACAAACGAGGGCAGCTCACCGAGACCCGGGGACAGCAACCCGAAAGGCCTCTGGCACTGTCCTCTGCATCTCTGAAGCTCTGGCAGCGAGCTTCAGGTCTCACCTTCTTGCCACAACTGTCAAACATCAAAACTAAAACTAGTAATGAGGATGCTATTCAAGGCGGGAAAACAAAGATGCATGAGATGAGCACAGCACCCGAAAAGCCAAGAGGACCCTTCGCCAGGGATTGTGGGAAATGGCAGATTTTGATGCGTGGGAAACGGAAATGGGGATTTCCTTATAAAGCTTCCGCTCCCGGTTTTCTAGGTTAAGGTAAATTAGCGAAAGCTGAATTGGAGGATTGTGATTGGTGTAAATTAAATCTCCTGACAGGTGTTTCCTGTAAACGCAGGCTGCCTAAATTGCGATTTGTGATTGGGCCAAGCCACTGGGGCAGCAACCAGTCTGTAGGTTCTTATATACAAATTAACTTTATCAAAACAATTTAGTTTTAAATGTAGTATAAACCAGATTGAAGAGCAAACTATAATGTAAATAAATCAGTTTATACCAAAATAATTTATTTAAGCATTACTTGTTTTCACAGACTTATGCAAGGTATTAAAGTTCTTGTTTTCCCGATAAATATTTTAGATGTTACAAAACATTTTAATAGTCAAAAATATTTTTAATTGAAAATGTATTATTTTTTATGAATTTGTAATTTCGCCTCAAATTTTCCACTTGCAACTTTCAACATATTATCAAAGATTAATTGTTGAGAACTCAAACAAATATACATTTATGTTTTGAGGCCGATCAATGCTGAAACCACAGAAAAATAACATACTAAATTTGTTTCAGGAAATACTTGCTACTAAGAAATTAGCCTATGAACAAATTAAAATAGCAACTTTTATAAATTTAACGCTTTACTCATAAATCTTCATTTTAAAACTCTTGCTTCACTCTGCCCACCAAATCAAAATTTAACATTATAAACTACATATTTCCAGCCAGTTTTCTACTTTGCAAGATCCTTTAAGTCACCTAATTTAGGTCCTAAGACTATATAACTATTCTTTAGATTTCTACCTTTCATGCTAAGACTAAGTTTCTGTCAATATGACATTCTCCCTCACTGCAGTAAGTCTAATGAACTTAAATTTGGTTAATAGGTAGGAATTTTGTGGCAACCTTTAAGGAAGTGGACATTTGATAATAAAATCTTTTTAAAGTAGTTTTATGTGAACTAACTCCCACAAATAAAAACTATAAATTCTCTCATGTATGTATTTTTAAAATATGAAATTTAATGCTACCAATTTCTTCACAATCCTCCAACACTTTGTCTGTTTGTTTATTTATTTACTTATTTGTTTATTTATTTATAATAGCTGTTTTAACAGATGTGGGGGGGGAGTTCTCATTATAGTTTTGGTTTGCAATTCTCTGATAATTAATGTTGTTGAGAATTTTTCACATACTTGTTCATACGTATGTCTTTAGGAAAATGTCTATTCAAGTCATTTGCTCAGTTTTAATCAGCTTATTTTATTTTACTTATTTTTGCTATTGAGTTGTAGGAATTCTTCATATATTTTGTAAGTTAACCACATTTCAGATACATGGTTTGCAAAGATCTGTCCTGCACCCCCTGGGTTGCCTTTTCATTCTATTTGTTATTTCTTTTTCTATAAAGAGAGAGGTTTCTTAGTTTGAGATAGTCTCACTTCTCCTTTTTTCTTTTGTTGACCATGCTTTGTGTGTCATAGGCAAGAAATCATTTCCAAAACCAACGTCAAGAAAGCTTTCCCTTTGTTTTCTTTAGAAATTATATAGTTTCAGGTCTTATATTTAAGCACTTAGTCCATTTTGAGTTGACTTTTGTGAATGGTGAAGGTAGAGATACAATTTTACTTTTGCATGTGGACATTCTGTTTTTCCAACCCTATTTGTTGAGACTATCCTTTCCCCATTTTATATTCTATTACTTTGATTGTGGTGATGGTTATCATAGACGCTTGCATATCTCTAAACTCATCAAACTGGACACATTAAATATGTGCAATTCTTTGAGTATCAGTTTCACCTCAATAAAGCCGTAAAAGAAAAATACGTATTTTTTCAACACTCGCTTCTTCCAAACACACTTATATTTTTTCAACAGAGAAAACAAAATTTAATGTCAGGGCATGGAGTTGAGCAGACATCACAGAAAATAACCATACAAAATTAGAGAAAGAAATTTATCTTTGCAAAACTTTTCCTAAGTTTACTGTCAAATTTTACTCTCTGCTATATAAATAGCAGCCATCTCCTTGCACTGCAACCCTGTCAGATCCCATAAGCTTGGCTGAGTGAATTGAGTAGATGGGAAACCTCCAAGGAAACATTGGTTACTGCAGTTAAGTGGGATCAGTGATTCAGGAGTTCACTTCTAAATACTTTTCCCAAGTCCTAACTTCGTGTAGGTGGGAACCAGGATACTGAAGGTGCTATTAAATGAGTTCTATTTCCATACTTAAAGCTGCTCTGAGATATTTCTCAATGTAACTATATAAAAATAATCGTTTCCTGGCTAAATTCCACTCCAGAAAAATTGCCTACAACCTTTCTAAATTTTCCCTGATCTTAAAAGTGAATACAAAACTTCAAACTCTCGTCTCTTAATGCTTGCCAATAAGTCAACCAGTGTTCTGACCCTGGAGTAAGCAAGCAGTACTATTTAACTACACAGCGATAGTGAGCATACAGTCTATAAAATTTAGAACCTACACAAATTCTAATTCCGGATATCTAAATAAAAATGTAAAAATGAAACAATTTGGAATTTGTGATGACTCGTCTGTAATTTATACAAGTATAAAGCATAAGGAAGCCAAAAACCAAAACCAAAACCAAAAGCAAAAAAACAACAATAATCAGATGTTATGCATTAATTCCAGAAAGGCACATGCTAATGAGCACATCTTTAAATCTGAGTTCACTCAACTGATACAGTAGCAAGATAAGTAACCAAAAAGTGTAAATTAGGCCAGGTAAATGGTGGTGGATTGTCCTGAGAAGTCTAATTAATCATGACTAGATAAATGTATAAAGATTTATTTTACTTTAACGTTTCGCTAGCCAAACAAAATAGGCCTGCAGTTGTTTCTGGTTCAAAAGCCATTGGTTTAAAATCATTGCTTTACTAAGTCTCAAGCAAAGTTGTAAACTTTTCGTTTTTCTGGTAACTCTTCACACGTGTTTCTAGTTATATTGCCTACCACATGACTGTCATCTTCCATATGTAAGTTCATCTAATAGAAGCAATGGTAACTGACACTATACACCAGATATTAATTTAATTTTCATAATGCAGCCATGAAGCTACTTGTTTTTCCTCATTCTCCATATGGAAATAGGAAAACTGAATCTAAGAACATGTCTATAATAACATAGATAATAAGTAACAGGACTTAGATTGCTTTGAAATACAATGAAACTCTAAAATATTTTTGATAATTACATATTCATTTCTATTGTATAAAAAGCTAAAGTGCTTATGCTGAGGCATCCTATCAACTCTCCAAAACATAATGTAAAGGATTATACAAAAAAGAAGGCAATAAGGTCCACATTATTGAGAAATAATGGGCAAAGACTTTGACTCGGCCAGCTTTGTGAGCTTTTCTAAGTTTCTTAAATTTTTTAAACATAAATTTGTTCTTCATTGTTTAACAGCCCTGATTGGTCTGTAACAATTATTGTAAAATATGACACGTCTCAATATTACAAATAAATGTGGAACTTGTTCTAGAATTCACCCACTGAAAGAGCAAGGATTTCCATAGTAGTTTCTTGGTTGGTTCAGAACAGATGAAACTCATTAGATGTCCATTTCTCAAGTCACAAAGATGCCCAGTATCTCAATGTGGTCCTTTCTTCCTTCCACCAGAAACCTGTGCAGTTTCGCCTCACTATATGCCTGGTATTGTTTTATGTTATTATGAAGTTTCAACTGCCAAACTCTCCTCTCAAAATGACAGAGATTTTATATTAAAGCTTCTGGCTGAAGAATCCATTCTGTCTATAGTAAGGTTAACCCTGGTTTTCTCTTTGGCTCAGGCCCAGGGGCTCTGTTGGTGGTGGCCAGTTCATACTGGTATCCATTCGGCCATTCACTTTCAATATCGTTCTCCCTGAGAGTAACTGCATCCCATTTCCTCCTCGTCTCTTTCTAGAAAATATAGTCATTGATATTTCTCAGGAGTTAGAGGAATCAAAACTTTAGAAACAGAAAACTCTACCTTCTAGAAAGAGGGAAATATATCTTTCATTTTGATACCTACTCATTAATATGTATATGCTTCAGAATGTACCCTATATTATATTAATAGTTATAACTGTTAAACATGAATAAAATGAGATCTTACAGCAGCAACGCCAAAGCGAAATAAACTGGAATGCAAATCGAGTTTTCAGTAGGTTACCCTGCCAACCCAGATATTGACTTGATATTCTACTGCATATAAACTGAGAAAATAGGGCATATTTCATATATTTACTTGGTAAGTCAAATAATGTAATATATTAATGTGTGTAGTACAGTTAGAGCACTGTCACACGATGGACTTGGTAAATGGTAGCTGTTAATTGCTATACAAACATAGCTTTGGAAAAAGAAAAATGGCCTGGAGATAAACATAAGGAAAAAAGGCAAATGATAAATTATCAACTAAGAAACTATTTCACAAAAATAGTATTTTGTAAATAATTGTCTTTTTACACTCTTAAACAGTGCGGCCAATTGATTATTATATTTATGCCATATCTAAAAGCATTTTTGAGATTGGGGTCTGAATTCAGGAACTCATGGTTTTTGAATTCCTTCTTTGCAATTTGTTAACTATGTACCTTAAAGAACTTCCTAAGCTTTCCTTAATCATAAAATAAGAATGGTGAAAATATATATCCCAGGTAGTCGTTTTCAGTAGGATCTACTTGGTTAATGTATGCAGGAGTGCCTGGTGCTACTCCTGGCACGCAGTGAACGCTCGAAAACTCTCAGTGGCTTCGTCTTCCTCCTCTCCACCCCTCCTTCTGCTTCTCTTCCTGCTCCTTTCTCTTCTTTTCCTTTATTATTCTTGATTCCGTTATTCCAATATAATTACTTCTACTATTATTATAACTGCATTTAAAGAGGAAAAAGATGTTACCTGATTGAATGACATTTGTCCCTATAATATCCATGTATTTAATGTCTGTAGTAGAAGAATGATTTTTATTTTGCAGGTATTCATTTTGTGGGTTTTCCTGTCATTTAATCAGCTCTGAAAATAAAAACCTTTCATGCGCTATCCTTAGAATAATAATGTTTGATACGAAGAGAGATGTTTTGTTGGTGATGATGGCGATGTGTCGGTGGACGATGCTAGTGGTCACGGTGATGGCAGTGGTGATGGGAATTCAAAAATGTAGTAACGATTCTTTCAACTAACTCTCAGATATGACTTATAATATGTTGAGTCAAACAGAAGTTTTTTTCATTGGTTCTCATAGTTCACTTTATTGTTTTATAATTATCATATTATTGATAAACACATTTACTATTATAATGATGATGTTCCTCATTTAACTAAAGAAACGCTCTTTAGTTCAGTAGTTAACTGACTGCAGAAAGTCAAAAGACTGCACAAGTTGCATAGTTTTATTGCAATTGTGCATATATCATATCTTGATCTCACATAATCAGTGGAAGATACTGTAGCATGATGACAATAATGGCGTAGTAAAAATTATATCCTGAATCCAAATGTTTTATTACATACTAAAGGCAGTTTCTGCAATCTTATAGTGTAAAGAGGTAAGGTGATGTGGTTGACATAGGTTGGAGGAATACACTCCCTCCAACTGGAGTGTGTTTTCTATAAAGAATAAGGGAGATTTTAGAAGTCAGTTTCTCCCTACGGAAATTTTCCCTTGAAAATATATCATTTTTCTTAGTGTGATAAGCTGTTATTTTTACGTTGTTTACATTGCAGAATTTTCAACTGTTCAAGCTTTCAAACCATTCTTCTGTGATTGCATTTTGTGACTGTTTCTCACTTGTTCCTTTCTCAGTTCTCTTTACTCTGATGTACTGACACACTTCCACTGATATTTCTTACTTGAAGGTTCCTTCTTAAAATAAAGTAAGTTTTCCCAGATACAGGATCTGCCACCCACTTCATAATCCACCTGCCTTTCTCTGTTTCTGAGACATTCTATTTGTGTGACATATCCCTTAGATCTTCAACCCATGGGTCAAATTCACTCAAGGCACTCCATCTATTAAGCTGTCTAAGAACCAGAGTTTTAGGGAGCTGGTATCTTCCAGCACAAAATGCATCTCTAGTCCTATGGCTTATCTTGAGACACTGCAACGATACTGTGGTAACAGTCAGACTGCATCATCCTCTCACCCAGACCAGTTGATGTTCTTTCCTTCACTAATATTCTTTCTTATGCATAAAAAATCCTTCTTTAAAATATATATCACATAATATAATTATTACATTTCATTGATTCCCTGCTTTACTACTTCCTTTAGGAAATTGATTTTCAGATTCATCCAAATAAATTAACACAAATACAATAGAGCAAGGCTTTCTAGATATAACCTCTACTTTCAAATGATATGCTGAATCACAGTTCGCTACATCACATTGTTCTCTGGGTGAGAGGAATTCCTAACATTATTGCTGGTCACAATGAAAAACTTGACATGATTATATTAATAATTTAGACACAAAAGGGGAGAGTTGCTTGCTTTCATTTAGCTTTGACTTCATTTGTTTTTATTAGGGTTTACTCAAGCAGCAGACCACACGTGATATCTTTTTAACCATACACAGTTTTTTTTGTAATTTAAGAAGAAATGTTCCTTTTAAATTTTCATAAATATTCTTATTGTCTAGGGAATATTATAGCTTTACAGTGCTTTAGCAAATGAGAAGTATATCCATATCTACAGGGTCAACCAAAGACATGTTTAGAAGCTATTCCTCCCAGCAGGATTTTCTGTATACTTATTTAGGTTTCATATGTATGATTTTTTTAAACACCTTTGCCTATCCAGACAATAAGATTCCTGGTTATAGTTAACTTGTCTCATCTAGGAGAAATCCTCAGATGTTATGCTAAGCTGGAGAAGACTTTAGTTTCTTTAGGCTTTTCAAAGTTAAGGATTTTTAAGACATAGAGAACTTTTTCTCCTTCATATAACTTCTCAGAGAAAAACCTTAACATCTGATTTTGCCAACAGAGTCTCTGGATATCTCTTTGGATCAAGTTTCTTTCACTTAATTTTTTGAGGTTCATCTATGTATCAGAAGTGTATTTCCTGTTATTATTCAATAAAATTCCATTACATGGACATACCACTTTTTGATATAATCATTAGTAAAATCGATACTTGATTATTTCCAGTTTTTAATATTATGAATAATGCTACTATAAAAGTTTGTGCATATGACTTTGTAAAGAAATATGTTTTCATTTCTCTTAGATAGATTCCTAGGAAATGAATTAATTGCTGGCTCCTATGATAAGTTTATGTTTATTAAGAAACTGCCAAACTGTTTTCCAAAGTAGTTTAACATATGATGGTCTTATTATGGACAAATCATTGGTGAACGAATGATTTGTCTATCTTCTCCACATCCTTTCCAGTACTTTGCAGTGTCTGATTTTTATAATAGCCAGTCTAGCAGGTGGATATATAGTGATATTTCATTCAGGTTTTAAATTGCCTTTCCATAGTTGACTAATGATATTGAGCATTTCAGAAGTCTGTTTTTTTCCTATTTTATTGAAGTATGATTGACAAATAAAAACATTTATATTTAAGGTGTATGATGTGACATTTTGATATACAAATATATTATGAAACAGTTACCACAATCAAGCTGATTTCCATATCCACCTCACAAAGTTTTTGTGTGTGTGTGTGTGAGTAATGAGAACATTTGAGATCTAGTCTCAGCAAATTTCAAGTGTATACTTCATTATTATCAATTATAGTCACCAACCTATAGATCGCCTTAACTTATTCATTTTATAACTGAAAAATTATACCTTTTGTCAATATTATCTCTTTTCCCCTACCCTGAATCATCTGGTAACCCTCATTCTATTCTCGGTTACTATGAATTAATATAACATTAAAAATAGTTGGTCTACTAGTGTTCTTCAAGTTATAAATATAGGCATGATCTTCCAAGTGACCTTTGAGTTGACTCAGGAATAGACCTTTTATCTTTCTTTAAAAATTACATGATCGATAAAATCTATGTGGTTAAAGCACATAAAAGGAAAATATGTTAGCAAAAATCACATGGTTAGACTCAAACATTATTAATCTACTGAAGTTTGTTGAGATGATCAATGAGCATCATGAAGGATGTTTACGAACGGAAGAAACAACTACTGTTGACAACTGATTGTATAGTAGTCAGATGACTGAGTATCCTCACAAGAAAAATATCTCAGAGGCAACGATCTCTATTTTCTAAGCAAAGAAACAGGTTAAAAAAAGTGGATTTCTGAAGATCAGTCATTTATTAAATGACAGAGTAAATCGAGCTCGTGACTATTTGAGTCCAACTCCCATGTTTAATCCAATAAGCAATAACTTTAATAAATTGAACCTCAATAAATATGAAGTTATAGAATCATGAACCTGGTAGATATCCCTGTTCATATCAAACAATGGATTTATTAACTATGTAAATGCCAATCACTTGCATTACTAATGACTATACCTCTAATAACTATTCTAAAGGAAAATAAGAGATGCAGATTTCATTCATATGAAGGTTTTTTAAGGAAGTGACAATGAAAGAACTTAAGGAAGTTTTGCCAGTCAGGATTCTAAATTTCAGACAACAAAAGCTGATTCTGGATGACCAGAGCGTAAATGGACTTTATGGGGAGGAAATCTGGTGTTTACAGAATCTCTTGCAAGGAAAGCTGGAGAATGGGCCTAGAGGTCAAAATCAGAAAAGGCCCCACGCGAGGTTGTGCAGCATTCCAGAACACGTGACTGTCCTTCAGCATCACTGATGCAGCATCAGCAGTGACTTTGGACCCACCACTGGGCCACAGCATCAATGCACTTGCTACACATGGAAATCGGATGCCATAATCCTGCTCTTCTTCTCCATTCTTTATATAATTCTGCAGGTTTCCTTCCTTTTTATGTGAATATTCTCTATAACAAGTCAGCAGAGGATAAAGTTCTCCTGCTCTCTTCCTGTTTTGAAGAAACCTGGAAACTGGAGTGCCTGACATTTTTCCTGTAAGTACTTTATACTGCTTTAACAGTGCCACACACAATTTGATATTATTTGTTTTAAATTCAATTCTAAATGTATCCTAATTTTTTATTAAGATATAAAATTTTTATTTTTTAAATTTTATTCTTTTACCAATAAGTTGTTTAAGAGTATGCATTCTAGTTTTCAAACAAACAAGATTTCTGTTACTGCCTTTGTTGTTATTGTTTTGTTACTGCTTTTTAAATTGACTTTCTTTTGGTTGGATGAGATCTGTAACAAAAATTTAAAAAATTTTTGAGATTTGTCCTATTACCTACTGTATGGTCAATTACTTCATTTATGTACTACTCATGAATGCTAGAAATGCTATATTTGACAAGTGCCAAATGTAGTGTTCTATATTTGTCCCTTCTGATCAAGTTTACTAATTTCATTGTCCAAATCCCTTACAACCAAACTAGTATTGTATCTCTTTACTCTTTACTAAAAAAAAAAAAAAAAGGTATATTAAATATTTCACAATTATGGAACTAGTCACATTTCTGGAGTTTTCTCAATTATGCTTTCAAATACTTTGAAACTAATTTATTTAATAATTCAAAGCTAATTTACTTAGAATTGTTAATATTGCTGAAGTGAATTAAGTTTCTATCACTATGCATCACTATCTATCTCTGATAAAAATTTTAGTATCAAAAACTATTTGTACAGTAATGTAACTATTATACTGAGTATTTTGGGTAACAATGCATTGCTTCTCTGCTGCAAATGCAACCTTTTTGCCTGCTTTGTGAAAATAAATATATGCCCCTTCAGTATTTATTTTTTCTTGTAAGCTGGCACTGTGTTTAGCTTAAAGATCCTTAGAGGGCCCTGAAAAGATATTGTAGAAGGAAAAGGTTTGCTCACTTGGCAACCTCCTATAGCATGGGTGGCTTTCTCCCCAGGCCCTGGCTTCTGAAAAGCACGTGGCTTCTCCAGTACCCAGCTTCTGCAGGGCACAGTGGTCAGCAGTACACAGCTGCCAGGTTCTCCCCATCCCACCAGCATCTACGTCACATGGTTGTATAGCAGAGTTCCCCTGGTCTTCCCCTGTTACACTAGAGGGTAGATTTCCAGCAAATCCCATTAGTGCAGCACCATCATGACCTCTCTGCTATTCACTGAGCCTTGGCTATGCACTCACCTAACAGAGTCTGAATCTCAGCCCAGGGTTATGGGAGCTTTACTTTTTCACTGTTCTATCTCAGTCTTATAGGTAGTGAATATGCCTTTTATTTGTCATTCCTGTATTCTTTATAGTTCTCTTTACTTTTTTATTTTCTCATCCCTCATTACTCTGTACTCTGTTATAGTTATTGGTTGTTGATACTAAACTTCCCTTTTCAAACTACTGTGTGATTTCTTTCTCTTGACTGGATCTAAACCGATGTACCATTGTATTAGTCAGTTAGAGCTGCCATAACAAAATATCGTAGATGGGTGGCTTTAAAGAAATGGAGATCTGGAGGTTGGAAGACCAAGGTCAGGTGCCAGCACACTCAGGTTCTGGTAAGGATCCTTTTCCTGACTGGCAGATGGCTGTTTTCTCACTGTGTCTTTACATGGAGAAGAGAGAACTCTGGTGTCTCTTGGTGTTCTGAGAAGCACTCCAATTTTTACCACATTAGGGTTCTTTCTACCTTTATGACTTTAGTTAACCTTACCTCCTTAAAAGCCCTGTCTTTGTTACAGTCATATGGCAGGGAGGCTTAAGAGTGGACACAAATTCAGTCCATAGCATATTTATTTCAATATCATTCCTCTGCTATGTTTTTAAATAATTTCAATTTAGAACTCCCTCTCTATAATAATATCTATATATTTTATTAAAAGCTATGCTTTTATCTGCTCTACCATTAGATCTCTTTATATGTTTAGATATTTGGGGGCAATGTAAATATTCCTGGAGACTTTTCTATGGGAATTACTTTTAGCCTAATTTTAGAATTCAGTATTTCAAAAATATTTTGTTTTCTTTCTGCCTGGTACTTAGGTGCATTCCAACCAGGGATCCCTTTCAATGAATTGTAGGGTTAGGATTTGAAATTATGCTAGTAGTTTCAATTCACCTATAAGTGTATCTGATTTTACTTAGGAATCCTCAGGAGAAGATCATTAAAGCTAAAGCATAAGTCTTTCTACATGACGAGAATTTACTCTAGTTTAAGCAATCAAGGTATTTTTTTTTCCAAGTCATTTTATGGATTTGAACTTAAATCTGGAATCCCTGATCCTGACATAACCATTATGTTATATTCTGTGCTTTGTATAAATAGCTCATTAAAGTCCAGATTCTAAGCCATCAGGTACTCTCAATGAATATTTTACTTCTATGGCTTGCTAATTCTTCCGGATATAAAAATTTATAGAATATTTCAGCCTTTGGGAATTTCCTTAATTTCTCATCAGGTAAACAATGCAGTAAAACAATTTCTTTTTAATGTTATCCTTATTTTAAATGTGCTATACCAGAAGAAATTTATCTTAGCGTCTTATCTACATTTTATTTATTTCTCGTATACAGTAATCTGTATTTTACTATTTCTTATACATTTCTGGTGTTTGAGCTTATAATATCTCATCCTGAATTTTCTTAATGTCTTATACATTTTTTTACAGTAGAAGTATATTTTGGATAAACTCAGTTTAACTAATAACTAATATATTACAGCAGATTTTTAAACCAATATATACTTTTTCCAAACACTAGAAGAATGTAAACCACTTTTAGTACCAAATCATATCTTGCTTATATTTGTAGCCTTGGGGATCAGTAAACTGTCTTACATGTTTATTGAACTAAATTGAATTTACAGCAATATTTATTTATTTGTTTTTCCCCAAAGGTTTCATTCCAAATAACCAAAACAAAGCAATGACTTTCTCATGGTTGCCTTCTGTAGAATGAATTTTTAAAATGTGTATTTAGGGATATAATTAAGCAAATAGACTGAAGAAAGACCCGCTATATTTTAATACAGTCTCTTTTATCTTTTGATATCACCCTTTGAATATAAAATCCTTGGAAGCAAATCATTAATTTTTGAAATAGAATCAAAGAACATTAAAGCTAGAATGTGTGTGAGATATCTAATTCAACACAGTTATTTTACAATTCAGCAAATAAATACAAAGTAGTTTGAATGCTATTTAGCTATATTGTGCTGATATTCTGAACCTCCATACATATGTGTGTGTGTGTGTGTGTGTGTGTGTGTATAATTCGATGTTCCAGTATCAATCATAATTTTTTGCTAGTTATGTTACATTATTTCCATTATTTTATGCTTCAAACAACCTGATTAACATGTGCTCTTTAGTCCTACTAATATTCTTTTAGTTTCAACCCACAAATGTAATGCAATAATGGCAAATAAAAGATGGAAACATCTTCATAGTTGTGAACTCTTATTCTCAGCCAGAAGGACGTTACTATTACATTTTCTTCCTGCCAAAGTGGTTTTTTTTTATTTTCCCAGCTTATTTTTATTATTTATGTTTAATTTTCTCATTCCTCACTTTTCATGCTTGTCCCGGTCTTTATTATCGCTTTGGGTGCTGCTTAATATGAATTGGGTTCTTCAAACAATCCTCCTGCCTTCTACCTTGAATTTTCCTTACCCAGAGATATTTTTACTTAACTACACACTCTTAATAGACTACAAGAGAATATTATCATGTGAATGAAATTTAAGTTTAATTAATGCAAAAAGTGAATTTGTCTTCCAATTTAACCCTTTCTTTTTCAAAATTTTCAATTTCTTCTTCTGATGATAGTACGAATTTGGAATTTCTCATAGATGACCTAATTTTCTTAATAGTCTCCATGTTTTATTTTATAGCTAATTTTTCAGTAAGCACTAGTTATCTATTATGTTAAACCCGAACTCTATTCTAGTTCATAATCATGATACATCATAGTTAGAGAGTAATTTGCTGGATAGACTTGTAGCCTCCCACCATTAGTATAATGTTTTGTATCACTCATATTTCCAATTTATATTCGTTCATTGTCATACCAACGAAACATAGTTAAATGTCTTTTGTAGAGACTATTTGTTCTTATTATATAATATCATTATCCATACTTTTACAAATGCATAAAAAACAAAAAGTTATGTTAGAAATTTTAACACAAAGCACCTACACAAAGAAATAAAGTTCATTATAATTAAGAACATATATTTAGAAAACCACAAGATTCTTTTTCCAGAGGATTAGAAAAACTAAATGTCTAGTCATATTACATAAAATTAAATGTGGGATTTTTCCCAGTTGCAGGGAAAAAAAAATATATGTGGTAATGGATATAAATATAATCCTATAAATATAGGATTTTTAGTTTCTTTTATCAATAACTAGTTTATAATAAGCAAGGAATTAGCCATTCAAAAGGATATGCTTACTTTGTAAAGAATGAAAAAACATTGCTTTCACCAGGAGGATTGTAGTCTGTATACTCCCTAAATAAATGCTTCCATGCCCTCTAAAATATTCACGAATAATGTACACCTTCTGTATTTGAGGTTTTCAGCAAACCCCATCTCCAGATGGAATCTTTCTTCTGCCTCCATCAATTGGCTCAGCTTCAGAGCTTTGCCTTAAAGCTAAGTTCCTCAGGAATCATAGGTTGAATTTTATATTTAACTAATGATTCCTATTCTAGAATCAAATTATTCATACCAAATCCATATAATGAGATAATTATTCTATACTGTTTCCATTTTTATCAGCATTTTAAGAAAAATCTAACAATAAATATTAGGTTCTTACTTTCTTTCTAGACATTTCTGTCCAAATGGTTGAATTTAAAATAGGGGGCCCTGAGGTAGGTCTCTAACCAAATCAATAATTGCATAGAATGAGTCTTCCATGAGGAACATGGCAGCAGTTATCTACCTGAAGATTATATAGAACAATGAAGACTAAAGGATACAAACAAATATATAAACACATTTGCAACAAAACTAGGAGACAAACAAAAATCTGCAAACACAATATTTGTTTAAGTGCTGCCGAAAACATGTAGGGAAAAGAAAAAACTGGAGAAGACTCATCAGAAGTTACAAAAATGAAGTTGGTTAATGTGAGGGGAGAATAGCATGACCAGATATGACCTTATAGACTGTTAGGAACTTGCAATTTTATTATAAGTAAGAAAAAAAGAATTTGATTAATTTTGAACATGAGTTATTCTTTTAGAATTTTAAATATCACTATAATACTCCAAGGGAGCAAGAGTTAATTAATTCAACTCAGTTAGGCAGCTATTACAGTTAGCCCAATGAAAATATTGCTGACTTTGCTTAAACTGTTAGTGATGAGAATAGGAAGGGTTAAATACAGGATATATTTTCAATTACTTATTGATCCATAGATCATTGGTCCACTGATAATATTGATCTATTAGTTATACAGAGAGAGGGAAATAAAAAATCTGTGCCTAGATTTTTTACCTGCGCTACAATCATGCAGAGATACCCTTTGTTAGGACCACAGAAAAATCATAGAACAATTGAAATGAAGATAAGAGAAATCATGATTCTGTTTTCAACATGAAGTTTATGTATCTATCAATGTGTGATATGAGATACACAGTAAACAATACAAATAAAACTTGGAGATATAAAGCCAACATGGGCACATAAATAATATGTAAAACAACAGCAGTAAGTTAGTGGCATTATTATCAAAGAAGATAGGGAGGAAAGGGGTAATTTCAGAAATGGCAGAATAAACCAACAACAAAAACTGAAAGGAGCCAACCATGAGGTAGGAAGAAGCAAGGCATTTGCACCGGTACCTAAGCCAGGGCACAAGATTTTCCATGAGGGAATTTGAGTAGGTTAAGTAATACTGAAAAGCTACCTAAGATGATGAACAAGATTTTACCATTGAATTTAGCAGATTGAAAGTTTATGACTCTTTTGTGATTTTTTAAAATTGTATTAAATTTATTGTGTGACTTTTTTAAAAAATGAGTTTGGATGAATGCTTTCGGGTAGAAGCTTACCTCGTTCTTATGGATTTATGAGAGAATGGTAGATGAGATCATAAAAATCAGTGAGTGCAGACAATTCTAAGGAAGTATGACTGTAAACAAGCGCAGAGGATTGAGGCAGTTGGAGGAGAGAACGTGGTGCCCAAGAGAGTATTTTGTTATTTTTAAGGTATTAAATATACGGCATGTATAGATACTGATGGGAATGATGCTCCAGTAGGGAAGGGAAAAAATCATGAGGCAGGAAAGAAAGGTAACTGCACAAGCCAAGACCTTGAGTAGGAAAATGTGATGGGATACATTGCAAAAATAATCCATATGGCCTTTAAAACTGAAGCAGTTCCTTCATTGAAACTGGAGGAAGGGCAGAATGTGGGTGAAGAGTTAGACGTGTTGGTAGAGTTGGTGGGGAGAAGACAAGGTATTTCTCTTTTGTACTTGTTTCTATTGATGGTGGAGAACTAGGAGTAATATGACGGTATGTGGGTTAGCAATATGGGAAACATATTGTGGAAGAATAGCACATACAAATGAATAGCCACTTGGCGTCTGGTCATGAATTTAGTATGAGCAAGTTTCAGTCAGCAAAACTATGTTTTGCTCCAGATACATTCACTATGTGGGAAAAGAGCTGTGTTCCGTTAAGATTAAGAGGTATCCAGGTGAGTTCATTAGAGAGAGAGATTCTAGTGTTTGGGGAGTGATGGAAAGAATAAATTTGGGGGAAAAATCACATAATCTAAACAATAAACAGAGAGATGTAAATAGAAGTGAGGACAATGGTCAGTACAATGATAGGAGGTCAGAAACTTGAAGGTTCAGATGAGGGTCAAATAGTTGAACTCTGAAATCCACTGGGAATTAGCTGATATACTGTGAGGTGGTGATGAGAACACTTGAAAGAAAGATATTTTTGAGGTGGTGTGATTTTTGGTTCGATCTTTAAAAACTAGAGACTATTAAAGAATTAGCACAAAGAAGAATATTTTTAAGAAAGCAAGCTAGAAACACAGATCGGAAGTCAGCTCAATCCCTGTTGCCCTCAGCTTCATGCCAACCAAATTGTGAGTTTTCGAGTTTGTTAATAGAAGACACCTAAGAATGAGTTTGAATTCTTCTGGTCTTACTAATGACATTGCTCTTTAAAAAATAAAAGGTGGCGGGGAGAATAGCAAGATGAAAAAAATGAATAGACCTAGACCTAGAGAGTTTTATACTAGTGAAATAAGTTGGACAGAGGAAGACAAATACCATGTGATTTTACTTGTATGTGGAATCTACAGACCAACAACAACAACAACAAAATGAACAAACACAACAGAACAGAAACATACTTGTGGATACAGAGTGAAAACATAAAGGCCAGATGGGAGAATGTTTGGGGGACTGGGTGAAAAAGGTGAAGGAATTAAGAAGTAGAAATTGGTAATTGCAAAATAGTCATGGGGATATAAATTACAGCATGGGGACTATAGTCAATAATATCATAATAACTATGGATGGTACCAGGTGTATAATAGACTTTATTAGGAAGATCATACATTATATAAATGTCTAATCACTATGTAGTACACTTGAAATTAATATAAAATCATATTGAGTGTCAAATGTAATTGAAACATAATAAAATAAAAGAATAATGGAGGTATTCAAAAAATAAATAAAATTAAAAAAAAAATACAAGCTTTTGAATAGTTCTCATGATATTGGTTTTAGGGTCATGTCCACCTTGCTGTTGGAATGGAAAGCACATCAGGTCACATGCCCTGTAGGTTTTTTCCTAGAGCTGTGGTGGCAAACACCATTCTCTTTTGAGAATAGTTCAAGTATGACAGTCATTAACCGTATATGTATATCCAACACATCTTAATAATGTGACAGGATCAGTGTATGATGCTGGGGTCTACAATGCACTCACTGGGGACAGTGGTCTCAAATATAGTAATACATTATCTTAGTCTTTAGCAAAGATGCAATATGTGTGTTCAAGTCAAGAGGTATAGTAATCAAAAGATTTGTCTCTTCGTTTTATCAGTAGTCGAGTATCTCTGGGTAAAATACTAGGCTAATTTTTATAAGAGTTATTGAATCGTTTCTGGAATATCATAAAAAAACAATAATATTTTTGGTTTTATTTTATAGTCATTAATGAAAAATTAATCAACTCTTAATTTTTAAATCATTTGGATGTAGTATGAAAGTCTTTATAGTGGATATGACTTATTTTCTTTTGTAGCCTGCAAACTAGCTTGGGAGAGAACATAAAAAAAAATAAATAAGTAAATAGCATGTAAATACCAGTGGGTAAAACTATGTGCAATTCGAGCACAGGAACTTGAAAATAAGTATTATAGACAGCATAATCAAATAAATGTTTATGGAGATAAAGAAGTTGTACAAAATTTAGAAAAACAATTATCAAATTTTAAAAGCAGAAGAGACAAATGACCTCATTAATAAATTACAGTGTGAAATAAAAGTAACAGAAAACAAGAGAAAAAAGTTAAGTGAAGAAACTGAGTTTGATGGATCAAAAATATTTAAAACAAAAAGAATTTAATATGTTTTTACATTTATTTTTTCTACTGGTTAACTTTCACCTTTGAAGTTTATATTGTATATAAGGAAATTTTTTTAAAAAACAAGTTTTTTTCTACTATCTCAGGTAATAAAGGCTAATTAATTATTACAAATCATTATGTTCCCAATGATATCAGTTCATTTACATGAAAGCCCCATTTCTGTATCCCATATTTATGGTTCTTGCTATTCTCTGCTATCAAAGATTCAGTCTAGATGTGAACATTCTTTGAAATAAGAATTCACTAGTTTATTTCTTTAAAGAAATAAAATCAGTAATAAGATAGAAACAAAAGAAATTCACAAATGCAATGAGTTGGTTTAAACCACAATAAAATTTGTCTCTTTTATTTTTATCTCATAGGGCAAAAGGATAGTAAATCAAATCCATGCCAACAAAGCATTTAATTTCAGCAAGTAATTAAAAAAATTCCCTAGCTAGTATAAAATGCTTCTTTGGGGAAGTGACTTTCAAACTACAAGAAGGAGTAGTATCACAGAGAGACCATAGAGATTTTGTTGTTAGTTGTAAAATAAACAGATCTTTACAGAATGGATATGTTTTTGCTCACTACTGTGCTTATAATGAGATTGAATTCAACTTCTTGTGTACTAATTGTAATAAACTAGGTACATAAAAGTGATGGGGAGTGATTTGGGATTAGGCAAAGCAATCAAAGTTTTGGGGAAATGATACAAAATTAATATATGCTTGATTTCTTTTAGCTCCTACATGTGCATTTCTTTGATTCTCTAAAGAAAGTGAAGCAGCAGTAAAAACCTTTTAAACAGTAGTGGAGAACGTCAAAATGAAGTTTTAATAAATTATGATATAATTATTTTGATTTTTTTTTCTATTCTTATGTTTGTTTAATTTTGGTGAGTTTGGGTTCGAGCTTTCAATTTCATCTCAAAGTGCTCAAATCAAAAATATAAGCAAAATCGTCACTTAGAATGTGGCATAATAAAATTAGAATGTAGTATCCACAAAAACTGACAAATAATAATCAATTGATGCATTAGAACTCTCTAATAAAGAAAATTATATAAACAGTCTACATTATTAGAGAACCTATTTTACAAATAGATTCCACGACTCCTTTTTCTTCAAATAAACTTTACCAGATGAATTTCTAGTATTACATGAAAAAGTTGTGAGATTTGGTTTCATAGAATATACTCATTCTAAATCTCCTGGTATTTGATGTCGGTTCAATAGTAAACCAACTGTGAATACCTATTATATATAGTGGGTTTTGTCTTTTAGTTTGTTGTATGTCTAATAGCTGTTTAAATAATTATTGATCAATATCCTAGTCAGAGATAGACAAGCAACGACATGTTTAGGATCCAAAAATATCTATCTTATCCTCTCAGGCTACTCTTCCCCACAATAATCATTCCTTATGTTCATGTATTAAATACCAGTTAAAAGAAAACTATCGAGTACACAAGTTTAAGAAAAATCTGTAGAATATTTTTTCTTTAACAATATTTTAAGAAAGCCATAGAGCATAAAGTAAAATTTTTTGAGAAACGAAATATCAAAACCTTTAAATAAATGTATATTAATACTTATTTTTAATTAGGTTAAAAGAGAAAGAACATAAGTTAAAGGATAGTATTTTATAAGAACAGTGTAGGACACATAATCTAAATATTTAAAATTGTTGTTCCGTAGTACCCAAAATTTTCTATATAAAAATTGAAAACTACTTCCGTAAGATATTTACACATGCTGCAGTTCTTTTTATGTTTTCTTGTAAATGAGAATGCCTAACTCATTTTTTTCACTTTTACCCTTCATATGCTAAATATTTGAATTTTTCATCTGTCTGTGCAGTATGCCGCATATGTGAACAAAATTGGGACACACACATGTTCCTTTTTAATGGTTTTATAAACAATACCACCAACATACATACATGAAAAAGTTTTTTATATGGATTTTGGTAAATGTAATTTCATTATTTGAACACTGGATACACTGAAAATGCAGCTGACTCACCTTCTAATTATTGCTTCATCGGTAAAAAATATAAAGGATCGTTTGAAACATGGAGGAATTAGTTTTACTTTCTATTTTAATTAGTCACATCTATCTTATTAGGTGTTAGCTCTGTATTTAAACCTTGATAACCTAGATTCAGAACTATTAAGATTAGGGTATAATTAGCTATTCAAATCAATTATGTCATTCAATTCTATTAATTCTGTTGCTAAAATTTATCACATAATTAATCCTAATATTATTCATTATAACCCACAAAGAAGCCTAGTAAGTCTATAAATGGAAACTGATATAATTTTGAAAAATATTGCACCGTTTTCACTATTACATTTGCATTGATTGCCTACTCTCTTCTTTCTATGAATAATAATGAAAATAAATTTAACTCAAACCTCGTATAATTAGATATTACTAGTCTCTAGTCTTTTTAACTGTTTGAAGGATTGTGTCTGGCATACTAGATGGCTTTAGTGAAACCGTTACAGTACAGCATGCCATTTGGAGGTTTTCCTCTGTCAACAGGAAGGACGATTGTATTCTTGAAATAAAACACCTCAAAACAAGCAAATTTCTCTATAAAATATGTTAGCAATACAAGTCAAATTAACGTCAGGCAAAACACAAATATGTAAATTATTGTTTTCACTGATTTTATTTCATGAAATGCAAACCTTTCATAGGATTTTTAAAAATATTTATTAAACTTTGGTTGGAAATTAAGCTCAGAAAAAAATATTTAACGTATTTCTTAAATGGAAAGGTATTTTTATACTCTGGTCGAGTGGCTTCCTTTACTTAGCATAATTATTTCCAGATTTATTTCTGTCATTGAATGCACCAAAAGTTCATTCATTACACCATATACAAAAATTAACTCAAAGTGTATTAAAGACTCAAATGCAAGACCTGAAACCATAAAACTCCTGGAAGAAAACATAAAAAGTAAATTCTTTGACATTGGCCTTCACAGTGGTTTTTTGGATCTGACCCCCAAAACAAAGGCAGCAAAAGGAAAAATTATAAATGGGACTACATCAAACTAAAAAGTTTCTGTACAAGAAAGGAAATGATCAACAAAATGAAAACACAACCTACTGAATGGGAGAAAATATCTGCAAATTGTATATCTGATAAGAGGTTAATATCTAAAATATAAAAACAACTCATACAACTCAACAGCAAAAAAAAGAAAAAGAAAAAAATTCCTATTAAAATATAGGCAGATCTGAATAGTAAATTTTCCAAAGGAGATGTACAGATAGCCAACAAGTACATGAAAAGTTGTTCAAAACCACTAATCTTCAGGGAAATGCAAGTCAAAAGCACTTGAGATATTATCTTATACCTCTTAGAATAGCTTTATCAAAAAGACTAGAAATAAGTGCTAGCACGGGTGTGGTGAAAGAATCGTGCACTGTTGGTGGGAATATAAATTTGTATAGCCCCTGGGGAAAACCGTAGCAAGGGTTCTCAAAAAAATTCATAAGAGATCTACCACATGATCCAAAAGTGGAATCACTGTTAGATATTTACTTGAAGAAAATGAAAACACTAACAAAAAAAAAAAATATGCATCCCCATTTTTATTGCGGTACTATTTTCAATACCTGAGATATGGAAACAACCTAAGTGTCCAGGATGGATAAATGGATAAAGAAAATGTGATTTGCACATCTTTGGTCAGATTTATTCTAAATAATTTTATATTTTTAATTGCTTTCAAATCAGTGCTGTTTTTTATTTCGATTTTTTTTTTGTTCACTGCTGCTCCTCAGAAATACAATTGATTTTTCATATTAATTTTGTCTTTAACTTTGTGAAACTCACCTAGTTGTTCCAGAAAGACTTTTGTTTGTCAGTTCTGTTATTTGGTTAGATTTTTAGATTCCATTAAATTTTCTGATGGATAATCATGTCAACTAAAAATACAGACGGCTTCATGTTCTCTAAAAATAAAGATGGTTCTACTTGTTCTTTTAAAATCTATATTCATTTTGTTTATTTTCCTTGCCTAATTACAAAGATTAGAACTTCCAAAACAATGTTGGGTAAAAGTTATGAAAGCAATTACCCTGATCTTGTTCCTCATCTTTCTGCTATAGTATTCAGTTTGTTATCATTAAGGATAATATATTAGCCATAGGATTTTCATATACATTCTTTATTAAAAGAGAGATTTTCTTTCAATTGCTGTGTTGATGATGTTTTAATCAGAAATGAATACTAGATTTCATCAAATGGGTTTTTATTTTCCTGCTTCTTTGCACGTCTTGTAATTTTTGTAAAATATCAGTTATTAGTTTCACCCTGGGTGCTAGATATTTTGTCTCATGCTCTCCATCCACACTGATTTCACTGAACTGTCAGCTTTCTTTGTTCAAATTAGTGAATATATGAGGCTTTGCGTAAATACCCTCTCTCCTATACCCTGTTCTGGAAACTCTCTCAAGCATTACATTAGGACAAAGAGAGTAGTTAACCCATTTATTTCCTAGTTCCTTTGGAATACTGTCATTCACTGATATTTGATGTCTTGATAGCCTTCATTTTATATATTTTATCTGGATTTATTCTTTTTTTTCTTATTTCTACTTTTTCCCCTTTATTTCAAGAGAGAAGGTATTTCTATTATGCCATCTTGGCCAGAAGCAGAAGTCTTGTATAGCAAGTTTTATACATCTGAAGACAAACCATAATATTTTCCCCAAAACCTTTCCCTCTAGCATTCCCTTCCATTTTCGGTTAATTCAAATACATTCTCTCATAGCTTGAAATAATAATAGTGATATATTTCCTGACTCATTCATTTCAATTATTAAAGTGCAATCCACCACAAATTCAGTTTCCAGTTGCCTCTGCCTTTAACATATACCTCGGATCAGAGTACCACTTATTACCTCCCACTTATAATGTAAGCCAAATTACCCTATTCTGTTACCCACATTATTTTCCCCCAGATTCTCTACTCATTGCATTAGTCAGAATAACCTTATTAATATGTATTAAATCATGATGCTGTTCTGCATATAATGGCTCCTCTTTCCACTCAGTATACAAAAAACAATTTAATAGGTTACAAGACTAACAGATTTCCTCCTTCAAGTTCATGAAATAATTTCCTGTAATTTTCCCTCTTGCTCATGCAGTCCTGGTCACACTGACCTCCTTGCAAGTCTTTAAAATCACTTTCCTTAGAAACTTTCTGTTGACTATTTCTTCACACTGGAACTCTATTTCCATAGATATGCAGATATCAACATTATTTGTCCCTTCACCTTATTTGTGTCTTTATTTAAACATTTCCTTTTCTGTTCCTCTAATCCTTTAAATTTTAAAATTACCTTCCAGGCCTCCCTTCTGAACTTAAATTTTTCCAGCGCCCGAACCACCAAATAATACACAGCTCGTTTTAAAAATTTTGTTTTTTTATTATATCCTGTTTCCTTCCACACTAATGCAAATTTTGTGAGAACAGAGACTTTTACTTTTTGTTTGCTGTTAAATCTTTAGCATGCAGAAGAAATTATTATATCTATTTAAAGCACAATATGCATGTTCAATGAACTAAGTTTCATTCCAATCTTAATATTTTATAATAATTTCTACTAATTATAAAACTAGTTTTACCTGTGGCCTATATAATATTGTAGACAATTATTTCTCTTTTGTATTATATCACACTTAAGGATTATGCTGTATATAAAATGTGTCCATGTTTTTTTTTTTGGTTTATAAAATAGTTTTAGCATATAGAGTTATATAAAGAGTATCGTTACAATATCCATATGTGCAATATTCAGAATAAATAAGTGTAATTTAATATTTGCTTTCTAATTTATTATAATTCCAACCTAATGCTGTACACATCTCAGAGATAAAGTAATTAGTTACCTTTTCTCAAGTTTCTCTTGAAAGATTCACTTTAGGATTCTAAGAGGTAATACCAATAGCAAAAACTATCTACACTAGAAAAATAATGCTACTCTTTATTTGCTTATATAAGATTAGTGACATTAATCATATTAATACTAGTAAAGTCTATTCATTTTTGGCCTTAATACATTCCTTAAAAATTCAAAATATTTTGAAACTATATTCTCCACATATATATAGAAATTATATATAAATAAGATTATAAAACAATGTACAAACCAAAAAATAAGTTTAGGATCATGGTTAGCTTATAGAAAGTTGCATATTTTAATATATAGTTAACTGTTAAAAATATAGATGCTTACTTTACTTTTCAAATTATGGAGATTCTGCAATAGTGCTTCCATGATTCAAGTAAACATTATTTTTAAACAAAATCTTTTAATATTGATTGTAACTGTTACACATATTGAAATATAGTTACTGAAGATAAGTGAAGCTGTTACAGTTTCTATTGCAAAATACAACAGTTTTCACATCAAATGTGATTAAAAAGCAATGGTGAATGTTTAATATAAATTAATATCTTGCTCAAAATTTGTTCACTTTTCTGAAATTGGTAGTTTTTGCTATGTATGGTTGGTTATACAAGCTCTTTGGTTCTGTAGCTTCACAACGTGGAGTAAAATTATATATAATCTGTACATCTCCTCCTTGTGGATTTGTCAGTCCATACTTTAAAGTTAGCAATAAGTGAAATTAATCAACGATATCTGAAATTAGTAATAGTGTTTACATTTATTTTCACTAAATCTATAAACTCCTTTTGGCTCTACAAATATAGATATATCCATGTGTAAATGGTGGCTAAAACAAGAATTGTGTACATTATCTTAATTAAATAGCATCATAAATTTGTAAAATTGAATGGCTTATTAAAAGTAAAGCGTTTACTTACTTTAAAAGTTAATGCAATATTGCTTATTTGAGGATGGCTATACAAAACATATGTCTCATACTGCCAGTATTATTCAAATATTTGACTAGCTAGCCAAAATAGTTGTACAGCCAGAATTACTTTACTTTATGGCAAAGAATTTCTTATAAACTATTTTTTTTAATTTATGGATATAATGATACTAAAATGTGAAATGAGCAGCAAGCTAGTTAGAAAAATGTATTTTCTTATCATGGTAAATTTTAGTATATATTCAACTTAAAAAGGAAAACCAAAACATTACAATACCTTATATTAAGTAAGGAGTAACATAAAGCATTGTTTTGTTGTTTCACTCTATAAAAATTAACAAAGGGTGGAAAAAAACCCCAAACTTCAAACAGTGCTACTAAAAGGGATATTTTTTAATGTTACACAGGAAATAACAATAAAACAAATGAGCTTTGATTAGTAGATATTTTCTAATAGTTCTTAGCTTAGAAGTCACTCTATTGCTTTAAAAAAGCCAGCACTATCCTATAAAACCCTGCCCAGCATTAATCATCATCACGAAACATACAAGGCAATTTGGAGTAAGTAGTTGCTGTAGATATTTTACAGAATTGGAGAAGAATTACAAGTTCTTAGTTCCAAGGTTGGCACAAAACTGTGTAGGAAAAAACAGAAAGAAAACATAGCCAGAGCTGCAAAAATGAGACTAAGACTTTGTACTTTGAAAACTGAACTTGACACAATGATAGAAACAATATAAATGTTCTAGAATAACTGGTTGAAGAAAATTTTCCCATACACATCTGTAGGGCACAAGAAAATAAAAAGAATACTGACATAACTGAAGCAAGAGATTTTGACTTAAAATATGTTTTTATTTATTCAAGATATATAGTATACATATCAATTTATAAAATGTTATTTATTTATAAAGTATCATTTAGGATATTATTTATGTGTTATATATTACATACGAAATTATAGTATACAGAAATAGTTACATTATAATTATTGCAGAATCAAAAACTGACCATTACTCAAATTACATTGAATAGGTTATCTTCTGAATTTCAGATCTAGTATATCAAATTCACTGTTGGGCAGTAACGCCATATGGCCCGGGAACTCAAACTCAATATTTTCACAATTAGAATCATTTCGTAGGCCAGCAGCCTAGCAAAAGGCCGGATAGTAAATATTTTTGACTTTGCAAGCCAAATGGTCTCTCTCGTAACTGCTCAACTGTGATTCTGCAGTGCAAAGATAGGAACAGACAACATGTAGGTGAATAAGTCTGGCTGCATTCCAATGAAACTTTATTAACAGAAACGGGTGTCAGTCTGGATTGGGTCCACAAGCCATATTTTTCTGACTCCTATCTTAGGTCATAAAGATGATTCAGCAAAGTGGGAAAAAAAATCAACTTCTTGCAAAGACAGAAAATTTAAATATCTTTAGTGGGGATTTGCTCCCATTTCTTCCAGCATCCATCTTGTTTCCATCACTCACATGACTCCATTATGCTGGTCTATTTCTATATCCCATATGTACATCCAACATCATCTTTCCAGGAACACAAACCAGATCTGTGGCTTTCATGCCGTACGTCTCTTTCTTTCTTATCCCCTCTTTTCAATATTTATTTATATTTACAGATTTTATCCTTTACAATCTAAAATATGCACTCACCTCTCCATCCCCTTTGGCACATTCCTGGGATATATTTAATTAATTAATTATTGTAACATCTTTGCACCTTCTATATTCTCCATCCCATCTTGTCATTGCCATACACTTTGCCTTTATGTTAAGAATCTAACCTCTTGAATCTTATATTCAAAATCTTTCATAATCTGGCTTCTGTCCATTATCAATTTTAGATATCAAGTCCATATGACACTCAGAAAGTCATATTAACTTATTTGCAGTATCCATGATACTTCTTCCCTACAGCCAGGCATTTGTTCTAGATTCTTCAGGGAATCCTTACTCCTAACTTCCTTCAGCATCCGGACAACACTTGTATACCCTTCGATACAGTAAAGAGCCCCAGGAAGTTTATGCAATTTAACCTGTGTCAAGTGGATGTATTGACCTTTACATTCACTCATTTATAAGACCCCTTATTGCTGGAGCACATATTGTGAATATATACGTTTAAAAAAAAAAAAAAAAACGAATTTACTAGTTCAATGTTTCTTAAAAATTAGTTTTACTCTGAAGCACTCATGTTGTTGTGGGGATTGACAACATGATTGAAAGAAGCAAAGTAACACCTAACGTCTAGAATGGGCGGATAGGCAGCAAAGCGCCTCATATACTAGCTATGAGATAACAGGGTAAATTCTTAAAATCCCGAATTCAGACAGACTTATATAAATCAATCTGCAAGAGATTTGATAGAGTCTCTAACTTAAAATGTCATATTGATGACAATCTGTATGAAATGCTTTTTTTTTTTTTTTTTTCCTTATGGTATAAAGTTTTGTTAATGTGAATTCCTGGAATGCAGTAATGCCGTTGTACCTGGGCTTATTTATATAACACAGTGATTTATTCAATTTTCTGCTGATTCCCTCACTTGATCTTATTATAAACCTATGTTGAGAAACTTATGAAAAGAGTATTTTTAGAAAAGTATTTGAAGATAAAAGTTCTCATAACTAGAGAATTTATTTTGTTTGCATTGACATCGCTTTCTTGATATTATCGATCAAGAATATTCTTCAGATAATGTCTTCCTATACATTATTAAGAGACTATTCAAGAACTTAGGATATTCATTTTTAGTAATATAAAGAACAGACAAATTCAAAAATCAAACATTGGAATAAAAAATATGAATTAAATATTTGGCATTCTTATTCATATGTATACAGTGGATTATCTTCTGTTTACCAAAAAAAATAATTCTTTTTACAAATTTGAGTAGAGGGGGAAGCCACAGCATAAATGGCTATATGATATAGATTCAAAGTCAAAAATAAGATCTTCTTCTCTTGGGTTAAAAAAGCTATATGTGATAGATCTATCACAAATTGATCTAATACAAAGATTAGCCTGCCAAGATATGTATATTTTTAATAGAGGCAAGAAGCAATGTTTCAAGTCACAAATATTTGCAAACTTTTGTGAAATCACATAATTTATAATATCAACTACTAGCGTTCCCCCAGTGTCTGTTCTAACCTTTCCTCCATAGTAAGAGAAATCCAAATTTTTAGGCAGATGTAACTAAAAGAATATGTATGTTGTCTTTTCTTTTTACAAAGACCGAACACCTATTTACCCGGTGACCCAGAAAAATATCACCCCTAAGTTAATACCCAAGAAAACCTCTTGCACATATATGTACAACAGCAGATGTGTACGCAAATGCTCAGAGAAGCACATTTGCAACAACTAAAACCTAGAAACAACTAAGTGTTCATCAGTGGAAGATCAGATGCATAAACTGTGCTGTGTTCACACCATGGAATTAGTAAAAACAAATGAACCAGATGACATGCAATAATATGAATAAATCTTAGCAAGACAAAAAGAGAAAGAAATGCAATATTTTGAGAAACTTGGTAGCTACCCAATGCACTTGACTGAAAAACATCCTACAAAAGATAACATTATCCTGACCTTTAAAAATAATATTTTCCTTCCATTCTTTATTGTTTAGACTGCTTTCAACACATACATGGATTTATATTCTATAAATTCTTCTAAAACTTGCATCTCCCATGTTCTTGTATAAAATCATGCCTAATTAATTTTTATTCTGCATTTTATTTCACTCAATAGATGTACAAAACTTTATAGATCCTACTGTTAACTAATATTTATTTTTGTGTTTTGTTTTGTTTTGATATTATGAACAACTGCTGTCATAAACATTCTTTTATATGCCTCCTAATGAACACATGCAAGTGGAATCGCAAAATTTCATAGATAATAACAAGCCGCAGTGATTTTTTTCCCAATTTAAATCCCCATCAGCAATCTAAGAGTTTTTTCTGGTGCTCCAATTCTTTGCTAATATTGAGTTGTGTTAAAATTTTTAAGATATGTCCATATCATACATGAGTAATGTTTTAAATTTTTACCTAATTATAAAATGTTGGCTAACTTATTATAGGTTCATTGGTCAGTTGATGTTTTCTTTAGAAAAATGTTCTTTAAGTCACTTGGTTTATTTTTTCCCTTAGGTTATTTTTCTTTGTATTTTCATATTAACTAATATAATGTATTTATATATTCTTGATTGTATTTCTTAATAATTTGTGTTTTGCAATGTCTCTCCCCATCTCTGTCATGTCATATTTTGTGGTGCCTTTTGAGAAAGAGAAATTATTACTTTTAATTTAGTTGGTTTATCAATATTCTTGTTATAGTTTGTGATTTCTGTGTCTTGTTTACAAAAACGTTTTTCCCAGTGCATAATCATGTATATCTCCTAGCTATATTCCAAAACCTTGATAGTTTTGACTTTACATTTAGAAAAGTACACTACTTTATATCTAAATACCTTATAATTTCTAATAAGTTTCTCTTAATTCCTTTGGGTTTTTTTTTCCATGTATAATCCTATTATCTATTTATAATTACAGTGTTTTCCCACTGTATTTCTTGTATCTTTCAAATCCTTTTCTTACCTCACTATACCCACTAGGACTGCAGCGCAGTGTTAAATACTGTTAGCAGTTGTGAGAATCCTTGTTTTAGTCCTAATATTTTAATATTTTTTTAAAATAGTTCACTTAAAATTTTAATTAGTCCTTCGTGAGAAGAATAGACCTAATTACCTAATCTGCCATTATGGAAGCAAATATTAAGCCGTCTTTATCTTTTAGTTGAAAGCGGTTTCCCCTTCAGTACCACAGTAATAACAACTTTTAATAAAATAGTACTGTACAGACTGCCATTTTCCTACTCATAAAGTGCGACTGAGTTCATTTAAAATAATTTTTTTATAATAAAATGGAATAATGGTCACTAGTGGACAGATATTAAATATCTGCTCACAGAGTATTAGGTGCTATGAAAATGCACAAACTTTTAAGATCCATTTCTTAATTTTGGGGATGCTCAAAAATCATGCAATAAAATGGAATAATGGTCACTAGTGGACAGATATTAAATATCTGCTCACAGAGTATTAGGTGCTATGAAAATGCACAAACTTTTAAGATCCATTTCTTAATTTTTGGGATGCTCGAAAATCATGCAAGGAGCATCCTAGATAATAGAACTAGGGAATTGATGGTCTTACAAAGAGATTTGTATATTGTTTTCGGCATCGCACAGGCATGTAGCACTCTCTCCCCATGCGTATTGGTAAAATATGATTAAGAACTAGTATTATAATGTAACAATTTATTTAAACAGGTTTTTTTTTTTGTGGTTCTAAGGTGATATGTATGTGTATATATATATATAAAATTATCTTTAGTATGGCAGAGGGAATGCAGTTAGCGTTAATATGATGGCTAGGTGGAAGGTCAGGGGAGGGAAGGAGCAATTGGGGGCAATCATTTTATGAACTATATAGATGTCTAACCAATGTACTGTATACTTGAAACTAATTAAATAAAAGATAAAAATAAAGAAACTTAAAAAATTATCTGTTGTGAAACATTTAATCATTCATCAGTGTGCTAGACTAAATAGACCAGTAAGATAGTAATACTTGGAGACTGTTAAAACGCTTTAAATGATAAATCAAGATGTATACACAAAGTTGAGCATCTTCCTCTCTTACAACTGCATACTCATTCCAAGTTTATAACTTTATTTGGGTAAATGTTTGATTTTGATCTGATGCAGAGAAGGAATGTTTATTTATATTCTCTTAGTGTTCCAGAAAAAGTTATTATATTTTAAAGATTTTGAAATATTTACTGTAATGAAATAAGTATCTGTAGCCAATGTGCCACTGGATTTGATGGCTTTTGGAAATTCTGTCTTTAGAGGATAGAAGCCTTAAAATGAGTATATAAATTTTAAGTACATTTGACTACTTACATCTCTGTTGCCGAAAGAGGCGGGAAAAGGGATTGATAGGAAATACAAAGGGAAATAATTCATGTAGCTCCCTTTTAGGTTGGAAAAAACAGATAATTCAAAAATATATGTGCAAAGACTCACAAAAATGAAAATTCCATGTTCAGTGTACACCAAGTATATATTAATAAAGACTGAAATATATATACATACACTTTCAATCCCACTTATCTTTAATATGGCAGCAAAAGCACAAATGCATAATTAATAGAACAATGGTTAGTATGTCCCTACAGCGATTTACATTGTATAACCACTGTTAGAAACTTTGGGTTATTTACAATAATGTGTAATTATAAATGTAAATTAACAATTCTAATGTTGCATCCAAATGAGCTATGTGATATATAATATTTCCTAAGAGGTTTTAATTATATACTTGTTTCAAAGAAGATAATGGAATAAATTTTCCATGATAAACCATTGACTATTGTAAATTATAGAAAGAATATGAAAATATGTAATAAATTTCTGTTATAAAAAGGGCAAATTCCAATGTTTATAGTTATTATAGTTTAATAATGAACTGAAATTTAATCTGAAGTTTAAAATTATTAGAAGTTGTACCAAGAAAAGTTATAGAAATTATTTAGCGAGAAATGTACAAGGAGAGTCTATCTTATTTATTTTAATGTGGTAAAGTAATATAGATAAACTGTAGAAAATTGGAAATATAAAGAAATCAAGAGAATACAGAAAACAGTTACCCATAGTCCTATCTCAGATATAAAACGCTCTGGTAATATTTTAGTATATATTTTTACAATTATTTCATATATCAATATGATTATATGTATAAAGATATATGTGTGTTGAATATGTATACACATTCATACAGATATGTACATATTCAAATATATTTGAAAAATATATTTCCAAGTCATATGTATCCTCTTGCCACATTATTTTGATAGCTGTATAGTATTTTATTTGTGAATGTATCATTTTTATTTTTAATAAAATACCTATTTTCCTAAACACATATGAAAGTAATCCTGATTCCAAGAATACTGGTATGGAGTATTTAGAAGAGCACTGCATGGAAAATATTGGCAGCTCGATTTATGTCCCAGCTTTGTTTTTCTGAGTGCATTTGATCAGTTCTAAGAATAACTTTTATTTTTTACTTCTGAATTTAAGATGTAGCTGACAACCGCTGTCACCCAAAGTTGTCAACTCCTGCAGTGTACATTATAACTTGTATAAGATGCTTATAGGCAGGTCTGCAGAAGAATAATAGAAAGCTCTTTGAGAAGCGCTGTGCCAACAACACTCCAGAAGGCACAGCAAAGATGTCATACTATAAAACAGATATTTTTAAAACTATGAGTTGAAAAGTGGTTCAGAAGATACGAACACTACATGTGAAGAATATTTTAGGTATATGTTGTTTAATTAGCATGTATTTTCTCTTTCATGCAGTCATGAGTGATAGGTAATGAAAATCTATTCCAAATAACTCAGTTTGCCAGTAAATATTGAATAAAAATTAAAAATGTTACAAAAGCATTGTAAAACCCTTTGGCAGTATTACATTTTCCCTAGAGATTTATAAAATGATGGTCTATCTAATGATCAGTAGCGTCTGGGATTTAATGAATTTCAGATAATTGTATTATCTGGGACATTTCATTTATCTAAATGAGAAGTTGACTAAATGACACATGTCAGAATTATTTAATCAGCTTCCCTTGATCAAGGAGACAAAATTTTTGCCCTCAAGAGATTTGCATTTCACTGAGAGTTTTCATCTGGTTTTCATTAATCTTCAAATAAAAGTGCCTTCAATATTCTTACATCTGAAACACACACATAAACAACACACACACACACACACACACACACTGACATACATGGGCATTCATACAAATATTCGTTGCATTTACACTTTTTTGCACCTAATTCCTCTGTTCCTCATTTCTCATGTACTCATCAAAACACCAAAATCTATGATGCCACTTCAATATATTAATGTGAATGATCTCCTTTGGTCATCCTCGACTGAAAACCACCTTACAGAATTTGAGATTGTTGGTCATTCTGAGTTTCAGAATCAGTCTTATTACATCTTTTAGTTTTCCAGGCACTCTTTGTTCTCTTTTTACATCTCTTATCTACATATCTCAATCATGGGTAAAAAATTTTCTTCCCTTTTTTGGCTCCTTCCGTTGAAGGTGTCCCACAGAGCTATCTTCAGCTCTATTGTCTTCTCATTTGACGTTCTCTTCCCCGCACTTCTCTGCATGTCCATTGCTTCAGTAAAGCCCACAGAAGGATGGCTTGTAGTTCTGCATTTTCTCATCGCCAATCTTAGATACACAATTTTCTAGACAACTAATTCTAGAAGACTCAAATCATCTCTAATTATCTTCATTTTTACATCCGCTTTTGCTTCTGTATTTTTGAGGTAACAGTGACCTTCACCCTCGGGGAGGGCGAGGTTGTGTTGTCCCCAACCTATGCTTTAGGGACCTTCCTCAGAAATACACACACATAAAATTTATGAATGTCCGTTTGTGCATCTCTGCCAACTGAGAGAGTGTTGGTACAGGGCAACCTTTTATCCTAAATAGTCTGTTTTGTGATAATATGATTAAGACTTTATGCTGCTTCACAATTTTTCTTTTTTTCTTTTTTTTTTTTTTTTTTTGGTCTGCATTTTTGAAACACAAATACAGAGGACATCTTCTGAATGTTTGTGGGTGTGACACTGTCAATATAACATATGTCCTCAGAGTGCCGGGACTACTGTTCAGACTCCACAGTGTTTTCTTCCCACACACAATGCCCCGTCCACCTAAAGTGACAAATATCCAGAGTTTTACCCTAATCTGTTGCTTTTTTAAATTTCTCATTTAAATTTACCTGTTTTGGAAATTTTTTTAAGTGGAATTATATAATAGTTATTGTCTTTTTTTTTCATTCAAATTTAGTGGGGCTGTTAATTAAAAATTGTTGGGATGACTGATCAACAAAATGCAGTAAGTTTCAAGTGTACAATTCGACAGTATGTTGTATATATATATTTCATTGTGTGTTCACCCATAGTTAGGTACCCTTCTATCTCCTAAATTTAGTGGGTTTTTAATGGTCACCAAGATGTTTGTTTGTAACAGTAGTTTGTTTGTTTTTTTTCATTATTATAATTGTTTACTGAATTGCTTTTACCTGTTTGCTTTATGAAGTGCTGAGGGTAGTGTTAAAATCTCCCACTTTGTGAATTAGCTTACTTCTTCTTGTATCTTTATTGCAATATGCTTCATACATTTTGAGATCATATTACTAAAAGCACGCAAGTTTAAAAAGTGTGTGTCTTCCTTGAAGTTTTAAATTTTTTATTAATATGAAGTCATTCTATTTATTATTCCTTTTAATCTATGTTGTCTGATACCAATACAGTTATAGCATCTTTCATTTAGTCACTTTTACAGAGGATATCTTTCCCCCTTTATTCACATATAAACTTTCTGCATATGTATATATTTTCATGTAACTTACAACCAGAAATTAGATTATTTAATCCAAATGACAGCAATTGCCTTTTACATAGATTATTTAGTCCATATATGCTTAATGTAATTTCTGATATGTTTGATTTAAATCTCTTTTAGGTGCATTCTAATTTTCCTGCTTGTTTTATGTTTTAATTTTTTAAGTAGCTTCTTTTGAAATTGTATTCTTAATTAACACTCTAATTTTATTTTAGTTTTGTTAGTTATAAGTTATACATTATTTCCAAAATTTTAATGGTTGTCATAGAACAGAGTTCAGCAAGCTCTTCTGGCCTATTGCAAACCATATCTTTCTATACCCATTATTTATATATTCTCTTTAGCTGCTTTTGCACTGATGTGGCAGAGTTGAGTAGTTATGACAGAGATTGTATAGCTCATAAAGATGAGAATATTTATTACCTGGCCCTTAATGGAAAAAGGTCCCTTACCCCTGCTGTAGAAAATAAAATACTAATTCTAATATTACTGCTTTTCCATGCAAGACTGTTTTAGGGACCTGATATAGCCACTTGCCTGAAATAACTAAAAATTCAGACAAAATAGATGAAACCATAGTTATCAAGGCACTGAACATCCTGCAAGGAAAGCATAATGATCCCTGAGAGTTGAAAAACGAATGAGATGAGCCCTATGCTTGTAGCAATTTACTGCCTTGAGAGTTTCCAGACAGTGAAGCAGAGAGTATGAACTCAGGCAAAGACTGTATTTCAATAATATGTCTTCAACCAATCTCACTGCTGCCTCTGGCTGCTCTTTTCCCCATTCAGTAACCTCCCTCCCAACTCTCACCCACATCTCCCCTACAAAGACTTTTAAAAAATAGCTAGTTTTCAATCTCCCTGGTAGTTTTCTCAAGAGTTGTTTGGTTTGGTTCTTTGGTTTTATCTTAATTATTATTGTTGCTTATTGTTATTTTTTTCAGTCCCTGAAAACCACATTCCTATCTCTCTTTTTTAATTTCTCTTGGGTCGATCTTACAAGTGGAACTCAGCGATCTGTGTAAATAATGATGTTAGAATAACTGGGACCTCTTTTTACTTTCTCATCCTCCACCTAGATGCCTTCTTAGTGTTCTCTTGCTTCAGTTCTTAACTGACTATGCAATATCTTACTATTATTATTCATTATTTCCAGAACATTTATTATTATTGTTGCTATTTGAGTGCTCTATCTAGTACAAAATTTGATCATGACCATTTTCCTGCTCAAAATTCTTTAAGGTCCATACACTATGGGATGAATAAACTTATTTGCATCAAGAACTAATCCCATCATGATTTTTCAGGGCTTAATTCACTCTTATCAGAGGATGACTGTAACTATCAAATTATGACTTACCCGTATATATGCTCTAGAGATGTTTTGCCATTTTTAAACCATATAACCTATAATGTAACATAAATATTCAAGACATAATGTAAAATCACTGTCTAATGACTAATTTAATCTATCAACATGAATGTAGTCTCTAGTTTAGAATTCTTATGTATATTATGTATAAAAATAATAAATTTTATTTGCCTAATAATATTCACTAATTTAGTCCATTGATTGTTAGACTAACTCTATTGACTTAGTCCAACATGTAAGGTTTTGATGTATTAAATGCAAAACTGCTTTCTAATTACTTGATTTTAAAGCTATTTTCTAAACATATAAATAGCAACAGCATCAATTTATCACATTTATTTTCAACTATGAAATTAAATTTTGTGGAAAATAATACTATAACAAAAAAATGTTTTCTCTTTTGCACTTGAGTTTATGCTCTGTCTTATACTATTAACCTCAAAAAACAGTCTTGTTAACAATGAAAGAGATTGATGATACATGATAGAGAAGCAGAAAATCAGTTATAGATATGAGACTAAAATATCCATATTTGTATAAAACATTTTCCAAAATCTTAATCCAAACATTGTTAAATGGATAAGAAATACATTTTTCTCAAATGAACACAAAATTCTCATATATATTTTTACATAATTAAATAAAAGCCTTTGTCAAATTCTGAAAACTTAAGTTAAACCGTTATAAATAGTGCAAATTTACGGTTAGTCTGTGTTTGGTCTGTTTCTATCTGAATCTTCCAGCTGTGTCAGAAAAAGTGCATGAAATCAGCCATTACATTACATAAATTAGGTTTTCTGGAAAACACTAAAGAAAAAGACATTTTTAAGGTCTATACCATGAAGACATTTTTGCATTTCTTGCTATGTTCTTTATGATGATAAAAGGCATATAAGCAAGTATAAATGAAATACCTAATAGATTTGAAAAACTTTTAAAATAACATCTTCAATGGGTTTTTAAAATATCTCTACTAAGACATTTTCTTTTGATGATGCAGTTTGAATATAGAGCTTTAGATAGATGCCTATGTTTTTGTATTTTTGCATCTTTCTCATTTATGTTTTAATGCCATTAAAGCTACTAATTTGCAATCACTATTTCCCACAAAAGCCCTAAAACAGCTCCTGCTTTTGAAAAGGGTCTTTCAAATCAACATGTTAAAGATTATATTATTTGAGTTCTTTGAGTGAAGAAGGTTGAAGTAACAAAAGGTTACAAAAGCAGAAGGGAAGGGCAAGAAAACTAAAAATGAGAAGTGACAGAAAATAGGAAATTGCTCAACAATGAGATTAAAACAGATAAATCAGCCAATTACACAACTCAGTAAAAACATATAGATCATTTCTAATTTTACCTTTGTCCAACTGTTATCTGCTCACTCAAGCTGTCATTTTCTACTTCTGGATGTTTGCATTGCTCACATCCAGCAAAAACGATATGCCAAATTCTATGAAAAGTTAGCATTTCAATGTTTGAAAAGCTAATTATTGCATCCCCAGTGCCTACTGAACTCTTTTCTCCACAGATAAACTCCACCACTCTCCTGTTCCCTCATCTCTTTTGTCCTCTATTTCAAGACGAACAAAAATTTTGTATAAGTCAGGTGAAATAATTTTAATCAACAGACTTACTATATATTTATTTTTATTATGAACCACATATTTTAAATTCTAAATTAAAAATTGTTGATGAATTAATCATTTGTTTAAAATTTTATTTTATATTCATTTATTTGTCATTATGCATAAAAATGGTTCAAAACTGATAAAAAATGAAAATTAGAATTTAAAGATTACTTTTTTATGGAAATGTCTTTATTTTATACAAGTGGTATACGAGCAACCAAACACACGGAGAGGAGAAATGAAATGCCCAAGATCACATATTTAGGCAATGTTAGGGAAGAAATAGAATCTACCTTTTCTTCTTCAACAAACTCTCATAAAGCACCTAACTCTTTTTGCCAGTGTTCCAGACCACAACGACTGTCTAGGAGATTACAACAGTGCTTGTATCAAATGCCACACCACCTGTATTGGAAGTTGTGGTTTTGAAGGAAAGAACAGAATCAAGAAGCAGGAACAGAGAGCATAATAATTAGAATATAATTCTTCTCATCGCTTTCGTCCTTTTTCTGATGTCTCTGTTCCTAAATGTTGAAACAGAAAAACAATCCTACTCCAGTGTTGTTTGGCTTTCTGAACTTTTATGCCAGCCCTCGGACTACCTTTGATAATTTCCTCAGTAAAGTAACAGTTTTCAACGCAGCAGCCTCACCTAGAGACTGTCTTGTTTAGGTTCTTTCTCATTCAGAGTAATTTTGGTTGGACACATAGTATGTACCAGAAACTCAACATCCTCTGAGTGCTGAGAATAGGAAAGGCTTCAAAATTGTCGCTAAGTATCTATGAAGTTTTAATTATGATGCTAGATACTGCCACACAGTCATCCTTTGAATTCTCACAGTGCTTGAAAGTGAACTGTTATAAATGAAACTCATGTCAAAGGAGGAATAACACATTAAAGAGAAAAGGAAATAGTTTTTCACTTATGGTTACAGTTTACAGATTAGGTATTACTATTGCTCCTTATCATTAATTTTGCTACACACTTAATACACTTTGTATTATACTATTAGGGATGCTTGCTAATAAAAAGAATTTTGAAGTAATTTGAGCTTTTGACATGGGGCAAAAAATTCAGGCATGAAAGAATTCTAGTCACTGGGGAGTAAGAAATAGAAGTTTGCATTTTATTTCAGCTGGGTGGTGCATCAGTTTTCTGTACAAGAGTATGATACGATGATAGAGATATAAGGAGAGTAAATAGACATTGAGAAAACCAATAATATGAGAAGCATTTTTAGATGTTTTAAAATAATCAGTGTATCTCGAAGTTAAGAGAACAGAAAAAGATATTGTAAAGAGCAAAAACTGAATGAGGCAGAGGTGAGGCATAATTTTCATCAATAAGAACCCAATCCTTGATTTCAATAAATTGTTAGATTGGTAAGAACTGTTTAGTCGCCCTGAACACAGAAGAGAATTCAAGGCAAATTTTTAAAAAGAGAGAAGAAATTTTTTTAAAAAAGATCCAGACAGAATCGAGATAAGATACAAGCCTAGAAACTTCTAATATACACTTCTGACTCAGGGTTTTATCAGTACCTAATAAGAAACAGTCAAAGTTTTAAAATAAATATAGTAAGAGATGGCCATTTTAGTGCAGGAGGAACTGCATATCTATACAAGAAAGTGACTCCACCAGATATAAGATGTTAAGATTTTTTGAATAATCCTAAAGAAAGCCTGGAAAATTTGTCATTTTAAAGTTCCAGGCAATTTCTGTCCTTTCAGAAGTAAAGGCTTGAATTTACCTCTGCAGAAGATCATCACACTGTTAAGGAAATCAAAAAATATGCCAAGAAAACAGTAATGCAAGTGTAATATAAGATGTTCTCTCTGAGGCAAGAAATAAAAGGAATGTGATCAAACAAGCCGGTAAAGTCTGAAAAATTAAAAAAATTTAAATCGAAAATGTATATTTATGTTAACTTAAAAATGAAGAACAGCACATTTATAAGATGAATTCTATCATTTAAAATTAATATTTAATTACATTTTAATGTGCATGTTAAAACAAAAACAAAACAAAGCAAAAAACCTCATTATTTCTTTGAAGAAATCTTAGATCAATTGACCTGAAATAGTACTTTAGTCCAATATATTGATTCCTCATTTGGTTAGACTTTATGAAAGAGAAAAAGAAGAGGCACACTTTTCAGGGCTATTATGAAGCAAAATGAAATGTATATGCATGCTAATATTTTAAATTGTGTTTTGTAAATACCATACATGTAATAATAAATGCGTCGCATGCCCGCTCAGTTTTTATTGCTTATCTCCTATCTAGTTTTGAGCCTATTCTCATTAAGAGGAAGGAATAACACAGTCAATAGTATTCACTTCTTGAAAGATCACATTTGGGACTCAGTTCAACCCCTGACTACAACATATCCTGGCTGCAAATACTTGCGCTATGTACTTTAAACATAGGAGTCCAAATTTTATCAAAAGCTAATACAACTAGGAGGCCAGTAACAGTAACAGAACCTTTTGCACAACTGTTTTAGGTTGGTTTTTATGCTTTTGTTCCTAATACGGCAGTAAGGACAATATGAATCTAATTAAAAGTAGTTTGACATTGACTAACATTTTCATTAAATGTAAGGAGTGTATAATATCCAATCAACAGAACTAATTTTGAATGTCAAACTATTAAAGTTTTAATAAAGAATGAAAAAATGTACTAAAACTCTATTTAATGTTATGTTTATTATTTTATATTATAATTACATTAGTATATTCAAATATTCTAATTTCACTTTATAATGAGATATATAAAAAAACTTCTTAAAATTTAGTATTGTACCATCTTTCTATTTATTTCTAATTATTGTTTATACTAAGTACATTGGAATCAGAAAACCACATATAATTAAATAATAAAATGATCATTAAAATCATTTTTAGTAAGAGATGTTGATAAAAAATATAGGTAGTACCAATATTGGAGAGTAATGCTTTGAGATACAAATGTCAATTTTCTAGCTGTCTAAGCAGAAAGTACTATGCATATCTCACTTTCTAGCCTTTTCATAACTCATCATGCATATGGTGCAGAAGCTTGGATACATTATATGAACAGTTTCTTCAGAGACACTTCTCTGTGACAGATGCATGGATGTGAGGGAAAGACTGGAAGCATAGACTAGATAAGTACTATTTCAGTCTCAGGCCAATGAAGGATAAAAGAAAAATAAAAGACGTGTGTGCATGTGTGTGTGCGTGTGTGTGTGTGTGTGTGTGTGTGTGTAATATATATATATATATTTCTTTGGGGGGGGGTGGGGGCAAGGTAACCTTTGGTTGACCTCATAGTGCAAGGACCTTGTCAGCTTACAACCCCTATATATTTATTTATTTTTAATGCCAACAGCACCTGGTCTTCCGAGGCGGTCTCCTATCCAAGTATTAACCAGGCCCAACCCTGCTTAGCTTTTGAGTTCAGAGGTGATCGGGCTTGTTCAGGGTGGCATGGCTATAGATGAAAGGAAGACATTTTAATATTAGTAAAACAGTCCCTTTGGGGAGAGAATATCCTCTTGAATATTCATTTCAAGAGAAATAAAATGTCCAGAGTCAAAATAGCAGAAATTTGGAATTTAAATTAGGGCTTCTACATTATTTTCAAAGTACAAGAGCATTAAATGATAAAATATCAATAACAGAGATGTGACAGTCAAACAAGGCATCTTGGCTGGCAGTTTTCTTATTTATGGAATATTTATCAAGTTATATTCAGTACTAATTTAACACAAAATTTCAACTTCTGTAGAATCAAAAATTATTTTCCTTTGGCTTAAAATTATTCTATAAAAAATAACTAAAATCTTATTCTATTAAGACAATGACCCAATTGATGGTCACTTATGCTACCTATATCTAAATCTGAATAAATACACCTATTTGATACATCAAAAAAATTTTGTTTATTAAAGTAGCTCTTAATTTTTATTTTATTAATTTTTTATTTTTTATTTTTATTTTTTTGCTATTGACCTCTTTTGTATTCTGGTGAAGCATAGAATACTTTCTCCCAATACCCTCTTCAAATATAACAAATACAATAAAATATTACAAAGGAAATGAATTATAAAAAAATTAATTACCACATTTATAAACACATTTACACTTTTTGATATAATATGAGTTTAATTATTTACACATTAAAGGTATTTCAGAGAGTCCCAGTAACAGTTTGGAAGCAGTGATAAATATTAATATTTAATATATCTGTAATACTTACTACATATTTTAAAAATACCTGTAATTTTTATTGTTCACATGTTCAAAAATATAGCTAATACAAGTATGGTTTTTGCTTTCATTCATAATTGAAGATAATGCAATATATCCATTAGAAGTAAAGATTCAAAGATTTTTCCTTTATCTTTGCTTACATACGTTGGATTTCATACATTATTCTCTTCCATGGAGACTCGATTAAGAATCCCTTTCATGGGTTAAGAGATTTTAGTATCTAAAGCAAACATCAACACACTTTTTCTATAAATGGCCAGGTAGTAAACATTTAGACTTTGTAGGCTATAGGGTCTCAGTTGCAACTACTCAGCTCTATATTGAGAAAGCAGACATAAACAATATATAAATAAACAGATGGGGTTTATTCTAATAATACTTTAAATTTCTAAAACAATTTATCAGTGAGAGGACCATAGTTTTCCAATACCTAATGTAAAGTCTGTTAATAAAATTTATGTACCGAGGTTACTAGCATGATGTATGAGCTTAATAAAGCTACTCTAGCCATTGCCATTCTTTTAATGAATATTAATGGTTGTTTCTGGTTTCATGTCTATTAATAATAATTTTGAAGTAAATATACTTCAAAACTAAAAGAAGAGAATTATCTATGGTCAAGGATATACAGGTTGATAAAAATAATTTAATCCATTCGATCAGTGAATATTTATTGCCTTAAATAACTAAAATTTTATACACAAAATGTACAGCTAGAGAAATAAGAAATATGATTTCTCTATTCCATTTTTAAAATATTTATGCATACATATATTATAAAGATCTAGGACTTTTTTTTTTTCCAATTGAATCCTTTGTTCTCATTAAAAGTCACTGAACATACTTTTAAGATTCACTATTTGGGAAACCTGGGTTAAAATAAGGACATCCTTACTTATTTGAGTTTATTTATTCATATAATGTGATTTATAATACAACTTAAATCTGAAAGATCTTATGAGGATTAGAAAAGTAATAAATAAAACAAACTCCAAGAATAAATTTTTAGAGTTTAATACATTATTATTTATTCATTTATTGTTCATTTCAGATTTGGATGATGGCTTTGGGATGATTGATGCTAATCCTACAATTTCAAAGAAGAAACTGATGCTAACTCAAGGTTACGAAACAAAAAATGATGGTATATTTTACAATGGCAATATGTCCATTACTTTCAATAGAGATTTTAAGTGTTTTTTAAATCTTTTATATTTAGGTTATTGATTTAATTATATTAAAATTATTTGTATTTAAAATATTTTCTTTAATATACAAAGGAACTATAAAAATAGCAGGATAGTTTCGTTAGTTCCATCTTGCCTAATAATTGCTATATAAGTCAAATTTTTTAAAGATCTGAAATGAAATTTCCATAAGGGTACTGTTTAATAAACACTACAATGGGTCCATAGTCATTGTAAGCTACCTTTTTTGTTTTCTTAATGAATCAAATGACTAAATTTCTGCTGTTGTCTTTTTTATCATAAAATTTAGGGAGTCCTAACTAGACTGAATAATCTTCCCTTTCAAATTTTTTAAGTTAAATTTGTAAAGTTTGAATGCATTCTTTCCATGGAAAAAGAATAAAAGTTTCTGTCCAATATCATTTCCTGCTAAAAGTTAAAGTAATTAGAGTTTCAATGTATCAAAATGTCATTCCCAAAACAGAAAAGGTTATGTGGTTTAATTATGTTCATGTTATTTCACCATAAGATTTTATTTTTCATCTATTAATTTATAGGCCAATGGTAAAGTCAGTTAAATGAACATAACTATGCTGAGTTCTCCAATATTATATCAAAACTGGCCTACACAATGAACACAGAATTCTTAAAGGTTAATAACACTCTTCCAAGATTACAAATTCTGAACTTTAGTAGGCTATTAATTAAAAAGAACAGTTTGTCATTGGTAGAATGTTTCCATGATGGCATACAAATGTGAAAATACAGAGACATAAAATCTAGCTTGGGAACAGATTATACTTAATAAGCTTCTAAATGAAAAGACACATCATCATGAGAGACTTCAAAAAAGATATAAAGATCTCTCTGGGCTTAAATTGAAGTGTTTTAATTAATACTTGTGTATTAAATTATTTCAAAATGCCAATAGGATGGGCTAATATAGCATACACATACAAAAGAAACATTTGGAATAATACTTAGCTGTATCCAATATTAACACACCAAGTAAATGTTATAACTGAACTACTTCTGCAAAACTGGTGGCATTTTCAAATCTTGGAGACAATTCACAACTGCTCCTATATCCATTTGCTAAAAGTTTGGTTTAGTTATATTGTTTCATTAAATGTCAAACAAGTATTCTATTTCCCATTTAGCCCAATTATAAATAGAAACATGAGTGGCTACAATCATTGGTCTATTAAGGAGACTAGAGTGAGAGGAAGGTCCTTAAAATTTTTTTGAAATTTGTCTTCCATATTGAGTATATGATTCCTCTTCTGTAGGTGTAATAAAAAATGCAACATGTGGAAGGAACATTGATAAAGTCGACAGGAGTCTGATGGCATGTCTTGACATTTAAGCAGTACGAGGATTTGGAATAAATCATTTATTAATCCACTCATTTGTTGTGTAAATATGTTTTGAATGCCTCATGCTTCATGTCATTTTATTGTCTGGACAACAGTAAAACCTAGCTTATTGACAAATTGTATAATACATAGGCAACTGTACATCATAATTTCCCAGTATACATTTGAATACAGGTCATCTGGTTTGTAAATGTTGATACTGGATAAAGTAGAAAAGGAGAAACACAGGAAACAGACAAAGAATATTTCAAACATTAAGTCCACACATACATGCTCTTAGTTTGTAGTGTAGACATTATAATGTTGACTATACTTTCTACAAAGATCCAATGGTTTAAAAATATTTCTAAATAATCAGTGTTAAATCATTTTGATACTCTAACATCAGAGTTCGAATTGATAAGAATAATGATAAAATATAAACACAAAGACAATTTTATATTACTAAGACGAAATGTGTCTATACATAACTACATAAATATTTAGGAATGAACAGGATGGTTTGATGATTAAATTTTATTGAGTTCTTTTCCAGCTAAGAAAGTGATAAAAAAAAAAAATTACACTAAAACAGCCAGCATCAATATGTCAAACAAGGGACTTTGAAACAGCTGGCATGGGATGTTTATCAGAAGAGAATATCTTCGATCAACTTTGATCTGGTTAGAGATGCAGAGTGCTAGGAGTTAGGTTAGCTCAATAGAGTGAGAAGTTAAATTTACCATCCAGAGAAAAATTGCAAGACTACCTCTTAACTCTGATTAGAGTTCAATGTTACAATTTCCTTCTTTTTTCTTCAACCCACCCATGCAAAATTGTCCTCTTCTCAAAGCGAATCAAAATTAAGCACACACAGATGTGCTATTTGGTATTTCTCAGTTGGTAATATCTAGAGGAGGAATAATATGGTATCTTTGTTGAATCATAAAAGGGAGTAATCATCTGGCACTAATTGAAACAAAGTCTACACTATAGAGAAAATAAAAATGAACTTATCTTTTCCCTTACAGAGTTGAATGTTTACACTGCTTCTTCATCAGAAAAAAACACACACCTCACACCTGCTGTATTTCTTTTTTTCTGTTGAACCTCTATCTAATTAACAACAATTAAGATTCGCACCTGTGGTGGCTTTAGCCTTTGCCTCCTGCTCTAAGTTGTGGTTTTTAACCCTTCATTTTACCTATAATAAGTGAACGATCACTTTCCATAACGGGCTCAGTCTTTCAAAGAGGGCTTCCTCAATATTTGCTTGCATTCAATCACTCGAATTCACCACAGCTGGGGGTTCTGAAGAGGCAATTGTTTTTTCTGGACTGAGAGAGGAACAGGTGGTACTCCCACCTGCTGCAAGTCTTTGAATGTTTGTTGGCTCTGAACAGTTCTTGGACCTGATTTTTGAAATATTCTCTTGCATTAGAAGTAGCAGAGGAAGAGAAAACAAGCCATGGCCTTTTTTGTTACAAATGGTCTCATTATAGACATTCTCTGCTTGGTAATTGCTGGCATACGGAAATAAATGGGTACATTGCTTTCTGGACTGAGGGTGGGTGGAAATAAGCCAAACAGATTGGTACACAGCCTGGCTACTTTATTTTAAACGTTAAAGAAGATTTAGCCTATCTAAGAGAGTGACTTATTTTCCCCTTGGGAAAGTTTGCAAAGGTCTATTTGTAACTGGCAATGGAAATGTTTCTGGATAGACAAGTAGTTCTTGTGATTTTCACTAATTTCTTCAACGGGGAAGAAAGCACTTAGCCGCTATCTAATTTAGGGTATGTCTATTCTGTTCTCTTAGTTTATTTACTTTTTTGGTATTTCTGTTTTCTAGCGGAGTGGGACAAATTGGCTCAAAAAATACTAGAACTATTCAATTTGAAGGCTTTTATGGACAGGGTAAAACCATTACGGTCTATCCAGTCATAATTACAACCTGCAAAGTATGTTGGGTCTATTTTTGTTCTGAACAAAATTGAAAACATACTGTTAAGTATGGTTGTTTCTGTTCTCCAACATCCTCTCTAATAGTTTTCAGTGAATCACAGCAGAAATAGTAATACAGACTAGTTTTGATTCAATGTAACTAAAAGTGCCATTTGTGCATTTTTAGAGTTGTGTACAAAAACCATATTATTTTTATGATTGTTAATCTTCTATCTATATATCCGTATACTATAGATATAGCTATTGATGTAGAGATATAGATTGATGTAGATATAGATATATGAAGGAGATTTAGATATATTCAAGTTGTATGTTGTACATTCTATATATAACATTATTGATCAAAATATACTAAGTGAAAGTCCACACAGGACTCCAAGTAACCGAGCTTATTCAAAGTCTGAACCAATTTTCCAGAAAGCATTTTTCGAAGATACCTGGCATGTATTATGACTACATAAAATGTGACTGTGAAAATAAGATATTGTAGAGTAAGGTACCAAAGGATATTGAACATGATATGTTTTGAAACTTAAAAGCAAAGTTAATTTCTCATTAATTAAGTAGATTGAATGGATTAAAGAACAGGGGAGAAAGTATAAGATTCGTTTAATTGGTTGAGGTGTCAAGGTGAAACTGGGAAACATTTCTTTAAATTTCCTTTTATTACAACAAAATCTCCTGGTTTTCTTTTTTTCTCTCTTAATATACTTTCTTAGACTTCACTGTTTCTTCCTCTTCTGCCAAATATATATCTACTCTCTTTCATTTCTCAGAATTTAATCCTAATCTTTCTACTACTTTCACTCTGTAGTGTTTTCCTACGTGATATAATTGATCTCAGTAATTATGACCTATAGGTAACAATTAAAAACACTGTGGCCAAAATTGTCCCTTTCAAAATAATGTAATCCACGAAACTAACCATAAATTCAACACAAACTGAATTCATTTTCTTTTTTATATAAACAAAGAATTCTTTCTTTCTCATTCTCGATTTTTATATAGTGCACATCTTTCTGAATATTTTCTTAGAAAATAAACCTGATAATTTCACTTTCTTGCCTAAATCTCTTTAATTATGTTCCATTATCTTGAAATTTGGAACCGTCTGTCATGATCTGCATGATCTGTCATCTACCTGTCATGACATGCTTTCATTCTTGCTTTACTTTCCAGCCGTACCTGACACCTAATGCCTTTTATCGTCTACCTCTTCATCTTTATCCATACTCTTTAAATACATAAAGCTGTCGTATTTATAACATGGGTAAAAATAAATGAAAATGTCTGAGGCTTCTGCCTAAAATTATTTTTTTCCTGCTTCTTCACTTATTTCAATCATCTTTTTCTCAGGTTCCACCTTAAACAGCAGCTTCTTGATTGATTTGGTTCACTTTTTATGTGTTTCTTTAACAGTTTACCTTTTCTTTTTCAATATTTTATTCAGTTGTGATTTGGGAGAAGCAATAATCCTTGACGTTTTTACACATCTCTCCCCGGTGTTTGTCTTGGACTACCTTTTTACAAATGTTTGCATAGCTAACAGCCTTGGAAGATGAACCTTGAAAATTTTGTCTTAAGAGAAGGACGCCAGTTATGAAGGCCTTGTATAGTATGATTTCACTCATATGGAATGTCAAGAATAGGAAAATCTACAGTCTAGGGCTATGAGAGGAGAGTAGGGGTAATGGAGAGTACCTAACGATGGGGATAGAGTTATTTTAGGGGTGAGGAAAGTGTTCTAAAATTGACTATGGTAATGAGTTCACAAAACTATGAATATATAAAACACTGTTTTATTCATCTTTTAATAGGTGAATTGTTTTACCTATAAATTATATCTCAATAAAACTGTTATTTAAATGTGTTTATGATCTGAGTGAAGGTAAAAAGAAATAGAAATATCCAGACTTTCTTAATTCAGGGATCCTTACCTGTAATAGAAACCCACCACGTGTGTAGCATCTATGTGGGCTTATGTTCACATTGACCCTATGAGACTCGAGGGGCAAGGAGGAATGATGAGAACAGAAAGCTCACGTTGCTGGCTTTGCTGTGAGTGACAGCGGTTTTCCTCTGACGTAGTAGTCTCGTGTCTTCTGTCCGGGTTAAGGGAACTGTGGCAGGGTAACTTGTTACCTTACAAATAGGGTGAAATCTCAGAGCCTTCATAAATTTGAACATTCATACTATAATTCATACTATACTTCATTTTCTCTAACCTATCTTATTTGGTTCTGTAGCCCTATCCTCACACAATGGGTTGCAAAGGGCAGATACAGCAAATATTTATTGACTGACTGACTGACAATGTAGAAGTGAGGGAGAAAAATAAAAATTAAAAAAGATGAGGGAAAGATTTTTTAGTGGGTCTATTGAGAGATTTTTAAAGTGACCCAATTTTTCTTCTTTGAAAGTACAATTAGAACCCTCTTTTAAATATCTTCAACATCCATACTATGTGCTTTAATTAAAAAAGAAAAAAATTTTACTTAATGATGTGGAAACTCCCCATTAGTATTATTCGATAAAAATTTCTGAATATTAAATAAGTGTCATTACTACAGTATTCATTTGTATCACTTTTCCCTAGGGTGCCATATAATCATTATAGTTTGTAAATTGTATAGTTAAAATATGATGGGATTTCATCAATGGATGACTTTATAAAAAAGGATGATAGAATTGAGCTATGCCTTCTAGCAGACATAGAATTTTGATTGAGGATGGGAGCTAAGAAAGCAGGCAGTAGGCAAAGTCAGGAAAGGTAGAGAGTTAAGGTGAATAACTCCTAATGATCTCTTTTTTTCCCCCTTCTGCTTCTCAGTGTACTAAAACTGTGAAAGACACAAGACCCACTGTCAATCAGAAGGTATGGAACTTGGAGTCCCTTTGTACTGCAGCCTAAAGAAGTATGGTTTCCATGCAAACTTAAAATGGTATCTATCCAGACACCAGTGGTTATTAGTGGAAGATTCAATACTGCCATAGTATTTTCATAATGAGAGGAAGATGACAGTGTGTGATTCCATTAAAAATCAAAAAGGAGAGAAACCCATAACTATTCTGAGGTAGAAATTAATGGTCATGGTAACTAGGGGGAAAAAGTGATCTAAGGGAAAAATACGTTTTGTGTTCTTGGTACTTAAAGTTATTCTAAGAGATTTGAGAGTTTTCACTACTCTAATGCATGCAATGAGTTATAGTGAAATTAAAAAATACATTACTTTTCTATTCTAAATTCAAATCTATTCTATCAGGGGCAAATTTATAATGAATCTAAAACTCATTTAATTTAAAAATCATCTACTTAAATCTAACCCCTTGTAGAAACTAGTGATAATAAGTAGCATTTGTCCAGTCATTTACTGGTTTATTTTTACATTTATTCAAATTTTTTTTCTTAGATCCAGAACCCTTACCTGCTACTTTCCATATCATTGTCGCTAAGGCAATCACTTCATCTGGATACGTGCTACTTAATTTATATCTGAGAGAAAAAAATATCTTTTATTGTGGGAAATTAACCATACTTCCAAGAAGTTTCTTTTTTAATTGTTAATTTTAGTTGTCAAATCTATGTATATTCTTCTACTCCAAATGTGTTAACCCTTAAGCCAATCACTATTATTTTTCCCCTTAAACTACTATCTCTATTGTCAAATGATAAACTACTTTTGTAACGAGTTTGATATCCTTTATTCAAGAGAAAGCAATCTGTAGATTAAGTAGAGGGGGATGGTACAGTGCCTCACAGCAGAACATTCCTTTAGGAGGGATTTGGGGCAAGAGCAGGTTTTACAGAGCACTAAACAGTAATATGGAGACAGGGCGTGATTGGCTGGGATTGCATATCTGGCCTTATTTAGAAAGATCAGGAAGCAAAGAAATAGGCTTAGGGCCCAGAGTTGGCTTGGCACTTGGGGATTGGCTGACTGAATATATTATGTTTCCGATAAAGCACAGCATTTGCACCAAAGTTCAGTCTGCTAAAATGGCATCAGAACAGGAGAGGCTCCTTCTGGGCCTAGAAATGTATTTCAGCACCATGAGTAGGGTACAATCACCATAAGGAAAGTCTGCCTTGCTTTGCTTTGAAGATGGCTAGAGTAATTACAAAATCATTTAACTATAGCAAAGCTTCTCAGAAATGCAAAAAGTTATGATTTATACCACATACAAAATACTTTTAAACCCAGTGTACTCAACATCTCTTTCTTCTCTCTGTCCCTCCTCTATGTATGTATCACAGACATAGAAAGATAGTCTGTCTCAGTTTTAAACGCTCCCAACACCAAATTCAGATTGCATTTTTCCCTTCTCTACCCCAGCCTTCCTATCCACTTTTCTATCTACCTTGCTACCCGCTACCCCCACCTTCCTATCCATGATCCCAACCTGCTCATCTTGGATATAGGTTCTTTTCTTAGCTTTTCTTACACTGTGTCTAAGCTTGCTTGTCTGTCTTTCTTTCTTTCTTTCTTTCTTTCTTTCTTTCTTTCTTTCTTTCTTTCTTTCTTTCTTTCTTTTCTGATGTAATTGCTTTTTAATGTCTTTATTTCATCCATTACCTTGATCTAAAAATTGGCCCAAGGACCACGTTGGTAAAAGTCAGAGTAGTCTGTGAATAAATCATATGCTAGTTACCACTTCAACTAATATAGAGTTAATAGCCAGTGCTGATAGAATATTTTGACTCCTAGTTTTGTTATCACAGTCATCTTAATTTCACAAAAGCACTAGTTCAAAGTAACTAGCGATAACTAGAATATTGTAAGAGGAATAATCTATGTTTAGACATTTGTGAACTTCCAGATATTGGCATGGCATAGGTATGAAATTAACTAATTGGTATACTTAAATAGCTTTTATGATACCAGATCCTAGGAAACAATAAAATAAGGAGAAAATAAAACTGCATAACAACTCATACTTAAGAAATGAGGCTTTCCATTACTGAGGAAAGACAGAAGGGAGGTAAAACTGTTTTTACCATCTGTGGATCAAGTACCTTTTCATATAAATTATCGACCATATTATCTTTATAAATCATTTCTAAGATTTTATTGAGATTGCACCTGAGTTTTCTGGACTAAACATTTGAATAATGCTCATTCATTCATACATCTGATAATATTGACTGGGTACCTATCCTTTTCCAGGAACCATACTACATATAATGTATACAATAGTGAACAGATGAAATGAGGTCCCTAAAATTCGGTTTCAGAGATGATAATAGCTATCATTCACTGATAGGTAGATGGAAGATTTTATGTCCTTTGCATTTAGCCTAGGAAGTAAGTCACTTCCAGTCTTGCGTCTCTCTTACCTATTTCTACACAGCAGCTAGAGTTGTTTTTATAATAGATCAGATCAAGAGACATTCCTACTTAAAACTCTCTGTTTCTTTCTCTCTCATTTCTTTCACTCCTCCCTCAACTCCAACTAGGTAAAATGACCTTCTTTCAGGTTCTCAAAAGCCCTTGACTGCCCCAAATGCCTAACACCTACTAAGTTTTGTGGGAATCTGGCTCTGCTTACCACTTCTGGGAAGCTCTGTCTATCCTGTTCCTTCACTCAAAGCTTGATTCTCATTGCTTCATTGAGACAGTCTTTAACCACATGGTCCAATGCCGATTGTCTCCACTCATGCCTTTCATTGGGACAAATTCGTTTCTTTCTAGATGGTATTATAATTCATAATTATATATTTATTAACTTGGTTACTAGTCCATTGTTTCTTACCCCACCATCCTATTTGCTCTTGAGGACAATGTGCCTTGCCTCATTTATTCATCACTAGTTCCCTGGGATATGGTTGTATGCCTAATCATATTAGACACTCCTGTGTGAGTTACTGAGGGTAAGCATTTAAACATACAGCAGTCATCATGCTGAAGATGAGCGTTAGTAGTTCCATTTTATAGAAAAAAAATTGAGGTACAGAGATGTTCAGCATTTTGTCTGAGGTCACATCACTAGTATCTGCCAAAGCCAGGATCCTGACACAACCAAGCTTTATTAAAAAGTCTAGGCTCTAAACTATAACCCAGTACATTTATTCTACTTTAATAAATCATTTTTTAAACAGAGTACCCTCAGAAGTCAAAGTGTTCCTCCCTTAGAATTTTGGTTCATAGGAAAATTATGCATTTTGTTATGAATTAGCATCTCAGTATTATCAGAGCATCTCGGTGTCTTAGTAGCTTAGCAAAATAGTATGCATCTTTTAGATATTTGGATATTATGAGTTAACCAAAGTGAGTTTAATTAACTTGGAAATAATTATATATTATATGAGATATATATATATATATATATATATATATATATATATATATATATTTCTTAACTGATAAACCTGAGAACAAACATTGGACCATTATGAGATAATCTAGGTAATGCTACGCTGCACGGTCTTCATAGTACATGGTCATCTGGCCTTTCCATGTTGCCACAACTAAATCTACACATTAAGCATTCAGATTTCAATAGGTAATGGTATATACATGAATCTTTAAAATAAAAGTTAACATTCACATTCTTAGTTTTATTTTTATGTAATTTTTTTTAATCTAAAAAAGAAATACATTCAATTTTAGGACCAGCCATGCTAAAATTATCTCAAACTCTGAGATTTGTTCATCTATCCTTTGAGACTTGTATCACTCTGAACATCAGATAATGAGCTTTGGACCATGTAGGCAATAATCGCTTTTCCCTTAGTACTTACATCATATAGTACAGGAATTTTAATTGTAAGTAATCTGCTTGTGCTTATGGGTGTCGCTAACATGTCAATACAAAAAATCAAATAAGAAATTTTTTGTTCTTTATAAATTAGCAATCAATTCAATAGCACCTTTACTCAACAATAAGAAAATCTGACATCATTGTTTTCGGAAGTAATGCAAAACAACAAAATGGGGCAGCCCAGGCAGAATTTGTGCAAAATTCAACAGAATTCCACCCTGCATCGTGCAAGATTCTTAATTTAACAACTATTCACTTTCACTGTCATTATGCAAAATACAGTTTGAAGGATGAAGTGATAAGTTGGTTCAGTAAATCTTAGAAAAGAGCAAATTTACCTAGCACCTTAGAATTTACAGAATAAATGACATACACAGTTTTAAAGACCATGAACAAACTATGTAAAGACATTCAAAATGAAAAGTCAAAGGTAGTTACAGAGTCCCCATTTTTCCTGGAACAGAGCCTTCTCTACCTGGTTCATTGACCATTTTAGTTTTTCTTCTTAATATTATCTTGACCTTGAATCTGGGCTGGCTCTAATATTCTCTATATCTCTCTGTATCAGAGTAGAAAGATCTGTTTCGGTCGTTCTGAAGCTACAGTCCTTGGAGAACGCCAAGAATTCAAAGTTGATTGTTTATAAACCCAAAATGTTAATCTGAGCTCATCTTCTAAACTGCTATTATTGTTCCTGGTCTCAACTAGTTAAATATCTCTTTTTCATTGTCATTTACTTGAACTCATCTATTGGCCTGATCCTTGAATGAAAGGTGCCTTTCCATATCTTGGCTGTTGTTTGTAATAATATGTTTATTAGACAGAGGAAGTCTTCTCCCATCCAGGCTGAATTGGATGCCATTTCATAAGCTTAGCTGTATCCTCTGTATCCTCTGCTCCTAGGGGAGCATTTTTAAAATTGAAATACAATCAATATGTACCTTTGTGTAAGTGTAAGGCGTGTATGACAGTGTTGATTTGATACATTTACATATGATCACCACCTTATTGTTGGCTAACACCTCTGTCATGTCACATAATTACCATTTCTTTCCTGTGGTGACAACAGTTAAGATCTAGTCTACCCTTCTTAGCAATTTAGAAATGCATAATCCAGTACTGTGGACTATTTTCACTATATATTATTTATTAGCTCTCCAGGACTTATTTATCTGCTATTTCCAGTTTTATCTTTAAACAACGTAGCTTTTGTAGTCCTGTTGTAATTTAATCCACACTTCTCTGTCATCCTCTTACCTTCATATACCTATACTTTCAACGCTTAGCAGGAAATCTTGCTGAAGTGTGACTCCAATAAATATTGTTAAAATCATGGCAATAAAACAAACAGACTTAAATTTGATTGGCATTTTTGATCGAAATCTTTTTGTTAACACAAGCTGAATAAAAATTTATCAAGGACACACTAAATTTCCACATCTTTAAAGGAATGGATAATATGTACACATTGTCTCATCAGCTACAGAAAAAAAAAAAGCAGTGATTTATGAATTGTGTTTAGAAAAACATAATAACTTGAGAACTCTGGGCTCATTCTTGTAAGAGAAAATAATATTGTCACTGTATAACTGAAAGAAAACCAGTGACTCATTATGAGCATTGGTATCTTCATCTGAAAATTGGTTCTAAATATCTTTCCTTCCCATCTCAATATACTGCTCATTTCAATGGTGGGAAGCTGAGAAACAAGTAGCATGGGCTTTCTGTGGTGGAGAACAAGGAAAAGTCCACATAGAATGTACTTAAATATGTCTAATTTAAATTGATACTAATACCCCAGGGAGGTTTGCCTTCCCATTTCATCACTTTCTCTTTATACCTTCATTTTAATGACTTTGAAAATCTGTGGTCCATGTTTATTCTTTAAATTTTTTATCCTTTTTATCCCTCAGAGAGTATTAAAACAAGATTTAAAGATAATCAGTCTGTATTTACAGGGAAATACTCTCCGAATGTTCAAATCTCTTCTGGGTGAAATTAGGCACACACTGTTATTTTACTATTTATTTCCCTAAGGAAGATTTCTGAACTAAATCTTTTGCCTCCAACGGCATATTATTATATTCTGGAAATCAGATTTTATACTCATACAAGCATGAATATGTATCTTAAGTTTTTCATTTACTGTGATTCTTAAAATTATTTTTAATTATTAACTTTTTAAGGTCATTCAGATGGAAATATTAGTAAATTATTTAATAGTTTTGCAAACATTATTTAAAAAAGATAAAATATCTTTCGTTTAATACACTTTAGTTAAAGTTTAAGTACAAATATAAGCAAAGGCACTCTTCCAGGGTCTGAGAAGGTAAAAATATAACTATTCCCCTACCTTCACAGCCTTTCAAGTTAATCAAGCAAATGTAAACTTACTTATCTATAAGGCAGACATTTGATATGTGCTATGTAAGTGTGCCTTGTTCTTGGAACATGGAAGAAAAAGAGATTAGTTCTTATTTGGGGCATAAATTGTTCCTTAATTCATATGATTTAAAAGTGATTGTTTTAGTTTATCTAGTTACCCTTCTGAAAAGGAGTAAAACTTTTATAATTTTGAAATAAACACATTTGAAAAAAATGTATGCATTGTACTCATGTCCTGTAATGGCCATTGAATTAATTATTATTATTATTCTAATCCTAAAAGTAAATTTCCGATTGCCTATATAAATCACTGAAGAAAAGCAAAACATTAAGGAAAACAATGTATTGTAAACAAAGGCAATTCAATAAAGATAAGTTGTTAGCAAGCCATTGAACTTGAGCTCTGTTTAAATCACCTTTAAAGCAGCACAAGGTTTGCAAGAATACGAATGCAGTCATTCATGCAGAACAGCAAATGTCAAAGGAAAAGGCTAATAGTTTCATAAGTAACTTTAACAGGGACATATATAATAAATGCCATAAGGACTGACAATTCCAATCAGTTGGTAGGTAATCTCCAAACTTGCAAGGGCAGATTTGAAAAATTAGGATTTCGTGTTCTGCTAGCTATTATAAAATAATCAGTTGAGAGTTTTCAGAAATATCTGATTTAAATATTTAATTGAATCATCTCAAGAAATGATAAATTATATCCACAAACTGTTTAATTAAGTTATCTATCTTATTATATTGCAGGTTTATATGTACTAAAACTTTCATTATTTAAAAACATGCTTTTTTAGGTAAAGTTCCATGTAAGTTCATATTCTGATTACAATTTTTACAAGCTTTAAGAACAAAAAGAAACTAAATTTAGAAGGAGAAAAATAGTGCTGATACTACAAACCATCTACTTTACCATAATGAGGAAATGTGATGTGAAAATTAATAAATGGAGCCACTTCAAAATGAAGTCACAGCTGCCTTTTCAGAGGAATTGTCTTATAGGTCTTATTCTTCAAATTTCTAGAATGTTTAAACTGGGCAAAGTAAACTTTGGACTGGGTCTAAAGCAACATTATATTTCAAACAACTTTTTGAAAAGCTGACAGGAAAGCAGATATCTGACTACCTGAGTGAAAATTAAAGACATTCTCTCTAGAATTAACACCACCATGAATAATAGCTAAAGAGTAACTTAACTTATTCACGCCAACAGAAATTCCTTCTTTCTATTCACGTAATTATTCCCCTTTCCTTTCTCATAAATAACCCTCACATTCACTTCCTAACTGGAACACTATATTTGGGTTCCTGCCTAAATCAGTGCTTTCTCAAATTGCAATTCTTTTTGGATCTCAAGTAAATGCTTGTTGTCTCCCACCTCAGCTTTTTATTTTTAGGTTAACAGTACTATATGTTATCTTATCATCCAGGGGGAAATTTGCAAGCCCTTTGAGGATCACAAAGTGCTAGGTTATAAAGAGCATGACGAGTTACAAATCATTGTCAAACCAAATGTATTTCCTACTATGATGGAATAATGGACTTGATTCCTTCAATCTACAATAAGTGTAATAGAGCTTGACATCAGGAAGTCTTTTAACTCTGTCCCATGTGGCAGACTCATCAACAAGCTGGGAAAATATGGGTTAGGTCATGTTGCTGCTAGCTTGCTGTAAAAATTGTTGGAGTATGGTACTCAAAAAGTTATTGATGGTTCATGGTTAACTGGGATACATGGAATGTAATAAGGGAAGTAGTTGGTCAATGTTTGAACAAGTAGTATTATGCCAGATGAGATTTCTCAGTCTGAAGTAATATCTAATATTATAATATTATAAATAAGAGTTAACATGGCCTATTTATTAACTTCTATTATATCTACCTGGGAAGGATAACTATTAATTTAGGGACTATCATAATGTGTGTATGTGTATATTTATGTATACATATGTATATGTATGTGTATATGCGTATATATATGCATATATACATTTTTTTCTAATATATATTCTATATATAGATAAAATGCCCCAAACAATTGAAGTACATAGTAAAGCCTGATAGCATTCCCTGAAAGATGCAAATGATATTCAGGGGTTGGACGGCATTTTGAAGTTCATTACAATCAATTTTTTAAAAATTTTTATAAAAATAAGCCATGGCTTTCCAAAACAGAATCTAATCTGTTTATTTCCAAACCCACTTTAAACTGTAATTTATACGGATACAGGAAAACAGATACAGTTGGTACTCAATCTAACTCTTAAAAAATTTATAACATAGGCCTACTTTGGAGGTATTGTGGGTTTGGTTTCATATCAGCACACTGAAGTGGGTATTGCAATAAAGCAAATCACACAAATTTTTTGTCTCCCATTGCATAGTAAAGATACATCTACACTATACTGTAGTGTATTAAGGGTGCAATAGCATTACGTGCATACCTTAATTAAAAAATGCCTTTGCTAAAAAATGTTAACCATCATCTGAACCTTCAGTGAGTCATAATCTTTTTGCTGATGGAGGGTCTGCAAAAGCACAATAGAATGTGAGGCATGCCTCTATTAGAGAAGTTATTTAATCTTTCCAAACCTCAACCTCTGTAAAATGGCTTAAAGACAACCCCAAATGTATTGATGTGAGAATAAAGAATTAATAACAGCTTTTCTTGATCGAGTGCTCACTGAATGAGGAACATTCAAGCAGAGAGTCAGTTATGCCTTGCAACATCATATGAGAAAGATCATAATACTATATCCATTTTACTGATGGGAAAATAAATGTAGAATTTAAAGGATCTTCCTCTAGAATACATAGCTCATAAAGAGTGAAACTAGATTTTTCTCTTAACTCTTTACTCATCTAATAGACAAGATACATGAAGATTATCTGAAACACAGAATAAGAAAATCAACTATAAAGAATTTTATAATTGTGATAAATAGATAAATATTATCATCTTGTTTACTCATTTGACTTTGCACATATTAACTGTAGCATCTAGATTTAGAATATTTAATGTTAGTGAGACATGATAAGTACAGGCCATTCGATGGACACTTTTCATTAAATAGAAAACGATAATAGCAATAATGATGCATGGAGACATAATTTTGAGAACAAGTTTGGACAAAAAAGAAAACATAAATGTAGAAAAAATATACAGTTTATTTTGGGGACACAAGAAATAAATAGTCTGTCATATTTAGAACTGATAATTGTGTTACTGCAATTGTGAAGAGAAATATGAAAATCAAACAATGTGTTTTTAATGTAAGGACAAATTTACAAGTGTCATAATGTATGAAAAATAGCAATCATCTACCACAGACACAACAGGCACATGCTTTTAAAGTCAAGTACTTAATTCAATCTTTCTTCATTTTTTTAGTTTGCCTTCTTTTCCCTTTCAAGGAGAAGTTGAATGAATTGATATAATCATTCTTTAAATGGAAAAATAGCTTCCAAACTACAAAGCAGAAGTTCTATCCCAAGATTCAATGGCTATCAAATGCAATTCTTGACAAAGGCTGATAATCCTAATAAGAATTCATGTTTTCAATAAGGCGAGCTTTCAGCAGCTTGGCTAACAGTACATTTAAATCTCCAGTGACCAAACTCACATAAAACTCCTACTGATCCTGTCTCTTCTGATATTGCCAAATATAAGGTTTTGTTCTTAAATCTATATTCCTTTTGGAGTTAATTTCAAACAACTAACTTTCAGTCTTGCTTATGTTTTATGTTCTGTCTTACTATTATGATATTAAATTAGCAAAGAATAGATTGGAAAATGCTTAATGAGAATTCAAACACTGACATTAATCAACTAAAACTATTAAGTTTTTTTAAGTTTATCAGGGTAACATTGGTTAATACGATTATATAATTTTCAAGTGTACATTATAATTTGACATCTATATATTCCATTATGTGATTAGCACCCAGAGTCCAGTTTCCTTCAGCTACCATATATTGGATCTCCTTTACCCACTTTACCCTCCCCTAACCCCCTATATTTCTTCCAATTCTTAATTCTGCTTTTTATCTCATGTACTTAGTCCTTATTGAAGCTATAGCAACGTGATTTTTTGGACATAATTACATTTTTAACCATGTTTTCTAAAGGTTAAGAAAGACGAGAGATATAGGTATAAAGATATAGGTATTCATGGTGCTTAAGGTCATTCTTGACTTCATATACACACATATCATTAGATATAAATATAGACATATTATAAATACATAGATTATGAAATAAAAGTAACTTGTTGATGATAAGCTGGGAATAAAGTAATGAGCAAGGTGGTATTAACTAAAGAGGGACATGTTTCTTCAAAGCCTTATATGCAGTACTCCATGAGTCAAGATTTTCTCGAGCATTCCTTATAGAGTTCCATCTATAATAAAGACAATGTCAGCAAACGTCATTCAAAGAACATACAACCATACTTCAAAAATCGTTAGATTTCAGGACTTTGAAGAAAATTTAATATATGTCACTATTTTTTTTATGCAGATATCTCTGGGCAATTCTCTCTCACATATGTATATATATATATACACATTCATATCCTGGAGTGAATCTTAGCATATAGTGCTTTATCTAGGTGTGAAATTAAAACTAATTTTTAAAAATATTATGCATATTATAAAATATTATTTATTTAATTTTATTTTATTTATTTAATTTTATTTCCATTTTATTTTAAAATATTATTTATATATTCAGACCCTGGAATGATCTTGGCATATAGTACATTATCTTTGTTTGAAATTAAAACTAATTTTTAAAAGTATTATTGTCACTATCATTCTGATTATTATTGTTATTGAAATTATCTCACTATGTGAGAAAACTACACAAAACCTCATTGTGTAGGACTGGCAGAGAAATTAAAATATATTCCACAACAAAAACATATCAAAGTGAAGTCATTTAATTGACAAGTTGATAGAATAGCCGAAGAAAATAAAAATTCATAAAAATAATTTACGTAATAACACTACCGGATTTTAATACTTGCCGAAAACATAATTGAACAGTATGACCTTGGTAAGAGAGATACAGTAGTGAAAGAAAAGAAACTGTCAGCATCTCATGGATAAGAGAAACGAAAAGGAAAACAGGGAGCAGGGCAGCAAGTAAAGTTGCAACTATTACATATTTTATTCTTGTTAAACACACAGAGAATCACATTCACTTGTATTGCTATGAAATTATTAAAATATATTCAATTGATTCTCATCGTTTACAGTAGTTATGCTTCATAAAGCAGCAGTGAACACTGAATTCATGAATGCCTAATTACTGTTCCTAAGGGAAGTACAAGGTTAGGTTCCTGTAAAACTCGTCATGATCCTTTTGTCAGCAGATTTGAAGTAAACTTGCTTTATGTGTGTTTCTGTTTAAAGACATCGAATTCAATACGTATTGTTGATTCATTAATACTGAACTCATGGTCAAGGGCGCTGAGGCTTGTCCTGAACAAAGCTTACCCGACACACATACTTTGCCCATGAGGTCACATTATAGCGTACTTAAGCCTGGGCACATGAGACAGGCACTTTGGCACCATGATAGTGGCCATTTTAAACAGTGAAAACAACAACAAAATGCACAAAAATTGTGACAATGCAGCACTAATTAGAGTGCAAAAAGGACACTTGTTTACAGTATGAAACCTGAAACAGGAGAGCAGAGCGTCAATTTTCTGCCTCAGCTGGGATCCTGTGTACCTGGGAACTCAATTTTTTTCGCTGTGAGTATTGACTTATTACAAATTAATTTTATTGAATAGGAGATTCACAAATATAAAATTTGCAAATGATGAGAATCTACTGTATTTACAAGTAGCCTGAGAGAATGTATATTAAGAGATTTCTGATAGGATGTTTTTTTTTCACTACTCATGATTTCTAGATCCAGAAAAACAAATTAAAATCATAATATTACTCAAGAAAGTTATAGTTAAATATGACTCTTTTCTGTAATGCTAAGGGAAATGATATGTCAATTGATGAATTAACAAATGCTATTTTTAAACAAAACTTTATTTCCATTTTGTAATAACATGGCATACTAAAATTATCATATAAGATAATCGTACTGATTATATTTATAGAATTTATGCCATAACTTATTGAATTTACCATCTGGTAACATTTGAACTACGTATGGCCAACAACTGCTAGATTATTTATATAATGCTAATTGCTGTGGTCTGAAATTTGTGTCCCTGCCTCTAAATTCATATGGTGAAATTCTAATGCCTCATGAGATGATATTAGAAAGTGCGGGTCTTTGGGAAGTGCTTAAGTTGTGAGGGTAAAACCCTCATGAATGAGATTAATGCCCCTATAAAAACCACCCCACAGAGCTCCCTAGCCCCTTCCACCACGTGATGATTCAGAGAGAAGGTGCTTGCTACGAACCAGAAAGAGGCTCTCACCAGAACTGCAGTCACGTTGACACCTTGTACTTGGACTTCCTAGGCTCCAGACTGTGAGAAATAAATAAATTATTGTTTATAATGTACCAAATCTGTGGAGTTCTGTTATAGCAGAATAAACTAAGATACCAAGTCTACTTAGGATATAAAGACAGCTAATCGTCACTGCTAATTTCATTTTCCATGTAAGCTATTACCTTTCTTTCACTAGTAATCTGGCAATATATTGTTCACAAATAGGCAATTGAAATCTATTGAAAGATATAGTCATTAGTGAAGCCATAAATAGACACATTAAATGAAAATAGCATTCACCCTTTTGGGGGGCTGTATTTAAACTTCAAATAAATTTCATTACAAAGCCAATGCAAGTCACCTTCCTATTGTATGTATTGAATTAGAACTCTAAAGTTCAAGAGTTAATCATTGAACATATTGTATGCTTAGAATATTTTTTAAATCAACCCCACCTATTTGGGGGCATTATTCTCACAAGTTCTTTTATTTTTAACCCCATTGTAAGTCCATTATATAATCATATTAATGAAAAACATACTGTAAAATCACTCAAGTTAAACTGCTACGGAGTTTTTAAGGTAAAGGCTTGATATCATTGTTACCAGTATTACTTCAGTTTGGTCCTTTGAATGATTAACCCAACCCATGGTTTTTTAAAAACTATTTGACATGATTTTTATCTTTACCAAGTCTTATGTTTTCTTTTACTCTCCATGTCCCCTCTCCAATAGGGGAAAGCCTAGAAATGTGATGAGTGTATATGTTCGCTTCCTTTCTTGTTAGAGCTTGACTTCCCAAATCTCTATATTGATAATTACTAAGAAAAGTAGGTTTCAGTTCTCTAGAAAGCTGGCTAGCTTCAGTCACATCATTTAATTTATAAACATTTCTATGACTTGCCATATGCTTTTTACATGGACATTAATAAGTATGCTATTATATTTGTTACCCAATAGTTTCAAAATTGCTAAAAAACAGGCCCAAAGCAGTAGATTCAAAATGGAATTTTATTTTTCTCTCAGTTAATCTCAGAGTTAGTCAGGTAGTCCAGGTTAGGCAGGTAAGTCTATTTCATGAGGCCATTAAGGGACCTAGTTTCTTTGATCTTGCTTATTCACCATTTTAAAATGGCTGACTTTCCATTGCATGAACTAAATTGTTTTTCAATCACAACTTTCAATTACAGGCATAACTTGAAGATATTGTGAGTTTGGTTCTAGACTAGCACAATAAAGCGATATCACAATAAAGCGAGTCACACAGTTTTTGTTTTCCCATTGCACGTAAAACTGTTTATACTCTACTGTAGTTGTTTAAGTGTGCTGTAGCATTATAGCTTAAAAAACAATGTGCATGCCTTAGTTTAAAAATATCTTATTGCTAAAAAAATGCTAACCATCATCAGAATCTTCAGCAAGTTTTAATTGCTTTGCTAGTGGAGGGTCTTGCCTCAATAGTAATGGCTATTGTCATATAAGACAACAATGAAGTTTATCACATCAACTGACTCTTCCCTTCACAAACGAGTTCTCTAAGCAGGCGATGCTGTTTGACTGCATTTCATCCACCATAGAACTTTCAAAATTGAAGTCAATCCTCTCAAATCCTACTGCTGCTTTATCAACTAAAGTTATGTAATATTCTAAATTCTTTGTTGTCATTTTGACAGTCTTCATAGCTCTCCAATCAGAGTAGAGTTCATCTCAAGAAGCTACTTTTTTTGTTCATCCACAAGAAGCACCTCCTCATCCATAAAAGCTTTCATGAGATTTCAGCAATTCGGTCACATCTTTAGGCCTCACTTCTAATTCCAGTTCTTTCGCTATTTCCACCACATCTCTAGATAGTTCCTCCACTAAAGTGTTGAACCCTCTCCAAGACGTCCATGAGGGTTGGAGTCAACTTCTTCTAAATTTTTGTGAATATTGATATTTTGACCACATAAATGTTCTTAATGGCATCTAGAATGATGAATCTTTTCCAGAAGGGTTTCAATTTACTTTGCCCATCAGAGGAATCACTATCTATGGCAGTTGTAGCCTTGCAAAATATATTTTGTAAATAATAAGATTTGATATTTGAAATTACTCTTTGATCTGCCGCAGAATGAACGTTGTGCTAGCAGGCATGAAAACAACATAAATCTCACTGTCCATCTCCATCTGAGCTCCTGGGTAGACAGGTGCACTGCCAATGAGCAGTACTATTTTGAAAGCAGTATTTTTTTCAAACAGGAGGTCCCAATAGTGGGCATAAAATATTCAGCAAACCACGTTTGCTGTCATCCAGATGTGCTGTCATCCAGGCTTTGTTGTTCTATTTACTGAACACAGGTAGAGCAGATTTAGCATAATTCTTAAGAGCCTTTGAATTTTTCAAATGGTAAATGTGCATTGGCTTTAACTTAAAGTCACCATCTACATTAGCCTTTAACAAAAGTCAGCCTGTCCTTTGAAACTTTGAAGCCAGGTGTTGACTTCTTTATATCTTTAGAAGGCCTAGATGGCATCTTCTAATTTTAAGCTGTTTTGCCTACACTGAAAATATATCGTTTGGTGTAGCCGCCATCGTTAATTATTTTAGATTTTCTAGATAACTTATTGCAGCTTCTACATCAGCACTTGCTGCTTCATCTGCACTTTAATGTTGTGGAGACGGCTTTTTTTTTTTAGACCTCACGAATCAACCCCTAGTAGCTTCAAACTTTTTTTCTGCAGCTTCCTCCCTCTCTCTTAGCCTTCACAGAGTTGAGGAGAGTTAGGTAGGTCCTCGCTCAGGATTAGGCTTTGGCTTAAGGGAGTGTTAAGGCCAGTTCGATTTTCTATCCAGACCACTAGTACTTTCTCCAGGTCAGCAATAAGGCTGTTATGCTTTCTTAGCCTTTGTGTGTCCGCTGAAGTACCACTTTTAATTTCCTTCAAGAACTTTTCCTTTGCATTCACAACTTGTTAACTGGCACAGAAGGCCTACCTCAGCTTCTGAAAGGCTTTCCTCACTGACCTGACTCATTTCTAGTTTTTGGTTTAAAGTGAGAGACGTGCGACTCTTCCTCTCACTTGATCACTTAGAGGCCACTGTAAGGTTATTAACTGGCCTAATTTCAACATCGTTGTGTCTCAGGGAATACGGAAGCTGAAGAGACAGAGGGAAATGGGTGACTGGCTGGTAGGCAGAGCAGTCAGAGCACATACAATATTATGGATTAAGTTTGCTGTCTTATGTGGGTGCAATTTGTGTGGTGCCCTAAAACGGTGATCGCAGATCACCACAATAAGCATAATAAGGACGAAGTTTGCAATAGTGTGAGAATTACCAAAATGTGACACAGAGACATGAAACGAGAATGACGCCAATAGACATGCTTGACACAGGGTTGTCGTAAACTTTCAATTATTGAAAAACACTAATATCTAATATCTTGGGAGTACAATGAACTAAATAAAAATAAATCTAGGTATACCTGTGTAGCTATGAGAAATGAGAAAAAGAGGCAGTGAAGCCTTAGTAAATAAATGCTCGAGAGATATACAATTTGATTCCTAAAAGGAAGAAATAAATGGTAGCACATTTATAGTCTTCACTGTAATTCTTATATCTAGAGTTACTTTTGAAAAAACTGAGATCATATTATGAGGGTCTCTGATAAAATTCCCTTCCTGTTGTCCTATTCTGGACAAACAGGGGAGAGTCATTGAAATGAGAAGTGCATCGTTTGGCAGTGCCTAACTGAAGTGCCATACTGCATCTGTATATATATATATATATATATATATATATATATATATATATATACACACACACACACACACACACACACACACACACACACACACACACATGTCTTTAATAAAATGTTTTTGTCTAAATTTGGAATATTGTATGAGGTTGTGTACATTTCTTTACATTTTCTTAATGAACATTTAAAAGGAGACATTTATGTAGAAATAGAGAAAAAAAGAATTGTTTTAGTAAACTTAATTTTCTCAATTTGTTAAAAAATTATACCTGCCTATATATTGCTAAGTTATGGCCAGTTGACATGCTTTAAGGTCACACATAAGTATAGTAGCATTTAGAGGAATATGACAGTAGATATTTTGGTCAAAAGTAGTTTAATCTATGACAGTCACTGAGTCGTTTTTTTCTTCTCACACATAGAACATTAAAATGACTCACACATTAATATAAAGTTATTCTTCATAATCTTTTGAAGATATCCACTAATTCCAAGTTGCTTTTGAAAGGGTTGTGGTATCCACTGATAAACTTTCAAGTTCTTTCTAAAAATTTAAATGTGTATAATACAAAGATAAAAATTCCTTGATGTATTTTGGTATTATAAAACATTGAAGCTTCAGATGATATTTATGTAAAATGTTATAGACATTTTACATAAATATAAATGTTATATTTATGTAAATGTTATTCATTCAGAGGAAAAAAATATCCATTTTTATATTAGAGCACATTTATGAGAAAATATGTGGGTACAAAACAGTTAAAGCAAGAGGTATAAAAGGGAAAAACAAATTAATATTTAAAATTTTCCTGGTTGTCATTTCGCTTTGTTTTTTATTTTTATTTTTTTTTTGCTTAGATTATTAATGCAGTTTGGATGCTAAAAATAATCATTTATTGAGTTTAACCTTCTGCAAATTTAAGAATAAAAATAGAATTACCGGGCTCTTTTATACACAAGATAATTCTAAATATTTATTTTCATTCATATTCTCATTATGTATCAATTAAATTAATTAAAATTGACTTTTTGTGACATCATTGATTTTGGAATAACTATAAATAAATGGTTTATTAATTACTTATGATAATAATACTTAGATTTATAAGACCTAGGATTGGGATTTTTTCTTCTGACTTAATTTTTGTTATACCTCCCACGACCACTGTTTTATATAAATTCTACTACAATGAAAACAAGACATTGACATCATTAATCTCATAAAGAGATCATAATACATGCAAAGATAAAGGAACGGCTTTTTCTTAATACAGTATTATGTGGCAGAAAACCTTTGCCATTTCAATTCATTGATGATACCATTTTATCGTATCATTTCCAATATTATTAAAAATGTGTGTTGAATGTTCGCAATCTCTAAAAGAAGGCTGTTTGTTAAACGTACTGCCGTAGGTTCAAATATGACAATTTGGGGCGATATCCTCTAAAAAGGCCAGGACGAATATTTTAAGCTTTCTCATTTCTTTTTAAAATGTTTTTCATTGTTCTTGCATGAAAACCTAAACTCATTAACTCAAGTAGGAGAAATATGTTGTATAATAGAACTAAGTCATGTATAGAAATTTCCATAGAATAAAAACAGATATAGCAAGATTAAAACCATTAATTTCCTATAATATTAAAGGCAAGTATATTGGCTTTTACGTAAAATTGTGAAAATGTAATTTGGTATATTATTATTATGCAAGTTATTATTTAGTAAAGCTATGTATATCTATAGGGAAAATTATCAAATCAACAAAACTAGCTGAATCTGTTGTTAAGACTTAGCAGGAATAGTTAGTGGGAGAGATCAGTAAGCTTCTGGGAGAGATATGAACTAGAAAATTAGAGACAGTAAAATGGAGAGAGACCAACAGAGAAAAGTTCTGGATTAAAAAAGAATACTGAAAAAATAAATTGTAAACTCACTAGGAATATTCACATCCTTACAGCTAGTGTTATAGGCACATAAATCGGATCAATCGAATTTGGAGCTAGTAATGGGCTAGAAGGTGGGAAGGCGGAGGCTATAAGTAGTCTCAAATGATATTTGAGAGCATATAATTGTATATTTATAAAAAAAATTAAATGTATGCAAATTATGCAAATTTACAGAAATAAGGGTTAAATTTTGTGCCTTCTGAAAATTCATGTCAGAGATTCTTAAAGAATTTATATTTGAATTTCAGAGGTAGGTCAAGTCATATTATAAAGGAGATTAAGTGAAAATAGACACACTACAAATTAGTTCTAAAATAGTACTTACTTTCACACTATATAAAAGCCAAAATTGAAAGAAAATATTTGATATAAAAATTTTTATGCAATTATTTTTAAGAATAAAATGCACATATGTATACAGTCTATAAAAGAGGGGGAGCAAGGAAGGGGGAAAAGGAGGCAGCTATAAATTTTCAATAACTAAACAAAGAACAAGTGAGATTAGAAGGCATAGCTTTATTAAATAGTATGAACCTTTTATATATACAATATGATTTGGTTCAGAAATTATTATGCCTTAGCAACAAAATGAGGGGTGTTTTTGAGACACTTTGGTGAAGGATAAACCAGTCATATTAGTGGGAAAAAGTCAGTGAGGTGTGACAACTTGATAAAAACCTTTTCAAGGTTTCAGTGATAGATACACTATTGAACACAATAAAAGAGAGATATATGTGAGAAATAATACTATGACTGCTAACTGCTTAAGAAAGTTAAATACCTTTTAGCGATTTGGTAGGTATTAATGCGGAAATATTTTCCTATCACATGGAAAATAACAATAATTATGTTTTAGCATTCAGATATTCTAATATTTCATCAAATTCTCATGTCACATCTACTATCTATAAAATTTAAATAATGTGATAATCATAATTCTGAAATAGAATCTATAAAATATTTTAAACAGTTATAAAATAATTACTTGTAACGAATTGTAAAAGTAGAATTATATTCATTACAAAGACTACTAACATCAAATAATGTTGAGAAACTGAGTATACTTATATATTTTATTTACTGGGTTTAAAATTCTACATGCTTTAATTAAAAACTAAAAGAGCAAGAATATAGGATAAAATATGTATTTAAATGTGTTAAACGTATTTAGCAGCTTTGATAACAGAAATTAAAATCTCCTTATTTTATAATACATCTTTTAACCAATCTATAAGGATCTGGGTAAAAATGCAAGAATGATTCCAGATTTAAGATAATTTCCACATTTCCAATCAAAGAGATTCCTATTATGCTTGCACCTAAAAATGTTTTTTTTTTTTTTTGAGAAAAAAAAAAAAAAGCAACAGCCAAGACATGGAAACAGTACAAATGTCTTTAAACAGCCTAAAAAAATGATGAACAATTGCCATTTTTGATAACATGGATAGGTCTCGAAAGTATTATACTAAGTAAAATGAGACAGAAAAGGACAAGAATCATATAATTTCATTCGATGTGGGATATAAAATAAAAGGCAATAAATGAACAAACAAAACAAACTCATAGATACAGACAGCACAATGGTGGTTACCAGAAGGGAAGAGGGTTGAGGGGAGGATAACGAGGGTAAAGGGGGTCAAATACAAGGTGATGGAAAGAAACTAGACTTTGAGGAGCGAAAACTTAATAGAGTATACAGATGCTGTATTATAAAGTTGTATTCCTGAAATGTATATGTTATTAACAAATATTACCTTAATAAGTATAATAAAACTTTTTTGAAAATATGTATTTATTTATTTAATTGTTATCTTTTTTAGGCACGGCAACCCTTGGTTCACCTCACAGATTGCAAGGACCTTGTCAGCTCATAATCCCTTATTTTTTTATTGTTACGCCTATAGCACTTGGTCTTTCTAGGTGGTCTCCCTTCCAAGTACTAACCAGGCCCAACCCTGCTTAGCCTCTGAGATCAGATGGGATCAAGCTTGTTCAGGGTAGCATGGCTGTAGACATAAAAAATTTAAAAAAGGAATAACAACAAAAACTTTTGGTATTGAAATTTTATTATTACATATATGATTTTTCTAAAATCAATTAAATTATCATTCTTTACAAATTAATAATGAACAGATTATGGTGATAACACTTTGAATTTAGATTATTTGTATGGATTACTTGAAATCCTCCATATGCAGATCAGGGAGTAGATTTTAGTGTTTCCTTAGTTTTCACTCAATTTTTGCATATTGTTTTATTTCTCCAATATTTATTCAATAAATAATTGGTATTTATTGAATACCAATTGCTTAATTCTTCTTTCTATAGCTCAGAAATGTTTCCTATAGCCCCTAAATTATTTCTCCCAGTAGCATTTATTATTGCTGACAAGTAAAGCCGTAAAACATTTCATTTCTTTTTCTGGAGAACTCTTACGAATAGATAATATAAAGTCCAGTTGCTCTCTCAGTCTCTGATGACAATGTTTATGTAATTTCCAAGTATTTTCACTAGATTGGACCTACTTTAGTACAATAAAAATAAAATAAAAGAACATTTCTTAAAATTTCAGGAAAATTTGGAAAAGATAGCAGCTCTAATGTAAGCTCTAATGTAAAGCTGTAATGTAAAGCTGTCATTTTTTCCAAATTTCCCTGAAATTTTAAGAAATGTTCTTTTATTTTTTATTACATAAATTACATAAATATTATCATAAGAGACTGAGAGCAAATGGACTTTCCAACAAAGATTAGATTTAATATCCAGAGAGCTGTATATACACTGAGGTCTTCTTAATTCCCATCTGCCAATTAATCACATGTATTCTTCAGATAATTGTATAATATTGTTCCAAGTTCTCTGAATACAAACCATGTTCTGGTCTTAGGTTAGTTTTATGAAGAAATGTAAAATAACCTTATAGACTTCAAGAATACATTTTTAGTTTCAAACATTTGTGGGACTTACTAAGCCCAAAGTTTTAAAAAGTTTATGAAGCCTTCAAACATGGCAAAAAGAATTAATTATACTATGTAATAAAAAGTTTTGCCTCTTAATTTTGAATTTTTTAAAAAATTAACAAAATACTTTATGCTTTCTCTTGTTGCTGTAATGTTATTTGTCAATTATCTGAAAGGATGTTCTCCTTATAATCTCTACTTAATTAGTCATTTCTTTTTCATTTAGAATAACATTATCCCTAAATCACACCAAAGCCTTAATTCTCTACTTATTGATTTTCAACATGAGATGTAAATTTATGTTAAAGTGTAGAACTAAATGCTATCTTAATCATTTGAAAGACAAGGTGCATTAAAATTCTAAAATAAAAGGAAGAAAAACATTTTTAATTTTTGTTTCGATTAACATCTAATGGATAAGTTATGAACTTGCCCTTAAAAATTCGCAGATTTTAAATAAGTGATCCAACGATGTAATTCAACACTTGCTGGCACAATACTACCAGACAGAACAATATGTGTGTGTGTGTGTGTGTGTGTGTGTGTGTGTAAAGAAACAAAGAGAAAGAAGGAGGAGAGGGAGGGAGGAGAGGAAGGAAAGGGGAAAGAGAGAGGAGGGAAAGAGGAAAAATTTAAGAATACGTTCTGTGGGTTCCAGCGAGAAACACGATCAATCATAGCATGTTTTATTAAGAATTTAGCATTCGAAATTGCTCTTAAATCATTGTTATGATTTCAACAGACCTCAAGCAGCAGTCTATTTTAGATGGAAGGGAGAGCAAGAGCTTAGGGAAAAGTTTAGAAACCTCAGACATATTTAGAAGGATAAACAATATATAGTCGAATATTTACAAATAAGTCTAGAAAGGATTTTTGAAGGCAGGCTTAGAGTTTAGTCATAATTTCACAAGCAACATAAATCATGTTTGGGTAAATCAATTATTGGTCTTCAGACACAGATTTCTCAATATTGAGACATAATGTCTCAATATTATTACTATAAATGAATGTCTTTATTTTTAACCAATAAGTCATCTGAGTTTAATTTTATATTTCTTATTTGGATATTTATGTACTTGATAATTTTATAAATACTATGTTGATATTAGATAAAAAGCATTATTTCTTATCTAGGCTTAAAAGTGCATTTTCTGTAGCAATTTCCATGGAACTTTTTCTGCTTACTCTGACAAGTTTTTCTCCAGTTTGGTGCAGTTTTATCTATGTGGGGATCAAGCCGACGAATCATGGCAGATTATGCCTCATACTGATAATTTTAACTATGGAGATTTTCATGCATTTCAGACTACTGGTGCCACTACGTTGCTAAAGTACATGTCGTCCTCTCCTATAACTACAGATCCGATTCTATTACATCTCGTTTTATTTATTTACTGACAAATATTAGTTTCTGTTATGCTGCAGAGAATTTGAAAACTTCTTTGAGTAAAACAATGAGCACAAGAGACTTGGCCCTTGTCTTAACTTATAGTTTATGAGAAATTCAGACTTATAGGCTTGTCTCCCATCATACAGATCTCCATGGCTCTTTCTTGTTTCTGCATGTTTTGTATCAGCTTTAGATCCATTTGCTCTTTTCGCAGATATTAGTAGAAAAATTCTCGGAAGACAGAGAAGTATTTCCCTGCGGGGCAGAAGGAAAATTTGTGTCCTGGCCAGAATAATGATGCTGTCTTCCTCCCAAACAAAGTTTGAACAGGTAAACCTAACTGCTAGTTAGTAAACCAACAGCCCCCTTTAAAGACTGGGTTTTCTAAGCTCGTGGTTTCTCAGCTTTGACACAAACCCACTATTTGCAGCTCACCTCTGCATCTTTGCCATGGGACTTGGACAATACACACTTGAAGCTCATCTCCCAGTTGTGCTTTGAGCAATAAATGCTTTTGTCTCTAGGATTTAAAAAAGGAATATTAAATAATAAAATGTAGGGGAGGAAAATTAATGTGACCTCGTAGGAGAAACTCCGTGGGCCAATTTGGTGTATTGTCATTGCTTGTACATTTCAATGTACAGTAGAGATTGATTTGTTATGTGCTTGTACATCTCATCCCATAAATGTCAGGGACGTTAGCCTGACCTGGGAAGAGCTACAGACAGAGAAGTGCTAACGGGACACACTGTCTAATACTTGCCACTAATGAGTGGATCAGAATTTAGTGCACGTGCTTCTGCCCTCTGATGTCCAAAGCTTTCATAACATAAGTGTTGTCTTCTTGGATGCCAAGCCAGAAACCTAAGTCTCAAAGGCCTGACTGCTGTGTTTTCACTTCTCCTCCAGAAAGGGTCACTGATAAGCCCTGACAAAAATTCTGGGGCCCACCTGATGAATAAACTTTCCTGGGATTATGTGGATAGATTCACAGTGCCTTCTCAAAGAAAAACTGCTGTCACTTCATCTCCCCACTTACTAAAAAAGGAGTCCCAACGCCTATTGGACACTGGGTATTGGAGAAAATACAAGTATCTGTGACTAGTGATTTTGTTTAGAGCCTCTGACAAAGGGAAGCATCCTCCAGCCAGAGAATCCCTATCTCCTCCCTAACAGGACTACCAGGTCTACAGCTTCAAAAAAGCATTTATTAGCTTGCTATTATGTTGTTATTAACACTGAACATCTGCCCGTGGAGGGTTTATGTCTCTGTAGCCTGATATTCCTCTTTGGGGTAGGTGGATCTCAAATACAGCCATCAACAAGGGGGGAGGATCCCCAAAAGCCTCACTTATCAAATTAAAGTGGTAACTATGTTCAATAACTCAGCAGTCCCGGCCCCTTTGGCATCTCAGTTTTGTGAGCTTGGAATAGGATTAAAATCTCACATTCTTCATAACTGTTGGAAGTATAATATTGGGATTGTTTTCCCCTCTGAGAATAAACACATTTTACTTATTCTTTTTATATATAATTTTTATTATTGTGATTATCCAACTTTAGGTTATAGTCAGTTCTTCTGTCTTACACTATAAATATTTTACTTTAAATGTTGACTATCATTTTAGTTATGGCACACAAGTCATCAATATTCATATTTAGGGTATATATCTCTTATTGTGGTAAAGATTTTCAAAATCTTTTCTAAAATGTCCATGGTTTGCAAAACCTTGAATATCATGTGTTAATCATCAATATTAAATTAAATATGACATCTCTTAAGGTTGTAATGGAGATGAAATGGAAAAACTCATAAAGAGTTTGACACCTTGCATGGTAAGCTTTAATTTTTTTTTTTTTTTTAGCTATGGTTATTGCTAATTGTGAGTAAAATTTAATTCAATTAAAAATATCTCTGAAAATGATACTGTGATCTAGAATTCAAAAATATTTTGGTTATTTCTTATAAGCAATACCTTCCTTCAGTACATTGCTATTCAAGAAATATATACAAGTAATTTTGTAATGTCAATAGATGGCCTTTTATAATTATAACCACCATTCAAATTTTACTGCAGCGCTAACTAGATTGCATTATAATTTCTCTTCTTTTTCATGCCTTCTTGTTTCCCCTCACTTAACTTTGAGCATCTCAAGGACAATGACTACGTTTTGTTTATGTTTGTATCTCTATTTAAGCAGTAAATGTATTCAATAACTCAGCATCCTGGCTCCAGTGCCATCTGTTTTATACGAAACTGTGGCTAACTTATAAGCTTGGAAGTAAGATTAAAGTTTCCCACTCTTCACAATCGTTGAAAGTGTAATATTGAGATTTTTTTTTAAATCGTCTAACATGGTAACTAGGACAGAGTGAATTCCTATTTATTGAAAGGATACAGGCATATATGAATGTACGAAACATTTCTTGTATTTGTTCTAGGTGAAAGGCATTTAAAATTATATTTAAATCATATGTTAACACTCAGTAAAATACATGTGTTTGGTATTTTGAAAACAGTTTAGGTGTTTTTTTAATTTTAAAAAGTATGGCCGAGAGTGCTATATAAAGGATAGAATCCTTCATAATGAAGAATATTAGATCGTCATAAAAATACATTGTCAGAGTAATGCAGTCTTAAAGTTCATAATATTTGGGGGAAATTTATATAGTATTTGGATAGAGAAATTTTCTTCGTTATGTTAAATCACAGATTATGGCAGCTTTCAGACTTTCAGAAGTGACTGTCATTGCCATACTGAACCTCAGAAACAAAGTAGATTAGGACACAGAGTTAGTATAAGAAAGAAGTAAAAACACTTCAGAAATTGTGAAGTTTAAAACAATGCTCAACTATTATACGAAAAAAAATGAAGTATGGCTCATTTAAGATATAAAACATTGAAAGAGAAGTAAAATTCCAAGTGTGCATCTATGGATCCAAATCAATTATTTATGATGGTTTAGGCTGTACGAATCAATATCTGTATGGTATGAGGTAGTAAAAGAAAGATGCATAGTTTGAATCCTCCCAGATATTGAATGAAATCGATTAACACCCATTTGAAACAACATTAATTTTAGTGTAGATTTATGAGCTAAAGTCTGATTATAAATACTGAAACTAGCTAAAATAAGATTCATGAAGGAATATACACCAAGAAGGTGATCTAATTTAAAGATTTCAATTCTAATATATTTAGGTTGTAACCCTAATCTTCAGCAACATTGCATTCCTTCTAATCACGAAGATTCTAGACACTATTTAAAAGAACATTTACTAGAAATAACGTATTAATAGCTCTTTAAAAGTATGCATGTTGAACATTTCTGGAATGTGAATGCATGAGCATTTAATCAAAATATTTGAAAAGTAGTTATAAATATAAATAGGTTGTAAGATAATCTTCAGAAAGATGGCCAGCTCTGATACCTGTCTAACCCACCGAACTCGGGTCAATCCTAGTGACTCTCTGACAAGAGTAACAATTGTAGACGTCTGCACTCTCGTGTCATTCAAAGCCTGCAAGTCGGCAAGGCTCTTTGCCCCCCTCCATCTGGTCTCTATGGCAAGAACTTCAGACAGAATTCTCTATTGCAGAAGCTGTCAGGTCTGTGTGCCCTCTTTCTTCTTTGCTTCTGCTCATTAATGATTTGCTTTGATGTTTGATTGTTCACCAGAGCCTAATTAGTGGAGTCTTTCTGCTTATTCTTTCCTAAGTTACCTATTGTACTGTTATGTAGTTGTATGATGCGTCATCTTCATATTTTTCAGGATGCGACAAATAGATTAAACAACAAAATCAACTTTCTTCTTTTCTGTGTGTTATCTATATCGGAATGTCAACTCTAATTGAAAAATAAAAATTAGAAAAAGAAGTCTGAGCTCTGGGCATTCAGAGGTGGATAAACATTTAGGGACTAGTGTTACTTGTGAAACAAAACATTAGTAATCTTGGATAGAGATTGGACCTGACACTGTGTTGTGAAATGATCTGGAAGAAAACAGTTGAGGTATGAAATTAAAAATCTCAATGAGGGATGCATAGAAAGTAGACATAAACCTATAGAGTTGAAGATTGCAGATTATATACTCAGAAGTTTTAGTTTCAAAGTGACAGTCTTCCTGGAAACTTCTGTTCACAAGGCCATATTAACATTGTGGGTTTATTCGCACAAGGCCTGCCAAGTATTTTGTGAACATGATTTAGGTAACAATGCTATGTGCTGAATGGATGACAAAACAATTGCTAAGGAAGCTTATTTTCCCCACTCTCGCAGATAAGTATAATTCGAAATCATTAGCAAAATTGGTCATTAGTTAGTTAAAATATAACTTCAATTTTTATAATTCTTACATTTACTATTTTTTAGAATCCTAAATACTTAAAATGAGGTATTATATTGACCAGTAGAGGGACCCCTCATTTATCCGCTCTGATCATGACATATAGTATCTTTCCTGTTATCATAATGTAGCTTAATTTTATTTTTAAAATGTTATTCATTATAGGGCCCGTAGTCTAACTTACCTTCCCTCCCTCTCTCCTCCTTTCTTTTTTTTCTTCAAGAAACTGATTTGTAATCTAGTCTTGAGTTCTCATCTGAACTGAGCAAAAGCAATCACATAGTGTTCTTGATAAGTGAGGCAGATAGATAGATAGATAGATAGATAGATAGATAGATAGATAGATAGATAGTTCATCCTCGTATTAGGGTACCACAGTCAAAAAAAGGAGAGATAATATATCCATTTTCATGGTCAAGAGATGAGCTGGTGAGACATATGGCTGCCAGGTGTCATGATGGTCAATTAAGACAATAAGCCAAAATGAAAGTATTAGTGAAGCCTTTACTTACTTGCTGTAATAGTATAAGGAAGAGGCCACGAAGAAGGTAAGACATCCCTAATATTACGTTTTTCCATGAATGACACCAGGCAAGGTTCAGATGTGTCAGCACATGTTGAGGAAGATTATCTCACTGACCAGGGACCCCCAAACACAAAGTTTCTGGCATTTTATGTACCCTGGTGCTAGGAAAGCAAAAACACAGCAGGTCCTCGAGTGTTTCATTATAATGTTGATGAGATGCCATAAGGACTTCACTCTTGTTTACATCTATTAGCATGTGGTAAAATTGGTTTCATGATATGTCTTTTGCTTAAAGTCGTGGAACCCATTGATGACTTGAAGTGAGGACTTACTTCACTGAGTACTGAAGGCTACCTTTAAGACCTCTATAATGAGAGATCTCTGCAGATGCACCTGAGGACAACCTCAGGCCAGAGCCCCAATAAGGAGGCCTCTGATGGGCAGTGCTTGGGTGAGGAATGCAGATGCGTGTAAGAGCGTGTCCTGCATCTGGCCCAAGACCTCCACTGTCAAGAGGCCTGACAAGAAGAGCCTTTGTCATTGCCTGTGGCGGAGACTGGAAGCATAGACTTCTGGCAAGGAGCCAGACTTTCTTTTTCGGTGCCCAAGTAAGAAATACAGGCCATCCCACATGGATCCAAATAACTCAGACATTGAAGAGCTGTGACAAGAACCTCGTGAATAGTCTTAGCCACGGAAGACCTTGGTCATGCTCAAGAGCACTCTGAGCAGGATGATCCGGCCTCCTGATGGAGTTAACATAGCTATGAACCCCAGTCATTACCAAGTCAGGAAAAGAGGCCCCATTAGGGTCTACTTTAGAAAGCCAGCAACTTTCCTCCTTAAGCTTCTTTATGAATCTTTTTTAGTTGGACTGAGATATCAACTCAGGCACAGCACAGCTCTGGCAAGTAAGCTGAACCTTAACCGAATGCCTTTGGGTGGATGCCTTCATGCTAACCAGGGTGCACACATGAGCACAATACTAGAAGGCACATGTGTTCTCCTGGAAACAAAGCGTGTACAGTCTTAGGGCACTCCCAGCGGACATATGTTAATTAGGCAGTCAGGTGAAGTGGGTTCCCAAGGTAGCCTGCCCTTGAGACACCTCCTACCCTAAAATTCCCAGTCCAACCCAAATAATTCAGTTTAGTTCATATTATTAGTGGGGCCGCCTGAGGCATTTTTAAATGTTGGCTTTGTCCATGATGTCAGTTTTCCAGCTTCACGAGTGTGGATTGCATTAGCAGATATTCTGTATGGAAAGTGTAGGAGCTGAGAGCATCTTCTACTCTGCTATGGTCACTATTGTCACACGCAATCAGAGGCTCAGAAGGCTTTTGACCTCAATGCGTCACAGCAGCTTGGCAAAGCAGCACGGGAAGTTTTTCTTCAGGAGGAGGGTAAGCTTCGAGGAGCAGTTCTGAAAATATGTTAATGTCCTCCCGCATCTCCCACACCTGCCCAGGTGCTGGGGTTTCGGTGTTTCGTGTGGTGGTGGTTGCTATTAGTGTGTCCTGTTTAGTAACCAAAAAATATATTTTTTTTCAGTCATCTCTACTCTTACCCAGGCTGTCCACCCAAAATGGTTGTACGAAACAGGGATGAAAGCATTTGTACAGAAAGACACAGCATCTTAAAGAATGAGCACAGAATTTGAATTCCGAAGATTTTGAAATGGGTTTCTGTCATCTTCCCTACTTGCTGTTTAAAAGCCATGCTGACCTTGCATCTATTTGGGTCTTTGGGAAGGGGAATAAAAGGGATAGAAGGCCATTAAGGGTGTACAAGGTGTCAGTAACTGCAAAATAAGAGGGTATGATTAAAAGAAGACAGCGTGACCAAACATATAAAGTAAATGAGTACTCTCGTGGAGAATTGCTGCATTCGAGACTCCAGACTGCTTGTCTGAGATGCATAGTCCAGGCTGGCGTTAATTCGTCCCCTCCCCTCAGGTGCGTAAGCCCATCTTTTAATTGTTCATAAAAACACTCAATCGCCCTTGTGGCTTGGCTATGATATAGAGCGTGGAGAGTCTGTCATGTGCCCTATGATTTGGCACACTGATGGGTGGCTTGGGCTGTTGAGGTTCAATGGACTCAGAAAAAAAACAAAAAGTAAATGTGGTCTGGCAGAACCTGGACAGTGTGGCAGTCAGTCAAACACAGGGGATGGCTAAGCCAACCCTGGAGAAGGTGTCAGTTGCAGTCAGGGTCCAGCAAAACCCTCAGGCTGGCACTGGAGGCCCAGCTGAGCCACCTACCAAGTACACCTTTTCTCTGGGCAGGGTATGCCAGGTTCTGGCATCAGGTCAACTTTTTCGTACTGGTATCTTCTGATGACAGTGACAGTTCAGGTGTGTAGGTCCAAGGGTGCACACAGACATCTATCAATATCAACAGTATATGCAGTAGTGAGGGCCATAAGAATGAAGTTCTGTAGTGGCCCACAGGGAGCCAAGCAAGGTCAAGTCCTGGTGGTGGTGGCATCAGCCCCAGATCAAGCCACAGCAGGGACCACAGTGACCTGAGCATTGGTACATAAAATGCCCAAGAAATGCAATTCTCTCCCACTGTCCCCTTGAATTCTACCCTTGGCATAGGCTCTCCAGGGCCCTATGGAGACAGAGAGACACTGGACTAACCCCTAATGCTGTTTATTTTAGAAGGGGAGAGATCTGGGCAAAGGACAGCAGACCCCTGGGCCCCGTCCCTAGGCCCTCCCTAGCCTGAAGGGAACAGTGCTTAGTGTCACTGCCTGGACCCAGCAGCGCAGCCCGCCAGGGTCTGGTCACCCATTTTCTAAGGAGGGCGGCGCAGCAGAGGGCAGGGGAGCAGCGGGCTTGGGGACAGGTTTCTCTTCAGAAGTCTCTGGGCTGCGCAGAGAGGCCGAACCTTGCCAGGCGGGACCCGACGCGGTCCCAAGGACCAGCCGCCACTCCTCCAAGTTGCTGGGTGTCGCCCAGAGACGAGTTGGGGGTGGCGCGGGGCGGGGGCGGCAGAAGGGCGTGGCCGGCCAGGTATCACCTGTCGGTTACTCTCTCTGTCTCTGCTGGTCGGTCTTCAGGTGGGGAGCCACGCGAGGAGCTGCACCGCCTCAGCGCCGGGAGACGGAGCGTGACAGGGTGGGAGGCGGTGCCCCTGGCGCCGCCGCGGCTCAGGCTGCGCCCCGTTTTCTCAGCGGCTGCTGGCAGGGAGGGGCTGTGCAGTGACACACCCCACACCGCTCCACTCTCTCCACTACGGGTCACGCGATCACCTCCGGAGGGGATCTAATTAGGTCCCCAGGTCTCTTCTGGCCCCGGGCAGGGCGGCCTCCAAGGGCTCTGCGCGCTCTCTCCTCGGAGTTTCAACTCCGCTGCGCCGCGGGCTGTATCTCGGCTCTGGCTGCGGGGACGTGTTCAGTCACTCCGCTGGGGCTGGCGCGGGGTGCGGGCGGGGTGAGGGGAGCGGCTGTCTCTAGCCCCCTTCCAGGAGCTCATAGCAGTGGGTAGGGGACCGACTTTCGGGGAACCCCCTGATCGTCTCTCGAACCGACCCCGCAGATGGGCTCAGCCAGGGACTCCGCGCTCCGCGTCACCGCCGCCCCAGGCTGAACCGCCCGTCTGGGTGGACAGTCCCCGGCATGCTTCATGAATGTCCCTCAGCTTCTGCTCGCACTTCCTGCGTCCCACTGGCGACGTGTTCGAGGGGCCGCAGCTGACGCCGCCGTCGGCTACCCCGAGTGCCTCGGCAGACCTTCGACTTCTTCCTCCTCGCCAACGGCACCGAGCTGGACCCCGAGGGACGCCCCACTTGCGGTACCAGGGGCCGAAGCCGGGTGGAGGGAGCTGCGCTGCCACGCCCAGGACCCCTCGCCCACCCGCCTCGTTTTTCCACAAACGGAACCTTTCTTCCAAATGCAAGGGCATATTTTAAGTGTTCTGTTCACACGGAAAACAGTGTTGTAAAATAAAGACTATTCTGGAATTTTTTTTCTGAGTTTGTAAATAGATGGGTGCTGCAAGGGAGAGGCAGCGAAACGAAGTTTCGTTCCTAACACGTGTTTTTTTAGGGTAAAGAGAAGACGCACTGACGCAGTGGCCCTAATTACTCCGCTGGGCACAGGCGCTTCCTTTCATAGCTCGGTTCTTTTCCAGATTGTGGGGAAATCAGGAGAACTCTTAAGAAGATCTCCGCTGTCGAAGTACCGGATTGTGCCTTGTGTCATATGCATTAATTGCATCTCTTCCGCATATACATTTTCTGAGACCCCCGGACGCTCGTCACATTGATAGAGAAGTGACTGATTGATTGTCAACAGACAATTACTTGACCTTGAGCAATCAAATGCATAAGTGTAAAGTGGTTCCTTAATGCTTGATTAGTACTGCCTGATAACTACGTTCATTTTTAAAAAGTATTTCCAATCGACGGATGACAGTCATATAGTTTAGAAGAATATGGTGCTCATCAGCACCACATCACATTTAACAAGTGAGAGAAGATTTCTAGAATAATTTTACAGCACTTTTTCAATTAATTAATTCTACAATGTCCTGAATGGCTATTTCTACTAAGCACTATGCAAAGGCGTGATAAATGGAGTAAACAGGATATAGACCAGTTCTTCAAGATATTATATAAAGCTGAGATTCAAACAGAAAAAAAGGAATTTCCAAAATACATATCAGTATGTCTGGCTTCTTATGACCCCACCCCCTTCACACAGGTCATTCAATAAAGCGTGGCAAGTTGACACAATTGGGCCAGTCAGTCAGTCGTGAACAAAATCAGTATTTGAAAGAACTGTAGCCAATTTAGGGGAGTCAAGTAAGATGAGACATGAAAACTAGGAACTATAGAGAGAACATGTGCCCTGAGCAGCAGCAAAGAGTGGCCTGGTGACAAAGGAGAATGAAGCTGGTGGCGAGGGAGAGAGAGGAGAGACTGCACATGTATAAACTCGGTTACTGGTTTTCCTTCTTCATGGGGCTCAGCTGCTTTCTTGGCCTCTGTCCTTGGGTTCTAATATCTATGTGTTCACTATTTAACATATCTGAAATTGAAATCTGTGTCATAAGTAATGGTGTCTAACATTAGCTGTTGACAAGTGGCAGGCAGTTGGAATGTAGTTCTCATTGCCTGTGCTTGTGTGCACTTAGTCACACCTATTTATATGGTTGCCATGAGAATCGAGTTAAACAGGCATTTTCATTATAACACATGAGTGAGGTGTCATTTAAAAAGATATACATGATTATTCATGAAACAACATTTTATTGTGAAAAGAAATAGGCATGGAACCAGAGTAGTGAGGCATGAATATGATGTATCAAAGCAAATATTTTTTCACTGGAATAATAATGAATGCAATTGCATATTTTCCTACAAAACATTATCACACGCCAAGCAACATGACAAAGGCCAGAAGATGTTTCTAAATACCTTGGAAAATTTTTATAATATTCAGAGGAAGAGAGTCAATTTTGACATATTTATGCATCTCACAGAACTATCTTTAAAGTCTCATACATAAGTTTTTCAGAAATTTCACATTGAGTTTGAACAGAATCCTCTTAATTTACAGCGAAGGTAATTTAATTAAAGAAAAGCAATAGCATTAGTTTAGTCACCTAGGAAATGTCTATGAATACTCACTATTCTTCAATATGCCAAACATGCAGCATTAATTTTAAATATACTTAAAAGATCATGATTATAAGGACTGATTGCAAAAAAAAAGAAAAGAAAAGAAAAGAAAAAAGAAAAAGAAAGAAAGAAAGAAAGAAAGAAAGAAAGAAAGAAAGAAAGAAAGAAAGAAAGAAAGAAAAGTATATTACTGTAAGGTTCTGCTTAATAATTTCCAAAAATAAATTGCCACTGTATTTAATTTTAAGCCACAAAATAAAATCATACACTCAAGATGTTATTGTGAAAGTACCAAAAAGCAAAAAAGTGAATAGATTATGGTTATACTGATGTTGTATTTATTAAATGTCTTCTACCATAAAAGTCCAGTAACTCTCCCTAACTTTTAGATATGTTATATCTTCATACATGTTTCCTAGAGGTCCCCCCCCCCCCGCCCAGTAGAACTACAGAGGAAATGCTCAATTCTTCCAGCAACAAGTTGTGGCATGTGAGAATGGTGGTCTATACATTCACCACCTCACATAGTTATCTTTTTGTATGTGTGGTGAGAACACTGAAGATCTACTCTCTTGGCAAATTTTAACAGTGCAAGGCAGTTGTTATTAACTACAATCACCATGCTGTACATTAGATCCCCAGAACTTATTAATCTTATAACTGAAATTATTAGTTATACATAGTTCTCAGCGAATCCAATCAATATCCAATCAATTCTTTAACCTTTAGAATGTGTCCATTTTCTAAAATATCCTGTTGATTGTCTTCCCAAAAGTCGGCAATGAATTATATGTCAAGAAATCCAATGATCTTAGGTCTCACTTTCTTATATCCCAACACCATTTGACACATTTTACCTTCCTTTCTCCTTTGAAATCTTTTCTACCTTCAGTATCTAGGGTTACACATTCTTGCTCTCCTTTTTCATCTCTGGTTAATATTTTTATCATTATTTTCCCTCTTTTCTACCATTGGTTAAAGACATTATCTGTTATTCTGACCTCATTTTGTTTATCCTATTTTTAAAATTTCTTTCTCTACTGTAAAGACTAGAAAGTCTTAGTATTATGGTTTCTATGTTTTCAGCTCAAACATTTTTATCTTTATATAGGGACCTATTCCTGATATTCTAACTAAACATTTTCAAATACCTTCTGGGCATTTATTTTTGATTATTCAATGCTATGTCAAATATAGTATGTCTAAAAGTAAACTCAATTTTTTTCCTTAGACCATTTTTTTTTTCAGTTTTTTCTTTTTCTATCTATGGAAACACTACCATTCAGCTATTATCATCTACAAAGTACCTCATAATCCATTTTTACCCACCTCCTCGGCCTCAGTAAAGATATTCCATGGAAATATCATTTAATTTTATGATCTTTTCACTAAAATTCTCACAATTCTGCAATAACATCCCTAAAATATCAGTCAATGATCCTCCACAGTTGAAAGTATTTTCAACTGTGCTGGATCTTGCTTATAACACATTGAAATTAGATATACTTCTCTAAAGACTCTGTGCTATTCATAGTTTTCCCTTTCACATTTCAAATTTTTATTGATCTTATACCTCTTAATAATTCCTAAAAGACACTATTGAGACATAAATTTTAGGAGGACTCTGATTCCCTTCGCCTCATGATTCCAAATGTCTTCTCTGTGAATGTGTAGTTCCATGAAAATATGTCTGTTTAAATATTAATCACCCTGTGTTAAAATGAGCTGCTTGCTTGTCTCTCTTCTACACTGGGTAATATTCTGTTGAAGTTTAAAATGTGTCTTAGTTATCATAAATATCTGTGCATAGTATTGGGATTTCTGTAAGTTCCAGTCATTGAGAACTACAGTGTATAAGGCACAATTTTTTCTAGTTGCACAAGACAAAAATAAATAATACACATTAAATAAGCACATTATATATCATATTAGAAGGTATAGTGTTATGAACTAAAAGAAAAATCAGAGTACATTCAGGGTAATGGGAGTGTGGATATTTTAAATAGGGCGTAGGTGAGGGAAGGTCAATGACAATTTGAACAAGGACATTATGGAGCAGAGAGAGGTAATCACATGCTCATGGAAGAGAATTCTAAATCAAGGAAACAAAGTACAAAGACCATAAGTATTGAACATGCCTATGATATTTGAACAACAAAGAGGCTAATGTAGCAAAGCAGAGGTGTACGAAGAGTGAAAAGAAAAAAGATTGACTTGTAGCTCAGTATCAGATGTTAATTTGTGCAGGACTTTGTAAGAACTTTGGCTTGACACTGGGTGAACTGAGGACCAACGAGGGATTTTTAGAAGAAAAGTAATAAGGTCTACTTTTTTAAGGCAGTCCCCCAGTATTCGTTATCTATGTTGAAAAAAAAAATAAAGAAATAAAGAAAAGACTGTAAAATGGCAAGTGTGTGAGCAAAGAGAGGAATTAGGAATTGATTGCTCTAATCCACACAAGAGCTGATGGCAGCTAAACCAGGATGCTGGTAGTAAGGGTGGAGGCTGAAGGAGTGCTCTGATTATGAATATATTTTGTATATAATGTCGACTGAACATTGGGATTTGATAGAAAGAAAAAGGGATGGCTTCAATATTTTTCACCTGAGCATTTAAAAAGATGGAGATGTCATCATCTGAGATGGAAAACGTTGTGGTTAGAATGTGTTTGAGGAGGAGACCAGTAGTTCATTTTGTACAATTTGAGTTTGAAAATTCTATTATTGATGCAAGCAGAAATGTCAGGAAGTAAGTTGTCTATAACTAAAAGACTATGTTTAGTAGAGGATTTGAGGCTGAATCTATAACGATGGGAGTCCCTAGTGTGCAGATGGTACTTAAAGTCTGGAAGCTGAATAATATCATGAAGAAACAAACACAAAATGAAGAAGCCCACAGCCTGGGTTTTGGACCCTCCAAACTAAAGAGAAGGAAAAAGCAAAGGGTAAAAAGAAAGGGAATTCAGACCATACTTCTTGCAAACCAAGTGGAAACAATGTACCAAGTAAATATTCTTTAAAATAAAATGACATTTTGTTATTCTCCAAAATCACTCCAGAATTGCTATATTTACTACATCTGCATACAAGATCTTATAAAGCTAACTTTTTTTGGTGATTTAATTTAGTACATTGTTCATTTGTTATGTTTTGTGGGAAAAGTCTAAGTTTGCCTTCTATCCACTGAGACTCCATCATGAATATTCTGTTTATTTATTTTTAAATAATTAAACTTTAGAAGCAGAAGTGGATACTGAAACAGAATTACTCTCTGGATTATTTCTCTGAATATATTGACTTATTTTTGAAAAAAATAAAATTTTCTTTAATGCACACACAGAACTAAATCAAGACAGCACTTGAAAGTGTGATAAACTTGATACTGTTGTGTCATAGATAGAACAATAAGATCTGTACTAAACATAGGGTAGAATCTGATTCCTACAAATATTGACTTTTAAATATGTAGACATATCACATTGTTAGTTTTTGTCCCTTCTTAAAATCAGAGGACAGTTATTAATGGATTGTAGAAAATAATTTTAAATGCAATAAGGAACTACTGTAAATCCTGAACTATAATGCATTCATATTTTTAAAAGAAGATTTTAGAATTTTTTGACATACATTTGTTTTTTCTGCTAAGCTAAAATAAAAAGTGTTTTACTGACTTATTCTATAGTGTTCTTTTTTAAGAAAATGCAAAATTAGGGCATTGTGGAACAAAAAACAGTAAGTTAATCCTTTGTATATTGGAAATTCCCTATTTAGTAAAGTAAGAAATAAAGGTCTATCAATTACATTGATGGTAAGTTCAGATAGGGAATTGAATTACTTTATTATAATTAAATATAAACTAGCTCTGAGGAGATGAAGTTTAAGTTGTTAAAAAGGGGTTTTACTGACTGAATCTACAGAGCTTTTGGTTTTTTTTTTTTTTTTTTTTAAGAAAATGCAAAGTTAGGGCATTAAAGAAAAAAGAAAAAACCCAGTAAGTTTATCCTTTGTATATTAGAAACTCCCTACTTAGTAAAGTAAGAAGTAACAGGTATATTAACTGCATCGATGGTAAGTTCAGATAGAGAATTGAGATGCTTTATTATAATTAGATATAAACTGGCTCTGAGGAGATGAAGTTTAAGTTGTTATTAACTTGAAATTCCCCCAAGGCGTGATAATTCAAAGTTAGATTTATAAAAGGGCATTAGAACACTCTGCAATTTGTCTCATTTGCAGCACACTAATAAGGCTGATAGTGGCATCCTTATGAATAAATGGACAATTTATGAAATCAAAATGACATCTATTCCATATGCCTTGTGTTCTTTCTTAAACCAATATATTCTCTTCTGATTTTCGAAGTAGTTAAACTATTAAGGGGAATTTTAAAAAGTAAAATATGCCTTTTATTAGTTGGAATTTAAAACTGAATAAGAAGATACCTTCAAATAAATGGTGTTAAGATTAAGTGTAACTGGAAGAGAGTGAATATAAGTTAATATACTAAAAGGAAATATTAAAGTGAGAGCCAAATATGAAACCACCATTATCCTCAAAAGCCAACTTACTTAAGACTTATATAATAAGATATTCTGATGTCTTATAACATTTAAAATAGAAATGGGTTCTAAAACCCACAGTATAAAAGATCTGTACATCAAATGGCAATTAGCCATAAACGATGAAAGCTGAAGAATAATTCATTTTACTTCCAAGGAAAAACTGGGTCAGATTAAATTGAAGGTTATTTCATCTGAGAGTTTACTGAGAATAGTTTGGCTTCTCAAGAAAAAAGTTTAGTACTATTGTGACATGGAAATCCATCACTTAAAATGCTTCCTAATTAGTATCCTAAAATACTAAACTAGAATAAAGTATGTCCTATGATCTGAATTCTTGTATCTCATTCTAAGTGTCTTTACTATTTCATAACTGTTCCAACATAATGACCTATAACTCAGGAAATACCCTATTCTGATTTGGATAAAAACATTATTTGATATTTCATATGTATCTATAGCTCATGGCTAAATTAGACCAAACATCTGATTTTGCATGTACTAGAATAGATTGATATTTTTTTACATTTTTTAACTGTTAAAAAGAATGACATTTCATGACACATGAAATTTGTATAAAATTCAAATTTTATCATCCATAAATAAAGTTTAATTGAAACACAGCTTTGCTCATTCATTTATGTATCACCTGCAACTGCTTTCACACAATGGCAGAGGTAGTCAGGCCAGAGACCATATGGGTCACAAAGGCTACATTATTTCCCATGTATCCCTTACAAAAAAACATGGATGACTCCTGCTCCAAGAAATGGAGAAATTATTTTAATGTCTATTCTATTTCGAATTTGATGGTTATTCTTTGACATTGGTTAGAAAATTAAAATGGTGATAAAACCAGTGATCGATAAAAACTGTACCTGATAGATGGTGGTTTGGCCCTGGAGCCACGCCTAAACTCTAGCTAGGAAGAGGAAAACCAAAAGCAAACCAAAACAAAAGCACAGACCTTTAATTGCATGTTATTTAAAATAATAATGGCTGGCACTTGAACCTTAAACTAGATTATTTTAAACCCTTAAGCAGCACTAAATGCATCGTTTTAAATACTTGATATCGGAGTATTTTAATTGCATTACCTAAGTTGGTTGTTCTAATGAAAAAATATATGTAATTACAAACTTTTGAAATAATTATATTTTAAAATATATTATGTTTCTTTTAATGTGAACAATTAGTCTACTTTGCATTTATTTAAATTTGTGTGCACTATAAAGCAAATTTAACAAGACTAAAACTGTGTTCTTTCATCAATATTAAACATATTTGTTAAGAAAAAAATGCTTAATATTCAGCGGCTGTTATTTTATTTGTCATTTAAATGGGAAAAGGTAGTCATTGGTCATTCCTATGAATGCAAACTAAAAAAGGCCCTTGGAAAATAACTGTGGCAAACTCTTAATAAGAGTAGTATAAACATACTTTGAAATATTTTAATAGTTTTAATATACTGAATAAAGAAATAAAATGATCATAAATAATCAAACAAGTCTCTTAATAAAATAAAAAAGTTCAAAGGAAAGTACTAAATACCCTGAAATCATGAACAAAACAGAACTAATTAATAGTACAAATATGAGAAAACAGAGAAATTAAAAAATAAAGAAAACAGATTAACATTCTACTAAAAGAAATCCTGTTAGTCACATTTTAAAAATATGTATTTTGTGAATAGTCAAACGACACCAAGATGAGAGATAATAACAAGAAAGCATCAGCCAGAAGGGTTTTTATATTATTGTGTCAAGAATGATTATTAGTAGACAATTTACCAAAATCATTAAAAGCATGGTTTTTGAAGCTAAATATTTTGTTTTAATAATATTCCTGATAGTTACTAACTATCACACCTTGGGAAAGTTAGTTAATATCTCCATTCCTCAATTTGTGGATCTATAAAATGGAATACTAATGATTGGATAAGGAAGATGTGGGACATATATACAATGGAATACTACTCAGCCATAAAAAGGTGAAATATTGCCATTTGCAACAACATGGATGGATCTTGAGAGTATCATGCTAAGTGAAATAAGTCAGATAGAAAAAGACAGGAACCATATGATTTCATTCATATATGGCACATAAAATAAAAATCAATGAACTCAGAGACAGATAATAGAATGGTGGTTACCAGAGGGGAGGAAGGATGAAATGAAGACAAAGAATGTAAAGAGAGCCAAATATATATTGATGGAAGGAGACTAGACCTTGGGTGGTGAGCACGCAGTGGAGTATACAGATCTTGTATTATAAAGTTGTACTCCTGAAACTTATATGTTATTCACCTACATTACCCAATGAATTTAATTAAAATTAAAAAATGATAATATATTTCTTAAACTTGTTGTAGGGGTTATGTAAGAAAAATATATTAATAAATCTTTGGTATATTGTTTCATACAGAATGTTTATTAAATGCTAGCTATTTTTATAGACCTTGGCAAAAAAAGGCTCATACATTTAATTAACACCTCAGGTTATCCAATGTTTTTAATGCTTTTTTTAAGTATTCACTTTTTGTACACATAACAGCCAATTTAAGTAAAATGCTTCTGGGGATCTGAGAATTTAATCCAAATAAAAAATTTCTCATTGTGTTGGACTTTAACCCAGCATGAATTTTACATTATGATATGTTATGGTTAAGTAATATTATGCCACACCTCCCATGTCACTCTCTGATAATTCATTATGTCTTTTAAATAGTTTACTAAATTATCTGACAGTTTACTAAATTATCTGGTAGATATTCTACCAGAGATATTGATAATATGATTTAAGACTATTATGGTTAAATGAAATTTATTCTAAAATATTTATTGAGATTATACTATGTGCTAGGCACTGTTATACATGTTGGGAAAATAATGATTAAAGGGGCTCGAATATGTGATGACAGAAAGAAATCTAACAGTGTAAATATATATGCCTTATTATTAAAGTGTACAGCTGAAACTTATTGGATTTCATTAACCAATGTCACCATAAAAAAATTAATTATTTAACGTAAAAAAAAAAAAAAAGATGCAAGGCATTGTTCCCAAGCAATGCTTGTTTTTGTTCTTTATATATTCTTAGGGATTACTTTTGTCTAAAGTTGATATTGAGAATAAAGTTTGTCTTATTATTTATTAAATATAATTATGATTGAGAAATTAATTATTGTCAAGAGAGGCTCCATCTTTAACTTATAGTAGTTAAGAAATTTCATAGTTATTGACATTTCTTCAAGTAACTCACTGCATGACAGGAAAGATTATATTTTAGAAGCATTCTTTAATGATGATAGCAAGCAGAAAAAATTAACAATCATAAAGAAAATAAAAAGTAGATTAATAATTTTTAAAAGGCTATGAATAATAATGTTTATAATAGTGATACTTTTTCCAGCTGAGTTATAGAAGAAACATGTTTTTTTAATACTGAATTTGAAAATATTTCTCAAACTTACTAATTCTTGTAATGAGTAGGTAAATGCAAGTAATAACTTTATTTGAGCATGAAATTAAACTGTTTATTTCTTTAATAATTTTAAATTTAACATGAATGAAAAAGAATGAAATTTGACTAGCTCAGTCCTATGATCAGCATTGCCAAATTATCGAGTGCCGGAAAACAAGAAAAATTGCTTAGAGTTTTCTGTGTAGATGTGTTTAAATATTTTACTCTATAGAGATCCAAATTATCATGTGGTAAGTCAAATTTATAGGAGAAAAGTTTCTTCACATTTCTAAGAAATTTGGAATCTAATTTTATTTAATTTTTTCTAGTGCCCGATACTATTATAAGAGGCTAACAAAAGCTATTTTCTCATAGCTTGATAGTTTTGTTACCTCCTAACGCTATTTCACCATATGATTTACCTTAGTACATATAATGAAGACAGTCTTTACCATACTTATTTTTATATTCATCACCCACCTACATTTTCGCTTTATTACTACATTTTCACTTTATTATTTGCTCTAAAAAAACTATTTGTGCCCTATAAAATTTAAGTCAATGCAGTCATTAAATATTTTACTTATTTTTCAGTTTAGTTTAAAATATATGCACATATCTTAATTTAAACATGACAAGCTGAATCATTTGTTGTATATGATTTTTATGGACATTTTACATCTATACACATATCAAAGTAAGCTTGAACTTTCAAGGCAAAGTTTTGATGTTCCTTTTAAATAATTCCTTTTAAACATTTTGTCAGACCTTCAAATGATCAAAAAGAAGAGAGATGAGGTATCTAGGTTGGGTTTTGTTTTGTTTTTTTTTGACTATTTATAGAAACAAAATAAAAATGTGAGATGTAGAAGAGAAATATTGCAATAGGTATATAACATAAAAATTTCTTACATTAAAGTGATAAGAATATCAAGAAGGGAATAGAAAAAAGTGTTATGTTTAATCTAACTTTCCTAAACTGAAGCAGCATGTTTTCTGTTGGGATATTGTAAGAATTGTTTCAGATTAAGAAATTCACATATTCCAATGTTGTTGGCACAACAGTGTCAGGATTAAAACGGATAGCTGAAATTCATTTCCTCTCCAATTTAGCCAGCACACATATGGTCATGCTTTCCAGGCTTTCCATTTGATGGTCAGTTCATTCAGTTACTTTTCCTACTTGTTACACTTGTCCATTTATTTAATGAACTTCTATAAGTTCTTGTTCAAGTGGCGATGTCTGTTTGAAAGCATATTTTGAAGAGTATAGCAGACAAGAATAAGAAGAGTACAGATATGGCTAAAGCTCAAGTTCATATTTTCATATTAAGTTCATTAAACTTCAGATTATACTAGACTAAATGAGTTATTTCCTCTCCTTCCAATTTACACAGTCATCAATCTGCTGTCTCATAACTTTCCCTTGAAGCTCGACCTTGTGGTGGCTGCAGCATGAAATTTGAAAGGAAAAGAATGTACTAGCAAGAGAATCAGATAAAAGAGATTTCAATATCCGAAAGCTCATTTTTGAAATTTTAGTATTGTAAAGTTGTCATTAAATAAACTCATATCGGTTTTAAGCACAGTTCTAAAGTACATTTCTTTTTTTTAAAGCATTTGGTTTATAATACTTTTTCAGAGATAACATTTGAAAGAGAATAAACAGGTACATATGAAATAAATGAATAAAGTTACAATGACCTATCATAAGCCAAAAGGGAAAATTTTGCTGAATCTCCTCTGAATATTTTCCCTATGCAAATAAATTTTATTTTAATATATGAACATACTTCAAAGTCTTTTTATCTCTGCCTTCTCCAATTTCTTTCTTCCCCTTCTGTTATAAGCAAGAACAGCAGCATTCAAAGTGACACCCATGGACGCATTTCTGTCCTTCCACAATGACTGGTTTATTGAGTGGAACCTTCTCAAATAAGCCAATCAGGTACCCATTCAGGTTAATGCACAACACACAGAGAAGGGAAGTATAGAGTCTTATGCAACATTGTGAAGGATGAAAGTCCTTATCTCCAAAGCCAGCTCTGTTTACTGGCAGCAGCAGATAGTTTTGTGTTGGTCCCAAGCCAGCAGCTGCGAAGGGCAGAAGGTCAGAGTCTTTGGCCCTCAGCTTACCTATCCATGATGCTTTCAGGTCAGTCTTGAGCATCATCTGTCTGAGATGTTCAGCTTATATGGACCTTACAAGGTGGGATCCTTATGCTATTGGTCGCTGCAGTCAGGGGCTTATCGTTGGCAGTCATGGGTGACTTTTCTATGGTTTGGGGCATTTGAGTCACACCCTAAGAGCATTCTCATTATGTGCCAGCTGTCGTGGCTCCCATGGAATCCATTTTTCAAAGTCCAAAATGTCCTCAATTATTTCTGCTTTGTATACTTGCCCAACCTAATCTCCTCTTCTTCCTACAACATTTGCTATGTGACATCACTAGGTGGTAAAAAATGACAGAAACTCAGAGAGGGAGGCAAAGTATAGGGTCACTATAATTTAACATGATAGCATGGTACTTCTGTGAATGCAAGAAGGTATGAAACAGACGATAGTTATAAATGTAACTGGGATGGAGAAGGAGCAGCTAGGGCATAGTGCCCTCACCTGGACAACTTGGTGGAAGAGGTAAATCAGTCACCAAGCCCAGAGAGGGGCTGAGCCAGAGAGGGAAGCTTCCAAGTCCCAAGGGAGCATGGGGACGCACAATAAACAACTCCCAGTGAATACCAGGCTTTCCTATTATTAAAAAGTGTTTTGTGGCACTCTAGAGCTAGGGGTTTGGTGTAAAAACCTTGTAGGTCCCCTGAAGAAAATTACAAAGCATGCTGTTCAAAAAAGTACAGTGTTCTAACCAATCCAATGAGATATGTTATAAACTGGTTATACATTAAAAAGATTGCTATACTATATGCACTTCTCAGTAACTGTAGCTTCTTAAATATCTTACATATAGGTTATCAAAGAAAATTGATAGAATACAGATATATTTTTCAGATTAAATAATATCAGAATTCTGTTCTAAGTACCTTTTGTCAATTTTAAAATAAAATAGTTTTATCACTAACATATTGACAAAAAAACAGTATCCTCAATGTCAATCTGAATTATGCAACAACAAAAATGAATCAATTATATTTTTTAAGAGTAGAACTACTGATTTCCAAAACAAAGCAAAGCAATTTTAAGAAAAAATACAGTAATTTTTAAAAGTTAGGGTAACAAAGAATTTTTCTAAATTTAAGTAATTTTTAAAATTTAAAATTTAAATGGAAAAGGAAGACAAATGGACTTGGCTCCAGTCTCAGAGAAGTCTATGTATTTGACCCTGGGCCAAATCCTCTTTGAACCATTAATGTTCAAGACTATCAACTCCTAGCTGATATACCCAAGGAAACACCTATACTGACAGCTGAGGTGGTTTTATATAGTAGTAACTGAGACCGATGGAATTCAGCTGAGCCAAAGAGTGACCCTAATCACGCACCCCTGAGGGGGTATAAATTTAGATGGTAACACCAACATCTGAAGTCTCAGACTAAGTAGAAGTTTGAAGGGTGTGCAGCCACGAGGGATTCTCTGAGCCGAGTTGGTCTGACAACTCAGCTTCGCTTCTTGTCATCATGCACATCCCGAGTGACAACTGGCTGGCACATGGCTATGTCGTTGTTCTTCATGGCGTGGTGTTTCCTGTCCTGTGTCCCTCTAAAAGGTAGGTGAACTTTTTACTTTCATGTAAATATTACCATTAGGAAGTGGAAGTTCCAGAACTATCCTGGTCTGAGAAGTCCTCTCCAGTTGGTACCTGCTTTTACCTAAAGGTAAATACTGCCTCCATTCTGTGAAATTCAATTTGTCCGATTATGTTTATTATGTAAGTGGATTTTAAGTAGGTACACTCTGGTTCATTTGGTTCAATATTATGTTTGTGAGATTCAGCCATGTTGTGGTAGTAGGAGTATTTGGTAGACTTCTATTGTGTAGTATGCATTTTACTGTTACAAAGTGAGAGTATTTGTAACAGCCCCAAGTTATTTTCTCAATTGTTCTCAACTGTTACAAACTTAAGGCTGATACAAATAGCCCTGCTTTGACCTTTTCTCATCAATGTTTTTGTTGTTGTTATACATGTATAGATTTATCTTTGATACACACTCAGGAATAAAAATGTTTCTTTATAAAGTCTGCAAATGTTTAGCTTTTATTAGATACTACAAAGAATTTTTCCCTAGTAGAGCATTAATTTTCCAGCTACTTCACATCTTTGCCAGTACTTTGCATTTTCTCTGTTTTTAAGTTTAGTGATTGTGGTAGGCATATGTTGCTATCTTATTATACTTTTTATTTTCATAATCCTGATGACTAATGATATATACAATGGAAAACTTTCCCATTCTCATTAGCCTTGAAAATCTAAAGACATTACTGTTTGAAAAAGGAAACCTTAATAGAAATATAAATGAAATTACTAATTCTCTTTGGGGTTTTGGTGGGGGTTTTTTTTTTTTCTATTCTGTTTAAAATTTGCTAGTCTGAATCTATAAAGGTTTTCACTATGTTATCCTTTAGAAACTATTAGTTAATAGTAAGCTCTTTAACACACCTGTTACTGATTCTCTTGTATGTTTTTGGATAAAAAAAATTTTGTTCTTCTCTTGCAATGGTTTATTTGTTATTTTGGTGCAACATGTACTCCCTTAATTATAATTTTATAATAAGTCTTGATACATGGTCTTGAAAATCCTAAAAAAATGTGTTTTTCCAGATGATCTTGACTGTTTTTCTTTCCTCTTGCATTTAAAGCTACGAGAATAGAATTTGTCAATTACTTAAACTCTGTTGAGATTTTACCGAGGTTGCATTAGATTCATCCACTTTTTGTTACCAGAACTAACGGGGTCCATCTGCTTGTGTGGTTCCCAGTCAAAGAAAGGATATGTACAGATTTTGAAGCAAAGAAAGTAAGCATTTATCTCAGGGAGTTGCAAGTCCGAAAGACACAGGTGAGCCAATGTGTCCAACAATCTGCATGCCCCCTACCCCCAGGTGTTTCTGGAGTACAGATTATATAGGGAAAAATCAGCCGCACGGAAACTAAAGGAGTAGGGGTCGTGGGTGCTGCTGATTGGTGGATTGGACGGGGCTGGCGTAATTGATCTTTGTGATTGGTCTTGGCATCAGCTAAGGTGCCGTCCCATCTGGTCCCGTGCCCTTGTGAGGTTGTTTTGCCTGGATGGGCCTGAGGCTGAAACACATCTAAGGCCAAGATGTTATCCTTAGTGTAATCGAAACTTATTATCCTCATGACTATAGAGGATCCATAAATCTTCTGTCCTAAGGCTTAATGATTAAAGGAGCAGGCATAGAAAGGTAAAAGGAGGGAGATTAGAAAAAGCAAGTAAGTCACAATGCCATTATCTGGGCAAGACCAGGCTTGACTTGGGAAAAAACTACGTTAAAGAAATGAAACAGAGTTTGCGTGTGGTTGCAGTGTGGTTACATTTTTACGTCTTTAATTTCTTTCCGTAACGTGGTAATTTTTTTCAGCCTTTCATCTCTTGTCAGATTTAGTCTGAGTATTATCGCTCTTCTTCAGGACTTACTGTTGGTTAGTGCCTTTTGTGGGAAGGGTTGTTTTGTTTTTGCTTTGCAGATGCTTAAATACTTATCTGTGGTAGTGATACAAAATTACTTCCATCACAAATACATTGAGATTACTAAAAGTTTCTGAGATAACATGGCAAAAAATCATCCACAAAATCTTTTTTTTCCCCCCAGTATGACATCAGGTAATCACATTTCCTTAATTGTTCTTTTACATTTGGTCTTTACTTTTTTGTAGTATGCACTGAACAAAGACTTCTGACTTACGATCTTTGTGAATTGAATAAAATTTAATAATGGTCTTGATGAACCCCAAAAGAATTGGATAGTCTCCTGATTTTTTGCTTTATTAAATTTATATATTACTGACATATAATATTCAGTTTTGCTTTGTTGCTGGTATTGCAAGTAATTAAATAATTATGTATATACAGATTAAACTATGATCAATTTTCCATAACTAGGTTTTGTTACAATTTCGATCCGGATTACATTAAAACTGACAATCCTGTATGCCACAATTCATCTTATTTTACTAAGTGTCTCAAGCAAAATCAGGCAATCAGAAGCTTTTGAATTGAGTGATAAAAATGTAGGCGTAGGTTTTTGCTCTAAAGATATGATTCAATAGCCATAATTTCTCCTGAGTAAGTTAATTTATTAGAACGTCCTTGTCTCTCTTTTAGTAGCTTGAAGTATGGTTCATTGTTCAATGTTTTGTGTCAGAGTGAGAGATTTCCCTTCTACCAGGCTCCCTCCACAGACTAAGCTAATTAAATACAAAGCAAGAGAGATTTCCACCCTAATAAATCTGCCTCTGGGTTAAGACACTATGTCACTTTGGTAGTTCTTTCAATAAAGCCAGAAGGGATTAAACCTGGAGCTTTTTTTTAATCATTGCCAATGACATTAGTAATAGTCTCTCGAATCCTACCCTATTGCAACGAATGCTTTGACAGGAAATTTTCCCCATTCTGCTCTCAGAAATTTAAGTGAGATGGTCAGTACTTAGGACAACTGACAGATTCTATTATAAAAATTCATACCCATTTTTCTTAGTAGCAGAAATAAAAGAAACTGATTTCCATCTCTATTAATCCTAATTGATCAAACATAGCCTTACTTTCAACATAAAACAGCTTCCTGTTTTAAGGCTTCCGATTCTGACAGTAGCTGTAAAGCTTTGTGCTGCTAAAATAAATGTATATTTTAAATGTCCTGCTTTCTTTGAGCATGTCCCTTTGTACATAAAATGAGTGAAGATCAATGTGGTATATTATGTTTAATTCCTCAACTATAATAGATCACATAAGATTGATTTGAATTTACTTTTTATCAAATTGCATTATTTTTAAAGTTCATTTTCTTTTTTTGCATATCTGACAGTCACCAGCCATTTTTTTTTTAATGCTGTTACTTTCAGAGAATATAGCTATAATTTATTTAGTACAGAGGCCTAGGAAAGCCCTCTCCTTAACCTAATAATAACATTGTGTCTTAGAAGCTTCTTTCCTCTAAGTCAGAAGGCCGAATCATGTCAATGAGTTGATGACTTCATTATCAATATCTAATTTACCTCTGGAGAAGCTTAATCTAATAATTCCCAGAGTCTACATTGTACATTCCCTCTTTGACAGACCAAGACATTCTTCCAGAGTGTCCATGGTGACTTCTCTTCTGGTTCTCCTTTGTAATGTTAATGAGATGATGTAACACATTAACTAATTTTTAAATATTTTATTTTTTTTTTAACATTTATTTACCCTCTTCTCCCTCCCCTCTGGTAACCACTAGTCCATTGTCCATGTCTATGAGTCTCTGTCTTCATTTGTTGCTTTTAGGTTTATATCTCACATATAAGTGATATCATGTGATTTTCAACCTTTTCTATCTGGCTTATTTCACTTGGTATGATTATTTCAAGGTCCATCCATGTTGTCGCAAATAGCAGTATTTCATCTCTTCTTATGGCCTAGTAATATTCCACTGTATATATGTACCATAGCTTCCTTAGCCATTCATCTATTGTAGGATACTTCGGTTGCTTCCATGTCCTGGCCACTGTAAATAATGTTGCTATGAACATTGGTGTGCAAATATCTTTTTGGATATGAGTTTTCAAGTCTTTGGGGTAAATACCCAGTAGAAGGATTACTGGATCATATGGTAGATCAATTCTTAGTTTTTTGAGGAACCTCCATACTGTTTTCCATAGTGGCTGTACCAAATTGCAGTCCCACCATCGGTGTATGAGGGTTCCTACTTCACATCCTCTCCAACATTCGTTATTACTTGTTCTGTTGATCATAGCCATTCTAACAGGTGTGAGTATCTCATAGTGGTTTTGATTTGCATTTCCCTGATAGCTAGCAATGTTAAGCATCTTTTCTTTGGAGGAGTGTCTGTTCAGGTCCTCTGCCCATTTTTTGATTGGATCTTTTTTGTTTTGTTTTTTGTTATTGAGTCGTATGAGCTCTTTGTATATTTTGGATATTAAGTCCTTATCAGAGATGTTGCTTGCAAATATATTTTCCCATTCGAATGGTTGTGTCTTTACCTTGTTGACGATTTCTTTTGCTGAATAGAAGCTTTTTATTTTGATGTAGTCTCATTTGTTTATTTTTGCTTTTACTTCCCTTGCCTTAGAGGTCAAATTCATAAAATCCTCTTTAAGTGCAAGGTTCTTGAGTTTCATTCTTATGTTTTCTTCTATGTATTTTATTGTTTCGGATTTTTTATTTAGGTCCTTAATCCATTCTGAGGTAACTTTGGTGTGTGGTGATAAACAGCAGTCTAGCTTCATTCTTTTGCAGGTGGTTTTCCAGTTTTCCCAGAACCATTTATCGAAGAGACTTTCCTTTCTCCACTGTGTTTTTGGCTTTTTTCCCACCATATCAACTCTTGATTCTGTTCCACTGGTCTGAGTGTCTGCTTTGCTGCCAATACCATGCCGTTTTGATTACTGTCACTTTGTAGTGTAATTTGAAGTCAGGCAGAGTGATGCCTCCAGCCTTGTTCTTTTTCCTCAGAGTGGCTTTGGCAATTCACTGTCTTTCGTATTAACAGGCAATTCTTCTCCCTGCACCACCACTGGATTCTCACGGCTGCTCCCTTTCTTCCCCCAATAAAGCATGGGTTCATATGGAAACACTAGTGTTTGAATGAGTAGAAAATATTACTATGTTGGCTCAAGAAAATTGCCCCAATCAATGATTCAATGATAAGCAATAAGTGGCATTGTCTTCAGTTGCCCTAAAGAGATTTGAGTTATGGAAAGAAAAACTCTGTATTTGTTGAACTTCTATCTATGGATGTAGGAACTAGGAGTATGTCAGTGAAGCAAAAATCTCTACCCTTAGGGAACTTTCCTTCTGTGATAGTCCCTTTAAAAATGCCTCCTACCAATTCCCTATCCTGTTTCACTTCTTGCTTTGTTTCACAGAATCAAAGTTGCAATAATCGTGTTCAAATGTAATTTATTTATTTTTAGATGATGTGGATTGATACTCAATATCATTTTGGTCTAAATACATTGTTATTATCTATATGGGTTAAGAGGAATTTTTCACTGGGAAAAATTTTCTTAAAGCACCTTAAGAAGGTGTCTGGAAACTAATAAATAGCATAAACCCTGGGAAGCCGGAGCAGGGAAAATGCATAAATAGGAATAGCGATGTTTCTGAAGATATTCTTGGCATATTTTATATTTTTCATACCCTTAGCAAATCACTAGACTTCACTTGACTCGAAAACTTCAAATGTTCAAAAGAGCTCTTGTTATAAAGATCATTAATTCTATATTTTACTAGAAGTTCATCTTCACCTGTTATGTTTCTCATTAATTTCAAAGATGCTAGAAGGATTGGCAGACATAGAGTTGCTAAAAAATGTACAAATCATGTTGCCCAGAATGATTGAATGTTTTAGGTTAGATGTGATCAACATGTATGATTATTTAAATGGCGGCTTACCAAGGGGGTGGGGGGCATGTGTGGAATTGCTCAAGGAAGTTCTCAGGAGGCATAGATAAAACTAGAGGGAAATTAAGCAGAGCAAAAATGTGCTTGTTATCATTATAATTCCCAGCAGCAAGGTCTTTTAGGATGTAATAAAGTCTTCCAAGTTTTCATTTGAGTTATGTAAAACTAGACTAGACAACGCACTAGAGAATTTACTCAAGTATAAAAGCGTTCCCAGACAGGAAGATAGGGGAGATGACCAAACAGTCCTTTTCCATCTCTAATTGCTAGGAGTCCAGGAAACCTATGATGGATTTAATCACACAGCAGTTGCCCTTATAATTTTCCAGGATGAAAGCATGTTATTCATCTTTATAACCAGAACAGTCATTAAAGAAAGCAGGTCTGTGTCGGTGGTGAATGACTAGATTTTTCAATAGATAATCTGAACAGTTTTTCCACAGTGAATTAGCTCCAATCAACTTGGCATATAACAATCATGTGCTTTTCTGTGGAACCACAGAGGATTTTTTCAATCACTTATGCATATAACCTTGCTTTAACACCTTGAAATTGCTTTTATTTATTTGCCATGAAAAGTGTAAAAATTTGGGACCAAAAAAAGATCCCACAGGTATATATTGATACACATGGTGGTTAGCTTTAAAATACAAGAAATATTCCAAATATTCATCTCAAATTAATGCATTTAGCTTCTTTGAAGAGAGCTTAGTGTGAAACAGAATTTATTAAGAGTTAAGTGGGATGGGTAATGAGTACTTAGGAGTGGATAGAGTTAGAGTGGTCATAAATTTAAAAAGAAAAAAACAATTGAATTCACCAGCCAAGGGCATCAAGATCAAGAATAAGATTAGCTTCTATACCAGAAACTCTAGTTTAAAATCTTAAACATTTTTATACTCTGCTCAGGTCTGTTTCTTGAAATATTCTTCAATTTGTAATGTAAGGAAGCTCTGATCATGAGTAGGGCATTTTAATCTCAAGATTTTCATATAGACAAGGATCTCAAGAAGAAGGGACATTTTCTCTCTAAAAGAAGGATAGGGGAGAGAATATAAACAGAAACTAAAGCAAAGTCCTGGGTGTGGAAAGTTGCCTTGAGTTTGGAAAAATACCAAATTAATGAACTTCTTTCCCACAGAAAGTCAGGTGAAGTTTTACATCCCAACTGAGATGGTTTTAACTGGGAATGAGTAGAACAGTGATTTCATAGCTTTTTTGCTCCCTTTCCTATATATTTATTTTTTAGGGAAAACTATACATTTCTAGCAGGAGTTTTCTGTCTCCGCACACTCACTTCACATTGCTTTAAATGTTCGATTTAACCCAAGAACAGATGAATGGACTCTTCTTTGTCTCTACTTCACAACAGAATTTATTTTGATTTTTTGCTTTGTCCTCTGGGCACTGCAGGAACTTTCTAGGTAAAATAGCCAGATTTTGCAAATAAAAACATAGTATGTTCATTTCAATTTGAATTTCAAATGCAGCAGATATTTTAAGTCTTTATATGTCCCCTGCAATATTTGAGACATTTATATTACAAGATTGTAGTTTATGAAATGCGAATTTAACTGGACATCCTATATTTTATCCACTGGCCCTATTTCTAGTACTCGCTCCTTCCAGGAGGTGTTAGAGGAAGGATTTGTGGCATGACTCCAGCAGGCTGCGAAGACACTAGCACATATGCCGTGAAGTCCTCACCCGTGGAACTAATCATCCGTGAGCCCACAGTTTTCAGGCACTAGAACTTGTAGTAGGCCTTCACTGGTCCCACTCGGCTAGTCTTTCTCAGCAGCACTTCTTCCATGGGCCTCAGAAACCTTACATGGGCAAAGCTTCATGGGCTCTCTAGTTAAAATAAACCCGACCTTTTCTCTCAACACACAGGTATATCAGCCTTCATTGCTCTCACTAGTTATCTAATTTTTTTTTCTTCTAATCTTTCTACTGAAATAAAATGGTATCTTTTTTTCCCTTCATAATCTTTTCGATCAATAACAATAGTGCTGATTATTATGTTTAGGGAAATGTCATTAACAGAATAACCAATGACTCTTTTATTGAATTATTGAGGATCAGGGTGGAGGAAACGATCACATTTATCCTAAGGAAAGCAGCTGACTTTTATGTTCTCTAACACATTTTTCTCTTCAGTCCCTCTACCCTTTAAAATAACTCCTAAAGAAGCAAAATTAAAAGTATAGTTTCATAAGAAGGCTGGTTTAATGTTTAAATGATGGACCACTGAAAAACTTTCTTTCCTCTTAGGTTGCTTAAAAATTCAAATAAGGGCTCTCAGTAGATGAATATAGAAATGTAAAAATGTTAGTCAATTATACATATTTTTCATTTGTTTCATAGTCCACAATTAAATATTGCATTTCTATGTTTAACAATTGCTAAAAAAAAAAAAAATCACTGAATCATCATTTCCCTGTATGAAAAAATAGAATACTATTTATCTGCCCTACTGTAAAATATCTTGAAAAACATGGCCATATATAATATGGATTTTTTTCCAGCGGATAAATAGATATGTTTCACTAAAGTGGTTTATGTATTATTTTAGTTGGGGCAATGACTTGACAAAAATTGCATGTATGTGTGTACCCCTATGTTCTATATCTTGGAATTATGAATGAGGGTAATCATTAATGCACACTATCCAGGTCTCCTTTCTCCTATTTTAATACTTGTTCGTAGAAGTGGCATGCATTTGCATAATAAGAGAAAGCTTGGTTAGAAGGTAATTTTGAAGACTTTGTACCAAGGAAGATATATTTAATGTATATAAACCTGTGTAAGATATATTCCTTAGGGATTGAATTCAGAGTCAACTCTGAGATACTGTATTGCCTATTCTAGTATCACTCTTTTGCATAAATTGCTTCAGTAACTCCATATATACTTCCAGAAAAAAAAGGAAATAAAAGTTCTTTCATGGCCTACTTACCTATCCAGGCCCATTCCACAGCTCTCAGCATCAATATTATTCAATTACATGCAATTATTCAAAGGTGCCATTCTTTTTCTAAACTTCTGGCTTTTATCTATATAATTCTCTTTCCTAAATCACTCATTTCTTCTCTCTTGTCCTTAAACTATCTTTTAACATTTGGCTTCTGTATCTACCTTCTGGGAAAACCTGAACTGAATTCCTCCACTCATCTAATAAACTCCCATGTCACCCTGTGATTTGTCCATATATACATTTTGTCATATTTACTGCAATTGGCTTAAGGTCCTCTATACAGGCAGAGACTATTTGTTTTTACCTGTATCAAACCAGTTCCTTTCTCAGTGAATGCTTGTTGGTTGTATAAATGATTCTGCCTTTAACTACCTTTATGGCCTTGAGTGAGGCAATCTTTAGGCCATAGATTCCTCATTTGCAGATAAAAATAATGGGGCTAGATAATCACTGTGTTTTCTAACAGCTCTTAAATACCATAATGTTATGACTAAATATCCACTATGAAAAATAAGGGTATTCAGATGCTGATTTCTGATAATTTTTAAATTCTAAAAGAATATAAATGAATATATTTATTAGGCAGAATTTTAACCAGTATATATGGCAACTTTTTTTTGTCATTCCCAGGATTGCCTCATCCTCAAATGTTTTTGCTTGTAGAAAGATTCACAGATATAGATTAAAAATAACTTTATTTCAGATAATAAAAATGCTCTGAAAATTTGTAAGCCATCTAGATATTCCTATGTATCATAATATTACAAGTCAAAAAAGTTGAAGACACTTTAATGTCTTTATCTTTTTATAGCACTGAATTTTTTCCCTTTAATTGGCTTAATTTTGACATCTGAATAAGTGATAGTTACATTCCAATTTATCTTGAGCTGTCAGAAGGCTGATATAATGGCATAACAAATCATCAGTGTAGTTGGAAAGAAGCTGAACTTTCAAAGAGTTGAACACTTACAGTAAAAAAAAAAAATTAAAGTAAAATACTAAAAATGAAAATGAAAACATTTCAATGCTGATGAAAAATGCCCTAATAAGCAGATATGCAATTATACTTAAATTTGTTAAGCATTTCAAGATAGTCTGAAAATTAAATTGTATTACTTTAGACTAATTCATTCTCTGGATAAAGTAGGTGAGATAAGTTTGAGCTCATATGGGACCTTATTGCTATTTCTTGATGTAACTAATAAATTGAACAAAAAATTTTTACATCTAGCCAAGATGAAAAGAACATAATTATGACATTAAATCTAAATGGTCCAAATACTCTAGATTGGATGAAAATGCTAGATCCTATGTTACTTACAAGAAACTCATTTTAAATATAAAAACACAAACCAATTAAAGATAAAAGGATAGAAAAATAACATGCTAATATTATTCAAAAGAAAGCTACATTATCAAAGTAGATTTCAGAGCAGATAATGTTAACAGGGATCAAGACAGTCGCTTTACAGATAAGAGTTAGTAAAAAACAACAAATTTGTGTTTCTGTCCTCACCATAGTACAGGTTTTTGATCTCCCAAATTCTTACCAAAATTTGGAAACCAGTTCAGCAGTCTCTTAAAAATTAAGAGCACCTACCACGTAATCTAGCCATTCTGGATCCATCCTATGTACTTGCTTAAGCGAATTAAAAGTATTTGCCCATTTACTGACTTGTACTCCAATGAACATGGTACTTTTCTTTCTTTCTTTCTTTCTTTTTTTTTTTGTAATTACACCAACCTGGAAAAAACTCAAATATCAATCAGCTGAAGAATGGATAAATAATTGTAGGGTATCCATACAATAAAATACAACTCAAAACAAACAAACAACAACAACAAAAATTGTTGATATAACCAACAAGAAAAATAAATCTCAAAGTAATTATACGAAGTAAAAGAAGCCAAACGTGTAAAAAGCACATACTGTATTCTATTTAAGTAAAACCCTAGAGAAGGCAAACTAATCTATAGTGACTGGGTTTGCCTGGGGAAGGGACAGGCAAAAGTTGGGTAGGAGAGATTATAAAAAGAAAGAATACCTCTGGGGTGATTAATCACTATACTGCTTGTGGTGACAGTTTCATGGATCAAACCTTATCAATTATACATTTTATGTATGTATGCCATTCATTTCTTAATATTGCTTTCAAAAAGAGAAACTTAAAAAAATTATAGAACAAAAATTACCTCTTCTTACCCACAAATGCATTCAGTTCAGTAACTGAGTAAAACGCATGAGTAGAAAGCCAGATGGTTTAGTAACAATTTTGCTTAGCAAAAAGCAAGTAACTCCATACACACCAAGGTAGAATAAGAACTGAAGGGCATCATGGATAAGATATTCATTTTACATATAACACATAGAGGACAAAATAGTTTATATCTTGACACTTACATACTTTTCTTCTATGTTCCATTTATTAATCTATTGTATTTGACAAGGCCACTTAGTAGTTAATGTCAGAGCAAACCCATGAAACTACATTTAAATATATTCAGTATTTTCTTCCTGTGCCAGCTCTCTGAGTCAGCCATATATGCCTCTTATTGTGGAACCTTTAGAAATATTGCAAAGTCCGGCTGGAAATTCTTATTTATTTTGTCTTATTTATTTTGTCTGTCTTTTCCTTACTGACATAAGCTGACATAATCAACGGAGTAGAACGGTGGTTTTGAAGGACTGAGGAGTAGGGGCATTGGTGAGATAATTACTAAAGGGCATCAAATTTCAGTTACAAGATGAATACATTCTGAGGATCTAAGGTACAGAATGGTGACTATAGTTAGTAATACTGTATTGTATACTTGAAATCTGCTGAGAGAGTAGACTTACAGCGTCCTCACCACAAAAATCACCATATGAGGTGATGGGTGTGTTAATCAACTTGAGTGTGGTAATTATTTCACAATGCATGTGCATATTAAATCATCACTTTGTACACCTTAATGACATTGAGCAGCCTTAAAATATCACATTGAACAGCCTAAAGATATGCACTTTTCTATTTATCAATTACATCTTAATAAAGCAGGAAAAATTGACTTAGATATTAGTTCCACTAGGAAGACTTTTGTGACCTGTCCTTCAGTCTGTGTAGCTGGCTTTTCTATGTCTAGTCATGAACATATCCATGAAATGGGTCCCTATCGGGTGGTGGTGAAATTATACTAAATGCTTCCAGACTGAATGATGTTGAGGGATGTTCTCAACATTCTTCATAACTCTAGTTAAATAATCCAAAATAAATGTTTGACTACTCCAATCATAAATGTCAACAATGACACGAACTATTCAACCAGAACATTTCTGTAATCAGCCTAATCCTATCTCATTAAAATTACAATGGAGATAAAGTTTTATCTTACTAATCAGTTTTTGACATATAGCTTTATTAAAATTTAATAAAGATATTATTTGGATTTAAAAATTTCTATTGGGGTGACATTGGTTAGTAAAATTATATTGGTTTCGAGTGTGTCTGATAATACATCATCTGTACGTTGCATTGCATGTTCACCACCCAAAGTCACATCCCCCTTTGTCACCACACCATACATTTGACCCCCTTTACCCTTGTCTACCTCTCTCCCTTCCCACTTTCTCTCTGGTTACCACTAAACTGTTGTCTGTGTCTCTGAGTTTTTGTCTTGTTTGTTTTTTTTTGCTTTCAATTTTATATCCCACATATGAGTGAAATTATACGGTTCTCAACTTTTTCTGTCTGACTTATTTTTCTTAACAGGATTACTCATAGCTACCTTTTATGGGTAGAGTACTGTCTCAAAACATGGGGCGTGTGTGTGTGTATTTAGTGGAGAAACACTTCAGTGACTATTTCATTTTAAGAGTAGTAATAACATATTAACTTCAAGTCAACATATATGTCAGTCATGGGCTTTCAGAACCATCTACTCTGTGTCCAGTTCAAATACACTACAAATTCATCTAATCTGATATTTAAACTTAAGATACCAGTTGAACCAGTAGACAAAGTCAATAGTTTTCAGCAAGATGATTCATATATTGTGGGAACCGTGGCCCACTGGCCCAGAAGTTCTGCAAGTATGCCATCCACTCTGAGGTTGAGCCCAGAGTCAGTCAATTCCCATCATCTTTGTGTATCGACCTGGATGAACAGCATCTTCAAGTAGATAGGCTCTTACATATGTTTCACGTATCTTCTAGTTCTTTAAACTATTTTCTCCATCAATTCAACCCCTTATAATGACTGATTTTCAGAAATCTTTCAAAATTGTTACACTTTTAATGGGAGAAGTTTATAATATTTACTGCAGTTAAAATTTTCCTCTAATACTTTTGAAAATGAAAATTGGTAAAAATTTTGATATTTAGTCATCTTGAAGGTTTGTATACAAGACTAATTGGAGAGTTTTAATGTTTTATATTTTAGGTAACTTTTTACTTTATATTATGTGATTATGAGAAAGCATTTGCTCATTTATCTTAGGTGGTGGGGTACACACAGGAAAGAGACCTCTTTTTGTGATAGGAATTTTTTTCATCTTTTCCACATTTTAAAGTGTTTCATTTATGGAAAAACACTGATGACAACATTTAAAAGAGAAAAGCAGTCATAGATCCTGTTCACATTTTTATCAGTCTTATATCAGATTTATAACTGCAGCATTTAACTATATCCTTATATTAGAAAAGAGTTTTCCATTTTGGACAATAAAGTTCTTTTTAAGAAAATACACGGTTATACTAAATGCTCTAGGGACTTGTGGGACCTGGTATAGTAAAGCTACATACACTGTGTTCATATGCCCCGTAGTGTATACACACACATACACGACTAATACACCCACAAACACAAATTGGTTATATTGACTTGTTTTGTCAGTGTGAAAGGGTACTGTAGATACAGTCAAAAGATGATTCCAGAGTTTGGTTTGACCAAGCTATTTTGTTGCTTTTATTGCTTTTATTTTATTGCAATATTTCCATATATCTACTTCATAGCATAAAAAGAATCAGTTTGGATTATTTTGTCTTTTCATTTCCCTCTTCTCCTTCATATGATTCTACTGGGCTTTTTTAAACTAGTTTTATTCCTTTAAAGATATTCTCCTTTTGTAGTGATTTATTTAGTAGTCTCATAAAATCAACTGCAAAGCAGAGTGATGTTTGTATATCAATTTATAAGAAACAGTTTATATAAAGTGCTGCACATCATAGAGATATAATTTGATAGCAAATCAATATGTGCCAACTATCAAAATACATCAATTTAATTTAGATGAAAAAAAATCAAAAGCACAACATAGAGAAACTTATTTTTTCAATAGAAAGCCACCTGTCCTTGCTAGAAATAATCACAGAGAATTCCATAGTTAGAGAACATAAAAAGCTCTATGCTTGAATAGTTATGAAACAATTTGAATTTTGATTGTTCAGACAGTGTGGTGAGACTGATTAAAAGTGAGGAGGTAGAAACATATGGCAGTAAGTAAGGGAAGATGAGGCTCTATAAAGCACTAGAAAATCAATCTTATTGCAATCTGGAAACCAATGAGACTGACAGGTTGGGTCACAATGTGATTATTTTTTACGTATTAGAACATTAGTATAATATGTTGAACAACTTCATGTATTTTTTTTCCTACCCTCCTCCTAAGACTCAGAGCAAATTTACAATGTCGTATTTCAAAAGATAAGTCTTTGCACTTAATTATCATTATTCTGAAGAACTCCCTCTAGTATTCTGACTTGATAGAGAACAATCACGCAAATTGGTTAAAAGAAAATACTTATTTCGATGCCATAAAAAACTTTATACATAAACTTTTATAGATATGATAGAAGACATTAAAGAAGCACTTAATTGTCAATGTAAATGGTTTACTTCTATGACTGTAGTACATATAAGACTAATTCTGAAATCATTGTTACCATGGGGAATAAAACATTTTTATACTCAATAGATAGGATATTTTTGGTTTACGTAATTTGAGCTTTCATTCTATAAATTAATAGAAAGGAGCTAATAGTTACAGAGTGTACATTTTTGGATAGGGTTAGACATTTTTAGTAGATATTAATAACTGGACCTGTGATAACTTACCTCTATAGAGTAGGTTTTTAATTTATCAGATATAGAATTTCTCACAACTATAGTGTAATCATTTGTCTTTAGGAATATGTGGTAATCAGAATGTAAACAATTTAGGATGTAAAATCTGATTGTAATATTCACATTGAGATCCCCTAGCATGATGTATAGTCCTAATAAATGTGCTCTTTGTTCCTTAAATGTCCTCATGTTCCTTTTTCAGCAAAATCATGTACATATACTAAAGAGTTCAACTTAATCACAAATTTTATATTTTTAAAAAGAACTATATTGTGGATTTCTCTTAGATCTTTAGTTTTTCCTCTTTGTGCTATCTATTTTGGGTAGATTGTACCCAGTTGAGCACTTTAACTTTCAGGATATATGAGTTTAAAAATAGTTTTTAAGGCAAAAAATGAATAAGTAATATATCGATGATACTATAAATACTCGAAAATAAAATACTAAATTTGAAATAATTTATAAAAACGGATAAATATGCTTTAGATAGCTTCCTCCATTCTGAAATGGACCCTGTGTTTCCTCCAGCCCTGTGCCATGCCTCATACACGTGGAAATCCCCAACAGGTAGAAGCACTTGCCTGTGTTATTGTTAAGAACCAGGATGATGTCAAAGCTGTCTTACTCAGGCCTAGTCCGCTCTTGAGTAAAATGAAAGTTCCTACTTTTTTCAGAATAAAACTTAGTTGCCAGGTAAAACTAGCTTTTTAAGATGAGTAACAAAACAAACAAACTAACAAAACAGAAAAATTTAGGTTACTAGAAACATTGGATTTTGAGAAATACTTTTGATGGACAATCATCCAAAAAGAAAATAGAATTTTTAATTAAAATTCTTGAAGTATTATAAAACTTGTCAAGGAGAATTGATATGTTCTTGTTTTTTCTCACTCATATTAGCTTAGGTAGCTGTTAAGAGCTGAATTGTGTCCCCCTTCCTGCCCCGCCAGAAAAGACATGTTGAAGCCTTAACTCCCAGTGTCTGAGAATGTAACCTTTTTTGGAAATAGTGTTACAAAGGTGATCGAGTTAAAGCGAAGTCATTAGCATGTGCTCTATTCCTATACAACTGGCAAATTTGGATGGAAAGACAGACATGCTCAGAGGAAGGATTATGTGAAGATGCATACGGAGAAGATGGACATCTGAATGATTTGATGCATTTATGAGCCAGTGGATGCCAATGATTGCCAGTAAACACTAGAAGAGCTAAGGAATGATTCTCCCCTAGATCTAATAGAAAGAGCAAGGTCCTACCAATACCTTGGCTTCAGACTTCAGGCCACTAGAACTGTAGAATGATATATTTATGTTGTTTGACGCGACCCATATTTTGGTACTCCATATGGCAGCCCTAGAAAACAACAATATAGCAGCTATATGGCATCTCTCATTAAATTTTTAAAACTTTCGCAAAATATAACGAATTATAAAATATCTACATGTAACAGATTGACTTGAAAAAAATTCAATGCTAACTGCCAGTTGCTATCATAACAAGATAACCTTTGAAATGTTGGAAGTTAATTAAAATACGGGATTCACTAAAATAACATACACTGATTTTGAAATGTTTATCACTTAATAAAATTGGAACTTGACTGATCATGTTTTAAAATATAAATACGTGATTCAAGTTTAGATTCAGTCAGTTTGGCTTATCTACATTTTACTACATGTAAATTTCATAAATGATAGTGCAATAAAACTCAAAGGTATGTATACACGGTCCTATGAATCATAGATAATGTTACCTATGTATAAAAAAGTTTTGAGCATTAGTGTGTATCTTTGAAAATGTGCAGTTTGAAAATCTGATGACGAACATCCAAGAAAGATTCCCACATGCTATATTTTCCTAACTCAGTGTAAGACAGAAATTTTCCTTTTTTTTTTTTTTTTTTTTTTTTTGTGCCATCCCATTCCCCATATGTCTGACTAGTGACAGTGTGGGGTGAATACTCTCCTCATAGGTCTTTGAATACGTAATATCAAATTCTGTTTGGCAGTTAACATATTATTATTTTTTATATTACAACTATTACAACATGAGAAAACTATGAGGTAAAATTTCTGGAGAGAAAATGGGGAATGTGTCTTTTAATGTAAACAGAAATATAGAATTATATTTTAACATTACATGTTGCAAAGTATATATACTTTTATTCACTTTTGAAAGTTGTGATATACTGTTAATCATATAATCAAAAACCATGGTAACAGTGAAATATGTGCCTCTAAATTCAACCCACTCCTACGGAAACATTAATTTTTTCAAAATGAAAGTCATATTCTTTCTATACCCTTTTCTGGTCACCATATCATAACTATAGTGACAAAGCTTGGTGCTTCAGAAAACAATTTCAAATCCTTGATTAGTTAACTTGATAACCAGATATATATCCGTCAAGGCCAATGTGGTATTTAGCTAGTGACTGATGCTACAGGTTATTTTTTTCAAAAGCCTCTTCGTTCTCTAGTATAACATCATACTATAGGATTCAGAATTGAATTCTTACTTAAGTATAGAGAGTGTACCATTCTTGTACTTGTAAATAATTTTCTCCAAGCTTTCTTCTCCAAGGTGTTTATACTATTTATCCAACATCTCTATGCATGTCAATCTTTCAATGGGGAATATATAAAGTAAAATTTAGAAAAACAAAATAAAGCCTAGAAAATAAATGTAGTGAAAGTTAAATTAGGGCAAGAGAACAGTACATGAAGGCTAACAAAAACAATAAAGCCCACAAAATGAAACATAAGCAATCAAAATCCCTCAATCATGAAATTGGAGAAAGGCTTTTAAAGGAAATTTCATTTAGATAGAAATAGTTTTCATTGATAATCCTGAGGAACTTGATCATTCTTTGTTTAATTAAGTACACCGTTTTTCTAATAGATGATTGTAGATTATTCATATTTTTCTTAATAAGCCTCAATTTCTAAGCAATGCCACAGAAATACAATTGTTTTTTAGGTCTTATTAGCACTAATATTTACCAATCCCTCTAAACCAGACAACTTCCTTTCTACAAGTTTAGGACCTCAGTAAACTCACTTACACATAAAATACTATTTGCCAACTAATACCAAACTTTGAATAAACTGCAGACCTAGTGGAACTATTCTACTCCCCACCCCCCCACCCCCCAAATCAAAGGTTTTAGTCGTCTAAAGCTAACTGTTGCAAGCACATTCAGGAAGGAATGAAACCACCCAATTAAAGAATAGAAAGTAATAAACATTGAGATTTGCATTTCTAATATGCCTCAAAGCAAAAGCACTTAAGCTATTCTAGACCAAAGTGGTTGTAAAAATATGTAGGGAAGTATAAACAATGCATTCTGGATTAAGAAAGGAAATGTTTTATTGGCTAGCAATAGGAGAGTGGATAATTTGTAGTGGCCTTGGCAGAATGGATTACCTGTCTTATATTTTTCTTGAAAAGCCACAGTCTGGGCAAATAAGTACTCAAGGCTCTTATTTATGAGCGTAGTGTCCCAACACAGTTCCGCATTCTGTGGTTGATTGATTAGACTGCTATTGCATGTTTCCCCCTAAGATTTCAAGACACTTTACAGAGCATTTTAAACATGGAGAAGCGGATGCTATAAAATTGAAAGCAAGGAATTCATTTGAAAAATTGCAAAGAAAAATGAAGAGAGTAATGGAAATGTAAGGCAGAATGGAAAGAACAGGTGATGGAAAAGTCAAAACCCCCAAGTAATGATGACCAAAATTAATCATTCGAGAAGAATGTTTTCAGTTTTTGAAAGAAAAATTGTTTCCTTTACCAAATGCAACCACTACCCTTGTAAAAATCTCTATCTCCCAGGGACACACATATTGCTGCTCGTGGCAAACATACTTCTTTGGTTCTACTCTCCCACTAGAGACAGAGTTTTTAACTATGTGCTATACCTGAATATGTCAGTGTGGCTAAGAGGTTTGTTCCAGATAATAGCATTCTCCTTGCACCTCATCCCTGCTCTCATTCATTTTAGCCAGATTTATTGAAAATGTAATTGTCAGTACATTGCTTTCTAAGATTGTCACTTTAGAATTAGAAAATATTTCATCGTTATTTGTTTTTTATATCAATAAAGTAGTTTTTCACTCAGATTTTATTCAATTAATCTGGGAGTCAAGCAGACAAGAGTAATTTTTTAAAACTCCTCAAATGATTCTAATTGCCACCAAGGTAGAACATTAATACAGTAGAGCTATTCAAAGCAGTGTCAAAATTTTGGTTAAGACTGTAATTGCAAGCCTTATGGCCACCGACAAAGTCATTTTGACCATAGACTTGTTATGTAAAATGGGAATTAAAATACTAAATTCTATCCCACCTGTTTGCTGTCAAAGTTAAAAAAAAATCGAATATAACCAGTATATAAATTTTAAGGCATATGTTATCTACTACAAACTCTAGTTCTTCCATGCACAGTAGAAGAGTATATTGCTGTCCAATAATTCTATGTTCAATATGAATGGTTTCAATAACCTCTTATTAAATTACATTATTTATTTTCAATTGAAATGTTATTTTAATATGTAGAGATGAATTGGAATGCTATCATTTTACTAATGCTATTTAACTCATAAAAGCAATTCATTTGTGATTAAAAGCATTTTCAGTTAATGCAAATTGATGTTAAGGACTTAGAGTATATGGTTTTCATTCTTATTCTAGATAGAACAAATGATTCATAGATAAATGAGCTCTTCTGCTCCATGGGAGAATGTCTTATAAACCGAACATTATTATGATGACATGTTACAGTGATAAGATGTGCCCTTAAAGCAATAGATTGAACAGAATTAGGAAAATAAAGACAAGGTTATTTAATTGTGATGTCATATTTAACAATACTTTTTTGAAACTATAAACTTCTTGAAAGAAATAGTAATAAAAGGAAGTTCATAAGACCTTAAAATATAAGGAAATGTAAAATTATGAAATAATTTAAGGATAGCTTTTTGAGTCACTCTGTCCTTGAATTTAGGCATAAAAGAGCTTCCTAATGTATGTAAATTCAATTTAACAATACTTTTGTAATATAAAGTGTATATATTCCTCCTCAATATGGTAAATAAGTCCAAAAGAGAAGCATATATAACAATAATGTTAGCTAATGCTTTTAAAAATCTTATTATGTGACGTAAGTGTTCAAAACGGTTTATATGAATTTTAACTCGTTTAATGCTCATAGTGACCCTATGAGGTATGTATTAGTGTTATCCCTACTATGAGATGAGGAAACAGTTACCGAAGGTAACACAGCTAGTGAGAACAACTGGGAGTGAACACAACCTGCCTCCAAACCTGGGTTCCTGATGTCAACACAAAGATGTAAACCTTTGTAGATTTAAGAAAATAGATTTATTTGGGCCCATCCGAGGACAGTGCCTGAGAGCGGAGTTCCAAGAAGCCTTGAAACAGTGCTCCAACTTTAGGAAAGAAGGGACAAAATACAGCTCTGCATCAGCAGTTTTAGTTACAAACGTTCAAAGAGGAACAGTTTTACATCAATTGGAGAGAATATACAGATAAGGTAGGGTCATTATCATGCACCTGCAGTTGGGAGTCATGAAAAGGGATCTGGAAGCAATTATTTCATCAGAATGTAGAACTGGCCCTGCCTTCTATAATTTATCTTTTTTAATTGGAACTATCAGAAAGTATGTGTCTAGCCCCACAAAGGCCTTGGTTAGTAATTTACTGTGTTTCCTTGGTTATGGATCAAGTTGGAGCAGCTTAGATACCCTTTCCTTTCTCACTAAACCACTATATTAGCTTGCCTCTCAAATTCATAATTTGCATACTCCAAATACTTACTGTCATGCAAGGCTTTACATGGATATTTATGAAGATTTGCTAAATTAAATTGTACTGAACCAAACTGAATGATACATTAAATGATGCAGTATTATAAAAATTTAGTAGATCTGTATATTCGATCATTTCCTACCGTGTTGGGATTTTTTGAAAAAAAAATCTCTTAGAAATTCAGAGATCACCTAGAACATCTTCAACACTATTCCTCAGTCTCCCTCAGTTTTCCTGGCAACCTCTTGCCTTAGAACTGACTTACCTGATCTAATGAGATCACCACCCCACCCACCTATAGCATGCCCTATAGGTAAGAACTGCTGTTGCTAATAATCCTCAAACATTAGCTCCCACGTAAAAGCTTGTAATTTAGCGTGCGATAAACTGCATGCACAATGTCAGACTTTAAAACTCCACACGTTTTTGTGCCCTAAGTAAGACCGTATCATTTTGTCTCTAGGAAACTCACTAAACTTTGTTATTTTAACTAATCACTGACATCATAAATGTTTTAAAATAGGATATAGTAGAAATAAGAAAATAACTGTCATCATGTCTTAAATATAAGAGCTGGCTTAGACATTACCTAGCCTAACCTTTGAGTTTTACTAATAAGAATCCTGCAAACCAGCTGCATTACAAGATTTGTCTCAAAATTGGCAAATATATCTTTCTAGAATCAGGATTAGGATTTAGAACTCATGTCGCTTATTTTCCAATCTCTTGCTCTTTCACTCATGATACAACTTAATATGCAATATTGACCTGAAGCATTTAATTTTTTATAAGCTTTATGGATGGTTTATGAGTCTTAAAGAAAAACAAAACATACTATTTTAATTAAAAAATTTATTAATAAAATTCAAAAATATCAAAGAGTGGAACTTTGAAAATATATAAGGGAATACAAATAGTTAGGTTTTATTTATCAATAATTATTTAGATACAAGGCATTCTTCTCATAGATAAGTCCTGTTCATTATTTGTATAGTAGAACAAATGTAAGAAACCAAACGTGATTTTAACTGCAAAACACTAAAAATTCAGGAATAACAAGAAAAGGCCGCTAGATAAGTAGCCAATGTGATAATTTGATGTGCTAACTAATAATTTAGATATTGATTTTATTGATGGCACATTCAGAGGAAGCAATGTAACAACTAGATACATGAGAAATAGCTCTTAAATTATGTATAGGATATCGAAATAAAGCTATCCAACTTGTTTTCGTATATAAATGTTCTAGAATGCTAATTTTATTTAATACCAAATATAGTAAATTCTTGAACACAAAGTATTTGACTAATATAATTAAAAAAAAATTTAAAAACATGTTTTACTGTGCTGAAAAAGGACTAAAATTTGTCTCCTTTTTAAGTTTTATCTATAATCATAAAAGGCAGTTAGTGGAAACCATTCAGATTGATGAAGGGAAAAAAGGCTATGTTGGAAAAAATTAGAAACTTCAAGCATAGGCAGTTTTTCAAAATTATACAAACTTTGTTAAATGGCAAATATGAGTATGGTGAGCTTAAAACTGTTTGATGATTGACTATATTAATAATATTTTAGGAAAATAACGATAGTATTCCTTTTAGAGTATAGTTGATATACAATGTCATATTAGTTTCAGGTGTACAACATATATACATTTATATATCTTACGATATGATCACCATGATAAGCCTAGTCACAATCTGTAACTAAATGTTGTTATGATATATAGACTGCTCTATATGATTTATTTATTTTATAACTGGAAGTTTATACCTTATTCCCTTTCACCTTTCTCAGCCATTCCCTACCTCCTCCCATTGGCAACTATCAGTTTGTTCTCTGTATTGTTTTGTTATACTCCTCATATAAGTGAAATCATGCCATATTTGTCTTTCTCTGTCTGACTTACTTGACTTAGCATAATATCCTCTAGGCCAATATCCATATTGTCACAAATGGCAAGACTTCATTCTTTTTTATTGCTGAGTAATATTCGCGTGTGTGTGTGTGTGTGTGTGTGTGTGTGTAACATCTTTATCCATTTTTCTATTGATGGACACCTAGGTTGCTTCTATATGTTGGCTGTTATATATAATATTGCAGTGAACATAGGGGTGCATACAACTTTTCAAATAAATATTTTCATTTTCTTCAGATAAATGCCCCAAAGTGGAATTGCTGGGTTGTATAGTAGTTCTATTTTTATTTCTTGAAGAACTGTCATCCTGTTTCCCACAGTGGCTGCACCAATTTATAATCCCACCAAGAGTGCACAAGGGTTCCCATTTATCCACATTCTTACCATTTCTTGTTATTTGTTAAATTTTTTGATAATAGCCATTCTGCCAGGTGTGAGGTGTGGTTTTGTTTTGCCTTTGCCTGGCGATTAGTGTTGTTGAGAGGCTTTTCATGTGTTTGTTGGCCATCTGTACGTCTTTAGAAAAATGTCTATTCAGTTCCTCTGTCCATTTCTAAATCAGATTTTTTCAATGTTGAATTGTATAAATTCTTTATATATTTTAGATATTAACCCTTTATCACATTTATCACTTTTGAATATCTTCTTCCATTCAGTGGGTTGTTTTTGTTTTTGTTGATGGTTTCCTACACCATGCAAAAGCTGTTTAGTTTGATATAATCCCATTTGTTTATTTTTGTTTGTTGTCATTGCCTGGGAAGATATATCCAAAAAAATATTTCTTAGGCTGATGTCAAAAAGTTTATTGCCTATTTTTTTCTTTTAAGAGCTTTCTGGTTTCTGGTTTTTTATTTAAGTCTTTAATACACTTTGAGTTTATTTTTGTATATGGTATAAGAAAGTGGTCCAGTTCTCATTTCTTGAACGAAACTGTCCAGTTTTCTCAACACCATTTCTTAAAGAGACTATCATTTCCCTATTGCATATTCTTGCCTCCTTTCTCATAGATTAATCGACCATTTAGGCATGGGTTTATTTCTGTGCTGTCTATTCTATTCCATTAATCTATGTGTCCATCTTTGTGCTAGTAGCATACTATTTTGGTTATTATCACTTTGTAGTATAGTGTGAAATCAGGGAGCATTGTACCCTTAAATTTGTTTTTCTTAAGATTGCTTTGGCTTCAGGGTCTATTGTGGTTCCACATATATTTTAGGATTATTTCTTCCAGTTCTGTGTAAAATGTTGTTGGTATTTAGATCGGAATTGCATTAAATCTGTAGGTTCTTTTGGACAATATAAACACTTTTACAGTATTAATCTTTCCAATATATCTTTTCATTTATTTGTGCCATCTTCGATTTTTTTTTTTTTTTTTGTCAGTGTATTACAGTTTTCGGAGTATAAGTTTTTTACCTCCTTGGTTAAATTCATTCCTATTTTATTCTTTTAATGTTCTTGTAAATGGGATTTTAAAAAAATTTTTCTCTTTTTGATTGTTTATTATTAATGTGGAGACATGTAACTAATTTCCAAATATTTTGCATTCTGCAACTCTACTGAATTAATGTATGAGTTTTAATAGTTTTTTGTTGGAGACTTTAGGATTATCTGTATGTAGTATATTATCATCTGCAAAAAGTAACAATTTTACTTCTTCCTTTCCAATTTATATGGCTTTTATTGTCTTATTGCTGTGGCTACGACTTCCATCACTGTGTTGAATAAAAGTGGAGAGAATGGCCATCCTTGCCCTGTTGCTGATCGTAAAAGAAAACCTTTTAGCTTTTCACTATTAACTATGATGTTAACTGTGGATTTCTCATATGGCTTTTATTATGTGGGATATGTAGCCTCTATACCAACTTATTGAGAGTTTCTATCATAGAGGTTGAATTTTGTCAAATGCTTTTTCTATCACTATAGGTCTGATCATATAAATTTTAATCCTTGGTATTGTTAATGTAGTTTATAACTAATTTATGGATGTTGATCCACCCTTACATCCTTGGAATAAATTCATAATGTATGACCTGTTTAATCCGTTGTTGAATTTGGTTTACTAATTTTTTTTGAGAATTATTGCATCTTTTTTTTGTCAGGAATAATGGTATATATTTTTCTTTATTTTTTTAAATAGTGTCTTTGTCTGATTTTGTTATCAAGGTAATACTGGCTTCATGGAATAAGTTTGGAAGTCTGTCTTCTCAAATTTTTTGGAATACTTTGAAAAGGATAGGTATTAATCCTTCTTTAAATGTATGGTAGAATTCACCTCAGAAGCCATCTGGTCTGGGCCTTTTGTTTATTGGGAGCTTATGGAATATTGATTGAATTTTGTTACAAGTAATTGATCTATTCAGATTTTTGTTTTTTCCAGGTTCAGTCTTGGAAGATTGTACATTTCTAGAAATTCCATTTCATCTAGGTAGTCCAGTTTGTCACCATGTAATTATTCATGATATTATAATCATTTGTATTTCTGTGGTGTTCATAATAATATCCTATTTCATTTCTCACTTATTTGATACTCTGTTTTTTTCTTAATCAGTCTGGCTAAAAGTTTATCAATTTAATTCTTTTCAGAGAATCAATCCTTAGTTTCATTGACCTTTGCTAATGATTTTAGTCTCTATCTCATTTATTTCAATTCTGATCTTTACCATTTCTTTCCTCTACTCACTTTGGGTTTTGTTTTTCTTCTTTTTCTATTTTCTTCAGGTATAAAGTGAGATTGTTTATTTTAGATTTTTCTTGTTTCTTCACATAGGTCTGTATTTCTATAAACTTTCCTCTTAGAATTGCTTTTGCTGCATCCCATAGATTTTGGAGAATTGTGTTTACATTTTCATTTGTACCAAGGTATTTTTTGTTTCCCTCTTCATTTTTTTTCTTTGATCCATTGGTTATTTAGTTGTGTGTTGTTTAGCCCCCACAAGATTGCGTTTTTCCTAGGGTTTTTTTTTTTTTTTGTAGTTGATTTCTAGTTTTATACTGTTGTGATCAAAAAAGTTGCTTGATATAATTTCAATATTATTAAATTTAGACATTTTTGTGGTCTAACCTGTGATCTATCTTAGAGAATGTTCTATGTATTCTTGAAAAGAATGCAGTCTACAGTTTTTGGATGAAATGTTCTGTAAATATCCATTAAGATCATCTGATCTATTGTGTCATGTAAGGTCATTTCTTTATTGATTTTCTGTCTGAATGATCTATTCATTGCTGTAGTGAGGTATTAAAGGCCCCTACTATTGTTATACTCTCAATTTTTCCCTTTCTGTATGTTAATATTTACTTTATATATTTAGGTGGTCCTACACTCAGTGCGTAAATATTTAAAACTTACATATTCTCTTTTTGAATTTTCTCCTTTATCATTACACAATGCTCTTTTTTTGTCTCTTTTTTACAGTTTTTGTTTTAATGTCTATTTTATCTGAGTATTGCTACCCCAGCTTTTGTTTGTTTGTTTTTGTTTGCATAGAATATTTTTTCCCATCCCTTCACATTCACTCTGTACAAACTTTGGTACAAATGAACATGAAAACGCGATTCTCCAAAATGAACTGGATGCAGCAGAAGCAGTTCTAAACAGCAAATTTATAGAAATACAGGCCTATGTAAAGAAACAAGCAGCATATAGAGGGATCTTATTTTTTTTTAATAATCAATAGTACCTTTATCAGCAATTATCAAAAAATTTCAGTAGTTTTAAATGGGAATTATTTTCAAATAAATAATTGTATCTCCATGACAATAAAATTGAGAATCAAGAATTGAGTTTATATATCTAGGGATATACACCTATATATAGGTATATATAGATATGTACCTAAATATATATAGATATATATCTACATATAGGTATATATATATGTATGTATGTTTGTATGTATGTATGTATATTCTAATCAAGTATACTGTTCTTCACCTTAAATGTTAATTAAATTTGGTGAAAAAATTAATGTCCTCGAGTTTAAAATACCTGAAAATTGATAGTCATTCAGTTAACTGTGTAATTCAAATAGCATAGCAACTATATACACTGCATGGTACACTCAAATGAAAATTAAATTGAGAAAATATTCCGAGAAAAGTGAAACATGAGTAAAAGAACTGAAATTGTAAATCTATAATCAAGAAATGAGTGAGAACAACATTTTATATTAAAAAGTATTTTTAAAACAGTATTATGTGATAGGAATACAAATAGACTAGAAGTCAATTCATGGTCTTTAAAATTTAATATTTATGGGCATAAGAAATGAGGAAAAGTATAATTTGTCATAGTGATAAATACAGATTAAATATAGTTGTAAGAACATTTAACAAGTAGCAAGACAGTCATAGAGTAGATAATCCAAATTATAAGGGAGAATTAGAAGATCTTGATCAATATAGAGATTTATAAAATAACATTAAGAATAAAATTCAGTAAGATTAGGAAATGAAGTATTGTTATAAGTAAAATATTATAGGAAATATGTTTGTTATATGAAGCTATATACAGTTTGAGGAATTGGCCTCTATTTTTCAAAATTTTAATCTCACTTTTTTGGGGCTTACTTCACTGAGTGTTAGCTTTACTCTTCCAAAAATTGTCAAAAGCAAAGGTCAGACAAGAAGAGAATGAAACAAAAGGTATGGTCATTGTCAGATAAAACTACTAATAACTATGTTTTGGTCCGTGTTTCTCTGGAGTATTATTATTACTCTGATTAAACTGATTATTTTTTATAATATTTGTAATAAAATTCTGCTGGACAGAAATTTGAGTTCAGTGTCTATATAAAATATCTTACTAATACTAAATGCTAGTCATAAAAACAGTGCAAATGTGGGGAGGATTTATGACAGCAATGATCTAGGAAAATTGACTTGTCAAGCAACAGTATTTCAATAGCATCCTGGTTTCAACTCTGTCTCTAATTTCAAACCTTCTCTGATTAGACCATATAGTAAAGAAGACTAATTCCATAGTTTAGATCTGATCTCCTTGAAGATGAACAAATATTACACGTTTAGTTACTATACACTTTTGTGGTAAACTACTTAACAATTTCACCGATTATTGAATTTGTTCTAAAGTATTTTCCAAATTATTTCAGTATTTAAAAAAAATATACTATGACCACTTATTTTCACTGAGCCATAAATGTAGTAATTTAACCATGATTAAATATACATATATTTAAAAGTAGTTACTAAAATGTCTGTTTATGAAACAGAAAAATTAAAATGAACATAAAAGCAACATAGTTGAAATATTGTAATATTACTCTAGTAGCCAAAAATATGGATCACTTTATAGTATTTTAAAATTGTTAAGAGATTGCCATAATATTCAGAGTATTAACCTTAAAGTCCTCTGATAGAGTGAAATGTTATGTTCTGTGATTTGTTTTTAGAAATTAGGATTTATCAGAAAAAAATATGGTATTGATTAATATAGCCTGTTTTAAAGTATTATATACTAATTGAGAGCATCTGCATAGTGAAGCAAGCCTTATGTACATTTTAAAAAATAGTTGCAAATCTAACAGTTTTGAAGAGTTGGCAAGAAATAATACAAGGTGAAATAAAAATTAATCGATTTAAAATAAAAATTAATAGGCTTTTAGAGATGATATTAAAAACAGGATGTAATAGGTAATTATAAAAAGAGAAAGAAGTGTACATGAAAATATGATGAAACATGGAAGAGTCTCTTTTTTGTATATTTTTTAAAATTAATAAACATTACTAATTATTGTCAAGGTTAAAATTATCTATAGAATAAGCCAAGTAACTCTGGTCACTTGCTCAGCCTTGCCTGAGAGAAAAGAGGAAAAATTTGAAATTCCAGAGCCTAATAGTTTCACATTCCTTCAAAGATTATTGTCACTGGTCTTAAGTCCAGAGGTCCCCAACTTTTTTGGCACAGGGAACGGTGCTTCTATGAGAATCTAAAGCCTGATGGTCTGAGGTGGAGCTGAGGCAGTGATGCTAGCGCTGGGGAGCAGCTGCAAATACAGATGAAGCTTTGCTCACTTGCTGGTTACTCACTTCCTGCTGTGCATCTTGGTTCCTAACAAGCCATAGACTGGTACCAATCCACGTCCTGGGGGCTGGGGACCCCTGGTCTAAACTACAAAAAATGTAGCATGTAATAAATATCGAGAGAAATACATGAAATAAAAAAGAGAGATTATGACAAGATGCATAGGTGTAAAGATTACACTTATACATATACACTTATAGATTCAGCAGCATCTAATTGCCATGCCTACAATTACTATTTCAAGCAAAATCTACATTTTGTTGCTTGGTGAACTTGAAAATGTTGGTTAGTATATGAGAAATTATCCACCCACCACATATATATATACATTGTTTTCCTATAAGTGGAATAATTAGGATAGATCAGAAGTCTACAAAAATATTATTTTCATTGCTAATATTTCTGTTTTTTGGTTCTTTCACAGAATTGTTCAGTTCTCACTGTTCTCATAAACATGCTCCCTGTGATTCTCATATTCATATTTTAAGAGTCCATAATTCTCACATTATTATACAAAGACTTTCCAAATGCTCATGGGAAACCGTAACATTCTCCCCAGTGATGTTGGGAGATATTATTTTAATGGAATTATGTTAGAGGCAGTTGAGTTAAATGTTATACATAATGAAGGGTCTGTGGACTGAAAAAAATTGTCAATCAGGAAACTGAACTATAGATTACTCTAAGAAACAACTAAAATTACATTGGTCTAAATGATGAATAGAATAATAAGAAAATAATGTCAGTAGAATTTTAATTTGGGAATAAGTTGACAAGCAAACAAGTGAAATACTGTTTTGCCATGCTTTCTCAAATCTAGAATGACTCAATCATGACTTTAATCATAATATGTTGAAAACCGAGTGAAAAAATTATAAAACATCCTTTAATCGTGTCATATTCTTGAATTAAATGATTTTAATATAATTGTGCAAATATTCAAATTGAAGAATAACCTACTTTATTAAGGATTCCTTCCTGGACAAACTAAGACATTTTTTTTCTTGGTTCCTTTATCCTGAAAAATATATAAGCAATAAGAGTATAAAAGGCATCATTGCATAAAAATGTATGCTGTCTAACATTGTACATAAAAAGGACTTTACCACCAGCAAATTTTTACTTCTTTTTTTTTTTCCTGGTAGAATTTTATATTTTTTGGATCTATTTCATGATCTCTTGTGAACACTAATGAATCTTTGAAAAATAGGAACATGTGTTGAAAACGTGCTATATGATTAAGAAAATGGAGAAGCTAGCTGATAACATAGGTCCAAAAGGTAACGATCTTATTGTCGTCATTAGCATTGTATTCCGAACAACTGAGCCAACCAGGCACAGACATTGATAACAAATGATTTGTATGTATTTTCTTGAAATTGGCTAAAGCAAACCATCTCCATTATTAAGTAACAATTCTTAGAAATAAAACTTAAAAAAAAAAGTGAGAGTAAACTTTGGAATAAAATGTTTATCTCTGGAAGAAGTTTGGATATGCAAAAAGTTGGGATATACAAAAATAACATCTCTTTAAAACAATTTCCCCACTTGTGAAAATAGAAAACTAAGTCCTCACTGTGATTCTGGGTTTATTTAACACAGTTATCAGCCTATAAATAGCTTGAATCTAATGTTACAAGTGTTAAAAACATTTTATCACTCAATATTGACTGAAATTACCTGATCGAATACTTACTATTCATGCAATTATGGAATTGTTAACACTAACTTGTTATACTTAATTTCTTCCATTATACCCTACTACTAATATGCCTGTGATTCATTTCCATCATGCTCTTGGTTGGCTTTTCACCTTATACTTCTACAAAAGGGACTCATTAAAAGATCTTCTAGTAACAGCTGTCGGGAAATGAGGCTCAGAACTGCAGGCAGGACCAGATAGATTTTTCATTGCCTGTTGTTTCCTTGGCAGGCAATTTGTTTCTCATTGTTACATTTAGAAGCGTATTTATGCCAGAACTTAGTGAAAATGAGGAGCAATTGAAAAGAAAACTTATTCAATAAAAATAATAGTAATTTTACTTTTCTGAAATATTAGAGAAATAGAGATGATTATATTATATACTTTAAAAACTAAAGTCATTTACCTGAGTCTATCCCACATAAATTCTAGAGTCTTGGACTGTGTCAGGTGCCGGAAGTAAGACACTTAAAAAGCATGAAGCTAATTTTCTTTCTTTAATATGATATTTCATCATATTTTATCTTTATTTAAAAAAATTCTCTAAGTGTTTAGTATGTTAGGTATTATATAAATACCAATATAAAACTCATGATTCAGCTTATTGTAAAACAAAAAAGAAATTAGGACAGTTTTTCATATAGTCATATGTTCAATGGATTTTCATCAAATGCAAGAAATATGTTACATGAAGAAAATTTAAGAATCATGTATATAAATGTGCATTTTTCCAAATATACTTTAGTAAATCCATCACTGAATCAATTAAACAATACATTGTACACAAATAGATATCTAAGAAGTGCAAGGTAATTCGAAATGAATAAATAAGTATAATTCACTACAATATTAGAGAAAAGAGAGGGAAATCACATTATCATCTAGAAACATGCTGGGAGTTATTTAGAATATTTAAATATCTGCTTTTTTTGTAAAATTTTTTAAATTAAGTTTATTGGGGCAACATTGGTTAATAAAATATAGGCTTTGAGTGTGCAATTCTATAACACATCATCTGTACATTGCATTGTGTGCCTACCACCCAAGGTTAAATTTCTCTCTATTACCATATATTTGCCCCCATTCAATTTTAAATAAAAATGAAAAGTATATTTTCCAAATTGTGTAATAGGTGTTTAAAAGAAATCTCTGATAAAACTCATTCCTAAGTAAGAAATATTCATGATTTCTATTGAAGTTGTTAACATACTAGAAATGTCACCATTACCATTTTTATAATCAACATCTATGGTATTAGGTCATGAATAAGGACAAAAATAAGTAGTTCATGTGATTTGACAGTTTATATAAAAACATAAAAGGCATGGAGTGTCATTACATATTCCTGCATGAGTAAACCCATATAAAGTTGACACTTACCTACATATAGCTATAAATAAACTGAAGTAAAAAAAAATTATCACAGAGGTTAAAAAATACTGATTTGGTTTTAAATTTCACATGAAGAATAAATTTAGAAGGAAAGCAAAGAAACTTGCATATCATACAGCTTTAGTATATTCAAACAATATAAAATTATACAGCATTTGAAGCAATTTGGAATTAACTTATATTCAGAAATTTTAATTAGGTGAATAAGTAGAAATTTAAAAGATAGGCTAATGTATATTTATGGATTAATATGGCTTAAAGGCACCGAGTGATTAAATGGAAAATGTTGTACTACTTAATACCTGTGACTTTGGCAAGTTTTATTTCAATTTACAGTTATAAACTTAGAAATATAATTCTTACAGATGAAACGAAAATAATAAATAATAATAGCATGAATGTGCCAGTAGAAAACAATGAGATATTTTTAGAAATCAGAAAATTAAGGTCTTTAAGAAAAAACAAAAGTAAAAGAAAACTTGACTAATGTATATATGTGATATCTGAAATTTTCCATAACTTAGCAAATTACTATAATGTTAAATATAAACATCTCTACAAGTTTTCTTAATACCTTGACTTTTTATCCTAATTTTTTTCTACATTTACCTTTCACATTTCTCATGTCTTCATCAAATTGTGTACAGGTTTGGGTAGGATTCTTTTCCAGGAATTGACATTTTATGTTATTGGAAACTGGTATAGCAAATTTTTCAGTTTAATCTTTGGGGCACTTATCACTATTAAATTATCTTTTATATTTCAAAAGTACTATTCTTTTTTTACCTTTGTTGCTTTTAATATCTAGTTCATTTTTTCAGTCTTTATAATTTTTCAAAAGCAATTGAGGCAAATTTATCTAAATATCATATATAGCACATAGTATGTGATTTAATGGTGGATTGTGGCTAAATATTATATAATTTTAATTAATTTCCTTGTGGAATTGACTGAAATAGTTACAGGACCAAGTCTTTCCATTCAAAAAGGTTCTATCTGTCTCAATGTGCAGGTTCTGATTACGGAGGTTTGCATTACATGTGTATGTATGTGCATGTATGTGTGTATTTGTGTATATTTATAACTATGGGTAGATGCTCATGTGTACATGCATATATTTAAGTTTGGATGTATATATACTCATATGTAAATGTGTGTGCACATGCTTATGCTCATGTTTTGGTATGGGTGCACGTGGAGGTGTATATACATGTTTGTGTGTAGTTGAGTATGCATTATGAAAGTGTGTGTTTGTGTTTATGTATATTGAAATATGTGAGAGTTGGTGTAGGGAATATATAGCTAAATTGGCTTTTATCTTTTCCTGAAAGCACATATTCATTTGTTTGTGATTTGCTTCTCTGAATTACTTAGAGCTGTACTTATGAGTTTATCTGGGTAAGCAAACCCTATCTTTGACAGCTAAAATATTAGTAATTGTACATCTTTTTTATGTCTAATTAGTTCAAATTACTGTATCCACTTTGCTGTTAGCAGCAGTCTTTCTTATATAGTGAATGTTATGAGGCTCTATTAAGGAAATTTACTTTTCTGGAAGTGGCTGCTTTTAACCCTCTGGATTTCAAATTTCCAACCTATGGTAAGTGTCTGTGACTATTTGTTTTAATTTTTCTAGTATATTCCAGAAAGTTCTCAATACTTAAGTGATCTTGAGGCACTCATTCTGAATCTCGTATTTATCATTATGTTTCCTTTATCTTTCCAGTGGTATTTAGGGATTGAGAACAAAATGCATATATTCAGCCAGCCAGCTCAAACACAAAGTTCAACTAAATTTTCAAAATTTTATGTTTTTTAAATTTTAAAACCTGAGTTTTTAAAGTATGTTTACTACATAAGAAATACATAAAAATATTATGTACACGTTTATAAATAAATATGGTAAAATTTAAATGTTTTCTTATACAGAATGCATTTAAAAGTAGATTCCAAATGATATATATAAATGTATCTATATTTACACACACACACACACGTATATAAGAGGAGCAATCTTTATTGTTGATTTAGTGACAAATAAAATTATTTTTGATATAACTGTTGCCAAAATCTGAAGAGTTTGGCTCTCATTAATATTAAACATTCCCTCCTGTTATCATTGAAACTTCATACAGCTATTGACTCAAATATCTATGTTTTATAGAAAAATGTACAGAAAGACTTAAAGTCTTGTAGTAAGATTACTTGAAAACTTGGCACGATAGTTGTTCCTCTGTGTCTGACCGTTCATTGAAATAATGTCAAAAGCCATTTCCATCCTCTTTTAATCATTTTCCATATATCTGCATATGTACAGTGGATCCATAGTTGTTACCATTCACTGGACAGATCAACTGCCTTATATGTTCTGTTGGACTCTATGCACATATAAATGATTCAGTATTTATGATTATTCAGATATCATTCAACAGATATGATGCTTATCTTTTTACCTAGCTCCCATTTATGAAGTTAACTCTCAGTATATCTTTGGTTGTTACATAAACAAACTTTCTATTGCTTAAAGTATATGTCTCCATTTTTTCAAATACCCTAGAAATTTAAAATTAAATAATTTAATTAAAATAACCATTAATCTCATTGTATAAGAATATATGCATCCCTCATTTGCTAACATGTATTTATATCATCTCATACACTACTCGATTTTTTTCATTATTCTGTTTTGATTATATGTATTTATAAATAATTAATATACTTCTATTTTTTCTCATCTATTTCTCAGTATTAATAATAACCAATATTCAAAATTATTAAGATTACATTTCCTTCTTGTTATGGTAAATACTATTCCTAAATTTGAGATCAAATCTGTGTACTTCTTCTCTTCCTAAGTTATATAATTTTTTCGAATTTATATAAATCTACTTGTCCCCTGTGCTTTTTCCTTCCCTCTAGATTTAAGTATTGAAGCATACTTTCATTCAATATTTACATTTCATTTTGGAATAGAACATTATTTTATTTCTACATTTGAAATCATAGTCTGTAGAAGTATATAATGCCCACATCCAATGATTTCTTTTTAATGTCCTCTTTTATAGAGAAATGACTGTGCTTTAATTATAATACCCCTTGGGATATTTCAACCTTCTTACACAAGAATTCTAAGGCTCCTGCTAGTACATCAATGTGCTTACTAACGTTGTTAAACCTACAAAATGTTTCCTTGAAGTTTAATACAGTGGTAGCACTGTGGGCCATTATCTCTCTGATTTAATTCAATATGCACGTTGCCAACTATTTTCAAAGCGTTCTTAGGTTGGGTTTACAGAATATCAAAAGACTTTTCCTTTGTAAGATATAATTTTCTGAAGCAAATGAAATTTTGTGACTTAAATCAACACATAATTTAAAATAGCCTCCTATTAGGAATTCTCAGGTTTTAAATCTAGTTTAACTCTTTTTGTATAGATCTAAAAGTACTCTCAGTACACATATCCCTAAAGAAAATAGTTGAATTTAGTGTTTGCCCAGAACAGCTCTTACGAATTTCTTAAAAACTTCTGTGTTGACAGATCAATGATGTCTTTTCCTTTTCATAACTTTTATGGGCCTACTCTTAATTTAAATTTTTTAATATAAATAATATATATTGAGTAATTCCTATATGTTTAAGCACTGTGCTACAATAGTAAGAAAATGATAATTTGTCATATTATGGCTTTTTTTGGGAAATAAGCATTAATCAAATAACTGTACAACAGTTACTAAACAAAGAAAGTATTTTTTCTATAAAATGTACAACAAAGAAACATGGTTTTAGTTTAGGAGAGTGGTAAAAAATAAAAGAAATTCAAACCATGATTTGCTGCAATGAGGTTGAATGGTTTAAAGCAGATTTTGTGGACAATAGAGTGAAATGTTGCATTAGCTAAGAGATTGAAGTTTCGTGTTAGACAAATTATATTTCAGTACCTACAATAAGACTGTCACTATATGAGAGAATCCAGAAAATTCTATGTGATCTACTCAAGGTAATGACGGAGATGGAGGATAGAAGTAAAGGGGATTTGCTAAAAGACGATTATGAAAGTAATAACTGCTTTCTTCTTATACCCTATGGAATCCAACTCTACTCCAAATTGATTAAATAATAAGAATTGCTATTATTTTGGAGTTCATACTGTGTGCTAAATTAAGTGATTTATATAGAACATTTTATTTGTCAGTCTTGCAAAGGTGGCACCTGAAGCATGAATTATCTGCAAATTATCAAACTGTTCAACTTCACAGAGCTAGTGAAGATAAGTGAGAGAATGGGACCCCAACTCTGGTTTTAAAATAAATGCTCATTAGCACTTTAATGTGACTGTACTTCTGTTTTTGATACCTAGCTATTGTTTTTCACAATTTTATACTAGTTTGTGTAGTGGATTAAGATAAATGGACACTATATTTTGTAGCTTGTGCCTAATGAGATAGTCTATTTTTTCAATCCTGTGACTTCTTTAACAGAATGTGGTTGCCTCAGAAGTACTTTCGGCTTTGACTCTTGGTCTCCTAGAATACTACAGCCATTGTGTGAAATGGTCTCCATGAAAGACCACATATAGATAGTAGCCTACCCATTCCACAAGGTTCAAGACATGCTAGTGGGGCCCTAGGAGAAACTCCTCATGATAGTGAGCTTACTGAATGCAGCTACATGAATGGGTCTAGATAAGACCAGAGAAAGAACTGAACCATTAACTCACAGAACGGTGTAATGTTCTAAGTTCCAATATTTTATTTATTTTTAATGTGGATATAACAACTGTTAGAGTACAATACTGCAATTATCCAAAGAAAATTTATTTCTGAAAATGTTTTCATTTTATAACCTTAGAAGTGTATGTGTCTATAAAATGAATAAACCTTGATACCACTGATTCACATACCTATAAAAATCAGACTCAACTGGCATGATGTAGCATAGTATATCTGCTTTAAATTATAGATTCTACTGGATCTAACCTTTGAGCCACCTAACTATCTCACACTTTTCTTCACATATCTCTCTTATATTCCACATCTATTTCACGTAAAGAAACTTCACACAATGCAATATACATATGACATATTATTGAATTGTACACTTGAAACTGGTATATTTTAATTGATCAATGTCACCCTAAGAGATTTACTTTAAAAAATAAGTAAAGGAAACTTCCAAATATCCAGTTTTTCACTGTTTAGAGTACTAAATGAAACCTTTCTCTATTTCATAAGTCATAATTTTATCAATTCTTATTTTTATATTTGTTCTTTAAAATAGATAACTGATATTTTCAGAATAGCGACTCCATGTGGAACCCGTCTTTCATTGTTATCACTTTCTACTGGTCTGTCAATAGATAAATGATTTGATTACTGCAGGTTTCTAATTTTTCAGCTATTAGCATATGGCTTGACAACACAGAACTACAAAAACAAATTTATGACAGCTTTCAGCTTGTTTTCCTGAAAACTAATTTGTTTTCCATAGAGTTTTGATGGAGGCTCATAACTTACATTGGTCATCTTGAAGCTGCTAATTTATAATACAGTCAAACAGGCACTAAATCATGATATTGTATATTATGTGTTTCATCTTATGTGCTCAACTTTAAACTCCCAAGAATCTACAGAGTTTTGGAAAATTTTCAGACTTTCAAAAGTATATAAGATATATTAAGTTGAAATTATTTTTAAAACACTATTTAACCATTAATTTATCAATGTATCTCACGTTTGATTATGATTACACATAATGGATGACAAGCACGTTCTTTTTTTTTTAAGCATTGCAAAGAAAACATTATTAATTAAGCCAGCCCATGCACTTTTAAAAATGCAATTGCTATATATTTTTCAGAATATCCTTAGTTCTTATACATTCTCCCATTAATTTTGAAATTTTAAATAGAAAAATAAGCCGTTTTAAATTAAGTGTATTGTTAGAAATGTTTTCTAATGTGTCTTGTACTTTAAAATTTTATCTTACAGTAATAAAATCTCAAATGAGTAAGTATTTGGATAAGGGGCAATGTTCAATCATTTTTTTTTTGAAATCTAGTGAAATTAAAGTAACTGCAAATGTAATTCTGTGTAATTGTCATTTATAATCAAAGCTAACTCAAATTTAATTGTGGCCCAGTGTCAAGATCTCTATAATAGCAACTCCAATAGCAAAAATGTTTCTCTGCTTCTATCACCAGTTGAAATCTTTACTTGCCTTTCTGATTTGTATTTAAAAGTCATAGAAACACGCTTTTCAAAGGCTTTCTACTAAATGACTTTCATTTTTAAAATGTAAAGAGCTTTCTATTATTTAGAAAGACAGAATAGTCTTTATTCATGTCAATAGCCAGTTCCTTGACAGATATTAAGAGAATGGTGTCAGTTCATATTCCTTTTTCAAACTTCCTGCTTTAGAAATGAATTTCAAAGGCACATTTTAAATAAAACTTTACCAACTTTTCTATAATTTGGTACTGAGCAGAACATTCAATAAACCATTCTACTACATATATAGTATATATGCCACCTCTTTAAGGGCTCTGAGAAGTCAGTATAAGGGACCCTTATCATTTAAAATATTTAAACTTTGTATTATGCCAGAAAGTGTAAAGTGTTCAGAGCATGTTTTATTTGGGAAAGAGTTCATACCACTGTGGGAGTGGGGAGTGCGAGAGAGAAAGGCAGAGACTCAACTTTTAAAAGATGAGATTTTGCCCTAGAAGCAGTTTTGACCTGAGAAATAATGATTATTTTTTAATGATTATTTTTATTTAGAGTTTAGGATAAAATTGGTAGGTACTATCTGTTATGCAAATAAGTTATTGTCATGTGATTTTTAAGCTACCCAATATGTAGCTCTACATAGCTTTTTCATATTTTGGCTTCAACGAGGCCATCTTAAAAATCAAGTATTTCCAGATCAATTGCTGTACTCACATACCCTATAGGAAAATGTTAATAAAATTATATCGGTTTCAAGTGTACAATTCAATAACACATCCATTGTATATTACACTGTGTGTTCATCACCCCAAATCAAATTTCCTTCTGTTACCATATATTTGACACCTTTTACCCTTATCTACCTCCCTTCTCCCCTCTGGTAACCACTAAACTGTTGTTTGTATCTATGAGTTTTTGTTTGTTTGTCTTGTTCATTGGTTGCTTGCAGTTTTACATTTCACATATGAATGAAATTATATGGTTCTCAACTCTTTCTGTCTGATTTATTTCACTTAGCATGATTATCTCAAGATCCATTTGTGTTGTCACAAATGGAAGTATTTCATCTTTTCTTGTGGCTGAGTAATATTTCATCTAACTCTTAAAAATGAAATGGGTGATATTAGTTTTATAGTACAACCTATTAAATGTTCAAATGGAACAGTGCTTAAGGGGATCTTTGGTTGCTTGGAAACTATGGTTTGACTTAAATTGCCATACTGAGATACATTTAAAAATTACACAATTCAGTAAAAGGAAGAATGCCTTTTTAAATTCAAGGTTGTTTAATTAAAGAGCATTCATTAATGTTATTTTCATGTGTAATGCTACTGTTTGGGAAATTTTACACAAGAATGTTAAATAATGACAATAGTCTTGAAAAAACATGAAAGAGTATAATATAGCTTTCAAAAAATTTGTGAATACAAATCATATAAAAGCATAGCTCATATATCTCACATGAATTAGAGCCATACATCACTAGATATCAATTGGAACTGTTCAATTACTGTTCAGCTGAACGATTTATACATAAAGATGCATTAACAAGACATTTTCACGTATATATAGCATGTGTTCCTTCACCATACCTTCATTATCTGAATTATTCTGGATATACAAACTCAGCAAATACAGCACTGAATTTCTCAGTTGTGTTAAAAAAAAAAAAAAAAGATTACTTTGACTGCCTTCTAGTTTGCGATAAGACTCAATAATTGTGGACATATTTTGCTAAGTTCAGAATACCCATATTTAATTCAGAGTTGTGACCTAAGTGTTATGATTTCAAGGACTGTATACTTTTCCTTATATCAAGAAACTGCAAGTTAGAAAACTTGAAGGACTCAAGCAATTAGCTTACCTTTATTTTATGAAGTTTTATGAATTTTGTCATAGTATAACCAAGTATTAATGGGTTTGTTTTATTAAACTATTCTAATAAATGCAAAAGAATGAAAGAAAGCATATCACTAATTTGTAACCCCAATGAAATAATGGTTCTAATCAATGATCACCAATGGCTCCAAAAACATCAGAGTCAATCAGATACACAAGACCATGAAAAAGTCTTTCCAAAAAACTCAAATCCCAGTCTTACGAAGTCCTCTTTCTCTATTGACCAATTTATAGAAATATGAGAACCAATATAGTATGTGAAATTATATCATAGGATAGCATTGGCAATATCCATATCAAGGGAAAGTGTGAATTAAACATAAATCAAGCAAAATAATGCCTCCAGTATAAGTTGGAAAGAAGGGAAAGAGAAGTTGGACACTATACATTGGTGACGTATTAGCAACTGAAGTATGTGGAATTTATTTCAAATCTCAGACAACAAATTATAAAAACCAATTCATACAATAATTAAACATTTTTTTTACACTGAATAGATATTAAAGAATATAATTTCACTCATATATGAGATATAAAACTGAAAGCAACAAATAAATATGACAAACAACAACTCATAGACACAGACATCAGTTTCATGAAACGGGGGGGGGGGAGCGGGAGGGGAGGTAGTTAAGGGTACAGAGAGTCAAATATATATGATGATGGAAGGAGATTTGATGTTGGGTGGTGAACACACAATGCAATATACAGATGATGTTTTATAGAATTTTACTCTTGAAACATATAACTTTATTAACCAATGTCAACCCAGTAAATTAAAAATAAATTTTTTTTTCAAATGATAGTACTTTTAAATTTAAAAATTAGTATTATAGTTTTTAAAAATTCTTATCTTTTAAAGATACATTTTGAAATATCTATAAGCGAAGTAACATGATATCGAAATTTTCTTGGAAATAACCCTGGAGAAGGTCACACTTGTGTAGGGACCATGAATTGGCAATATTTTAATCTGGGCAATGGGTTTGTTATAATTCTATACATGTTTAGAATTTTGCAAAATAAAAAGTTAAATCCCTTTTGGACTACAGCTTTAAAACTCATTCATGTCAAAACCTCACAAAGATCCAATCTTTTCATCTGCATATTGAGGATAACTTATAGAATTCATGAGAGATTTAAATATAACTTATACAAAGTACTTAAGAGTTCCAAGAAAATATAAATAATTGAATTTAAAATGTTCTTATTATTTTTAGCAACTATTTATTATTATGGCTTTCTACAATGCCTGACAGATTGTGGAGATGAACCTTGGCTTTTGCAAATAGTATGTGACAGCCGAGGAGCATGCCTAAATTATATAATTATGATTGTTAGCCTTTTCCTCTTTCATTCACTCTATTTAAAAAAAATCTCATGGATTCAAATTCAAATTTCTCTGTTTTAAAAATTACATAAATTTGTATTTAATGATATATCTTTAAACATGCTCGAGAGAACAGACATAAAAGCAAATGCTTCTAATAAAAATATTTCAGTAGGAAAAGAGAGTTCACATTTTTACAATATATTTGTGTTCACTGTCTCCAAACATGCTTCCTCTACCTTATCACTTTCATTTTCATGGACTCACCAAAAAACTTTAAAGAACACAGATATGATCATCTATTCCTATTTAAAAAACCTTTCCTGTCTTCCCAGGATAGTTAGAAAGAAATTATTCTCTCCTTTCTCATCTGACAGGTGCTTCCTACACCTCTGGCTCATTTCATCACACTGGACATCAGGTGTTATGACAGGCTCTTGCCGTCCTCAGGGGTTCTATCCTCCTTGTTCATCTCTCACTTTACCCCCTTATGTGCCACAGATAATTTTTGTTCATTCCTTAGCTTTTAAGTGTTAATAGACCCCCAAGTGTAGGCTAATTCTTTTTGCTATAAACATCCATTAATTATCTGTGACCTCTCCTTAATAAATTTAATTACACTTATAGTAAGTTGTTTAATGTTTTTATTTGATTTTTTTAACTTCAACTACGTGCTCCATGAATGTAGGGTTCTTATCATCTCTCTCTCCACTTTAATAGAGACTCCTTGACCAAAGGTGATGTTCTTTATTTTGATAAAGTCTTGATCATGTTGGACAAATACGTAATTTAGAAATTTTATCTGGTAGAAAAAAAGCAACACTTTTTTCAAGTGTTGCCAGAAAAATGACACTTGGAAATTTATAGTGATGGAGAGAAGAGAAATATATACTGACAACTTTCAAAATAGTCCTTGATAAACACTTCTGTATAATTTTTAGATTAATACTTGTCATCAATAATACCATTTGCATTTAAATGGGGACAATTCTGAGTAAATCAATGTAGGAGGCCAATTTATTTCTGAACTCAGTATGTGGGGAGGAGACAAATGTGTGCGCGCGTGCACACACATGTAGCTATTGAGAGAATTTATGTCCAGTGGCACGATTTCTAAAATTTTAAATCAAATAATTAGGTTTTATCTCTTTTAAGTATTTAATCAGATGATAATGGGTTCGGCAGTGGAATTTATAACAGTGATATCAATACAGAATAAGAACAAAAAATATAGCATTAACCGAAACAAATACAGGTAGCAAATGAGGGCATTTTCTTCGATCTATCAGAAAATAATGGAGTTTGGATGGAGAGTAACACAGTATAGTGGCAGTCAAGAAAGAATCTACAATTTAGGAAGATTCGAGATGTGTTCCCAGCTCACAGCAAATTCTGTGACTGTAGTGTTATTTGAAATTCATTTACATAGAACTACGATTAAAACGAGACACAAATATACAGATTAAAATTTAACTTTTTTATTACTTTTTGTACATTTGATAGGATAAATTGTTCTTGAATTAAGTAATATGTATCTGATATACATAAATGACCAAAATCCTTTTTTGGCCAAAAGCAGTGTGCACTTAATTTTGACTCCCACTTTAAGTCTTAACATCCGAATTTCAAAAACACTTTAGGGAATTATGTTGCTATAAATTAAGAGAATATTGCTAAATAACTGTATAAAGCACTGCTGTTAATGGTTGTTTATGCATACATATCATCGGGTTTCAAATCTGCAGTTTGCAAGTGATTAAGATGTGGATTAATGTTAAAAATGCAAAATTAAAGGATTTACATTAATGTTGGAGGTCTCTGGAAAGTTATGTTAACTTGGATATGATAGAATTGATCGAGCATAGATTTTAAGTGAATTTTTTACTTTATTAATTTACATATCTATATTTGCTTGATAGAGAATTAGTAGATTATGGATACATTATCAATATTTTTTATTTATAATAGTAGAATATGAACTACTTCCAAACCATCATTTAAAAATATGTACTTATCACCCTCCATAGTTTGCACATTATTGGCCAATGAATAATAATGAATAGTATAGCAATAAAGGGTAGTAAGCTAAGCTATTATGAACACCAGAAAATTTGGTAATGTATTTTGAAACAACGATTCATTTTCTATTTGGAATCCCATTTGAAATGATGCCTTCCATCAAGTGGCTCAAAATGCCCTACTCAGCCAAATTGTGGAAGACTAATGGAACCAGACAAAAGGTAATTGCCAGATAGGATATGGATGTAGATACAGGTACATAGAATATTAAAATTTAATTTTCAAAATGGCAAAATCATCACATAGACAAACATAAAATAAAAATGTGCTAAAGGTTTTAAAGCATCACTTAATGAGGGAACCTCAGATGCTGGGTGTACTTATAGAAGAATTAAACTGCTGAGTTAGAATGCAAACTAAATAATGGTCCACATGCCATTAAGAAATGGTATAGTTTGTTGCACTGACAGAAATTTATCTCTATCAGGCTAAAATCAACAAGTAACACGTGATGTTAACTGGAGTGTGGAGGAAATAGGAAGAGGTTGATAAAAGGGTATAAGCTTTCACCTATAAGATAAATAAGGTCCGAGGATCTCATGTAGAACAAGGTGACTCGTCACTAACAGTTTTGTATAATTGAATTTGCAAAGAGTATAACTTAAATGTTCTGACTTGGGTGTATGGGGTGATGACGGATGTGTTAATTAACTAGAAGGGGGGAATCCTTTCACAAGGCATATATAATAAAATCACTGTGATATATACTTTAGCTTACAATTTTATGTCAGTTGATTATGCTTCAATCAAGCTGAAATTTAAAGATTCCTAGACATCAAAAAAAACTGATGTCACTAAGGCTTAGACCTTTGATCAATAGTAAACAAAGAGATTAAATACATTTTTCTAGACAATAGATATAGAGGCAAAGCCCCAATATGATAATGAAAGGATACTGCTGCCCATCTTTTTGTCTTATTTCCAAGTGTCAAACAATGTCTTATGATAAGAGAACTGAAAATAGTGGAATTAGGTTATATTTCCTTGAAGAAAAAAACATAAAATATTCCTGAAAATAAAACAAAACACTGTATTATGGATGTTGTGAGTGAAGACAGACATAGTCAGCCATGATGGATTGATTGAGATGTCTCTGAGATGCTGAGCTTGAAGCAATGTATATAAGTCTCAGAGAATCATTTTGCAATATTAAATTAAAACAAATGTGTAGGATTTGAGTTGGTCCATGATGAGACAAGCTGTTCCTGTCCAAGTAGTAAAATCACGATTGATGAAGGCTAAAAAGGTATTCATTTTGGGAGTTTGACCAAATAATTTTCTAATTTTTGGTAACATCTCACATTCTGTGAATCTCTTTGTCTCCATTTTGTCTAATTCCAAAGAAAAATTGAATAATTTTAACTCATCTTTTATGTGATTTGCCCTATCTCAAATTATTCTTTCTGCATCTGAATTAATGATTATAATTCTTAGGTTACTTTTCTTTCCTTGTTAAGATTCCTTACATTTCCACCGCACACTGGTTCTTGTGTTGTTTTTTAAGTGAGTTTGTGTGCTAATCATGCTAATTTGGTGCCTGGATAATTGTTCCAAGGCATGGGATTATATTATAAATGATATTTCGGAAATAGTATGCAGTCTAATTTTAAAAGAAATGTTATGGAAAGTAAATCTTATGTAGAAAAATGTTTTTAGAAGCATAAGTGTTTTGGGGCTTCTAATTTTTTTAAAGCCACATATCCTAGTTTTCATGGTTGTTTAGCTGTAAAGGAAGTTGAGAGTGAAGGGAGAAGGCCTGAGATTTGTAGGACAGTCAGCATTAAGCTGAGGAAGTTACATTTGATTCAAAAGGCAATAAAATACTAAATGACTATTGCAGACCACAGAACATCCTGGTGCCTCAGGCTGCAGATAAGATTACAATTGCCTGATAAAGTAAACAATTATACTGATGTAATATATATAATGTATAATTTCATTAACCTGGCGACTAGTCCCTAAAAATACTATTTTTTGTATTAACTTAACTTTGTGCCTTTAGCTTCTTTAATATTTTATGTACGTGACCTATAATAAGATGGTAAAGTCATTGTCGTTTTTATCCTCTAGAGCATTTAAGACTTTGACTTGCCTGTTGAAAATGTTTATGGGTTCTATTAAATAACTCAGAAACTCTGAGGAAATGAAGGCTGCTGCATTTTCTATTTCAGGTTTCTTGGGCTGTAAAGATTTGTAAGGCTTTTGACCAAACACAGGTCAGCCACACTGAATGTTAATGAAACTTGTGTGAATAGTACTCCCTAGGGACTGATAATCAGGAATCTTTACCCTTTCACACAATTCTACATCCTGATTTTAATATCATAATTTGGTTTCTGCCTGATTAGGTATTTTCTGTATAGACTAGTATTTTCACTACACTTAGTCACATGGAATATTTTCCTGGAGGATTTTGTTTGTTTGTTTTTAATTTCATTTATTGATTCTTCCTTCTTCAGTGAAACAAAATAATTTGGAAGACTTGTCACTGTGTGTAATCCCCTCTGTGATCCAAAACCTTTCCTCCTTGTTGCTTTTAATTAACTAACATGTCAATCAGATTTGCACTGCTTGTGTTTTTATCCATTATCACTGTTTGTATAGACTTTTAGTTTAATCTGTATGTATATTAAATTTACCCAATTCTTTGATAAGCATGGGTTTTTGTGTTTTCGTAAGGGTAAAAGAGTGTTTAGAAAACCTATGCTTTCTTCATGTAGCCTTATTTAAAACTTAAAAAAAAAAGTCTTAAGAAGAACAATACTGCCATCTTAAGGCAAAATAAATTAACATTTAAGAAATACCACAAACTTGTTACACATTTTAGGTTATTAGGCCACGTTTTCATATTCTATTTATAATCCAACCTAATTTGAAAGAAATAACCTAATATATCGCAGACTTGATAAAGTTCGGAGGTTAGTCTCACAACCTTTGCAAAAAATAAAGAATTTTATATGTACATTAAAGAAGCATGCATTTTATCTACGATATGTAGTTTGATTTGAGAATTTCAACCCTCCTTTAGAAATTGCAAATGACACTGTGAAGGTGATCTGGAGAACATTCAAGGAGACTTTAAGCCCTAGAGTCTCACAAATATTTGAAAATGTATGTAAACATTCACATGATATACAGTATCAAAACTAATATTCTCAAGTCCGAAGTAGTAAATAGTAGAGCTATCCAGAGAAGGATGGCAAGGCTGGTTAAGAGTAACACAAAACAGCCTAGGGAAGCTGTTGGCGTAATAGCAGATAGAATATTAGAAAGAGATACAGGGATAGCATGCTATCTGCTTAAGAGAATCATGTGACAAATATTTGACGCATGTTGCATGAAAGATGAGTGTACATTTGTGGTACTCCAAAAGGCAGAATTGGGAGCATCCAATGGCTATTATAGTCAGACAACCTTCAGTTAAATATTAATACTTCTTTACAGTGCTTCTTGCTGATCACTTTATTCAGGGAACTTTTTACTCCTTATTCGAAAGTTGGCAGTTTGTGGATATCTGATGAGAATCACCCCAACTTCTGTCATTTCCTCATCTCTGTCTATATTTTCACTTGTCATCTTCTAATTTCTAATATATATGTGTATTTTCTAATTCCCAGCTCCATTTCCAGGTTCTTAGGTCCATTCTTGTTTCCTATGGTTCTTAGGATATAACTACCTTAAAGGCTCAACCTTTCACAGTCAAACATACCTACGAACATACTCTGCTTTCCCCACAATCAATCTCCATTGCTTACACAGTAATAGTTACCATCCTAATTCACATTTCTGATCATGTCAAGCACTGAGAGAGGAACATTGAAGGGCTTCATTACTAGATAGCATAATCTGAGCTATTTATCATGGCAAAAAGTAGCCCACTGCATTTTGCTGTCTTTATATCATTAGTATGTAAATACTTTACACTTCTTTTATAAGGCATACTCACTTTTCCCTGAATGTATCTTTACCTGTTTCCCTCCTCCCATCTTCTCTACCTTCTTTGTAGTAACATTTCCTGTACCGTGAATAAACTCTTCTTCTTCTTCTTCTTTTTCTTTTTCTTTTTTTTTTGCTGGTGGAGATCCTGGTAGTCCTTCATAATTCAGTACAATTGCCACTTCCTCTATTTAGTCATCTTATAGTCAAACCAGTTACAGTCAGTTCCACTTGCTTTTCCTATTTGCTTGTTATACTTTGAATCTCTATTATATCATCTCATAATTGGTAATATACACTATAATTAGAATTGCTAGGAAAAGGCAATGAGTCTAATTTATCATTGTATTCTACATTTTCCAATATGGAGCTCTGTATATATTTTCATAGGCAGGACACTGAATTTGTAAAAAAAAAAAAAAAAAAAAAAATTATATGTACATAAATTGAAATTTGAATTTTACTTCTTTATTGTCTATGTGACTCTGAGGAAAAATTACTTAATTCCTTCAATCTTCTGTTTCCTCAAGTAAAAGACAAAGAATAGGTTCCTTAATGATATCACAGTGCACATTGTTAGAAACACCATGGGTAAAATATTCACTTTAAACACACAATATGTTGTTGTTATTAAAGAACATTGACTGCTTTTCTGTCTTATTCCTTAAATAGGCATCTTCACTATATTCCTCATGTTCACAAACATCTTCAGGAAATTTCATTCCTTGTGTACCCTCTCGAGTCTTTTTCTCTCCACTAGCTCTTCATCAATAGGAATCCATGTCGTCACTATTCTAAATGACCTTTAAGAGTTTTCGCATAGACTATAGACTAGTGGTTACCAGAGGGTAAGGGATAGGGGAGGAGAGAGTAGGTAGATTAGGTAATGGGGTTAAATATAGGGGAGAAGGGGGAAAATGAAGTGGGTAAAGGGGATCAAATATATGGTAGCTGAAGGAAACTGGACTTTGGGTGGTAAACACACAATAGAATATACAGATGTCAAATTATAATGTACACCTGAAAATTATATAATTGTATTAACCAATGTTACCACAAGAAACAATTAAAAAAAAAAAACATGAAGCAGATATGTCAATACTTGTAAAAAAAAAAAAAAGTTTTCATCACTCTTATACTGTTGAAAATAGAAATTATTTTTCTTGAAGCATTGTTCTAGTAATCTCAATTTTCAGTTGAAAATCTCTGTCATAGCTTCCAAATTATGCAATTAGTATAAAAATTTTAGTTTTACAGCCCAAAACTTGAAAATAGGAACTTAAGTTGAGGGGCTATTTATAAATAATACAAACTTTCTATTACGTTTTACTTTATTCTTACCATTTTCTTTCTGAAAAGCTTTTCTGTATATCTCACATATTTAATGCTTAACTGAAATAGATTATCTTATATACTGATATTTCCTTCAGGAAGTAATTTTTCTCCTTTTAAAATTTCTAGAATTATTTGTCTTATTACCATAAGGCACACCTACCTGTATCTTTATATTACCACTATTTATGTACATGAATTTTCTCCATTACTCAATATATTTCCCACATCTCAATCATGTATAGTGCTTTGCTTTATATTTGAGAAGTGCCCAATGAATCCATTTCAAAAAAATTAAAACATTGTTATTTTAAAATGAAATAAAGTTCATAATTTTAAGTAAAAGATAGAAAAATTAGTGCAGAAGTATATTAAATATGAGTCCTGTTTTAGATGCAAGTTTGTTCACTCTATCATCCTAAAATTAGGAACAAATAGTAAAAACTCTTGTTTGCCAAAGTGAGTCTAAGGCCATGCCAACCTGAACAAGCCCCATCCCATCTGATCTCGGAAACTAAGGAGGCTCGGGCCTGGTTAGTACTTGAATGGGAGACCACCTAAGAAGATAAGGTGCTGTAGGCATAAAAACAAAACAAAAAACAGTGAACATTTTCCTTCCTTCCCTTCCACCTCCACCTCCTTCATCTCCTTCTGCTTTTCCTCTTCTTCCTCTTGCATCTCCTTATTTACTTTTCTCAAACCTTTCTCTTCCTCTTTTGCTCTGTTGTTCCCTGTTGTACACCTCTCCCCAAGAACCGTGCCATCTGTATAGCAGACATGAATAAACATTTGTTGAATGAACTCTTCATTGAAAGCTGTGAGTTCTTGAATCTCCCCCAAAATATAAAACTCCAAGAGTGACATGATGAAATGTCTATTCTCAGAAACTTCTTTGACAGATTAGAGATGGGTAAATCTAAAAGCAGAAATACATGTTAACTACTATTTCATAATCATGGAAAAAAAATTATTGAGGAACTGAATAAAAAATGACTGCAAATGGGACTAACCATTTTTATAGGCAATGAGAGTAGAAAAAATTATGTGACTGATAAGATTGGATGGGTGCAAAGATAAAGCCCAGGATATATTTGTCAGGTCTTCAGCTCAAACAACCTAGCAGATGCCAGTGCTGATTCTTAAAATAAGCAAAGAAAGAAATCTTGGATAATAGATGTTGAATTTAGTTTGGGATATATCTAAGTATAAAACTTATAATACCCAATAACACTTTGAAGGCAGACATATTCGTGTGGGTCACAGACCTGCCAAGAAGTTTTAGGATCGCTTCCCTGTTAAATAATCATTCAATAATTTGTTTGATAACAATCTTCTCACAGGCCATTTGACTCTTCCAGAAACAGAGTAAATAAAATGAGATTCATAATATTTAGTGATTTCAGAGTTGTCCTTATTTCTCCGTGAAGTTGGACATGTTAGAGTATGTAAATGCTTTCTAAATGTCTGCATCTCATAGGTTTTATCTGTAGGGTTTTTTGGTCGGTGCATATTTTATACTGCCTCTTTCTGGTAGAATTTACTCTTTTGATTTTATTAGTGCTCACAAAAAATGTCCTATACAGAAAATATGTACTGTATTTTTTTTAAGTCTCATACCAAAGCTAAAGAAAATAGCATCTACCAAAAGACTTTAACTATAAACTTTAAAAAGTTGTTTATTTCTTCCCATATGTTAAACAAAAGACAACTCTTTTTCTAGTATCCTAGAAAATGAACTAAAGTAACTCATCAGCCTTTTCAGATGTACTGGTTTAAAAGATATTCTGAAAGAGAAACTATAGCATAATAAACAAAAAGAACATTTATAATTCACAATCTAGGATTTTCTATAACCATCATGGGAGAGAGAAAATGTTTAAGTACCTCTTTGAAAGTAATACCCAGTCTGAATGAACCACATGACTGCATTTTAAGTAGGAATTTAAAAAAATTCAATTATTGATAAATTTATCAGAAAGACTATGATTTTTAAGAATAAATAATGTCTTTGAGTCTGAAGACAGTATTTGTTAAATATTGTAACCTGGAAAATGTCTAACATGACAATTTTATTTTGACCCAAATATTAAATTTTTCCTTTTATTTTTAGATATCAGAACCTCTTTTATTTTTGTTGTCACTCTAAGACATAAGGCATTAGGATATAAATCTTCATTATTGACAGTAGATAACATTTTCCCTTGGCAAAGACTAGTGCCAAATTTTAAAGATTGCAAATTGGCAGAAATAATTTTCGACTTGATTAAAACTTGATGTAAGTGCTATATTCAAGGTATGAAAATCTTTAGATTCCTTAAGTGCTTAAGAGAATACTTTATCAAATTCTAATCAGTAAGAGTTTACATTAAATAATTCGAAGTTAAGTCAGAATAAGTGTGATTCTCTGACACTTCATGCTGTAGACCTGAGAAAGCCAATTCTTCCATCTCTCATATACTTAGTAGGACCAAGGGCAGGGATCACCGCGGCTCACCAGTATTCTCTCAGCACCATTTCTTTATTTCTTCTTCTGGAAAACATCTCAGTTCTCTCTGGTTCCAAGTTAGACATTTGGAGCAGAACTTTCCATAGAGTATAGGTCTTATTTTCTCTAAAATATAAGAATCATGCTTATATTCTGTTTATTTATTCTCCAAACTATTCCTCCAGTTTGTAGACAAAAATATGCCACCATAAGTTTTTTTGCAACTGAGCTTACATTGACAATGATGGTTGGTCTAAGCTGTGATGGAGCCAGGGCATTGTAGAAAAGTGTGCCTTAGTTGTATTAAAGTGCCTACCTTGATCATCAGGGTACATATATCTTTGTGGATAAATATTTTCAGGTTTTTTGGGTCAGTACCCAGAAAAGAGATTGCTGGGTCTTATGAACACACAATGCAATACATATATACACACATAAAGATATAACGTGCTGTTAAATTATGCACTTTAAACTTATTTGGTTTTATTAACCAATACCACTCAATAATTTTAATAATGATAATTTAAAAAATCTTGCCATGAGGAGGGACTTGGAAAAGAGTGAAATGTCTCACAGTGGTCTACAGAGTCCATGGAATGAATGACTTCTACTAATATATTCCTAGGGATAAACCCATACTGGAGGTTTGATATTGATAGTCAGGCTTGAAAAATAGCAGAAAGAATAAATTAAGCTCAGCATACAATTAATGGTACATCAGCAAAGACCTATGAGTGTATAATGATTTCTTTCCCTTTGTTTTAAATGGATTTTGTGCCATTTAAATAACTCCACTGTAACACCACAGCTATAAACACATTGACCTTTGAACCAAATATTTTAAATAGACTAAGAAAAAACACCCATGAGATCTTTTGTTTAAAAAAATAAAAAGATTTTATTCTAGTAGAGGCTTCAAGAAATAAATTAGAGGCTAGTTTGGTCACTAAATTAAAGATAATATTTTCTGGACAGTAAATTCTATCTACAGCCATAATCCATAAAACTCCTCTAGCAGTTTGAGTATTATAAATGGAATTCATAATCATTCTAGCAGGCTCACCTGCAAGCTGTATAGTTCCAAATCATTCAAAATTATATTCTCATGTGGGAAGCAGGAAGTGGGAACATCGAAGTAACATTTTGCTGTCTATTTGATTTTTCTGGAGTCAGAACTAACCATTGGAAAACATTATTTAAAACATATCATATAGAACACAGTAGTGGAATGTTGGTAACTGTGTCAATTAATGAGAATTTATAGTCAAAATAGCATTGCTATAATTCTCATTATTTTTTTTTTTTCATTCTAACCCATTGCTTGTCAGTCTGTCTGCCATATCTGGATCTAGATAGGAGTATTTTTAGTGTATTCAGAGTTTCTGAATTCAGAAATGAATTCAGGCTGTCTAAAGATATTTCTTCTCATGAATCCTATGCTGCTGCTGCTTCCTCTTTTTCTATGCATTTGCCTACATTGATGGCACCACTGTCGGAAACAATCAAGTGCAACTTCAGCTCATATATGACACTCACATAAGGATTTAAAATCTAAAGTAACTCAATGGTTGTTATGTCCAGAATTGCTAATTGACCTGAATCTCAGGTGGGGATTATCAAATATTTGAAACCCATGTCTTGTAAGCAAATATTAGTCTTGACTCTATGTGAAGGATCTTTTTGGGGGGCAATCTAGGATCATTTAGCTTAATTTTTAGAGTCACTGGATCCAACTACTGAGCTGTCATATCTTCAAGGTCACAGCATAAATTTCCACATATGAAGTAGATATAATATTTATGTTGGGAGGAATCATTACCTAACTGAATTATTTGTTTTCCTTGGGGAAAACAATGAAGACTAGTTTATTCGTGAAAAGAGCACTAAGTATCCCATTTATCTGCTTTTGTGCAGATTACCACCTGAGAGCAATCAGGTGACTCCACTTTTCTAGGATGAAATATAAGTGGTTTTCTTTTAAAATTATATCTATCAGAGCTTCTAAGGATACAATCAAGGGACAGAGTATTTAATTTCAAAGAGGAACTGTTAACGTTTATACCACTAGAGAAGACATCCTAAGTCATCCATTTGGTTACAATAAAAGACTTCAAGTTAGCACTCTATTGACATTATGAAATAACTTTATTCTTAATTTTATCTTCTTCCCTAAATGTATTTCTTCTGTCAAACAGATTATTATTTTATATGCTAAAGTTTTTCTGTAATTACAGTTTATTCTTAATAACATGGATAGAATTCCTGTATATGAGCTAAATTTTTAATTCAGTATTTTCATGATTATATGTTAACATCCTTAGATTGACCACTAACATCAATTCCTAAATCCTAGATATTAGAAATCACAAAATATAACCAGGTATTTGGACACAGTTTGCCTGAATCTGCATTCTTCATTAGTTTTACCTCTGTGGTTCTTGAAACTAGATAAATGGCTTATTTTGGGTATATTTACTATCTAAAAGCCCAACGTTGTCTTCTTGTTCTCCTGATATCTTATTTTAAAAACATGTTCCTTTCTTTTTAAATTTATTTTTCTTTTAAATGTAATACTTGAAAGACCCATGGTCTAGAACTGGTCTCTCTGCTGTCACAGGGTAAGACCAATTTTATCATTTGTGCCTGCTGCAGCATTGATGAGATATATCTTAGAACAGTTTTAAAAATTATATTTGGCTTTTTCTAAACATATTACTTCTACCAAATATAGTTACTTGTTGCCTTGACACAATTCAACTACAAACTTTTATTCATTCTTATTTCTGTATACCAATGAAAAGAAGTCTTATTTACTTTCTGTAATATCAATCAATAGTACTCATGCTATTTGTGATTATTCTTTTATACTACTGCTCGGAGGGAGGGCATAGTTTTAGAGTCATGTTCAGGGACTTTAAATTGACATAACATAATGATATTGAATCTTGATGGATTGGTATCATGTAAAACCTTGCATTGCAAAAGTCTGGGAAAAATTGCAATATAAATATCATGACATTGTGATGTATGAATTTATCCTCAGGGAAAACACAGATACCTGGTAAGAATTTTATTTCAGTTTCATTCTACATGATAGAGAATTGGATTTCAGCATTTTAACTTTATTATACTTTATGGGTATATTTAATCTACCACATTGACATAAAATATCTTACATTGGAAAGTGGCTATTTTAAACTTATCATAGGTTAATGTATTGGTATGACTTATTTTGGTAGTAATATTGTGTTCAAATTTTTAAAAGGTTGATTGATTATGAGAAAGTAGAGTTTTGGAAAGTAAAACATTGAAAGTACAAAATCAAGTTTAATTTCAGCTTTTACCCTTGAATCAAAACCTTTTCCCTTTAAAATTTGGGCGAGGGAGATCTGTACAAATTCATTATTATTCTCTCTCTCTCTTTGTCCACCCCCTTTCCTCATTCCACATTTGGCCTTTCATTTTTAGTTAGAAGTTATTCTTTTCTATTGCTATTCATTGAAAAAAACGTTACCAAGTTAATACTTTATAATTTGAAAGTGTTATTCATTTTAAAACATTTAGACATTTTAAAATCAGGAGGAAATTATAAAGTGGTTAATAAGACTGAAAAATAATGACATTAGATTTCCCATTGTATTCGCTTTCTCAAATAAGTACTGAATTATGAATTGGCATAAATGGGTATGATTCTTCAGTTAGCTTCATTAATGGCCATTTCAGAGAATGAATAAATACACTGTGTTGTAATATCATAGATATGTCTCTAAAATTAAATGTCAAGATACCACTTGTGTGGTCTCAGAATTAGTTTCCATAATTTACTAATATAACATATAGCAGCATTTTTAAATCAAGCTCAGATCTCTTTAAAATTTTGTGCTTTTCTTTAAGAGGGTGTGGTTAACATCAATAAGAAAGTAATCATTTGAACATCTTTGTATTAATGATTAATTATGAATTCTTTGTTTCTCATTAAAGTAAGCCATCAGTACAGAAAAATAAGGATAAGAAAAAGGAACAATTGAAAATATATTTTTTGAATAATGGGGATTTCTTAAAGCCTAAAAATTTTAAACATAGAGCCTATAAGAACACAACTATAATAATAGTTTACAGGTAAATCTAGGGAAATGCACATTATTCAGAAGAATTTTTATAGTTGGTTTTTATGTTTTCTCCTTTTGCTGCTATATAAACTCTGATGAAAGTGAATTTTCAGTAGGAGGCTGGTTCATGTATGCTGCCCATATCAGGAATATATTTTTTCTTAATCAAATTTATTTGTATTAAAAATGTCAGATAACAAAGGAGAGAGAGGTTAAAAAAATATGTTATGTTCCAAAATGCTTTTGTCACTGGAATAATCTGTTTAGAAAATGAGAGGGAGGTTGTTAAGTAGGGTTTTAGAAAATAAATTAGTATTTCAGGACTGGGAACACATACTGAGCATACGAAAGGATGAAAGCCTATGCGGTAATAAAGCAACTAAAATGCAAGAAGCCTTATATGCCGGCAGTCCTTATTCCTTATTTATTGATAGACCATGCAACCATTTATGAGGTTTGTACAAGTTCTAACTCACAAACAAAAATCACTATATTACTAAATTATTAGCTTTACTTACAAATTAATTAAAATAATCAAGTTATTCTGATGATAAGGGGCTTATACTTGCTATCTAGTGACACATCTTGGTGGGAAGAGAATGGGATAAATTACATGTTTTCTGTACTGTCTTTGACGTTGCTTATAATCTGTAGAAGCTCATCAGGTTGTCCCTCCAATAAATGTCACTCATCCTTTATATCTCACTAAAAAGGGGTCTCTAATAGAGTCACTTTTTTTTTAATTTATTTTTTTATGGTGACATTGGTTAACGAAATCCAATAAGTTTCAGCTGAACACTGTGTGTTCACCTCCCATAGTTAGATTTCTTTCTGTCACCACATATTTGACTCCTTTCACCTTATCTACCACCCTCCTCCCCTCCCCTCTGGTAACCACTAGTCTATAGTCCATATTCATGAGTCTCTGTTTGTTTGTCCTGTTCATTTGTTGCTTTCAGATTTACATCTTACATATTATGCGATATCATGTGGTTTTAAAATTTTTCTGTCTGGCTTATTTTGCTTATCTCAAAATAACCTGATTATCTCGAGGTCGATCCATGCTGTCGCAAATGGCAGTGTGTCATTTCTTCTTATAGCTAAGTATATTTTTTCATGAGAATTTATTCGAGCCTAATGATAATAGTTGCTGGGAAGCAAGATCTCAAATATTCCCCAGTCACCTACTTTTGAACACTTTATAAGCAGTTTTAGGAGGTTTTTTTTTTTTTTTTTAAGATATTTCATCAATTGTCTCCTGGCTACAGTGAATCTAACGATTTCATTTTACATAGTCCTTAATAATGTAATTTATATAATTCAAATTTGTACTTTTTTCCTGTAGTGTCTATTTGAATTCCCTACATAAATATATAATCTATCAAGGAGCTTTAACAAGATGTGAATAAATTAAATAAATATAGGGAGAAAGTATTTAATTTCATTAATAAGAAATCAAGGCTGTTTTATAGGAGTGCTAAGTAAATTATGGTACTAATTTTATAATAAAATATATCAGAAAAAAACACTGCTGAGCCTGCTTTCCCCCTCCGCTTTATTGAGATATAATTGACATACAACATTTTGTAAATGTAAGGTATACAATGTGATTATCTGATACATGTATGTATATTATAAAATGATTACCACAATATGGTTAGGTTACACATGTATCACCTCACATAATTACATTTGTGTTTGTACTTGGTGAGAACGTTTAAGATTTACTCTCTTAGCAGCTTTTACATATAGAATACAGTATTGTTAACTATAGAGCTCTATGCTCTATATTAGATCCCCAGAACCTATTTATCTGATGACTCAAAGTTCACACCCTTTGACTAACATCTCCTTTTTTCCCCTGTATCCCCACTCAGCCCCCTACAACAACCATTCTCCTCTATATCCATGAGATCATGAGCCTGCTTTTTTAGAATGAATGTTTGTGTTCAGGGAAAAGAATTTTCACAAAGAAAAAATAAACACTAAAGCACGCACAATATACAGTAAAAGTGTACCTGAAAGTCATGCTGTTTATATGTCAGAGCAAGTTCTTAAAGGATTGATTAGAAGACATTATTGAACACTTGAGTAACAAGAAGAAAATGACACAGGTTGAAACTATTCTGGTTTAGAGACAGAGTATGGTCTTTAACTTATCTTCTCTACTTAGTGATTTCAGCAATTTTAATTTACTTCATCATTATGCACATACCAATCATATGTGTTAATTATTAAGGAGCAAAGTAGTGTAAACTATTTATGACTTTGTTCACTTGAAGATCAGCTCCAAGACATTTTTCTTAATGGCAGGCAACAAAACAGAGAAGTCTTTCCTCCTAAGTAATCATTTTCTTTTTACTGTATATCTTTTTTTTGAATTAAATTTTGTAGAGTTTTATCAGTAAGGGTAGTCTGGGTTCTGCTGCAGTAACAAAGTGTTCTAGGATCTCATAGGCTTAGCAAAATAAGTTCAATTCTTGTTCATGCTACATATTGAGTAAGTAACAGTAGGGGAATTCCCTTCTTCATAGGCCCAGGCCGAAGAGGGCTCTGTATTAAAACAGAAAAGGGAAAGATAAAATATGCTAAACTATTTTCTGATTCTTTCCACTTTTGCTCAGAAGTTATGCATTTGCTCCCACTCACATTTTGTTGGCCAAGGTAAAACATGTGACCAAAAATAACTTCCATAGATGCTGCAGAGCACAATTCTGCCATATACCTATAAGACAGAGAGCTGAAAATACCTACCGAACAGGACTGTGGGATTTCATAATTATAACAGTAAAATGTAGGGAGTATGACACTTAAAATGAATGGAGAATGTTCTCTAATTATATGATTAAGGTGTTGAGGTTTGATAATTCATGCCTTTCCAATGTCACTGCCACACACCAAAACATTTAAACCTGAAACTTTGGGGATAAATCTTGGACGTTGATAATTTTCTAACATCACAGGGTTCTAATGTACAACTCAGGAAAGAAAACTATATTTGTAAAAAGATTTCTTTGTCACACCTTTGTCTTAGTCTAATGTATTGATTTAAGCAATTATTAGTGTATTCCTACTGTGTGATCAGCACAATCCTGTCATTAAGTTGTTCATAAAATAAGATGTTTTTTTTTTTTCCAGGAAATAAGTCCATGTTTTTGGTCCAATGCTAAGTTTTAGTTAGAATGCATTTACTAAGCTCTATAATTATAGGATTTTATTAATTTTAAAAAGATATTAGGAAGATATATTAAAAGCTATAATTGTTACTTTATATGGCTGAACAGTTGCTTAATAAGACGAGATATAACTAACACTAAGAATCAATATAATTTTGCAGCCAGTTCTTGATAGTAGGTTCAAATTTCACTGAAATTCCCTTTCTATAAAGTAATGCATTCTAAATTATAGCATATTTAATATAATCTTTATTTCTCTTTGTTTTTCAATACAACATAATCATAACAATGCTTTTCGGTAAATTTCTTATGATATATGACTTACATGTTTTTATATTTCACAAGTTAGCAAGTCAATATTTACATAATTAGACTTTTTAAAAAATAGTGTCTATTTTCTATCTAGTCTTGGAAGTTTTCAAGTTAAATTGATCTGAATTAATTAAAAAGTACCTAGTTTCAAGTTCTTATAAAATGATCCTATTTCAAGTCTCTGCCTTAGCCCCAAATTGTCATTTTATCATTGAAATGGTTGTTTTTCACTACCAGTATCTGAGATATCTATCAAAAAATAATTGAAGTAAACAATGCTATAACATTTTCCAAGATCATATTTATAACTAATAGTTTATAGATTCAAAAGAATGTTAACCTAATTATCCTTTTAACTTTCCCAACTCTACATTTATGCTAATTTAGATCATTATTAACTACCTAGTTGTACTTGTTTTCTTATACAAATACTTTCCTCAAAATATTAAGGTTTTTCCTTATTCTATAAAAAGAAACACTCATTTGAACACTTGACTTTTCTTTTTATAATTAATTAAATTACATTTCTTTTAAGAAGTCACCTACAAAACATTTTGGAATTCAGTATCAGATGAATTTTTCTAGAAATATTAAGTAAAAATTTAAAATATTTACATACAAAAAAGTCACAAATGTAGATTATGGGTGGCAAAAGAGTCACAAAGATTCATTACTGCCTTGAAATTATTTAAAATTTATATCATGAATTATTTTCATTTGGAAAATAAGTGGCGTATAAATTGCAAGTAATAACTCGATGAAGTAATTCAAATGTTTTCAAAGCTTCCAGCAGTTATTCAAAAGCAAACTTAACTAGAACTATCCTATTTAGGTTGCATGTATATTGTTTAAAAGAAGTAAAAATTCACATAGAAAGAAAAAAAAATCTTTAGAAAACAGTTTTCTAACAAGCAACAAATCAATTTTGGTCTCTCAAAATGAGTTCCTAAATTTATTATTTAGATGAATGCTTACCATCTTAACTTATATCTCCAAGTGTACAGAGAACAATAATATGCACCCATGCATAAAAAGTTTGTCTTACTGGAAATCCTTTTGTTAAGAAATTAGCATACAGTGATTAAGAAATAGCTGTTGTAACAAAGACTAGGGTTACAGGATTAGTTTGGCACATTACTGCGAATGTAGTTTTTGGTAAAGTATTAAGCCTCTCAAGCACTCAGTATCTTTACCAGCAAATGGATAACAATGCAAACATTTGAGGACTGTTAGGAAATTTAGACAATGTGGAAATCTGTTAACATACTGCCTGTCAATGAGTAAATAAAATGTAGATTTATTTTCTATTATAGTTATCATTTTTACAATTCTATCACTTCTCCATTTTTGTCATAGGACATTCTCTCTCCAAGAAGGATGTTACTTTTTAATTATTATTAAGAAAATAGATGCTTTGTGTTAAAAAATGGCATCTATATGTAAAGGAAAGAAATATTCAATTGCATTAAAAATTCATTGCCAATTTAGACACGAAAAAATTAGAAACACCTAAGAAATAAGCTTACTATTTCACGTTTTTAATAGCATTTTTAAAGAATGCTCCCTTTTAGATAGATTTTTAAAAATAAATGTTGAAAAAGTCAATAAAGATTTTAAGCTCATTTTATATTTATTTTTTATAGACACACATTACTCCTTCAAAATCATGAAAATCTCTCACACACGTTTTAAGCAGTGTCAAGAATTTGGGCAACTTACTTGCCTTACTTATTTGCAAGTAAAGATAATATTAGTTCCTATGCCACAGGATTATGGCAATGACAGTGAGATAAGCCATGTATCAACTAATAGCGCATTGTCTGGCTCACAATGAAAATTCAATGAATTACTATCTCCTAACAATTAAGGATATTCAATGAAAATGCTTCTATTTAACTTTTTAATTTCACACTTTTTCCTTCACAAAGGGAATGGTTTAACATTTTCAAAGAATGTTTCAGCCTTTACTCATAATCTCACGCCTTCAGGTGGGTAAGTTCCATTTGAGCAAGCTTACTTCTACTGAGATTTGAAAAGTATGTGACCTGTAAGCATTATCAGAAACAGTAACACTATTTGACAAATGACCTACTCACTCCAATCTAGATCAACACATTTTTCTTGTTAAAATAAAATGTCTCTTCCAGGAGTGCATATGGATTTTTACTTCCCTAAATCTCTACAAATTTTTAGCTACTTTACAACATAGCTTTGTCCTGAAAAACTGGAACGTTCCACAAGGTAAATGCTCCCTATTTTGCCGCATGCCACACAAAAGTCACTTTCAAGGTTCAGAGAATAACTATTCTTTGGCTCTTTTGTGACAATTGTCAGTTTTTGAAAATGCACAACCTTCCTTCTCATTGAAAGGAAATGGAACATTCAATACCACAGGTCAGTCAACATTAGGAGTCTATTTAAAAACACTGCCATATTTCCCCTGGTAACTGTCACTGCCAGCTTTGGAGGAAAGCTGGCTGGACTACAACTTAAAATGCCCCAAAGTTATATTAAAATCATATAGATTTTCACAAAGGTGTGACGTTAATTTTTTAACACAAGTTTATAAAAACAAACTATAATTTTACCGTATTAAGTGATTCCTTCTCATAAGAACATTCCCTTACATCTGCTCATGATACTCTTTCATTAGTTTGTTTCTCACTCTTTCAACTTAAAATTTATCTCCTTTTGTAAGACATTCTTGAATGCTCAGCTTGAATTCTGATTCTTTCTTTGTTAAAGCTCCACTATTATCCTTAGTAAGCTAATGGCTGATGGCAAGCAGTTACATTACACATAATTTTTAATTGTGCATGTTTGAAATATTCCGATGTAAGATATTTAGAAAATGTTACCTTATACACAGAACTGGAAATAATGCAAGTCTCTGCAAAATGTTTTAAATTATTATAAGTACATTCAAAGTTATGCACTAAACGACATATAAAGTGCATTTAAACTATTGGCAAATGTCAGCACCTTTTAGATAGTAAAGAAAAGCAGCAGCAGAGTGTGAATTAAGCTGTTATTTAACATGGTGCTAATAGTTTAATGTGCATTACAATTATAATTTAAACTAATATGGTATCGAATTGACTTCCAATTTTTTAATAAGCAGGAGTGTTAGTGCTTTAAAATCTAAACTTCAAGATACAATAACATGCAATTAAATGCTATAAAAAGCCTTTAAAAATGCCATGCTGTGCTGCTAAGTTAGGAGCAAGAATTCTGAAATATTTTGGTAGAAAACTGAGAAATAAAAGGTAACATAAAAGCGCTTACAAAATTAAGCTTGCAAGTATCAAGTGGGTGGGCAAATGAAGGAAATGATATTTGCCATATAGTTCTAAGATTGAGGCTGCTATAATATGTCACTAAGCCAATGTATCGTGTGTACCAGGCACAAGACATACCTGATAATTTAAGGGGAGGTAACAATAAAATTAGACATTCCACATCAGGTGTTTATTGTGCTTTAAAACTGTTTGGCAAAACAAAATCATGTTACGGTCCACTCCTTACTTTACATTTATCCTAATAGGAATATTAGTGCTGAGTTGCAATGCAAAGTTTTCAGGACACCACCTACATACTTGCTTATGGATTTGCCTATATTTGTTAGAATGAAGTGCATGAATTCAGAGATTGTGTATTGTTCACCTTTATTTCACAAACACCATCAAATAGAAAGCACTCGTCAATAAATTAGTAAATTAGTATCTAAATTTAAATTAATAAGCATCTAAATTTCTTCCTTGTAAGTAGCAAGAGCCTTAACAATAGCCAAACTTGTTTACCTAATAATTTTTCTTCTTACATTGTAACAGGATAAAAAAATAAGACACACTAATGATCACGATTTTATTAGAGTTATCTAACTGCTTAAGAACAGAATATAGTTAAATGTTGTTTCACATGATGAAATAAATCTCATATTGATCCTAAAAGTGATAACTATAAGAAAATTGCAAATAATATGAAAATTATTTGATGGTAAATGAAAACAGCAACCAAAACAATTTAATTGAAGCCTGATTATGTAACTACCATTAAAAAAAAAAAAACTATAACATTACTAAAATGTTTTTAGATACCATATTTGTCCAATGCTAGAAATTAATTGTGAAATAGTATTTTATTTGATGTTGCTAGTTTTCTTGGTATATTAAGTTTAGTGTGAAGCAACCAGTAATGTTTGATCTAAAGCTTCTACACTTTGTGTTGTGTTCACTGGAATATGAGATCAAAGGAACAGAAGTTACAGTGATGAAAATTAGCACATATTGCCTGGGACACAAAACTGGCAATGATCATTTAAAAGAGATACTTTAAAAATATTATAGGAGAAAAAAAATAGTCTTAATGAATTCTATCTAGTCTATATAAGACTAATAATAATTAGAGTAGTGATTTAAAACCCCTGGTCTAATGGTTTATGATAAGTTTCTACTTAGGGATTTTTATGTATATAGTCATTGCCCTTAGAAGTTTTAAACATGATTAGCCAGTTCTTTGAGGTTTAAAAAAACAGTAAACTATTGTGTGAAGAAATTTAACAAAAATTTAAATCCTAAAACCCAGACTATATATTCGTAGAAATAATAAACAGAGCACAGTTAAATCAATTTTACTAATTTGCACCTCACAGATCAAGGAGCTGAGCTGTTGAAAATCTAACTCCCTTGGCCTGATCTGCTATTATTTACTTTTCTCTGACATATCAATATAGATCGAATAAACTATTTATAGGGTCTCTTATTTCTATAAAAAGTATTATTTTTATTGTATGTAAAACATTACCTGAGGTGCTGAGGCAGATAAAGGGAGAGATTATAATTGTAAAATGCTTCAGATATCGGGCATAGTGCCTGATGTATTGTTGTATATTTGTAATGGGAGGAAGAGATGTTTATATAAATATATAAAACTGCCAATGCAGGAATATATTAGGTGATAATGAAAACAGCCAGTTTCTCAGTTTCTTGGGTCAGGTTATACAATCTGTATTGGCTTTACCATATCTGTGTAGCAGTATTTCTAAGCTTAGTGGTGTGTCTTTGCTAGGTAATATATACTGAAAGTGTTAAACTTCCCTCTTGGGCAGCTCAGTAGATTTCAACCAAGGAATAGATGAATGACTCTGACCAGCAGTCATGATTATATTATCTTTGTCTGAGTATGTCATGATATAAAAAGGTCTGGCAGAAGGGAATTAGTGGCAGAAATTTGGTACTAAAGTGTTACAGGATTTGTGCTGAAACTGTGTAAGTATAGGTGTGCTTTACAGAAAGGTGCCTATGAAACTATAAAGCAGAATATCTTTGGTGATGACATTATATGCTAGAAATTTTGTATGATTTGTATAACATTAATTATATGAGAGCAGAATATGATGGCGATGAGGAGATATATAGATGGAATGAAACACTAAATTCCATCCATATGGCAGAACAGGCAGTAGAATTTTCCTCTGGCCCTCAGGATGGAAGGGGCTTATTTTCCTTTTTCATTAGATTTGCTACCTATATAATTTCTATCTGAAGTAATGTACATAAATATAAAAAATACTATAAATTTGTGTATGTAACAACATTGAAGCATTTTTACTACAATTTGAAAGTTTAGAATTATCATTCAATGTTACATAAATAACTCAATAGTTAAGAATGAAGACATAAATCCACAAATATTGCCTAGATTCATTTCATTCTGATTTGAAATCTTTAAGATTATTCAGTTCTTTAAAGTTTAAATTGATTCTCAAGAGTATAACCACTGCATTACCATGTGATTAAAAAAGTCAAATATACCTCCACACGAGGCTGCACAACATGACTAGGAGCGATAAGAAATGCTTCCTGGCTTATTTTCTGTTTGCTTTATTATTTATCAGGGTGACATTGGTTAAGAAAGTCATATAGGTTTCAAGTGTACGATTCAGCAATACATCATCTGTACATCGCATTGTGTGTTCAAAGTTAAATTTTCTTTCATCGCCATATATTTGACCCCCTTTATCCTTATCCTCTGGTAACCACCAAACTGTTGTCTGTGTCTATACATTTTTGTCTTGTTAGTTTGTTGCTTTCAGTTTTATATCCCACATATGAGTGAAATTATAAGGGTCTCAACTTTTTCTCTTATTTCACTTAGCAGGATAATCTCAAGATCCATCCACGCTGTAGCAGATGACAGCATTTCATCTTTTTCTTCTGCCTGAGTAACATTCCATTATATATATGTACCACATTTTTATCCAATCATCTAATGAAGGGCACTTCAGTTGTTTCCATGTCTCAGCCATGGTGAATAATGCTGAATCTTTTTCTACTGGGTGTGTTTAGTAAATAAGAAAATTGTCCTTAGCCTTTCATTTATCTTTGAATGATGAGGGAGAAAGTAAATCTAGAAACCAGGCACCCAATGCATATTGTCACATTTACTTATCCTACAACATAAAGCAATGATGGCTACTCATTGTAAAAATGTATTTTGTCTAGGTTAGAGTTTAAATTTATCTCCCTTATAAAATTGTCATATCAATCTTCATGATGGGTTAGAGAGTTGGCTTTCATCTTCTTCATTCTTGCCTAGTTAGCCCCATTATGTTTGTTTTTGTCCTATATTTTTCATCTGTTTCTTGACCTTTTCAGCAATTTCTGGATCTTATTCTGAGCTGGACTCTGGAGTCTTTATAAGATAAAAAATCCTTCAGGAGATTTTATTTCCATGCATTGACTTCATGTGTCCACATCATTCAAGATGTTGCTTTACAGTAAATCTCAATAATCTCACACTATATGCACTCTCTGTCCTGTTTCTGATGTGATTTTGTCTTGGCCGCTACTTGTATTAGTATCCTTCCCTACTATTAATATTTTCTTTCTTCCATTTATTCTTAGTCAATGTTTAACTTCAGATAGCATTAATAAATATTCATAAGCCAAGAATTATTTGTCACCTTAAAGTAACTATTATAAAAATGTCCAAATTTGCTTGGCAAATTCTGGAAAATATGTATTTGTATGCCCACGAAAACAACACACTCTAGATGTGTAGAGATTATTCTCAGTACTGGAATTTGCATGCTGTGACTGCACAGTCTTTCCCCAGAAGTACCTCAGCAAAAGATTTTTTGGCAAGAAGTATCTCTGTTTTATATCACCAAACTTTAACTACTCGATATAGACTACTGTGAAGATATTAACAGTTTTCCACTAGATCTTTTCAGATGCATATTTGGTTAAGAACTATGTGATTTTGAGACAATGCCAAAGTCAAAATCCTATGCCGAAAGACATTGAGATCAACATTTTAAATTAATTTTCAGAAATTCTAATATCCAAGTCTTGAGAAGATTGCACAAGTTTGTCTTATTTTTATTTCATACTTCACCGAAACCTCCACATAAATTTAAATTATTTTAAATATTTAGAGATCAGCATATTAGATGGCTGTACTCATGCTGTAACTAAAAATAAACAAAATCTTTTAATATACATTTTACCCTAGACCAGATGAGAGATTAAGTTTTCATCATCTCTTCATTAGATTCTAAATTTTAGGGTGAAAAAATGGACTAGTGCCCACTGAATTGTCAACTTCATTCTGTTTGAATTTTGTCAATTAGCTGGACAAATATGTACTAATTGCCAAATGTTGCAGAGCACCAAACTCACATCATCTTTTACTTGTTAAACATAGGCATTTAAAGAAAAAAAAACCCCACAAAATTAGAGTACTCTGGAATTTATAAAATTTTCATTTCTCTCTAATAGCTAGATTACCTAACACACAATTGACGTTGTTGATGATAAGCACAAACCAATGATTCCACCAACTTTTGTTGTTCATTTCTCTTGTCTGAGCTCAGAGCAACAGGCGCGCGCGCGCGTGTGTGTGTGGCGCGTGCGCGCTCACATGAACACCTAAGAGAAACAGTATTTCAAGTACAAATTGAATCTTAACATCAAATGTGTAATTATTGCATTGTTAAAGTAGTGAGTGATTCTAAGAAAGCATTTAACTCCTTAGGTAGTTGTGGTGATTCAAAACAATCTGCCATGTAATGTACTTAGAAAAATATCTGACATACATTAAGTACTCCATAAGTTAGCTCTTTTAAAATTTTTCATATATGTGTATATATGTTTCATATATATATATGTGTGTGTGTGTGTGTGTGTGTATGTATACATAATGTATAGCCTAAAATCAAATTGTTCACACATTTTCTTCTTTTCAATGAGTGGTATGTGTGATACTTCTCACCTGTTTCTACTCTTAGGGTCTAAAGTATACATCTCCATTTCCTCACAAGCCACCTTCTCTTGGGAAGAATTTCATCTTTTGTTCAGATATACACAGTTTCTACAGGCTCTGGGGATAGAAAATTCTAATCTCCATTTGAGGGGTGGCTAACAGGTTGAAAATCATTCTTCCTGCCTCACATTCAGGGAGATGGTGTGTAAGAGAACAGGTTATTTTTGCTTTCATCTCAGATTTGATGTGGTTTCACACCTTGGTCTGTCTCACAGAAAATATGGACTAAAATTCTTTGTCTACCTAACAAAAGTAAAGTAAATAAACATCAGTAAAAATAACAAATGGAAATACAGAAGTTCATAACAAAAAAAAAAACAACAAATGTTCTTATTCAGATTCATCTATTCGTTACAATTGTAACTAATTACAAATCTGTATATTATGTGTATTCATGTTAATCATTTCGAAATTTATAATACATAGAAATGTAGTTCATTGTTAGAAAAGAATGTTGCCCTAGATATTTATGTTTCATATAATACAGTGATCAAACAGACATATCAAATTAATTATTTAAGTTAAATGCAGAAGATTAATATTTCATGACACTATGGAAGTATAAAGTTTCTGGAAGCGCTTGTTTTTTTTTTTTTTTTGCATTCTCTAGGGAAGAGGACTAATGTAATGAATTATTCTTACATGTGCCACGATCAACCAAGATATGCTTGTTAGTGTACATGAGAATCAAACCAAGCTGAGACACTGTAGTCATCAGTAAATAATTCCATGAATTTACTATCCCACTTTTCATGAGAACTAAAATTCCTATAATTTATCTATTAATTAAACAAATAATAAAATTAAAGACTCAACTAAGCAAATCTCTGCTTTTGTTATTTTGAGAAAGATTATTCCTTTTCACCCATAATAATGCAAAATAAGCTACATTAATAACATATACGTGCATGAATATGCCTACTTGAGCTTTTCTATTTCTTGCATATTAATAGGTTTGTTATACACTCAAACATAAATTATAACCTAATAAAGATCAACATGTTAGAATCCTTGAAATTGAATTTGATTAAAACAAATTTTCATGAACATAAAAATAATTTATAAAATCAGCAGTATATTAATAATAATATATACTAACTACCATTTATATGTTCCGAAATCAGCTTAGATGCTTAAATTTATATAAATAAAGCATATAGCTCTATCAAAAGGTGGTAAGCAATAATTTACAATTTTATGTGACAAGGTTCTTATATTGAATTCAACTTCAATATTATGTTTCTCTGCATTTAGAAATCTATAAAATATTTACTATTTTTTAATCTTCTAATACACATGAGGGACATGAGGCTTAGAAAAGTTGGTAGCTGGACAGAAGTCACCTAATTAATGAATAATATAAAAAGAGATAAAGCCCTTTTTTAAGTATAAACTTTAGGGAACATTATCTATAATTACACATATAGTTTTTTCCTTAAGTTTGTCTTATAAAAATAGAAAATCAAACTAGATACAGAAACCGTCATCAAAGTAATTGTTCAAAAACACTTATTTCTTAAAAATCTACCCAAACTGTTCTAAATTACTTCATATTCATGCTACTTTTAGAAAAAAATGCTTACTATTACTCTTATTTTCTTTAAGTATTCAGTGTCTATAAATCTGATTAACAAAAGGGGAAGATAATTTAGATATGCAAAACAAAATTATTTACATCAGGATCTTCCAACTTCACATCAAATTTTAGGAGCTTACTGGGGTGTTAAAGACCTAACTGCCTTTCCATCTTAAGCCTTTATTCATTCATTTATTTATTTTTATTAAATTTGTTGGCGTGATATTGGTTAGTAAAATTATGTTTCAAGTGTACAATCCAATAATACTTCATATGTATATTCATTGTATGTTTACTACCCAAAGTCAAATTACCCTCTGTCACCGTATATTTGACCTCTGTACCTTTATCTACCTCCTCACATTCACCCTTCTCTCTGGTAACCTTTAAACTGTTGTCTGTGTCAATGAGTCTCTGTTTTGTTTGTTTGTTGCTTTCACTTTTATATCCCACATCTGAGTGAAGTCATGTGGTTCTCAACTTTTTCTGACTTATTTTGCTTTGCACGATAATCTCAAGATCCATCTATGTTGTAGCAAATGACAATATTTTTCTTATGGCTAAGTAATATTTCATTGTATCTATGTACCATATCCTTTTTAGCCAATCATCTATCAAAGGGCACTTTGACTCTTTCCATGTCTTGGCCACTGTGAATATTTTTAAGAGGATGTACATAGATTCATTATATTTACCTCATTCTGCAATTTAACATGTCACATCTCTAAAACAAACTTGTCTTTCTGAAATAGATTTTTAGAAGATACTCACTGTGAAAACATAGGTATTTTACATTTAATATGTGTTTGGCAATTATATTTAAAAAAATGGAAAGCAGCTGTGTATTTCATAAGAAGAGGAAATTTCAAAAAGTATGTAACTCTAGTAACAAACTATGGAAATGATCCCTGAAAGTACACTTGAAACCTATATAATTTTACTAACCAGTGTAGCCCCAACAAATTTAATTTAAAAAAGAAGTTCGTAACACCGAATTGTAAATGTTTCCATACATACCTACATAAATGGAACAGGCACCAAAATTTCTAAATCTAAATTTCTAAATGGTGATATACTAAAAATGCAGTAATATTCCTCCATCCTCTATTAAACTCAATTATTTCATAATTTTGGAGTGAATGCTTACTAGTTGCTCATTACTAACTTAGGGTAAAAGATTAATCTCAAATGTTTCTTGAGTTCAAGTAACTTACAGTTAACTAGGGAAAGCAAATAACAATAATGACAATAGAAACAATTATTTGAAAACCACTGCACTTAGTTAAGCTGTAGGAACATGACCAAAATAAACATATAAGAAAAAAGAAGGAATCAGTAATTTCAAATGAAGGTGACTGTGGATGTAGATTTTATGAGATTTGGAGGGAAAAGAAAAGCAAGCATGTGATAGAACTCTTTCCCAGAACACAGAAGCCCATCCTGGGTTTTACAATGATGATGAAAGGCTCTTGAGTACTGAATAAATAAGCTGGGTAAAGTTGTAGGCTGAAAATGAGTATGATGAGGCGACTACAAATAATTATAATAAAGAAAAGGTAGATACAATAGTTTAAAGAAAAAGGAAATAAAGTACAGCCAACATTTATAAAGCTAGTGAGGGGGATAATGTATATAAGCAGCTGGTATATAGGAAGGATTTAAAACCTTTATTATCACTCACTATTTAAAAATGAAAAACTTATCTATTTTCAATAACCTAAAAATGATTGTTTCTTCTAGGACATCTTTAGATCTTTAGACCAGGCATGCAGCCACTTTTGCAATTCCAAGGATTCTATCCTTAGACACATTATATTTTATCTATCTATCTATCTATATATATATACACACACACACACACACACACACACACACATATAATATATAAAATATATATATAAAATAAAGCTACAAAATATTCCAGTCATAGAAAATATATTAGCATAATTTTTATTTAAAGCATTTTGTTGGTGATGAATTAAATATTCAATTGAAAAATGTCTTCATAATTTTTTTTGCTGGAAATTTAATTTAAAATAACATTTAAATAGAAATTGAAGTGATTACTTTTCTACTTGCTCATAAAGTTCATTTAAAATGTAAAAAGATAAAGGTTAAAATGCAGTCTAACCTCCACTAAATTTTTGAGGAAAAGACAACACATTTTTTCTAAACCTGTCTCCCACGCGCATTATATTTTTATAGTGACAGTTAAACTGCACATTTCATAACTTCCCTCAAAATAAGTTTACTTTTTCCCCCTCTTTCACACCTTCCACTGGTAAATAAATACAGCCTTCTACAATGTTTTTATAAGATAATTAGGCTGTGTTTCCCTGAGTACCACAGCCATTTGAATACTTGTGTCACCAGAATGCACTATTAAAGATTCTGTCAAAATGGATTAAGTATTGCATTGCTTTTCCAAAAGTACATTCTGCTTGCTTGGAGGAGTTAATGGAAGCCAATTCATGAAGTTAGAAAGGGGTCTCTGCACTGGCTGCTCTTTATGACATTGCAGATGTTTTGGGTATTGCTTTGGTATTGATAATTCAAATGAAATCTATTTCTTTCTTTCCAAAGAATCATATTGCTATTGTTAAAGAATCTTTCCAGTTGCTCTGCATTGTTATTATTAGACTGTATCCGCTTCAATGCTTTTTATTTACAACTATCTAATCATATTAGAAAATGAGCATGGCGAAGCTTACATAAACGCTGAAAATAAAACATGAAACCTTCACAACAGACTGCCTTTTAGCATGTTTAACAAAACCCACAACAACAAAAAAAGGAAAATAATAGTTTCTAACGAATGAGAAAAGCTCTTACACAAATAACTCTATCACGCATCAAAGTCTGTTAATGTTTTAAAAATGAAAATCCTCATATAAGAATAATTTTAACTTCTCAAGAAGTAATTTTCTTTCACAAATTACTGTTGTAAATACTGCAAAACTGTGGATTGCACTTGAAAGAAGTTATATTCACCCTTCCATCCAATTATTTAATATACTGCTCAAAAGCAAACTTTATTAATATGTTTCACTAAGTTACCTACTCTCCTGTGAATTTCTTAAGTCTATAACAATATATTTTATGAACATCATGTATTGTCTATAATAAGATTTTAATTCTAGAAGCCATTTTTTATCTTGCTAGTTAATATGTACCAAAAGGGTATATTTTTGAACTGTTTATATTGCTTTAAACTGTGCCTACATTTGTAGATTTTTAAACCATTAAGGGGAAAAAAAGAATCTTTCAAATTTATGTTTTCTAATGAAGTTTTGGCCTTAAGTAATTAATATGAACTAAAATAAATCAATTGAAGATACAGTGAAAAACATTAAACAGCATCGATTCAAAAATACGATGAATCCATGATTTGCAACAGTATAAAACTGTCACATAGCTACATGCATAAACTTTGAATCCTGTCCTGTTTTTCTGATAATAGGCTTTTCCTGTCATGAAAGCATCGGATCCCTACAGGGCTCTGAACTAGTGACTCTTATCTAAGGAAGCAGTAGCTCCATCTTTCGTGTATCTTTGTAATTCAAAATCACAATGGACTTGTATTCCGGCTTCTTAGAAGAACAGCTGATTAAAATAAACTTATGATTTATTCAGCAATTATGACTGAACGGTTATGATGGAGCCATGCAGAAGGTACTAACAACAAAACAAAATGGGCTTTTGTCCTCCACGTTTATAATCTAATGATGGTATATAAAAGTTACTTAGCAAAACAGTAAATGCTAGGTGCTATGTGAATATCACCGATAAGTGACATACATTTTATAAGAAAGAGCAAAGTAAACTGATGATTCAAAAAATATTCAAGATATTATCACATAGATCTGAAATGTCATAAGGAAAATACATTTATAGTACTATACTATATTTATCAATACCATAAATTTGTTTTCTAAGACAAATTGTCAGTACCTACATCAATAGAGTCTTATATGATATAAACACTGTAGATGTTACATATATTACTGACACTATCAAAAATGAGAGGGTAATATAAAGAAATTCATATTTACAAGTATTATGATTCATGCACTGATAGTGAAGAAGCAGCAATATGATTGCTTTGTGGTAGCCTAGTATAATCAATACAATTGTTTCATGGTAGCTTAGCCTATACACTAATAAATGAGTTGTTATAGCATTTTTATGGCATACAGTATTATAGTCATATTAATAAGTATTGGAAACATTGTTATATTTTTTTATAAAAACCACTTATTGTGATGATAGGTTGATAGGCAGTTTCTCCAATTATGAGACAGAAAAGCATATTGTATGATAATATAATGTAATTCTGTGAAAGCAAAGTTAGAAAACAGTAAGAAAACTAAAACATTATTAATTTTATATTAAATACCACTCTTATGTCTATGTAAGGCCATCTACTTCATATAGTTCTTCCACATGATGTTCTACAGAGTAAATACTTAGGTGATGATGATAACACAAAAATGTATCATACAATTCTTGCCATACAGCTATTAGATTTTCCCACGAAGATATAGACACAAAAGATAAGCTTATTAACTGTAAGGCATGATGATTCTTTTCTGTTCATTAAGTGGGAGAGGACCATCATAAAGGCCTGTGTCCTCTTTTTCACATTGAGTAGGTAGGGGAGGGAGGAGGAGCTGGTTTTGCTGTCTCAGGGGTGACAGTGGGGGCAGAGAGGCTGGCACACTCAATGTAACCTTACGAAAATACATCATAAGTTCTGTGTGACTTTTTTGCTTTTGGTCTAAAAATGTTCTTATATGGCCCTATTCTTCTTGCACCATTTGCTTTAGTTTCAATGCCCATATCATAGAAGGGTCCAAAAGAAGTCAAAAGCAGCCTTGAGTCATCAGAACCCTTCTGCCAGATTGTCTAATGTCTGTCTGTCTTCTACATCTTCTTCCTCACTGTCTGGCATTGGTTCGATGTCCACATCTCTATCGAGTCCATCTTCTGTTAATTCCTCTTGTACGGTGTCTACCAGCTCTTGAATTTCTCTGAGATCCATATTTTTAAACTCTTCACCTACCCCCCTCTCTTTTTTTTTTTTTTTGCCATATCCACAATCTCCTAATTTTTCTGATTGGCTCTGCCATACATTCCGTGAAGTCATGCACAACATCTAGACACAGTTTTCTCCAGAAAAACTTACTGTTTTGAGCATGGTGGCTTTCACGGCTTTTTCTGTGGCAACAAGGCATCTTCAGTGGTGTAATCCTTCCAGAAGTTCACGTTCTCTCTCTCAGGGTTCCCTTCCTTTGGTGGTGACAGTCCTTTCCACAGAGTACCGTGCATAACAAGCCTTAAATTTCCTTATGATCCGCTGACCTAGAGGCTGAATTATAGACGTGTTTGGGGGCAAGGAGACCACTTTGACGCCTTCACTGATGCACTCATGGGTTTCTGGGTGGCCAGGGTGATATCTACCAATATCAAAAACAAAAAACAAAAAACTTAAAAGGTGATCCCTTACTGACAAGGTACTTCCTGCCTCAGGGACAAAGCATCAATGGACTCTATCCACAAACAGGGTTCTCGGTGCCCAGTGCCTTCTTGTTGTACAGCCAAAGACTGGCAGCTGGTGCTCATCTGTTCCCTTCAAGGCTCAGGGGTGGGCAGCTTTATATGTAAGGATAGTCCCGATCATACACCCGGCTGTATTTGCACGTAACAGTTCGCCTGTTACTTCCTGCCTTAAATCCTCGTGCTCACTCCACTTCCTTACTAATAAATGTCTTTTGTGGCATTTTTTTCCCCCCCAGAATAGGGTACTTTTGTCTGCATTATAATCCTGTTCAGGCAGATATCCTTTCTCTTCAATTATTTTCTTAACAGTGTCTGGGAACTTATCCTCTGATTCTTAGTTGACAGAGGTTGATTCTCTTGTTATCTTGATATTTTTCAAGCCAAAACTTTTTTTCTAAAATTATCAAACCATCCTTTGCTGGCATTAAATTCTTCACTTTAGCTCCTTCACCTTACTTTTGCTTTACGTTGTCATATAATGACTTTTTCTCGAACCATATTAGAGTCTATAGGTTTGGCTTTTTTATAGCAATGCTACACCCACATAAAAGCTGCATTTTCAGTACAAGATAAAAATGTATTTCACAAAAAGTGCAAGGTTTTCATACTTACTATGGTAGCTGCAACGACAGCTTCACAAATTTTCTTTCTTACAATTGTCCTTTGCTGAATTCATTTATCTTGCAACGTTGGGCAACCGCAGCTGCAGACCTCAATCTACGGTATACACATCAAGCAATTCAACTTTTTCTTGTAATGTCATGACTTTTCTCTGCTTTTTGGGAGCATTTTCAGCTTCACTAGTGGCACTTTGTATGGGTCCCATGGTGTTATTCAAGGTCTAGAGTATTGCACTAAACATGATGAAAAATGCATGAGAACCAGGAGAGATCACTTTTTTACTTTGATACCCAATTTGCTGCAAAGATGAACTGCTCACGGGGAGATGATTTAGCATTGCAGAGTGTTTTAAGTGGATACTCGCAACACTTGAGCTCTCTGCAATAGCAACAGGAGGTGGCTTTGAAATTATTACACTAGTACAGTGTGTACTACAGTTAATTTTTTGTGGATTGATTTAATGCTGAATCTTTATGGCTGTTCGCATTTCTCTTAACTGCAAATGGTGCCATCTATAGTCTTTAAGTGTGTGTGTAGCTTTTGGTAAATTTTAACTTTTTACAACAGGTTTGTGTATATTGTAGCAAATAATAAAATAGACTAATACATATATCCTATGCATTCATGATATACTTAACTTTTCTTAGGTTTTTGATATTTCTAGCCTATGCAGTTTGCATTTCCCCCCCGAATTGCTGCAAATCTAATTTTTTTCAATATATTTATTTTTAAAAATCCACATATAAGTAGACCCACACAGTTCAAACCCATGTTACTTATGGGTCAACTGTAATTCTAAAAACAGAATTCTATAGCAGAAAAGTACTTGTGCCTTAAAAAAAAAAAAAAGGAATTGAATTCTAGATGTCTCACATAGGCTTTACAACTAGTTAGTTAGTACTTGGAAAGCTAGTTAGTGCACTGGCAGCCCTAACTTACCTGGTTAAGACAACTTCCAATAAACATGCTGTCTTCAAGGTGAAAGAGCCAATCACTATATTTTTGTGAAGATGTAGCTTTAACAGCAATTGGTCAAATAAACATTGTGTTAAATGACCTATGTTCTTATGTTCTTTTCCTCTGAAGTGGAAAATGGATTCATTTTTCTGGAAATCTCAATAGACAGGAACTAAAAGGAGATGAAATTAATTTATTGTTAAGGAAACAGGTGCTGAGTCCTGAGCACCGGTCAGGTGAGGGAGCTCTGGGATTGGATTAGCTGGGTGCAGAGCTTCTCATGCATCTTAGTAACTGCTCAACTTTGAGCAAGTCTCTAAAATGGAGATGAAAGTAATGCCTATTTGGAGTTTTTGAATTATATCAAATTATGCATATTAAAAATAAGTGTTTAGCTTAGTATCTAGCTCATAGTAAGGGTTCAATACAAAATACCAATATGGTACACTTTTCAAAGAAATGTCAAAATGATAGTTGAAGTTTTCATAATATTCCTATGATACATCCACATGTTTAATATTTGTAATCATTTTATAAAATGTATATATTTTACAAATATTACTATTTTACTTGTAACTACACAGTAGCTTCTTATTTTCTATTTCATATTAAATACTATTTGCAAAAAAATGGAGACCTAAGAGTAGAAAGAAAACTAGAAGCACTCATAACAACCTAGAGTTAAATATTAATATTTTGATGTTATACCAGATGATTAAATAAATGTAAATAAATGCATTTTTTTTCTTTTTTAAACAATAACTTGAAATTGCGCTGAATGTTCTGACTTGTAACTTGCCTTTCTGCATTAAAAAAATTGACCATTAACATTTTCCATATCCTGATATAGTAAAACATGATTTATAAGGAGTACTTAGTAGCTCAAAATATCGAATAAATTCTCTTTCTGTGGCATATTTAATCCACATCTTTAAAAACATATAAGTATAAAGCTTTAACATTGTACCCAAGGCATTTTAATTTTTTTATTAAGTGTTGCGAACATTGCTTTTGCTTTTATAAATTTCATTACCACTATCACAAAAAAGAGCTCGATTAGTCACAATTCCATGTACACACCCCATCTACTGGATTCTTTTGTTGCCCCACCCAGACCCCCTTTACTGCGAGCGCTGGCTGGCAAGGCTTCACAGCTCCCCCCTCTCTCTATAATTGTTGGTCAGTAGGAGTTGCAAGGCCCTGACATTTATACTCCTTGTCTCACAGTCAGGAGCATTTGGTAGCCAATGATTAGGAAAACATGTGTACAATAGGTGGTTTCCCTGTCTTGCCACAAGGTGAGACCAATCCAGCATTTCCCTGTTGGATCAAGTTGGATTACAGCTGAGATCACATCTTTGCTTAGATCCTTCCCCTGACCTATCCTCCCACCACCCTGACACCTCCTTTCAGTGAATCATCTGAATCCAGATCTGAGGCTCAGTTTCTAGAGAACCATGAAACTATCGCCACATTCATGAGAATAAATCTTTAAAGGGGCTTCTTGTTCTAAGTTGTTTTAGCTATTCCAGATACATCTAAATGCTAGACTATACTCAGCAATTTTTAATTAAAAAAATTCTGTGATTTTTATTGGAATTTCATTGACTCCATAGGTCAATTTTTGGAGAATTGAGAACTTAAGAATATTGAGTATCCTGATCCATAATTTCTGCATATTATTGTCAACACAATGTTTTCTGTGTTTTTGTTTTTTGTCTGTTTGGTTTTTTTGATAGTAGCCATCCTAATAAATGTGAAATGGTATGTCATTGTGGTTCGAATTTGTATTTCCTTAAAGATAAGTGATACTGAGCAAATTTTCATATGCTTATTGGTCATTTGTATATCTTCTGTGGCAAATGTCTATTCAAGTTTTTGACCATTTTTAAATCAGATTTTTTATTGTTGAGTTTTAGGAGTTCTCTATATTTAGGATATTAACTTCTTATCAGATATAGAATTTGTAAATATTTTCTAACATCGTGGGGGGGCTTTATCATTCTGGTTATTTTATTTCCAAATTTAAGATGTAATCACTTAGCAACTTTCAAGTATATAATACAATGTAACTAACTATAATCACCACATTGTACATTAGGTCCTACAACTTATAACTAGAAGTTTGTATTTTTGGTCAACAATTCCCCATTTCCCAACCCCAGCCCCAGAGAACCACTATTCTGTTCTTTGTATCTGGAAGTTCAACCTTTTTAGATTCCATGTATAAGTGATACCATGTAATTACCTGTCTTGCTATCTGACTTTCTTTACTTACCACGATGCTGTCAAGGTCCATTCATGTTGTCTCAAATGACAGGATTTCCTTTTTTCCCCATCGCTGAATAATATTCCATTGTGTGGAATATTCTTTATCCATTCATCCACTGATGGATACTTAGGTTGTTTCCATATCTTGGCTATTGTGAATAATTCTTTAAAGACTATGGGAATGCAGATATCTCTTTGAGATTCTCTTTTCATTTCCTTCGGATATATACCCAGAAATGGAATTGCTAGATTATGCGATAGTTTTATTTTTAATTTTTTTGAGGAAACTTCATATCGTTTTCCATAGTGATTGTACCAATTTACATTCCCACCAATAGTGCACCAGGGTTTCCTTTTCCCACTTCCTCACTAACACTCGTTATTGCTTGTTTTTTTTCTATCTTTGTTTTTCTTCTGATAACAATCATACTAACAATTGTAAGGTGATATCTCATTGTGCTTTTGATTTGTATTTCCCCGATGATTAGTGATGTTGAACATCTCTTCATCTATTTGTTGGCTATTCGGATGTCTTCTTTCTAAAAATGTCATCCAGTTTCTTTGATCACTTTTAAGTGGATTGTTTATTATTGAGTTGCATGGGTTATTTATATATTTTGGGTATTAACCCTTATTGGAAATATGATTTGCAAATATTCTGTAGGTGACCTTTTCATTTGTTTATTGTTTCCTTTGCTGTGAAGAAGCTCTTTAGTTGGATGTAGCCCTACTTATTTTTCTTTTGCTTTTGATGTTTGTACTATAGGTCTCATATTTTAAAAAATTATTTTCAAGACAAAAAGCAAAGATTTTCCACTATGTTTTCTCCTAGGACTCTTGAAGTTTACGTTCTTATATTTGACTATTTAATTGATTTCAAGTTAATTTTTGTGTTTTGTAAAAGAAAAGTCTAATTTAATTGTTCTGAATGTGGTTTTCCAGTTTTCCCAGCATCGTTTATTGAAGAGATTATTTTTTCCTATTGAGTACTCCTAGCTCTCTTTTCAAATATTAGTTGGACATACATGCGAGAATTTCTTTCTGGGCTCTTGATTTCATTCCATTGGTCTGTGTGTTTGTTTTTATGACAGTACCGTACTGTTTCTATAACTATAGCTTTTTTCTTTTCTTTTTTTTTTAAATTATTGGGGTAACATTCGTTAATCCAATTGTATAATTTTCAGATGTACATTATATTTTGATATCTGTATATTCTATTGTGTGATTACCACCCAAAGTCCAGTTTCCTTCAGCTGCCATATATTTGATCCCCTTTACCCACTTCACCCTCCTCCTATCTCCCTATATTTGATCCCCTTTACTCCATCAATAACTATATAATGTAGCTTGAAGTCAGGAAGTATGATGCCTCCAAGTTTTATTCTTCTTGTTAAAAGTTAGTTTTTTTGTATGTTTGGTTCCATATGAATTTTAAGTTTTTTTCCTGTTTCTGGAAAAATGTCATTGGAATTATGACAGGGATTGCATTGAATCTATAGACTGCTTTGGGTAATATGGACATTTAAACAATATTAATTCATCCAGTCCAGGAACACAGGATGTCGTTCCATTAATTTGTGTCTTTTAAAAATCTATTTCATCAATGTTTTATAGTTTTCAATGTATCAGTCTCTCACCTTCTTGGTTAGGTTTACTTCTAAGTATTTTTATCCTTTTTGATGTTATAAGCAAAACTTTTTTTTTTTTAATTTCCTGTCCAGATAGTTTCTGGTTAGCGTATAAAAATGCAACTAATTTTTGTATGTCGATCTTTTGTGGAGTCTCCAGTTTTCTACATATAAGATCACCTACAACAGAGATAATTTTATTCTTCCTTTCCTATTGGGATGCCTTTAAATCTTTTTCTTGTTTAATTGATCTGGTGAGGACATCCAGTACTATGCAAATAGAACTTCTAATTGTGGATATCCTTGCTTTGTGACATCTTAGAGAATAAGCTATCAGATTTTCACCATTGAGTAAAATGTTAGGTGTGGGCTTTTCATATATAGTCTTTATTGGGTGAGTTTTTTATCATGAAAGAGTGTCACATTATGTCAAATGCTTTTTTGGCATCTATTGAGATAATCGTGTCATTTTTATCCTTCATTCTATTAACATGGTATTTCACATCGATTGATTTACATATGTTAAAACATCCTTGCATCCCAGGGAGAAATCTCACTTGATGGCACATGATTTTTGGGGCTATTTAATATTTTGATGTTAATTTTTGCTTGCTAGACTGTCTCAGTGAAGCCACCTGGTCCTGAGATTGTCTTTATTGGGAAACTTTTGTTTACCTATTCAAACTTCTTATTTGGAGATTATTACTGGTCAGTGTAGGCTTTCTATCATGTTTCTTTTTTCTTTCTTTTTTTTTCATCCCAACTTTACTTGCGTTTAAGTGTGGCCTTGAATCTGGTTCTCACAAGAGAAAGTAAGTAGACATGACATCTGTCCTTCTTAAGTGGGAGTGCCTTCTTCATATTCCCCTTATCCTTTTGCCGATGATGCAGGTAACAGAAAGGCCCAGGGGATATCAGTCAAGATAAAAGAAGCCTGGAAGGGCTTTGAGTGAAGCCTCTATTTCTTTTCAGTTTTAGTGGGTTGTATGTTTCTAGGAATTAATCCATTTTTTTCTATATTGTCCAATTTCGTGTGACTCTTTCTCTTGTGAGAGAAATTGCAGCCCGAGAGGTAACTCTCAATGCCAGGCTATGCCAGAGTGGAGAAAGAATGACAGCGGTAAGGTGAAACTGTCCTTAGCTCTCTTCAATGTGGCTGTGCTCAGATTTTGTGCTCTGCCTAGATACTGGAGCTTTTCAAGTGAACTCTAAAGCTCTCATAAAGGTATTTTCGTCCATGGATAGTTAAATCGGTGTTTCAGTGGGGGTATGAGGATAGACACCTGCTATTCTGCCATCTTGCTGATGTTTCTCCCAAGTCTGTATGTTTTCAGTATCTTAGTATATCTTGGGCTTCTGAGGTTTTTAAGGTCTTGCAAGTATGAATGAAAAGGGGAAAACATGAAAAACAGCTGGAGAGAGGGGATAGGTAGTGAACAAATACAGCTGATGTTGGATATAATTTAGACAATTATTATTGTTACTCATTCTAATGTCTTTCCAATTTGCTACATTTACTCTTGATTGTGTATGAATGAAGCAGAGGAAGTTCATTAACTAATTGTCTTTCTATTCAGTGTCTCTTTCCCCTTTCAAAAGGTATTTGTTTAGTGAATTGTGGTTATGTTATTGAATGTTTGCAGTTATGTGTCATATATATATATATGTATATATACACACACACGCACAAAAACACATTTTCTGAAGCAGAATTCTCACATCTGGGAGTCTTTCTTCATCAATCTCTATAGAAAATAAAAAAGAAAATGAGAACAAACACTTCTTTCAGGAGCAATATCCACATTCTTTGCTAGTAAGGATAAAATCATTTAAGTGACTTTATTCTTTGTCTTCTAATATCCTTGCCTGTTGAGAGCCTGTATTGAGCAAAATCTCCCTTTATGTTATTCATTCCATTTAAGTGCATATCTTGTGCATATTCAATTTTGATGGTTTTTGAAGAAATATGGCTCTGTGCCAAGATTAATTAACTTCAAATTTTGGGTAATACAGCACTAGTGATAAACTTATCCCTGATATAATAGAAACTTAGGATAATAAAATTAGCCTATTGTAAAAGTGTTTATGTTGGCTCCCATTACTTTTCTCTTGAGATTCCAATAAATGTTCTAATTAATTTGAATGGTTTTCAGTTTTATTATGAGCATGTCTCTATTCAAAATTTCTTGGGCGGTAGCTGGTTTCAGTGGGCACCTACCAGACTTATAATCTATGTTCATGGATTATATGATGAACACTGATTTTCAATAATGATATGACTTAAGATGGCAATATGAAGAAATATTAATTACATGAAATAAAATGTATGAAGAAGAAAACAGGCTTATTTAAGTGATTCTGTGGTAGCAGCATTGATTGTCAGTCTCCTAATTTCTCAATGACATACTCATAAAAACACAAAAGTATTCAAATATTCATAGTCACCCCAACTCAAGAATACATGATTTTAATAGCTAGCCACAATCTAGGGGGAAAATTCCAAGTAATACAAAAACCTATAAAACTATTTGGTTGCCTAATTGTGCTGTTCTTAATGAAGCAAAATTACTCACTCTAGATAATGAGAATAAACTAATTTTCCTTTCTAAACATTATACATTCCAAAATTAGAAAAATGGTACATATACACATGTACACACACACATATACAATACCAGTCTTTTATCTTTATAGTTGACATACAATATTATATATTAGTTTCGTATGTACGACATAGTGATTAGATATTTATATACCTTATGAAATGATCACCATGATGTCTAGTGCCCATCTGTATAGTTATTTAGTGTCATCGTACAGTTATTATAATATTATTAACTATATTCCCTATGCTGTATATTACATCCTCATGACTTATAACTGAAAGTTTGTACTTATTAATCCTCTTAAACTTTTTTCAATCCTCCCCGTCCCCTCCCATCTGGCAACCTTCAGTTTGTTCTATGTATGAGTTTGTTTCTGTTTTTTTCTTTTCTTCTTAGATTCCACATATATATGAAATCGTACGCTATTTGTCTTTGTCTGTCTGATATATTTCATTTAGCTTAATACCCTCTAGGTCTGTCCTTGTTAGCTAACCAGTCTTATCATGCAGGTGAAGTAGCTAAGGTCTAATGGCCACATCTTAACACTGACATGTCTACATTTGGTCAGAAATTACTCATAAGCAAAAAGGGAGAAGTTTGATGAGAACAGAGGCTGGGAAGGGGAGGGCACTAAATGTGGGATATAGCATTTTAGCTGACTATTTTCTCAAAAAGTAAGACGTGGAAAAGATAAGTAAGTGCTGTGGGAGAGAAAATTAGAAATGGCCATGTTTCCTGTTATTAAAATTATTAAGAACATTTCAGTTGAGAAAAAAAGAATGTGTAGAATGCAAACTAGACAATGAGAATTTATTTTAAAATTTATTTATTTGCATATAACAATTGGTGCCTTTCTGGGGAGGCAGGAGCCATTACAAATGCACTGAGAGAGAGAGAGCAGTTCACTAGATAAAAATCTCTGCCTTCATAGACCATTTTTGTAGTGTGGAGGATGGTGAAGTTATTAATAAATATATCTACAAAAATAAATGCTGGTGTTGTTAAATACTTTAAGAAACAAAGCAGAATAATTGTCTAGAAGATGAAAGTGATTTGAAGAGAAGGTAAATGACTACTTGTTACAGGATGATCCAGAAGGTTCTTTCTATGTGGAGACCATGAAGCTCAGACATAAATAATAAGAGGGGGTTTCCAGGTAAAAGAAACAGCAAGTACAAAGGCCCTAAGACAGAGATGAATGTGCTGTATTTTGAAATGGTAACGAGCTGTTTCAATGAGGCTGATATGCTTCCATTTTCATCGATCTCTAATATAATAAATATCAAAGTTAGTAAAAGATATACCCGTATTTTCAGAGGAAATTTAGAAGGACCTATTCTACTAATCTTGAATCTTATTCACTGAAAAATTTTTTTATAAGAGTCACCTAGGGTGGACAAGAACATTCCGTTAGTGAGAAAAAATCTCCTGTAAGAATTATAAGCAGGCCACTATGTGAAAGCAGGAGAAATCAATAGCGCTTTGGTTTCCTTGTGAGATTTGTTAGCCATACTTATTACAAACAGAAAGAAGGCCAGTTTGGCAAGGGCACAATTAGAGAGTGTGGAGGCAGAAAATAAAGTGGAGGTGGCATGGGCCAGGTTATGCAGGGCCTTGTGAAAGTGCGGATTAAGTTCTGAATTCCTGAGAAAAGAAGAGGTGCGAATAAACAGCTCTTGCTGCTGTGTGAAAAATGGACATTAGTGGGCAAAGCATGAGAGCTTGAATGTCTTTAAGAGGCTGATGCAGTAGATGGCATTTGGGAATGCAGAGGGCCGTTCCTCATAGCTTGCAACTCATCTTGCTGTTGCTATAAAAGGGAGATGAGGCCAGAGTGCAGGTGGAGATAAAGATCGTTTCAAGGACAACCTCCGCACACTCTGTAGGAAAACAATCAATTGTATAACTCATCACTGAGGCTAAAAAAAAAAAAAATAAAATAACTAGAGAATTTATTATAAAAATGCAGAATAGGGAAAATAAATGTTATTATAAAAACTAACATCTGATACATATTATATATTACATAACAATTGTTGAAAATGTCATTATTATAAATAAAACTTTAAAATATTTTGAAATACTGTATGAATTTTGACAGAGCTATTAAAAACTTTACAGTGTTCAGAAAAATGACCTGCCAGTTAATGAGCTAAAGACAAGATCTTTAAAAAGGTGAAAATTACTAATTATCATGAACAATGGTCTAACTTCATTAATAATAAAAAAGAAAGTTAAATAACAGCGAAATATTATCTTTATCTATTAAGTGTATCAAATAACAAATACAAATTTTAAAATAAAAGGGTTATCATTTTTCATAAGGGCTATATTTTCCTGCATTGTAAGTAGAAGTTGAAATTGATAAAATGTTAATGAATGGCAATGTGACAATAATTAGCAAGTTAGGAAAAGCTCATACTATCTATTCCACTGATTCCACCTCTATTAATATGTCCTAAGGATATCATCAATAGAAATAGAGGTATGCAAAGCAAATACTAAAATCTTAGTGATTTGACTCAGGAAAGGAAAATTAAGGGCCACATTTTTTATATGTATTAAAATATGTTTATACATTTGCTAAACTATCTACCAATAGTTTGTAGGAGAGTAATAAGAAAGCAGTGACATGCTTCTGCCAAACAAATTCAGTGTTTTCAATTTTTTTTATTGTAATTATTTTCTGTTAGAGTGAAGACTGAGTAATTATTGTTGATTCACAAAATTACAATAGATGTAAACAGGACAATAAAATAAGGCATACATTTCACCTGGACCTTTAGAGATTCATGAAGTTGTATGAGATCACATATATCAAATTTTTGCCTAAAGGGTCAAGTAATAGTGTCAGATCAAATGTTAGTGTGTATGGTTTAATACCTTCCTTCTCCAAACTATTTATTTAAATAATAAATTCAAATACCAATAATTGTGATAAAAATAAATACAATATATCTAAATATTTAAATATAGCATAAAAAAGGATAAGTTTGCCTTAGGTCTATGCTCAAGAGAAATTACTCAGAATTTCATTTAATTTTCTTAATTGAATTTATCTCTTTTAGAATTTTATTGATTGTGACATGAGAAAATACATTAATTTTTAAAAATCTCATGAATAGGATAATTGCATGCATTTATTTTAAAAAGCATACTTATTAATATTTTATAGTTCATTGATAGAGTTTAAATGGTTCCATATACGAGCCATGCATAAGCAACTGAATAAAAATGAAAATTTTATAAAACTACATGTATATTTTTACATATATAGAAAAATGTATAGGATAACAATTTTACTAAGAGAATGCTATTCAACGATGCAATGTTCTTTTAAGAAACATAGCCAAAAATTTGAATGTTAGGAGCACTGACATTTTAATTAGGACCTATGTGTTAGGCTAAAGGTAAAAAAAAAATTTCTCTGCTCATCTACACAAACTTTATCCATCTAGACTGTCCAGTCTGCAAAATAAAATTTAGTCCATTCAGTTAAGGAGGAATTTTCTCAAATTTGTCTAAGAATTTAGTTTACTTTCACTATTAATAAATCAATAAATTCAGTAAAGTAGTTCTCTTGGTTAGTTGGTCTAGTCTTTACATCTTTTGAAATAATATTGCTAATGTTAACATAGAGTGGCATATCTATAATCTCGTGTGCAAAGTTTGATAATATCTTGGCTGGAATCATGATTTACCTAAAAATTAACTTTATGAATAGAGCCAGTTTAAGGTCATACTTTGGGTGTAAATCTTTGCTGTCATTTTATTCTCTTCTCTTCTTTTGTTGTAAGCAAAGAAAAGCAAAGAAAATAATATATATGTGTATACACACACATACATCTATATAAATATATATGTATAAATATAAATATGTTTGTCCAAATAGGTAAAACTTGTCTATGTTTTATAGATAGTTGGTGATAACTTTAATAATGTATTGAAAAGAAAAGACCCTGAAAACAACTTGGAGGAATGTTGAAAGAGAGAAGTGAAAGATAATAAATGTCCACTATAAGGAAATAACTTTTAAGAAAAAAAACAATGACAGAGCGAGAAATGGGAGTTTTGGTTGTTTTTTTTTAATTTTTTTTTTTTTTTTGTGTGTGTGATAAAACAGACAAATAGAGAAAACAATGTTTGCTTTTTCAAGGACAGAAAATACTAATCAGATACTCTATATAGTCTTTGAACCTTACATTATTATTTTGAAAATGGCTTAAAAATTTTCTTATTTTTCACAATTTCTGGATTTGGTTTCTTGTTCACTATTTACTTATTCTTTGACTAATTAACTTTACAGACTTAAGTTGTCTATGGTTTTTCAGGTTATGTGATAAATGTAGGCAATGAGTAAAAATAGATAAGTGCCTGTTCTCAGATTTTAGATTTTATTGCAGAAGAGGTACATTAATTACATAACCACACCTGTATAGTCACAGTTAAAGTTACATAAAAAATAAAGACAATGAGTTTATATAAAAAATAAAAACTAACCTGGCCTGGGAAGTAAGAATAGAGAAGATAATTTCACTCTGAGAAGGTGAACCATGAATTCTTATAAAAGATACAATATAAACAAAGATTATTTCTTGCAAATGGAAGAGCAAGTAAGAAGGGGTTCTTATTAGGAAGAAATGAGGTATAAGTAAGAAAGACAAGATGATTGTAATTGAATTGGGGAAACTGATGTAGATGAGGATGTAGGAGGACCAGAGCAGACAGTGGAGGATTTAGTAACCATATTAAGTTGCTTGGTTTTATCCTAACAAGAGTAGGGAACCATTGGTAGATAGTAAGTTGATCACCTGACATGATTATATTTGTTAGTTTTCAAAAGTAAATTCTTGCTATTGAATACAGAATAAACCAGACAGACAGGAATTAGTCGGGAGTCATTGTTATGGTTTAAGTGAGACATGATGATAGCTTAAACCAGAGTGGTGTAGGTATAGATGAAGGGTAGATTAATATTTATGAAGTAAAATCAAAAGGACTTTGTCATAGGTTAGACGTTGGAGGTGAGGAAGAAGGAAGGAGACAAAAATGTTTTCTAAGTGTCTGGATTGAGAAGTTGTATCGTTATTAGGATCATTTTAATGAGACAACATACCCCGAATGGAACAGATTGTGGGTGACATAATGTTCTGTGTGTGCATGTGCATGTGAGTATGCACAAAATTACTTCTAGTTTTAAGAATGTTGAACATGAGATTATTTTGATATGTGCAAGAGAAGATGTAGAGTAAGCAAAGAGATATAAGTCTGGAGGTCAGACCTGTCCTGAAACTATGAATTTGGTTGTAATAATCATATAAATAGATGATAATTACAATTCTGTGTGTGAATAAATTGTGTTGTCCATTAGGAAGACTAATATATGGACAGTTTTCTGCAGACCAAGCACCGAGGTACAGAAAGTAACCAGGTGACAAAGAACAAGTCACAAAACAGACATAGATGAAATTGGCAGATGACTAGGAGGAAATCTAGGAAACTGTAGTTTCCTAGATTCTTCTCATGGACACAGAGAAAAGGTAGTGTTTCCATAAGAAATGTTTTGTAATCAGTGTCAGATTCTGATAGGGAGACAAATAAGGTGAGGACTGAAACATGCCCACAGCGCTGAGTATGGGGACAGCTGCTTCAGGGGCATGCTGTCGTCATATGCAATATCACCTGATTTTAGGCAAAAATAAAAGCTAGAAGGTAATGGAACAAGGTATCACAAATTTACGGGAAAATGCTTTTGAAACGAGAGAACAAGATATCAAGTAAAATTTTAAAATAAATATGAAATCAGTGGGGGAAAAACTCATGTAAGGTCTAGGAAGATCGGCTTTTCAGAGACTCTACTGTATCAAAAGAGCAACCTATGTAATAGACAAAATTCTATGATTCATCACGGAGTCTGATAGCAAGAGAGAAATCACCAGTCGAGGAAGCAATCAGTACAAATGAGAAGTGACAGCAAATGGCCTCCCCAAAAAAAGGTGATATGAGGATTTTTCCCCATAAAAAAAGAATATTTGGATATTAGAGGGAAATGTATATTAAAAAAAGTAACAAACAAGAGGAAAATAAAACAAAAACTGAAATATCCATGGTCAAAATATGAAACTATAAACAGTCCCTATTTAAAGAATTCATAGGATATAAAAAAGGGAATAGTTTTGACCTTCATACCAGAAAACATTCTTATTTTAGTGGCAAAGGGGTCATGACTTAGGGACCAGAAAGAAGGGGATATAATGACCGTCTAAATGTGGTTCCCTCAACTTTTCAGTAAAGATAGTTTCATAGCCATGCAAATCTATTAATGTTTTCAAAATTTGGGATCTATCTGTAGATCCTAATGAAGTAAATACTATTAAAGTTATTGGAGAAAGGTAAAACATATGCAAAAGTAAAAGAGAAGTAGGAAAGTTTGACGAAGAAAGTATAAGGGAGTTGAATACTCAAATAACCTATGGGAGAAAGAATTAGAGAATGCTGAGGGCACCGCTAGAACAAAAAAGAGAGATTTAAGTATAATATAAAGTTTACAAAGTCAAGCGAAACATAACTGAATGCAGGGCTTTCTGCTTTACCATATGTGTTTGTGAAAAAAAAAAAAAGCTTTTGTTCTGCAAGACTGCACTTTTTAAAAATGATAAGGTGTATGGGGAAAAAATAGGATAAGGGGAAGTCAAAATTATGTAACTTTCTAAACTGAATACTGACAAAAACAATTTTCATACCTTGGGAGATAACTTAACCTAGGCTGGAGGCTTCCTCGGGGGATATTAAATATGTACAAAAAACAATAGATTGGAAATATAGTTTCATGGTGAGGGCACATGAAGAATGGAAGTCGAGTTTTAGACACAAGAAGAGCAACCTGCCAGGATTTGAAAAAGGCGGAAGAGGTCTACCTGCAGGTGTTCAAAATTAATTTTCTTAAAATAGAGCTGAAAGGGCTTCTTGCCTGTATAACAGAGAACAAAGTTGTTTTTCTCTGAAGCAACAATTTTAGTCCCGCTATTCTACCCTTTCCCTAGGGGGAAAAATAAGTATGAACAAGTTCCATATTAATACTAACATTATCTCCCTATGTACTAATATCGCATAAAACAATTGATATTTCAGAAACATAGGTTACAGTAGAACAGAATATAGCTATCGGCATTTGGGAGGCAGAAGCGAGATTTTAGGGTATTATATTTACATAAATTATGCCTTCTAGCAGGAAGCCAACAGAGATTATTTAAAGTAGTAATTCAGTAGATAAAATTAACAAACATTATTTAAATAAATCAAGAGAACTACACTACAAGGATGAATTAAGGGAGGTTGCCTCGGGACTGGGACTGGGTTATAGACTGCTGTATTTCATTTAGCTTGTCTGTTTTATTTTGTATTTTAATCATGTTATATTATTTGGGTTGGGAATCAGCAAAAATAATAAAACCATGAACGTTACTTTATCAAACAACAAAGCTAATCCCTAATGCTAAAAACTACTTTTTTTTTTTTTTCTTTTGGCTCTTGGCTTTACTACCTGGACAAATTGGTTATTCTAAATATTCTAATATTTTCCTCCAAAGTGGAAGAGTGCATTGGTTAGGGATCATCTGTGCCAAACTTCTCTCACTAGTTTTCCTCTCCATCTTCATCTAGCCTGTGATGAAACAGGGCTCAGGATTTTCATCGGACTGAAGGAGAAAGCCCTGTCCTACCCTCAGTTTATTCGAGGGGCCTTGAGCAAGGCACTGAATACCTTTTAGCTTTGCCTATAAAAGTGAGATGGTTGTAACTACTGTGTAACTTTATTAGGAATATGAAATTACATAGAAATTTAAGGGACTAGTGATGGTAAGAGTTTAATAAATGTTAATTATCTTCATTCAAATAATTTAAAAATGTTTTAATTACATTGAGAAACTCTAATTTAAAATTGCTTTATGTCTCTTTCAGTGGCAAAATCGTACTTAGTAAACATTCTAATTCCATGAATGCCACGGGCAAATAGAGGCTTTAATTTAACTCTCCGCTTCCCTTGTATAATTGTTCTTACATCATGCAATCTAAGTACCTTACATATTTCATGCTCAGGGTCTTAAGAAATTATGGGGCATTTTTCCTTTCAGTATTAACCACTTTGAAGTAAACAAGCCTGTCATGAGTGAGCGTGCCTCTTTTAATAACTGTTAAGTCTATAAAGGGAGACTGAGTTTAGTAGTAAGAAAATGTTTTTAACAGTACTTCTAATTTTTAAGTGTTTCCTTTTCATAATATTGGCCTTAGCTAGAGAAAAGGGCATGTATTTTGGGAGTATCATACTTCTTCCTGTCCCACAGTTAATGAGGCACATGAAGCATTGACTGGGGCTTGATCATGCATACAGAACAGGCAGCCAAGAGCAGGCACATTCGTCTCTCGCAATGAAACCATCTGCAGCCAATCCCAGCAGGCTTTCCTTCAGGGCTATGAGCAAAAGGCAAGAATACAGATTGTTTCTCATTCTACTTCATTCTAGCACCGCAGAGGCGAGATTCAAGAGGGAAAACTTAAATAAACAAGTACAGATGTCTTTTTCCAGGTTATTTTCCGTTTTCCAAAGCTCGACTTTAAGTTGTATAATCAAGGAGAAAACATCCTCAGATGAAACTAAACACATTTTTATACATGAGAGAAACAGGGTCATATGTGAAGAGATGCACATCTGCTGGGTCTTAATTTTAATCATTTATTTGACAGATAGTTCTGGACAAACAGACTCAGCCATGACCAGATGTAGCATGTCTCTGTTAATAATCTGAGTTAATTGAGTCTCCCTTTTGCCATTTGCCAATTATCTATGGATCCAGAATGAGAGAGTTCCTTTTTCTATTTTCCTTTTTTTCACTAAGGTTAGAGAAACATAAACCAAAAGATCGAGAAGAATGAGGAATGTCATTATGATCTCACTGCAACTGGGAGTAGGTGCCAATGTTTTCCTGAGAGCAGCTGAACAGAAAACAATTCAATAAACTTTCCTTGGAAAGTTTCACACAGATTGTGAATGGCTTTTAAAAGTGTTTCTCTTTTTGATTAAGTAAAATGGAGGGGAGGAAAGGGAGGGAAATATTAAATGGAAAGTATTCACTGCTGGAATATAGATTTTCATTGCTATGAGGGAGTGCTTGGTAGAGATTTTCACCACATCTAATAATCATTTTCTCAGTAGGCTGTAAAAAATTAGGAGATTATGTTTCTCATAATCAAGGCACTATTTATCAGACATACTACTTAAGAATTTCATTGTTATTGATAACTAGCACATGTTATTCATTTATAAGACTTGCCCAAAACGATGCATTCTTGCTGAAGACATGAATCATTCAAGAGCAAATACAGTTTCCATTATCTGCTGATTATAATCGTTCAGCAGCAAAAGAAGCAACTTGGGTGACATTATATCCTTGAAAGAAATACAGTTGAAAATTTAATATGAACCCACAGACAGAAAAGGGCAGAATCTTTTCTTTATAGTAAGTTCATCAAACATAAACTGAACAAATTTCTGAAGGTCATGACTATTAGCAGGGGGTTAGTGTTTCAAACGAGAAATATCAATGTACTTGAGGATTATGAACCGGCATTATTGTTCAAAGAATGTTAGCAATTTTGAAAAGAGAATGTTGTGTCTAAACGATAAACATGATGAATTTATAAATTTTTGAACCTTGTTCTTTCAACTGTATAAAAAGAGCGTTTTCTCTTTAGTCTGAAATGTTTCTCTTTTGGCATGTGACTGCTGTGGTTATAAGTATAGAGATATATGTGAGTTTTAACTATGTAAATCATAAATACAAGGAATATCAATGGCAAAATTAAATTATCAAAAATGGAAAAATATTCTAAAATGAGAAACAGTGGACTGTACACTGAATATTTTATTTATATTTTTCCTAGTCTGTCTTTAGAATTGAAGTATGAGCTCCCTGGGATCTGAAACAACTAAGCATTATTCATCTTTGAGTTTCTAGCTCCAAGCACAGTGCCTGACACATAGTGGTTGCTATAAATGAATGTATGTATGTATGTCGGTCGGTCTATTGAGTAAACGATGGATCAGTGGTAAAAGTGGACACCTCAATTTTCTCCTTCATGCTGGGGAATGAATGGACAATAAAATACATAGAAAGAGCGGAAAATTAGCTACACAGCTATTGCGAATTCTTCTCTTAACCTAAATTTATATCTTCTTGAAGGACATAGTCAACTTCGCAGCACAAGGATAAAATGAAAGCAGAAGCTATTGCTCATACATTCTTTAAAATGACAGAAAAATTCCACTTGGAGCAAGATAAATCTCCACAGAGTATACCTTTGATGTTTATAAATTCAATCTTCTTTTCTGTCTTTGATTTAGACATGGGAACTCCTTGTTTTAAAGAATTAAACATTATTTCCCTGCCACATCCTCCCAATTTTTTCCCTCCTTTCCCATTCCTTTTCTCCTTCCTATTTAACATTTCCTTTCTTTATTCTTTTGTCCCCTTTTTGTATGTTTACACATTTACATGAATTTGGCATGATTTCTAAGAACAAAGTCTTTTCAAATTAATTATGCAAATACATATTTAGGTTGTACAAAGAATTATATGATTTATGAGAAAATGCGATATGATTTTATTCAAATCGTTGCAGTGGGGTGAGCACTCCAGATGCTCAGACAACCTGGAAGACGGGAGTGGACCAGTATGAGGGGATTGCTGTAGACTTTTATAAGGAACAGCAAGATATAGGTGGGGTAATTTTAAAGTTGACATTGTTTTTGTAAACAGGGGGAATCTGAGTTGGTCAGGAAATGTTTATCTCTAGGCTGTGGAAATTAATGAAGACCACACAAATAAGAACAAGGAAAAGTTATTTATTCAGAGCTTGCTATTGCAAGTGCATCAGCCACTATCACTTGCATTTGGCAGAGACGCGACAGTTGTTATAATGGTAAAGCTCTACAGTGGGAAAAAAGGGAAAGCTTCAGGTGTGTCCTGATTGGAGGCTGTTGCCATGGGAATGCTGTAGGGCAGGCTAACCAGGAGCGGGGTATCTTCTGATTGGTTAGGGGTACACATTTGGCTTTCTATGGTTTTTCCTAAATTGGAAATAGGAGTGAAAGTTAGGGAAACTGTCAGTTATTAAGCAAGTTCTGGCAATGTGTGAACTATTGTTACGGGGGTTATTGCTGGCTTCCTGGACTGTTTGTCAGGGATAGTCTGACTTCCCACAGATCTAACCTGTGGACACTAAGTTGGCTTCCTAGGCCACTGAGTTTCACAGGGAGCAGATTATCTTCCTGGGCTCGTTGCTGCAGATTGTTAGAGATCTATTTTATATGTGGTCTGACCTTCGTTTCATATATTTAGTCGTTCGGGGTCTAGCTGGTTTCAGCAGGGGGGGACAAACTGTTCAAGTAATCATTTATGAAACAAAGAATGGGAATTTGAAGTGTCTCTTTCTAGCATTATCATAGATAAACAAGGGTGCTATTCATGAGTCTCATCTAAGTCGTATGGGGAAAGATGGTTCTTTGCAGTAAGCTATTTCCCAGAACACAAAAGACTGGGAGATTTCACAAAAGTGGATGGGTGGGGGGAGATGACACCCCAGTTTACTGGGGGCAGAAGATTCAGGTAAAGTTTATCACTGTTAAGACCAAAGTGTTTTTCGACAAGAAAGCAACTTAAGAACGGTCATTAAACAAGTTGAGTTTAATTACTCTTGATTATATTTGACAAAAGATGTCTCTGAAAATGGGGAGTAAGAATGACAAATATTAAAAACGTGTGTGTGGTTAGGAGAATAGAGGGTAGAAATTTTAGCAGCTCTCTGCCTGAGTGCTCCTTCTACTATGTCAAGTGAATAAAAGAAGATGGGAAAGTTGGCATTTAGACATACAGTAATGAACCTCAGAAACATGATTTCCGGTGGGAGGCTTGACCACACCTGAGGACCAGAGAAGTCATTGAAACAAATAGGTTAGAAAGTTAAATCAAAGAAAGATGTTCTAAGCAAAATTGCCAAAGTAATCACCAAAAATTAATTCACTGTAACTTTTTTTATCTTCAGCTCACATCTCACTGTAAATCTCTAGTCCACCATTTCTTACCATAAACTTTCACTTTTTTATCAGTTAGATTCAATATGCTTAGAAAATGTGTTAACATAGTTGTTATTAGGCCCCCAAAAGAGCTAATGTAAGGATCGAGTAGCTATTGCATAAGAATCACTTTGAGTAGTTGCACAAAATGCCACATGAATACTATTATTTTTTCATGAGTTTCACAGCAGTGTAGGAAAAAAAGTGCTTCTGGGGAAAACTATGCATTTTTCAGACCATAGCCCTCTAGGAATTCTCTAATTTTTAGCCTATGGGGAACCTACTCTTTCACTGCCTTTGAGATATTGTAGAACTCTGTAAATTGTAGATGACCGATAGTGTTGCAAAATAAATATTTTCTATAAATATTCAAATTCTTTTCGTGAGAGGTACAATTGACTTTTCTCATCCACTGTGGAAGAATCCAGATGTTTTTTTAATTTTAAAATACATCGATATAATCCTCACGTGCCTGTTCTTTGGATTCTCCTTTAAACTTGTAACATACTACTGATCTCTCAAATTTTACCATATGTTCATTTTATATCTGTATGAGTGCAATGACTTAAATTTCTTTGAAATTATACTTCAACAGAAGTTTATTTTAAAAGTGAATACACTCTTAGATATCAAATGAAATAATGTCCATTTTGAAACAGGGAGTCTTTCTCATACTGATACAAGTGACCTTACCTTACCTTAATTTACTTTATTTTTTTATTCCAATCTTTAAATATGGTATTATTTTTAAAAATTAAAGTATTTTCCTGGTCGTGTGTGGGTATGTGTGTGTGGGTGTATGTGGAAGTATGAAAAGAGCCTCAAGGATACAAGACTGTAACAAAAATGGTCATTTGTGTCATTGGAGTCCCAAAAGAGGAGAAAGAGGTTAGGGCTTAAAAAAAAAAAAAAATACTCAAAGGAATAATGGCTAAAAACTTTCTCAGTTTGGTAAAACACGTAGCCCTACATACTCAAGGAGTTGTGCAAATCCCAAACAGGATAAACCTAAAGAAATCTATGTCCAGACACATCATAGATAAGCTACTGAGAACTAAAGATGAAAAATCTCAAAGGCAAGGAGAGAGAAATGACACCTTACCTCGAGGAGAAAAACAATTCGCGCATACATCTAGCTGGATAAATGTCCAAAGTATCCCATTAAGTGAAAAAGTGAACCCCCGAAGCTCCCATACTGTATTATTTCACTTACATAACATTTGAAATGAAAACATTACGGACGTGGAGAACAGGTTAGTGGTTGTCAGGACGAGCATGGGCAGTTGGCTATAAAAGCAACGGGAGGGATTTTTTGGGTGGTGAAAAAGTTCTGCTTGTCGACCGTATTAATGTTCATATCCTGGTTGTGATGTTATAGCGTAGTTCTGGAACATGGTGCTGTCGCTGTTGGGGCCGATGGGAGTTTGGTGTCGCCCCGACAGCAGCGGGGAGGGAGAGGGATACGACGGTGCGGAAGTGTAGTTAGCATTTTTCCCCTGTTAAGATTTCCTCTGGAGAGATTTATGAAGACTATATTTTAGAAAGACAAAGTATACCTCAAGGAGGCACATGGTTTCAGTGAAGAGCTGAAACACAGGGTAAAAAACGGGCCAGAAGTGAGAACGTCTGCATTTTATCTGGGCCGTGCTGGGTGGTTATAGGCATTCCGAGGTGATTGGCAAGGGAGGTGTTTTTGATTGACTCCTGGTTGCTATATAAGATGGCCTGGTGCACATGGGCGTACCCAGAATTCTACCATTGAGGTGTTCTTTGGGTGGTCTCTAGGCTAGTCCCTTATTCCTTTGAACCCCACTCCCATCCCTGTCACTCATGTCCGACTAGCTACCTAACAGTACCATTGGGGGTAACTGAGGGCAAAGTACATGGGATCTCACTATACTATCTCTATGGCTACATGTGAATCTAAAATTAACTCAAAATCAAAAGTTTAATTTTAAAAATATATATAGTGAAACCTTACTTGTATGTATTCTGTTTCAAGAAATGCCTTTTCCTTCTCAAAATATCTCCTTTCCACAAAGCAGACATCCTCAACCTTGGATACAAACTAAGTAGCCTTGAGAAAAGTATTGAAAAAAAGATATGTGGGTTTTATTCCAGACCAATGAAATCATGATTTCTGATGCAGAGGCTTCAGAGTTTTCTGTTTGTTTCTTGATTTTTTTTACATCCCATCAGGAGTAATTTCAAATGTAAAAGTAAAAAAATGGTGAAACAACAAAAAATCCTCATGCATGCATCACCCAGCTTCAAAAACAATATTTTGCCTATTTTATTTATACTCTCTCCAATTTCTGTCTTCTCTATTATTGTTTCTTCCTTTTTTTTTTTTGATTGGGAGTAGATTCCTTTAAATTAAATAGAGGATATTTTTCCAATTCACTCACAAATACTTTGGTACTCATTTCTGATTCTCTTTTCAGGCATCCATCATTTTGTATAGCTACAGAAAGAAAAAACAAAAAATTTTCTTTGTGATGACAACTCTTAGAATTTACTTTCTTAACTTTCATATACTGTATCATACAGTAGAATTAACTATAGTCGAACTGCATATAACATCCCTAGTACTTATATATCTTGTAACTAGAAGCTTGTACCTTTTGACCATCTGTCTTATTCTTCCTGCCACCGGCAACCACAAATCTGATCCCTTTAAAATTTTGTTTTTCCTTCACATATAAGTGAAATCACACAGTATTTGTCTTTTCTGTCTGACTTATTTTGCTTAACAAATGCCCTTGTGGTCCATTCATGTTGTTGAAAATGGCAGGATGTCTTTGTTTTTTATGTCTGAATAAAATTCCATTGTGTATATGCATACCAAAACTTCGTTATCCATTTATCCCTCAGACGCTTAGGTCATTGCCATGTTTGACTATTGTAAATAATGCTACTATGAACATGGGGACGCAGATATCTTTTCAAATTAGTGTTTTCCTTCAGATTAATACTCAGAAGTGGAATTGTTGAATCATATGATAGTTCTAGTTTTAATTTTTTCAAGAGCCTCCATGCTGTTTTCCATAGTGGTTGTACCAGTTTACAATCCTACCAACAGTGCACAAAGGTTCCCTTTTCTCCATATCCTTACTAGCATTTGTTATCTCTTGTTAATGGTCATGCTAATATGGGCGAAGTGATACCTCATCCTGGATTTGTTTTGCTTTTCCCTAATTACTAGTAATGTTGAGTATGCTTTCGTGTACCTGTTGGCCTTTGGTATATTTTCTTTGAAGAAATATCTACTCGGGTCTTTTGCCCATTGTAAAAATTGGGTTATTGTTTCTTTGCTATTGACTTGTATGAATTATTTATATTTTTGGGATATTAATCCCTGATAAATACATGGTTTGCAAACATTTTTTCTCACTCCATAGATTGTCTTATCACTTTGTTGATAGCTTCTTTTGCTGTACAGAACCTTTTTAGTTTAATGCAATACTACTTATTTTTTGTTTCCTGTGCTTAAGTTATCATACCCAAAAAATCATTTCCAAGAAGATTTTTCCCAACGAGCTTTTTCTATCTTTTCTCCCAGAAGTTTCATGGTTTCAGGTTTTACAATTAAGTCTTTTATCAGTTTCAAGTCAATTTTTACGAGTAGTTTAAGATAAAGGTCTAGTTTCATTCTTTTACATGTTAGTATCCAATTTGCCAAGCACCTTTGTTGAAGAGATTATCTTTTCTCCATTGAGCATATTTTAGCTGTCTTATAAAATAGTAACTGATCATATATGTTTGGGTTTATTTCTGGGCTTGATTTTTTTTTTTTTTTAAATACCTGTACTGGTAGAATAGCTAATGAAATTAACATTAATTCCATAATATCATAAAATACCCACTATACCATTTCATTTTCTCAGATATCTTTTTTTTTCAAAAAATAATTGCCATAATCAAATGAGGATTTCAATGAGATCTATTTGTCATTTTCTTATTAAGTCTCAAGGTCAATATCAATTTTCTTTAAACTTTTAACCATTTTGTTTACATTCAGAAAAATCAGTATGTTTTTTAGGACTCTATAGTTTCTCCCTCACACTTTTTTTTTTCCTTCTGGTTTTGTTTTTAAAAAATTATGTTGCATATTCTGTAAAACTTTCTACTCCGGATATTGTTTATAACATCCCTATGTTTTTTTAACATATATCTCTGTGCTTTATGTTTCTTGTAAGTTGGTTGTATGGGCTTGATCACAATAAGATTTGGCTTTTTTTTTTTTTTTTTTTTTTTTTTAATCAGACTTCTTCAGAAGTGCTATTGTACCTTTCCATAAGAAGTTAAAAAACTCTTTGGGTGCAACGTTAGCAAAAAAAAAAAAAAGTTGATCCCTATTTTAATTTTTAAAAAGACATGAAAGGGGTAATATTTTATCATGAATTTATTAGCTGATAAATGGCTATAAAGGCATCCCTTTGATAGGAACATTGTAAACTTTCATAGTTTTCTTGCTTTTGATAGGGTGTTCCCAAATTATTTTGTACACTTCCTACCCATGCCTGAAATCTAAGAATTCTTGGGTTTCTTTTAGAACATAAACAATATTTAGAGCTCACGATGTGGCCACCAGTAGTGCTTATTCCTGTGAAGTGGTCAGTGCTTCCAGGTCTCTTCAGTGAATAGAACTAGGAAATACGTATGAAGTTTTAAAATACACGATAAGTTCAAATGTAAAATTTAAACTTAAATTCAGAACTGTATGTGTCAACGGTATTATTTTCTGTCCATGTTAAATAGACACCAACTTAGTCAAGGAAACCATACTACTACTAACAATGCGATACTAAAATCAGTTTTCACTCCTGTATCCCTACTTTTAAAGTAATTCTACCAGGAATCTAAGTCTTAATTATTGTATTTTAAAGTCACTTGAAGTAATTCCTTGTGGTTATTCTATGAAATTGATATGTTTGTATCAGATGTCAATATCAAATCGATAGCTTTTTCTTTTACAAAAATGTTACTTATAGAAAATCTAATTTTCTTTTAAAATTTTGGAAAATGGGTTGTATGGTTTTAAAGACAAATATATAAAATATAACATTCAAAGAAGTCAGGTTTTAACATTAAAGGCTTTAATTAGGCACACATGTATACATACAGTTTTCAAAATTAATTTCTACTCAGATGTTTGTGTGGATACAAAATGTCAGGGCAATAAACAAGAATCATCTCGCTAATGATTCTTACAAAGAATATACAATGGTATTCAATAGATTTTATCAAATATATAAAGCAAAAATGTCATGAGTCTTTACAAAGAAATCTTATTATTAGCTACTGGTTAATTTATCTTTTCAGATAATATTAGGATTTAAATATCTATCCTAAATGCAAGAATTTTCAATTGATATATTAGAACGTGGGTTAGCAATTTCTCTCTCATGAGTACAGCTTTTAAGCCAAAATATACTTAGCTTTTTCTATGGAAAAGTTTTCCATTTAAAAATAGGTATTTGGTTTGGGTCTCTTGGGGAATGTGTATGCTGATAAATAACATGAATTTCCACTATGAATAGTAGTTAGAATTAATACTCTGGAATTTTAACATTTTTTTAAAGGATAAATATTTTCAAGCGGTTTCAAATCTTCTTAAAATTAGAAACAGTTGCTATTTTGGGGGTTTTAACAAAATGAGTGTGCAGGTACTGAAAGAGATTAGCTTTTTTTTTTTCCTAGTCATGAAACTGTGTTGACACTGCACTACTAAGCCATAACTAAGTTAAACTATAAGAGTGCTGAAGACCCAAAATATTTTAAGCTAAATATTTAATTAAATAATTACCACCTTCCTCACTTAGGCAAATTTAGATTAAAAAGAAGATAAACTGTCTAGTGAGATGATGAATTAATTATTAGATGTAATAGAAATAATTCTCATGGATGGAGAGAAGGCCATGGAAATTTCTGAATCTAGAAAACACTTTGGTTGTCTAATCATTATGATTTATAATTTACCCCTGGACTAAAGCAATCTACCGACAAACGAGAGGTATACAGCTATGATAGAATGAACCAAAGTAGTAATACTTGTAATAGGTTTGTTTTTATTAAAGAATACTATAAGCATATCATAAGAAATGACATCAGAACACATTACAGTAATGGTTTACAATATACTAAGTTATCACTATGTTTGCAAAAACTAATTCTTTCTGGTCTTGGTATGTGAGTCTTCATCTAAGGACACATTTTTCTACCCTAGTCTATGAAGCTGAATGCCAGTCTTTTGGAAACTGTATACACATATATTTATGTAGTAATATATATATACATATATAAAAATAACTATATAATTTGTAGAAATAAAACTTATTTATGTACTTACATGTTCATAAAACATCTAGCTCTTATGGTTTACAATGACTAGAGATTAGCAGTTTTTAATATGACTATTCTATTCAATAGGTAAGACACAGATAAAAAGTTATTTTATAGTAAACAAGTCTCACACTAATAAAAAGCATTCCCTTGATATATTCCTGATTTACATAAAATACAATTCTATCACAGATTGTAATATTTGAATTGTATTTTCCTTTATATGTAAGTAGAAATAGACGAAAAATACTTCAAGCAATGTTTCCAAATCATAATATGTAGATTTTTAGATGGATATCCTTTAGCTGATAGGAAAATTGATGCCACGCATGGACTTAGAATATGACCTTAATCAAGAAGTTTCACCACATGGTTCTCTGGAGAAACCTGAACACTGAGAGTTGACACTCTCCCTGAGTTCAGCCTGTTCAGTATCTCAAAGGGATAGGAGTTGGCATTTAGCTGAATGTGGAGCAAGAATAGACAGACTGCTATGCTGCTCTTCTGTTCAACAGCCTCATCATAAAGGACAGGTTCAACTTGGGGCAGGGTTTTGTGTTGTCAAAATAGAAACCTACAAAAACATAGACAAATGTCATCATGAAAGCTGATATAGAACCTGTAACCTTCATAGACAGGGCTTTGGATTTTAGAAGTCACAGGTTACTGCCTTTTGACATCTCCCCACAAATTGGCCATGAAAGCTGTTTCCATGGTGATTTTATATCAAGCCATGACCTCTAATTCTTTTAGCTTTCCAGATTCATCTTCCTATTTAATATACCCTTCGAGATACATGTTATTATGCATAATGTGATATTTGGTTGACAGGGTTTTATTAAACGCATTTGATTATCCAAGTTAAAGAAATGGGGGGCTAGAAATAGCTTGGCTAATTTCAGAGTTGAAAGAAATTGACCAATGATGTTTTCAGGCTTAGCTCATACAAAATGGCTGTGAGACCTTGAGAATGTCGTCACCTATCTGTAATAGGATTCCTCTTCCATATTTTACATGCCTGTAATGTATGTAACAAGTCTTCCAGACCAAAATAACATGTTATGATTTATGAAGTTTTTTTCAATAGTACTTATTAAATACATTTGTTGACATAATTTCCTTGAATAACATGCCAAAATATTTGATAATTGTCATCAAACAGCAATTTTGTCACTTGAATTAGAACAAAGAAGTAAGCCATAACACAGGATACATTGATTTAAACCTCATCATCATGCATGTCTGGAAAGTTAAAAGCTAATGAAATGCAATTTTAATATGAAAGAATGTGTCTGAGGCCAAAGCTAAAATAATAGAGAATAAAATCATCAAAATGGAAATAAAACAACAATTAGATAACTGCAAAATAGCAGTTTCTGACAATGTAGATGAGATGACCCAGTCTAATTGCTGTATTAAACCTAAGAAAATAGAGCTCAGACAGTCATTTTGTAGGGTTTTGGAAAGAAAAGGTTTGCATATTATATTTGAAATTGAAGCATAGAATTGAATTGTATGAGTTCATTTACTTGGTTTCTGATAAAATGTTCCCTTACAAACCATTTCACACCATTAATTATACATGTGTTCTGCAGTGAATCTAAGATCATTGTTAAATTTTCACTAAAGTAAAAAATTCGAATGTATGAATACTTTGGATTTTGTTGGGTAGAGAGGACACTGGAATCTGAAAATGAAGAGTGATAGTCTTTTTCTTTGCATTAGAAGTTGTTTTAAAACATGTCTATGAGCTTTGTTTTACCCATAATTTTAATACTAGAGCACCCGACTGTCTTCTAAACCAGGGAATATTGTAATCGCTGGGTTTCATTGTTCACATGAATTTATTAAATTATGCCAGAGACTCTTTCCCTAGGAAGAAGTCATTTTGAAAATGTGGCCGGTGTTATCCCAAAAGGGAGTAATTACATATATAACAGTTGGCAGGAGAGAAATTCCTTTTCACTGCCTTTTCTTGAGCCTAACATTTAGTGGACTTCAGGAAATTCACCTGGACTATGGTTTTATTTCTTGTTTTTATTTCGCGGAGAGGTATGGAGTATGGTGCTAGTGTGGCTTTAATGTGTGTCAGAGTCACTCATGGATCTGGCTGAAGTGCAGATAACTCAGCAGCTGTGTGGGGCGGGAGGGGGCCAGGCTTCTACGTTTCTATCAAGTTCCCAGGTGACAACAAAGGTGATCTGTGGACCACATTTTGGAGCAAGGACTTAAAAGCAGAAAATCGGTGGAAGTATTTCTGCTGCTCCATTCCCATTTACCTGGGTAAAGCAGAAAAACAGTGGTAGTTGCAAGTGATAATTGCAGAAAGAGTAAATGGGCTAGGCAAAATTTATAACTTTTTCAGACCCTTGGTAAATTGTCAATGGGAAGAGAGGGATATTAAATTTTCTAGCTTTCAAAAAGCGAATATAAATTTCACAACAGCAATAACATGCACTGTGCATAAGCAAACCAGGATTGTTGAATTCTGAGCTGTTGTCTTCTGAGAGTAGATGTAGCCTTTCCCAGCTAGCAGTTTAAATTTCAGAAGAATATACAATATAAGCAAACAAATGAATAAGAAAGGTAATAAATAAAAACCCAACAGTCTTGTAGAAACTTCCTGCTTTGCTACTAATAATTATCTCAGTTTGCAATACAAAAACAGGTTTTTCCTCAAACTTTGTGCAGAGGTAGCTCATCTGAGACACCACAAGAAAAACAGGGAAATGTTAAAAGTTTACCCAGATCTAACTGAAAGTGACGTTTTCTAGGTGTAACAACTCTCTGGCTCACTCTGTTGGAGATAAACTTAGGAGAATTTCCTAGTATGTTTTATAACTTCCTCTTTGGCCACAACCTTGACCCAGAATAGTCACTGAGAAGAGCATATTAGAGCACAGTACTGTTGTCCGCAGTAAATCAGTCGGGCTGTGCCCAGGACCGCAGGCATCCATCTAACTCTCTTTCAAACTTACTGCTTTTGGAAATGAAAAAATGCACGATAATGCTACTTTCTGGGCTCCATCGAGGGTACCATATTACCAAACCTATCTCTGAATAGTAATACAATTTATGAAAAGATTTTTTGCATATTTGATTTCAAATAAGTTTTTTATATAGAGGCATTTAATCCTGGCTCATGTGATTTGCTGTAACATATCAAGTGATGTAACTAACATCAAATAACACCTCTCCAACCACCCCAGTGTGTACAGACTGTCAAGTTAAGTGAATGAACAGTAGCAACATTCAAGTTTCATATAGACCTCTCTAAAATTTTGAACATTAAGATTGTGTTCTTTTCAAATACATTGTTTTGTACGTATTCTATATTAAATTTGAAGGGCTTAAGATGCTCCCTCCAAATTAGTTCTTATATGCATCCATTTTTTGAACATTTAGAATTACGGTAAAACCTCACCATTTTTTTTTTTTGTGTGGTAATTGTCAATGTGAGTGTTTCTGTGGTACTGATTTTTAAAATATACACCAACAAATTATAAGAATAATAAACATGACTAAATTACATAGCTCTTAAGCTTATTCAATAAATAATTTTGATTATAGAAAAAAATTACAAATTATTTCATGCATTTCATTTTATACAGAAACAGCAAAAAAAAAAAAAAAACGGCATACAGATGAGTATTCAGGTTATAACAATCATGGCCCACTCAATTCAGATTATAATACAAGCCTGCCATCTACTGACTACATAGGGACAGATAGCTCCTCAGTGACATGAATCACTGTAAACGCTATTTAAATTTTAAGTGGGATAAAGTAATGGTCTGTATTTTGACAAGTTTTTAGTTCATAACAAAGAAACCTTAGCTCAATACTCTAATAAGGTAAATTGGTATCCTAGTAAAAGTTTAAGATTGAGTATCATGTCTAACTAAATACGGTTGTAATCATTAGCACTGAACTAAATCATTCCTGAAAAAATAGTCCTAATAAAAAAACTTAACTAAATGATAACTGCAATGAAAAAACTCATAAGAAAGATTACAAAAATTTAAGTTTACATGAAGCTAAACCTTATGGAAAAACTGGGCAACATAATTAGGCACACTAGACAAAATATATATAATTGCTTGCATAATGATAATCTGTATTTAAAAAAAGGTGAAATTTATTGGTAAATAACCTTGTGCATAATATGATTTTTATATAAAACTCAATATTTTTAAAAAATGAAATTATATCATGAAAGATACACACCAAATTAGTAATGTTGGACACCATTATGATGTGAGAAAGAGGACATTTGTATATTAAGGCATTATTTAGGAATACAAAAAAAAATTCACAAGACAACCATGTTGTACCTAATTTCCCCTAGTGTTATGAAATTTAAAATATGCAGTAAATTAAAATTACTAAATTTTTTTTCATTGAGCATCTTAATTCTAAATGTATGAGACCTAACCGTCTTTCATAATTTTAGTTTTTGTCTTAGTTCCTTTATTAAATGATAATCTTTGAGATAGCTCTTTAGAAATCCATATGAACGCTACGAGGAAGGAGAACAGAACAAATCTTGCCTTAAAAGTGTAAGGCAAATTCTAAAAGAATCAAACAAGATAAAAATAGAAAATCAACAAAACATCAAACTCTAATAATTCCTTGGTCATCCTCTGTTGTTGTAATATTTCAAGATAGTCTTTGATATGCAAAATAGGTGAACGTTAAGAGTTTTCACTTTTATTGTCTTTTTTCTGTTGAATATAAATGAATGCTGTGGGAACTGAGCCATGATTTAAAACTGAAAATTTTATGAATTAAAGGACTTATTAACTACCTGCCAGGATCCAAGTTTTAAAATATAAACAGTCTGTATGTTTAAAAAGACAATTTCATCTTATTCTATATATTATGCTTTGTGTACTCAGTTTCATGTAAGAGGACAGATTTCATAATTAGCCTTGCAACTAAATAGTAAATTCAAAATTATCCATGTACTTTGTAAATAACAACAAAAAAATACAATAACCAATATTCATACAGAAAAAATCAGGAATATATGTTTTGTCCTTAATGACATTAAGTTTTGCCACTCATTGACTTTACACAAATGCAAGATCAGACCATAGGAAAAAAAGGGGACAGAATAATAGATTATATTGCCATGAACACTATGGCTGTTCATAGCTTGTGAAACTTCCATAGTAAACTTAATACTAAAGAGAAATTCATCTGTATCTTGTGGAATAAATTAGCAATTGATTTAGACAGCAATAAATGCATACTTGCTATTATGATTCTGAAGAATATTCTTTAGAGACTAAGAATGAAATATAAGTTAAAACATCTGACTGAAAATAGCTATCATTTTTTTAGCTTCCAATTTGAAATTCTTAATGATAATATATTAACATAAGAAAAATACCTAAGTAAAATAGGACCTAATACTCTCTGAGTTCACTAAATGCCCTGTGACATGGATTTATAGTGCAATTTGTCATAAGATACAGATAAGGAGCAGCAGTGGGTAAACTGACAAGTTTAACTGATTACACCAAGTAAAAATACACGAAATATATTTGCTGCCGAAGCATGCAGGAGTTAAGAGGTATACATTCGTTTTACTTTAAATTAAATTATAATAAAAGGTGACAGTGAAGAGAGTGCCATGCCATAGCAGTTGGATGAATTTAAATTTCATATCAAGTAAACTCAGGTCAGAGGCGAGAAATACTTTATCTTTGCAACCTATTTTTTCTATTACTTAGAAAATACACTCTTTTTAAAAGTCTCCCGAATTGAACAAAAATAGACGTAACATATTCACTTTTTTCAAAGTTACTTTAGAGAGTAGATGACTTCTTGGAGTAAGACAACTTCATAGATATTTTAAATATACGTTTTTTAGCACATATAAGAAAGCATTTATGTGCGAGCTTGGTATGAATTAGAGCAAGTTTGGTATGAAGCTGGCTGTGCCACAATTCCTGGTATTTTATATAAGTTTCTTAGACCCTTTGTTATTAGTTGGTCACGAAGGTAACTCTCTAATGATGGTTATGTAGGTAATATATGGAAGGCACGTAGCATGATGCTCAATACATGTATTCCCACTCAATGAAACAGCTATTCCCTCAGCTTCAAGGTTTGTATTTCTAGCAGTCTATTACATTTTTTCTCATTCAATATAAAAGTATGCAGTCAACTCGTGTATCTCAGAGGAAAATAGCTATACAAAACAACATAAAAACACTTATTAGTGGTTGTATTAATATTATTTATAGATTTAAGGTAAAAGTAATGCATTTTGAACTGCAGGACTCCCCCGCTGGAAGAAAATTGAATAATGTGTTCACAGGGGTTATCTATTTTTATAAAATGTGCACATAAAACTGTTTTTGGTTTAAAGTACATAAACAAAATTTATATATTTTCTATATAATTGAATAAACTTTAAGCCTCATTAAAGTCCTTATTAAAATAGCTTTGCCTTTCCCCGAAGCAGCTCCAACTGTGCTTTTAATTAAAATTTAGAAAAATCTTATTGAACTACGTTTTTTTTTTTTCTTTTTCAGATAAAATCAGATTCCTGGTTGTCAAAGAAGTTAAAAGGATCATATATGTAAGCTCTACTTTATGATTAAATTTCATTAAAAACTCAGTGAGTATAGTTACAATGTTCATAAACTTGTAGGCAGTCTTTATTCTTTTATAGCCGACTAGATGATTGCTACCAGTTGATTATTGAATAATTAATACAATTATATATATAAAAAGCTTATTCCAGTGATTTCTGCCACCTTAATACTCAGGTATGACAAGTACAGCAGTTAGTTGCATGTTTACAAGCAAATATTGAAGAATGTCATTGGTTTTATTTGGTGGCTTAATATGCTGCTTAGGAAGAATGCAATGTAGGTATTAATGGCTCAAAACGTGTTCATTACACACATACGTTGTATTTTATAAGTTGTTCTTCATAGAGCTAAAATATTGATCAATTATTTAATAATTTAATGAACATGTGCTTTGTTCATAATTGTATACCATAATATATGGGGAAAAAACACAATTATCAGCTTCTAAGTGGCCTGTAATTTAGTAGCAAAGATAAAACTATAAGTGATTCTACTACTAAATATAATAATTTTCTATTTCCTCAAGAAGAAATAGAACCTGCATGGAAATAAGTTGTGTGCTACATATTCAGAAAGCATTAAAACCTCAAGCCCGATTCTAACGCTCCTTTCCACTCTGTGCGTATGCAATAAATATTTAAATCTGATGAAAATTAGAAACTATCTGATGAAAATTAGAAACTGCCAGATACCTTATTATTGTAGTTTTTTAAAGAGAACTGAGTGATTTGACTAGAATGATTCTTTCCTCTCTGCTAGTGTTTTAGGAAGTATACAGATACATAGAAAAGACATGAAAGGGCATTGATATACTTAGGTCTAAAAGTTAAAGGTACAATGTGGACTCTCAAATGGTAGCTTAAATTAAGAAGGTGTTTATCTTTTATAACTTAACAGGAAGTGTGAAGGTAGACATTTCTAGGTCTGGTGTGCCCACTCAAAGATATCCTCATGGTCTGTGACTTCGTATTTAAAACTTTCATCTTCATGCTTATATCCTCATGGGTTCAAGATGGTCACCTCACCTTTAGCCCCAAGTCCTCATTCTAGCCAGGAAGAAGGAAAAAGATACATGCCTTTTCATTGCAGGCATCTGACTTTGTATCTAGAAGGAAAGACATTCTCAGCAAATGAATAGTTGCAATTCAAATGGCCGACACTATTTTACAAGCTACATCAAGCTGGAAAATGGCTAGAAAAAAAGTATTTAACTTTCTACGCTCTATAGTAGAAAAAAAGCAAGGTAGAGGATAGTTTGGTTTCAGTGATAAATGAGCCAAATTAGAGTGTATTTCACAATGAATGTACTCAAAGTGTATTGAAGAGGAATTTATGGGTCTCATTTTTTTTTTTTTTTTGCCCAAAAGCATTTGTAAAGCTTTTCAATATCTCATCTGAAAAGCTATTTTATGAAAAGGTGGTATGCGAGCATCAGTAGCCTCTTCTCAATGCTCTATTTTATAATCACCACTACTTTTGTATGTATTCTTTGATTGCTTTATCCTGCATATTTTCAGAGAGAAATCTCAATGCAAGCCATAATAGCTTTCAAACTGTTTGAGGTAGTTTCTGTTACAAATAATTTTTTTTATATAATGGATTGATGCCTGTGTGGTGGTTAGTGAAATGGATGTGCAAAATGGCTTTGATATAGAGAGGGTTCCAGAATGAACCAAAGTATTCTGCATGTTTTTACTCTTAGTTGAACAAGCTAGATTATAAGTTCCAAATAAACATACTGATCATACCGAAAGATCAGACGGCACTTTGAAGTGTTCTTCAGTAAGACCATTTAAGCTACGTGTACCTTGTTTAGAGGAAACGTAGTTTATCCTGGGGTAGCTAATTTACTTAAAATCTCTTAAATTGAAATCAGGCCTTAATATATTTTAAAGATTTTATCCACGAATGTTCTCGTTATTTTATAGGCTCCAACATCTTTGGTTCTAGTCTTCTCGATGAGTAAATGTTATGGCTAAATTGTACGAATGTCATGCCGGGTGTTGTTATATATACCTTAGTTATATGAACTCATTTAATCCTCATCATTGTGTGAAGTAGTAACCATTATTTTCCATTTAGTAAATTAGAAAAATAAAACATAGGGAAGTAAATTACCAAAGCCACGTAGTAAGTGGCAGGCTGAGATTTAAACTGAAGAAGTGGGCTCTATAATTTATGCTCGGAGTGACTCTACAAGTCAGCTTGTCTATTGTATAACATAATATGCAACATTTTTTAGAAAACAGAAAACATGTTAGTGCCTTATTAATTGCTCATACCTGGACTGTATGGATAACACTTTTATTTAGATGTTTATCTTATTTATAGAAGGAAAATACTGTAACAATCTAAATGTCTAGAAAACGCCTTCAGATTGCCTCCTTAAATATTTACTGGTATGTATATATATATGCCCACATTTATGATATTCATAATTTATAATTTTTTTGTCAACAGGAAACGAGGGTAAGCAAGTTGTAGTCTTGTTCTTCTATTGCTAATCTCTTTGTTAAACTTTAATAAACTGCAGTCGAACCAATGTATGGTAAATTTAATACAGTGGGAGAGAATAAAACATCTGCCACAAAAATATCCATCACTAGTTCCATATTCTCAATGGCTTCTGCAAGCTGGTAATAAGGAGATATAAATGATTTGACTCCGCCAAATTCTAGTTGTGCAGCCAGTATAAAATATAGGGATTATAAAATGTTCTTCTGTCATATATTTTGGCGGTGATTGGAGTATCTCGTGAAATATGGGATTTTATTCTTAGCACTTTAAGTTAATAACAATAACTGTAAAACTAATATTGTTCTTTCCAGTAATTGCCGTCATCCATCATATTGCCAAGTGATGTAGGAACAAATATGTGCCACTGTGTTTCAATGCCGGCTCCTGGGTAACACTACGATATTATTACTGAGTCTTTTCTACTTAAAACATTATTCAAAGAAATTATATAGTAATGAAATCATATATTTAAAGGGAAGCACAAAACAGTGTAATAATGGTTTTATGTTTTACGTGCCACCTACACTCTGACCTGTATTCCAAGGGCATCGAGTTGTTATAACTACAGTACGATTCCTTCCAAGTGGTAGGTAATAAGGCTTTATCCAAATTATAGTTTAACATATGCAATATTTTTCAAAAGAGAAAAAAACTGCAGACCATGGAATAGACTTTTTGCTCAGCACTCTGCTTCCCAAAGCAAAGACATTTTAAAATTTTTAATCACCTCTGAGTCTAAAAGAAACTACATAGTTTTCTATTCTTTTTAAGCGGCCAGATAGAATCATGAATAAAAAGGGAAGTAAACAAAAGCATGCTTCTTTTTCCTAAGTTAATATTTATATTTAAGTTTCCAAGTGGAGCCTTTTTTTTTTTTTTTTTTGGCTCCAAGTGCTGCTGCTTTCCCAATAGGGCACCGCATTAGTAACAGGTGACTTATTATTAATGTGAACTTTAAAAATAGCTCACCAGTCATATCAAATGCCAACTCTAATATTCTTTTGAATTTTTCAAAGTGTCTTGGATGTTAAGTCTCAATTCACAATAACTTAAAGGGGAAAGGGCAGGTTGCTATGGGAAAGTCATTAAATTTTCTCAGAAAAGACCAGCTGAGTAGGTTTAAGCACAAAGAGAAATTAATTTAAGGGGTGGGAGTAATGAAACCCTTGGTCACTCAGGGTTGGCCTCGGGAAATTACTGGACAAAAGATCAGAGGTCGTAGGAAACTCAGTCTTTTCTCACTCTTTCCTCTGATTCCTTTAGTACATCTGTTTTTTCCTATTTTTTTTTTTTTTTTTGCAAACTGTTTTGTGGCTCCCAGTTCCACATGTTGGAAAATAGTCTCTAATAGGTCTTAAATTCACAGTTAACCCTAAAAAGAAGCTTAGCCAATTCTAAATTCTTGAGGAAGAAACTAGTAGGTCCAGCTTAGCATGTGGTCTCCTCTCTTGGCACAACCTACACTAGCCAGCAGAGTTGTAATGAGGGCTCTAGTCTCTCTCTGAGATGCCTCCTTTGAGGCCTCAACTTTACAATCTGTGGATTTAGAGATCCTGGATCTGAGATGTGAAGTATCCATTAAATTGTGCAGGCTGGCAGGCTATGCCACCCCAAAATATGTCACTTTGGTAGAATAATTTTTTTGAGCAAAGGCACTTGAGAAACAGGAGATGTAAGCAGGGTATTCTAACCTACCCATTTCTTCCTGAAAAAGATTAAGAACTACAGTGTGAAAGTTGCCCTCCCTGTACTAAGAAAAAACATTTAACAAGGAGTGATAGTTGAAAGAATTCTGTGCAAAACAATTATACAATATTTATAGCAAATTATTCTTGTTAAAATAATTCCTATCTCCCTTTAGGATCCTCTCATAGTTATGTTCCTACAACTGCCTCTCTTTGTCTGACCTAATATAAAAGCATTTAGGTTTTACTACTCTTTCGAGTTTTCATTTCCTTATGAGGATTTTCATATCATGTAAAACATATTAATTTATATGCTTTTTTCCTGTTTGCCTCCTCTGTCTTATGCCAAATCAGTTCTCAGGCCCAGCTGAAGATGCTAAGAGAATAGAGGTAAAATGTTGCCTCCCCTACAACTACAAGTTATAGCTCCTTATATCACGAGACCAAAAGTAAGAAAATGAGTCATGATCCTGGATGGAGTAATGAAGATGGGACAGTTATATAATGTGAGCAATAAAGAATGCATCTGGCACTCAAGTAATCTACTCAGACACATCTTGGTAGTTCCCTGATCGATTCTGAAAATAAATGCAGCAGCCGCAACCTGAGACTGCCATTATAATCAGAAGTCTAGATTTCACAGGGATGAGAGTTTTAGTCACCCTACCAGGTAAGCCACCTAAACCAGTGGAAGTGGCATCTATCAATGAGTGACATAAACATGGGTAGAAGAGAATGGAGAGCATAAGGATCAATGTCACTGGCACCAGGTGTAGTAGCAGGGGGTAGAGCTTTTCCCATTAGCCTCCCTCTTGTAAAAGATTGCAGAAGAAAGGCACCAATCCAAATTCAAGGTGGTGATGGAGGAGGACCCTGAACTCGCCTCTTCCCACAGACACATTGAATCTACAGCTATACACAGAACAATTTGCCCTGGAAAAGAAAAACTCTGAGACTAGTTGAATGACTCCTACACATCTGACAAATGAAAGGAAAAAAAAAAAAAAACATGAAAGCAGGTGGAAAGAGCTGAGACACACACTCATCATAAACTCCACCCCTGGCACAGTGACCCATAAAATCAGGAGGGGAATAAAAAATCAGAGCTTCATGTTTCCAGACTAGCATTACCCAGATTCTAAAACCAGAGAAAGACATTAACAACAACAACAAAATTATAGGCCTGATGGACATAAATGCAAAAATCCTCAACAACATATCAGCAAATCAAGTTCAGCAATATATTAAAAAGATGAATTATAACCCAGTGTGACTTATTCTGGGGATGCAAAGTTGATTCAATATTCACAAATCAATTAACATACACTGCATAAACAAATGAAAGATAAAAATCATATCAATAGATGTAGAAAAAGTGACAAAATCCAGCATCTATTTATGTTAAAAACTCTCAGCATAGTAGAAATAGAAAGAATATACCCCAACATAATAAAGCCCATATATAACCAACCCACAAATATCATAAGTGAAAAGCTAAAAGCATTTTCCTTAAGATTAGGAACAAACCAAGGAATGTCCACTTTTACCTTTTCTATTTAATACAGTAATCAGAAAAGAAAAATAATTGGAAAGGAAGAAGTAAAACTCATTTGCGGATGACATATAGAGAGAATTCTACAGAGTCCACCCCAAAACTTAGAACTGATAATTCAGTAAAGTAGCAGGGTCTAAAATCATTCAGAAATCAGTTGCAGTTTTATACACCAATAATAAACCATCGAAGAGAAATTAAGAAAATAATCATCAAAAGGAAAAGACAACCTGAATGCAAGAAGATATTCACAATGATATATCTATATAAGGGGTTAATATAAAAAATATATAAGAAACTCATACAATTTAACACCAAAAAGACAAACCATGTCTTTTTGGGCAGAAGACCTGAAAAGACATTTCTCCAAAGAGGACACATATAGATGGCCAATAGAATGTGAAAAGATCCTTAATATCAATAATCAGTAATGCAAATTAAATCACAATGCACTTCACACTTGTCAGAATGGCTATCATCAATAAATCAATAAACAAGAGTTGGTGAGAATGTGGAGAAAAGGGAACCATCACAGACTCTTGGTGTAGCCACTATGAAAACAGTATAGAGGTTCCTCAAAAAATTAAAAATAGAACTACCCTATAACCCAGCAATCCCATTTCTTGGTATTTATCCAAGGTAATCCAAAACACTAATTCGAAAAGATATATGAATCCCTATGTTCACTGCAACATTATTTACAATATCCAAGATATAGATGTAACCTACGTGCCCATCATTAGATGACTGGATAAAAAAAATGGTAAATATATACAATAAAATATAACTGAGTCATAAAAAAGAGTGCAATTTTACCACTTCTGACAACATGGATGGTCCTAGAGGGTATTATGGTAAGTGAAATAAGTCAAACAGAAAGACAAATATCATATCATTTCACCTTTATGGAATCCAAAAACAACAACAAAATATAAAAACTCATAAGTACAGAAAACAAACTTATGGCTACCAGCTCAGGGGTAGGGGTTGGGACTGGATGAAGAAGGTGAAACAATTAGGAAGTATAAATTGGTAGTTGCGAAACAGTCACAGGGGTGTAAAGTAGAGCATAGGGAATATAGTCAATAATATTTTAGTAACTACGTATGGTGCCAGATAGGTACTAAATTAATCGGGAGGATCACTTTGTAAATTATATAAATGCCTAAGTGTGATGCTGTACACCTGAAATTAATAATATTGAAAGCCGACTCTAATTAAAAAATAAAAAATAAACCCAGAGCTTCCCCCTGAGGAGTGAAGTGTTTAAAGCTTCTATCAGGTACCCCAAATTTTAAGAACTACACCTGAGAGATGAACCCCCAAACTATATAGCTTTGAAAGCCAACAGGGCTCACTTCCATGAGATGCAAAAAGGCTGTGATCGAGTTTTCATTTTTCATGAGACTGCCAGAAAGGAAGAGACAGTTCTGGCTACAACCTCAGAGCACACAGCACAGATTGCAGACATACTCCTTGTATTTCTGTGAAAATGGGACTTAGGCTTTTAGTCCCACAGGACTGTGTGTATCTACATACTTTAAAAGCTGCTGCCAGAGGGTCTGGCTTCCAATTGCCCTGAATGTAGGTGCTAACCGAGATCTTTCCTTTTGAGACATTAGCAGGTCTTGGCACACCCTCAAATAGTGGGAGCCACTAAAAATAAAATAGACTGCTTAGAACAGTGGTCCCCAACTTTTTTGGCACCAGGGACCAGTGTTTCTATGAGAATCTAATGCCTGATGATCTGAGGTAGAGCTGAGGCGGTGATGCTAGCGCTGGAGAGGGGCTGCAAATACAGATGAAGCTTCACTTGCTTGCCCACTGCTCACCTCCTGCTGTGCAACCCAGTTCCTAACAGGCCACAGACAGATACCAGTCCACAGCCGGGGGGCTTGGGACCCCTGACTTAGGCAATCACAAAGGCTTAAGAGACAACTGAGCACTAGGTCAGGGTTGAACGATAAGGTTCATCTCCTACATGATGCTATATTATCAAAAACATAAAACCAATACAAAGTCAAGAAAAATAAAGGAATATGTTCCAAACAAGATAAAACCTCAGAAAAAGTCTGATTTCAAACTGTGTTACAAAGCTATAGTAATCAAAACAGTATAGTATTGGCACTTAGGTCAATGAAACAGAATAGTGCCCAGAAATAAACCCACACATACATGGTCAATTTATGACAAAGTAGCTAATAATACATAAGAAAAGACAGACTCTTCAGTAAATGGTCCTAGGAAAACTGGACAGCCATAAGCAAAATATTTAAACTATACCAGTCTCTTATGCCATTCACAAAAATTAACTCTAATGCTTTAAAAATGTGAATATAAGACCTCAAATCTTTAAACTGTTGGAAGAAAACAAAGGGGGTAAGCTCCCTGACATTGGTCTTGGTGATGATTATTTTTGTATTTCACACCAACAGCAAAGGCAACCGAAGCAAAAATTAGCAAGTGAGACTACATCAAAATAAAAAGCTAAGAAACATGAGAAGACTATCTACTAAATAGGATAAAATATTTGCAAACCACATAGCAGATAAGGTGTTAATATTCAAAATATATAAAGAACTCAAAACACTCAATAAAATAAAAACGAAATAAAAACAATTCAATTAAAAAACAAGACGACCTGAACAGACATTTTTCCAAAGACATACAGATGGCCAAAAGGTACGTGAAAAGTACTTAATATTAGTAATCGTCACAGATTGTGCATCTATTTCAAAATCTGTTTTCTACGACTTAAGGTTGAAAGCCTGAAATTAGCGACAGTAGTCAAAATAACACAGAAATTTGGAAAAAGCTACAAAACAGGGCTCACCAGCTCATCTTTAGTTGGAGAATATGGAATTAAAGATTTGAAGAACAGGCATTTATAAAGAAAATGTACTAACCAAAATGGTAAACCCTGTTTATCCCATAAAAGAAAACAATTCTGTTGATCTAATGGAAGTAGCTGGAGATTTATGATATTTTGCTCTAGGGAGTGCAACCCCATAGAGAGTCAGCATGTCAAACTACCACCAATCGATATATTTTAAGATGATTTGTTCATTTGTCCAATAATAAATCAGGTAAGGTCATATGCTTACTATGTACTACACATATAAACCTGGAAGGGTCTCTTCCTTTAAGGAGCTTAGAATCTAGGGGTAAGAGAGACATTACATAGGCAAATAAGTTAATACAAATCAACAAACATAAAACAGTGCCATTAAAATCATGAAAATATGCCCTGGTAGAAAAAGACCAGGGTAGATCTAATTAGAAAGGATGTTTGGAGAAGTCTTCTTTGAGATGATATTTAAACTGAGATTTGCAGGATGAAACAACATAAAAAGGCACTAAGTAGGGCAGCTCTTGGCTTGTTTTATGACGTGAAAGCAGGGCACTTTGGCTAGAGCAAAGGTTGAGACTCAAATGCCTATTGGGGCCAGTCAGGTAAATGAGTGAAGTAAAAGGGTATCTTCAGTTGCATTCTTCTTGCCCAGATACATTTTGTTTGCATACTAATGGATCTTAATTGTATTCTTCCCAAAGGGACAGTCTCTGATTGCATATTAAACACATAGGAATATTTTTCACTAACACAAAGAAATATGCTGTATCCTAATTTTGTGATACACTAGTCTACTGGGTCCATCTTTTGTTTCCTCCAACTCTGCGATACTGAAAACAATAGAGAAAGCTCAATGATAAATGACAAATGGCAGTGGATCTTTATATCAATGTAAAAATAAGGGGGCCCTCTAGTGAATTGCAAGTACACGCCTGTCATAAAGATCAGAGTCACTATACAACCTGAGTGATTTCGCCATGAATGAAGGAAGGTCCAGATTAGCCAGAGGCTATGATTTTCAAAGAACAACCTGGACCTAGATTTTTACATGTAATCTCTACCTTGTGCAATATTGGCAAATAAGTCAAACTATTAAAAACCAAAAACAAAGAAGTATAATTACTGTTGACTAAATAACAACTAAGTGAGACCTGAGGAGAGCCTGGGTTTCTCCCTTACTGGCAATAACAAGTTAGCCTTCAATAGTTTCATCAATGCTACAAGAAGATGTGAGACTGTGCCAGGCACAAAGGATAGTTTATTGGTTATTATGTTGGTTTCCTCAGCCTCATTTCCTTCTGATCAACACAAGGGGGCCAGCTGACACAGGCATATGTCTGCCATTTTGCTCTAGGGGTAGATGTCATGTTTATCTTCCAAGGCTTTAAACTTTGCTCTGGAGGGAGGCTATCTCTATATTCCAAGACTGTCCACTATATGAACATGCTTGAAAATATTGCTTGGAACAATAAACAGTTTTGCCTTTGCTTACAAGATGTATGGAGTCCCAAGAAACATACAGAGAATTGTCTTTCAATATCCTTAGGCGTCTAATTTCCAACCTCTGCACTACAGCATAAGGAGTAAAGGAGGGAGTCATTTCAAATAAATGCTTCCAGAGACAGGCCAGCGCCAGGCTGTGTAAGGGCTTATAGGCCATATATGAGGGTCCTTTTTATAGTAAGTTTAATGGGAATCCATTAATGAACACTGAAAATAAGAATGGCATGAGTCACTTAATGTTTTCAAAAGAGCATTTTTGTATTTAGATAAAAAAATTGCTCTTGACAGAGACCAGATTGACAGAGGTGGACCATTAAGGAAAGACATCTGGAGATGTCTAGACACGATATGCTGACCTGGCTAGAGTGGCGAAAGTGCAGATAAAAAAAAAAAAAGATTGATTTTTGATAATATCTAGAGGTTAGATCTATAAACTTGATTGATAAATGGGGAGGATAATAGAGAAAAGTTAATTAAGAGTCTGTTTTTGGTTTGAAAATCCAGGACGATATTTGACCTTACATTTATTTTCAAGGGAAAATTAGTGAAGTAATATAGGAGAACAAAGAGAGTTAAGTTTTAGATATATTATCTTTCAAAAGCCTGTTAAATATTCATGGACAAAAGCAAAGTAGGTACTTATATAATTTGGATACTCAGAAGAGTTTTCTATTAGACATATAACATTGGGAGTGGCTGGGATACAGATAACATTTAAGTGATTAATTAAATGGAATCAGAGAATAGTGGGGACAAAAACCCTATGTATCAATTTTGAAAAAAAATATTTTAGAAGCTTTTTAGGGACTTGACAGGCAAATGAGATTGATAAAAAAATTTCAGAGTCAGAAGGAAAAAGCAGAGCATAGATAGGGTGCAACAGAGATTAAGAATGTTTCTAAGAGAAAGATGTCAATCATGTGACAAAAATGAGATGATGACAGAGATGTGTCCATTGAATTTGCAAACATAGAGGTCAGAATAAAAGAACAACAAGATTGATATAGGATGAAAAGGAAATTAATGGTGAGGAAGTAGAAACAGAACAAGCTGGTAATATTTTTTCAAAATGTTTTCCATAAAAGAGAAAAATAGAAAGCAGAACTTCAGTGGGTTGAATTAAAGAAAGGTTTTCCTTTAAGATGGGTCATTTTTAAAGTGTTAATTCATTCTTAATGGGAATGGTTCTATTGGGAAGGAGAGAACAGATAATATAATGGAAATAAGTGGAATACAAGTCATGTAAATGTGATCCACAGCCTCTGTGGAGATAGTCCTTTGATTAAATGTGGAAATCTCTCTCAGTCTCTCTCTCACACACACACACACATGCGCACATGCACGCACACACAAGATTCAGAAACAAATATATTAAACATTTTACACTAAATTAAATATATTAAACACTAAATGAAGATGAGGTGATTTGTGTCTCATGGCCTTTATTTTCTTAATGACATGAGTTAAAATCATCAGCAGAGGGCAATGGGACGGCAGGCTAGAGAAAAGAGGAAAAGAATACAATAATTGTAGAGAATGAGTGAGTGATCTCTCTGAAGTGCCTGAATGAGGTTAGTATTCATAAATCTACAGCAATACTCATTCCAGGATGTGGGATTTTCTCCAGGAATAATGTGTTGCATTAATAAAACAGAAAAGATAATTGTTAGAGGTTATCCATGGCTAGAGTACCAGATAAATACATCTAGAAGACAAAGGGAAAAGAAGTCAGGTCAAAGAATGATTGTAATGATGAACTATAGCATCTATGCTGGATAAAGAAGAAAGCTAAAAGGGGCTGTCCAGGTGAACAACAATGTAAAGTTGGAATGAATCGATTGTGTCTTTCCAGGAAAATGAAAAGTTGTTACTTTGAGGTGAATTTAGGAGGAACAATGGCTCATGGTGGTATGATAGGATGTATGAATCTGTGATTTGGGACATTCCACAGTTTCTGGTGATGAAACACAGTTTCTAAAGAGTATGTGGCCAAAGTGGTAGAGAAGAAAATTTCATTGACAATTACAGAACAGAAAAACTCAGGATCACCCACACGTATTATGTATTTAATGATATCAATTCAAGTGTGAAATATAGAGAGGTCAACAATGAATAAAGAAAATAGTCAGGAACTCAGCATATGATAATAATTATCCTCAGGGGTACTTGTCAAAATATATGGTTCTAGACACCATTTCTTTATGTACTGAATCCATAGACTTAGGTGGAGTTTCAAAGTCCATTTTGTTCCTAGTTACCATCGGTGTGTCTATCATCAGGAGTTTGAGAGACGCTGAGTCAGGACAAAAGAGTTGTAAAGAATGATATGAGACAAAGGTCAGACTATTAGATGTTTCCTGGTTTCAGAATGAGAGAAACAGATTTTATTGTGAAATAACTGGGGGAAGGGTGGAGGTGGGATATGAGGTATCTGTCTACTGGTGAAACCAAAATTTCAGTCAGGTAGTCAGTGGATTAATGTTGGAGATTGAGCAACATATTGGGTTGTGGAAAAATCTTCAATGTCTTTCAGCAGATCTTCTTGCTCCTCAAAAAGAATGACTGAATATCACAACAGGAAGGAGTCTGCTTAACGGACTGGCTACTGAGATTTCTGAACTCTAAGTATTTAGGAGTATGACTCCATTTATATACTGCTTTTTAGTGCTAAAAGAAATAGAAAAGATAGATAAATAGGCAGCCATGTTTTTTGTGCTCTGCAAGATCATGGTGTATAGGCTTTTACCATACCAGCTGGCAGATCTAGAAATTGTTGCATATAGGTATAATGGTAGGCCAATTGAATTGCTAAATAGACAATATATGATGAAGTGCCAATTGTGCCAGGCTAACCCCATTATAATGTGAATTTTCATGAAAATAAGAATAGGGACAGTGCCTATCATTAAATACATTAGTCCTTATCTACAGGGGCTATGTTCCTGTATGCTGGGTGAATACCCAAAATCACAGATAGTACCAAACTCTATATATATTATGTTTTTTCCCTATACATGCATATGTATAATTAAGTTTAATTCATAAATTAGGCACACTAAGAGATTAACAATAATCAGTAATATAAAACAATTATAATAATATACTATAATAAAAGTTATGCCAATGTGGACTCAAGATATCTTATTTTACTATATTCGCCTTTTCACTTAAAGGGAACACTTTATGGCTTCTCTTTGGCATATCTGAATTTCTAGCATCATTAATGTTGTGTTTTGGAGTCTTTAAGTAAAATAAGGTTTATTTAAACACAAGCACTGCCATACTACGACAATCGATCTGATCACCAAATGGGGTGCTAAGTGACTAACAAACAGGTAATGTATATAGTGTGGATACACTGGATAAAGGGATGAGTCACATCATGGAGTGGGACAGCATGAAATTTCATCATGCTACTCAGAATGGTGTGCAATTTAAAACTTAACTAATTGTTTATTTCTGGATTTTTTTCCTTTATTTTTTCAATTCAATTTATTGTGTACCCTTGAATGGGTACCTAACCCACTTTGGTTTACCAGACATTTAGACTCAATGACAGAGTGTGATGCAAAATTTCCTTGTAATTAGCTCTTGCATTCACTTACGAGCTAAATTTCTGTGATTATTTTATAAATATCTCTTAAATATTTATAGAATACTAACCATTGTGCTAACAAAAAATGAATACCATACTTGTTTTTACTACAGCAAGCCTTAAAATGTCTTATCTCTATTTGTGTGGAGAATTGGATTCAGAAAGATTTAGTGATTTCCCTTAGTTCACACTGCTAGTAAGTGACTAAATCAGGATTCAAATTTAAGTGTCGTTTCTATTTACTAAACTTTGCAATATAGTACAGTTCCGGTTCTTTCTTAAGAATAATATGTGGTTTCTCCAGTTCAGAGAAAAGAGATACAAAAATAACTGTGACATAAGAGAAAATAAATTCAATTAGAAATTAAATGTTTTAGAATTTAAACAATAAGTCACTTTAGAGTGAATAATTAGATTTTCATGTAATAATTAAGAAATTAAAGTATGAACTTGTAGGACATGTCGGCATTTTTGTTGGGAGAAGTTAACAAATATATGAAAAATATTCCAGAGGAAATTTTGTGATAGGAGGAAAGTAGTGAAGATTGGAAAACTCAAGATGTGTGCAAGAAAGAAGTAGAAGTTTGGCCAGTAACAATTAAGGGAGTTGTAGAGTATAGGAATGAAAATGGTAATCAAGGTCAAGTTATAGAAAGTCTTAGAATCAAGACAAAGAATTTTAGTTAAAAAAAAAAAAAATCAGACTTTAACATAGTAAATCAGAGTTATTTCATAAGATTAATCTTGTAGGGCTTCTTCTGGTCATGAATATAATAAAGACGTGAATGGGGTACTTGGTTGTGAAAAAGAAAATAATGCAATGGAGTCTTTGAACAGATGGGCATTAAGATGTGGGGTTCAAGGATAACATTTACATTTCTAGTTTGGTTAACACCGTGAACACATAACGAGGCATCAGGAGAGGGTAGAGCAAGGAAAAGTAATTTGAGGTAAATGAATATGGACCTTTCAATAGGTAACTGGGCGGGCCATATTCAGATGCACACCTGTAGATCGGAAGTCAGGATATGGATAAAGAATAAACGAGATAATTCTATTTGGAGATAACTACTGGTAGTAACACAGTACTAAGCATTCTAATAATTATATTTTTACATTTCCACAACAGACTTATAAGATTAATACTAAAATCTACATTTTAACAGATGAAGAAATGAGTAAATGGATGTCATGGGCTATATACCCAGTTTTATTCTAGACTATTTGTTCTTAACCTTTATACTATTCGGCCTCAAAAAGACAGTGAAGGAAAAACAAAAGGAAACGAAGAATGATTAGAGATTTAGAAACGAAACCAAAACACAAGGGCTTATAAAAGGCAAACAAAAAACTCCAAGAATAAGTAGATAAAATTAGCATTTGCTGCAAGGAGTTTATGGGTACAGACACAGAAATGTCTGAATTTTTTCACAGAAAGTAACTGCTGACCTAGGACAAAACAATTTCATAAAAATATGTGGCATTGAATGCTAGCCACAGAGTATATGTGAAGTTACTTTTCTAAAACTTCTCTAGTGAGAATTTTTTCTTCAATGAAAATTAGAAGAGGTTTGCGTTCAGGATGGTGACATCCTGGACACACTGAATCTACAGGTTCATATAGAAAAATTTCTTCTGGAAGAAATATAAAAACTAGCTAAGTGTCTCCCACACAAAGACGAACAAGAAAGATTCACATCAGAGTGGGTAGGAAAGGCTGAGATACCTTCTCGCCATGAACTGCACCCCCGTATGGTGACCCATGATCCAGAGGGAACTCTAAGCCTGGAGTTTCTCCCTGGGGAGTGAAGGCTTTACCTCATATTGGGCACTTCAACTTGTAGCCCTACACCTGAGAGATCAACCCCCAAAATATCTGCTTCTGAAAAGCAATGGGACTCGGGCCCACGAGACCCAAAAAGCTATAGCAAACTGAGAAATGGTTCTCAAAAGCCTCCAGCACATGAGTTCATTTGCCCATGGGAACCCTGTGAACTGTTTGTGGAAACGTAAATTTGTACGGCCATTATAGAAAATAGATGGTTATGCAAACATTTAAAAAATAAAACTGCCTTCCCTATGCCATACTCTCTATCCCCACGGCGATCTTTCAACTACTAATTTGTTCCTCTTTAACCCTTCACCCCTTTCTCCTGAATCCCAACTCCCCCCACCCCCGCTCCAGCAGCCACCAGAATTTCCTCTGTATTTGAGGCTATTTTCATTAATTTGTTCTTTTTGGTCCTTATATTTCATATATAAGTGAAATTGTATGCAATTTCTCTTTCTCTGATATATTTCATTCAGCACAGTAACTTCTAGGTCCACCTGTGTCCTTGCAAATGGTATAATTTCATTTTTTTATGGCTGAGTAATATTCTATTGTATTTATGAGCCATAATTTCCATATCCAGTTATCTGTTGATGGGCACTTAGGTTGCTTCCATATCTTGGCTGTTGTGAATACAGCTGCCATGAACATAGGGGTGCATAGGTCTTCAGATCTTTATGAATTAGTCTTTTGGTTTTCTTTGGATAAATAGCCAGAAGTGGAACTGCTGGGTCAAAAGGTATTTCTGTAGTATCGTAATGGCTATGTGTAGAGCCAGATGGGCGATAGAGTAATTGGGGGGATCATTTCATAAACCATATAAATGTCTAATGTACTATATCCCTGAAACTAATAATAAAAAAAATAGAACTACCATGTGATCTGTAATCCCACTTCTGGCTATGTATCCAAAGAAAACAAAACACTCAAAAAAGATATGTAACCCCACGCTCATTGAAGCATTATTTGTGATAGCCAAGATACTGAAACAACTTAAGTGTCCATTGATGGATGAATGGTTAAAGGTGATATATATGTAATATACAGGTAACAGAATATTATTCAACCTTAAAAAATAAATCTTGCCATTCTTGACAACATAAATGGACTGTAAAGACATTATGCTAAGTGAAATAAGTCAGGAAGATAAAGACAAATACCTTAATATCTCACTTATATGTGGAATCTAAAAAAATAAAATGAAACCAAGAAAACATCAAGCTCATAATACAGAACAGATTAGTCATGTCCACAGGCAGGAGTGGGGTGAAAAAAATGGGACAAGGGGGTACAAAAGTACAAACTTCCTTCATAAAAAAGTCCTGGGATGTTATGTCCAGCATGGTGACTACAGTTAATAATTTCGTATTGCATATGTGAAAGTTGCTAAGAAAATAGATCTTAAAGTTCTCAACACAAGAAAAAATTTAACTATGTATGGTGAAGGATATTAACTAAGACTGATTCCAACAACCACATTCTTCATGTAAGTTTGCACGAAGATCGATTAATTCTAATTTGATGTTATTGTTCCACCTTCTGTTCTCAAAAGTATACAGAAGGAAAAGATCTATGCAAGTGAAGATAGGCCTTAAATAACATGTATGACTATCAAAATTAGACCCATTAGGTTGAAAAAAATGAAAAGGCTAACTCTTACCATATCTGCTTATGACATTTCCAAAGAAAAATTAAAGAATAACTTTAAGACTTTGTTATATAGTCTTTTGTAAATTTTATTTTACTTTCACTTTGATATGTAAAGTCCATCATGTGAAAGAAGAGGCATTTGGTTGAGTGAAATTCCATGCAAGTATGTGCCAATTTTTTACCTTTTGTACTGAAAATATCTTAAAACTCTGTAGGTGTCAGAAGAACAGCTACATTATTAAAAAATATTCCAATACATCTGACTCTGTTGGAGCTCTAAATTGCCATATGTTTACTCTTGACAAAATGTTTTGTGAGAACACTGATTATACAAGACAATTACAATGGTGTCCCACTGTAAAGAATATTGATGATATTTAAACATGTACTATATATTTTTTTAGCATCTTTTAATTTGTATAGCTTTACATTATTTTTTTTTTTCAAATTGACAATACTTTAGACGTTTTAGAGATTTAATTGCCTGATATTTGTTTTTAAACTCAGTTATATTATTCAATGTTACTGTATTTTATGGAATATATACAATTCCACTGAGGGAGTTGCCCTGTTTCCCTCATGAGTAAACTTAGATTAAAAGCAATAGGTCTCATTTGAATGATAAGAACATAAAATCATATTTATAAAGAAATTAATAAGCTGCTTTTCTATGAATTTTAATATTCTAAAAGCAAATGCCCAAACTAAGGTGGTTTGTCTATATGGTATGTTTCCTTTTGGAAACAGTTAAAAGAAAATAAATGACAGAAATAATTTTTGAACTAGTCAAAGTCTATCGAGCTTCTATCAAGGTTCTGGAATTGTCATGTTGGATGCATATTTATGATCTTCCTACAATGGACTCGAGATGCACTAAGATACTGACGGCGCAGAAAATGGAGACTTAGAAAACAATACTGCCATCAAAGAACTGATACGATGACTAACACAGTAAAAGAGTACAAATGAAATATAATAAAACATTCATGAGGCCAAGAACAATATCCCTAAAGGATTTAGTAGCCAGGTTTCCACTTCTGAAAGTTTGGTAATAAGTGAAGTACTCTCAAGGTAGTCTTAATCTACCATTTCTAGTTCTAGTACATTCTGTCGTGTTATACAACCCTGAATACCAGTTATTACTACTAGCCAGATGCACTTAGATTGCAGGAATTCATCATGAGAAATCATGTGTTACAACTTAATATAAAGTGAGGCTTGTGGGAGTTACTGTTTTAATGATTAAGACACATTATCTAATAACAATTTAAAATTCAAAGTCAATTTAGAATTCAAATAAAAAACATCCATTTCTTTAAGAAACATTTAATCCCTTTCATCACTATAATATTTGCTTATGTAATAGTGAAAAGTGCATTGTGAAACTTAGATATCCACAGCATGGCCCACGGTACCTGTTTTTGTTTTATCATATAAAGTGTATTCCATCGACCTACACAGTGATCGCTTTGAATGTTTTAAATGGATGGAAACAGCTAAAGTGGAGACAAATCTAGAAAAAGAGGAAAGTATGAACTATTTTGTGACAATGAAATTATTGTAGAAAAATAGAGAATGCAATTTTTCACTCATGGTTAAATGAAAAGTAGCAGATCATTTTGGAGAAATGCAAGGGGACACTTTAAGTGCACTGATGTCGTGTGGTCAGTGTGCAGGGCGAAAGCAGAGCGCCGTTAGAACTGATGAGGGCTGGCCTTTCGAAGCATTCACATCAGGATGAGAACACCGCTGTTGGCTTTTAAAAGACAATTAAGTTGTAGGATTTAGTTGTCGACAATACAGTTCCCCTAAAAAAATATAGAACAAAACATGTGCTTGAAATGCACACAAAACAATGACCTAAACTGTCTACATATAATTAAATGTCTACCGGTTAGGCAGTTTGGGGGGCTCCTGTATTTTTAACTTTTGTTTTCCTACTTTTAAATCAGGTAATTTATCTTCTTAACTCTTGACAGTACTTGAATTGATGTGATGTCCAATGTCTGAAAAAAGAGATTTCCTTATTTGTGTTACTGCTGTTTTCTAGTTAAGTATAAAAGACAATATAGAATCCTTCAGGTCTAGTGATTGACGGATTTGTTAAGGTGTGTGTTTCAGTGTGTGGAAGAGGGATTATCATTTGTTTCTACAAAGGTAAGCATGTCATTTAACTAGGTCAGTAAACAGGCAGCTTTTATGTGAGTTACCTGAATCATCTAACTTTAGTAGGTAAAAAATTCCAGCTTAGAAACGACAGAGCTTGCGGATCCATCACAGAGACAGCTGAAAAGAATGAATTGGCCATGGCATGGTTCAGTTTGGCAGCTGCATGGAAAAATACCCGTAGTTATACTTGTTTCAGAAAGAAAAAGGTTCATTTAATTCTTGTAAAAAATGACAACTTTTGTTGTATAGTTTCACTTTCCAACTTTCTTTTCGAACACTAAGTCCTTCAGACAAAAATGAAAGGACAACGAATTAAAAAAATTAATGAGCATGAACAATTAAACCTATCAGTGAGATGTTATGAACTGCTTTATATGGGAATAAAAGGAGTCATATGTGCTTTCAAATTCTTTTGTAGTTAAAATTGTTACTTAGGTTTCCATTCTGAGTTACTGGGGCAATAATGCATTATCTTTTTTACTTAATGAAATATGAATATTATGTGTAACCAATTAAGCACTGAAGGAATTACGTAGTAGAGGAAACATCTTTTTTTAAGATGGAAACTGCCAAAAGACTTTATTTTTTTCTCCTGTGCGAATAATATAAAGGTGAAATTATCGATGTTCATTTTAAACCCTGTAATAAAATAACAGTCATTATATGAGACACATAATTAGCCAGAGACACTATGAAACAGCAGTTTTTTAACATTATATATGGTACATAATAAAGTGAAAAGTTAAACAAACATATTCTATGAAAAAAATATTGTCTGTTTTACCTATGTATGAATCCATAAGCAAGGAAAATAAAGTTTGTGTTGTATTGATGTCCTTTACTCTCTTCTTTTTGATGCTATTGTATTCTAGTCAGTTCAAAGAACATTATTTTGTAGCAGGATTAATTTTTATATCTCTGGGTCAATAGAAAGCTTTCTGGTTCAAATGTTTATTTCACAGTTACAGGCAATGCATTCTGTGATGCCCACTGCAGTAGAAAATGGAGAGTCTTAAAGAAAAAAAATTTCAAAGGTGAAGGTGGCCTGTCTCTAAACTAATAATCACACAATAATCATATCGAGGCATTGCCAGTATTCTAGGGATTAATAGCACTGTCTTAGCTTAGAAAAGAGGTTACTATTATTCTTTATAATTCTTTATATTATGTAAAATAAGTGCTGGTTAGTGAAAACCAGTGACAAATTTAAAAAAATAATTCTTTGGGTTCAATGTAATATGTAATATTAAGAACCAATGTACTGGACTTGCCTGTAAAGGAATTTCATTACTCACCATAGTTTCCCCATTGACTATCACAGTGAAAAGCACATAACATGCTCAATATCTCTTGGTTTAGTTAATTGAACTATGAGACAATAGGAAGTCAGACATAAATTTCAAAGATCTGCTATTTTTAAAAGTGACTAATAGTTCACAATATTAATCCAATAAAATAGGCTATATGTAATGGGAGATGGAAAAAGACTAAAATTTTAATGGTTTCTTTTAAAAAATTATTCAGCAGAGACTACCATGGGAACGTTAAAATATATAACATGCTAAAAAGATACTTAAGTACTTATTGCACATGGGATAATCTATCATTTGGTTAAGTAGTATTCTCATCAACTGAACTCTGCTCAGTTCCAAAATGAGAACGCTAAATATGTGCATTTGGCAAAAACAAGTCATTAACAGATTTTCTAATTACCATTCCTCAAATGCTTAAAAAGATATACATCACTTCTAGTATTTTCCTTGACTACAAGTAATCACACTAACCCATGATTTTTCTGTACTTCACTCATTTTTTGTTTTACTTATGTGTTAATGAAATTTATATGCAATGTAAACTTTTAAATAAATATGGTAGCATTTTTCATTATTTGTTTTGATCCCTATTAATAATTATTGTTTTTGGTATAAAAAACGATCACGGATGAAACATCTTTGAGTCAAATATAGCCTTACCCTTTCAAACACAAAATTATTTGCTTCTCAATCTTTTGAAAAGTTCATTATAATTATAGTTTTAGATATTTTTTCCACCAATTTAATGTACAGATTTCCCTTTCATCTTTATTTGTAAGATTTACTTATAAAGACTGTGATATATATTGCAATAGATAGGACAAATTCTATTAATGGATCAGATTACAATAATTCTACATAATCAATGTTAAAGCCTAGAAAAATTTTGTATAATTAAGATTTCAACATAGTCAAAAACAATTGCCACTTTGTACGAGAAAAACTGAATTATTGTTCTATATGTAAACTGAGAAATTGAAACTTCAGTTGATTTCCAAACGCTGGGACCAGTTATCTCAGAATAATCTGGGAAATTAAAAAAAAAGTAATTCCTAGATTGCCCTTCTGATTTAGAATGCTGAGGTGGATCAGAAATTCTACAAGTTTTAATAAAATCCTTATTTTTTTTGATTCCCAGTCAGCTTTACTGTACTATTTATTCTCATTTCCTTCCAATTAAAATGCTATATAACTTTAAGAGTTTTGTTACATTTCTTTAAATTTCTGCACCTTTTGCTGTTAATCTGATTGTGAACAAAGAGAAGCATGAGATAACGTTTTTTAAAAAACTCAGCACTGATTCAATCGAATATTCCTGCATAGTGTAAAGTCTGCACTCATGTTGGTGGGAAGACTGCCCCTCTCCTCAGAGTGGATGCTGAAGGACTCGTGTGAGAATCTACTCACCACCTGTAAAAATGTTTCAATGCCATGAATTTTATTAAATTGTAAAAAACTATGTATATATAGTTTACATATATACATATATACACATATATGTATATATATGTAAACATGTATATACATATATATACATGTATATATATGTGTATATATGTATGTATACATATATGTATATATACACATATATACATATATTACTTCCTCATATACCTATTTTTACATATACACAAATGGGTCTAGTCGAGCTCTCTCCAGAAGTGTTTTCTTTCTGGAAAAAAGTTGCCATGGAGTGAGGGATCTGCTGGACTCAGTTAAATAGGTAAATTTAGTTTAATGTCATCATCTTCTCTGGTTTTTAAAGAAAATTCATAAAAAGTTATTGATTGAAAAACATTTTAAGATAAGTGTATATATAGGGATTACAGGGGGAAAAAAGAGTCACCGTTACAGTGATTTTGGCTGCACAATGTAATAGGGAAAATTGTTCTTGAAATCAATAATGGGGGTTTGAACCAAGCAATCTGCTTTTGTGAACTTGGGAAAGCTATTTAATCTTTGGTAATCTTTGGTCGTTTTCTACAACTGCGTAATGTGGATCTTAATTTCCTTAGGGGAAATTAAATGAAGCCTACATGAGAAAATAAACAAAAATTCAGAATAGGTCCTGGCATTTCACCATCATCATCATCACATGTAGGCAGGTTCTGTGTCATCTGTATCTAAGACAAAAACTGCAAACCCACCCCAAGAGAGGCTCAATATGAATGTTTCCGGGAGGGAGAGAGGGGGAGAGGGGGAGAGGGGGAGAGGGGGAGAGGGGGAGAGGGGGAGAGGGGGGAGGGGAGAGGGGGGGAGAGGGGGAGAGGGGGAGGGGGGAGAGGGGGAGGGGGGAGAGGGGGAGAGGGGGAGAGGGGGAGAGGGGGAGAGGGGGAGAGGGGGGGAGAGGGGGAGGGGGGAGAGGGGGAGAGGGGGAGAGGGGGAGAGGGGGGAAGAGAGAGTGTGTGTGTGTGTGTGTGTGTGTGTGTGTGTGCGCGCGCGCGCGCGCGCGCTGCCGGTCATCAATGTCAATCATTTGGTTAGAATATACTTTAACATTTTGTGAATATTGTTATGTCAGTGATGAGAATTTAGAATTGTGTTTCTATATTAAATATTGCCAAGAAATAATTTTGCTTAATATTAAGTATTCATTAAAACTGGTGGCAATGTTACATTTCACTTCTCATCATATACAACAATGGCATTAAAGATCTCTTTAATTATAATGTATTCAATATAAATACATTTATAATTTATGATTTTTCCTTCATAGAAAAAGCCGGATGGTTGTGTATTTTGATATTTGTATGATATATATTTTATGTTAAAACTTCATGTGGTCCAAGTATTTGTTAAATAAATCTAACTGAAATCAAGTTTTTGTTTTTTCTGAGAAATATTTTAAAACTTATGATTAATGACAACTGACAATATTTCACAATTAGAAATAACTAGATTATTTAATAGTGAATTATACCGTAGCTTTGAATCAAATATAATGACTCATTATCCCCAAAATAGTTTATTCCTCCTCCTCTGTATCTGTGTGTACAAGTGAGATATTTAACTTTGTATGTTAACAGAAAAACTTTGGATTTTTAGGCCATTGCCACAGAGAAAATATTAAAATGTGAAATAAAGGTTATTACTGTGACAAAGAGGCATTCCAAACATTGATAGCCATTTGGGTTTTATATTGTTAAATGAGCCCAAATCACTGCTCTAGCGGTTGACTGTCTAATAAGTTAGAATATCTTATCAGGAATATTATAACATCTTGAAGAGTCTGTTAGAAAACAATAGCTTGATATAGCTCATTTACAGTTCAGTATGATTCTTCTCATTTGCCTCCTCTATATTGTCTATTTCTGTAAGGATAGCAATGAAGCTTAGCATCATGCCCTTATCAGACTCTGCCACTTTGAAGCGTTCCGGGTTATAATTAGTGCCTGAAGAAAGTATGTTTTACTGAAGGATATCATGATCATCAACAAAAGGAAGAAGGATGGCAAATGGAGTTGAGAGAAATTGTTCAAATATAGAAATGTAAAAGCTATTAATTCAGTGACATTTCAAAGTCTGTTAAGCATTGGCCATTGAAGTACTGGATATGTTGTATTTATAGTTTTAGTGTCCATTCTCAAGGTCTGTGTGAATCGAAATTTACTATTTGGATGTATTATTTTTTTTTTAAATTACAGAGGGTCTTTACATATAAATATGTAACACTAAGATTATATATATATATACACACAATGACTAAATATGTTTATCATTCATTTAGAATAAAGAACAGTAAATAATTTTAAATGGTTCCCCTTTAACTTTGGATATCAGGTTTTTTCAGAATATATTCACTATAAAAATATGTTTTCTATATAAATTTCTTACATAGGAATACATCTGAGTCACTTTTAGCATGTTTCAGGTTATTACAGACTGCAATATTAGGAAAAAACATAAAAATCTCAATATCACTTAAGTATAGCAGTGCCAATAGATTTCATAACAATTTTTTTTGAAAAGTTGTATGTAATTTCAGTGACTCATTGTATATGAATTTAAGATTAAAATTCCATTACCTCTTCTAGGTTACTTTACATGAAATCCTGCATACTATAGTTGTGTGCAAATTAAAGTTTCCAAAAATCTACTACATAGTGTATTTATACTCTCAAGGATAAACAAACCCTATACATGAAAAATGCATGCAATTCCACTGAAATTTTAAGTGGTTGTTCTTTTTCCTTTTTTTGATGTTTTGTTATTCTTAAAAGTGCAGTAAAGCTGTTTGGTTTGAGATTAATAATATCCCTTGCATTTTAAGACTGCTTTAAAACTTCTTTGTGTGAAATCTTCATACTTTGTTGATACATCTCTGGAACCATGCCAGCCAGATCTGCATAAATGAACCCAATTAATCATTTCTCATTCACTGAATCTGAGTTGGAACTGTGCATTCAGTCATGTTTGTTGAGGGCTAATTTGCCTAACATTGGAGATGCCAATTTGCCTAACATTGGAGATGCCAAGTGAGGAAAAACCCAAACAGTCCTTTGTTCTTCTGGATTGTACTGCTATTAGTAAAGAAGACAGAGATCAGACTAGCACCCCGATTAATCGATGATTACAGACTGAGAAATGGAAAAAAAAAAAAAGCAAAAATACAATTGGATGAAATCACATTACAAAATTTAAAATAGAATTTCTGAGAACTGAGGATTGATCTGATATCTAAAAGATGAAGAGTATTTTACCTAGGTGAAGTATCCATGAGTGACATACATGGGAAGTACTGGAGAGTGAAAAATTACTGAGGACGAAATCTCTGTGGTGTGAGGAAGCATGTACACTCGAGCAACTGAAAGAAGTCTGTGTGTCTTGGAGGGGAGAAAATAGAGGAAGAGCTTCTACACAACCCTGAAAAAGTACGGTTATTAAGCTTAAATGAGATGACTCTGGAGCGGGACTTGTAGTTGTGTGTTTGAAGGTGTAGTTTTATTTTTCTTAAACAATTAGAGAGACATGAGCATATTTGAAGGTCAGTGGAACAGGAAGTGTAGATACTGATGGAAAAAATAGAAAAGACAAATATGATTGACAAGAGATCAAGTTTCCAGGAAGAAGGTAAAGAATAGAATCCAAAGAGAAGATGCAGGAAATGACTAGCAGGGAAAGGATTGATTTCTCTCACAGCAGGAGGAATGGGAGCCTACTGGACTCATTTCTACAGTTCGTTCACGGTGGTGGGCACCAAGCCTAATTGCATGAGGTCCTGGCTAACTCATCCTGGGGTGACATCAGGCTAGTCTGTGAAATCTCTGCTCACCTGGACTGGGAGTTGGTAAACAAGAATATTGCTATTTTATGACATGTTTGATTATTTTCTATAGATAGAGATGTTTTCATTCTCATAAATAACTCTCTCTAATGCCTAATTATGTCTTGTGTTTTATGAGAGGACATTTCGAAGAAATTAAGAGTTAATAAGATGCTACGATAAGACACCCGGCATTTGGAAAAGAAAAATATCTGTCTATAAAAGAGGCCATCCCCTCTTGAACAAAAATTTTAGTCACATCCCTTTTTTCTTCTTGGAGTTATTAAATATCTGAGGTAATGACCAGTGCTGCTTCTGTGGCAGTTTTGATTTATGGTAAGGTACTAAAAATTATGTTCCTCAGGAATGTCACTGAAATACAGTGCTTCTTGAAATGTATATGTAAAACAGATTTAATTATATCTTTGTTGTTGCTAAAAGTTCAAGATATAATTGAAGACCAGAATTAAGAATGACAAGCATTAGGGGCTACTTAAATTATAAGCTAGCAACTGTTTTAATAACATTTTCAAAGACAAAGTTTTAGTAATTGCACAGTTATGATATTGAGCATTTTGTAACATCCTCTAATGATGACATAAATTCATAATAAAATTCAAAATATGTTTCTCAGTAAAGCGAAAATGCCTAAATTCTAAATTAATGTTATATCAGAAAACGTTATTTTCTCTTTTAAACTCTGTCAGTATAGCATAGGAATTATTTCATTTCTCTTTCAAACATCATTATATAATCTACTAGCTTCTACAAAATCCAGAAATATAGTTTTAGTGCATTTTTAAATACATTAAGACTTTGCCAGAGAAATCAAATTTTGAGCAACTTTAACACAATGTTTATGATGTGTGTGTGTTTATATATAGTTTAACATGTAAACATACACAAATATATGATGAAATATGTATAAGTTTTCTGAAACAAACCAAAAATTTCTGATAAAATTTAAATATATTGACCAAAAGTAAGATTAAAAAATAAAATTATTTGTATGCTAACAGAAATTGCTTTGCAGCTGCTTGTTTGAGCTTTGATAATAGTATCACAATTATATGGAGCAGTTATATGAGCTGGTTCTTCTGTAGGGTCCTTATAGACATTAATTCATTACAACTGAATCCACTGGACTATGTCATGCAATTGTCATTTTTCCAAGTAGCCCATTTTCCTCATTCTATGTACGAATGCATAAGAAATTGATATGTCAACATTTTAACACTGTCATTGGTTTTAAAGGTTGGCTCTGCTCAGCAGCGATTTAGATAGTGCTAAATTGAATTGTTGTCATATGAATGGTAAGGGATTTGCTAGTTCTACAATAAATATATCTTGAAAAATATAAGTATTAAGTCATGCTTTCCTATTTGTGTAGAAGCAAACAGAAACCTTAATAAGGAAGTCATTCAGAATGATTCTGTACTAGTAGATTTTTCTTAAGGACTGAACGCACAGCAGCTCCCAAAGACAAATTTCTGTGTAAGGAAATGTAACTATAGCCACAACTCATTACTAATTCAACAAATATTTACTGAGCTTCAATATTGAATCAAATACTGTCCCCCTTCAAACTCTCTATTGTCTGTTGGAGGAAAGGAAAAAGGAAATAAGCCTTGCACATTCTCTAGCAGAATAGATGGTGCTTCAGGAACACAAAAGAATGACACCAAATCCAGTTTTGGAAATAGAGACTAAAAAAATGTAGGAGTTAGGTGGACGAAAAGAGATGAAGGGGATGAATAGACACTGGGATGAAGAATAGACACGGAAAAAGGTCTAACACAATCTAGCAACTGCACACTATTTAACTGAATATATTACCTAGACCAAAGGAAGATGGTGATCGATGAAGGAAGGGTCAGGAACAATTAATAAAAGGTTTTGTATGTTATGCTGAGATTGGACTGTATCCGTAGGGCAATGGAGGACTATTAATTTTTAAGAAGGAGAATAATAAGGTTAGGTTTATATTTTGAAATACCATTCTGGTCACAGTGCAAATTTGGATTTCAGATGGGAGGAATTTGGAGAGAACAGACCAGGGGTAGGGGCACCAGTTCACAGAGTATTACATTGATTCCAGTGATAGGCAGTGGTCGCCTAAAATGAATGAGCATCAAAATAAAGATGTGTGAATGGATTTTCAAGCTAAAGAGAAAATAAGATACTTGAAGACTTTTATTGTCTCTGTGATAGAGATAACATGTTAAAGATGGGAGATAATAGACTAGACAGACTGAAAAATAGATGTGTGAGAGAATGAAAAGATAATTGAGTAGTCAGGAATATTCTAACTTCTGTCAAAGAACATGATTTTTCAAATGAGACTCTCCAGAATCTTTACCTCTTAACAAAAACTAGTATTCAAATATCATTGTTTTTGTTTTTTGTTGTTGTTGTTTTGTTTTAAACATACGTCAGTTTGGAGACCTACCCAGTCAGGCATTCGGCCTTTCATATACGTTTTTCATTTAATTCTCTTAAAAATTTGGTGTTTTAAGAGGTATTTTTCCATTCAAGAGCAGAGTCTTGCCCAAATTTGTATATTTAGCAAATGCTAGAGGAGAAACTCATAATTTCCTGATTCTAAATCCTTTGTATTTTTAAAAAAATTCTAGTTACTAAAAATTTCTTCTTCCTTTTGAATACACACACAAGCTAAGATCCATGACAAGATACAATAAAGAAATTCAGATTACATAGATTATACTCACACATGATCGTGAAGAACTCTATTTTCATGCTTATCAATATCTTTCATAGGATAATATATCAAAGAATGTTTCATTAAGTGAAAATCTGTGTAGGAACCTCTCGAATATATGTTAATAACTTTAAAAATTTTTGTGGTAAGTTAGCAGCATATGGCTCATAATATTTTTTTATAAAAAATTTTTAGTTATTTCTTATGGTAACACTGGTTAATGAAATCCAGTGAGTTTCAGCTGTACCCTTTCAGCTATATACCGTGTGTGCGCCTCCCATAGCTAGATTTTTTCTGTTACCACATATTTGACCCCCTTTACCCCATCTACTTCTCTTTCCCCACCCTCTACCCTCTAGTAACCACTATAGTCCATGTGCCTGAGTCTCTGTTGGTTTGTCCTGTTCATTTGTTGTGCAATATTCTTAATCACGGTAAAGCAATATTATTATAACTCTGTTCAGGTATCTGTAGGGTGCAATACATTTAATTTTCAAGAATGTTACCAAAACCATCAATTATGATTTGGAACAACAAGAAGGAGAATTATGAGACTACTTTTCTCCTTCTTTAAAATGATCAATGCTTACTTAACCTTCCTTAACATGTCCTGAATGTGGCAAGTTAGGTTCCCACACAAGTGAAGACTCCTACTTTTCCTTCCAATGCCAGGGACGCGCCAGCAGTTTCACGCATCGTGCAAGTAGCTCTTATACTTGGTGGTAGCACTGGGAGGCTAGGGAGTTTCATTTCCAATATGAAGGACTGAGTAGTTAAAAAACAAACAAAATCTACGCAAAAGATGCCTTCCTTATTAATATCGGTTTGATCATCCAGGTTCATTATGCCAATGACCAGATCCATTAGCAGTAATTCACTATCTGAATTACCTAGTAGGACATTTCAATGTTGACTTTTGTCCTGCTGTAGAATGTTAGAGACAGGTGGAGAGAACCAATAATGGAAGGTGAATCGCTGCCCTTACAATATTGGTGGTTTTAAAATCCTAAATCCAGGAAAGTGCTCTAGGGATGGTACTTAAAATCTTTCTTCTTTCCTTCTACTTGATACCATGAGAAGTTAAGATAATTAAAGATTTTAGCATCGTATCTTTCCCACTGGCTGATTTTCTCTACACTCTCAAACAGAATAGTTACCCTAGAAAAGGAAATTCTTGAGATTTACCTTGGGCTCTTGAGTTGATACATAGCCATTATATCTGGTGTTAAACACACACCAAGTAAGTATGCTGACTTTAACATGGCAAAATTTGGGGCCATCGTACCCAAAACATTTTCTCTACTGGCTTCCAAGGGTACCTGGTATATCTGGTACTATGTAATTTGTTGAAGTTGCTATGTGTCTTGCAAACAAATCACAGTTTTGTACAGTCCTAGCATTAGAGGAAAGTTAGAATTCAGATAATACTATAATACAACCCCATTGCAGTATGGATGGCCCAGTCATAAAATTCTTGAAACACATTTATCTAGTGTCTAAACAGCTCTAGCCAAGAGGACTATCCCAAAATAATTTTCTTCTTATGAGATATTTATAACACTTAGAAATATGATCCTTGTACAAAGCAAACATTTCTCTCTATAGTTTTCCCAAAATTTATCTTGAGGTTTTTTATTAAAACTTCTAAAACTCTAGCATATACAGACATAAAATTTTCTCTCCTTGAAAGTAGGGGAAAGAAAAAGATATTCAAGTTTAGAAGTGGAGACTAAACTTGAAGAAGATATACTAACTATATCCATGGGTACAAATTTTATTCATATAAGTATTTAATGCAGTATTATATAGTTTTAAGAGCTTGGGCCTGGGACTCAGATAACTTTATTTTCATATATTAGTTTTGTCCTTTACCTGTGACCTTGGAAATAACTTAAGTTCTTGCTTCTGCAGTCCCTTTATCTTAAAAGGACACTAATGCTTACCTCAGTAGGCAATTGATGTATTAATGTATATACACTCATTTGCAATTTTATTCTAATTTAAAACTAAAGTATCTTAAAATATGAATAAAACATGATATATATATACATTAATGACAAATATATTTACATATTCTACATAGTTCATTTAAGGATGCATTCCAGTGCCAAAATTATTCCATATTCATGAGACTGTTGTAAACTATGATCTTTTTGGCTACCAGTCAAAAGTGATTATCACCCCAAATTGCCAAAAGTCCAGATTGAACATATAAAGTAAAAAACATGTATCATGAAATAGTAGAAAGTAAGAACCATTAAGAAATATACTCAATTTCTATTTCTTCAATATTTTGTGAGTATTTAATGTTTTTTAGGTATCAAAAGATAAGAATATTAATTTTTATGCATAAAATGATCAATATTCATTAAAATATTTACACATTGAAGACTTGCTAAATCTTGAAATTCGTCTCTCCAAAGTCCCTTTATTTCATGTTAATGCACAGATGTTTTCAATTTCAAAAAAAATCCTACATCTTATGAGATGCTTTTTAAAGTGATGCAATTTAGATCATTTAAGAAAATTTGATATATGATCATTGATTTAAAAATTTTTGCTTAAGTGCTTCTATATTTTGCTCTGTTTGGCACTGTGGATACCTAGATTCCAGACCAAAATTGTCTTTAAAAAGTTTAGTCTTGTGTCAAAGATTTATGAATGGGAATAGATAATTACTGTTTAAGTAAAATGCTTAAAATCTTACTGTGAACTTAGGAAGTGATAGACAATCTAAATATTTTTAAAGCAAATATACAATTATTCCCCAAAACAAACAGAAAATGGATATCCAATTTTGATTTTATAGATAGAAACTAAGAGGCAGTAAGATTAAATAACTTGCCCAAGATCACACAGAAAAATATAATGGAATGAGGCTTTGAACTCCAGGTGAAGAGTTCAGAGCTACTATCTTACACTATGCCTGGGGTGATGACGGTAAGCATCTGATACCTATAATCATATATGAAAGGACACATACTTTAGGTACTGGGTATCAAAGATCTTTCTGGGGACTGTAATATGTGAGCTGTGGTTGAAGAGACAACTAAATGAAAAAAAGAAAGGAAAAAAGACGTTAGAGACCAAGAGACATTGTAGCCCAGGTCATTGAGTTCTGAAAGAACTTAAAATGTAAGGAATAGAACATATGTGTCTAATACTACGAACAACAGGATAGGGATAAATAAAGGATAAATTCTGGAAATAAATACTGTATTACTTCCTTGCAAGTTGCTAAGAGAGTAGAAGTTAAAATACTACACCTTCCCCTGCACACACACAAAATTATGTGAAGTGATGGATGTGTTAACTTACTTTATTGTGGTAATCATTTTGCAGTGTAGATATGCATCAAATCCTCACTGTATGCCTTAAACTGACGTAGTTATATGTTAATTACATCTCAGTAAAGCTGACCAAAAAAAAAAGCTAAGAGTTCTCAACTATGAACTATGTCATTTTATACAAAATAACAAAAATTTATAAACAAGATGCTGTATCAACTCTAATGAATATGTTCATAGATATCTCTGACAAAGAATGGCCCATGAAATTTGGTTAAATAGTACAATCATGATTCATAACCTAGTGTCTACAGTATTTACCCCATTAAAAAAAAGCATGCCAAATATTTCAAGTTTTCTTTTCAAAAATTATTTATATATAAATGTTGGTGTTAATATTAGAATATATGAATGTTGGTTTGACTATTAGAATGAGCAATTAAATATAAATTAACAATAAAGATAATTATCTCCCCAAATTTATAACAATTTATATTGCTTTTATATATTTATATTACAAATCTAGATTAAAATGGAATAAAATTATAAAAGTCAACAAAACTTAAGGTTAAATATGTTACCTTATTTCCATTATAATTTTCCATTACACAGTTGGTAACTGTGTCCACTATAGTAGTGAATAAACAGGCAAGTAGTTATAAAAGGGCTGATATTCTGAAATGTATTTTTAAAATTATGTTGCATCTAAAAATGTATATTCTCCATACAGGCACTCATCTTTTGGCTTTCTCATTCATGTAGAACAAACATTTGAAAATATAGCTTTTCTGTTTTAGTTAAAAAGAAATTAGAAACTGCAGAAAACTTAGGTGTAGCTATCTAATCAGTAACATAAAAACCTTTCAACTTTTAAATTCCTTCCTACAAAATTATCACTTTAATGCTTGAAAATTATTTTTTCTGTACTTTTAAAATGCTGCAATGTCATGAACTGATTATAGGAAAGTAACAGATAAAATATATTGAATTAAGTGTAAGGCTTGAGGGCAAATATTTGATTATAGTTCATTCAGGACACACACATGCATACACACATACAACTTCAGTCTAAAAACATCAAGGTAGTTTTGGTTTTTGATTTCTGTTTTTGTTTTTCCTCCTCATTCTTTGGATTGTTGCCATAGCTTCCCTAGCTAAATCAATATGCTTTAAAATTACAGTATTGATTCCCTGATTTCAACACCATTCTTTTATCTTTTCAAAACACAAGGTTACTTGATTTTTAGGTATTTCGCTTTGTCTTTTTTCTCTTTCTTGTTGTTTGGTTTTATTCTATGAAGATATTTGTCTCTTGCTTAACTGATGAATAATGAAGTATCTGCAGGATCTGATTATTATTTTCATATTGATGTGAATAGCAAGATGTGTGTATTCTTACATAAAAATGTCATACGTCTGTTGACAATTGGAGCAGTATAGGACAGCTTGTTTGAAGGAAATATTTATATATAAAATTTATTTATGAATTTAGAATTATATCTTTGAAAAAGTCATTTATTTTTTTTGAAATTTGCAAGATAGCATTTTAAGAAAGATGAGATTAAAATAGTAATAAAGATGGAAGTGACCTATATAATTAGATGACTTGACCCCAAAACAAATAAAAGAAATTTTAAAAAGAAGGAAACTTGAAACATCAGAAAGAATGACGAAAGAGCAGAAATGTGAGTATATGGAAAATACTATCATTTTTTTTCATTTGATAATTGAAACAAATTTATAGCACCATCTGATACTCAATACATTATTATTTAAAAGTGAGGAAGATAAAAAAATCTAAATGAAAATGAGGTTTCCACATATCATCAAAGTGGTTAGATATACACGTATTTGTAATATCCAAAATAACTACTATGAAAACTATACAGAAATACTGTATGGTTAGAATCACAAATAAATGAAGACAGAATCCTTAAAAAAAAAAAGTTTCAAATAACCTTCATGAAAACAAAAAAAAACAGTCTGAGAGCCAGATGAAACAAATAGAAAAGAAATTTTAAAATGTCACACTTAAAGGTAACATGCCAATAGTTATTTTAAATGTAAATGGTCTAAATATACCAATCAAGAGACAGATTAGCAGAATAGATTTAAGAAAAACATCACCTAAATATATCCTGTTTACAAGACTATCACTTCAAATTAAATGGCATAGATAACTTAAAAGTAAAAGGATAGAAAAAGATATAGCATAAAAATATTAATTATAAATAGGAGTGACTACATTAATATTTAATAATAGACTTAAGAATAGAGAACATTACTACAAACAGGGATATTACATAATGATAAAAGAATTAATCCATTAGAAAGTCAAAACAATGCTAAATGTGTGAAGATCAAGAAACAGATGCCCAAAACACATGAAGCAAAAGTTGATATAACTGAAAGGAAAAATAAACAAATCCACAGTTATCACTGGGGACTTCACAAACTCACTGCCAGCAACTGATAAAATACTAGACAGAAAATCAGCAAGCATATAGAAGAACTGAATAACGTAATTAAGCAATAGGATCTAATTGACGTACATAGGACATCCCATTCAATAACATAATACACATTTTTTTCAAGTGCCGATGAGCTGCTATCGATTAAATTGTGTCCCTTCAGAAAAGATTCATTGAAATCAACTTCCTATATCTCAGAATAGGTTTAAGAAAAACATCACCCAAATATTCCTGTTTATAGGGTCACTGCGGATTCAGGTAGTTAAGATGAATTCATGCTGCAATTGGGCAGGCCTCTAATTCAGCACGACTGATGTCCTTATAACAGGAAACGAAACACGGACAGGAACACAGGGAGACCACCATGTGAAGATGGAGTGTTAGAGTGATGCATGTACAGCAAAGGAAGAGCAAAATTGCCAACAGACCTCCGGAAGATAGGAGGAAGGATGTTTGTACAAGTTTCAGAAGGCACATAGCCCTCCAAAGATGACTTTGAAATTCTAGCCTCCAGAATTCTGAGACAATAATACATTTCTGCTGTTTTAAGAAACCCAGTTCATGGGATTTTGTCATGGCAACCCTAGGTAGCTAATCCACCATGGAACGTTCAACAAGATAGACCAAATTCTGAGCCCTAAAACAAACCTTGTGAAACAAAATTAAAAAAAAATTAAATCAACTTTTTCTATTTGGCTTTTTTTTCTTAGCATGATTATCTCAAGGTCCATCCACTTTGTCTCAAATAGAAGTATTTCATCTCTTCTTTTGGCTAATATTCCATCATGCTACGCAAAATAAGCCAGACAGAAAAAGTTGAAAATCACATATCACTTATATGTGGGATATAAATCTAAAAGCAACAAAAGAACAGAACAAACAAACGGAGACACATGGAGAATAGACTAGTGGTTACCTGAGGGTATGGGGGGCAGAGACGAGGAGGGAGGAAGTAGATGGAGTAAAAGGGCTCAAACATATGGTGACGAAAAGAAATATAGCTATGGGCAGTGAACACACAATGCAAAATATATATATGCGCCTTACTATTAACGTGTACACCTGAAATTTACTGGATTTTGTCAACCAATGTCACCATAATAAAAATTAATTAAAAAAAATTTTTAAATCATACAAAGTGTGTTCCTGGACTGTAACGGTTTGATTGAACCAGAAGTTAAGAGAAAGACAACAGAAAAATTTTAAACATCAGAATTAAAAAACACATTTTTTTAATTATTCATGGGTAAAGACAGTCTTAAAGGAAATTTAAAGAATAAATGAATGGAAGATATATGAACATATGTCAGATACATCTAAAGCAATGCTGTCACTAAAGGCTTAGATTAGAATTGGGAAGAGTTCTCAAATCAGTAACTTAAGTTTCTACTTTAAAAAAACTAGACCAAGGCCATGATAACCCCAAAGTAAGCAGAAGAAAGGAAACAATAAAAAAACAGAATTTAAAGAAATCTAAAATAGGAAAGCAGTGGAGAAAATCAAGTAAACAAAAAGGTGGATGCTCAAAATAAAATTTAAAAACTGATAAACTTCCAGCAAGAATGACAGACACACTAATGACAAGGCACAAATCACCAATAATAGAAATGAAACAGGCACAACAGTATAGTGTCTGTAACTATTAAGAGAAAGGGGATATTATGAGTGGCGGTGCACTCCATAAATTAGAAATTTTGAAGAAATGGACCAACTCCTTTAAGACTATATACTAACAAAACTTAACCAAGATAAAAGAGAATATGACTAATCTTATAACCATCTAAAAGTGAATTTATAATTTAAAAACTTTCCATAAAAGAAATTTCAGGTTGAGGTAGCTTCACTGGAGAATTCTACCAGGTATTTAGAGAAAAATTAACATAGATTTTATACGGTCTCTTTGAGAAGATGTAATAGGAGAAATCACACAACTCTTTATGAGGTCAATATTACCCTCATCCCAAAACTAGACAAAGAGTACAAAATATGCAACTGAGGACTAATATCTCTCATAAGTTAGTTACAAAAATCATCATCAAAATATCAGCTAATCCAATAATGTATAAAAAACAGATATTCCATGACAAATTGTGATTTATCTTTGGCATACAGGGGTGCTTTAACATATGAAAATCAATGACTGTAATCCATCATATCAACATCTTAGAAAGAAAAATCATGATTATATTGATTAATGCAGGAAATTATTTGACAAAAGCCAATACCCATTCATGAAAAGCTCTCAGAAAATTAAGAAGAGATGGGGATTACCTCTACCTGATAAAGGGCATCTATAAACACCTTCAGGTAAAATCATTCTTAATGGTGAAAGATGATATTTTCTAAGACTGAGAACAAGACAAGGATACCAATTCTCACCACCAATTTTTTTCAGCTTGGACATTGTATAACTTTAATAAGACAAAGGGGAAAATGGCATATAGATTCAAAATGAAGAAAAAACAATTTGCAAATGACATGATTGTATATATAGATAATAACAGGAAATGTACAAAAATAAACTCAGAGAACTAATAAGTGACTTTGGGAAGGTTACGGGATATAAGATGACCACAAAAATCGATCATATTACTTACTATTTTATGATATACTAATGCACATATGTGTGTGTGTGTATATACAGAAAACTATATATTCTGATACTATATATCAAAATGAACATGCCCCAAACTGAAAACACAATACCATTTAAACTCACTGAACATTACAAAATATTGATTAAACAAATTTAATACCTAAAGAAATGGCAAGACATATGGTGCTCATGGACTGAAAGACTCAACATAATCAAAATGTTAATTTTCCACAAATTGATCTATACATTTAATGCAATTTTTATAAAATTCTCAGCAAGGATTTTTGTAGTGACAAGCTTATGCCAAAATCTATATAGAATGGGTTAAGTCTGAAAATAGCCTAAAAGATCTTGACAGAAAAGAACAAAGTGGGAAGAATCACTTTACCTGATACTAGGGCTTGTTATACCATTACACTAATCAAGACAATACAGAAGGAGAGACATATAGATCGATGTAACAGAGTACCTAGAAATAGATCCACACAAATATGCTCTACTGATTTTTTGACAAAGTTGCAGAGAAGTTCAATAAAGAAAGAATAGTCTTTTCAATAAGTGATGCTGGAATAATTGAATATCCATAGGGGTGAACATTTGAACTTGACCTAAACTTCATATCTTATACAAAAAAAGAAAGAAAAAAGAATTTAAAATGGATTCTAGACTTCTACGTAAAACTACATGAATATCAGTGAAAAAGAAAAACATTGATACTTTCAGAATCTAGGGCTAGAAAAAGTGTTCTTATATTTGATAGTAAAAGTATGATCAATAGAAAGAAAAGAAATTCAATAAACTGGACCTCATCAAAAGTAAAAATTTGTTCTATGGTAGCCCATGTGAAGAGAATGAAAAGACAAGCTAAGGAGTTAGAAAAAATATTTTCAAACCGCATATCTGCCAAAGGACTAATTCTAGATTATGCATTAAAAATCTCAAAACTCAACGACAACAAAAAATCTAACTAAAAAATGTTCAAGTGACAGAACAGTCATTTAACTTAACATGATACACAAATGGTAAATAAACACATAAAAAGATGTTCGGATGTATTAGCCACCATTAAATGCAAACCAAAACTAAAAGATGTCAGTCACTATGCATTTATTTGGAAGGCTAAAGTAAAAAATAATAAAGTGACAACAACAAATCCTTGTGAGGATGAGAAGAAACTGGATCATTGACACATTGTTAGTAGAAGTATAAAATGGTATTGCCTCTCTGGAAAATACTTTGTCAGATTACAATAAAACTGAAAATGTAATTACCATATAACCAGCAATCTCACTCCTCAAAATTCATCCCAAAGAAATGGAAACATTTTCCAAAGAAACCTTTACGCAAATGTCCATAGTAGCTTTATGTATAATAGCCTAAAATTTGGAGTGGGAGAGATGTTATTCAACAGCTGAATAGTTAAACTAGTACATACATACCATAAAATACTGCTTAGCAATAAAAAGGAACAAACCATATGATAATATACAACATAGATTATCTCCAGGGAATTATGTTAACTGAAAAAGCTGATCCCTAAAAGTTACATAATGTACGATTCAATTTATGTAACATTCTTGAACTGACGAAATTATAAAACTGTCAAACATATTAGTGATTGTCAGTGGTTAGGGACAGAAGGTGGCAAGGAGGACAGAGTGATACAGGTATAGTTAGATAAGCAGAACAGGAGGACTTCTTGTGGTGTTGAGACTCAAGTATCTTGATTGTTAAGGAAAAAACAAATCTGCATATGTGACAAATATATATGGAACTCAATACACACGTATGTGTGAGGAAAAAAACACATGAGAATAAGTAGAACTGGGAAGATGTAAATAAGATCAGTGGGCTGCGTCAATGTCAATATCCTTCTTGTAATACTGTAACTGTAGTTTTATAAAACTGGAAAAAATGTACAATGGATCTCTCTATTATTTCTTGCAACTGTGCATGCATATACAATTATTATAATATGTTTCAAAGTTTTTTAGGTTATAAACCTCAGGTAAGCAAAAAAATTAGGCTGGCAAAATAAACAAGATCTTTTAAAATAAGATGGGATATAATATACTTAAGGCAAATTCTAATAGCTCAAATAATACAGAGAATAAATAGAATTTATTTTGTATGACTCATTTAAACCAAATTAATATTTCTATTTAAGTATAGGTATTTCTTCTTACATATAATTTGCCTTTTATAGCTTGAGCACACAATAAATGCAATGATTTCTATTACCTGCAAATGGAACAATATAGATTATATGTTCAATAAATCTTAAATAAACTGTGATTAAATATATGGCAAGTGATATTTATTTTAGGAGATATTAATGTGACTATGCTCTTAGTGGCTAGCATCTTCAGCCAAAAGAATATATCATTCTATTTTGAGAATAAAATATTATGTTTTTAACTTACCCTATATAATTCTGAACATTTCTTATGAGGAAGAAAATAGGTCAGGAAAACAGAAACTCTTAAAAATATGTGAGTGATGAAGACTAAATAATTTTGGTAAAGAATATTCTTCAACATCATACCGTGAATTTATGTGATAATGTATACAGTAAAACCTAAATAATTCTTTAAAAATCTTATGATTAAATATTTCATTAAAATAGAAGTGAATTTCATGACATGTTGTTTAGTGAAAATAGCCAAATGAAATATGATTATTACATAAACGTTTCTTAAGAATGAGAAATAAATATAAAACTACCACCTCATCTTTAAGAAACACAAGAATGATAAGCCAGGAAATAAAATTATTTACAAACAAAGAATGGGAAAACAGAGCACATAGGACACAGGTAAGAATTACATTTCTCTCATTCCAGCTTTTGTTGCATCATTTTATGCCAAAAATTAAGGGAAGCCTTAAAAATACATATATTTGGAAAATATCTAAAGAACAGAGGAACCAGCTAGGGGAGTCTCCCACTAGCCGAATCTGGGAAACAACTGAACATCACAATGATTTTGGATAGTAATAAACTAGAAACCATTCAAAATAACAATTCATGATTTCCAATTAATATATACACATAAATTGATAAGTAAATAAGGAAGAGTGTGAGCGTACAGAATATTGATTGCTGACTAGTAAGTGTAGTGAAAATGTTGCAAATGTAAAACCATCTTTCTGTAAATATCAAAGTATATACTGGTACGGGCAAGAACCATCAGTGGTTGTTCAGCCCAGAGGGTGAGATGCACTGCAGGATCATCTCACTTATGATCTGAAGGTGTCTCTGCACAAAAAGCATATTAGTTGTAAGGGGAAAATGATATCCAGTGTATACCTGAGAAATAAACCTCGAAGTCAAAATAAACTTCACCACTGAGGGTTACATGAACATTATATGCTGTCTTTCAATTCTCTTGCCTCTTTCAATCCTCCAAACTCCAGTGAGCATGGTTATTAAAAATATTATTTGACAATATCACATTGCTTTGGTGGTCTTTGGTACATAAATTCCTTAATATGTCTTACGAGCTATTTTAGGACCTAGAATATTTCTGGAAATTCTTCCCTTTACTCTGTTGGGGCTCACGATGAATCTAGAATTCCTTTTATCCCATTCCCCTGTTTCTGTCTTCTCTGGAATGAAGACTTATATGCTTTTCCCAGTGTAAGTTTTAATTGTCTCCTTTTGACCCCCACCCTACGGTTGTATAAATGTCTAAATACACAACATTCAACACTGCACAGATGAGGTCAACAGAAGGTGATTACTCACATGTTCTCATGGCTCGGGGGTGGAGGACACTGTACGGGTTGCACTCAAGAACAGTAAACGACCAGGGACTGTGTGAGGTGGGCCTTGTAGTATCAAGGGGTGGAGGTGCCCCTTGATTTCTGTAGAAGAATGTCATTGGCTCGTTTGACTAATTCTGCAGGCTGGCTACTCAGGAATAAGTGGGAATGAGTAGAGGCACCTGGGCCATGTGATAAGGAATGCTATTTGACTAGGGGACCTTATCCATGGGAGCAGAGTGGAAAGAGGAACTTGTGGTTATGCCCCTCAAGGTCCTTCCAATTTTACCAGATGTAAAGACAGAATAATATTACCTACTCGATAAAAATTTATAAATTCTAAGTTTCCTTTCTCCCAGGGCATGCTACCCCTTTGAAAAGGCCACCCCTAATCAACTCGGCCATCTTCTGGATTCATAAAGCACTTGTGGCTTAAAATATGCCTTATAAAGAATACTTTATACTTTGTGTTTTTCTGAAAACACGCAAAGCTGAAATTCATATTGAATTAAGTGTCACTTTCAAATCAGCTTGTAATTTACCACGTTGTTTGCCAATACATATTTATGAGCTATTATTTAACACAGGCTGCCTATAATGTATGATATATGCATGTAAGATGCAATAACACTATCACTATCTAGAGTTTCATTTGCTAAAGCCTCATGATGAAATTGTCTACAGAGTGAAGGAAAAGTCAAGATGTCTAAATCTCTCAGAACATTAAACTTCCCCTCACCAAAAAAAAAAAAAAAGACAGTAAAAGCAGTTTGTTAATACAATATCTTAAAATAGAATCCATTTAAGGAATTTAGCATATTTGCTAAAACATATACAAAAATTTTGCTGAAAAAATACATAGTAACATACAATAGACTTTAATTTCTGTACGAGCAGTCCCATATTAAAATAAAATAATGCAATAGTGAGGGTACCGACTACAGGAATAAATTTTATTGGTAAACCCATGATCGGTCAGGAATTTATAGGGGAGAGAAAAATATCTGTGCAACATTTTTACTTTGTTTATAAAAAAATTAATTACATTTCATCCTCTTTAATAGTGTTTCACAATTCGTATTGAATACTATCATATATCATGGTATTCTTATTGCAACAGGTATATAATTTATGTCAAAAGTTTACTGTAGTCCTTTTTACTACTACTAGAAGATTGCTGTTTTTTTTTTCAAGTCTAATAGATTTGATTTACCATCATTTGAAATATTAAACTGTACAGCTGTCTAGAAGTTCTGAGTTTGAGTAAAAACTAATTGCGATGCTGCATTTGCTCTTTGTATTATTTATGTTGTTTGAAACCTCTGAGGTGCAATGTGTGGTTTCTCATATAACAATTGCTTTTTAATAAAAAATTCAAATACTTGTGATTTGTACTTTATAACAACTTCAATATATTTTTAGATGAGTTTACTGATATTTCAAAGATGACATCTTAGAAAAGACTTTTCTTTCAGGTAATTTTTTAAATGACATACTTATACCTTCCACTTGAATTTTTTTTCAGAAATGACCCCAAAACACATTGAAATAAGGGTAAGACTGTGATCATAACCCTACCAATGGAAGCTTTAAAACATACCCCAAACTCCCTCTAATATTTTGTTAAATAATTAAACTATATGCGATTTGGACAAAACATCCTTTTAAAGCTGAGGACAGAGTGGCAAATTAGGCAGGTATGACTCTTTTCCTAACTAAAATCACTCACAATATTGAATTAAAGAAAAATTTCTGAGGAAGACTGCAATCTGCTTTGAAACATTTTACGAGAAGCCTCAATATTAAATGAAAGAAAGGAATCTGATACCAACCAATAGGAGGTGAACTAGATACATTCAATTATTCACAGCATTAGGATACACAGATCCCACATAGTATCCGATTTTATTATTTGCACTGAATGTTAATTTATGTTCTTTAAAGTAAAGTAATTTAATTTGGGGTAGGTGATTTTATGTAATTAGCATCTTGTAATATTTTACTAGAAATACTATAGAATGCGTAGAACCCACCAAACTTTGAATAGGTTTTATTTCCTCATGCTGCCATTATGATGTTGATTATGTCCTAAAATTTTACATAGTATTCCAATATTATGCTAAGATTATAGTTGCTCTGATACTCAGCAAAATACAAGAAATTTCAAGAAATAGGCAGTATTTTAAATTTCCCAAGTGAGGTCAGTCAGCAGAAAACATACTGAAAAAGCAAGCAACAAAAAACAAACAATAACCAATAAAACCAAAAACACATTAACAGAGGCCTTTAAAGGAAAACACAGAAGAAAGTAAGCAGCCTATTTTCGGAAACACAATCTATTTCTGCTTATAAGCGCTTTTAACCGTTGTGAAAAGTACTCTGAAAATGGCAGAACTAATCCCACCAAGGTAATAGACAATGGAAGAATTGGTAGATGGCAGAGAAAAGAGCCCATCATCTGGCCACCTTCAGGGACTACTACAAGGTGATTGTCTGCAAGTAATTACAGGGTGATTTTTTTTTTTTTACACAATTATATAGGGAAATTTTAGTTTAGCTCTAACTACCTTTTTGTTGTTTTTACAGTGGCCCAATTCGCTAAAAAAAAAAAAAAAAAAAAAAAAAATCAGAAGACAAAGCAATTGAAAAGTGCAAATGTAATTCACAGGGTTGCAATCATATTTTGGCAGGTTAAATTTCACTCCCAGGGTGATTTGAAAAGTTCCCAGAGAAATTGTCTGGGTGCAAGGCAACCCCAAACAAATTTTGTGAATGCATTAGTCAAGCAACATACATACAAAATGAAATTGACAAATTAAATGCAGACCTATTCCCAAAGTATATGGAAAAGTAGAGTCCGTGAGTTAGCTTTAGGTGACTTTTGAGATAGCAATTCCATCTATTTTTCCTGTATTTTTCATTCTATGAAACATTTTAAAGCTATTCCACAAATGCCACGGATCTATACTGTCTTTTGCTCAATATATAAACCTTATTCTCATTTTATCAACTCTCAGATATGATTATGATTGCTCTAGAGAAGCTCACACAGTTCTTTTATAAAATAGTATTTAAATAGGTGCTATTTTGAAGAGGTTTAATCATTAAGATTTTGTTTTGTTTTTTTTTCAACCATTAAATTACTTTAACAACATGTCACAGAGGTGAGTGTGTTTGTCAGAATCACCTGCTCTTTTAATAGCAATTGTGGCTCTCCATTTCCACCCCCTCCCACTCTGAATTTGCCTTCCTAGGAGTCTATAACCCTCGCCCAAAATCTGACTCATACATCTTCCTGTATAATTCTAATAACTCATGTTGCGATGCAGTATGGTTAGGTTGCTACCCCCACTTGAGCAGCATGAACAATAAAACCAAGAAAGCCATTTACTGCACAGAACCATCCAGCATCTTCCTCCACAGCATTTGTCAGAAACGAATGAAAAAAGCAGGGTTCTGTCCCAAATAATAATAAAGCAGCGTTGACACCACCAAAGAAATGAAAGCTCCCAGAACAGGCCTCTATCCGAGATATGCCATGACCAGACACACATCTGAATGCGAAAGCTGACCCTAGAGAGTGTGGCTCAAATGACCTACCACTCCTAGTGCCTTAACAGAGCCCCACCTGAGCTCGTATTTATCCGATTAGCACTGTTCCTTTTAAAAATTGTAGTACTGAGGAAATTTGGGTGAGGAACGCTGTGGCAATCACCAGGAGACACAAAGCAATTTTAAAGCACGAGCTCGCCAAGCCACTCTCGCCATGGCCTGAAACCAATTAGTAAGTCAAGGACAGGCCCCCACTTCCACAGCACCACCCCCTCCAAAAAAAAATTTATCCAAGAGACAACAATCATGGCTACTACATCTTGCTCGCAGTGAAATTGTTTTACAACATTTAAAGGTTCTTTTGATGATGGGATTCAACACAACAGCACTCTGGATAAATGAAAGGCAGAACTCTACGTTACTTATAGCTCTAAAATACAGAGGGCCGCCGGGCAGGGCCACGCAGGAGTCTACACCACAGGACAGTAATAGTGAGCTGGAACTGAAAGGGAGCAGCTTTGGGTCGCAAAAAGGAGTCACATTAGCAAGGTTTTGCTAGCTCCCTATAGTCTGGCTAATTTGAATAATCATACAGGCTTGAAGGCACCTCGGGCTCTCCCTAGTTTTCCGATATTTAGACCTGGGACAATCAGGGTGGGTGTAGAGTGACCCCTTGGGTTAAATAAAACACATTATAAAGGAAGCAAATGGGTATGGACTTACCGGTCGTTGAAGAAGGGGAACTGACCAGCCTCTAGCCAGGGCCTCAAACCTTTTCTTATTCTAGAGAAAGCCAGACTGCAAGGGATCTTGGGAAATTTAAAGGCCAGCACCAATGTCCTGGAATGAGAAACATCTGGGTGCTGTGGGTGCAGCCAATCCCTCCTCCCAGACTCATTAAGGTGTCTGGCTCACACCACCTGTCAGACAAATCCCAGTGCTCATGGACGCCCTGCTGCTCCCACGGCCCCTCAGTCATAGTGAGGTCGAGGTGCCTCAACCTCAGAGACCCAGCGAGATACAAGAGAACGGGCACTGGACTAAAGGTTGTGCAAGGGCAGGACTGCCCGAGGCCAGAACTGGGGAGCGAAACGCACCTGCGAGGGCAGCAACGCCACAGCCTTCCAGGAGCCAAATGGAACATACACTTTCAGTGATTTCACAGTCTTTCCTCTCAGTCTCCTTTTTAATCAATGAGCTCTGGGTTTAAGAGCTGGCCGATATCTGAAAACTGAAAAGGGATCGGGCAGGACAAATTGCTGTGGGCTTGAGAAAGCTCTAGGGCATGATGCGAAATGACACACTCAGGTGTTCCATTCAGGTGAAAACCTGATAGCCATAAGGTGGATGTAACCTTTAATAGTGAAATCTCCAACAGGTGCAGCTACGGTCAGCACTGAATTGAAGACACGTGATGAGGGCTCGAAGGCCCTTGCCACAGGGCTTTCTTAGATCCGTTTTAATGTGGGGCTAAAGTCATAATAAAATTGAGTTGACAGGTGAATATCTTTGTGCTCTATGAAATATTTGTATCGTTTCACAGGCAGGGTTTTTATGATATAATTTTCACTGCTGAATGTCTTTTTGGATCCCCTCTCCTGTGCATAAGGGATAATGAGATGGATGCTTTCTCTGGTAGCCTTGTTTGAATCTCAAAATATTTGTCCTAAATCTTTCTCGGCTCTGCGAATCTATCTCCTTCATTTATTCAGTTTGTAGCTTTTTTTTTTTTCTTTTTTATTACTGTTATTGAGGAAATGGTTTGGGAGATCATGTTTCCTGCTATTAGGTGCTACAGGTAATCATGGGGAAGGCCCCAGTGAGGCTGAGGTATTATTACAAAGTGCGAGTAAACTTTCCTCAGTCCTTGCGGAGATAAGTTATGTTCATTTATGAAACATATGCCAAAGTAGTAAGCGATGAGATTTAAATAACAATGTAATTGCCTTAGATTTTATAGTGACCCTAAATTTTCTCATAGTACCTGACATGAGGGAAGCTCAAGGAGTGTGTACTGGATAAACAAATGAACAATATCTGGCGTTCTTTGTATCCTTATCTAACCTTTCCTTTCAATATTCTATTCTCTAAACCCTTGCAAATAGCACAATTATCTCCTTACTGAGAAGGACCTCACTGCTCCAATCTCCATTTCTCCATGTTCATTGTCCTTTACCATTTTAAATTTCTTCCTGTTGAAAATGTCCTCATTTTGCTCAATTTTTTTCCACAGTCTCCCTTTCCCTACCATAAACCTCCACCCACCACATACTATATATTTTTTATAGAACTTATGGGTATGCTGTATCTTTACTTTTTATATGTATTTTACATTGCCTGTATTTTTTTGTTGTTTAGTTTTTTTAGTGAGACTCTTTTGGAGAACTCGTGTTTATAAATAGAATAATGGTAATAAGTTTAGGAAAATAGTTTATAAATATAAAAATGATATTCTTTGAATTTGGTGAGCAGGCTGCTATGCAACAAACCAGTTGCTGAAGAATGAAGATGCAATAGTGTGAGAGACATACATAATCAGTGTTCCCATGAAGCATACTTTAATAAAATAGACATTTATGAAATATGTAATAACACAGACACTAGAGAGACACCACTAAGTTCTACAAATGGAAAGTACAAAGCATTAAGTAAACTTATAAGCACAGAAAAAGAATGGCCTTCCTGATGAAGGGGTATTTAAATTAATTTAATGCCCCTAAATTGAGTAACCACTGTTCTGTCTATTTGGGCCGCTATAACAAAAATACCATTAATGGATGGCTTATAAACATCAGGAATTGAGTCTTCGCAATTCTGGAGTCTTGGGAGTTCAGGATCAAGATTCTGGCAGATTCAGTGTCTGGTGAGGACTGGCTTCTTTGTAGATAGGTGCCTTATTTGTAACCTCACAGGTGGAGGGGCAGGGAGCTGTCAAGGGCACTAAACCCATCATGAGGGCTCTATTCTAGTGACATAATCATCTTCTAAAGGCTCCCACCTCCTCAGACCATTGGGTCTTAGGGTTCAATATGTGAAACATTCAGACCATAGCAACTGCCAAACAAAAGTTTTTTGTCACTGAACTTGTTTCATTTTGTGTGTGTGGCACATGTTAATATAACATTTGGGAAGACGGAGCTTAGCTCCTTAGAATAGAAGATATAAGAAACTTTGGCTGGTTAGGGCATTGTGAGCCTAGGAGAATTGGGGGTAAGCTAATCAGACTTTCCATTGGTTAAGGCACTTGGGACGATGCTACAGACATGTCACAATCCAGGGAAGTACTTTGTAAATTTTATCTACACGTGTTTACCGCAACCTTAGTTCTAATACAAAAATTAGAAAAAATTCTAAAATTGAAAAGTCAATGTCATATAATACAATAAAATATTATGTTACTGTTAATATTGTTTATAAAATATTTAATGACATGAGAAAGCACTTAAGTTCAGTTGAAAACTCACAACACACAAGGCTGTATAACATGTAAACTTAACTACATAGCAGTCATATGTATAAAAAAAATATGCACAGAAAAAAGGAATTATGTAGAACAGCAAATAATGAATGTTTTTAAACTCTGATTTCATCTTTTATTTTTTTGTAAACATTTTATGTTTTTCAAGTTCAGAAATTAAAATATATCTTATTTCTCTGGAGAAAATCTCCTACGTGTTTGTTAATATTGTATCAGAGTCATTTTGGAATATGTTATTCAATGTACTTCCTAAGGAATTAAGACATCATGATGATGTCCTGGCTTACAACACATGGAGTAACTTCAAGGGGGCACAGAGAGGGTGATGATAGTAAAGTAAAAGTACACACGGTTAATAGAGAGAGTATCAAGGTATCGAAGACCCTCAGACATAGTCCAAACACTCCCATATTTCACACAAGAAAACTAAGGCCTAGAATGGTTTAATTATTTTTACCAAGCATAGTGTGAGGAATAAAGTTACACCTAGAAAAACAAGGTCTTTGTTTTATTTAAGGGCCCTAATGTACTTGGTTAATAGGCCAGAACCAGAATGAAATCGCATATGTGGAATCTAGTCTGACCAATTGTGTGATTTTCCATTTCAGACTGTGCTTGGTCTAGAAATAGTAGTAAAATATATTTCTTATTTTCTCCTATATGTTTCCTTTAGCTCTACCACACTCCCACCAACAAAATCATATTCTTTCACTAAATAAACTTACAAAAAGCATATGCTGCCCGTCACACTATCTAACTCCCATCGTTTTACGAATTAAGAATGGAAATCTCATCTACATGTGAACTAGATTGCAGCAAAAGCACCTATTCTTTTGGCTTTCCTCATTATCGATACCTGTTGTTGGAACTGAATCAATCTTGAGGCAATCTACATCGATCGTTAAGACAACTTAAATGAGCAGAGCAGTCGTGCTGTGCGACACACTTACTTTGCACGCGTGACCGTGGCACTGGACTAAATCCGTTCACCTTTTTGAACCCAATAAATATTATCTTCTCAATGTACATTTTTCTTTCTAGAGCTGCATGGTCTTTTCATTGTTCTTTTCTCGTCCTGCCTAAAAGTTTTCTGCCTTTTGGGTGGAGGGAGATCAAAGACTGAAATAAGATATTTAAAATAAAATTGCCTTTTTTTTTTTGTTTACAGTTTCAAAGAATATTTAACTTCCTTGTTAGTTTTTACTGAACTTTCTTAGAAAATCTCTGCCACGAGTCAAATGAAAAGTTAATTTGACAATGCTATGTCACCATTAAAAGGTATATGTAAGTTAAAATACATTACATAATTAATTCTTACTTGAGTAAATGTTTCTACTAATACACTCTGAGCAGAACTTTTGAGTGCTAATGAAATTTCGAAGCAACAGCATTGCTAGTGATCACTGCTTAAAATGTTTCTTTTTAAAATGTTTATTTACAGCTAGTATAAGTTCAGATGCCTTTCCAAATGGAGCATGTTTAGGTTCCTTCCAGGTTACACTGTTTTCTTACTTATATTTATGTCCCACCATTATTAAACCCCTTATGCATCCCTACTTTTGGAAAACATTATTTTGTCCAGACAGACTGAGAGTTTTTAAGAGTCCTATGATATACCTGTTATAATCAATCATAAGGTATTGAGTTTAAAGTCAGATAAACTAATAACATAATGTGAAAAGTGACTTCTTAGTCGTAAAATTGCAGTGCCAAGGAAAAACGAAAAGTACTACCTAAGCTGAAGAGCAGGGGATAAGTAAGAGCTTTCTGGAGGAAAAGATTCCCCAAGACAAATCTTTAAGACTAAGTAGAAGTGAAACGGGCAGCAGCTATTCATGGAGGAAGAGCAAGCAAGCAGCAAGTTCAAAGTCAGAACTGTGAGACAATGTCTCTACATTTGTGACGAGCAGAATATTCTTCCATTTATCAAATTAAAATCCCTGTCATTTTAGCCTCTGCCAGCTGTTCCGAGTCTACTTCCTTAGAACCTTAAAGACTTGGATTCATTTATTTTGTCAACTACCTTGCTGAAATCCAGGTGAAATCTGTCTGCTCACATTTCCTTGATATAAGAGTATATAAATGCTGCCAGTGATGAAAATAAGTCTAGTGTACTTCAGATTGGGACTATATTATCAGGATGTACTATTGATTAAAAAAAAAATAGGTAAGCAGTATTTGTTCAGTGAATCTGAGAAATATGTAATAAAATAAATGAGAGATGAAGATTATAAGTATATTAAGGGGCAATAAATTGCATGATTGCCATGTGAAGCACAATAGAATATTTACATTTTTGTTAAGTTCAAGAATGGTTACAATTCTGAAGAAATGAGAAAAGAGTTAGAGAAGGACAAAAATATTTAGATGATGCAGCCACAGAGGCTACAGATAGGAGATCTAGGAATGCCTACATTCTCACAAAGCTCGGGGGTCGCCTGAAGTCAGCACCCAAGGAATTTGCTTATTAGAGAGGTAAGAATGAGAGAAGCAGAAAGCCTGATTGATGCTGGACTGCTGAGTGATCCCAGGGCCATGTGTGCCCCAGTTACAAGTTGAGACGCTGTGGTAAAGAGCAGATCAGCAAAGATGTAGAAGTTTTGGAACTAGGAATCTGAAGGAATTATCCTGACTCAGAAAGCAGCATTTGGCAGTGGAGAAAAAGGGCAAAACATCGAAAAAGGGAGGGAGGGAGCAGATATATGACAGTACAGCACGTGAACTTTTTGAATACTGTGAACATGGTAATAAAGCGTGACAAGGCAAGCTTCTTCCCAAAAGGATTAATTCCATAATATATATAACTATTCATGATGGGCCATCTGGGTAGCACTCTAATACACTACATTTAGAGCAACGTAGACCTTTGAATACTGCAGCTGAAATGTGATGTAATGAAACCATATTTTAGAGAAAAAAAGGTTATTTTGAGTTAATATGCACTCCCCCTGCATAGGGCATTTCCTCCTGCAGCAGACTTGGTTTTGAAAGGATGCTATTTCTCTGCACTGAGAAAATAAGAAAAGGAGAGACTTATTTCCTAAAATACACATAATTTTAAAAGAATTGAAATAGAGAAATAGATCATGGAAACATAATGAGAATTTACAAAAGTATTAACGTGACTGGGCCTTTTCTTTTCCGCTGTTACAGCAGGTGTCAGCATCCTGGGACACAATCACTTGGATGTCTTTATTTTTTATTTTATTTTTTTCAACTAATAGCAGGACTCTGTTCTTAGGAAACTTGTTAAAAAGTCCACATTTTCCTTTGTGAGGTTTACTTATGCCCGAATCATTCTACAAACTCAGTTATTCAATCCAAAGAGTAAGTCCTCCTTCCAAAGCCAGAAAGATGGGAACTAATAGGACCAACACAATTGCTTCTGTCATTGCCACGTAGCACTGATATTAAAAATCTGCCACACCATTTACTGGAAGCTTACTTAATCCGCTGTTGAGCCTTCTCTGTACTGGAGTTTAGACCTTCCAAGATACTGTTTCCTAGTTTGATTTCAAGACTATAGCTACTTTAGTTCACATATGCTCACGTTGTTAAGACACAAACGTGGACCATAAAAACTATTAATTTCTGGCACAATCTCCCACCTTCAACCCCCAACCCCTGCATCTAAATGAAGAAACAAAAACAAAATAAGAATTTTGATGAAGCTGGGCTATCATTCCAGATTTCTGCTGCCATTGTGTCAAATTACCCTACAGAACCCTTCATAACAATGGTTCTATTTGGGGACTATTCTAATCCATATGCTGATACTGACCATTAAAAAGAAAGTTACAATATTGGTTTATTTTCTGAAGGAGAATTCTTGAGACTTTTAAGAAACTTTTATTACCTGCTCATTGGAAAGCAACTCATCTGCAAGCATTTTAGAGGAGAGATTTTTTTTTTCAGGCTACACCTGTTCCTGTGCCCCTTTTCCCCTTGCTTATTGTAAATGAATAAAATGGAACACTGAACATCGGGACCAATCAGGTATAATCATAAAATCAACTTAATTTTTGGTCATAGAGTGTCTCTTTTAACTCAGCAGTGAAAAATGAAAATCATTCTTCCCTTTTTTCTGTGGAACTCTGGAGCATGTCCCATAACTTTTCTGGCCTGTTTTAGTTTGCCAAAATGCCGATGGTCACTGCAAATTACAATGAGCATGGTCAATGGAGTAATTAAAACTCTGGTCCAATGTCGTTAATCAGCATTTCAGTCTTTAATCAATAAGGCGTTTGCTTCCTTTCCCGAGTCAGGCTTATTGTATGTGAGAGCCAGACTTTGCAGAATGTGAAGTAGCTTCTCCATTTTTCACTCATTTCTCCCTCCATTTGCTGTTGTCCAATTCTCCTGGGTGCAGTGGAGAGTAGAGAAAGAGGAGAGGGAAGGTCGCTGGAAAATTCGTACCAATTAGCTCTCTGGACTAGGAGAATGCTTCATACTGACTTCTCTTGGGTGATTTTGTGGTTTCTGTGTGACAGCCACCCTGTGTTTTTTTGGCTGTACACCCTGGTGGAAGGCTTCTCCTCTACTGTGGATGATTGGCCTTCCTGAGCCCCTGTTTTTTCCAGTTTTTATCGCCACACATACGTCTCTGCCGTGGTGCATTGTGCTGGAGCGGCTATATCTCAATACTTGCAGAGGCTTTTATGTTAAAAATTACACAGCACTAACACATTCTTATATAAATCATTAATTAAAAAAAAACGGTTAATTAAAAAAAGTAATTCTTCTCATAACATAGAATCTGTTCTGAGATCACAGGACATCAATGCTCATGTCCCAGAAACGATGCCATATTTGTGACGTTCTGCTGTCTGGGCTCCATGCTGCATAGACTGTTTGATGTACGGCCTGCCCTTACCCTTAATTGGCTTGGCCTGTGTTCCATTCCCAGTTGTCCCCTCAACTCCTGTAAGGGCCGCAAGCTCCAATTTTTTCCCAGTTGCTTTGTCACTCCATTCCCTCCTCTCCTTACACTGTTTCTCCAACGGTTCTTAGTTTTCATGAGCCGTTAGAATCGCCTGGGAGATTTTAAAACTACTGTGGCTCAGGCTTCTTTCACTCCATAGATTTGTATTTAATTGTGCTGAGGTAGGCCCGAGGCATAAATATGCTTTTAGAGGCTCTCAATGGGATTCCAGGGTGCGTCCAAGGTGAGGACTATTGCTTCAGTCAGTCTCCTGATTCTTGGTTTTATGCAGACTTAGCATTTGTTTGTCTGCTTCTCAGAGAGCAGCGCCTACTTTGGCAAACAAATTGACCGCAGTCAATATCAATAGTTTCTGATAAGTAGAAATATTATCGGGCTATCAATTGAGCCTTCTATTGAGAGAGAGAATTGTGTGGTTACAAAAATAACTATTTTGAAAAATATCCAGATTGAGATCATTACTCCATATTCCCTTCATCTCCTCTCATTTACATATTTTAAATTAACGCCTTTCCATTTCTCATGAACTGAATTGTGTCCCTCCTAAAATTCATATAATGAGCTGCGAATCGCCAGTTCCTCAGAATTTGACTGCATTTGGAGATAAGGTCTTTAAACAGGCAGTTAAGGTGAGGTGAGGTAATTGTGTGGGCCCTAATACAACATGGTGCATTGGGTGTACCTATGAGAAGAGGTGATGAAGACATGAACATGAACAGGAGAAAACCATGCCAAGACACAAAAGACAGCCATCGGGAAGCCAAGGAGAGAGGCCCCAGTGAAATCGACCCTCCAACACTTGACCTTGGACTTCTAGCCTCCAGAACTGAGAAAAGAAAGTTCTGTTGTTTAAGCCATCCAGTCTGTAGTGCTTATGTCATGGCAGTCCTAGCAAATCAATACATCGCACATCTAAATTACTATTGACCTAATTCAGGCCTTAATAATTTCAAAGCAGGACTACCATTCGCCTCTTAATTATACTAGTAGCATGCATGTTTCCAATCCATTCTCCAAAATGCAATCAGAGTGATTTATCTAAATCAAGTCAAGATTGCTATCTTGACCTTAAATTTTATTTTCTAGTACCAAAATGTTTCTATTTCTATATGGCAGCATCTTTTTTTTTTTCTTTCCTCCATTCAATTTACCCTAAGTCCCCCCCCCTTTTTTTAAATTTAAACCTATTTAAGATTCAACTCAGAAAAACTTTGTAGAACACCTCCAGTCACTCTCTATAATAATTCCAGTTGAGTCAATATATTCATCACGGTACTAAAGTCAATTATTTTATGTATTTCATTATATTAAAATTATATCTATATATAATATCTATGTAAAATTATATATAATATATACCTTGATTTAAGGTTTCAAAATTCTTAAGGGATCAACTATTTCTTATTCTTTTTGTAGTTCTCAGGTATAATGCAATGTTTATAGTAAAATCGCTTGATATTTGTTAAAGAAATATTGTACTCATTTATATAGATCTAGGTTCAATAAATAATCACACAGATTACCTGCATCCCAGACCCTTAAAAAATAATGCAACCCCAAGATGACTGCTTAGATATTCTCATTACATTTTACTTTGAGAGCTTATGTCTTTTAAAGAGGACTGCTTCAAAGAATAGTTTATTCTTCCTAGTAGATCTCAAGTTTATCAAATGAAAGATCGTATATTGCATGGTGTCTGAACTCTCTGGAATTGCGTAGAAAGTTTAGTATGCACTGCACTTGAGCCTGTGAGAATAAGGTTCATAGTTTTCATCTAGTTGTCAGGTTTCTTAATTCCAAAATTTTACTAACTGTAGATTATATGTGTATAAGTTTTATATTTATATCAAACCAAGTCAATAATAACTAGTAATATAAAGCATATTATTTTGAATCTTCCTGGAATACTTTTTTAGTCCTTCACTTTCACTGATGATTAGTCTTCAAAGAAAACAAATGTAACAAAACAAAAGCACAACAGAACAATCTTTTTGAAAACGTTTTTTTTGTGTGTGTGTGTGTGTGAAAGAGTTTTAGTGAGAATACTGCTCACTATATCAGTGCTCCCATGATGCTTCCCATATGAAAAATGTCTGGCACACACTTCACCATTAAGCAAATATGTTTCCTAGAGACCAGGCACTTTGCTTCACACAAGAAATATGCTGATTAATAAGACAAAGTTTCTTCTTGTTTGAAGTCAATATTCAAAAGAAGGGAGACAGGTAAACAAATAACAATCTGCGAGATGATAATACGCAAACATTTAAAGAAGAGACTGTGAGTGGGTAATGTTTTCTAGTCGGTATCCAAGACAGTATCTCTAAGTAGATGACATTTAAACTGAGACCTGAATAGTATGGAGGTACACATATACAAGAGAAAAATCATTATGGGTGAATGTAGCTACTACTGAAATGTCACAAAAATGGAAAAGACATTGGCATATTCTAGAACCAGATAGAAGACCAAAATGTCTGGAGCTTAATGGAAAGAAGGAAGAGTGGCAGAAGATATAATCTTTGAGGTTGACTGTAAGAGGATAAGGTTGGATGTTGCAGACTTTGGTAAAGAGCTTAGAAGTTATTCTAAGTGAGATGGGAAACCAATAAAGGATTTTTAACAGGAGGCATGACAAGATCTGATTGCCACTTTTAATAGAATTCATTGGTTTTTCTGCGAATAGTAGATTTTATACATGTAAGAGTAGAAGAAAAGAGAGCACCGAGGAAGCTATTGAAGAGTATCAGGTTGGAGGAGGTGGTGATGTAAAATTGAATAGCAGATGTTGAAATGTAAGTAGTTTGATTCAAGATGTATTTTGTAAGTAGCACTGAGTGAACGTGCTGATGAATAGGGACATTATGTGATATGAGGTGAAGAAAGGAATCCAGGAAACGCTAGGTTTTGCCTGGGTACCTGCGTGACTGATGATGCCACTTAAAAAGCTGTGAAAAGGTAGGCAAGGAGTAGGTCTATTTGAGATGTACACATCCAAGGGAAAATGTAAAGCAGCCATTTGTACATATTGGCCTTGATCTTAGTACAGATATATAGATGACAGAGAAACCAAAAGGGATGAGTGACAGTTATGAATTACTCTAAAGATTAGAGGTCAAGAAAAAGAGAAGGAATTAGCCAAGACACTGTTGTGAAGCAGTGTGGGGTAGAGGAATGTGGCATTACACACACACACGCATGTGCATGTAGCACGCGCACACACACACACACACACACCCCAAACAAACAAACAAAACAATGTTTCAAGAATGAGAAAGGGGATCAGCTGTGTAAGGACAATAAACAGGGGCCATTATGAGATTTAGAAACATAGAGGTCACATGTCTCCATCTCTTTAAGATAAATATTTTTTAAAAGTGATATGTTTTCCTCAGATTTGATGAAAACATTAGAAAAGTATTCTTTTGCTGAGAGGAAGCAATTCCCTTGTAACTAAAACTGTTCAAGCATGCAGAGTGTGTTGTAAAACACTTTACTTACAGCTTGAAAAAAATAATAAAGTAAGTGCTAGTGAACCAAGGAAGCAACCTGCTAAATGGATTAATCAAAATGAAAAGCTTGCTCTCTGTCGTAAAGGGCACATGTCCTCTGTTCGGTCATCCTCTCATTCATTGTAAAAAATAACTTTCATGTTTTGCTATTGAGACTATCCTTAAACATTGAATACTTTGAACTTCTAAGCTTATATTTATTTTTAAATAAACGTTATTTTTTAGAGTAGTTTTAGGTTCACAGAGAAGCTGAGTGGCAGGTACAGAAATTCCCATGTATACCCTGTTCCCATACATGCTCAACCTGCCCCACTATCAACATCACCCCTTACAGTGGTACATTTGGTAAGATGCATGAATCTACAATGGCACATCAGTATCACCCAGAGTCCACAATTTACATTAGTATTCACTTTTGGTGTTGTATACTCTGTATAATGACATGTATCTATAACTGTAGAATCATTAGGATAGTTTTACTGCCCTAAAAATCTTCTGCTCTGCCTGTTCATTTCTCTCATTCTCCCTAAACACTGGAAACTACTGATCTTTTTACTGTCTCCATAATAACCTTTTCCAGAATGTCATATAATTGGAATTATATGGTATGTAGCCTTTTCAGATTATCTTTTTTTCACTTAGTAATATGCACTTAAATTTCTTCCATGTCTTTTCATGGTTTGGTAGCTCATTTCCTTCAATGCTGAATCATATTCCATTGTCTAGATTTACCATAGTTTATTCACTCATTCCTCTATTAAAGAATATCTTGGTTGCTTCCAAGTGTTGGCAATTATGTATAAACCTGATGTAAACAAATAGGTTTTTGTGTGGACATAAATTTTCAATTCATTTGGTTACTGGAATTTTTAAAATAATAATTATTTGAGAAAAGTCTATAGGATCATTTGTGATTGTTCCTAACACCCCGAAGATATTGTGTGTTTACAAAATATGTAATTTTTCATTTAAGTTATTAATGATATTACCAATAAATGTCTTTTTATTTTCTCTTCCTATTTTCTCAAAAGTGCTATAAAATGTGAAACTGGTTTTATTTTATCCTATAGCTACCACAATTAACCAAACCCATTTTGCAGAAATTAAAAACATTGAATAAAAATAAGGATCCTTTTGACATTGTCAAAATTCGAAACCAAAGAGGCCTTATGACTTTACCTATTACTTCAGCAAAAGTAGTCTTGGAAAAATGGTGAGGATGGAATCCCAGCTAGAGAGACAGAGAGGGATCTGATTGAGTACTGTCCTTAGATAACTCAAGAAAATTAGCCCTGAAAGGGAAAAAAAAAAGGATTTAGAAGGTAATTTTTTTCTTCTTTTCTCTTTCTTTCCTTTAAAAGAGAAAACAGAAGATATTATTTGCTTTTACAGCCATATGACAGGAAGAATTTATTTTTTTCATGACATCTGACAGAAACTTCTTTATTAACAAGGAGCGATATGTAAAAAGACCACATTTTCTTTTACATTTTCATTAGCAGAAAAAATCAAAGCCTAATTTGAGCATCTGTAACAACTATATGTGACATTATTCCATCTATAATTGTGATAACATTTTTAAGTCAAGAAATAATTCTGTAATTCATGTTATAATCTAATCCTCATTTATTTTAATTTACATTGTATCATTTTGCAGTATGTGCTTCTGTTATATGCCATACCACATATGTGAGAAACAAGAGAAGGTATAAATAAACGAACAAAATACATCTTAAAACGTGATCTTTTCATAAGGGAGCACGACTATTGGAGACATCTAGAAGTCATTTCAGGAGCTGCTCATCTAGGGATCAACCCTGATTTGTGCAGAACAGAGGTGAGTAAATTTAGTAGTCCATTCCACACATATTGGTAAAGAAAATAGATGCGTGATTTGAGAAAATAGCTCCTTCTAACCAGTGTCTCCTCTCTCCTGCAGGTTGATTTTTTTTTTCTATTGCCTAAATTTCTATCAGTCTAAAAGATCTATTAGTAATTCGATTAGGTAAAAGTAGTACACTCCTTCAAGATTTAAATTCCTATGGAATGATTAGGCTGAATATCTTTCAATGACTGTTTTTAATTGCTTTACTCCCAATGCTTTTCTTATAATAAAGGGATTAGCAAGCCTAAAACAGCTCAGTATTATGATATAAACTGAAATCTATAATAATTTTGAGAGGAAATATTAGAAAACTGTCTTTGTGTTGCTGGGATTCAAGCATGTTAAAGATATTAAATATTTAGTGTAAAAGAAATATATCAGTTTTCGCATTGGCATATTTTTCTACTTAATAAAATATGTACAGATATGGATTTTTTTTTTTTTTGGAAAAAATAAAGCTAATTTTATCACAAAAATCACCTTTGCAAAAAACTGACCATACTTGAAACATATTTATTGACCCTAAATTAACCCTCATAAAAAATGATTGCCACCAAGTTTCTAACAATTCACTGAAATCAGCCATAGTGCAATTTTGATGAACAAAAGTGACCATGAAAAGGAGAAAAAGTAATCAAAGAATGTTTTAAGGAACATATCATTATGGTAAGAGGACAACTCTGTGGACCATATAATTGGAAACTTTGAGAAACTAGAGGAAAACAAAACATACCTATCTCATGTATTTCAAAAGGTTATACAAGGTCAAACTTTCCTGGTAATTGACAATTCCTACCATATGAAAACCACTGGAAAGGAGAGTATGAATTTACCAGATTTGCAAGCCCCAGTGTAAATAACTTCTCCTTCTGGATGTAAGCTGAAATAACTGCAATAATGTTGAATCATCCACTCTGGCCTAAGTAGCACATAACTAGTATCCACTGTGTCCACTTACACAATAGGCTAATTAGTTGAAATATAATTCTATTTCTGTCGAATGAAATGAAGAACAGAAATCAACTTTTCCTGTCTTAATATTTTAATTCAATTTTTTTTTCTACTTCCTGATTTGTGAACTATTCCTGGCTAGTGAGAGTTTTAAAAAGAGAAGTCCTGTAATGGATGTGGCCTTTTGACCGTCAATCAGGCAGCTTTATTTTCAGATAAGTTTTTCTTAAAATATCAGAATTACTCTGAACAAGCATTTTGATTAAATATTTTATAATGTTATCACCAGTTCCTATATTAGGATATAATTCTAACTCTTTTTTGAACTTGTATAGCTTCCCCATATGTGGATAGGACCTCTAGATTTTCAAATCTAAATGTCCTATGATGAACAAGACAATGGGCAAAATTTCTTAGTGATGGTATACCATCAAAAAATGTCCAAGTCTGCTTCATAGCATTGCTAGAGACTGCAAGATTACTTCTTAATGCCAGGGATAGAAAAGTTGTCAAAATGCAATGCTTCCAATTGCTTTCCTCCCATCCTCACTGAATAAACCCAAACCAGACTTTTATCCCCAGCCTGCCAGTAAAATGGCTCTGTGAAGGATGCAAGTCACTCTTACATTGCAACAGCCATTGGTCATATCTTAATCCTCATCTTGAGTGATCACTCACATGTGGACTAGAATTCTTGGCTCAAAAGTCCAAACTTTTGTTCAAAATTGTCAATTCTTGTTGATAATTTCCTTTAGAATTCTGATAAAGATTGTGAACCTATCTTATCTAAAACTTAAATTTTGAACCTTTTAACTTGTAGATAGTCTCATAAATCAAATAACAGCAACTTGATTCCTCCGATATTTCTCACACAAAAATTCTTGGAGTCAGTCTTATTTGACCTCTTTCTCTTGCCCTAGTCATTCATCAAACAATTCTGTTGGCATTATTTTCACAGTTATCCAGAATTTTATGACTTCTTACTCCCTCCAATGTTATCCTCTCACCCAAACCACCAATGTTCCTCATCAAAATTATTGTAAGAGCTTTAAGAAGTTCTCCTACTTCCGTCACTGCCCAATTATAATGACTGCTATCTTACTTTCTTCAGATCTTTACTCAAAAGTTATCCTTATGGTAATGCCCTTCCTGGTAACTTTATTTAACACTTCGTCAAGGTATTCTATATTACACACACACACACACACACACACACACACACACACACACACACACAAATATATCACTTTCTATCCTTTTTATGTGCATTAATTGTTCCTTGTAGCACTAATTAGCATCAACGGGCAGGGAAAGAGATATTTGTTACATATCTGCCAGCAAAAAAGGATGGGTAAAGCTCCAAATTCTATATTAATTATACTAATAAGTGTTGTCTGCTAGTAAATTTGGTGTCTGGGATACAAATAAATATCATTTTAGTTTATAGGTCACTGCAAACATGGATAGTCCCAAGAAAGCCTCATCCATATCCCAGAACATGTAAATTACAAGAACCTGCACTTTGAAACCAAACATCATGCTGTAATGGAAAGAGACTATTAGGTTTGGCGGAAATATTGAAGACATTTTACATATGAAATTGATATAAAAAATTTGAAACTTAAGAGTGGACTGTGTTCAGTTGAAGATGATTACAAATTCTTTGCCTTTTTTTCCATCGAAAGGTGAAATCTAGTTTACCTCCCCTTGAATCTGGCCTTGTCCACTTGATTTATTTCAACTAATCACATAAGCATAAATAACAACATTTTAATTATGAGATAGGACCTTAAGAGTTCTGTAGCTTCTGCCTTTACCATTTAAAGGGCTCTTTTGAACCCAAACTCTGATGTTGTGAGAAAGTCTAAGCACCCATATGCAAAGAATCATGTGGAGAGGTGCTGCGGCTTAGGGCACACAGGCCCACGTGAGGCCCTAGCTGGTGGCCAGTACCAATGACCAGCCAGTGATGAGGACATTTTGGAGTGTTCAGCCATCACAATCCTTCAATTAGCATCATATAAAGCAAATGAACTGCCAAGTCAACCAAGAGAAATAGGAGATATAATAAATTATTTCTGTTTTAAGCCATTTTAAGGATAAATATCTTATGAACATATAACAAAAAAAATGTTATTTCAGAGACTCAGGCCCCCTTCCAGTTTGTTGCTTGGCTGTCTTCTAGAAACATGGTGTCCTTCCATGGATTCTCTATATCCAGATAGAAAATAAAGGAATAGAGAAATGGAAATCATAAGGGAGAAATTTTAGGAACATACTTGAATGTAGCATCTCTTCTGCCCATATTCCACTGGCCAGAAATTAATAATACAGTCACATGCAACTACTAAGAAGCTTAGAAATTTGGTCTAGTAGTGTACCTGAAGAGAAAAAACCCCCAGAACTTTCCATAATAAGACAGCAACTCAACTACTATACTACATTCTTTCCATAATATAGGAAGAAAGAATATTCACAACATGTGATGGTGTAGATATTATAGCAGAAAGCTTAGGGAAAGGGTTATTATATTGAAATAAATCTTCGGAGACTTTCCTGGAATTCAGTTGTGAATAAAGATTGCAGATCATAATTCTGTAATGATACCAGTATGGACAGTTCTCTCAATTAATATTCTGTATAAATCATGATCAATTTAAGAAAAAAAAATAGGATTGTGCCATTGAACAAGAGTTAAGTTTTGGGAAAAGATGTGGGATATTCAATGAACAATTGAAAGAATGGCATTGGCTAGAGAGTTGGTAAGTTGTGTCTATCATGACGTGACTGTCACAGAAGATAAAGAAGACAAAGGGCACAGAGATTAGTAACACAGAATAACAACGTTATAAAATTCTCAGCGAGGTAAAATATCATGTCCACTGGGTTTACTGAAGTGAAAAAAATCAAGGAGATGAATATCTGAGCAACAGAATTAATTATTTTAGAGGCAGCAGAATTATAGATGACAAGTACCGATATCAATAGAGTGAGTGAATTGGGCTTAAGTGGAGTATAGCAAAATTTATATTTATATAAAAAATTTATAAAACTCTTAAGTTGTTGTATAGGTCCAACCTATACATATTGAAATAATTCAAATTATTCTGACACATGGGTGGGGAGTTTTGTTACACATGGAGTACAAAATATTGATAAAGGAAGGAAAAGGTGAAGATGAAAGTAGATATTTTTATGACGTGAAATAGCAATGAAGAAAGATACTTGATATGAGTGCAGAGGAAAATCAGAGAATAGTGACCTAATAAAGAATTTCTACTTCTAAAGCCCATAAATAAAGCAGTTGTAAAATGGAATTGTATGCATGTGTTTCTGGATTGTTAGGGTTTTCTGAAAAATATTTATGGAAACTTGAGAACAAAAGAACTAAAAGATCAAGCTTTAGAATGTTATTTCTGACTGCTTAAACAGAAAGAGAACTCCACAGAGGTTAACCTCTTAGAGACGCTGTTGACATTTCAATGGGGTAGGGCTGACATCAAGGTCTTTCCCTATTTAGGAGAAATTTATTTACATTCCAAATGAGAGTAAGAACTAAGGATTCTTCCTTTGGAGCAGAAGTCAAAGTTGTTCTTTCTTCTTTCAGGTTGGAGGTGGGGGGCGGTGGAGAGGGGAAGGCAGGCACATAAGCAGATAACATCCAAACTTCTGTGCTCCTCCTCTATAGTACAGACCCTGCTATGGGTAGGATAACAGATGGTTCTCAGCATATTGTCCCAGGAATAAAAACTGAGGCAAAGGGGAGATAGCACGATTTATTAGGTAAGTGTTAATAAATAAGTCTGTCAAATATGTGTGAATTCAGGATAATATTAATAAAGTAGATATTAAAAACCTAACAGCAGTATAACAGGGGAATTTCAGGTTTTACTTATGACTTGTAGGAGATGGGAGAATAATATGAAGTCAAAGATACAAGAATTTAACTATGGAATGGAGACTCCGAAGTTCAGTGTAAATGTTCTGAAATAGATAAGTAAATAAATAAGAATAGAGGACACACAAGTATGGGAGTGAGAATCTAAGGTGAAATAGATGACCTTGGAGGCCTTTAAATATGGATGGTTACGGAAAAAGTGCCCCAGATACCAAACATCGTCAAATAAGCTGTATTCGAATTTTCAATAGAGACCAATACATAAAGTTCCTCGAAGTAACTGGTCATAGCAAACACAATTATTGAGAAATTGTGTGCCCCTAAATACACCTCAGTTGCACAGACAAAGGGTTTAGACCCTGAACTGTGATCTTATGAAACAAGCACGGGTTTCTACGGTGGAACAAGTGACGATTAGTCTTGCCTGCATTTGTCTCTAAATTTCAGATTAAATCACAGCCAGATCCTATCACGCCCTGAGAAAATCAATTAATGTTCAAAGCTGGATGACCAGGTTTTTGCTATAGTGAAGGGTGGAAGCAATGTCCCAGAGAAAACTTGATGGAAAAAAACGTGCACTGTTATACTATGCATGTAATTTTTATTGTATACACAGGGAAGAATTTCTGAGTTGCAACCCATGAGCTATTTTCAGAAAATTATCTTTGTAAAGAGTAAGATTTCATCTGTATTTCACTTAACAAGATGCTAAATCTCCCTATTCTGCCAATAAATTAAGTACATACTAATCTTAAATCAGAGAGAGTTCAAGAAAATGTTTTCCTTAATCTTATTTTGATCTGCATTATGATCATTGAGCAACATGGGTGAATTCCTTAAAAATGAATGAAGAACTACATTTTATTTAAAAAAAATAATTCCTAATTAGTTCTAGAAGGTTGTCATAAGGATTACTGATCAAATTTGTTGCGCTTACAACCACGTCTGATCCAATGTTATTGGTATATGTGTTTATTGAATAAATATAATGTGGGAAACCTTTTATCTTTCATCTGAAACTCAAAGAATCTGCTACTGAGTTCACATCCTGTGGTTTGGAAGTGAAGTATTCCTGAGGTTTCTGTTCGGAATTCTGAGTTTTCTAGGAGAGCAATTCTGTGTGTGGGGGGGTGGGTCAGGGGGGAGGAAGTATGTGGGTATTGTTTATTTAGATTTGATTTTTCCAAATGAACTGTTCTAGATTTTGAGTTTAATAATAAAATTTTATTTCATTATTCAAAATAATATATAATACATCCATTCACATTTCTGAGATTTCTACCAGAATTCAATGGTCATAAACAATTCACATCTGTAATAAAGTTTTATATACTATTTTTATATTGCCCAGAATTCTATGCCAATACCTTGCTATACCTGAGAGATTTATATTCAAAATTGTCTTTAAATGAAAATTGGCCATACACATACTAGCAACTCTGGAGAAACAGAGGGAATCTATTAAAATGTTTTGTATATTTGGGGTTAAATTAAATGCAGACATCAAAATTTAAGCTAACTCTAGTATTTCCCTGGTGAAGCTATGTGAAAACTTTTTTTATTAATGAAATCCAGTAAATGTTAGCTTGAGTTTTAAGTATAAGTTTCAAAGAAAGGTAACCAATATTTCTTGGATAAAAAAGAAGAGAAGCCTCTAACAGAGTTTATTATATGCCTTTCAACTAAAAAGCAGAAAGTCAGTAAGAAACCCAATGAGTCAATTTTCAATGTAGCGCACTGAGCTTCAGCTCCATAATTCTCATTATGGCTAATTGGCATCAGGCATTTAAACATGCTACACTACACTAAAAATGAAATAAGTACAATATCAAGCTGTGCATATACTTCAAATATGTTTAATGTCCTATTGCTGTACTTAAGTTTCACTCGCCAAGACGAGCTGCACTGAGTTCACTATCTTCTAAAGAGAAAGAAGAAAATCATTTTGAACTTTCTACTTTGAACAGTAAATGCCAGCAGAGGAAATAGGCTGTGTGGACAAATAATTTAATTATTCTCATGTACTAGCCACGTACACATAAATGCTGTATTCTATTTCTATTGCTGTGTAACAAATTGTCACAAATTTAACCATTTGACAACATACAGTTATCTCATTTTCCAAGGGATAGAAGTCCAGGCATGGTTTTGCTAGTTCTGCTTTTCAGAGTCTCACAAGGCACAAATTAAGGTGTCAACCAACCTACACTTTCTCTTGGAGGTTGACTGAGAAGTACAGGCCTCAAACTGAGTCATTCATTCATTGTTGAATCACTGAGGGTCTAGCTTCTTGTTGGCTTTTACAGGAAGCCACCCTCAGGTCCTAAAGCCACTCAGAGTGCCCTGGCATGTAGTCATGTCACAGAGCCTCTCAAAACACTACAGCTTACTTCTTCAAGGCCAGCAGGGGACTCTCTCTTAGGTCTTCTAAGACAAAGTCTTCTAATTTCAATGTGTAATAAACCTCATAACAGAAGTCACTATTCCATCACCTTTGCCACCCTGCATTGGCTAGAATCTACTTTCGGTTTCCCCAATACTCAAGGGCAAAGAAGTCTAAACACAAGGATTACCCAATGATTTATTGGCATCCACCCTACAAAGTGTCCAACACAAATGCCATATGTGCTCAAGTCAATCCATCATTGTTTTTTCACTCAATATTAAATGGATACACATTACTTTATTTAAACTTTTCAATTTTTCTCTGTGGCTTTTAATCTTCCTTTTTTGGCACCAGTGTATGAATTATGTCTTACTAAGGTTTATCTGAGACCATATTCCTTCTTAACCCAGCAGGGTTTTTATTCTTCAAATTATTTCTATAAATCACAACACAAATGGGTAAAAGCTGACTTTCTCTGTTAAGCATACTTATGGTCTGCAAATAGCCAACTACTTTCTCTTTCAATTCTTTGCAAAAATAGGTCAGTGTAATATGATGGCATCTGGCCAACAGGATGAGCCTTCTTGGATTATTTATCATGGTTAATTTATAATCCATTGGATTGTGTTTCATATAAAGAAACCATGTAAACATCATGAGGAAAATACTTGGCTAGATAAAACACTTTTTTTTTTCTTGGCAGAGAACTTACTATCTGATTCTTATTTGATAAGTGGATACAAGAATAATTTATACCTATCATCAATAGATTTATATTAAGAGGTGATGAAAATACGTCATTTGGTTTTGTCAAAATTACAATATATTAAATTCAATACATACAATTTATTGTTTAATTCTATGAAATTAGTTCATATGATAAAACTGAATTGCGCCTTTTACTTCAGTGCAAAACTGTATGATTACTGTATGATAACTAAACAAGATAAAGATAATATGAACATTGTTAGGAAATAATTATGGTGGAATTATCATTAACATTATTTTTATTTCTAACTTTAGACAAAAATACACATTGGATTTTCTCTTGATCTAAAAATTTAGAGATATATTATGAATCCCCGTGCTCTGAGCTTAAGTCAAGGTCTTTTCTTCACTACATGGCTTTATCCTCACCCTCATCTCCCATCTGTTAAAGAAAAGAGATAATCAAAGTTGCTTCACTCACCAACACAACTTCTCCAGGAAGATTTTTGTAGCCCACCATGCCAAGGCCAACTTGTAAGACTTTTTTCTGGATTCCCATTCCATTCCTTGAATACTACTTTCTCTGCATATTATTCTAAATATTTATTAAAACTTTTATTTCTCTAGCACACTAAATTAATAATTCCATGATGGCAGAGATTATATCTTGCTTCTTTCATTTTCAGATCTGCAGCATTGTATCTTGCACAGAGTTGTAATGGTTAGTTTTATATATCAACAAAACTAGGCTAATGAATGCCCAAATAGATGGTAATAAAAATATCTATATATCTATCTAGATATTTATATCTAGATAGATAGATAGATATTATATTGGATCTGTTTTTCTGGAGAATCCTGATAAATCGATAGTAGACTTTCAGTAAATGTATTCTCAATAACTTTAAACACTAGAAAAGCTTGGCTATTTCTAGGAATTTAAATGCTAGCTATAGCCTGATAGTAGCTTGTTTTTATCTTTAGTCTACCATTAATTTATAAATCCAATAGCCTATTAACATCTCTTCTTGGATGTCTTATAGACACCTCATATTTAATATACCTAAAACTGAGTTTTTTATTTACCTGAATCTTAAAATTCCTAATAGTGCTTCTTCCCCCATTACCATCTGTTCTATTATACATATACCTTCTGTTGTTAGAAACGTGTATTTTCGTTTACACCTTTTTCTCCATTATCTGAGAAAATTCCTCTTTAAATCATGTTTATCTTCCAAAATATATCTCGAATCTTTCTACTTTCTCCATCTTTGTTTCTATGAACCTGTTCTAATCAACCACCATCACGCCACAGTGTGATTACTGAAAGAGCTTCCTAACTGCTTATACTGCTATCACTCTAACTTTCAATTCAAACTCAGACTATCTAAATATAACTTTTCTAAAAAAACAAATTAGATTATTTCCTCCCTCTTCTTAAAAATTCCGATATCAACAAATGGTGCTGGGAAAACTGAATATCCGCATGTGAAAGAATGAAGATGGACGCTTATCTTATACCATATACAAAAATTAACTCTAAATGAACCAAAGACCCAAATATAAAAACTAAAACTATCAATCAGAATACTAGTCATGAACGAAATTTTGATAGACAATTAATTTTGGGCTCACTTTCTTGTTCTCTCTTGTGGCTATGAGGATTGATATGTTCCATATAAGTGTTAATCCTTCAGGGAAGATCCCAGAATGACAGACAAGTGGAGCAGAGCCTAGTAGAGCTTAGAGAAACTAAGTAGAGCAAATCACAGTAACAGCTGATGTGAAACAGGAACAAAAAGTAAGTTTTATTGTTACAAGCCACTATGACTATGTGGTTGTTTTTTAACTACCAAAAAAAAAAAAAACAAAAAACCCTATCTACCACAAATCTGTATGAAAATAGGTAAGTTGAATTTGAATTTTTGCAACAGATGCTAAAACTGATTACCTCTAAAATTATCATGCTGAGAAGATAGTCATACTACTATTTAGTGCTTATTCTCATTTTTGTCAATTTCTAGCAAGTAAAGCTTACACCAAAAAGATATTGCTTAATTTTGTGCATTTTAACTCTTAAATCTGGTTCCTTTTCTAGATTCTAGAAGCTAAAGCAAGGAATGCAAGAGGTTTCTAGAAGCTAGAAAAGCCAAGAAAAAAGGGTCTCCCAGGAAACCTCCAAAAGGAACGGAGCCCTGGAAACTCATTGATTTTAGATGAATGATCTCAAGACCTGTTAAGGCAATCAATTTTGCTTCTTCTAAGATAGAAAGTTTGTGGTAATTTGTTTCAGCAGCAACAGGAGATGAATACAGATTTTGGTATCTGGAAGTGGGTAGCTGCTCTAACAAATAACCCAAATGCAGAAATGACTTTGAAATTGAGTAATGGGTAGAGGCTGAAAGAATTTTTTAAAACATGATCAAAAGAGCCTAGAATGTTTTGAGCAGACCGTTGGCAAAATTATAGATGTTAAAGACTATTCTAAGGACTCAAAAGAAGTGGGAAGCACAATGGAGAAAACCTATACCATCTTAGATACTCTCTAAATCATCATAAAGGAACAGTAGCAAAAATATGGATGTTAAAGACACTCCTGGGGAGAACTCAGAAGGAAATGAGAAACATGTTACTGGAAAATGGAGGGAATGAGAGAATTGTTGGAAGCAGACCTTGTAAGTGATGAATTTGGGTATTTAAATGACAAGATTTCCCAGCAAAGTATTGAAGGTGCAGCCTGGTTTCATCCTGCTGCTTAGAGTAAAATGCAAGGAGAAAGGGAAATATAAATAGATTAAGCAAAAAAGATCAAGGATTTAATCACTTTGGAAATTCTCAGCCTATCCAGTTTACAAAAGATGCTAAAATTAGGAGACTGTCAGGGAAATTTCTCTGTAAAGGAAGCCCAGTGTGGCTGTACAACTTTTTGCTAGTGCCTTAGTATTCATTTACATACAGGGTTCATTAGAGAGAAGTTGATGTGATACAAAGAGAGAGAGAGAAGGAAAGAAAAAATAAGAGAGAGAGAAAAAAAACAGTGGAATGGCGGGATTGGGAAAGAAAGTTATTATGTTTCTGGATTCAAAGAAGAAAGAAGGTAGCATGAACCACAAAAATGAAGACAGCTTCTATAAACTAGCAAAATCAAGGAGCCAATTTCCAGAAATGTAAGAACAATGTGTTCTGTTTTAAACCATTAAATTTGTGATAATTTGTTACAGCAATAATGGAAAACTAATACAGGCATATATAATAACATGCAAATATGTATATTTCAATTATTAATTTTTGCCACATATATACTTATTGTTATATATTAGCATGAGTATATAAATCTCACTCAGTTATACTTTTTCAGATAAATTGAACACATTATTTGCAAGTTTTAAGATGAACACAAACAATAAAATGGTAAATGAGAAGAATTCTTAACCTCCATATGTAATGGAATAAATAAGGCAATTAAATTTATTGAAAAACTATATTTTATTACTCCAATTATTAAAATTTATACCAAGTAAAATTTTTTCCAAATTTATAAAAGTGATAAAGTTAAAAAAAATACTAAATGCTACTAATATTTTAAAAATTAAAAGAAAACTAGTAAGTAAAGAAAATATCTGCACAGTGTCTAATAATAATGCATATAATCAGCCCAATCATAATAAATTAGATTAAAATGTTCATGATATTAAATTTTGCTCTAGTTAATCATGAAAAATGAACCACACCATTTTGACAGGGATATGAATGTTAGTTTGTCTTGGAAGTATACTAGATTTGAGTATTTGGATCCTTCTGCACAATAAAAATATACAATCCTAATTATAATGCAAAACATGACACAAGATCTGAAAAGCATCAGTCTTCACGATAAACTTCCAGTTGGTTGGGCAATAAATTTTATCTGTTTAAAATCTCTTTGGATTTAATAACTTTTTGAAGAAAAGTTTTAAGTTCTGTAATGCAATAAGGAAAACACATAAAACATAATGTGCTATTTTTTTCCTGGGTATAATACAGTTACAAAACATAAGGATAAGGTTAAGAACCTGTATAAGAAAGAATGAATTGACTAGCACTAAATCGTTTTAGTATAAATGTGGGGCTTTATTATCAGAGAAATCGGTATTTTAGTTATAAATATGTCATCATTGTCAACATATAATTTAATTTTCATTTTTATTAGAGTCAACATAACTAAGTTGACAATTTGGAGTTTTATTTAAATCAGAGTATTATTGGAATTGTCAATCATGACTTATTTAGTTAAATAAATATTGAAATAGTTACCAGTGGATAGAATATGTTATGAAAATTATCCAGTCCAAATTTATGACAGATTTCTTTGGATTTAATGAAGATAAAAGATAATTTTATAAATTAATGTATCTTAGTTATTGCTATAAATAGTGCATTTTTACTTAAAAGTTATTTAACATAATCTCATTAATAAGGAGAGGCATACTTTTGTCTCTCTTTATAATACACATGTCATATGTCAATGTTAATTTTCAAAGCTTTTTTTCATGACCAAATTATATCAAAAGCAGTTAATTAAATGTTCTGCATTCTACCACTTATACAACATTGAATAGTTTTCCTCTAAATAGCTGAAGCCCATAATATGATGGACACATAGTTTGCTCTTAAAAGATTCCAGCATTTAATACCTGGGCTTACTTTGGCAATTGCAAATAATAAACAAATAATATGATATTAAAGTAAGTCTTCAATATGTGATCTTTATGTTTAGATAATATTAGATCAGGAATATATTTATATTAGTTCAAAGGGCAATTAGATTCAATTAGAGATTCACTGTTATTTTATTCTATTTTCATTCATAACAGATACATTATTGTTTCTTCCAATTATGGTAGACTTTGAAATTTAGTCACATAATTTTGCCATAGAAATTTCAGTTATTTCAAAACAATTTTTCAAAGATGAAGAGTTTGCTAATGGCCAGAAATAAATTTCTTAAAAAGGAAACAACGATTTTCAGGGACTAGAAAATGTTATTTTTTAATCGAGAGAGTATATAACTAATAAAGATAGAGAACATAAAATTAATAAATATTTAAATGGTCGATCATTGCTACTACAAGACCTATTGTCATTTAAAGAACTATATACAAGTATTTCCTAGAACATGATAGATAAATTAAGTATCCAACTTAACTATACATGTATACGTTTGAGGGAAAGACAATAAATATATTATCATGATTATTTCTATAGAGAATTGTACATAGCCCTGAAGCTCTTACAAGAATAAATATTAAAATAGAAAATATATAAACAGATTACTATGATTAAATAACTCTAGGCATTCAAAGCAATTACAGTAAACAAAAAGACTAGAAAACTGCTTATATCAAGAATCATGCACCTGTCATTTTAAGCATGCCTTTTGCTTTAAAATTCTAGACAAGCTGGGGTTTATCATATGTAAGAGGGATCAAGAATTTAATCTTTACTACAGGGCTTAAAACATTTTCTAGGGAAAATATAAACTTAAAAAATGTATCAAAGTGCATAAACTGCCCAGGAGCGCTTTTCTTAAGTTACATAACACCCACACATTGAAAGTAAATATAAAAAAATCCACTATTTTGACATATTACTGGCTTTAAATCAATTTTTCAGTATTATAAAACCTTTGCATGGACAGGCATTTAACTCTACTGAAATTATTATAAGACATGATTTAGCTTGGGGATTTTTAAGCGGTGGCTCAAGAAGACAGACAGACAGACAGACTCACACACACTATGACTAAGGAAGATTGAAACTATTGTCTAATCAATATTTTAGCTTTAGAATAAAATATATTATTTTTCAAATAATTAATTCAGAAAATAAAATTAAAATTCATCAAATCTCTAAATAATTTGATCGAAATATTTTATAATGTTTTTGCTAATACAGAAATAAAAATATATTGTGATTTCCTTAAATTATGCCATTTTAATTCTTTTGATCACATTTCAAACCCTAACAACTTTGTGTTAAAAACTTTCATTAAAATTAAAAGAGGTTTATTTATGTATTTGTTATTTTGTGTCTTTCTTTACTGCACTGTCAAATTAGAAGTTGCTAATAAAAAACCACCATATGGTTGGATTTTTGATGTGACTTTGTCCATGATTCCCCAACAAATTTAAGTGGGTGTTAGGTGTTTCATGAATACATTTATAATATATATTCAATCTATTTCTGAGTATAATTTGAAGCAATAAATTGTAACCAATACATTTCTAGTACCAATAAAAGTGGGTAATATGAATAAAGTAAATAAAATAATACATACATAAAGTCACTCATTTCTAAATAAAAATATGTACAAATCATTGAATTATAATAAGCATTATGTTATTTCAGAGCTCTTAGATCACTAAAGATAAAATTGAAACAGGACTTAATTTCCTGAAAGAAATTGAGATTATGATTAACCTGATTAGGTAATTGGCACCTGATCTCTACTAGTGGGAAAAATTCAGTATATTAGCTTCTTTTAGTTTACACACCTGAAAAATTAAAATATGATATTGAAACAGTTTTTCCAGATTTGTGTCAATCAACACACTAATAGATGTTACTTTCAAAAGTGCTCTGTGGTCAAATTTTGTGAATAATTGGGTTAAACAATTTAAACACATTTTTTTACAATGTTTTCTGAAATACTGATTGCATTGTGAATAAGGTTGTCTGATTTTACAAATAAAATACAGACTAGTCAGCTGAATTTGAATTTCAGATAAACAATAAATAATTGCATCCTATAGTAAATATGTCCTCTTACAAGGTTTGGGACATTCTTATGCTAAAATTTTGTTATTTATCTGAAATTCAAATTTAGTTGGACATATTTTGTCTAGAACCCTAGTTGGAAATATCCAAATTTAACTGGTACATTTTATCTGGCAATGTTTTTGTGAATATCCACAAAAGGGACATAGTTTTTTCCAATCCGAAGCTCTTTTTCGCAGAATATTTGATGAGAATGAGTTCCAGAGCACATCTAGTCTGAAAACAACTCTAATACTCATTAACTGTATACAGTTGAAGAAAAATCTGTTAAAGAAAACAGAAAATAACATTGCTAAGTAATATTTATTCAATACTACTCAGGAGAGGAACTATGCATGATTTATTCACTAACTCCATGCAACAACTGCTTTAATTCTTGTTCTTCCATGTGAACTTTGGGGCCACTAAAGGGTGCTGACTAAATCTCTCAAGCCTTCACAGTTTGAGAGTATTAGGGCTGAAATTTGAACATTATCTGTTTTTTTACCTTAAACTATCAGAGCCTAATGCCCACCACACACTTCTTTACTGTATATTTTGATAATTATAATAAATATCTCCAAATCTAATTGACTAGACTATATTTCATATAGAGAATTATTTCTGTTTTGACTTTATTTTTGAGGGTATTTTTTAGAATCTGGTTACCACATAATTGTGTTTTGTTAACAAAGTTCGCAGCCAAGAGTCACGTGAATGTGAACTGGCAAGCCAGAAGAAAAATAACCAATTCATCTTTCTACAAACGTAATAAAAAGGACACAAAATTTCAAGTCAAACTAAAATGTAGTTTCTTAAACATTAAGCAATCTTTGCATTTAAAGCACTCTATGCAGTTAATTATTTAAAGCTATGAAATACAGAGGCAATCGGATGAGTTATGTAAAAACTCTTCGTCTGTGTGCTTTGTATAGTAAAATTGATGTTGAAGTGTAAAACTGGAATACATGGAGTAGGGAGATCTTTATTCTAATTTCTTTTATGGTAACAGGAATATATGGCACTATTATTATACATATTTTTCTTTACAAAAAGAAATTGCAAATACGCATTTTAAATTCCAAACTTCTTTACAGACAGAAAAAAACGAGAGTTGACTTGCTGTATCACTGAATTCTGGATGACCAGTTCTGCATCATTACTTACCAGGTCTTAGAGGCATTGCTACAGACATATCATAGGTATGGGTATATAATATCATGTATGATAGGCATAATAAGAAGTCCTCAGGCGACTTCTTAAATTACAAGAAATGAGAAGCCAGAAATCATTAGCATTATTGAAACAGAACTTTTTATAGCTGGATCATCCTTTAGCCTGCATACACTATGCATCTGTGATCGAATTAACATTGCTATCTGAGTCACTGCAGAACATTTAAATTCATATAAATTCAAAAATTGTGGAGAAACTTACTAATTTTTTCCTTAATGCTATTCAGGAACTAAAGGAAGTAACGGACTATAATAACGCTGATTTTTTTTGTCACATGTTTCCTGTTGTAACAGAACTTCTGGTAGAAACAAGACAGTAAATGTTTAAAAGTTAAATAATGTATGTTCTTTTACTATAAAATGACAGGAATAGACATTAAATGCTCTGTTTAATAAATAAATAAAACATAGGTTAATGAATGATTTTGTTTTTTAAAATGCTTCTAAACTATAGAGCATAAGTACAATTCAAAGTAACCATTAAAATCACACAGATCAATATATCAATAATACAAATATATGTTATGTATATCATACATTTATCATATATATACAATAAACTTTTTAAATATTAACACTTCGAATAATTTTATGTAATATATGATACAGTATTTCTGTAAAGCCAGGTGTTATATATTTCTTTCTGGGATAAAATTAAAGTAAAACATGCAAATGAATATTTAATTCACTAGTAACCTTGTAATGATAGTAAAATAATTTGAACCTATTATATATGAATACCATATAAATAATAAATTATGTGCACATAAACCAGGAGGTATTGCGAGTATATGTAGCAACTAGCAAGTCCTAAATAAATTACCTGTAATATTTCCTATAAATCTAAATATTATTCCAAAAATATAGCATGGTTCCTTTGAATTATTTTCCTACTTGTCTTTTCCTTAATTATGATAATAATAATATATAAAAAAGTATCTTGATGGTATTTTATTTGTTTGTATTCCGCCTCCCCAGAGAGTTTGAAGGGTGATTTGAGACAACTGTGAGCGGCTAAAAAGAAGGTGCCAGAACAATAAAAATAGTAGAACAATTATACTTAGAAGAGTGACATGGCTAGATGTTTCATGTTTTACAAAAGGATCTCTGAAAATAATGACATTATTGGAGTAGGCTTGTGTGAAGTTATACAAGAGGAAAATGTGAAAATAAGTGTCCCCTGATTATTTTCAACATACTACAAATAAATAATAGTTTGATTATAGTAGCATAAATAAGTTATTAACTTATTTATTTAATCCTTAGATAACCTTTAGGCATTGAAGCAATAGGAAGCTTGGGGATAGGCTGCCCAGGGTTCAAGGGGATAAGTGCAGGAGCAACTCTTCCTCTCCCTTGTTAACTTGTGGCTTTCAAATTGTAGACAGAATATGGTTGTTGCAACTCCAGCTTTGGGCCCTGAGTTCCAGGGAAGAAACAGAAAAGATGAAAGGAAAGAGAAATGTATTCTCTCCTAATAAAAATGTATATTTTATGATGATATGTTTTTAATTTTTTTAAAGATTGCCCTATTCTAGCACTTGCACTGTTTCTTCATTAACTAGATCTTTTTTACATGATCACTATATAAACAGGGAATGTGGGAAGGCAGATTTATTAGTTATCTAGCCATAATAGTAACAAGAAAAAAAAGGAAGGATAAAGATTGTGAATGGCTTTAAAGTAACAAATTCATATCATCTTCCAAAGGGATATCGTCAGGAATATATTAAACTCATCCTTTACTATTGTAATTTAATACCATTCCAAAGTAAGCATTGACTACAGATTTGCTTTTTCTCATTTTAAACAGAACAGAAAATGTAGCAAGGATTTCTTCTTTTTTGTTTCCACATTTTCAGAGCCATCATTGTTACATTCTCTTTCAACCAAAAGAGACATACTGGTTCTTAGCTAAAATGATGAAAATGATGGTAACTTAAGGAAATTGATGTGTAACTGTGTGCATGTTTGTGTATCCCTATGTGTGTATCTCTATGTGCGTATTTATATTTATTGCTTTAAAATAAATATCTATGCGATGAACATAATTTACTACCGTCTGCTTATATGATTCATACATCTTACTATTAGTTTGCAATTAAAAGCAGTTGAACATAGAATCCTAGGTTTGTATTAAAAATACTGAAGTTTCATCATTCAAGTGAGTCTGCACTGAGTTTAAATTTTTTTTAAAAATTTTCATTTCATAAGAAATCAAATACTACTTTCCAAGTAGTTTGAATTTCTTGAACTTAGCTTTATAATTTATAGATGAAAGAGAATTCTTTGCCTATTCCTTTATTTGATTTTTAGGGAAAAATGTGTTTGCTTAAAGACTCTGGGCTATAATGCATCCTTAATGAAATCAATAGTCTTGTGCAGAGATCAAGGATGGGTGAGAGCCCTCTACCTACATATTTAAGTTGGGAACACTTTTTCTGCACAGATCTGTGATGACTACAGCCACTTGATATTTAAAAGATTTCCATGCAAGTTCTTTAACATGATTCTTTTTCATCCTGCTGAGACATTTCCTGAAATATTAGCAGAAATGACTCATTTGCTCCGTGTAATAGAAATGTCAAGGTAACTATTGTCAAGAAAAAGAGTGCTGTTAGCACTGAAGTGTTCCAACTGCTCTGAAACGGCCTCTTAAAATATGGTACAAATTGTAAAACAAGACAAAAAAAATAAATAACAGGCAAACATCTTCATTATCCTATATAGACTTAGAATTAATGCTTCACTCAAGATTGATTTCAATTAGAAATATCTGGCATTCATCTTTTCATCATATTTCTTCAAATATTCAAAGGGGTATGATTGGCTACACATATTATATTTGATAGGCCACAGCAAGATATATATTTTAGTTACCCAAACTGAGTGTTTAAAGATAAAGAAACACTGCATATTTAACGAGCAGTGAAGTACTGGTATACGGGTTCAACTTAAAAGAAATAAGAACTATCCTGTAGGCACACTTTGATAGTTTTTTTTTTTTTTTTGAATTGGTTCCAGGGTTTGTATCTGGATGTCTTTCGGGCAAAAGAACGTTATATAAGTTCAAAGAGACAGTGAATAAAGTTTTTCTTTTGGATTAAAAATATAAATTATTGCTTATTTATAGATGGGATAGCAATCACTAAAGAGTGCATGTGTGTGGGGGGAAACTATGCTTTTGATTATATTTGAGACTGTTTTTTTAAAAAAAATAAAGCCCTTCCATTTTTATTTCTCAGCAGGTAAAGAGAGCTCTAGAGATAAAAACAGACAAACAATAGTTGATACTGTCAGGAAAAAAAGGAGTATAAGGAAAGTTGAAGATTTTTGTTAAAAGGGTAGAGTTTTGATTAGCCAATAAGTTATGCATACTTCAAAATGACTTGAATTTAATTTCATTTTAGGTTTTAATTCAAAAGATAGCACTTGATTGCTTCAGAAATTGATCAAACAGACATCAGCTCCTGCTCTTAAACTCTTGCTATTGCTTATTCTAAAGCCTCTTCTTAAGTATAATATTTCAATCTAACCTTCCTTTATCACACTGAACATCTGAATATATGTTTAATGAAATGATCAGGACCTAACTGAAACTGGCTCTCCTCTGAGAACACTGCTTCCTTCTGGTGCTACAAGTCACATGGCCGTGTGTGGAAGGATTAGATTGCGAGATAAAGCCCCAAGACTCTGTTCTCTTAGATGCATTCCAGTGCAATTTATTACTGTTTGAGTTTTTTGAAATACATACATACATACATACATACATACATACATACATACTACATACACAAGTACATGCATACATATATAAATATTCTACTTGGGGGCTTATGCCATCTAACTTATCATCTATTTATAATTTCATGTTGTCATATGCAGGTTTCTGGGTTATTTCTTTGTATTTATTCAAAATGTTACATATCATAGTGAACTAAATTTTCTTCACTCACAGCCACTTACAAATATATCAGCATGACACTTATTCTTTCTTTCTCTGCTCTTAGAGGGAGGTAGATCCATCTAACCAAAGCTAATTCCCACAACTTTCTCTGAATCTACTCTCATTTGCCTCAGGAATCCTGTTTGCAACTCGGGTGCCACCCCCAACGTGAAGCTAATTCTTACTAAACCAGGCGTAAGTTGCCATCATTTTCATTGTTTTAGTTCTTTGTATTCTCACCTCTCTGGTGCTCTCAATTACAGTATTTATCATTCCACGTGGTAATATTATCTTTTCCCAGAGTATTTAATACACCTTGACTTAAGGACAGGAATCGGTCTTATTCAACCATTTCCTGTCAGATGCAGCAAAAAAACCTATCCAGTAAGTTCTTGTAGAATGTTAGAGAAAAATCAGCAAATGGACATTCCAAATGATATATTACTCTCCTTTTCTCTTTTATTGGTAAACTGATAATATTTAAGCTCTCCATAGTAAAATGCAGCAAATAGAATAGGCATATCTAAACAGACATTGAAATTATTTGCTTATCTTAATAAAAACTTCCCATTTGCAACACAAAGTAGAAGAATTTACAAAATCATATAGAAACTCTAAAACAACTCATTTAGTCAGACAACTTCATCCACATAGAAAGATCTCTAATAGGGCTATTGATTGAAATTTTATTGAAAAGTCTTGGAAATTATCTATAACATTATCCTCAAAATCCGAATATCTTAAAATATACCTAGCCTTTATAAGCAAATGTTGAATTAATAAATAATGAATACAAATTATATTTATCTACTAATATTTATGCCTTACCTGTTAAGAGTTAAAATTCATTGCCTAAACTTTCAATTTCTCTACTTAAAAAATGAACATATTGTTTCTTTTCCCTTATTTCCACATTCATTATGAAGTTAACATGCATCTAAAGAAAATCTTCCCTAAGGATTAAAATTTACAAACGTTTTGAGTTATAAATAAGGATCAGTAAATTAAAAAAAAAAAAAAAAGACTTGCAAACTGACAAAAATACTAAATTATCAGCACAATAATCTCTGTGAAGGGGATGACTAGCTGTTAGTTTTCATTAGAAAAAAAGTTTTTGTAACTATATAGTGTATGGAATATCAGCAGTTAAAATTTGTCAGTGAATTAGCCTTTTATGGCCCCATAAAAGGCTACCTAGCAAGAAGAGATTAACAATTCATCGATTTAAATTAAGAATAAATTATAAAAGAACATTAATTATAACAGAAAAAAATGTATTAAATTAGTAAAAAAGATATAAAATTCACTCTTCTTGGAAGATATGGGAGAAATTCCGTATCAGCTTTTATTTTTAATAGTATGTTAATGTTTTGCCAGTGTAAAAGTGGGGGTATAATGGTTTCTGTAAAAAGAGGGTGAGGATCCTTTACTGGCTCGTTTAAATAAATTGCTGGAAAAACAATGTAGCAGCTGAGATCCAAAAACATCTCAGTTCAGGACCTTAATTACTGACATTCCCCCTCCGCCTCCCTCCCCCTCACCCCGCATTTTTGACTATTTAGTTTCTCTTTGCTTGTTATTCTCTCAAACTATTTTTCACCACATGAGTATGTACATAAGATAGAACAGCTCAGCCATATTACAACGTGCAAATTTACCTCAAAAGGTACTGGACTCTTTTCCTTTTTGTCAAAATTCATAATTATTGGCTCAGCTTACAAACATGGGGTTGAAAGAAAGACTCTCTGGGATTCTGATATAACTTTTCATCTCCAAGCATTTGTTTAGCCACCATCATCTCATGTGAAGAGAAACACTAGATATTATATGAACAGGGAGAACATATAATTAGCAATCAACCCTTTCATTCAATCACTTCATCAGTTTCCTCATGTATGACATCAGCTCAGTAAAAATGAAACATTACTAGGACGAACTGCCATAACAGGAGGGAAGTGCTTTGCAAAGTGCCTGCGATAGAATTAGAAATTAAAATACAAATACTGGTACTGCTATCATTAATATTGCATCATAAAAAGGTCGGAGGAAAAGCAAAAAAGTAGAGAAGAGGCTTCCTGTAGGCGACAATGTTTTCTTTTTTCTTAAAAAGAAAACAGGAAGGGTGAGCAAAGCTAACCCTTGATTTACATTACAAGTAGCATCCTATTGTAGAACAAAACCATTTTGTGCTCTCTGAATCTTAGTTTCCTTAACTCTAAGTGTGGATAATAAGAGCTGCCCCAATGGGTTTTTGAGCATTAAAGGCCACAGAAGACGACTACCAAATACAACATTAGTAAATTGTACATGTTTTAAGAACTAAATATTTTATTAGTAGAGATTTACTCCGTGTATAAAATGAAAAAAAAAAAAAAAGAAAAATAAAAAAGAAATAGTTTGCTCGTTATGCCTAAATGCCCTGGTTATTGCAGTGTTGAAATGAGATAGTGCTTATGAAAGACCTTCATCAAAAACAGAGTACTATAAAGAGTAGGTATAATATATAGTTATGTTTATGCAAACTTGGTAGTAGTTTCAATCAATTTTTGCAAGCTTTCCTTTTTTTCTATGTATATTTTAATATTTATCTTGCAATAACTGCGTTGTGTATTTGTTTGGCAAAGGCAAACTTAGCTACTTTTTATAAGATTTGGAACATTCTGTTTTCTGTGATAGAATTAATACTTACCCACAGGAACAAATTAATCGTGAATTATTGCTGACTTTGGAAATAAAAAGTTAGAGCCTGTTTAAAAGGAATCAACCCAATTCTGTTCTGAAACTGCAGGGTTTTCTAAGTTAACTATTCTGTTTCATAGAAACACGTCTGTTAAAATATTAATGTTAAATTTCTGAGTTCATTAGTGTTGACAAATAGCAAAGCACAATTCCATGTCACCTAGGAATTTCAGTTAATTAAACACCAGTTGATCCATTTATGCTTCTGTGATGTTTCATAGTCATAAAAATGTGAAAAACAATTTATGGCAAATGTTGGATGTTACATATTAGAAAAAAGTTTTAAAAAAGTTGAAACTTTTTGTTCTATTTTAGAAATGTAGATGTATATTAAAAGCCTTTGAACTAATAATTTAAGCAATAATTTTCATTTAAACAGTAGAGTTATATAGCAATAAAACATTGATGACCACAAAATTGTTACTGGAGAGTGGAGTCTTCTCCTGGCCCGTTGTCCAAGTTCTTGACGTCTCAAACAAAGAATTGAGCAAGACATCAAAAAACAGTAGAAAAGTTTTATTAGAAAGGAACGTACACTTCTAGACGTGGAAGCCAGCCTGAGCAAGAGAAACGTGTCTCAAAAAGCCTGGCAACAAAGACTTCAGGGTTTTATCCCTTTTTGCTGTAGGTGGTTACTTAGAGTGGGCTTCCTTAATTGACAACTAAGATTGACAGGACTCAGTGATTCATCATTTTGCTTTCTGCACATGTTTGTTCCCAGAATTCAGCCTGTAATGATGATATTAATGAACTTCCTGGCATATGCATCATATCATAATGATGGTATGAGACTCAGGTGAGTTGAAGGTCCTTAGGGTCTTTGTTGCACAAGTGTGAGTGACTGGCTTAAACTGGTACCTAAATTTCTGGCTACTGGTTTCTTGGTGTGAATTTAAAAAATGCCTTCTGGCTTGCTTAATTGTAGGCAAATTAGGGCGGACCCCTTCTAAGATAGGATGACCTAGGTGTCTTTGCAGGCAGACCCGAAACCCCCTAATTAGCTTTCCTGCCTACCTCTTCTCTAAGAGCCATGAACCCCTTATTATTGGTATGGATGTTGAGGGACAGGAGGTTTCTTCTTCCATATCTGCTTCCTGCTGAGAATGGCCTTAGTCCCTGCCTACAGGGGTTTCATGGAGCTCTTTCCCTTTCTGCCTCAGTCAGAGTGGGGTCTTGGGTTTCCTGCTGAAGTGCCACCTCAGTCTCTAGACAAGGAAAAGAAAATACAAACTCGCTATTTAAATCATACATCTATTAATTTCTATTACTGATTTGCCTATTAAGTAAGTAAAGGGAAACAAGCTGGGTTAATGTTTCTTAGAGTAAAAAGAAAGACCTTTGGCTTAAAGTGCCCCCCATCAGACTCTAAGGGCCCTGCCTGGCTTAACACCATTTCTTACAATGGGCAGATGACCCTTATCAGTAGCCAGAGATGCTGAGTCACCAGGGCAATTACCAGGATTTGAGGGAGGGAGCCTTTTTCCAAAGAAAGGAGGGAAGTAAATTTAACTAAGTTCACTAAAAAGATTAATTCTGCAAGAGATGTCCCATTTCATTTCCTGCTAAAAGATTAAGAATTTTACAAGTGATATCTCATCTCAAAAGTATATTTTCAAAAAGGCAATATAGGGATTCCTACAAAATCATTTACTTTAGAATCCTTATGGCTTAGTGAAACTATCATAGGACGGGAAAGCTGTAAATATTTTTCTGATATCTCATTCTCTATGTATAAAACAGAGACCCTACTAGGTAACTTCGTTTCTATGCCTCAACTTCTTCCTTTGTGAAAAAGGATATAATGGGACTAGACGATATTTATTATTTCTTCTTGAAAAATGTACACATTTATCAAACATTTGATATTCAGTTTTTTTTTTTTGTTATATTGAAAAACTTTATTATTACCTTCATTATGGTTTGGAAACCATCCCTACATTTTTCTGTCTAATATCAATGGGATAATAAAATAGAAAGGAATGATATTTACATACCTCTCAATGAAAAATAAACAAAAAATAAGAAAAACATCTGGTTTTAATATATATATATATTTGGCAAAATAAGACATATTACTAAATCTGGAATAGCGTATGTACAAAAACTATAAACAAATTTATTGGAGCTTTTCGGTTTTCTAAAATTTCCTTTTAGTGAAAACTAAATGCCATCACTATATAGTTATATTGTATTGTATTTTATGATGCAAAAAGAATAACATGTGAGTATAAATTTTCATTGTTGTGTTTTAATCCATTAGAAGATGAATAACAAAAACGTGTCAATGTCTCATTAGGATTAGAATACCTAACTGATCATGCAGCAGAACCAAGACTTAATTTGTTGAGAAACACTCCTTAAAGTGATTCCTATAGGTATTAGTATATAGAAGAGAACATTTCCCATTCTAAAAGATCACTATAGCCTCAAAGCTAAAGAAAAGGTACCATAACTATGACAGATTCTAAAGAATGATGTTAGACACAACTTGGTGGGTCTAATTAAAAGGTATCCCAAATTTTCACTCCTCTATAAGCTTCCATACACATCTACCATTCATATAAGGGGAGACTAGATATTTGAGGAGATGCTTTAAAGAAATCATAGATATAGAGTATGATCTGGTAGTTTTCTCTCTTTTCATCAGTAAAGAGACTGTACTTCTCGTAACCCTTTTACTCAACCTAAACTAGGAGGTCCTAGGAAGTTACTCATAGACATTGGTTTGCCATATGAGAGAAGACTTCATCGCACACTATCTCTCGGTATGTGCAGAACTGTAATGACCTCCATATCCATTTGCTGGGTGTGGAGACATGAAACTGGTACTTATTTCTCACCTAGCAAGGCAGTACAAGACGGGTGAGCAGTTAGCCATGCTGCATTCTTACTATTCAGTACATACAAGGGTGCATTTTATTTATACAGGGAAACAAAAAAAGGATGGTTAGGAGCTGGTTACGCCGAAGCGATTAAAAAAAAAAAATTCTGTTCAATAGGGCAGTCAGCTGGGGAGAAGGAATTCCTACTGAAGAAGGTTATAATTGAAACCCTAGTGGCTGGAATTGAGAGGTGGATTTGAAGAAGTCTACTGGAGATTATATAATCTATAACAAGTAAAAAGAAATTGCACTTTTACTTTTTTTCCTTTCACTTCCCTAACCCTGGAGTAACAAGTGTTTATTCCCGGAGAGAGGTAGAACGAGAAAATTGAGGGTTTAAACAAACCACATTCCTGCAACCTCCCGTCACTCCCCCAGCTGCTAGTCAGTACGCCGCTGTTCAGACCTCAGGTCAGCAAACGGAAGGAACCTGTAAGTGGACATGGATATGAGCTTTAAGTTTTGATTTCATCTGTCCACAGTTAAGTCTGTTTTTATAGTTGCAAGTTACTAAGAACTATAAGATTTGCTTAATGTGTTATTAAGAGTCAAAGATAACTGATACAATAAAGTATGTTTAATGTAGTGGGGAGAAAACACTGTTTTCTGATTATAACCTACTGAATGCAGCCCCTAAAAATATTTAATCTCAGGACCAGCCTATGATAGAAGTATCGTTGTCCTCATTTTCAGATAGCAAAACTGCTGTTGGAACTCCACCAAGACTTAAAAACCATGTTTGCTGATCTTTAAAGTTCTTGCTGTATTCTACGAATCATTTACTAGTTCCTGCAATAATTTCATAATTCATTTTTATTTTTTTCAACCATATCAAGTGGAAGCTCAGAGAATGAATTTGCAGATCCTACATTAATGCCAAATCATGTTAATCCAAATGCATTTGAAAGTAATTTCTTATATTCATTCATGTTGTCCAATAAGATTAGTCTAATGGCTGTCTCATATATATATGCCTTTATTATTACAGTTCTGACTTTGCTCGGCTGTGTCCATTTCTGAAAGCAGTCTGACCCCTTCCTGCCTGCCTATGATAAAGGGACATGATTTTAAGATCCAGATCAAGTCAGGTTTTCCAGCCTTATTGGGTTTAGCTTAATCTATTTTTGTCCATGCTCTGGTTATGAGATTAAGAAGCTAGTCTTTGAAAGAAATGTAAAAGAAATATTTAAACCAATATTAAACATGATCACATAGTCCAAGATACCAATTTACATAAATGCATTTACTAGTCAAACTCTTTGTTATTATGTTGTTTTGTAGTGCAAATTTAGGTCTAAGAACAGCAAGAGAAAGCAGATTGGGGAAAGGTCAAAATGGAAAAACATTTCATAATTTAAAAATAGAAATACACTTTAAAGCATTAGCAATATTAGATATGAAAAATTCCTTATAATCCTAAAATTCTGAAAGTGGAAGCAGGGAATAGAAAAAATATTACTATTTACAGTTAAAAAAAATCTGTGCCTATCAGATGGCCATAATTATAGAACAATTTAACATAAATTTTAGTTTTTACAGATCTATAAAAAGTAGTACTTTTAGATTATATATGAACATGCATATGTGTGTGTTTGTGTATTGCCATATTCAGATATAGTGATAATGATTAATGGCTACTGATTGATTAATAATTGAAATATGGAGAACATTCACATAAAAAGTATATACCAAAATAGTATCATGAGAAAAAAATCCTAATGTTACTGCTGACGATATTTTAGATATTGGATTGCTTTTATCCTCAAATATGCTAGAATTTAAATGCAATCTAATTATTTGCTCCTTTCTTGTGTGTTTGTACATGTGTATATATATATATATATACACACACACATATATATAATAATGGATATATTTTATCTTTACTTTGATCACATGATGTTTTCAGTAAAAGAATGTTCAAGGTAGTGATTATATTATCTTGGCTGTGGATTGAATCTCCAAGAAAAACTTTCTCTAGGTGTCTTAAATTTACTCACCAATAGCAGACAACCTCTGTCCTGAATCTGCCATAGTATGTTGCTCGTTTAATTTTTTTGTCCTTCCAGAGACATGAGGAAACTCCTGCTGAGATACTAATAAAAGCGCAAAGAGAAAAAGGCAGAGAGACAGAGACAGAGAAAGTGAGATCCCCAAAGAAATTAACGGCCATCTCATTGCTAATTAAAAGCTCTTTGCTTTCTCTCCACATGGCCAGTACAGCTGCTTCACATCTTATCACTGCAAAGGAATCACATAAATTCAAAGACAATATTGAGAGCAGCACCTGGTTCTGGGTGTGCCTGCCGTGATGAGAGTCTATTTCATATTGTCAGTAAATTAACATTTCCAGGGGCCCCAAAAGATGATTTTTCCCCCTCATTCTACTTCTTCCACTGTCCCTAGTGATAAAGAATGGGTAATTTTGCTTCCATTTTCAATACTAAATATATCATATTGTTGTTTGCTTCACTGGTGCAGACACCTGCCTCCTGCTGTAAATGCTGTGTTCTAGCTCTGAAAGATTTCCCCAGGGTTTCCCATTCAAGTATTGGCTTGTAACTATGGCTTAATATCATGTCAAAATCTCTTAAGGAAGATACAGCCTGTCAAGTCATTTCAAGATTGAAGCTTCATCTACTGAGATTCTGAAAATGTCCTTTGAGTGTTTGAAGCATGAGCAGACAAATAAAAGGCTAACAAGTCATTTGTAAAGATAATAGCTAACAGCATGCATTCTCCTTTCCTTTCCCCACTTTCCATCAAGCATTGATAAAGAAAAAGAGAGCAGGCTTCAGGGCCCCAGTCTTCGTTATTTATAAACAGGTCAGAGGAAACCTAAAACTCTAGTGGTTTAGACAAAGAAGGAAAAAAATAGCTCCAAAACTCTGCGAGGGTTGGAGCATCACTGAAAATGGATGAGATGTCACTTTTCTGGAGGAAATATTTCTACAGGTTTGAGATAGAGATGCTTCTGTTAAAATGTATTTATGGATTTTTTTTTTTTTTAAAAACATTCATTTTATTAGAAAAACAAACTATGTCCTCTTATCTCATCTTGGCTTTTGGGAGTGGTTTGCGGAACAAACGAAAATGCTTTATGAGTTGGGAAGAATGTCAGCAAAGCCTACGGGCTTTAGTAAATGGGAAGGTCAGTACTACATATTTGAATTGATTCAGTTTAAACAAATCACATAGATGGCAGCTGAATAATTTTAATCTTTTTCTTTTTAGAGAATGAAAATGTTCAATAGTGTTATAGAATACAAATGTAGTGCCTATTAATTCGATCATCTCTATCATTGCATGGAACCAAATGTTTTCCCCTCATGTTTTTAAAGTGTTTTTGATGCATATGCATAAAATCATTTTAAAAATTGACCTCTTGCTATTGTAAGATTATTTAATCTTCTCTTTCATAAGAATTATAAACTTTATAGGTCGGATGCACTGACTCTGAAATTCCCTTGCTTATATGACAACACTTGATCTGAAGGGGATCCTACTTGCTTGCACATTTATTAGAATCTTTCGATATAAGCCTAAACCTAGTAGAAAGAAGTACCTTCCTTAATGACCTTTTTAGAAATGTGACATTGTTCCTCTAGTGTTTAGTCTTCCTTGTTGCACAAGAAGCGAATAAACCTAACTTTGCCTGAAAGCAAGTATGTTCCTGACAAACCTGGCTTGGTTTCCTTTTATCAGTGAAGCTTTCACATTAATTTGGCAGAGATTCTTGCTGACCCAGACCAAAAGTGCTCACTTGATTTCAGAGTGAGATCCCTACTGCCTTCTCTAGATTACATTTCTGGAATTAAAAAACTATTTTAACTACACCATTTTAAGTGGAATACCATCTATCTAAGGACTGCTTGTTGAAATGTAAATTATAGTCAACAAAGAATTTCAAAGAACAATTTAAAGGGATTTTCAGTTCATTGCATTCAAACCACCTGCACTCATCACTTACTCTCTCAATCTACCACCAGAAGACTTTACTGGTTTGAAGTACGATGAGGATAATTTACACCCACAACTCTGTAATACACAATAGAATCATTCCCCTTAGGTCACTAGTTATCTGATAACCTACAGCAATAACCTTTATGATTTTCTGATAACCTAAAAACTTAGCTACACTCATAAACAAACATACATGTACATATTTCTCTTTTTGTAAGGGGGTTTCTATGAGATCAAAAAAGATCATTTTACTGAGAACAGAAAATTAAGGTTGCTAAAAGCCATTTAAAATATTACTTATTATCATAAGTTTATATCTGTATTTTCTCTATATTTAGGAAGACAGAATTCAAAGCACACTAAAATTTAAGTTCAGGTTTGTAGTTTAATCAACTACTATTTGTTATAAATCTGTCTCAGTATTCAAAGGTTAAAGCAGTAAACCATAATTAGTGAATGTTTAAAACACTGTAGGATACACACCTATAAATACAAAGACACATGCATACATGTGTTCAATTGTTAATCAAGAAAACTAAATAAGCACCTTACATTAACTATCTATATTTTTATTGTAGAATAATTTTGATCACATTATAAAAAATCCCTTTATTTATGTTTTTCTATAAATAGCCTGGTTTCTATTCCAGCTTCTGCTTGCTTATTAAGCTCAGTATATCAGTATCTTTTTGTCTCTGTAACTGTTTTCGTAAAACTAGATAGTTGACCTAATGAAAATGTGACCTTTAACACTGACGTTCTATTCTTTTGTGACATTCTATTCTTTTGTATTATAAGTTTACATTTTCATTTGTCATCACAACTTCATTATTATCATGCCATATTGATTATGCTTTATTTGTTCTTCATGACTGTTTTATACTAAAAAATGAATAATAAATTTGAAAGAAAAAAGCTAATTCAACAAATATTAGATGGGGTTGTTAAGTTAGAAATAATGCCTGCCTGTCTGTCTGTCTATTTGTCTCAGTCTTCCCCCTGCCACCTACCTACCTACCTACCTATTATCTATCATATGCGAATACATATATTTTTCTGTTTATAGCTGAAAATAAGGACAAAAAAATCTTACATTTCTTCAATTGGAAAGTATATTATGTAAGTTATTGGTTTATTTTTTGTTTTCTTTTCACTTTGTTGTTACTAATTCTATTACCATTTCTTTGGGGGGGGGCATTATTGTTTTAAATATCTATTCTGAGCATGTGTGTGGAATCTCCTTCCTGATTGTTAAGTGACTAATTGTGACTTTCTTAAAAATAGCCACTAAAATGAGACTTTCTAGGTAATTCCCTAATAGTGATTGTGTTGGTAAAGTTGAAAATGTTATGATAACTTTGAAAGAAAAGTCAGGGAGCTTATACAACAGTCATTTAACCATCCTTTTAGCAAGTATATTTTATGGTTGAATCGCTTTATTATAAACATCTATCATAAATCCCTAGAGTAAAAGACAAATTGCCTTTACTTGACTTCGAATGTTTCTGAGGTAAAAATACAATGGAATTGCTCAATAGAAAAATATAAAAGTAATAATAAATGATACCTCACAGAGGCATATTTTTAATGTTTTTATACTCTCACTATTTACTCATGTCATTAAAATATAGTCCATTTATATAAATAAGCAAATACCTATTACCCTACATATCCTTTTAAATAGGCTTACTTGTCATGTGTTATACCAAATAACTGGATTCTAAAGGCCATGGGAACTAAAGTTGTATAAATTATTCAAATGTTTGTGGGTTTTTTTTTTTTGCCAATTTAAAGCAAAATGTAAAATGTATTCAACTGTCTGCAATATTAAATCTAAAGTTCCCCACATTTTTTCCCCCAGAAAATCCATAATCAATTTACTTTCTGTCTTTATACCATGGCCCGCCTCAATATTGCAACTTAGATCAATTTTGTGCCATGATCCCTTAAAACTGACATAAAGATTTTTGTTTTGTATTCTTAATTATTATGCATAAACAAGGTTCCTGCTATCACAGAATTTATAATCCAGTAGGAATGTTCAGTCAATACATTAATAAACACAGAGGTAAGATAATTTCAGATAATGATAACATCTATGAGGAAATTAAGTTGGTGATATTATAAAGTATTATATGTGAGAGATGAATGGTAAGAGCTATTTTTTATTGTGGCCTGAAATATACTTTCAGAAGATATGTTGAAATCTGAATGATTTAAAGAAGTCACGTGAAGATCTGAAAGAAAAGCTTCAAGAGCAAAGGAATAGCTCAAGGTTTATATCAAGTTCCAATTTTAACTTTCTATGTAGTAACTGGAAATCTACTGTGGTTTAGCATAAGTGATCAGAAGGAATTCTGTAGGGGACGAAGTCAGAAATGAGAGTCTGGCTCATGCGGAGCCTTAGAGTGTACAGCAAAGAAGTTAGTTTTACCCTGAGAGTAAAGAAAAATCTTGGAGAGTTTTAAGAAGAAGAGTGACCTAACCCGACTTAAGTTTTTATAAAGATTACTCTAGCAGTAATTAAGAGGGAGAGAGAGACGTGGGGACTGGGAGGGGAGACAGACAGACAGAGAGGATTGTAGCAAGCAATGAATGTAAGTAAAAAGAGCAGTTAAACTCCTTTGCAATTTTCCAGGTGAGAAATTGTAGTTCCTTGAATTAGTATGACAGAGGGGAAGTGAACAAATTATAGATGTGGTTTGGCAGTACAGTCAAAAGAAATTGCTTTTGGACAGCAAGTGATGGGATAGTGAAAGAGAGAAAGCTGGGATCTTTGGCTTGAAATATTGGATCAATAGTTGTGCCATTCACTCACATTCACTAATATAACTAGAAGTGTTAAAGGTTGAGGACAGGGTGTAAGCGGACCGTGGAGCACTCCAAAGTCATTTTCAAAATGATATTTGAAAATCCACATATATGGCATTTATAGCCATAGCACTTTACTAATTAACTTAGGAAAAGATTGCATTTAAGATCAGAGGCCCAAAGATTAAAGTAGGGAGGCACGTGGACATTACACAGTTTTGTTAAAAAGGAGGAGGCAGCAGTAGGCAGTGAGTTAGGAGGGAAGCCAAAGTAGTAAGCAGTAACTTAAGTAGTAAGTTAATTATCAGAAACTATATTAAAAAAAAAAAGTTTTAAAACGAATGAACCTGGAAATTGTATTAAATGCTGCTGTGAGAGCCAATAAGGTAAAGACTGAAAAAGAATGACTGATTTTGCTGCTTTCTTTATTAGACTGATTTCTTCTTCTCTTATTTATTTATTCAAATGATTCATCCTTAAAGATATATGTAGATAAATCCACATTGCCTTCATTGACCACCTCAGCTTAATGTAAGGAAAAGCTCGAATGCATTGCAGACAAAGAAGTTACCAGAACAGAAGTAAAAAACGTTTTAAAAGAATATGAAAGTGAATAAAGGAATTCTTATTCAAAGTGGACTTAGAAAGCCATGGAGAGAGAGCACTTCCGTACTACCACCCCTCACAGCTACATAACCAGCAAGGAGAACGAAGATTCCTTCCCCACTTGTCTCAGCTACTGCAACCACCCTCTGCTTGCTGCCAGTAAGAAACCACCATAATCTTAATCAATGGATTCCTGTTCAAAACAACCCTTTCCAGTCTCCCACATTCTTTGGCCATATGTTAGCCTAGAATCTCTTTTAAAATATAAGCAGATCCTTCATTATTTATTTTTCCCAAATTAAAGGAAATCTCTGAGAGTGGTACAGAGAAAGGTGCAATGACCTAAAATCATGAACAATGAACAGTATGTAATGCAAAAGGAGAATGGCCTGAAAGCAAATGGTCATCTAAGCATTGACATCTCAAGTATAAAGTTTCAATTTCTACAAAGTGGAGGATATGGACTTCAGCACTCAGCTTAAATCTTGGATGAGTGAATAGGAATAAAATGGTCCCAGGTCAGTCGTAGCCTTTAGCAACTAGTGGAATCCAATAGAAATTCATTCTGGAGGAAAGTTTCTCCCACTGAACCTTTCGAAATGTTGAAAAATTAAATCTCATCAAAATATAATATTTTCAATAAAATATTATAAAACACAAAAGTAAGTAAGCCATATAGAGTTAGAATCAACAAAATCAACAATAAATTCAGATTCTCAAATAATTCTGATATTGAAAATAAGAGACCCAGAAAACAATTATTCGAAATGTTTAAAGAAATAAAATGTGGGAGAAATATGAGAAAGAAAAAAGAAAATTGCCAGACTGACTTGGAAAAGTATCTAAATAAAAGTTGTATAAATGAGTAATAAGTTTTAAAATTATACTTAATAGATGGTCTAAACAGAAGACTAGACACTGCAAAAAGGATATTAGTAAAAAGGAAATAGTTTTGAGAAAATTATCCTACAAGAAAATATGGTATAAAGGTTAAAAACATGAAGGTGTAAGTAAGAACATATAATAATTCTAGTAAGTCTCCTGGATCTAGAACTAAAGAAAATGTAGAAAAGGTGATATTGACTGAAAATTTCCAGAATTGATGGAAGACACAAATTCATAAATATATAAGGCACAATATGTGAAACACAAAATAAAAAGAAATCTGCAAATAAATAAAGCTTGAATGCATTGCAGACAAAGAAGTTACCAGAACAGAAGTAAAAAACATTTTAAAAGATGCACAAAGTAGTAATAAATTAGTCTACAAACACGTTTCTCAAAAGTAACAATGGAAACCAGAAAAGAAAATAATAGTACCCACACATCGCTGAAAGAAAGCCATAGTCAAGCCATAATTTTCTATTTACCTATAAAAACTAACATTCTATGTTTGAGTGTGAAATATAGACATTTATATACAAATATAAATTAGGCAGAATCTTACACATCACAGGTCTTCCACCTGAGTTCAAAACAATGATCTCTTGCATGTACCACTGTGACAACATCCTAAGAGGTCTACCTGCTTCCACTTTTGTCCCCCACAGTCTCCTCATATACCAGCCATGAGTAATCCTTGTTTTACAAGAAAGTCATATTTTAATAGATACAGTCAAACCCTTCATTACACTTAGGTCTCTGCTTTACACAATCTATTCCAGCCATAATGGCCTCCTTTGTTTTCCCGTGAACAGCAAAGTTATTTCTCCTTCATGCCTTGGCAATTGCAGTTCTCTCTGCCTGAAACACTTTACCACCTAGGCGCAGGTAAAGGAGGGTCCATTTAGCTTTAGGTGAGAATTGAGATCTAAAAGTAGACTTCAAGTGGTCTAAGAGCATATGGGATATAAACGTGACTATAATCATTATTTTGAAAACCACGCATTGCCACTGAGGTATTCTAAAATAGGAGCCATTGGTTATTAAATGTGTGTTTTGGAAAATAAGAAGCTGTGGTGGCGAAGGGGACTAAAGCTGAGGGGAGTGTTGGAACATACAGTGAAGAAGCTAATATGGCTTCATTGAATTAATGATGGAAAGAGGAAATGTTAAAGGGAGACATTCAAAGAGGACAATCTCCAAGGCATGATGACTTAGCAACATGAACCTGAAAAAGAAAGAGAATAACTTTCAGGTTTTTCACTTAGTCAACAAATTAGTTGGTGAAAGAAGTCCTCAAGATAGAAAACACAGAGAATTAATAGGCTCTAAAAATCTGCATATTATTTCTGGAAATGGACAAGAAAAATTCAAAGAAAACAATGAGTTTATATGTATAGAATCATCACTGAAAAAAAAATGATAGTTAATACTTGTATAAGGCTTCGATTTCACAATGAATTTTAAAACCTAACATTTCTAATAATATATAGTTTTATCTTATTAGCCATTTGTTAATATTATAACCATTTTATAGAGAAGACAGAGGTTTAGATAATTGTTGAAATTACACTGGCATGTGAATTACTAACATCTACTAAACAGGCTCAGAAATATATACAAAATCAAAGATGCTAATTTATAAAACATGTTCCAATATTTCTAAAATTTTTAAGTTTTGATTTTTATACCTATAATTCACCAATGTTTGAAATTTTAAGTAGTATTAAATTTAATCTTTTTTTTGTGAAAAACACAGTTGTCATTATGATTTAGCAACATGTTTTCATTCCCTATTGCATAATTATAACAAGTCATTTAATAATATTAGCAAAGCTATATTTTCTTTTATTAGTTAATATTTGTGTGGTTTATATTTTATACCTCCTTACTTTCAGTCTTTCAGCGGTGTATGAGTGTGTATTGTATTCCCTGAGATGTTACATATTTTAGACACTGGCTGGTGGAGGTTACCGGGACAGGGGTAGACATAGATAAACTTCTTATGGTAGCAAGAAGTAATATTTTTAAGGATGAAATACCAAATTACAAACAAACATGAGAAATACAGTATTTAATTTTCTTTAATGAATACATTGTTTTTCAGCAGAAATTATATGAAAACTATCCAGGTGTCTTCCTCTTTATTACTAAAATATTTGTATAAAATAATTATGTGATTTTTGTTAAAATATGCAATTTCAAGTAGCACAATAGAAATGGCTGATTTCTTCTTGGTTTTGTTTTGTTTTGTTTTTTAATCTGATGAATGTTATTGATATAGAAGATATTTTTCTGTGATATCTATTTTTCTATGCTTTTTAAGGAAAAGGTGGGTTTTGTTTTTTTCTTGGATAGCCATTAATTTGAGTTAGAGTACAACCATTATACATCAGCACGAACACAAACATCCAACTATTTTCCCTTTAAAATTAAAAAAAAAACCAAAATCTTGTTTTAATGCCTGTTTGCTGAGATAGAAAATATTTATGCCTTCTCCAAAAATGTCCAAAAATTACTTTAAAAATATAGAGATATGAGATTGAATAGTATAAACTGAAATCAAGCTGTATTTATGTGGCTTTCTTTTTTTAAGTTATATGAAAATTGTTCCAGATACATTTTCTGGGAATGAGTTTTCATTTCATAATTCTGGACATATTTCCCCATTCATTCTTAATATCAAGTAAACTGTATTTCCTTTTAGGACCACTAAATAAATGAAATGTTCAGAAATTTCTCAGAGTCTCAAAGACATTCTATCACTCATTTTGTCTAAGTTTTTAAATTTTCTTTGAAATAAACAGAAACAGCAGAGATCAGTTTGCTAAGTAGCTCTCACCATTTTTAAACTTTTTGTGTGTGAAGTAGAAGAATTTTCCAAAGGAGTGCATAGTTAAAGATGAATACTATAATGTTTTGAGGAATAAAGATGGAGGGAATTAACAACAAAATTCTGTTTCAAGATACTGGACAGTAGTACCATAAATAGATTCATGAATCTAGGATAATAGGATCACGAAATAGATGCAAATAATGGGACACTATATACTCTAGCACTAGGCTCTAAATTTTCCAATGGATCCAGAGGAGGAGATAGAGGTTTATTTATTTCCAAATTTACTTAAGTATAGCAGATAATTAAAAATTGAATGTGTTTAACATATTCAACTTGTTTTGATACATCTCTACCTTGTGAAATATGTACCACATTTCAAGCTAATTAGAATATCTACCTCACATTGTTACCATTTTTGTGTACAGGTGATGAGAACACTTAAGATTGTCTCAACAAATCACAAGTATAAAGTACAAAATTATTAACTATAGTCATATCGTCATATATTAGATCTCTAGAACTTATTTATGTTGCATAACTGAAAATTTGTTCCCATTTGACCAATATATCTCCATTTATCTCATCCCTCAGCCTCTGGTGACCAACTTTCTATTTCTATGAGTTTGACATTTTTTTGATTTCACATATAAGTGAGATCATACAGTACCGGTCTTTCTGAATCTGGCTTATTTCACTTAACATAATGTTCTCCAGAATCATCTACATTACCCCAAATGGCAGGATTTCATTCTTTCTTAAGGCTGAATATGTATTGTATGATAATGGGACTGTACCAATTTACATTCCCGTCACCAGTGTATTAGGGTTCCCTTTCCTCCACATCTTTGCCAACACTACTCGTTATCTTTCATTTTCTAATGGCCATTCTTACAGGTGTGATGTGCATTCCACTGATAATTGGTGAAGGTGAGCACCTTTTCCTATATCAAGGTTTATTTTTCTGCTAAGCCAATTTGTGACTGATTCTAATGATGCTGATAGAGATCACCTTTCTCACCTTAATGTCAATTTTAGGATGCACAGACTTTAAATGAAGGGTGGAGAAGAAACTCAAAACTACTACAATGATTCCGTATAAGGTCTAAAAGTACATTCTTACTTTTTTGTTATTGTAATTCATATAATGCCTTTCAAGTAGTAAAATGTGGTAACCAAAGGTCTATCACCTTTTTTAAGTGTGAGAACAATATTGGAATTACAATACTTGATAGAATGAGATATCCTTTAGGCTACTCAAAATTATGTACTTACCTGTACAGCTGTTTAGACTACAAAAATCTACAAAATGGGTTCCTCTTTCATGAAAAGATGAATAAAAAGTAATCACATTCAATTCTAGGTGATGAAAATTTGAGGATGAATTTGATGGCCAGCTTTAGTCTTGGGTAGATAGATAGAACTCATATAATTTTCTCACTGATTAGATATAGAAAAAGAAATACAAAAAAAGTAGATACTGGCATAAACACATCTAGGAAATTCTTTCTCAGGTCTATCAAGCTGGAAAACAATTCAGGAAAACATATCACATAGAAAAAGCAGCTCAGGGAAGTATAGAAAACATATACCCTGCTTTCTGCAGTTGAATGAGGAACTTGAGAGTCCTGGTGCCTTTTCTTGCTAGCGTCCATTTGTATTAGCCTCTGCAGTGTTTAACAAGAACTTTGTTGTGACTATGTATGAGGTACTTGGAGGTTACGCTTGGTTGTGTCCTGTTGTTGCACCAGAAATCAGCATTGAATAAGCCCACACAGAATGAGGAAAGAAACTCTCCATCTGCATTGTATCATTTTTAATATTATAGTATCTCTTTTTTTTTTCTCAAGCACTATATGCCCTATAATTAATCTTCGCTCCCAAAGTCATAAAAAAGGAAATAATGACAACTTTGTTTGTTGTCATGAAAGTTGCCATGTGCTTTGCCTAAAGATTATTCATCAGTTCAGTTAGTTCTTATACCCCTGAAGCCTGGAGTAAAAACATAAATATTCCCAAATATCTGCAAAAGTAGTTTTGTATCAAAAATTCAATGTAACAAACTCTTGAGTGTTCTAAGTGCAACTGATTATGTAAAATTGCCTTCTTCTGATGAAGTAATCTACATCCAGATTTTGTCACCATGGTAAAAACAGCTTCCTTCAAATTTATTTTACAAGGAAATTGGTACTTTGGAAATGATGTGCACTTCTCTTTAGAGAAAAATACATTTTTTGAAAAATGATTTTTTTTTCTTTCAAAAAGAACCTGTTGCTCAAAGTTTCTTAAAATATATTCAATTTCCTTTTTAATTTCCCTTTTCAATTGTTGATATGAAAGATATTTTAGTGTCATAAGTGGTCTATAATAAAATGACAACAGATTGTGATCTAAATCAGTAGCAAGTGAATTTTACATTAAATTATTCATTTTTATAAGTTTGAAAGTAAAATGAGTTTCTGAAAAATGAAAAGAATATAAAGCATGTACATTATAAAATATAAATTTTCCATATAACAGATATTCACTTTCTTAGCAAGTTTATTTGTTTGTCTGTTTTAGCTTGAAATGACCTAGCAACTTAAGCACCCAAAGAGTTTTTGATTTGGCCAAGGACACAGACTACCAAGGACAGAAAATCTTGCCTTCTGTTTCCCTGTTCCTTCAATTACGTTGAGTACTCTGAGCCATTCTGAGAGTGAAAACTCAGTGAGCAATGAATCTAAGTAATTTTTAGACCTTATTTTTTAGGCATTTTGCAGCTCAAAACGTAAGGCAGTGTGGTGTGGTAAAGAGTTTGGCTTTGAAGTCAAGCAGACTTAGATGTGAATATTGACTGGCTCTGTAGAGCCTCTCTCTGACTCTGAGATTTAGGATTTAATTAACTTTGGGTCTTTGTTTCTCATAACAGACATTCATTAAAAGGTAGTAATTTTTTATGCCTGACCCAGTGAAAGTACAGATCAACTGATAGACTAGCACATAGTTGTTTATATATATAAAAAAGAGACATAAAGGTGATGGACAGAGGGGAGGGGGATTGGAGGGCTGAGAGAATGGAGTGAAGGGTTAAATAGGTACAAATTAGTAGTTGGTAGATGGTCACGGGAATGGAGAGCACGGCAGAGGGTATGCAGTGAGCATTAATATGATGGCTAGGTGGAGGGCCAGGGGAGGGAGGGAGCAATTGGGGGGAATCATTTTATGAACTACATAAATGTCTAACCAATGTACTGTATACTTGAAATTAATGAAAAAAAAAAAAAAAACAAAAAGTAAAATGTGAATTGTGACATAAAAGTAACCCAAACATGGAAAGTTGGATAAGATAACCAAAAAATTTTTTGAGTCAGATGTCACACTTCAAAGAGAATCATAGAGATCATTACAGTCTTCTGGATTAACTAACGCTTGAACTGAATCTCGAACGAACTGAATATTGGATGATAGTATCCTGAGTGCTGATTATGTGGCATTCACTGGGCATGGATTTCGAAGTTAAACAAAATATAATCCTTGTTCTCTATGCAGTTAGCTCAAGTAAACCAGCAACTATGCCGAAATGAAATGAGTCATAAATGTAAGATAAGCTGAGTCGAGAGGAAAGGGTTACTTGACACTGAGCTTGTGCATGTCTGTGTTGGTGGTAGCAGTGGGGAGTGCAGTATATGTGTGTTAATATAACAAGAGTTAAGAACTAGTAAATGATGAGTTAACAGAGGAGGAGATGCTTCAGAAATTAATTACAATTTACCTGAGCATTCTATATAACACTTGTCTTGATTGTTACTTGTGTGCAACTATATATGAAATATCTAAGTTCCTTACTAAAATATAAGCTCCTAATCAGCTCATTTAAGCTGCTGACTAGGGCATGTCTCTTTTGCCCACTGAAAAGTTTTAAGCCCGTCCTTAACCCACAAAACTCCAATTAATTTAGTATCACCAAACTACCAAAGAATCCTTCAGATCAAAATGTTATATTACCATTCCAGCCTCTATCACATTGAACAAGAACTGGGGAGGCTGGGAAGAGAGCCTGTCATTCATGTAAGATGCGCCTGTAGCTAAGCCTGTGGAGTACAGATCCTCCCGTGAGCCAGCAGAGCCTGTGGAGTACAGATCCTCCTGTGAGCCAGCAGAGAGGCACTGATACTTAACACCCTGGTCTCGTACTGAGTTCTCTAACCTGTATTTTCCCCAAATTTCATTATCACAAATCCTTCAACTTTTACCTATTTAAGTAGCTTACTAGCTGATGATATTGTTGGTCACTTTCCATTTAAGAAAGTAAATTTAACCTCAGATTGTCTCTTCTTTAATGCAAAGTGACCACAAGATACACTGATTGATATTCTGCCCATTGGGAGAATTTCTTTCAATGGCCTTCAAGAACACTTCTGAGTCTGGCTCAGCAACTCCAAAGCAATTCTGATTTGTGTTAGCATATTATACAGAGCTATTCATTTTAAAGTTTTCCCCTCCTTGGTCCTCTGACATAGAGAATGCTGTGTTGTGTGCAGAAGGAGGAGTGAGCATTGCAGAAGTAGGCCAATGGAACTTTAAATCATTTGCTTACAAAACTTAATTATGTCTTCCGAACATCAGAAACCCTCTTTGGAATACACCACTTCTAATTGCAGTGTTGCTAGCTACGCTCAACTCATGGCATGGAGGATCAGTTGGTATTCATTTCTCAATAAGGAGCTAGGCTCACAAGTCCATTTGGCAAATCCTGTGGATCAAATGAGAAACTTAGAACCCTAGCTATATATATTTTGGTCTTAATCTCTCATAATCTGTTAGCCCACACCAAAGAATCCTGCAAATCAAAATGTTTACATTACCATTTCAGCCTCTGCTAGATATCCTCTGCAAGGAGCCATACCCTACTTGTTTTGAGGAGTAAAGTACGGATTCTCAGCCTCTGCTACCCCAGAATCCCAATGCCTTCCTTGAAATCAGAAAGGCTGTTTCAACAGCAGTATCACACATTACCATCACTGAAGCGTTTTTCAAGTTACTGATGCTCTTCCTGCCAATGCATTTACTACTATCATTTCATAGTGGAAGCTTAGAGAATTACAGGAGACATATCCACTCCAAAATTTTTAGCTACCTTATAATTTTGATTCCAGATTCTGATTCAATACTGTTAAAGTCATAGCTGCTTTAAGCATTTTTAATTACTTCTGGGTCTCATGGTTTATGATTTTATGCCTAAACCCTGAAGTTGACCACAGTAACTGAAGACGATATGTCAGAATATCTTTGTTATATTTACAGTATTGAATCAAAATCTGCACTGACAACTTTTTCTGAAGTAAACTCATGTTCTTCCTCATACCACGTCTTCGGTCTTCCTCACCTCACCTATAAATGGCAATATAATTCACAGTCTCTCAAGCTGAAAACATCGGTGTCCTTTATTTTTTATCTTACTTTCCATTTCATCAGCAAGTCCTACTGACTCTACTTCCAAGAGTTATCCTAAATTCAAACATCTCTCTTCCACTTTTGCTTTTATGAAAATGATATGCTCTGAACAGCAGTGGGAGACACTATTCCAAACTGTCAATAAGAGGGTGTTATTTTACTGCTCACAGCATCCAGTGATTCCCCACAGCTATAGCATAATATCCAAATGTTTTCTCCTCCTTGTAGTCCATTTCAGGACACTGTCTTTTTATAAACTGTTTTTTAAACTTTCTAAGATTTTCCCTTATTTTTAGAGATTATTCATTCACACATGTTCCCCCATCTCTCTGTGCTTTTATATAATTCAGGTCTCTGCTTAAATTTCACTTCTACAGAAAGGTCTTTCCTGCCTACCCGTCTAAAACATTACAGTGCTTCTTCCCCACCGTGTTCTTACACATGATCATACCTTTTTTTCCCCTTAATATTCATAGCACCAAGGTATATTTATTTGGGCACTATTTGTAGCTCACTGTGTTCCCCCAGTAGAATGTAACTCTACGAAGATAGGTTCCTTTGGGTCAATCTACTACTATATTCTCAGGAGCAGGACCAGTGTCTGGAACATGGTGGGAGTTCAAGCAATATCTGTTGAGTAACTGAAAAAATGAGTAAATGATTAATTAACCTATTATGGTAAAAGGAAAACATAAAGTTTCTGAACTAAGGCAGTGATAATTAGACTACTGAAGAGGGAACACGAAGCATGGTACAGAAAGAACTGATGACCCCGTAAATGATAACATACAATGACAGAGAGCGAGCCTTAAAAAATGTCTTACCATCAGTTTATTCTCTATTTTTAAATAAAATCTTATGTATTAAAAAAAAAAAAAAGTCTCACATTTCTGGTCTGTATTTCCAGAAGGATAATAGTGGCCTTATTCTAGGAATGACGACGTAGATTATAGATTACCAACTTCCACGTGTGAGATGAGATGGAAGCTCGGAGGTTGAAGAAAGATAAAATAGTTAATTTGGCAAGAAAGAAATTCCTTTTAGTAATGTACGGTTCAGGGAAAACTCTGAAAGTTAGTCATTAACAAAAAGTAGGAAAATATCTCATGTGTCCTTTTTATGTAAACAATTCAATAGATGCAATATGTTCAGTGATGAAACCATATCAAAAGAATGAAATTATCAATAGAGCAATGGCTGGAATATGAAAACAGATTTCAGAGAAGTAAAATTTAGCAGTATGGATTCATCACTGTTCAGAAATAAGAAATAATTTGGGGGAAAATATGAGAAATTTGGCCCCTTGATAGTGTTCTCTGCTGTGTGAGGTAGGAATAATTTACTAGGTATCTTCAAATAGATGAAATATCTCTTGAGGGTATCTACTTCTCTATTTTTTCATTCTGTGGTCATCAGGCAATCTTTTGATCAATAATTAATTTTCTTATATAATTCAAATACCAGGAAGTGAGCTGCCCTAGCTCAAAATGTGATCACTGAAATAAATTAATATATTGGAAATCTGATTTATTTATCAATCTCTTGTGCATTAAGTCAGAGTCAACGCACTTTGGGCTTGAGAGCTTGAACAATCCAAAGAGTTGAAAAATTCAGTTTCTAGACTTTTAAGCAAGGATAAATATTTAATCATGAATGTTATGAGGACGACTGTGGAATGATCAGCATAGCAATTTAAGCTACCCGTACATAACTGAACATTTCCTTTTCTATTTCAACAAATTATCTGACTTCCCACATATTTCAACCATGTAGTAACTGAGGATATTAATTTTACTTAGAATAATTAATGATTTGTAGAGTATTGGAAACTAAGATTCTGAAACTTTGATAAAAGTTTAGGAAAAAAAAAAAGTCATATAATCCATGAACTTCTGATATCCAAGAAGATCTAATTTGGCAATACTGAATGATGAATTATAGTTCTTTTTATTTCCCCCTTTTATTTAGTTTTCCTCTTAAAATAAGTGCAAATGTAAGTTGAATATATGCCTAAATTTTTATAATAAGCCATTAAGAACACTAGTTTAGAAATTTCATCAAAATATTTTTGAATTTTGTCTATACTGCTATGATTTAAATGCCCATTAAACAACTGATAATTAAAATCGCCACTGTTTCTTAAGTTCCTTAAAATTTACGCTCTATTTATTTTAAATACTACACAGAAATTAACCAAAAGGTCTAGCATATAACATGTAAAATAATGATTGAGCGTTGACGGCCTGAAAGTTTTGTGTGTCAAAATTTCTTTTGTTGCCATCAACAGGACATAACCTCAGCTAAGTTAAAAACCATTGGAAGGATAGGAATAACTCAATAATTTAAAGGAAAAAAAAAAAAACGATAAGAGTAAGGGCTTAGAAATAAGTGTAATGAGAGCAGCCCCACAAACCTTAAATACTTGAGAGCATATTACAAAATATGTTTAAATGGTGAAATATCGTTAGTTTACTTTTCGTCACCAGTGGTAACACACTGGAACATTTCATTTTTATTTACTTAACCCTATTTTTAACTTTTTGTTCTTCTGTTAACAACATCTTTTAAATCCGTTTATGTTTTCAATAAAATGCTCATTAAAAACCATATGCTAAGTATGTACCTCATACATTTCCCTATTACAGGGTATTTGTGACTTTTAGCTTTGTGTGTTAGAAAATCAAATACATTTTAAAAAGCAAATTACTATGCAATAGAATTCAGTAATGCAGCAGTGATAAATGTAGCTTGCAGATAGGAGAAATCAATAGTTTAAAGGAGCCATTTATTAGCGTGTAGCAGAAGAAAAGTACTGCACTGGCAAAGTAAAAACAGTAACTTGCCATTTCCCAATGGGTTATAAGGTAAAATATCAAAAGTAAAACCTCGATTATCGCTATTGTTTCTGAAGTGTACAGTTAACAAAGGCATATCCATCAAATAACAATAACTACAAATTATACACGTAAAGTACTAATAGAAACCTAAAATTTTAATGGTAAAAAAAAAAACAAAACCTGTAAGAATTTCCAAATCACATTACAATAAATATTATTTTTAAATGGTAGGTTTTGAATATTTTACATCTGAAACTGAATATTGAAAAAGACATTAGAAATAGCCTACACATTGTAATATTAATAATTTATGTAAAAAATTAAATACAATATAGCATCATTGATATAGTTTGGCACATATATATATATAAAATGCTATTCGGCATATGATTTACATTGGTGTCATTTCTGGTCTTTCTTATTTTCTCATTATAGGTCATATTTTCACCCTTCTTTGCTTGCCTTCTCTGCCACCTCGGTCTCCACAGACTCTCAATTTCGCCTTCTCCACTCGTGGTGACCGGCAGGTTCTGCCTGGGTTCCCTCTGTCTGTACTACTGCCAGTAAAGCCTGGTTGGGCAGTTAGCGAGGACACTTTTAAGGTTTACCTTGTTTATTTTTCCTTTCTCAGGACTCACTTTTTTGCACTCCTTATGTCCAATACCTGAATCTGAACCCATTGTTTTATATGTATATATATAATGAATATATTTATATGTATTTATATATATTTCTAGTTCTGTGTTGTTTCCTTGTTACTCCATTTGAAGAGCAAGTTTTCCAAATGAGTTTTTACATCATCTGGAAAACTGTTTTGTGAACAAGTACTTCCACATGCCTTCAACAGTTCCATCTACATTTCTCTTTATGGTTGCACTGATGCCAAGTAGAATTGACCAGGCCTGTCGCCGGGGGCCCTGTATCATCAGGTCAAACAGTCTAACACAGGCGAGATATTCTCTCTCCTCTCTCCATCGCCCCACTCTCTTTCTCTCTTTCCTTCTTCCTCTATATGTGAATATTCCGCCTCCCCGCCCTTGCCATCCCCAATGCTTGCTGCATGGCCGACACAAGCCAGGAAGCCCACCTGGATATGTTTTGCTCTACAAGTTCGTCTGGGTTCACTGTGGATTCAGGACCCCACCTGTCAGAAGCACTTCTTCCTGGCCATCTGCTTCTAAGAAAGCCTCCTGAACCTGGGTCCTGGATCCAGCAAGTGGGCCTGAGAGGCAGGGAGAGCAAGTTGTGGACCAGCTGCTCTGCCAGGAGGATTGTGATTAGTGTAGGGATGACCACAGAGTATCCTACACTTGCAAATCCAACTGGCATGGCTGGGACTGGAGGTGGGGGAGGCCCGCAGCCCTGCAGGGGTCATCGGCCACCCTTTCTCCCACTATTTCCCCAGCCGGCTGAACTGTGTGAGAAGGTTTGGAGCAACTCCTTAATGGCGAGTCCTGGGCACTGGAACAGTGCGTGGTGTCTCCTGAAGTGGTTTGCATCTGCTCAGGGCCACCCGGAGGAGGCTGTCACCCACCCTATTGCCCTCCCTGACCGGTTCTGGGAGATCGCCTACACTCTCATGGCGTTGGATTCCTTCAAGCCTTTCCTGAGAGCCCTTTCTTCTCTCCACACTCTTGTGCTCCCAGCAGCTACAGGCCAGGCCAGCCGCTGGCAGCCTCCTTCCTCATCACAGCCAGGCAGGGTGGGTGGGGTGCGGGCAGGGTGAGTGGCGGGCCATTAAGGCTCTAGGAGCTGGCGCCAGAGCCTTGCACATTTGGTTCCAGGCCCCCTCAACTACTCTGTTTTGCTTTACCCTACCTGCGAGGTAGTCGGGCTGGGAGGGCAAAGGTGACCTGCTCCCTCCTGCCTTGAGGCTGGTGGGGTTATAACGTCAGACCCCAGGCCCTTCTCAACCCGCACACACTGCACAGCCACACCTTTCCATCAGCAGAGCTGATGGGGACAGCCCTGGATTCAAGTTGCATCATGGCGCCTCTAATAAAATAGCAGTTAACTTGAAAAATCGTTTTAAATTTTTTAAAAAATAAATTTTCAAATAAGTAAAGATGTATTCTAGCTAAGGAAGAACAAAAACGATTATGTTATCTTATTCGAAAGCAAGTGTCATAGTTCACATTTTAAAAACTGGGGAGAAATGCTTACAACCATTACAAGGCACAGTGTTAAAACATGGTAAACTCAGAAGAAGCTGTGTCCCAACTGCCAATTGCATCAGGTTTATTTGGCATGCAGTAATTTAATGTTAGCAAACTAGAACTAGTCCTCTACATATTGCTAATTTTAATTTTTCCACTTATTTGTATATAATTATCAAGTATTCTGTAATTTGCAGTAACAGAAGAATTTCAATCACAATAACTTTACATCTAGATTCGTGTTTACACTTAGAACACAGCAAATGACATAAATAATTCAAACAATGTGGCCTGGACTATTTCATTATTATTGTTGCTATATTACTCCTATTAAAGGGGTTATAAATTACTCATGTGCAAGAAATCTGATCCAGTTGGAAACTAACTGGTATCAGGAGCAAAGCTGAAGTTCTGTAAACTTATTGGCTCAGTACAAAGGCTGTCTCAGAGAATATGGAGCAGAGCACAGGTTTTTCAAATATGAGTGTTCATAAGAATAACCAGAGCCAATTTCCAGGCTTCAGAGTTTTTCATATAATGAATCTAGGATGAAATCCAAGGACACACATTTTTTAAATTACTTCCCGTGTGATGCCGAAGCAGTGGTCTGTGAATTACACTGTGAGATACTCTGGCCTGAAAATCAAGATGAACAAGTAAATGGGAATTTGGACTGGGATTGATTATAGTTATACAGAAGCAAATAGAAGGAGCACCTACCTATCCAAATTCAGGGAAAAGGAAAGCTTCCTAGAAAAGTTAATTTCAAGAATGCTTAAGAGATGGTGAGGCAAAAAGATCAGGCTCTTTCTAGGAAATACCATAGTGACAGGCCTGGAGGTAAGAGCAAACATGACATACTTAAGAAACAGTAAATTATTAAATATGACTGGAGATGCATAAGCTTTTCATGATTAGACACTAGGCAAAGAGATTGCTAACAAAGAGAGCAATGCATTACAAAGAAATCAACATATGCTAAACACCACGTCATTCACTAGTTATCTAACGAAGAGTATAAATTCCTTTTTAATTGAGACCATTTCCCTTAACAGTTATGCGTCCAGTAGTCCCACCCTTATTCATGTGGGCTACATTCCAAGACCCCTCAGTGGATGCCTGAAACACCAGATAGTACTGAACCCTATATATAATATGTTTTTTTCCTATGTATACATATCTATGATAAACTTTAACTTATACAGTAAGTAGGCACAGTAAGAGATAAACAGTACAAACGATAAAATAGAACAATTATAATAATAGTCTGTAATAAAAGTTATGTGAATGGTTTTAGAACCATCGCTAAAATTTCAATTATTGAGATCATAATAAGGGTTACTTGAAATCAGCACTGTCATACCATGACAGTTGACCCGACAACCCAGATAGCTAAGTGACCAATAGGCGGGTAGCGTATACAGTGTGAATAGCCTGGACAAAGGAATGAAGGGCATAAGATCACATCACACAACTAAGACTGGCACACAATTTAAAACTTACGAATTAAAGCTTATTTCTCTAATTTCCCATTTAATATTTTCTAGCCATGGCTAACCATGGGTAACTGAAACTGTGCAAGGCAAGATCACAAATAAAAAGGGATTACTGTATATACTCTTATGACAATATTCTGTTTGCTATAATCTACAGTTATCTGAAACTTTTTTATGTATAGATAATTAATTACATTTGCAATCTTCTAAGACCAAATTTACTTATTTTTCTGGCATTTTTCCATGGGCCCTGTAATATTTAAGGCTTTCAGAATAGTCTTCCAAAATGTTTTTCAACTATTACAGAGATCATAATCTATGTACATTTTTAAATTTTTCATTTAATCAATTAAAATTTACCAACCTTTGTTATATAATACAGGTATTACTGAGAAATTTTAAAAAGCTTAACACCTATAACACCTATTCAATACAGTATTATCTGCCATTCCTTTTCTAAAGAAATGACATGTCTAATGCCTACAGTTGTGGCTGGAAGCCCTTGTTCATTAAATTCTGAATTCCATCTGGTTCTAAAGATAACTATATTTTGTATAAGATAAAAGGCTCCTCCCAATTTAGGCTTCCAGTTATCATTAAGTAATACTCCTCACTTAGTCTCATAGGTAGGACATAGTGTTGACTCTTCACTCCTGGCATGAATGAAAGTAAAGCATGGGAAATAAAAACACCTTCATACACGTAGTACACGAGTTAACAGAAAACAAAAGACCTTGCTTACTCCTGAGTAATGCTATGCTGTAATTTGACACAGTATTCCTATTTTTATAGATAAACAGTCCACCATCCAGATCTCTAGCATTTCTGGCCACCGATTTTTAAAATATTAGATTTCATAGAGGTTAAAACAATCACTAGTTCTTTTTGGTAAGGGTTCATGCCCTCTCCCAGCATGTTGATATATATGGTGTTCTATGAACCTAACATGTTCAGTCCACCATAAATGGTTTCATTTACTTCTTTACTGATGAACAGTCATGACTAGTCTTATAAGAGGCTCCCACTAATGTACATATTTAAGTTAGCAAATCTTTTTCAACATGAGGACAGGACTCCAGTATTTTAATTTTGGTGTGATGCGGAATTCCAAATTTTGTTTCTACAGCTCCTGTTTGCCCTTTTGGAGTTAGCGCTAATCAAACTGTCATATATATTTTTGTCATTAGAGTTAAAGGAATGTGTGTGATTTGAAAGTAAAAGAAAGAAAGGAGAGAAAGAAGGAAAGAAAATTTCACCAAAAATCAGGGGTTGCCCTATGAAATTGTCTACTGGGGAGTAAGTTCCGACATAATCCACTTGTCATTGTGCATAAGTCTTTAACCTCAAGAATGTCTTCTTAAGCTATCTTCAGGCACATTCTTTCCTGATGATACTATGCAAAATCCTTTAACATAACAGTGGTTCACTGCATGTAGAAGGAACTTTTCATAATTTTGCCCATCTTTGGATTGGTTGAACACCACTGTGTAATCTTATTTCATTAACCCAGGTGTCCTATACTAAAGATGTGCCCACGGCACTTGCCTTAAAATCCCAATCCTCTTCTCTGCCAACTACTGGGTCTTAATACTTCCTCTAAATTTCCATAAGAACTTCCATAACTAAATGGCCAATATTGGAATATTTGTGGTATCCAATCATCTAGGGTCTATTTGTTTCACTATATCTCAAGACTACCGTGCCTAGTTCAAGGATCAGTAAATGTTTTAATATTTTTCTGAGGATATATACCTAATTCTTCGTACACTGATCAACACTGAGGACTCAGCTATATTTATGATATAGATTTACTCTCGTCTTCCTTCACTAGGATTTGACCAACTACAGGGCCCATTTTCACTGATTTCCAAACAACAGCATGACCTTCCATCCAGGGATTCTCATCAGTAAGTCAAAAAGCCTGTTTTTCCTTGGTTTCAAGGGAAAATAAAGTTCAAACCACGCCACAATGTGAGCAGGGAGGTCTTGTGGTCTCCATCATTAGCTAGCTCTAAAGGAATAGAAGCAGGCTTTTCATAAAGTGAATGAACTCCCCCTAACATTTCCTGTCACATGATCTTGAATCTTGAACTGCTGCCTCTTCATTCAAATATCTCTCTGATGTTTCACATAACATGATAGGTTTTTCCATTCCCTAGGCTTTCTGATATCCTTCTGTGTTAAAAGCAAATCTCTTTTTAAGCCCAGTAACAAGGTACTAATTGTCTTTCAAAACTCTTGTGTTGAGTGGCTACAATAGGTATATTTCAAATCCAAAATCCAAGCAATCTTCACTGAAGTGTACTTTTCAATTCTTGTCAAAACTCCACTTTATTCTTTATAATTTCAGAAACTTTAAAAATTATTGGGATCACAAGGTCCTACAAGCAATGTTTGAGCCACAGGGCTTTTAAATGTTTTAATAGTTATTCATTTTTAGGCCCCATTCAAATTCTTAGGACCTCGTGGATAGGGTTCAGAATTATCCCTAAAAGAGTGATGGAATTCACCAGAACCTAGATTATCTCATTAGTTTCTGTATTCCTATTTTGTTATGGGGTCAATAAAAAGTAGTAATCTATTTCTCATATTTGGAGAGAGGCTTGAGCCCATTATAATTGTCCAACATTTCACAGACTCTGTTGGATCCTGGATTTTGTCTGGCTAAGTCAGCAAGTCTTTATTTGTCATATAAAGAGTAACTACTGTCTTCTTGTTTCTTGAAAGAAGCAATTATCATTATATTTTCAACTTAATGTATCAATGGATTCCAAGGATTTGAATGTCTAAGTGCTATTGTACTAATTTATGACAATGTGCCAGGGAATTACACATTCCTTTGAAAGAGTTGTGAAAGTATACTGAATTCTACTCCACATAAACATGGGTAAGGTTTGGCTATAATATAAAAAGGAATGAGTGTCTACAGCCATGCCACCCTGAACAAACCCAATCCCATCTGATCTCAGAAGCTAAGTAGGGTTGGGCCTGGTTAGTACCTGGATGGGAGACCACCTAGGCAGACCAGATGCTGTAGGCATCAAAAATAAAAAAATAAAAAAAATAAGGGATTGTAAGCTTGCAATCTGTGAGGTCAACCAAGGGTTGCCTTGCCTGAAAAAAAAAAAAAGAAAAAGGAATGGGTAAGATGGGGCTAGCCAAATCTATTATGACATATCAATAATCCTTGTCTTGTTGCATTTCTTGTTATATAGGCTTGACCATATTTCTTCCAAACAAATCTCTTAAAAATTTGCCTTGTTTGCTCCCCAATAGCTGCTGTCAGACTCTGTGAACCAACTGCCTTGTATATCTACCAGATGGAGTTGTTAAAAAGGTAGTTAGTGGAAATCAATACTTTTACTTCAATCTCTTTCTTAATCAGAGGAATAATCTCTTGTTGCCTTCCCAGAATTCCATTTAGTTAATATTTATTAGAGGAGAGCGCCAGAGAAATTTCAAAGGTTTCTAAACGTCCAATTTTAATCAAGTCAAGCTTAAATCTGGCTCACCTCCAATTTACAAATGGTAGGTTCAGATTTCTCCAGTTGCACATAATACCATCTCAATTATATTTTAATGTAATGGTTACACAACACAAAATATTCTCTTCCCACAGTTTTCAATTTTCCACTGGAGCATCATCTATATCCTCTACATTTTATCTTTGGGCCTTTTAGAATGTTCTCTCTATGGGCCTTGCATGTTTACCATCTATAACCAGACATCTCCTAAAGTTCCACATATTCCTGATAATCATTTCTCAGATGCAATTGCCTAAGACCTGGGGTCCTCCAGTAAGGTGTTGTGCTGAAAGATCTATGTCTTTCAGTTAAATTTTCAGATTCTTTTCTGTTTAACTATAGGGGAAATATTTAGCTTCTCATCAACTATGTTATGTCTAAGTTTTGATTCTCAAAGTTGAACGCTCGCTCATCCAAAACAGCAAACGTTTTGGCTACAATTGAAGCTGTTTTCCAACCAGTCAACCATTGATGATGTGCTATAAGTTTTCCAGTTGCAAGCCCACCATCTTTATTTTTTATTTTTCATTCCATTTTTCAGTATCCACCTAAACAATTTCACCTGGTTTAGTCCTTCTTCCTTTCCTTCATTTTCATGTGCATGCCACCTTTTTAAGGAGGACTTGACAAAGGGGGATAGCATCAGTCTTCACTAATCATTTAACACATATGTGGTGACTACTCTCTGCCACCCCCAAAACCAGGTTACATAAAGTTCCAGATATTGGGGATGCATTACTTTTATCCATAGTACCAAATTATTGTCACATTGCTGATCTAGTTTTGCCTCTGTCCTTAACATTTCTGGGTTTTTTGTTTGTTTGTTTGTTTTTTTGCAAAGTGTATATAATTTGTTAGTTGGAGAAGGAGTAGAGCAGTTTAACTCTCTCAGGCTAAGTTTATTAAATTGCCACCTTCACCTACTGCAGCTTGTTAATTATAATACAATCTAGGAGTATTTACTCACAAAAGTTGGTAGCCACATTAGGAAGGATATAGTTCCTTCCAGCAAGATAGGTGATGTACTCTTCTGATAATTTTTCTCAGAATTAGTGCTAGCAAGGATGCATGGATCTCCTGCTAGTACGTCTCTTTAATATGACCCAGCTCTTTAACAGAATACAATCTGCATTTTGTTGTTACCTGGTTATACTCCTTATCCACATGTAGACTCTTTTGGATTATGAATTGTTGTGAGTTATCTTATGAGTAAATATCATTTCTGCTCAAGTAGCAACCACAACAGAAGCATCAGAAGATGGTCCAGTAACTAGAAGAATCGATACTGCTTACTTTCTTTAATTTTAGTTTCCACCTTTATTATACTTTTACCATTAAAAAAAAATTACCAGTGTTGTAACAATAGCCAGGATATATCTATCTTTCCCTTCATTTGGGGCTCCTTGTTTTACATTTGAACCAATTTCCAGATCTATGTCATCCAAATTTTATTAAGACATGTCCCAAATAACCTGCTGTATTTGTCCACATCTAAGGTATGCAGAGATAAACAGACAGATATTCTGAAGTCAAAATATCATGTTTTTTTTATCCACTTTAATTTTTCTGACAAAAAGTACAGTAGTAATTTTGATTTATGGATTTTAAAAAATCCCACAGCTATAACCAATTCACACAATCAGAAATTGTTATATTGCAAAAATAAATAATGGGGGAAGAGAGGGGGGGGAGAGAGAGAGAGAGAGAGAAAGAGAGAGAAAAAGAGAGAAAGAGAGAGAGAGAGAGAAAGAAAGAAAGAAGAAAGAAAGAAGAAAGAAGAAAGAAAGAAAGAAAGAAAGAAAGAAAGAAAGAAAGAAAGAAAGAAAGAGGGAGGGAGGGAGGGAGGGAGGGAGGGAGGGAGGAGGCAGGCAGGGAAGGGGAGGGAAGGGAGGAAGTGAAAGAAAGGAAAAAAATCCCAGGTTTTACACAAGATAGAACTATCTTATTATCAGGAGATACGATCCCGCGAGTTCTGGTAAGTGATGATCAGATGCAGCTCCCTAAAATCCATATCAGCTGCAATGGAATGCATTTTGGGTTCAGAGTCTGATACCCAAACTTGTGAGGTAGGAAAGTCACTTAATAATTTTTTGTTCTAGTTCCTCACTAGTCATAGTTGTATTTTCTATTTATTCCCCATTCCAATGCCCTTTCATTTTCCCTTCACATTCAACTGTTCTAACACATTTGATGAAGATCTTTTTATTTGTAAGTGTTCTTTAAATTTCGTTTACGTATATTTTTAGTTTAGCTGCATTATGCAATAGATTTTATAATTTTTATTTATTTTTATACTAAAATGAACTTTAAAAAAATCTATCCAGATTGCTTATGAATTGTTCAACCATGTGCTTCATTAAATTGTCCTCACACAAAGCTCTAGGAAGGGCAACTAGATTTCCTTCCCTGCTTCACTACCACAATCTATGATATAATATATACTATTATAAAATTGTATTAGAATTTCTCTGAGTATGAACCAAAAAATAAGATTTCTGAATCATAGTGTTACCATGCGTAACTTGACTGAATTCTGCCAGATTGCTTTCCAGAATAGCTACATGAGCCTTTTTCATTGTCAGCAGTGCATGAATCTTCCATATTCCAAATCTCTGACAACACATGGCATTATCCAATTTCATAATTTTTGTTAATCTGAAAAGTGCAAAGTATCAAGCAACATTGTTTTAAAATAGCATTAATTAATGAATGGGTCTGAGCACATATATTCATTTTACTTTTTGTCTTTATTCTTTTATGAATTACATTTCCATCTATTATTCTCTTTTGGTTTCTCTTTTTCCTTATTGGTTCTTACGAGTTTTTATATAATCTAGATATTAGCACTTATTGGTTTTAGATATTGGAAATATCTTTTCTAAAAGTCTCATTTGTCAGTAACTCTATCTTGTCATTGTTGAACTGTTGAAATCTTTAATTTAAATCTAGTAATATACCAATTCTTCATGGTTTGTGCCCTTGGGATCTTTTTTAAAACACACGCACACACACATTTTAAAAGAGTTTAACTCGGATGTTATGGGAGATCTTTATATACAGATGGAATTTGGATTGAGATTGAACTGACTTTATAAGTTCATCTTAGAAAAATTAATATCTTTTATTACTAAGTCATCCGAATCAATAGAATGGGAAATATTTCCAAGTCTTCTCTATAACACTTAGTATAGTTATAACACATTTCTCTTTTTTAGATCTTATGTTTTCCTCTTTAAGTCCTAGGTAATTGAATTCTTGTTGCCACTGTGTTATTTATATATTCTAGTTGGCTAATACTCATTTTGACAGATATAACTGATTTTTATAAATTAATCGTCTCTCAGTCTTTTTAAATGATCTTATTCATTTGCTGACCTTGTCGGTTTCCTTTGTCAAGATGAGCGGCAATGAATCCAAGGGCTCAAAAGCACCAGGCACTACAGAACTGTCATCAACTACCTCTGCTTGCTGACTCTGAACTGGCAACGTCTCTGGACAAAGTCTCAACCAAAAATCACTTAGAAAAACATCACAACTGGAAGTATCAGATTGCAATTCACCAGCTCTGAGGAAGAATTGTTCTCTCCACAGGGGTTCTTTATTCAGCCTTGACATTTTCATGCCAACACTAAAATGGGTGGTTTGGGCTTATGAGAAAGACGAAAGAGGAGAACTTAAAAGTCATCCCCCAAACTGTATTCCCACTGCTGATCTGGGGTTATTCTGTCATTAGCTGCCACCACTCCACGCAGGTCGTGGACAGTCCCTGAACTACATTGCAGTTTCTTGGTGCTTATTATATACACTGGTCAGATGCATGCTTCCCTCCCATTTTTTGTTAGTTTACTTAAAGCTGCTGGTGATGAAAGCAATCAACGGTTCATGCTAATTCACCATTTTATGATGGACAGGAAGACTAGATGTTCAAACTTTCGAGTATGATTCTTCATACTTGTGTGAAGATTTAAAGATTGCTAAAGTTAAAATGCACTGCTAAAATAATCATAAAATGGTTTTAGTTTAACGATCAACTTAAAGTAAATAAATTTACTGTTAAGTATTTGCAAGCTTAACTATGAGAATAAAGGTAATGCATGATAATTTATTTCTCCTTTAAGAAATCATTCTAGGGTTTCAACTCTGGATTAAGCTCCACCAATAGAATATAATATTTAGCCTATTGCCTTAAATTTGGATTGCCTATTTTTTAATCTTGCAGTGTTAATAATCTTTAGAGCAGTGGTTTGATTGTATGCATTTCTGTATACCAAGGCCTGAGAACAAAGCCTGGCAGGTAGAAGGACGCTATATTTGTATGTATGCATGCACGTACATGTGTATGTAATGTATGAATGACATAAAGCATAGCCATTGATTTGCTGATGAATAATCACAGAACAAGAAAAGTTCATATTTGGGCTATGTTAGAATGCATGACTATAATGATTAGAAGTTATAAATCTAACTATTTGCATCAGATCCTGGCTCTGTTAGTTACTTAGAAACTGTGTGATTTGGGTTCATAGAATTAACCTCCCTTTCGGTTTCTTTATTTTTAAAAAGGGACAAAAATAATATCTACTTGTTATATTGTGTACATGCTAACTTACAAAAACAACCTCACTACAGATGAACTTCTGTAAAACACACAAGCTTGCAATCTTCACAAATGTTAACGTCACATAAAAAAAAATAAAGCATTTTTTTGACATCTAAGAAAACTAAAGACTCAAGAAAATTAAACACAATTCATGTTCATTTTTTAAATCCCAGATTTTAAAATAACTATAAGGACACTTTGGGGACAACTGAGGAAAATTTAATATTGACTTTCTATTAGTGAACAATTAATATTTAATGATTAATTTGTATTAACCAAGATGGTCTAAACATTTCCCTCATTTCGATTAAAGTTAGGCTGCTTTCTGCCTCCTGACCTCCCTTTTATTCTAGGCCCTTGAAGGATCCAGGTGACCTAACCAAAGTGGTCTCTCCCCTCCTTTACTTTAGAAGATTTACTTTAGCAAAGTCTTTCTCTGCTTCTTTCAGATGTGAATCTTTTTTAAAGACTCCAGTTAGTTTAATAAACTCCTGTTAGTCCTTTGAGAAAGGACTGCCTATCTCAAAGATCTGGGAGCCTTCCCTTGGAAATGAAATCATCAAGAAAGATAGAGGCCCTATCTCCTATTCTGTGGAAGGGTAGGAACCTAACTTGGTGATAAAGTTTATTCTTTCTTTTGGTAAGGCCAATTAGTAAATGGAGAAGGCCTACCCAGATCTTTAAAATTCCCCAGTTTTTGATTTTAGTGGATTTAAATTCAGACTGTGTTCTGATCTCTCTCCACTACTGTAACTGCTTTGAATAAAGTTTTTCCTACTTTTTACTGCTGCAATTTTTGCTTCAGCAGAATTAATGTTAAAACTGAGTTTAATAATTGTATTTTAATTCTGCAGGACAATGTCTTTGTTATTAAGAGATACATAGGTGTTTAGGGGCAAACCATCAACTAATATAATGGTTTAGCAAAATGTCAGTTTGTGAGTGTGTGTGTGTGTGTGTGTGTGTGTGTGTGTGTGTGTGTAAGAGGCTGAGATCAAGAGATAGAGAGGGAGGTAAGAGGGTGTGTTGGGTGGAGGAAGAGGAAAGAACAAAAATGAAGGAGGGAAAAAAAGAGGCGCTAGTTAATGATGAGAAGATAAAAGACATGGGCATTACGAGACAGTATATACAACCTATTACCACATCTGCACATCTGCTATAGTGATTCTTGGGGCACGGTCCTCATCGACCCTTATCGACCACAAGAAAATCTTTGTATTTATTTAGGAGCTGTTTTTGTTTTTTGTTTTTTCCCTAATAGAAAAAAAAAAAAACTAATCAAAAATACGTCTGTCTGAGCATTATAGGAAGTGATTATATTACCTTTAATCTATACCTTGGGGTGATTAACATTTGAAATACATTAGCAGAATCAACATAATAGACTGGCTTTCCTAGGCACCTCAAATATCATTATTGAAATCTGAAACAGAGTATGTCAATTAACCAGAGAGATATTAGAAATAACTTTTCATTGATGAAATGAATGGTTTTCAAAAACAGTGGTTGAGATTCATTGTTCTTGTTTTATGGATCTCACCGTTTTATGGATATCATTCTTATTATATCAATGAGCTGTAAGAAACTGCAAAGCTGAGCCTTTTAATACCTTCTCAACAGGGCACACACTCTAAATCTAGTTAGTACTGGCTTTTCCCCTCCTTCACAGAGGACAATGTCTCCTGATTTTGCTTCTGATTTTGCTTCTGGATAAAGTGTGGGCCTTTTACTAAGCCTATTAAAAACAGGTCCAATGCATTATTGCAAAAATTGAATCTAAGACTTGCTTTTATTATGACATACTACATGTTGGTGAAGTTGGAAAATAGCTCTGTATAGCCTACCACCATAAGGAACTAATAATTACCAAAAGAAGTGGACAATCGTGAACTACCCCTAGATTGACTTTGGTTAGTTTTCAACCTTAGTTCACTGGACTCTTGTGAGGACTGAAAAATCATATTGCCTATTATTCATTAACATTCAGTAACTTTCAGATATGATTATTTTATATAAATAGTAAAATATTTGCTACTTAATACCAAACAACTCTGATATTTATGAAAACATTCATATCCTGCCATCAAAACAAGCATTCGGTATATGCTTTATCAGTTAGTATTACTGTAGGAAACAGAATGTCTCCAGATGGTCCCAATGAAGGGACCACTTACAGATTGATAGACAAGAGAGATGATGAATTATCTGGAGAAAAGTATCCATGGGATGTTAGTCTAACACCCAAATCTGTAGTGTTAAGGAGAGAAAACAGCATTACAAGAATGTAGTGATAAGCAGGACTGGAAGAGCACTACTCCTGGACAGATAACTACTGTCTGAGATATTGTGCAAAAACAGAGAGATGATAGGGAAGAAATGGCTGACGGCTCTCTCTCCTGTTCTCTGATTTTCTGTAATATTCATAATCTAAATATAACAGGAAGCTAGATGGCAATGGAGCCCAATGTAGCTCTCACAGGACCCATTCTCAAGGACTTCCCAGTAAGACGAAGAGAGATGAATAGTAGATTTATAAGGTAATAGAAAGATAAGCAGTTCACAAAGTTTTACTGTCATATGCAAATTACAGGTAGTGTTAAAAAATTCTGAATAGCTGGCAAACTATATATTCTCCAATATTTCTTTTAACACAACACACATCATATAAACACAATAAGACAGACAAAGTTTTGTGACATATAGGTTAGTTTAAGCCTCAATCCAAACTGTTATGCACCTCATATATCTGTAAATAATGTCTTCATGCACCAGAGTTCCAAATTTCTATGACTATATAAACATCCTCAGTGATGCAGACTCTTTCTTTTTTGCTGTAGTGTCTCATTTTACAATGTCTGGTATTTCTCTGTCTAAAATAAATGAGTTCTTATTTGACAGGTGATAAAAAATAAATGCTTCATTTGCTACTACATTAAAGTAAGTTGACAAAATTCTTTACTGTTATTTTCTGTCACTGTTTCTGCATCGCGCTTTTTTTTTTCTTCTTTCACCCAGTTTGACAGCAATCAATACATGTTGAAAATGTAATATGTTTTATGGTTCTATTTTCCTAAAATTTAACCTATAAAAGTTAATATTTTACATAGATTTGTATTGGTCACAGGAAAATAAGAAGCAGTGCATTTAGGGAAGGGACATTACAGGTAGATAGAGCATCCAACCAAATGCATATCTATCCTGTACTGAATCTGGCTACCTGTATTTTTAGTGTGTTTTAAACATTAAGGTGTAATGCATCAGCTTGAGTGTGATTGAATGTTGGAAAAGGCAAGAAGAAAAAAAAACATTTTGAGATTAAAAGAATGTAAATACAGTTTTTCACTGTAGAGAAGATAATAAAATGTAGACAGTTAACAAATCAGGTCTCGATCACTGCAAATGATCATCATAAGTATTCAGAAAGTTGATATAAAGCATATTCTAAAAGTCCATGTGATAAAAATTGAAATTCTTATTGTTTAGATGTGTTATTGTTGTTAGTCTTCCAAATTCGTTCTTCATTTTAAATATGGCTTGAATATTCTAGGACCTTTGCATTTACATATGAATTTTTAAATACGCTTTTCAGTTTCTTCAAAAACTGCTACTGGGATTTTGATAGGGATGTGTTGAATATAAAGATAAATTTGAGAGTAATTAACAATATCAAACTTTCTAAACTGCGAACAACATATATTTCCCAAATTATTTAGGTGTTTATGTTCTTTTAGCAATGCTCAGACTATTTCTAACATGATTATTGATATGATTACTTACATCTATCAAATGGCTGTTATTTTCTATTTGTCTTTTCTGTTGTGTATTCTCCCTTTTTCTCTTTGCCTTTTTGGATTGAATAATGCTTATTAATACCTTTAGCTTCTTGAAATATCATTACCTAGAACTTTGTTATTTTATTCTTTAGTGTTTGTATCTTTAACTTACCATAGATTTCCTAAGAAGTGTGATATTATACCAAATCCATATAATTAAGAAAAATTCAACATTTTGCTTTAATGATTCCCTACCTGGTCTTTTGTTTGTTTGTTTTTTGTTTTCTGATCATATATTTTATATTTAATTATATTTAATTGTTACCTTTAATCTATACTTTCAGATGTCTAATTACCTTTGAAATAGGGTAATTATAGTCAACATGACAGACATGCTTACATTGTCATCAAACATCATGTTAATATTAATAACATTATATTGTTATCATTTTTGTTTAAAGTCATTGGCATCTATAATAGTAGTGTATTTTCCCTAATTTGATAAAAAATTTTGTAATTATGTATATCTGATTACATACATATAATTTTTAAAAATATTAAATAATAGAGGACGGTATGAAGAAAAGACACAGTTTACGAGAATGGCGCACACATAATAACAGTTTGGGAAACACTGCATTAGTATGCTTTGTATTTATACGAACTTTGTAAATTAAACATAAGTGTCTCAATTTTATTGATGAGGAAAATGGGAGTTACTGGATAAATAACAGGTTCAAATCAAAGAGTGACCAAGTGAAAAGGATAACATTCAAATTTAGTTCTTCCTCTCTTTAGATCTTAACCTGATAACTGATACTCTATCTTTCAAGGTTTTTGCCGGACAGTTATTTTTCTTCTTAAGAAATAAGAAATCGCATCTATCACTTTATGATAAAAATTGACAAGTTATTCCCAGAACTGGTGTTTCCGTGTAATGCAGATAACACTGAAACCTCATTGTTCTTAAGCTGTACTAAGAATGCAGATCTGCAAAGTGTATCTATCGGATGATCATGCAAATCTACCTAGACGTAAAAAAATATTACATAGTCACTTCTTTTTGCCATATAACTGATGGATGGACACATGCAAATTCTTTCGGAAATACCTTTTTGAAAAGGTTTTAACAAATTTTCACTTTTATTCAAATAATCAACTAGAATGTTGTTCTCTTGGGAAAAGCCTTTACTAATGGCCCATAATTTACATAGCCTTTGGATAACATGTTTCCCAAGTTGGCAGAATTAATACTAAATATATATTAATTATTTTACTAGCAATAAGAAGATGGTATAAATTTCCAATCAAATATTCTGAATCAATAAAGTTAATATTTGGTTTTTAATTACCTGACATTTAACAAGTTATTATACTTTTATGAATCACATATTGTAGATTTTCACAAAATTCCAAATTCAGATAATTTTATTTTTAAAAATATGGTATCTAAAGTATATATTTCCTATTCCTGATATATTGACATAATCATTTACCCTTCCCTTTGGGAAGTCCACGATTGAATGGACTTGAATGAATGAATGGCCAAACAGGAGCCCATTTACCAAGTTTTACACAGAAAAATTTCTAATTAGGTTAATCTGGCAATAAACAAATTCTGCAATTTAAGTCTGGACCTCAAAGTCCAATTTAAGAGAAACTGACAAATCACCATAATAATTGAAATCTTGAAACCTGCAATCTGCAAGCCAGCATGGTAGATCAGGAATTAATTACTTCAGCCTGTGAGTCAATCTGCCCATGAAGACTTTGGTTTACGACCTGAAACCATTCATTATTCTCATGTCTTACTCATTTGAACCATAAGTTTCTCAGAGCTGATGTGAAATATAGTGATTGGAAAGTGAGCATATATATTCAAAGATCTTAAAAAAAATCAGAGAAACTATTGTTGATTGACAGTCAGCCAATGTTAAAAAGGACAATTCTAGTCCTGGTAAACTGTTATTATGGAAATGTATTAAAAGCATATCTTTTTTATATATTTCATTAATATCGGAAATTTATTAGTTATCTCTTATATAAGGGCAAATATTATTCAAGCATTTTGTAGGACTCACTGAGATAACAGCTTATCCAGGAAGAAATCTGGTTTGCTGGTTGATGAGTTCTTTGAGGCTCATATCAAGTAGTCGGGCTGTAGATTTCAGGACTTTATGACCTGGAAGAAATAGTCACTGTCTAGGTAACTCCCACTCCTAACAGCAATCTGGGCAGTTGGATTGTAGTTCTTGGTAGCATCCAACAGGAAAATTGGAAACATCAATTTGGAAGGATGTAGTTACACATTGGTGGAAACTGAAATAACTGAAAACTTAAAGGGGACGGATAATTTGGACAAAGTAACAGGATCTGGTCTAATTTGCAGGACGATATCAAAACTTCCTCCTCCAAAAAAGGATGTGTTTTAGATTACACATGGTTTTCTACTGAAACATGCAATTTCTCTCTATAGTTACCACTCCACATTTCTATAAAAAAAAAAATTTCAAAGAAATTGTATTCTTCATCATAAAATGTGGCTGGTCTTATCTGATTTTTCTGATTATTTAGACAGGTATAGCAAGAATTATAACATCATATAGTCCTTCTTTGGTTTTCTGTGCTAGAAGTTTTCAAGCCAAATACTCACAACATTTCTCCTATGTTACCTATAAATTGGATGAAGTCTTCTCTTTTCAAGATCCTCAAACTATATTAAGATTCCCAAGTCTACCAGGAAGTGACCTTCCTTACTCACCTGTAAGACTAGGAACACAAAAGTCCATGAACCTGGTACCAGGCCAGTTTTCCAGAAAGGACCTTGTAAGGATTGACTCCATGGAGTCGAGTTTAGTACCTTAGTGTCCAGTCATGTATATTAAATGAGCACCATTCTCAAATACGACATTCTAGCTAAGGCCTTGGTTACAAACCTATGTTTCTAATAAGTCCTAGTAACAAGGAGGACAGATTCACACTGACCCTATGCAAACAAGCAAATTCCTATATAAGAAAGCTTAATCAGAGGCCCCAAATTCTGGAGTGGTCAGGCAGGGAGAAAAATATATGATTTACAAATGTTTAACCCCTATTTACAATAATATAGTCTACTATGATAGCTTAGGAGAAAAGGCTTCCTTATATATTCAGAAAATATAACATTAAAAGAATAACAGTATTTCAGACAAAACGCAAGATCCGTTCATTCTGCCATATGTGACTAATTCTAGTTCTACTCCAAAGCCTTAGCAGTCTACAAACCAATGTACTTCTAGACAAGTGCTGTGGAAAACCTAACTCAGCCGAATAGCATGGTCTTAAAGTCGTTTAAGTGAGTCCTTAACTTACAGAGGATGCATAGCAGCCTGTACCCAAAAGTACTTGGCAGAGTACTTTTTCCAAGGAAAAAAAAAAACAAACACTCAAGCCTCTAGTCGATCGCAAGAACTACCAGAGAAGCAGCAGCATTAAATGGTGGCAAACTTTAAGAAGTATTTACTGCTAACACATTTGGAATGGCTGTCAGATGGCTTTATTGGTCTTGGTCGACTCCTGATATGTTGGGGTGTGGATCAGTAGGCTATCAGCTTTCCTAGGCTTGCATAGGCGATGGCATGCCAGAGTGCCCGATGACAGATGACAAACATGTGGAACAGAGCCAGGTTACTCAATAATCCTCTGGATGGTAGGCGTGGCAAAGTTGCGCAAGTGATAAGGTTCAGGATGCAGGAATGAGTGAAGAATTAAAGCAATCAAAACAATCAATCTACCACAAAGAGAATTACGTAGTTCAATACATCTAAAGAAATGACAAAATATTTTTTTCTTTTCATAAATGTTTAATTAATGAGTGAAGTTTATTCTTTCCTGAATTATGTGGGAGACAACAAATGCCTCATATTCTTCCCTATACTTATTTACCAACTGTTTGTAGGTTACCCAAAGCTCTTCAATGTACTCTGGGGACTGAAAAATTAATAATACCTATCCTCAAATAGCATACAATCTTGATGGGTTGCAAATGACCATAATGCATGGGAACTTGTTGTATGAATGGCATAAAAATACTATGTGAGTTCAGAAAATGGAGCACTCCCTGCTAACGACTGGGGTATGGAGTTTGTAAAATGCTTCTTTGCAGGTGACATGTTAGCTGAAGCTTGACAGATAAATAGGATTTCAATAGGTAGACATGACAGGGTTTAGCTGTTAGAGAAAAAGTGGTGTGAATAAATGAAGGCAATAAACTACAGGACAAGTTTTGGAGAAAAATCAATGACTATATGAAACTCCAGATGTAGGTGCAGGAATTAAATTAGATTGCACCAACTTTATATAATCCCCAGAATTTTCTTCATGAAGTCTCTATCATTTTTATGTGCCCTCCGATTTTTACTCACAAAATTTGGGGCAAATAAAAATACAATATAGTGTTTTTCAAAGTTCTAACTGCTTAAATCTCTGGAACTTTGAGTTTATAAGGCTTCCTATTTCCCCCAAGTTTACATCTTATTTTACACATCATATTGGCATGAATATTTAAAAATATTACGACCCCAAATTTGCATTGCCAAGAAAGACTTAATCATTAGCATTCACACAGTCTCCTTTAAAATTATGATCCCTGAAAAGTCAACAAATAGATAATAAAATGTAAAAAGTTTTCTTCAAAGGAGTTGTCAATGTCGAGTTAGTATTCAAGAAGCGACCATCCTAGTAAACCTTCCAGGGACCACTCAGGAAGTGAGAGATAGATGCCAATGAAAAGTGAGAGGACTTTGGAAGCCAAGCATGTTCTTGGTCTGCGACACAAAGACACAAAGGCATCCCTGTACCAACATCCTTTAGAGACCCTGAGTATTAGCCAAATGTAATTATTCTTACCCCAATCGCATGAAATACGACTCTCTTAAAGTTAAGAGTGCTCTTTGAAGCTCTTAGTCTTATTCTGTGGCATGTTTTTATGTTTGTGGCTTTTGTCATTTTATTCATTTGTTTATACTTTTCAAAATCAAATGTCTCAGAAAGCTAAAAGTTGATGTTTAAAAATTTATATTTAGGGCTTTGCATTGCTTTAGAAGAGCAAATTTTGCTACTTTTATTCTATTTAATGAGCAAATGGATTGAATGTCTGTTAATGAAATAAAATATTACACAGGTACGTTCCTTTTTTTTTTTTTTCTGAGAATGGAGAGTGCTTATGGGAAAACATATTTGATATGGTTGGCATATATTAATTACATGAGTCTTTCTTACTGAGTAAAAACAGGGAGCTGACCACTACTCTTAGATTAGACTTGAATTTCACAGCTAGAAAAGAGGTTCTGTCCAGAATTAAAAAATAAGGAATTGATAAAAAAAAAAGCCTGATTTACTCATCTGATGTTTTTTTTTTTCTTCACTAGAAGTTATTTTGACTTGTTTACAGCACTTTTTTTCTTTTAAGTAGGAGAAATCTTTAATGTTATTTCCCTCTTCAGTCACACAGAATATAGGCAGAACTAAATAAAAGAATGTAGTATTGATTTTATTTTCCCCTGTTACTCGAGAAGTGCCTTTTGCTTGTGATCACTGGTTATGGAGTTCTGAATCAGACTTGATTATAATTATTTTTCTTGCAAATTTATATCCATGAAAGCAATATCAGAGCAACAATGGAAAACTAATTCTCTATGAAAGACAGAAATTATTTATCTCCTCTGAAGTGGAATCAAATACATTTTCAGAATCATGGGGCTAAAATTAAATCTGAACTCTCACATGATTGTGTGTATGTATCTACTTAAATGTTTTCTGATTTTTTAAAAAAAAACATTTAAATGAATTAAAGATTTAATAAAGGAAAAAGTTGGTATCCTACAGAGTTTAATCATTTTACAAAATTGCAGATAACACATATTAATGGCATTTTCCTTTAGATTGTCAACAATATAAAATATTCAAAGCGGAACTGGCTTAGCCCTAACTAAAAACCTAGGATGATAATGCACTGGAAGATGTCCCAAGATATAACATTGCTGCTTCTTTTATCATTCAGCAAAACTGGAAAGAAAAGGGAAATGTACTTCATATGCAAATAGGTAGTTAGCTTTCCTACAGCTTAGTCTTTAATCTAAAGTGGGTTAACTTCATTATGGCTTCAAATAAAAAAATTATAATTGAATTACGAACACATTTTTACCAGTGAAGCCTACAAAGGAAACAGAGATTTTAAAAGATAAGTAGTAAAAGAAATAAAAATGGTAAATATAAAGTATAAAAGTGAAGCTTAACTGTAATATTTCTAATATATATATATATCATTTTATTTACTAGCTTTTGTTTCACATTTTATATTATCCTGAATTAACAGAAAGACCATTAGAACTAGAAAGGTGCAAACCTTTCTAAAATATGTAAATGGACTGATGTATTAATTTTACCACTATACAGATCCCAGGACACATGATGCAACTAATACATTGAAATAAAAATTATGTAGAAAATACTATAAGAAGTATTATATTTGTTTGTTCTTTTAACCTATGAGAATTTCAGTTATATATTTGAATTCGATCTGTGTGAATAGATGATACAAGTTGTCTTGCAAAAGTGTTCGTCCAGGACAATATTTCTGGAAGTGTGGTGTCAAGGCCATTACTAGCTCACCTAAAAACTTAACAGAAATGCAAATTATCAGTTCCCATGCAGGACCTACTGAATCCGAAATGCTAAGGGTGGAGCCGAGAAATCTGAGCTGTAACAAGCCTTCAGGTGATTTACACACTAAAGTTTGAGACTAGGTGTTTCAGGGACACCAGTATTTTCCCGGCTCTGTCCTGAATACCAGTACAGCTTTCCCAATAGAGATTGTTACTCCAACTTTAGAAGTAAAGGAAACGACATTCACTGATGTTAAGTATTTTGTTTATTTTTTACTCCTACAGCAAACACCAAGGATGCTGAGCCTGTCATGATAGTTTCTTCTCTGTATGTCTAACTCTCCCAAAGCCTGGCTGCTAGGCTCAATTATCCCATAAATATGTGCTCTCCTATTTTAGTCACTTTATCAGAGCCTGCTGCTTGCACAGAGAATTATGTGAGCTACACAGGAATAGTTTTTATTCTTTGTTCACTGATTTACCCGCGTTCTAAAAATACCTGGCACATATTAGGTGCTGTGTGTGTGTGTGTGTGTGTGTGTGTGTGTGTAGAATGAAATGGGAGAAACAATGGGAAAAGAATGAGAAAGTATATTAGTAATCTCAAATATATTATCTGAAATATTTCCTTATAACACATCTGCAGGATCATTACATGCTTGTTTCAAAAGATGAAATGACTGACATTAAAATGGATGCAATTTTTCCTTACACACACATAGAGAAATCAGCAGACATGGCATTTGACTCTTCTATTTGATTATAAATTTTTTTATTTTTCTCTACTCCATGATAGAGAATGCTAAATACCCACTTTAGATTAAGTAAAGCCTGAGATATTCATACATGCATGCAAAGAATTTCTTTTTATACTCACTTCACAGATAGAGGATTTGAGGCAGAGAGAGGTTAAACAAAAATTCAGTGAAAGAAAACAAGTTAATAATTTGGAGCCCATATGTTGAGTACAATATGTTTGTATACCTTGAGTAGAACATGGCGAAACAAAGAAATCTTGTAAAGTCTAAAAAGACTCAACTTGAAAATGAACCACAGTCTACAAAGTTCTATCTTCATGTCTACTTTGCTTTAAGTATAAACACTGTCTTCTCTTACAAAAAAAAAAAAAAAAGAGCAAAATATTCAGTAGAAAATAGGAAACATTTAAAAAACACTTCTTATCAGTTTTGAATAATAAAGATTATCTACAGAAAATTTCATAATTCAAATGACATTGACAAATATAGATTTAAGCACTGTTGAATAGTATTCTTTATGGAAGTATATAACATTTATTATTTCAATATTTATTTAGGTTTTTCGAGATGAGATAATGTTCAACAGAACAATTTTATCTTTTTCTGAGAGTTGTTATATTATACCTAGCAGAAAAATAATATATTGGATAACAACAGTTTGTAAAAATTTATCTTTCTGAATGTCTGATTTCTACTGATAACATCTATTTTTTTAATCTCGCAGAAAAATTCTCTTTGATAGTGTTATTGTAGGTAAGCACTAGTGAAATAAATTAAAAAGAGAAACAGAAAACCTACAAACACATGTAAGTCACTTTAACTAAACCTCGAATACAAAAGTGATAACTGATATTCTATAGATCGAGTCATGGAATTCAAAGAAAAGTCGCCAATCCATACTTATCTCAATTAGTTTCAAATGTCTCCCTTCTTTTATAAAATGTGGCATTAAATAGGGCCAAAATCTCTGCTTTCTAATCTTTCCTATTCCTGGAGGCTATTAGGTAGATGCAGGAGGTATTGTCTTGGGAGAAAAGTAGGATTTGAAATCAACTCCCTAATTCACTATTTTACTATTAATAGTGCCATTTAGAGCAGTGTTTCAAATGGTGGTTTTATTTTTAACCCCTAGGGTATTTAGCAGTGTCTGGAGACATTTTTCATTGTCAGAACTGGAGAGGAGGTACTATTAGAAACTTAAATGCATATGAAACCTAGTGGGTAAAGACTAAGGATGCGGCCAAACATCTTATAATGTACAGAGCGGTCCTCATGACAAGGAAGTATCCAGCCCAAAACTCCGATGGTGAGGAACCTTGCCTTAGCGTTAAAATTACAGTCAACACAGAGTATAAAAGCTGAAATACTCAGATTCAACTAAATAATATAATTATGCTAAGGCAAGCAGATCTTGGCAGTAACTAAGGTGGTGGTATTAGAATATAATAAGAAATAATGCATTAACATAATCAGGTGATCTTGAGCCCTGGAATCATAGAAAGAGGTACCATAAGGGAAAGCTTAAAAGTGCTCATATAAAACTTCACAATGAAGTTTTAACTGGTGAAATTGTGTATAACGTCCCATTGGCAAGAAATGTCTACTGTAGAGAATAAGGCATTATTTGAGCTTGATGCTGTGAAACCTCTAAATTTTACGTATCTCACTTTATTCCTACTATAACTCGCCAAGTGTAATTTTACTTATTTAGTTTTTTATTTTCGAAATAATATAGAATAGAGCAGGCTCTGCCAATGAGAAAATTCCTACCAGACTGATGTTATATTTATTTTTATTTGGTCTTTTCTTTCACAACATGTGCGTGTAACACAATATATATGATTCATAAATGGAGAAAGGTATCAGTATATGTAATTTTGTAAGTTCACATTGTTAGGTAGTTCGGTAGATATCAGTGACTGGGGGATGAAGGCTCCAAAGACCTCCCATAGGACCTCTTTGAAACATCCATTTTATGGTTAGAAATTATCCCTACATCTTGAAGCACAAAGAAGTAAAAAGCCATAAAACAGTCAATGGTTTGGTCCAGCCATAAGCCCTTGTGCAGTTTAACCTTTCACAACCTCAGCCTCATCATGACATCATTATAATATCATGCATAAGCCCAGAAGTTCATGAATCTAATTATAACAGATTGAATTCTGGGTAACCTCATGTGCAGTAGGCAAAGGCTTATAACAACAAATGTCAATCAAAATGACCTCACATGTCAATCATCTAGCACCGCCCCTGTAAACACACATCTGGAAGTCAATATAAGACTCACACCCCAAGTTCCATGAGGCCACAGACTTCTTTCGCGTATTCTGCTTCTGTCTTGAAATGTACTTTCAATAAATCTTCCTTTTCCTAAATCTCGCTATTCGACAATTCTTTCCTGCATCGGTGGAAAGAACTGAGGGCCCCTCAGTGCCACTGGGGCAACAAGGGATTTCAGATCACCCCAAAAGTAACAACACATGATTTTCCCCCCCCCCCCCTTGCAAGGGAAGCCAGAATAATGAGTGGGGACAGGGTGGGGGGAATGTAAAATAAAAGAAAACACAAACTGATGCGGGCTGCTGGCACTGGCAGGGGGAGTTTTTCCAACTGCTTTAAGTAAATAAAAACCAAGCATCAACTCTGGAATGGAGCACCTCAGCCTTAGCCTCTCAGACTCAGGCCTACAATTCTTCCCATCTTAATGACAGTTACGTAGGCAAATGGCTTTTCTTCCATTCTCATGGTCTCAATATCTACCAGCACTCTAGTAACTATGGCGATGTAAGCATTTCCACTCTATTTTTTTGTTGTTGTTCATTTTAAATATTCATTATGATGTCCTCCACCTAAGCTGAATTGCCTGCTCAAGTGGCTCAAACTAACTCCAATGGTACAAAAACAATGTACAAAAATTATTGTTTTAGCTAATGCTTTCAGATTTTTTTTTTTTTTTTTGGTGGGGATGCATATATTGGATTATAGCTGAAATGACTATATTGCCAAAAAGCAAATCTGATTTTATAAATTAGTTTTGTGAGTGCAGTTTAATTAAGATAACTGACGAGATGGATGCCTTCCACTTATCCTAATGCAATTATGTTTTGAGCCTGCTAGTCTTAGAAGTACTTCCTTGACTGTGCTACAATCATCAAAGAAATAGTATCCTGTTGATCTTTTGGAAGCCAGCCAACAGACCTTAATCTGTTGACATTCACTTCCGTTTATCTAAAACTAACATCCACTTACATAAAAATGTGGACTAATGGAGATAGTATGCTTCTCTATGGAAAAATAAGCATCATTTTACGAACAAGTCATTTTGTTTTATATTGCCAATATATTACATTATTTATTAAACAATGACTTTTTAAGCAATGAGAAGGCCAGTTAATTGTTTTTGCAAAGCCAATATTGTGTTTGATATATAAGGAAAATGAGTAAGATTGTAGCCTATTAATATGCAATTAAATATACTAGCATATTCAATGTTTTATTTCTAATGTAGAAAATAATTCAGCGTGAAAAATATGTGTGTGCATGTGAGTATACATATATACATACCCGTGTGCGTGTGTGTACTAAAAATACTGTTTCCAGGTACACTCCAGTATGACCCTATTGCTTGTTTTTGGCTGATGTCATTCTGATTATTCAGTGTCCGTATTGTTCTGCTTATTGTTGTATATTTTAAATATTGCCTTAAGCTAAGTGAAATAAGCCAGAGAAAGACAAATACTGTATGGTATAACTGACATGTGGAACCTAAAAAAAATAAAATAAAGTTGAACTCATAGAAATAGAGAGTAGAAAAGTGCTTACCAGGGCTGGGGGTTGGGGGAAATGGAGAGAGCTGGATAAAGGGTGCGGACCTTCAGTTATAAGATAAATAAGGCCTGAGGATCTACTCTATAAAATGGTGTCTACAGTTGATTACACTGCATTGTGTAATTAAATTTTGCTAAGAGAATAGAAATGAAATGTTTTCTTCACCAGAGTACAGGAAAAAAAGGGGTAACTATGTGAGATGATGGATGTATTATTTAACTCGATAAGGGGAACCCCTTCGCAGTATATATGTATATCAAAGCATCATGTTGTACACTTTAAACATCTTACAATTTTATTTACCAATTTATCTTAATAAAGCTGAGAAAAATATAAACAGCACCTCTGTCTAGAAATAAGTTCATTCCATGTTTTATACATTACTATACTCACAGATTTTTCTTTTTTAAGTCGGTAAGCCATTAAAAATTTTTGAATTCAAAGGCTTGCAAATAGATACTGGAATGAAGGTAAATCACTGTGTTCCAAAATTTAGGTGTTAACAAAAAGACAAGTACAAGCTTTTTGAATACTTTGCTTCAGGCCATGATCTAGAAACAGGGAGCAGATCTACCTTCCTCCCTCAAACAACTAGAAAGCCAAACAAAACATAGGAAACAAAGTTTTCACACATTGGAAATGGACAGCAAAGGACAGGGATCACTGGGAAGAGGAACACAAATGAGGAGAGCTCTAAGATTGCATCAGCTTACTGCCTGCGGGCAAATTTCCAGGTCTCAGCACAGAGGAAAAAAAAGGATCAAACAGGGCCTGCATTAAGGAGACAGAGATCAGAGTTCAGGGAGGCGGAAGAAAGAAGTTGTGGGGAAGAGTACTGGAAAGAAGGCAGCTGCACAAAAAGAAAAAAAAAAAAAAAGGTCCAGACATCATCAGAGTCCCCTTGAGCCTTTGGCTGTGTTCTAATCAGTGCATGCATGAGAGGAAACTTACGTGAGGCCAGAAAAATAACCATTAAAAAGCAGTAGTTGAAACAATACCCAGAGTTCAAACAAAGCAGAGAATAGCTCAAGTTCCTATTAGTTGGAATGGAAAGGTCTCTTAATACATAGGATATTGGGAAGAATCTTTAGAAAAGTATTATCTCAGTAGTTTAGCTAAACTAGATCTAGAGTAAAGCCTGTTCTGGAGCTGGCCTAATAAAGTTTATAAGTGAGCCTCCAATGGGACAAACCGATTCCAGAAACTTAATTGTGTGCCTAAACAAAGTCCAACATTTTTTAAAAAATGCAACAAAATTAAGCATTCTGTAAGTTAAATTAACAATATCTGACATTCAATCAAAAATTGCCTGACGTTCAAGAAATCAGGAAAATATGACCCACAGACAGGAGAAAATTCAATACATAGTTCTAGCAACTACAGGAAAATGGAATTAAAGACAATATTGTGAGATAATTATCTTTTTCATTGCCCCCTTGTATTTCTACATGTCTTGTGAGTAAGGTACACTAAATGGTTTTTGTTCTTAACTATATTTGCAATAATATTTTTAAAGATAGTAGCTTTGGTGATAAGAGACATTTTCTCCCTTCAGAGCAAAATGTAGGTTTTCCTATAAAGCTTTGAAAGACAGAGATGGTGTCTCTCTCCCTAGCAAAGCACAGGCATCCTCAATGCCCAGAATAATAGGCAATGTTTGCTCCTGGAGCAAAAGAAAGGGAAGCATGATATACATTACAAAAGATTCAGATTCCTTATCTCAAGGCTCCTCTCCTATAACAGAAAGCATCTGGGTTGCAGGGGTCATCCAAGCCTCTTTGCATTGCCCTGTGGGCATTCAGGCTTGAAGATTCAGGGTGAAAATGCTGATACTCTGCTGTGGATAGTTTTGTGAGTACTAAAGGGTCCATTGTTTATTCTCCATAAATATCATGTTTTCTATGATCATCCATAAAAGGGTAGCAGGCTAAATTTCACTCCTGTTACAGTTCTGACCATGAATATATTAAAATGTAAATTATAAAATGATCTCTATGTCCATGAAAGTAGAGGGAAACAGAAACAATTTGTGGAAAAAATAGAAGATATAGAAAAAAGAAAAAACACAAGTAAAACTTACAGTTTAAAAAAACAATATTGAATATGAAATATACTTTAGATGAGGTTAGCAGCATTATTAGACATTGGTTAAAAAAAGTTCAAAAAACATAAAGAAAACAGTAAACAAAGACCATCCAAAATGATTTACAGAAAGAAAAAAATATAAAAAATAACTTGAAAAATGAACAAAGTAGGAGTGACTCATGGAAAAAAAAAGTCAAGTTGTCTAATATTTGTAACATTGAGGTCTCAGAAGGAAAGATGTGAATAGGGAAAAGAAGAAACAAGTTTACTAAATGATGGCACCAACTATTATCTAAGTTTAAGAAAAACCATAATCTTGTGGAGAATAGGCGGAATAAATACATTATATTCCAAAGACTAAAGTTATAAATAAAGAAAAACTTTCTCACCAGAAAATGTAGCAATAAAAAGACACTAGAATGACGTATTTAAAGCATGAAAAATGAAAGTCAATTTAGAATATTCACATTAAAATATTCGTAGTCAGTAAAATATCACTCAAAAACAAAAACTGAGAGTTTATTGCCAGACACTTGCATTACCGAAAAACAAAACAAAACAAAAAGTTAAAGACATGTTTTAGGAAGAAGAGAGACGATACAAGATGAAAATATGATCTATAAAAAGAATAGAGGTCTGGTAGACTAGACAAGGTAATTTTCTCACGCATTAATTTCTTTAAAAAATAATTATTTAAAGAAAAACAGTAATGCTAATACATTATGAAATTTTTAATATAAATGAAAGTAGCATATATGATAGCTATAACAAAATAGATAGGAGGAGAAATGGAAGTTTACAGTTATAAAATTCTAAAAATATATATAATGTGGTATAGTATTATTTGAAGGTTGATTGTGTCATGAAAAAGGATAGATGAGAAATCCTCAAGCAGCAACTAAAAAATAAGACTGAGCAGTGTACCTAAAAACCAAAAATGGAAGTAAAATAAAATACTAAAAATATTCTAATAATAATAATGATAATAATAATAATTGAACATAGTAAAAAATATGAGAGGAATAATGGACACCCAAAGAAAATAAAACTAAGATGGTGGATTTAAAACAACATTAGGAATGTTGGTAATAGAACTACATGTAAATAATCTAAAGATTTCAATAAATACATAAGTCATCAAATTGAATTAAAAATGATAAAGTTATGTAGCTACATGAAAATCATTTTAATATAAAGACAAAGGTCATATAATAGTATAAGAATTTAAAAGATACCATTAACGTATCCATGAAAAGCCTGAGTAGCTATTCTAATATCAGAGAAAATCGACTTCAGAACAAAGAATATGCCAGGGAATCAAAAGGAATATGCCAGAGGACATAACAATCATAAAGGTATATTTGCACCAATAACAGAGCTTTAGAATAACTGAAACACACTGAAAGAAATAAAAAAAGAAATATACAATCCCTCCAATTACTCTTGAAGATTTCAACAGTCCTCTCTTAATAATTAATGAACAAGTAGAGGAAAAAATAAGTAAGCCTCTGAAAATTCGCAACAACATCAATAAAAAAAACTAGTCCTTGAAGATCCTTACCAAATGTTCCACTTAACAAGAGCGAAATAGACATCCTTTTCAAATGTACATAGAATATTCACTAAGGTAGATATATTCTAGGTGATAAAACACGCATCAATAAAGGTTATTAGAATCTTATAAATTATGTCCCAAGACCAAAAAGAAAAATCCAGCTACAAATCGAAACCAAAAATATATATGGAAAATATCCAAGTATCTGGGAATCAAACACCACATATTAAATAATTGGTGGTTCAGGGATATTGTTTTTCTACTTAATCTCAATGAGAAAATTAATCACAACATAAAATTTATGAGATGCAGCTAAACTAGAGCTCAGAAAGAAAAAGAAGAAACGTCTCAAATCAATCATCTATGCTATTTCCAAATTTTCAATACTAGTTATTTGGAGAGAATTTTTTAAAAAGTAATAAATGCTAGCCAGACCAATCATTTAGAAAAAAAAATAAATAGGTGAGAAGACACGCGACATCAGGAATATAAGAGGGGACAAATGGCAAATCCTACGAATTTTAAATGGATGAAAAGGAAGGTTATAAATAACTTTATTCCAATAAGTTTCGTATATCAAAGGAATAAATTTCATAAAAAATAAATACTACTAAAACTCGCTCAAGAGAATATAGTTCATCCAAAGCACTCTATAGATAATAAATTGAATTTGTCATTAAAAACATTGCCATTAACAAAAGAAAGACTCAAGAACAAGCCAGCTTCAGTGGTGAATTTTACCAAATTTATGGGGAAAAAAATAAAAAAAATTCTATAAAATCTCACACTAAAGATGAAACATTTTTATCTCATTTTATAGGCCAAGAATACCCTGAAACCAAAACCAGATAAAGGCATTACAAAGAAACTGTGAATATAAATGCAAATATCTTTAAAAATCTTAGCAATCAAATTAATAAATATGTATTTAAAAGACCTTGGGCTATGATTAAGTAGGTTTATCCCAGGAATACAAAGTTTATGTCACATTTAAAATCTATTGATGCAACTCACTATACTAATAGACAACAAAACAAAAGTATACTTGTTAAAAGTACTCTCAGCAAACTAAGGATTTAAAGATACTTGGTCAATCTGATAAAGGTTATTTCTGAAACATCTCCACATAATATTAAGGCAAGGATTATGAAGGCCAGAATATCCACTCCTACCAATTCTATTCAACAATTTATTGAAAATCGTAGCCAGGGCAGTAAGGCAAGAAAAGAAATAAAAGCATAGTTAGAATAATAGTGGAAATAAAACTGTCTTTATTCATCGACGACATGATTTTCTACGTAGAAAATTATAAGAAATTTGTAAAATAGCTACCAGAATTAGTAAGTAAGTTTACAAAACACAAAGTTAATATACAACTTTTGTATGCTGTCATGAACAATTACACTGGAATTAAAACTATCACTTATAGATGCATCAACAATACTTAGGATCTATATTTTAAGTATGTTCAAAACAGTACAATAAAAGTGACAAAACATTATAGAAACATAGTAAAGATGACATCTTGTTGGAGAGAGGTACCATGTTTAGGGATTGAAAAAAATTGCTATGATGTCATTTCTTCCCTACTTGATATGTAGATTCAACGGAATTACATTGAAATCCAATGTAATCTTATTTTGTAGATATTAACAAGATAACAGTACTAGAATTTCAAAAACTAAAATAATGAAAACAATATTTCAAAGGAAGAACAAAGTTGGATGTCTAAAATTCTTGATATCAATTCTTTCTATAAAGCTACTAGAATCAAGATAGTGTAGTTTTGGCATGAGGGTAGATGCTCAGTAAATGAAATAGGATATAAATACAGACTAGATCCACATGTATATGCTCATTTGAATGCAATGGAAGCAATTCAATGAGGAAAAAAGTCTTTTCAACAAATCAAATGAAATCACAATCATTTACAAAAAAAGAAAAAAAGAAAAAGGACATCAACTCTTAACTCATACCATAATCAAAATTAAATTTAAAAAGTATCGCAAATGAGAGGACACTGAGGAGACATGACAAATAAATGCTGTATGATAACCTGGTGCCAAGCACTGAATTGTATCCCCCAGAAACCCAAATGTTGAAACCCTAACCCACAATGTGACTCTACTTGGGTATAGGGCCTTGAAGAGGTAATTAAGGTTAAGTGAAGTTATAAGGATGGGGCCCTAATCCAATAAATTGGTGGTCTTATAACAAAAGGAAGAGAGATCTCCTTCTCTCTGCATGCACAAAGAAGAGGACAGGTAAGCATATGGCAAGAAGGTAGCCACCTACGGGTCAAAAGAAGAGTACTTAGGATAAAACAATACTCATCAAAATGTGCCCTTAATAAACCTAATTTAAAAAAATGTAATACCCTTATTGTTTAAAGGACATGGGATACTCTGAGACTTTGAGAACTTCGGACTTTAAGGATACCCAAAATTTATTAAAGAATGGTAAAATGCTGGTTAAGTGATAATATTATAATTAATTTTAAATAGATTCTCCAATTTTAAACTAATAATTAGGCTGATTATATGTATATAATCATATATATATATGATTATATGATTATATATATAATTTTTTTCCCCTAATGGCTAAGTTAGCCTTAGAGATATAAGTTAAGGATTCTATTTCTCTCCTGTGTTTTACAATCAAAGGGGAAAGATGTTGCTACAGGACAAGGCCAAGAATATTATGGATTAGTTTGAGGATAAAGAGTTCATGTATCATTATCATAGCTCCTATCAATGATTATATTCCCTTCCCTGTATTTTACCACAAAAAATGAAAGGGGCAAAGGGCTATGATTCAAAGCTGAGAGCACATGTTCATGGTTGAGCTTATGAATTTCTCATGCCCATGTCCATTGCTTTTCCAATCAGTACCTCCACAGATGAATACACACATGTAGGTACAGTTAAGTAGCCGCAAGTTAAAGGAAACTGTATATATCAACTTGACCTTGTTTAAGATATCAATAGCAATGGAATATACCTTAAATTCATAAATGGCCTTCAAAAAAGCACTGAAGAGATATGTAACAGCATTTTCACTAAACAAAATATGACAGAGCGTCTTGCAAAACACTAAGTATGCTATATAGCCGAAATAAGTCAATCATAGAACAAGTTTCATGTTGTGTATGGATTTTGTTATTCATCAAGAGATGAATAGCTAAATAAGTTGCGGAGTACACATATTAAAACTAATACAAAATCAACAAAAACTCAAAAAACACAACGTGTATGTAAGTTACAAATGAATACATGATTCCGTGTTACTTTATGTAGTTTAAAACAAGGGAGAACTAAATAAGACACTGTCCACACATGTTATACACATAAGGGATAAAAAATTAATAACAGAAATGAATGATGAGCCTGAAATTTAGGCTCCCACCTCCCCCCCACCCCAAATAATGCACTTCATTTTATGGAAGAACAATTGCCGTAGGAGATTCCCTTCTACCTTATTTCCAGCGAGCCAAAGTGTGTATACTTCCCTTACAGCCACCAATTCCCTTAAACTAGCCAGGATGAACATGTTTTCCTCTCTTTTTTCCTCATTAAAATTTTTACTATATATCTGAAAGGTTTAGAAGCTCCTTTCTTTTCTTGATGTCATCTTTCCTCCCCACTTCAACAGGTACACGGTAGCTGCAATAAGATAATAAAATAACAGATGCCTTTTCTGTGTCTTGTTTAATGTTGGAAGTGAGCCCTAAAAAGGAAGTAGAAAGTTACTGAAGTCTAACTTTACTCAAAACTTACTCCCCAGGGTCAGTTCTAGATCTGCATGTAAGAACTGGTAGAGGAAATTTAGTTGACATAAAGTTGAGGCAATTATTTGGTTTTGACTGTTTTTGATCAATGTGTGTTTAATTTTTAATCTAACTTGCTCTATTAAACAGTTCTGAACATCAATCAAAATCAGAGCAGCTCACCATACTGACTCTGACTCAGAAATAATTTGTTGTAACCCCTCAATATTTAAATCACAAGAATACAAATTCTAAGGTATTTTCTTGTTGCTATATATTACATATATTTTTCCAGATCTTTAGAAATTCTGATTTCTTTCTTCTGGATCCACTGCTAATTCTCTATAGCATGTTCCTCTTTGCTAGGATCAATTAATGGATTGAGAACAATACTTCAGGGATAGACTGCAGAGTTCTCTTCTGTGTGCAAAACAAAGAAACCAGAACACTTTTGAAAGATAGGCTTTTTCTCAGTGTCTTAGGACTCACAAATAACCTTGAGGACCAGAAAGTTCAGTTCGTCCTATTATAGCTTTTGAATAACTGAAAAATACAAAATAAAAAGTGGGTAAACATTGCCACCTAGTGTTCAATTTGAGGTATTGTATATATTACAAACCTGCCATTAAGGGATTTTTCTTTGTGTTTATACTCAGAGGTCAAGATTAAGGCTTTAATTTTATCATTTATATCCTAAAAGAGTCTGCCCTCTTATTCTGAAGCCTTACTCTAAGTCAAATGGTCGATTCATTTATTTCAATCCAATATTCTTTTTAACATTTCAATGGCCCTGTCTCTCAGAGTAGCAGGAAGGCATTTAATGTTCTATTCACTATTTCCAGTTTTAAATAGAGCAACAACAAAAAAATGTATGTATGTATATGTATAAGTATATCTTTCTCCTAAAATAATATTTGATGTTGTTTCAATCTGGAAACCTAAATAATTTTGTAAATAACTATAAAATTATTTTGAAGGGACAACAAAATCATTATTTTTCGTTTGTATTGCTTATGTATCTACATTAAAGGATATTTTTAAAGTAAATTAAGATACATCAACTTATTACCTATTTATACAGCAACATATGCAAACGCAGACAGATGGACATGCACTCGATGAGAGTTTCAAACACACTTAACTCATTTCAAATTCTGAAATGTTATCCCTACTTGCTGACTTTATAACAAATTCACGCAGGTAAAAATTTATATTAACAAATATATATTGCTTATGACAATTCTTTAACCAATATCTTTTGCCTGAAATAATATTCTAGTTTTAAAGCTATGCTGTAGGTACCTATAAAAAGAAAATGTGAGTGAAGCAGAGTTGGCAAAGAGACCACTGAATTTTGCAATATTTAGAAGGGAGCATGGAGAAAGATATGAAAGAAGGTACATTCACTTTGGGAAAAAAAGATTGGTGCAAGAAGAAAGGGCAAAACTTATTTCTGAAATTTAAAAATTGCCTGAATTCTAGATAGAGATACCCCCCTCTCTATGTTCATCTTTTTAAAGCCCAATTAAATCTCAATATAATTTAACACCATACTTCCTGCATGCTCTATATTTTCTAGGAGTAGTTGAAAAAGGAAAAGAAAAAAACCCCAAACCCTCCTACTTCTTTTTATTTCTAGGTACACACGCATTTAATGAAGATTTTTTTTAAATGCTATTTTTGCGATAGAGAGCATTATAATCATTTAAGAGAGAAAAACATAAGGACTTAGACTGAGACAGAGCTTATTTATTGAAAAAGATAAAGATAAGAAAGAGTTAAAGAAAAAAAAAACAATTCTGTTTAGATTTATGAGGAAAATCAGATTGAGTATAAAGTAAACCAGGAAAAAATAGTGTCAATAGTGTCATTTGAAACAAAGATCATTGACGTTCATAATTTAGCTACTTAGAATGAAGCAGTATGAACAGAGAACTCTTTTTGTATTGTCACAGGGAGGTGGAAAAAAACAGGCAATATGTGAGCAGAGAAACATTGTAAATCTGTGGCCAAAAATATTTAGAAAATAAAAATAGTCTAGACAAGGAATTTTCTGAAGACCAGAGAGTTAAGGTTTAAACGATAGTTGCTCTATCTTGCTGTTCTTTGAGTCTTTCAGTTCTCATAAGTGATATATTTCTAAGCTCATAATAGAAAAGAGAAGTCAACAAAGTTTAGTTTTCCTTTTATGTATTATATTTTCTATTGGCTATGAAATAATACTGTTTTATAGTTCTTGGCTTATCATATCTATAATTATCTCATATATGTGAAGGGTCGATTTTATGTAGTGTGTAAGTTAAGTAGAACTTTAGTCCTTTCTTCAGTTACTAATGTCACTTCAGCTTGATAGCCTCTCTACAGGATGTAGAAAGGAAAGCAAAGACCTATTAATTTGCATGATTTTTTAAAAATTGTGCAGAGGAGGCTAAAGCTATCAAAGCAAACGAATTTTTCAGAATAATAAATTCCACTTTCATGCATGTTTCTTGTAATTTAGGAAAAATTACCAACAATAAATTGAGGATATAATCTTATATAACCCCCAAATATTCTTATTTGTAAAATTCCCCTTCAAATCTTCAAAAATAAAAGCAGATGTTTCTTATGCTTTATCATTAAGACAAAAAGCACTTCATAATAAATATAAAAATGCTTGTATATCTGATAGGACTTCCAAAAGTCAGATTCCAATACATTTATCAGCGAGAGCTTTTTTAATTTAAAAATAAATAGATATGTACACATGAACATAACGATTTTTATCCTATAATTATTTCTGTACTTTTAAAAATCTTTCTGGGTGGTGAAAAGACAATATATTTTTTTAATGAAATCAAATGGTAAAGAATCGACAATAATAGAATTTATTGCACTCCATCTCCCTAGCAATGCTCCCAGATTTAACTTTTTACTTTTATGTCCCACCCTTTTGTACCAGATATTGGGCCAGGAATGCTTATACTTTGAGGCTGCATCCTAGTGGAGGGAAAGTACTCAGCTCAAGTAACTAACCTAAAAACGAGTAACCTAGAACAAAATTCTCAGAATGACTCCCACCACCAAGGAGTTCCTTTCTCCAAAAGCAAGTAACCCATTATGCAATAATGTGTCTTCTGATTTGTTTATCCACCCTGAGAGACACCAGGACCCATTACTTGAGGGGTTAAAAATTAATTGCAAATGACTCCTGCAGTTGCCTCAGGATTGAAGGTGAAGAGTGATAAGATATTCCAGTGCTAAAATAGGTTTTTTTCCTTCATCCCTCCTTCTTTTTGCTCTTATAATTTATAAAGTATGAAACAATGAATTCAGAATGAGAAGGATCAGCTTCACTTTGCTAAAAATTTGCCTTTCGAACCTGACATGTATGACTTCACAAAACAAAAACAGGTTACCTCCCTTATTAGAATAGTTCACCTTCGTTTCTCCCCAGATCTAGAGACACTCACTCTTATCTATTTTTTATTTCATATCTAGTCAACTACTTTCCTTGTGACCTACATAGAAATATAAAAAAGGAAACCTCAGAGGGGTATGTCCATGTTTTGGAGGTCTAGGACCTACAGAGAACCACTCTACATTCTCACTATTGATTTTAAAATAATCATGTGGAAACCTACAAAACCCAACCTTTTAAAATTAGTTATTTTCTGATAGGAGTGCTCACCACTTAAATAAAATATCCAATATATGTTATCAAATATATCTAAACTACATCTTACTATTAAACATGTGGACCTCATGAAGGAATATATCTGCCAAGAAGTTTACTCCTTGTGGTTAACTGGGCACAAATTCATAACCTGAATTTAGCAGCCATTACATACAGAAGAACCTTACACATGCTTCATTTCAGGGGAAAACCACAGGTCGAAGCTCTTGCCTGCAGCACTGTGCTCCTGCTGGCTGGATCAACCTTTATAAAAGAGTTTGTGGTAATATATTTTGACCAGTCGGCAGAGACCTGCCCAATTCAATCATAGCTGCACAACTGCATCCTCATTTGCAACTATACTAACTGTAGCGGCTCCATAATGACAAATCGGAACACATGATTCTAATCATGGCCATGCTATTCGGACCAATCAGGACTGTGTGATTTGGATTCCGCATATACATAAAACTGGACCAATCAGGAACCTGGGTGGGAACTTTCTCTATAAAAAGTGGCCACCCCTTTGTCTCCACAGAGTACACTTCTGTTTTCCACTGGAGGCTGATTTTCCCCAATTTGCAAACTTTTTAGCTGAATAAAATTTATCCTTTTACTGTACCCCAGATTGCAGATTCCTGCTGGCATTAAATTGGTGGCAGTAAACTTTTGTTGACATACATAACAACAAACACAGATTTCCTTGCGGTGGAAAGAGAAGGCCACAATACCTTACCCTTCAGATTGGCGTTTGTACCAGTTTGTTTTTCTTTTTACAGGTACTGGTCCTTTCTCTCCAAGGTGGCTATGTAGATCATCACTGTAGATTGAATATGGCATTTTCGAGTCTTTGACAAGATATACAATCTGGTAATGTTAGCTGGGTGAGAACGACTGCATACTCCTCCACAGCAGAAATAGTTATTGTTAAACTAGGGAATGGAAAGTTTCTATTTTATGAAATCCGATGTTAGTTCTAGAGAAGGTTAGTGCATAGACTAGTTCTGCTAGCTCCACACAAAGGTTTGACTATTTTATATGTAAGTAAATTGGGCAAACCTAATGTGTAGGTCTGTGAGGTGAAAACACACATCTGTCTCTGGATGTACAGTTTACATGCATGTAAATCGGGCAGCACATTTCTATAAGATATTGAGTTCCTCCCTGGACATGGGCAGCTCTTACATTTCGGTGGTGATAAGGTGGTGTGACCAGATTAAGCTCTAGAGAGATGATCCATACATACAAATGCTCTACAGAGTAGATTCAGGTAGATTTAACTTCACTGTGCTGAAAAGGTGAGAAGGTTACAAAGCAACTTAGAGCTAAGTGCTTGCTTAGCTCAGAATAACATCCCATCAAGAGTTTTCTGTGGAATAACTAGGTCCTATGGGGTGTTTAGAGAGGTTATTTGAAATAATGTTCTTTGGTCAAGTATACTTGTGATTAACTAGGACAAACAAAGCTTAACAGTTTCCTTCACTGCAGTATTGTTTTGTGTGTGTGACTCCTCCTGGGTTAAGATATAGAAGGCTCCACTTTCCAAACCAAATTAATTCTGGCATTCATTCTTCATAGAAGTCTTTCAGAATCAATGAAATGCAAACATTTAGAATCAGTGACAGAGAAAACAATGAGAAGTATTTCTCTTTATGTTTTGTTATTAATGCAACGTTGAAGTATATTTAGAGTTTTCTTTTGCTTTGCATTGGAGGTCTGTTAACTGCTGGGATCATTTTAAAGCAAAATAATAATAAAAAAAAGATTTAAATAACCATTAAGTAGTATATGACTAATGTCTCTAATAAGTACTCTGATTCACCTTATTACTTGTTTTTCTTAATTATTATTTGATATCATAAATACATATATATATATATGAATGAATATATGGGTAGGCTCTTCAAGGACTGCATAGTGCAACTCTTCAAGTACATGCAGGAACAGGTAATGTATACTTTGCATTATAAACTGCATCTGGCACAATGGACTAACTTTTAGTCATTTCTTAGTAGGTATTTCTCAAGGAATTATAAACACTGTATTCTAAGGATTTTAATGAAATGAAGGCACGTTAAAATTCCAATCTATGGTAATTCAATGCAAATCACAATTACCTTGATGATTGTTTCTATTGCTGAAAAACCTGGTAGTCTTATTCTTCATCAACAGTCTTGTTCTAGCTTAAAGCAAAACACAGGGCCCCCTGGAGCTGTAAGATAAAAGAGACACTTTTTTATTGCCCAATGATAAAAACATTGAGATCTTATATATAATAAACTCATCTAGTCCCAATAAAAACAGGAGAAAAAAAGCAAAAAGCAGCATTTGTTTTAGAATGCATATAGTCTAAGTAATCCTATTAACAAAATTTGGGTACCACAGGACAGAGTGGATAATTTGAAATTTACTAACCATTATAAAGAAGATATTCATCCATGAGATATTTTTATTTAAAGCTGATCTTGAAAGAACTGTAATTGAAAAGGAAAAAAAAAAGTCAAAAATAAAATGAAGTATGCGCGCGCGCACACACACAGTGAGTTCAAAAGCTGAAGATGTCGCACACCTCGTCAGCTTCTAGCATCACGGGCCATGTGCTAATGTAAAAGAAGAAAAAATAAAGGAGACTGAAGAGAAGGATATGGTAGTAAAACCAATTCATGTAATCCTTGGAGAATAGGCTTTGCGCATACAATTTTTAGAATTTAACCACAACTTCCATACTATTTAATATTTTTTACTCTTTTCTTCTATGAACATGCTATTTCTACAATTGAGACAAAAAGTTTATGTTCTATCAAGTCATCGAGATAAAATATGTCCAGATTATTTAAGAAATGCCATAAGTAAGCCTCTCACATGTATACATTCTTTACGACTTGATCTTATGCTCTTGCATAATTAAAAAATGTAGAACGTGTGAAATAATTTGTGTATCACTACAAACATAAATACTTAATACTCTACTAGGGAAATTGTCAAAAATGAATTTAAAAGGAAAACTAACAACGAAATATAGGAGAGCATCAGGGAGAATTTTTCTTAGAGCTTTTCTTAGTCTAAAGAATTCAATATTGGGCATACTAAATGATTAAAGTGAATTGCAGTTAGAAAGCATTTACATTAAAATACACAGTTAATTTAATCGCCAAGGGCAGATATCTGCAGAATGTATTACACTCTACAAAGGTGATTCATTTGAAAAACCAACAATTACTAAGCCATTTAATTATTCTCTTACCTATTTCTAACTATTACTTAAAGGCATTTTCATTTTGCAAAAATCTATGAAAGCCATTGCGACATATTTTTCTCAGTGAATATACATTGCCCTTCAGACTAGCTAGGTGAATTAAGAACCAATTTATATTTTTAAATTTAATGTTGCTCACCATTTAAAAATGACTAGCACTTATACTATGTTAGTCTATAGTACATTCTGTTTCCTTGTTATTTAAATAAGTTTAATTCACATGCTTTTTTGCTTTCAAAATATTTTCCTGGAGTTATTTAAGCATTAAATTTTGAGTAATAATAATAAAGTGTTCCCAATCACATAAAATATAAGAAATGCTTATAGTACCTACTTTCTTGTAATCAGAAGTTAGTGTATGCATTTTTAACTGGTAAGATTTAATATTAGGTAATACATATGGTAATATTTCTAAACAACTTTTATCTAAGCCTTTCACCTTAACCATTTTAGTAAATAGCTATACAACCTGCACAGAATAGAAGCATATTCATATATGACTGCAGATAATTCCAAGTTACTTATGATGTTATTATGTGGGGGTAAAAGTCTCCTTTTTTTACTTTCTAAATTTAGTGATCACATTTAAAAACCAATGTCTTTGGTTGGGAGAGTTAACATAATGCCTAGAACTCATGTGAATGCGTCAACACCTGATGTAATATCTACTAACGAGAACAGGGGAGTAAGAGGTCTGTGTGCGTGCGTGCGGAGTGCCATTCCTGTGAAGGGGATCCGTTGTCAAGTTGGAGCCAGTTTGTGATGCCTTGCGAGAGCTGATTTGTTAGCATCTCTTCAACTCCACAATCGGTGGTTTGAATTTGGCCATGGCGGGGGTATTTACACCATGGAAACTGACAGAGGATACAACTCGGAGATCTTTTTTTTTCTGAAACTTTACCAGCACATCACTAATTTAGAGGTTGAGGAATACATGTAAAAACAGGGAGGTTGAAGAAACCAAAGATCAAGATGATATAGACAAAAGATTGATTTTTACCTACCTCACTGTTTTAATCGGAACCTTGAATTTCTTATATTTCCATACACTGATTATTTTTAACAGAAGAAATCATTGGTATACCATGTAGATTCTCATAGTTAAATTTATGTAAATGTCTCTTTGTCTAGCATTGTTCTAGATACTTTATGTATATATTACATAATCTCACTTAATCTTCGGAATGATTTTATTTGTTAGAGACTATTATTTCCATAGTATGGAAGAGTCAATTATGTTACACAGGGGTTTAGCAATCTGTCAAGTCATATAGACTCATATTGGTACTGAATCTAATAGTTTGACTCCAGAGACCTCCTTCTTAATCTCTAAACTACTAATTAGATTTCACTTCAAATCTAGCTTTGAAAATTAGCTCAAGTGCCCCTTCCCCATTTCTACTTGTTCCCAATAAACCACTAAGAAGAAACCTAAGTGAAAGCCAAGGATACCATAGGACTGTGTTACCAGGGGTTGAACTTTTAGAGAGAGTGACGTTAACACCCCTGCAATCAAGCAATTTCCGTCCCTGTCCCTTAGTATCCTTTCTTTTTAGTTTTCCACGCTTTCTTCCATTATCTATAAACATTTTTTTCCTCCACAAATAAGCGCTGTTTGCCAGTCACCTCTCCCCCAGGCATAGACAGTGCATATTTGAGCAAGATATGCATGATCACTGCCCCAGAGTTTATTTATAGAGCTTACTCGTTACATAGAAATATAAGGACTAGCAATCTGAATACTGCTATGCAGAAAACAAGCCTGTAGCAGGATTACCTAACATAGAGTATGTGAAAAAAGGCATCTTTGGGAACATTTCTACAAAGCACCAACATCCATAATGAAAGCTGGTTGAATGGCAAACAAAAGAGGACCACTCCAGCATAGAAGCAGCATTTGTAGGGTCTAGAGCAGGACACAAAAGCTGATGGCAAAATAAGAAGCTGAAAGGAGAGGTAATGAGGCTGCATGCGGTGAGGACAAGCAAAGAAGAGGCAGGACTGGATGAGAAGCTGCCGAATATTCTAATGGGAGAGTGTAATGGCCTGGGTAAGGTGCTGTCAACAGGGATAACAAGAACTGAACTGATTATAGATATTCAGGATGGAGACTCTGTGGGATTTGCTCTTGATCAGATATAGGAGATGGAAGAAATGGGGAAATTTTTGAGGGAAAGACATTCAGAATGGAAATTAATATGTAGGCTCAAAGAGACAAGACTATAAAGTCCCTCTTGGTCAAGGCCAGCTTACCATGACATAGGTTCTATACTGGGGTTTGAGAGTGAGGCTTTAGGCTAACAAATGCTGTGTGTGTGTGTGTGTGTTTTATTGCATTTTCTCTTTCATCTAGGGATCCTAGAACAGTAACAGATGTCTATTCGAATGATTCAGAGTCAGAGTCCTGAGCTATCCCTCTTCTTTTCTTCAAAAGAAACAAAATAACCAAAAACAGTAACAATAACAACAACGACAAAACATAATTATAATATCCAAGATCTTAAAAGAATATGAATAAATGACTATAATTATTTGCCTCTGAAAGCTGGAATCACATCTTAGAAAGAAAATAAATGCTGTGGTAGGAAAAGAATAATTCGGAACATTTTAAAACATAAAGAACTTATTTTTTGTGAATACTGCCTCTTTAATGACAGCATTGCGGAAGGCCCAGAAACAATTATGTGAAGATAGTTATAAAGAGCGACGCCTTCTTGCTGCCCCGTCCACATGAAAGGTGGCTGCAAAATGCATAAAGCTGACTTGGCTCTTCAGTTCTTAGATGTAAACTTTTCTTCTACGATGGAAAGGTTTGCTAGAGAAACCCTGTTTAGGACACTTGCACAAAGTGCATCTAACAGGAATAAGGGAAGGGTCCCAAACAATATTTTTTCATCATTCTAAAGTAAGACAGTGTTTTAATTATAGTTTCACAGAAGAGAACATCTATTATAATTTTTAACATTGGACTTGTGAATATAAACTACAGGTGACCATGAATTACAGTTTTGAACTTTTTCCCTATTGTAACTATAATATATAGTATATCTAGTATAACTATATTATCATGTATTTTATAAATATTATAACTATAATACAATCAGGAACTGCATAACGATGGATCATGTACAAAGGTGGTCCCATAAGATTACAATGGATTATGATCAAAAAGTTAGTTTGCGATGAAAAAAAGGCTGAACGATGTTGAATTTACTCCTAGCTTTGAGATGTTTAATAGATGGAGCCTTAGCATGCAGTCTGCTGCCCTGTACCTCCCTGGTGGGAGCCCAGAGCCCAGAGCTGACCAGGGAGCAAGAGAAGCGTGCTAGGGAGGAGGGGAAGCCGGGGCCCACCCTCCTCACCCCCTGCTCCCAACACCTCGCCCCTGCACAGACTCACACACACTAGTGTGCACAAATTCACTTCCTTTCTCTCCATTTCTTTCTCTCTCTCTCCCCAGTGCTGTTCTTCCTCTCGCTATCACGCTCTTTCTCTCTCCTCGCTCTCTCCTCTGCCTCTCCCTTTTATTATCTCCATCTCAAGCTTTATCCATTTGGGTCTCTTTCAATCTCTGTTCTCCCTTTCTCTCTGCTTCTTCCACTCCAACTCTCCATTTCTCTCTCCTTCCTCGACAGCCCTCCACCTGCTCCCCCAATGCAGGTAGGCGCACACACTTTATCTTTTATACCATATTTTTACTGTACATTTTCTATGTTTAGATATGTTAAGATACACAAAGATTTACTATTGTGTTACAATTGCCCACAGTTCAGCGCAGTTACAGACTGTACAGGTTTGTAGACTAGCAGCAATCAGCTATAACTTACAGCCTAGGTGTGTAGTACCTCCTAGACTGTGCAAGGGTGCCATGATGTTTGCACAATGACAAAGTCATCTCGGAATGCATTTCTCAGAGTGTATCCCTGTTGTTAAGGAATGCACGACTGTATATTCTCTCTCTCTCTCTCTCTCTCTCTCTCTCTCTCTCTCTCTCTCTCTCTCTCTCTCTCTATATATATATATATATATATATATATATATATCAATATAAAACAAACCAGTACATTAGATGGGCTAAATGGACTACATGGGAATCAGATAATGAATAGAAAGTATTTTAATACTATTTCTTCGCACAGTATTAAATTTCCATCTCAAATCACTGAACAGAATAAAAGTAAAAGGTCAGAGTTCATTTTTAACCCTACCTTCCTAAAACAAGGAAAAAAGACAAATGTCTCAGTTTTCAATGAAGATGTTTTAGGCTTTCCTTTAGACCTTTTTACTTCAATAACTAATATGGTGTTTTCAACAGTTTAGAAGCTCAATACATAAAATGAAAATATTATCCCAAAAGAAAACATTTTTGCCGTTTTTGGTGCTTGTTCTGTTTGGTTTTGTTTTTAATACTGAAATCCCTGGAGTTACATAGCCAAACTCACTGTTTCATTTTCTGCTGCTATAATGACAGAGTAAAAAACTACAATGCACTCTTAACAGCAAATTTTAAAAATGCATCAGAGCTCCAAAGGGAAAAGTACACTGAGAATTATAAGTTCTATTAGGCAGTGTCCCACTCGTAGGGTGACGTTTATGTGCATGCTTACATCGTATTATTCCTCAGGAGACACCATAGATCGCTTTCGAGTCAGCAGTGACTCACCCACTAAAACTAGCAGAGGGAAGCATTAATGTTCTTTTACAGAGCCGTCTTTTCAGATTTTAAAATCTGACCTTCAAAAGTAGCACACATTTCTACCACTCTGACAATTAAAATAAAAAAAAATATATATATAGTGATTATATATATATATATATATATATATATATATATATATAGTGTTTGAAAAATTTAATTAACTTCATAAGACTAAAATTTTATAAATTTCCCTGGGAGTCGTATACCACAGATGATCTTAAATTTATATAAATATTAAACTATTTTTGTTTCTTTGCTTCTGTCTGTCTGTCTGTCTTCTCTTTCTCTAAATGCTCCCTTGAGCTATGTGTTCAAATTAGTGAGGCTGTGTCTCCACAAGGGATGAGAAGTATGGCATTTGAGAAAGACTGTCTTTTATGGTTCTATATCCACTGACAGCTTGAGGAAAAGTTAATAGGCCAAATACACCTGCCATTTACAGGTAAAGGTAAAGGGGCCATAATACTGAATTCTTTTCACAGCTGTCACTTTGAGCCCCAAGATATGTGCATTGCCACAAACAATCTATTTGTTTAAGGAAGTTTAACCTCTTCAGAGTCAGAGCTTCAAATTTCAATCAATAGAGAGCAAGATGTTTAAATGATAAGGACTTAAAAAGCGAGACTTGAGATATTTCCATAAGCAGGAAGAGAAATAAACAAAAAAGGCCCAGGGTACAAGAATCCTTGTGAGGTCTAGAAGACTCATGACTTGTCACAGCTCATGTAATCCTCCCACAGGTTAGATCTGTGGGTGTACACCAAAGTTATCAAACTTGTCTAACCATGAGGCTCACCTGCATGGTTTTTGGTTAGAAATACAGATTCTCAGGGCCCCCTGGAAAATTTAATTCAGTAGATATGAAGCAGAATTCAGGCAGCTCAATGATTAAAAAGACCCCTGGTGATTTTACTGAGTCAGCAAGTGTGAGTCATACTGATTAGTCAATGCACTCTGTCGGCCAGACGCTGGTACATCAGCTGATTCTGGTACGCCATGCAAGTCCAGTTTCCAGAATTCCCAACAGACTTTAGAAAAGATTATTCTACCTTCATGTACCGTATCACTGATACTCTCCACATATACTTGCATGGAAGTCTCCCCTACTCTAATGCAGTCTGCACAGGGCAAACCTTGAGACGTGTCGTTATAACCTAAGAAAGAGCTCACTGCTGTCCCCTGAGTCTCACATGCTGTGGCTCCCTTTCACAAAAAAATATTACTGTCAGTGAGTTCTATTTGTTTAGGGCTGTGTTCTCTGTTTAACTCTTAACCATGCAGCAGTCAGACTATGGCTTCTTGGAAACAAACACATGCAATAGTTTCGCAGGGTGGCTCTTCTCTGAGTGATGGCACGGGGGTCCCATCATCAGCCATTATGTGACTTCTCCGGTTCAACTCTTTGTTTCCAGCTGCATGATCAGGAGACAGAAGGAGTTGTGGATCTCTAAGAATATTGCAAGGACTACATTATCCCTTAGATAAACTAGATATTAGTCCCACGTGAGGCTGGAGATGTGTTCTTACTGCTACCATGTGTCAGGCAAGAGGAAGGGAGACACTGAAGATACCTCTCACACCGCCAGGTGCACGTGGAGTCACACAGCTTCTCTCATCCAGGCTCACGGTATAGACATATTTGTGGTTGATTTTAAATTTCCGAATATGGCCTTTCTTCTGCTTTAATTTCTGAGTCTTGGTTGAAATAAATAAAGTGTTCAATCATATTAAGGGCCCAGAAAGGAGGGTAGTTAAAACAGAAGGTGTTTGTTTGCTTCTTCCTTTTTGAATAGGGAAGTGTTTGAAAATGCACATTTTATTTTTGTTTTGTTTTTGTGTTCAAAGTTCTAACTTAATGTAATTGTTTAAGTAAACAGCATTTAAGCTTTAATCCTCTGAGGACAAAAGGGAGATTACTTTTTCCTTTCACACAGAGGAAAAAAGAACCCAAACCTCCTCCCCGCCACAACACACACTGGCATCACTGTCAATAAACAAAGAATACTTGGAAAGAAGGCTGCTTGTGTACAGCAGTAAAAACGTTTGCTTTTCTCTTTAGACCTTTAAAAATACAACATTGCTTTTAGTTCCTTTTTCTACAGTTTAGTTCCAGCGTCATTTATCCATATTATGATAGTCAAGACAATCATTTAATTCTTGGATCTTCATTCAGATGGAGGACATTACAGATCTTTAAGAAAATACAGTAAAAGTTGTATATCTTTTCTCTAAAAGTAAACCAGAGTCACGTATAAACAAAACTAAATATATTTTAAAGTTTCAAGGTTCTTTAAAGATAATCCATAAACCACAGATTTCTTAGATATAGCTCAGTAATCTCTGACTTAGGATAGAAGTCTAAATATTAATAATTTAAAAACTGTAGTATGCATGAAAGTAAAAGGAAAAATTTGTAGAAATAACAGATGATTGATATGTTTCAGTAGTGTTAGCACACATGTATTCTTTGCAATTAGCTCAATTTCTCTATTCTCACAAATAATTAGGGGTGTTCTACCCCTATCCAGTACTTAAAGAAAACCATTGTTCCTTAGCTTCCAGAAATACAACCTGGTTTATAGCAAAATTTATCTCTGGTAGCCACCTGCATTTCCAAATTGTGTGCTTATTTCTACAAATCCTTTTAACTGAAAAAAAAAAAAAAAAGCTTCAATTTTTTTTGTTTTGCTACGTGTTCCTGACTTGAACAATTTCAACAGCCATTTCGTCAGTCAGCTTTAACTGTAATCAGTTCTGACATTCTGACTGCCCTAGTCTTGGGAAGGTTGATTACTTCATACTCTTTGACCTAGAAGTGATATCTTCCTATGTTTTTACACATTCCTATCTCGGACTTTTTAAATTTTTCTTTGTGCTATTTTTATTGTTTTGAACATTTCAGTAAGTAACTCTCCCTACAAAAGAGCATTCTTCAAAACATGTTAATGAACCATCAATTATGATGATTTCTATATTCAGCAAAATCGGGAGTAGAATATGTACCTAAAGATTGGTAATCATCTTAAGTGCAGTGATATCTAGACTTGTTTATGAAAGGAGTGTGAATGTGTGTGTGTGTATGCTTGTGAAGTGTATACATTTATATTTGTTTCCTGCTGCTGCCATAACAAATTGGGCCCAATCAGACCATCCCAGATAACCTCATCTTGAGGTCCTGAGTCTTAATCACACTTGTTAACTTCTTTTTGTCATGCAAGGTAATTTACGCAAAGGTTTTGTGCAGTAGGACGCAGACATTTTGAGATTCATCAACCTACCTACCACAATATGATTTTTATGATATATGACATATCATATTCATACACATATGATATGTGTGCCCCCCTTATCCACAGGGAATATGTTCTAAGACCCCCAGTGGATGACTGATACCTCAGATAACCCCTACATATCCTATGGTTTTTCCATATATATATATAGATATATCTATATATCTATATATATATATCTATATATACACATACACACACATACATACACATACATACATATATGTGTATGTGTATATATATACACACACATATATATATCTAAGATAAAGTTTAATTTATAAATTAGGCACTGTAAGAGATTAACAACAATAACAATAAAATAGAAAACCATAATAAAATAATGAAAGCTATGTGAATGTAACATTAGTAAGTAAAAAGGGGTTACCTGAACACAAGCACTGTGACATCATGAAAGCCAACTTGATAACCAAGACAGCTACTAAGTGACTAATGGGTGGGCAGCATACCCAGTGTGGATCCACTGGACAAAGGAATGATTCATGTCCTGGGTAGGATGGAGCAGGACAGTGGGAGATTTTATTAGGCTACTCAGAAGAGCATTAAATTTAAAACTGATGACTTGCTAATTCAGAATTTCCCGTTTAGTACTTTTGGACCATGATTGAATGCAGGCAACTGAAACTACAAAAAGTGAAACAGTGGAAAAGGGGGGACTACTATATATTATATTTTTTATTTTGAAGTATATCATACAAACAAAAGTATATGTATATATGGAGAGAGACAGAGAGAGAGAGAGAGAGAGAGACAGAGAGAGACAGAGACAGAGAGACAGAGAGAGACAGAGACACAAATAGCCAGACAGACAGAGAAGACAGAGAGGGCAAGAGCACATTCATATAATCATAATTAAAAATACGTGTACCTATGAGCTAGGCTTTAAAAAAGGGAACATTACTGACAGTTTACAAGCTCCCCCCTCTGTGGTTTGCACCCCTCCCACATGCATCCCCCTTCCTTCTTCCCTATCTCTTCTTCTAGAGAAGATTTAAATTGGATTTTGTGTTAATTACTCTGGTAGATATTAATAATGCTCATCGATTATTTGTGTACTTTTTTTTTACCTGGACCTATAAGAGACAAAATTTTCTAGTCCCGCTCCACATCCAATAGGTAGGCAAGGCTAAATACTATGAAAAATAAAATACGACTAAAAATGAAATTCCTTACATCTCTGGGAAGCAAAATAAAGTTCTGTGTGGTGCTCAATTCTCCTAGGCATTTTGCTAGAAAAAAGGGGTAGGGAACGAGATTAACATAGCCCGGATTGGTGTTTCACCACACAGAGGACGCCATCATTTGCACTAAACTTTTCATGAGCAAAAATTATGCCTCAAGTCTGTAAAAATACTGAGATTTACTTTTTACAAGTGAAATAAGCCTTATATAGATAATATAATTATTAATTTTCTTGAGCATTCTCTCAAGCCTTCAATAATTCCTAAACAATAGGTTATTTAACTTCCCTATTTTTAAATGAATGCAAGTGGTCTAAAATTATATACATTTTTGTGGTTTGCATCTTTAACTTATTATTGCTTTCGACATGTAAATCTGAGTGGGCTTTTCATAAATTTTCACTAATGTATAATATTTTACATTAACATATTACATTTTGAACTTTCCACTTTGTAATTAATAGACATTTGAGTTTTAGTAGAAGTTTTGCTGGTATGAATGATTTTGCATACACATTCTTCTAAGTATCTCCTGGTGTATATAATTTCTTTGGCATATAGATAAAAAGGAAACAACTAAATTGTATGATATACAAAGAAATAACATTTTAGAATCAAATATTTTTAACTTCTACCAATTTTTCATTCTACCAGTTTTAGCGAGAGTCATCAGTTCTACAGATCCTTCACAATATTTTGTATTGAGAAAACTCTAAATTGTTCCTACTTTAGTAGCTCTAATATTTTATGTTATGGTCATTCTAATTTACATTTCTCTATTAGTAATGAGGCTGAGCATTCTTTCAAATATTATGGAGCACTTGGGATAATTCTGTTAATTCCAGTTCTTTGCCCATTTTCCAAAGAATTGGTTCTTATTAATTTATAAGACTTCTTTATAGACTCTAAGTAGAAATTTGTTATCAATTATATATTTTACAAATAATTGCTAAAACTTCTGGTATACATTATCACTGTCACTAAAGTGCCTTTCAATTTATGGAATTTCTTAATTTTAATGTGATGAAATGGATTTTCTCAGCTACTTACTAATTTTGGCCTTGTTATAAAAATCATTGCCCATACTAAGGTCATAAGAATATTCTTTCGTATTTTCTCTAAGTGTTCTAGTCATGTCTGTAATCCATCTGTAAGGCATTTTCAGATATTTGGCAATGTAGAGATCCAATTTCACTTTTCTTCTTCTCTTTAACTGAGGAAAATGCCCTAGGACTGCTTACTAAATAGTTTCTATATATGAATAGATATCTTTCTGGTTTCTCTCCATTTGGTTTGTCTTTCTGCACCATACAAACTCAACTTTGTTTCTGAATTTTCCTTTTCAGAAATGTCTGCTTTGGCTAACTTTGGCTTTTAGTTATTACATATGAATTTCAGAATTGTCTTGCTGAATTCCACATTAAACCCTATGCCCAATGTCTAGGGTTAGCTTTAAAATATTGCTCATGTACCATCTACTGAATACTTCCACCATTGAGAAAGTCACATGGCAATGACTTACTAGACAGAAGACTAATTTTTGTGTCTGAAAAGAGATGTTTGTAAACAACTAGCCTATTTATGTCACAATATTCTCTTCTATGTTAAAATAAAAAAAAAACAACTTTTTATTTTAATATTTTTCTT